>NC_134144.1:73112009-76027009 GCF_033958435.1 Carettochelys insculpta
CAGGCCAGGTCCAGCTCCGTTGGAGGTGGGATCACCTGTGCTCCAACTACACTAACCATCCCGTGAGGGCAGAGGTCCCTGAAGATGCCAGGAAAAAGGGGGCACCTGTGGCCCAATGCACCTGGCCCAGGCAGAATTGACACTAAGAGGCCTCGCCCATGTAACACGTCCCCCAGCCAAACCAGAGGCTGCTCCTAGGCCCAGCTTCCTGGCCGGGGCGCACAGCGAGCCCAGCTGCAGCCGCCTGCCTCCGCCAGGACTTGCTGCAGGGGGAGAAAGGGGCCTGAGCCCCAGAGCCAGACACTGCCAACTCCAGGCAGGGCGGCCCGACGAGCACCTGGTGTACATTAGTTGGAATCCAGCCCTCAAGCTGGACCACAGCTTGGTAAGGGGCCTGCCGTGTCCACGAGTCCGTCCTGCCTTGGCCGCCTGTCTCTCTGCATGGCACATCTCCTAGCACTGAACTCTGGCAGGCATGGGAGTCCTAGTGTAGACAGAACCCTGGCGCATTTATCTCCCAGCCATCCGGCCCTGCTCTGAGCCGGTTCGGACAACCCAGCGGCACTCACACCAGCGCAGGGCAGCAATGCAGTGTGCAGGAAGGGTTGCACTCATCCCTATGGTGGGCACCGGGGGTCGTTTCTGTCCTCTTCCCCGGACGATGGTACCAAGAGCTCCAAGCTCCTGCCAAGATGGGGCAGGGCTCCCCAGTCAGAGCGCAGCCAGGTCAGCACCAGCGGCACACTGCAGCACCTGTGCCCCACCCCGCAAAGTCCCCGCACAGACGGCGAGGGGCACCCCACACAGACAGGACGCCCCCTCGCTGCATGGACACCCCAGCACCTCCCGGAATAAAGCCCACCAATCGCCACCTGCCGCAGGACTGCATGTCTGCAGCCGGGCCACCCGTGTGGGGCCGGCGATCCCACCTCTGCTCCTCTGAAACACGAGGCGTCAGCCACCATCGGCGAGGAGACCCGGGTGAGACGGGCAGCGGGATCAGACCACCAGCCTCCTCCAGGCGCCCCGAGACACCGAGCATCCCCGGCATCCCGCAGGGGCAGGCTGGGCCAGGACTTGGCGCTGGGTGGGGAAGGACTCGGCTCCCCAGCCTGACAGACGGGGAACACAGTGCTGTGCCGGAACAGGAGCTGTCATCCCGCCGGCGGAAAAGCCCGGGGAGAAAAGGGAGAGACCTCATCTCAGATGGGGACTGCAGCGAGACACGGCTTAGGAACAGAGAGGCTCTTCCAGCCCATGGGGCGGAGGCCAGGAACTCCCTGCCCCAGGAGGTGGCTGGGGCCCAGCTCTCCGCTGCTCGCACAAAGGGACTGGCCATCTCATGAGCATCCCAGGTTCTCCCGTTACCGGCAGCACAATGCCAGGACGCAGGGCGCAACTTCCCACACCCGGGCTCGAGCCGATGTCTGAGGGACCTAACAAAGGAGATTCTCCCCCAGCTGCTGCAGCATTCACAGCTTCCTCTGGCCACCCAGGCCCGAGATGGGGTGCGGGCTCAGCCCGGGCTGCCTGCCTTCGAGGGTTGTGGGCACTAGGGACCGGCTGGGGCGGGTCGCAGAGGGGGGCGGATGGGTCCTTGCGCCCAGGACCAGCTGCTGGGGAGACTGGCTGGGAGGAAGGACCACAGAGACCAAGGCGGGAGAGTCTCGGAGGGGAGCCCAGATAACAAGGAGCACAGAGAGCCCAGCTTGTGCCAGGGCCGAGCTGGGCCCGGCACCGGGGCCTTGGCGCAGGGGCCAGAGTCAGGCGCTGGGCTACCGGAGCAGGACCCCCCGGAGTGGCATAGAGGGGGCGCGGAACACACCACCTGGGGGGGCGCCAGCCCTGTTGGGTGCTAGCGCTGTCATGGGCAGAGAGAAAACCCCAGGAGGGTCCAGGCGGGGCAGTACTGGGGTGACCTCCCTTGGGGGGCTCCCGGCAGCTGCAGGACCGATGCGGGAGACAGCTGCTCCAGACACCACCAGGCTTGGGGACAGCGTGAGCTGCTCTCCTGCCAGGTTCCCCCCACCCCTGCCAGCGCCCGCCCTCCCCACACAGCATCACGAGCCCGCGACCCACGTCCATACCCTACCCGACTGCACAAGCCTCCCTCAGCAACGGGGCCCGTCGGACCTGGGCCCGCCTCCCGGGCAGGGAAACCGCCCCTGCCGCCGGACGAGGCCGCCACGAGGAACCGAGGCTGCCCGCCAGCCCCAGCGCCTGGCAGGGAAACGCGGGGCAGACGCAGCACCAGCAATGGGCCAGGAGCCCCAGCTGCTCACAGCAGGCTGGCGGAGAGGGAAGCAGCATCGAGCAGGGCAGGGGGAGACCAGAGGACGTGTCTGTTCCCAGGCGTCACCCCCAATGCGCCTGCTGCATCTTTGCAGCGCAGGGTGTGCCGGGCACGCGGGATACAAGAACGGCTCCCCACGGGCGACCGCCCACAGGCAGACTCAAACCTGGGACCTCCGGAGCAGCGTGCAGGAGATGCTGCAGGGTGAGCTGAAAGCTGCAGGCTCCCAGCTCAGGCCACAGCGGAGACTCCTTCATTCTGCGCACGAGTGGTCAAAGTGCCACCTGGCGGGACCGTGACTCCCACCCCACAGGCGTGTGGGTTACACACCCAGCTGCCCTCTGCCCAGATGCCCGTCTGCAGTGCCACACGCGTGCCCCCGAAGTAAAGCCAGTGCGCCAGTCCCAGCAGCGCCCTGAGGCAGCCCCAAGCCCAGCTCAGCCGCGCGAGCTCCCAGCAGCCCGAGGTCACGCGAACCCCAGCCGGCGGCGGAGGCCAAGATCGGGGCTGAGCGTTGGCATCTCCGCCAGCAGGTGGGGCAGAACTCTGCGGCACAGGGGCCCAAGCACACGGGGGAGCAAGGGGCCCAGCTGGAAGGTGCACGCGTTAAGCCCAGCGTGAAAGCAATGGCAAACCTCCCGGGTGCGAGGGAAGGCTCTCAGCCCGGCTGCTCCAGGGGCTGGGCAGAAGGAAAGCTCCTTCCCTTGCAGAGCTGCAGCCTGGAGCAGCCCCAGACCCCTCCTGTGGGTGCCAGGGGCGGCCGCCCAGCGCCTCGAACCGGAGGGGCGCGCTTTCCTTCCCCTCCTGCGGCTGGGAGCAGCCCGGGGCCCCCGGCGCTTTGGGACCAGACCCGGCGGCCCTGCATCGACAAGCAGCCCCGAGCGCAGACAGGACAGCAGAGGGGGGCTCCCCGGGGCCTGAGCCGGAGTCCCAGGACAAGGAGACTTTGCTGTGGCCCAGGGCAGCGCCTTACCTTGGCTTCGCATTCCCTGTGGCAGGCCAGCTTGCACCCTGCGAGAGAGAAGAGAGAGGACTCAGTCGCGCTCCGCTCGCCGCTCGGCACCGGAGACAAAGGGGACCCCCCCCCCCAGCAGCACCAACCCAAACAAACTCCAGGCTGGGCGCCGAGTCCTGCAGAAAACCCCGGCGCAGGCCGGGGCGGAGCGGGGAGGGGAGGGGAGGGGAGCTAGGCCGCTGGCCCCTCGCCAAAGATCGCCTGGCCTGCCCAGGTACGCCGGAGCCGCTCGGCTCCTCGGGAAAAGACTGAGCACATTGTGCGGCGCTGTCAGGGCCTGCCCCGGGGCTCGGGGCTCCCCGCCTGCCCCTCTCCCCCCCGTGCGCTGCATGCGGGGCTAGCAGGCCCAGCCCGCCTGTCGCCCCGCCGGGAGTCATGTTCCTAAGCCGCTCGCTGGAGCAGGAATGCTCGAAATGCGGCCGGTCCCCCCGCCGCCCCCCCACGGCTCAGACGTGCGCTGGAGAACTGCCCCCCCCGTCTCCCGTCCAGGTTAGGGAACAAAAGCGGAGTTCTCCTGCCGTTGGACGGCTCTCGGCCTCCGCTGAGCCCCCAGGGCGGAGCGCGGGGGGGCACGCGACAGGGACCCCGCCGAGGACCTGAGCGTCAGGAGAGCTGGGTCTGGCGCAAAGGCAGCAGGGCCCTGCGCTGCCCCGGCCCTGCAGCCGTCCCACTAGACCCACCTGGCCCCTGGGCACAGCCGGCACTGTTACCCGGCCAAGGTTGGACTAGGAGGGCTGGGGTGAGATCCCCAGGCTGTCTCGGCCTCCAGGTGCAGGGGAGGCCGTGACGGGGGAGATATGGAGAGGTACCGGCAGGTAGTGGGTAAAGGGAGCTGCACTGGAAACGGGGCTGTGGATCGGGATGGAGCAAAAATGACAGAGCCAGGGGAGAGAAGCCAGGAGGCCAGGACAGGACCTGCCTCCTGGACAGTCACAGACCAGAACCCAACATCCCCTGGTGCAGGAGCCCGAGTTCCCCCTGCCGAGGCGGGGCAGCGCCAGGACAAAGCGGATGGGTCGGAGCGAAACGGTGCCAGGGGGCTGCGGTGACCGACGCCGCCGCAGCCGGACAATGCACCGTTGCAGCGACGTGCCAGGCCGCCAGAGGCTGCACCCCACAAGCGCTGTGGGCAACGGGCCTGGCTCAGGCTGCTACTGGGCCCCCAGGCGCACCACAAAAGCAGACGGGCTAAACAGGCCAATTTCACAGAGTGGGGCGGAGCCCCCCAGGAGCCCAGCTCTCCACTGCGCGGGCCGGGGACCCCCGAGAGAGGGACGCAGCTTGTGCTCTGCTGGGACCGGCTGCCCTGAGTCTTCGCTGCTCGGAGCCTGCCGGCCAGCTTCCCAGGAGGATGCCGGCGCCCTGCCCTGCACCATGCCCCTGGGACGTCACAGCGCCAAGGCCTGCCGGGCCAGGGCTCTGACAGGGGCTAGCCAGGGCTGGGCACCTTCCCTGGCCCTGGGCAGAGCATGGCACTCAGCTGGTGCTGGCCCGCAGGCAGCCTTCCTGGATGTCTGGCTCACACTCTGCCCCTAGTTAGCTGCCACCCCCGCCCCCACCAGCTCACCCCTCTGGGCGTGTGCCGGCGGCACGCCATGGCTGCAGGCTGAGCTCCCCGAGAGCGACATGGCGCAGCCCCTCTGCGGTGGGACTCTGAGGCCCAGCAAGGCCACGCCCCAGGGAACTCCCCTCTTCAGCCATGGCATAGGCTGCCTAGGCCCACCACAAGCACTGCCCAGCACTATGGCAGAGATGCCCCCGATGGTCACACAATCCCCAACTGCCCATCACCATAGTATCTAGGCTGGGATCCGCCCCAGGGGCCTGCAGGTGGCCTGGCTGCAACATTCGAGTCCCAGCTGTCAGGCCTCATGCAAGGTGCTTTCCTGCTCGGTGCCTCGGTTTCCCCACTTGACAGCTGTAATTGGTCCTGACTTGGTTTGAGAGCAATGGCTGAGAAGTGCAGTAAGTCACCTCTCGTGCCTCAGTTTCCCCAGGCACAGCATCAGGGCACAGCTGTGGGGAGTTTGGGTGGGATGATCTCTCACAAGTAGCCAATGGCCATCCCTGCTCTTCGTAACCCAGGCAACCAGGTGACCCCCTTTCCTTCCTGGGAAACAGGCCAGAAGCAGAGGAGGGGCCGGGCTGGTGTGAATTGGAACTGGGCTGGGGGGTGGGGCAGTCTGGTCTGGCTGGAGTGGGAGGAAGGGGACCAGGGCCCGGCTCGGGGACCCCTCTGGGCCCCTCTCCCCAAGCTGGACGGTACTGACGGGTTCTGGTCCCTGTGCTGACCAGTCTGTTCTGTGCTGTGTCCCTGTCGCCTGACCCCCGGCTGTTCCCCCTGCCGAGTGAGAGTCACGTCCACCTGCGGTCAGGGGCAGGGCTGGGGACCCCCCACTCCGGAACACTTTGCCAACTGGGTCCCCCTCCAGCTCCCACAGCCACCCCATCAGGTCCTCAGAGCTCTGGATGGAACAAAGGCGCTTTTACTGATTGATGGGGGCCAGGGGCCGGGATCCCAGCTTGACTCACACACCCCAGGGGGATTCTATCACTCTTTTTCATCCCAGGAAAGCTAGTTCTGTGTTTCTCAAGGGTCAACACAGCTAACAACAACCAGCACGCTCTCCTGCAGACTTCTGCCCGCACCCCTCCAAACACTTCACAAAGAGCAGCAGAGCGCTCTGGCCATTTTACAGCTGGGGAAATCAAGGCCCAGAGCGAGGCCGTGGCTTGCCCACCGTCTGCCAGTGGATTGGAGTCAGACCTGAGATCAGAAACCAGCTTTTCCCAGTCCCAGGCCAGTGTCCACTGGATCACAGGGCAGAGCCAGAGATGCCTCCAGCCCGTCTGTCCACAGCTGGGCTCGGAGCGCGCCTAGGAAACCCGCCGGAGCAATGCTCTTCCCAACCTCCTCCAGGTGCACAGCACTGCCTGAGCCAGCCAGATTTTCAAGACAGCAGGCGCAGCCGTGGAAATACTCAGCCTGCAAACAGGTGAGCGCCCAGACAGATCAGCCATCCTCCTACATCAAGCCCAGGGCACCTCCTTCCCGACCCGGCCTGGCACGCACGTGCCATCCTAGGATAACCAACCAGCGTCTGCAAGCATCTGTGCTCTCCAAGACGGCCCTGCAACCTCTCGCAGCCCCCTGCACCCGTCACCCCAGCCAGACCCAAACAAACTTCCCATGCGGAAGGAAGCACGTTTGCCTTTGAACTGCCCAAGGAGCTGAAGCGACAAGCAAGAGCGAGGATTTCCTCGGGTGCAGCAGAGACCCGTCCCCACGGCCGCTTCTCCAGAGCACGGGGGCACAAACCCAGTGCACTGCAGAGCCCCGGGTGGGAAGGAGATCGGGAAGAGGCTCCAAATCCCCAAGCTCAGGCTGTCGGTTGCCCAGTGGCCCGTGCTCCAGGCTGGGGTGATTTCCTGATGCAGCAGGGAACACAGGAAGTCGGCATTGTTGCCGCCTAAATAAGCTTTTCCTTCTCGGCAGAGCCATCGGAAAATGAGCTCTGAGCAGCGGTGCACCTGACCGCCCTGATAACGGGGACTTGGCAGGGCCAAGGAGCTCCCGGCTCGCTGCCCACTGACTTCACCTCTCCGCAGATGTGTATCAGCGAGGCCCGCCATCGCCAGCTCATATCCTCCCATCCGGGCACGTGTTGCTCCCTCATTATACACATGCCTCGGGCGGCACGTAAGAGAGAGAGAAATCAGCCCCCTCCAGCCTGCCACGAAACCTCTCCCCGAGCACTGAGCGCGCCCAACGGAATGCAGCCATGTCTAAGGTGGAGCGACGCAACTATTAAACAGCCACATACAACGCACCCACTTAAGTCAGGAAGCAGAGAACGCCTGCGTGGGAAGTCATCACACCCAAACTCCCCTCGGCACTGACGCTGTGCCTGGGGAAACCGAGGCACCTACCTCAGGTTGCTACAGGACAGTAGGAGACATATGCAGCCAAAGCAGGAGAATCAAACCCTCATGCTCTACTCATCACAGCCTGCTCCAGCCAGAAGTACAGAAGGAGTTGAAGGAAGGAACATCCCGGTCCTTACACAGAAAGCCTCCTGAGATCTCCAATGACCCCTGGTCTAAGGCAGGGGTGGGGAACGTCCGGCATGCCAGCTGTCCGCAGTTCACTAGGGTTAGCCGCTGCCAGGCCTTACACCAGGGGATGGGAACCTCTGGCTCATGGTGCCCAGAGGCTAGGAACAGCAATCCGCAGCCCTGTGCCCACGGATGCTCAGGTGAAGTGGCTGGCGACCCGCCAGTGGCTACCCCTGATAAGTCACGTGCAGCCCCTGGGCCCGGGGCTCCCCATCCCCTGGTGTAAGGCCGGGACCTCATCCAGGAGGAAGCGCCGCACCCCTCGGCATCGTACATGGCCCTGAACTGACTCAGGAAGGGAAAGTACCCGCTGCCCAGTGGGTAACATTTCCTCCCGCCGTACGAAGCACATCCCACACTCCCTGGATCCCAGCAGCACGTCTCGAGCGAGAGCCCCAGGTCCTGGCGCTAGGCGCTGTACGTGCACAAAGTAAGAGAAAGGCCCGGCTGCCAGGCTGTCAGCGACAGAGCCCCGGCAAGCAGGCATGACCCCCGCTGGCCAGACAAAGGACGAGACCCAGCGAGCCAAAGCAACCAGCACGAGAGCCTGGGGCAGAACCAAACGTCCACCCCTGATCTCCCGAGTCCCACTCCAGTGCCTTGTCCACCGGGCCAGGGCCGACCCGGCACGACACACACACACAGCAGCAGCCACGACACACACACACAGCATAACACACAAGCAGCAGCCGCAACACACACACAGCACGACACACACACACAGCATGACACACATGCAGCAGCCCCGACACACACGCAGCACGACACACACAGCGCGACACACACACAGCAGCCACGACACACACACAGCAGCCGCGACACAGACACACAGCATGACACACACAGCATGACACACATAGCATGACACACACGCAGCAGCCGCGACACACACATAGCATGACACACACACAGCACAACACACACGCAGCAGCCACGACACACACACAGCACAACACACACACGCAGCAGCTGCGACACACGCACAGCACACACACAGCATGACACACACAGCGTGACACACACACAGCACAACACACATGCAGCAGCCACAACACACTAGTAGCTGCCGGGGGTCCCGCGCCCGCCAGGCAGCACACCCCGGCCCGCGGCGAGCACCAACGGGGGCCTCTCTGTCTAAACCCTGGCCCTGGTCTGCTGGCGAACCGGGCCCTGCGCTCGCTGAGTGCAAATTCCCCCAGCCAAGGAAATGAGCAGAGCTGCAGCCCGTCAGTCTGCCGGCGTGTGCCCCCGACACGGGGCGAAAGGGCAGCGGGACCGTGCCCGGGAGCTGCGACCAGCTGCCTAGGACGGCTGCGGGGCTGGGGTGCCAGGAGTCTGGCCCGGGGCAGGCAGGCGCTGGCCTGCTGACGCAGGCGGTGCTGGAGTCAATCGTGCCATCTGCTGGCGGAAGAGTGAGAGCCACGGCTTCCACATCTACGAGACCTTGGCCAAGCTCTCCTCACACTACAGCACCCACCTGAGCAGGTGAGGAAACAGCCTGGCAGAGCCAGACGGGTACCCAGGAGCCACCCGCTACGAGCCAGGCCAAACGAGCACCACCGCATACAGCCCCACCTAAGGCCTCTCCGGCGCATCAGCAGTGATCTGCAACCCATCCTGGACAAGGGTCCTTCACTCTCACAGCCCTTGGGAGGCAGGTCTGTCCTCGCCTGCAGACAGCTGCCAGCCTTAAACAAATCCTCACCAGCCACTCTAGACCACCTGGAACCAATCCCCGCAACAAACCACGCTGCCAGCTCTGCTCACGTATCTACACCAGCGATAGCATCACAGGGCCTAACATCAACCGCACCCTCAGGGGCTCCTTTACCTGCACAGCTACTAATATAATATAGGCCATCATGTGCCAGCAATGCCCCACTGCAATTTACACTGGCCAAACTGGACAGTCTCTACGGAAAAGAATAAATGGACGTAAATCAGACGTCAGGAACGGTAATGCACAGAAGCCTTTGGGGGAACACTTCAATCTCCCCGGACACTCAGTGGCAGATTTAAGAGTGACAGTCCTGAAACAAAGACATTTCAAAAACCAAATGGAGAGAGAAATCTCTGAGCTGCAATTTATTTGCAAATTTGGTTCCATTAACCATGGATTAAACAGAGATTGGGAGTGGTTTGCAGCTTACAAAGGCAGTTTCTCCGACAAAGGCTCACAGCCCCTGTCTGATCTAACTTGTTTTTAACTCTTTTGATAAGTACTGTTGATACTGGGCCATTTACACCTTGCTGAATAGACCTTGTCAGCTCCGACCCCCCTCTTACTGGGACCCCCTCTTTAAATACCCCTCTGAATCCCCCCCACGCATCTGACGAAGCAGGCCTTTGGCCATGAAAGCTTATGCTCCAAAATATCTGTTAGTCAAAAAGGTGCCACAGGACTTCTTGTTATTCTCAAAGCCTCGTCTTTCTTATTTGCATACGCTTACCCCAGGGCATTGTGGGAGAAGACGGGAACTCATTCCTATCGTTTGTGCCCAGGTGCCCAGTTGAGAAGTCGAAGGACAGGGGACAGAGCCGAGGGGATTTGGCAGCCTTTGTTTGGAATGGTGGGGAACAGCTAACACGGGGTCACCACAACCTGCCAAGCCCTGGGGAGAGGTTTCAAAGGGCGCTGGGGGCAGGAAGGCTGGGGGACTCTGGAGAAGGGGGTGCTGAGGGGAGGCAGGCTTGTTACTGTACCCTTTCCCTGGGGTGGAGAGCCCCCTTCCTGGGGACCTCTTTGGGCACAGGCAGCTGGGGGCTGCTGACCGTGTTATTCCACAACTGGCCCAGGGACAGCAATGCCCCGCAGATGCCGACGTAATTCTCACCCGACACTGACCCTCTCCTCCCTCTGTGCCGGCTCAGAGGTCCAGCCTCCCCTTGGCGCATGGGGAAAGCCAGGTACGCCCGGGCCAGCCCCAGTCCGGGTCCTCTCTCCTGCCTTCCCACGGCGCAGGCTCAACCCCACCTGCTTTTCAGCGTGCGTGGGGCACTGCTGGCTCCTGCCCCCCACCCCGCGGCCCGGGAAACTACATCAATACGCCGGCGACTGTTTTGGGGGGGACCCACCAAATCCACGTGGGAACCCCCCCTGCTGGCTCCAAGGCCACACTGCACGTGCCAAGCCCATAGGGCCGTCAGCAGAGCACTGGGACATCCCCCGGGAGGGGGCGTGGGAGGGGGACTGAGACTGGGACCTGCCAGGGCCCTGGCGCTTCCCACCTGACATCCCACAAGCGAGAGCCATGCGCGCTCACGGTGGGGCTCCTGTCCCTGCCTCGCCCCGTCTCTGCTTTGCTCTCCCCCGGCTCGTGCCAGCTGACAGGGTGGCAGTGCTGCTGCAAGGGGGCACGGCACCTAGGGAGCCAGGGACCCCCAGCCCAGCCAGCCCCACGGCTCCACTGGTCTCACACGAGAGCTGGGCACAGTCCTGGGGCTCTGCCGCTGCCAGGCAGGAGGGTGGACCACTGGTGACAACACTAAGCGACCGAGGCCTCACAGGGCTGCCTGGACGTTGCATGTGCTTGCAGGGTTGGAGGGGCCCCTCCACGCCCCGGGCCTGCAGTCACGTGGCTGTGTCACCACCTGGCCACTTCCCAGGCTGCAGCTGGGGGGCAGGGCCTGTCTGCGCTCCTGAGCCAGGGGCCCCCTGCCCGCTGAGGCCCCCCGCAGGGCCCTGGCGCCCCTTAGGGAAACTCAGGCAGGCAGCCCCATCCCAAGCACAACACTGGAGTCAGCCCCGTGCAGGACGCAGGCGCCCAGGGGACACTGTGTGGCCATTCACTCTCCCGAGCCCTGGGCCCTGCCTCTCACACCCCGACCGTCCCCACACTGGGAGAACAAGCCGGGTGGGTCTGCCTGCCCTCCGGGGCTCTGCAGCTGGGGGGCAGAGGTGGAGGGGCCAGCACTGGCACCTGCTCCCCTTTCCCCTCCGGGTGCGGCAGGGCAGCTGAGACTCACCCCTGGGGCCGGGCAGGGCCGGGCCAGTGGGCGGTTTGCCCAGAATCAGGGAAGTCATCAGCCTAGAGTAACTTCCCTGATGTACCTGGGGAAAGTTGTGTCCCCGCTGTGGCCAGTTGCCCCAGGCCAGCCCCCTGCCTGCCCCACTGCCCCCCACAGGCCCACAGCATCAGCCCCCCAACCAGCCTCTCCGCACGTGGGGCCGGGAACTGTTTCACCCACCTGCAGGCAGCTGCTCTGCACCCAGGCAGGAGCCCGGGCGAAGGCAGCCCCAGGCAAACGGGACTCGGACTCCCTTGCTGAGTGACCCCACTGCGCCTCGGAGCCCCTTTCCCCATGAGCTGACTGCCTCCACGGTCACTCAGACGCCCCGGGCAAGCTCTCGGCACTGGGGCGAGCCACACAGACCCCCAGCCCGGCCCCCAGAGCCTGAGCACGGGGATCTGAGCAGGGCCCTGATCCTACGAGCTCCCGCTGTGCCAAGACCGGACCTTGGAGCACAAGGTCTTTGGGAAACGGGCTCTGGCCCTCTGGTTCCCTGCTGAGGTTCCCCACGCTGGGAACCCACCAAAAGGAACCTGCTGTGTGCAGGGTGGGGTCTCCAGCCCCACAGCCTGGCCAAGGCAGCTCCAGCCTCCCCAGAATCTCCCAGCACTGCTAGAGGGCAGATCCAGGGCCGGGCTATGGGGCCCATCTGCCCTGCCTCACATGGACCCATCTCCTCCATCCCCACCCCACCTGGCCTCCTTAAGAGCCTCCTCTTGCTCTCTCAGCCCCTCTGCAGGGAGACAGAGAGAAACCCCAGGGGGGCACAGAGCCTGGGGCAAAGCTCCACCCATTCCCACCACCCCAGACCCCTCCTGGGCTCTGGCAGGGGGCCATGAATCCCCACTGGCAGCATAGTCACTCATGCAGCTTGCCTGGGTCACATCTCTGGGGACCGGGATCCCAGCTCAGCACCCCATGCCTGGCCCCCTGCTGCCCCAGAGATGTGCAGCCCCCTCACCCAGCCCTAGCCAGCAAGCCACACACAGATATTCTTGGGACAAGTTCTCAGAGGGCCAGCCCAGAGAACTGCAAGGACACCTCGGTGAAATCAGCCTCTGCCTCTGGCCAGACCAGGAGCTCATGAGATGCCGATGTTCGTAAAAGGATCCAGTGGTGATCCAGGCAATTGTAGGCCGGTGAGCTTCACCTCAGCCCCAGGCAACGTGGCTGAAAGGACAGTAAAGGGCAGGATGCTCAGTGATGCAAAGAAACACCATCTGTCGGGAGAGGCATCAACACGGCCCATGGCCAAGGAAATCACACCTCGCCAATCTATTAGAATTGAAGGCGATCAACAAACGTATGAACCCGAGTGGTCCGGTGGACCTAGTGCTCCTGGGCATCCAGAAAGCCTTTGCCTAGGTGTGATGGGGTTCTGGGGTCCCCCAAGCTCTGCACCCTGTCCGCAGGCAGGAGAGTCTCTCACTCAGCAGGAGAACAGCGGGTTTATTAGCCGACAGGACACAGCATCATACAGAGGAGTCAGTGCAGCAGGCAGAGACAGCCAGTCCCATCCATGTTGAGGAGAGGAGGCCCCGAGGGGCCCCCACAGCTGGGGCCTGGCCCCCTCCTTTGCCTCGCTCTCCCTCAGCCCAGACTAACCGCTTCCAACTCCCAGTTCCAATTCAAACCCCTCAGGCTCCACCTCCTCCTTTGTCTGCCATACAAAGGTGTTACCTGGTCGTCAGGGTTACCCTCAGCAGGAGCCCCACACCCTCTGTGAGCCACACACACACACACACAGGTATCCCCCACTCCATCACATCTCTCCCCCCTTCTAGACCGAACTGAGCGGGGTCACTCAGCCAGTGACCTGGGGAAGTTCGGGGCCCTCCCCTCGTGATCGGGCATCGGCTGCACCCTCAGTGCTCCCCTTGATGTGCACCACCTCCATGTCATAATGATGCTGGAGGAGGCTCCAACTCAGGAGCTTGGTATTGGCCCTTTTCATGTGATCCAGCCCGACAAGTCCCTTTAGTTCCCTTGGGTTGGTTGGTCTCCCTGCTTCTATCTCTGGTCCATCAGCCACGTTCTCAAGTCGGGCAGGCAGAGCCCATACAGCTGCTCCGGCCAATGTTTGGAATTCAGTTACAGTCCAGTAAAAGAAGGTACAAATGCTTCCACCCTTGGCATTTAGCCAGACCACCAGAATGGTCGTGTGCCTCAGTTTCCCCTTCCATGCCACACAATAGGTTTGGAATGTTCCTCCTCATGTGAGAGGTTGCAAGACTAGTTACAGGGAACAATGGTGACATTTCAGAGTTACAGACTCCTTCAACATACAATTCATGCTTCTACATCAATGTCATCATGTCACATGGCTCTTTTCAAACATTCAGTGCATGGTACAATTCTACAGCTTTTGGTAGCAGCACCCCTTGGTTACAGCAGTTAGCGTGAGTTACAGAACAAACCCATTGCAACTGCACATTTACGTTGCTCTTTGGTAGACCACAACTTTTGTGTAACCTCCTTGAGAATCTGGTATTTTGGGGATAAATGGCTGAGGCCTTTCTTAGCACCATCAAGTTCTAATCTTCTCCCTTGCCCCCTGGGGTGGAAATCTGATCTCTCTGGGTGTGCCCTCCCTTCTAACAAGAGCTGGGCCATTGATGATCTCAGGGAGACGGCCCCCTCCCAGCCAGCCTGGAAATTTGCAAACCAAACTGGTTTCTGAGAGTTGTTTTGTGAGTCCCAGACGCAGAATCCACATGAAGGAATCCCTGTTTATCCCTTACTGGCCCACCAGGCCCACAGCTCCTTTGTCCTTTTACCTCCAACTTCTGCCTCCCCGTGGAATCAGAATTGGAGTCCAGTGTGAGAATATAAGTGTTTCTAGCATCTGGAGATGGGGAATTGCTGAACCTCTCCTGCATCCTACAGAGATTGGCTGTGCAGCTCTTTTACTTGGTTCTCACAGGGCTGCTCACACTATCTGATAGTTTTCACTTTACTTGCATCAACTTCCAATTCCTGAGAAACCTTCACACTGCCTGCTTTGGACCCTTCCAGAGCACAGCCAGTGGTTTCACACTCAGGCAGGTCCTGGCCATCAGGAGCTGAAACAAACTTCTCCCCAGGCAAAGGGTTGCTCTGGCTCTTACAGACAAGCACCTTTCCTGTTCACTCTCCTCCACCTCACTCTCATTTTCTGCAGTCCCCACAGATGGGTCAGGAAAAGTTTCAGGGAAATTCTCTTCCTCAAGAGCTCCCCCAAACAACAACTCACCCCTGTCTGCCTCCACGGGGGCACTGCTCCCTTGAGGCACAACCAGCTCCTGGGTTTCACCTACACCCAGGATCACTTCTGGCCCATTAGGCAGATTCCCACGTAATCCCCCTCCAGGCAGACAGCCAGTACCACCGGACAGAAGGTTAGGATCCCTTTCCTCCCTTCTGCTACCAGCTCCTTTATCTTCATCAGTCAGCGTAACTCCATTGCCCATCTGTTCTTGTGTCCTGGCGAGAGGATGACTCTGGTAGGACAGAGCCCTCTCACCCCCTCCCAGTAACACCTCAGCATCAGGCAAAGAACAAGTACCAGAATCGTCTGGTCTCTGGGATTCCCTGATGATACTAACTGGATCAGACCGAGTTAAAGCATCATCCCCCCTGAGAGACACAGAGGCAGGCCCACTTCCCATCTGGGCTTCAGCTGCCCTCAGATCCAGCTCTGGGATCTTGGCTCCATCTCGAGCCCCCACAGGCTCAGGCAAAGGATTCACTTCCCCAGAAGCAGAAGCACTTTTCTTGCACCAAGGACCAGTGTCCTTAGCAGGGACACCACTGCCCATCCCGGAGCCATTCCCTCTGCTCCAGCCCCCATGGCTGGATTCAGAGACACACCTGGAATGCTCTTTTCTGGTGGTTCCTTCTCCAGCCATCCTAGGCTGGGGACTCTTCCTCAGACAATGGGCTAGTTTCCTCATTGGCACCTTTTCCAAACACAGGCTCTGCTCTCTCCCCAGGCTGCTGCTGCTGTTCAACACAGACAGGCAATGGGAGACACTTTCTCCTTTGTCCCAGCCCCCCGGCTGGTCTCCACATACACACAGAAGGTGAAGCAGCTTCTCTCACAGACAACTTGCCATTCCCAGTGGATCAGCTGCTTTCCTGCACAGACACACAGGGACCTTCCTTGGCCCAGGCCTGGAAAACTCTTTGCAGGTCTGTCTTGGCCACTAGTAGATGATGGGTTGGAATCGCTCCTTCCCTCCTTGAGCTGTGGCAGGCCACTCGGTTCAGAGCTCCATGCAGTCCAGGGTTCCCTGCCCCGATCCGGGCTCACCTCTGCAGGATTTTCCTTAACCCTCAGCTCTGCCACTGCACATCCACGCTGCCTTGTCCAGCTCCTTTAATCTCGATTCGGTTTCCAGGTGCTGCCACTTCACAGCGGAGTTGCTCAGTGTGGTTGCAGGCTCTCAGGCTGATGCCCTCTGCACCCCACGATTCCTGGAAGAATCCCTTCAGTGTGCCAGGCTCCTTGCGGGTCACAAGCTGCCCAGGGTTAGGCCGTAGGCCCCTCCGCCCTCTGGGACCGACTCCAACAGACTCTCAGAGGAACCCCTTCTTCAGTGTGACACCCGCTCTCAAGGACCATGAACACACTGTCTTGGGAAGAACTCATTCAGCGTCAGACTCCTCAGGGGTCACTTGTTCCTGGGGGTTGGGCTCTCGGCCCCTCCACCTTCTGGGACCGACTCCAACAGATTCCCAGGAGTAACCCCTCCTCGGGTGTGACACCCCCTCTCGAGGACCACGACCGCAGTTGCTTGGGTTCGGCCGCAGGCCCCTCTGCCTTGGGGAACTGCACCTCACTGCCCTTCAGCACACCTGGGTCTCGCAGGCCCCACTTCTTCCGGGGCCCCGGTCACTTACTGCTGGATGCTCCATCCTCAGGGTGCAGAACATCCCACTTCTGACACCAGTGTGATGGGGTTCTGGGGTCCCCCAAGCTCTGCACCCTGTCCGCAGGCAGGAGAGTCTCTCACTCAGCAGGAGAACAGCGGGTTTATTAGCCGACAGGACACAGCATCATACAGAGGAGTCAGTGCAGCAGGCAGAGACAGCCAGTCCCATCCATGTTGAGGAGAGGAGGCCCCGAGGGGCCCCCAGAGCTGGGGCCTGGCCCCCTCCTTTGCCTCGCTCTCCCTCAGCCCAGACTAACCGCTTCCAACTCCCAGTTCCAATTCAAACCCCTCAGGCTCCACCTCCTCCTTTGTCTGCCATACAAAGGTGTTACCTGGTCGTCAGGGTTACCCTCAGCAGGAGCCCCACACCCTCTGTGAGCCACACACACACACACACAGGTATCCCCCACTCCATCACACTAGGCACCTGGCCAGAAGCTCATAGGCAAAGCAAGCTGGCGTGGGGTGCGAGGGAAGGTCCTTGCATGGCTCAGTAACTGGTTACAACTCAAGAAACAAAGAGTGGGACTAAATGGACAGTCTTCATGGAGGAGCAAGTAAAATGCCAGGGTCCCCCAGGGGTCTTGGCTGGGATCAGCGCTGTGCAACACCCTTATCGATGATCTGGGAAAAGGGGCAAACAGCAAAGCAGCAAAGTTTGCCGGCAGCACAAAATCATTCCAGATTGTTGAATCCAGAGCAGACAGCGAAGAGTTCCAAAGGGACCTCAGCAAGCTGGGTGACCGGGCAAGAAAACAGCCGATGAAATGCAAGATTACGCACACCAGAAAGCCCGATCCCCGCTGAACGGGTACATGGATGGGGGCTCCGTCCACTGAGACCATGCAGGTTAGGGACCGTGGAGTTGCCATGGCTGGTTCTCTGGAAACTCAAGCTCAGCGTGCAGCAGCCATCCCAAAGGCGAGCTGGTGTTAGGAGAAGGGTGGGAGAGGAGACAGGGCATCCCATAGCTGGGGGGACTCGCTGCCAGGGCACGTCATGAAGCTGAGAGCCGAATGCGAGAAGGCGATGGAGGCGAGCTCCATCGATGGCTGTTAGCAGCTGGGCAGGGAGGCCCCATTGCCTGCTGGACTCGGGAGTCGGGGATGGGGATGGCTTACTCCGTATCTCCCCTGTTCTGTGCTCTCCCGCTCCAGGCACTGACCCAGCCGGGCAGGATACCTGCCCATGCCTCAAGAACTCCGGCACTGTCTGAGGTGGAGGATCTGGCTGCCCAGGGGTCAGGCTGGTGCACAGTGTGATGCAATGGGGCGTGTGAGGATTTTATTCCCCTGGGTCGGCTGCAGGTGTTTCCTTCTGTCCTGCAGTAACCCGAGGTGTGTGCCTTAGTTTCCCCAGGCACAGCATCAGGGCACAGCGGTGAGGGGAGTGTCCGTGTGATGACTTCTCACAGGTAGCCAATGGCCATCCCTGCTCTTCGTAACCCAGGCAACCAGGTGACCCCTTTCTTCCCCAGGAAACACGACAGAGGCGGGAGGAGGGGCCGGGCTGGTGGGAATCGGAACTGGGCTGGGGGGAGGGGAAGTCTGGTCTGGCTGGAGAGGGAGGAAGGGGACCAGGGCCCGGCTCAGGGACCCCTCTGGGCCCCTCTTCCCGAGCTGGACGGTACTGATGGCTTCTGGTCCCTGTGCTGACCAGCCTGTTCTGTGCTGTGTCCCTGTTGCCTGACCCCAGCTGTTCCGCTGGGGTGTGAGAGCCACATCCGCCTGCGGGTGGGGCCAGGGCTGGGGACCCCCCATTCTGTGACATCAGGTCAGACACTCCCCAGTGTGTGGCAATGACCCATGGCCTGCAGGAGTCTGGTGCCAGTGGAAGGAGCCCAGAAGCTCAGGATGCTGATGGCCCCTGGTCCGCCCACAGCAGAGGCAGTGAGATGCAGAGCTTCTTACATTCTCCTCGCCAGCCTGATCGCACCAGCGCCCGGGCTATGAACCCAGCTCCAGCTACTGGGGACTGCTAGGCTGAGACCAGCCCAGCTCACCACACGTCAGGCCACCCAGCAGCTGCCAGGCAGCACCAGCGTGCCTCAGTCCCTCCCCCGTCGCGCTGGAGCCCAGGGACTCACCTCGGCAGGTGCTGCCTTCCCGCGTGATCGCCTGCCTGCAGATCCCACATGGTTTCACCTTCGTGAAGCTCTTCACCTTGAACGTGTGGGCCGAGGGGGCCTCCAGGTCCTCGGGCTGTGGGGGGTGGACAGGACAGAGGTCAGTCACCAGTAGCCCAGCCGCACTCCACTGAGCCCCCTCCTCAGCCCAGTGTCACCGCTGCCAATGGGACCCGGTGCCACAGACATCAGTGACCCAGCACTCTGCCTAGCCTCTGCCTCAGGCAGCAGCCCTGGGTACAGCATGGGACTGTCTGTGCCTCAGTTTCCCCTCGGTTAACACATCTCCTCAACATGCGTCGCTCCACTGGGGTCCATGGAAGATACTGAGCTGCCCCTGTGTCCGACCACCCGGAAGTTAGACTGTCCCCAGGACTACGGAAAAGGCAATGCCCCTGAGCAGTGGGGGCTGCTGGAGGCACATGTGTATAGCAGACAATTAACCTGCGGAACTCACTGCTGCAGGAGGAAAAGTTTACGGGCCAAATCCACAGCAGGTGCCCATGAGCCTAGTGGGGCCTGTGGGGTATTGTTCTGCCTCTCAGCCACACACCCCCAGCTCCTCCCAATGGGCTGCTGTACACACGTGTGGCACCGAGAGATGGCAAGGGGCCCCTCTAAACGGGCTGGGGGCCCCCAGGCAGGCACAGCTGCAGCCCCAGAGGGCAACATGGGCATCTCTCACCCTCTGAGGTCCACTCTGCCCCTCCCCACTGCAGCGCCCTCAGCCCCCCAGCGCTCTCCAGAGACCTCAGCCCCCCAGCGCCCTCCAGAGACCTCAGCCCCCTAACCCCCATCCTGCAGAGACCTCAGCCCCCCAACCCCCATCCTGCAGAGACCTCAGCCCCCCCAACCTCCCTCCTGCAGAGACCACAGCCCCCTCATCCCCCACCCTCCAGAGATCTCAGCCCCCCAACCCCCATCCTGCTGAGACCACAGCCCCCCCAACCCCCACCCTGCAGAGACCTCAGCCCCCCAACCTCCCTCCTGCAGAGACCTCAGCCCCCAACCCCCATCCTGCAGAGACCTCAGCCCCCGAAGCCCTGGACAAATCTCTGCCCTGCGTGCAGTGAGCAGCCCTGGCTGGGCCATTATGCCACTCAGCGCCCCTGTGGAGGTGGGGAGAAAGCCCCCTTCATTCTGGCCAACCCAGCACAACACCCCGGCTCCCCAGCGCGTGCACACACACACACAGAGAGCGGACACCCAGAACTCCAGCCCAGCTGCCAAGCAGCTGTGCAAACCTCAGACCCTCTGAGCGGAGGCCAGGCCCTGGGGCAGGCAGCGGGAGAACACCCGGCCGTAGGGCTTTCATCCCCCGGTGGGGCTGCAGCTGCTCACGAGGGGCAGCACCACCCTGCGCCGTGGGGGGCTGGAGGAGGCAGTGTGGCAGGCGGGCGCTCGGCCTGGGGAGAGACGCGAGAAGCAGCAGAAAGACGAGCGCCGCGGCCGCGGAGGCAGGCAAGGAACACGGGGCCAAGCTCCCAGCGAGAGAGCCGGGCATGGCCCAGCCTGCCCCCGTGCCACCCGGCAGGAGCCGCGTGTCTTACCCCTCCGAGCAGCGCCAGGGGCACCGGGCACCCGCCACTGCCTTCTGATCGCACGCCCACTTGGGGGCGCAGGAGTCAGGCCCAGTGCCAGGAGAGGGTCCCCGCTCCCCCACATGGTGCCGGGGCCCAGCCACTCCGGCTCCCGAAATCTCAAGCTCACAGCAGGGACGGGGCATCCCACCCGCAGGGCAGAGCAGCAGGCGGCAGCCAGGCTGGGGCAGGTTCCCTGAGCGCCCGGCTCTTCCTTGGCGGGGCCGGCTGCCCTCCTAGGGGGCCAGAACTGAGGTCGGAGAGTCCAGAGACCAGCCCCAGAACAGGCAGCCAATGCCCCCGGCCTGCGCCCAGCCAAGGGGCCACCAGCACAGCTCCGAGCCAGGGTCGGGCAGGGGCAGCCCAGCCGGGCACCCTTCCAGGAGGCTCTGCAGCAGCTGATGGGCTCTCCAGCCACACGCCAGCTGGCAACCTCCCTCGGGCACGCTGCCGGCTCACTACGGTCTGAAGGAACGGGACTGACCCTGCTCAACCTCCCCAGCCGGACCAGCGACCGCTGCCCTGGCACATCACACGCCTTTCCCCCCGCAGGCGCTCCCGGCCGCAGAGCCGTGCCAGGGCTGAGCGGGCACTGGGACGACGACAGCACCCCGTTTACAGCGGGGCGTCTCCTGGCCAGCACAGACCAGGTGAGCCCACGGAGAGGCCGAGGGGAGAACAGAGACCAGCCCTGCCCCCACCAGCTCTGCCAGTGCCCCTCACTCCTGACCCGCAGCCCTGAGTTTCCCTGCAGCTGAAGGAATCGGCCCCAAATTCCCCCAGGGACATGAACTGCCCTGGCCCAGCCCTGGGGCTGCGCCCGCCTCACTGCTGGAGACGCCGCGCTCATTAGCACGCCAGCCCCATTGCGTGCCAGGGCCGGGCGGAAGAGGGGCTGCCAAGGTGATGCTGGCACAGCATAGCTGGCCTGGCGCGGGCCCATCCTCATGAAGAGCCACCCACCTGCCCCCCACGTGGTGTGGGGCACTCAGCCCAGCCCCAGAAGGCTCTGCGGGCCTGGGGAGGGGGCGGTGCTGGAGGTCCCTTGGCTCCCTGCGGCAGACAAGAAATGGGGGCGTGGGCGTAATCCACACCTCCCCCACCCCCACAGTGCCCCTGGAGCCAGAGCCAGGTTGGAGGTGCTGAACCAGCTCTGCTCCTGCACCCCTGCTCCCCCGTCCGCCCTGCCCTAGCGAGGGCCAGCTGCCCACAGCCGGCGGCCCAGGAACGCCCCAAACCTCCGCCTCCCCCCGCCAGCCTGCCCAGGGCGCCCCCGGGGCTCTGCGCAGAGGCGGGTGGCATGAGCCCGGTGCGCCCCAGCTGGGCTCTCTCCTCCTCGCCGGGAAGAGGGAGTCGTTAACCCCAATAAAGCCTGTCCCAACGAGGCTAGTAACGCCCACGGGCACCAGGCCAGGCCCTGCGAGAGGGGCTGGGAGGTGCCCTCGCTCCAGCGGCAGAGAGTTCCACAGGCCCGTCTGCAGCACGGCCCAGGGCGCCCTGCCCAAGGGAGCGACTCTCCGGGCCTGGGGGCCAGAGCCAGCCCAGCTGGGCCAGCAACCCAAATGAGGAACTCAAGCCCCCGTGGGCAGGGGAAGGGCTGGCCTTCACCAGCCCTGTGCCAGGGAGGCCGCTTGGACCCCTCTGCTCTGCCCCAGCTGCCCCGTGGGGCCATGGGCACGTCCTGGCCTTGTTCCGTGCCTCAGTTTCCCCACCCGCAACGGGGTGACAGCCCTGCCTCAAAGCGGGCTGGGGGCTGTGAAGATAAACACGGGGGCGGGGGAGGGAAAAGCAGGCGGACGGCTCCGTGTCACAGTGCCCCCCACGCAGCCCTTGGGGTGACCCAGCTCAGCTTCTCCCAGCGGGGAGGGGGGCCTCTCTGGTATGCAGAGCTCGAGCACGCCCAGCGCATACGGGAGCAGCCTGCCCCGCCACGCCGAGTGTGAGCTGCTTCCTAATCAGTGGGGGGCTGCCCCCTCCCCTGCGGCAGGAGCGCGGGGCGGGCGAGACCTTCCCAGGCAGCTCAGCTCCTACCCTCCTCCCAGGCCCTGGCCCTGGCCCTGGCCCTGGCCCTGGCCCGGGGACCCAGACACCGCACGAGCCCCTGCGAGGACGGGCGGGAGAGGGGGTTAGCGGGTTTGTTCCCAGCCTGGCCCCTCTCCATTCGGTGCAGGGCCCGGCTCCGGCAGGTGGGCAGGCACGGAGGCAGCTCCCAGGCAGACGGCGGCATGAGGCCCGTTCCCAAGTCGCTGCCCAGCCCCTAGCCCTGCCCTCCAGCGTACCGACCTGTCATGGCACCGGCACAGCAACGGGCGGGGGGAGGAGAGGAAACAGCCTTCACCGACTCGCAGGAGATCGGAACGGAAGAGACCTCAGGGGGCATCGAGCCCAGCCCCCTGCCCAGAGCAGGGCCAACCCCACTAACTCACCCCAGCCAGCGCCTGGTCCAGCTGGGCCTTAAAACCCTCTAGGGATGGAGAATCCACCACCTCTCTAGGCAACACATTCCAGCGCTTCCCCTCCTGCCTGGGGAAGTAGTTTTTCCGAATATCCAACCTACCCCTCCTGCTCTGTGACTTCAGCCCATTGCTCCTTGTTCTGCATCTGTCACCACTGAGCACAGCCTCTCTCCAGCCTCTTTAGAGCCCCCTTTAGGGAGTTGAAGGCTGCTATTAAATCACCCCTCAGCCGTCTCTTCTGCAAACTAAACAAGCCCAAACCCCTCAGCCTCTCCTCATCGGTCTTGTGCTCCAGCCCCTCATTAAAAAAGGGGCAGGGGTAGCTCAGTGGTTTGAGCGTTAACCTGCACCATGCAGGGTTGTGAGCTCCATCCTTGAGGGAGCCAGTGAGGGATCTGGGGCGAGTAAACGAAAAGAGGGACGGCGCTTGGGTCCTGCCATGAGGGCAGGAGACTGGACTGGATGATTTCCCAAGGTCCCCTCCAGCTCTGTGAGGTGTCTCTCTATATAGACACCTTTTGTTCCTCAGGAGGCCGTCGAGTGCAGCCCCCTGCCCAAAGCAGGATCAGCCCCCACTCCAGTGCATCCACATCCTTTCCATACTGGGGGGCCCCAGACTGGCCACAATACTCCGGTGCCGAATAGAGGGGAATAATAACTTCCCTCGATCTGCTGGCAACGTTCCCCCCAATGCACCCCAGTCCGCCGTTAGCCTTCTTGGCTACAAGGATGCACTGTTGAGTCATATCCAGCCTCTCATCCACTCTAACCCCCAGGTCCTTTTCTGCTGCACTGCTACTTAGCCAGCCGGTCCCCAGCCTGCAGCATGCTTGGGAATCCACCGCCCTCTGCACTTGTCCTGGTTGTACCTCATCAGATGTCTCTTGGCCCAGCCCTCGGATATGCCTAGGTTGCTCTGATCCCTCTCCCTGCCCCAGCTCAGTGCCACCTGCGCGCCTGCTGTGGGCACAAGCCACCCCCTCAGCCAGGGCACTAATGAAGGCATTAAGCAAATCCAGCCCCAGGACCGAGCCCTGTGTATCTGGCTAGATGCCAAGCACCAACCAGCCCTAGAGCCACGACCCAGCCCGCTTTCTGTCCACCTCACGGTGCATTCGCTCTTCCAGCTGCTGTCCGACCCTCCCCACCCCACCGTCCCCTCTCTGCTCAGACCTCACTAGCCCACTGCAGGCAGCACTGGGCACCCAGCCCAGCCGGAGGCTCACGCCCGCTGCTCACAGCTGCCAGGCTCTGGCTGCTCTGGGTGCAGCCTGTTATGCAAATGATCCTGAGGGTTCATTTACATGCAGACAATAATTTGCATATCCCCTCCCATTGCGGCTGCCCCTTTTGCTGTCCCCTCAGGCCATGCTGGCTGCAGAAAACCACAGCCCAGAACCAGAGCCAGCGCTCCCGGCCTGGGCCCTGACTGGTCTGGATGGGTCACGTGGGCACAATCTGGCTCCCCCAAGGTGGGGCGCAACCCTGAGTTCCCCATTCCCTGCTCCGGGGCTGTTTCAGCCCAGCAGCCTCCCAACGGCCTGCCCCCACCCCCCCGAAACAATGCAAGCCCCAAGCCTGTGCCCTGGCCTGTTGGGAACATGCAGAGTAGGGCCTGGGGGTCGCTCCCTCACCCAGGGAGAAGGCAGGGGCCAAGCCAGGCAGGCACAGCTCTGCAGTTGGGCGTGGGAGGCTGGACAGGCAAGAGACGGGAGTCTGGAGCCAGCGTCCATTGCCTTCTGGGCCTGGAAACTCCTGGGCCATCCCAGTGGCCTCCAGAGGGACCCCCCCACACACACACACAAGCTGGGAACCCTGTCGCAGTCTGTCCCCACTCGGGGCTGGTGAGGGACCCCTCCACCAGGTGCGAGCAAGCCGAGGGGAAGGTCGCCCCGGACCCCAGATTCCATATTTAACCCCCCAACCTTGGGTGAGTCACTGAGCGACTCGTGCCTCAGTTTCCCCCCAAGGTGAGAGGCTAAGCACACACAGGACTGGGAGCTCAGAGACAAGGGGGCAGGGGTAGGCGGCCGTAAGTACCTAAACCAAACAGCAACACACACCCCCCGCCACACGCGCACACACACAAACACAAAACAGGCTGCTAGAGTCGCATCAGCCGTGGGGTGCAGCGGGAACAGCCCAGGATTCCCACAGCGTCTCAGAGGGGACATCCCCCTGCCCCCGACCAGGAACAGGGCCGTCCCGATTCACCCTCCTGTGCCCCCGCCAACCAGGCAGCCGGGAGGCCCCGCAGGCCAGCCCCCGATCAGCAGCATCGTCCCACTTTAACGGCTGTCTAATTAGCCACGATTATCCCCCTTCCGCGCCAGCAGCAGCCAGCGGCAAAGCCCCCCGCTAGCCACAGATCAAAGGCAGCTTCCCCACCACCGAGCCCCACGTGACAATCCCCACCCCCACCCCTCCCAGCACCGCCAGCAGCCCCTTGCGCAGCAGCCTGGAGCCAGGGACCACCCAGGTCACCGCCCCCTAGGAAAGCTGCTGCCCAAAGCCTGAGCCCACCCAAATGGCATGAGCCGTCTCCGAGCCCTGAGCCCCCTGCTCCTTCCCGCACCCCGCGAGCAGCCGCGGGCACTTCCAAAGCAGCTCTGGGCCCGCAGGACCCAGCCGAGCGCCGCAGCCTCCCTGCAAGCTCTCCTCTCGGGGGTGGCGGGGAGGCGAGCGGCTCCGTGCCTCAGTTTCCTCACTCGTAAGAGGGGCAACAGAGCTGCCCTGCGAAGCGCCGGCAGGGGTGAGCACAGAGACCTCAGCGACGGCAGCTTCATTCCCGACAGCCCCCGGGCTGATCCTTCCACTGCCTTCGTGTTAGGGCCGGCGGAAGCTGCCACAGCTCTGCAAGTGAGGGCTGATTCCCTCCCGCTCTCCCCGACTGGGGAGCTGGCCCTAGATGTCTGTGTACCAGTGTGAAGCTTCCTTGGCACCCATCCTTTCCTGGCAAGGCTGGCCCAGGCCACCCCAGTGCTCAGAGAACTTCTCTGAACAAGGCCAGGCAGTTTGGCCCAGTGAACAGCCAACCGGTGGCTTCTCTTTTTTTGGCAGAACTACGAGATATTATATTGATTAGCCCAGATCCCAGCAGAGGCCATTCCCCTCTGCCTTTTGACGAGTCTTCCTCTGTTCCCGCTGCGAATGCTGCGCAGGGGGGTTGTGCGCTGTTCCAAAGCTACTGTGCTCCACCCCAGAGGTGGCTGCCTTTCCGAGCCAGGGCAAGCAGTGGAACTGAAATGAAGGAGGGTGACAAAAACTTCTCCTGCCACGGGGCCTGAGTGGCAAAGGCCGGGTTTGGATCAGAGCAAGGGCCTCGCTCGCGGCCTGTGTTGGGGAGAAGCCCCAGCCTGTGTGCACGCTCTGCTCCAAGCCGGTGGCACTCGAACCAGCTGGAATGACAGCTCAGGCATATTACAATGCAGGGCCCGTCGCTCTGATCTCGCAGGGCCGGTTTCCCCTCACTCGCAGAACCCCAGGGCTGGAAGGGACCTCAGGAGGTCGTTGAGTCCAGCCCCCTGCTTCAAGCAGGATCAACCCCACTAAATCATCCCAGCCAGGACCTTGTCAAGCCAGATCTTAAAAACCTCCAGGGATGGAGAATCCACCACCTCTCTAGGCAACGCATTCCAATGCTTCACCACCCGCCTGGGGAAGTTGTTTTTCCTAATATCCAACCTACACCTCTCCCTCTTCAACTTCAGCCCATTGCTCCTTGTTCTGCCATCTGACACCACTGAGAACAGTTTCTCACCCTCCTCTTTAGAGCTCCCTGAAGGCTGCTATTAAATCACCCCTCAGTCTTCTCCTCTGCAAACTAAACAAGCCCAAATCCCTCAGCCTGTCCTCATAGGTCATGTACTCCAGCCCCTTGATCATTTTCGTTGCCTTCCACTGAACCTGCTCCAGCAAATCCACATCCTTTATATACTGGGGGCCCAAAACCGGACACAATATTCAAGAAGGGGCCTCCCCAGTTCAAGATGTGGCCTCACCATTTTCTGCCCTGCGCCTCTGTGAGCGATTCCAGGGCAGAGAGATTTCCCACCCTACCCCAGCCTCCTCCCTCCCGCTGCCTCTGGCCACGGGTGCAGGTAGGAGAGACCAATACTGCAGCCAGTAGAGCCTCCCCCGCCAAGCTCTCCATCCTTCAATGGTCTTTTCCTCCTTCTCGTTCTCCAGCACCCTGCAGAGACAGCTATCAAAACAAGGGGCATGCTCTGCCCCCCACCACCATGGGAATCACGCCCTACTCCCCTCCCGGCGGTATCCAGGGCAGCGTTGCTCACATCCATAATCCACCGGCTCAGCCCTGTGACCCTGCCACCCTGGGAGTCTCACCCCACCACTGGGCACTGATCATGCCCTCACCAATGGGTGTCAGCCACCAAGCGCTGGCCCAGGGGTGCACAGACCCCCCTCCACCCTCACTGTCCCTTCCCCGCTCCCGGATGCACCAGTTTTTCCAGTAAGCTGAGCACTGGGGCGGCCGCCCAGCAGAGATTCAGGTGCTGCCCAGCAGCGCAGCCACCGCCCGCAGCGTGTGTCCCTATGGGTGGTGCACATTGAATGCGCCTCGGCGCACCTAACAAAATGTATTCCATACAGGGATGGAAAACAAAGAGGGACCACGATGGGGCACAGCTCTCTTCACTCCCCGTCCCCTTGAGCTGAGTCGCAACACAGGCAAAGCAGCCCAGAATCAACCACTGGCCGCAGCAGGGCGCACCGCTCACGGGGTGCCCTTTGGGCCTGTCCTCCGAGGCACTTCCTGGGAAGTGCAGCGCCCTGCAGGAAACTCGGAGGGAGGAGCACAGGGCGCAGGAGGAATGAGTTTGGAGGGGGCGCCAGGTAGTCAGTCTGAGTGCACGTGGCTGGAAAGTCACCAGCCATCCCAGCAGCTCAGTCAGTGACTCTTGCGCTCGTCGGCTGGGGGGGCTGCAGTCGCCCAGCACACGGAACAGGAGGGAAGGTGTTGGTCTGCCTAACCCCTGTGCCGAGGGCTCTCACAGCCCTCCCCAGTCCACAGGCATGCTCTCTGCTTCCTGCCAGCCGCCCGCCTGCCTGCACCGGCCCAACACCACCTGCCCCCTCACGCTGGGATTTATTCCTAATTGCTTAAGATAAGGCGGCACAAAGCAAAGCCAGGCTTTGGTGGCAGGTGACTCAGTGCAAGATAACCAGACCGCTGGAGCTGGGGAAGGGGCAGCGTAGAAGGCTGCAGCAGGAGACAAGAGGTGACATTGCTCAGCTCGGCCCCTATCCACGCACACCTCCAAACATGCAGACGCAAGGAGGCTCCCACGGAGGCAAAGGCGAAGGGAGAATCACGAATAGATTAAAACAAGTACGAGCCTAACACAGAAGCTGGGGTCCCGACTTCCGCGCGTCTCTTCTGACTGTTGAAGAACACTCTGGCCCACATCTAGGAGCGCGTGGAAAAGAGGGGGCGCGGAACGCACAGGTCTGACATGCAGACAACTGATAAGGGAAGCTAAAGGTATAGGCCTGTTGGACTAAGGATAACAAAGAGAACTTGTGGCTTTCATCTATAAGCAGCAAAATAACCTAGCAGCTGTCCAGGTTGGGTACTACAGCGGGTCTGTACAATTGTCCATAACAATGCAGGCAAGGCAGAAGTGCTCCGTGATGCATTTACACGAAGCAGCTCCCCTTTGCTTTTCTCCACATGCCCCATGCTTGAAATCCCACTTTGGATTTTCAAAGGTGCAGAGAAGCAGCTGTACGAGCCAAAACTCCACCGAGATGGGGACTCACTGCAGGCCCTGGCTGAGCTGCTGGGAGGCTGGGTGGCTGGGGGCTGAAGCAGCCAGGACACCTGGGTTTTATTCTTAGCTCTGCTGGGCAATCTCAGGCCTGTCGCCAGGCCCGTCTCCCCTCCACCCTCTGCCTGCTGTGCCTTCTGCAAGCTCGGTAGGCAGAGAGCTGAGCGCCTGGCACAGCAGAGGTTCTACTGTTGGGTGCTTGGGAAATGGCCCCTTTCCCCAGGCCGAACAGCTCGAAGCATATTTGGCACTTCCCCACAGGTGCAGCAGGTCAGACCCTGCAGCCCCAGCTGGGCTGCCAACCCAGGGCCGCTCTGAGCCTCCCACTCCGAATGTCTCCTCCCAGCCACGCAGGTGCCGGAGAACCCGCAGAAACCCCAGCCTGCCCCAGGGTGATGGGGGTCCCAGAAAACACCCAGTATCCACGGTAACTGCCTCCTGCCCAGCCTGGCCCTGCATGGGAGAGGGCCTGGCATCCTCAGAGCCCGGCTCCACCAGAACAAGCAGAACTAGACCAGTGCAAAGAGCTCCCCCGTCCCCCCCGCCCCACCAGCCCTGACGTCAGCCGCGAGTTATTCATTAGCTTGTTAAGCGCTGGCTGGGGACGAAAGCTGCAGAGCTCGGCTGCCGTGTCCCGAGTCTCCCACCCCTCCCGCCCCCGTTATTCCCAGGCTGCCACGGCCGCCAAACCCACCTGCCCCGGCTGCTGGTTCCCCGCCGCCCTGCAGCTTGAACGGGGCCCATCCGGGCCAGCCCCTGGCCCCAGCCCTGGGGCAGAGCTGGCCAAGGAGCGTTCCCTGCTCTGCCTGGCCAGGACACACCCACACCCTCACCCTCACCCCGAAGTGTTGCCAGGGCTGCAGGGCCAGGCTGCAACTTGGAGGGCTGGGGGGGCTGGGCGGGGGGGCTCTGTGGACGGATGGGAGTGTTTGTCATGCAGCCGCCTTCACATGGGGCGAGTGAGGCTCTCCCTGGAGAGGGACCCACGGGGGGCTGACAGACAGGCAGGGGCTGCCGGGGGCGATGGAAGAGCTGCAGAGCTGGGCCATGGGACAGGGCCTCTCCCATGGGCCTGGGCTCGTACAGTGCCTAGCACATGGGGTCCAGGGCTGCAGCCAGGCTGCCGGGCTCAGCAGCAATGAAGCAAGAATAGAGCAGTGAGAAAGCTGACCCTGTCCCCTGCGGCCCCTCCAGACTCTTCCCCAGCCGCTGAGCCCCACAGGTCTGATCCCACCCCCCAGCAGCTGGCAACCTGGCCGTGCCCTCCTGCCGCGGGGAGGGGAGGTAAGGCAAGGCCCTGTTCCCCCCAGCCCTTCCTGCCGCCCTGACTCGGCGCCCAGGGCCTGCCCGGAGAGGTGCTTAGCTGCCTTCAAAGCTGTGGGGCAGCGGGGGGGGCACCAGGGGGGGACACCCACCCCACAAGGCGCCCAGAAAGGCACAAGCGGAGCCGGGAGCAACGAGACACAAACGACCCCCCAAACCCCCGCCCTGTCCCCACAATGGCAGTGCCAGTAGCCAGCTGCCCCCGCCAGCCCCCCAAGGGCCCCCCCCCGCCAGCTGGGGCTGAAGACACTTGTAACCCCCTCTGGGCCGTCGCCCCAGGGAGCAAGGGAGTGATAGGAACAGCCCCCCCACACCCCCCAGCGGGGAACGTCAGCCTGGGAGCACAAGCCTGTGGGCTCAGGCCGTGCAGGACATGCGCCCTGTCCCCCCTCCTGGTGACTGCACGGGGCAGCCCAGCGAGGGGGGGACAGGGATTTCCCTCCTCCTGCTCCTGGGGCTCAGCCGGTCAGGGAGTGGGCTGCCACCCCCCTACGTCTCCCCCTCCAACAGCATTGCAAGCCCCTGGGAAGGGCCTGTCCCCAGCCGAGCACCCACGGTGCCCACCTACCTACCCAGAGCACACAGGACCAGCACACCCAGGTCATCCTGCAGCAGCGGGAGGCGAGGCGGCTCAGGGGGACGGAGGGGCAGCGGGGGCACGGCAGGGCGGGGGCCGCCGGAGGAGATGCCAGCCCATCTCTCCCGCAGGCAGCATCCGTGTGTGCGTCTGAGCCGCCCGCCCAGTCCCTGCCTCCTTCCCCGTCACGCCAGCTCCTTTCTGCTTCTTGGGTCAGTTCCTTCGCCTGGGAGGAGGCGGTGCCTGGAGGGAACCCTGCCAAGTCCCCCCCCGGCAGCTCGTCCCAGCCCGCATTTAAAGGACCCCGGCGTGCGATTCCCCCCTGCTGCCAGTGCCCGCTCCCCCGGGCACCCCAGGGACCATCCCCGCCCGCCGGAGGCCCCTTCGCTCTGCTGGGCCGCGAGCTGCTTTGGGGGCAGATTCGGTTCCCAGCTGGGCCCCCCAGGGTGCTGGCTCGGGCCCAGCTTGGCGTTGGCGGGGATCCGTTTCCGGGCTGCCGGAGAAGCGTGGACTTGGATGGATTTCGACGGGCTGCATCCCGCCTGCCCTCCCACAGGCTGCGGCCGGGGGTGTAGGGGGCCAGCCCAAGAGCAAGGTCCCCCTGCATCCCAAAGCAGCCCCCGCTCCAGGCTCCAGGGACCTGCAGGGCTGGTCTCTGGCAAACAGCTGGGGTGGTGGTCAGGGGAGGTGGCACGTCTGCCCGGAGCACTCCCCCCGCCCCCCATCTGATGGGAACCTGCCGTGGGACAGGCCTGCGGGTGACAGAGCCGGCTGTCCCCCTGCCAGCCGGCCTGGCCTAGCTGGGCCCAGACCCAACGGGGGTCTTGCACCCGGCCGAGTTCTGTCCCCCGAGGCCAGACGACCCCACCCTCGGGGGGGCGGGAACCCCGCTGCCACATGCAAAGCCCCCCGCAAGCCGCAGGGACTCCAGCAAAGCCCCAGGAGCCCTCCCCCTGCCCCCGAGGGCCCAGCCAACATTTGGTTCCCATTTCCTTCCCCCGGCCCGCGGCCGGCCAGCCGCCACATGTGCTGGGCCCGCAGAGGGGGGCCGCAGGGAGGGGCCGGCAGCTCCCCCTGAAAGGGGGAGGGGAGGGAAAGCCTGCGTGGGGCACCAGGCTGACAGCTGCAATCCAGGGCAGGGGGCGGGGTGGGCCGGGCTGGGGGGCACCGGACCCCCTTTGGCCAGACCGGTTGCTCTCTGCGGCTCTGCAGCTGGGGGGCAGCAGGGAGGGGGCGCCAGGGCTCTGCCCCGCACGAGCTCCCAGAGGCCTTGGTCACCTCCCTTCTCCTCCCGCCAGCAGCACCTTTACCGGGGCCGACCCAAGCCCCAGCCCCAGCCCCAGGGAGGCCGGCTCCCTCCAGCTCCACCAGCACCCCAGCTCTGAGGGCAGGGACCCGCCAGCATGGCTGGAGCACAGCAGAGCCACTGCCTGAGCCTGAGTCTCCCCAGACCCAGCTGCAAACGCCGGGGTTGGGGAAATGCCAGAGGGTGGGGCCCACCTCTGCCCCGAGCAGCCTGGCTGCCTGCCCGCTAGAGGCTCCCCTCCAGAGCCAGGCCAGGCCAGGGGAGAGAGGCCAGCTCAGGAGTGGGGCAGGGGACACACACTCCCCCCGCCCCCACTTGGGGCACTGGTTCAAAGACAGCCTAGGCCAGCCGGGTCCTTCTCCTGGCTGCCTGCTGGGCACCTCCAGCCTCTTCCTAGGGCACAGCCCCGCCCCCCAACTGCAGCAGCAGTGCTGCCCAGGGGTGCCAGCCGTCGCCATGTGGACCTGCCCCGTGCCAAAGGCAGCCTGGCTGGGCCGCGGTGTGAGCCCTGCAGGGGCCAGGCTTCCTCCCCACAGCACCCCAGCCGCCCTGGTGATCCCCCCCCCTGGCCTCAGCCATGTTCCCAGCGCGTGTGCCCCTGCGGAAAGGGCAGGGGCTGGAGTCTGGCAGGCACATGGGCATGGCCTGGGCCTAGGCTGGGCAGCCGGAAGGGTCCCACATGCTCCCTGCGGGTCCCCTCTTGGGGGGCTCTGCAGCCCCTCCCCACACACTCACAGAGCCCCCCCCCACCCCAAAAGGCAGGCATCAGGGCCAGGGAGCCTGCGCAACCAGCTCCGGGACCTGGCCCCGGCGGCTTCCCACACACCCCTCGCTCCCCCACGTCACACGTCCCCCACAGCCCTTCCCAGACCCCTTCCCCCCGCCTGTGACAGCCGCCGGCGCTCTGGGCTGCCCCTCCCCACCGGCTGTGCCCCAGCCTCCCGCCCCGCTCAATGGGATCCCGCCACAAAGGCTGCGAGAGGGGCCGGCCCTCCGAGCCCCTGTTTGTGCTGGCCAGACAATGGGGCCTTTTATACGGGGACCACCCCGACTCCTGCCTCCCCGGCTGCCTGGGAACACGCAGCCCCCTCCCTGCCCCACGCAGGCCCTGCACCGGGTCCCCCATACCAGCCGGGCCCTGCCACCAGGGTTGCCCAGCCCTCTGCCTGCCGGCTATGGGATCCCTGGCCCTGGGCACCATGCAGCCAGCTGGTTCCAGCACAGGAGCAGCACAGGGAGGCTGTGGGGTGCAGGAGAACCATGGGGCTGGGCTGGGCTGCAACATCAGGACCAGAGAGAGACCGGGAGAGTATCAGGGTGCCTAGGTGTGGGGGAGCAGGCGGGAAGAGGAGGGCTGGGGGGTGTGGGGAGGGGCTGTGGTCCCTGCAGCTGCTGGAGTGTGGGCACCACTCGGGCAGGGAGCAGATTGGAGAAGCACCTGGAAATGGGGGGCCTCCACCCCACTGTGCAGGCCTGAGCCAAAGGCAATGGCGAGGCCCCTGCAGGCTCCGGGGACCCAGGACGGGCAGGAAGTCCCTGGAGATGGCTGGAGACGGCAGCGGGGGACTCTTGGGGGTGATGCTGGGTGGTCTCTGGGCACATGATGCACCGATAGCAGGGGCCCAGGCCAGCCGGCCAGCCAGGGACAGGCCCTCCATCCCACTGGGGTGCCTGTGGGGAGGGAAGGGGGCAGACCCGGACTCATGGGCTGAACCCTGACAGTGCCTGCATGCCCCAGAGATACTGGAGCCGTAGGGCTGAGAGGCAGATGACCCCTCTGTGCTCTAGCGAAGGGTCGCAGCCACCTCCCGTCTGTCCCTCCCCCGTCTGCAGGCCCCTCACCACAGCATCCCGGCGCTGCACACGGGTGAGGTGCACCAGCAGGGTCCTGCTGCGCTCTGCCACCCACCGGTGGGATAAATTTTGTTCTGTGCACCGCGGCGTACACGGAAGTGCACCACCCATAGACGCACAGGCTGCTGGATGCGGGCACACTGCTAACCAGCTGGGCGGCACCTGATTCTCCCAACTGCAAGCTTCCAGGGAGCACTGAGCGCAACTCACATCCCCAGCTCCGACCGGTCACTCGCGTGTCGAGCTCGGTGGGTCTCAGCCATGGGCAAGAGAGCGGTAATGCCGGCAACATATTCTGGGCCCACCAGCTCTGCAGGGGTGGGGGTAGATGTTCAGCAGTGCAGTGGGGTGGGGGGTGGGGTTGTTGAGCATGGGCAGAGCTACAGAGGGGGGAGCCCAGGCCACAGAGGAAGGGAAGGGAGGGACCCCAGAGCAGCATCGGGGGGGGGGCGCCACTGGGTGCCGCAGAGTCCAGCCCAGGGCCTCTGCCCATCAGCACTTGGCTGCAGTTTGGCAAGCCCAGATCAGAGCAGTAGAGACCCTCTGGCCAGGCTGGGGCCAAACAGGGCCCCCCACCTCCCTTCCTGGGCTGCCCCCCACCCTGTCTGCAGCTGTGCATGGGGCGGAGGCCTGAGCCTGCCAGCGAGTGGGACTCGTGGCTGCCAGGGACCACAGCCTGCGGCTGACTCCAGCTCTGCTGGAAACTTGGGCTCAGCTTGCCCGGAGCAGCCCGCGCGTGGGGGGCGGGTGAGTCAGCCGCCGGAGAGCCGCCCTCTGCTAGGAAGAGTCGGGAGCCGGGGCAGGAGGGGAAGGACTGACTGCGCGCTGGGACACAGGGCAGGGGTAATTCCCGACCCGAGCCGGGATCTGCCCCAGGCAGCGCTAACAGGGCCCTTGGCAGCACAGTGTGGTCCTGGAGTGCTGGTTCCCCTGACCCACAGCCAGTCCCCCCGGCTCACCCAGCCGCAAGCATGCAGCCGGACACACCAGTCGTTAGCACTGTTAGTCGTTAGGCAGAGGCTGGGACTAGCAGACTCACAAAGAAAAGCCCCTGCCCCATAGCTGCTCGGAGAAAGGCCAGTGCCCCCTGCCCCAGCGCAGGCTGGAACTGCCCCTGAGCCAGGCCAGGGGCTCCCCACAGCTTGCACCCCAACACAACAGAGGCTGAGTCCCAGGAAACGCACCACTGGGCGCGCCCGAGGAGAGCACGGCCAGGCCCACGACGGACATGGGGAGGGGTGTGATGCGGCAGAGGCGTGAGGGTTTGATCCCCCCAGGTCGGCTGCAGGTGTTTCCTACGGTCCTGTGGTAACCTGAGGTGTGTGCCTCAGTTTCCCCAGGCACAGCTCAGGGCACAGCGGGGAGGGGAGTTTGGGTGTGATGACATCTCACAGGTAGCCAATGGCCATCCCTGCTCTTCGTAACCCAGGCAACCAGGTGACCCCCTTTCTTCCCCGGGAAACAGGACGCAGGCGGGAGGAGGGGCCTGGCTGGTTTGAATTGGAACTGGGCTGGGGGGTGGGGCAGTCTGGTTTGGCTGGAGAGGGAGGAAGGGGGCCAGGATCCCTGTCACATACTGTGGGGGTCACCAGACCCTACACCCCCCATCCGCACTCAGATGCTGGGCTTAGGGAAACTGAGGCACCCACCGGGGGTTACTACAGGCTGGTAGGAAACACCTGCATCCTAATGAGGGAAATAAAATCCTCTGACTCCACTTCGGCACAGCCCCAGCTCAGGGACCCCTCTGGGCCCCTCTCCCCAAGCTGGACGGTACTGACGGCTTCTGGTCCCTGCTCTGACCAGTCTGTTCTACGCTGGGTCCCTGTCGCCTGACCCCCGGCTGTTCCCCTGGGGAGTGAGAGTCACATTAGCCTGCGGGGGTGGGGGGCAGGGCTGGGGACCCCCGTGGCAGGACAAGGGGCGACCCACACGCCTGTCCCTGCTCCGGGAGCATGACAAGGCTGCACGCCCAGCCCACAGGCCTGGCCAGCCTCACTTCGAAACCCTCCAGCAGCCGAGGCACGGCGCCCGGGAGGGGCGTTTTCTGCAGCCAGGGAAATCCTCATCCAGCCCCATAAGCTGCGTCCGTACTGCAGCTTGTGCCGGCATAGCTGGGCTGCTGCCCCCACCGCACATGGCCCGGCCCCGGGAGGTACCTCAGCCAGCTCCTGGCCCAGGGCAGAGCACGGACCTGCCCAGGGATCCCACGTCACGCCTGGGAACCGTCCCACCTCCCTAGGGAGAAGCCAGCTGGAAAAAGGCCATCACCGCACACCTCACAGACGCAGGCTCCCGCCGCCCTCCCTGGCACACCGCTCCACGCCTGAGAGGCTGCTTTCCCCCGCAGCCCCATACGTCTGGGGCCCCTGTGGGGTGAGTCTCCAGCAGGCCCCAGTGCCGGGCAGGGGGAGCAGAGTGGTCGGGGCAGGGCCCAGCGTGCCGCCTGGCGCTTTGCATGGGGGCAGAACAGTGCTGTCCCTGTGGCATTGTGGGACTGGTGCCCGCCGAGGATGGCAGACAGACCCCACAGCAGCCGGTGCCAGCCCAGAGCCCTGGCACAGACAAAGCCGCCCTGACCCCCAGGGGGGTTGCTCAGCAGCAAACCAGAGAAATCCCTTTAGATCTGGCGGTAGTTCCCAGCCGGGCGGGGTGGGTGGTTCTGGCTTGGAGCCCAGCCCCTGGCCGGCACCCCGCTTTCTCCCCAGCGGCAGGGCCTGGAGCTCATCAAAGCTCTGCATCACCCATAAGGGCTTGTCTGGCAGTGCCCTGCGTAAAAAGGCCCATTCCCGCTCTGAGTGCACGGCCCAGCAGAGCAAAGACGGGGTCCCCCTCCCCCTTCAGGATGGGGCTGGAGCCTCCAGGAATTACAGGCATGTCGTTAATAAAGGGGACATGCGAGAACGCCCAGGAGCACAGCCACCCAGAAGGGGCCACGCTGGCTACCACCTTCTCCGCCCAAGGCCCCCCTTGCTCAGGTCTGCAGCTCGCCAGCCCTTAGGCCACGGCTGTGCTACGAAACGACTTGGACCCGACCCGTCAAATCACTCAGAGGCGTGTGTGCCGGGGTTCTGGGCACAGCGCGGGAAATCAACCCAGGGATCTTCGCTCAAATCCGAGCCACTTACAGGACATCCAGCCAGCTGCCACAGCACCTCTGCCAGCCCCTTGGCCAGCCAGAAGCCACACAAGCAAACCCCCAGGCCTCCCGGCTGCTCGATCAGCCCGGACCAACAGCCCCCTACTCAGGTGAGAGGTTCCTAAAACCTCTTCCACCAACCCAACACTGATTCTTCCGGCCCCCAAAGGATCCAGCCACACCCCCAGGTCAATTATCAGAGAGGGAGCTGAGTTAGTCCATACCTCCAAAAACAACGAGAAGTCCTGTGGCATCTTATGCACTAACAGATTTTTGGAGCATAAGCCTTCGTGGGCAAAAAGCTTTTTGCCCACAAAAGCTTATGCTCCAAAAATCTGTTAGTCTTTGAGGTTTCCACAGGACTTCTTGTTATTTCCCCAGGTCAATATATACTTGGATCTTCCCCCATTCACCACGCTGGTTGCCAGTCTTTCAGATCTAAACATTTAAAGGTTGGGCGACGAAGAAAGAAAGAACGGGGCGAGGGAGACAAACTTTCACAGCAATACCTTACAGATGGCAGTCACAGCAAGGGCTGCAGCCAGCGACTTCTGGTGCTGATTCTCAAAAGTCTTTGTAAGCGTCCTTTCGAGGGACCAGCCCTCAGTCCAGACAGGCTCAGTTCAGGGTGGCCGAAAGAACTAAGACGGACCCTCCAGGGGCCCTCTTTTAGTTTTCCAAGTGGAGGGAAAAAGTCCTTTCTTCTTCCCAACAGGCACTGGTGCGTCGGGACCGCCTGACAGGTGGCTGCTATGGCACTCTGCCTTTGGATGCGGTCCAGGGGACAGGCCCAAATTCCTGAGATGTGTCTCTGACATCTGGGAATCTGTTCCCTTGTTTATAGTCCAGTGTGATGGGGTTCGGGGGTCCCCGGGCTCTGCACCCCGTCCGCAGGCAGGAGTGACTCTCACTCAGCAGGAGAACAGCGGGTTTATTAGCCAACAGGACACAGCGTCGTACAGAGGGGTCAGTGCAGCCGGCAGAGACAGCCAGTCCAATCTGTGTTGGGGAGAGGAGGCCCCCAGGGGCCCCCGGAGCCGGGGCCTGGCCCCCTCCTTTGTCTCTCTCTCTCCCAGCCCAGACTCACTGCTTCCAACCCCCAGTTCCAATTCAAACCCCTCAGGCTCCACCTCCCCCTTTGTCTGCAGCCCAGAGGTGTCACCTGGTCGCCAGGTTACCCTCAGCAGGAGCCCCCCCACCCTCTGTGAGCCACTGACATACACACACGTATCCGCTGCTCCATCACATCTCTCCCCCCTTCCAGACGGAACCGAGCGGGGTTACTCAGCCGGTGACCTGGGGAAGTTCAGGGCCCTCCCCGCATGACAGGGCATCGGCTGCACCCTCCGTGCTCCCCTTGATGTGCACCACCTCCAGGTCGTAATCCTGCTGGGGGAGGCTCCACATCAGGAGCTTGGCATTGGCTCCTTCAAGGCGAGGCCCGTTGGGTCCCTCGGGTTGTTTGGTCTCCCTGCTTCGGCCCCAGTCCATCAGCCACGTTCTCCAGTCGGGCAGGCAGAGCCCATACAGCTACTGCAGCACCAGCAGATCAAACAGTTCCTCTCTAGTCTGGGCCCTGCCCCGTCTGCTCACTTGGCTCACAGCTCCCTTGTCCTTCCACTGCCAAGTTCTGCCCCCCGCCCCCCCTGCCCCGTGGCAGGGCCTGCAGGACAATCACAGGCAGCTGGGTGGGAGATGGCTCAGCCTAATTAAGGCCAGCTGGCCCCAAGATCTAATCAGAGGCCTTTCAAACGCTTGACAGCGGGAAGGGGGCAGAGAGAGCACGCACAGGTTTGAGAGGGGCAGAAGGAACACCAGAGATCACAGAGGGAGAGTGGGAGCTTCTCCACAGAATCATAGAACAGAGCTGGAGGAGACCTAAAAAAGCCATCGAGTCCAGCCCCCTGCCCTAGGCAGGACCAAACCCATCGGATCAGCCCCGCCAGGGCTTTGTCGAGCTGAGACTCAAACACCTCCAGGGATGGAGACTCCACTACTCCCCTGGGTAGAACATTCCAATGCTTCACCACCCTCCTAGGGAAAACGTTTTTCCTAATGTTCAACCTGGACCTTCCCAACCGCAGCTCGAGACCATCGTTCTGTGTTCTGCCATCCATGACCACTGTGAACAGCCTCTCTCCAGCCTCTTTGCAGCCTCCCTTCAGTAAGTTGAAGGCTGTTATCAAGTCCCCCCTCAGTCTTCTCTTCTGCAGACTAAACAGTCCCAATTCCCTCAACCTTTCTTCATGGGTCACACGCTCCAGCCCCCTAATTATTTTGGTCGCCCTCCGCTGGACCCTCTCCAGTGTGTCCACATCCTTCCTGTAACTGCGGGCCCAGAACTGGACACAGCCCTCCAGATGCGGCCTCACCAAAGCCGAATAAAGAGGAACAATCACTTCTCTGGATCTACGGGCAACGCTCCGCTTGATGCGACCTAATATGCCATTGGCTTTCTTGGCTACAACAGCACACTCTTGACTCATGTCCAGCTTCTCATCCACACGACTCCCAGGTCCTCTTCTGCAGAACTACTACCGAGCCAGTCGGACCCCAGCCTGTAACAATGCTTGGGATTCTTCCGGCCCAAGTGCAGGACTTTGCACTTGTCCATATTGAACCTCATCAGATTTCTTGCAGCCCAGTCTTCCAATTTGTCTAAGTCACTGTGGACCCTGTCCCTACCCTCCAGCGTATCTACCTCTCCCCCTAGCTTAGTGTCATCCGCAAACTTGCTGAGGGTGCAATCCAACCCCTCATCCAGGTCACTGATAAATATGTTGAACATGATAAATAAGCATGATAAATATGCTGTGAACATTTGTAATACAGCCCCAGAGCAAACATCTGTCTCTTCACATACACACATGGCACAGACACACACGTAACACAGACTCAGGGCACAAGATTCGGCACCACCATGAGCAATGGGGACAGAAAGGGCTTCCATATTCCATTTAAAAGTCCTGTCACGTGACAGCCAGCTCCCAGCGTCAGGAGCCCACCCGTACCCCCAGAGCCCTTCATCGGCCTGGGGACCAGGAACCAGCACCACGAGCCTCGTTCTGCCCAGAAGGCTCTACACCGGGAACAAGGGGCTTGTTGAGATGAAGAAGTCCCAGAACCTGCAGCTCTGACCCTGCCAAGGCCAGGCCTGCACTGGTGGCCAGAGATTCTGAGAGCAGCCAGGCCCTTGAGCAGCCCGGACAGGCGCCGACCTGGGCACGCAGCCAGGCTGGCCGCTTCTGGGGTCACGGCACTGTAAAACCGGGCTGGCGGTGCTGCCGGAACAAGCCGTGAGAGATCAACCCAGGGCTGGGCTGGGGATAACCACCACGAGCGGCTCCGTCACCTGCCTAGGACAGGGTGGGTCCCCATGCCTCCCTCCCCACATCTGCAAGTGACCAGGTGCGCCACCAGGAAACCTTGGCCAGACCTTTCGGAGCCACCGGTCCAGGCTGGAAACAACATCTTCAGGGGCTGCCCACCAGTGGGACCAGCCCAGATGAGATGCCCACCAGTAGCCACGGGCAAGCCACTGCTGCAGATGTCTTAAAGGACCCCCGAGAGCCAGGCTCACGCCAGAGGCCTGGGCAGAACACACCTGCAGTGGGGAAGTCCAGCTCCCAGCCCAGCTCTGCCCCCCAAGATGCTCCCCCATGCGCCCGCTTCACCCAGCACGGGGAAAGCTGCCCACTAACGAGCGGTGCTGGAGTGTGGCTGACCCTCTCGGGTACCCGCTGGGACAGTCCCAGGGGTGTGGAACTCAGCGGGCACAGCTGTGCTGGGGAAGAAGTCCCCTGGTGAGGCTCAGCCGCACGCGTGCGACCCCCTTATGCACACGTGCCCCACCCATGCAAGCCCCACTTCACACCAGCCCAGCAACCTTGCTGGGCCCGATTCCCTCTCGCCGGGACAGCAGCCCCATGCCCCACCCTGGGCCCAGCTCCGCACCAGCAGACACAGGACTGAAAGCTCTCACGCCGCACCAGAGCAACACGCAGCTGTGTGCCAGTCCTGGAGCGCCACCGTTCCGCTCTCCCTGCGGTGCTGTGGGGCTCACGGAAACCACAGCCCGCCAGGCGCCGTATTTCTGGACAGGGCTCTCTCAGCAGCTCTGTGTCCTGCATGAGGGCAAGGCCTCTGCTTGGGGAAAGTGAGGCATGGACCCCTTGTGTTTCTGACCCCAGGGATGAGGTGGGGCCGGCTGACAGGCCCTAGAAGCAGGCAGGCTGGGCGGAGAGCAGATGGCGCTTGGCCCCAGTGGGGAAGGGGCGGGGTGTTGAAAAGGAAGGAGGCCCAGGGTGTGTTTCCGGGCGGAGGTGGGAGCTCACATGCCCCCCAAGCACCGGAGGGGGTTCGGACAGCTCAGGGACACAGACGTGCCCCTTCCCAGCCCTGTGCAGCTGTTGTGGCTCCCTGCATGCCAGGACACCGAGCCAGCCCTTCCCTCCCTCCCCCTCCTCGCCAAGCCAGGGCCACCCTGCTGCCGGAAACGGCCTCGGCCGCACTGGGATTTCAGCCGCCGAAACCGGGCGTGCAACAGCAGATTCCACAGGGGAGACGATAATCCCAATGCGGCGCATTTGGCACCAGCGTGGTGCACACCCACGGCCCCCGTGCAGCTCACAAGCACACTGGGGCTGCAGGGGGTTCACGCCAGCAGCAGCAGCTCGCCGCCTAGGGTGCACGGCCTCGGCCCAGCTAGGCAGAAGCACCTCTGTCTCCAGCACCGCCTGCTCGCTTGTCTCTGGCCTGACCGCGCCAGGCGGCAGCGTCCTGGGCTGGGGCAGCCCCACAGCCCAGCACAAGGTGGATCAGACCCTCCCCAGAGCCGCTGGTGAAGAGTCTCCAGATCACGACTTCAGGAGTCCCCAGGCTGGGGGCTGCCGGGCAGTGGCTCGCTGTGGCCCAGGTGGCCGGTTGCAAGGGACAGGGCTGGTGCGCTCCATAAATCTCCCCCTGGCCCATTCAGCCGCACAGCGAGGCCAAGGCCCGCCAGGGGGCACAGGCTATTAGCTTGATTTAGGGCTCATTACCAGAGCAGGGGCGGGGGCGTTCAACAAGCCGGGGTCTCCTGCCACCCAGCAGGCGCCAGCTGGGGCAGGCCAGTAAGGGAACTGAACAAGCAGCAAGGGGTGGGGCCGCCACCCCGCTCGCTCAGAGGGCCGAGACCAGGCCCTGTCTGCCCCCCCCTCCCCCAAGAGTCCCCAGACGAAGAATCAGACACCCAGCTCCCTGAGCAGCGCCCCCCATCCCCAGCACCAATTCCGCCCCCAGCCACAGAGCACATCCCAGCCACTCTCCCCGCCCCGTGTCGCTGCTACCCCCATCCCGCGTCACACCCCTGGATTCAGTGCCACCCACCGGTGCCCAGGAGTTCGGCCCGCCAGCCCTGCCAGCGGGCCACATTCTGCCTCATCGGAAGGAAACCCCTACCCACGAGCTGCAGCGGCCCTGCACCATCCGCCTGCGCTGGGCTGCCCCCGACACGCGGCAGAGAGCGGGTGCACCGTGCTGCACCCAGGAGGCGGCATGGCAGAGGGGCAGGAGAGGCTGGCCGTGTGCCCGGCCGCGTGGGGTGCAGGCTGGAGGCCAGCGCCTGGAGGAGAGGGCCAGGAGCGTGGTCCGGCTTGCGGACAGGATGGGGCTGGCCTCCCTAGGGACACCAAGGCACGGGTCACAGAGAGAATGTGTCAGAGCAAGGAACCAAGCCACAGGAAAGCACGACCTGCCCCCTAAGGGCTCCTGGGGCAGCCCACTTCTCCAGGACAGCCACAGACAGGGAGGCTGGCTGGTGGCTAAGGCACTGGGCTGGGACTCGGGAGAGCTGGGTACAATCCCCTGCCTCAGTTTCCCCCAGCTGTTACAGGCGACTAAGAGCCCAGGCCTGCCCCTCAGGGGTTGTGAAGGTGAATCCATTGGGGGGGGAAGATTCTAAATTAAACTAATGCACAAACGTGGGGCGTTCAGGCCAAGTGGCTCAAAGGGAGTCAGGCAAAGCAGAAACGGCCCCTGCCCCAGCCCCAGAGGCTGCCCAACCCGGACTGGTGGCACCATTATTCCAAAGCCGGGGGGGCCAATTCTGGACTGGCTCCTTCCCTCTGGCTCTTGTTATGGGGGGGTGGAGGCACGTGGGAGGCAGTGGAAGAGCAAACAGAGCAGCCCCCGCCTCGGCCCCGCGGACTCAGGGCAGCCCCACGTTGCAGGCATGGCACAGACAGGGAGCAGGCGAGAGCATCTCGGTGAGCCATTAAGCTGCCAAGGGCTGCAAGATTAATTCCCAGGGAAAACCACTCAGGGGGATTTCATTGAGCAGACAATAACGTGGTCAGGCCAGCAGCCGCGCGGGGCCCTGCTTTAATTAACGAGCCGGGGGCGCTGACTCAGCGCTTCGACGGGACACGCAGAGGTCTCTGTGAGTTAGACACAGGATGGGCCTTTCCAGAGCACCGCCAACTTCTGCTGTCCTTGACGTGCTCGTTTGGGCCTGCTGCGAGCTGGCAAGGAGGGAGCAGACCGGCTCTGGGTCTGTACAACAGCTGCCAGCCGCAGGTCCTTGCCAGCCCTGCAAAAGCACCGCCCAGCATCACCTTCCTAGACTCAAGTCATTGCAGCAGACAGTGAGGGCCAAACTCTGCTTCAGGCCAAGCCGCCTGGGCATTTTTTGAATCCTCCTCTTCCAAAAGCTCAGAAAGCCTCTGGCACTTGAGCATCAGGAGAATCCCCATTTAGGGTTAGCAGTATGGGGCTCAGGACACAAGCAAGAAGGTCTGGCTCCAGCCAGTAGAGGGCAGCACATGCATACATACACCCTTTCTCAAGGCTCAGGGATGTATTCCTGTGTCACTTGGCATGGGGTGGGCTGGCCCCGCAAGCGGCAGCAAGGTCTGTATCACAGGGGATCAGTGGGCCCTGGGAACGCCAGTAACAGTCAGAGACCAGTTCGGGGGCCAGCACTTTCAGAGACACAGCCAGGTGCCTCGAGGCTGGCGCTTGAGAATTAGGATTTAAAGGAGCTGAAACGGGGAGCGCGGCGCAGATGCAGAGCAAGGGTCTGGCCCTGCCCTGGAGAGCTCACAGGCTGCAAAGCGAGCAGCACAATTTCACAGACTGTGAGAGAAACGCAGCCAGAAGCACAAGGCTGTGGCAGGCGGAGCCCAGATCCTCCGAGTGCCAGAGCTGGCTGCCCCAGCCCAGACGCCCTGGCTACTGTCAGAAGGGTCACCCTTGGGTTTTAGCAGTATAGGAGCTATGACACAGATTGGATTGTGCCCCAGTTAGGGCAGTCAGTGCTCATACATACGCACACAGCTCAGACGAGACCAGCTGGGGCACTGGGGGACGTCCCCCTGACCCCAGCCACACACTGGCCTGCTGGTAGCTGCACGAGGGTGGGACCAGCCCTGTCTTCTCCAGTCATTGCCCTGGCGGTTCTATGCAGGAAAGAGGAGGGCCAGCAAACCCCAGCGGTTTGGAGGTATTTGCAGGTCCTGCAGGGCTGGGGCAGCCCCAGTTCACTTTCCACTGGGGCCTTAGCTGCCAGCCCCGCTTCAAGAGGGGCCAGCGGCTCAGCTCCCATCAGGCCACAGTGGAGCTCCCCAGCCTCAGCTCCGGGCCTGGCCCCATGTCCCAGGAGCAGGGTTCCCTCCCATTTTTGACACTCATGGGCAGAATAAATTTTGTTCTGCGCACGGAACTCATGTGTGATGTGCACCATCACAGCAGCACAGGCTGCCGGCTGTGGGAGCTCTGTTCCTCGGCTGGGCAGCACCCGAATCTCTCCTGCACAGGCACCAGGCACTCATCTTACAGGGAACACGGCCCAGCAGGGTCTGGTGTCAACTGGGGCATTCCTGCTCATGTCCCTAAGGTTATACTGGGGCCAGGATGGAGATTCTCCCCACGCAACCTGAGCAGCCCCTGGCAGCAGCCCCCCCCTTACAGTGGTACGGGGTACCAGAAATTGCCCACTCACAAGCTCCTCTGGCCCCCTTTGCAGGGCCTGTGTGTGTAGCATGGAGATATCACACATGCTGGGCTTTGGAAGCCAGCTCACAGCCCCTGGACTGCCTCACTGAACGCCGGTCTGTCTCCCAGATCCCTCTGCAGGGCCCTTATCAGCCCTTATCATTACACGTACTACATGATGGGGTCAAATTTAGCTACGACAGATCAGGAAAGGGATCTTGGAGTTATAGTGGATAGTTCTCTGAAGACATCCACGCAGTGTGCAGCGGCAGTTAGTAAGGCAAATAGGATGTTAGGAATTATTAAAAAAGGGATCGATAATAAGACAAAAGATATCATACTTCCCCTATATAAAACTATGGTACGCCCACATCTCGAGTACTGCGTGCAGATGTGGTCTCCTCACCTCAAAAAAGATATATTGGCATTAGAAAAGGTTCAGAAAAGGGCGACTAAGATGATTAGGGGCTTGGAAAGGGTCCCATATGGGGAGAGGCTAGAGAGACTGGGACTTTTCAGTTTGGAAAAGAGGCGATTGAGGGGCGATATGATAGAGGTATATAAAATCATGAATGGTGTGGAGAAAGTGAATATAGAAAAATTATTTACCTTTTCCCATAATACAAGAACTAGGGGACACCAAATGAAATTGATGGGTAGTAGGTTCAAAACTAATAAAAGGAAATTTTTCTTCACACAGCGCACAGTCAACCTGTGGAACTCCTTGCCCGAGGAGGCTGTGAAGGCCAGGACTCTATTAGGGTTTAAAAAAGAGCTTGATAAATTTTTGCAGGTCAGGTCCATAAATGGCTATTAGCCAGGGGTAAAGTACGGTGCCCTAGCCTTCAGAACAAGGGCAGGAGATGGATGGCAGGAGATAAATCACTTGTCTTCTGTTCTCCTTCTCTGGGGCACCTGGCGTTGGCCACCGTCGGCAGATGGGATGCTGGGCTTGATGGACCTTTGGTCTGACCCAGTATGGCCATTCTTATGTTCTTATGTTCTTAAGTATACCTACGAACAGCAACATTCCCAACCCCGGCCAGCAAGCACCTCACAGCGACACTGGGAGCTTCACAGCCCCATCAGGGAGAATCCCCAAGAGCTGTTAGCAGTATAGAACCTAGGATACACAATAGTGCATGTCTCAGTCCAACCACTAGAGGGCAGGGATGAGACCTCAGCATGAGCCAGTGCTTTGCAATACCACCCCCAGCGTTCCAGGTAAGCTCTGTGCTTCGGCAGCAGCTCCAGAGAGGTCCCAAAGCAACCCAGGTGATGAGCAGGGCGCTCACAGCTGGGTTTGTTTCTGGTGGTGGTGCAAGCACGCCTGCCTCGTGCACATAGAGAAATTTATTCCACGCACGGGTGGAAATGACCAGCGGGACCCCTGAGCACTAGAAGGCGCTGGCCGGGTTTTGCTGGAGAAGCGTTGCAGAGCAGCCTGGGCTGGGCTGGGCATGAGGGACGCGCACAGGGGAGAGAGGAGTTCCCCACTGCATCTGGGGATGCCGCGAGAGGGTTACTGGCCACACAGCTGCAGCCAAGCGGCGGCAGGCCCAGGTGTTGCGTGGAAGGGCCCGGGAAAAGCTCACCCTCTGCAGTGAGCCAGCTGGGAGAGGTACTCAAGGTAGGTCCTTCCAGCTGGAAGGGACCCCAAGCGGCCATTAGAGCTGCCCCCCTACGCCGTGGCAGGACAGCAACCTCCTGACCCGACGCCTGAGCTTCTCTCCCTGTCCCAAGCAGCCGGGCTGGGGTTACGGCCCCCACGCCCTCAGGCGAGCTCTGGAGGGAGCTGCTCAGGCCCTGCTCCGGGTTCGATGGTCAGTCACTAACTCTGCCCGTCCTAAGGCCGTCCACCCCCCTCCCCCGACGCGGCCCTCCTGGGCCTCGGCAGCCTCCTGTGGCAGTGAGTTCCACATGTTAACACGCTGCCTTGGGTCGCTGTTGAAGCAGCCACATTTCAGGCTCACTCGCTGCCCCCTTGAGCCTAGAAAGAGAGAGAGCCCAGCTGCTCCCGCTGTCCCTGCTGGGCCAGGCCGGGATCCAATGGCGTCTCTAGGGACAGAGCCTTTGCCCTCTGTTCTCGGGGTGCTGCAATGGGGGAGGGTGCCTCTGCCCAGCTGCCACCCACCCCGACTGCTCAGGGACTGCACGCATTGAGTTTGGGGCGGGGCTCGGCCCAGCACCCGCCAGTGCCATTGGCCCCACTTCCCCATGAGGGGGATGACAGGCCAGCAGGAGGTCTCAGCGGCAGGTCTCACCGCTCCAGGGCTCAGGCTGCAGGTCGGGATCCCACTGCAGGCTCTGTCGGGACGGGAGAGCCCTGGCTACCTCTGGGGGCACCTGGCAAGGGGCCACCTGAGCCCAGCAGGGTGACATGACCCTGACTGCAGACACTCCATGGGCAATTCACCAGACTCCAGAGAGTTTGGGGAGCTTCCCTACACCCCCTCTCCAGCACCACTCCCCGGGGGACCAGCTGCAGTCCCCAGGCACAGGACCTAGCTGGCTCCCACCTCGGGGTGCTCAGCACCCCCCAATATTGCACCCCCCAGCTGCAATGGGGCATTGCCCCACAGCTCGGGAAGCAGGGCTGGTCTCGGGACAGACCCCAGAGCAGGGCTGGCCTGCCCCAGCCGCCTGAGACAGCACCAGCTAGGCCCCCCAAGGGCTCTTCCAGGACACGCCCAGTTACACAGGGACTCCCCCGCCGCAGGCAGCCCCTTGCCCTCCAAGCCTGCCCACCGCCCCATCCTCCTGTGGCAGCTCCCCTGAAAACCGGCACTGCCCTGGGGCTTCCATGTTTGCAGCCGAAGCCAGGCTCCCCCAGCCCCACACCCCGGACACCTCTTACCTTGGGCCGGCAGAGGCGCCGGGGCAGGACACAGAAGAGGTTTTCCCCACACCGGATCACCGTGCCGATGCACCAGCGGAGACGGGTCACGGCTCGCTGCTGTCTGGCCCCCGGCCAGGCCCCCTGATCTGCAGCACCAGAGGAAGGGGGCCTCCAGGCCAGGGGAAGGGGCAGCTCTAGAGGGCTGAGGATACCGATGGCTCCCAGCGCGTGGCTGGGCTGAGCCTGGCCGCCTCTCACCAACCATGCACCAGCCCAGGCCAGCGCCGGCTGTGTGCCAGGTGCCAGCTAATGCTTCCCCGCTCCCCGGCAGGTGCCCGGGCCAGATCCCAGCCGCAGCCGGGGGGCCCTGCAGCTTGCGAGAGCTCAGCCAGCCTGGAAACCTCCAGCCCCAGCACTCTGGGGGTGCAGGGTGCTCAGCCACTGAGCCCCGGCCATGGAGACCCGGGCCCAGCCTTCAGGCCAACCGGGGCCCAGCTCACAGGCGCACCAGTCAGCCCAGTGGTGCTCTTGCTGGGGGGCCGCCAGGCCAAGCCCACCCCATTAGCTAATGAGAGCCCTGCTCAGGCTTTGTCTGGCAGCTGTATTGCTCTGGTGCACCCGGGCTCCTGTCCTTCGCCAGGCTGGCGAGGGCACCGTGCTCACCCCTGCAGCACTGGGGAGCCAGGGCAGGGGACAGCAAGCTGGGGGGAGGGCAGAGCTAGCCTCTGTTCTGGCCCCATGTGCGGGCAGCCCCTCCAGGGAATCTCGGCTGCTTCCCCCCACAGACGGGATTTCCCCAAGCCCAAATCACCAACACCTTCCCCCCATGCCCCAGAGGGCAGGGCCAGGCTGTTCCCCATGGGCCAGATGGGAAACTGAGGCACTGAGCCCCTAGCTGACTTGCCTGGCGCTGAAGGGGCATATGAAGGTTTTGTGGCCCTGGCTCGGCTGCAGGTGCCTCAGTTTCCCCAGGCACAGCTCAGGGCACAGCTGTGGGGGAGTTTGGATGTGGTGACATCTCACAGGTAGCCAATGGCCATCCCTGCTCTTCGTAACCCAGGCAACCAGGTGACCCCCTTTCCTTCCCCAGAAACAGGACAGAGGCGGAGAAGGGGCCTGACTGGTTTGAATTGGAACTGGGCTGGGGGGTGGGGCAGTCTGGTCTGGCTGGAGAGGGAGGAAGGGGACCAGGGCCTGGCTTGCGGACCCCTCTGGGCCCCTCTCCCCAAGCTGGACGGTACTGACGAGTTCTGGTCCCTGTGCTGACCAGTCTGTTCTGTGCTGTGTCCCTGTCACCTGATCCCCGGCTGTTCCCCTGGGGAGCGATAGTCACGTCCGCCTGCGGGTGGGGGCAGGGCTGGGGACCCCCCCACCCCATGACACTCACACAGCCGAGCCAGGAACAGCACCCACAGCTCCAGGATCCCAGGCTGGAGCTCTGCCCACAACCGCACGCGGCCCTTCCTAGTTGCACAGGGCTGGGGCTGAGCAGGGAGAGCTCTGGGCCAGGACTGGCCTGGGCACATGGGGGCCAGGGCCCCGAGACAGAGGGAAGTGGGGGTGCAAGGACATTGCACCTGAGCAAGCGAGTCTACTCAGGCTCCAAAATATCTGCTAGTCTGTAAGGGGCCACGGGACTTCTTGTTTTGCAGATCCAGACTAACACGGCTCCCCTGGTCCCCGAGCACAGAGGCTCGCGGAGGCCAGGCAGTGCCAGTGCCAGTGCCAGTGCCAGTGCCAGGGTCAGGGTCAGGGTCAGGGCAGGGGGGAGCGGCGAGGGCCAGGCCCGCGGTACCAGAGAAGCCTCCCCTCCCTCCCAGCGCCTTTCCGTGGGGGTCAGAGCCTGCAGCTCTCTTGGTGGGGCGACAGAAAGCGGCAGGGTGGGGGCTACAGTTTGGAGGAGGGGGGAGCAGGGCAGGACCTGGGGAGTGTCAGGGGCACACGCGTGTGCACCCCCTCCCCCCGCTGGAGCAGTGCCTGGGTGAGATCAGAGCCAGGCCTGGGGGAGGGGGGAAAAAGCCCCAGAGTAACCCCCCATGTGAGCGACATCCGGCCCTCCGCGCAGCCCCCTCCCATGGCGCTGCCCAGCTACAGCTGCCCCGGGGGGATAAATTGGCCCCACTTAGCAGGGGGACTGGCTTGCACTCCCCCAGGCCCCAGAGGGAGCGATGGGGGTGCATGGGAGGGAGGGGTGCAAGCAGGGCTCCGCCGCCCCTCCCCAGCACACACTCCCAAAGGGGCGAGGATACAGGCCTGCAGTGCCAGGCTCAGGGGCCGCTGGGGGACCCTCCAGGCTACTCCCTGCAGCTAAATGCCACAGCTGTGCTGCCCTCGCAACGGGAGAGCAGGGGCAGGGCTGGCACTCGGGGGGCTGTACTGCAGGGAGCAGGGTGGGTCAGTAGGGGGCGCTCTCCCCAGGCAGGCGGGGCTGGCACTGGGGGCTGTGCTGCAGGGAGCAGGGTGGGTCAGTAGGGGGCGCTCTCCCCAGGCAGGCAGGGCTGGCACTGGGGGCTGTGCTGCAGGGAGCAGGGTGGGTCCGTAGGGGGCGCTCTCCCCAGGCAGGCAGGGCTGGCACTGGGGGGCTGTGCTGCAGGGAGCAGGGTGGGTCCGTAGGGGGCGCTCTCCCCACACAGGCAGGGCTGGCACTGGGTGCTGTGCTGCAGGGAGCAGGGTGGGTCAGTAGCGGGCGCTCTCCCCGGGCAGGCGGGGCTGGCACTGGGGGGCTGTGCTGCAGGGAGCAGGGTGGGTCAGTAGGGGGCGCTCTCCCCGGGCAGGCGGGGCTGGCACTGGGGGGGCTGTGCTGCAGGGAGCAGGGTGGGTCCGTAGGGGGCGCTCTACCCAGGCAGGCAGGGCTGGCACTGGGGGGCTGTGCTGCAGGGAGCAGGGTGGGTCAGTAGGGGGCGCTCTCCCCAGGTAGGCAGGGCTGGCACTGGGGTGAAGCAGGAGGCAGCTCTTGATTGTGCCCATTTCATATGGAAAATCTTCCTTCCTGAGGGTCCCAGGCCCCGGCCCCCTCCCTGGCAGCTGAGGTCTCAGTGAGTGGAACAACTCACGTGCATCAGGGTTGCGTCTCGGGGCCCTGCACCAACCAATGTGGGCGGAACCCATTTCTTGCCAACTCCATTAAACCCCAAAGTGCTTTGATCTCATCCGCGGGTGTTGGGGCTGCTCCAAGAGGCCCTGCTTAGGGATCGGGCTCCTGCTGTGCACAGTGCTGTACGCACAGCTAACAAACCGATGGCCCCGGCCTCATGGGATTTACAGCCTCAGCTTGGCAGCGCTGTCATGGCTGGTTTGGTGCCTTATGTGGCGGACCCCGTCCGGGCTGTACATATCCCTGTCTCTGAGCCATGTGGCAGTGCCCCAGAAAAACCTCTGCTCCTGCAGGCTCCTTGCGTGCTTGGCGCTGTGCAGCCAAGGAACACAACGCCAGGCCCTGCCCTGAGAGCTCCCAGCTCCTTTGAGCTGCTTGCGATGTCTGCAAAGAAACGAGGCCCTCGGCTGAGCGGCAACTGGCAGAAAGCTGTAGGGCTAATGCCCACCTCCTTCCCAGCACCCAGCTGTCAGCAGGTTTGGGTGTTCTGGCCAGGGCACGGACTGAGGATAGTCAGATCTCAGGAGACGAATTTGCAGGACACCGCCCCCCACCGACCCAGGTTGCTTTCAACTGGCCTCCGGTGCATATGATTCAACACACCCGTTGGCATCCGCAGGGTGGTGGCCGGCATGAATGACAGGCCGGGAAGAAGGCCAGGCCAGTGGTTAGGCTGATAGGGCTCAGATTTTATGATAGGCGCTCAGATAAATACTAGTCGAGTTCCTACCCGTGGTTAGCAGCTCCAGTCAGAGGTGGTCTGCAAATAACAGGCAGCCTCCCCACACCCCAGCGAGGTGAGTCTTTCCACCCCTGCTTTACTGGTGGGGAAACTGAGGCGCAGAGCAGGGAGTGGCCAGGGTCAGGCTGTGGCAAGGGTGAGATTAGAACCCCAGTGTCCTGGCTCATTCCCACTCCCAGAAAAATCCTGGCTCCCCCTACGCCTGGGACGAGAACCCAGATGGTTTGATTCCCAGATCACTTGCTGTAGCCAATCGACCACACTGCCCCATCCTGGTACTAGAACCCAGGAGTCCTGGTGTCCAAGGCTTGGCTCCCTGCCGGGAAAGAAGATGTTTTACAGCTAAGGTGTCAGGCCAACACCACGGCAACTAAAACATTTAGCATAACGTCAGGCCATCTCGTCTCTCTTACTGCTTTAATTTTTTCATGTTCCTAAATTTGCTTCACAAACAGTATTAACACAACTGACAGCATGAAAAATATTCCACATACACAGCAACTAGTTCTCCTGTTAGTTTGATTTCTTCCTACTTCCTTCTGGGGATCTTTCTAGTAGGCATAATATGAGGCAAATGTCATTGCTGAGAGTTATCATTGCCTTGACTGTTACTTCTGATCTGATCTGTCCATTCAGCTGTGTGAATTGTATAGCACTTCAGTGAGATACCATAAAGGATTCCTGAGACTAAAAAAAAAAAAAAACTGCTCCAGGATCAGCCTTGGATACAGCAGTGAAAAGGCATCTCCATGGCTCATCTCCCCCAGCCAAGAGGCTGCAGGACAGCTGGAGCAAAGCCAGGCCCTGCCCCTGGCAGGCAGGACAATCCAGCTCATTGCCCAAGTCTTGACACCAGTTTTGTTGCTGATGTTTGAGCTGGTTGCTCAAAGCCGAGCTTCCTTGGCATGGACTCCTGGGCAGGCTCCAGCCAAGGAAAACAAGTGGGCTGTGAGCAGGGCCTGGTCCCAGGCCTGGCAGCTGCAGATTTCTATCCCCTGTGCAGTCACTGACTGGCATTTCCCGCTCCCGCATGAGGCCCAAAGACAGCTCCGGAGGGCCCCTGGCTGCCCCTCAGAGCAGGGATGGCTCTCAAATAAGCACCAAAGACTGAAAAACGAACAAAAAACCCTGTTTTTTTGTATTTAAAGTAAACTGAGGTTTCTTTAAAAAAACAAACCTCTTTAACCACGCGTTTGAAATTGACAGTTCATGTTCAGGGCTGCGTTTATCATGATCCACGAAAACCATGTCAACTAAACACAAACACGTATTACATGGTAACGTGTGATTGCTACGAGGTCAGAAAGGAAGTTGCACCACTGAGCTGGTGGAAGTGGCTTGCTCAGCACCAGAACTAGAGTCCCTCTAACTTTTCCCTTCCATGGGTGGAATAAATTTTGTTATGTGCGCCAAGGCCTGTGTGAATGTGCACCACCAATAGAAACACACACTGCTGGTTGTGGGCGCTCTGCTAATTGGCTCAACGGCAACTGAATCTCCCCTGGGCAGCCGCCCAAGCACCCAGCTTACAGGGAATGCTGATGCTGAAGGGCAGTTCTTCACAGCAGTACTCTCTTCTGTCGGGACAAAGCGATTAATTTCTTCACTTTGGTTTGTTCAACTAGTGCCGTTCAATGACTAGTTCATTCAGCACTAAGAACCTAACCAGGGGTGGGGAAAGCTTTGTGATGGGGTTCTGGGGTCCCCAAAGCTCTGCACCCTGTCCGCAGGCAGGAGAGTCTCTCACTCAGCAGGAAAACAGCAGGTTTATTAGCCGACAGGACACAGCATTGTACAGAGGAGTCAGTACAGCCGGCAGAGACAGCCAGTCCAATCCATGTTGGGGAGAGGAGGCCCCGAGGGGCCCCCAGAGCTGGGGCTTTGCCCCCTCCTTTGTCTCTCTCTCCCTCAGCCCAGACTAACTGCTTTCCAACTCCCAGTTCCAGTTCAAACCCCTCAGGCTCCACCTCCTCCTTTGTCTGCAGTACAAAGGTGTTACCTGGTCGTCGGGTTACCGTCAGCAGGAGCCTCACACCCTCTGTGAGCCACACACACACACACAGGTATCCCCCACTCCATCACAAGCTTGTTTTCCTCTTCCAACCTCTGCACCAAAACCAGGTACGAGAGGCTGCGATCTACTAGTTCTAAAATCCCATAGCACTCGCTGACGCAGAATCGGTCAGTTCAATTCACTAACTGCAGGTAATGAATGCTGCCTTTGTTTAATAAATCAGCTCGCTCTGACTGCCAAAAGTGCTTTGATAAACTCGGGGGTGAACTTTTTTTCCTGCACACTGAAGGTCATTTTATTTCATTCTAAAAACACCGGGACCAGGCTTGGTATGTGCATTGGTATGTACGCCCCCCCAAACAGAACTCAATACAAAGAAAGGAAATATGGAGCAGAGTAACTACAAAACACATTGTTCTGCTCTTCTCACCTGATTCACAGAGTCCCACGTTCCAGCTCCAGCAGGGACCCAGCTGCTTGTCCAGGCTGATCCCCCATCCTAATGTCAAAATACATTATTTCTGAAAAGAGCCCTCCCTCGGCCAGAGCGTTTCGCGACAGAGCATTCACACGAGGGAGCCCATTTCGAATGCAGAGCAAGGACGGGCTGCCTCCCGGGAGGCTGATGAAGTCGTAATTACCTCTGATCAGAGCACACGGTGTCAGCTGCGAAATCGAATGGTGGGGGGGGGGTCGGCAAAAGTCATTCGTTTTGGTGGAGTTTCTATTTCGAGTTCAGTGCCCGGTTATAACCAGCTTTGCAGCGTGGACACAAGTGGTGTTTTTTCAGAAAAAAGGGGCTTTCCCTTTCCGTGGAGATGAGCCCTGGCTAAGCTGTTCTGACGGTCAGTTCCCCTCCCTGTTCATTATGGACGCCTGATGCCAATTTCCACCAGATTGTCCAGCTTCAACTTCCAGCCAGGGGCCCACATTACCTGTGTCTCTAGTCGACTGAAGAGCCCATTGCCAGCTATCTGTTCTTGTAGGTACCTAGAGGCTACGACCTACCATCCCTGCCCTTCTTGCAGGGCCCAGGAGGTTAAGCTCCGTAACACTCTCCTTTCACAGCAGGTTTTCTAATCCATCTGTTCTTGCTCTTTGGCCCTTCTCCAATTTTCCCACGTCCTCCTCGAGCCGTGGGCACCATGACTGGACATTGGCAGGGCTGCACCAGTGCCAAATGCAGAAATAAAATCACTTCTCTGCTCCCACTCCAGATCCCCCTGTCGGTGCAGCTGGGAGCCCTTCTGGCCACCGTGGCACGCTAATTATTCACCATGGCCCCCATATCTTTCTCAGAGCCCCGTTCCCTATCCCGTAAGCACTGCCAGCACCCTGCGCACCCACTGAGCACGAGGAAAACGGCTGGCTGCCTTGCTCCCAGTGTTCCCAGAAATCCCAGTGGCCCTGGCCCAGGGACCAGCCCTCCCCCTGTTCTGGTGTCGTCCGCAAATGCAACGGCTGCAATGTCAATGAAGCAGCAGAACGGCTCCAATAAAAGCGCGTCGCAGTTAGCGGAAAGAAGTTACCGTCCAGGCTCCAGTTTCGCAGCAAACCCATTTTCCTGGTTACCCCAGGAGGCATCCCCCCGTCTCTAGCACCGAACTAAAAATGCCATGTGCAAAATGTGAACACGGTCAGGGATTTAAACCCTGGGCTCTCCCGGCTCCTTTAAACCCTGGTTAAAAGAGAAGCCTTAAATCAACCCCCCCACCCCCACTGCTGAGGTCCCTGCTGGTACTCCACACCCAACAGGGTTGTGACGGAGAAACCCCACAGCTCCTGCTGCCTCGAGGAAGTGTGGGAGTTGGCATCCAGGCATTGCTCTCCTTCCAGACGGCCTCAGCGGTGGCTGCTGGGGTTCACTGCAGCCACACAGCCCCAGCAAAATGCAGCCACCTCTGGGCTTAAAGGCACAGTCCCTCACAGCACAAATGGCAAGAGCTCACTAGCAGAAAGCACAAAGAGGGTGACCCCAGCACACCCCTGCCCTGGTGAAAATGTCTCCACTGTATTTTAATGCAGACCCTTGGGCTCAGGGGTCAGGCACACCACCTGGACACGGAGAAGTGATAGAAACACTTGGCTCCTATGATGGGGGCTAAATTAGCTATAACTAATCAGGAGAGAGATCTTGGAGTTATCATGGAAGATTCCTTGAAAACATCCACACAGTGTGCAGAGGCAGTCAAAAAGGCAAATCGAATGTTAGGTATTACTAAAAAGGGATAGAAAATAAGACAAGAATTATCTTACTGCCCCTATATAAATCTATGGTACGCCCACCGCTTGAATACTGTGTACAGATGTGGTCTCCTCACCTAAAAAAAGATCTCCTGGCACTGGAAAAGGTTCAGAAAAGGGCAATTAAATGATTAGGGGCTTGGAACAGGTCCCGTCTGAGGAGAGGCTAAGAAGTTTGGGACTTTTCAGTTTAGAAAAGAGGAGACTGAGGGGGCACATGATAGACGTCTATAAAATTATGACAGGTGTGGAGAGGGTGAATAAGGAGAAGTTATTTACTTGTGCCCATAATACAAGAACTAGAGGACACCAAATGAAATTAATGGGTAGCAGGTTTAAAACTAATAAAAGAAAGTTCTTCTTCACTCAGCACATAGTTAACCTGTGGAACTCCTCTCCAGAGGAGACTGTGAAGGCCAGGACTGTAACAGAATTTAAGAAAGAGGTGGATAAATTCATGTAGGTTAGGTCCATAAAAGTCTATTAGCCAAGGGTGGGAATTGTGTCCCTGGCCTCTGATTGTCAGAGGCTGGAGACGGATGGCAGGAGACAAATTGCTTGATCATTGTCTTCAATCCACCCCCTCTGGGGCACCTGGCACTGGCCACTGTCAGCAGATGGGATGCTGGGATGGATGGACCTTTGGTCTGACCCAGTGTGGCCGTTCTTATGTTCTTCTTCTGCTGGACTTCTGCACAGCAAGCTATTTCTGAGTGTCCAGGAACTCAGCACCCCAAGACCAAACAGAGTGAGAAGAAGCAGGCTGCTCCCGCGGAGCACAGCATGACTCTTCCCACCTTACTGTGGCCTGACTCTCAGCACATGCTTCCAGGCAGAGCCTCGCTGGCCTACGAGCCAACCCCACTTTGCATTTAAAACCCCACTGCATTTAAAGTGATCAGTTTCAATTTTCGGCCAACCTCTTCTCTCCTCCACCAGATCTCTGATCTCCCCCAACTGGCCTCGGACCACCATCTGGGCCGTGGTCCCTGCCTGCAGCCAGATACCGGCAACTGCCACATGCCTTGCTTGGCCCCTGGCCCTCACTCCTGACCCACAGTGTCCCATAGCTCTGTCCCCCACAGCCCCTCTGGGGCCCCCCACTCCCCCCCCAGCTCTGTCCCCCACAGCCCCTCTGGGGCCCCCCACTCCCCCCCCAGCTCTGTCCCCCACAGCCCCTCTGGGGCCCCCCACTCCCCCCCACAGCTCTGTCCCCCACAGCCCCTCTGGGGCCTCTCACTCCCCCCAGCCCGGCCCTACCCCGCATCGTACCTCGCCGCGGACGGAGCCAGGCGGGTCCCGGCGCCACTTCCTGCTTTCGCTTTGCGGGCGGCGTGGGGGGAGACGCTGCGGGGTCCCCCGATCCCGGCCGAGCCAGGTAGGGGGCGGCGGGGCCCGGCGGGGAGCTCTCGCTGCGGTGTCCCCATGGGGCAGTGGCCCGGCCCGGCCCTGGCACAGCGCCGAGCACAGAGCCCAGGTCGGCCCGGCCCCGGCACAGCGCCGAGCGCACAGCACGGCCCGGCCCGGCCCCGGCACAGCGCCGAGCACAGAGCCCAGGTCGGCCCGGCCCCGGCACAGCGCCGAGCGCAGAGCCCAGGTCGGCCCGGCCCCGGCACAGCGCCGAGCGCAGAGCCCAGCCCAGCCCGGCCCCGGCCCGAGCGGCCCCTCGCAAGCGCCAGGGCGGGAGCTGCGCCCGCCCGCGGGGTCAGGCAGGGCCGAGCCCGGGCACAGGGCGGCGCAGCTGGGGCTGGACACGCCCCGAGAGGGGAGGCTGGGCCGGGCTCGCAGAGCCGCTGGGGCTCCCGGGGGCGGGGTAGGAGGGGTCTGTGAGCCCCCCCGGGGGGACGAGGGGAAGGAGGGGTCAGTGAGCTCCCCAGGGGGTGGGGGGAGGAGGGGTCTGTGAGCCTCCCAGGGGGTGGGGGGAGGAGGGGTCGGTGAGCTCCCCAGGGGGTGGGGGAGCAGGGGTCTGTGACCCCCCCCCGGGGCAAGGCCTTGGGTTCTGCAGCAGGGCCCCCAGGCGGGGGGGCCCATACGGACGTGCCCAGCTCCCACCGGCAGGCTGGGTCCAGGCTCCGTGGTTGGGCCAGACTAGGCCCCATCCAGCACCCACCACCCCGTCCCTACTTCCCCGCTTTCTCCACGCAGAGCCGCCCCCACCACATCCCCTTTCAGCCCCAGCCGGTGGGGGCTGGGGGAGGCACCGGTGCTTGGCTGCTCCTGGGATCGGCTGCCGGGTTCCTGTTTGCCGTACCGAGCTCAAGCTCCCACTTCCTCCTGGGGCGCAGCGACTCCACTGCAAAAGGAGAAGCAGCCCACGCGTGGCCGGAGAGCCAAGCCAGCCCTGCCGCGGAGAGGCCCAGCAGCGCCACGCTCAGCCACAGCCGGGGCCCCCCAGCACCCCAGGAGATCCCCGAGCAGGTGAGCCTCAGCCCCTGCCCTGCAGAGCTGAAGAGGCTGGTGGGACGTGTCCAGGGGGTGCTGATGGAACCACTAGCCCGCGCTGCCTTCCCCAGAGAACCTTGCGGAGCGTGGCACGCAGGCCTCCATGGCTCAGGGGCCGGCTGGGCTCGGGGTGGGATTCTCAGCTGGGCGTGGGGGGCGGGAACCCCCCAGGGCATTGCTGCCTTCAGAGAGCCCCAGGCGAGGATGCTGACGGAGCAGGTTGTAGCTCTAGCATGGGGGGGTATCAGCCAGGTCCCCCCGAGCACACCAGCCCCCAGCACCCACCACGGGCTCACCAGCGCCCTCCACTTTTGTGGGTGAGAAATGAGCCAGGACAGATGTTTCTAACAGTCCAGGGCAAGCACCCCTCTCCTGAAAGCCCAGCCGGCTTCTGTGCTGCCCTCTGGGGCACTGCCAGCCCAGCCCCTGGCACAAGCACCCGCCTCAGTCGGGCACCCGCCAGCCAGGCTGAGTCCCTGCTGATCTTCCAGCAGCGAAGGGCTCCTGCGCCCCCAGGCCAGCCGCTGAGTTGTGCCCGGGGCTGCCAGCCACCCTGGGTGCCAGCTGTCACCAGGAGCACAGCTGGGTTTACAAGGAGCAGGATGGGACGGCTGCTGAGCCAGTCCCACCCGCCACCAGCTCCACCCTCCCTCGGCTGGCCGAGCCACGAAGCACATCCCTGCATGAGTTGCCATTAGTCATCTGTGCTCGGGATGGGGGCTTTCCGGAAGGTGTGGGGCAGGGAGGGGAACCGGCAGCGGTGACAGGGCCAGGCTGTAGCCAGCAGTTTCAGTGTGAGTTGGGGAGAGGGGCAGCCTGGTCTGTGGGGGGCAGGGCTCTCTCCGGTGCAGGGTCTGCCAGAGAGAGGGGCTCAGGGATGGGCCGGTGGCCTGGGCGCCTGTATCCCCCCCGAAACAGTGCAAGACCCCTGGCAGCAGCTGGTTCACTACAGGGTAAGAGCCTACTACTGCTGCCAGCCGCTGGAGCTGCTCCCTCAGCTCTGTCCTTCGGCGCAGCAGGGCCCAGGCCCAGGCTCAGGCCCTGCCGCTGACCTTCCCCGGGGTTGTCCCGCAGGGGGGCGTTCCTGGCATGAGACAGCTCCTGAGGAGCTGGGAGGGTGGGGTGGTACCAGCTCAGTGCCCAGCACAGCTGAGAGGTGCTGCATTCCCAGTGCCTGGTCAGGCGTGGGAAGGGATTTCCCACACCCAGGTGCGTGGGTGCTGGATGTGACTGAGCGCCAGGGGGCAAGACTCGGGGCCGGGGACCGAGCCCATCTCACCTCCTTGTTTCGCCCTGGCAGTGCAGCGGGGGCAAGGAGCAGGACCCCCAGCTGCACCTGGGACCCCAGAGGGCTGGGCGGTCGTTCACGCTGTCCCAGAGTGGGGGGTCCCCAGCCCTGCCCCCACCCGCAGGCGGACGTGGCTCTCACTCCCCAGGAGAACAGCCGGGGGTCAGGCGACAGGGACACAGCACAGAACAGACTGGTCAGCACAGGGACCAGAACCCGTCAGTACCGTCCAGCTTGGGGAGAGGGGCCCAGAGGGGTCCCCAAGCCGGGCCCTGGCCCCCTTCCTCCCTCTCCAGCCAGACCAGACTGCCCCAACCCCCAGCCCAGTTCCAGTTCAAAGCAGCCGGGCCCCTCCTCTGCCTCTGGCCTATTTCCCGGGGATGCTGTGCCTGGGAACACTGAGGCACACGTCTGGGGTTACTACAGGACAGTAGGAAACACCTGCAGCCGACCCAGGGGGGTAAAAGCCTCCCGCCCCACCCGCTGCGTCACACGCACCCACCTGGCTGGAGCAGTGGGTGGGCTGAGGCAGAGCCCGCCCAGAGACGAGACCCAGCAGGGTCCTGCAGGGGACCATGATTCCATCCCAGCTGGATGGGACATTTCAGCCATGGGGCACTCCCCTGGCATCAGCCCCTCGGCCCCTGCAACCTGCCAGACTCCTCTGTCCTGCGCCCTGCAGCTCTGGCCCCCACCAGCCCCATGGCAGAGTCAGCACTGGCGCTCAGCACCCCCTCACTGCCCCTAACCCCCTCCTGTTCCATTGCAGGCGCCATGGCGACTGCCGGAGAATTGCTCCGCATGATCCAGGACCTACGGGGTAAGTGTGATGGTGACACCCCCCGGCCCCCGCCTGTGGGAGGGGCCGGGAACACCTGGCAGCCACACCTGCCCCACTGCAGGGCAGGGGGGTAGCAGCCAGTTCCCCAGCTCCTGGCCCAGCCTGGAGAACTGAGCGCCGCTGGCTGGGAGCCGGGGCAGGGGAGCCAGGGAGGGGCCAGGGGGTCAGTCCAGCGGGCGGGGTGGGAGCCGGTGGGGGGCTGGCAGAGTCAGTGCCCCCTGGGCCAGGCCAGGGCTGAAGGGTTATGGTGGGCAGCCAGTAGGGACCCAGCCGTGGGGCAGAGCGGCTCCTTGGCACAGCCTGGCTCTGCTCAGCGTCTCCAGGGCTAAGGAGCCGGCACTGCCCTGGCACCCTCCCCCGGCTCGTGCATGGCATCCGGCTGGGTCGGGCTGGCACAGCAGCCAGCCCTGGGTCCTGCCCCCCTGGCCGCCCTGCCCTGCCCCGATGGGCAGGGAGTCACCTGCTCACATCCCCTTCTCCCTTCCAGGCACGGTGAGGGACCTCAGGCAGAGCTACCAGGAGCGGCGCTTGCCCGTCACCGACGGCAGCCGGGAGCTCCACGGCCTCTGCGCCCAGCTGGAATTCCTGCTCCAGGTACGGAGAGCTGCCGCCCGTCGGCCGTACCGCGTGGCCCTGCCCGTGGGCCCGCACGGCCTCTGCTCTGCCACAGCAGGCGTGGGCAGCACCTGTGGAGGGCAGGGCAGGGCAGGACGGTCGGAAACTGGCCGAGAGACGGCCCTGGGGGACAGCCTCCCAGCCCTGCGAGGGCAGCCAGGGCTGGGGCGTCCCAAGGGGGAGGCAGGCGACGGGCTGGGTTTAGGGGGGCCTCCCCCCGGTGACGACACACTGCACCTGGTGCTGGTCGCCACAGGCCAGTTTCAGGATCCCGTGATGCAGATGGGGAAACCGAGGCGCAGATTGGACCAGGGGGCTCACCAGGGATCCCTGGGCGGCTGCCTGGTCCGTTCGTCCCCTCTGGGGCTGGCTGTGCTCAGCAAACAGGGCCTGGGGCTGGGGGGACCCATTGCTCTGACCCAGAGGCTGGTTGGGTTCCCGCCATGGCCGCTCCGGAGGCAGGCGCACGGCCAGGCCTGGCAGCGGGAGCCCTGGCCAAACCCCAGCCCCCTCGGCCCTAAGCAGCCGCCGGCCCGGAGGAGCCCAGCCCCAGCCCCGGCCCGTCGGACACCCGCGGCCGTGCTGGGCCGGCCGGGGCCTCCCGCGCTCACGGCCGGCTCTGTCTCGGCCCCGGGCAGTTCGACCTGAAGGAGAAGAGAAGTTTCTTCGGGCAGCGGCGCGACTACTGGGACTTCCTGTGCCAGGGCCTGGCCAGGCAGCGCCAGGGCCACGAGGGCGTCCGCTTCGTCAGCTCCCTGGAGAAGGTGCGCAGGGCCCGGGGGTGGGGTGGGGGCTGGAGCTCCAGGTCTGGGGGGGCATCAGCACAGCGCCAGGACCCCCGGCCCCTGGGCTGCCTTCGGTTTTCAGGCCAGGTCACTGGTGCCATCAGGCCCAGCCCGGACCTGCCCTGCCCTGGCCAGGGCTCAGCCGGCGTCCCCACACCATCGTGTAGGGCACTGCCCTGTTCTCCGCCGGTGCCCCTCGCTCCCGACCCACAGCCCCTGCCCCCCTGCCCTGCCAGTGCCCCTCGCTCCCGACCCACAGCCCCCCTGCCCCCCTGCCCTGCCAGTGCCCCTCGCTCCCGACCCACAGCCCCTGCCCCCCTGCCCTGCCAGTGCCCCTCGCTCCCGACCCACAGCCCCCCTGCCCCCCTGCCCTGCCAGTGCCCCTCGCTCCCGACCCACAGCCCCTGCCCCCCTGCCCTGCCGGTGCCCCTCGCTCCCGACCCACAGCCCCCCTGCCCCCCTGCCCTGCCAGTGCCCCTCGCTCCCGACCCACAGCCCCTGCCCCCCTGCCCTGCCGGTGCCCCTCGCTCCCGACCCACAGCCCCTGCCCCCCTGCCCTGCCGGTGCCCCTCGCTCCCGACCCACAGCCCCTGCCCCCCTGCCCTGCCGGTGCCCCTCGCTCCCGACCCACAGCCCCCCTACCCCCCTGCCCTGCCAGTGCCCCTCGCTCCTGACCCACAGCCCCCCTGCCCCCCTGCCCTGCCGGTGCCCCTCGCTCCCGACCCACAGCCCCCCTGCCCCCCTGCCCTGCCGGTGCCCCTCGCTCCCGACCCACAGCCCCTGCCCCCCTGCCCTGCCAGTGCCCCTCGCTCCTGACCCACAGCCCCCCTGCCCCCCTGCCCTGCCGGTGCCCCTCGCTCCCGACCCACAGCCCCCCTGCCCCCCTGCCCTGCCGGTGCCCCTCGCTCCCCACCCACAGCCCCTGCCCCCCTGCCCTGCCGGTGCCCCTCGCTCCCGACCCACAGCCCCTGCCCCCCTGCCCTGCCAGTGCCCCTCGCTCCTGACCCACAGCCCCCCTACCCCCCTGCCCTGCCAGTGCCCCTCGCTCCTGACCCACAGCCCCCCTGCCCCCCTGCCCTGCCAGTGCCCCTCGCTCCTGACCCACAGCCCCTGCCCCCCTGCCCTGCCAGTGCCCCTTGCTCCTGACCCACAGCCCCTGCCCCCCTGCCCTGCCAGTGCCCCTCGCTCCCCACCCACAGCCCCCCTGCCCTGCCAGTGCCCCTCGCTCCCGACCCACAGCCCCCCTACCCCCCTGCCCTGCCGATGCCCCTCGCTCCCGACCCACAGCCCCCCTGCCCCCCTGCCCTGCCAGTGCCCCTCGCTCCCGACCCACAGCCCCCCTGCCCCCCTGCCCTGCCAGTGCCCCTCGCTCCCGACCCACAGCCCCTGCCCCCCTGCCCTGCCGGTGCCCCTCGCTCCCCACCCACAGCTCCCCTACCCCCCTGCCCTGCCGATGCCCCTCGCTCCCGACCCACAGCCCCTGCCCCCCTGCCCTGCCGGTGCCCCTCGCTCCCGACCCACAGCCCCCCTGCCCCCCTGCCCTGCCGGTGCCCCTCGCTCCCGACCCACAGCCCCCCTACCCCCCTGCCCTGCCGGTGCCCCTCGCTCCCGACCCACAGCCCCCCTGCCCCCCTGCCCTGCCGGTGCCCCTCGCTCCCGACCCACAGCCCCCCTACCCCCCTGCCCTGTGCCCCTCGCTCCCCACCCACAGCCCCCCTGCCCCCCTGCCCTGCCAGTGCCCCTCGCTCCCGACCCACAGCCCCCCTGCCCCCCTGCCCTGCCGGTGCCCCTCGCTCCCGACCCACAGCCCCCCTGCCCCCCTGCCCTGCCAGTGCCCCTCGCTCCTGACCCACAGCCCCTGCCCCCCTGCCCTGCCAGTGCCCCTCGCTCCCGACCCACAGCCCCTGCCCCCCTGCCCTGCCAGTGCCCCTCGCTCCTGACCCACAGCCCCCCTACCCCCCTGCCCTGCCAGTGCCCCTCGCTCCTGACCCACAGCCCCTGCCCCCCTGCCCTGCCAGTGCCCCTCGCTCCCGACCCACAGCCCCTGCCCCCCTGCCCTGCCAGTGCCCCTCGCTCCCCACCCACAGCCCCCCTGCCCCCCTCCCCTGCCAGTGCCCCTCGCTCCTGACCCACAGCCCCTGCCCCCCTGCCCTGCCAGTGCCCCTCGCTCCCGACCCACAGCCCCCCTGCCCCCCTGCCCTGCCGGTGCCCCTCGCTCCTGACCCACAGCCCCCCTGCCCCCCTGCCCTGCCAGTGCCCCTCGCTCCCCACCCACAGCCCCCCTGCCCCCCTCCCCTGCCAGTGCCCCTCGCTCCTGACCCACAGCCCCTGCCCCCCTGCCCTGCCAGTGCCCCTCGCTCCTGACCCACAGCCCCTGCCCCCCTGCCCTGCCAGTGCCCCTAGCTCCCGACCCACAGCCCCCCTACCCCCCTGCCCTGCCAGTGCCCCTCGCTCCCGACCCACAGCCCCTGCCCCCCTGCCCTGCCAGTGCCCCTCGCTCCCGACCCACAGCCCCCCTACCCCCCTGCCCTGCCAGTGCCCCTCGCTCCTGACCCACAGCCCCTGCCCCCCTGCCCTGCCGGTGCCCCTCGCTCCCGACCCACAGCCCCCCTACCCCCCTGCCCTGCCAGTGCCCCTCGCTCCCGACCCACAGCCCCCCTACCCCCCTGCCCTGCCAGTGCCCCTCGCTCCTGACCCACAGCCCCTGCCCCCCTGCCCTGCCAGTGCCCCTCGCTCCCGACCCACAGCCCCTGCCCCCCTCCCCTGCCGGTGCCCCTCGCTCCCGACCCACAGCCCCTGCCCCCCTGCCCTGCCGGTGCCCCTCGCTCCTGACCCACAGCCCCTGCCCCCCTGCCCTGCCAGTGCCCCTCGCTCCCGACCCACAGCCCCTGCCCCCCTGCCCTGCCAGTGCCCCTCGCTCCTGACCCACAGCCCCTGCCCCCCTGCCCTGCCGGTGCCCCTCGCTCCCGACCCACAGCCCCCCTGCCCCCCTGCCCTGCCAGTGCCCCTCGCTCCTGACCCACAGCCCCCCTGCCCCCCTGCCCTGCCAGTGCCCCTCCCTCCCGACCCACAGCCCCCCTGCCCCCCTGCCCTGCCAGTGCCCCTCACTCCCGACCCACAGCCCCCCTGCCCCCCTGCCCTGCCAGTGCCCCTCGCTCCCGACCCACAGCCCCCCTGCCCCCCTGCCCTGCCAGTGCCCCTCGCTCCTGACCCACAGCCCCCCTGCCCCCCTGCCCTGCCAGTGCCCCTCGCTCCCGACCCACAGCCCCTGCCCCCCTGCCCTGCCAGTGCCCCTCGCTCCCGACCCACAGCCCCCCTGCCCCCCTGCCCTGCCAGTGCCCCTCGCTCCCGACCCACAGCCCCTGCCCCCCCCGGCCCTGCCGGTGCCCCTCGCTCCTGACCTGCAGCCCCTGCCAGCCCGCCCCTGGGCTCCCACTCGCAGCTCTGCTAATAGCCCTCACTCCTGAGCCTGGGCTTCCCACCACACCCCCAGCTCTGCTAGGGCCCCCCAAGACCGCCCCAGAAGAACACCGAACCTCACTGTCTGGCCTGGACCCCAGGGCCCAGCCCCAGCGCAGGAGGCTGGACCAGACCTCGGAGGCCCATTCTCTGAGGCTGGGGACTGGACAGCTGCGGGTGCGTGGGGCTGCTCTGGACAGATGGGCGGGGTGGTGTGACAGGACAGTGTTCCTGGGCTCAGCGAGGGAAATCAATCCAGGGGAGATTTGCTTAAATCCAGGCTGAGATTTCCTCTGCACTAAGGCAAATCCAACCAGTCCCCACAGCACCTCTGCCAGCCCCACTGGCCAGCCAGGAGCCCCACAAGCAAACCCACAGACCTCCCAGCTGCTCTCCCCAACTTCAGGTGAGAGGCTCTTAAGCCTGTTTCACCAACACCGCACAGATTCTTCCAGACCCCAAAGGGTCCAGCCCCAGTTCCTGGTCAATATGTACTTGAATCTTTCCCAAATCACCGCGCTCACCAATTCTTTAGCTCTGAATAGCTAAAGATTTATTAATACAAAAGAGAGATCCGGGTAGAGAAGAATTGTTAAAGCAATACTTTACATCCATCAGTCATAACTACTGACTCGGCCAGCGCTGTTATTTGCTGATTCTTGAAAGCCTCTGAACGTTCATTTCAGGTCACCTAGTTATCAGAGCATTGTAGATCCGTCCCGCTGGGGTCCACGTGCTGGGCATGGACCCTTGGAGACCAAAAGATGAAGGATGCAGGATGGACACTGCTAAGTCCTGCAGCCTGGCCCTCTTCTGTTGTTGTCCCCTGTGTCTGGGAACAAAGTTCCTCCTTCTTCCCATAGCCCCTTGAGGGTCCATCCCCACCTGACCCAGGGGGGCTGTGGTGGCAAACGGCCATTGGATGAGTCCCAGCAGACAGGTCCATCAGAAACCTGAGACTGCTCCTTTGTCTCAGCCCAGGTCGCCTGACCACTGGGCTGCATCCCCGTGACGCTCCCAAGCCTCTGGGATGTGGGTTTGGTGTCTGAGCACCTGGTTTCCACCCTCTTGTTCAGCCCAGTGTCCTGGCCGGGGCTGAGTTCACACCTCCCATTGGTGAAGCTCAGCCCTGAAACATTTTCTACTACAGCTACAGAGCTAAAACCTGTAACTTTACCTACACACGTGATACAGACGTGTGAGCAGCATCCGTAGATTCAGGGCCTCATCCGCTTTCATTAGACACCTCACATAGGCCCCCGCCACAATATATGGGACCAATAGCCTCACTGGGCATTAAAAGGCTTCCATAGGTGGTCTGTCGTGTCCGACGAGGACATCTTGAGCTTGCCCAGGCTCATCGCTTGTGGTGTCACATGCGGCTGAGGAGTCCCAGCTTTGAACGGCCTGGGCGTTCGCAGTGGGGGCGAGGGAATTGTCCTGGCTCTGTTGGTGCGGCTGCTGCTGTTCCTTTCTTCCTCTCACAACGAGGCGTCCGCGTCGCTGCTCTTCAAAGCTGTCACACGCGTGTCGGACGAGAGCACGCCAGCCTGTTCGGTCCTTTGCACGCTGCTCTAGCTGCTCTGGTTTTAAACCGGCATGAGCAACGTTGGCCTTCACGCAGCGTTTATACCTCCTGCGAGGCCGACCTCGATTCCTCCTGCCCTGGGAGAGTTCACCGTAGAGGAGTCGCTTAGGGATTCTCACCTCCTCCATTCGGATGACGTGGCCTGTCCAGACCCAGTATAAATGTCCAGCCACAAGACAGGTGGTGAGAGAAAAGGGGCTGGCGGGACCCTCCGCTGGGTAACGTCCGGTCCCTCCCACGTGCCCCCAGCTCCGGACCCCCGTGGGGAAGGGCCGCGCCTTCCTTCGCTACTGCCTGGTTCACCGGCAGCTGGCTGAGGCCCTGCAGCTCTGCTTCCTGGACCCCCAGGCAACCAGGTGAGGGGGCGCAGGGGGCAGATGGGGTCTGGGTGGCCAGAGGTGCTGTGGCAGGGGTCAGCCCCCGGAGCCGACTCCCAGCAGGCCGAGCCCTGGGGCCCCTCCGAGCCCTTCAGTTAGGGGGTCCCCGGGAGCGACCCCCAGCCAGGGCTGGCCATTGCAGCGGAGGGGCTGGGTGCCATCTGCCTGGCCAGCCTGAGCACGCACTGGCTCGGGGCCGCTCCTGCCCTGCAGGCAGCAGATTTGGGGCTCGGCACTTTACCCTGGCAGGAGAAGTGCAAATGAGCTGGGTGTCCCCCCCGACCGCACACCCTGCACTCCCTGCCCCTGAGCTCCGGGGGGAGGTCGCCGGTAAAACACCAGCTGAGGGGCAGACTCGTGGGCTCGTAGCTCTGCTGCCCCCCCGTGCCTCAGTTTCCCCACGGGGTGGGAGTAAGAGGGAGGAGGAGAAGGGTCAGGCAGGTGTTGGGGGGTGTCTGAAGCAGATCTACAGCCCCCATGGTTTCCTGTAGGACGGAGACGCTGAGCCCTCCCCCCAAACGGGGTGCCATGAAGCACAGAGGTCACTGTGCTCTGTCCGCCCGGGGTCCCCACGGCTCAGCCGCTTGCTGGTTAGCTGGGTGCCGCTGGCTGGCCCCAGCCCCAGGTGCCAGGCTGAGGGGGGCAGGTGGGGTTTCACACCCCGGTGTGTTGGATGCAGTGAGTGGTACTACGCCCGGAGCCCCTTCCTGCACCCGCAGCTGCGAGCCGACATCCTGGGCTGCCTCTACGAGCTGGATGGCGTCGCCTTCCACCTGGCCCTCCGCCGAGCCGACCTGGACACCGCCTGGCCCATGGCCTCGGAGTGAGTGGGGGACAGGGCTGGGCCCCACCCCGGGACTGGGGTGCCAACAACCGCTGGGGGGGTGTTGCTGAGAAACTCCCCACAGGCAGCTAAAGTTGTGTCCCTGCCCCGAGCTGCGGGCCAGACCCTCTGCAGCCAGTGGTCGTCCTGTGGGAGCTCGCAGGCGACAGAGCCTCACCCCCGTTGTCTCTCGCGGGCCCAGAAGCTCTGCCGGAGCCACTGCTGGCCCCACGTCACGGCCCGTAGCCATCCACAGAGCCCCCCCAAGTCAACACAGGAGTGGCCCCTGCCCAGCTGCACGGGGAGGTTGGGAGCAGGGTTCTCTGTGATCTGGGCACGTGGGCAGAGGTTCGGGTGCCCCCAGCTGATAGCAGAGCGCCCACAGCCAGCCGCCTGTGTGTCTGGGTGGTGCACATCACATATGGCTCGGTGCACATAAAGTTTATTCCGCCTGTGGATGGAAAACCGAGCGGGAGCCTGGGTGGGGAGGCGACAGGACAGTGGCTGGAAGGCGGCGGCAACTGCCAAACTGCGGAGAAGGCAAGGCCAGAGCTGCCATGGGGAAAGTTCCTTGCTGTCCCCCCCGCTGGCCATCGGCTGGGCCCTGAGCAGGCTGGGGGACCCCAGGACCGCACCCTGCAGTGTCTCCGAGGGCTCCCCCGGCATGCCCCAGAACAGGCCGGGGGGTACTGGCTGCTGGCCATTGCAGATCGGCCACCGGCCATGGCAGGCCACAGCCAGCGGATGGGCTGCCGGGCTCCGCGGTCTTCGGTCCGCCCCAGTCCAGCCGTTCCCATCAGGCCAGGCCCTCCTCGCGTGTCTCCAGATGGGCTTTTCGCCTGCTCATCCCTGGAGGCTCCCCAGCCCTGGCGTTTGCTCCTCAGCCGGACATTCCCGGTGCACCTGGAAAGAGACAAAGGGGAAGAGAGGGTTGATCCCTGCCAGGGCAGGCAGCCGTCGGGAGAACAGCGTCCGGTGCCCTGTCCCCGGCTCACACCACCCCTCCGGGAGCTCCTCCCACACCGAGAAGGAGGGGCCGTCTGGGAGCAGCCCAGGGGGCCCTAAGCTGGACACGCACGGCCAACGGGCTGTGGTGCAGCAGCTCAAACTGGGAGGATGGGCAGCTCCTCCTTCTCCTCCTTGACTATGCCCTCCCCCCCCACCAACCACTCAGGAATCACATTGTCACATCACACAGACAGCCCCCCCAGACCCACACCAGCTCTGACCCCTCCCTGCGTGCTCTCACACACACACGCACGCCCCTGCGCTGTGACGTCAGACACACGCACACACGCACGCACGCACACCCCTGCACTGTGACGTTGGACGCACGCACACACACACACGTCCCTGCGCTGTGACGTCGGACACACACACGCACGCACACATGCCCCTGCACTGTGACGTCGGACACACACACGCACACGCCCCTGCGCTGTGACGTTGGACACACGCACACTCGCACGCACACGCACACACACGCCCCTGCGCTGTGACGTCGGACACACACGCCTCTGCACTGGGACGTCGGACACACACACACACACACGCACACGCCCCTGCGCCGTGACGTCGGACACACGCACACACACGCCCCTGTGCTGTGACGTCGGACACACACACACACACACACGCACACGCCCCTGCGCCGTGACATCAGACACACACGCGCACATACACGCACACACACGCCCCTGTGCTGTGACTTCGGGCACACACACACACACACGCACACGCCCCTGCACCGTGACATCGGACACACATGCACAGACGCACACACACGCCCCTGCGCCGTGACGTCGGACACACATGCACACACGCACGCACACGCCCCTGCGCCGTGACGTCGGACACACACACACACACACACGCCCCTGCGCTGTGACGTCGGGAAGGGCTGCAGGCTGTGTTTTGTTGTGTGTTTTGTTGTGTTTTGTTGAGTGAAGGGCAGCACGCAGCCAGTGGGAGCAGAGCCCAGAGCCCTGGCCCCACAGCCCAGAGACCTGGCTCTTGCCATGCCTGGCTGATAATCAGACTCCCCGTGGGGCTGGCCGGATGGCCTGCCTACGACAGGGACCAGATTCAGCTGAGCGCAGGAGATGGCTGGACAGCAGCCCCCGGGGCCGGGTTGGGAACCCCAAGGCCTTGGCCAAGCAGGCAAGGCCACGTTGCAGGGGCCACTTGCCCCAGGTGCTCTGGGGACCCAGCTCCTGCAGGTCCCAGGCCCCTGCCGCCCCACCTCCCTCTGCAGCCCCCTCCTGCGCCTTGCAAAGCTCCGGCCCAGGGAGCGCCCCCGTTAGGGCTTTCTCCGGGCCAGCCGGGCTGGGAACCCCCTGGGCCAGTGTCCAGGCTTCCAAGCCCCATGTCTCTGGGCTGTGAACGGGCCCAGTTCAGGGTGGCAGCCCTTCCGGGGTGTGGGGGGCACGCTCCCACCTGGGTTAAGCCCAGCACTCCCTGGACCTGCACCTCTTGGTGCCTGGGCCCTCGGGGACCCTGTGCTCAGCCCCCAGGAGAGCGGGTAATGAATGTCTGATCCAGCCTGGCAAACTTTGCACAGCACATCTGGGGGGCAGGGGCCCCTCTAGCTGCTCCGTCTCCCCAGTCCAGCAGCTCCTGTCTCCCAGCCGCCGTCCACTACCACCCCGTCCCCAGCCGCCCCTTGTCTCCCGTCCAGGTAACCGGCGCACCTGAGGGCTCCCTTCCCCCGCTTGCTGGTGAGGTGTCCGGGCCCCTCTCCTCCTCCCACTGCCCAGCACCAGCTGCTTCCCAGGGCTGGGCTGGCTGCTAAGCAGGGTCAGCCCCGGCCATGGCAACCACAAGCCCCTCTCCCGCCCGCTGGCCTCACCTGCGACGCACAGAGAAACTGAGGCACACACAATGCAAAGCGCCGAGGAAACTCCCCACTTCATTACACAGGTGACAAGGAAGGGCTGTGCGTGAGGTCTGAGCCCCAGTGGGGCCTGGCCCCCTGGGTCTGAGCCTGCACGTGCCCTCGTGCCCACCGCGTAGCCAGTTGTCTGGGCCACAGCTTGTGGGGCTGGACAGGGCCCCAATTCAACACACAAGCGCAGTCTGAATGCCAGACGCCCGCCAGCCTTTGGGGCTGGCCGGCCAGGGGGCACTGAGCTCTTTCCTGGGGGTCCGGCTGCAGGGGCTCTCCGAGCAAGCGCCATGTTGGGTCGGGAGGGAGCTCTCCTCGCTAAGGCTGGGGGGCGCAAGCCTGGCACAGTGCTACCCCACTGGGGATCTCACCCTGGGAAATGTCCCCGGGCGTGGCTGGAGGGGCCAGGCCAGCCTCTGTGGCTTCCAGCTGGGCTCTCTTCCTTTGGGGCCGGGGGAGGCAGGAGCCTTTCAGGCAGCTGGGGGATGCTGGGAGCCCCAGCCGGCCCCTTCCCTGAGCCCTTGTTCCCTTCAGGACCCTGCCCAGACTCTGCAGCCCCCGGAGCAGCCAGGAAGGGACAGCCCGGCCGGTAGGTGACTCTGCGCCAGTGCTGGTCAGAGCATGGGAAGGATCCGCTGGAGGTGGTGTAACCCTCCCACCTGCAGCCCCAGGCCTCGAAGGCGCAGCCAGGTGGTGACGGGGCCGTGTCTAACCAGGCCATAGAGCCCCGTACGTTTACACCCGCCTGGCATCTGGCTGTCTGGAGCAGCTCTGCTGGCCCAGCCCCAGGGCGTGCGCGGGGGGGATAGGTGCACCCCGCTTTGCCTGGGCCGCTCTGGGGCAGGGGAACACTGGGCCCAGCATGCACAGGACATGGACCTGCAGTCCTGGGGCAAAGCCGGGGCTTGGCCACCTGCTGTAACCAGCTCTGAGCATGGTGGTACCGCCTGGTGTGAGAGCTCTGGCCTCCTCGTGGACTCAAACCAGGGACCTTGGGAGCTAGCGGGGGAGCCTCTGCAGCCGGCTAGTCTCAGCTAAGGCTGGAGGGGAGATTCCCTCTTTCTGCATTGCGTGGTCGATGTGCCACCATGCAGGCGCCAGTGGCCCAGGCTGGGCACGTCGGTTACACCTGGGGGACGGGCAGCGCTGAGAGGGATGATCGCCCAAGTGCTCCAGGGCTGGGCTGCCGGGGGCCCCCCAGTGCCGAAGCCCAGCCCTCGGCCACCTGAGCTGAGACCAAGCCTGTCAGCTGGGCCTAGGAGCTGGCGGTTTCCCCCAGCCCCAAACGGGGCACAGACCCGCTTCTCCCATGCGTGCCAGCCCAGTCCTTGCCTCCAGCCCCCCACTTCTCTCTCTTCTCCCTCTGCTGCAGGTCGGGAGCCCAGCTGGAGCCTGTGAGACCCAGGCCGCAGCCAGGAGAGGACCCCAGGAAGGGCTGGTCAGTCGATCCCCGGGGCTCAGCTCTGACGACCAGCTCCGCCCCAGCCGGGCCGAGTCAGAGGCGGCCTCGCTGGAGAGCAGCCAGCAACCCGAGCAGCCGGCGGGCTCCCAGCGCTGGGAGGAGGCTGGCGACGGGAAGGCAGAGGTGGAACTCCTGCAGGCGCAGCGGCAGGTGGAGGTGCTGGGCCGGGAGCTGGAGGCCCAGCTGGCCCGGCAGGAGCAGCGCCACACGGAGGAGCGCGGGAGGCTGCAGCAGGAGGTGGCCCAGCACCGCAGCCAGGCGGCAGAGCAGGCCAGGCGGCTGCGGGAGCTGCAGGACTCCAGGGCCTTCCTGAGCAGCACCCTGCAGGAGATGGCCGGGCTGCTGAGCACCCTGAGGCAGCAGCTGACCCAGGAGGAGGAGGAGGCAGCGGCCCTGCGGGCGGCCTGGGCGCAGGAGCTGGCGGAGGGGGAGTTACGCCAGCAGGAGCTGGCCCGGCAGCTGGCCCAGGCAAGGCGCGATGCCGAGCAAGAGGCGGCCGCTGCAGCCTGCGAGCGCCAGGCGGCTCAGAGCGCGGCCGAGGCCCTGGAGGAGGCCAAGCGGCGGCTCAGGGCGCTGGAGGCCGAGCAGCGGAGGCGCGTGGCGGGCGCCGCAGCCCAGGAGCTCAGGCACCAGCAGCTGCGAGAAATGGAGGAGCGGCTGGCGGAGCAGGAGGCCCAGGTGGCAGCTTTGCAGCACCAGCTCAGCCAGGCGCGGCGGGAAGGGCCCAGCGGCTGCCCCCAGCCCGAGCTGCAGGAGGAGGCAGCCCAGAGGGCCGCGCTGGAGGACAGGCTCCGGCAGGCTGAGCTGCAGGCCGAGGGACTGAGGGGCAAGCTGGAGCGGGCGCTGGCGGAGAGACGGCAGCTGGAGCTGGAGAGAGAGGCTCTGCTGGAGTCTGCCGAGTCCCAGGGGCAGAGCCTGGCGGCTGCCCGGCTGCAGGCTCGGGATGTGCAGACCGAGCTGGTGGCAGGGCAGGCGCGAGAGGCTCGCCTGCAGGTGGCTCTGGAGCAGGCAGAGAGGGCCCTGGCGGCCCAGCGGGCAGAGACCCGGGGCCTGCAGGGCGAGCTGGAGGGGCAGGCGGCCAAGCCGCAGGAGGCCCTGTCCCGAGCGGCCGCGAGCCTTGGGAGCGAGCAGGGCTGGCAGCAGCCACGCGGGCACGAGGAGCGAGCCGGGCACGGGAGCGCTGTGGCCGAGCCAAGCGGGCGGCTGGCGCCGGGCGAGGAGGAGGGAGCCGGGCAGCACAGAGAGGAACAGCGGCTCCAGGCTGCGCTGCGGGGAGCCGCAGACGAGAGAGACGCCCTGGCCCGGCGGGGGGAGGAGAGCGACGGGCGGGTGCCAGGCCTGGAGAAGCAGAGCCGCGCTGCCACGCCGCCGCAGCAGGCTGGGGGGCAGCTCCCGGCCGTGCCGGTGGGGAAGGACACCTTGCAGCAGACCCTCGCCCGAGCCACGGCGGAGCCGGAGCAGGGGGTGGCGGGTGGCCAGCCAGATGCCGGCGAGCAGGGACCCCTGGGGCTGGCCGGAGAAAGGGGCGCGGCGAAGGAGAAGGCAGCTGGAGGGGCTGGGCCACAGGCGGGAAGGCAGACGCTGCCCGGGGAGCCACTGGAGGAGCTGGGGGCAGCAGCCGCGTGGGAGGAGGCCCCTGAGCAGAGACCGAGGAAGGGTGACGAGAAGATGGTGAAGGTAGGAAGTGGGGAGGTGTGTGGGGCTGGCGTGCCAGGGGGCAGGGAAATGAGGCGGGAGGTGCCTAGGGAGCCCTGACATTGGGTCTTGTAGTTCAGGTGGCTTTTCCCCTCCCTGGTGAGACTACATCTCCCATGATGCACCAGGGCCCCCCCGCAATGCATTATGATGAGCCTGGGGGCTGCGCTGCTGTGCATCGTGGGTGTCGTAGTCTAACTGACTGACTTGGTGTTTCACTTCTAAGGTCTGGTGGCCCTTGTCTGACTTCATCTCCCATGATGCACCAGGGTCCCCCTTCTTGGGGAGAGCTGCTATGGGGCTGGGGTGCATCCTGGGAGACGTAGTCCAGCTGGGGAGCCCAGGCCTGGCCTGGGCTCACATTAGTGCTCTCGCTGCTAGCACCTGAGCGCCCGCCTGGAGCAGGCACTGGGGGAAGCCCAGCAGAAGCAGGAGCTGCTGAAGGCCAAGGAAGAGGAAGTGAAACTCCTGCAGGAGCAGCTGGGCAGGTAGGTGAGTCAGTGGGACGGCCCGGGACTGTGGGTGGGGTGGGAGTGCCCGCGCCCTTGGGACCCCTCAGTGCCCAGCCACTGCCCGAGCTTACCCAGCAGGGCAAGTCAGGCAAGACACCACTGTGGCTTGAGGAGGAGGGGACCAGAACTAGGTCCCATGGGGCCTGGCAAAGGGCGAGGGCAGGAAATCAGCTGGGGGCCGTGCAGCCCCGATGCTGTGGGGATGGGCACCTCAGAACTGCCGACAGCCGGGGCAACTCTTCCGCTTGAAACAAGCTCCCAGACCATCAGCCAATGGGACGAGAGCCCAGCAGCGACTCGCCAACACAACAGCCAATCAGCTGAGAGCCCAATAGCCAAGTCACCAATACACCAGCCAGAGGACAGGCGGTGCAGAGCGGGACGGAGATCCCTGGGCGTCTCTGATTTGGGGACCCCAGGGGCATGGGGGTCCTGCCTGCTCGTGCTTAGAGGCATGGCCAGAGCGAGCTTGCCCCACCCTATGTGACAGAGGACGTGCTCTAGGGGCGCACCGAGAGCTGGGCAGCTCCTCGGCCGATGCCGAGTCATGGCTCGGCACCAGCTGTGGATATGGCCCTTGCATCTGGCGCCTTGGCGGAAGGTGCCGAGTCCAGCGCCCCAGGAACTCCCCCTCGATGCCTGTGTAACTGAAATCCGCCCCCAATAAAGGTCCTGCCTCCTACTGCTCAGGGCCCTGGCCCCTGGTGATCTGCTCGATGGGCTGGAGAAGCCCGGAGGGTAGAACCCGAGCCCAATGGGAGACCGACGTTCTCCAGCCCCCAGGAGCGATGAGGACCACGCCCGGGGCTCCCTGGGCGCTGAGCGCGGCCTCCCAGCGGACAGTGCAGTGCTGCGGGCTGGGATTGTGTCTGCCGGTGGTGCACACTCCCACATGCCTTGGGGCACATAAAATGTATTCCGCACCGGGGTGGAGAAGATTGGGAGGGACCATTGGCACGAACCCCACGTCTGTCTGGCCGTCCGCCCTCCGGGTCCTCCCCTGGCCGCCACGTGGGGACATCACCCTGCCTGGGCCAGCCAGGGAGGTCTCTGGGTTCCCTCCCTGCCGGGCGAGGCGCGAGCTTTGCTGCCTCCTGGCAGCGGTGGCTCAGGACCAGCCGTGCGCTGAGCCCAACCCCGAGGGCTGCCCTGGAGGATCCCGGCATCGCCCCGCCGGCTGCCGGTGGCCAGGGCTCAGCCGTCAGGGCATGTGCTCCCGCCAGGGCCCGGCAGGACGGGGAGCAGCTCCGGCTGGCGCTGCACCGGGCACGCAGGGAGTTGGAGGAGCAGGAGACGACGCACCGAGCGCAGCTGGCTGAGCGGCAGGAGGTCGTCCGCGAGGTGAAGGGCCGGCTGCTGGAGCTGCTCCGGTGAGCGGGTGGGGGCGGGAACGGGCCGGGGGAGGGCGACAGAGCGTAGGCAGCTCCCGGGGTGGGGGCAAAGTCCCACAGCTGCCTGGGCGGAGGGAGCAGCGAGGGGCCGAGGAGGCGCAGCCCCCGTGTTCCAGATTGGTAATTCCAGCCTGAACCTTCCCCCGATCCCGGCCCTGCGCCCCCCAAACACACAGCCCTGCCGGGGCCCCTCGCCGCCCACCCGCAGCCCCCTGTGATCCCAGCCCTGCGCCCCCCAAACACACAGCCCAGCCAGGGCCCCTCGCCGCCCACCCGCAGCCCCCTGTGATCCCAGCCCTGCGCCCCCCAAACACACAGCCCTGCCGGGGCCCCTCGCCGCCCACCCGCAGCCCCCTGTGATCCCAGCCCTGCGCCCCCCAAACACACAGCCCTGCCGGAGCCCCTCGCCGCCCATCCGCAGCCCCCTGTGATCCCAGCCCTGCGCCCCCCAAACACACAGCCCTGCCCCCCCCAAACACACAGCCCTGCCGGAGCCCCTCGCCACCCATCCGCAGCCCCCTGTGATCCCAGCCCTGCGCCCCCCAAACACACAGCCCTGCCGGAGCCCCTCGCCGCCCACCCGCAGCCCCCTGAGATCCCAGCCCTAGATCCCCCAAACACACAGCCCTCCTGGGGCCCCTCGCCCCCCACCCGCACCCCCCTGAGATCCCAGCCCTGCGCCCCCCAAACACACAGCCCTGCCGGAACCGCTCGCCGCCCATCCGCAGCCCCCTGTGATCCCAGCCCTGCGCCCCCCAAACACACAGCCCTGCCGGGGCCCCTTGCCCCCCACCCGCAGCCCCCTGTGATCCCAGCCCTGCGCCCCCCAAACACACAGCCCTGCCGGAGCCCCTCGCCGCCCATCCGCAGCCCCCTGTAATCCCAGCCCTGCGCCCCCCAAACACACAGCCCTGCTGGGGCCCCTCGCCGCCCATCCGCAGCCCCCTGTGATCCCAGCCCTGCGCCCCCCAAACACACAGCCCTGCCGGGGCCCCTCGCCGCCCACCCGCAGCCCCCTGTGATCCCAGCCCTGCGCCCCCCAAACACACAGCCCAGCCAGGGCCCCTCGCCGCCCACGCGCAGCCCCCTGTGATCCCAGCCCTGCGCCCCCCAAACACACAGCCCTGCCGGGGCCCCTCGCCGCCCACCCGCAGCCCCCTGTGATCCCAGCCCTGCGCCCCCCAAACACACAGCCCAGCCAGGGCCCCTCGCCGCCCACCCGCAGCCCCCTGTGATCCCAGCCCTGCGCCCCCCAAACACACAGCCCTGCCGGGGCCCCTCGCCGCCCACCCGCAGCCCCCTGTGATCCCAGCCCTGTACCGCCCAAACACACAGCCCTGCCGGAGCCCCTCGCCGCCCACACCGCAGCCCCCTGTGATCCCAGCCCTGCGCCCCCCAAACACACAGCCCTGCCGGAGCCCCTCGCCGCCCACACCGCAGCCCCCTGTGATCCCAGCCCTGCGCCCCCCAAACACACACCCCTTCCGGAGCCCCTCGCCCCCCACCCGCAGCCCCCTGTGATCCCAGCCCTGCGCCCCCCAAACACACAGCCCTGCCGGAGCCCCTCGCCGCCCACCCGCAGCCCCCTGTGATCCCAGCCCTGCGCCCCCCAAACACACAGCCCTGCCCCCCCCAAACACACAGCCCTGCCGGAGCCCCTCGCCACCCATCCGCAGCCCCCTGTGATCCCAGCCCTGCGCCCCCCAAACACACAGCCCTGCCGGAGCCCCTCGCCGCCCACCCGCAACCCCCTGAGATCCCAGCCCTAGATCCCCCAAACACACAGCCCTCCTGGGGCCCCTCGCCCCCCACCCGCACGCCCCTGAGATCCCAGCCCTGCGCCCCCCAAACACACAGCCCTGCCGGAACCGCTCGCCGCCCATCCGCAGCCCCCTGTGATCCCAGCCCTGCGCCCCCCAAACACACAGCCCTGCCGGGGCCCCTTGCCCCCCACCCGCAGCCCCCTGTGATCCCAGCCCTGCGCCCCCCAAACACACAGCCCTGCCGGAGCCCCTCGCCGCCCATCCGCAGCCCCCTGTGATCCCAGCCCTGCGCCCCCCAAACACACAGCCCAGCCAGGGCCCCTCGCCGCCCACCCGCAGCCCCCTGTGATCCCAGCCCTGCGCCCCCCAAACACACAGCCCTGCCGGGGCCCCTCGCCGCCCACCCGCAGCCCCCTGTGATCCCAGCCCTGCGCCCCCCAAACACACAGCCCAGCCGGGGCCCCTCGCCGCCCACCCGCAGCCCCCTGTGATCCCAGCCCTGCGCCCCCCAAACACACAGCCCTGCCGGGGCCCCTCGCCGCCCACCCGCAGCCCCCTGTGATCCCAGCCCTGCGCCCCCCAAACACACAGCCCTGCCGGAGCCCCTCGCCTCCCACCCGCAGCCCCCTGTGATCCCAGCCCTGCGCCCCCCAAACACACAGCCCTGCCGGAGCCCCTCGCCGCCCACCCGCAGCCCCCTGTGATCCCAGCCCTGCGCCCCCCAAACACACAGCCCTGCCGGAGCCCCTCGCCCCCCACCCGCAGCCCCCTGTGATCCCAGCCCTGCGCCCCCCAAACACACAGCCCTGCCGGAGCCCCTCGCCGCCCACCCGCAGCCCCCTGTGATCCCAGCCCTGCGCCCCCCAAACACACAGCCCTGCCCCCCCCTAACACACAGCCCTGCCGGAGCCCCTCGCCACCCATCCGCAGCCCCCTGTGATCCCAGCCCTGCGCCCCCCAAACACACAGCCCTGCCGGAGCCCCTCGCCGCCCACCCGCAGCCCCCTGAGATCCCAGCCCTAGATCCCCCAAACACACAGCCCTCCTGGGGCCCCTCGCCCCCCACCCGCACCCCCCTGAGATCCCAGCCCTGCGCCCCCCAAACACACAGCCCTGCCGGAACCGCTCGCCGCCCATCCGCAGCCCCCTGTGATCCCAGCCCTGCGCCCCCCAAACACACAGCCCTGCCGGGGCCCCTTGCCCCCCACCCGCAGCCCCCTGTGATCCCAGCCCTGCGCCCCCCAAACACACAGCCCTGCCGGAGCCCCTCGCCGCCCATCCGCAGCCCCCTGTGATCCCAGCCCTGCGCCCCCCAAACACACAGCCCTGCTGGGGCCCCTCGCCGCCCATCCGCAGCCCCCTGTGATCCCAGCCCTGCACCCCCCAAACACACAGCCCTGCCGGGGCCCCTCGCCGCCCACCCGCAGCCCCCTGTGATCCCAGCCCTGCGCCCCCCAAACACACAGCCCTGCCGGAGCCCCTCGCCGCCCACCCGCAGCCCCCTGTGATCCCAGCCCTGCGCCCCCCAAACACACAGCCCTGCCGGAGCCCCTCGCCCCCCACCCGCAGCCCCCTGTGATCCCAGCCCTGCGCCCCCCAAACACACAGCCCTGCCGGAGCCCCTCGCCGCCCACCCGCAGCCCCCTGTGATCCCAGCCCTGCGCCCCCCAAACACACAGCCCTGCCCCCCCCAAACACACAGCCCTGCCGGAGCCCCTCGCCACCCATCCGCAGCCCCCTGTGATCCCAGCCCTGCGCCCCCCAAACACACAGCCCTGCCGGAGCCCCTCGCCGCCCACCCGCAGCCCCCTGAGATCCCAGCCCTAGATCCCCCAAACACACAGCCCTCCTGGGGCCCCTCGCCCCCCACCCGCACCCCCCTGAGATCCCAGCCCTGCGCCCCCCAAACACACAGCCCTGCCGGAACCGCTCGCCGCCCATCCGCAGCCCCCTGTGATCCCAGCCCTGCGCCCCCCAAACACACAGCCCTGCCGGGGCCCCTTGCCCCCCACCCGCAGCCCCCTGTGATCCCAGCCCTGCGCCCCCCAAACACACAGCCCTGCCGGAGCCCCTCGCCGCCCATCCGCAGCCCCCTGTGATCCCAGCCCTGCGCCCCCCAAACACACAGCCCTGCTGGGGCCCCTCGCCGCCCATCCGCAGCCCCCTGTGATCCCAGCCCTGCGCCCCCCAAACACACAGCCCTGCCGGGGCCCCTCGCCACCCACCCGCAGCCCCCTGTGATCCCAGCCCTGCGCCCCCCAAACACACAGCCCTGCCGGGGCCCCTCACCCCCCACCCGCAGCCCCCTGTGATCCCAGCCCTGCGCCCCCCAAACACACAGCCCTGCCGGGGCCCCTCACCCCCCACCCGCAGCCCCCTATGATCCCAGCCCTAGATCCCCCAAAACACACAGCCCTGCCGGGGCCCCTCGCCCCCCACCCGCAGCCCCCTATGATCCCAGCCCTAGATCCCCCAAACACACAGCCCTGCCGGGGCCCCTCGCCGCCCATCCGCAGCCCCCTGTGATCCCAGTCCTGTGCCCCCCAAACACACAGCCCTGCCGGGGCCCCTCGCCGCCCATCCGCAGCCCCTTGTGATCCCAGCCCTGCGCCCCCCAAACACACGGCCCTGCTGGGGCCCCTCGCCGCCCATCCGCACCCCCCTGAGATCCCAGCCCTGCGCCCCCGAAACACACAGCCCTGCCGGAACCGCTCGCCGCCCATCCGCAGCCCCCTGTGATCCCAGCCCTGCGCCCCCCAAACACACAGCCCTGCCGGGGCCCCTTGCCCCCCACCCGCAGCCCCCTGTGATCCCAGCCCTGCGCCCCCCAAACACACAGCCCTGCCGGAGCCCCTCGCCGCCCATCCGCAGCCCCCTGTGATCCCAGCCCTGCGCCCCCCAAACACACAGCCCTGCCGGGGCCCCTCGCCGCCCATCCGCAGCCCCCTGTGATCCCAGCCCTGCGCCCCCCAAACACACAGCCCTGCCGGGGCCCCTCGCCGCCCACCCGCAGCCCCCTGTGATCCCAGCCCTGCGCCCCCCAAACACACAGCCCTGCCGGGGCCCCTCACCCCCCACCCGCAGCCCCCTGTGATCCCAGCCCTGCGCCCCCCAAACACACAGCCCTGCCGGGGCCCCTCACCCCCCACCCGCAGCCCCCTATGATCCCAGCCCTAGATCCCCCAAACACACAGCCCTGCCGGGGCCCCTCGCCCCCCACCCGCAGCCCCCTATGATCCCAGCCCTAGATCCCCCAAACACACAGCCCTGCCGGGGCCCCTTGCCGCCCATCCGCAGCCCCCTGTGATCCCAGTCCTGTGCCCCCCAAACACACAGCCCTGCCGGGGCCCCTCGCCGCCCATCCGCAGCCCCTTGTGATCCCAGCCCTGCGCCCCCCAAACACACAGCCCTGCCGGGGCCCCCAAACACACAGCCCTGCCGGGGCCCCTCGCCGCCCATCCGCAGCCCCCTGAGATCCCAGCCCTGCGCCCCCCAAACACACAGCCCTGCCGGGGCCCCTCGCCGCCCACCCGCAGCCCCCTGAGATCCCAGCCCTGCGCCCCCCAAACACACAGCCCTGCCGGGGCCCCTCGCCGCCCACCCGCAGCCCCCTGAGATCCCAGCCCTGCGCCCCCCAAACACACAGCCCTGCCGGGGCCCCTCGCCGCCCACCCACAGCCCCCTGTGATCCCAGCCCTGCGCCCCCCAAACACACAGCCCTGCCGGGGCCCCTCGCCGCCCACCCGCAGCCCCCTGAGATCCCAGCCCTGCGCCCCCCAAACACACAGCCCTGCCGGGGCCCCTCGCCGCCCACCCGCAGCCCCCTGTGATCCCAGCCCTGCTCCCCCCAAACACACAGCCCAGCCAGGGCCCCTCGCCGCCCACCCGCAGCCCCCTGTGATCCCAGCCCTGCGCCCCCCAAACACACAGCCCTGCCGGGGCCCCTCGCCGCCCACCCGCAGCCCCCTGTGATCCCAGCCCTGCGCCCCCCAAACACACAGCCCAGCCAGGGCCCCTCGCCGCCCACCCGCAGCCCCCTGTGATCCCAGCCCTGCGCCCCCCAAACACACAGCCCTGCCGCGGCCCCTCGCCGCCCACCCGCAGCCCCCTGTGATCCCAGCCCTGCGCCCCCCAAACACACAGCCCTGCCGGGGCCCCTCGCCGCCCACCCGCAGCCCCCTGTGATCCCAGCCCTGCGCCCCCCAAACACACAGCCCTGCCGGAGCCCCTCGCCGCCCACCCGCAGCCCCCTGTGATCCCAGCCCTGCGCCCCCCAAACACACAGCCCTGCCGGAGCCCCTCGCCGCCCACCCGCAGCCCCCTGTGATCCCAGCCCTGTGCCCCCCAAACACACAGCCCTGCCGGAGCCCCTCGCCCCCCACCCGCAGCCCCCTGTGATCCCAGCCCTGCGCCCCCCAAACACACAGCCCTGCCGGAGCCCCTCGCCGCCCACCCGCAGCCCCCTGTGATCCCAGCCCTGCGCCCCCCAAACACACAGCCCTGCCCCCCCCAAACACACAGCCCTGCCGGAGCCCCTCGCCACCCATCCGCAGCCCCCTGTGATCCCAGCCCTGCGCCCCCCAAACACACAGCCCTGCCGGAGCCCCTCGCCGCCCACCCGCAGCCCCCTGAGATCCCAGCCCTAGATCCCCCAAACACACAGCCCTCCTGGGGCCCCTCGCCCCCCACCCGCACCCCCCTGAGATCCCAGCCCTGCGCCCCCCAAACACACAGCCCTGCCGGAACCGCTCGCCGCCCATCCGCAGCCCCCTGTGATCCCAGCCCTGCGCCCCCCAAACACACAGCCCTGCCGGGGCCCCTCACCCCCCACCCGCAGCCCCCTGTGATCCCAGCCCTGCGCCCCCCAAACACACAGCCCTGCCAGGGCCCCTCGCCCCCCACCCGCAGCCCCCTATGATCCCAGCCCTAGATCCCCCAAACACACAGCCCTGCCGGGGCCCCTCGCCGCCCATCCGCAGCCCCCTGTGATCCCAGTCCTGTGCCCCCCAAACACACAGCCCTGCCGGAGCCCCTCGCCACCCATCCGCAGCCCCCTGTGATCCCAGCCCTGCGCCCCCCAAACACACAGCCCTGCCGGAGCCCCTCGCCACCCACCCGCAGCCCCCTGAGATCCCAGCCCTAGATCCCCCAAACACACAGCCCTCCTGGGGCCCCTCGCCCCCCACCCGCACCCCCCTGAGATCCCAGCCCTGCGCCCCCCAAACACACAGCCCTGCCGGAACCGCTCGCCGCCCATCCGCAGCCCCCTGTGATCCCAGCCCTGCGCCCCCCAAACACACAGCCCTGCCGGGGCCCCTTGCCCCCCACCCGCAGCCCCCTGTGATCCCAGCCCTGCGCCCCCCAAACACACAGCCCTGCCGGAGCCCCTCGCCGCCCATCCGCAGCCCCCTGTGATCCCAGCCCTGCGCCCCCCAAACACACAGCCCTGCCGGGGCCCCTCGCCGCCCATCCGCAGCCCCCTGTGATCCCAGCCCTGCGCCCCCCAAACACACAGCCCTGCCGGGGCCCCTCGCCGCCCACCCGCAGCCCCCTGTGATCCCAGCCCTGCGCCCCCCAAACACACAGCCCTGCCGGGGCCCCTCACCCCCCACCCGCAGCCCCCTGTGATCCCAGCCCTGCGCCCCCCAAACACACAGCCCTGCCGGGGCCCCTCACCCCCCACCCGCAGCCCCCTATGATCCCAGCCCTACATCCCCCAAACACACAGCCCTGCCAGGGCCCCTCGCCCCCCACCCGCAGCCCCCTATGATCCCAGCCCTAGATCCCCCAAACACACAGCCCTGCCGGGGCCCCTCGCCGCCCATCCGCAGCCCCCTGTGATCCCAGTCCTGTGCCCCCCAAACACACAGCCCTGCCGGGGCCCCTCGCCGCCCATCCGCAGCCCCTTGTGATCCCAGCCCTGCGCCCCCCAAACACACGGCCCTGCTGGGGCCCCTCGCCGCCCATCCGCACCCCCCTGAGATCCCAGCCCTGCGCCCCCCAAACACACAGCCCTGCCGGAACCGCTCGCCGCCCATCCGCAGCCCCCTGTGATCCCAGCCCTGCGCCCCCCAAACACACAGCCCTGCCGGGGCCCCTTGCCCCCCACCCGCAGCCCCCTGTGATCCCAGCCCTGCGCCCCCCAAACACACAGCCCTGCCGGAGCCCCTCGCCGCCCATCCGCAGCCCCCTGTGATCCCAGCCCTGCGCCCCCCAAACACACAGCCCTGCCGGGGCCCCTCGCCGCCCATCCGCAGCCCCCTGTGATCCCAGCCCTGCGCCCCCCAAACACACAGCCCTGCCGGGGCCCCTCGCCGCCCACCCGCAGCCCCCTGTGATCCCAGCCCTGCGCCCCCCAAACACACAGCCCTGCCGCGGCCCCTCACCCCCCACCCGCAGCCCCCTATGATCCCAGCCCTAGATCCCCCAAACACACAGCCCTGCCGGGGCCCCTCGCCCCCCACCTGCAGCCCCCTATGATCCCAGCCCTAGATCCCCCAAACACACAGCCCTGCCGGGGCCCCTCGCCGCCCATCCGCAGCCCCCTGTGATCCCAGCCCTGCGCCCCCCAAACACACAGCCCTGCTGGGGCCCCTCACCCCCCACCCGCAGCCTCCTGTGATCCCAGCCCTGCGCCCCCCAAACACACAGCCCTGCCGAGGACCCTTGCCCCCCACCCACAGCCTCCTATGATTCCAGTCCTAGATCCCCCAAACACACAGCCCTGCTGGGGCCCTTCACCCCCCACCCGCAGCCTCCTGTGATCCCAGCCCTGTGCCCCTCAAACACACAGCCCTGCTGGGGCCCCTTGCCCCTCACCCGCAGCCCCCTGTGATCCCAGCCCTAGATCCCCCAAGCACACAGCTCTGCTGGGGCCCCTTGTCCCCCACCCACAGCCTCCTGTGATTCCAGCCCTAGATCCTCCAAACACACAGCTCTGCCGGGGCCCATCGCCCCCCACCCGCAGCCCCCTGTGATCCCAGCTCCAGACCCCCAAACACACAGCCCTGCCGGGGCCCCTCACCCCTCACCCGCAGCCCCCTGTGATCCCAGTCCCAGGCCCCCAAACACACAGCCCTGCCAGTGCCCCTCACTCTCCACCCGCAGCCCCTGCCAGCCCAGCCCTGGGTGCCCCGAACACAGATCTGAGCCCCCCCCCAAAAACACAGCCCTGCTGGTGCCCCTCACTCCCCACCCGCAGCCCCTGCCAGCCCAGCCCAGCCCAGCCCTGGGCCCCCCAAACACACAGCACAAGCTGCCTGGGCTGTAGGTGGTTCTGTGATGTCCCCAAAGGGGACCTGGGCTTCAGAGCCTGGCGCTGCTTTCCACTGGGCAGCAGAGGGAGCTGGCACCCAGCAGGGCTGGACCTCGGCCCCAGGCCGCTCCTGACACCTCCCAGTCCAGGCTGCCGAGCTGCCTTTCGAGCCGCTCCGACCCTCGGCTGCAGCTGCGGGTGCTGGGCCGGGGCACTGAGCCCGACGGAGCTCAGGGCAGGTGGGAACGGCCCCAGGGCGCCACAGGAGTCCCTCCAGCCCCGTCCTGGCACTGGGTGTCCAAGCTGCTGCTCCCGAGGGAACGTGACTAGCGGCACCTCCGGGGTTGTGCCACATCCTCGGGCGCTGGCAGCCGTGTGTTGGCAGCGCTCGGGTCGGGCTGAGCCCCGCGGCCCAGCACCGCTCCCTGCAGCCGGAGGGTCACAGCCGTTTGAAAAGGCCAATGCTCGGGCGAGCCGGCCTGGGCCATCCTGCGATGGACCCTGCAGCAGGGGCCGCGTCCCTGCCTGGCTGGGCTAACGGCCACTGGGGAAGCAAACCAGGCGCTTTTTGGACCCCGTTCTACCTCCCAGCACACCCGGTGGGATTCCAGGGGCTGACTGGGCCTGAGAGCAGCTCCCTCCTGCTTGTTTTAACCCTCCTTTTAACCCACGTGCTGTAGGACAGGGATAATTCCTCCTTCCTTCTTCCTCTGCCCCAGCCCGGAGTCGTCTCTTCCCCGAGCTGAGCAGCCCCAGAGCGTGAGGTGTCTCCCCCGCTCCCTTAGCCCTTTTCGCTGCTCCCCTCTGCGTCTTTGCCAACACCCCGCAACTTTTCTTGCCATGGGGCCACCAGAACGGCACGTGGGATTGAAGGCACAGCCTCCCGGGGATTTAAATGGAGGCAATACAACGTTTTCTGCCTCGTTCCTCTCCCTGCACTAATCCAGGTTGAACATCTCTCATCCGGCACCCTTGGGACCTGGCCGGTGCCGGGCGAGAAACCATGCCAGACGATGAGAAGTAATATTGTCCGGCCCATTACCAGCACGTCCACGGCTCACTGGGCTCTGGGGAGACTTTTGGGGTAAATTACAGTTAAATAACAGCACAGAGCTCTGGGAGCCAGGGCTGCGGGCTGGAAACAAACATTATGGGGCTGTGGGAAACTTGGCCACACCCTAAAACGCGGTCGTCCAGCTGACTCAAATCACACCGGATTACAGACGTCGCCGGGTGAGAGAGGGTCAGCCTGTCGCCCCTAACGCTGGGTTTGCTTTTCTGACTTCTGCTGCCGTGCTGGGTGTTTCCCGAGAACGGTCCCCGGTGCCTCCCAGATCCCTGACGCGAGTGGTAGCCGCTCACTTCGACCCCCATCCCCGTTCTGCGTGCGGGGCTGTGCGTTTGTGATGGGGTTCAGGGGTCCCTCTGCACTGCACCCTGTCCGCTGGCAGGAGTGACTCTCACTCAGCAGGTACAACAGGAGGTTTATTAGGCAACAGATGCCCAGTTTCTCACAGAAGTGTCAGTACAGCAGTCAGAGACAGTCCTTCCAACCCGTCCTGGCGAGGAGACCCCGAGGGGTGCCCCTCTGGGGTGTAGCTTCCCCCCTCCTCAGGCTGGCTGCCTTCCAGCTCTCTCTTCCCCCAGCCTCTAACTGCCGCCCCCGATTCAAAAACCCAGCTCAGCTCCTCCCTGCTCTTTGTTCAGGGCAGAGGTGTTACCTGCCAGTTGTAGCCCCAGGGTCATCCTTAGCCGCTGGGAGCTGCTGCTTGCCTCTCATATCCAGCCTGACTCACACATGCACTCCCCCCACCCCATCACAGCGTTGCTGGCCAGCGTCGATAGTGGGGGTGTGGGGCCAGGCACTCGCCTGGGACGCAGCGCTGGGGGTCTCACGCCCGCAGGCCAGCTGTGGTGGGCGAGTCGGCCGTTTGCGGGTGGTCGTGGTGATGCTGCTGGCAGCTGGAGCCGTTGGGTAAAGCACCTCCACAGAGGATGTCTGACGGCTGCCCCACGGACCTGGTCATGACCTCCCCACAGCCTGGAGCCCTGCAGCCCCTGGGCCAGCCTGCCGGGGGGCTGCAATTCCGGTTGCAGACCCCACCCCAGTGGTTGTGGGAGGGGGCGGGCAGGTCACAGGGGTCCCCTGGGCTGGGGAGGGAGCTGCAAAGGCTGGTGGGGGGCCCAGCCCTGGGACAGGGTTGGGGTAGCAGTGGGGGCAGGGCTGGTCTGGCGGTGCCCTAGAAGGGAGCGACAGACCCTCTCCCCTGTCCCGCCCCAGGGAGAAGGACGCCTTGTGGCAGAAGACGGAGGGCATCAACCCCCAAGCCCCCGGCCCTACGCCCCCGGGCCCCGGTCTCTGCGCTCGCTGCTGCCAGGGCTTCGGCCTTCTCTCCCGCAGGCACCAGTGCAGGTAAGGGGCCATGGCCACAAGACGGGGGGCGGGGGCGGAGCGTGTGCCAAGGCACCTGGCCGTGGGCCTGTGTCGGTATTGCCCTGCCCCCTGCACAGCCCTGCCCCATAGCACTGGGGGGCTCCCTTGCCTGGCTCTGCCCGATAGTGCTGGGGGGCTCCCCTGTCCAGCCCTGCCCCATAGCACTGGGGGCTCCCCTGCCCAGTTCTGCCCCATAGCACTGGGGGGACTCTGCTGCCCAGTCATGCCCCATAGCGCTGGGGGGGGCTCCCCTGCACAACCCTGCCCCATAGTGCTGGGGGGCTCCCCTGTCCAGTCCTGCCCCATAGTGCTGGGGGGCTCCCCTGCCCAGTTCTGCCCCATAGCACTGGGGGCTCCCCTGTCCAGTCCTGCCCCATAGCGCTGGGGGGCTCCCCTGCCCACTTCTGCCCCATAGCACTCACAGGATCCCTTGGCCCATAGCGCAGGGGGGGCTCCCCTGCCCAGTTCTGCCCCATAGCGCTGGGGGGCTCTCTGTTCCTCCTTCCCGGGCTCAGGCAGCTGGTGGAAGTGGGTGCTGGGCTGGTCTCCAGGGGCGAGGGGGCCACAGGCTGTGTCTCCTGCCCGGCTCTCTCCGCAGGCTGTGCCAGGGTGCCGTGTGCCAGGCCTGCTCGGTGGAGAGCGGCCGGCGGGAACGCTGCTGTCTGCTCTGCTGGCAGAAGAGGAATTTCAAGGGTACCTGAGCGGAGCCTCCGTCAGCCTCCCGGCACCGGCCAGCCTCTCCGCGTGGGACCTACCTGTGCCCCACGCTGGCAGCGGCGCCCCAGCAACAGTCCTGGCCTGGGACCAGCACCCACACAGCGCAGCAGCCGGCAGTTCTGCCCCCGCAGCCTCCTTCTGTCCAGGCCCTCCAGTCCTGGAGCCTCCTGGGAATGACCGGCAGGCGGGTGTGCTTTACCCCCGGCTAGTGGCTGCCCCCTCCCCCCCCAGGATAACAACCTACTGCTGCTAACCAGGTGTTCAAGGGCTGCAGGTGTGTCGTGGTGCTGAAGGTCCCCGGTTTGGAGCTGGCTAACGGCCCACAAAGAGGCTCCGGCCCTGGACTCATGGCACGAGCTGGGCTGCAGGTGAAGGTCTCTGATCCATGGGGAAAGGGGCCTGGCCCCACAGGGGTTCCATGGTGCAATTACACTCAGCAAAGCTGCTCTCCGCATGTCGTCTCGTGATGGTTCCAGGCCCGGTTTGCTCCTTGTCCCAGGAACGCCGAAGGGGCGCCCAGGCCGGCTGTGTGTCGTAGGGAGCCCCAGGCCCTGTGTCGAGCCAAGAGGGGTCTCAGCACCCTGGGGCCCAGCTTCCTGCAGCTGCAGCGGTGGGGCGGCTCTCCTGCACCCCGGGGCTGGCGCTGCAGGGCTGCCAGGCCAGGGAGCGGGGGCTGGCTGTGATTGACGGGCAGGGGCGGCTCAGCACCAAGTCACGGCTGACGCCTGGCGTGCTGGGAGCCCCGGACGCTCCCGGGCTGTGGCGCACCTGGCTAGGGGCTGCTACACCCATGCAGTTGAGGGCACGAGTCCTGAGCCAGGGCCGGGCCGTATCCCATCACCAGGCCCCCCCGCAGGCTGCACCGGCCCCCCTCATCCTGATGCACGGGAAGGGGCAGGGAGACGCCTCCTTGCCAGCCCCAACCCCCCCAGCACGAGGTTTCCCAGCCCGATTGCAGCAGACTGTGCCGGGCTCCGTTGGGCAAGAGGTTCCCAGTCACTGCTACAGACCCCGCTCCAACTCTGGGCAGCGGGGCGTGCTCGGCCGGACCTCACGCCCCCAGCGCCCGCGGAGCAGGGGGTCCCTCCCGCCCGCAGGGCCCGGCCCAGGGATCGGTGCCACGCCGGGGCCTGCCAGGGCGCCCGGGAGGTTCGGAGCTTTTCTACGGGCCCCGGGGCGAAGCAGCTGGAGGGCAGCCTGCCAGAGGGGCCAGGGCTTGTGCTGGCCCCAGAGCACCAGGCAAATCTCTGTCTGCAAAGCTGGGCCAGGGCCGGGCAGGGGAGTCTCGTCTGGTGTCGGGGCGGGAGGGCCCCAGCTCCAGACCTGCAGCCCGAGGGTCCTGGTCCTGCCATGATGCTCGCTGCCCCGGCTCCAGCTGGGGCCCCTCCCCTCCTGGGCAGCCCCCCGGGGCCGTAGATGGGCCCAGCGCAGGGCTGGCAGGCGGCAGCTGAGCGGGCGAGGGAGGCAGAGGGAGCTGCCACTGCAGGGACGTGAGGGCTGGGGCCTTGCAGGGCTCGGGGCGTGAGCCTCCCACGGCCATGCTGTGGTCATCCCACGCGCCTGCCCCATCGCCTGCCCCTGCTGCATCCGGCCTGCTCCCCGCTCTGGCCTGGCCTCCCCCGGCCTGGACCCCCCGGCACCCCCCAGCCTGCTCCCCCGGCCCCGAATCAGAACCCCAGCCACCCGGGGGGGCTGATCCTGGCCTCCTGGCCCTTCTCACGGCTCCTGGGCCGGGGGTTACTCAAGACACAGCCAGGAAGCTCTGCAGCTCTAGTTCCCACTTCATGGCGTTGCGTAAGGGGCCGATTGCGCCAGGCCTCGGCCCAGGCTTTCTCCTGCAGCACCAGGCACACACCTGGCCCCTGCCGCGAGCCCAGCCAGGTGGCTGCCTGGGGACAGCTAGCGCCGGGGCAGCTGCACGGGGCAGAGGCTCAGCCAGCGCGGTGGGAGGCTTGTGCAGAGACGGCCGTGGGGGGACGGTCCCTTCCCCTCCACCCAGGTGGGCAGCCGCCCTGCGCCAGCCTCGCTGTCCTCCGGCAGGCAGAGGAAACGCAAGCCCTGAATTTCCTCTGCTGCCTGGCGCCGGCCTGCGCCCACATGTAGCCACAGCCCCTCCGGATACCCGTCTGCTGCCGTGCGCCGGGGGCACTGCCGTCCCGGTAGCCCAGTGGCTAGTGTCACCTGTTCTCCCCCCCTCGCTGCACAGGGCAGATCATTGGACTGGCTACGCCAGCATCCAGGCTGGCCTTATGGAAACGGACACGTGGCCAAATTCTGCTCTGCAGGGGAGGGGCTGGCGCTTGTCAGGGCCCCAGGTAATGGGCACTGAAGTCAGCAGGGGTTACCCGTGTCCTACGCACTGAGAACCAGCCCGGCCAGGGACGGCGGCCGCAGCCCCTGCAAGTGTCCCCGTGGCTGGCAATTCAAAGGGGTCCACAGCTCCCGGCTGCTGCTGCTCCGGGTGGGGCTGAGGCGGGAGTGCAGAGCCGGGCGCCCCCTTCCCTGGCCCAGGGACGTCCGTCGGCTCAGCTGGCTGGGTCGCCCAGTGATTCCCTCGGGGGTGCCGGGCAGTGGGCACGGTGGGCTGACAGCCTGCTGGGCTGGATGGGCCTTTGGCCATTGTCAGGGCACTAGGGTGGGAAACGCTCTCCTGCCCCCTGCCCTGCCGTAGGCGCCGGGTGTCCCCAGAAGTGGCAGCTGGAGATGGTGGAGTAAAGGGCCCAGCCGCTGCCCCCACCCCTCCCGCTTTGCCCGGGCGGCTGGTCCCCAGCCCGGCACTCGGTGCCTTCCCTGCAGGGGCAGTGCAGCGCCACAGGAGCACGCTGGGGATCGTGGGTGGAATCAAGCGCGGTTGCTGGGGCGTGGCTGGCCTGCGGCCGCGAGCCATGTTGGGAAGGTGAGGCCGGCAGTGCCGCACGTCAGGAGCAGGGCCCCAGGAGCACAGGACGTGCTCTCCCTGCAAGGCTCTCTTGGGCAACAGCTGCTTCCCCCTCCTGGCAGTGATGCACGGCTGAGCTCACACGCACCGGCTTTAGCAGGAGCATTTTACACAACCGCCCCACAATGCGGTCACCTCTGGGGTGGAGCGCTGCGGCCACGGAGCTCCAGTGGTGAAGAGGGGGCACCCGGGCCAGGGAACCTGGGGAACGTCACGTGCCCACGGGGCCCAATCCGTGGCTAGAGCAAATCACCGCCTGCTCCCGGCAGAGTGTCCTGTGCCCCTCGGGGTGGTACAGGCGCCCATGGCTGGGACCAGAGACTCCTGCAGGCATCCAGACCCCACCAGCCACAGAGCAGTGCCAGGGAAGGGAAAACCTCCCACACCCGACTGAATGGCTGCCAAGCCCCCCTCCCCGCATTCTCTTCCAGGGACCTGGTCACAAGGCTGGGGAGAGTGGCCAGGGGGTGAGAGACGAGGGCTGGTTCCTGCTGGTACTTGTCGGGGTTCCCCAGGTGTCTAGTTCCACGCACGTGTGGCTGTATGTTTCACAGTCGCTGGGGACGCATGTGGACCCCCCCGCCCGGCAGCAAAGGGAAATCCCGCCCTTCCCTGGCATCTGTTCTCAGCCTGGAGAGGTAACCAGTGGTGTCCCTGGGGCTCTGTGCTGGGTCCAGGCCTGATGAACTCACTCTGAACCGACCTGGGGAAGGGGAAAAATCTGCAGCTGATACGAAACCACTTGAGAGAGCCAAGTCCCAAGCTGCTTGCCAAGAGTGACAAAGGGCTCTCACCATGGGGGGTTGGGGCGCGACGAAACGGCAGGTGAAATGCAATCTTGGTAAGTGCCAAGTACTGCACATTGGAAACCAGAATCCCCACTGGAATAAAACGGTGGGTTTAAATTAGCCGTTGCCACTGGAGAGAGAGCTCGGAGTCCCCGTGGGTATCTCGGAGCCCATCCCCTCGATGTGCAGCGGCAGTGAAACGAGAACTAGAGGACACCAAGGGAAATTAATGGGCGGCAGGTTTAAAACAAACAGAAGGATGTTCTTCACTCAGCGCATAGTTAACCTGTGGAGCTCCTCGCCTGGCAAGGCTGTGAAGGCCAGGACTGTAACAGAATTTAAGAATGAGCTGGATAAATTCATGGAGGTTAGGTCCATAAATGGCTGTTCGCCAGGGGTGGGAACGGTGTCCCTGGCCTCTGATTGTCAGAGGCTGGAGACGGATGGCAGGAGACAAATTGCTTGATCATTGTCTTCGGTCCACCCCCTCTGGGGCACCTGGCTTTGGCCGCTGTTGGCAGATGGGATGCTGGGCTGGATGGACCTTTGGTCTGGCCCAGTATGTGGCCATTCTTACCTTATGCTATGTTTAGGGGGAGTGATAGCTCAGTGGTTTGAGCCTTGGGCTGCTAAGCCTGGGGTTGTGAGCTCAATCCTTGAGGAGGCCATTGAGGGACTGGGGTAAATAGATGCCAGGGAGGGTGCTCGGTCCTGCTGGGAGGGCAGGGGACTGGACTAGATGACCTCCCAAGGTCCCTTCCAGCTCCAGGAGATGTGTGTCTCCAATTAAGCTTCTTACGTACGAGCAAGCAGGATGCTGGGAGCCCTTAAGCAAGGGATGGAAAATAGCATATTGTCTCCATGCAAATGGCTGGGATGCCAGCCTCTTGCGTGCCCTACGCAGAGGTGTTTGCCCCATCTCCAAGAGACACCTGGGAAAGGTTCAGCAAAGGGCAACGAGAATGATGAGGGGTTTGGAACGGCGCCAGGCAGCCAGACATGCAGAAGGCTGGGACTGTTCAGCTCAGCAAAGAGGCGGCCGAGTGAGGGGATGATCCAGGTCCACATGGTTATGACGGGTGCGGCGCAAGTGACGTGTTATTTGCTCCATCTTATCACACAAGAACCAGGGTCAGCGAACAATGTTCACGGGCGGCAGGTCTCAAAGCAGCAGAAGGAAGTTTTTCTTCGCTCAGCGCACGGGTGGCCTGGGGAACTCCTCGCCGGAGGAGGCTGCGAAGGCTTGGGCTGTAACAGGCTTCAAAAAAGAGCTGGATCCATCCATGGAGATTAGGCCCCTCAATGGATGTTAGCCAGGCTGGGCAGGGGTGGTGCCCCTAGTCTGTCAGAAGCTGGAACCCCATGACAGGCGGCTGGGTCACTGGCTGATTCTCTGTTCTGGTCGTTCCCTCTGGGGCACCCGGCTTTGGCCTGTGTTGGAAGACAGGACGCTGGGGATGGGCCTTGGGCCGGTCTTACGTTCACCTGTGCCACGCTCTAGAGCAGGGGTGCCCAAAGGTTTTGGCATCACAGCCCCCTTTAGATGTTTGAGAAACCTCCGCACCCCCCCCCACCTCTTCTCTGCCATCATCCAAGCCCCTTGTACCAAAACATGCGATTCGTAATTTAAAACAAACACAAAAACTTGACAGCAAAATGTTATTTAAAATTAAAAACAAGCACAAGTAGCTTTTCTTGGCCCCTTGCAGGTTCCTGGTGCAGCCCCAGCTGGCCCCATGCCAGCCCCGAGCTGTCCACACCTGCCAGCCCAAGACCTGCAGTGCCAGAGCCGCCTGCCCGAGCCCTGCTCTGCCAGTGCCAGCCACTTGCCCACCGGCCACCCGAGCCTCCTGCCCAAGCCCCATGCTGGCAGGGCCAGGTGCCCACCGACCAGCCTGAGCCACCTGCCCGCTCAAGACGCCCGAGCCACTTGGGGCAGCCACCTGAGCCCTGCTAGCCCTGCAACTCACGCGCTGGAGCCCCTCCTCTCTCCCAAAGCCAGGTACCATCAGCCCTGCTCTTACCCCATCTCTCTCACCCATGCCAGGTACCCCCAGTCTAACCCCATCCAACTCATCCCCTTTGCAGGAGGCAGCCAGCGCCACATGGGCCTTCGCCGGCTGCTGGGAGCTCCGGGACTAAACTGGAGAACCGAAGGGTGAGCAGAGCCAGAGGGTCCCACTTGGCTGGCCGAGGCTGGGACACGCACAGGCCCTGTGTCGGCCAACGGTGTCCTTCGGTGGCTGCGCCAGCTGACCTCGCCAGGCCCCCTGGGGTCCTGCCATCGCAGGGGCACTGCCAGGCGTCGCCTCGTGGCAGCGCCTTTTGCAACAGCACCTCCCTGTGCAGGGCTGCAGCGGGGAATCCCATGGAGCCCTCAGCCTCTCCCAGCACGATGCTGAGCTGAGCAAGCCAGGGCAGCGAGCCAGGGCCCTGCCAGGCCCCCCCCCGGCCTCCACATGTGGCCCCATCTCCACTGATGCGGGACAGAGAGCTGCTGAGCGGGTGTGGGCAGGATGGCAGCATCAGCTCCTGCTTCACCCCCGGGCAAATCCCCGTGGCTTTAGCTGAAGGCGCCTGTGCTGTGGCCTTTCTCCCAGAGCTCAGGGCAGGCGTGCCAGAAACCGACAGGCGGCCTTGTGTCGAGAAAGCGGACGGTTTTCTGCCTGAAAATGAAAGAGGAAAGCTGGGATTCCCACCCGCACTCCCCACCCCGCGTGGATCTGAGTCCGGCTCAGCGCCGGGCTGCCGAGGTTCCAATCCCGCCTTTCCTTGGCTTCCCCGAACGGGCGAGAGGCCCCTTGTGCAGCGTGAGCTGGGGCCAGGTACTGTGCTGCAGCGGGTGCTAGAGTAACGTCATGGCAAATGAGTTGTATCTGAGAATCAAGGGACCTCGAGAAGTCATGGAGTCCAGTCCACTGCCCTCACAGCAAGAGCAGGCATCACCTTCCCCGACAGGCGTCGGTCTGACCTGCTCCTAAATATCTCCAGGGGTGGAGATCTCACAACCTCCCCAGGCAGCTTATTCCTGAACAACCATGGCAGGAAGATTCTCCTACTAGCCAGCCTAAACCACCCAGGCTTCAGTTTAAGCCCACTGTTTCTTGGCCAAGCCTCTTCTCTGTACCAACCACTTATGGCCCTCAGAACTGTTATCCTGGCCCCAGTCAGTTTTCTCATCTCCCGACGGAAGTTTGCTGGTGAGTCGATTCTGTCCGATCGTCAACGCCCAAAGGTTTGGTTCCGAACTCTTTTGAACTCTGGATAACAGTGGACTTGCCCCGTGCAGGGGAAGGGATCAGGATGTGCAGCTGGAGAGGGCAATAAACTTCTAGTTTATTTTGAGAAGTGAAAATTGCTGATGCTACTGCAACATACGACAGGCGCTAAAAGCCAGCTGACTCTCAGCTAAGGCTGCAGAGGAAACTCGTTCCTTCTCTCTGTACGTGGTCTAGGTGCCACCCCGTGGGACAGCGACCCACCCCCAGGAGGGGTACGGGTTACATCGCTGGCAGGTTTTCACCACTAACACTGGAAGGGAGCCTTACGTAGCTTTGTGCCAACAGTATCTACAAAGAAAAAAAACTTTACGGACTTATTTACCCAGCGCTGGTGCCTGCACACAAATGTGAAGAGCCTTCAGCAATTCCAATATCACACCTTCTTCCCACTGCTGGCATCGCTACAATACCTAGCACGGTAAAGCATAAGCATCTGTCGAAGCCCAGTCCTCGGCTACTCAGCAAAATGATTCTGTGTTTCTAATACAAGCAACAGGTGCAAAGCTAATGTTAAAACTTCCCCTCACCCGTCTTGTCACACGAGGCCATGAAGTCGTCTCCTTCACATTAAACCAGAATCTGTTTGTGTCAAGGAATGCGCACAAATCGAAGGTCGCTATGATCGCAGATATCCAGGTATGGGCGGGTGGATTAGATCTTTTTCAATTCTGTGCCTTCAAAAAAAATAGAACCCTACTCAGTCCTCCACACAAAATGCAGATAAAAGCCCTGTGGAGCTACAGGGCAGAAGGAAGGACAATATTCCTGCTCAAACAATATATCTCCAGTCTTTGTTAACAGCCAGTGAGGTTGATGGAGACCTCGACCCCACACTCTGATTCTTTTCCACATGCCGCTGGGAGAAGGGACATTTTTCTGCTGTGGATCCTACCTCCCACAGTGCAACAGGACTGGGCACTCAGGCTGACAAAGAGAGAAATGCAGCTGTGGGTTGTTTGGTGTCCTTATTTATTTTGGCCTGGATCAGCCGGGCAGCAGAACAGTCCGATCGTCCTACAGGGAGGAGGCTGAAGGATCTTCCTAGCATTGCCCCGAGAAGAGGTGCGTGCTGCTGTGTTCTGCCTAACGGTAATCGGCTGGATAAAAGAGTCCGCGCGGAGTTAGCTGGTGTGGGCAAGTGAGGCTTTTCCACCAGAAGAATCTGCGTGGTCCTCCTTGCCCAGAGACGACGAGGCCGCCCCTTAGTGCTAGCAGGGCTGGGACACGCCCCGGTGAGCAGAGGGTGGCGTGGCTCTCACAGGGTGGTGGAGGTGTTGCCGGAGGTGGACGCGAAGGAGGAGCCCCGCCCATAGCGGGAGACAAACTCTTTGCTGATGAGGCCGTGGTAGACCAGGATCTTGAGGAAGCTGTTTCGGAACTTCTGCCCGATGAAGGCGTAGATGATCGGGTTGATGCAGCTGTGCGTGAAGCCCAGGATCTGGGTGACGGACAGGGCCACGTCGATGTGGTTCCGCCGGCTGCAGGTCTCGGCAATGGCACGGGTCCTCATCATGGTGTCTACCAGCAGCGTGATGTTGTAGGGCAGCCAACAGACCAGGAAAACCAGCACCACGGCCAGGATGACCTTCATGGCCTTCTGCTTCTGGCTGTTCTTGGTCTGGAAGAGGGTCTTCACTGTGATGCCATAGCAGAAGAGCATGACCAGCAAGGGGAGGATGAACCCAAAGGTCTGGGGCAGGATCCTCAAGACCACCCGCCACTTGGTTGTGTTCTCCTCCCCGATGCGCTCGTAGCAGACCACGCCGCCGTGCGGCGCCCGGAAGGCCTCGCGGAAGAGGAGGATGGGCAGCGAGAGCACGGTGGAGAGAACCCAGATGCCCAGGCAGACAAACTTCACCCAGTGCCTCTTCTCAGTGGCCGCCCGGGTGGCGTAGACAATGGCGAGGAAGCGGTCGATGCTGATGCAGGCCAGCAGGAGGATGCCGCTGTAGAAGTTGGCCTCCTGTAGGACCGAGATGGCTTTGCACAAGAAGACGCCGAAGATCCACTCGTGGGCCCGGTAGGTGGCCCAGAAGGGCAAGGTGAGGGCGAAAAGCAGATCTGCCACGGCCAGGTTCAGGAGGTACACGTCGGTCACCGAGCGGTTCTGCCGGTTGTAGCTGATGACCAGCACCACCAGGGCGTTCCCCACCAGGCTGAGCAGGAACACCAGGCAGTAGACCACGGCCACGATGTACTTGTTCACGGTCAGGCTGTCCGTCTTGCATGGGGCAGCCGCGGCGCTGGGGTTGATGGTGTAGTAGTCGGTGTAGTTGTAGCCTTTGAAGAGGTCCGAGAAATCACCATCAAACGTCCAGTCGCTCATGCTGGAGGAATCACACTGGGCCTGCTGGGAGATAAGAACATGGGGAGCTCGATTCAGTGAGTCGTCAAAGGCAGGCTGTCCCCGGGTCCCAAAACAGCCAGGATGGTGTTTGCTACAAGGGGCCCCCAGCCAGGCCGGCTGCTCTTGCGGTTAAGCTGCTCCCATCCTGAGCCAGCCCCAGGCCCCTGTGCACACCATCCAGCTGGGAACTGCAGGACCTGCGTCAGGAGCGGTGGAAGGTCCCTTAAAGTGCAGGAGGGGCCATGCATGGTCCTCCCCTCATCCGGCAGCTCTACTCTCGTGTCCCCCCTTTCCCCGAGGCCCTCCCTGTTCTGGTGCCCCTGCCACAGGTTCACCTCCTGGCTGCCTGTCAGTCTTTGTGAAGGTCAGTCCTAAGCCCCTGGAAGGTGCCCAGCGCGTTAGGCCCCTCCGTATCTCTGAAGAGCCGGACCTCAGGAACTGCAGAGACTGATAAGTAGCTTCCAGGCATGTCCACCCTGCATTGGTTACCCCCGACCGCTGCATCGCGCCCCCACTACCGGGGGCAGTTCTGGTCGTCCCTGCTCCAAAAGGCTGCACCGGAATCAGGTTCCCCTGACCTCAGCCTGCCGGACGCTGGGCGAGGGCAGCCGGGACGGGTCCCTCGGCGAAAGCCTGCTGGAGCCGCTCCCGTGGAAGGCCCTGCACGGCCCGCGGTCACAGGACAGGGAACTGGGCCGTTGGGCCGCTCTAGACCAGGCGGACGAGCCGTGGCCTGCAGGGGCGGCATCGGGCACAGAGCTGCCAGCTGCTGGGGGGCGGGTTCATCGCGCTGCCCCCCCCACCCACTCACAGGGCCCGGATTCTGGCCGACAGGAGGGGGAGATTTTTGCTGGGGGGCAGGGGCGGCGCATGAAGCTTCCCCTCCCTCCCGGCTTCGGAGCAGAGAGCTGCCTGGAGCAGTCTGGGGCTGCAGCAGCATCCCAGGCCTCTGCCCCAGGTTCCAGCCGCCTCCTTCTCCCAAACTGCCCCCCAAAGCTCACGCCCCCTCCTGCACCCCAGTCCCTACCCTGAGCTCCCGCCAGTCCCTGCACCTCTGCCAGCAACAGCAGGGATCAGTGCAGCCCTCGGCCACGGTCCAAATCCTGGGAGTGGTCCCATCCTCCGAAACGCTCGCCCATCACTCCCCTGGCTCACCAGGCGGGTGGGGGTAGGTGTCGGGTCTCTCCTGGCTGTGTGGGAAGAGCCCGACACGGATCAGCTCAGGGGGGTTCTCAAGACCCTGTTTTCCACATCGGTACAAGAGTTCCGGCCCCACTTGTGCTGTGCTGCAGGTGGGATGCAGACGAGAGCCATCTGCAGCAATGCCGGGGGCTGGGAAGCCTGGAGTGATCTGTTATGCTGGCTTCTGCCAGCTGCAGGGCTGGCTCAGCCCGGGGATTCGCCACAGACCCTTCACAGCTTCCTAAGAGCCATGTTGAGCAGTTTGATGCCGGGGGACATTTAGTCCAGAGGCTCTTGTCCTCCTTGCAGAAGGGCCCTGGCTGTCCGAGCTGCCCAGCTATCACATACAGAGAGAAAGGCCCTGGGGCAAGTCATGTTGTGACTCAGTCCCTGGCCTCAGAGACCCAAGAGCCAGGCTCTCTCCAGGGTCTCTTTAACGTGAGCTCCTCACAGCCAGCCGCATCCTCAGCAGAGCTGTTCTTACCAGGCACGCAGAGAAAAACCTAGTGTGCGCCCTGCTAGCTGGGCTTTGACGAACAGGGTGGCTGCGGTGATGATTTTAAAAGCCTATCACATGCAGGGAGAGATTTTCAGCTCGCAGGCGCTCAAGAGGGCCGAGTGAACTGCCAAGGCATCGTTTTTAAATGGTGTTTGCAGCGCCCCAGGGCGATGTTTTAACAAAGAACTCTTTTCTCCCAAGTGTGCGTTGGCTCTCAGAGTTAAAGAGACCTCCGCAGAAAGAAGGTTGTAAGTGGCCCATGTAGAAGTCCCTGGCCCGCTGGTTGGCTGCAGATTTCATTATCTTACGATCTGCGGTCTTCCCCTGTCACTAGCTCGCTCGTCATGCAGAAAGACTCACAGGATAGTGAAAAGGCGAGTTTCTAATTTTAAGAAACAAGCAAACCACCAGTCTCTGGTAACAACCCCCCTCAGCCTGCTATCTACACAGACACAAACCCCAGAAGAACAGCCCCTCACTCCCCTTGGTCTGGGGTCTCTAATGCACCCCAACCCCTTGTACCAGCTCCATGCCCCAGGGCAAATTTCCTCCTCCTGCCCTCATAGCTGCAGAAACCCCACACAGGCCCTTTGTCCCTCTGCAACAGGGCCAAGGGCTCCACCTTCCACTGCTGAGGGGCAGAGGAACCCTGAGACCCAGCCTTGCTCCAGGGAAGGGCAGCTTGGGCAGGGGGAGCCAGCCTGGCAAATTCACTGACATCAGCAGCTTTCCCACAGGTTGGAGGTGACCCCAGCAGTCACAGAGCTCTGCTTTCGCTCTACCACCACAGCCCCACCCCCCTGACCAAGGGCAGCAGGTGCCACAGGTTGGGATGGGCTAAGCCCCCTCCCTTAACACCCACATCCCCCTGGGTGCCAGGGGCTCAGCTCCACCCTGTGGCCCTGAGCTCAGGCCTCCTGGCAGCCAGGAGGCTCAGCCACAATGTCTCAGGCTTCAGCCCTGGGCCCCAGCAACCCCACTGAAATGGGTCCCCCCAGCTAATCCAGTGTGCAGGGCAGCTGACAGATGGCCCCTGAGCAGGGCAGGCCTGTGCTCATGGAAGGGATGGAGCTCCCATGGGCAAGGGATACACATCTCCTAGAGCTGGGAAGGACCTCAGGAGGTCATCTAGTCCAGTCTCCTGCCCTCTGGGCAGAGCCAAGCACCACCCTGATCTTTCAGCCCACTCCCAAAGTGACCACCCGCAGGATTGAACTCACAGCCCTGGGATTAGCAGGCCACAGCTCAAACCACTGAGCCATCCCCTCTCCCCTACTCTAAGGGGCGGAGCTCCAGTGGTAGGGGCGGAGCTTGGGCCAGCCTACCACTTCAGGGCCAGCTGAGGCAGGGTGCCCGGCCACCGCAACAGCATTGGTGGCCAGGAGCCTTGGGCCCCTTGGATTAGCCAGGCCCCAGGGCAGAGCCCCCCAACCCCATCGGGAGGCTCCACGATCTGAGCAGGAGCACAGGCAAAGGGTCTGTGCCATCGCGAAGAGCCACCGCGGGGCAGCTGCACGTCCACGGAACCCGGCCCGGGCTGCGCAGGGGACATCCGTCTGCAAACGGCCCCGTGCAAACTGCCCAGGTCCCCAGCCGCAGCACCACGCGGGCACCTTCCCAGAGGCCCCCAGCCTGAGTCACGCTCCAGCCGCAGAGCCGCTCCAGTAAACGCTCCAGCGGCCAGGTTGCAGCAATGTGGGGAACTCAGTGGCAGCAACTCAGGCACGTTACCTCCGGTGAGCAATCCTGTGTAACAGGAAACGGGCGCCTTTCTCAACCTGCCCTGACACCCAGGGCCCGTTTCTGCACGGTGCACGCTCGCCCCGGCACAGACCTTGGCTTTCTTAGGCAGAAAGCAAGGAGAGACAATAACCCCCAGCTCAGATGGGGGCTGCTCCTTCCTGATCCTCCTGTGGGCTGCTCAGCCCGCACCCTAGGTCCTCGCCCCTCCTCTTTACGTCCCCAAAGTCGGCAGCGCCTATTTAGCCTTTCCCCCAGCCGGCTGAGTGCCTGGCGGCAGAGGGTGGCGTTCCAGGCAAACAAGCTGGCCTGCCACAAGCTACCCGGCAGGCTGGTCTCTACATGGGACAGGAAGGAGCGGGTATAATTGGTTCCCACTGTGCAGACTCAGCTTCTGTAATCCAACACAGCCCTGGGGAGGCCAACGCACCAGCCCTACTTTCTAACCCTCTGCGGGACTGCACCTCTCAACCACATGCACAAGGATGGGCTGAGCTGGACGCAGGGCCCAAGTGTTTTAAGTCTGGGGAGATTGGAGCGGAGCAGGGGGTTGGTTTGGCCCCCCTGCAAAGCTGGCTGTGCTTAGCGTGTGCGTGATGGAAACCGGCAGAGAGCCCAGCTGAGATGGGAGGTGGGCTGGGCCAGGGGCTGCAGGAGCCCCCACAAAAATCCCCCTTCCCCACCCCGCTCCCGGCAAGCCCTGTCCAGACACTCTGCAGGGAAAGCTGCTCAACCTCTTCCGCTTTAGACAGTTGTGAGTGGAAAAGGGCCTTGTTGTGCGGTGGGGGTGGTCAATTTTTCACCCCCCCCCAACCATCCTGTCCCCCACTTTCTTCCTCTTTGCCCCTGAGGAGAGGGGAGATGAATCCCCCAGAGCAAGCCCACCCGGAGCCCACTCAGGGCCAGGCGCTCGGTATATTTACAGTCCTGGCTGAGTATCAGCGGTAAAGGGAAAGCACCAGGCATGTTCTTATGCCACCACCAGGCACTGACCCAGGGACCTCCAGCACCACGCTCTGTGCCCGGAGGTTGCTACAGACACAGACTGAGCCAGCGGGGCAGCGTAAGACACACTCCCCAGCAGTTCACACCTGACACCAGCTGGCTCACGTCACTGGACCATCAGGCTGCCCCAATGGCTGTGCCATGGACCGGTGCTCCAGGACATGAGCTCCCCTTTGAAGCCACGACCTTCCTGCCTGCGCTGGGCGGGGCTGGAGAAGACCGGCTCCCTGTCCCTCTTTCCTCGGCTCACTGGGCTTTCAAGCCCTTCTAACCGAAGGGGCAAATTTGCCAACGGTTGCCGCCCAAGCCATATGGCACAAGCCCAGACGGGGCTCCTCCGAGGGGAGGACGAACCGGAGAAATAGGCTGACGTGCACAGGACAAAATTCACCCAGGACAAATGCAAAGTGCTCCTCTTAGGAAGAAATCTGATGAAGTGAGTCTGTGCTCACGAAAGCTCATGCTCAAAACTTTTCTGTTAGTCTGTAAGGTGCCACAGGACCCTTTGTTGCTGTTACATTTCCAGACTCACACGGCTACCCCTCCGACACTTCTTAGGAAGAAGTGATAATTGCACAATACAAGTGGGTGGTGACCGCTGAGGAAGGAGCTCTGCAGGAAGGGATCTGGGGGACAGAGCGGACCACAAGCTAAATATGGATCAACAGGGCACTGCAACAAAAGCAAATGTCACGCTGGGATGCACTGACAGGGCTGTTCTACAACACACAGGAAAAGTAATTCCTCTTCAGGGTGAACCTCTGCAGTCGGGCACCCTCGGGATCTGACCGGTGCCAGATGAGAGAATTTGCCAGACGACGGGATGTCAATGTTATCTAGCACCTTACCAACACTTTCGCTGCTTGCTGAGCTCTTAGAAGACATTAGGGGTAAATTACAGCTGAATAACAGCCCAGAACACAGACAGCCAGAACTGCTGGCTGGAAACAAACTTTCTGGGGCCGCAGGAAAATTGGCCACACCCATCCTAAGTGATCGTCCAGCTGACAGATGCTGCCGACCCAGCGAGTGCTGGATTAGAGAGGCTTGACCTGTTTTCTCCTCCGTGCTGAAGACCTCAACAGGAGTTGAGGTGGTCCAGAGAGCCCTGGGGGTTTGCACGTTCTAGCTAAGATTTCCAAAGGGGTCTGGGCCTCTGGCCGTCTGCAAGTGAGAAAAGATTGGAAACCCCTGACGTAGGAACATGGCCTGGGAGGGGAGATGGCAAGGGCCGGGTTTGTTTGGTGGGGAGAGGACCCAGAAGAGACAGGACAACGAGGAGGGTGTTGGATGATTCTCCCTAATGTCTGAGGCCAGGAGATGGAGCCCTGGGGTTAACCTGCAGCAAGGCAGGTTTAGGTTGGATGTTAGGAAACAGTTCCTAGGGTCGGGGGGCGCTGAGCCCTGGAGTAACGGGCCTGGGGAGGTTGTGGGAGGGTTTAACAGCAGGTGAGACGCGCACCTGCGGTGAGTGCAGGGACTGGGCTGGCTGGCCGCTTGCGTCCCTTGCAGTCCCACACCGCTCTGGGTCTGTGCTAGCTGTGCCCACAGAAGCATCGAGAGTCCGTGCCCCTGCACAGGGTGAGGGACCCTGAGGCCAGCCAGGCACCCTTCCAGGCACACTGGTTCATTTCCCCTGGACACAACGGCTGGTACCGCTGGACAGGCCCGGCTGCCTGCACTGCATCCTGGCCCTTGGAAAGCGAGGGACGCATGAGTGACAGGCCAGCCCTTTGGAAGTCAGAGATACCTGCACCCAGCCCAGCCTCCTCATCTGAGCGGGAGCAGGTCTCGCCTCAAGACAGCCCCTCCTGCTGCAAAGACACTGGATTCTGCAGCCCACCCTGTGGCCAGCTGGCCCAGTGGTTAGTTCCTGGGCAGACGGAGAGAGTTATAGGTACGGTGTTGTAAGTGTCCTCGGTGCCTCAGTTTACCCAGGGCAGAGATGCAAACCCCAGGAAGCTGTCTGGGGAGAGCTGGGAATGAACTGGGAAGCGAGAAGGCCATGCAGGGGGGCCGGTCTGAGCCCACGTCCCCTCTGGCACAGGGCCAAGCCCTGGTTGTTTTGCAGTGTGGACACAATTCAAGCCTCAGTTCCCTGGCTCTGCCCGGAGAGGCCTCCAATGCTATCCCACAATCCTCTGGGCCTGCGTTTCCCAGCCCTTCTGCGTCTGCACGTCCCCCTCAGTTCCCAGACACCTGCTCCAACGTGGCCAGCTGGCGTTTTGCTCGAGAACGGGGCTCACCCCAGGCGCCAAGCTTTGTGGCTAAGGGGGCGGGAGACGGCTCTGCCGGGCCGGGGGGGGAGCAGAGAGAGCGAAAAGCCCCCAGCCCCTCTGCTAGGCCATGGGGAGCACACAGGCATCCCAGAGAATGAAGGGGGTCTCTGTGTGACCCGGACAAAAGGCCCCCCCTTGCCTCCTCCCCAGGGCAGGGAGACACGGAGGCGGCTGGCCCTGAGCTAAAAAGGAGAACTCGGATCGGCGCACTGCGGCGACATGGGCTTTTTCTGCCCTTCCTGTTTCCTTGGGTGGCAGCCGTGAGGCAGCTGCTCCTCGGCAGGGCCACGCACCGCAGCGGGGAGCAGACCCGCTGTCCCAGGCCCAGAGTGGGAGGCCTGGCTTGTCTGGTCCTGTCCTCCCCATGTCGGTGCTGCCTGGCTCTTAGTCCGCCCGTCTGCGTCCTGCGCAGCGCTCCCCGACCAGGGTGCCCCCAGCACACAGGGGTGCGGCAGGGCAGGGCTGGGCCAGCTGCAGGGGCGCAGGCAGGGAGCGCCGCCCAGAGCGGGGGCTGCGGGATAGGGCAGCAGCAGGCCTGGCTGCGGGGGAGGACAGTGCAGCCAGATGCGAGATCTCAGCGATCCAGGCGAATCCGTCCTGCAGCCCGGCTCGGGCGCTGCGGGGCTGGGCTGGAGGAGTCCTGCCCGAGCGCTGGCTTAACCCCAGCCTGGCCTAGCCAGCAGCACACTGAAACCCTGACCGCCTGGGGGAGGCAGCCGTGGGAGCCCCGGTCCGGGGAGGGGTCGGCTGTAGGACTGGCAGGGGCTGAGGGTGTGGGGACGGGGAGGGGGGCTCCTTGCTCCACCAGAGAGCTGGGTGCTGGAGTTGGGTCGGGGGGGCACCCATCAGGCCCTGGGGGGCAGGAGCAGGAAGTGAAAGGGCAGGGGGGGACCACTGCATGCGGGGCCTGGCTAGCGCTCACACCCTGGCCTGCGCCCGAGGGGCCCAGCTGCACACTGGGGGCTGCAGCCTCCTCGCTTGCCAGGGCACCCAGGACTTGCTAGCTCCCATTCCCGCTGCTCTAGGAGCCGCCAGGGCACTGGGGGCTGCGGGCAGGTGCCAGCCCCTCTGCATGGTCACCCCACTTCCCTGAGCACCAACACGGTGCGAGCCCCGGGCGTGGGGCAGGCAGGAGGGCGTCTCCCCTGCCTGGGTGCCCGAAACGCCACTTCCCACATTCCCCGTGTTTCCCCTGGGGTGGGGCTACGGAGCAGGCTGGGCCCCAAGCTCCGGTTGAGCACGACACAGACGTGGGGGTGCGTGGGAATCCCTCAGCCCTGCCCTGTCCCACCCGGCCTGGCGGGACGGCTGCTTGGCCTGCGCAGCGCCCGGCTGAGCCCAACGGCTCCTGGAAGCACATCTTCGCCCCATTGGCAGGGCGGGGGTGTCCTTCCCGGGCACCGGTCCCCCAGGGGATAGCCAAGGCTGCTCAGAGCAGAGTCCCGGGGGGCCCGTTGGAGCCAGGGGCAGCGATATTCCGCCCCAGGAGGGAGACGTCATGGGGAGGTGCGAGAACCAAGGTGGGGTCCAGGGATGCAGGCCTGGCCGAGGCTGAGCTCCCCCTCTGCAGAGGGCCAGCAGCCCTGGGCTGGATGGCTCGTCCGACCCGGTGCCGAGGTTCTGTTCGCTGCAGGCCGAGCGCGGCTGGCCCAGGACGTGTCCACGGTCGGACGCAAGTCCAGGCTGACCCGGCTTGTTTGGAAACGCTGGGGCCCAATCACGGACCCCCATGGGGAGGGGCCGTTTCCCTCCCCTCAGCAAACCCTGGCTGTGAACCTTCCGTGTCCGGAGCCCCAGGTAAAGGGCCCTGTCTGGAACTGGTAGAACAATGCCCCCCCTGCCCCGGGCTGCAAGGCAAGAGCGTTTGCTTACCTTCTGCCAGCTGCCACCTCTGCCTCCCACCCAGAGCTCCTGCAGGGCGGCAGCTTTATACCCAGCGAGCAGGAACGGGTGTTGCAAAATCCCAGCCCCAGTGCAGAGGCCAGACGGAGGCTCCGATTTATACCTCGCTGCCTGCACAGGCCTGGGGAGAGAACTCACCACAAAAGCAGAAGCTGTGACAGCTGCTGTAACACTTCTACACCTGGCCCTTCCTCCTGGGGCTGCTCTTCTTAGCCTGGGTGAGCTGGGGGGTACTGGCTGGGGAGCATCCGGCCGCACGTCTCTCCAGCTTGGCACTCTGCTCGGTACCCCCGGGCTGGAGGCTGGAGCCTGGAAGGAGCCACATGTTAACGCTGAGGGTAATTCACCACCGGAACAGCTCACCGGGCGCTTAAGAACATACGAACGGCCAGACTGGGTCAGATCCAGCCCAGCATCCTGTCTGCCACCAGCAGCCAATGCCGGGGGCCCCAGAGGGAGTGAACAGACCAGGGAATCAGCCAGCCATCCCTCCCCGTCGCCCCTTTCCAGCCTCCGACCAACAGGCGAGGGACACCAGCCCTGCCCAGCCCGGCTAACGGCCCTGATGGAATTTCTCTAGTTCTTTTTTGAACCTGGTTAAAGTTCTGGTCTTCGCATCACCCTGCGGCGAGGAGTTCCCCAGGCCGGCCATGTGCTGCCTGAGGACGAACTTCCTTTTGCTAGTTTTAAACCTGCTGCCCATTAAGTTCATTGGATGACCCCAAGTTCTTATGTTCTGGGAACAAACAAATAACTTCTCCTTATTCGCTTTGTCCACATCTGTCATGATTTTCTAGAGCTCCGGCATGTTCCCCGTCGTCTCCTCTTTTCGAAGCTGAAAAGTCCCAGGGTTTTTTTAATCTCTCCTCACATGGCACCGTTCCAACCCGCCCCCCCCCATTTCTGTTGCCCTTTGCCAACGCCGAGATCTCTTTTCTGAGCTGAGGCGACCGTGTCTGCCTGCGCTGTTCCAGAGGTGGGCGCACCAGCGGTTTCTGCAGCGGCACAGAGAGATTCTCTGCCTTGTTCTCTGCCAGTGAGTCCTCGCACGCCGTTTGCTCTGTTGACGGCCGCAGCACACTGAGGGGATGTTTTCAGAGAACTCCGCACAATGACGCCCCCAGATTTCACTGCTGGCCTCTGACCTATGAACCCAGGAGAGGAAAGTGTTCAGAGGGTGGACCCTGAGCTAAGAACCCCAAATGGAGATGGGGAGGTCCCAGGCCAACCTATCAGGCCTCACGTGATGCCTTTTGTCAGCCGGTCTCAAAGCGCTTTGCACTGGATGTCAGTACCACTAGCCCCATGCTACAGCTGGGGAAACTGAGGCACGGGGTGGCAAAGTGACTTGGCCAAGGTCACACAGCCAACAAGTGGCAGAGAACCCCAATCTCTTGCAGCCCCATACTGTGTTCAGTCCACTAGGCTCAGTGACCCCTGGCTATGGGATAGGAGAAAAGATGTTGGGGCAGCCCCTGAGCCAAGGACCGGGCTGTGAATTGAATCTGGAGGCTGGCAGCCTGTGGGGCTGGCCAGCACACAGCTGGAGGGATAAGGACTGAGAGAGGGGTGAGATCAGAGTGTGATGGAGTGGGGGGAGTGCATGTGCGAGACTCAGGCTGGATGTCCGAGACAAGCAGAGCAGCTCCCAGCGGCTAAAGATGACCCTGGGGCTATAACATAGGCTGGCAGGTAACACTTCTGCCCTGCACAAAGAGGAGGGAGGAGCCGAGCTGGGTTTGAATCGGAGGGGGCAGTTAGAAGCAGGAGGGGAGAGGGAGCTGGAAGGCAGCCAGCTGGGCGAGGGGGAAGCTACACCCCAGAGGGGCACCCCTCGGGCTCCTCTCCCCAGGACGGGTTGGAATGACTGTCTCTGATTGCTGCACTGACTCTTTTGTGAGAAACTGGGCCTCTGTCGCCTCATAAACTTCCTATTCTACCTGCTGAGTGAAAGTCGCTCCTGCCTGCAGCCAGGGTGCAGTGCATGGGGACCCCTGAACCCCATCACACAGAGCTACAGCTGGTCTCTGCTTCCCCTGCCCCAGAGGGAGGCCTGGGTGCAGCGCATATTTACACTGCAGGCCAGGCAAGATTAGGGGCTGCCCCAGAACCAGTGCCCAGGTGCACCAGTGGGGCTGACAGCCAAGCGCCCAGCTGGAGGGCTGGAGACCCACGTGACTTCCTCGGTGGCCAGCTACAGGGCACAAGGAAAGAAGCCAGGCTGCACCGTGCCGGGGTGGGGCAATCGGCAGTGTGATGCAATGGGATAGAGCCCTCGGCCCCGAGCCTGCGCGCTTCCAGGAAACAGAGCCCATGACATCAGCGGCCCTTTCCCCGGGACGGCCCGTCCTGCGCAGCACCCCGCTGCTCTTGCATAAGACACACACCGACGGCCCCCCGCTGTGTGTGCCGGGGCTGCCTGGAGGGGCAAGGCTGGGGCAGGAGAAGGGGGCACAGGGAGGACGTGCCGCAGGCAGCATCTGCCCCAGACCGCTGTGCGCTGGGGCCCGAACCCAGGCACGCTACAGCATGGGCCCCCGGGCGGGGATTCCTCGCCTCCGAGGCCAGTCTCCGAGGGGGGCCTGGGGGCGGCTGCAGGTGTCTCTTCCCCAGGGCCCTGCAGTTCTCTCTCTTCTCTTCGGCCCTGAGCTCCTCTCTGGTGCTGGAGGGACCAGCGCACCCCCCCCAGCTGAGCATCGGCAGAGCCAGATTCCCACTGCCCCGGCCCGCTGTGCAAAGGGAGCGTGGGACGAGAGAGCCACGGGGGCTGCGCCAGCGGGGCCCGCTCTGATCCCCCAGGCCAGCGCAGCCCCGACGTCTCCTCCTCAGTCTGCCCAGCCTCAGCGCTCAGCAGGGCCACGCGTCTGGCCTGGCCGCCAGCCTGCGGCGCTCCCTGTTCGCCCGCTCCGGTCCGGGGTCGTGCCCACGGACAGGGAAAGGCAAAAGGCGCCCGGGCTGTGAAACGCAACCTGGTGCTGCGTGGGATTCCCCCCCTTCGGTCCTTCCCCGGCTCGTCCCTGGCCCCAGCAGTCTGCCGGCTTCCCCTGCAGCCGTGGGCACCAGAGCGGGCAAACCAGGGTGTGATGGGGTTCAGGGGTCCCCCTGCACTGCACCCCGTCTGCTGGCAGGAGCGACTCTCACTCAGCAGGTACAACAGGAGGTTTATTAGGCAACAGATGCCCAGTTTCTCACAGAAGCGTCAGTGCAGCAGCCAGAGACAGTCCTTCCAACCCGTCCTGGGGAGAGGAGCCCGAGGGGAGCCCCTCTGGGGTGTAGCTTCCCCCCTCCTCAGGCTGGCTGCCTTCCAGCTCCCTCCTCCCTCCTGCTTCTAACTGCCGCCCCCGATTCAAAACCCAGCTCGGCTCCTCCCTCCTCTTTGTGCAGGGCAGAGGTGTTACCTGCCAGCCTAGGTTGTAGCCCCAGGGTCATCCTTAGCCGCTGGGAGCTGCTCTGCTTGTCTCTCACAGCCAGCCTGAGTCTCACACATGGACTCCCCCCGCTCCATCACACAGGGCCTAGTCCCGCTAACAGCCCTGCCCCTCCTATTTAAGAAGGCAGCTGAGCACAGGTGCCGGCCAGAGATCGACGGCCAAGCCCAGGCTGCGCCCCACCTTTGCTCCGCCCCACGGCTCTGCCTTGCCCCTCAGGCCGGCACGGGCTCACCTTCCGCCAGCAGCCTGGGCTCCGCCTGCCAGGAGCGGCTGGGCATGCCGGCGTCTCCGGGGTTGGCCCAGCTGGTGCCACAGGTGCAGGGGAGCCAGTGGCTGTGGCTGGGGTGGGCCAGCCTGGGCTGCTCTGGCCACAGGGGACCGGGGTGGAAAGCACCAGCTCCTGCTGGCGTCTGATCCGTGCAGCCTTGGTCCGGACCTCACGCCCAGGGTCACTCCGGCTCAGCGCAGGATCTCGGCTCAGCGCCCACCTCCTGGGGCCCTCCCACCCCGCCGCACACACCCACAGCAGGCGCTCGGGATGGGGACAGCCAGGACCGCGCCCACGGCCGCAGGCACCGAGGCACTCGCTCCGCGCCCGGCCCGGGGCCGTGGAAAGGAGCTGGGCGGGGAGCTCGGGGCGCTGGGTCTCCCCAGGCCAGGCCGCAGCTCTGCAGCGAGCGTGGGGCATGGGGCAGGAGGCGCTCAGAGCTGGGGGGTGGGGTCCTGCCGCTGCAGCCCGGGAAGGGAAGGGAAGGGACCCGGCCCAGCCTCGTCTGAACAGAGCGAGGTCCGTCCGCCAGCGGCGATTTACCCTCCCGCCCAGCCCACGCACTGACTGGCCAAGCTACCAGGTGCCCGCCCTGCCCGGAGGGGAGCGGCGCTGCTCCAGGGGCGGGCGCTGAGGCAGCCCCAGGCCCACAGAGCCCTGGTGCGGCTCCGGGACCCGGCTCCTAGTGCAGGAGGGAGGCTGGAGAGGGAGGTCCGGTCCGGTGCAGCCCTCCCCATCTCCCAGGTGTGCAGCAGAGGGAGCCCTTGGCCACCTTTCCAGCCCAGCTGCTGCAGGGACCTGACCCTCCAACCGCCCCACGCCCCACCCGCGTCCAGCCCCACCCCCGCGGCCCCATCTGCATCCAGCCCCCCCAGCCCCACCCGCGTCCAACACCCCCCCCCCGCGGCCCCACCCGCGTCCAACACCCCACCCGCAGCCCCACGCCCCTCCCGGCTCCAGCCCCCCCACAGCCCCACGCCCCACCCACGTCCAGCCCCCCTGCGGCCCCACGTCCCTCCCGGCTCCAGCCCCCCCCCGCGGCCCCACGCCCCACCCGGCTCCAGCCCCGCTGTGGCCCCACGCCCCACCCGCGTCCAGCCCCCCCCATGGCCCCCCGCCCCACCTGCGTCCAGCCCCCCCCGTGGCCCCATGCCCCACCTGCCTCCAGCCCCCTGCGGCCCCACACCCCACCTGCGTCCAGCCCCACCCCCGCGGCCCCACGCCCCTCCCGGCTCCAGCCCCCCCACGGCCCCACGCCCCACCCACGTCCAGCCCCACCCCCGCAGCCCCACGCCCCACCTGCATCCAGCCTCACCCCCGCGGCCCCATCCGCATCCAGCCCCCCCAGCCCCACGCCCCACCCGCGTCCAACACCCCCCCCGCGGCCCCACGCCCCACCCGTGTCCAGCCCCCCCGCGGCCCCACGCCCCTCCCGGCTCCAGCCCCCCCCCCGCGGCCCCACGCCCCACCCGCGTCCAGCCCCCCTGCGGCCCCACGCCCCACCCGGCTCCAGCCCCCCCGCGGCCCCACGCCCCACCTGCGTCCAGCCCCACCCCCGCGGCCCCACGCCCCACCCGGCTCCAGCCCCCCTGTGGCCCCACGCCCCACCCGCGTCCAGCCCCCCCCCATGGCCCCACGCCCCACCTGCGTCCAGCCCCCCCGTGGCCCCACGCCCCACCTGCGTCCAGCCCCCTGCAGCCCCACACCCCACCTGCGTCCAGCCCCCCGCGGCCCCACGCCCCACCTGCATCCAGCTCCCCCCGTGGCCCCACACCCCACCTGCGTCCAGCCCCCCCCAGCCCCATGCCCCACCCATGTCCAGCCCCGTCCTCGTGGCACACCCGAGGGGACAGCTGGCCTCTGTCTGCAGAGGAGGCGCTGCGGGTGCACCAAAGGTGAACCCATCAGCCCGACACGCCCAGAGGCAGGGAGGCTCCAGGGGAGCCCCGACCCTTGCTCGGGCTCTGGCTGTGCGTGGCTGTTTGTAGGAGATGCTCCACAGGGGCACGCTGAGGCCCTGGGCTCCGGGGGAGGGGAAATCAAGGCACAGCCCAGGTGGGGCGCTGCACCTGGGTGCAATGGGGGTTGCAGGGCAGTGATGTGCAGAGCTTGGGGGAGGGGGGCTTCTAGCCTCCAGCAGGGACCCCTTCATGCACCCACTCCTTGTGCTGCCCCCCAGGCCCGCCGATGCCCTCTCGCAGCGCTTCACAGGCGCGGCCCCATCTTTCTCCTGGACCGTAACAACCTCTCCCCCCTCTGCTTGGCGGGACACTCCCCTGGGGGCAGGGGCAGCCGGACCTCTCCAGCTACCCCGGTCGTAAGGCCTTCTGCTTACAAAGAATCCAGCCCCGGCCCCTGGCTCCACAGCCCGTGGGACCGGAGCACGTAGAGAACCCTTTGCTCTCACCCCCAGGCTTTCGCAGCCAGCGCTGGCGTGGCGGGGCCAGCCCGTGCCAGCCCACAGGGTGAGTAACCACCAGAGCGCCCCACTGAGGGAACAGGGCAGGCAGCCATGGAGTAGCCCATCCCATATTGTCCGCCCCACACTCAGGGCAAACAAAGCACGTAGGCGCATCCTTGAGCACCTTATTACTGGCCGCTGGTAGACTTGTCCTCTGGGAGCTCACTGAGTTCCCTTAGCCTGCGCTGGTGAGTAATGCTGCTCTGCACAGTTAAGCAGCTGCCATGTTCCAGCCCAGAGGTGGCTGCATGTCAGTGATGGGCAGGATGGTTTCTCTCTCACAACGTGTGCCCTGTTTCGAAGCTGAATTTGGGAAGGGGCTCAGGGGACACAGGGAAGAGAGAACTGGCCGCCGAAGCAAGAGGAAGCGAATGTTTTAACTCGAAAGAACAGCCCGGGAGAGTCCAGCCCTGACCCTTTCTCTGTGAGGGAAAGCCCATCTGGCAGCGATGCACCTTGAAGTCTGGGGCCTGTGAGTAGCTCTCTGCTGGGGTCTCTTCAGACTTGTGCGTCCTTCCTGTAACACCCACCAATGCCCTTTGATCTTGGCCGGGCCGGGCAAGGCGGGCGCCCACCTGCAGGCCCTGGGCACTGAGCGTGGGAGATAGCCCAGACCTGAGAGTTCCCACTCTGTGTCCAAGGCCAGGGATAAAACCTTATGGCCCTACCCCTGGGCCTCTTACTTGCCTTGCAGAAAACGGGCCGGCTCTGACCTTGTTCCTACAGGTTCCAGAATGCCCTGGTTCAGGGCTTAACTGGTAACTGGGTCAGAACCGAACCACAATCTCCTCTTACAAGGCCAGCTCTTCCTGTGAGACCCCCTCCCATGGGGCTACATCCTGGCCCCAGACCGGCACTTAGTTTAACCCCATGCCCAGGAGCGTAAATACCTGGGCTCAGTATCTGATCAATGGTTTTATTGCACTGCTGGGTTTTATGAGCCTCGCTGCAGTGAGTCACAGGTTATTGACTCAACGGGGTGGTATCAGATGGGAGCCGGGAGAGGAGGCAAAGCCCCCGCCAAGGGGAAAAACAAAACAAGGGATAAATGCAGATAAAAGCAGCCGTGGGAGCCCAGGCATCTTGTCCCTGTGTTCTAGCAGCTGCTGAGCCCAACTGCAGGGACACAGAAGGACCACAGAGGCAGCTGACAAGTCTCTGCCAGTTTCGGGCCCATTGATCGGCCCTTTGCTGGCCCTAGGTAGTGATGTGTGAGCCTTGCAGGGGGCGGTCCAGGCAAATCCCAGACAAGGTCAATTTCACCCTGTAGGGTGAACACTGCTAGCTCCGCCCCTTGCGAACCCCCAGCCCCGCCCCCGTATAAAGGCAGACCCTGCCTCCTTCAGCAGCCAGCGCCGGAGAGGCCAAAGACTGAACAGGACAGCTGGGCTGGGCTGCCCGTCCAGATCCGAGGGGGGCGGCACACCAGCTCCATGGCTGGGGCAGTATCTAAGGGCACTCATGGGGGGCGGTTGCCCCAGGATTCACATCCCCTTGGGCTGGCCCTGGCCGAAGCCGATGGGACATCACCTGCCAAGAGGCCATTCGCTGACAAGGGGCGGGGGCAGGAACCAAGAGACCCCCATCTTAGCAGAAGACAGCCCGAAACTTCTTTAGCCAGGCGACCCCTGCGGGAACGACTTCTTCTGCGGGAACCTCCAGCACAATGCATTTCTAAGGGGGACTGGACTGCAAATGTGGGGGGGACGAACACCCCAGGTTCTCTCTCCCTCTCGCTCTTCCCGCTACAAAGGCAAAAGAAACAGGTTTCGACTTTGGGAGGAGAGCCAGGCCTGCTAGTGGGCTCTGCAATGCGGCTGGGGACAGGCAAGGGGCATCCCCTTGAACCCAGTGTAGGCATCCTTTGATCCCGAGGGATCATGGGTTTGCGCCCCAGTTGGACTGATTCGAGCAGCATCTTCTGTGGCTGTGCAGTCCAACCCGGCAGCGGCAGTCCTTTCCGCACGGTGAGCAGCAGGAGGCAGATGTCGCTCTGGTATCACGGGCACGGATCTTCCTGAGGGCTCTCCTGTCTTCCGCTTGCTTCCCCAAGGTAGTTTCATACATAGCAAGAGCTTCCTTCACTCCCTGTTGCCAGGCATGCCTGTCTGAGGCGAGCGAATGCCAGGTGCTCACACTGATAGAGAGAGCGCTGAGGTCACGCTTGCACGTGTCCTTGTAGCGCAGTTTAGGTCGCCCTTTTGGCCTCTTTCCAGACGTCAGTTCGCCGAAGAGGAGGTCCTTCGGTATTCGGCCATCCCTCATGCGTGAGACATGGCCCAGCCAGCGCATACGCCTCTGTTTGAGAAGGGTGAACATGGAGGCGGCGCCTGCCCTCTCAAGCACTGCGCTATTGGGGACCTTGTCCCGCCGTGAGATACCGAGTGTGCGCCTAAGGCAGCGCATGTGGAATGTGTTGAGCCGCTGCTCTTGTTTTGAGCGCAAAGTCCATGTTTCCCTGGCGTACAGCAGTGTGCTCAAAACACAGGCTGTGTAGACCTGCACCTTGGTGTGTACAGTGAGCTTATTGTCAGCCCCTACTCTCTTCGTCAGCCTGGAGAACGTTGTGGCGGCTTTTCCAATGCGCTTGTTGATCTCGCTATCGAGTGACAAGTTGTCCAAGATCGTCGCCTAGGTACACGAACTCATGGACGACTTCCAGTTCGTAGTCTAGCACCCTGATAGATGGCTCGCTACCCACGTTTTGGCCCGTCACCTGGGTCTTCTTTAAGCTGATTGTGAGGCCAAATTCCATACGTGCATCCACAAAGCAAGTTATGAGTGACTGCAGCTCCTGCTGAGTGTGAGCAGCAATAGCTGCATCGTCAGCAAAAAGGAACTCCCTTAGACACTTTGTAAGCACCCTGGTCTTCGCTCTAAGCCTCGACAGTTTGAAGAGGTTGCCGTCCGTTCTCGTGCGGAGAGAGGTGCCCTCTGTAGCAGTACCGAAGGCATATTTGAGCAAAACTGCAAAGAAGATGCCGAACAGCGTTGGAGCCAGCACACACCCCTGCTTCACTCCGCTGAGAATCTCAAAGGGTTCAGATGTGGATCCATCGTATACGACAGTCCCCTTCATGCCTTCATGGAAGGCCCTAATAATGCTGAGCAGAGTTGGGGGACAGCTGATCTTAGCCAGAATCACGAACAGACCTTTTCTGCTGATGAGGTCAAATGCCTTGGTCAGGTCGATGAAGGTGATATACAGAGGTTTGTTCTGCTCCCTGCACTTTTCTTGTAGTTGCCTAACAGAGAAAACCATGTCTGTGGTGGACCGTTCAGATCTGAACCCACACTGAGACTCAGGGTAGACTCTCTCCGCAAGAACATTGAGCCTCTTCAGAACAACATGTGCAAACAGCTTCCCCACAGTACTGAGAAGGGAGATGCCGCGATAGTTGTCACAATTGCTTTTGTCACCCTTGTTCTTGTAGACAGTAACGATGTTGGCATCCTTCATATCTTGCGGTACGCTGCCTTCTCTCCAGCATTGGCAAAGTATTCCATGCAGCTCTGAAACTGGGGTACCATTGGCGCATTTGAGGATTTCTGAGGGAATACCGTCTTTCCCTGGGGCTTTTCCAGAAGACAGTGCTTTTAGCTCATCGCTGAGTTCCTCCAAGGTGGGCTCAGCATCAAGTTCAGTCATGGTGGGCAGAGGCTCGATGGCATTCAGGGCTCTCTCTGTAACTACGGTCTCTCTGGCGTACAACCGTGAGTAGCGTTCCATCAGCTTGGGTCTGTCCTTCAAGACCTCGCCTGTGGCCGACTTAAGTGGGGCAGTCTTTCTTTGTGATGGACCGATGGCCTGCTTGATCCCATCGTACATTCCTCGCACGTCACCAGTGTCCGCGGCCTGCTGAGTCTTGGAGCAGAGTTGGAGCCAGTAAATGCTGGCGCACCGCCGAGCAACCTGCCGCACTTGACTCCGAGCAGACCGGGGCGCCTGCAGGTTCACCTCCCTGGGAGAGGACCTGTATGCAGCCAGCGCCTGTCTCTTCTTCTCAATCAGGGGCGTCAGCACTTCAGTGTGGGCTTCAAACCAATCAGCAGGCTTGACTGTCTTCTTCCCAAAGGTAGATATCGCAGTATTATAGGTAGGGATGAACCCAATGTAGTTTGTTACATGGTAGCTCTAGGAATCCCTTTACCTTTAGGTGGCTGGTAATTGTGTCTGACTGCACCGCCTGGGCTGGTAGCCCTTCGGGCCTATATCCCGGCAGTTAAATAAACTTGTTTTGATCATTAACCAAAGCTAACCCGGGGTGTGAAGTGGACGGGGGGCGGGTAGCGCCATTTGGGGAGCAGCCAGACTCCAGCCCTGACCCAGTAGGACAATGCAGCACGCAGGGTTTAGATCACCCTGCATGGCTGGGAAGCCAGAGCGCGACTGGAGCGGGCTGGCCGGCTGCGAGCTGCATGCCAGGGCGGCTGGGGAGTGGCCCAGGGTGGGAGTTAGGGCAGCAAGGTGTGGTGAGGCACCCCAGGCTGCAGGGAAGGGGTGACTCAGCTCCCCACTGCTCTGATTGGAAGGTCGTCCCCGCTCCCCCGGGGAGGAATGAGGCTGGGAGCCACAGGGTGAGAGCTGGCACGGGGGGGAAGCAGCCAAACCAGCCCTCCTAGAGCAGGCTGGCTGGGTGCCAGGGCTCAGAGGAAGCTGGCACCTCTGCAGCACACCGAGGTTTCCCTTCCCTTGGCAAACAAGATTGCTGACGGTCTCCCTGTGCCAAAGTAAGCACAGGCCCAGGGCTGGTGCCCACAGGAACCCGGCTGGCGGGACCGTCCCCAGCTGCCTGAGAGGGGCTCGCCTCTGCTGGGCCACGCTGGGTGGCCAGCCCCTGTGCCAGGCAGGGGAAGGGAGCTCGGCCTCTCGCAGAGCAGCTGTGGATGCTGTTCCAGCCCCTGGCTGGGCCTGGGGACTGGGCTGACCTGTGTCTGCGCACGGGGGACACAGGCTGAGCTCAGGGGCTGGCTAGTGAGCTAAGCACTGGGGGTGACGGGTCTGTGTGGGCGAGAGCAGTGCTGCCCCCTCCTCCACGGCTCTGGCACCGGGCAGGGCTGTGCACGCACCCCACTCCAGCAGAGGGCAACACACACACACACACACCCCACTCCAGCAGAGGGCAATGTTCTACACACACACACACCCCTGACCAGGAGAAGGCAGTGATGTTCACACACACACACACACACACACGTACACACCTGACCAGGAGAAGGGAGTGATGCACACACACACACATACACATACACATGCACACCCTGACCAGGAGAAGGCAGTGATGCACACACACACACATGCACACACACACACACACCTGACCAGGAGAAGGCAGTGATGTACACACACATGCGCACACACGCACACACCTGACCAGAAGGCAGTGATGTACACACACACACACGCACACACCTGACCAGGAGAAGGCAGTGATGTACACACACACGCGTGCACACACACACACCTGCCCAGGAGAAGGCAGTGATGTTCACACACACACCCTGCCCAGGAGAAGGCAGTGATGTACACACACATGCGCACACACGCACACACCTGACCAGAAGGCAGTGATGTACACACACTTGCACACACACGCACACACCTGCCCAGGAGAAGGCAGTGATGTACACACACGCGCGTGCACACACACACACCTGCCCAGGAGAAGGCAGTGATGTTCACACACACACACGCGCGCGCACACACACACACACACCCTGACCAGGAGAAGGCAGTGATGTTCACACACACACACGCGCGCACACACACACACCTGCCCAGGAGAAGGCAGTGATGTTCACACACACACACACACAGAGGTTTGGCTGTATCGAGAGGCAGCTGTACTCCGTGCCAGAGCAGAGCCAACCCTGCCCAGCACAGGGCACTGCTGGGTGCCCACAGCGGGCGTGACGGGTGCGAGACGTAGAAGCAGGCAGTGCCCAGTGGGCGCGACGCTCGCTGTGCGCTTTCCGGCCGGGTCAGGTGGCAAAGGGAAGGGCACAGCTCTGAGCTCAGCAGCTCCACTTGCTATGCGGAGGAGGAGTGCAAGGAAGGCACCAGGTGTATCCAGGGAGGCAGGGTTCCCATAGAGATGCCATGGAGGTTGCCATGGTGATAGCCATGCATCAGACCCAATTACAAACTCCCAGGGCACGCCCGGCACTGGCAGACAGAGCAGGGGACACCGTTCGGATCATGATTTGTTCCTGATTCAGCACAGGGAGGGCCCAGGGCTGGGTTCTGTTTAGAAAGGCCTGGCTCAGCCACTCGCACAGAAGCCATGTTCTGACTTCTTCCACCGACTAAGACATGCAGCTGATCAGACCTGTCCAGGTATTTTGGGTCATCCTGTCCTCTGTGGCTCACCCATCATGTCAGAGCTGCTTTGTAGACAGAGACAGGCTAAAGTAGCAAAGGATCTGCAGTGTGAAAGCCAGCCAGATCCAGGCTGGGTGGGGAGAGTTCACCCTGTACATTTCTTTCTCCATTTGCAACCATGTTAAAGGGAGTTAGGACCAGACTAACACTCCGTCCTGGCAGATGTGGGGGGTCAGGAGCTGTGATGCGGCTTCTCTCCCCCTCGAGGATGTGTGCAAAAGCAAAACGCTTTCCGTTGTCACGTCCCACGGTGTTGTGATGGCCAGCGGGTTCCGTCCCTTCCGCAGCATGTGCATTTTCCTGATCAAGAGGCAAAAGTGCTTGGGGAAAACAGGGACTTTCCACTCCAGATAATCCCAGAGGCGTAGCTGTGTTAGTCTGAAGCTTCGCAAAACAAAGCAAGCAGTCCTGTAGCACCTTGAAGGCTAGCCATTTCATTCTTAGGCAATGCACTTTCATGGCAAGACCCATTTAAGTGGGAAAGCGCATTGCCTCCAAATAAAATGTCTAGTCTGCATGCCAGAGAAGTTTATGGAAGTTCAGGATCCTGGCCAAGGGGGGAGGACAATTTTACCACTTGCACGGCAAACACCTGGGGCAGCTGGACAGACATGAGGAGGAGTTGTCCTGAACCAGTCAAACCAGTGACTGGAGATAATGGCTGATGTGTCTACAGAGCCTGCGATCTGGAAGGAGCCCAAATTGCTTCGCCAGCTGGAAAGTGGCTGCCTCTGGGGTGGAACGTGGTGGCCGTTTAGCAGCTTACAACCGTAACGTAGGAGCTGCAGGAGAGCGTGGCAGGGAGTTGAAGCGGCAGGGGCAATTCTGGAGGTGTCAGGGGGTGTTTCAGACTGGAGCTGATATTCAGGGTGCAGGGTTAACGCACCTGTGCTTGTGAAACCTACGCACTCGACCTCCAGCGCCGCAGTGCTCCCGGCCACCAGCCTGGGGCACCGGCGTCAAAATCTGCTCCAAACCAAGAGTGACACCCAGCCACGCACCCGTGCCCCACAGCAGCCCAGCGCCCCATAGCGCCACGCTGGGGCACAGGGGCAGCAGTGGCTTTGAGGGGACAGCTCCCCTCCTGAACTCTGCCTCCCCCGGCCGGCCCAGAGACCGCTAGCGCCAGGCCGAGGCGCTCAGTCAGCATTGACGCCCACGAGAACCTCCAAAACCTCTTCCTGCAGCCTGGGGGGTTCCCTGAGCGCTCCGCCCTCTGGGCACAGGCCAGGCCCAGCCACTCTGAGCTGGAGAGAGCTGACGAGCCCACCACGAAGGGGCTTCGGCAAAAGAGCGCGGTCGGTGAGAAGCAGCAGCGACGTGGCTGGCTCCTTAGAAGGGCTGCTTCTGCAGGTCCCTGGGCTGTTTGCAGCCTCCCACGTGTGCCTGCAACGAGTTCACTCCCTACTTCCCTGTCCTGACTGGGTCCATGGTGAGCCTCCTGCGCGCCAATGACCACAGCACGGAAAGCATGCAACACAGGAGAGTCTGCTCGGCTCTGCAGGAATTAGCGACCCCGTAACTGTATTTCTGCCCCACGTTGGCCCGGGGAGCAGGACTCGCCTGCTTTGGTCACTCTCTGGAAGGGCCGGGCACGTGCTCAGAAGCGCTCAGCTGCTGCGTGTTTCTTCCTCCGCTCCATTTCCCCTCCCCCTGCAAAGCTGATTCTTTGGAATTGGGCTGTTGACAGCAGAGATGACCACGCAGGAGCCTGGCACCAGGAACTCAGGTTGCAGGAAACGTTCCGAGCATGAAGGATCGGCCCCTTTCTGCAGAATGTTCAAGGGGCCTTGAAAGCCGAGGAGGCAATTGTTGCTTTCAAGGCCCCTTGAACATTCTGCAGAAAGGGGCCGATCCTTCTCTTCCCTGGTTTTACCGGAGAACCCGCTGGCATCCCTTAATGATGGGCAGAGTAAGCAGCGGCTGTACACAGTGGAGTCACAAACCCCTAACTATAGAAACGTGTTTATGAACGGGAGACAAAAGAAATCTCAGTGCAGCCTCGGTACGTTCCAGGAACAGACACTTATGTCATCAGGGCATCTCGTTAACGCTGTGAAAACGTTTAGAAGGATCCACAGATGCATTCGTGTCTATGGCTCACTTGGCCAAAACTAGTCCTGTTCCAAAGCTTTTGTCACAATTTTGACCTTAAATTTTGGAATTCTGTGTGTATCTTTTGTCAAAAGTTCAAATCTTGGGAGAGAAACAACCACCCCCAATGTCATCAGCCTTTGCTTGGGGGTTTTCAGCCAGCTACAGAACAGCAGCATATTTTCCTAGTTGTGAAATTGATTGGAAATGAGTAATTTTTTTTTCAAAAATTTCTCTAGTGGGAAAAAGCAAACAAACAGGGAAAGACGTGGGGGAAATTTTCACAAAACCTGTTCCCATTCTTCCTGCAGATGTCCACAGTTATTTGGGGCAACATCCGGGAGTCACATTAAGAGTCGTTATGAAGCATTAAGAGAAGATGCAGCTGACTACAGGGACCCAAGCTGCACGCTGTCTTCCAAACCCCACCCATAAATTAAGCCCCGCCCATGAGAGCTGCTGAATCCGACATCACTTGGCCTGAATTGGGCTGATCCGCTTATTCGGCACATGCTAGCAATATGGTGATTTAAATGATCGTCAGTGGGCATCCGCTTTCCGCCCCACTGAGATACAAGGAGCAGCGCACGCCTCGCTGAGCCGGTGTTCCAGACTCTGCCGGTTCCAGCCAATGCTTCTGAGTTACTGACACGTCAGTCACTTTTTTTGAGATTTCCTTTCTGGCCATACTAGCTGGGGATTCTGAGATCCGGCCCCTTGACCATAAGGAAACATTCTGGGCTTTGCTCAGTCACTTCCTGGACCGAGGGGAGACTTTTCAGGGATTCTTAGCCTGGCGCGGAAGTGAAAAATTCAGACTGAGGAATAAAATACACCAACGTCAGCGTCCTCCCCAAAGGGTCCTCTCCCTGCTCTGATAGCATCAGGTCCAGGATAAGCATTAGCTCCTTCTCCATCACCCAGTCCAGCTTTGGCCTGGAGGAAACCATGAGTGATGACAAAACTGGAGAAGTGGCAAGGCTGCTGTGGTGTATTACCCCAAGTGGGGGCCTTCAGAGCTGAGATGAAGCCAATGGCTGGGTCTCCCAATGCCTGGCTCTCCGGAGAGCACTCCACTGTGGCAGGCAGGACCAGGAAGCAGCGGAGCCGCTGTTGGAGCAACGGGAATTCACATAAGAAGCCAAGATCAGCAGGAAAAAACAGACGGGCTCTTCCCGGTGCAGCTCCTTAGCAGAACGACGGAATGACTGGCTCATGTGTTGTAACACCCCTCCTGCAGCTCTGGCCTGGAGCTGGGGGGGATGGAGGGTGGGGCGCAGAGAAGTGCTCCCCCCACGCACACTGCGAAACCCTGTCATGCCAGATCTCTGCCAGAACCAGGAACCCAGGTGCTGTAGCCTGGCTTAGAGCCGGGGTCCATCCTTCCTCTTCCCAGCTCCGGCAGCACGAGCAGCAGCAGATGTGGGATAATCAGCCCCCAGTAGCTGGTCTCTGGGGGTCCCAGAGTGATTAAAGTCCTTCACAAACACAATTTACTCTGGCTATTCCTGAAACCCGCAGGAGGGTTCAGCCTCCCACTGAATCTGCCTCAGTTCATAGATCTGCATCTACCAAAGCCAGCAGGGACAACCGTGATCTAGCCTGACCTCCTCAACAACCCAGCCCAGAGGCCTGCCCTGCTCAGACCCACGGCTTCCTGAGACAACGAAGGAGCACCACAGGCTGTGTGGCAGCAGGCCTCGTCGCCGCTCCCTCTGCACTTGTGTTGTGCAGCAAAATCGTAGAAGCCCCCAGCGTGGACCGTTCAGACACCAGAGGCCTGGTCTCTTTTACAGACTTGGCTCCAACCTTGGTAAGCGCTGGTCACACCTCTACAGTCCCATCCAATTGACTCACACGGTGGCTGTTGAGCGATTGACTGAAAGGAGCCTGGCTCCATCAGCCGCCTCTAGACAGGGCCTGACTTCACCATGAGGGCTAGCTGGGAGGCCCTGAGGACCAGCCAAGAATTGGAGAGCGAATTCCTTTAAGCCCAGGAGCGCCAGGGCCAGGTCTCAGGATGGGAGAGGTCGGGGAAGCTCACTCTGCTGCTCGGGCCGTGATGCCCCTGTCCTGCAGATGAATGAACTTGACTGGATGGCGGTCACTTTCAAGCGGAGTGCCGCAAGGCTCGGTTCTGGGGCCGGTGTTATTCAACATCTTTATTAATGACATGGATGAGGGACTGGGTTGCACCCTCAGCAAGTTTGCAGACGACACAAAAGTAGGGGGCAAGGTAGATACGTTGGAGGGTAGAGAGAGAATCCAGAGGGACCTGGATAAATTGGAGGACTGGGCCAAAAGAAATCTGATGGGGTTCAACAAGGAGAAGTGCAGAGTCCTGCACCTGGGTTGGAAGAATCCCAAACATTGTTACAGGCTGGGGACCGACTGGCTCAGCGGCAGTACGATGGAAAGGGACCTAGGGGTTATGGTGGATGAAAGGCTGGGTATGAGTCAACAGTGTGCCCTTGCAGCCAAGAAGGCAAACAGCACGCTAGGGTGCATTAGGAGGAGCATTTCGAGCAGATCTAGAGAAGTGGTTGTTCCCTTCTATTTGGCACCGGTGAGGCCACATCTTGAATATTGTCTCCAGTTTTGGGCCCCCCAGTATAAAAAGGATGTGGATGTGCTGGAGCAGGTTCAGCAGAGGGCAACAAAAATGATGAAGGGTTTGGACCACAAGACCTATGAGGAGAGGCTGAGGGATTTGGGCTTGTTTAGTTTACAGAAGAGAAGACCGAGGGGTGATTTAATAGCAGCCTTCAACTTCCTGAAGGGGAGCTCTAAAGAGGAGGGTGAGAAACTGTTCTCATGGTGTCAGATGGCAGAACAAAGAGCAATTGGCTGAAGTTACAGAAGGAGAAGAATTTGTTGGGTATCAGGAAAAACTACTTCCCCAGGTGGGTGGTGAGGCATTGGAATGTGTTGCCTAGAGAGGTGGTGGATTCTCCATCCCTAGAGGTTTTTAAGTCCCGGCTGGACAAGGTCCTGGCTGGGATGACTTAGTTGGGGTTGATCCTATGTGAAGCAGGGGGCTGCACTAGATGACCTCCTGAGGTCCCCTCCAGCCCTATGATTCTGTGACTCTCCCAAGCTGATGATCCAGCCTATTGACCTGAAATACAACTCTCATCCTGCTCCCTTCAGCCCTTCCCAGCTGCGAACTTCCTCCCTCTCCCGTGTAAATAACTTGTGGTCTTTTAAGTGCCAAGTTGCAAACAAAGCTTTTTAACACAGCCCTTGTAAAGGCAACAATACGCGATGCAGAAGAACGTCCTTGTCCAGGTGCAGTCATCACCCTGGTCTCTGCCAGCCCTTGAGCCGCGGGGGGAGGGTGACTTCACCTGTTTGCTTATTAGGGAGGGTTAGTTTGCGGGGCTGGGCAAGTCTGCCATCTACACCCGGATTTGCACTTCCTGGAGGGTGCATCGGATGGAGATCTGATCATTAAAATACAATATAAAATAGATGGCAAAGCCCGGAGGGGCGGGCTCTGAGGACGCACATCACAGCTAGTGGGGCAGCAGTGGGGCCCGGGTGTCAGACGAGATCTCTGCTGTCCCAGGGTCCCCTCGTAGGGCGATTTCAGCGGGAATGACTCGGGCCATTTCAGAGACGTAAGTCTCGTGGGCTTTGGAATGGGACCGTGTACACGTGAGCTGCTGACTGGTGGTCACACAACTGCTCCACCCAAAGCCCTGGAGATCTGACACAGGCACGCTGCCACGTTTGGTGCCCCACAAAGGGAACTCTGGGCACTGCCCAGTGCTGTATACCGTACCTGGGATCCATGCACCAGTGGGGGCTTGTAGGCGCTCACTTGGATGCTGTGCACAGTGTGAAATCCATGGTGGGCTGTGTGCTGGGGATACTAAGAGATTCTGTGTAGGACTCATTGGGTTGAGGCGTGTCGGGTGTCCCAGCGACACACACGACATTTCACATCAGAGGACAAAATTCTCCTCTTATTACCTGCTCAGGAGTTACTCTGATCCAACAGAGGTGCTGCTGGTCCTGAGTTCAACCCCTGCTGTCTCCTGAGTCAAATCATTCAGGAACATTTTTATCACGACGTGCAGAGGAAAGGAGTTCACACTCACATTTCTACGGTTTACTGACATTTATTTACCACATAGCTGAACACATCTATTCTCTCTACCCTGGCAGCACTTGGCAATCAGCAGACCCATGTGTGAAATGTGTGCTCGGATTCCGCACACCCCAGCAGGTGGCACTAGTGTGGATTGTGTTTGTGGTGCGTGCGGCTGAGGATCCCCTGGACTGCACCTGGGTGCAGATTCTGTGCAAAATCAGGTTCATGTATTCCTAGACGAATACATGGATACGTACTGGAGTCACTTGCACACCCCGGCCACTTGACTGCAGCCCAGGCACACAAGTGAAAACTTTCAACTAATGCAGATCTCACACAGAGGGACAGATCCCAGGCACTAGTGCTGACTCTGCATGCTTCCTTGTGATGTTACACAAAGGACTCGTGCACCGTTCAGGATTCTGGGCACACACGCAGATGTGTGCACTGATATAGCTGGGATGCTGGTTTCCAATGTGCATTCATCAACACTGAACTTCAGTGGCCACGTAATTGCCCAGTCATGTAGTTTTGTCAGCTTCCTCGGGGACAATTCACAGTCAGCTTTGGATTTACCTATCTTGAGCAATTTTGTAGCATCTGCAAATGTTGTCCCCTCCCTGTTTACCTCTTTTCCAGACCATTTACGAATATATTGAACAGCTCTGGTCCCTGTCAATTTTCTAGGGATCACCATTATCAAACCTCTCTCCATTCTGAAAAAAAACCCGACCGTTTATTCCTGTCCTTTGTTTTCTGTCTTTAAACTTTCTGTCTTTAAGGTACAACTGTATTTGCTCTGATCTGTCAGACAGAGAAAAACACCTACAAGACCTTTACCAAGCTTTCCTCAAACTACAATACCCACCTGAGGAAGTGAGGAAACAGACTGACAGAGCCAGATGGATACCCAGAAGCCACCTGCTACAAGACAGGCCTCGCAAGGAAAACAAGAGAGCACCACTGGCCATCACATACAGCCCCCACCTAAGGCCTCTCCAGCGCATCATCAGTGATCTGCAACCCATCCTGGACAAGGGTCCTTCACTCTCTCAGCCCTTGGGAGGCAGGTCTGTCCTCGCCTACAGACAGCCGCCAACCTTAAACAAATCCTCACCAGCCACTATAGACCACCAGGAACCAATCCCTGCAACAAACCTCGCTGCCAGCTCTGCTCACGTATCTACACCAGCGATAGCATCACAGGGCCTACCATCAACCGCACCCTCAGGGGCTCCTTTACCTGCACAGCTACTAATATAATATAGGCCATCATGTGCCAGCAATGCCCCACTGCAATTTACACTGGCCAAACTGGACAGTCTCTACGTAAAAGAATAAATGGACGTAAATCAGACATCAGGAACGGTAACGTACAGAAACCTGTGGGAGAGCACTTCAAGCTCCCTGGACACTCAGTAACAGATTTAAAAGTAGCCACCCCTACAACAAAGACATTTCAAAAATCAAAATGGAGGGAGAAATCTCTGAGCAGCAATTTATTTGCAAATTTGACTCCATCAACCAAGGATTAAACAGAGACTGAGAGTGGCTGGCCCCCTACAAAAGCAGCTTCTCTGCCCTGGGCCTTAATATCTCCCCATTAGACTCTGACAAGGGGCCACATCCCCCGCCCCCCTGTCCGATCTGACTTGTTTTTCCCTCTTTTGACACATACCACTGATACTGGGCCATTTCCACCTTGCTGAATGGACCTTGTCAGTTCTGGCCCTCCCTCTTACTGGAACCCCACTCTTTAAATACCCCTCTGAACTCCCCCATGCCCACTCATGCATCTGATGAAGTGGGTCTTTGCCCACGAAAGCTTATGCTCCAAAATATCTGTTAGTCTATAACGTGCCACAAGACCTCTTGTTCAGTGAAGGGCAACAAAAATGATGAAGGGGCTGGAGCACAAGACCTATGAGGACAGGCTGAGGGATTTGGGCTTGTTTAGTTTACAGAAGAGAAGACTGAGGGGTGATTTAATAGCAGCCTTCAACTTCCTGAAGGGGAGCTCTAAAGAGGAGGGTGAGAAACTTCTCAGTGGTGTCAGATGGCAGAACAAGAAGCAATTGGCTGAAGTTACATGGGGGGAGGTGTAGGTTGGATATTAGGAAAAACTACTTTCCCAGGAGGGTGGTGAAGCACTGGAATGTGTTGCCTAGAGAGGTGGTGGATTCTCCATCCCTGGAGGTTTTAAGTCCTGGCTTGACAAGGTCCTGGCTGGGATGACTTAGTGGGGGTTGATCCTGCCTGAAGCAGGGGGCTGGACTCGATACCCTCCTGAGGTCCCTTCCAGCCCTGGGATTCTGTGATCTGTGCTGTCTTTAAACCAGTTCGCAGTCACTCCGTCGCCACTGTGCTTTCTCGCCCGTGGCGAGCCGCCCTCCCAAACGGCTCAAGCATGCAACACCCACTGAACCCCCTGCAACGCCCACTCAACACCCACTGATCCCCCTGCAACGCCCACTGAACCCCCTGCAACGCCCACTCAACACCCACTGAGCCCCCTGCAACACCCATTCAACACCCACTGATCCCCCTGCAACGCCCACTGAACCCCCTGCAACGCCCACTCAACACCCACTGATCCCCCTGCAACGCCCACTCAACACCCACTGAACCCCCTGCAACGCCCACTGAACCCCCTGCAACGCCCCTGCAACGCCCACTCAACACCCACTGAACCCCCTGCAACGCCCATTACATTCCCTGCACCGCGCACCGGACGCCCGCCCCGTGCTTCCCGCCGTGCACACTCCGCAGGAAAAAGCGCTCCTGCCAGGGCGCCGCGCCCCGCCCCGCACCCCGAGCCCCCGCGGGCCCCACCGCCTGCGCTGACTCTCGGGGGTGACGAGGATCCCCCGCCCGCCCGCGCGGCGCCGGGCCGAACTCGGACCCTTTGGGCTCCCCGGGGGGGCGGCGCGTGCCCGCACTCGGGTCCCGGGCGATGCCGGGGGCGGCGGCCACGCCCCCGGCCCCGCCCCCCGCCGCGCGCACGGCCCAGACCGCCTCTGCCGGCCCCAGCGCGAGGCTGCGCGCGCGCCTGCCACGCCCCCCTCCTCCCCTCCGCCCGGGCGGAAGTGACGCGAGCGCGGGGGGCGGGGCGGCGAGCGGAAGCGGAAGCGGCGGCGCAGGCTCGGGCAGGTCCCCGGTGCGCGCAGCGGGCTCGGCTCCCTCCCCGGCCTCGGTCCCTCAGGCCCCCCGGCCCGGCCCCGCCCCTCCCCGCCCCGCCGCCATGATCCTGCTCGAGGTCAACAACCGCATCATCGAGGAGACGCTGGCGCTCAAGTTCGAGGGCGCGGCCGCCGGGTGAGGGGGATGGGCCGGGCCGGGCCGGGCCGGGGGGTGCAACGGGGCCGGCGGGGGCGGGCTGGGCCGGGCCGGGCCGGGCCGGGTGTGAAGTGAAGGGCGGGGCGGAAGCGGGGCCCGAGCCCGGGGCGGGGGGGGCGGTCTGAGAGCGGCCGCGGGGCGGGCGGGACGGACAGACGCGTTTCCCGGGGAGCGGCCCCGGGACGGACGGACGGACGGACACGTTTCCCGGGGAGCGGCACTTCCGCGGCCGCTGGGGCCGCGCCCTCCCCGGGGCGGGCCCATGGCAGGCGCCGCCTCCCGCCGGGCCCAGCCCGGAGCAACCTGTGCCTCGGCGGGCTGGCGCTGGCTCGCGGTGCCCGGGGGCGGGGTCCGAGCCGGGAGCGCCCCCGGGGCAGCCCGGGCTCTGGGCTCCCGTGCGAGCCCCTGCCCCTGCCCCGGGCTGCCCCGGAACAGAGGGGGTCCTGCCACCCTGTCTCGTGGCAGGAGGAGGGGTCGATTTCCCTCCCCCGGTGCTGCTGGCAGAGCCCCTCACTTGGCTGCGGTTACGTCCCCGCGACAGCTTTGTCCCTTCTCTGGATGGGCACTTCCCTGCCGGCACCACTGCCGCCGGGTGGGGGGTGCCTGGCAGCTGTGCCCCTCCCTGGAGTCGCACAGGGCCCTGGATAGTCACCGTTTGCGCACAAGGCGTTGGTGGCTCCTATGACTTGTACATCCCCTGTTAGCGGGATGGAGTTTGCACCGCCCCCCCGCCCGCTTCTGCACCTTCAGGAGCGAGAGGGACAGCTCAGTGGTTTGAGCACTGGCCAGCTAACCCCAGGGGTGTGAGTTCAGTCCTTGAGGGGGCCATGTAGGGATCCAGGGCAAATAGATTTAAGGGTACTTGGTCCTGCCAAGAGGGTAGGGGGCTGGACTCGATGACCTCCTGAAGTCCCTTCCGGCTCTGTGAGATGTGTATCTCCACCTATTATATTACTATCACGCAGGAGCAGTTGAGAGGCTCTCTGTCAGGCTGGTGGGAAGGAACCAGCCTCAGGTCTCTTCCACTTACGTTCCTCGTTTGCCTTATGTGCAGAACATTAGTCACTTGTGCAAAACATGACTTGCTTCTTCCTACTCCCCTCCCCCCCCAGCCTTCAGACATTGCTTGAATAAACCTTACAAACCAACAAGCTAATTTTTCATCCTTGGTCCCTTGTGATAAAGAGGAATCTACTTGCTCCCTGGCTTTGCTCGACTCCTGATTTGTTTTTGTGTACGGTAGAGTTACTTAGTTCTAAACCGCTTTTTTCCTTACGAGCATTTAATGCAAAGGGTCTTGCCAAGCTGTGGCAAGCACATTATACACATAGCCCTTAGCTGATGCTGTGAAAGCACAGCTATTGCCTGGACTGTGTGGAGCGAAATATTGTCTGTTAGAACTTAAACGTCTCTCAAAATTGCTCATTTGCTATGAGGCTTCATACTGAGGAGCTCTTCCAGTTGGAGGTAGTTTAGAGGGTGTACGTCATAATTCTTATCTGTTAAAGCAACTACTGCTGAGTTTGCAGAGCACAGCTTTCAGAAATTCTTTTGCTTCATGCCACAAAAATGACCATGTTACTGGTTCTGTCACAGTTGCAGGTTTCCATTCTGCTCGACCAGGAAGCATCGCTTCTGCACTGGCCGTTCTTGAATACAACATCGGGTGTTGGTTCTGCTTATCGCAATGACTGGGTTTCCTGGTGTGTTGTCTGCCTTTGCTTTTACATTGATCTACAACCTGCTTTTATGTTTTAAAAATGAATCAGGAGCCATTTCTCTCATCTTTGTACCCTGGTCATGGTGATAGAGGAGAAGAAATTGTAACTTCTTTATATTTTTTTCTAGCAGATACTAAGGCACTCTTGTCCAGGCAAGGCACAGGGCGAAAGTAAGGATCTGAAACATGCACAGATGTATTTTTCAAGCCGTCATGTTTTCATAAGTAGTGTGGAGTGGGTATCAGTTTCTGCTTTTATTAATTTGAGATCTCAAAGCGTTGTGGTGGTGGTGGTGGTGGTTGTGGTTTGTATACTTTTGGAAAATAGATAAGTCTCCACTATAGTATCTTAAGACCTTTGGGTGTCATGGGTGGGGATTTGCTTTATTCCATTTTAGCTGTTGTTTTTTCAGGGTATATCTTGTAAGCCAATACAGGATGGTCACGATGAGGGCAAAATCATGGGAGTCACTAACAGGAAAAAATCAAGTCTGGACATCTTAGTGAAAGTAATTATTTCCGTATTAAGACTATCTACACTAGGCAAAGTAAGTTGACTGCAGGTACGCAAGTGTAGCTACGGCAATTGTGCAGCTAAAATCAATGTGTATACACTCGCCTTATTTGGGCCTCCTTACCGAGGAAGGTCGATGGGGGAGTTTCTCCCATTGACCTCCCTTACTCCTCGCGTCTCACAAGGAGTACGGGGGGTGACTCTGACCCCTGCAGTGTCCATTTCACACATTCCTACTAGATGCACAAAATTGAACCCCAGAAGATCATCCCTGAGTGGGTCTATCTCCCGGGCTAGAGTAGACATAGCCTTAGTCTAAGTAACTTGATTTGAGCAAGTCCTTAGATGAGTGGACAGATGTGAACTTGCCTACTGTTGTAGAGGCTGTTATGTCTAAGGGTTAGAACACGGGTTGGAGTCAAGGTGTATGGATCATAATTCCAGTTTCACCACTGACTTACTGTGTGACCTTGTTCCTGGCACTTAACTTTGTTTTCCTAGCTCTAGATCAGGGATAATATCCACCATGTGTAGTAATACTTTCAGAACCTGAGCTGGGACACTTTGCACTTCTGTAGAATGTTATGTTAAAATTGACTTTTGAAGTCCAGCTTCCCTCCAGTTTACAATACGTTTATTATAGTACTGGTGTATGTTGCTTTGATTTACATAGCACTTTATTAGAAATTCTGGGCAGCAAGGTACCAGCTCTGAGCTGTATTATGTAAAGGTGTGATCCTCAGAATATGAGTGCCGTTCATTCCCATGGAAAGTATCGATGTGATAGACATCTTCAAGGCAGGTTGATAGCACTTTACAGGATAGGGCCATGCACGTCTCTTCAAAATAATCTTTCCTTTCTGATGGAGGATTTTAAATCCTTGTTAAGAATGTACAGCTTTGGTTTCATATATTGCTGAGCCTCTCATTCTGTCTCCCACTCAAACCATGAGAACTGTCAAGTTGCCTGAGGTTCTTGATGGCTCGTTGCATCCACCCACAAGTATGTGAGAATCCCAGAATGTCTGTTTCTGGGTGTTCTTTATAAAGAAAAACCCATGGAAATTATGGAATCTCTGACGCCTTTGGCAGCCAGGACAAAAATGCAGCCATCTTTAATGTTGGGTTTAGAAGGCCTTTAAAGCTGTCGCCACACAATTTAGTGCACTTATTACTGCATACATGTCACTTTAATGCGTTTGCTGCTGGACACTTGCATCTTCAGCAGAACGTGTGTCCTACAGTGAGAAAGCAGCTCTGGGGAGTAAATGTGGTTCATGTTAACCATTTGCTTTCATCCTCGCACCTTTCAAATGATTTTAGAGCAGCTATTGGAATTCTGCAGTATGGGTGGTTGGGAGTTTCTCACATGTGCTTCTGTTGAATGGTTTGGTTTAAATCATCTTAGTTATATTGTCTTAAATCATCTTGGTAGGAATTGCAGTAGAATCAGGTTGTCTCTTTTTTGTAGCCTAGACTGTTAGAATGTAAGGTTCACTAGGCATTCAGCACACCTTGGCCAACACTGAGTGCCCTCTTGGTGGTTGAGAGAAGAAGGTGGGTGCTAGCCAGAGAACTAAACGTGCTAGCCAAAGGTAAACAGACAATTGATGGTTTAGCTCCCTGTGTGGTCCAGGGAGGGCTTGCAGCAAATGACTGGTCCAGCAGCTTTTTTAAAACCTGGACTTAATGTTATAATTCTCTCATGGAGTCTCTCAGTGCCACAGCACAAGGTGAATGGTTGCAGCATGTCTTCTGCAAGCCAGAAGGAAGTTGTGAGGTTGTGGTATGCTAGTTGTGAAGGAGGAAGCTACATTTTGTTGGCAGCGCCATGTCCCAGTACACTTCATGCTGAACTTCTTTGGTGCCTTTGAGCTGTGGTTCTCCTTGCATTTTATGAACAAGTTTTACAACAGATCATATCTGCACCTTAGGAAAGAGGGGGAATACCGAGATTTGGAGAGGTGATGTGGCCAAAATCAAAGAGTGAGTGTTAGAACTAGGAGTAGAATTCAGAGCTCCAGAGTCACAGTCATCGGCTCCAAGTGCTAAGCCAGGGGTCAGCAACCTCTCTTAGGCTGAGTGCTGAAACTGGATCTTTTGACCTCTACGGAGGATCCAAGTGACAGTGTTACCTTTTAAAGTCACCAATAGTCCTAATTACAACAGCTTCATTAATAAATAAATGAAGATGCAGAGCTTTACCGTTTAGGTGATGGTTGGTAGCATTAGCTGGTCTTTTGTTAATCCACTGGCGGCCTGGCTTTTTAGCAAGCTTCCAGTTGCGTAGGCGAGGAGGGACGGGGCTGAGCTGACCCTTGGACTAGACGATTCTTCCTTGCTTAGATCCTTCCCTAGGTGTGATGCAAGTAAGCTTGTAAGCTGTGTCAGGCATGAGATGCTATCTCATCCCTCTTGGGCAACCCTGTACACAGACTCCAGTCATTGCAAAGTGATGCTTTGTCCTGTAAGGTTTTTAAGCTTTGAAATTGTTTATTCTTATCCTTTGAAGCTGGAGATTAGAATACCTGTGCATAACTCTACCAGTACGCTCGCTGGCCTTTATTTGGTACAGGCACGTAATTGCTATGTGTTCCTCTGGTCAGATTTATCTGGGTGATTAGAGGCCAAGGTTTACATGTTCTTTTGATTAATACACACAATAAGATGGTTTGAGTACGATTTTATTATGATTATCTTTCCTCTCTCTTGAAAAAATCGGTGTTGTTACATATGGCTGCAAACAATTGTAGCCTCAGTAATGAGGCAGAGGAAATTGGAAGTTGTCTGAGTCAAAACTGAGGAAATGTCAGATGAGGATTTGCTCTTAAGGAAACTACAGATCTTCTTAAAGATATAGTCCTGCTGGGGTGAAAAATCTGCTTTGGAGTTCAACATACATTATGTGGGCTCAACGTAACAAGCTTATAGAAGAACCTCTTGAGGCAGACAGGAACGGTGGGCGAAAGAAAGCTGGGGAGGGTAGAAATTATACCTGCTAGAATCCTTTTCTTGTACTTTCCTCTAAGCACAGAGCAGATGTTCTTGATGAGCGATTTAGTGCATATGGGTGGGTTGGACTTAATTAATATTAAGCTTTGTTGGGAAATGGACAGCTGCCGCTGGTAGGAGTGACTGCCGTTTTAGGTTCAGAGTTCAGATAGATTTGTCGATCACATCCGTCTTGTGAGTAGAGTTGGTAACACAAAGCTCTGATTGAATTACTTTTGGTGTGTGAGCCTTTTTTATTTGCATCTTAGGACAGAAAGCAGCAAAAAACATGGCTGTATTTTCACAGTTTAGGTGGCTATTGGCTGTAGGAAAATTGACAGCAAGACAGAGGTAAAGAGGAACTTATTTATTCATTACAGCAGCAGCAGAGTACTGTTTGAAAGGTTTCCCTAAAGGTTGTGGGAAAACCTAGACAGTCTGACTGCAAAGAGAGCTGGGTTGGCTTGGGATAGTGAAGTTCAGTTCGGTGCCAAATTGAGTCAACTCGATGATGAAGAACTTAAGGCGCCATATGAGAGGTTCAGTGGGCAAGCCGTGTTTACAGCACAGGGAAGGAAAGCTGATGGCAGAAGAGCAGTACACGAAGAGAGATCTCAAGTCTGGGTTGTCCAATATGCTACAGATTGTGGTGAACATGGGGCTCCTCTCTGGCTGCTCCACACATGCGCCCCACCGTGTGACAGCAGGAGTGGCGTGCTCCTCTGGTCCCAGGGCATTTGCGTGGCGTGGCTCCAGCGCTGGGCCGGCTCCAGTGAGAAGCCTGTGGTGGCAGGAGGGGGAGCTTGGCAGGGGAGCAGCGCCTGGTGGGGGCCGTGCCTTGCTGCGGCAATCATAATTTTATTTGGATGCCTCTCTCTTTGGTGGACAGCACAATATTTATTCTCTGTAGATCAGGTGGAGTATTCATTCACAAAGAAATCAGCAAAGCGATCCAGTAATGGACATGCCACATAAGAATATGGTCCCACAGTACCGGCCACTTGGATATGTGGCCCGGTATAGACACTGGTGTTGCAGGGATACTGTAGGTACTAAACTGCTAGCTCTTGGAGTTGTGCATTTAAAGGAATCCACTACACGTAAATACAGCGCACTGCTTGAGGAGGAGGCTGAAAGGAGCTTTTATAATGGATTTCGACAGCAATCCTCAGGCTAAATGTTCTCGTCTTCCTCATGACCAGTGATCCCAGTTGCTTCAGCCTTATATTTGGAGACCCAATAGAGCTGTGTGAGCATTTCTGTTCTAATCCCCTGTGCTCTGTTGCTTGTACAACTTTTAGCTATGGTCCTGAAATTGTGTTAGGGTTGATCTCTGACTGGGGGAATTTTAATTTAAGAAAAACAATTCAGGTACTTTACCCTAAAAATGGTGGGGCCAAAATAGCTGTAATTAGGAAGCTGGAATCTGACAGGTAAACTTCCTGAGAAATGCCTGTGAGTATTTCTTTTTCTACAGCACTTGAAGGCAGGCTGCAGGGTATAGGGCCTCCAGTCCTTTCGTAAGCGAAATCTTTGCCTGATTCACAGCACATAATTCTGTATCACGTACTTTGCTGAATTCTGTAGTCCAACATGCACACAAGAGCAATGCACAGCAGCAAGAGGGGTTACAGTTACAGGTGAAGTTTCAGAAAATGCTGTTTCTCTGAGCATGGCAAATAGTGAGAGATTATGTAAGTAATAACTACTGTGTGTCACCTGTAATGGAGGTGGCAGACTTAGGGGTGCATGTGTGCCCTTTAGCTTATTCTGACTCTGGAGTGTTTAACAATACAGGGTGACACTCTCTCGTCCAGCACCCTCGGGACCTGACGGAGAATTTGCCGGACGGTGGGAGGTCAATAATTTTTTAGCACGTTACCAACACTTTTGCTGCTCACTGGGCTCTTAGATATTTAGGGATAAATTAAAGCTAGGTAACAGCACAGAACGCTGAGAGGCGAGACTGGTGGCTGCAAACGAACTATTGGATGACTTGGCCACACCTGTGATAAGTGGTCACCCGGCTGACTAAAATCATGCCAGATTACGGAGTTTGCTGGACGAGAGAGTTCCGGGTTAGAGACGTTCAGATAGTGCCACCTCGGAGTTGCCTTCCTGAGGTATTTGCTGAAATATTGCTAGTCTGTGGTGGTTTTTCAAATCTGAGCAAATTTAAGATTCACAAAATCATCAGGTTTGCCAGCGAATGACTTCCTGTAGCCAAATAACCTCGTGTTGGCTGTGGGGTTTCAACACGGCGCTTTGGAGAGGTGCTATGCACATTACTCAGAATGGTTGTGTTCATGGCTCTCCCTTGAGCAGAGCCACCCTGACAGTCACCTTAAAATGTGTGGGGAAAACCAAGAAATCCTGTGGCACCTTACAGATATTTTGGAGCATAAGCGTTCGTGGGCAGGGACCCGCTTCGTCAGATTGTGCCGTGAATTGATGTGCCCCCAGTGGAATTTTTATCTGCTGTGAGCTGATAGCCAGTGAGTGGAGATTAATTTGCTATGACTTGGGAACTGCTCCCTATTGCAGCTGAGAAATGACAGTGTAGAAGTGCTTTCTGAAGCAGAGTGAGAAGCAACTTCCCGGCTCAAAGCAGAGATTAGAGAGGGAGTATAGCCAGTATTAGTGATTTTTTTTTTTTTTTTTAAACTAGCAGGTATGCCCCGAGGCCACTTGCATGCCGCCGTCCAAGTGCTGTTGTCTTTTGCTACTGCAGCAGTGCAGCTCGCCAGTTTTGTAATGGAGGCGGCTACAGTAACCCACTGACTTACACGATTTGGACTTGCGCATCTCTTGGAATAATGCAATTGGAATCAACAATTACGGCCCAGCTGCTGGGCCCTGCTGCAGCCCGGTTCCCCCCCGCTCGCTGCTGCCCATCTGAAAACTTCAGGGACTTGCCAGCCGCAACAAAGATGGTGGCGGCCCCAGGTGCCTGCTGGCTGGTGCGGTGGCGCTGCTTGTGGTGCTCAGCCTGGTGCTCTCACCGCCTCGGTCCCGCTTTTGCGGCTCCAGGCGCCTGCTGGCTGATGCAGTGGTGCTGCTCGGTCACGGTGCTGTGGACCAGGGCAGCGACAGCAGCAGGGGGCGGAGGCGCACGGAGTCACCGCCATCTTTCCCACATCTGCCGACTCGTCTGCCACTCGCAGCCCTGGCCTGGCTCTGTGCCCCTCCCCCATCCCGAGTTACGTGAAATTTGACTTGTGCATGGTTGCCAAGGACCACACCTGGCGTGTAAGTCGGGGTTTCACTGTCTTGCCTTTCATAGCTGCTGACTTACAAAAAAAGAAGTGACAACTCGTCGTCATTGGTAGCACCATTGAAGGCTGCTGGATAAATCCACTTGTGCTTGGGCCTCAAGAGAAGTGCCTCTTGTATCCCACAAAGCAATTCTATGAGTCACTCGCAGCCCTAGTGTAGCTGCTTTTCATTACATCAGTCTTGCCCCACGTCTGCGCTGAGCTCTGGCACACCTTGCTGCATTCCTGGTTCACCACAGCCGTGGCTGGAATGGAGCTTTCTGCAAACAGCAGCTGGCAGGGCACAGCGATGGCTGTCCACTTCCAGAAACCCCAGAAACATTAAAATTATTCATCTCTGTCTCTAGTCTTTATTTCCCCAGTATGACGAGGGCCACGTGCTCTTGTTGCCTAATGAAAGCAATATTCAGTAGAAGGTCCAACATCTAGTTTAATTTATTTTCTGAACTGAACCGTTTGCTTCATTACTTTGATACATCTGGGTGAAGTGGAAAATAAAACCAAACTCCTTCATTTGAGATTTGTTAGGTCCTAATATTGTAAGCAGTGTTTTTTGTAATACTGTTTGCGCTCAGTCCAGTACTGGCTACTAGATTTTTTTTTTTTTTTTTTTAAAAAAAAGCAGATGTATACCACACAGTTGGTAAATTCAGCCCCCAAATCATATGCAGTGTTATAGTCCTGGGACAGGAGAGAGACGGGTTAATATCTTTCATGGGGCCTACTTCTGTTTAGCTTTATGTAAACTTGAAAGCTTGTCTCTCATCAGTAGAAGGTGGTCTAATAAGATACCTCCCTGTCTTGTATCTTTAATCTCCAAATTTCCTTTGGTGTTCCTGTGTTTGTCCTCCTGTAGAATTCCCTGTCCATACTTCACTGCTACCTTTGTATTTTTTCCCATCAAAGAAGGCCACATTAATGGTTGTGGTTTCAACAAACCCCCTCAGGATGGAGGGGCAAGCCACTTGTTATCAGTAATAGCGCTCAGACCCATTAGAGGTACGCACTGCTCGGTTAAGTCTATCACCCAGAGAAATGCAACTTTTCAGGGAATTGTTATTACACCTGTCGGGATAGAGCATGTGAAGGTAAAAGGAAGTGTTTTAAACATCTGGATTTTGGGGGGATCCTAAGTTGCAAACAGAATGCCTAGATCCTCTTTAAATTTATATGAGGAAACGCATTTGAAAAGCTTCCTCTTCTGTTCAGCTACCAGCATCTGAGCTCGGAGGAAGGGACTTTCTCGCTTGCCAATTGTGAACACTGAAGAAATGCAAGGAGTGCACTTTCCTGCCATGCTTTATGTGGTCATAATGATGTCTGTATTTGCAGGGGAATCAATGACTCCGGAACTATCATCTTGGAAGGCTAAAAATAAATAATTATTTTAAAAATGCATTTCTTAGTAATTTTGAGGCCATGGGTGCATTGCTAATTGCTAGTATCTTAGACACCAGAATTCTGCATCACTCTGTGAATAGATTATGAATACTATCAGGCTAAAATTGCAAGGTGGTTTTCAAAAGCTTGGTATAGCAAGCAGTTGAGGTAAATCATTGCCCACCCTGTGAGAGTGCTGTATAGATTTCTCAAAACATCTTTCCTAACTGCATGCTGTTAAGAGTTATGCAGCTGGGACTTCCAAAAAGCCACTTCTGATCAGAAACTTGCTCATGTAACTTTTTAAAATCGGTAAACCAATATCTCTGTGCAATTTTGAGGGGGTTGCAGTTCAATTTTTGACATCCTGTGTTTTTTGTTTACTAGGAACAAACCAGAGGCAGTAGAAGTAACATTTGCAGGTAAGTTGCACAAAATTTTCATCATCTTTAATAGTATCAGAGGAGTAGCCATGTTAGTCTGTAGCTGCATAAAACCAAGCAGTCGTGTAGCACCTTCAGGACTAACAGTTTTATTTATTAGGTAAATGAGCTTTCTGGGTAAGAAGTGGGTCTTACCTATGAAAGCTCATTACCTAATACGTAAAATTTAGTAGTTAAGGTGGTACATGGCTACTTGGGGTTTTTTTGGTAAATCTTTGAAAAATTCAAGTGTGATCAGCTTGACTATCTCAGTGTGTGGTGTACGTGAACTCAGCTGCTCTCTGCATGGAGAGAATGTTTGATGAACAAACCTGTGGCTTTATATATATGTACCACGCAGTCTAGTCAGTGGGCATCCCTATTGGCTGAGCAATTGAAAGAGCTGTGCTTGGTTAGGCTCTTCTCTTCCTTGCCAGATTCCCTTGCCAGAGGCAATGAATTAAATGGTCACATCACTGATACAATGAATGAACGAAATGGTTTTAACTTGTTGTGCCTGGATGGCATGTGTAATGAGGTATGTAACACCATCTGACTGCAGCAGATTGGAGTCTGATTTGGGATGATAAGCGCTCAGATGGCCAAGAGAAACTGCAAGCCGATGCCCTGTAGCTTGCTCTCCACTGGGATGAGGTTTGATTTGAAAACTAAATGCAAGTATTGATCATGCCGTTCAAACCCAACTTCAGCGGTGTTTTGAAGTTATGCGGAACAGTGGCTGTGTACCCATTCAACCTTCTAGACCAAAGGGGGAGCCTAGAGAGAAACCTGCTGCTGCAGGGGCTGCGCTTTGTTTCGGGCTTGTCTACCCCGGTAGGTTACTGCAGTGCAACTTTCTCGCCCAGGGGTGTGAAAAATCATCTCCCCCAAGGGCAGTGAGTTTCAGTGCCGTAAAGCGCCCGTGGAGACAGATTCCCACCTTTTGTTGGTGATTTTTCCACAGCACAGGGCTGCTGCCCTGACTGCGCTGGTGCCAGCACTTTAATGCTGCAAATGCAGACAGACTGCCAAGTGGTGTTGACAAAACTTTTGCTGGTGCCCAAAAGTCAACGAAACAAAAATTGCCGTAGGGTGTTCACACTTGCTCCCTCTGTCCCTGGATGTGGGGTGTGTATCCCACAGTGCAGCATGGTGGGAAGGCACAAGAACGGCCACACTGGGTCAGACCACAGGTCCCTCTAGCCCAGTGTCCTGTCTTCTGACAGAGGCCAGTGCCAGGTGCCCCAGAGGGAATGAACAGAACAGGGAATCGCTGAGTGATCCCTCTCCTGTCATCCCTTTCCAGCCTCTGACGTGCCGAGGCCAGGGACACCATTCCTGCACAGCCTGGATAGTATCTGTTTATGGAGCTAACCTCCATGAATTTGTCTATCTCTTTTTTTGAACCCCGTGAAAGTCCTGGTTTTCGCATCAGCCTCTGGCAAGGAGTTCCGCAAGCCTTCCGTGCGATGCATGAAAAAAAAACTTCCTTTTGTTTAATAGTGCCAGGGAGATAGCCCTGTTAGTCTGTTTTCTAGCAAAACATCCCTGCTACCCATTCATTTCATTGGGTGACCCCTAGTTCTTATGTTATGGGAACAAGTAAATAACTTTTCCTTATTCATGTTGTCCATCATGATTTTCTAGACCTCTATCATATCCCCCTTAGTCTCCTCTTTTCTAAGCTTGAAAAGTCCCAGTCTGATCTCTGCGCACCTTGGGATTCCATCCAGGTTCCCTCAGCCACTGGGAGCTGCATCATGAAAAGCTCTGTGAGCTTTCCGTGCCGAGGAATGTCAAAGCGGCAATCTGTCCCCCTCGCCAGGACTGCTGTTGTGTTCCTAGTGCAGGACAGAAGAGGAGCAGTCCAGTGATTTGTACTTTTTGTTCCCCAAATAGAACAGCTCGCTCAGCAATCAGATCCTTCCTGGAGCTTTGGGAGGGGTGGGGTGCATGCTTGCAGGGCAGAAGAGGTCAAACGCTGAGGACAGCCATCCGGGGCAGGCATGGTGGGATCCTGGTGGAAGCCAGTTCCAACAGCAAAACAAACAGCAGAGGAGTCTCTGCTGGCTCTTTGTTGACAGTAAAGGGAGGGGAAAGGGAAAAGATGTCTCATGGGGCGGAAGTTTTCTGTAGCTGAAACTGGGTGTGTCTCCCAGTTAGTGTGGTGTGTGCACTCTCTCTCGTCACCAAAGGACAGTTTGGGGCGTCAAAACTTGGTAGTGTAAACATACCCTGAGGCAACTTCTGCTGCTCCTCTGGCTTTTGAATTCACCATTTTCGTGCGTAACCAACAAAGTGCAGGAGAATCAGGCACAGTTGGGCACCACAGGCAACCTGCAGCCCAAGTGACAAAAGCTAAACCATGCGAGAGAGCTTTATGTCTCAGTACATGTGCATAGGTGGAGCATGTGGCCCATTTGTCATTGACAGTTGAAATAAGACAGGGCTAAACTTGAACTTTGGTCTAAAGTTGTCAGAATCATTGTTGCTTTTTTTTTGCATGGTGACAAGTATCAGAGGGGGAGCCGTGTTAGTCTGTATCTTCAAAACCAACCAGAAGTCCTGTGGCACCTTATAGACTAACAGATATTTTGGAGCATAAGCTTTCGTGGGCAAAGACGCGACTTCATCAGATGCATGAGCGTGTGGGTTCAGAGGAGGATTTAAAGAGGGTGTCTCAGTAAAGGGGAGGGCTGGAGCTGACAAGGTCTGTTCATCAGGGTGGACCTGGCCCGTTATCTGCAGTTAATGTGGAGCTGTGAACATCAAGAGAGGAGAAATGAAGTCAGTTCAGTTGGGGGTGGGGGGTTGTGGCCTATTATCTGTGGATAAGAGCCATTATCTATAGCACATCAGCTACAGATAATGGGCCACATCCCCCTGCCCTGCCCTGGGCTGAACTCACTTGATTTCTCCTCTCTTGATGTTCACAGCTCCACATTAACTGCTGATAATGGGCCACATCCACCCTGACCGAATAGACCTTATCAGCTCTCGCCCTCCCCTTGACTGAGACTCCCTCTTTACATCCTCCTCGGAAACCTCCCCACTCATACATCTGACGAAGCGGGTCTTTGCCCACGAAAACTTATGCTCCAAAATATCTATTAGCCTGTAAAGTGCCACAGGACTTCTTGTTGTTTTTGTTACTGATCTCCAGACTGCCTACATACTGTTACCATGGTTTCCTTAATTACAGGATAATGTGCTTGAGGGCCCGATAATATGGGAGAGCTTTATACTCTTAAGTTCCTATTTTGCAAAAAAAAAAAAAAAATTCATTATGCAATGGTCTGGAATTTAGAAATTATACAAGAGTTCCTAATTTCCCTCTGCTGTACTTCCCCCCAAGATTTCGATGGAGTCCTTTATCATATTTCCAACCCCAATGGAGACAAGACAAAAGTGATGGTCAGTATTTCTCTGAAATTCTACAAAGAGCTACAGGAGCACGGTGCTGATGAGGTGAGTGAGTGACCACAATTCCTGCTTCCTCCTGGGATTCAAGGCCCTGATGCTGCCAACGCTTTTTCCTGAGCATCCTTAACTTCACTACTAAGCAGGGTCCCACTGACAACAATGGATGAAGACCCTGTGTGTTAGAAAGGTGCCTCTGCAAAGTAGTACCACTTGGTACTTGTATCACCTAACAGACACAGTGACTCCTGTTGCCAATATAGGGGGCACTCAATTCTGAAAGACCAGACTGATTTCTCTTCCTATCAATGTCTGATTAGTTCTAGCTACAGAGCCTTGTTACTAGGGAAAGCCTAAGAGGTAGAAGAACACATCTGACTTTTCAGATCCCTGTAATGGTGTGCCAGGGCACTGGTAGTTAGAGATACTGCCTCGCAAGCTGAATCCACTTGCTAAGGAAGTCCTGGCATGAATAAATATGGAATCCCACAGTGTTGCTTTTCTCGTGCTAACCACACTTGAAAGCAAATGAAAAGCTGCCTTTACCATGCACACGTCTTAATCTGCAGGCTGCACTGCCTCGTTCTGCTTTTGTAGCTGATGCGTGAAGTAGCAGGTTTAGTTCCTGTTCGACTGTGCTTGTGCTGCAGAGGGCCATTTATGGTAGAAAGAAAAGGCCCTTGTGAACATCTGTGCCTTGTGGTTGGGTCTTGAAGCAGGAAGTATGACTCAGTTCCTGAATTAGTTTTCCAACCTCCTCATGTTACCTAATGGGGTTCATGCAGCACGCCTCAGTAGAGAAGCCATGCAGCGTTTTTACCTTGGGTGTCTTTTGTTTGTCTTTCCTGTGAAAAGATTTCTGAGCAATTTGCCCCTCTTTGAGTTACTTACACATGACTGGATAGAGAATTCCAACAAAGGGGAAGTTGGAACTGTCAAACCGTGCTGGAATAAGTGCAGGTAATACACGACTCTTGCTACTGCCGCTAGGTGACTAGGTCAGGAATAGCCGGTTAGCTTAGCCCTGATGTTATGGCAACTTACTGGGAAACAGGGGTCCATCACACTTAGTGCGGAAAGAAGCAGGCTGATACTGCTCGTCCATTCAATACAGAAGCGGTGGCCTGTGGAAACTACAGGTTCCAGAAGCCTTGTCTGCATTTAATTTCTTACTTAAATCTCCCCTTAGTGCAATCCATTAGTGATCACAACTGACAGGGGTAGTATAGACCAACTGCCAGCGATTTGCCCCATGTGACTTAGAACCCCTCTGAGCCAGAGCTACCATTTCAATGGTAAATATGCCAAGCAAGCTTTCTGACAGTTAGTCACTTTACAGCACTGCTGAGACATTAACGTGCAGTTCAGTGTAGGGGCAGCTGGAATATCACATTCTAGTTATGTGGGCTCTGTAGTCTTATGACACACGCTTCTATGTGGAAGGCTAGTGCCCAATTTCTGGCTCCCGCAATATGGAGTCCCAGTATATTTCTTTGTTAGAGGGGAAATTGGAAATATTTTTTACATACAGATACCCATTGGTTTCCAAATCACTAAGTAAATCCGTCACGTGATTGTACTTGGAAGTGACAATTCCATTTTAAAATAAAATTATTTCAGCAGTTTCTTTTGCCCGGTGCGGAAGACAAAATTTGGTATCCCAGGCTACAATTGATGGTCCTATTGAAGCCTTGATGTTGTGAGGAATGCAGAGTGGCCATTTCCATTAGGGCTCAAATATCTTTGTTGCTAGAGAAATGCTGGTCACTGGATATAGGTGTTGCATGCAAAAATCACAAAGGATTCTCTCAATTCTTGATACAAAGGCTGGTAGCAGATGAGAGCCCTGCAAGTCTGTTGTTTCCTGTCATGTAGAACCGGGGCCATGTGCACTAAGTATCATAATGACTTGTGCTCAACACCGCTAAACTCAGCTGCAGAGGTAATTTATGCTGTTGCCATAAAATGTTTTTCACTCCTGGTTCCCTCGCAGACAGACACTCAACTACCCTATCAGTGAAAATAGTCCTGGATCGGAAATTCAGCACTGCTTACTTTTGGAGAAAGGTCCTTTTTGTTATGCTGTCTAGGTGGCTCGGTTCCAGGGATGTTATCCAGTCAATCTGGCACAGAACTTCCCTAGTTCCCATGAGGCTGCAGGAAGGAATAGGGGTGAGGAGAGGGGCTGGCTCATAGCTACAGAGAGGTAGCCGTGTTAGTCTGTATTCTATCAAAACAAAAAGGCAGTCCAGTAGCACTTTAAAGACTACCAAGATAATTTATTAGGTGATGAGCTTTTATGGGACAGACCCACTTCTTCAGACCACAGCCACACCAGAACAGACTCAATATTTAAGGCCCAGAGAACCAAAAATTATCATCAAGGTTGACAAATCAGAAAAAAAAAAATAAAAAAAATTAAAAAAAAAAATCGGTTCATACTGCCTGACTCTATTGAACAGTTCAGGAATCATGTACTGTAATCAGCTATCCCTATGATGGCACTGCAGGGGAAGGTGTGGGTGCCGGCTGGTCCAAGCAGGATGGGTAAATAGAAGACACAAATAAAATGGTGAATTTTGCACATTGGAATCATTTCATGCCCAGAGCCCTACTTGAGATGAATGAGGCGGTTCACATCTCTCAGAGCTATTGTCTCCAGAGAGCCTGAAACACAGACGGGTGTTACTGCGTTGATTTGTATATGGTTCATGTTTTCAAGATTATCTTTGCAGGCGCAAAGCCTGCACATTTTTATTTTTTAAATGCAAGTTTTGATTCGGGACAGCAGTTCTGTGTCAGTACATGGCTGAGGAATCATAGTCTTCAAGGGGTTTCTCTCCAGAGTATAGGTGGAAACTAGCTGTGTAAGATGTGGAAGCCTGAGTCTAATTTTCAGTGAAATGAACCACAGGGTTGTTGAGGCTCTAGCATACAAAAATCTGTACTTTGGTGTTCTGGCTCAAGAGCGGATAGCTGATGCATGGCCTTTAAGCAAGGGAGATGTTAGCAGCAGAAGAATAGGATGTGCTGTGAAAGAAAGACTTATACTGCCAATGTTTTGTCTGTTTCTTAGTTACTGAAGAGAGTGTACGGAAACTTCCTCGTAAACCCAGAATCAGGTAAGCCCGAATATAAATATATTTTTTTAGAGATGTGTTCGGACAGCAACAGTGACTCCGTTCCCTTGCTGCTTTATACATGAGTTGTGGATCAGCACTGCACTTTGACACAGTTGTGCTTTGCTACTGCTGAAAGGCCTTTAAATCCAACAGAAAAATCAAGGTGGGCTGGTACAGCAGGGCAAAGTTTTTTTGCAACACAAACCATAATTCTTGATTCCACCCCCGAGAAAGCCTCCATACCTCACAATAGGGATTTTTGTTCTGCGTGACAAGACTGACAAGCATTTAATGAGATTCAGAAAACCATGGTTACTTGTAACAACCTCTCTGCCTACTCACTCCTTGCAAAATTTAGGAGCAGGAGCTACTGAGCTCCCCTTCTGCCATGGAGATGGGGGAAAGAATGCTTCGTTGTCCCATGGCCTCACTGAGTTGCTGTGGTCGCTTTCCTCCGCGGGGTTCGAAAGTGTCCAACACCAGCAGTAGTGGAAGGGTTGGAAGGAGGACATCACGTACGGGCTAGCTAATGCGGTGGGATTTGGTTAAAGGTGGGTTAACTTCCCTTTCCAGGTTACAATGTCTCTTTGCTATATGACCTGGAGAACCTTCCTGCGGCGAAGGATTCCATTGTGCACCAAGCTGGCATGCTGAAGCGGAACTGCTTTGCCTCGGTCTTCGAGAAATACTTCAAATGCCAGGAGGAGGGAAAGGAGGGGGAGAAGAGAGCGGTCATCCATTACAGAGATGATGAGACGATGTAAGCATGCAGTCCCCTGTCCTGCCACTCCCAACGCATTCATCAGCATGGGAAAGCTGTGCCAAGCAGAGCTTGAATCTGCTCCAGGCCTTTGCGTGCAAACATGTGGCACGTACTGTGGTAAGCGGTGAAGTTCCCAGTGCAGCGCTCGTCCAGCTGACTGGGTTTAACACCTGTTAGTGGTGGCGAGGTGATGTCACGGTGCAGGACAATGGAGTTTGACACTCAGACGCCGTGCCTTGTTCCCTGGGGGATGCTGAGCCTCTGGGTTAAAGGCGGGGATTTAATATATTCCAGTAGCTGTCCCTGCAAATGCCCATGCTCGCTTGCAGTTACTATGGTGCCCTCCACGGAGCCCACCTTGTGACTTGTCCCATGAAGGCACTGAACCAGATCGCCCGGTGGCTGCGCCTTGGTCATCCGGGTTGGATGTGGCAGCAGCAAGCGATTTTGAAAGCTGTGCAGGTCGTAGACCTCAAGTTTTGAGCCTGTTCTCACCCGGGTGTGGTTTTCCCCCAGGTACGTTGAGTCAAAGAAGGACCGGGTGACGGTTGTGTTCAGCACAGTATTTAAGGATGACGACGATGTAGTGATCGGAAAGGTGTTCATGCAGGTATGGAATGTGAGGGCTATCGCATTGTTTGAGTGTGTGTCGATGGCACAATCCGGAGGTATAAACACTTCTTTCCATGGTAGAATCACTGAAGAGAGATAACTGGTGGCCTAAGCCGTGTGAATGCTTCACAGCAGTCCAGGCTCTGTGGGAAGTAACTCCTGTGGGAGAGCAGACCCATGTTAATGATCTTAGCATCTCTTCTGATCTGATCTGCTGGTTTCTTTCTTTATTGAAATCCTGGCTGGCTTCACACTGCTGGCCACAAGTAACATCTCTGCATAGTTCCTGTCATCCCAGAGTGCTTCAGCGTACACATCTTGCTACTGAATGTAGCCACCTCTGGCGTGGGGTTCAGCGCTCTCGGGGAGGGCTGAATTTTGGCAAAGGGTACCAGAGCAAGCCTCACTTGGGAAGTGCCATGGCATCCCTTTATTCCTGTAGTGTAGACAGGACCATGCAAAAGTGCTATTGCTAAATTCCAGGCCTTGCTCAGGGCAGAGCTGGAGCTAGGGGCAGGTGCCAGGCTTGGGAGGCACTGGGCGTGTTGACTGCTTTTGTTGTTAGAGGTGAAAGGGAAAATAGGAGAATGGCCCAGCTATTCTGAATGTGGATTCATAGTTCACTGCCTGCTAGAATGTTGCATTTTCCTTGACCCTCCTAAGATGTAGTCAGGCCTGCCCTGGCAGGTGTAGAAGGGGCAGGTTCCACCGGTCAGTCAGAAATACAAGGAAGAAGTGGAGGGCGAGCCCAGCTGTGATATTGTGAGACGTGTTTACTCAGAAAGCTTTGAGGAAAAGAATTTTTTTGTTTGCTTGTGTGTAGCATGACCCTAGCATACAGATTTTCCTTACTTGACAGGGGTGACTCAGACATGCAGGTTGTGCATCAGAGTCATGAAATGGGCTACAGATGAGGTTAACGAACAGGTGGGTGCTAAAGATGCTCCTCACCTCAGATGCCGTTTTGACTAGGGCCAGTCCTGCCTCAGTGACTCTGTGGTGTAGTGTATTCAGGAATCCAGTTGGTATCTTCCTTGTCCCAAGAATGGAACCTATGGAAGCAAATAGCTTCTCTCTGTGAAAACGCTGCTCAGAGGAATGCTGCAACCAGGTTCATAGTAACAGGAAGAGGAAGGCGTACGAGGCAACATGGGAAAAGAATGGGTTAAAGAGTATTTAGATGAGTCACATGTATTCAAATTGGCAGAGCCTGATGAAATTCGTTCTGGGGGTACTTCAGGAACTAGCTGAAGCAATCTCAGAACCACTAGCAATGATCTGTGAGAATTCCTTGAGGACGGATGAAGTCCTAGAGGACTGGAGAAGGGCAAACCCTTGTACCTGTTGCTAAAAGGGGAACAGTGAAGACCTGGGAGTTACAAACCTGTCAGCCTAACTTTGCTACCTGGAGTGATACTGTCATCAGTTATTAATTTTTAGGTGCCTAGAGGTTTAATAGTATCAGAGGGGTAGCCATGTTAGTCTGGATCTGTAGCAGCAACGAAGGGTCCTGTGGCACCTTATAGACTAACGGAAAAGTTTAGAGCATGAGTTAACTCAGGAAAGCTCATGCTCTTAAACTTTTCTGTTAGTCTATAAGGTGCCACAGGACCCTTCGTTGCTGCTAGAGGTATAATAGCATTGCAAAGACTAGCTAGCATGGGTTTGTCAAGAACAAATCAAGCTCATTTCCTCCTTTGACTGGGCCACTGGGCAAGTAGATGGGGGCAAGCAGCAGGCATGATATATCTTGATTTTTTAGGAAGGCTTTTGACACAGACCCACATCACATTCTCGTAAGTAAACTAGGGATGTGATCTGGATGAAATTGCTACAAGGTGAATGCAGACTTGTAAGGCTGCTCTCCAGGAGTAATTCTCAGTGGTTCGTTATTTGATTGGGAGGGTGCATCAAGTGATGTCTGCAGGGTCTAGTCCTGGCTCTCGTAGTTGTCAGTGTTTGCCCTGAGTAATGGATAAGAGTGTGTTTATAACATTGCATGTGGCATCAAGCTAGGAGGGATAATAAGCACTTTTGAGAATGAAACTAGAATTAAAAAGGATCTTGACAAATTGGAAAACAGGTCAGAAATCAGCAAGATCAACTATAGAACTACACAACGGGGAGTAACTGGAAAGGCTGTAGTACTGAAAAGGGCGTGGGTGTTACAGTGGATTACGAATCAAATGTGTTGTGGCTCCAAACAAGGCCAATATTCTGGGAAGTGTCACTCGGAGTGGCACATGTCAGGCACAGGAGGTAATTGTTTCATGCTACGCTTTTGAGGCCTTGGCGGGGCGCTACGTGCCGTTCTGGGTGTTGCAGGAAAGTTACAGATTAATTGGAGAGCAACAAAAAGGATTAGAAAACATGATTTGTAAGAAAAGCTTTAAAAACCCAGGGCATGATTAATCTTGAAAAGAAGACCAAGGACAGGACCTGAGAAGTCTTGAAGTATCTTAAGGGCTGTTAGAGAGAGGCCTGTAGTGAGTTCTTCTCTATGTCCACTGAAGATGGGGCAGGTGATGGTCTTAATCTGCAGAAGGAGATTTTTATTCAATATTTAACTTTCAGGGTGGAGATATTGAGGAAGAGGTTTCAACGGGAAGTTGTGGAAATTCTGTCATTAAAGGTTTTTAAGAACAGGTTGGACAACATGGTTCTGCCTTATCTCAAAGGGCTGGACTTTGACCTCTTGAGATCCCTTCCAGGCCTACACTTCAGTGCATCTCTGGAGGTGTGTTCCACCTCAAAAACTGCCCTAGCCTGCACTAATAGACTGTTTTGGGGGTTGATTTTTTTTTTTTTTTTTTTTTTTTTGGCCGGGTGAGGGGGTGGGAATCAGGGGAAGGGTGGTTATTGCTTGTGTGTGAAAAAACTAAATATGCCACAGCCTGGGATAACCACTTTTCCATGTCAATCTTAACAGTAAATTATTTGTAGACCATTTTTCCCCATCATAGTTGTCACTTAGCCAAGCTAGAGTTCTTCTTTTATTCTGATAAACAATTCTGGCATGCTGAGATTTCCTGCCTGCTGTTCAGCCCGCATTTTCAGAACTCTTCTCTAAACCACTTAAAACAGCCACTTTGGTCCATGCACCAGCTTTTTTCTCACCACAGCCATTTGCCAGATATGTTTATCACTCCATGCCGATTACACTGCCTCTCAGTGCATTCTGGGAAAAATCTGGACATCTGCTCCATGATGCCTCAGCAAGGAGTAAACTGCTTGGCAGGCCTATGAGTAACGGCAGTAAGCATGCGGAGTAGTGTACTCCGGCACATCCTGTTACTCAGAGAGCTGGGAGAGAAGAGAACTAGCCAGTACAGTCATACTGGTGCAGCCGCAAGCTGTGTCCGTGGCGGAAACCGTGCCAGACTGTTTGTAGGAGAACAATCACGTGCCAACCAAGGATTAACCTTCTAGTGGTCTTGTAGGTCTAAGACTGAGTCCACCCCTTTTCAGCTGTGTCTGTGCTGTGGCGTGAGTTAAGCCCTGAGTATTTGCTTGAAACATGAGTTCTGCGGTGTTTTCCGGAGTCTGTAACTTGAAATGCAAAGTGCAACGCTGGTTCTGGGGTTTCTGAATGCAGGAGAACGGAGGCTTCAAGCAGATGCTCTGCTCTTAACTCCTGCCACGGCACAGAGGAAGGCGAGCTGTGAGCGAGGATATCAGCATCGGCTTTATGAAATGAGGGGAAGCCAGGCGGTTGATAAAACGGGCTTGGGGTACACAGAGCCTTCCAATGGACGGTTGCTCCAGGCTCAGGACCCTTTGAAGCTTCTGTGATCTGGTTGAGGCCTCAGGAATTGTCACTCCTGAGCCATGCTGATGTGTGCCTGCAGCTCTCGCCCTGCCTCTGCGCAGTTGTGCAGCGTCACACGACAACGAGCTGCCCTGTTATGAGGAGACAGCCACCGTTAGCTGCTTCGAGCTCTTTAAACTGTTTTATCCGGGGGCCTTGGTAGTTGGATGTCCAAACGGCAAAGTGTAGTACACAGAGATCCCAGTAAACTGCCCTAGTAGATGGATTAGTGACCGACCTGAACTCTCTCAGATCAGGGATGGGTGTGTTTTCCCTTCCATTTCTAGAGCGAGGAACCATGCTCAGGAAGGCGAGGGGTTCAGACACTGGAGACCATGCAGGGGTAACGAAGGACAGCTGGGAGCGAGCTGCGGGATACGTTTCGTGCTCAGTTAGCAATGTGTGCGTACCTCATGGGAGGGGGTGATGTTGCAGTTAGGGTGTATGTGGTTGGTTAAGGAAAGCACAGCCAAGCATTGCTCTGGGTCTGGGTAGTACCAGCAGGGGCCTCCTCGGTTTGCAAAGGATGTCTGCAGGCCTTTCACACCAGCGTGTCCGCAGTGTTAGACTTGTGGGGCTAATTGCGTCTTCGTCACTTTTATGTCAAGTTAAGGCAGTGAAAAGGGCCCACCTACATCACCTCAGACCTCTTGCCAAACTAAGCGGCTCAATCATTTGGCTCTTGTGCCGAGAGTTGCTCTCCATGCACCGGTCTGTACCTGCCCCTTGTGTCTAAGGGCCCGTGAACCAAATGTGCCCTGAAAGCTGACAAACCTGGGTAATTTTGCAGGACACTTGAGAGATACTAAAGCCCTGCGGCCCATCTGGGGGAGCCTCCTGCCAGCAGCCTCCGTCTGTTTAGCATCTTTGTAACTGGCAGCTTAGCACCAGTAACATTTGGCTGCGTGACACTGAGTTAGTGCTTCACTTAAGGCTTACAATGTTCATTATACCCATTCTTCCGCTGCCATTGTTGGTGGGTGACTGCAATTCTCTGGAAGCGGCTGCAAAACGAAGCTGGCAATCAGAAGCCCAGGTGCCCTTGTTCGTGACTGCTCTCTAGCCTCGCCTCGCCTCTCATGTTTCCATTTGGGGCTATTTGTTTTGTGTGGAGTAGGGCGCTTTGTACTTCTGCATTCCATGCTCCTGATGTGCACTTGTGTTACAGTCGGTTAATCGGGCAGGGTTTCCATTTAGTAGACAGAGCTTACACAGGGTTAGGAAATAGCTAGTTTAATGGGAATCTGACGCCGGTGAGCTGAATTCCATGTTGGTACTCTCCAAAGGAAGGCCCACCCTGCCAAGTCAACTCTTTGAACCTCCGAGGTTTGGGTTTTACAGGGGACGTGTGAGGGCTGTGGGCACAGCAGAGTGAATTCATGGTGCTTTTGTTTTGTCCTCTCAGGAGTTTAAGGAGGGCCGCCGAGCCAGTCACACAGCTCCACAGGTGCTTTTCAGCCACAGGGAACCCCCCTTGGAACTGAAAGACACGGACGCGGCAGTAGGCGACAACATTGGCTACATCACCTTTGGTAAGCTGGCCCGAGAAAGGCCACGTTTCCCTGTCCTTCAGCGCCTGTCGCACAGAGCTGCTGTGTGCAGTCTCAGAGCCTAAGACTGGGAGTGAAACAGTGAAACTTCCAGTGACGTGGTTCTTCGTACGGAGTGGGAGGTGGTGCAGAGATAGATGCAGCCCTTCACTTTGAGGGGTCAGGTACGTGTCCTGCTGGGCAGTGAATCTGACACTCACTCTCGCTGAGGCAGCCTGTAAACTTCAGTTGTCTTGTTATATCTCCATAAAGTGCCGTGCCCACAGCTGGGGGTGACAGTCTCTATTGGACACGAGGTCCTAGCCTAGGACCGCGGCATGGCTCAGCAAGGAGGGCGCTCGTGGCTCCAGGCTGGGAGAAGGCTGCCTGTTAAGTCTGATGCGATAGGTCAGCGCGGTGTGGGAAAACATTGAGTGCTTTAGCGCCATGATCCTTGGCCCTTTGCATGCTGTTAATGGCACCTTGTCCTGATGCGTTTGGATCCCAGTGCCCCACAGCTTTATACAAAGTAGTAATAGCAACAGCAACCTGTCTGAGTCCCTCTCAGAGGGGACAGAGATGAAATGGAATTACTATAGTGCACAAACGTTCTAGGGGGTAACTGAAGTTCATATCATAGCTTCATCTATGATCTTGCCTCTCCCCTGGATAAAAAGAGTCTGTGTCCATTTGCTGTGTTCAAAGTGCTCTCCAGAATGGCAGAGGAGGAAGTAGACAGGGGAGGTTAATCTTTTGATCGTCCAGATCATTAAGCGTGTGAAATAATGGGAAGACCAGAGAGACGCTTACAGTTTGATGCATCACGTTGTTTGGAAACGAGAGTTTCAGCTGACGACAGATGCGGTGCAGCTTTGAGTTATCAGTTTGGGGAAGCTGTGCAATTATTTTTATATAATTTGGCCACATTTGAGAGATGCTCTGTTAGAGGCACGTTCTGAATGCACAGCTGAGAGCTGGAATGTCTGTCTCGGCTCTTCAGCGTTCTCTTTGGTCTTAAGTACCAGAGGGGTAGCTGTGTTAGTCTGGATCTGCAAAAGCAACAATGGGTCCTGTGGCACCTTATAGACTAACAGAAATGTATGAGCATAAGCTTTCATGGGCAAAGACCCGCTTCGAAGTGACTGCATCTGACGAAGTGGGTCTTTGCCCACGAAAGCTTATGCTCATACATTTCTGTTAGTCTGTAAGGTGCTGCAGGATACCTCGTTGCTCTTTGGTCTTGGACAGATCACCAGAGCTCTGCATCTAATTTTGTCCGTAAGGCAGAGGTACTTGCTTCCCAGGAGTGCTGTGAGAGTTAGTTCATATTTGAAAAGCACCACCTGGTATCATATTCTCCCCCCGGAGTAGAGTTCTCTCTAGTCTATTTTTGTGCCACTTTTCCAAGGAGTTAGGACAGGTGTGTGTGGGTTAGACAGACCTAAGTGAGGATTGTTCTCCAAGACTCTGGGAACAAGGACACCAAGGAGTGAGCCAACACCTGTATGTAGACACAGCATACACCACACGAGTAGGTTATGCACTTGGTATTGGCCTAGTGTACATTATGTGCGTGGATGTTGGGACACTGTTAACTGATCAGGTTCTTCCCACAGTTCTGCTCACATGTGAGATATCCCACGATGTTTGCAAAGCTGAAATCGACTTTGGCATTAGAAAATAAGAAACTTGTCCAAGCCAAAGTTCTCAAATACCTAGTACCAAGGACACAGAGGCCAGGGCTGCATGACTGAGTTATTCTGAAATAAGACATTTCAGAACAGCTGTTATGAAATAACACAGCTACCCACAGAATGTATTTTGAAATAGCACATCTGGGGACACAGCGCTGTTTCCAAATGGTGCCCTGGAATGCCATTATGGCTTCTTTTGGAATCGCGCTGTTCCGTGCCTCCCTTTGCGCTCTTGAGAGCAGAACGCAGACCTCCTGCTGCCTTCCTTTGTGGGACAAAGCAAAGTTCAGACTGAGGTGGTGTTGCTGTACGTGTCTGTAGGAGAGTCGTGAGCTAAGATTTTGTATCTCAGAAGACAACAGGAAACATCATGGGCAATATGGCAGCACAACCTAATAACACATCTGAGACCATGCTGTGATGGAGTCGGGGGGGGGGGGGTGCATGTGTGAGTCAGGCTGGATGTCCGAGGCAAGCAGCAGCTCCCAGTGGCTAAGGATGACCCTGGGGCTACAACTGGCAGATAACACCTCTGCCTGAACAAAGAGCAGGGAGGAGCTGAGCTGGGTTTTGAATCGGGGGCGGCAGTTAGAGGCTGGGGAAGGGAGAGCTGGAAGGCAGCCAGCCTGAGGAGGGGGAAAGCTACACCCCAGAGGGGCACCCCTCGGGGTCTTCCCCCCAGGACAGGTTGGAAGGACTGTCTCGGGCTGCTATGCTGTTGCTTCTGTGAGAAACTGGGCATCTGTTGCCTAATAAACCTGCTGTTGTACCTGCTGAGTGAGAGTCACTCCTGCCAGCGGACGGGGTGCAGTGCAGGGGGACCCCTGAACCCCATCACACATGCCCATGCCTGTGCCCTGCAACTTGCTTCAGGTTACAGGCTTTGGGAGCAGCTCCTCTTCAGTGTCCATAACTGCCCCTTTGTGAGATCAGCCCATGCTGGAGGCCTGTCCGCCATCGGGATGGTAACAGCCCTTGGCACAGCTGGTGCCTTGCTTCCTGGGCCAGTGTAACTAATAGCACTTGGCTTATCCAGCAAGCAGAGAGGTGGCTGGGCAGTGCCGAGACCCGCCTTTTCTGAAAGTCTGCGCCAGAAGGAGGCGGCGTTTCCTCCTGGGCAGTAACTTCCCTCCAGATGTGTCGGGGTTTACGCAGATTGTTCAGGGGTGGCGCTGCAGTTAGCATCCAGAATGCTTCCCAAGTGCAGTGCCCTGCCCTGCTCTTCTCTGCCAGCATGGAGCTAGGCGTGGGGGGCATGGGCAGGGTCTGGTGATGCACAGGGTTCATACCAAGGTTGGTACCCCGACAAGAATACCGTGTTAATTTACCATGGGAAGCCACACCTTCTCTAACTGGCCCCTGAACTCTGAATGGTGCTGCGGCTCGCCTGTGCACATTACCTCTGGTAGATTTCAGCTCTGTCATTAGAAAACACGTATGGTTTTAGTTAGCCAGGTGTCCACTTACCATGGGAGTGGCCAAGTTTCCTGTGGTCCCATAAAGTTTGTTTACAGCCACCAGTCCCGGCTCTCAGTGTTCTGTGCTGTTACTTAGCTGGAATTTACCCCCACACATCAGCCCAGTCAGCAGTGGAAGTGTTGGTAATGCGGCTGAACCATGTTGACTTCCCCTGGTTTGGCAAATTTTTTCATTTGGCACCAGTCAGGTCTCGAAGGTGCCAGACGAGAGGTTCAGTCTGTAGTTTAGAAGAGGCAGGTGGGATTAGGTTTCTTTCCTTGTTTCGTTCACTGACCAGACGAGTTCTTAGTTCATTTTGCATCTCTGTCCTCTTACTGTAGCCATTGAAAGATGTCCCTCTAGCCTAGGAAAAGCGAATGAGACGTACTCCTCACAGGTGCAATGATGTGATTTCTTCAGGTTAACGCCCATCGCTGGCCATTCAGACTCACCAGTCAAACAGCCGTCAGGGTTGCTGTGGCCACTCTCATGGCATGAGACCACAAGTATTGCAGAAGTGCTGTTAAACCTGCTGTTAAAATTCCAAGTGCCATTCAGGCGTGTGGTGTGGGCAAAGGCGCTCTCGTAGCCCTCTTGAGCATTAAGGCTTGTGTGTTCAAACAGCTCTTCAGTAGGTGCTCGTAATCAGCAGACACGGCTGAGTCTGCCCCGCCACTTGAATGAGCAAGAGGCATTCTCTCTAGCTGGTGCTTAGCCTGGGTCATGAATAAAACTCTTTGCTGTGTTGCTTTATCTTGCCAGTGCTGTTTCCCCGCCACACCAACGCCGCTGCCAGGGACAACACCATCAACCTGATCCACACGTTCCGGGACTACCTGCACTATCACATCAAATGCTCTAAGGTACAGTGGGCTGGCTCCGGAAGGGACTGTGCTGATTTCACGTCACACTGTGTTCTGACGAGGTGTGGGGCAATAAACAGCCTGAGGAAGGCTTTAAATGCAGAATTTGTCTCAGCCTCTCTGATTCACATGCCGGTAGCGCTGAGAACACAACATGTAGCCCTGAGAAGAGGCAAGTGCTGTGTAAGCGTCAAGGCCTGTTCTCCCTGAATGGGGAGACGGTCGGCAGAGAATGTGTGGTTTGTACCCTGCCTTCTTCTTTAGCGCTGTCTGTAAGGCAGTATTGCAGGTCGTAGCCATCTTGCAAGGGCGATTTGTCCCCCCCATCGGAGCATTCACTCCCACCTCTCTGCAGGAAATAGGAATTGCCCCTTCAGGGAGACCGTCCGCCGAGTTTAGCCCTGAGCTGATGTTTGCGGACCCAAGTGTGAGGTCAGAACCTTTACCAGTTTGTTTTTATGTCAATGCAGGCCTATATTCACACGCGTATGAGGGCGAAAACATCAGACTTCCTCAAGGTGCTGAACCGTGCCCGGCCAGACGCAGAGAAGAAGGAAATGAAAACAATCACGTGAGTATCAAAGGGGAGGGACCCATGAGCCTGGGAGAGAGACTCTGTTCCTGTCCCAACCAGCACAGGTGTGCACTGGCGAGCACCGCCGCAGCTGGGCGTGGCGCGTGCCCGTTGAAAAGACAAGACTCTCTAGCAGAGAGCGGCTCTATAAAATGGAGCAGTTTTGTGCAGGGCCTCAGGAAGCCCTGGGAAGTGGGCAAGAGGAGAGAGAATCTTACTTTGTTCTTTAACAAGCTTGGTAATTTCCTGGCTTCTCATCTCAGACTGCCAGGTAATTTTGTAAGGCATTTCCTCGATTCGGAAAGGGGAGATCGAGGTGGTGGAAGGCAGGAGATTGGATGCGCAGATGCATTTTTATGCTTCTGTATAGAGCATCTTCTGTACGAAATGCATTGCTGGGGTGTGCAGAACAAAGCCTCCTAAGGCTGGGCTAGCTGGGACTTGGCTGGCTGAGTTTCTGCAGCTGCTAGTTTTACTCTGCAAAGGAAAGGCTCCTAATATGCGTATTAAAGTGCAGTTGATTCTCCAGAATTAAAAACTCATTGAATTAAACCCATTCTCCTTCATCTTTAAATACTGTTGAGACCAGCTAGAAATTTGTGAAGAGCGGCTGATGGGTCACCTGAACGCTGTTGTCGTTATGACAGAAAGGGAGCGTAGTAAGTGCTGCGGGTTTAACTTTGAATGTCCTGCCTTTGGTTGCATAGGCTGATGTTTTGACAGTTCCCTTCAGAGTCAGTTGATCTCCTTCATGGGATCTGACTGCAGACTAATTAGTTAACAGATTTCACCCTGAAATCCGCCTAGAACCTAAAATTCAATCCCACTGTGGCAAACTTTTCCCTCTCTCCTGCATTTGAAAAGCAAGCCCACTTTCCAATCGTTAGTCGGGGCCTTCCCTCCTGGCGGGAACCCTGGGAGAGAGGGGACACCCTGGGAACCCAAGGCTGACTTTTCCTTACGCTGGCTTTGTGGTCTTGGACAAATGGAGTTACTGCTCTGTATCCCTTTCTGTTTAAAGGGGACAGTGCCAGAACCTGCCCCCTCCCCAGGTGGTGAGGGTGTCTGCAGAAGGCTTGCCAGCCATAAAACATTTAGCAGGCGTCCTACGATTAAAGCACCTAAACAACCAGTGGATGGTCGAGATGCTAAAGGAGCACTCAAGGATGACGAGGCTATTGTGGAGAAACTAAACTAATTCTTCGCATTGGCCTTCGCAACTGAGAATTTGCGGGAGGTTCCCAAACCTGAGCCATTCTCTTTTAGATGGGACGTCTGAGGAACTGTCGCAGGTTGAGCATCATTAGAGGAGGTTTTGGAACAAACTAATAAACCGTAGTAAGTCACAGGACCACACGGCCTTCACCCAAGAGTTCTGAAGGAACTCGGTCGTAAAACTGCCAGACTGTTAACCAGTGTATAACATATCATTTAAATCAGTTCTGTACCAAATGACTGCAGCGTGCCAAATGTGACCCCAATTTTAAAAAGGGCTCCAGAGATGCTCCCGCAGCAATTAGGCCCGTTAGCCTGACTTCAGTACCGAGCAAACCGGTTGAAACTATAGAATTGCCAGATACGTAGGTGACTCTAATTTACTGGGGAAAAGTCAACATGTTTTTGTAAAGGGAAACCATGCCTCACTGATCTAAAATTCTTTGAGGGGAGTAAAAAAGGAGGTGGACAAGGGAGATCCAAGGGGTATGGGTACTTAGATTTCTTGAAAGTCTTTGACAGGGTCCCTCACCAAAGGCTGTTAAGCAAAGTGAGCTGTCCTGGGATAAGTGGGAAGACCCTCTCATGGACTGCTAGGTGGTTAAAAGCCAGGGAATGAAGTGTAGGAATAAATGATCAGTTTTCAGAATGGAGAGAGATAAGTAGCGACAGGTCCTGGGGTCTGTGCTGGGACTAGTCGTGTTCGACTTACACTTAAATGATCTGGAAAAGGTAAACAGTACAGGGTCAAGTTTGCAAATAGTACAAAATGACTCCAAATAGATGACTCCCGGGCAGACTGTGTAATTAGTAGACGACGGGTTTACGTCTTCCCACCACACATCGTTAACGTGCAGAATATGTTGCAAGAGAATGTCGTGAAGGCCAAAGCTACGTAGCAGGGCTCAGAAAAGAGCTAGATAATTCACGACGGTTGGGTCCTTCAGTGGCTAGTAGCCAGGATGGGCAGGGCTGGTGTCCCTGGAAATGGGCGACAGGAGGGATCACTTGACGATTGCTTGTTCTGTTGATTCCCTCTGGGGCACCTGGCATAGGCCACTGCTCGAAGACGAGTGGGCTGGATGGACCTTTGGGCTGATCCCGTATGGCCGTTCTTCCGTTAAGGTGCTTTGAACGTTGAACACGTGGTAGACGTCATTAGTATCCTCACAGGAAACTTCCGCTGCCCCGTGAGCAAAAGAGGATCCCAGAAAATCTAAACGTGAGCAGTAGCCATTCGCTCACCATGCGACAGTGTGAATGCGAGTCTGTCACTATGACTGGAGAGCGTCAGGGTGTAAGCCTTTGGCTGTGTCTTGTACGGGTGTGGCTGGCTGTCACCCCAAGACAATGCTGTTTGAAGGTGCTGGGGAAGGGTCATCCTTGGGCACTGGGGAAGGCTGACCCGTCTTCAGCAAAACAAAGCAGCAGAAATGTAGCACTTTAAAGACCAACAAAACGATTTATTCGGTGATGAGCTTTCGTGGGACAGACCCATGAGAGCTCATCACCATCTGAAGAAGTGGGTCTGTCCCACGAAAGCTCATCACCGAATAAATCGTTTTGTTGGTCTTTAAAGTGCTACATTTCTGCTGCTTTGTTTGTTGGAGTCCAGACTATCACGCCGACCTCTGTTACTATTCTTACCTGACTCCTGGTCAGTGAAAGACCAACAGCTGCAGCTACTCTGCATGAGAATCCCATGTAATCGCCTGTTTCCAAGGGGAGCGAAGGCTTTTATCTCACACCTGTTTAGCCCAGATGATGGGAAAATGCTAAAATGTCTGTCTTGCTGTCATTTAAGCGGGTGGTGGTTCTTAGCTTGGCTGACCTCAGTACGTACCTTTAAGGGACTTGTTTTCTGCCGGTCTCCAGCTGGAGTGCCGTCCTTCCGGGTCTGGTTTGCTGTGAAAGAGCAGGCAGTTGGGGAGCTTGTGGGCACATGCCTGCCGAGGTCTCTCGGGGGGGTTGGGCTCATGGGGTCTGCTGCAAGGTCTCGCAAGCAGCTCTGTAACGGCGTGAGCTTACCATGCACTGGAATGTCATGCATGGGTTTTCTGTAATGATCGGTAAGTTAGGCCATTGCAGGCCTGGAGCTCAGCTCAGCTCCCTCGCTGACCCCAGCGTGCTTAGCTACGGGTTAGACACCGGGCCTAAAAGAGGAGGAGCCAGGACGTATCTCCCGTTTTCCAAAGAGTGCGAACTTCCCTGCTCTAATGTGGACGGTCACAGCTTACTGCCTCGGACGCCTAGGGTGGGTGGGGCAGAACTTTCTTGCCCCCTACAGTAGAGCGGGTGGACTGAACAAATCTAGATTCAGGCTGTTGGAGGGGCATGGAGAGAACCACACAGCAGTTCTCAGCTGGGTTAGACCTGTTGATGAGCAAGGCGTTGGCTTCCCTCGCTGAGCCATCACACAAAGGGAGGAAGGTGTGTCCTGGTGGGGGGCTGGGCAGGCAGTGGGCCTGGAGGTAGAGTTGGGCTGTGGAGGCTCAGATACAAGAGCATAACCCTGATGGTGGGGTGGGTTAAGGTGCACATGTCACTCACCCCTTTTCCTGTACTCTGCCATGGTCTTGGCTTATTGCCCCCTCGCTTCTTGTTCGCAGGAGCCTCTCGCGTGCCAGACAGGTCTCTGGCGGCTTCCTTCAGCAGGCAGAGTCCCACACAAGTGTCATGGTCCAGAGCCAAAGGCTGACAGGCAGAGCAGTTGAGGCCAAGACAGGAAACAGCAGATAGGTACAGAAGAAAGGCAGCTGGCTCAGTCCTCCAGCCAGCGGTCAGTCCTCTGGAGGACTAGACAGTAAAGCCGGGGCTGTAAGTGGATAGTACCAAATTGCCTGTAATGCTGTTTGGTGTTCTAATGCAACTTGCTTATCTAGCAGGGTGACTGGACAGGAAGCGGCTAGTTCCTGGCGTGAGCAACAGGTTAGTCTGGTGCCCTCCCTCACGCCTCAGAAGAAATGCTTGCAGGGTTCCCAGGTCGCATGCAGTGCTGTCAGAGAAGCATCCCTAAGGCACTGTGCTGAGCTGTGGGCCCGGCCAGTCCCTGGTGCACACGCTGTCAAGTGGGCACATTTTGGCAGGATGTAAAGGCGCAGCTCTGAAATAGTCATTGTTGGCTGTAAGTGGTGTTAGAGATGGGAGAGGTTCATCCCCTGGGCTTTATCCAGGCTCCCTGAAGCGATTGGTGCATCTCCTGTCTGAGTGACGTTGCTGGCTGTGTTTGACTTCAAAACTCAACTTAGGAAATCTCCAGGCTGGAAGGAATGTAGCGACAATGGGAAGGGGTTAATCTCAGTCGCCTCACACCGTTTGCTCGGTGTTCACCTTTTGCACGTCACAGCCTGAGCCATGAAAATAGATGTCGGTTTTACCTTCCTTCTCTCAGGCGTCTGCTGTGAGAGGCTGTTTGGGGAAGTCTGCGAAGGCCTCTGCAGTTTCCATTCTAGGACATCTTCCAAAGCTAGATTTCGGCTCTGGTGCAAATCCTATATCCCCGTTGCAGCACCAGGAGTAAGCGGAGCTCTGCAGCAGCCGATTGTTCTGTCTAGCCGGGGGTTACTGTGCAGGGCCTTGTGAGGGATCTTGCCATGGAAACACTCGGGTGTGTGGGTTTGTATGTGCACCCTTCCGTGGGGAACAGGGAAACACTGGGAAGGAACAAAAGAACCACGCACAGAAGTGTTACGTCCCTAGAGATGTGCTAATGCAAATCCCAGGTCAGCCTGTGCACTCTGTCCGTGTTCAGACTGTAGCTGGCCTTATTAGAAAGGGACCAGGCTCACTTCTAATCCAAGTTGTTGCCCACTGGTGATAGAGCTGTTGCTTAGGTACGCCCTCCTCCTGCCCTCTTACAGGCTGCCCTCTGGCAGCAGTGAATTGCTTAAACCTCTGCCATGGAGCTGCAGTGTCAAGTGCTAATCCCTTCTGAGTAACAGGTTTGAACCGGGAGCTCGGGGTTAGTGCGGTACCGTTCTCTGCGCTTGCAGACTGCCTCTGCGCACCTGGGACTGCCTGGGAAGGGCAGAGGGCACAGCAGCCTGGGCCCAGTGAGCTGTGGCTGGTGGCTGTGTTCATTCTCCAGAAGGCAGCTGGTTCATTTCAGAGAGGAGAGGAGTTCTGCCATAGCTGGGGCATGGGTAGAGGTTTTAACATGGTTCCTCCTTGTGTCACATCTGTCCGGTGCCTCAGAGCCCCTTAGTGTGTCACACGCTGGTGTAAGCCCAGGCTCAGGTCTAGGCCTGCTGCCCAGCATCCACACATCCAGTGTTAACCTAGGGGCTGAGCCCTGTGCTTTGCTGTGAGTGCACAGGCCTGGTTTACAAATGGAAGCCACACTGCTGCATAAACCCAACAGCTGCGATCAGCATTCACCCGTTGTCTGCTGGCCTGGTCTTCACGTTTGCTGGCGGAGTGCCCGGGGGTTTCAGGGCACACTGATCTGAAGAAGCTTTTAGCAGAGAGCTGCTTCCAGGTCTCACGAGCACAGCCAGACTTGGGTGCCCACTGCCTGGGCGCCTCGCACATGCAGCCCCAAGGACAGAGCGAAACAGAGAGCAGAGCAGAACCAAAGTGGCTGCTCAGCGTGGCTGGTGCGGGGGGGTGGGCGGCAGAGCTCCCGGCTCGGTGTGGCTGGGTGGCGGGCGGGGGGGCGGGCAGAGCTCCTGGCTCGGCATGGCTGTGGAAGATGACAACCCACAACACTGTGGCTGCTCCTGCTCCCTGGGCTGTACGTACAAAGGTGTCAGGCTGGTGAGTGGGAGCCAGCCTCCGAAATTCCCCACGCCTCCCTTGGGGTGCCCTGTCCCTGCCTCCTGGAGCATGGCAGCTTAAGAGATCGTGGGGAGTGGTGGACGTGAGCCACTCTGCCCGTCCAGCACTCCTGCTGAGAAGCAAGGCCCAGGTGCAGGGATCACCCCATTCTGCCACTGGTGCTCCTCCTGGGGAGTGGGGGAAGCCCCTGCACCCAACCCCACTCTTGTGCAGGGTGCCGGGCGGGCAGGGGAAGCTGGCAGGACTGCCAGACCAGGGCAGGGCAGGGCAGGCTCCGTGCCCCAGTCCCCTTTTCCTGGGGGCCAGTAACGTGCCTCTCCCCTTGGGTGCTGGAGCCAGGCTGGGGTGGGCAGCAGCGCTGCCTGTAAGCGCAGCGCTTGGGCAGCTGATTGATTGAGTGTGTGCCCCCCGCAGCTGCCCATTGCAGACCTTCAGCCTGGCCAAGTTCTGGAGACGGTTGTCTAATTATCACCTGCACAGGTGCACCTGGGCGTGCCCCTGCCCTGTGTCTCAGCCCAGCTGCTCCGCGTACAGCCTCCTCCAGGAGCAGCTGTTCCCCGGGGACAGCCCAGAGGGGCTCGTTATGCTGTTTATGCACCTTGCCCCAGAGTCCCGGCAGGAGGGGGTTCCCACAGCACCACCCAGAGGGTTAGTGTGGAGGCCGGGCAGGGAGCGGAGGAGGAAGCAGTGCAGGATAAAGTTGCTGTGACTCAGGGTTGGACGCTGCATGGGGGTGCCAGAGCTCTGCGTTCACGCCCGGCTCAGAAAATCCCCAAGGCAGGTTTGAATTGTGTAGCCACTGGAGTGCAGGGTTGCCTGGGGTGAGCCTACTGGCCTAGGCTTACGTTGCTGTGCAGCCAGACCGGTTCTGCTCCTGGTGTTCCTGGGGCCAGACGACAGGGCTGGGGCGGGGTGGTTACCATGTGTGTATCGGCCTGGCCCTGGTGAGTGGAGTCTTCCTCCACTTAATGCTCTCCCAGCAAACTGCCCCAGGGAAGTAAACCAGACCGACTGCCCGACCCTCTGCCACTGGTCACCCTGTCCTTCGGGGCACGTGCCCATTGTCTAGGCATGTTCCCCTCCCGCCGCTCACTCACAGTTCAGTCCCTGCGTGGGCTTCGAGGCCTGCCATAACCTTCCCCTCTCACTTCCTTCCATGCTCCCTGCAGTTCTCTTCCTCTCCCCTTTCCTGGCAACCGCCCATCCCCCTGCATCTCCGAGCAGCCTCCCTGTTTCCTGCTGAGCATCTCTTCTGACAGCACTCCCCAGAGCCTGCCTTCCCCAACGGCGCAGTCTCACCTGCGCTGAAGGGGGCTGCGGATGCCTGGAGCACCGAGCGACTGGGTAACCCGCCGGGTGCATGGCCAGAGAACCCCCCTAACGCTGCCATTCTGCTCCTCGCAGGGGGAAGACGTTCTCATCCCGTTAGCGCACGGGGCGTGGCAGAGGCCACTACTGAAGACAGAAGGCTGGAGCACTTGCTACTTGATAATCGTAGCTTGTAACGTTGCACCTCTCTGGGCTCTTAAGGAATACAACCAATCGGGGTCTGTTTTGTACCACAGGTGGGGGAGTGATCTGCAGAAACGAGCTGTGCTTGCAAGGACTTACTAGTTCCAAAAACAAACCAACCTGAGTTCCATTTCGATCAGTTTCTTTCTTTTCTTTTTTTTTTTTTACCTTCTTCCTTTTTAAGCTGTTTTGCTTTGCAATATGTTACTGGTAATGAGTTGCAGTATTTCTTATGAGAATAAGGCAATATTAACTTGTTTTCTTCTGAGCATTTGAGTTCAAAACTCCTGTATCTGAAGAAATACTGTTGGGGTTCATTAATAAAGGAGATCTTTCTATCTTAACTGCTCGTGGGGCTTGAGTTGTGAGAGAGAACTGGTATGGAAGACCTCCACGGAGCCCCAGTTCCCCGTGGTTTCTACCTTCTGCATGGAGTGTAGGTTGAATGAGTCCTGTGGTCTGAGCACTTTCATGTTGTCCTTGGGGTTTGGGACTGAAATTCCCCACAGTCGGATGAAAGTTTTGCCGCTTTAAATCAAAGGTGGTTTGCATTGTGAAAAAGAGGGAAAAGTATTTTCTCTGCTGTAATGTGAAACGCAGCCATTCATCGACTGGGTAACAGGCCTGATGCACTAACTGCGGTCAGGCGAGATCTTTATCGTGCCTGAGGGCCTCTGCTCTTGTGAAAGGTGACTAATGAGAATAAGACTGAGAATATCTGGATATCTTATTGCCCTTATACAAAGCCATGGTACGCCCACATCTTGAGTACTGTGTGCAGATGTGGTCTCCTCATATCAAAAAAGGTCAACGGGCACTAGAAAAGGACAACTCGACTGATGAGGGGTTTGGAACGGATCCCCTATGAAGAGAGGTTAGAGACGAGGACTTTTCACCTGAGAGGAGAGGAGACAAACGGGGGATAGGATAGAGGTACATAAAATGATGTGTGGTGTGGAGGAAGTGAACAAGGAAAAATTATTTACTTGTTCCCATAACATGAGAACTAGGGGGTCACCAAATGACATTAATGGGCAGCAGGCGTAAGCAAATAAAAGGAAATTCTTCTCTCACAGCACACAGTCGACTTGTGGAACTCCTCGCCAGAGGAGGCTGGGAAGGCTAGGGCTGTAACAGGGTTTAGAAGAGCTAGATACATTCACAGAGGTTAGGTCCATCAGTGGTTGTTAGCCGGAGGGTAGGAATGGTGTCCCTGGCCTCTGTTTGTCAGAGGGCAGAGATGGACGATGGGAGAGAGATCGTTACCTGTTCTGTTCACTCCCCCGGGGCACCTGGCATTGGCTGCTGTCTACAGACAGGACACTGGGCTAGATGGACCTTTGGTTTGACCCAGTGTAGCTGTTCTCATGTACTGCTCTGGGGGGCTGCTCGCTTGGCTGGAGCTTAGCACATAGCCTGCGTGTGCAGCCCAAGCCTGGGACTCCTGCCTGGTGCTCAGTCTCTGCTGTGGGTGTTTCACTGCTGCCCAGCTGGCAGCTGAACCTGCAGGAATATCACAACCCTCGTTTCTTTTTAAACAACTAGGAAAGCCCATTTCAAGCAGCCCTGTGAAGCAGGAGGAAGGTGGGCCGGGCACTTAACTCATGCCAGTCCCGTGGCTGCATTCAGAGGTGCTGTGTGACTTCACAGCGCCTCTCTCCAGAGCACCTCGGATCACGCGAAGCCCCTGGTTTTCCTCCGGCCACTGCCTCATGCTCCTCCCGCCTGTGGGATTTGTGAGGCCAGTACTGAAGAGAAACCGAGCACGCCCTGGCCTCAGGCTTTGGCCGGCTATCCGCTTTCCTCCGCTGAGCTGCCCGTCGCGTTGTGCTGTTAGTTTTAACACACTTAGACATACACACCTTGCCCGTTCTAGGCGGTCCTTGTGGGCACCTTTGGGGCAGGGACTGCGGGTGCTGCAGCCCTGAGTGCAGCGTGGCGCCCAGGGGCTGTGCTCAGAGAAGAGGAAGGCGGCTTTGCATACAGAGGAAGCGCCATGGGAGCTGCCGAAGCAAATCGGGGGTCAGAGCTGGCAGCTTTTGTTACACGTCTGCTCAGCGGAAGGACAGAGCCTGAGACGCTCAGGGGCTGTTTTCCCAGCCTTACTTTCCGGCAGCATCTGGCCCCCAGAGCAGCTGGCCCCTGTCCTACAATGCCCTCTGTTTCTCAGGTGCCTGTGGGCTGTCGCTGGGTGAAGAAGGGGTGAGCTAAGTGACCGCTCCCCAGGCAGGGGAAGGTTGGCGTCTAGCCCCAGGAGAGCGGCAAGGCCCCTGGGAGTTAGGCTGTGGGAAGGGCTGATACGTGCGCCCCGAAGGCTGTGAGATGACTCGGTGTGGTAAGAAACCCTCCACGACCTGAGAAGGGGGCTTGGGGCCCACGTCACTGACCGGCTGCTCTTCTCTGCCTTGCTGCCCCACAGCTCTGCCCCCAGCATCTTGAGCAGGAGCCCCCCGGAAGGCATGGGAATGACAAGCAGCAACATCCCCTTCCCCAAGGAGCGAGGCCAGTGGTACAGTGCAACACCCAGCCTGACCCTCGCTATGTCCCTTGACCGCTGGCAGGTGCCCTCGGGGCTGCCACAGCTGGCCTTTGTCTGTGCGCCCACAAAATCACACGCCCCACAGACCCAGCAGAAAGACCCAGAGCTAGGTGGAAGTTCTTGAGGTCTTTATTCAGCAGCACCCAGCCCAAACCCCGGCTTGTTAAAGTGGACCACATGCAACACCACTGGAGCAGGATTTCCGTCCACTGAATTACTTCCTCTGATCGCTGCAGAGTGGCTTCCCCAGCAACAGGCTTCCCCAGCTTAACCCTCTGCCTCCTGGAACCTGGGGAGAAGAGAGATGGGCTCTTAGTTTGGGCCTGGCCTGGCCCTCGGCTCGGCGGGGACTCGGGCGAGGGACGTGCTGAAGAAGAAGTGCCGGGAGTTGACACAGAACAGCTGGGGTTGGCCCGCAGCTGCAAGGGGGGAGCAGGGGCTGAGAGGCTGCCAGGGGTGCTGCAGCTAGGGGCTCGGCTCAGCGCTCCACGGGAGGGGTGCTGCCGCTGGACAGGCTGAGCGCGTGAGGCCTCGGCCGGCTCGGAGAGGCATCCGCGGCTATGCCTCCTGCTCCATCTCCCCTCCCTTGCCGTGTTTGCTGCAGACGGCTGTGCAGGGGTGTTCCTTGCAATGCAGCAGGCCCGGAACTCCACTTTCAAACAGGACAGGAGCCCAAGGCTGCCGGGACCGGCAGCCTCGGGCTCCTGTCCTGTTTGAAAGTGGAGTTCCGGGCCTGCTGCATTGCAAGGAACAGCCCCAGCAGGAAAGGAGCAATTGCAGGCTAGAACAGGCCATGGTTCGGGTACGTGCCTCGTGCCCCCGCAGGAGGCTGGCCAGCAGTTTGCAGGGACGGACAGACAGCAAAACAGGCTGCTCCGGCACCAGCTAGTGGCTGCCCCCCGGGGTGTCACTCATCCAGGCTGGCTGGGTGCAGGAGCTCCTCAGGTCAGTGTTGGTGTGAGCTGTCCCTGCTGGCTGGGGGCTGTGTGATTTGCCTAGGAGGCAGCACCTCTCCACATACAGCTGGGATGACCATGGAGTTTGCATGCCTGCTGCTGCTTCCTCAGCGTAGCAACTACTGTGAACGGTCTCCGCCTGGCAAGCTGAGTTTGCGCTAATTTTTTTTTCCATCCATAGGTGGAATAAATTTTATGTGCACCAAAGCTAGTGCGGATGTGCACCCCCAAGAGACACCCGCTAATCAGCTCAGCGGCTGCCCCAGTGCTCAGCTTAGAGGGAACATTGCTGGCACTGGGGCTTGCAAAGCTCCACGCTAGGAACCACACGGATCATTACAAGGGCTTAAAAATAACCATGGACCACCGCTTCCGGCTCTGGTCAGCCCCTTTCCAGCCGGGACAGTGGTGGGTCTCCTGGCCTGCCGATGGCCCCCATCTCCCACCAAAGAGCACTGGGCTCTTTTTCCTATCCAACAGCACAGATGCGTGAGCCCCGCCAGTGCAATGCCAGCGGGTCAGAGGCTGTGCCCCAGCCCTAGAGCAGTGTCCTGCAGCCAGCAAGGAGACCCTGCCGAGGGAATGCTACGCAGCCTGTGAACGGGCAGGACGATGGGAGCCAGTCCGTCAGCCCTGAACAGGAGAAGGAAGATCCCCTGTCTGGTGATGGAAGCGGTGCAGAGGGACCAGAGTGAATCCCTTCCGCTCGGGGCCCCAACGCTGCCTGGCTTGCGGGAGGACCGCAGCTGGCCCCATGCAGTTACCCGTCTGTCACGCCCTCAATCAGCTGCTTGTATTGACCGATCTCCTCCTCCAGCTTGCTCTTCAGGTCCAGCAGGTCTGCGTAGTCCTGGGCCTGCCGCTCCAGGTCAGCCCGGCAGGCAGCCAGTTCCTCCTGCAGCTTGGCCACCACACGGTTGAGTTTCGCCAGCTCGTCGTCGTAGCGGCTTTCTGTGCTCCTCAGCGTGCTCTGCAGGGTGTCCACCTGCAGAGGAGCAGAGCGCAGAGCCCTCACCTGGCTGCCCGGGCGCAGCTCCATGCGGTAGGTAGGGCACCGGGGCTCACATCAGCCCTGGAACCTTGGGGAGCCTCCCGCCACCCGTGGCTGGGACGTCACCCCCAGAGCGGGTGGAACTGACGCCAGAAGGGACCGGGGCACCCAGCGTGTCCTCGGACTTGGGGAGCTGGATGAGCTGCTGCAGGGGAGTTCCCACCAGACTGAGGCAGGTACCTGACCTCCTTTGGGACTTGCCTTTTCCTTGCTGGCTGCTAATGCTCAGCTCTGACCCAGGAATGCCCCAAAACTTGGGCACTTCCTTCCCTGGTCCTGTCCCAAGCACATGTCTAGTCAGTGTTCTCGGGGCTGTTGCATCTGAGCAAGGGAAGAGACTAGACGAGTTCCACCCCGGGCGGGGGAATGCTGCCCAGCCACGCCTGAGAATTAGGGGCAGCCATCTGAAAGCAGCCTCCAGCCCACTGGAGGGCTCCTACTTGTGGCACTCCATCGCCAGCATTCGCCCTGGCTCCTGTGGCACCTGGGGGATACACAGGGTGCCCACCTCCAGCTCTGGCGCAGTTATAGCCATGTTGTAACCAGAGATGCTGACGCAGCCGGCGCTTTCCGGCCAGGCTGGCGGGGGCTTGGATGGAGGCATGGCTGACGCACCAACCTGGGGCAGGGAGCTCAGGCCAGGCTCTGCCTGCCTCAGTGTGAAGCTTTAGGAGATGGACAGTAAGTGAGAACTTCAGAGACCAACGCAGAACCCGTCCCACCCAGGAGCAAGCCTTTGGGGGTGGTTCATCTCACAGCCCTGCTCCCAGGGGAAGCAGCGCCAGCAGCAGAGCTGGGGCAAAGCTGGGTCCCATCACCATTTTCTGGAGGCTCTGGCGTTCGAGCTCCAGGCCCTGAAGCTGGCGGCGCAGCTCTGCCAACTGGTTCTTGGCGTCCTCCAGCGCTTGCGTGTTCACGTTGGCCTCCTGGGTCAGCACATCAAACTGCAGGAGAGGAGAGGACAGGCACAGCCCAGTTACAGCGGGGAGCAGCGCTGCCACAGCCGCCCGCCTCGGGTTCCCCTCACCTTGTTCTTGTACCAGTTGTCCATGTCCAGCCGGTTCTGGTCGGCCACTTTCTCGTACTGCTGCCGGATCTGGGCGATGCTCTTGCTGAGATCCTGCTTCTGCGGGTTGTCCACCTCCACGGTCACATCAGAGCTGGCGATCAGCTCCCGCAGGGCTTCCGCTTCCTGCAGAGAGGGCCGGAGGGGTCAGCCGCTCACGGGCCTGGGCTGGCCGCACCCTGCTGTGCCCACCCTGACCAAGCAGGGCCAAGCTAGCCCCCCTTCCAAGCCGCCCCAGCCTCACCTCCTGGTGGCTCTTGCGCAGGTGGGCAAGCTCCTCCTTGAGACCCTCCAGCTCCGCATCCAGCTTTGTGCGCTGGAAGCTCGTGTCCTCCATGATCCGGCGCAGCCCCTGGGTGTCCTTCTGCACGCTGTCGCCCGCTGCCTGCTCCGCCTCCAGCCTGGGGGAGGAAGGGGGGTGGGGGTCAGACCCCGCCTCATGGGCAGAGCTCTGCCAGCACCGGCTCCTCTTTCTCAAGGGAGCGTTCTGGGATTAAGACAAGGAGGAGTTAACCCAGCAAGGGGCATAGCCCAGGAGCCTGCAGCCTCCTCCAAGCCCAGATTCCAGGGTGAGGGGCACAGCAGAAATCCCCCTGAAATGAGCCTGTTTAGAAAACAGGGCAGGAGCTGCCCGTGGGGAAGGAGCCACTCGCCCTGCCTGTCCTGTTCATGCCCTCCGAAGCACCTGGCATTGGCCACTGGCGGGAGACGGGACCCAGGGCTGGACCGACCCTTGGCCTGACCCACTCTGGCCCTTCTTCCATGTGTGGGAGACCCACAGGAGAGGCCAGGTTCTCCTCCCTGCACTGTAGCTGGAACCCACTCCCACCGCTGGAGGGGACTGACCTTGGGGGGCAGGGCACCCTGGGTTCTAGCTTCATCCTCGGGGGGCGCTTGGAACAAAGGGGAAGGGTGGATGTGGACATGTGCTTAGTGGTCGACCCCAGGGAGCTGCTCCAGAGAAGAAAGGGGGGGCTCAGTTCTCTGGGGTTTTAAGGCCAGCCAGGATTGTTGATGATCAAGTCCGACCTCCTGCGTCACACAGGCCAGAAGCCGGGAAGCTGTGCCCCTCTTATTGCCTGGGGATGGCACATGTTACCAAGCCCCAGGGACACCAGCAGCAGCACATCGCACGAGGTTCCCGGCTGGAGAAACAGCCGCTGATCCGTGCACCGCCCTGGCGGGGGCAAGCGAGGTGACCTACTTGAGCTTGAAGTCGTCGGCAGCCAGCCTGGCGTTGTCGATTTGCAGCAGCAGCTTGGCATTGTCCATGTTGAGGTCCTCCACCTGTGAGAGAGGCAGGGCCCGTCAGGCAGGGGGCACGGGGGCCGTGCTGATTCCTGCAGGGGTTACCAGTCTCACAGCAGGGCTGGGCACCTGCGCGGACAGCGGAGAGCTCGGGGGAAGCAGGTGCTCCAGCCTAGCTCCTGCTGCTCCCCCGGCTGGCAGGGCCAGCGGAAGGCCCGAAGGGGCAACCCCATCCTCTCTGACTCCTCAGTGCTGAGACCTTATTACCTCCCAGCTCTATAATGCTGGGCCTGCTCCCCTCAGGCCGGTGGCGCACTGATCTAAAGCCCTACAGGGCACCAGGCCACCCCCACCCGCAGGGTGACAGAGGCCATCCCCTCTCCCACTTCTCACCCTAAACAGCGGTTTCAAAGGGCCTCCTTTGTGCCCTCAGGCTGCTTCTCCACCAGCAAACCCACTGTCCGTACACTCCTGTCCCTTGCACCTGTCCTCCCCACCCCCACAGCAGAGCTCCCCACTCCCGGGGGTGCGTGGCATTGAGCCCAGGGTAGGAAAATCTCCACTGGGCCTCCTTCCAGCTCCCAGCCCAAGTTCAGTGACGTTTCACAGGTGGGGAGACAGGGCCCTTATCTCAGCCTTGTTCCCAGCTTCCCCTGGCCACCTCCTGAGACAAGTCCAGACCTGGCAGCTCAAGCCCTGAGGGAACCTGCCAGCAGGCTTCGCATTTCAGAAACCGGCCCATTTGCAAAGCAAAACAAGGCGTGGGCTGTACGGGCTCTGAGCCACCGGGTTGGGTTTCAGCAAAGGCAAGTCAAGGGCAGCTGGCTGCACGATTCCGGGGCAGCTCCATCCCCCTAGTGTTTGGTCAGGTCGGGGAGGAGGCAGGAACTCGAGTGGACGATGCAGCTGCTAGGCGGCCCGCTTCCACGGCGGCTCCTGGAAATAAACTGCTTCCTGCCATCTGGGCTGGAGCCAGAGCTCCTGGGAGGCTTTCCCAGGCACATTGTTGGGCAAGGGGCCCACGCTGCCGTTCCCAGAACGGCTCTAGACTCCCAGAACAAGCTGCTGGGTCTCAGCACCACCTTCCCAACCCCTCCGAATGCCGGCACATTCCCTCTTTCCAGTTCCCATGAGTGGAAGTGGGCCCAGCGTGAGCCAGCAGCAGCGTCTCACCCAGGAGCAGCTGCGTTTCAGGGCTGGGGGGTGTGATCCCCAGTCACACTGAAGGCCCTGGGCCTCCAGCACTCTGCATGTGGGCGCACTTATTCCTGCAGGGAATCCTCCTGCACGGGCAGGGCTGGTTCCAGGGAGCTGGGTCAGAGAACCAGTGAGACAGGAGACAAGACAAGGCAGTGAGTGCAAGATCGGGTCTCCAGGTGGTACCCCTGCATCCCCTGGGATACTGATGGAGGAGTCGGGTTCCAGAGCGTTCCCCTTCCAGGCCTGTCTCTGGTGGCCACAAGACAGAGGGGGAGGGAGTCTGACCTCCCGAGAGGCTAAGACCCATCAAGTACTGATGGGAGTTTGTGCTCAGCACCTCTGGAACAAGCCTCAGTGCCACGTCTAGATCGGGGAGGAAACTTCCACAGGACTTTGCCACGCAGGCCACTGGGGCCCACGCACCAAAATTTCTCAGGTGCTGTGAAAATGCTACGGGGCTGCTCTGCTTTTAACACCAGCTTGTTGGCTGCTCCCCCTTCTCCAGCAGTCACAGACATTTTCAGTGAGTCAGCCCTGCCCCCTGCAGGGGGACGAGCTCTCTTTTGCTAAGGCTGCTGAGTTTAAAAGTTAAATTGGGAGCTGGTCCCAGGACATTCCTTCTATTCCCATCCCTCCATCCCGGTTAGAAATGCAGCAGCCGTGGAGCTGGGAGGAAGAGAAGGAGCCTCATTCTGCTGGATGGGGATGCAAATGTTGAAACAGGAAATTTCCCCCTCTGGAATTGGATGATCTTGTTTTCTAGCTAAGAGTCTCAGGGAGAGGTGGACTTCGCAGATTGCAGTATATACAGTGATCTACAAAATGCAGCTACTTCTGGGCTGGCACAGTGGGGAAAAGGAAAAGGAGAACAGTGGTTGCACTGGAATCTGTGGAGGGGGGTGTATCTGGAGAAGCTGAACAACCCAGTGAGTGCCGGATGCAGGGCTAAAAGCCCCAGCCTTGTAAGCCGTGCCGTGAGAGGCAGAGATGTCTGAAGGGTCGCAGAACTACAAATGGTGCTGTCACCTACCGCTTCAGCCAGCCTCTGGCCAGCTAGCTAACGTAATAGCACCTTCTAAAAGGGCTCCAGGGTGATCCCCGCAGCCCCTGGCTGGTTAGGCTGACTTCAGACCAGGCGAACTGGGTACATGCAGGCTTCCCGCTAATTCTTTCTGTCCATGGGCAGAATAAATTTTGTTACACGCACCAAGGCCTGTGTGATGTGCACCACCCATAGAAACCCAGGCTGCCGGCTGTGGGCATTCTGCCAATCTGCTGGGCAGCACCTGACTAAGTGGCTGCCCAAGCCTTCAGCTCACAGAGAGCGCTGGTTATCATTGTAGCAGAGACCAGAATTACCGGACACCTGCTGAATACAACATCAGAGCTGCTTTTGCAAAGGGAAATCCTGCCTGGCCAGCGTACTGGAATCTTCTGCCCCCACCTCCACCCCGGCAGATTGGCAGCTGGTGGCGTTAGGCCAGTGGCTTTCAGGCAGGGCTGCGCAGAGCTGACGAGGGCCGTGCCTACTGGTACAAGGGGCTGTGTGAAAAGCCCTGGAGAAGTCACTACAGGAGGGTCTCAGCGTGGGCCCGGGCTCCCTGTTTAGAACCCTTGTGAATGCTGATTCTTCCCAACCGGGGAAGGGGGCCCAGGGGGAAGCGGCCGCTCAGCTGCCCACGAATAATGGAACTGGCGAACACTGAGAATACTGTAGGAACCCAAGTGCCACACAGTGACTTGCTTGTACCCCTCTGGGGTTATACATGGAGCATAGGAACGGCCAGGCGGGCTCAGACCAAAGGCCCATCCAGCCCAGGGTCCTGGCTGCCAGCCAGCAGCCAAGACCGGGTGCCCCAGAGGCAGTGAACACAACAGGGAATCAGCCAGTGATCCCTCCCCGGTCGCCCATCGCCAGCCTCTGACAAACCGAGGCCGGGGACACCTCTCCTTACCCAGCCTGGCCAAGGGCCGTTAATGACCCTCGCCCCATGAGCTTATCTAGCTCCTTTTTGAGCCCTGCCCGTTCTGCTCTGCTCGGGCCAGGGCTCTGGGGGCCTCCGCAGGGCGGTGATGGGCTGATCAGTAACCCCCTGAGCGAGGGGAAGGGCAGCTCTGCACCTCCCGGGGCAGTGCCCAGGCCAGGAGAAGTTGGGGGCAGGATCCCTCTGGCAGGGGGCAGAAGCGGCTTTGGGAGCTGGGCCCCCCACGCAGAGGAGACCTAAGGGGGGCAGAACTCCTGGGCTCCCCACGGCACGGCCCGGCACAGCACAGCCAAGGTGGGGCCCCCCGCGCCCTACCTGCTTGCGCAGCTCCGCCAGGGGCCGCTCGCAGGCCGCCCAGTCCCGCTGGCCGGCGCCCTGGCGGCGCGCCCGCCGCTGGGCGATCTCCTCTTCCAGCGCCTGGTTGGCCGCCTCCAGCCCCCGCACCCGCCCGAGGTAGCCGGCCAGGCGCTCGTTCAGCCCCTGCAGCGCCTCCTGCTGGCTGGCCGGGCCCGCCGCCTCCAGGCTGGAGCGCACGCCGGGCAGGAGCGCCTGCAGGCGGGACACGGCGAGCCGCGGCTCCCGGCCCCCCAGGGCGCTGCCCCCGGACAGGGAGCCGCTGCGCCCGCGGTACATGGTGCAAGGAGCCGGGTGGCGGGGGTGCCGCCGCAGCCGCTTATCTACCTGGGCGCTGCACGAGCCCCCGCCTCATTTGCATGCACAGGTAGAAGCCGGCCAATGGGAGGCGGCGCTGCAGGCCGCGCCCCGCACGGGGAGGGGCTGAGACACGGCCCTCGCCCTCGCAAGGGGTGGGGCTATGCTAATCAGGGCGGCTCTGAGCCCGCCTGATAGGCGCAGGTGCAGGGCTATGCTAATGAGCGGGGAAGGGCGGGGCCGTCGCGCCCCCTATTTCTAGGCGCTGCCGCCGGCGGGGCTCGAACTCGCGGAGTCCACCATGAGCTACTCGCGCAGCCGCCCGCCGAGCTTCAGCAGCCTGTCGCAGGGCTGCCTGCCCAGCCGGGGCTCCGTGTACCGGCCTGCCCCGGCCTTCCAGCCGGGGCTCCGCAGCTCGCCCAGCCTGAGCCGCCTGGGCCCTGCCGCCTTCTTGCAGCCCAGCCTGGAGGTGGACCCGCAGCTGCACCAGATCCGGAGCGATGAGAAGGAGCAGATCAAGGGGCTCAACAACCAGTTCGTCTCCTTCATCGACAAGGTGCGGGGCCCCGGCACTGCGCGTAACCCCCGGCCTGGCGCCTCCTGGCCCCTTCCCGGCCAGCCCAGAAACCACGGCAGGCGCGCAGGGCCTTGCCAGCTCTGCAGGGCGGGCAGTTAGCTCCGGAGAGGGGCGGTCTGGAGCCAGCTGCGGTAAATCCAGATTCACAGTGCAGTGTGGACACAAAAAACCCGGGCTGGGGGACACCGGGTCCAGGAGGTCAGGTCTGGAGCCTGGCTAGCAATGCCTGTGGGCGTGGGGCGTTAACCTCTGAATGCCCCTCGCCAGCCACGCCTCCCATGTCTCAGGGCTGCTTTGCTGAAGCTTGATCAAGGACCAAATCCAAGCAGCTGCTCAGCAGAGAAGCGCCTGCTGGAGGCAGAGGGGGGCAAACAGGCTCGTCCTGAACCCTTCTTCTGACCCCGCGGGTGCCCATGGCTTACAGCCGAGCCTGCGCATGAGCCAGAGCCGTTAGGGGACCTCTGCGCATCTTAAGGGCCCCCGTTAACACCAGTGGGCTCAGGCTCAGGCCCTGCCAGCACTGGGTGGCACAAAGAGCGAACTAGCTGAAGTTCAGACACCGGAAATCCCAGCAAGTGAGGAGCGGGCGGCATTGTGTGCCAGCCCCCTGCTGCGCCCCCGAACTCAGAGTGACCAGATCGGCTCTGAAAGAAGCGGGCCCTGGTGGGAGTATTTCTAATGTCCCCTGCAGCAGTAATGGTGCAGCCACGTCCGGCCCCAGGGATCAGAGATATAAGGCAGGGGAAGCCACGTCTCTCACTGGGCTGCATCTGTTGGTGAGACTGCCAGGGCAGGGCTCTGGTCCTGTCTCCTGTCACCCAAAGGGGTGAGCCAGCGCTGGCTGGGGCAAAGCCACCAGGAAGTTCAGTGGTGCGGAAGCTCCTGCAGCCACTTGATCCCTTCAGTGACAGGAGAACAAAAGACTCTGAATTCCTCCTGTTCTGCAGGTCAAATGCAAATAAGAACGTCCCCAGCGCGCAAGGTGGTTGCTTAGTTATGAGCCACTCTGGATCGCGTGACACATGCCCTGCTGGGGAGGAGCTGGCTCTGGTGCAGCATTTTACTCGCCTCTCAAACCCGGCCCACGCCTGTGGGGGCCTGCGGGTCGCTCCCGGCTGGCAGCTGTGGGGTGGCCCCTTTGCAGTCAACTGGTGGGGCTCATCCGGGTCTCGTCAGATGAATACCTGCATCCCAGATGCACTGGTCATGGAGCAGCCTGGCAGCCCCTACCCATACCACACCTAGATCTGCAGGGGCGCGTCCTGCCAGAGCACGTGGGACCTACCGAAAGCCCTACCCACGTCCACGTGCCTGTCCTGTGCCAGGGGCTTCGTACCTTCCCCCCAAATCCTGCGTCTTGGCAGCGGTTGGACTAGGTGCCACTTGAGGTCCCGTCTAACCCTGGGTTCTGGGACCATCACTGGTGTTGGTCTTCCCCTGAGCCCGGCCTGTCTCCTGCATGGGCCGTGACACCTAGCACTGTTCCTGTCCGGCCGCCAAAGGCCTCTGGATGCCACGCGCCAATCATTCTGCTCAGTGCTGGGTGCGCCTGCGTGGTCCCATGGGGGAGGCTTATGTGGTGAGGCTCTGATCCTCCTGGAGCCTGCTACCCACTGACCCGAAGCAGTTTCTATTCTGTGGAGGTTTCAGAGGTCGCCGCTTAGCCTGTGTCTGCAGAAACCAGGGGGAGTCCTGGGGCTTCTCACGCCTTTGCTAGGGTATGAACCTTCGTGCTGTCAATCTTTAAGGTGCCCCAAGATTCCTCCGTTACTTGCAGGCCTTACAGCCTGGTGCAATGGCTTTTAGTCCTTCCCCCCGCCCCCCCGCAGCCGTGCTGTGCTGGGAGCGGCCCAGAGGGAGGACAGCTCCATCCTGGCCTGTGCCCTTGAAGCCCGGTGCTCCAAGGGGAAGATCTCCTGCCCAGCGAGCTCTGTCGCCTCCTCCCTGCCAAGCCTGGGGCTGTCTTTAGCAGAGCCAGGCCCTGGTCGCCAGATGGCCGCTGCAGCAGGTGGTTCTGTGTGGGCACAGAGCCCAGTTCAGCGCCCCACCCCTTGCAGGTGTGCGGATCAGAATGACTTACCTTGCACCCACGGGCCTGACTGGGGGCCACCCGCCACATGGTCCTCCCCAGCCCAGGGAAGGGTTTGGGCACCGCCACTCTGCCCCAGAACCCCCTCTACCCCCCCTTCCCAGTCCTTGCTGCGCCTGCGCTGCTCCTCCCCCCACCCGGGGGGCCCAGGGCACTAGCGGGGCTGGGGATCGGGCACCAGCAGCGGGGGGACGCTTCCCCCACGCTCACCAGCAACGCAGGTGATGCGGAGCAACACAGCCCTAGTTTGCTCTGCTCCCCCAGGGTCTCTTCCCGGCTCGTTCCCTGGCTGGCCTCTAGCCAGCTCCTTTGCCCTCCCCCCCATGCTGTTTGGGGGTGCCTGGCTTCCCATGCCCCTCTACCCCCACAGCACCCCAGTTCTGACCCCGGGGGAGCATGCGGGCACCTGCTTGCAAACCTTTGTGCTCAGAAGAGAAGACACCACATCGCCCCCTTGTGGTGCAGCCGGGGTCTGTGGCTGGATCCCTCAGTAGCCAGCGGCAGCGGGCGACTCAGTGTTCCTGTCGCTGCCGGCGTTTGGCTCTCCAGTTACCTCCCCCTCGCGTTCAGAAGGCAAATTCCCAGGGTGAAAAATGCGGCAGACCCAGCAGCGTGAAGCAGTGTTGCGTCGGTGAGGCCGAGACAGGAAACATCAACGAAAAGGAAACGAGGAGCTTCACATGGAGGGGGAGGTCGCCCTCCGAAGCGTCCATTGGGAACACCGCCCTGTTCAGGTCCCTTCGCTCGAGCCAAGGAACTATTGTCAAAAATCAGCAGGTGATGTCAGGACCAAGCACCATCTGGCCCATCCCTGACAGGCGTCTGTCTAACCTGCTCTTAAATATCTCCAGGGATGGAGATCCCACTACCTCCCCAGGCAACTTACCCCAGCGTTCAACCACCCAGACAGGGAGGAATTTTTTCCTAATGTCCAACCTCAACCTCCCTTGCTGCAGTTTAAGCCCTTTGCTCCTTGTCCTGCCCTCAGAAGCCCAGGGGAACAAGTTTTCTCCCTCTTTTAGGTACTTGAAAACCGCTGCCATGTCCCCTCTAAATCTCTGTTCTAAGCTAAACAAACCTGGTGCTTCCAGTCGTCCCTCACAGCTCATGTTCTCTGAGCTTTCATCATTCCTGCTGCTCTTGTCTGGGCCTTCTCCAATTTCTCCCTGTCCCTCTTGAAATGTGGGGCCCAGAACCAGACCCAAGACTCCAGCTGAGGCCTAATGAGCTGTGGGTGGAAAAACGACTTCTCGTGTCTCGCTCACATCGCTCCTGTTAGCACATCCCAGGATCACTAGCGGGGGCTTTCCAAGCGTTGTGCTCCAGGGGAGGTTTGGGGGCCGTTCTCTGGCTGGAATCAGCCCAGGTGGTCACAGTGGTCGCTGCTGGCCTTGGAATCTAGGCTGGAAGGGAGAATGTGGGCCAAGGGGAAACACCTGCTCTTGCAGCTCTGCCTGGCCAGGGAAGGGCAGAACCGACCTGGGCAGATTCCCACCTCGCGGGTTCCAGGGGGCGTGGGGATTTACACCTGGTGCTTTGCCCTCTGCAGCTGTACCTGGGGTGCATTGACCCTCACTAGACATTTCTGAGGGACCTGCCTGAGCCCACAGAAGGGGCAATCTCCCTGCACAGCCACCTGCCTGGGCGACCCCGTTGGGCAGAGGGAAGTGCAGTGCCCGGTACTGCCCGGTCTCCTCTGCAGGTCCGTAACCTTGAGCAGCAGAACAAAGTGCTGCAGACGCAGCTGAAGCTGCTGAAGGAGAAGGACAGCTACAAGTCCAGCCTGGGGCAGATCTTGGCCGCCTCCAGCCAGAACCTGAAGCAGCAGATTGAGACGCTGAGCCAGGACAAGAGCAAGCTGCAGGCAGAGCTGGACCACACGCAGGTGCTGGTGGAGGAGCTGAAGGGCAGGTACGGGTGTCCCAAGCAGGCATCGCCATCCCATGGTGGGGCAGTGCCAGCTCGGGGAGGGAGGAAGCCCCAGGGGGTGGGATGGGAACTGAGCAGAGGAAAGGCCTGGTCACTGCCATCCATTGGACCCATCAGTGGGGGGACAACCCTGCTCCTGTGAGCGGGGCCTTGCCTGACCCCACCCCTGGTCCTGGCTGGGATCAGCTGGTGTGTGCCCTGGGAAGCCGTTGGGTTGTACGTACCCCACGTACCCCTTTTCCATGCCCTGGTTGGCCCACCCTGCCCCACCCTGCCCAGAGCCAAATGCGACTGAGCAGAGCCACCTCCCCCAGCCTCAGACACACCCTGGAGGGTCCCAATCTCCCACCGAGGTCCCGTCTCCACCTCCCACCGGCTACGGTGGCAACTGGCCGGGGCTGTCCACGCGGGCTGCTGAGCCAGCTCCAGAAGGGGGGCGCTAACGAGCTGGCTCAGGGCTATTGTCCCAACATGCCCCCAATCTCTGAGCAGCCCCAGAGCCTCCCAGCTGGGCCGTGCGAGACAGGCCAGGAGTCAAACCTGGAGCCAGTCTGTCGTCTGGGCCCTGCTGCTCTGGCTTGGAGTCCGAGCATCCCTCCCCATGCTCCATGGGGCAGGGTCCTGTGCCCAGCACATTGGGGCCCCAGGGTGCCACTGCTATGTGCTGGCCCTGGCACCTCCCCTCTCTCCCCAGGTACGAGGACGAGATCAACCGGCGGAACCAGCTGGAGAATGAATTTGTTGTGACAAAGAAGGTGAGAAGCCCCCGCCGCCTGCCCAGGGCATGTGTGTCCAGCCAGCCCCTGCTTTCCCTCTGCTGCCCGGCAGGGTCTGTCCTGCCCCTGGGGTCCCACTTCCCATCCCAGAGGGGCACCCCAGGGCAGGCTCGGACTCGGGGCACTGCATGGCTGGCCCCAGATCCCTTCCACCCATCTCCGGTGCCTCTTCCCCGGGGAAGGCGTCGACCCCCCAGGGACAGCGGAAGGGAAATCGGGGGAGAGCCCATGCCCTGTGTAGCTGTGTAACTGCAATGCAGCAGTCCAGTGTTTTCTGTAAAATACAGTAATAAGCCTGCTACAAAGCAATGTGCCTCCGTGTACCCTGGCAGCCGCCCTTTGACTTAAGGATGCCCACATCCTAGGACCACTTCTGTTCAAGATCTTCATCAATGATTTAGATATTGGCATAGAAAGTACACTTGTTAAGTTTGCAGATGATCCCAAGCTGGGAGGGGTTGCAACTGCTCTGGAGGCTGGGGGCATAATTCAAAATGCTCTGGATAAATTGGAGAAATGGTCTGAGGTAAACAGGAGGAAGTTTAAGAAGGACAAATGCAAAGTGCCCCACTTGGGAAGGAACAATCAGTGTCACATGCAGAATGGGGAGAGACTGTCTAGGGATGACTACAGCAGAAAGGGATCTAGGGGTTATCGTGGACCACAAGTTAAATGAGTCAAGAGTGTGATGCTGTTGTGAAAAAAGCAAACGTGATTCTGGGATGCATTAACAGGTGTTGTGAACAAGACACGAGAAGTCATTCTCCCGCTCTGCTCTGTGCTGGTTAGGCCTCAGCTGGAGTATTGTGTCCAGTTCTGGGCACCGCAGTTCAAGAAAGATGTGGAGAAATTAGAGAGGGTCCAGAAAAGAGCGACAAGAATGATTAAAGGTCTAGAGAATATGACATATGAAGAAAGGCTGAAAGAATTGGGCTTGTTCAGTTTGGGAAAGAGATGATTGAGGTGGGACATGACAGTGGTTTTCAGGTCTCTAAGAGGGTGTCATAAGGAGGAAGGAGACAACTTGTTCTTCTTGGACTCTGAGGGTAGAACAAGAGGCAATGGGCTTAAACTGCAGCAAGGGAGGTTTAGGTTGGACATGAGGAAAAAGTTCCTACCTGTCAGGGTGATCAAACACTGGAATAAATTGCCTGGGGAGGTTGTGGGATCTCCATTGCTGGAGCTATTCAAGAACAGGTTAGATAGATGTCTAAACTATCCCTGATAGACAGTACTTGGTCCTGCCGTTGGGGCAGGGGGCCGGACTCGGCAGCCTTTCGAGGTCCCTTCCAGTCCTAGTGTTCTACGATTCTGTGTTCGATCAGGAGCAGCCCTGGTGGCTGATCACGCGGCATGCGGATGTGGGGGATGGGTCAGTTAGGGGTCCCGCGCTGCAGAGGTTTTGCTGATGTAAGCGGCAGATGGGCGCTGTGGGTATTGTGGTACGAGCGAAGGATGTGTGTGTTAATTAGGTGCGTTTGAAGGTAGTTTCTAGGCTCGGATGTGCCAAGGGGGAGCCAGGATCTCGGAGGCACCGGCCACTCACACCAACGCCCCCGTAACGAGCGGATCTGTGACTCTGCAGTTAAAAGCAAGCGCCCCCAATGTGTGAAAATAACACATCCCACTGAAACCAGGGGGGCAGCGCCCCGAAAAGGCATCAGCGGCTGTTGTTGGGCATTAACTTCCAAACAAACACAGGCCTGGTGGGGGGAGGGCAAAGGGGGCAGCTGCCCCACAGCCCAGTGACTCAAGGGCTCGGGGGTCCAGCCCCTGACACCACCAGAGTGCCCCATGGCATGTTCGGGCAGCTCCAAGGATGGACAGGGCACAGCACTAGGGAATGACTGCCAAGCTCCACCCCTTCTGCCCCAAGCTCCTCCCCTTCAGGAGCGCTAGCCCCGCCCCCTAGCCCGGGGCAGTGGGCCATGAATAAATGTTACAAAGTAACTGATTAAGGCAAAATGCAGCAAAATCCATAGAACTGCCCAAGAAACAATTCCCGTACAAGACGGGGCGTCTTGCGCAGTACCGTGGGGTCCTCCTGCCACAGTCTCAGAGCATCAGGATCGTGGCTGAGAGCCTGGCTCCCTCCTCACGGCCCCCGTGGCTGGCCACTCGGTTGCTGTGCGCCTCTAAATGGCACCTGGGACACCAGCAGCAGGCCTGTGCGTGTGTAGACACAAGCGTGCACGAGTGTGCTGATTTCTGTGCTAGGTTCCCAATAAACGCAGCCCACCACCTCTTCCCCTAACCAAGATCCACGTGCTTCTTGTAAGCCTAACTCTGGCCAGCGTCCCTGCCCCGGCTTGCCCGTTCGCCAGACAGAGCAGATGGCGCCAGTGGCTAGCTGCCCAGCCCCCCTGCTGCTGGGGTCTGTCCCCATGGTGCATGCGTGGGGCCCGAAGGGCCTGCCTCTCCCCACCCTGATGGAGCCTGTCGTGTGCCGGCAGGATCTCGACGACCTGTATCTGCAGAAGGTCGATGTGGAATCGAAGCTGGAGAGCCTCACGGATGAGATCAGGTGCCTCAAGCAGCTGTTTGATGAGGTGGGTTCTGGGGGCCAGCACGTGGGTCCTGCTAAGTCTGCAGCACAGGAAGCAATGGGGGAGCCGGAGATGGCGGTGGGGACAGTTGGAATTTGGCCCCAAAGGCTCCGTTGCTTCTTGCTGGTGTCCCTCCGGGGGAGCGTGTGGACGCTGCTGGAGTGGGGACTCATGCAAGTGGCAACCAGAGAGGAATCCCCTCCCTCAATCCCTTCCACCACCACCCCCAGGAGATCCGGGAGCTGCAGTCCCAGGTGCACAACACACAGGTGAGGGTGGAGATGGACAACAACCGGGAGCTGGAGATGAAGCAGGTCGTGGAGGAGGTGAAAGCTCAGTACCAGGCCATGGCAGCCAAGACCCGCGAGGAGGCCGAACAGTGGCACAAGCACAAGGTGAGTGGTGCTTCTCGCACACTGGGTGTGCCACACACCCACTGAGCTGTGTGCTTGCATGGCTGCACTTCCTCATTCTCGCACGCTGCTCGCACACCGGTGTGCTCAGGGGCATGTCCCCGTGTGGGGTGGATTTCACTCAGCACATGCCTCTTCCGAACACGGCTACCTCAACTTTCTCCGCCTCACACGTTTGGCTGCACCCAGGGGATCTATTCTGTAGCTCAGTAGTTTGAGGATTGGCCTGCTAAAAGCAGGGTTGTGAGCTTAATCCTTGAGAAGGCCTTTACCAGCACACCTAAGTACTCTTGGCCTGTGAACGGTCAATCCTAGGATGCTTCCGTCTTATTGGTCTGGAGTGCCTTCAAGACCATGACCTGCTCACCTACCTTGAAGGACCACTCCCTACACCTGGTACGTTGGGCATAACCAGCCTTCTGCTCTTGCTGAATATTCAGCAAGTCCTTTTGAGCGAGATTTAAAGAATCTCTAATGATAGGTAGTCTACAAAATCTAAAATGTTAATTCCTGAGGAGAGGTGGTCCCCTCTGGTTGCTGCTTTCTGAATTGCAAAGGGTCCTTAACCTCAGGGCCAAACATCATGTCAAAGGGTGAAAATCCCAAACTGGGATGTGGGACATCTTTATAGGCAAACAGTAACTTCTGCCACAGCAGGTCCCAATCATTGGCGCATTTGTGCTCTGACTCCAAAGTCCCATTTAAATCTCTCCACCAGGCCATTGGTTTGATGGTGGTAGGGGGCGACAACTTGGTGTTTCACCTCATGAGCTTCCCAAAAATGTTAGTCTCTGCTAGAAAATTAGTCCTTGAACCTGTGAGATCTTTGTGGGCCAACCTACCCAGCAAAAATATCGGTTAAGGCCTGGAACTCGTTCTTGGCTGTAATGCTCCCTAGTGTGACTGCTTCAGGCCATAGGGTGGCAAAGTCCACCAGAGCCAGTATGAACTGCTTCCCTCTGGAAGCCCTTTTTAGGGAGTGGTCTCATAATATTCACAGCTGCACGCTGAAACAGGACCTCAGTTATGGGAAGTGGCTGGAGAGGTGCCTTGCGCTGGTCTTGGGAGGGGGGCCAGCGGGTGGGGAACCCCAAGACCGGACGTAACTAGACACATCCTTGCCTATCCCTCCCAGTGGAACGACTTTCCCAGTCGCTCTTGGGTTCTGTTCACCCCGGCGTGGCCCCTAGGGTGATCGTGGACTAAGCGCAAGAGCTTTTCCCTTAGTTGGAACTAGCGACTGCCTCCGGTGGGCACAAGGAGGGCTGGCACCCTCAGACGGTCTCCTTGTATAGAAGCCCTCTGCCCACCACCAACCTGCACCTGGTAGAAGAGCTGAGTGGCGGTAGGTCTCTCCAGGCCACCGTCCAAGCTCCCTTGAGGCGCTCATCAGCTTCCTCTTCTGCCTGGAACTGCTCTTGCTGCCGGAGACGTCAGCTCCTCACAGGGCTGTGGGCATGGCCCCTCTGCAAGCGATGCAGGTTAGGTGGGTGTTGGTCCTGGTTGGGAACCGCCTTCCGCTGGCACGCTGGGTGGTGTTGCAGGCTCTGGTGGCGCCTCTCACAGGTCCAGGCACGGCTGCGAGTCCGTGGTGCCCTCTGCTGCTGACAATTCTGGCCCTGGAGCAGTTCCAGCTGGATTTCGGGACTGGATTGGGGACCCTTGGAAAGTCCTGGGGAACTTCTTGCCAGAGGACGTTGTGAAGACCAGGCATTTAGGGCTATGTCCACGCAGCAGCCTTACGTGGAAAGCAAGCCGCTCCAGAATAGCTATTGCAAAACAGGGCCGTTACACCCCCGACAACGTACTCCAAAATACCCAGTCTGCACACACAGTGCCTCTTGGGAATTAGTGCTAAGACAGGGAATAGCGCTTGTTTCAACGTAAAAGCTATTCCTTGCGGCCCGGGCTCCAGCGTAGCCATAATCTACTCAATTTGCGTTGCACCAATGGCGTGAGTTATTTTGAACTCGCTGCCAGGCCCACAGCACCGAAATTCGAGATTAAAAAATGATTCTGAACGGCCCACGATCCTCTCGCGTGCTGGGGAGCGGGAACAAAATACCGCGCTCAGAATAGTCGTGCTGTTTCGATCCTGGTGCTTGGCTGGGGGGTTGCTATTTAGGTTTACACGCATATTCCGAAAAAGAAACCTCCGGGTAGCCTTAGTGACAGTTATTTGGAAATAGGCGCTATTCCTCCTGCCGGGAGGTTTACTGGACTTGAAATAATGCGCCCGCTATTTCAAATTTATTTCGACAGCCCGTGAGTTGAAATCACAGCTGTTGTCTTGACGTAGCTTTGCTGTGTGGCTGAAGCCTAGCAGGGTTTAAAAAGGGCTAGCTGCACTTCTGCAGGTTAGCCAGGGCAGGTAGGGATGGTGGCCCTGGCCTCTGCTTGTTGCAGGCTGGAAATGAGTTACAGGAGGGATCACTCAAGTGATTCCTGTTCTGGCCACTCCGCCGGCGCACCTGGCCTTGGCCACTGGTGGTAGGCAGGACACTGGGCTGGATGGACCTGTGGTCTGAGCCAGTGTGGCCATTCTTATGAGCCACTGCTGCAGTGGGTGTTTCTGGTGTGGGGTCTGGCTCTGTCACCTCCGTTTGGGTCTCTGGTCCTGGGGTGTCTGGGTGCACACACTGGTCGAGGCTTAGGAACTGCGTTAGGTGTGCTTAGTTCTGCTACCGGGGACCGCTCATAGAATCCCAGGGCTGGAGGGGACCTCAGGAGGTCGTTGAGTCCAGCCCCCTGCTTCAAGCAGGATCAACCCCCATTAAGTCATCCCCGCCAGGACCTTGTCCAGCTGGGACTTATAAACCTTTAGGGATGGAGAATCCACCAAGTCCCTAGGCAACGCATTCCAGTGCTTCCCCACCCTCCTGGGCAAATAGATTTTCTTAATATCCAGCACAGACCTTCCCCACTGCAGCTTCAGCCCATTGCTCCTTGTTCTGCTGTCTGTCACCACTGAGAACAGCCTCTCTCCATCCTCTTTAGAGCCCCCCTTCAGGAAGTTGAAGGCTGCTATTAAATCACCTCTAAGTCTTCTCTTCTGTGAACTAAACAAGCCCAAACCCCTCGGCCTCTCCTCATAGGTCTTGTGCTTCTGCCCTTTAATCGTTCCCTTAACCATTCCACCCCCTGGGTCGTGTCATGTGGCTGGCGAGGTCTGCCACCAGCGTGGGAATCAGATGCAAAAGTCCATGTTCCCGATCAGCCCTTGTATGGACCGGTAACGCGACTGTTGGCTGGTTGTAGGGGTCTGCCTGGGAGGGTTGAACCACGCTGCCTTTGGCTGCTGGGCTGAGGAGTTTGGGGTCCACAAGGCACTGGTATATCGTGGACACCTTTGCTTCAGTGTTCCTCCACGGCCGTGACCTTCTTTCCATTCCCACTCTGTCCCCCTTTGCTCTGGGGAAACGGAAGAAACACCTGGGCCTGAGGAGTCCTGGACTGGCCCTTGGGCTGATTGGCTTTGTGACCTGGGTCATCACCTGACTGGCGTGTCCCCGGAGTGAGGTGGGGGTTGGAGGCTGGTGGGGGGGTGAGAGAAGCTCTGGGGCTTCCCTGAGGGTCGAGAGGACCATTGCTGGAGAGGTGGGTTCCCAGGTGGTCCCCTGGGGTGGGATGCCTCCTCTGGCTGTCCCCACAGACTGCTGGTAACTCAGTTTGGATAACACATCTCCCCCTCTTTGCCGATCTGCCCCGCCTCGACTCTGCCCTTTGGGTTTGTGTCTCAGATGTGCAGCTGGCGCTCAGGTGGGACACCCTGCGAGAACGGTCCCATTTCAGCAGGAAACGGAGCTCTTCCCAAGATGCAGCTTCTGCCCCTGTTGCCCAGCTCCCCGGACTTGTCAGAAATGCAGGCGTGGGGGGCGAAGCCATGTACTGAGCTGGGCAGCCATACCCTTGACAGGTGCTCTCAAAATTCACAAAGTGGTCCTGTATCTCAGCTCCCACCTGGCCCCTGGGGAGCCTGCTAGGGTACTGAGCAATTGATTGGAGCAGGGTTGTTAGGTGGTGTACCTGGAGCATCCTGTCTTTTAGCTTTCTCCAGCTCGGCCTTTGCCCTGGGCTTCTCCATCGTGGGAAGAAATTCTTCTCTTTCCTAGTGACCCGTCAGCTTCCCTGCAAGGCAGCTTCTCACCCGGAGCTCCGTTAGGTAGCAGGGGTACAGCTGTTCCCTCCCCCCCGCCCCAATCCCTCTCCACTGAGCTACGACCCCCGAACCTCTCACAACCACAGCCCGGTTCCTCTGTCCCTGGTTGGGACATGTGGCTCACGTCTGGGGTCGTGCCAATTCCCTACCCTACTCTAGCTAGTTGATTGCCCCGAGAGCTAGGGAAAAAGAGCTGTTTGGGCTGGAGTGTCTGGCTCGGCAGGGTTAACCCTCTGCAGCCTGTCCCCGAGGCAGCAAAGAAAAACCCTGCAGAGCTTGCAAAGAGTGGTGGGAAAAACCTGAGCCCTATTAAAATGTGGGGGTCTCAAGGAGCCCACTAGGGGTTGATTCCGCACCCTGGCACTGCGAGTGCAGGTAATGGGGCCAGCCAGATAAAACCCTGCTAGACCAGCTCTGCAGAGCCCAGAGACAAAAAAGTTTCCTGATTTCAGGTTCCCTGAAATCCATTAGCAGCCGTTTCCACTGTGGCAACACAATCCCCTTTCCAGAAAGAAATCGCTTGGACTCTTCCCTGAGGGTGAACCCCCCCCCAAGCTCCTTCCCCCAACAGGAGTGTGATGGGGTTCAGGGGTCCCCCTGCACTGCACCCCGTCCGCTGGCAGGAGTGACTCTCACTCAGCAGGTACAACAGAAGGTTTATTAGGCAACAGATGCCCAGTTTCTCACAGAAGCGACAGCACAGCAGCCAGAGACAGTCCTTCTAACCCGTCCTGGGGGGAAGACCCCGAGGGGTGCCCCTCTGGGGTGTAGCTTCCCCCTCCTCAGGCTGGCTGCCTTCCAGCTCTCCCTTTTCCTAGCCTCTAACTGCCACCCCCGATTCAAAACCCAGCTCAGCTCCTCCCTGCTCTTTGTTCAGGCAGAGGTGTCACCTGCCCGTTGTAGCCCCAGGGTTATCTTTAGCTACTGGGAGCTGCTGCTTGCCTCAGACATCCAGCCTGACTCACACATGCACTCCCCCCACTCCATCACATCTCTCCCCCCTTCCAGACCGAACTGAGCGAGGTCGCTTAGCCAGTGACCTGGGGAAGTTCGGGGCCCTCCCTGCGTGACAGGGCATTGGCTATGGTGTTGTTGTTCCCCTTGACGTGGACCACCTCCATGTCGTAGTCCTGCAGGAGCAGACTCCACCGCAGGAGCTTGGCGTTGGCCCCTTTCATGTGATGCAGCCAGGTCAGGGGTGAGTGATCGCTGTACACGGTGAAACGCCGTCCAAACAGGTACGGCTGCAGCTTCCCTAGCACCCACACCATGGCCAGACATTCCTTCTCTATGGCCGCGTAGCTCTGCTCCCGGGGCAGCAGCTTCTTACTCAGGTACACGATGGGGTGTTTCTCCCCTTTGTCATTCACCTGCATTAGCACAGCGCCCAGCCCCACGTCTGAGGCATTGGTGAACACCAGGAAGGGCTTGTTGAAGTCTGGATTTGCCAGCACTGGGGCCCTGACCAGAGCCTCCTTCAGCGCGCAGAGGGCCTCTTGGCACTGCTCTGTCCAGACCACCTTGTCAGGCTTTCCCTTTTTACACAGCTCCGTGAGGGGGGCTGCGATGGAGCTGAAGTGGGGCACAAACCTCCGGTAGTACCCCGCCATCCCAATGAAGGCCTGGACCTGTTTCTTAGTCTGGGGTGTTGGCCAATCTCTGACAGCCTCCACTTTAGCTGGCTCTGGCTTTAAGCAGCCGCTGCCCACCTTGTGGCCCAGGTAGGTCACCTCAGCCATTCCCACCTTGCACTTCCCTGCCTTGATAGTCAGACCAGCCTTCTGGAGTCAGTCCAGCACCTGCTTGAGCTGGGACACATGGTCCTCCCACGTCTGGCTGAAGATGCAAATGTCGTCCATGTAAGCCAGGGCAAAGCTCTCCATCCCTTCCAGTAGCTGGTCCACCAGATGCTGGAAGGTAGTGGGTGCCCCCTTGAGGCCAAAGGGCAGGACCAGGAACTCATAGAGCCCCACAGGAGTGATGAAAGCCGACTTCAGCCGGGCATCTTGGTCTAATGGCACTTGCCAGTACCCCTTGGTGAGGTCTATGGTGGTGAGGTAACGGGCTCCCCCCAGCTTGTCTAAAAGGTCATCAGGCCTGGGCATGGGGTAGGCGTCCGAGACAGTGATGGCGTTAAGCTTGCGATAGTCCACACAAAACCAAACAGACCCATCTTTTTTAGGGACTAACACCACAGGAGAGGCCCAGGGGCTGGAGGAGGGTTGGATCACCCCCAGAGCCAGCATGTCTTCAACCTCCCGCTCTATGTCCTGAGCCGTCCTCCCTGTGGCTCAGAATGGCACACACTTGATAGGGGCGTGGGTGCCTGTCTCTATTCGGTGGACAGCCAGGTCAGTGCGTCCGGGTCTGTCCGAGAATAGCTGTTGATGCGAATGCAGCACCTTCTTGATCTCCGTCTGCTCGGCAGGGGTCAGCTGGTCTGAGAGGGGAATAGACTCCAGCAAGGAGCCGGCTCCAGTCCTTGTGAGTAAATCCACCAAGGGATCATCCCCCTGCCCCTCCCAGTGTCTGCACACGGCCAGCACCAAGTTCTGTCTGTCCCAGTAAGGTTTCATCATGTTCACATGATAGACCCGGTGGCTGTGGGCCCGGTTCGACAGTTCCACCACATAAGTCACGTCATTTAGCTGTTTGACAACCTTGAAGGGCCCATCCCAGGCCGCTTGCAGCTTGTTCCGCTGCACAGGTACAAGGACCATCACTTGATCCCCGGTGGCATAGGCTCGGGCCCTGGCGTTACGGTCATACCAGACCTTTTGCTTCCTTTGGGCCATGGAGAGGTTCTCCCTGGCCAGGCCCATGAGCTCGGTGAGTTTTTCCCGGAAGGTCAGTACATACTGTACCACTGACTCCCCTTCAGGAGAGGCCGTCCCCTCCCACTCTTCTCTGAGCAAGTCCAAGGGTCCCCGTACCCTCCTTCCGTACAGCAGCTCAAACGGGGAGAACCCCGTGGATTCCTGGGGCACCTCCCTGTATGCAAACAGCAGGTGGGGTAAGTACTTGTCCCAGTCATGGGGGTATTGATTCATGAAGGTTCTCAGCATCTGCTTCAGAGTCCCATTGAACCTCTCCACCAGCCCATTGGTCTGCGGGTGGTAGGCTGTGGCCCAGGTGTGCCGGACCCCACACTCGTCCCACAAGCTTTGCAGTAGGGCCGACATGAAGTTGGACCCCCTGATCTGTGAGGACCTCCTTGGGGAACCCCACTGCTGAAAATGGACAGCAGTGCATCCGCCACGGTGTCAGCGTCGATAGAGGTCAAGGCCACTGCTTCTGGGTATCGCGTGGCAAAATCTACCACTACCAAAATATATTTCTTCCCCGAACGCGTTGCCTTGCTGAAGGGGCCCACTATGTCTATAGCCACTTTCTGGAAAGGCTCCTCTATGATGGGCAGTGGCCTCAGGGCAGCTTTCCCCTTGTCCCAGCTTTTCCCCACCCTCTGGCAGGGATCGCAGGACAGGCAATACAGACGGACAGCTGCAAAGATCCCTGGCCAGAAAAAGTTCTGCGAGCGGGACATCATGGGCTAGGTACAGCAGCCTGCGCCGGTACTTTTGGGGAACCACCAGTTGCCTCTGGACCTTCCATGGCTCCGCTTTGCGTCTGGGAGCCCATTCCCGGTATAGGAATCCCTTTCCCACAGGAATCTCTCCCTGCAGCCCTCCCCCAGCTGTGGAGCTGGGCTGAGACTGGCCAGTTCCCTCAGCTTCTGCAAGGAGGGGTCTCTCTGCTGCTCTGCCTGGAATTCTTCCGCTCAGGCAGGAGCGGATGCTACTTCCCCATCCCTGCCTGGCTCCAGCACCCCTGGCCTGTGAGACCTGGTTTTTGGGGGCCCCCTTTCTCTCAGGGTTGGCCCCTGTGGCTCCTGTGACTTTGGCTGGGCCTGTACCCCTGAATCTGGGGAGCGCACCCCTCGTTTTCTTTGGCTACGGGTCAGGACCAGGGCACGAGGGCGTTCACCTGGCCAGTTCTCCAGGTCAGCCCCCATCAGTACATCCGCCAGCAAATGGCTGTGCACGCCCACTTCCTTGGGGCCTTCCTTCTTCCCCCATTTCAGGTGCACCCTCGCCATGGGCACCCTGAAAGGGGTCCCATCAATTCCTGTTATCGTCAGGTGGGAATCGGGTATCATGCAGCCCGGTGCCACCACCCCGGGTCGGGCCAGCGCCACGTCAGCGCCTGTGTCCCAGAACCCCGTGACCTTTTTCCCGTCTACCTCGAGGTGTTTGAGACACTTGCTCCACAGAGGCATTGCCGCCCCCACTCTGTAAATTGGCCTCTGAGCATTTGGTCCCCCTGAGGAGCTGGTCTGTGGGGCGGACTCGGCCCAATCCGAGTGCCCATTGTCAGCACCACCCGCCTTGGCCGCCAGCCCCTCTGGCTTCTGGGACCCCACCCAGTTGACTCCATGACCCCCCGGCCTGATCAACCTGTCTGGGAGCTTGGGGCACTGGGCTGCTCTATGCCCCTTTCGCCCACAGCGATAACAGCCTGGGTCTTGTTGTGTCCCTCGGGCCGGCTGCTCTGTCCGGGCTTTGTTTGGCTCTCTCGGGGGTAGGTGGCTGGCCCCTCTTTCCTGGGCTTGCCCAAGAGGTGGTCCCCTCTGTCGTACAGTTAGGGACCGGTCTCTCTGAGATTCTCGGTTTCTCCAGGACTCCCTCTCCCTCCGGGACTCCCTCTCTCTCCGAGACTCCCTCTCCTTGTGGGGCTCACTTTCAAACCTGGCCCGGCTGTTTGTGAAGTCATCTGCCAGTTTCCCTGCATCGTGTGAGTCCCCTGGCTTCCGGTCCACGAGCCACACCCTCAGGTCAGGTGCGCACATCTCGTAGAATCGCTCCACGACCGCCAGCTCGATCAGGTCCTCTACGGACTGGACTCCCATTCCGAACGCCCACTTCTGGTAGTATTGCTTCAGGCGGGCGGTTGTATCTACATGGGTTTCCTCTGGCCTCTTCTGCGCCTCCTGGAACTTCTTGTACATCTCCGGAGTCAGCCCGAACTCATGCAGCAGGGCCTGTTTGACCCGTTCATAGTCCCCAGGCTGCAGCCCCACCAGCTGGCTGAGCACCGCTGCGCCCTTCCGGCCCAGCAAGGGGGTGAGGTGCCGGAGCCACTCATCTGGGGGAACCTCATGCAACTCACAGGCTCGCTCAAAGGCGGTAAGGAACTCGTCCATGTCCCCTGGGTCCTGACACTGGGCCAGCACACGCGTCTCCAAGTGACTGGCTACCCCGAGCCGTCTGGCCCTCTCCCCGCTTACCGCAGCTGGGGCCTCTTGGCGTCTCGCCTCTGCCATGGTTCGCTCATGCTCCCGCTGTCGCTCTCTCTCCTCACGCTCTCGCTCTCTCTCCTTCCGTTCTCGTTCTTTCTCCTCCCGCTGTCTCTCTTGTAGCTGGCGCTCGTGCTCACGCTCTCTTTCTCGTTCCTGGCGCTCCTGCTCACGCTCTCTTTCCTGTTCCTGGCGCTCCAGTTCCTTTAATTTCACCTCGAGCTCCAGCCGTCGCAGCTCTGCAGTGGGGGACTCTGCCCGCGATGGACCACCGCTAGCTGAGCGCGACCTGGCGGGCACCGCGTCTGTCTGACGGCGTCGAGCCCCTGCTCGTGTCGGAGAATCCGAAACGCTTCCCGAGGCTGACCGGCCACTTTCTGCCGGGACAGGCTCTGCCCCCCCGGATCGGTCATTCTCTTCCAGCCGTGCAATCAGCTGGGCCTTGGTCGCCTTCCCCACGGTCAGGCCCCTCTCTCTGCACAGCCCCGCTAGCTCTGCCTTCAGGAGTTGGGTATAATCCATTTCCCCGCTATCTCCCGGGGTATCCACTCACCAGCAGCAGCTGCAGGAATGGCTCTGTTCCCCCTCTGGCTCTTGTGAGACTCCTTTCTTCTCTGGTGCTCAGTCAGCCACTGCTGGGAGCTCATCTGTGGGTGCCGTGCATCCCACTCCTGACACACCCCGTCCGCTGGCAGGAGTGACTCTCACTCAGCAGGTACAACAGAAGGTTTATTAGGCAACAGATGCCCAGTTTCTCACAGAAGCGACAGCACAGCAGCCAGAGACAGTCCTTCCAACCTGTCCTGGGGAGAAGAGCCCGAAGGGTGCCCCTCTGGGGTGTAGCTTCCCCCTCCTCAGGCTGGCTGCCTTCCAGCTCTCCCTTTTCCTAGCCTCTAACTGCCGCCCCCGATTCAAAAACCCAGCTCAGCTCCTCCCTGCTCTTTGTTCAGGGCAGAGGTGTTACCTGCCAGTTGTAGCCCCAGGGTCATCCTTAGCCACTGGGAGCTGCTGCTTGCCTCAGACATCCAGCCTGACTCACACATGCACTCCCCCCACTCCATCACAAGGAGCACCCAGGGGGAACCAGGCTGGGAGCTGTGCGCTCTCTGCAACATGTCTGCAGCCAGGCACGTAGTTATAAGCCCCCATGGCACACAAGGGTGGAGCAGTTCTTGTTAACAATGCAAAAGGGCTGCTCTTATTGAAACCAGGCTCTGCAACCCAGCGGAGGGTGAGAGTTCAGCCCCTTGGACTGCAGCAAAACGGGGTTTCCCAGGTCAGATTCGTGGTTACAGAGCAGGACAAAGGAGCAAGTAACCAGCTCAGACCCCATCTCCCACCCCCAAACAAAAACCAATACACCTGCCGTGGGAACCTCAACTTTTCCCTCCTCGCACGCGCCTGCACCAGGGCCGGTTGTGTGCCAGCTCCTGCAGCAGAGCTGCCCTCCTCTGGGCCTGTCAGAAAAGGGGGTTCAGCTGGGGGTCGGTCTCGGGTTTGACTTTGCCGCCTTAGCGTCCATTGCCCCGATTCCCTCCCTGGGGGTGACAGAGGTAGCCGGGTTCGTCTGTATTCCAGCAGAACACAACAGCAGCCCAGCAGCGCTTTAAAGACTAACAAAATAACTTATTAGGTGTGAGCTTTCATGGGACAGACCCACTTCTTCAGCCAGAGCCCCACCAGAGCAAACTCCACATAGCAAGCACAGAGGTCCAGAAATTGTTATCAAGGCTGGCAAATCAGAAGAGCAGAGGGGGGCAGGAAGGGTGAGGTGGGGTGGGGAAGATAAGAGTTAGATTTAAAAAAAAGTATGTAAAAGAGTCCTTACAATGGGCCAGGTAATTGCTGTCCTGGTTCAGACCACGTGTTAATGTGTTGTATTTGAATATTTGAGCACTCTCTCTATAAAGGATCTCAGGAACTCCCTGGGGGTGGGGCAGCTTAACCCTTTCCTCGCTCTCCAGGTGAGTCTAGCCCAGAGCAGCAGGAAGAGCCATTCTTCCCAGGTTGGTAAAACCCAATCGTGGGCGAGCTGCCGCGCAGGCGCCAGCGAGAGGGCCCTGAATGAGTGACACCAGGCGGTGCGTGCAGAGCCCCCGTCGGCAGAGCGGCGTGCACCGATTTGTAATGCCGGCCGTTTACTGCCGGACCTTCGCTGTTCATCGAAAATAATCAGGAGGGTTTTTACTTTGCAGTAACGGTGTCAGGAGCCCAGAGAAGTTCTTAGCGAGCTGGGGCCGGGGGAGGAGGACGTGGGTGGTGGGTTCACGTCCCCCACTGGGGCTGAGCTGATTCGTGGGACTGACTCAGCTCCCATCCTCTCCCTGGTGCTGCTGGGCCCGCCCCAGAGCCGGGGAGAGGTGTGCCCGACCCACACGGAGTACGAGCTCCCTGGCGGAGGGGAAGCCCTGCAGAAGGGATGGCACAGAACAGCCCTGCCCGGCGGATGGGACCTCGTGGGTCCGGCCCCGCTCTGCCCCCTCGCGCTCCCTGCCAGGGCCACTCTGGGCCACAGCGAGGCCTTAGCACCCCCTCTCTCGCCCTGCCCCAGATCAGCGACCTGGCGACCCAGGCCCAGAAGCACGACGACGAGCTGAAAAGCGTCAGGGCTGAGATCTCGGAGCTGAGCCGCTACGCCCAGAGGGTCAACGCCGACATTGAGGCCCTGAAGAACCAGGTGAGTCCCACCTTGTGCCGCCACCTCCCACCTAGCAGGGCTCCGTGTGGGGCAGGGACTCGCTCCCCATCCAGGGAGCCCCTTGGGCCAGCTCCTCTGCCGATGCCGGAGGCTCCTGGGGGAGCTGGTTGTCCCCCTGCCCCGGGCTAACCCCGCCTGTGCCCTGGCCAGCGAGCCAACCTGGAGCACGAGGTGGCACTGGCGGAGGAGCAGGGCGAGCAGGCGGTGCGTGGTGCCAGGGAGGCTGCCCAGGAGCTGGAGGAGGCGCTGAGGAGGGCCAAGCAGGACATGGCGCGGCGGGTGCGTGAGTACCAGGAGCTGATGAACATCAAGCTGGCCCTGGACGTCGAGATCGCCACCTACCACAAGCTGCTGGAGGGCGAGGAGAGCCGGTGAGCCCGTCAAGCCCCAGTCAGCCACAGATGGGGGTGACTGGCCCAGGCTGGGCTGGCAGGGGCTGCAGGTGGGAAGTGAGGGGCACCGGCAGGGCTGGGGGCAGGGCTGGGCTGGCAGGGGCTGTGGGTCAGGAGTGAGGGGCACCGGCAGGGCTGGGCTGGCAGGGGCTGTGGGTCGGGAGTGAGGTGCACCGGCAGGGCTGTGGGGGGCAGGGGCTGAGGGTGGGGAGTGAGGGGCAATGGCAGGGCTGGGGGGGGCAGGGGCTGTGGGTCGGGAGTGAGGGGCACCGGCAGGGCTGGGGGGGGCAGGGGCTGCGGGTCGGGAGCGAGGGGCACCGGCAGGGCTGTGGGGGGCAGGGGCTGCGGGTCGGGAGCGAGGGGCACCGGCAGGGCTGGGGGGGGCAGGGGCTGCGGGTCGGGAGCGAGGGGCACCGGCAGGGCTGGGGGGGGCAGGGGGGCTGTGGGTCGGGAGCGAGGGGCCCCGGCAGGGCTGGGGGGGGCAGGGGGGCTGTGGGTCGGGAGCGAGGGGCCCCGGCAGGGCTGGGGGGGGCAGGGGGGCTGCGGGTCGGGAGCGAGGGGCCCCGGCAGGGCTGGGGGGGGCAGGGGGGCTGCGGGTCGGGAGCGAGGGGCCCCGGCAGGGCTGGGGGGGGCAGGGGGGCTGCGGGTCGGGAGCGAGGGGCCCCGGCAGGGCTGGGGGGGGCAGGGGGGCTGCGGGTCGGGAGCGAGGGGCACCGGCAGGGCTGGGGGGGGCAGGGGGGCTGCGGGTCGGGAGCGAGGGGCACCGGCAGGGCTGGGGGGGGCAGGGGGGCTGCGGGTCGGGAGCGAGGGGCACCGGCAGGGCTGGGGGGGGCAGGGGGGCTGCGGGTCGGGAGCGAGGGGCACCGGCAGGGCTGGGGGGGGCAGGGGGGCTGCGGGTCGGGAGCGAGGGGCACCGGCAGGGCTGGGGGGGGCAGGGGCTGCGGGTCGGGAGCGAGGGGCACCGGCAGGGCTGGGGGGGGCAGGGGGGCTGTGGGTCGGGAGCGAGGGGCCCCGGCAGGGCTGGGGGGGGCAGGGGGGCTGTGGGTCGGGAGCGAGGGGCCCCGGCAGGGCTGGGGGGGGCAGGGGGGCTGTGGGTCGGGAGCGAGGGGCCCCGGCAGGGCTGGGGGGGGCAGGGGGGCTGCGGGTCGGGAGCGAGGGGCCCCGGCAGGGCTGGGGGGGGCAGGGGGGCTGCGGGTCGGGAGCGAGGGGCCCCGGCAGGGCTGGGGGGGGCAGGGGGGCTGCGGGTCGGGAGCGAGGGGCCCCGGCAGGGCTGGGGGGGGCAGGGGGGCTGCGGGTCGGGAGCGAGGGGCCCCGGCAGGGCTGGGGGGGGCAGGGGGGCTGCGGGTCGGGAGCGAGGGGCACCGGCAGGGCTGGGGGGGGCAGGGGCTGCGGGTCGGGAGCGAGGGGCACCGGCAGGGCTGGGGGGGGCAGGGGCTGCGGGTCGGGAGCGAGGGGCCCCGGCAGGGCTGCGGGGGGCAGGGGCTGAGGGTCGGGAGCGAGGGGCCCCGGCAGGGCTGCGGGGGGCAGGGGCTGAGGGTCGGGAGCGAGGGGCCCCGGCAGGGCTGTGGGGGGCAGGGGCTGCGGGTCGGGAGCGAGGGGCACCGGCAGGGCTGTGGGGGGCAGGGGCTGCGGGTCGGGAGCGAGGGGCACCGGCAGGGCTGGGGGGGGCAGGGGGGCTGGGGGTCGGGAGCGAGGGGCACCCCACGCACCCATACAGCTGCAGGGGACCAGGGCTCTCCCAGGGTGCTTTGGTAGAAGCCACCCAGGGCCCTGTCAGACTCCTCCCTGGCCAGGCGGGGGCGTGGGGTGCAGTGGGGCTCTGTGCTGGAAGAGGCAGGTTCCCCTGCCGGGTTTGGCTTCTCACCTAGAGGCAGCGAGGCCGGCGAGCTGTGCAGGATGCTGGCAGAGTCCCTGCCTTCCCGGCCGTCCCACCTGCACAGGCAGAGCGCCCTGGGCCCAGAGCCCTGTCTCCGCTCTGGGGCACAGCCCCACTGCACGGCAAAGGCCGGGGGTCCCTGCCAGGTCTCCACCCGCCCTGCCCCTCCCACTGCACCCAGTAACCTGCTCCCCTTGACAGCCCTCCTGTGTCGCTTCCTCCCTCCCAGGATGATCATCCCAGGCCCGAACCCGCAGGTCAGCGCCATAGACAGACTGGGTGAGTCTCTGCCCGGTCGGTGCCTGGCCCAGGGCAGCCCCCTGCTGCAGGCACCAGCTGCTTCTGCAGCCCACGGTGCCCTCCCCGCTGCCACCTGGGCGCTCCCACGGGGGTGGAGACAGCACGACTGTGTCCACACGCGTTAGACGGCGGGTGTTGGGACAGTGGTGGGGGCCCGGGCTCAGCCCTCGGCAGCAGCTGTGCGGCCCCGTCCTGTAGCTGTCTGGGGCTCTGACCCGGCTGGCACGCACGACCCCACCCCTGTGTCACCCCTGTCACGGACCAGCCTCCCCGCTGATGCGATGACACACGGACCCATCGGCTGGTCCTGTTCCCTGGCCCGGGCGCCGGCTCTGTTCCAAGCCAGTCGGCCACACCAGGGCATCTCTGTATGCAAATACATGGAAATCCCAGCCCTCCTGCAAATTAGCTGCTGAGCAAAGGCGGCGTGCCTGGCTCGTGGATTTGCATGCATAAAGCCTCGCCTCTGATTGGCCAGCTGACTCCAGCTTTCCCGCCTCCCCTGTGCATATTCATGTGGGGAATCAATCAAGAGCTTCTTCCTAAAACCGAGCCCTCTTTGATTTCTCGATTAGATTTTTAAACCCACCCCCACCCCTTCCTGACTTGCTTACGCAGCTGGCCCCCCGCCCCTCCGAGCGGCGCTTCCCTCCCTGGATGGGGCCCCCGCGCCTGCCTCCTCGCACAAGAGACCAGTCCTGATTAAGACCATCGAGACCAAGGACGGGAAGGTCCTCTCCGAGTCCAGCCACTTCGCGGACGACTAGCCCGGCGCGGATCCCCGCAGACGGGTTACGCGCAGGTGGCTTGAGGCCCCATGCTGCCCTGGGTCACGAGGAAGTCCCCGGCTGGGAGAGGTGCCAGAGAGATGATTCAGGTGTGAAGCATCAGGCAAGCCCCGCAGAGCACATGAACTCCATGGGGCAGGGCGTGCGCTAGAGCAGGGGGGCAGCAGCCCCAGCAGGCGAGCTGCTTTTCAGCCTCATGCGGCCAGAGTTCAGCCCCACCTCTCCTGGGGAGCAGAGACAGGGCCAGGCCAGGCCCACCTGCAAGCCGGCGGGTAGAGGGGCTGCCCCCATTCCCTCCCTGCCCCTTCCTCGCAGAACCCTCTGGCCACCCGGCTCTGGCATAGCCCCCAGTGCTGGGGGCACTGAGCACAGCGGGTCCTTGGCCTGGGCCGGCTCAGCCCCATCCTGCACCCCCCTAGTTTGAGGGGTGGGTGTGTCTGCTCCTCCCACCTTCCCCCCCCACAGACAGGTGGGGGTCGGGGCATCTCTCATATGCCAGCGCGCAGGCTGACCGCAGAGGACAGTCCGTCCGATTGCGGCCCCTCTGCCTTGGAAAGGTTGCTGACCCCAGGGCTGGAGTAATCTCGGGCGAGAAGGGTGCTGAAGGCAGGAGATCCGCAGGGAATCTATTGCTCGAGTCACTGCTCTATTCTAATGCCCCAGCTAGCCTTGGATTTCTCCCTGTGGGCCGGTTCCCTGGGAAGGAGATGCCCCAGCGGGGTCTACATATCCCATATGAGCCCTGCCCCATGGCATTTGTATGCTCTGCAAGGCTTGCCTGATGCTTCACACCTGAATCGTCTCTCTGGTGCCTCTCCCAGCCCCTGAGGGTGTCATCTGGGCTCCTGGAGGGCTCAGCTCCCTGCAGGTAGGGAGGCTGGTAAAGAGGCGACTGGAGCTCTTTGTGTTTTGTACTGTCTCTGGCAATGCGCAGCCACCTTCTGGGATGCTCTGCAGCCGGATTCCCTGTCCTGGCTGCCCCTCTGCCCATGTGAGCCCCAGTCGGGGGGGACGAAATGGCTCGGAAGAGCCCAGAATAAGAGAGCTTTTTTGCCTGGTTCCTGGCTGTCCTGGCTCAGGCATGTCCGTACGCAGGGCGCAACGGCTGGCCGGTCCTCCCGCTTCACGCTCGCTTCCACCATTCACTGGCGCCCCACAGGCCAAGGTGTCCCTGCAAACATGCCCCAGCCAGTGGCTGCGAATTGTCAATGTGCACCCAAACTGCAGGCCCCTCCCTGCCCTGGCGCCAGCTGGGAGGTGCAGGCGGGTGTGAGTGTTGGGACCAGCCACCAGAGGGAGAGAGGAGCAAACACATGCTCTCACTTTGCCTCAGGGACAATTTGCAATACCCGCAGGCACTGCAGAGGCTGGGAACTGGTAGGGACTACGGAGGTGAAGGGTATAATGGAGAGTGTTGCCAAATCCTGTGATTTTTAGTGCAAATCTTATGATTTTTGTAGGCTTTCTGAAAGATTGTTAATGCTGGAATCATGTTATCACCCTGAGCATCTCGGCTCCCTCCAAAACCAAAATGTTTAGCCTTTGGTCCTAGAGAATTCAGGGCCTATATCTGCAAGTTTTTATCTAATACCCAAAGCCAAATAAAAAAAAAAAAAACCCTTGAAATAATTTGTTTATTTAAATTGCCTCATTTTCCAGCCTGCCTGATGAGTTTTGAATACAGGGGACTGGCCATGCTGCATGGGAGTTGAGAAGCCATGAGATCAATTGCCTGTTGGAGAAGAGGGTGAGAGGATAGCTAATATGATGCCAGTTTTCTAAAAAGGGGTCCAGAAGTGATCCTGGCAATTATAGACCAGTAAACCTAACTTCCTGCCAGAGAAACTGGTTGAAACTCTAGTAAAGAACAGAATTATCAGCTATGTGTAATGAACATGAATCAACAGGGCTTTTGTCTAGAGAAATCACACCTCACAGGGGACGGCTCTTGCAGCCATTGGGGATAGTTCTTCAGTCCCTGAGGGGCTAGCCCAGCTGCTGTGTGCAGCACCAGGCTAAGAATGCCAGGAGCCCTGAGCAAAAGGGCAGGTGATAAGCCAGAAAATGCCCTGCCCCGCCTCCCCCATGCGGCTGGGAACTTGGTCAAAGCCTGTGGATTAACAATAGACCCCTGAATGCTACTGACCACCACCTATCTGGTAACACTCTGCATCTTAATGTATTTATGAATGAAGCTGTTCTCAGTAGGCCCGTTCCTGACTTTAAGAAGTGTCAGTGGCCCGTACGGCAAGGTCAAAAGGTGAAATTTTGGCCTTGGAAAGGTTGCTGACCCTGGGTCTATACAATCACGACTCACCTGGACAATGTGACTACAGAAGTATTTGCTCCTTCACATAGCACAAGAACTAGGACGCACCCAAAGAAATGAACAGGCAGCGGATTTAAACCACACAGAAGGCTGTATTTCTTCACACAAAGCACAGCCAGCCTGGGGGACTCCCTGCTGGGGGATGTTGTGACAGCCAAGGCTATAACAGAGTTTAAAAACTAGAAAAGTTTCTCGCAGAACAAAGCGAGGGGGCCTGGAGCCCCTACAGACGAACACTTGTATTTGTTAGGTAATAGACTTTAGGGGCTGCAGGCCGGCTCACTTTGGTTTGCAAAGATACAGCCGACCCCAGAACAACAGGAGGTCCTGTGGCACCTTATAGACTAACAGATATTTTGCAGCATAGGCTTTGGTGGGCAAAGACCCGCTTCATCAGATGTGTGAGCGGCAGGGAGGGTTTCAGACGAGTATTTAAAGAGTAAAAGCAAGTCTGAGTAAAAGTCTGAGTAAAAGGGAGGGCCAGAGCTGACAAGGTCTATCCAGTCACGGTGGAAATGGCCCATTATCAGTAGTACATAGCAAGAGAGGAGTAAAAACAAGCCAGAACGGGTGGTGGGGATGTGGCCCATTGTCAGATTCTAAGTGGAGGTGTGAACTTCCATCCTAGAGAAGCCGCTTTCCTAAGGGGCGAACCACTCCCAGTCTCTGTTTAATCCCTGGTTGATGGAGTCAAATTTGCAAATGAATTGCAGCTCAGAGATTTCTCTCTCCATTGATTTTTTTTTTTTTTTTTTTTTTTTTTTTAAATTTTTTGTTGTGGGACTGCTACCTTAAAGCTTATTGTCAGGGATTTACAACCCATCCTGGACAATGATCCCCTACTTTCACAGGCCTTGGGAGGCAGACCAGTCCTTGTCCACAGACAACCTGCCAACCTGAAGCAAATCTTAACCACAACTAGACACCGCACCACAGTCACTCGTTGCCAGCTCTGCCCACATATCTACACCAGCAACACCATTACAGGACCTAACCAGATCAGCCACACCATCGTGGGTTCATTCAGCTGCACATCTACCAATATAATTTATGCCGTCATGTGCCAGCAATGACCCTCTGCCATATACGTCGGACAAACTGGACGGTTTCTACGTAAAGAATAAACGCACACAAATCAGATATCAGAAATGGTAATATACAAAAACCCGTAGGAGAGCACTTCAATTTCCCAGGACACACAGTAGCAGACTTACAAGTAGCTATCCTACAGCAAAGAAATTTCAGGACCAGACTCCAAAGAGAAATTTCTGAGCTACAATTCATCTGCAAATTCGACGCCCTCGGCTCTGGCTTAAACAAAGACTGCGAATGGCTGGCTAAATACAGAAGCAGCTTCCCCTCCCTTGGTGTTCACACCTCCAGATAAGCTGCTGGCAGTAAGCCTCACCCTTGCTGACTGAGCTAACCTTGTTACCCCCACCCTTGCTCTGGCTTATTTATACCTGGCCCTGCAGATTTCCAAGACCAGCATCTGATGAAGTGAGTCTGTGCTCACGAAAGCTCATGCTCAAAACTTTTCTGTTAGTCTATAAGGTGCCACAGGACCCCTCGTTGCTGTTACAGATCCAGACTAACATGGCTACCGCTCCGGTACTTTAAAGCTGTTACTGAGCGTCCCGGGAGATTGACGTGTTCTCCTGCAGGTTTTTGTATGTTACCGTTCCTGACGTCTGATTTACGTCCATTTATTCTTTTACGGAGAGACGGTCCAGTTTGGCCAGTGTAAATTGCAGTGGGACATTGCTGGCACATGATGGCCTATATTATATTAGTAGCTGTGCAGGTAAAGGAGCCCCTGGTGGTGCGGTTGATGTTAGGCCCTGTGATGCTATCGCTGGTGTAGATACATGAGCAGAGCTGGCAGCGAGGTTTGTTGCAGGGATTGGTTCCAGGTTTAGAGTTACTGTGGTGTGGTCTCTAGTTGCTGGTGAGAATCCGTTTCAGGCCGGCCATAGGCAAAGCCGAACCCAGCGACTCCTCTGAGACTAGAAGAGGTCCGGGAGTGTGGACTCACATCGGGACGGAGCCGGTGGTGGAAGGACAAAGTGCTGTGCCCTTGCCCACGCTTCGTACAGCAAGGGCCATCCTGGCAGGGGCCAGGCCTCGGCAGAGGGAGGCTTGGTGCAGGGGGCCACACACTGGGCGGTCGCTGCCTGACGGCCTCGTTGTGTGGCTGCTGTGCCGGAGATGAGGCAGCTGTCACCACGCCAGAAGGAGGCCCTGGGCGCTGAGCCGGAAGCGGAGAACTCTGCAGCTGACGCTGGGGGCAGCAGAGGTCATTGCTGATGTAGGATAGACAGGCTGGGGGGCAACCGGGGCTGGGCCCTGGACTGTGTGAAAGAGATGGGCCGGCCCCTGCCGCGTCGCTTCCAGGAAGGGCTTCGCCCGGCCCAGGGCCACCAGAGGCGAAGGGGAACGTGCCCTGCCCAGGCAGCTGGCACTCACGGAGGGTAGGGGTGATTCACCCCCTGTGGCACAGGCCAGGGCCGCACCCCAGGGAAAGGAGACCGTCCCTCAGGGCAGCTGGGCACCAGGAAGCCAGTTCCCCCCTACCCCAGGCTCTGGTGGGTCCCCTCAGCAATGGCAGCTGGTGGGGGTCAGAGCCAGGCTCATCCCCTCCTCTCCCCACAGGGGGTGCCAGGGATCCATTCCTGCCTGCCCCCCCCCCCCCATATCTGGTCCAGAGGCCATGGTCTGACAGCGCCAGGACAGCCACACCCCCCACCCATAGGGCAGGGGCAGAGGGATCCCTCCTCTCCTGCAGGTGGATGGGGGCAGAGACAAGCCAGCCAGTGCCAGCTGTGCAGCAGCCCCTGCATTTGGGGGTCGGCCCCCTCTCCCCACCAGCTCTGCCCCATAACACTCAGTGCGGCCACTGCCCCACGTTGTCAGCCTCGCGCTGCCGCTGGGGCACTAGAAGCCCTGGGAGCTGCACCCGCGGCTGCCCCACAGCTGTGTCCACACAGACACCACTCAGCAGCGGGCCCAGAACCCACGGCCTTTGGGCTTCTGTCCCAGCCGCCTCTGTCCCCAACACTGGCCGCGTACGTCCCTGGCCCGGTGCAGCGCTTACAAGCGCAGGGCCGCAGCCAGCAGGGGCCACGTCAGCACATGGCCACTTAACCAGTAGCTTACAACACACGTGGGTGTGTGGGGGCGTGCAAGGGTGTGCGAGGGCATGTGCGTGTGTGGGCATGCGTGGGGGGTGGGCATGTGTGGACGTGTGTGGGCATGCGTGGGCATGTGGGGTGGGGGGCGTGCACCTTACATATGACTGACAGGAGCCCACAGCTCCCAGTGGAGCAATGGGTCACCCAGGGCTAGGCTGCCACAGGGCCCCTTCTGGGCTGGGAAAGGAATCCCTCCCCCCCAACTGCCCGACGGTTGCACAGGGAGACCCAAAGAACAGCTGCATGGCTGGGGCAAAGGGGAGGTCGGGAGCAGGAGCCCCTGGGGGGGTTACCCTTGGAGGGTGGGTATGGAAGGGAGGTGGGAGGAGGAACCCCTGGGGGGTACAGAAGGGGGGTGGGAGCAGGAGACCCTGAGGGGTGGATATGGAAACGTGTTGGGAGGAGGAGCCCCTGGGGGGGGTTATGGAAGGGGGGTGGGAGGATGAGCCCCTGGGGAGTACGGAAGAGGGGGTGGGAGGAGGAGCCCCGGGGGGGTGGATATGGAAGGGGGGTGGGAGCAGGAGCCCCGGGGGGGTTACGGAAGCAGGGTGGGAGGAGGAGCCCTTGGGGGGTACAGAAGGGGGGGTGGGAGCAGGAGACCCTGTGGAGTGGGTATGGAAGGGGGGGTAGGAGGAGGAGCCCCTGGGGGGTACGGAAGGAAGGTGGGAGCAGGAGCCCCTGGGGGGTAGATATGGAAGTGGGGTGGGAGGAGGAGCCCCTGGGGTGGGCATGGAAGGGGGAGTGGGAATATTGGCACCCAGACACCAAAGGAAATTGGTTTGAAAGACACGTACCTCGTCAGGTTGCAATGTCACGGATCCGGCTGATCTCTGATACTAACAGAGAATTCGTTTACCCAGTCTGGAGTTCTATGTAACTTCATTTTTTAAAAACAAATTGTTCTTTCTTTACCTCGCTGTTGCTTGCTGCTATTCTTTTGTTGAGCATTGCCTGTGGGCAGGTTAAACAATTTACACATTGAAAATGGTGTACAGCAATAATGCAACAATATAAGCAATAATACAGCAACAACACAGTAGCAAAATTTAAATTAACTAACAGTGATTTTTAGCCGATTGCCAACTTAATTCTCCATGTATGCTAGACTGAGGTATAGGTGACCACTCTCTTTATGATTAAGCCAAATTAAAATTTTCAGTACCGGTCTACGCAAACCCTTTGAGGATATTAAATTTTCTTGCTGCTTTGTTCTGCTTGGAGGTGGAAACATGCTGGAATTGTTTTCTTAGCTTTATTCATGAATTGCTATTTTCAAATATTTTTGCAATGACATATCTGTGTGTAAAGGAACAAACAGTATAATAAAAACCAACAAGAAAATGACGTTTCGTTAATTTTACCTTAATTTTAATGTTGAGATTTCCCTTTATGTTTTCTCTTTGATTTTGAAAAAAAAGTAAAATTGTGATTAATATGTTTTGCAATTTTGTTATTTTTAGGCAAGAAATATATGTATGTGTATTTATCATGGAGACGTTTCTGAACTTCGCAAAAAAATGGTTATTCATAATATTATACCCCAAGCATGATATTAAAATATTGTAATACCACATACATTTTTTTTAAATTGACATTTGTTGCAAGAAAGTAAAACTAATAAAAAGTAGTCATGTGACACATGATATATAACAAAGGACAAAATACATGACATGCAGGACAAACACAATTAAAAATAAATGGTGCCAAAATTTATACCGTTAAAAGATACGGCAAACTAAAGTTAAAATATAGACAAAATAAGAAAGGGGTAAACATTTAAATAAGTAAGTTATTATTAGTTTTTTATTTAAAACTTGTAATAAACCTGATAAAATTATATTAATGTTTGCCATATTTGTTGTATGACAGTAATTTAGTAACAAGGCATTTTCCATTACTTCACATTCACCCTGTGTCTAAACTCTGCTATCTGGTAAAAAGTCCATGTTTCAAATAATAGTTAGCAATTACCATTAGAGGCAGAGTTTATATAGTTGTGTCTTATAAACCACATCATCCGGCAAGTTACGAGTAATTCCAGCTGTTGCATTCCTGATGAGTTAAAATAATAAATTTACTGAACGTGTTTAAAGTTGTTTTTTCTCTTTCTTGTTCCCTGTTCAGTCGCTTTCTCTTTTGGAGGCTTCTGTAAAACCTGTGACTTGTAATACAGAAAGAGAGTTAAAGCAAGGAGAGGCAGGGAAGCGGGGTATGGATGCAAAGTGGCTGAGGAAAGTAGCAAGACCCTCGCCAAGACACCCACTTGCGCTTGTTTTGAGCTACAGCAGCAAAGTTAGCAAAGAGTGAAAGAATATAAAAGCAAACAAGCTGGTGTGTAAGAATGGTTGAGCCCAGAGGGTGTAATTTTGGCCAAGTGTGGTTCTCTGACAGGGTTGCCAACCACAGAAATTTCATTTACGGACAAAATGAGAACAACTTTATGGGCAGACAAGGTATTTTATGGACGTAATTTTTATACTATATGAAGACGACATAAAGGGCCAAAACTGAAAAGTGCTTGTCGTCATCCAATATGCTATTAACTCACTTTCATTTAGTAACTGAGGTGGCCGAGTTAAGGCTGAGCTCCAACAAAACAAAGCAGCAGAAATGTAGCAGTTTAAAGACTAACAAAGTGATTTATTTGGTGATGAGCTTTCATGGGACCCTGTCCCACGAAAGCTCATCACCAAATAAATCATTTTGTTAGTCTTTAAACTGCTAAAATTCTGTTGCTTCACTTTCATTTAGTCAGTCATGGGCCTGGAAGTTTTCCATTATGGGATCATCCATCCGAACACTGATCCTGTTAACCAGAGCGGAAGTAAATGGCCCAGATCCATTTCTGACAGCTATGAATCCTTCAAGTGTAGGAGCAGAGACTTTATTTCTTATATTGAGCTAAATAAACAACTAAAACCTCCATTTTCCACTGTTCCACAGTACAATGGCTGAAGCAGCGCAGAAGAAATGTAATTGCTATAGAATAATTGCTGGGGTTTTTTTTTTTAATTTTATTGCACTTTTACAAAACTTGCAGACACCTACATTTTTTTACAGACATGTCCAATTTTGGCTAATTTTTTATGGCGTGTTGGTAAATTTGCTGACGGTTGGCAATCCTGTCTGGGGGGGGGGGAGTTGAAGTAGTTGGGGACCCCCCGCCCTGGGGTGTTAGCTTGCTTGTGAGGTGCGAGTGGGGGCCATTACTTGTTCTCGTAAAAACTAAATTTCTGCCCGTGTCTGTTGCTGCTGGCGGCAGGCCGGCCAGACTGCGGGAGTGTCCTGATGGGCTGCAGGTAACGGCTTTGGAGCAACGCCATGGGTTAATACGCTAGCGAGCAAACTGTCTACGGCGGGTTCAACAGCTATGTCACACTGGTGGTGCCCAGTCCATCTGTAGTACCCAGCGGCACTGAGACCTCATACTAGGGTGAGTGAAGTCTCTGCTCTACAGCCTCAGCCAAGCGCTGCAAGACCCAGCTGGCCTTTAGCTCATGCAGTAGAGCACAGGGCTTTAGCAGGTGCAGTCCCTGGTGCCGGCAACCCGGGCCTGTTGGCGCCATACATCCATGACCCACTAGGCGCTTGTAGTAAGATGGGGGCCTGAAACACAAGCTGCTATCTCTCAGGCCTGGCGTGGGGCCTGGGGCCTGGCCAGCAATGGTCAAGTCTTGGCTGGTATCAAACGAAGTGAAGCTGTGAGCGAGAGCCAGGCCCCTTGGTGTGAGCAGGGCTGATCCCTAATGAGAAGGGTCTCAAGTCAGGCGTGGGAGATGGTAGGATCTCGGAGACCAGGGAGGGCCATGCTCAGCCTTCTGGAGCACAGGGCTGTGGCTGTGTGGTTCTCCATGGCCTCCCCAGGCAGGACGAGCAGCGAGGGGCTTGGCCGGCTGCACCTGGGTGGGTGTGATGAGCAGGTTGGAGAAGCCCCAGTGAGGGCAGGCCCAGGGTGGGCGGGTGGGAGTGGATGACCTCCTGAGCTCTTCTCACCCTGCTCCTCACACACGTCTGGGCAGGGCCAGCCTCTGCCGAGGAGAACTGGTGGGATGCATGACACTGAGCCCCTGGGGGCTGTGGCTGGGATCCCTCCTCCGCCAGGCAGCAGCTGATGTCCCAGAGCTCCTGCAGCAACAGCCCCTGCTCTGCGGGAGCCTAGCACTGAGCAGGCCTGGGTGGTGCAAGCCCCAGGGAGTTATGGGGGTTCCCACCAGACTCCTGGGGGTTTGCCTGTGGATCACGGTCGTGTGAGCCCAGAGCCCCCTGCGGCGAGTATGAGCACTAGGCGAAGCTGCCACTCGTGCAGCCTGGCTTGTGCAGCCGCGCCGCAGAGTGCAGGCTTGCACCAATTCACGTAGCAGCGGCCCCGCTCCTTTGTGCAGCCCCCCTCCCCACCCCAGAGAGCAGCTGGGGGGTCTCCCACCCCAACCGGCAAGTGAGACATGGCTCAGCCGGCAAGGCCAGCCCCCCTGGGGGACCAGCAGCAGGCGCAGACAAGCCCAGGGACAGGCTGCATTGCTGGGGCGTAGGAAAATCTAGGGCTACACAGTGCTGGGAACACAGGAGGTCACAGGCAGGACATGGAGCCAAGTCGGGGAAAGAGCGTTTTGCCGTTAATATTTGTACAGTGTCCAAAAATACTCGGCTTCCCGCAGCAATGTCTAAACAGCTCATTGCTGGAGCAAGGCCGAACGGCTGGCCCCAGGGCTGTGCGCCCAGCACGGGACACCGGCGTGGGTGGTGGGTCGGTGTCCAGGCCCCAGATGGCCAATGGAAGCGCTGTTTGAATGCAGCGTGGTTTAATTGTCCTTGGCCTGGACACAAGCTGGTGACGTTGTATTGGCAAGAGGTGGGCAATCATTACTGATCTGGGTTGTGGGGGGCGGGGGGCGGTGCCAAGATTTTGGTAAGTGCTCAGGGGCTGCACTTATCTATAGTGGGGAGCAGGGGCTGGAACAGGGGGTATTGCAGGAGGAAGCTTGGGGAAGGGGATTGGGGTGCAGGAGAGGATCCTGGCCTGGGGGAGCGGTGCAGGGGGAGGGGCTCAAAGGGGAGTTGGGACCTGGGGCACAAGGTGCAGAGGGTTTGAGGGGGGCTGGGTTAGGGGTGCAGGTTTCAGGAGGGGTCCTGGCCTGGGGGAGCAGTGCAGGCAGCTGTGGGGGGCTCAGAGGGAGTTGCGACCTGGGGCGGTGTAGGGGAGGAAGGCTGAAGGAAACCAGCCAATGGGAGCTGGGGCAGGAGCCTGCACAGTTCTCCCCGCTCTGCCACCACTGGGAGGCTGGGGGCCGGCAGGCTCCAGCCTGCATCTCCCCAGCCCCTGTGTTAGGCCCTGCCTGGGAGGGCACAGCAAACTCCCATCCCTTTCCCCCCGTGCTTCCCTCTGAGCAGGCCCATCCCCTCGCTGCCACACGCCCCAGTTCAGGCCTGGGCACCCAGGCAGACGCCACAGGGCCCTGGCTTAGCCGCTGCAAAGCATTTAGTGAGACAGGCTGTGGGAGACAATGTACAATACCAGGGCAGGTGTAACCTAGGTGTGTGGGTTACACAAGCTCTGCGCCCGCGTCACACTGCTTCAGAGGCACGACGCCCACGCCGCACCCGTGCCCGAGGGCAGCCTCTGGTGCACAGGGTCAGGTTAGACAAGCCCCAAGGAGTTAATCCAAGGCACAGCTGCCCCCTGCTCCGCCGAGAGCCGGCCAAACACAGCCACGCTCAGCTCAGGGTGCACGTCCTGCTTCACACAACCGGCCCTTCCCTGAATGGACCCCCTTCTCCAAGTGGCTCTCTCACAAGCATGCAAACAGGGGGGTTGTAGCAGGGAATGGGAGCCCAGCTGAGCATCATGGGGTTCAGGGGCCCCCAAGCGCTGCACCCTGGCTGCATGCAGGAGGGACTCTCACTCAGCAGGTAGAATGGGAAGTTTATGAGGTGCCAGAGGCCCAGCTCAGCACAGAGGTGTCAAAGCAGCTGGCAGAGACAGTCATTCCAACCTGTCCTGGGGAGAGGAGCCCAAGGGGAGCCCCTCTGGGGTGTACCTTCCCCCCTCGCCAGGCTGGCTCCTTCCAGCTGCCTCTCCCCCGAGTTTCTAACTGCCGCCACTGATTCAAACCCAGCTCAGCTCCTCCCTGCTCTGTGTTCAGGGCAGAGGTGTTACCTGCCAGCGTAGGTTACAGCCCCAGGGTCATCCTTGGGAGCTGCTCTGCCTGTCTTGCTCTCTCTCTCTCACACACACACACACACACACACACCCCTACTCCATCACACTCAGCGGCTCGAGGCTAGGGTGATGGGCCTCACCACAAGAAGAGAGCAGTGTACTCTGTAAGCTGATGGTCATCACAGGACCTAACATCGACCGCACCATCAGGGGCTCTTTCACCTGCACATCTACTAATATAATATATTCCATCATGTGCCAGCAATGCCCCACTGCAATTTACACTGGCCAAACTGGACAGTCTCTCCGTAAGAGAATAAATGGACATAAATCAGACCTCGGGAAGGGTAATGTACTGTAACCTGCAGGAGAACACGTCAAGCTCCCTCGACACACACACTGACAGGTTTACAAGTAGCCATCCTACAACAAAGAAATTTCACAAGTCAAATGGAGAGAGAAATCGCTCAGCTCCAATTTATTTGCAAATTTGACTCCATCTACCAAGGCTTAAACAGAGACTGGGAGTGGTTGCCCCTGCCAAAAGCAGGTTCTCTGCTATGGAAGTTCACAGTTCCCCATTAGAATCTGCCCATGAGCCACTCCCCCCGCGTGATCTGACTTGTTTCTTCTAAAGGGCTAGAGAATGTGACCTATGAAGAAAGGCTGAAAGAATTGGGCTGCTTTAGTTTGGAAAACAGAAGGTTGATGGGAGACATGATAGCGGTTTTCAGGTATCTAAAATGGTGTCATAAGGAGGAAGGAGACAACTTGTTCTTCTTGGCCTCTGAGGATAGAACAAGAGGCAACGGGCTTAAACTGCAGCAAGGGAGGTTTAGGTTGGACATTAGGAAAAAGCTCCTAACTGTCAGGGTGGTCGAACACTGGAATAAATTGCCCAGAGAGGTTGTGGGATCTCCATCGCTGGAGATATTTAAGAACAGATTAGATAGATGTCTGTCAGGGGTGGTGTAGATAGTGGTCGGTCCTGCCATTGGGGCAGGGGGCTGGACTTGATGGCCTCTCGAGGTCCCTTCTAGTCCTAGTGTTCTATGATTCTATGATTCTCCTCTCTCGCGCTATACTACTGGTAATGATCAGGGAGGCGGCCGTGTTAGTCTGTAGCTTTGAGAACAACAAGCAGTCCTGTGGCACCTTATAGACCAACAGATATTTTGGAGCATGAGCTTTCTCGGGCAAAGACCCACTTCATCAGACGTATAAGTGGGTCTTCACCCACGAAAACTTATGCTCCTAAATATCTGTTAGCCTATAAGATGCCACAGGACTTCTTGTTCTGTAAGCTAAGCACACCGGCAGCCACTCAGGAGCAATTCAGGTGCTGCCCAGCTGATTAGCAGAGCACCCACAGCCAGCACTTTGTGTTTCTATGGGTGGTGCACATAGCCCATACCACCGTGCACCGAACAAAATTTATTCCACACAGGGATGGTGGAAAACATAGCACGACCCCTGGACAAGCGCTCGAGGCTGAAATGGCATTTAACACCTTCTGAATGTGTCGGGTCGGCGTCGAGCATGCAGCAGAACCTCGCGCCTCTGAGCTGTGCTTCATACTCTGCCTCTGGCGCCTTCTCTCCCTCCTCACACCAGGAAGCTGAAAGTTGCCCAGACCCAACTAGGCAGCCCCGTGCTCTCCCCAAGGTGAAGAGGCACCCTCTGCTCCCGCCCCCGCCACCACACGGGCGGTGTAATGCCCAGGTGGAATCCAGCTCCCAGCCCTCCTGTGGGGAGCGAGGCCACCGGAGTTCTACAATATGTACGAAGCCATTGCTGTAACCAGGGCATGAAGTTTGCACCACCTCTCCTGCCAGGTGGGCCAAGTGAGGGGTCTACCGAAAGCTGGTGATTCACCGAATCGGTTTATGCCACAGGGCCATGCTTGCATGTGACATTATAGGTACGGGCTCTAGCCTGGCATTTGCAGTGCTTTAGAGCTGAGCTTCCCAATGGGAGGCGTGGCTCACACCTCACCAGGAAAAGGGGCTGAAACAAAGAGTCAGACATCAAATTCACATCTTATGAATTTGACTGAGACGTGTCCTCTGGGGATGGGCCAGCGGCGGAGGGCCCCAGCCAGGGAAAGACAGCTGACCCCTCCATTCCCGACATGAAGAAGAAAGGGTTTTCCCCTCTACATGGCAAGTCTATAAAAATGACCCTGGCTGTGGTCCACTTTGTCCTCAAACCACTGCTCTTAGCCTCTATCTTGGGAGCCGTTTGCAAGAACAGCTCTGCCATGAACTGAGCCTGTGCAGACTGGGGACCCATCCCACAGAGGATGTTTTCAGAGATGTTCACGGTAGAAGCTTGGACCACTGGCTGTATCCTGTATCACCAGCTTGAACGGGTGGCTGTAACTTAACCACTTTAACACTTTTCCTCCCATTCCTCCTTTCTTTGGTAATAAACCTTCAGATGTTAGATTCTAAAGCTCTGGCCCGGCACGCTGTGTGGGGAAGATCTCAGTGTATATTGCCCTGGGGATGTGGCTGGACCTGGCAGAATCTGTGCAGAGTTGGTGAAATAGGTTTTCACAGCCGCTCACTTGAGCAAGGGGGTGGCCGGTTTGGGCATTAGGAGCCACTGGAGAATCTGTGGGTTTGCTCATGTGGCTTCTGGCCGGTTGGATGGACAGCAGAGGGACTTCTGCGGCTGGTTTGGTTGGCCTTGCTGAGCAGGGGACCCCCGGCTGGGCTGTCAGTGGCTCAGTCTGAAGCAGTTTGCCCAGGGTTTGTTCTGAGCCGAGTCCAGAAAGCCCCTGAACGTTGCATGGGGCGGACGCACCAGGAGGCTGCAGCACCGTGCTGACCAGCCTTCTGGGCCCTTACTACGTACATTAAGATGCCCCCCACTCCAACGTGGGGGAGAGCTTTGCAGCCTCTCGGTGTGCCACATGCCAGTCCCTGACAGCCGGGTTTTCTTCAGGTTGCCCTGGAGCCGGGGTGGGGGGCCATCCCCAGCCCACGTCACACAGACGGTGATCAGCAAAGCAGGTGAGCCTGATGGAGGGAGAGAGAACCGAGCCTGCAGAGGCGCAGCGGGGAGCACGTTGCTTGGGACAGAGAAAAGCAGACTGGTGAATTCCTTGCACAGTATCTGTGCCTCTTCAGGGAGGCTAGAAACCCCAGGCCCCTGGGAGAGGACCGAGGCGCTCCTCGTGAGGTGCACGGTGCTGCCAGCCAGAAACCTTAGAAAACTGTGCAACAGGCCCCCAAACTCCCCAGTTGTCTTAAAAATCACGAGCGTTGGAAAGTGTCGGAGAGGGGGAGCCGAGCTAGGCTGTACCTGCAAAAACAACAAGCAGTCCTGTGGCACCTTGTAGCAGATATTTTGGAGCATAAGCGTCCGTGGGCAAAGACCTGCTTTGTGGGGTGCATGAGTGAGGGGGTTTCCGAGGAGGATTCCAAGAGGGAGTCCCAGTCAAAGGAAGGGCCAGAGCTGACGAGGTCCATCTAAAAGCGTTGAAAAGCTGCAGTTGGATTTCCTCTGCCGATGCCATACAAGTCTGGCCGAGCGGAGCCGCGTGGCACCGCGGTGGGTGATTACCCAAGCTCACACTCCATGTTCGGGTCTGCAGGGCGCTGGCTGGTCCAATGCAGGAAGCCAGCCTGCCTCCCCGGGGTCGAGGCTGGTGAGGAAGGCGTTGGCTTTCCCAGAGTGCGTTCAGCGGTCGGTAGTTACGCCCTGTGTAATCTCAGGTGCAATTGCTTTATCACACGCTCTAAAGCTACAGCTCCGTTTTCCCCTGATCACCGTAAAAACCCTCCGCAACCGTGAGCTGCTGGGAGGGGCCAGCTGGGCCCAGCAAGGGCTACCAGAACATTGTGATACAAGGCCGGTGTTAATTGCCCTGTGGCGATGTGCCAGCCGGCTCCTTCCAGCAGCTCGAAGGCGGGAAGAAGGAAATAAAAGAGCAGATGGGTCCGTGTCTCATCTGCCGAAGCTCCGACCAGAAGTGGAGCGCCCAGGGATGACCTGGGCTAGCTGGCCGATGACAACGTCCAGCCCCGGCCTGTAACTCATTTGTGGATTGGTGCCGAACGGCTTTAGCCTTGGCACAACCGCCTCGTTTCTTGATGCCGTTACTGCGGACATAGTTCGGTTGCTAACGGCTTGGCGGCAAGCGATGGCTGCGGTGTGAGCGCTACGGTGCAACTCGAGCTGGGGTAAGGAAGGGGGTCTCTAGGGCTAGGGAACAGCGGGAATCTGTTGTGCTCTTTGGTGGCCAGCCGCCAGCTCGTCCTCGCTCCAGCTTGCCTGGGGTGGGGCGGGCTGCGTGGTAAGGCTGGACGGAGCGTTAGCCCTTCATGCGTGTGCCGGGGTTGGTCCGGGGGCTGCTGGGTGGAGTCCCTAGGGCTGCCCCAGGGCCGGCAGGGGCACGTCCCCCCCCTTCCCGGGAAAGGCCGGTGTCCTGTGGCAGGGATGCTTGGGGTGATGCCGCTCCCCGCCACAGGCGCCACCAGGCCCTGCCCCCCACCCCACCTGCCCAGGCTGAGTCCCCTGCTGCAGCCGTTCCCGTGCCGCCGCGGTGCCCCCCCCCCGCCCCGGGAGCAGAGTGAGGCATGGCTGGGGCCAGTCTCGGGTTCAAGATGAGCCTCGTGGGATGGCCCGAGCTGAGCCGCTCGGCTCCATTCAGCCCCAGCCACCGCAAAGGGCCCTCGGCTCAGGAAATGGAGCATTTCCCAGCCCTGCTGCCCCAGGAGTCGTGCCTGGTCCTTATACCTACAGACCAGACACCTCGGGGGGGGCTGGAGGGGCCCAACCCCAGCAGCACAGGCTGCTCCAACGGGGGGCTTGCACCGCGCCACTCAGTGCTCCGTTGCACCTGCACTGGTGCCCTCGCTAGGAGCACGTGGGCCTGTGTGACACGGGGGCGGGGTGAGGATTTTATTCACCTCGTTCGGCTGCATGTCTTTCCCACTGTCCTGCAGGAGCACCAGGCGTGTGCCTCAGTTTCCCCAGGCACAGCATTGGGGCACAGTGGGGAGGGGAGTTTCAGTGTGATGACTTCTCGCAGTACTCAATGGCCCTCCAGGCCCTTGGTAACCCAGCTAACCAGGTGACCCCTTTCTTCACCCCAAAACAGGCCACAGGTGGGAGGAGGGGCCGGACTGGTTGGAATTGGAACTGGGCTGCGGGGTGGGGCAGTCTGGTCTGGCTGGAGAGGGAGGGAGGGACCAGGAGCCCTGTCACATACAGTGGGGGTCACAGTTCGCTCTCAGATGCTGGGCTTAGGGAAACTGAGGCACACACCGAGGGTTACTACGGGCCAGTAGGAAACACATGCATCCTAATGAGGGAAATAAAATCTTCTGACCCCCACTTCGGCACAGCCCCAGCTCGGGGACCCCTCTGGGCCCCTCTTCCCAAGCTGGACGGTACTGACGGGTTCTGGTCCCTGTGCTGACCAGTCTGTTCTGTGCTGTGTCCCTGTTGCCTGACCCCTGGCTGTTCCCCTGGGGAGCGAGAGCCACGTCCGCCTGCGGGTGGGGCAGGGCTGGGGACCCCCCACTCCAGGACATCCCGCCATCAGCTGGGTCCCATTGGGAGGCTGCCTTGTTCTGCCAGAGACGGAGAGAGGCAGTGGTTGTAAGGTGCTGGAGGAGTCCTCAAACCTCCTCTTTTACAGCCCCACTGCCAGGCGGCGTGGCCAGGGGGTGGGCCGGTATTTAGTGGGGTTCAGTTCAAGCTCAGAGTCAATTGTCTCCCATGTGGCCAGGTCCGGCCCAAGCCTCTGCAAGACAGTAACGGTTCATTACAGGCAAAGCGTCCAAGTGGAAGAGCTGAGATATAACAAATGTGTCTGTTGGCCAGGCACTTTCTCTTTAAGTTTATTCCTAGTGCTTCGGGGCTGGCCAACAAGCCCTTGTTTTACGGAGGCTTTGAGCCAAGTCCAGGACCAGTTCTGAGCCCGGCTCCAGCGTATTAGAGCCCAGCCGTGAAACAAGACATGGGAGGTTGGCCCTGGCCCAAGGGTGGCATTCGGCCAAGGAGCTGCCTGGGAATTGGGAACAAGGAGGAGGAGCCGTTACTTGGCACTGGTGAGGTCACAGTCAGAGCGTTGTGTCCAGTTCTGGGACTCTCAGTGTAAAAAGGACATGGACACACTGGAGCAGGTTCAGCGGAGGGCAATGAAAATGCTTCAGGGGTTGGAGCACAAGACCTATGAGGAGAGACTGAGGGATTTGGGCTTGTTTAGTTCACAGCAGAGAAGACTGAGGGGTGATTTAATAGCAGCCTTCAACTTCCTGAAGGGGAGCTCTAAAGAGGATGGAGGGAGGCTGTTCTCAGTGGTGACAGATGCAGAACAAGGAGCAATGGGCTGAAGTTACAGAGGGGGAGGTGTAGGTTGGGTATTAGGAAAAACTACTTCCCCAGGCGGGTGGTGAAGCACTGGAATGTGTTGCCTGGAGAGGTGGTGGATTCTCCATCCCTTGAGGTTTTTAAGTCCCGGCTGGACAAGGCCCTGGCTGGGATGACTTAGTTGGGGTTGACCCTGCTTTGGGCAGGGGGCTGGACTAGATGGCCTCCCGAGGTCCCCTCCAGCCCTGGGATTCTGTGATGCCTTGTCCCTGGGGTGTGAAGCGTTACTGTAAAGGGACCACTCAGCTCTTCTCTGGCCAGGCTCTCAGAGAGGGGTGTACGTGCTCTGGGCCTGGCCTCTGCAGGCACGTTCACACCCATCTCACCTCACTCATCCACTAACAAACGGGCTCGACACACTCACACCCGCCTCACCTCGTTCATCCACTAATAACGGGCTCGGCACGCTTACACCCGCCTCACCTCGCTCATCCACTAACAAACGGGCTCGGCACGCTCACACCCGCCTCACCTCACTCGTCCACTAACAAACGGGCTCGGCACGCTCACACCCGCCTCACCTCGCTCGTCCACTAACAACGGGCTCGACACGCTCACACCCGCCTCACCTCGCTCGTCCACTAACGAACGGGCTCGACACGCTCACACCCGCCTCACCTCGCTTGTCCACTAACAACGGGCTCGACACGCTCACACCCGCCTCACCTCGCTCGTCCACTAACGAACGGGCTCGACACGCTCACACCCGCCTCACCTCGCTCGTCCACTAACGAACGGGCTCGGCACGCTCACACCCGCCTCACCTCGCTCGTTCACTAACAACAGGCTCGACACGCTCACACCCGCCTGTGAGCCGATGCCCAGGTGCCAGCTAAAGGTCTGGTGGGACAAAAGGGGGTGATGCCACACCAGCAGCTACGCTAAGCAGCCAGGGCAGGCTGGGTTCTTTTGTTTGTGTTTAGTTCGGGTACAGCAGCAAGAGGAAAATTACACTTAGAGGCTTTAACAGTTACTTTTTAGTTATACAAAGATAGAAACAATTTAACTAAGACAAATGATTAAAGTACAAGTTAGTACTCGTGGTTTTTAAAGGGGAAACAACACGATTTAACTTAAGAAAAGTTTTAGACAAACTAGCTCGCTTACACTAATACAATTAATGTGTACACAACAAAGGCACGTTGCAGGTGTGATTTTCACCCCTGCCTCTTAGACCTGGTAGAACCAGAGTCTTTCCCAAAATTCCTATAGGAAAGAAGTGTAATACAGGTGTAATTCTTACCCCTGCCTCCTAGATCCGGTGTGACCCAGAATCTTTCCCTCAATCCCTCAGGAAGAAGTAGATACGAACCAGGCGTCCCCAGTCTCGGGAGTCAATTCCAGACCTGGCCAGCAGGTGTAGGTGATTGAATCTCAAAGGGGGGTGGGCTGCCAAACCCCTCTTATACCCCTTTTGTCACGCAAGCTTCTTCCTGGTCTCAAGTGGCCAATCGGGAGGATTGTGTTTGAACCCCAGGTTTCCCAGGGAAGGTGCAAGGCTCAGTTTGCACCTGTGAATTGTGGACAATTGGGCACGTTTGGAGGTGATGGGCGGAGATTCCCCGTTCTTCCTGGGGAAGTGATCAGGCGTGTCAATTACCGAGATCAGCCAGAAGGGCAGCGATTAGCCAGCCCAGTCACTGCCTGGTTTCTGTGTATAGCAGAGAGGCTGGGCGAGACAGCGCACCTGCGTTCCCAGGACATCCAAGGCTGCCTGTCTCCCCTGCTTGTTTCTCTCTCTCTCTCTTTCCCAGTGGGGGGAAGAGGAAGAAAAGGCCAAATGGGGGGTTCATGTCTGGCTACACCGCCTCACCTCGCTCGTCCACTAACGAATGGGCTACGCACGCTCACACCCGCCTCACCTCGCTCGTCCACTAACGAATGGGCTCGGCACGCTCACACCCGCCTCACCTCACTTGTCCACTAACGAATGGGCTCGGCATGCTCACACCCGCCTCACCTCACTTGTCCACTAACAAACGGGCTCGGCACGCTCACACCCGCCTCACCTCGCTCGTCCACTAACGAATGGGCTACGCACGCTCACACCCGCCTCACCTCGCTCGTCCACTAACGAATGGGCTCGGCACGCTCACACCCGCCTCACCTCACTTGTCCACTAACGAATGGGCTCGGCACGCTCACACCCGCCTCACCTCGCTCATCCACTAACGAACGGGCTACGCACGCTCACACCCGCCTCACCTCGCTCATCCACTAACGAACGGGCTACGCACGCTCACACCCGCCTCACCTCGCTCGTCCACTAACGAACGGGCTACGCACGCTCACACCCGCCTCACCTCGCTCGTCCACTAACGAACGGGCTCGGCACGCTCACACCCGCCTCACCTCGCTCGTCCACTAACGAATGGGCTCGGCACGCTCACACCCGCCTCACCTCACTTGTCCACTAACGAATGGGCTCGGCACGCTCACACCCACCTCACCTCGCTCATCCACTAACGAACGGGCTACGCACGCTCACACCCGCCTCACCTCGCTCATCCACTAACGAACGGGCTACGCACGCTCACACCCGCCTCACCTCGCTCGTCCACTAACGAACAGGCTACGCACGCTCACACCCGCCTCACCTCGCTCGTCCACTAACGAACGGGCTCGGCACGCTCACACCCGCCTCACCTCGCTCGTCCACTAACGAATGGGCTCGGCACGCTCACACCCACCTCACCTCACTTGTCCACTAACGAATGGGCTCGGCACGCTCACACCCACCTCACCTCGCTCATCCACTAACGAACGGGCTACGCACGCTCACACCCGCCTCACCTCGCTCATCCACTAACGAACGGGCTACGCACACTCACACCCGCCTCACCTCGCTCGTCCACTAACGAACGGGCTACGCACGCTCACACCCGCCTCACCTCGCTCGTCCACTAACGAACGGGCTCGGCACGCTCATACCCGCCTCACCTCGCTCGTCCACTAACGAACGGGCTCGGCACGCTCACACCCGCCTCACCTCGCTCGTCCACTAACGAACGGGCTTGGCACGCTCACACCCGCCTCACCTCGCTCGTCCACTAACGAACGGGCTACGCACGCTCACACCCGCCTCACCTCGCTCGTCCACTAACGAACGGGCTCGACACGCTCACACCCGCCTCACCTCGCTCGTCCACTAACGAACGGGCTCGGCACGCTCACACCCGCCTCACCTCGCTCGTCCACTAACGAACGGGCTCGGCACGCTCACACCCGCCTCACCTCGCTCGTCCACTAACGAACGGGCGAGACCAGCCCTGTTTCTAAAGGAGCCAGCTGGCCTGGTATGCAAATCCAGGGTGTGTGCGCAAAGGGCGGAGGGACAGCCCCCGCTGGGCCAGGGTGGGGATAAGGAGGGTGTTTGTTATCACTCCTTCAAGCCAGGCAGGTGCAGCAGCTTGCCCCCCCCCAGCACCCCACAGCTGGTGCCCTGGCAGCCAGGACAGCAGCGCTTGCCCTGAGCAGGGCGGACTGGTGCCATGCCCCATGCAAATCCCTGCGCTGGCTGCTTTGCAAGGCAAAGAGCAGGGTATGGCCTGGAGAAAGGCTCCAGCATTGGGGGAAGGGATCCCACAGGTGTCGGGCGTGCGGGTGAGGCTCAGGCTGAGGCTCAGGCTCGGGCCCAGGACAGAGGGTGGTGCTGCAGGCAGACAAAGGGCCCCCAGGAACTGTACAGCCAGAGCTGCACCCACTACAGAGGGCAGTCCTGCCTCAGGGCTGGGGCTGGTTGGCTGCGGGGGGAGCTGGGGGTCCGCAGGGGAGCCCCCCCACCCCTTGTGCAACGTGCTGGTTTATATTGCTGCTCGGAGACTCGCTGATCAAACCCACAGCTGCTCCAGAGCTGGGTCCTGCTCCGCTCCAGCCTCTAGGGACCATCTAGCTGTTCTCCAGCCCGGGGCAGCTCGGCCGAGCGGGCACCAGCCGTGCTGCGTGGCTGGGGCACAGGGGCAGTGGCAGAGCCGGGAGGGATGCCAGCAGAGAGGGATGGGGGTCTGGGGGGCGCTGAGGGGTGGAGGTTCTGGTGCAGCCATCTGGGGAGATCTGGTCTGTCCCTCGTCCTGGTCCCTGCCCTCAGAGCTGCTGGCCACGCACGGGGAGAGGATGGTTACCCTGGGGTGTACCTCAGCCCCCTCAGTGGCCTTCCCTCCCCCCAGCTCCTGGGCGATGGGACACAGTGGGAAGGGGCACGTGGGGTTGGCCCTCGGCCCTGGTGCACGCCCAGCACCACCCACCCCAGCCACCGCCTGCTGAGCCTGGTGCAAACTGGGCTCCTGGAGCTGGCTGGGGGCAGGCCCAGGCGGGCTGGAAATTCCCTGGGAAGCTGCTGGGCCGGGAGCTGAGCAGTGGGTGGGACTTGGTGCCCATGGGCCAGGGACCCAGCAGCCGAGGGGGCAGGGCCCAGCTCCCTAACTCCAGGCCAGCCAGAGCATAGGGCCAGCTGGCCACCGCGGGATTAATGCCAAGGAAGGCACCAAGCACTCGGGTGGGCCCAATCCCAGGAAGTCGGGGCCCCCTCAGCCTGGGCAGGATCGGGCCCCACGTCAGCACTGGCACTCAGCTCTCGCCCCAGGGAACAGCTAACGGGTGGGCCCCAGGGTGGGCCGGGCACCCCCCAGCCGAGCGGGCTGCAGGAGGCAGCTGAGCTCTCTCACGGGGTGCAGGGAAAAGGTAACGTACCGCAGGCCAAGTGGCCAGGGGCTGAGCCCAACACTGGCTCATTAGGCCAAGCAAAGTGCATCCAACAGCCATGACCAGCCCTGCCTCCACCGGGGAGCCGGGACGCCCCCCACCCCCCGTCACAACAGCAGCCTGGCCCAGTGACCACCCAGCCCCCCCACAGGGGCCACGCTGACCCCTCGGCTCTGCCTGCCCCGCCAGCCCAAACCACTGCGGCTGCGTCCGTCACAGGCGCCGGAGCCTCAGCAGGGAGATGGATCCACCGGTTCTGCCTCCACGCCAGGGCCCGGGTCCTGCAAGGTCCCAGCCGCGTGGCGCCCGGCCTCAGCCTGCCTGCAGCACCGCGCCCTGCAGCCGCCGCAGCCCTGGGCGGCCGCCTCCCGCCAGAACTGGGTGTACTGGCGGCTGCTGAGGCCCAGGATGATGGGTACCACGGCGGCGTTCCCGCTGCCCACGCAGGTGAGGACCACGAGGGTGGCCGTGTCGCTGAAGCTGTTCTGGATGGCCAGCACTGAGAGGTGCAGGCCGGCCAGGTAGGGCACCCAGCACACCAGGAAGATCAGGGAGAGGCCGGCGATGCACTTGGCCTGTCTCAGCTCCAGCTGCTGCTCCAGCTCCGAGGGGCCCTGGCCTGGGTGCACCGAACGCAGCACCTTCTTGATGTCCCGCAGCTGGCGGCGGGCCACCCACATCACCTGGGCAGACATGAAGCCCATGGCCAGGATGGAGGGGATGAGGAAGCAGTAGATCTCCAGGTAGAGGTAGGCGGTGGGGAAGACCTGCTGGTAGGAGCAGTTGGAGTTGGGTTGCCAGCTGTTCCAGCCCAGCACGGGCAGGCAGGCGAAGAGCAAAGGCAGGGCCCAGGCCAGCAGCAGGCAGAGCAGCCCCCAGCGGTACACCCAGAAGCGGTGGTAATGCAGTGGGTAGAGGATGCACAGGTACTTCTGCCAGTGCACCATCAGCAGGTTGGCCAGGAAGGAGAGGAAGAAGAAGTTGGGGACCACGTGGATGAAGAAGCAGCGGTGGTAGCCCCGCCCGTCCTCCAGCTTCACCCGGGGGATGAAGGGCAGGGTTGCCCCGGTCAGGAGGTCGGCGAAGAGCAGGCTGAGGAAGAACCAGCTGGCGGCGCCGTGCAGCTGCCGGTTGCAGAGGATGCCCAGGATGATGAAGAGGTTGGCCAGGATGATGAAGACCGCGAGGGGGCCGGAGAACCAAGACAGGTGCGTCAGGGAGGCCTCCCCCATCGCCCTGTCCCTGGAGAGGTCCCCTGTCCTCCCGCTCGGCGCCGGCAGCCGGCCAACCTAGGCAGCGGGAGAGCAGCCGGGCCGTACTGCAGACTGGATCTCGGGGCTCATCCTCCGCTCTGCCCCAGGACCGGACGGAGCCTCCTGCCGGAAAGAGACCACAGAGCAGCATTATGCTCGGCTGGCTCCCCAGCCGCCTGGAGCGCGGGGATGCCAACATGCCCCGGGGAATCCAGCCGGGTTGTGGACCAGCAGCACCCGTCTGCGGCCTTGTGGCATCGGGCCCAGAGGGTGTGGGGTCTCCCAGCCTGCTGGGCCTGTGGGTACCACCATGGCCCAGCCTCCAAGGTGCTGACAAAGGGCCAGTCTGACCAGTATCTCACCAGAGCCTGACAGGAAAACAGCGGGAGCTGGGGAGAGGGGGGCACTCATCGGGGGGGGGACATTTACCCTTCAGAGACAGAGCTAAACCCAACGTCATGGGACACAGCTGGGGCTGTGCTGGGGGGTGCAGCTGACACAATGGGGCTGTGCTGGGGGGGTGCGGCTGATGCATGGGGCGCTGTGCTGGGGGGGTGCGGGTGACGCACCGGGGCTGTGCTGGGGGGGTGCGGCTGATGCATGGGGCACTGTGCTGTGGGGTGCGGGTGACGCACCGGGGCTGTGCTGGGGGGTGCGGGTGACGCATGGGGCGCTGTGCTGGGGGGGTGCGGCTGATGCACGGGGCGCTGTGCTGGGGGGTGCGGGTGACACACTGGGGCTGTGCTGGGGGGTGCGGGTGACGCACCGGGGCTGTGCTGGGGGGGTGCGGCTGATGCATGGGGCGCTGTGCTGGGGGGTGCGGGTGACACACTGGGGCTGTGCTGGGGGGTGCGGGTGACGCACCGGGGCTGTGCTGGGGGGGTGCGGCTGATGCACGGGGCGCTGTGCTGGGGGGTGCGGGTGACACACTGGGGCTGTGCTGGGGGGTGCGGGTGACGCACCGGGGCTGTGCTGGGGGGGTGCGGCTGATGCATGGGGCGCTGTGCTGGGGGGTGCGGGTGACACACTGGGGCTGTGCTGGGGGGTGCGGGTGACGCACCGGGGCTGTGCTGGGGGGGTGCGGCTGATGCATGGGGCGCTGTGCTGGGGGGGTGCGGCTGATGCACGGGGCGCTGTGCTGGGGGGTGCGGGTGACACACTGGGGCTGTGCTGGGGGGTGCGGGTGACGCACCGGGGCTGTGCTGGGGGGGGTGCGGCTGATGCATGGGGCGCTGTGCTGGGGGGTGCGGGTGACACACTGGGGCTGTGCTGGGGGGTGCGGGTGACGCACCGGGGCTGTGCTGGGGGGGTGCGGCTGATGCATGGGGCGCTGTGCTGGGGGGTGCGGGTGACACACTGGGGCTGTGCTGGGGGGGGTGCGGCTGACGCACCGGGGCTGTGCTGGGGGGGTGCGGCTGATGCATGGGGCGCTGTGCTGGGGGCGTGCGGCTGATGCATGGGGCGCTGTGCTGGGGGGGTGCGGGTGACGCACTGGGGCTGTGCTGGGGGTCGTTCACTCTTGGCAGCTGCCCTCAAAGCCCCGCGGGCTGCCTGGCCCGTCCCGCCCGTTAGAGTGGGCACCTCGCACGGTGCCATTCTGAACATCAGCCCAGGAACCGGCGCCCATGGTCAGGCGCCTGCCGCAAGCTTTGCCTGGCTCACACAGCTGCCGGCGCGCCTGCCCTGGCCCGGCCTTCTGCTGCCGTGGTCTGCTCGTGTGTCCCGGCACTGCCGCCCCCTGCCCGCCTGCCATGCCTTGGGCCGGGCTGGAGAGGGCCCTGGGGGCACCAGGGATGAGGCCCGTGTGCTGCTCTTCCAGGTTTCCAGCTCACCACCTCTGCTGGCCACAGGGGCTAGGCTGAGGCCACTGGTCGCTTGCCTTGGGCCAGGGCCTGGCTTGCTGTGCCCGCCCTGTCTCCACCTTGACCTGGCTCCGAGGCCCCCTTGCTGATCACCCGCCCAGGCCAGCCAGAGGTCCGGGAACGCTGCCTGGAACGTCATAGAATCATAGAACAACAGAGCTGGAGGAGACCTAAAAAAGCCATCGAGTCCAGCCCCCTGCCCTAGGCAGGACCAAACCCATCAGATCAGCCCCGCCAGGGCTTTGTCGAGCTGAGACTCAAACACCTCCAGGGATGGAGACTCCACTACTCCCCTGGGTAGAACATTCCAATGCTTCACCACCCTCCTAGGGAAAACGTTTTGCCTAATGTTCAACCTGGACCTTCCCAACCGCAGCTCGAGACCATCGTTCTGTGTTCTGCCATCCGTGACCACTGTGAACAGCCTCTCTCCAGCCTCTTTGCAACCTCCCTTCAGTAAATTGAAGGCTGTTATCAAGTCCACCCTCAGTCTTCTCTTCTGCAGACTAAACAGACCCAATTCCCTCAACCTTTCTTCATGGGTCACACGCTCCAGCCCCCTAATTATTTTGGTCGCCCTCCGCTCCTCACACGGGGCCAGATTTACCCCTTCCTCAGTGCCCCCTTCTCACACCCATGGCCGACGTGCCTGCTGGTCTAACTGGGTAAACAGAGAATTGTAAACCACAGGCCACCCCCGGCAGGAACGAGAACCCCTGCCATGCACGGCCCTCCCAGCCCCAGCTGGGCCACAGCCCCCCGCCCCCTCTGTCCCCGCTGGTCCCTGCTCTCTTCCAGCCCTGTGCAGCAGCTGTGCCCTGGCTCTGCCACGTAGATGAAGGGGGGTTCCAGCAGGGTGGCACGGGGCCGATGCAGCCGAGATTGGGCACCGGCTGGGATGCCTGGCTGTAGCTCCCAGCCCCGCTAGGCGGGCTGCTCCAGCCACACCCACGCCGGGACCTTGGCAGGGAAGCGCTGTGTATTAACTTCTAAACCGCTCTCCCCTTGGGGACTCACCCAGCTCGCTGGTGCCCCACGGCACATACCTCCAGGGCCTCACTGGAGATCCGCTGAGCCCAGTCCTGGACAGGGAGCCAATCCATGCCCATCCGATGCCCCCTCCCAGGCCCGTTTGGCTGGGGAACAGCTAGGAAGCCCCTGCTGAGCACAGACCTGTCCCACGCCCAGCAACGCAGGCCTCACAGTCCCAGCACCTGCCACCTGCCTCATTTACTCAGCTCCAGAGACTCATAAAATGCTTAGCGCCTGGGGCACAGGCTCTGGTGATGGCGTGAGCCCAGCAGCGGCTGTCTGCAGCTGGCAGCCGGGGCAATAACACATCTTGGGATGTGCCTTTAATGGCCTCATAAAAAGCTGGTTTGGTAGGGCCCTGGCGACAGCGGGAGCCAATTACATCATTATAGCTCGATAATGACCGGCAGGAGCCAGGGCTCAAAGCAGCCCCCTCAGCTCAGAGCAGGGCGCCGTGGAACAAGCTGTTCAGCTTTTATTTCATTAGGATGTTGTTTGCTGTTTTGAAGCCGATTCATCTCCAGGGAACAGCGTAGCCTGCAGGGTGATGACTTCTGCTCAGCCTCAGCCCAGGCCAGCTGAGGCACTGAACCGGGATGTGTGAGATTAGGTTTCACTGCTTGGCTCTGCCACAGGCTCCCCGTGGAACCTTGGTCAAGTCACCTAATGATGTTGCCTCAGTTTCCCCATCTGTGCTGCAGAGTGTGTTCTCCTGTCCCCTTCAGCTGTCCTAGCTCTTAAGAACGGGAACTTGCCATGTCTCTGCTACATCTAGAAGAGGGGGGCCCTGCGCCCCCCCCAGGTCTCTAAGGAGCACAGCGGGGACTGCATCTCCCACACCAGGGAGCAGGAGGGCTGTTCACTTCACAGACCCATTCCCTCACCAGTCTCATGGCTGACCCTCTCCAGGAGCCAGTGCTGAAGGCACCATCTTGGAGACAGGGGCCTCCATTCCAAGTTCTGCTAGTGACCCTGCCCGGCTCACCATGACTCAGCTTCCCCCTCTGCAAAATGGGTACATTGCCAGCCACCCCCTTGAGTATACAGCAGTTTAAAATCCCTCAGCTGGTCTAGAAAAGGCACTGATGGGTTTTGCTATAGGGACAAACTGGGCGCTGTTAACAGAGCTGAGCCCTGCTAGCTCGTTTCGGCTGGTGCAGGCAGCTGGGGACAATTCGTTCTGGTAACAGCGGGGGCTCCGATTTGAACCACACCCCACAAAAGCCCAGAGGCCCCCTCTTCCTCCAGCCTGGGACTCTTCACTGCTTCCAATCAGTCGGGGTGCTCCAGCCTGTTCTTCCTGATCCCCCAGCCCCATCCCCACCTGCTACACCAACTTCACTGCTCACCTGGGCCACAGCTGGGCTGCTGCATACAAACCAGGGCCTGTGTGAGGGGTCAACCACACAGCCACGGGCCAGGCCCTGCACCACAGGCAGCCCCAGAATGCTACATCACTCAGATTTCAGCTCCCCCCTAGATGCTGGGGCTCAGGGCTGCTGCACCCCAGCAATTCTAACACCAGCCAGGCTTGCAGCCTCCCAGCAGGCCACAGACCCTGGTCAAGAACTGCTGCTCGAGAGGTGAAATGATCTAGATCCTGTCCCTAGCCCAGTGAGCTCAACCCCCAAAAGCCAGGTGCAGGGGCTCACCTAAGAGGCACGGGCAGGGAAACACTTCCCTCTCCCCCAGAATCACTGGTGATGTGGTGGCAGCTGCTTCTCCTGGCGCTGAGGCTTTCAGCCTGTGGGCCACCGCCCCCCTGGGGGCCGCAGAATAAGCCTCATGTTTCCCAGGGGGTCTGGCATCCCCTCTTCACAGCTGGGGGGCAGGAATGTTAGGTGTGCAGAGCCTCAGGCTGGGGAGGCTCCACCTCTAATCAACTACACATTTATTTGTCATCCAGCATCCTGGAACGTCACCCCTGAGATCCCGGCACCAGCTCTAGGGTGCACCACAGCAGCTGCTTCGCAGCGCACAGCAACGCCGCGCAACCGTTCGGGCCAGGAAGCGATAGAACAGCCTTGCTGCGAGTTCAGCAGGAAAGGAGGAAGGCAGCGAGTGAATTTCCACTGGGTGGGGGAGATGCAACCAGGCCAGGGGCAGGCAGATCGGTGCTAAAAAGGAGCACAGCTGCAAGGACGGAGGTCTGCCCCCTCCCTGGCCGCAGCAGCCGCCCTGTGTTACTTTCCAGCGTCTCAGGCAGGCTGAGCTCCAGGCTCACCAGAGGAGCGAAACGTTGTAATTTATCGGTTTTAAGGTTAATTCGTTCTTCCAGAAAAGTCACTAACTGGCCCCAGGCGGGCGGCACCCGAGCCCCTCGCTCCTGCTTGGGCCAAGGCTCGGCGTCGTCCCAGGCCGCCGGCCCACTTGCAAAGGTCTGATTCACCTTGCGCATCCCCTCACTTGCAAGCTACCCCCTCGCTCACCCAGGCAAGGGGCACAGCCCACGACTACTGCCGCTGGACGGCATGCCTGGGCATACCCTGTAATTAGAAAACAAACCTTTCTCCTTGCCTGGCAGACTAGAGCCTGGGCAGCAGATCAGTAAGGCAGAGCCTGGAGGAAAGTGGCATCTGAGCTGTCTTTGCTGGGGCTGGTACAACCAGCCAGCCACTGAGATGCAACGATGCCCTCCCCAGCCCGGAAGACCTTCAGCACTACGCCTTTACCGTACTTCCCCACCCGCAGCTGCGGGAACCAGAACTGCCATCTTCCTCATTCTGCAGCAGAGGCGAAGCCGCGCTAAGAGACCAACCCAAGGCCACCTCGGACGGCTGGAGCAGAGCAGGAAACCGACCCAGGGCTTCTGCAGGACAGTTTCCCAGCAAGAAACGCAAAGGCAGCTCCTTCGGCTGCGACGCCTCCAGGCCTGAAACTGCAAACATACCATGCTGCGAAGCGCTGAGCATTTCTCGTGGGCGGGCAGCGCTGGGCACTGATCCGAGAGAGAAACCGGCTCCTCCTGCCGTAAGCAACCACTCCCCAGAGCAACTGTCCTGGCCCCAACCCCACAGCAAGCGTCTTTCCTAAGGGGCGAGAGCTGCCCCGTTTCTCCCCTACCCCTCCAGCTAGGAGACAAGCAAAAAACTTACACATGGCAGCTGTGGCTGCAGCTGGCTCTCCGACACGCCAGGGTCCTCTGTCGGCGTAACCCCCTCCACGGGGGCACTGCTGGCAGGGTCCTCCCCGCCGCAGCCCAGTCTCTGTGGAAAGGGCAGCCCCGCAGGAGTGCGGGGAGGTCACAGCTGTCAGCCACTCCCCTGCTGGGAAGGGCCTAGGAGCCAATGGGTCTTCCCCAGGCTAACCCCCACTCCCTGCCCCATTGCTGGCAGCAGGCCGGGGGGGGGGGGGGGCTCCCCTTCTTAGCAATGTACAGAGGGAAACTGCCAAACTCTGGCTTTCCCCAGGACCCTCCTTCCCGGGCAGGCTGGCAGCCCAGGCAGCAGGTGTCCCACTGTATCCTGTGGGTACCCACGGCCGGCCGTGCCAGGGACCCAGTCATCGAAGCTGCCCTCCAGCACAGCCTGCCCCTCCCCACCCCTCTGGAGGGGGACGGACGGAGAGGTGGGGGTTCGCTTGCACAAGCAGACAACCGTGCACGAGCTTGTCGAGAGACCGGGGCTGTGCCCACCCCTCCCAGGAAGCATTAGCCACCGCGATGCTGTCCCAGGCACCAGGCCGGGCTGCGTGCAGGAATGGGGGTGCTGAAAGCAAACAAGATAAATTCAGAGCACAGGAGGGGCCCCAAGGAACCCCCCCGCCCGGCTGCATTTGGATAGCAGCTCTGCTCAGGGCAGCCCCCCGCGCTAAGCCAGCTGCTAATTAATCCCCACTGCCTTGTGCATTACCCCTTTCCCAGATGGGGAAACTGAGGCAGGGGAGCTGCTCACTCCAAAGGTAACGAACAGAACCCAGGAATCGGCGTGCCCAGGCCTCTCCCAGGGCGCGAACAGGCCGCCCAGGGCAGGGACAAACAGCAAAGGGCCTGGCTGGGGGCGAGGAGGGTGAGCATGGAGAACTGAAGGCGCATCCCCACGGCCCCAGCCCGGCTCCAGGGGGCAGGCACCAGCTGGCAGGGACAGGGGTAGTGCTGGGCCCCCCCTTCCAGGGTGAGAGGAAACTTCCTGCCCAGGGCAGGGCAGGGCCATGCGGCCCCTTCTCCACCCTCCCCCTCCAGGCACAGCCCCGCCACGGCTGCCCTCAGTCCACAAGCCCCCACTGCCCTGAGGGGTGCAGTCCCCAAGACAGGGAATGAGCCTTTTTCCTACAGGGGATGTAACCCAGGCAGGTGGGGGCCACGCCCGCCCCACAGGAGGGGGCCCAGGGGCTCCAGTTGGCCTTAGGCTCTGGGCTGGGGCCAGGACTGGGGGGGGCACCAGACTGGGGTGCAAGCTGCAGCCAGGGGTGGGGCAGGGGGTGGGTTCCAGGAGTGTGAAAGGGGGAGGTGGGGGGCAGAGTTTGAGGTGCCGGGGGGGCCCAGAGAGGGGTTAGGCAGGGGGCTGGGCCATGGGAGGGGCACAGGCTGGGGCCAGGGCAGGGGGTGGGTTCCAGGAGTGTGAAAGGGGGAGGTGGGGGGCGGAGTTTGAGGTGCCGGGGGGGGGCTTTGGGGGGGTTAGAGTGGGGCAGGGGGCTGGGCTGTGGGAGGAGCGCAGCCAGGGCAGGGTGGGGGTTCCTGGAGTGTGAAAGCAGGGGGTGTAGCAGAGTTTAGGCTGTGAGGGGGGACCCTGAGGGGGGTAGGGGGCTGGGCTGTGGGAGGGGCAGATTCCTGGAGTGTGAAAGCAGGGGGTGGGGCGGAGGCTAGGGCACAAGGGGGTCCCTGAGGGGGGTTAGTGGGGTAGGGGGCTGGGCTGTGGGAGGGGCACAGGCCAGGGTGGGGCAGGTTCCTGGAGTGTGAAAGCAGGGGGTGGGGCAGAGATTGGGGCGCAAGGGGGTCCCTGAGGGGGGTTAGTGGGGTAGGGGGCTGGGCTGTGGGAGGGGCACAGGCCAGGGTGGGGCAGGTTCCTGGAGTGTGAAAGCTGGGGGTGGGGCGGAGGCTAGGGCACAAGGGGGTCCCTGAGGGGGGTTAGTGAGGTAGGGGCCGGGGTGTGGGAGGGACGGGTTCCCAGAGTGTGAAAGTAGCGAGTGGGGTAGAGTTTGGGGTGCAACAGGGGGTTGGGGGGGTAGGGGCTGGGTGGGTTCCTGAAGTGTGAAAGCGAGGGGTGGGGTGGAGTTTGGGGTGCGAGGGGGATTAGTGGGTGGGGTAGGGGGCTGGGCAGGTTCCTGGAGTGTGAAAGCAGGGGGTGGGGTGGAGTTTGGGGTGCGAGGTAGGTTAGAGGGTGGGTAGGGGGCTGGGCTGTGGGAGGGGCACAGGCCAGGGTGGGGCAGGTTAATGGAGTGTGAAAGCTGGGGGTGGGGCAGAGTTTGGGGTGTGAGGGGGGGCCCTGAGGGGGGTTAGTGGGGCAGGGGCTGGGCTGTGGGAGGGGTGCAGCCCAGGGTGGGGTGGGTTCCTGAAGTGTGAAAGCGAGGGGTGGGGTGGAGTTTGGGGTGCGAGGGGGGTTAGTGGGTGGGGTAGGGGGCTGGGCAGGTTCCTGGAGTGTGAAAGCGAGGGGTAGGGCAGAGTTTGGGGTGCGAGGGGGGTTAGTGGGTGGGGTAGGGGGCTGGGCAGGTTCCTGAAGTGTGAAAGCGAGGGGTGGGGCAGAGTTTGGGGTGCGAGGGGGGTTAGTGGGTGGGGTAGGGGGCTGGGCAGGTTCCTGAAGTGTGAAAGCGAGGGGTGGGGCAGAGTTTGGGGTGCGAGGGGGGTTAGTGGGTGGGTAGGGGGCTGGGCTGTGGGAGGGGTGGGTTCCTGAAGTGTGAAAGCGAGGGGTAGGGCAGAGTTTGGGGTGCGAGGGGGGTTAGTGGGTGGGGTAGGGGGCTGGGCAGGTTCCTGAAGTGTGAAAGCGAGGGGTGAGGCAGAGTTTGGGGTGCGAGGGGGGTTAGCGGGGGGTAGGGGGCTGGGCAGGTTCCTGGAGTGTGAAAGCGAGGGGTGGGGTGGAGTTTGGGGTGCGAGGGGGGTTAGCGGGTGGGGTAGGGGGCTGGGCAGGTTCCTGAAGTGTGAAAGCGAGGGGTGAGGCAGAGTTTGGGGTGCGAGGGGGGTTAGTGGGTGGGGTAGGGGGCTGGGCAGGTTCCTGGAGTGTGAAAGCGAGGGGTGAGGCAGAGTTTGGGGTGCGAGGGGGGTTAGCGGGGGGTAGGGGGCTGGGCAGGTTCCTGGAGTGTGAAAGCGAGGGGTGGGGTGGAGTTTGGGGTGCGAGGGGGGTTAGTGGGTGGGGTAGGGGGCTGGGCAGGTTCCTGGAGTGTGAAAGCGAGGGGTGAGGCAGAGTTTGGGGTGCGAGGGGGGTTAGTGGGTGGGGTAGGGGGCTGGGCAGGTTCCTGGAGTGTGAAAGCGAGGGGTGGGGCGGAGTTTGGGGTGCGAGGGGGGTTAGTGGGTGGGGTAGGGGGCTGGGCAGGTTCCTGAAGTGTGAAAGCGAGGGGTGGGGCAGAGTTTGGGGTGCGAGGGGGGTTAGCGGGTGGGGTAGGGGGCTGGGCAGGTTCCTGAAGTGTGAAAGCGAGGGGTGGGGCAGAGTTTGGGGTGCGAGGGGGGTTAGTGGGTGGGGTAGGGGCTGGGCTGTGGGAGGGGTGGGTTCCTGGAGTGTGAAAGCGAGGGGTGGGGCAGAGTTTGGGGTGCGAGGGGGGTTAGTGGGTGGGTAGGGGCTGGGCTGTGGGAGGGGTGGGTTCCTGGAGTGTGAAAGCGAGGGGTGGGGCAGAGTTTGGGGTGCGAGGGGGGCCCTGAGGGGGATTAGAGTGGGGCTGGGGCTGGGCCAGTAAAGGCTCCGGGAAGGAGGTTGAATGCCCTCTGGGTTAGGGTCCGGGCCTGGGAGCTCAGACCAGGGCGAGGGCCCCGGCTGTGCTGGCTCACCGCAGGCAGCACCCGGTGGGTGGCACAGCCCAGGGGCACAGAGCCAGGCTCCCTGCCCACCCCGCTCCCGGCAGCAGGGCTGCCATGGCCAGTCGGTTCTGCACGGCTGCCCACACCTGGGGGCACCGCTCCTGCAGCTCCCATTGGTTGTGGGTCCTGGCCCACGGGAGCTGCAGCCCCATGCTGGGGGGTAGGGCACCCATACTCAGGCCTTGCAGCCTGGTCCCCACCTGGGCAAGAGACCCCTCCCACGCCAGGCTGGCTGCACCCTGCCCCTCAGCCAGCCCCATTTGCCCCCATGGGCCTGCCTCTGCCCCCTCCCCAGCCGCACAAGGGAGCAGCCCAGGAACCCCAAAAAGCCACGTTCAGGTCCCCGCTCTGCCTGGTGGTCCTGCCTGTGACTTGATCTCTGCGCCCCAGTGCAGGGGGGACAGGCCCCTGCCGGTCCAGAGGAGGGCAAAAAGCAACAGAGCCTGTGCAGGGTGCCGGGGCCCCCGCCTGGCCCCAGACAGAGGAAGCTGCAGCATGAGGGGGTTGGGAGCCCGCCGGCTTGCAGCCCGTCAGGCCCAACAGCACCATGGCCCAGAGCCCAGGCGCCCACGGCCACACCAGAAGAAATAAAAATCCACCCCTGGAGAAGAGCATTCCCCAAGGAGCAGCCCTGTCACCCTCTCTCCAGCCCCTCCTCGGCCCTTCCCAGAGCATGGAGGGGGGCAGACCCCTCTCCTCCGTCAGCCCTCCTGCCCCCTTCCCTTCCCCAGCAGGCCGGCTGCCAGGCGGGATCCAGTATGGGAAATAATTTATATATTTAAAACACTGCATACAAAACCCCGGACCGGCCCCCCAGGCAGTCAGGACGGCGCTGGTCAAGCGACAGAGAGGAACCGCTGGCTGCGAAACGGGGCCGGGTGGGGGGCGCAGCTTCCTGCCCCCTCCAGTTCCGGCCGTAGATCACGTCACCTCCTGTGCGGCTGGCTGCACCCCCACCCCCCGCCCCGCAGCGCACTGCTCTCGCCTCCCCCAGGCTGGGGGCTAGCGGTCTGGGCGCTGCACACAGAACACTTTGGCTTGGTGATCGCCAGACGTCGTCACCACGATGGAAGCGTCCCTGGGAAAGGAAGAGGAGAACCGTTAGGGAGGCGGAGACCCCCCAGCCGGCGCCCACGGTCCCTGGGCCTGGAAAGAGAAGCAGGGCACAAACAGCAGAGAGGCTGGTGGTAGCTCTCAGCCCATCCCACCGGCCGCTCCAGTCCAGCCCCGCCAGCGCCCTCAGTCCCCACGCACGGCGCGCCAGCCGCTGTACCCTGGCCTCCACCTGGCTGCTTCAGCCTCCGCGCTCTTCCCTCCCAGCTTCATCTCGCCACCTTCCCAACCACCCCACCCACGGGTCCCTCCCTTTTCACACCCCTGTGCCGAATAAATTTTGCTACTTGCATCGACTTGGGGGTGGGCCGTGGGCCTGCGTCAATCAGCTGGAGGGCCGGCCAAGCGCTCAGCTTACAGGGAACTCTGCCCCAGAGCATCTGCTGCCCCTTCTGAAGCCTGGGGAGGCAGAGCCCTGCTCTCAGCCTGCCCTAACGATGCACCTTGCTTAACGAAAGCAGACCCAGAGTCTGATCGAGCTCAGTGCCGCCGTTCTGTCCAGCTGCAGCCAGCAGGACAGGGCAGCACATAGCTCGCAAAGCGTCTGCACAGGAGCCGACCCCCGTTCCCATCCCCATGCACGCCAGGCTGGGGCAAGTCCAGAGGAAGCTGAGCCCGCTGCAGTGCAGGGACAGGGGGACGGTGGGCAGATCCCTCCCTCGCAGCCACTCACTTGTTGACGGCGAAGTCCAGGATTTCGGCCGAATGGCCCCGGTACTCGCTGATCATCTTCCCGGAGCGCGCGTCCCACAGGCGCACGGCGCCATCCAGGCTGCAGGTGTAGACCACGGCCGAGCTGTCCTCCCACAGCAGCTGCACGATCCCCGACTGTGGGCACAGACATCAACGAGGGCACCGGCAGGCCACCCCCCAGGGCAGGGACCTCTGGCACCAGACACGGGGCTGCCTTCACCCCTCCAGGGACACGCTGCCAGGCACTGCCCAAGAGCAGATGGGAGCAGCCCTCCTGGCACACTACAGGGACATCGGTTGAGCCCACAACCCCCACCCTGCTGGCTGGAGGTGGGGAGCCAACCCGGAGAGGCTGACGGCCGCCCCAATGAGAGGGCAGCAGAGCTGGGATGTTAGTGATGGCCTTGCTGGAATGGGGATTGGCCCAGTGCCAGGCTGGCAGCTACCCCAGGCCTGCTGGCTGCCCCCGCCCCACCCACGACAGCAGCGATCCCCGGGCTGCGTGGGGAAGCTCGAGGTCTCTTAGGGCCACAGCTCAGCGTCACCCCCGACCGCCACCCAGCGCCCGGCCCGTTACCTCGTGCTGACACCTCTGCCGCAGGCTTTGTGTGGAGAGGTCGTAAATGGCCAAGGTCCCGTCCAGGTAGCCCACGGCGGCCAGCGGCATCCTGCCCCGGGAAAGGAGGGGAGTCTGAGAGGCAGGATGCAGGGCCCCCCCAACTCCCCAGAGCCGCCCCCCTTAGCTGGCAGGAGGCAGGGGAAGTGACAGGACGGGGGGGGCTCCCAGGCCCTCCTTAGGGGCAAAGGTTCGGGGTGGTTACGAAGGAACTGGCCCCCCGGCTGGCTGGGGGAGGGAGGCTCAGATGGCCAGTCCCAGGCTTCACAGCCACGGAGGATCCCTGACTCACAAGCGTTCGGGTTGGAAGACTGCAGATGGGAGAACAGCCTCCCCAGCACGCGAACGCCCCTCCCTGCCCACCCCATCCCCTCCCTCCGAGGCGCCGTGGGGCTCTCCCCACAGTGCCCAGCCCAGGATGGGCAGCCTCCCCCCCTCAACCGTACTCACACGTTGCAGAAGCCCAGGGACTCCACCGAGTTGGATTCGGCCTCCTCGGCCTCCCCTGCCGGGGGCTTCGAGGCTGCACTTTCCATCTTAAACACACACACCACCTGGGGCGAGAGGAGACGCTCCCCATCAGAGCCAGTGGGGAGGGGCCCTGGGAGCCGATACAGCTCCCCACTACCCCAGGAGGGGAGGGCTGGGACCCACCATGCCCCTGAAGGACTGGGACCTGCTACACCCCTAGGAAAACTAACGCCAGCAGGGATCCAACCAGGGACCTCCGGATCTTGGACACCTGAGCTAAGGTCTCCTAAGAGTGGGGAAAACATTGCAGGTGCCACTCCCACCCCAGAGCAGAGGCTCAGCAAATACAGACCAAGTCAGCCCCTTCCTCCAAAGCCATCAGAGACAAGGACCCAATGGGGCCAGGAAAGGAGGCGATGTCACCCAACTCCAGGCCCCCAGCTCCAGACTCCGCTGGCACGGCGGCAGGTGGGCCCACCGCAGATAACACTGCCCCGAGACCAAGCAGGGCCCTGGTGCCACCACCCAGCCCCAGGGCAGGCGAGAACCTCACCTTGCCAGTGGCAGAGTTCACCAGCTTGGCGTGACAATCCACGGAACCCGTCATGACCAGGCTGCCATCTTTATTGCTGGCGACGCAAGTCAAGGGACCCTGGTGCCCGTCCGGACCTGAGGAACGGCCGCGGCCCATGAGAACTCAGACACTCTGCCCACAGCACTTCAGCGCCCAGCCAGGGCAGCTGCCAGTTCCGTGATGCCCTCAACTGCCTCCCCGCTCCCTGCTATGAGGAGCCATTCCCCCACGTGTGCCAGCGCCCAAGGGAAGGGGCTGGTGGACCCTGTGATGGGGTTCGGGGTCCCCCAAGCTCTGCACCCTGTCCGCAGGCAGGAGTGACTCTCACTCAGCAGGAGAGCAGTGGGGTTATTAGCCAACAGGACACAGCGTCGTGCAGAGGGTCAGTACAGCCGGCAGAGACAGCCAGTCCCATCCATGTTGGGGAGAGGAGGCCCCGAGGGGCCCCCAGAGCCGGGGCCTTGCCCCCTCCTTGGTCTCGCTCTCTCTCTCTGCCCAGACTCACTGCTTCCAACTCCCAGTTCCAATTCAAACCCCTCAGGCTCCACCTCCTCCTTTGTCTGCAGTACAAAGGTGTTACCTGGTCGTCAAGGTTACCCTCAGCAGGAGACCCACACCCTCTGTGAGCCACTCACATACCCACAGGTATCCCCCACTCCATCACAGACCCAGCCGCCCCTACCTCACCTGGCACTGCTTTGGCACAGACCCTTACAAAGCAGAGCAGCCTCTAGGACCCGCTAAAGGGCCACCACTCTGATCTCCCCGGCTACCCGCGGACCTAAAACCCTTCCGTACCTTTAAGGACGTGGAGCGAACTTCCCTGCTTCAGGTCCCAGATCCGCACAGTCCCGTCCTCGTAGCCAACCACCGCTCTCTTCCCTGGGCAGAAGGATGCACAATGGCTGCTTGTTAGTCCAGCCTGTCCTTTCTCAGCACCTGCCCACCACCTGGCTTCCCCTGCCCAGCGAGTTCCCTGCAGCAAAATCTCCGCAGGGACCTGACCCCTGCCCTGCCCATCTGCGGCAGCCCCACAGAGGGCCTGCCAGGGATGCCAGCTGCAGGGTGCCCATGGAGAGCCAGTGGCTGCACCTGGAACGCCTGGCGGGGCGGCACCATGGCCCCGTTTCCCCTGGCCCCTCCGCTCACCATCAGGAAGGATCCTGCCACAGGTGGCTGGGCAGCTCGGCCCCGGGAAGGTCTTGCAGTCACCGCTGGGGATCTTCCACATCCAGGAGCTGCCGTCAGCTGTGCCTGCCAGCAAGACGTGGGCCTGCGGGTGCCACTCCATCCACTGGGGAAAGGGGCGAGAGATGGGGGCGCGGGCTGAAGAGCAGGGAGCAGCCAGGCCTGGGGGAGAGTCACGCATCGCAGGCCTGGCCCAGCCGCAAGTGGGGCCCACAGGACTCCCGCCGGAGCTGGCCCACGCACAGGGACACGTGTGCAGTCACCCCAGCTCCACAGAAGCAAGAGAGCCAAGCCAAATGGCGGGCAGCACTGCCGAGTGACGACAGCGCAGGGCTACTGCGTCGCCTGCAGGCACTCTCTCAGACTGGGTGACCTTGCACGAATCACTGTCTGTGACTCAGTTTCCCAGCCGTATGTGTCCTTTCAGATCTTCGGGTGAACTATGAACCATCTCCCCTGCTGCCTACAGAACACGATGGAGACAAGCTGCGCTCAGCGTGCGACCATCTTCCCCTACAGCAGCCACCTAGAATGGTTTTACGATCCAGGCCTGGACTGGGCCTGCGCTCCTCTACTGAATCTGACTGGCGCTGAAACTAGGCCCTTTCGACACCTCTGCGTGTCCACAGATGGTTCTGCCTGGTCGGCACCACCCACGCTCTCCCTGGGTGAAGTGAAGCAAAGCGAGAAGCGGTGCACGTGGGAGGACGTGGTCCCCGATCTTTTCATCCACGGCTCCTCCCAGATGGGAGCAAAGGCAGAATCACCAGAAGCCACCCAGGAAATCTCCTCACCGTGCAGCTCCTGAGGCAGCCAACAGATGCTGCAAAGTAAAACCCCCCAGGCTTCCAGCCGGGCAGCCAAAGGACCATGCTCTGTTGCCAGGGCCTGCCCCATACATCCCCACCCCGCTGCCAAGATGCATAGCCCCCTGCAGAACATCCACTCAGCCCCCATGGGGGACCTCCTCAGCTGGGGAGACAGGAACTGGACACGTCACTTTCACTTCCTGGAGAGAGTTCCCAGGCACCAGCCCACAGGCTCCTGCCAATCCAGTCTGCGGTCTCTTACAAAAAGTGCATCCTACCCCCCGACCCCCTCCCCAGTCCTGATCTCCGCCCCCCACCCTCCACGGGGTCTGTGCTCCAGCCTCCAGCAGCCACGCCTCTTCTCACCTCCAAGTCACCCACTTCAAAGGACCAGATCTCCTTCTTCGTGTCCACCTGCCACACTTTGATCAAGCCACTCATATCCCCCGTGGCCACGTACGTGGAGTCGTGGCTGAAGCCAGCGCAGGTGACGGAGTCCTTGTGCCCTGAAGAGACAGCCGCAGGGGTAAAGGGGGAGATTTAGCCTGCCTGGGTCAGCCACAGCAGCTGACACAGAGAACACCAAGTCAACGAAGGAGGGTTCACTAGAGCAGGGGGTGGCTGCCTGCTCTGGCAGTTGCAGGCCATTAGAGTTCCCTGTATAGCTCGTCACCTCTAAAGATCCCAGATCTCTCTCCTTCCATCCACTACCACAGTGCAGCTCTCTCTGGGGTGGAACATGGCAGGCGTTTAACACCAGAGAGTGACACTCCCAAGAGGAGCAGGCCACGACCACTAGGAATTGAAGAACCTCCCGTATGACAGAGAACGGTCAAACTTAACGCATCTCACCTGAGCATTCAAACAGGCGCTCACCATCACTCAGCCGCCATACAAAGGCCTTGTCGTCCTCCCCGCCCGTCACTGCCAGGGTATTGGTCTTGGGGTCGAGGCTCACGCAGAAAACGGAGGCTTCCCAGGACAGAAAAGCACTGATAAACAGTACATCCGGAACGCACGCAGAATGCCAGCCAGCCTCCCAGCTCCCACCCCGTTGGGGCTCCACTGTGGATGGGATCGGCAACAGGTTGGGGTAACGATGCCTGTTAACACTCCCCCTGCCCCCCCGCCCAGATCCAGGAAAGGAGCCGGGCAGCTGGGGTGCAGAGGGCTCTCGCGATCAGCATCGGCCACAGCACAAGGCAGGGAGAGGATGCCAGGCTCCAGGATACCAGGCTCAGGTGCTGATTGGTTGATCTGGTTTTGGTAGGCAGGGAGCAGAATTTGGCCCAGAATCGCCCAGCCCTCCCTCAAGCCAGTTCTCATCAGTCGCCAGCTCCTGCTACGGTGATCAGCCACAGCAGCCGCCAGTGACCAGCCCAAGACTCAGGCCTGCCGGGGGTAGGGCCCAGGGACCGTCTGTCTTAACCCATGGGTGGCACAGCCTCACCACGGAGACCGGGGGCCAAGCCAGCTCTTGGAAGGAAGGCAGCTGACCGAGGTCTGTCCACTTTCCACGTCGGGGCGCAAAGACTGCCCCTCCTGCCGGCAGGGCCGACCCACCCAGCAAGGCACCCCCGGGCCCACGTTTAGCTGGGAGAAAGCTGCACTGGCGTGAGTGACCACCCATGACCCCAGCTCACCTGAGTGCTCGGAGAACGTGACCTCGCTGTCATCCTGAGCCTCCATGCCGTCCTGCACACCCTCCTCCTCCTCCTCCTCTGTCTCCCAGGCCTGCTCATCAGCTCCCTCAGCAGCCTCCTCGGCAAAATCCACATCTTCCATCTCATTGGCCAGGTCATCTGCAGAGATGCAGCAGGGGCAACATGAGCAGTGGGGGAGTCTCATTCTGCCCCCGCCCTCCACGCTGCTTCCCGAAAGGGCCAGAGGAGGAGATTTTCCTGGGAGTCCAGGGACATGGCCTGACTGCTTCAGGCAGGAGCGTCTCAGAGCACGGTCAAGAGCTCTTGCAAGCTGGTTTCCCTCCCTCATTAGCTGGGGACCCCAATAAAAGGAGGTGGCAGGATCACAGCCGTCTGTGACTGCACAGAGGGGTGGCGGGTGCCCCCGTCACTGCAGTCTTCTGAGCAGACGGGCGCCTAGGAGGAGCCTGAAGACAGCGCCTGGCTGCTAGGGCTACTGCTGGGATCTCTGGGTCCCAGACACCAGTGACTGCGAGGCTGCTCCTTCCCCAGCGCAAGCTGGGGGCCTGCAGGGTGAGGTTGGTGTCAGTTCTCTGCATGCCGGGCAAACGCCAGGGGCAGAGCGTTAGCAGCTGCGGCAAAGAGCCTGACAGCGGGTGCCTGGTTGCCGCTCAGTCCTGCTGCAGGGCAGGCGAGGCACAGAGTCCAAGCTGCTCCCCCGGGACGCTCCAGCTGCAGCAGAAGGGGCCGCAGCAGAGACAGGGGTAGGGCCCACAAGGGAAACAGTTCACCTGCTGCGGGGCTGGCAGCGGGTCCGAGACAAGCCCCCCGCACCTGCAGCGTGGCCCCAGTGCCCCGATCCGCCAGGCACGGCGGGAACCCTCGGTCCCCAGACACACACGCAGCCCCCAACCGCAGGGGCACCATCCCCCACCACCCCACCAGCCCCCAACCGCAGGGGCACCATCCCCCACCGCCCCACCAGCCCCCAACCACAGGGGCACCATCCCCCACCGCCTCACCAACCCCCCACCAGCCCCCAACCACAGGGACACCATCCCCCACCGCCCCACCAGCCCCCAACCGCAGGGGCACCATCCCCCACCGCCTCACCAACCCCCCACCAGCCCCCAACCACAGGGACACCATCCCCCACCGCCCTCCACGGCCCCCAACCACAGGGACACCAACCCCCACAGCCCTCCACTGTCTCACCAACCACAGGGACACCATCCCCCACCGCCTCACCAGCCCCCCACCAGCCCCCAACCACAGGGGCACCATCCCCCACTGCCTCACCAGCCCCCCACCAGCCCCCAACCACAGGGGCACCATCCCCCACCGCCTCACCAGCCCCCCACAGCCCCCAACCACAGGGGCACCATCCCCCACTGCCTCACCAGCCCCCCACCAGCCCCCAACCACAGGGGCACCATCCCCCACTGCCTCACCAGCCCCCCACCAGCCCCCAACCACAGGGGCACCATCCCCCACTGCCTCACCAGCCCCCCACCAGCCCCCAACCACAGGGGCACCATCCCCCACCGCCTCACCAGCCCCCCACCAGCCCCCAACCACAGGGGCACCATCCCCCACTGCCTCACCAGCCCCCCACCAGCCCCCAACCACAGGGGCACCATCCCCCACTGCCTCACCAGCCCCCCACCAGCCCCCAACCACAGGGGCACCATCCCCCACCGCCTCACCAGCCCCCCACAGCCCCCAACCACAGGGGCACCATCCCCCACTGCCTCACCAGCCCCCCACCAGCCCCCAACCACAGGGGCACCATCCTCCCCCGCCTCACCAGCCCCAACCCCAGGGGCACCATCCCGGACACCCCCCCGCGCTCACCGGGGCCGGGCGGGCCCAGCTCCACCACCTCGATGATCTCCTCGTCCCCGTGGAAGTGCAGCGCGCCCGCGCCCCCGGTCTCCATCCCGCCTGCGGGCAGCGCTCGGCCCGTCCGCCCGCCCGCGAGCGCCGCACCGGGGCAGGGGCGAGACCGGCCCCGCCAATGAGCGAGCGCGCCCGGAGCGACCGAGCCAATCGCCGCTCTCAGCGCGCCTAGCCCCGCCCCCAGGCGGGCACCCGGCTCCGCCCCGCGCTGAGCATTATGGGAGTCGCGCGCCGCGCGGCCCCGCGGAACTCTGGGCCTTGTAGTTCCGGTTCCCACCGCCCGCCCGCCTGGGCTACGGCCGCTCCCAGCCTGCACCGCGGCGCGGCGCGCTGCCTGCCGGGAGTCGGGCCTCGGCATGGCGGCGGCGGCGGCGGGCCGCTGGTTGCGAGGTAACCGGGGGGGCGGGCTCCTCGTTCACCCCCGCTCTCCGCGGGGGCCGGGTTCCCGCCCCTCCCCCACTCCTCCCCCCTCCCCAGGCACCCGCCCCCCTTCTCCTCCCCCCGCTCAGGCACCCGCCCCCCTCCCCCACTCCTCCCCCCGCTCAGGCACCCGCCCCTCCCCCCTCCCCAGGTACCCGCCCCCCATTTCCCCACCCGGTCAGGCACCCGCCCCTCCCCCACTCCCCCCCTCAGTTACCCACCCCTCCCCCCACTCCTCCCCCGGGTCGGGGCCTGGCCCTTCCCCCACACGTCACCCTGGCCGGGATCCTGCTGCTGCCCTGCTCATCCCCATCCCTCTCCCGGGTGGGGACCCCAGGGCCGGCGCAGCCCCGGGTGACCTCGGCTTGTCTCTGGCAGGGTGTCTCTCCGTGATCCTGCGCCGGGGCCCCCTGGCCCGGCTCCGGGCCAGACACGCCCAGGGCAGCCGCCCTGCCTCCGCGGAAGCAGGAGCCGAGCCGGCCCCCGGTGGGCGCGCCCTGGATCTGCCCGAGTACGAGCCACGCCGCCAAGCCCGCAACCCCATGAAGCTGGTGGCCCTGGCCTGGTGAGTGCTGCCGTATCCCTGCCTGGCAGGACTTCGGCCCCACTCTGCTGGGGACCGCTCCGCCCTGGGACTGAACTCCAAGTCTGGTGCCCCCCGGGCAGCTTCTGCCAGCCCCAGAATGCCCTGGATGACCATAAGGAGCAGAAAGGGGGATACCGCCAGGGCGGGGGTGGGCAAAATATGGCTCGCAGGCCAGACCTGGCCCACCAAGCCCTGGATCTGGCCCACGGGGCCACCTCGGGCATGGAGCAGACAACCAGCGCGTTAAATAGCTCCCCGTGGTTCTCTGCTCTGGGTGCCAGGAGGTAGAGAGCAGCTTCCTGTGCTGCTCCTGACCCTTTGCAAAATATGTCAGCTTCCTTCTGTGCCCAGCCTCCACCCCAGACCCTGCACCTCCTGCCCATGCCCCCTCCCCCGTGACAGATTATTGCCCACCCTTGTTCTAAGGGCATCTGCCCCAGCCTGGCAAAGGGAGTGCTGAGGTGCACGGCCTGAAAGGAGCCCAGGACTAGGACAGCAAGGGGCTGGGAGGGGTTGTGTCTGCAGCAATCCTGGAGCTGGACGGGGGCTACAAGTCAGAAGTGAGAGGCCTTTGGCAGAACTGGGAGAAGCCTGGGCAAGCCTCTCATTTCGACCGCCCCCTACCCCGCCTGCTGAATGTAGCTTAACCCTAGCTCTGGCTTCCCCCAGGGCCATCGGCTTCCCCTCCGGCATCATCCTCTTCTTCCTCACCAAGCGTGAAGTGGACAAAAACCGCCTGAAGCAGCTAAAGGTTCGCCAGAAGATGAAGGTGTCCAATGTGGGGGAGTATGAGAGACCGCGGTACAGGAGGACTTCCCAAAGGCCAGAGGACGTGGCTGACACCAAGGCCTAGTCCTGGAGCATGGAGTCAAGGCCACGAATATTTCCCTCCTGTGCGGGGCTTGGAAGCAGATTTGCTTGAAACTGCAGAAAGGGAAAGCTGCTCCCAGTGACTGGTGTTAGGTGCAGACAGCTCGTTTATGTGTAGTGAGTCAGTCTCCGGGGGTCATGCTGCCCAAATCGCTCTGTGCTCTCCTCTGATGTCTCACATTGCCTCTGTACTCCGCCCACAGCTGGTGTGGGGCAGAAGTGAGAAGCCAAGTAAGCCCTTCAGCTCGGAGAAACCTGCCCCTGTACAGCTCCCAGGCCAGGTCTGCTACACCATGTGTCCTTAGCTGTCAGCGGTGCTGCAGGGAGATCTGGCTTGGGGCCCTTCCTTGCTGAGTCCAGAGAGGAGCCAATTTCCTCTTCTGAGAGGCTGGTGGTGGGAGAGGTTGGAGCTGGGGCAAGGCCCCAGAGTGTCCCTGCAGGTTGTGGGTAATACTGCTGCACCGGGAATCTGACTTGAATGGGGCAGGAGACTGGGGAGCTGCTTTAAACAGGGGCCAGCTCCATGGGGCGTGAATGCTGTTTCTGTGAGGGGCTACATGAAATGAGACGGTGAGGGTGAGTCCTGGTCCAGGTAGGTAGGTAGCAGCGTTCCCTCACCCTGTCAGCTGCTTCAGCTAAGAGGCCTGCACCCAGCCCAGGGACTAAGCTCCTCTCTCACTTCTAGAGCTGCTCTCTGCAGGGTGGGGGCAGGGTGGTGTCGTGAGGGGGACGTGTGCTTATTTGACTAGCGTCCTTGTGATTCAAGTCCCAGCAGGTCAGGCCCACCTCTCTCCCCTCCTGTCTTTGTCACAAGTGCAACTACAAATCAGAAGACAGCTGCTTGAATAATCACAATGATTTGCTTTATTGAGTGCAACTTGTCTGTGTTCTTTGGCGCAAGGAGCCACCCAGTCCCCACCTGCTGGCTTTGGCGTTAGCTTAGAATACAGCTCATGATATATAGCCATGCCCTCTGCTGCCTGGATCAGAGAGCACTCTGAACCCAGCTGGCAGCCTGTGAAGCAATACCAAGGAAGGGGCCCCGGGCTGTTCTGTGCAAGGGGCAGATGTGCCAGGCCTGTACCCCTCCAGCGCGGCCAACAGGTTCACAAAGCTAACCACAGCTGGCTAGCGCCCGTCCTTCAGCCGGGCAGAGCCAGGCTCTGCTCGCCTGCGGCGCTGCCTCCCAGGCCGGCAGCCAGGACAGGCTGTTCCCCCCTCCGAGACACACACAGCACACAGGGCTGCTCCCCTCCTGCCACCTGCAGGAACAGGGGTTTAAGGCACTGAGTGAACAAGGCTGGACTAAGCCACTGGCATGGTGGACGGAGCCCAGAGGGTTAACGCTCACTGCGCTCCAGTTCCTCAGCCCTCTGCTGGGGGATTGATCCAGCTGCCCTGCTCTGAGCCTGCTCTCCCCTGGAGAAGTTGGGAACGGGCTCTGATTCCAGCTGTCGTCCTCCCTTCAGCAGCACTGGCCTGTTGGAGCCAGAGTGCTTCAGTGCAGCACTTCTGTGCCATCCCGTAGCCCCCGCTGGAAGCACCTGGTCTGATCACAGGCACTAGGGTGACAAGGCATCAGTTCTGCCTGAGGCCCCTTATGCAGCCCCAGTCTCTTTCCCCCTGCAGCAAGTGACTCTCTTACCCTGTGCATGAGCAACAGACACCACATCCCATGCCAAACAGTGGCATTTCGGTGCCCTTTGGTTTGCCCTACTAGTCACATATACAACATGGCAGCTTTCTACAAAACCACCGGGGTAAAGTACATTGAATTAGAAACAACAAACCTGTGGGAGGCAGCCTGGGTCATTTCCCCTCCCTAGCCTGTGGCTAAGAGATACATTAACCTGCCTCAGGCCCTCAAAAGGCCCCCTCAAGGGCTGAGCTCACAAGCCCTGGTTTACAAGCTCAGTGTACTAACCACTGAGCTGTCCCTCTCCTTTCATCAGATCATGGAACTGGAAGGGACCGGGGCGGTCACTGAGTCCAGTCCCCTGCCCTCTCAACAGGACCAGGCACCATCCCTGACAGATTTTTCTTTTTTTAAATATGAAATAAATTTCTGCTCTGCGAAATTCAGAGCTGGGACTTGAACCTGGATTCCCCCATCCCAGGTAAGTTCCCCAACCACCAGCTTCTAGATTTAAGACGTGTAACTGCTCCAGCGCGTCCGTGTGAGCCCCGACGGCTGGGCCAATCTGTGTTCTGTGAAACACTTCCCAGAGCCAGGGAGAGCGAAAGCCCTGCTGGAATTGAAAAGCCCTGGCTGATCTCTGCTCCATGCACTAACCCCTTCTCCCCCCTGGAGGGCACCTGCAGGGTGGCAGAAACATGCACGCTGTGGGCAGGGCAAAGCAAGGCCCCAGCTCCCGTCTTTCTGCTTCCCCTTGACTGGCATTGGCCTTGAGGATGGCGCTGCCCCTCTGCCTTGCGGCCGACGGGATCAGAACAACATTCAGCCCCCGCGGGCTGCAGGTTACTGCCAGGTAACGGTGCCTGTGAGGCCTGCGGCAGAACAAGTCATGCTGATAACGCGAGTCAGCAGAGCTGGGCGGAGAGATGTGCAGAAGGATCTCCCTCACCACCTGCTAGACGGAGCGCGGCGGCCAGACCTCCCTGGTCTAAAGAGGCTGCGAGGTGGCTGCCAGCCTCCAGGAAGCCGCATTCCTGCAGGATCGTGCCTAGTGTTGCTTGTACCATTTCATACAAAAATCAGAGAAGGCCGCAGTCGCCCTCCTGTCAGCGGCCCGGGATGGGAGGAGGTCGGCCTGGGGCAGTGACTTGGCAACGCACACAGCTCCCAGGGCAGTGCTGCTCATGGAAATGAGACCAGGTGCGGGCCTGCCACATAAAGAAATGTTCTTCCCCATGGGCATGTGGTGAGGAACGAAGGGGGTGGGAGCCCACTGGCGGAGACTGCACCTCGGTGAGTGGCCTAGCCAGGCTGGGGTGGCCCTGGCTCTCTCACTTCCCAGGGAGCTAAGCCCAGAGGCTCCAGGTTGGGGAGCAGTGCCTCGAATGCCCCTCTGCAGGAGAGGCTGCTCTGGGGATGATCTCAGGGCAGTGGGGAGAGGAGAAAGGCAGGCACCTGCATGGGAGCAGAGCAATCAACAGGACAGGCAGATGGGCTGGAACTGGCTTCGTTGCTGGGCAAAGCCTTGTCATCCTGCGCAGCGGGCAGGCTGGGCTCCCCAGCCGAGCAGAGAGCCACGTGCCAGGGCAGGTGGGAGAAGGGCGAGGGAAGGAGGGTGGTAAGGCATTCCCCGAGTACTCCTGGCCCCAGGGCACTTCCAGCCGGGAGCTCTGGGGAGGCTCTACTTCCGGCCCACAATCATCAGCAGGAAGGTGAAGATCTGGACGATGTTCATGTAGATCTCCATGGCTCCGAAGACGTATTCCTCGGGGCTGATGGAGTGTTTCCTGTTCCCCAGCAGCAGCTGGGTGTTGTAGGCCAGGAACTGGGGAGAACAGAGACAGGGCGGTGGGTCAGCCAGGCCGCTAGAGATGACTGGCCCCTCCTGCCAGAGCTGGGAGCTGCTCCAGCTTCCCCTGCCCGACCCAGGAATGTGGGAGACTTGTAGCTCAGCAGGGACCAGGGGCGAGGGAAGATACTCACCAGAGTGAAGGCGATAGCCCCTATGGCTGCGTACAGCATGTGGAGCCAGGCGATCTACAAAGAGAGGGGCACCACAGGGCACTCAGAGGTCTGCAGCGGCTGCCCAGGGGTACAGCCCAGCAACGTAAGCTGTGAGCCCAGGGTGGGAGAAGAACTGCCCAGATCCCGGAGCGGACGTGACTCTGAAATGCAGCCAGCTCTGGGGAGGGGCACACCACCTGCTGGCTAATACCCTAGCATTGAAAAGGATGTGCTGTCTGCGCACAGAAAGAGAGCGAGTGACCGCAGGACATGGGGACTCCTGGACTTGCTCTTCTTCCAAAAGAGCAGCTCCTTCTGAGTCGCTCTGAGGTTACCTCCCATCCCAGCTACCGCCGCTCCTGCTCAGCCTGCGCAGTCTGGCACGCGATGAGGTTATCCCCACTCGGGGGGTACGGCAGCAGGAGGCAGTGAAGGGAGATGGGTTAGTTTGGCCTCCCTTCCCCTAAACCCCACCCCTGCAGCACAGCGGCCTCGTAGGGCCAACGCCCAGGCAACTTTCCCGTCACCAGAACAGGCTCCGCCATCCCTGGAGCAGGGACAGGGCTTTGCTTTTCTGCAGGCCACCCTCCCCTTGGGGTGTGGCTTCGGGCTCTCGGCAGATGTAGGCAGGTCTGCCCACGGCAGTGCTGGCCGGGGCCAGCGGAGGGCAGCGCGGGTGTCCCGTCCCAGCCCCTGCCGCAGCCCCACTCACGTATTTGAAGGAGAGGACGATGGCGGTGATTATCCCCGTCACCATGACGACGATGCCCAGCACGCAGAAGAGGCCGGTGCAGGACGTGAAATCCACCTGCCCGTGGGACATGACAGGTAAGAGGGACCCGAGGGCGCCGGGAAGGCAGCCAGGTCTCCTGCAGCACCGCACGTGCCCTGCAGGAGGCGCCGGAGTGTGCGGCTGCCTGCACTGGTTCTTCTCCCAGGGCGGCTGGGCGCCTGCAGCACAGACCTGCCCCCCACCCTGACACTGCCCCCCACCGGGGACGGGCTCCACCCTCCCAGCGCCCCGCTCTGGACGAGCTGGTATCTGCTCACAGAGCTACAGGGCTGGAGGGGAGCTCAGGAGGGCGTCGAGTCCAGCCCCCGCCCAAAGCAGGATCAGCCCCCACTCGGTCATCCCAGCCAGGACCTTGTCCAGCCAGGGCTGAAAAACCACCACCTCTCTAGGCAACACATCCCAGTGCTTCCCCACCCGCCTGGGGAAGAAGTTTTTCCTGATATCCAACCAACACCTCCCCCCATGTAACTTCAGCCCATTGCTCCTTGTTCTGCCATCCGACACCACTGAGAAGTTTCTCGCCCTCCTCTTTACAGCTCCCCTTCAGGAAGTTGAAGGCTGCTATTAAATCACCCCTCAGTCTTCTCTTCTGTGAACTAAACAAGCCCAAACCCCTCAGCCTCTCCTCATAGGTCTTGTGCTCCAGCCCCAGAATAATTTTTCTTGCCCTCTGCTGAACCTGCTCCAATACGTCCACATCCTTTTATACTGGGGGGCCCAAGACTGGACAGAATATTCCAGACGTGACCTCACCAGAGCTGAGTAGAGAATAAGAACTTCTCTAGAGCTGCTCACAATGCTCCTCCTAATGCACCCCGACATGCATTAGCCTCCTTGGCTACAAGGGCGCACTGTTGACTCATATCCAGCCTTTCATCCACCGTAACCCCTCGGTCCCTTTCTGCTGTACTGCTGCTGAGCCAGTCAGGCCCCAGCTTATACAGTTCTTGGGATTCTTCTGTCTTGTGCAGGACTCTGCACTTGTCCTCGTTGAACCACATCTGCCCCAGGCCCAGCCCATCCCGTGGGAGCCCTTGGGCGGGGGGAATCCCCCGTCGCCGCTGACCTGGAGGGGAGGGAGCCCACCCAGCCTCACCTTGGTCTGGAAGCAGAAGACGGTGACGATGATGGTCACGATGGCGGTGATCACCATGGCGATGAGGACAGCCTTGGTGCTGTACATGCTGCCAAGCAAGGGTCGAGGCGGGGGAGTTTAAAAGCCGTTCGATTCTCTCCCCCCTCCCTCTCCCCATGGAGCCGGGCGCTAAGAACGGGGCTGGCTCCCCGGGGGGGCAGCGCGAGCCAATGGGCTCGGAGGAGGCGGCGCTGGCCTGGGTGTCCTGACTCCGCCCCAACGCCGCCTGCAGCTCTGCCACCGGCCCCCAGGAGGCGCCGCTGGGAGCCAGGCGACCCCGTCCAGCAGCGCTGAGCCGGGTCCCTTCGGCTGGAGGCCGGGGTGGGGCTGGGATTCCTTCCGCCGCGCTGGCTCCCCCGCGGGGCAAGGCCCCCCCACACCACAGGCCTCTGTTCTCCCTGCCCAGCCGGGGAACGACGTCCCCAGAGCCAGGCTCGGGGCGCAGCGCCCACAGGACACGTCCATTACCGCCTCGCCCCCGGGGCAGGGAAGGGGCTCGGGCGTCCCCACCGGTACCTGGCGATGGTTCCCGTCATGAAGGCCATGGCCAGCGTCTGCAGCAAAGCAAAGGACGGGGGTGGTTAGCTCCGGAGCCAGCCCCAGGCAGGGATCCCCCCGCCCCCAGGAGTGGGGATTTGGGGCAAGTGGCACAGCCTGGGGGCGGGGTCAGACACAGGGGGCGGAGTCAGGTACTGGGGGGCAGGGTCAAACGCAGGGGGACCCTGAGGCAGGAGAGGGCCCATGAGACAAAGACACACAACCCCAGGGCCGATCCCACTTGGTGTCCAGACATCAAAGCCTTCCCCTGCCTCTCCCCCACCCCTCCCACCGCAGGGGCCCCCCCCAGGGTCACTGCCCCCCCAGCCAGGCCCCCCACTTACGAAGAGGCTCAGCAGGATGATGTTCCAGGGGAAGCGTCTCCTGGGGGGGAGCGAACATAGAGGTGAGGGGGCGGGTGCTAGAGCCCAGGGCGCCCCGCTGCGCGCTGGGGGACCCGGGGGTGGGGGTTGTGGGGCAGGCTCAGTGTGCTGGCTGTGAAAGTGACGCCGAGTCCGGGCAGACGCCCCGGCTGGATGGGAATCGACCCTGGGCCACGGCCACATGGTGGCCCCTTGGGCATGGAGCCAGAGCCTCTTCTGGCCTCGACCCCCTGCCTCTCACCCCCGATTCCCAGGGGTTCTGAGCCGGGGCGGCGCCCTCTGAGCCGGCTGGGAGGCAGACACTCACCTGGGGCCCTGGCAGCAGGCCAGCACCAGGTAGGTGACGAGGAACACGGCGCTGGGGAGGGAAGAGACAGACACTGGAGGTGGGGAGAGGGAGGCCGGGGCCGGCCGTGCCTCGTGCAGGGCAGCAGAAGGGCCGAGGGCCGTTCGACTCCTTCCACGTTGCGCCTCGGCAGGGGGAGAGCGTTACTCTCGTCGCACGGGGGAAGCTGAGGCACCGAGCCCACGCACTCCCCTGCGGTCAGGTGACGTGGTGCAGCCGGTACGGCCAGCTGGGCCAGGCTCCAACCACTAGACCTCCCTGCCGCCCTATGCTGGAACCTTCGCGCTTTACCCACCAGCCCCATGGCCAGGAGCCAGCGCCCCCCCCCGCCCTACGCCCACCAGGCGGGCGGCAGCTCCAGCTCCGCACCCTCTGCCTCTGGCCTGGGGCACCCGCGACAGGTGAGAGGAGGCTGCCAGGGCTCAGCCGGCAGCAGGCGCGTCCCTGAGCAGGGCAGGTGGGCCCAGGACGGGCAGGGCGGGTTCCTGGCCCTGCAGTGCCGCCCAGGGGCCGAGCGATACGTACTAAGAGGCGTAGTACACGGCAACGTTCCTCTGCACGAAGGTGCGGACGGGGGAGCTGCAGGAGAGAGGAGAGCGTGAGATCGGCGCCTGGGTTCTCCGGCACCACGTGGCCCCGTCTCCGCCCCCGGTGCGCGGCGCAGGGCCGGGCGAGCTGCAGAGCCGCCTGAGGGGCGGGGGGGGCGGGATTCTCCCCGTTCGGCACCCCCAGGCCACTGGCCGCCTCCTCCCAGCACAGAGCAGCTGTGGGTCCCCGGCGGGGAGCTAGGACCCACCTGTACCCCTGCCCCAACCTCCCTGGGCAGCCCTGCCAGGATCCAGCCGGCCTCCCGCCAGAGCCGGGCCAGGCCTCCCCTACAGCCCGTCCCACAGGGCTGCAGCCACCCGGCTTTGAACAGCCCTGGAGTGGGGCTTCCCCGGCCAGGCTCAGCCCCCCGTGGCTTTGCGGTGGCTGCGCTGGCAGCGAGGGGGGCTCGGGGCAGCTGGGACTCACTAGAAGGTGAACACAGCAATGATGCCCACGGTCACCAGCAGCTGCACCGAGATAATGGTGTAGACCTGCAAGAGACAGACAGCAGGGTCACCCCGGCACCGCCCTGCCCCCACACTGGGCACAGAGAGACGGGGGGTCACCCCGGCATCGCCCTGCCCCCACACTGGGCACAGACAGGTGGGGGGTCACCCCTGGGCACCGCCCTGCCCCCCCAGGGCACAGACTGGCACAGTAGGTTTGCCTGTGGGCAGTGGCCCCGCTCAGGGCCTGCACAGATGCACCCAGGGAGCCTGAGGCCTCACTGCTCCCCGTGCCCAGGTGAGATGCAGCCACTGGATCTAACTCCTGAGAGCCTCAGCGTCAGCCCTGCCACGCCCCAGTGGCAGCCAGGCTGGAGTACCAGGGCTGGGCACAGATCCAGCCCCATGGCCCTGGAGCTGGTCACCACATGGGCCAGGCACCCTGCCAGCCTGGAGAGCAGGGGGGTGTGTGTCCCTGTGTCCCAGGCCGCTCCAGTCCCAGCCCCCTCCCCAGCCCAGGGCCGAGCTGCCAGCACCGGGGGACCCTGCAGCCCCAGGAGCACGAGGCTGCCCCCAGCTACAGCCTCGCCACGCAGGCACGCCAGCCACAGGTACCCAGGTCCCAGCCTGCCCCCAAGCTGCAGCCTCGCCATGCAGACACGCCAGCCATGGGTACCCAGGTCCCAGCCTCCCACCCAGCTGCAGCCTCGCCACGCAGACACACCAGCCACGGGTACCCAGGTCCCAGCCTGCCCCCCAGCTGCAGCCTCGCCACGCAGACACGCCAGCCATGGGTACCCAGGTCCCAGCCTGCCCCCCAGCTGCAGCCTCGCCACGCAAACACGCCAGCCACGGGTACCCAGGTCCCAGCCTCCCACCCAGCTGCAGCCTGTCCCTGGGGGCCAGAGTCTGGAGGGGGTGTGCCTCCCCCGTCCCCCACCCTGCAGCCCCCGGCCGGCAGCCAGCCCCCTCTGGCCTTACCTTGCGGATGAAGGCGTGTCGCACGCTCCTGTCGTCCCAGCTGCTTGTTCTGATCCCGTCGTCCTCCCCCGAGTCTCCGCTGCCGTAGCTGTCCACTGCGGGGGATGCACGGAAGGTGGGGACCTCAGTGCCTGAATACTGGCCCAGCCGCAGGGGCAGGGGCTGTCCTGGGCCCCCCCCAATGAGACACGTGCCCCGGGTGTTCCAAGCATCCGGTGCCTCCCCGCTAGCCAGGAGGGGGCTGCCCCATGGGACATCCCACCCAGACAGCCCCTTGGCAGCAGCCTGGGCCTCCCTGATGCCATGGCCCAGAGGGCTGGGCCGGTACCCAGCAGAGCAAGGCCGGGACACAGTGGGCCCTGTAAGGATAAGGCCCTTTTCTGTAGCTGTATGGGACGACCTGAAGCCCACGGCTTCTGTCTGCCGCCAGACTCAGAGCAGCAGCAGCTGGCTGCAAAGCAGGAGTCTCTGTCTCACCCGCAGTGGGGGCGGGGGCGCCCGTGGGGAGAGGAGGGCGCCCATGGGGAGAGGGCCACGTCCTCCCCTCCCCCATCACGCCCCCCACCCCGGCCAGGACCGATCCTGTGCAGCCGGGTTGCAGGCTGAGCCTCGGCCTTCTCCATCCCAACAGGGCACTCACTGCCCACTGGGACGGGACCACCTGCTCCCCACCAGCAGCCTTTGCCCTGTCCCGTCCCCCAGCCGCATGGGGGCATTTCCCCAGTGCTCTGCCCCCTACACTGTGGGGTCAGTCTCTCCCCGTCATGCCGGCTGGGTCCCAGCCTGGTCCAGCCAATTGGGGCCCATCCTTTCCAATGGGGCAGGGAAATACACAGACACACACTGAGCCCTGCAGTGCCTGGCTCACCGTACCCATCACCCCGCCCACACTCCACCAGCTCCTCTGCCTTGCACGCCGCAGTCCCTGGCCTCTGGTCCCACTGGGGTTCTGCCCCCCTGTTGGCCCATCTGGCCCCATCCCCTGAGAGCAGATTCCAGCCCCTTCTTACTCTCTTTGCCCTGGTCCCTGGGGCCGCCTGCCTCTGTGCAGAACCTGGACCCAGGGCTCCCAGAGCCCAGTGGCCCTGGTCTGTTTCAGCCGGCTGGTGGCCGGAGGGAAGCTGCAGTCTGGTCTCTGCAGCCCTCTGAGCGCCGAGGTTTTCTGCGCCGCACCCCCATACGATGCACCCTGCTGTGAATGCTCAGCTTACCTAAGTTCATGGGGACCGTTGGCATGGGGGGCACTGGGCCAGCCGGGTGGGGATAGCCCCCCGGGTGGGGATAGCCCCCTGGCTGCGGGTAGCCCCCCCCATAGGGCGCCGGCTGCGGGTAGCCCCCGCCATAGGGTACTGGCTGCGGGTGACCACCGGGATAGGCGCCGGGCTGCGGGTGGCCGCCGGGATAGGTTCCGGGCTGCGGGTGGTAGAGGGGGTTCTTGTCGTCGTAGGGTGGCGGGGCGCTGGGGTATGACATGGCGATGCCGAAGGCTCAAACCGACTCTCTCAAGCACCTGGAGACAGAGGAAGGGAAAATCAGCCGTTAGGGTGTCTGGGCAATTCCTGGGCGCTGGGCCCAAACACCCAACAGGTGGGCCCGTCCCGTTCGCGCCCCCCAAGCACAACCCCCTTCCAGGGGATGCCAGAAAGCCTATTGCTGGCAGGTAACCAAAGACTCTGCATGCCCCCTTCTCCCCACTGGAAGGTGCTCTGCAGGGTGGCAGAAACGTGCAGGCCTTGGCACAGGGCAAAGCGAGGCCCCAGCTTGGGTGGGGCTTAAATGCCAACAATCACCTAATAAACCTGTGCCCTGGGGGGGGGCCCCCACACAGTGTATCATTCTCCCCTCCCCTCTTCCTTCAGGGGTGCAGATCAAGTGATCCTGGCACGCTGGGCGGAGGCAGCGAGCCAGGCTTGGCCAAGACAGACCCACGGCGCCAACAGCCCCAAATGGTGCTCAACCCCAACTGCCGGAGTCCTCCACACCCTCCTGTGCCCGCAGGGCAGCAGTCTGACCCCCGCCCCACAGCCTGGGCTGGCCCCTGCCCTGGCAGCTTCCAGGCACCAAGAGGTTAACCCCCTCTCCCGTGCTGCCGGGCTCTGCCCCCTGCTCCAGGCGGGGGCATGAACGGGGCTGCTCCGCACATCTGGGGCAGAGGGCTCCATGGGCATCCGGCCCAGCCCCTGGGTGTTTGGTGTCTGTTCTCACATGGGAACTAAGGTCCCTGGAATGTTTTAAAAGCTCCTCATTTTATCATGAAGTAACTTCGTCGTAAGCATTGGAATGACTATTTATTGCACGTTCCTTCACTTACATTGTTGGTTAAGAATTGCCTTTTGTCGATTGGTTTTTACCTCCCTATGTAAAATATTGTCCTAATAGTACTGAAACTAGGTTTTGTTACCTCACTGGCCCAATTAAGAACTGTGCTGGATTTTTCCTTGAAGTAAAGATCAATGAAAATTGGTAAACTCGAGCCACTTTTTAAACCGGAGGAGCAGGAGGCGCATAAATCACATTTTGCCCCAGGCGCAGAAGTATCTCGTTATGGCTCTGCCCCAGCCACCAAGGACCGGGGGATGGTTCTTCTCCGCCGTGCTCTGAGCAAACGGCAGCCAACGCCCCTGGTCACCCGCTTGCGGGTGGCTGCCCTGAGCTGGCATCTCTCCCAGAGCGTGGTCACCCAGTGAAGCAGTGCAGTGCAGGGATGCCAGGCTGATTCATGGCCACGGGTCAAAGTCCAGCCTCCAGACCAATTGCAAAACACCTGCTGGCTTCAGTGGTGCCAGGATGGCCCTGCCAGGGTGGAGCGCTCAGAGTCCAGGGCACATGGGAGGGGAGCTCAGAGGGCAGGAGGGCACAGCCTGGAGATGGGGAGTAAAGGGGGCACAGAGCGAACAGGCCGGAACCGAGCACGCTGGGGCAGAGCAGGGAAGGAGAGAGGCCTGCGCGTGCAACGCACAAGCGGAGAGCTGTGTGATCACATGGTGCACGAGTGGCTGGGCCTGCAGAGAGAAGTGATAGGCTGCTCACAACAGCTCAGGGCACGCTCCTGTCGCTCAAGCGGAGCAGAGGAAGGGTTACAAGCAAAGGAACAGCTCTGCGGGGGGCGGGGGGCGAGATACCCAGTCCCTGTGCCCAGGCGGGCTCCCGGCTGGAGGAGGCCAGGAGCACAGAGGCATATGGGGATGAACAGGACTCTGACGCGGCAGGGACTTGTCTACACTACTACCTGTGCCCAGTCTCACTCTCACAGGCGGAACAGATTAAGGCTTCCCCAGCAAACGCCCTTCCAGGTCCGCCTTGGGGGAAGAAGCGACTGGCGCAGGGCTGCCCCACGCTTCACGAACAGCCTGTCAGGAGAGACAGCTCATCCCTCGGTGGCAGGGCCTCTCCCGGCTGCAATGCGGCACACCCAGAGCCCTCGGCGGGCAGGGTCACTGCAGGCAGGAGCAGGAGGGACACCCCTAACCACAAACCCTCCCCCTGATCCTGTGCTGGCCCGAAGGGGTCGCAAGTGTAGGGCCTCATCCTGCGTTTCCTCGCCTCCCTTTTACGCCAGCACCAGCCCACCAGCTTTGCTCCCCTGGCTGCTGAGCGAGACTCAGACCCCATCAGAGCCTGGACACACCCCACCCCACCTGCAGCTTAATGCTCTGGTCCGGCCCTACAGACACCAGGTTCTGGGGCACCGCTGGCATTTAGCATCTGCCCAGGGAACCCCTGGGAGTCCAAGAGCCGCAGGTGGGTGGCTTGATTTGTAAATAGGTTCCCCTTCCCACAAAGGCTCAGTGGGGTCGTCCGCCTAAGCCCTGGCGCACAGAGCCTTGGACGAGGCGTCCGCCAGGCACGGCGGTGTGGCGAATACGGCTCTCCACCAGAGCCGCGCAGGGGAGGTGCCGTCCGCCCATCCCACGCGGTGGGAGAAGCAGGTGGTGGCTCTGGTGACTCACTGGAGAATGGGGGGCTAGGGATGCCTGGCTCTGGGGAGGCACTCACAGAGTGGGGGCGCAGGGGCGGAGGAAAGTGGCGAATGTGGAGAGACGACAACCCCAAGTGTGGCGATCTTTGAATTCCTATTGGACACTGCTGGCCGAGGACACCGGGATTCTAGCCCCTGTCCCGTCACTGGCCCGCTGGGGGAGACCTTGACCAGCCTTGTGCCTCAGTTTCCCCCTCCGTACAGTGGGTAGGAGGGCCCTTTGCAAAGTGCTTTGAGGACAAGTGCTCCAGGGGGTTCCTGGCACAAAGGGGAAGGTTCTTGGGGTTGGACTCACATTCCACATCTCTAAAGAGGTTCAGGACACCCCCGAAGGGCCACGCCCCTCTCCCAGCCCCCACCAGCTCCAGCGTTCCCATCTGATGCGCTAGGCTTAGAACGGTGGTAGGAAATGGGGAGACAATTCGGTGGTGAAAGGACCAGGAGTCCATCCTGGACCGGGGGTTCCCCGTGCAGCTCCTGGAGGAACGTCAGTCTAGTGGTTAGAGCAAAGACCTGGGGTCACTACCACAAGGTCTAGTCACAGCTCAGCAACAGAGGGATCTCACTCGACACTGCCACTTCCCAGGCCTCTCTCCTCCTCTAGAGCGTGGGGGATAATAAATACCTCCCTGCCATATGGGTGGGCATATATGACATCTGAGACCCATTCACGAGCCTCAGCTGTGAGGCGCATGCAGAAGAAAACACCAGAGTCAGTTCAGGATCACTTAAGGCAGAATTCCCCCTGGCCTAACTCTGAAATCCCCAGCAGTGGCGGAGTAGCCAGCGCTAAGCCCATCCAGCTAGAGCAGCAGAAGTCCTTCCAATGGGAGCCAAGGAGAATCCCCCTTTGCTTGGAGCAGTATCGGGTCTATGACACAGGCCGGCAGCTTGGATTCCAGCCACCAAAGGGTGCTGCTGGGTGTTGCCATGGCCCCAGAATATCACAGTTCTCCTCGCCACACGCTTCCGGGAGGCAAGTGCTGCTTGGATCAGCTGCCTTTGGCACAGAGGACAGGGGAGCTGGCGGCTCCAGGAGGGCAGGAGGACGCCGCTATCTAATCAGCTCCGATCCATGGCCATGCCTCAGCCACCGCAGGCCTGGTAAACCGGAGCCCAGGCCTTCCGCTCCCACGGCACAGGCGGGGGCAGGAGGAAGGCCAGGGAGTGATCCTGCTGGGAGACCTCCTGCCAGAGATCTTGGGGTTGCCGAGGCTCGTTCTGGGGTCCCGGAAAGTGGCACCGGCAGCAGCCATGGGAGCGAAGGGGTCGGAAACCCACCCCAGGGCGTACGATCGCCCTCCTTAGCAGGCGTCAGCTGAGCCCCCCCTCACAGGGAGCACGCCCCAGGGGTCACTACCACCCCCCAGCCCCAAGCGCAGAGGGGATCCATGGGGTAAATCCCCAGCCCAGCCCCTTTGACGTCTCCCAAGCAAACTCGCCCAGCAGTCTCTCTTAGGCGCAATCGCAGGGTACTCCCTGCTGGGGAGCAGCCAGCTGCAAGCCTCTGGGTCACACTCCACCCAGCTGCCGCAGCTCTGCTTCCTGGGGGCACATGGTTTCTTCACCTACAGAGGCACCCGCAAGCCACAGGGGAAGCTGCCAGGGGACTCAGGAGGGGCCTGGGTCCTGCGGCCGAGCCCGCATGCGCGGCAGGGTGGGCGGCATTTCGTGCCGCAGGGCTCCTGGGCACAGCGGAGAAGTAGACGCAAAGGGCTTGGAGCAGGAACCGGGGCTCGTAAACGGACCACACAAGCGGCCCCCCCATCTCAGCGGGCTGCCGGGTTGTCCTAACCACGACCATCTGCCCGGATGGGGCACTGCCGCCCTGTGCCCCGGCACTGCCAGAATGCAGGGGGTGAGCTGAATTAACCGTAGCAGAGCTCGGGCTGGCTGCCGAGGGAGCGCCCGGCTCTGCCAGCCAATGCGGTGTGCAACCAATGCGTGCCACGCTTCCCAGTGCCCTGGCTTACGGTCACGCTGCTTTAGGAATACCGGTCGGAAAAACCACCGCAGACAGACACCAGGGAGATCCGACAACCCTGGGCCTGGCCAACGGTAATTAAACATCCCACGGGCCACACACACAACCGCGATGGCCCGCGTGCGCCCCTTGGGCCACAGGTCGCCCACCACGGTGGAAATGGGCTGGTGAACATCGCTCTCCTTTCCAGGGGAAATCTCCCGGCATGCCCTGTGTGCAGCCAAACCCGGGCCAGGCCGGGTCTCTCTCCTGAGATGCGATGCGCAGCAACCAAAAAACCACTCGGACAGCCACCAGCCAGCCTCAGCTTATAGAAACCGAAATGTTGCACCGAGGTAAGGAGTGAGTGTTTCACCCTCGCGATGAAACGCAGGCGACCCCCTTTCCTAGGCAGCCCAGCATCCCGCTAGCGACGTCGCCTGCTCAGGGTTAAACCCAGAGAGAGCAGGTCCCTGAAAAGCTCCAGGAAGCGTTGGCAAGGAGCCAGGCGAGCTGGGGCAGAGCGTGGGGTTTTCGAACTGAAGCAGCGATTTGCCTGGGGCAGCCCCCGGCGTGAGCAACGGTGAGCTGGGAGACGGACTGAGCCAGGAACCGGGTATGGAATCTGTCAGTAACGGCCGCACACCCAGAGAGGATGTCACCAGCACCCTTGGGGAAGCTGGCCTCACTCTGCTGGCCCTGGCTGGGGGGCTGCCCCGCCTGTGCCAGGAAACTGACCCTGTGGCAGCCAGCCCCGGACAACTGCCCCTAGTGCCGAGTATCACAGGGGTGGCCGTGTTAGTTTGTGTCTTCGAAAACAACAAGAAGTCCTGTGGCACCTTATTGACCAACAGATAGTTTGGAGCATGAGCTTTCGTTTTGGTTTGTCGGACGTCTCCAGCTGATCTACGCCCCCTGTACACGGTCACGCTTGACCCGTGCTTTCATTGCCCGGGTTTTCATTGTGCTGTGCCAGCTAGCTTGTCTTTGGCGCGTTAATACAATCACCTCGCCAAGGCTCTGATCGGATTCCCGCGTCCGGGAAGGCAGAAGGATCCCTGTGCGGTGCCTGTGACCGGCAAGTCAGCTATTAAGAACCTGCTGGCTGTTTCCAAGGTCTCTGCTGAGGGTGGAGTCAGAACTTGGGGTTACCCCAGAGGGAAACACCCCGAGCGTGACTCCTGGGCTCTCAAAGGGGTGGTGGCAGCAGCTCCCCCCGGCTCAGGGAGTCGGTGACCTTGGGGAGTTTTTTTAAGCAGACGCCTTTAGTGGCAGGACACTTAAAACTTCTTGCAGGCTCCCACCTCCTGCACTCAGCGAGCCGGAGTGGGGCTCTCCGGGCCAGGCCGGACATGGGGCATTCTATTTTTGCCCGTCCTCCCTGCTGCTTTGTCAACCATATGACTGTGCAGCCAAAAATAAACTGCCCAGCTGGTGAGCCAGAAACCCCGGAGTCTGCAGTCCCGGAGGGCGGGGATGACCCGACACAGGCTGCCACCCTCATGCCTAGGACAAAATAATTGTCCCCATGCTGCCATCAGCACATGGCGCTGCGTCTCTAAGGCCTGGCGTTGGGACGACCAGGAGCTGTGCACCCAGGATGCAGGGCAGCCCAGGAACCGGGAGCTGGCCTGGGGGAGTCACTGGAGCGAGGAGAGAAATAGCAGCCAGAGGCGTATGTGGGCAGCTCAAGGCCTGGCTGTCTATTTCTCTACTTCCCAGAACCACCCCCTTTGCCGGGTCGGAGGGCAGGCCAGACAAAGGCCACAAGCCCTGGAGACAGCCTCACATTTGGCCCTGTCTCCCCTCGCCTGGGTCGGGCAGAAAGGGGAGTTTCACTCTGTAACCAAAGGCCTTGCCGCGGGAAGACAAAGAGACGACACTCAGAGGCCTGGTGTGGCTGAGCTGGGTCTCCGAGGGGATATGTCGTGGTGCTGTCAGTATCGGAAGGGTAGGAAAGACAGGAGCCTGTGTGGGACCAAGGGACTAGGGTGAGTAGAAGGAAATCAGGAGGGAAAGTCGGGCTTGGGAAGAGCCCTAGCCCAGAGCAACGTGGGCTGGGACTTTTACAATGAGTCTGAACAAATCACAAGCAAATGCACAGTCAAGAACAAGTTGTGTCCTGCCCTGAAAATGGCCCTGCTATTTCTCCCTGACAGCCCCGCACCTCCTGAAAGTGCCTCTGTTAACTTAAAAGCAAAAGCCTTCCAGCTTGTCAGACCTATTCGCCTAACACTGAACCTGTGAGAGCCATTAAGTGGCAATGACAGCATTTAGCAGACATGTGCCAACTCTGAATTTACTGACAGAACCAGTTGTGCCTCACTATTCCTGCACGACCTGAATGTAACATTTGCTTTAACTATTTCATTAGTTTGCGGCTGAAGCCTATAAAATCTCTAAAAAAAATATGTTTGCATAGATCTTTAGAAGCGCAAGCTGAACATTCAGGTTTAGCCTTCAATACCAGGCTCTTCAGACAGGGTTTTAAATAAATAAATAAATCATTCAAAAGATCACCCTGATCTAAAATATTGGTTTTAATTTTCATTGGGATGGTACAAAGACTCACTGCCAAAGTCTTCCCAGCCTTTCTCCCACTTGCTGAGGAGAGTCCTGAAACAGACAACATTCGTTTTCTCTAGATACCTGCACAGATGTTTCCCTTTTACTTCTGACTAATGAATGAGTTTTAAGAGACCTTCCACCAAACTCAGGACCTTACAGAGATATAAAATCCGATGAAAGGCCTAAAACCCTTGGATGCCTATTTGAACAAACACACAGTAAAATTTCATAAACATGCCTTGGTATGAAAATCACACAAAAGCGTGTTCCCTTTTTCCAAAAGCAATGAACTTTGTTTGGTATATATAACTGGAGATACACATCTCCCAGAACTGGAAGGGACCTTGGGAGGTCATCTCGTCCAGGCTCCTGCCCTCTTGGCAGGACCAAGCACCATCCCTGGCATCTATTTGCCCTACTCCCTAAATGGCCTCTTCAAGGATTGAGCTCACAGCCCGGGCTTTAGCAGGCCAATGCTCAAAGTTATTAACGTCCTGAGCTCTGACTAATTAATTTAAAACAACACCTGAAGAAGTGGGTCTGTCCCAGGAAAGCTCATCACTGAATAAATCATTTCGTTAGTCTTTCAAGTGCTACGTTTCTGCTGCTTTACCTTTATTTCAGTGAGTTTAAGTACACAGTAATCTGGAACGATTGCCTGAGGAGGTGTTCAGAGTATATTTAAAATATAAAAGCAGCTTAGAAATCCCAAGGGAGAAAATGGCAAACTGAGAACAGCTCCACACGTGTTCCACAATATTTAACGTCACATTCAGCAGGACAACTGACCTGCCCTGACTACAAAGTTTCGTCAAATAAATCTCTGACCAATCTCAGGGAATCTCACAGAGCCCGAGGCTGACCAAGACAGGCTCCAGTGTCTCAGAAGCGGGTTTTCCCTCAAGTGTCATTTGCTGCATGCGGGTTCGGGGATTTGGCCGGAAAGGGGGGGAGCAGAGAGAAGAGGGAGACAGTGGGAAGGGGGCAGGGTCTGGGCAGAGAATGGGGGGCCACAGGCTGGGGAGCTCACGTCCCCAGGCAGCAGCTGCACCCCCCCATGCTGCAGGAGATCAGAGAGCGAGAACCGTCCGCAGGCCCTGGCGGGGAGACGCCGTGACGGAGAGCCGGGTTAAGACGCCGTGCTGCAGCCTGGCCGCGTGCAATGCAAGGGGGGGACCGGCTGCAGAGAGTTGAGAATCACTCGTAACCTGGGTTTGCCTCCGTCCCCGGGGAACCCGCAGCCCCCGCCTTCCCAAGGTGAGAAACGCCGCACGGGGAGCCAGGCCCCCGGGTTCGGCTCCCAATGCTGCGTGGGCATCTGAGGCGGAGTTTAGGGGCTCCCGCCCCAGTTCTCAGCTCCGCTGCCACCCGCAAGTGCCCCAGTCGCTTGGGGTCTAAATTCCCACACAGCTCCCTGCCTGCAGGCCTGGGCCCTGCTGTCCCCTCGCGGCGTCCAGCCTGTGCCCTGGGCCAGAGGCGGAGAGGAATTTGCCCCTCTGTCTCACCGGGCGGCACAAGGGCGCTCCTGGCTCCGGGCGGCACGCCTGGCCGGCGGAAAGGAGGCAGGGCCTGACGCTGCGTCCGCAGCTGTCCTGTGTCGCAACGAACCCAGCCCACAGGCTCCGGGGCCAGGGATGCCTCATGTGCCAGGGGCAGAGGGGCACAGCCTGGCCCTTCCCAGCACCTGCCACTGGCTGACTCCAGCCACACCTCCCTGGAGCCTGCCTGGGGCGCAGGTGCAGTCCCTCCCCGTCCCAGCAGCTCTGTTCCTGGCTCTGCTTGGCGGAGGGAGGCTTCCAGGAAGGCAGCTCCAACTGCGCCTTCTGCTCCCTCCCTGCCTGACTCATGCTCCTCACCAGGCACCCGCAGCCAAGCCAGACGCCTGGGCAGCTGCTCCCCGCCCATGCGGCCCAGCCAGCGCCGTTCCCAAGGCAGCGCGGCCCCCGGGGGCTCCAGACCCTGCACGAGCAGCTGCTGCAAACGGCGGGGCTGGGCGGGTTCAAGCAGCCGTACCCCACGGGCTCAGCACTCAGTGGGGTGGCGGTGGAGACCCAGTCCCCGACCTCCTCCTCTCCCAGCCCCGTCTTTAACTCATCGTCTCCCCAGCGCCTCGCTCTGGGGCTCTGGCCCCCGCTACAGCCATCTGGGGCAGAGCCTCACTGCAGGCAGCCTGCGGCTGTGCGGCCAGCCCTGCACCTGCACAGACTTAGCCGCCATGGCCAGGCGGCCCTGAGCAGCTGCCCCCGCCTGGCTTCCTGCGCCTCTCCAGCCACCTGCCTGCCCCCACCCGGATCGTCCCAGCCATTGCCCTGGCCCCTTGCTCCCTCCATCCCCACCCTCTCTGCACAGAGCCTCCTGGCCCCTCCGCCACCTCCCGGCCATGAGCACGGAGGACCTGGCTGTTCTCCCCAGGGGTCTGGGGAGCCCCCCAGCCGGCTCCTGCTCATCTGGCTCTCCCACACGCACAGACCCCGCCAGGCTGTCCCATTCCCGCCAGACACAGTCATCCCCCCCCCCCGCCAGCTCCTTGTGACTCGCCCATCGCCCTGTGACAATGTGAGGGGCAGCACCCGCTCATGCCACTCCAGGGGGCTGTGCCTTCTCCGTACACCCAGAGGACTCACCACCCCCAGCTGGAACCTGCCTCTGCGCCTGGGGGACCAGCTCGGCTGCCATCCAACCGTACCCAACCGCCAGCCCTGACTCGCCACGCCTGGGACAGAGCTGGGGTCCTGCTGAGGGATTAGATCTCACAGCCTTGAGCTTGCCACCAGGTGGTTGCAAAGAGGACGGAGCTTTGAGAGGGGAGCTAGTTCCTTCTGACGGTCTCCAAAACTTTTATACAAAAAACTATCCCAAACTACCACGCTGAGTTTGCCCGACTGCTTAAATTCTGATTGCAGGTGATTTCAGTTTCAGTTACTGGGGCAGCTGGGATTGTGTGCCTGGGGGGGGCTGGAACCTCTCGTAAACCCTTGTTCCCATGATTGCCTTTGATCAGCCTCAGGATCAATCACACGGGAAGGCTAACGAGGGGGAGGCCTGACCGAGGTTTGCAGGCTTTATAAAGCCAGAGTCGGAGCGATCAGGGCGCTGCAGAAAGTGGAGCTTTAAGAGGGGGTTTGACAGAGGGGCTTCCACTGTGGGTAGGAAGACCCCAAACACCTGTGCCAGCACTCCCCTGTCTCCTCTACCTACACCTGTAGTCAGACAGGCCCGATCCGGGTGTAGTTTTGCAGGGCCTGTGACTTGCAATTCCCACCCGCTGAAGTCCAGGCTGGGGAGACCATCCAATTTGGAAGGTGTCTTCTGGTAGGAGCTCTCAGGAAGCGGGTGCTGGAGCTGCAGGAGGAGGCAGCCAGGCTTAGGAGTATTCGACTCCACGAGCCATTCCTGGACAGTATTTGTGTGGCGCCAGCTGCGGGTAAGACAGCTGTCCCGCCACTCAGGAGTGCTGACCCACCATCAGGGCAGGTGGAGAGGGCTCGGGGGGGACACTGGCAGCTGGCCACTTCCGGCAGTGGGCAGAGCTCCACTCCTGCTCCCAACCCTCCCAGGTTGGTTCCGGGAAACCGTTTCGCCGTTCTAGATATGGACATTCAGGAGCTAAGGAATCACCCCTACAGGTGAATCGGAGAAGCCTGGTACCCCCCAAGGCTGGGAGTCTGCTGCCACCACTACGAGGAGGAAACGTAGGGTAGTGGAGGTAGTAGACTCTCCTCTGAGGGGGGAAGGAAGCACCCATCTGTCGCCCTGACGTGTCACCCTGGGAGGTGTGCTGCCTGCCGGGGGCCCGTATCCGAGACGTTACGGAGGCGCTGTCGAGGATTACCCGGCCTGCCGACTACTGCCCGGGCTACGCATCCTTGTGGGCACGAATGCTACTGCCACGTGCAACCTGGAGCAGACCAAGTGTGACTGCAGGGCTCTGGGAGTGCGGGGGAAGGAGCTGGGAGCACAGGTGGTGTTCTCAATCCTTCCTGTCCAGGGCAGGGGCCCAGGCAAAGAGAGGTGCATCCTGGAGGTGAATGCCTGGCTGCGAGGAGCGCCTTGGCTTCCTTGATCACATGATGCTGTTCCGAGAAGGACTGCTACGCAGGGACGGGATTCACCTTCCCAGGAATGGGAAGGATGTATTTGGATCGAGACTGGCTAACCTAGCGAGGAGGGCTTTAAACTAGGATCAACGGGGACAGGTGACCAAAGCCCACAGGTATGTACAATACCTGGAGACCTGGGAGTTGCGTTGGAAGCGGGAGGGACCATGAGCTATAATAGCGGAGAAAAAAAGAGGGACTAGGCAGAACTGGGGGGGAGGCAAAAGGAAATCAGTATCTTAGATGCCGATACACAAATGCAAGAAGTATGGTGAATAAGTGGGAAGAACTTGAAATCCTAACAAACAAACAAACAACTACGACATAATTTGTATTACAGAAACTTGGTAGGGAGAATACGCATGATCGGAATATTGGTAGAGAAGGGCCCGATTTACTCAGGAAGGACAGGCAGGGTAAACAGGGAGGAGGTGTTGCCTCATACATCAAAAATGTGCATGCTGGACTGAGGTGGAGATGGATGCAGGAGACAGATGCATTAAGAGTCCCTGGGTTAGGTTAAAAGGGGTAAAGAACAAGCTTGACGTTGTGATAGGGTCTACCACAGAAAAGAGGTGGGTGAGACTTTGTCTAAGCAATTAACAAAATTATCCAAAGCACAGGACTTGGTGGTGATGGGGGACTTCAACTACCCAGGCACATCAAGGGAAACTAACAGAGCAAGGCACAGAATACCCAGAAAGTTCCTGGACTGCATGGATGACAATGTTTTGTTATTTCAGAAGGTGGAAAAAGCTACTGGGGGGAAGCAGCCCTAGATCTGATTTTAACAAATAGGGAGGAACTCGCTGAGAATCTGAAAGTGGAAGGCGGCTTGGGAGAAAGCGACCATGAAATCAGGAAGTTCACGATTCTAAGGAACAGGGAAAGGGAGAACAGCAAAATAGAGACAATGGATTTCAGGAAAGAGAATTTGGTAAACTCACAGAGCTGGTAGGTAAGGGCCCATGGGAAGCAAGGTTAAGATTAAAAACAACTGAGGAGAGTTGGCAGTTTTTCAAAGGGACATTATTAAGGGCCCAAAAGCAAACTATACCATTCCATAGGAAAGCTAGAAAGTATGGGGAAAGAGACCCTTGGCTTAGCCAGGAGATCTGGCATGATCTCAAAACCAAAAGGGAGTCATATAAAAATGGAAATTAGGAGAAATTACAAAGGATGACTATAAGCAAACAATACAGATATGCAGAGGCAAGATTAAAAAGGCCAAGGCACAGAACGAGCTCAAAATAGCTAGAGACATAAAGGGTAAGAAGAAGTCATTCTATAAATACATTAAAAGCAAGAGGAAGACCAAGGACAGGGCAGGTCCACTACTCAGTGGAGACAGAGAAACAGTATCAGGAAACTCGGAAATGGCAGAGGTGCCTAATGACTTCTCTGTTTTGGTCTCCACCAAGAAGACTCCAGAAATGCCTAACGTAGTGCATGCTAGTGGGAAGGGGGTAGGTTTAGAGGATAAAATACATAAGGAACAAGTTAAAAATTACTTCGGAGAATTAAATGTCTTCAAGTCACCAGAGCCTGATGAAATGCATCCTAGAATACTTAAGAAGCTGACAGAGGAGGTTTCTGAGCCCTTAGCTATCGTCTTTGAAAAGTCCTGGAAGTCCGGAGAGATTCCAGATGACTGGAAAAGGGCAAACATCTATAAAAAAAGGGAAAAAAGAACAATCCAGGAAACTACAGCCCAGTCGGTTTAACTTCTGTGCCAGGAAAGATAATGAAACAAACAATGAAGGGATTAATCTGCAAACATCTGGAAGAAATAAGGTGATAGGTAACAGCCAGCGTGGATTTGCAAGGAACAAATCATGCCAGACCAATCTGACAGCTTTCGAGAGGAGAAACAAGTCTTGTGTATAAGGGAGACGCTGTGGATGTGGTATACTTAGACATTAGTAAAGCATTTGACACGGTCTCGCATGATCTTATCAATAAACTAGGCAAATACAACTTAGATGGGGCCACTGTAAGGTGGGTGCATAACTGGCTGGATAACCGTTCTCAGAGAGTGGTTATTAATGGTTCGCAGTCTTGCTGCAAGGGCATAACAAGGGGGGAGGTCCTCAGAGATCTGTTTTGGGGCCAGTTCTATTAACTATCTCCATCGAGAGAGGACGCTTATTTAGTCTGCAGATGAGCCCAAGCTGGGAGGGGCTGCGGTTGTGTTGGAGGACAGGGTCAGAATTCAAAACGATCTGGACAGACTGGAGAATTGGCCTGAGGTAAAGAGGATGGAGCATAAGAAGGACAAATGCAAAGTGCTCCACTTAGGGAGGGACAACCAGTTTCCAACACACAGAATGGGAAGCGACTGTCTCGGAAGCAGCGCTGCGGGAAGGGATGGAGGGCTCAGAGTGGGCCACAAGCTAAGTGCGAGTCAACAGCCTGACACGGATGCAAAAGAAGCAAGTGTGATTCTGGGAGGCATTAACAGGAGTGTGGTGAGCAAGACAGGAGAAGTCGTTCTTCCATTTACTCAGCGCTCATTAGGCCTCAGCTGGAGTCTTGTGTCGGGTTCTGGACACCACATTTCAAGAGGGATGGGGAGAAATTGGAGAAGGCCCAGAGAAGAGCAGCAGGAATGATGAAGGGTCCAGAGAACATGAGCTGTGAGGGACGACTGGAAGAACCAGGCTTGTTTAGCTCAGAAAAGAGAAGACTGAGCAGGGACATGACAGCGGTTTTCACGCACCTCAAAGAGTGTTACCAGGCGGAGAAGGGAGAAAAATTGCTCCCCTTGGCCTCTGAGGACAGGACGAGGAGCAATGGGCTTAAACTGCAGCCAGGGAGGTCTAGATTAGACATGAGGAAGAAGTTCCTACCTGTCAGGGCGGTTAAACACTGGGATAAGCTGCCTGGGGAGGTTGTGGGATCTCCATCACTGGAGATATTTGAGGGCAGGTTAGACAGAGGTCTGTTGGGGATGATATAGATGATGCTTGGCCCTGCCATGAGGGCAGGGGACCAGCCTCGATGACCCCTTGAGGTCCCTTCCAGTCCTAGTGTTCTATGAAGCTGCTGGTCCGGGGGAGGCTGTGCCCCACCGCAGGCAGTGACAGCTGGAGGGCCCATGCCTGGCACTCCCTGCCAGCTGAGACGACGCTCTCGCGTCCCTGGGCAATAGCAGAGCCTGGTACCAGCGCACACCCCTCCAGGCTGGTTAGAGCCGGTGGGGGACCAGCAGCTCCATGTGCCTGCTTGTCTGCTGTGTGGCTTCCAGCCCAGCCGGGGCAAGCAGCCAGCCACAGGCAAAGGGACCCCTGCCAGCCGCCTGCGAGTCCTGTCCTGGCAGCAATTCCCCGCAAGGGCATCCTGCTGCGTCCCACCATAACCCTGCCTGGCCCCACTACAGCGGCCCAGCCCCCTCCTCCCAGCAGCGGCCAGGCAGTCCCTGGGCACAGCGACTCACAGTGAGGGGTTCACATGGGGCTCAGCTGGGCCTGTCCCCTGCTCCGCACGCCAAAGAGCCTCTTGCCGGCTGGGCCACCTGCCAGGGCGTCCTTTAGTTTTTTTTTCATCCGTCTGCAGAATGAATTGTATTCTGCGCACCAAGGCCTGGGCAGATGGGCACCCCCAGCAGAAACACAGGCTGCCGGCTGCGGGCGCTCTGCTAGCCAGACGAGCAGCACTTGACTCTCTTGGGAGGCCGCTCATGCTGGGCCGGGCCTCTGGGCATAGGCCCTGTTGGCCCTGTGGCTAACCCACCGCTGGCTGGGAGACAGGATCACGTGGTTCTGCTGGATCAGAGCCAGTGCCTGACACCTCCGGAGATCTCCCCATGGTGGCAATCCAGCCCCGGTTCTGTCCTCCCGCTCGCCAACCAGCCGGGGGTCCCACGGGAATCCCTGTGCAAGCAGCAGGCCGAGTGGAGACGGTGAATCGGGGCCACACACTGCTCCGCCGTGGGCGGGTGCCGTTGGCAGCCCGGGCTGAGATTAAGGTTCCCCCTCAGGCTACGACAGCGGAAGGAGCGCCAGGCCCTTCCTCTGGGCACCTCCTGCTTGGCTGAGGCCAGCAAGCCCCGGCCCAGAGGTCCTGCCCAGCAGCAGGGGGATGACCCAACGGGCAGCCAGGGAGAGGCAGGACACAGGTGCCAAGGGGCCATCTGGGGACGGAGACACCCCTCTAATGCAGCCTCTGATGTCAGAGTTGGTATCATTTGCTTATAACCTTGTATTGTATTAAGTGTGTGTGAGTGTGTGTGTGAGAGACAGAAAAAGTTTGTGTGAAGTCCTTCCACAAGGAAAGTTTGTACTGAGTCTTTTGTATCAAATCTGGGTAGCACAGTCCCTCAGAATATTCAAGGGCAAGAGGAGGTCTTGGTCCCAGAGCAAACCTCTCCCTTTGACGTGACCGAGTGCCCTGTGGGACGAGGTAGGTGTGAGGGAGAGGCACGGAAGGAGAACACCTCCGAAGAGCTGCAGCAGGTGGAGAGGGGAACAGAACCAGCTCCAAGGACAGGAAAGCCCTGTGCACTGGGAAAGCAGACAAATTGACCCCCTCGGGAGTCAGAGGTGAGCAGCTTCTTTCGCAAGCAGATTCAGAGGGCCTCTAGGAAGATGGATGGGGCAGCACTGAGAAGAACGTGCCAGGGATGACTGACGGCCACAGCGAGAGGGCAGAGGTCTTTGGGTGCCTAGGATGACCAAATGGTGCAGGTTTCCAGAAGAGAGAGGCCACCATAAATGTAAGCTGTCTTGTGGGGGGGGGACCCCAGGTCTACTCTTCTCAGCGTCAGAGCACTGATCCAGCTTGGCAGAAGCCCAGCTCCAGACCTCCCCCATCTAACAGATGTGGTCTCCTCATCTCAAAAAAGATGTATTGGCATTAAAAAAAGGTTCATTAAAGGGCAACTAAAATGACAAGGGGGTTGTTAACGGGTCCCATATGAAAAGAAATTAAAGAGACTGGTACTTTTCAGCTTAAAAAAAGAGGAGACTGAGTGGGGATACCACGGAGGTCTATAAAATTGTGAGTGGTGAGGAGAAAGTGAACAAGGAAAAGTTATTTACTTGTTCTCATAACATCAGAACTAGAGGACACCAAATGACATTAATGGGCAGCAGGTTTAAAACAAATAAAAGGAAGTTCTTCTTCACAAAGCGCACAGTCAACCTGTGGAACTCCTCGCCAGAGGAGGCTGGAACAAAGAGAGGCCAGGGACACCATGCCCACCCAGTCCGGCCAATAGCCATTAATGGACCCAACCTCCACCCATTGATCTAGCTCTTTTAAACCCTGTTCCAGCCCTGGCCTTCCCAGCCTCCTCTGGCGAGGAGTTCCACAGGTCGGCTGTGCTGCCCGAGGAAGAACTTCCTTGTATTTGTTTTAAATTTGGTCTGACCGGGTCGGGCCGTTCCGGTGTTCTCATGGGAGTGACTACGTGGTAACAAGAAGCCGGAGCGTGCTGGTGTGAGTCCATATCACACGCCTCCAATAAAGCAGCGCTCAGCCGACGTCTTGCCAATAAATGTGGCATTTTGCCTCGTCCCCCCTGTAAAAGATCTGGCAGAATCCTCTTACGCACGACGCTGCCGCGAGGTTCCCCAAGCACCCGGCCCCAGCGGTTACGCCAGGGGCGCAGCTGCCAGCTTGTGGCTCTCCCAGGCTCCCATCCAAACCCACCGCAGCCCAGAAGAGTCTGCCCATAACAGGCAGGCAGCCCAGCCACCAACCTGCAAGAGCAGCAGGTGCCAAGGTCCAGGCCAGGCTGCGGTGATGCCAGAAGGGACCGGGGGGGGGGGCGCACATCAAAGGACCTGCTCCCCCACTTCTAAAGTAGGAGCCCCCTGTTGCCAAGCCCCCTCCAGGCCTCAGTTTCCTGCCCTGGCAGGGGGCTCATGATCCTGCTCCCACTCAAGGGAGGTTTAATTAATTAAAGGAGCCTCAACAGGTTAATTACAGATGGGCTTGTTTCTGGCAGCAGGACTCGCTGATGTCCTCCCCATTCAAACCAGAGTGAAGGAGATCAGAGCAGAAACATGCGAACGGCCCGGCCTCTCTCCCTAAGGATGCCTCCAGCTGCGTGCACCAAGTGGGCCCATCCTCCGCTGGCATCAACCAGCACAGCATCACCCGGGCACCTTCCCACGGCTACCTCCGCCCCAGATCACTGCAGATTCCCACCGGCAGAGCCTCCGCTCTCCCGTCACCCGCCTGCACGCGGCTCATTCCCTGCACCTCTCACCGCCTGGGCGCTGGAAACGGAGCGCCGTGGACCGGTCCTCACGCCAGGCGGCCCTGGGCCCGAGCCAGCTCTGCCTGAGCAAAGCTGCTCTCAGGCAATGGCCTGGCCAGCTGGACTTCGCACAGGCGACGAGGACAACAGGAGTTGAGAGGTAGCAGGGGCCTATTGCCGGCACGTGCATCACCCACGCGGTTCCCTGGTTCAAAGGGGGAACCCTTCAGCCAGGCTACAGATCCCGTACCCCGTGGCCTAAAGTTAGTGCCTGGCCTGAAACCACTGGTGCTCGGGAGTGGCAGGCCCAGCGCCTATGGCTCAGAGGGTAGGTCTGTCTCCCCGTGGGTCCCGCCTCCGGGGCTGGTAGCAGAGCTGCAGCCACCGAAGTGGGATTCGCTAGCCCTCGAATGAGTCCTGGCCGGATCACAAACAGCTACAGCTGGGCACAAGCAGTTTAATACCCTGCCCCAACCTGCCTGGCTTCAGTTGCTCTCACTGGGAGCTCTTGTGCCCAGACAAAGGCCCTGTCCCTTTCTGCAGCTTGCGAAGTTCTTGGCCTGAACAGCTTCCAGGGGCAGAGAGTTCCAGTGGCTAACTGCACACTGTGCTTAACACCGTCATCCTTCCTCGGATTCCAGTCCCCCGCACCCCCTCATTTTTTCAGCCTGTCCCAGGGTTCCTGTGTTCTGACACAGAGAGACCAGAGGCTCCCCCAGCTCCTGCTGCAGTGTCTCTGTCACTATACGCTCCTGGGTCTGCTTTCCAATGGAACCGGCCCAGCCGCGTCAATTGCAGCACCTGGGCCTGGCCCTTGAGTTCAGAGACCGGGATCCCAGAGGCTCCCCCAGCAGCTGTCTCTGCCCCATAGGCTCGGGGTTCTCCTTCCTACAACAACCATCCCGGCCTCGTCCACCGCTCATCACAGCCAAGCGTTCCCAGCCCCGTCTCCTCCTCCTCCCACTCCCCTGAGCCCTTCTCACGCTGCAATAACAGAGCCTGTGCACAGCCCGGGGAGACCATGTTGTCCATGAGTCACCAGGCCTCTCTGCACACAGGGCAGCAGGGACCCGCCCACCGAGCTCAAATCAATAACTCCTGATCAACTAACCTCCGCGGCCGCCAGCACCAGGTCGGGCCCAAGTTCTCCGAGTCACAAGGCGGAGGAGACCACGGCTGCGATTTTATAACAGACATTGGCCCCACAAACGAGATGGCCCCACCCCTCTTATCTCGCTAATCCACTCTCCGGACACGGAAAAATCATTCGCTTCCTCCCATAACGCAAGAACTAGGGGTCACCCAATGAAATCAATGGGCAGCGGGTTTCAAACCATCAAAAGCAAGTTTTTCTTCACACGGTGCACGGTCGGCCTGGGGACCTCCTCGCCGCAGCAGGCTGCGAAAACCAGGACTTTAACAGGGGTCAGAAAAGAGCCAGGTAAATTCATGGAGGTTGGGTCCCTGAATGGCTATTAGCCAGGCTGCGCAGGGATGGTGTGCCTGGCCTCTGTATGTCAGAGGCTGGAAATAGGTGACAGGGAGGGATCACTGGATGATCCTCTGTTTTGTTCATTCCCCCGGGGCACCTGGCACTGGCCACTGTGAGAAGATAGGATACTGGGCTGGACGGACCTTTGGTCTGGCCCTGTACAGCCGTTCTCACTCAGCAGCTGTGAAGTGCGGCAACACCCCGGCAAGACAACACAGAGAAATTATTCGTTATCACCGCTTAACGTCAGAACCTACGAACAGCCGGACGGGGTCAGAGCACGGGGCTGGCTCGCCCAGGGTCCTGCCCTCTGACAGCGACCAGGACTAGCGCCCCAGAGGGAATGAGCAGAGCAGTCGGCCGTGCCATGCAGTTCCAGTGTCTGGCACTCAGAGGCCGAGGGACCACACAGCATGGGACTGCCTCCCTATCACCTTCTCTCAGAGCCACTGCCGGAGCTCCTCGCAGTCTCTCTGCAGCCCCGTTACGCCCGGCCTCACAACATGCCCGGCGAGGAGATCTGCCAGGGGACAGCGCACGGCTCAGCAAAGGGGAGCCCTGGCCCTTGTGTCACACACAGACGTGGCTGTCACTCCCCAGGGGAACAGCCGGGGGTCAGGCGACAGGGACACAGCACAGAACAGACTGGTCAGCACAGGGACCAGAACCCGTCAGTACCATCCAGCTTGGGGAGAGGGGCCCAGAGGGGTCTCCGAGCCGGGCCCTGGTCCCCTTCCTCTCTCTCCAGCCAGACCAGACTGCCCCTCCCCCCAGCCCAGTTCCAATTCAAACCAGCCCGGCCCCTCCTCCTGACTCTGTCCTGTGTCCCAGGGAAGAAATGGGTCACCTGGTTGCCTGGGTTACGAAGAGCAGGGATGGCCTGGCCCTCACCACTATGCACTGATGCCGTGCCCGGGGAAACTGAGACACTCACCTGGGGTTACTACAGAACTGTGGGAAATGCCTGCAACCTAACCAGGGGAAGACCTCTGCCATATCCCTCCTTAAGCTCAACAGCCCCAGTTTTCTCTGTCTCTCCTGGAGGAGCTGTGGGAAGGGGCCTGCCTTTTCTCCCCTCTGAGACGGATCAGGTAGGTGAGCACAAAAGCCAGCCGGGTGTGGGGGCTAACCAGGAGGGTGGGAGGGAGGTCAGAGCACAGTAGCATTTGCTGGTAGAGTGGGAATGGAGGGGCCCCTGCCGAACTCCCTGGCTTAGCCGGGGAAGGGAAGGCCATGCAGAATTGGTAATAAACTGGAAGAAATAAACAGAAGCCTCAAGGAAACAGGCCTGAAACTGACTTGGTTGTGAAACAGACACTAGGTCCAGCCTGCCCGGAGGAGACAGCAGCCAGCAGCCCCAGCTGAGACCAGGACGCCCCAGGAGCTGTGCAGACCCAATGAGTCGCTGTATACTCAAGCCAGGGCTGTGATTTCCAGTTCAGACTGAGATACCTGCACTGGCTGTGCTGGCGCTCGTGCGCTTAACACAGCTGTGCAGGCTGGGCTGGCACCCCAGAACACACACGTAGCTTTCCGAGGGCGTAGGATCTAGCATGGGTACGTCTCCTGGAGCCGGGAGCTCCTCCCGCTGCCCAAGTTTAAATCCAATTCCCAGTGCTAATTAGCACCGACCGTCCCCAACGAGCAGGTTTTCTGGAGCACAAGCCTGACTGGATGGCGGGGTGAGGTGGAAGCACATAGAAACCCCGTCTCTGGGCCCCTGGAGCCACACACCCAGCGCGGAAAAATCAAAACAAGGAAGGAGTGAGTCATGGCTTAGGTGGGTCAGCTCCAGGCTGTTCAGCGAGGAAAGCAGCGCCGCAGAGTCTAACACAGCATCCAACAGCCTGTCACCAAGGCACGCCCCAGCTGACTCTCCACCCGCTCACAGGGGAGTGACTCCGGAGTGACTCTGGCACACTCACTGTGTTCACAGTGGTCAGGGACAGGAGAAACAGAGCCAGGAAGTACGAGCGGCCGAAGATCGGCGCCTACCGTCAACCAACTGCAGCTCCCCACGCCTGTATCTGACGGAGGGGCACGGGGTGCCCTAGGCGCAGCTTGTGGGGCGGGAGAGGAGAGCTCCCCAGGGGCATGGGGCACAGCTGCCGGGATGCAGGAAGGGGCTGGGAAAGGAGCAACATGAGCACCCGGAGGTCTGGCCTGCCCCGCCCCGGCCTCTTCATCCTCCACACAGGGGACGCAGCTCAGCAATTCGCAGGCCTCACACAGGCGTCCGGGCTCAGCAGAGCCCAGGGTCGGCCGTCAGAGGACAGCGGGTCAGGAGGGAGGGACACCTGCCAGCTCCCTGCCAGCTGGTTACATCTCAGGAGCCGTCTGTCCTGCCCAATGGCACACACAGCTCCAAGCCCTGGGGCCCAGCTCTTCCTGGGCCCTGGCTGCTCAGCTCCTGGGCCTAAGCCTGGCTTACCAGGAGCCAGAGCCCAACCCGGCCAAAGGCAGGCAGGGGCCGGGCCAGGCCAGGCCAGGCGAGAGAACAGCCAGACCCACCTCCCCTGCAGGGCCCTGGAGTTTTCCCACCCACCTGGATCTCACACCCAGCAAGCGTCCACCAAGCCACGGCCCCAGGGCCCCTCCCCGCCATCCCACAGCCAGGATAGGGGAGGCTGGGCCCCGGAGCAGCTCAGTACCAGGCCAGGGCAGCCCAGCAGGCTCCCACCTGCCGTCGCTCCGGGCCTCGGAGCCGGAGGGGAAGTTCTGTCGGGGACCCAGAACAGCGCCCAGCTCAGCCCAGACAGGGACAGAGCCACATGCAGGGAGACGCACCAAGCGGTACAGGGATGGGCTGTTGGCACCTGGAGGAGAGTCCCAGCTGTGCCCCGCCCCACACGCAGCTCCCGCCCCAGGCCGGGGGCCCCTCTGCCCCACACGCAGCTCCCGCCCCAGACCGGGGGGGCACCCCCACCCGCAGCTCTTGCCGCACACGCAGCTCCTGCCCCAGGCTGGGGGCCCCCGCCCCACACACAGCTCCCATCACACACGCAGCTCCTGCCCCAGGCCGAGGGCCCCCGCCCCACACGCAGCTCCCTCCGGGCCAGGGGGCCCCTCCACCCCACACGCAACTCCTGCCCCAGGCCAGGGGCCCCCCGCCCCCTCGCAGCTCCCGCCCCAGACCAGGGGGGTCCCCGCCCCACACGCAGCTCTCACCCCAGGCCAGGGCCCCCCCAGACACAGCTGCCCCCGGGCGCTGCTCTCGCCAGGAGCCGAGTAGCTCCGCGCCGCGCGCCGCGCCGCGCCCCGCTCCTTACCGGGCTCGGGGCCTCTCGGGCCGGGCTCTCGCCCGCGTCCTCCCGGCAGCGAGTCGCTCGGCGGCTCTGGGCCGCGGGTGGAGCCGGGCGGGCGGCTCCTCCTCCCGCGGGCCGGGGTGGGAGGGCGCTGCGCTGGCGGGTCGCACCCCGCTCCTGGGCCCGCGCCTGCAGCCTGCGCAGCGCCGAGCACTGCGCCGGGCCGGGGGGAGTGGGGAGAAGGGCCCCGCACCCAGCCAGCCTTTGCCCCGGCGGTGGCAGGGCCCTGAACGGCCTTTCGGACCCCGGAGGGGCTTTAAATCGCTGCTGCCCGGGGCTCACCCCCAGCCCCCGGCAGAGCCCCGCAGGGACCTGCAGCATCTGGCCCCGCCGCTGTGCTGGGGAGCGGGGTGTCCAAAGGAGCCAGTCTGTGCGCCCCCCTCCCGGGCCTTCCCAGCTTGGCTCATGTGGCCTCTGTTAGCCCCCAGGGCCTGGGCCACAGCCCTGCCAGCCACGGCGGGGCTCCGAGCTCCAGCCGCCTGCACTCCTGTGCCTGCGGGTTTCACCCCTGCTCCTCCCAACTCGCCTGCGTGGGGTGTCACACCAGCTGGGCCCGGGCCTGCACCTCTGCCCCAAGGGCCCCCTCGAGCTCAGCGTCAGAGAGGGAGCCCTGTTAGTCTGTGTCTTCAAAAACAACAAGCAGCAGTCCTGTGGCACCTCCTGGACTGACGGATGTTTTGGAGCACAAGCTTTGGTGGGCAAAGACCGGTGCCGTCAGACGCATGAGCCGGGGGGTCTCAGTCAAGGGGAGGGGCAGAGCAGACGCGGTCTGTTCAGCCAGGGTGGAAATGGCCCATTATTGGTAGTTAATGCGGAGCGCTGGCAGAGCCAGACGGGTACCCAGAAGCCGCCTGCTACGAGCCAGGCCAAACAAGAGCACCACCGCATACAGCCCCACCTAAGGCCTCTCCGGCGCATCAGCAGTGATCTGCAACCCATCCTGGACAAGGGTCCTTCAGTCTCACAGCCCTCGGGAGGCAGGTCTGTCCTCGCCTACAGACAGCCGCCAGCCTTAAACAAATCCTCACCAGCCACTATAGACCACCTGGAACCAATCCCCGCAACAAACCTCTCTGCCAGCTCTGCTCACGTATCTACACCAGCGATAGCATCACAGGGCCTAACATCAACCGAACCCTCAGGGGCTCCCTTACCTGCACATCTACTAATATAATATAGGCCATCGTGTGCCAGCAATGCCCCACTGCAACTTACACTGGCCAAACTGGACCGTCTCTCCGTAAAAGAATAAACGGACGTAAATCAGACGTCAGGAACGGTAACGTACAGAAACCTGCAGGAGAACACGTCAATCTCCCGGGACACTCAGTCGCACATTTAAAAGTAGCCGTCCTACAACTAAAATATGTCAAAAACAAAATGGAGGAATTTCTGAGCAGCAATTCATTTGCAAATTTGACTCCAGCAACCAAGGATTAAACAGAGCCTGGGAGTGGCTGGCCCATTACAAAAGCAGTTTCTCTGCTGTTGAGGTTCACACCTCCACATTAGCATCTGAGAATGGGCCGCATCCCCCCGACTGATCTGTGCTGTTTTCGTCGCTGTTGATGTCCACAACTCCACATTGACTACTGATAACGGGCCATTTCCACCCTGACTGAATAGACCTTTTCAGCTCTGGCCCTCCCCTTTACTGAGACCCCCCCTTTAAATCATCTTCTGAACCCCACCCACCCCCGCCACTCAAGCATCTGACAAAGCAGGTCTTTGCCCACGAAAGCTTATGCTGCAAAATATCTGTTAGTCTATAAGGTGCCACAGGACTTCTTGAGCTCAGTGTGTTTTGGCTTCCCCCGAAGGCAGGGGCAGACCAACCTCCCCCAATCCTCCAGAACCATCAGGTGATGCTCGGCCAGGGCCCACAACGGTGATTTGAAACCCTGTGTTGGTTTCTCTGCCCCTGGGTTCTGGCCTTTCATTGCCTGTAGTAACACTGCTGGCTGGCAGCTGGTTCCGCCTCTCCGCCCCACCTGGCCACCACAGCTCCGAGCTGTGCAAGGGCAGAGTTCTGGACCTGTGGATGTTTCTCCGATGTCCAGAGTGGACAATCCCGGAGCATGGAGCACGAGAAAGCAAAGAATTACTTGGGGCCCTGGGGCTGGGCTGGCCTAGACCAAGCTGGGACTGGAGGTGCTACGGAACTGGAGGAGGCTCTTTCCCTGGAGTTTGTACAGCAGCACGTGCTGCAGGGACAGGTTTACAGCCTGGCTGGACGGGAGATGCCCCTCTCAGGCAGCTTTGGCTGAAGAGTGTCAGAGACCAGCTGGCCCAGCTCCACAGAGCCCCGAGAGCCTGAGCTGGGACGGACAGCAGAGTGAGCATGCAAATGAAATTCAGTGTGTGTGTGTGTGTGTGTGACGCAGAGTCAGACTGAGGGCCAAACGTCACCCTCTCCTGTCAGGTCCCAGGATTAGAGCCTTATTACTTCTGTCACCTAGGTCATCAAACACCAGGCACCTGTCGCATAGATTCCAAAGTCAAAAGGGGCCATTAGGGCAGCTGGTCTGACCCCTGCTGGTCACATCACTCCATTACCCAGCGTGGAGCCCAGGGGCTGGTGTTTGGCTAAGGCAGCCAGGCTGGGTTTGGAGACAGTGAGAGAATCCACTGGGAGTCTGTTCCAGGGGTTAACCACCCTCCCTGTTAACAGTTCTTGCTGTGTTTCTCCTGGGAATTTGCCTGCTTCCAGCTTCCACCCTATAGTCCTTGTCCTGTCTGGCTCTGCCAGGTTAGTACCTGATCTTTTCTCCCTGCCTGCCCCTAAAATACAGCGCACACGTTAGAATCCCAGGGCTGGAAGGGACCTCAGGAGGTCATCTAGTCCAGCCCCCTGCCCAAAGCAGGATCAGCCCCCACTAAGTCATCCCAGCCAGGGCCTTGTCAAGGTGGGACTTAAAAACCTCTAGGGATGGAGAATCCACCACCTCTCTAGGCAACACATTCCAGTGCTTCACCACCCGCCTGGGGAAGTAGTTTTTCCTAATATTCAACCTACACCTCCCCCTCTGTAACTTCAGCCCATTGCTCCTTGTTCTGCCATCTGACACCACTGAGAAGTTTCTCACCCTCCTCTTTAGAGCTCCCCTTCAGGAAGTTGAAGGCTGCTATTAAATCACCCCTCAGTCTTCTCTTCTGTAAACTAAACAAGCCCAAACCCCTCAGCCTCTCCTCATAGGTCTTGTGCTCCAGCCCCTGAATCATTTTTGTTGCCCTTCACTGAACCTGCTCCAGCACATCCACGTCCTTTTCCCGGAACTGGACACAATATTCCAGATGTGGCCTCACCAGTGCTGAATAGAGGGGAACAACCACTTCTCCAGCTCCACTGGAAATGCTCCTCCTAACACACCCCAGTGTGCCGTTAGCCTTCTTGGCTACAAGGGCGCACACATTAGGCAAAAACCTACTGCTTAAACTCACTTTAACACACACACATTTCAACGCAAGGTTTCACAAACATCCCCTCCACCCAGGGTGCAGACACGCTGGTTCATGTTTCTTCCGGTTTCTGCCACCATTATTTTGATCTCGGGCTGACTGCGAAAGCCACATTTTAGCTAGCAGCACTCACTGATTGCTTCTCCGGCTGCGTTCACCCACCCAGGTACGGACTGTTTCAAACCAGGGATTTCAAACCATCCTTCATACCAGGTGGAGTTAAATTAACGTGTTCCTTTGCCCAGGCCAAGAAGAGCAGCTGGAAATTGCTTTTTGCACTTGCTGACCTCAGGTCTCCTGGCCAGGCTAAGGCCTCCAGACTGCGCAGTGCAACCCGTCTGGGCCACAGCTGCTGTTCCCCTGAGGAAAGGACAGGGCTTGGACCCACCTTGCTGGGCGTTGGGGGCTCAGATTGGCCTCCTCAGCAGGCCCTGTGGGCTCACGCCTCCAAGTGAGACTGAGCTGTGTGTGGGCACTCCCAAGGCCTAAGCCTGCGCTCTAACCACTAGGCCCTCCTTCCTCCTCACTCCTCCACCCGCGCTCCCTCGGTTACTGTCTGTGATTACTGCTTGCTCCTTGGGGTGGAAAGGAGCCGGGAGGCCTCGGGGGGTGGCTGCAGCTCCAGGAGAAACCCCTCCTTGTGCCCTGGGGCCCTGGTGGGAGCTGAACTGGGGGACGGGGGTCTGGAGGCGCCAGCCGCGGACAGAGGAGGGCGAGGCGGTGCTCGAGGCCTGCAGGCGCTGCGGTCACTGCTGCACTGAGCGCTGTCCCGGCTCAGCAGGCGCGGGCGGGGGGGGGGAGGGCCGCAGCCGGGCGGCCCCAAGACTCGAACCCGCAGCGGCGCCGAGGGGGCGGCAGCCTCGGGCCGGGGCCGGGACGGGCAGCGCCCCGGGCCAATGATAAACCGGAGCCGCTCCAGAAGCGGGCGGGGCCGCCGGGGAAAGCGAAAGCGGAGCGCTCGGGGCCGGTGTGGTGCTCGTCCCAGGCCTGGCCGGGGAAGCGGCGTCGAACCGAGCCGAGCCGAGCCCAGAGCACCGAACCGAGCACAGCCGAGTCCAGCCCAGCCCAGCCCAGCTGCAGGGTCGCGCCGGATCCGGAGTGAGACCGGATCGGCTCCGAGCCCGGCGCGTTCACACGGCCCCGGGGGCCGAGCGAGTAAGAGGGGGACGGCGGGGGTGGTTAACCCTTCCTTCCCCGGGGCCCCCCAGCCGCACCTCTCCAGCCCCGGGAGGGGCGCGGGGCGCCCAGTAACATGGCGAGGGTGGGGCCAGTTCCCCTCTGAGTGACCCCCCCGGCGTGGTGGGCTGGCCGGGGGGGAGTTGGCGGGGAGCCCTGTAGCCCCAGCTGTGCTGCACCCCTGCTGCCAGGAGTCCTCACCAGGCCGGCCTGGGGCCGCCCAAGCCAGTGGTACCCGAGCGGAACTGGCCTTGTGTTCTCCACCCCCGAGTAGGATAAATTTTCTTCTGCGCACCAAGGCCTGCCCGATGTGCACCACCATGGAAACACGCTGTTGGCTGCGGGCGCTGGGCTAATCAGCTGGGCATCGCCTGACTGCCCTGGGCGGCCGCCCCAGCACCCAGCTTACAGGGGCCCAGCTCACGGCTGCGGGGCCAGCGCCCTGGCGGCTTTGGAGAGCCACGCGAGAGAGCCAAGCCCACGGAGCCTCTGGTTGGATTCTGCCCACGCCTGGCTGCTCTCACGGGTTGGGTCTGCCAGCATCCGGGCGTGCCTGGAGCGTCTGGGGAGCGAGCGCTCTCGAGTGGGGGCGTTTGAAGCCTGGGCTCTCCCAGGGGCACCTGGGTCCCACTGTCCGCACCAGGTCCTCTGCTCAGGGGCTTGTTGCTCATGCAGAGTTGTTATCGTTGGCCTGCAGCCGGCTGCAGGTGTTTGTCAGCACAAGGCTGGAGTTGGAGATTAGCAGCCTACGGACCGGCAGAGTCTCTATGGACTGACGGGTCAAGTATCAGTCCTGCGTCAGGCACAAGCCACTGCCCTAAGCAGGCTCTGCCTCGCGCTGGTCTCCCGTACTGACCAGGCAGAGAGATGCCCTGGAAGGGGGGTTCCCCATCCTGCGCGGAGCCGCGGTCTGGAGCGACCGAGTCCCAGGGGTCTGGTATTACGGCCGAGCGGAAACCGTAAAGGTGAGTTTTCTTCTTCTGTCTCCAGGTGCAGGGAAAGTCAGCCGGAGCCCGGCGAAGGCGCCATGTCGTACCCCTGCGACCCGCCGCCGTACACTGACACAAGCCTCCTGATCCTGCCACCCCAGCCGGAGGACTACGCCCAGCTGGGACCTTCTGCTGTGGAGTACTCCCAGCTGGGAGTGGATCCTGGAGTCTCCAGGCAGCCTGTGCCCTCTGCCGGGGGCTGCCCACAGCCAGGGGGATATGCATCCTCGGGGGACTCTCCCCAGCCAAAGGTCCCAGTGCCCCCCATGCCAGCGGTCCCCATGAACTTAGGTAAGCTGAGCATTCACAGCAGGGTGCATCGTATGGGGGTGCGGCACAGAAACCCTCGGAGCTCAGAGGGCTGCAGAGACCAGCCTGCAGCTTCCCTCTGGCCACCAGCCAGCTGAAATAAACCAGGGCCACTGGGCTCTGGGAGCCCTGGGTCCAGGTTCTGCACAGAGGCAGGTGGCCCCAGGGACTGGGGCAAAGAGAGTAAGAAGGGGCTGGAATCTGCTGTCAGGGGACAGGGCCGGATGGGCCAATGGGGGCAGAACCCCAGTGGGACCAGAGGCCAGGGAGTGCAGCGTGCAAGGCAGAGGAGCTGGTGGAGTGCGGGCGGGGTGATGGGTACGGTGAGCCAGGCGCTGCAGGGCCTGGTGTGAGCGTGCATGGGGGGAGGATCCTTGGCTCTCCTGGGATGGACTCGCCTGGAGCAGCTGGAGGGGAGACACCCTGATAAGAAGCAAAACCCTCGAACATCCAGGCCCGTCATGGCCTGGCTCACTCCCGGGGGAATTCGGCTGCACAAAGGGAGAATTCTGCACAGGATATTTTAAATTCTGCCTATTTCATTGGGGCAAAATAGCGCCGATGAGTCGCCCCGATATCAGTTCTGTGGGTGATTTTATTTGAGCGAACGGGCCTGTCGTGACACCAGTAACAGAAAGGAGGCAGGAAGATTTTATTTTTTGAGAAATAGCTCCTTGGCTGGGCCCGTTCGTACAGAACGGAGCAGTAACTCGCCAGGCTGCCCAAAGCGGTGCCAAGGCCTGGGGCCGTCGGGTGCCGGAGCAGCCTGAGAGTGCGCCCGGAGGGGTGTTGTGTGCGGGTTGGAGACAAAAGGACAGATATTTTGGGGGGGGGGTTATTAGGGAGTTGGGAGTGTCCCCCCCCACAGATCCAGCCTGACCCCTAACCTGTGTCACATCTCTTCCTGCCCCCTATGCCCCTGCACGCCACTGAGCCCACCATCTCCATGTGTCTCTGCCCCACCGTTCCCATTCAGCCCTGCTCGAGTCCTGCCCGAGTCCAGGTGCGCCAGTGGTCGGGTGCCCGAGCCTCACACCTCCCCTTCCATTGTCCTAGGGGACTCTGGTCTCCCCACAGGGGACAGCTCCATCATCACCTGCCCAGAGGAGGACGTCATCAGGACGGGTGCCTGGGACGACAGGAGCGTGCGACACGCCTTCATCCGCAAGGTAAGGCCAGAGGGGGCCGGCTGCCGGCTGGGGGCTGCAGGGTGGGGGATGGGGGAGGCGCACGCCCTCCAGACTCTGGTCCCCTGGGACAGGCTGCAGCTGGGGGTAGGCTGGGACCTGGGTACCTGTGGCTGCGTGGTGAGGCTGTAGCTGGGGGCAGCCTCATGCTCCTGGGGCTGCAGGGTCCCCCGGTACTGGCAGCTCGGCCCTGGGCTGGGGAGGGGGCTGGGACTGGAGCAGCCTGGGCCACAGAGACCCCCCACCACGCTCTCCAGGCTGGCAGGACACCCAGGGCCTGTTGGGTGGGAGCTGCCCAGGAGGGGGCCCCCCGGTCTCTGGTACGTCGGCCCAGCTGCCATTGGGCTGGGCAGGCGCTGGCAGTGGGGCCAGGAGGAGTGGGAGCCGGCGGTTATGTCCCATCTGGGTGTTGGGCAGCAGGGGCAGTGACGCCTCGGGACTGTCCTGCCGTGTTGGTACAGGGGGCAGGGCGGTGCCCACTTTGACCCCTCCCTCCTGTCTGTGCCCTGTGGGGGGCAGTTTGGTGCCCACGGGTGACCCCCCCCTCCACCTGTCTGTGCCCTGTTGGGGGGGGCAGGGCAATGCCCACCAGTGACCCCCCCCTCCACCTGTCTGTGCCCTGTGGGGGGGCAGGGTGGTGCCCAGGGGTGACCCCCCTGTCTGTCTGTGCCCTGGGGGGGCAGGGCGGTGCCCACAGGTGACCCCCCCCCCATCTGTCTGTGTCTTGGGGGGGGTAGGGTGGTGGCCACTATGACCCCTCCCACCTGTCCATGCCCTGTGGAGGTCAGGGTGGTGCCCAGGGGTGACCCCCCACCTGTCTGTGCCCTGTGGAGAGGGCAGGGCGGTGCCCAAGGGTGAACCCCGACCTGTCTGTGCCCTATGGGGAGGCAGGGTGGTGCCCACGGGTGATCCCCCACCTGTCTGTGCCTTGGGGGGAGCAGGGCAGTGCCCAGGGGTGATCCCCCATCTGTCTGTGCCCTGTGGTGGGGGGGCAGGAAAGTGCGCACCAGTTGTGATGGGGTTATGGGGTCCCCATGCACTGCACCTCATCCACTGGCAGGAGTGACTCTCACTCAGCAGGTGCAACAGGAGGTTTATTAGGCAACAGATGCCCAGTTTCTCACAGAAGCGACAGTACAGCAGCCAGAGACAGTCCTTCCAACCCGTCCTGGGGAGAGGAGCCCGAGGGGTGCCCCTCTGGGGTGTAGCTTCCCCCTCGCCAGGCTGGCTGCCTTCCAGCTGCCTCTCCCCCCAGCCTCCAACTGCCGCCTCCGATTCAAACCCAGCTCGGCTCCTCCCTCCTCTTTGTGCAGGGCAGAGGTGTTACCTGCCAGCCTGGGTTATAGCCCCAGGGTCATCCTTAGCCGCTGGGAGCTGCTCTGCCTGTCTCACACATCCAGCCTGAGTCTCACACATGCACTCCCCCCACTCCATCACACTGGTGACTCCCCTCCACCTGTCTCTGCCCTGTGGGGGGGCAGGGCGGTGCCCACTATGACCCCTCCCACTTGGCTGTGCCCTGTGGGGGGGCAAGGCGGTGCCCAGGGGTGATCCCCCATCTCTCTCTGCTCTGGGGGGGGGGGCAGGGAGGTGCCTAGGGGTGACCCCCCGTCTCTCTGTGCCCAGTGTGGGGGCAGGGCGGTGCCGGGGTGACCCCCCGTCTCTCTGTGCCCAGTGTGGGGGCAGGGCGGTGCCGGGGTGACCCTGCTGTCTGTCTCTTGCAGGTCTACACCATTATCTCGGTGCAGCTGCTGGTGACCGTGGGCATCATTGCTGTGTTCACCTTCTAGTGAGTCCCACCTGCCCCTCGCCCCCCTCGCTGCCAGCCCAGCCACCGCAAAGCCACGGGGGGTTGGGGGGCTGAGCCTGGCCGGGGGAGCCCCACTCCAGGGCTGTTCAAAGCCGGGTGGCTGCAGCCCTGTGGGACGGGCTGTAGGGGAGGCCTGGCCTGGCTCTGGCGGGAGGCCGGCTGGATCCTGGCAGGGCTGCCCAGGGAGGTTGGGGCAGGGGTACAGGTGGGTCCTGGCTCCCCGCCGGGGACCCACAGCTGCTCTGTGCTGGGAGGAGGCGGCCAGTGGCCTGGGGGTGCTGAACGGGGAGAATCCCGCCCCCCCCGCCCCTCAGGCGGCTCTGCAGCTCGCCCGGCCCTGCGCCGCGCACCGGGGGCGGAGACGGGGCCACGTGGTGCCGGAGAACCCAGGCGCCGATCTCACGCTCTCCTCTCTCCTGCAGCTCCCCCGTCCGCACCTTCGTGCAGAGGAACGTTGCCGTGTACTACGCCTCTTAGTACGTATCGCTCGGCCCCTGGGCGGCACTGCAGGGCCAGGAACCCGCCCTGCCCGTCCTGGGCCCACCTGCCCTGCGCAGGGACGCGCCTGCTGCCGGCTGAGCCCTGGCAGCCTCCTCTCGCCCGTCGTGGGTGCCCCAGGCCAGAAGCAGAGGGTGCGGAGCTGGAGCTGCCCCCCGCCTGGTGGGCGTAGGGCTGGGGGGCGGCGCTGGCTCCTGGTCATGGGGCTGGTGGGTAAAGCGCGAAGGTTCCAGCATAGGGCGGCAGGGAGGTCTAGTGGTTGGAGCCTGGCCCAGCTGGCCGTACCGGCTGCACCACGTCACCTGACCGCAGGGGAGCGCGCGGGCTCGGTGCCTCAGCTTCCCCCGTGCGACGAGAGTAACGCTCTCCCCCTGCCGAGGCGCAACGTGGAAGGAGTCGAACGGCCCTCGGCCCTTCTGCTGCCCTGCACGAGGCACGGCCGGCCCCGGCCTCCCTCTCCCCACCTCCAGTGTCTGTCTCTTCCCTCCCCAGCGCCGTGTTCCTTGTCACCTACCTGGTGCTGGCCTGCTGCCAGGGCCCCAGGTGAGTGTCTGCCTCCCAGCTGGCTCAGAGGGTGCCGCCCCGGCTCAGAACCCCTGGGAATCGGGGGTGAGAGGCAGGGGGTCGAGGCCAGAAGAGGCTCTGGCTCCACGCCCAAGGGGCCACCATGCGGCCGTGGCCCAGGGTCGATTCCCATCCAGCCGGGGCGTCTGCCCGGAGTCGGGGTCAGTTTTCACAGCCGGCACACTGAGCCTGCCCCACAACCCCCACCCCCGGGTCCCCCAGCGCGCAGCGGGGCGCCCTGGGCTCTGGCACCCGCCCCCTCACCTCTGTGTTCGCTCCCCCCCAGGAGACGCTTCCCCTGGAACATCATCCTGCTGAGCCTCTTCGTAAGTGGGGGGCATGGCTGGGGGGGCAGTGACCCGGGGGGGGGCCCCTGCGGTGGGAGGGGTGGGGGAGAGGGAGGGGAAGGCTTTGATGTCTGGACACCAAGTGGGATCGGCCCTGGGGTTGTGTGTCTTTGTCTCATGGGCCCTCTCCTGCCTCAGGGTCCCCCTGCGTCTGACCCCGCCCCCTGCATCTGACCCTGACCCCGCCCCCTGCGTTTGACCCCACACCCCGGTACCTGACTCCACCCCCTGCATCTGACCCCGCCCCCCAATATCTGACTCTGCCCCCTGCGTCTGACCCCGCCCCCAGGCTGTGCCACTTGCCCCAAATCCCCACTCCTGGGGGGCGGGGGGCTCCCTGCCGGGGGCTGGCTCCGGAGCTAACCGCCCCCGTCCTTTGCTTTGCTGCAGACGCTGGCCATGGCCTTCATGACGGGAACCATCGCCAGGTACCGGTGGGGACACCCGAGCCCCTTCCCTGCCCCGGGGGCGAGGCGGTAATGGACGTGTCCTGCAGGTGCTGCGCCCCGAGCCTGGCTCTGGGGACGTCGTTCCCCGGCTGGGCAGGGAGAACAGAGGCCTGTGGTGTGGGGGGGCCTTGCCCCGCGGGGGAGCCAGCGCGGCGGAAGGAATCCCAGCCCCACCCCGGCCTCCAGCCGAAGGGACCCGGCTCAGCGCTGCTGGATGGGGTCGCCTGGCTCCCAGCAGTGCCTCCTGGGGGCCGGTGGCAGAGCTGCAGGCGGCGTTGGGGCGGAGTCAGGACACCCAGGCCAGCGCCGCCTCCTCCGAGCCCATTGGCTCGCGCTGCCCCCCCGGGGAGCCAGCCCCGTTCTTAGCGCCCGGCTCCATGGGGAGAGGGAGGTGGGAGAGAATCGAACGGCTTTTAAACTCCCCCGCCTCGACCCTTGATTGGCAGCATGTACAGCACCAAGGCTGTCCTCATCGCCATGGTGATCACCGCCATCGTGACCATCATCGTCACCGTCTTCTGCTTCCAGACCAAGGTGAGGCTGGGTGGGCTCCCTCCCCTCCGGGTCAGCGGCGACGGGGGTCAGGGGTGTCCCCCTGCCCGAGCACCCCTGTGGGGCAGGTGCAGGTTGCTGGGGAGCAGAGAACCTTTCCCCTGGGAGTCCGCGCTGGCTGTGCTGGCTTGGGGAGCCTCAGAGCAGGACTCCAACCTGGATCTCACATGGCGGCGCAGTGGGAGCTGGTCAGTCACCCTGCAGGGCCGGCGCTGAGGGGGCGTCACCTCCATCCAACCGAGCAGCCATTTTCCAGCGTGTTGCTCCACTGGCTGCATCCCGGCTGGGCAGCGTGGTGCCTCGCATGCCTGCGTTCACCCTGGCTACCCGACCGCCACGCCACCTCCCTCAGGTGGTGGGTCCCTGCGGCCGGGGGAACAGGTGTGTCCCAGGCTGCCTCGGATTCTGGCACCTCCTGTTGGAGAAGCCCAGTGTTGCAGGGGGGAATAAAAATCTATCGTGTGGTGGGGGTGGGGAATTAAAATATATTCTAAAACTTTTAAATCTGGGGGCCGGTATGTAAATTTGAAACTGGCGCTTTGAGACCTGAAGTTATTCTAATCTCGTATTTAAAGTAAATGCAAAAAAAGTCATATGAAGCAGCCCCTGTTGGCTCCCAAGGATTAAAGACCATCACGTTATTGAGAGGCTGGAAGGGGCTGACTAAGCACCAGTCCAGCTTTTGACAGCAGTAGCCAGGTCTGCAGGTGCAGGGAGAGAATTTTCTCCATTTCAGTTTATTCAACTAGTTTCTTCCATTCAAAGCTAAAAAGCCAATGGGAGGTGGTGGGAAAAGCAGAAAAGCTCGTTTTGCGATTGCTGACCACAAACCAGATAGGAGAGTAACAGACATAGTCGTGCTTGTCTATACTATCAAAACAAAAAAGCAGTCAAGTAGTGCTTTAAAGACTAACAAAATAATTGATTAGGTGATGAGCTATCGTGGGACAGACCCACTTTTTCAGCCCAGAGCCAGACCAGAACAGACTCAATATTTAAGGCACAGAGAACCAAAAACAGTAATGAAGGTTAACAAATCAGAAAAAAATTATCAAGGTGAGCAAATCAGAGAGTAAAGGGGCGGGGGGCGGAGTCAAGAATTCGATTAAGCCAAGTATGCAAAAGAGCCCCTATAATGACCCAGAAAATTTGCATCCTGGTTCAAACCACATGTTAATGTGTCGAATTTGAATATGAGAGAGTTCAGCAGTAACAGAGAGGAAGCCGTGCTAGTCTATACACTATCAAAACAAAAAGCAGTCAAGTAGCACTTTAAAGACTTGCAAAATAGTTGATTAGGTGATGAGCTTTCGTGGGACAGACCCACTTCTTCAGTTCAGCAGTTTCTGTTTCCAGAGCAGACTGAAAATTCTTCTTCAATAAGAGGCAAACTCTTAAGTCATTAACAGAATGGCCCACTCCATTAAAATGTAGACTAACTGGTTCGTGGATCAGGAATGTTTTGATGTCTGTTTTGTGCCCATTAACTGTTTGTCTGAGAGTTTGAAGTCTGTCCAATATACAAAGCATCTGGGCATTGTTGGCAGATGATGGCATACATGATGTGAGTTGAGGAACATGAGAATGTGCCCGTTATTCTGTGACTAACCTGGTTAGGTCCAGTGATGGTATCTCCAGAATAGATATGTGGATAAAGCTGGCAATGGGCTTTGTTGCAAGGAAAAGTTCCAGGACTGGTGTATATAGAGTGTGGCTGCTGGTGAGAATCCTCATAAGGTTGGGAGGTGTCTGTAGGGGAGAACAGGCCTGTCACCTTGGGCCTTCTGGAGTGTAGCATCCTGATTAAGGATAGGTTGTAGGTCTTGAATAATGCGTTGCAGTGGTTTGAGTTGTGGGCTGTAGGTGATGACCAATGGTGTTCTGTTCTTGGCTTTTTTGGGCCTATCTTGGAGTAGCTGGTCTCTGGGTATTCGTCTGGCCCTGAGCTCTACTCGTTCAAGGATCTTGAAGGCCCCAGTGACTAAAAACAAACAATGCAAAACATGTTGTGATGAACTCTTTCCTTATGTATTTAGCACCTTGCCAGGTAGTTTTATTTATCAGCCAAAACTGCAGCTTTTCCTGTACGTGTAATTATTTGACTTTCCATCCAAACAGCTCTTGACACAAATCACAACTTAATAATCATCCAGTAAAAAGTTACTTGGTGTAGCTGCTTAAATACATGTGTGTAGATAAAGCAGTTTCCTCCTGATTAGCAAAGTACAGGTTGAACCTCTCTCATCCAGCACCCTCAGGACCTGACCAGTGCCAGAGAAGAGAATTTGCCAGTTCAGGGGAAATCAATATTGTCTAGTGGATTACCAACACTCCCACTGCTTCGTGGGCTCTTAGAAGACTTTCAGGATAAATTACAGCTAAATTATAGCGCAGAACACTGAGAGCCAGGGCTGGTGGCTGGAAACAAACTTTATGGGACCACAGAAACCCACGATAAGTGGTCGTCCAGCTAATTAAAATCACTCCAGATGATGGATGTTGCCGGACGAGAGTTCTGGATCAGAAAGGTTCCGCTTGTATCAAATTTCTGTTTGGCTGCGCATCCACCTGGTTTCTGTGGTTGCCAACCAACGAGCACTTGTCTTTGGGACAATAACTACATAGTGCAAATGCGAATCCTGATTACACTCGGCAGTGGTATTGATTTCAATCGGTCCGTCCCAGTGCAGCGGGACGGCTGTGTCCCACTGCGTTCGGTGGGTCTCACGGTGATTTATCTCCCACCGCCGACAGGTGGATTTTACATCCTGTGCGGGGCTGCTCTGTGTGCTGCTGGTTGTCCTCTTTCTGACATCGATAGTCACCACCATTGTCCTCTGCTACAAATACGTGAGTAGCGTCTGCTCCTCACAACGCTGAGGCTGCGGGGAGCTGTTCAGGGGGAGGCTGGGACGTGACTCCGCAAGCCCCATCATCTCAGCAGATCTTGCGCGCTCTGTTACCTGTGTGACCTGCCTGAGTCTGCAGGCAGCCTGACGCAATAGCTCCTTTGCGCCGGTGTGGCGTTGCCTCTGAAACCTAGTTCTGCCCAAGCAGCATGTCAGCAGCAGGGGGTTTTAATCACCTTCTTGGAAGGGGGTGAATGAAAGTTGCTGAAACTTTCTCCCACCAGCGGGTACCACTTCAGCATCTCGTGGGAAAGCAAATTTCTGACCCTGAGCCAGCTGCACTCGACAACTGCTCACGCTCGGCCAGGGTTGTCACCACATTCTTTGTTGCCAGGGGAAATTGTCCCGGAGTGGGGGGGTCCCCAGCCCTGGGGGGGTCCCCAGCCCTGCCCCCAACCGCAGGCAGACGTGGCTCTCACTACCCAGGGGAACAGCCGGGGCTCAGGCGACAGGGACACAGCACAGAACAGACTGGTCAGCACAGGGACCAGAAGCCGTCAGTACCATTCAGCTTGGGAAGAGGGGCCCAGAGGCGTCCCCGAGCCGGGCCCTGGTCCCCTTCCTCCCTCTCCAGCCAGACCAGACTGCCCCACCCCCCAGCCCGGTTCCAGTTCAAACCAGCCAGGCCCCTCCTCTGCCTCTGGCCTGTTTTCCAGGGAAGAAAGGGGTCACCTGGTTGCCTGGGTTACAAAGAGCAGGGAGGACCTGGATACCTGTGAGAAGTCATCACACCCAAACTCCCCCCCGCACTGTGCCCTGATGCTGTGCCTGGGGAAACTGAGGCACACGCCTGCCATTGCCACAGGACAATTGGAAACGCACGTAACTGAACCAAGGGAATAAAATCCTCACGCACACCCCTGTGTCACAGGCTGCAGATGGGTACTAACAGTTCACCCCCTCCGGCAGGCATACCTGCTTGAGCTCCCACAAGAGAGAACGTTGGCCCGGCTGGTGCTTTCATCTCAGTGGCAGGAGGGTGGCTCGGTAGGGGCTCTCTTCACTCTGCTCACGTGTCGGCCCTGGAGTCGCTGAGTTGTGCTGGGGGCTGTGCTGCTCTTTCAGATGCTCTGCAACCCCAAGAGTCCTTGCTACCCTTTAGACTCTTCTAAAAAGAAAAAACAACACCCTGGTATGTTTTGCAAGAGGTAGGGCGTTCGCCAGCATCTGTTGTGCTCCTCCCCAGAAGCAGCTGCATGTTGGCAAAGGAATCTCGGGGGAACGTGCCCTGGGATTTGGATCATTTTTCTCCAGTCCCGGGCAGGAGGCTTGTGTGGCCTGTCTGCCTCCTGCAGCCGCCTCTGGGCTCTGAACAGCTGCCTGCAGCGGTGTGATTCCTTTCCTCCCTCGTTCTGCAGGTTCCCTGGCTGCAGATGGTGTTTGCGGCTCTTGGCACCGTCGTCTTCACCCTGGTGAGTAGTGCCGCTTGCCCTCTGTCCCAACTGAGCAGCCACCTGTGTTCCTGGGGCAGGTGGGGGAGGCTGGAGCAGCTCCGGCACAAGGGGCTGATCATCTCTAGCAGCCTGCCTGACCCACTGCCCTGTCTGCTCTGCCCAGTTCCTGGCCTACGACACCCAGCTGCTGCTGGGGAACAGGCAGTACGCCCTGAGCCCCGAGGATTACATCTCTGGCGCCCTGGAGATCTACGTGGACATCATCTACATCTTCTGGTTCCTGCTGCGGCTCGTGGGCTGGAGATAGAGCCTGGGCCAGGGAGCACTCTGGGAACACCCTGCTGGCTTCCTTGATTTCTGTTCCTTTCTCCCTCCATGTCTCCCAGGCCGCTGGCCTCTGCTTTCCCTCCTTGCCTGGGGAGTCCAGTGTGGGAGTCCCCCCAGTCTGTGCAGAGAGGGTTAATGGGTGAGACTGACCCTGCAGAACTCCACTGATGGGGCTTGCCCAGCAACGAAGCCAGTACCAGCCCATTTCCACCTGTCCTGTTAATTGCTTGGCTCCCCTCTCCACTCCCACACAGCCTTCTGTCTTTCTCCTCTCCTCTTCTCTCACTGCCCTCAGGGGCATCTCAGGGCTCTGAGTTCATCTCCCCTGCAGAGGGGTGTTTGTGGCATTGCTGCCTGCTCCCAGCGCTCTGGGGTTAGCTCTAGCGGTTGCCCCAGCCTGGCTGGGCTGATCCCTGGGCTCGGCAGTCTGGTTTTAAATTCCTAGTGGCCTTTTGCAGCTGGCAGAGTGAGGGGGCAGGTTCTCATCCCCTGTATCAAAGGCACTGGCTGGACCAGTGATGGTGCCAGCTGCACGATGAAGCTGACCACCCTGCTGCTGTTGCCAGCCCTGGATTCTTTGCCAGTTGGAGTCCTTCATTTCAGCTGCCTGGCCACAGGCTTCTCCTCCCCCCGTGACAAGCTGCTAGCTGTGACTGGAGCTGCTCAAGGTCACATGTGGGACATGCCCATCCTAGGGGCTGTGTGGCCCCAGGTGGGATGCTACAGAGCAGGGGGAAAGGTGGGCAGGGAGCAGTGCCATCACCAAACCCAGCACTGCTCAGAGGAGAGGGGTGGGGGGATTTTTGTAACACACGTCTTAGTCTTTCCCCAGCCCCATTTTCCCCCTGTGTCTGGGAAGCAGCTTTTTGATTGGATATATACACAGCTAGAACTGGAAGGGTCCTCAGGAGGTCATCTAGTCCAGTCCCCTGCCCTCTTGGCAGGACCAAGCAGCATCCTTGGCATCTATTTGCCCTAGTCCCTCAATGGCCTCCTCAAGGATTGAGCTCACAACCCCTGGTTTAGCAGACCAATGCTCAAACCACTGACCTATCCCTCTCCCAGAGTAACAGTACAGCTTTGGTCTCTTCCCCCTGATCTATGACGTGCCCTACCCTCGCCTTACGACAAGTCGTGTTTTTAAAATTGCCTTTGCTCCGGCCGGATGTGTGCACAGGAGAGACCCAGGCTGGCTCTTAACGCCTGTCTGGTCCTGCTCGTTCGGTGTCTTTCGTCCTTGGGTAAGCAAAGAGCTTGTTCCAGCCCCACTTTGTTGTACCCGTGATGACCTGGGAAAGCCCAAGGGCATCGCACCACTTTTGTCTGGCAGGGGAAGCGCTAAACGGCGCAAGGGGAGTTGCAGAGAAACGTACTGGGCCTATGGCTCCCGCTGCAGGGTGTATGCTGGCTTATTGCACGAGGGAAGGGCCGCAGGCATCACCCTCCCGCCTGCAGTCGCACCAGGTGCTTCCAGCGGGGGCTACGGGATGGCACAGAAGTGCTGCACTGAAGCACTCTGGCTCCGACAGGCCAGTGCCGCTGAAGGAAGGACGACAGCTGGAATCAGAGCAGGGCAGCTGGATCAGAATCCCCCAGCAAAGGGCCAAAAGGGCTGCGGAAGTGGAGCGCAGCGAGTGTTAACCCTCTGGGCTCCTTCCACCGTGCCAGTGGCTTAATCCAGCTTTGTTCACTCAGTGCCTTAAACCCTTGTTCCTGCAGACGGCGGGAGGGGAGCAGCCCTGTGTGCTGTGCATGTCCAGGAAGGGAGAACAGCCTCACCTGGCTGCCGGCCTGGGAGGCAGCGCCGCGGGTGAGCAGAGCCCAGCTCTGCCTGGCTGAGGGAGGGGCGCTAGCCAGCTGTGGTTAGCTTTGTGAACCTGTCGGCTGTGCTGGAGGGACAAGTGGCTCAGGTCGCCTGCGCCGTGGAATCGTGCCACAGAGCACCAGCTGGGTTCAGAGTGGCTCCGAGCCCATGCAGCAGGGGTGCGAGGGGACGTTTGTACGTCACAAGCCTGTCTTATATTGTCACGCAGCGGTGGCAAGGAGCAGTGCCGTCGGCTCCCGGCACCGAAGAGCCACTTGTAATCAATAAAGCAAAACAGCTCATTTTTCAGGTGTGCGGCGGCTGCCGGTTTCTGTTCATTTGGGGCAGGGGAAGGAGGCGCTAGGACCTGACTTACCCGGACACAAGCAGGACCAGAGGGGCCGTGTGTGCAAACGCCTCTTCATCCCCAGCCCAAATCATCCCTGCCTGCCCGAGGCCAGCTCCAGGGTGAGGTGGGAGTTGGGTCTGAGTGACACCTGCCACCAGCAAGCCTGGCTGCAGGGATGTGGGGTGGGGTGGGGTGGGACGTGGCCAGCTGCCAGCTAGAAGGACTAGAATTTGCCATCCCACCCCACCCTGCAGGCATCCCGGATCTGGGCTTTATTCCAGCTCCCTTGTGCAATCGGAGCTGGGCCTGCACCCACCAAACCCCGCTGAGCACTGTCCGGCCACATGCAGCTTCCTGGGATGTAAGACCAGAGCCCTGAGGAGTGTGGAGTCGGTGCTCAGAGGGGGACGGAGCCCACTGGCCACCTCACCCTCCTACTGGCTGCTGCTCGGACGAAGCGTGCCTTGCAGTGCCAGGACAGGCAAGGAGCCTGCCTCAATACCTCACTGGTGCCCCAGTGCCTGACAGTCCCCAACCTGTACCCCTATCACCAGCGGCCTCTCCTTTTGCTGGGACATCTCTGTCTGCATTAAAAACTCTCATGGATTGTCCGCCGCCCTGCCAGCCATGGATTTTCCCCACGGCTTGAGCTCCCTTAGACATGTTCTCCTGGTCAACACAACTGCAGAAGCTCAGGCAGAGAGCTGAGGGTGCTGACTGGGACCCATGTGTCCTGACTCTGAACAGACGCAAGCTCCAGGTAAGGGTGCTGGAGAAGAGTTGTCCAGCAGAAACAATAGAGGAATTGGTCCAGGCTGGCAGGTCCTTGGAGGCAACTGGCCCAACCTTACCCATGACTTAGCAGCTGTCTCTCAGCCGCCCTGATGAGCTCAAGGCTAACCAATGTTCCCAGCTGGATGCAGGGGAGCTAAAGTAGCAAACCGTCTGCTGGCTGAGGTGGCAAAGTTGGGGGAGGGCTGTGGGTGCTGAGCCAGGAACCTGGGAGTAGAAGGAAGGCTCCAGAGAGCTCTCCACTGAGAAGGTCTGGAGGAGGCCTGTAGGGCACAGGGAACCAGGGTCTGCATGGAGCTGGAGAACCCCAGAGGGAGACAGCGGGTGTCCCTGGCAAAGGGAAGGTAGGGGTTCCTGCTGAGCGAGATGCAAGGTCACAGAGGCTCTGCAGGGGCTGCGGGTAAGAGCAAAGGAGTTGGGAGAAGCCCAGGAGGCCCTGGAAGGCCAGTGCGTGTGGGCGTCCGTCTGGGAATCGGCACCCGGGGAGGATGAGCAACGCAGAGAAGGACCTTTCGGACTGTCTGCTTGGACTTCGCTTCCACAGGAGCTGATCTGTTACGTGGGTCAGCCCGAGGGCCAAGCTGCAGGCAGCCCTGAGCAGGGGCAGGAGAGGACACTAGCTAAGACTGGACAGTGGGGCTGCTGTGAACAATGGGGCAGAAACCCATTGAACAGCTGATCCCATTTCTCCCGGTACTGTGTTGTCAGGACACCGCTCATCTGTTTGGACCCCCCAGTGGGCACAGCTCTGTCTGTCCGTCCGTCTGGCCCCCTGCGTCCCTGGGAGCAGCAGCCCAGGAGCTGCAGGGGTTCATAGCCTCGGTCCGCTTCAAGCCACTGCCTGACGGGAGGTTTTATTTCTGTCCACCACCACCCCCCGGGAAGTCAGGGAAGCTGTCCCCTCCCTGCGCCAGGGCTGTTCCCGTGGTAACGGCTGGGTTGCCCCTGGGAAAGGCAGAGAGACTTTGATTGTTTTAAACAAAGGAATCAAAATGGATCAGAATCGGAGAGGAACCGAGGCTGGGGCTGCGGGGAGGGGGTCCAGGCGAAGCGGGCCACGGCTTGGCCTGCAGCTGCTGCCCTTGGCACGTCGAATCACAGAACAGCGGCACTGGGCGGGACCTCGAGTCCAATCACAGCAGGACCAGGCATCATATAGCCCAGCGGTTCTTAACCCGTACGGCTGCATGCATCCCTTTGAGGCTGCAAATCTGTTCTCCCTTTGCGCCCCTTAGCAAAAGTCAGAACTGGACCTGGGGGTCTGTGCCCTTTGAAATGCATATTAATTACATGTCAGATAGTTTTATGTTATTCTAATGTTCATAAACACATAGGTTGGAGGAAACAAAGCAGTTGTACTTAGGTGCCTGTGTCTAATGTGTGGTTTCAATGATTTACCTTCTGAAAACATCTGGCATGTCTCGCGCCCCCAGGGGGTGTGTGCACCCCAGGTTAAGACCCACATCCCCGACAGGTGTCTGTCTGACCTCATCATCAATAACCGTGGGCTCAGCGCCCGTTGGTGTCGGATGCCTCTCTCACTATTTCCTTCCATCTTTCCCTGTCCAGTGCAGAGTGGCTTAGCTTCTGTAGACTAGCTCCACCCCAATCTCCTACCTCATCTACCCATTCTCTGTGGGCTCTGCTTCTCCAATTGGAACCGTCCATTATGCCGAATACCAGGGTCTTGATTTTTCATTTGTCGTTCATTCTGCAGATACGTCCAAATAGCCGTAGCTTCTGTTTTATAACCTTCTGCAGCAGGTTCTCTTTCGCCTGTATCTTCCTATAGAATTCTTCTTTGGTGACCTTCTGCAGCCTCCCTATTCTCAGAATCTTTCGATAACAACTCCTTTCGATCGCCAATATTCTCCTTTTCGAATCTTTTGTTATCACCCATTAACATCACATCCGTACAACGTGCTGCTGAATACACATGTCTAATCTGCTCTTAAATATTTCCTAGAACAGAGATTCTACAACCTCCCCAGGCAATTTATTCCAGTGCGTAACCGCCCTGACAGGAAATTTTTCATGATATCCAATTTAAACTTCCCCTCACTGCAAGTTAAGTCCATTTCTTCTTGTCCTACTCGAGGCTAAGGAAAATAAATCGTCTCCTTCCTGCGCGTAACACCCTTTTAGGTAAGTGAAAGCTGCTGTCATGTCCCATCTCAGGCTTCTCTTTTCCAAACAGAGCAAACCCAGTTCTTTTAGTCATCTCTCCGACATCACATGCTCTGGAACTTTGTGCATTCTTGTTGCTCTTCTCCAGACCGTCTCCAATTTCTCCATGTCTTTCCTGAAATGCGGTGCCCAGAACCGGACACAACACGCCAGCTGAGGCCTCATCAGCTCAGAGCAGAGCGGAAAAATGATTTCTCGTGTCTCGCTCAAAACGCTCCTATTGATGCATGACTGGGGAGATCGTGGGCTTCTGCCTGGCAGCCGTAAATCTCACCAGCCCTCCAGGCTGGGGCCTGGTCTCTGCACTGCAGAAAGACTGGGTGAGAAGGGCTCTCAAGGGGCCAGGTTCTTCCCATGTGTGTCTATGGGTGGTGCACAGCTGCATATACCTCCACGCACATAACACAATTTATTCTGCACGTAGATGTTAAAAATGAGAGAGAACATTGCCACACCAGAACAGACCGGGGCAACTGGTGACCTTCCAGTCTACATTTTCCTGCCCCACTCTCTCCTCCACCGTTCTCCTTAACTCAGCCTGTCCCATCCTTCGGCTTCCACCTTTGTTAGCTGGAAATCCATGAAAACCACATGAAAACTAAGAGACGAGGCTTTACATGAAGGGACGTTTCAGGGAAAGGCTAATCCCCTTTGCACTCCTCGATCCTCTCTAATGCACATTGTCAGCACTCTCGGGTTGGCCGTGCTGAGAATGCTACATTCAGAGCAGACGGTAGGCAACTGGGCAGACGGTCCCCCAAACTGGTGGTTTAATTCCATAATTAGATTCACCCAAGCTGGTAACAAAACTGCCTTTATAACAGCACACTGGTTACCAAGAAACCACTCCTGCCCCCGTTTAGCAATCCCGTGCTTGGCTCCCATCTGATTTCCCACACAGGAGGTTCACCAATCCCAAAGAATCAAGCACTCCCCCCGGGTCAGTAGGAGTCTTAGATCTTACCCAGTACGTGCACAGAGGCCAAACTTTCAGTAACTAGAAACTGAAAGGTGAAATAGAAGGAAAAAGAGAGAAGAGGTTTGTCAATAGCTCATGGTCAGTTTCAGAGCAGGGATGGTGAAGCTGCTGGTTTTCTGGGGTCAGTGTAAAAGGTTATAGGCCAATCGCCAGTCTGGGGGCAGAGTCTGCTCAGCTCTTCTGGGAGAATTCCTGGGTAATCCCAGGTAATCCGGGAGACCTCAGTCTTATGGTTTAGACCAGTGTTCCCTGTAAGATGAGCACCTGGGCAGCTGCCCAGGAGAAAATCAGGTGCTGCCCAGGTTGCAGAGCGCCCACAGCCGGCAGCCTGTGTTTCTGGGTGGTGCACATTTGCCCATGCCTTGGTGCACATGACAAAATTCATTCCTCCCACAAGTGGAAAAAATTCAAAGGACCCTACCTTAGACCTTCCCTGTTAAAATCTAAGCAGAGCTGAGATGAAAGGATCAGGCCGGGGGCTTGCTTTATTAGCAGGCTGACCACCCACCTCACAGGAAGTATCATGCCAGGGCCTGCCCCCATGGAAAAATAGGCTCTGCAAATTGTCTGTGGACTGTTGCTTTCAAATTAATCTGTTTCCCCAGGTTTACACAGGTAAACTAGTGGCATTCGTTCACATAAGGCCAGGAGCTGGTGTTTCCTTATAGCACAGATAGCTGAGCTGTAGTTGACTCCTATTAGTTTCCTGCATTCTCTCACATCTTTGATCTTGAGCTTAACAGAACAGTCCTCGTGCATGCATAATACAAGGCAATTACACATGCAAGGTAATTAGCATTTACAACAGCAACGAAGGGTCCTGTGGCACCTTATAGGCTAACAGAAAAGTTTTGAGCATGAGCTTTCGTGAGCACAGACTCACTTCGTCAGATGCTTTCAGTGAGTCTGTGCTCACGAAAGCTCATGCTCAAAACTTTTCTGTTAGCCTATAAGGTGCCACAGGACCCTTCATTGCTGTTACAGATCCAGACTAACACGGCTACCCCTCCGATACTTAGCATTTACAAGTGAACCTGGTTCCATTGTTACACTCCTAACAAGCTAGAGGTGGTAAAGAGAGGGGGCCATGTTAGTCTGCGTGCTAACCAAACAAACCAGCAGTCCTGTAGCATTTTAGAGCCGTGGGTCCCAAACTTTTGGCATCACACCCCCTCCTTTTGATATCTGAGAAACCCTTATACCTCCCCCTTCTTTACCATCATCCAACCCCCCTTTTAACAAAAAATGCAATTCACAATTTAAAATAAACACAAAAACTTGAAATACAAATGTTATTTAAAATTAAAAATAAGCACAAGAGTTTCTCTTGGCCACTTGCGGCAAGCCTGGTGCAACCCCAGCTGGCCACCTGCCTGAGCCCCGGGCCAGCCGCCAGAGCTGCCCACCCCACATGCCTGCCTGCCTGAGACCTGTGCTGCCAGAGCTGCCCACACAAGCCCCATGCTGCCAGGGCCAGCTGCCAGCTGCCAGCCCAAGCCCCTCCCCTCCCACAAAGCCGGGTGCCAACAGCCCCCGCACGATTACCCCATCCCCTTCACCTGAATCAGGCAACCGCAGCCCCCCATCTAACCCCATCTTCCTCCTTCTGCCTGCAGTCACACTCACTCCCCTTTGCAGGAGGCAGCTAGCTGCATGCGGGTCTTTGCCACCCGCCTGCTTTTTATAGCAGCTGCGCCCGGTTGCCCACATAAAATGGCAGGGGCTGAGAGCCAGAAGTCAAGGCTGGCTCTTTCTTTGGATGCGGGGGGATGATGGGAGGGGGCTGGGCGCCTTGTGCCCCCCTGGAATTTCTTCACTCCCCCACAGGGGGCACAGCCCCAGTTTGGGAAACGATGAATTAGAGCCTAACAAAATGATTCCTGAGGCGTTGAGCTCTGTGGGACAGACCCACTTCTTCAGATCGAGCAAGTTGCAGGTCAACATAGATAAATACACTTGGCATCTCCCCTGGGTTGCGAGATTCCATTCTGCTTCACGCAGCTTTAATAACGGCGAGCAACTGGACTGCTTACCTCTGTGAGACCCCTTTGGATACGGCCTTGAGGGCTGCCTACAGGGCACCCAGCCTGCTGATTGTCAACCCTTTGCAGGCTCAGGGCTACACAGTGCAATTATCACAAGCTGCATTGCAAGGTTTAAAATGGTCGGGACAACCCCTAAAAGAAGGGGCGGGTGGTTACTTGAAGGGGCAAATAAATGAACTGAAGGCCAGACCCTGAAAACACAACTGGTTTCCAAGTGCACTGATAGCTTTTCCTAACATCAGGCCCTGTTCCTCACTCTGTGCTTGGGTAGGCAATTCCAATTAGCTCCGTATCTGCTTCAAATTGTAGGTGGTCTGTCGTGTCCGACAAGGACGTCTTGAGCTTGCCCAGGCTCATCGGTTGTGGACTCGCATGCGGCTGAGGAGTCCCAGCTTTGAACGGCCTGGGCGTTCGCCATGGGGGTGAGGGAATTGTCCTGGCTCTGTTGGCGCGGCTGCTGCTGTTGCTTTCTTCCTCTCGCAACGAGGCGTCCGCGTCGCTGCTCTTCAAAGCTGTCACACGCGTGTCGGACGAGAGCACGCCAGCCTGTTCGGTCCTTTGCACGCTGCTCTAGCTGCTCTGGTTTTAAACCAGCATGAGCAACGTTGGCCTTCACGCAGTGTTTATACCTCTTGCAAGGCCGACCTCAATTCCTCCTGCCCTGGGAGAGTTCACCATAGAGGAGTTGCTTAAGGATTCTCGACTCCTCCATTCGGGTGATGTGTCCTGTCCAGCAAAGCTGGGCTTTCACAATCATGGCTTTGATGCTCGCAGTTCCTGCTCTGTCCAGGACTTCCAAGTTCATAACTCTGTCTTGCCACTGAATGTGCGATATTGACCTCAGGCTGCGCGTGTGGAAGCGCTCCAGCACTTTTATATGTTTTCTGTACAAGCTGCAGGTTTCACAGCCATATCGGAGACTCATCAGGACTACAGCCTTGTACATTTTGTTTCAAATGCTGGCCAGTAAAATTAGAAACTGCTGGTTAGAAGGCCAGCCTGCCAGAGGATAGCAGGTTTTGCCCACAAGGGCTGAAATAGGCCCTGTGCAGCGAGCCAAGCCTAAGGGTTTGGCACGATTTTGTAAACGGTTTTAATGCTTGGGTTGAGGATCTGCGTTCTCATGATGAAGCTCACATGCACTGCAACCCCTCTGGTTCCCTCTCATGACGCTCACACGGCCCACTGAGCAGGAACAAATTCCAGTTGTGAGCCACAGCTGAGTGTTAGAGTGAGCAGGCTGGGAGCACAGAACTTGTTGAAAACACAACTGCTGGAAGCTGAATCCCCAATCCCGGAATCCGATCCATGCAGGCTGGGCCTCACGCCCATACGGATTCACTGCCTTTCCTATGTGTCTGGGCGTTTGCAAGCTCTGCTGCCCGGGCAGTGTTCTCTGGAAGCTGAGCTCTCGGGCAGTCGCCCAGGGAAGATTAAGGTGCCACCCAGCTAATTAGCAGAGCATCCAGACCCACCCATTGTGGGCAGCGTGCGTCTCTACCGGTCGTGCACCTCGCACACGCCCGGGTGCACAGAACAACATTTATTCTGGCCATGGGTGGCAGAATTAGGGGAACCCTGCCCCCAGCCCCAGAAAAGCCCTTGTCCCTTTCCTGAGGTGGGACACCATGTGTGCCCCCTGCCCACCATGTCTGTTCCTCACTGTCATTCCCTCAGCGGCCTGTGAGCTAACGAGCTGAGCTGGCATTTCTCGGTCTAGTTCCCAATGTCCCGCACGCGGCGCACAAGGGGTCACCAAACCACTGCTGGCTGCAGAGGGCTCCAGTTCCCATGCAGACCAGCGATGAGCCTTGGAGCGAGCCGTGCAAGGGCCCCCTTGCTGAGCGCTTGGGTGGCCGCCCAGGGGAGATTTGGGTCCCACCCAGCTGATTAGCAGAGCGCCCGCAGCCGGCGGCGTGTGTCTCTATTGGTGGTGCACTTCACACACACCTTGGCGCACAGACCAAACATTATTCCACCCATGGATGGAAAAAACTAGAGGAACGCTGATCCCAGGCTAGGAAGAAGGTGTGAGCCTAAGGGGTGCTAGGGAAGAGAGTGCGGACAGCTATGGGAGACATGAGGCAGTGCAGCTGGGAGCGCTGGTAGACCAGAGGTGCTGGGAGAGAGGGCGACATAAGAGGCCAGTCTGAGAAGGGCAGCCATGGCCACCTGTGTCTGCAGAACCAGGGAGGAGTCCTGTGCACCTGAAAAGCAAACAGATTGATGAGGGTCTGACAAAGTGGGTCTTTGCCCCCAAAGCTTAGGCCCCAATATATCTGTTCATCTTTAAGGTGGCCCAAGGCTCCCCAGAAGAGAGAAGGGTGGATAGGTGGGAAGGGGCTGAACATAGGAAACAGTGTTCTGGAGTGCTTTGTAGTTTGGCCGTACAGCACCTAGCACAACAGGCCTGGGCTGGTGCTTACATAACAGCCGCTGACAATTCAGCCGGGAAATCAGTCTACTGCTAGTCCAAGGGCCTTTCTGCTCCCAGCGCTCTAAAGCAACAGCAATGCTGATTAGTAGCAAAGAAAATCACAGAATCCCAGGGATGGAGGGGACCTCAGGCAGTCATCGAGTCCAGCCCCCTGCCCAAAGCAGGGTCAACCCCAACTAAGTCAACCCAGCCAGGACCTTGTCAAGCTGGGACAGAGAAACCTCCAGGGATGGAGACTCCACCACCTCTCTCTACACCTCCTTTGTATACTGGGGGGCAAGGAGGTGGCCCACAACTGGATGCTATACTCTAGATGTGGCCTCACCTGTGCCGAGTAGAGGGGAATAACAATTTCTCTAGATCTGCTGGAAATGCTCCTCCTAATGCACCTCAATATGCCCTCAGCCTCCTCTAACGCTTGTTAATTACGCTTTGTGACAATGCTGAGCCAGGATAGGGGATCTGCATTCATTAAGCGGCCAGAGCCTTGGTACTAATAGCCAGTGAGAGCTGAGCGGCTGCTCCAATGAAAGGCACGCGGCTGTCCGCAAGGTGAGGACGACCTGGCGGTGCCAGGCAAGTCCCACTGGCAGGGGGCTGAGGAGGGCCAAGCAGGTGGACCGGGCTCCCAGCAGCGACGGGGAGAAAGGCTGGGACAGCCCCGCGGAGCCTGGCCAGGGCCCGGGAGCAGAACGAGCGTTTACACGGGCAACCGCCCGGATCCGCAGTGACTCCGCAGCAGGCAAGGACTCGCCACGCCCACGCGGCGGCGCTGCGGCCCCTTCGCCCAGGCTCCCGCCCCCCCAGGCTCCCGCGGGCTGCCATTGGACCGCGCGCTGCGTGGGCGGTGCCGGGCGCCCGGCGTTCCAAAGGGGGCGTGGCTGGAAGGCTGTGGGCGGGGCCGCCCGGAGCATGGCGTGGTCGCGCTGCCTGCCCCGGCTGCAGGTGCTGGCGGCCGCCTTGGTCGCCTGCTGCGGGGTGGGGGCCGCCTCCCTCGCCCGCTGCCGGCCGGCGCGTCGCCTGCGCCGCTGCCTCGCCAAGGTGCTCATGGCCCTGGCCGGGCCCCTGGCGTTCCGCATCGGGTGAGTGGGCTGGGGCCACCCCGCGGCTCTCCCCCGGCGCCGGGGTCTGTAGCCCGGGCTGGGCCGGGCCGGGCCGGGCGCTAGGATGGGGTCCGGCGGAGGAGATGAATGGGTCGCTGGGAGAGCTGCGGGGGCAGCCGGGGGGGTGTCAGGCAGGGATCCTGGGGGGGCTGGGCTGCCAGGGGAGCTGGGGGTTAGGGTGGGGCAGAGAGGGCTGCAGGGGATCTGGATGGGTCACTAGGAGAACTGGGGGGCAGGGCTGGAGTGGGGCTGGGCTGTGGGGGAAGCGGGGGGTGTCAGGCTGGGGGGCTGGGCTGCCAGGGGAGCTGGGGGTTAGGGTGGGGCAGAGAGGGCTGCAGGGGATCTGGATGGGTCACTAGGAGAACTGGGGGGCAGGGCTGGAGTGGGGCTGGGCTGTGGGGGAAGCGGGGGGTGTCAGGCTGGGGGGCTGGGCTGCCAGGGGAGCTGGGGGTTAGGGTGGGGCAGAGAGGGCTGCAGGGGATCTGGATGGGTCACTAGGAGAACTGGGGGGCAGGGCTGGAGTGGGGCTGGGCTGTGGGGGAAGCGGGGGGTCAGGCAGGCAGCCTGGGGGGCTGGGCTGCCAGGGGAGCTGGGGGTTAGGGTGGGGCAGAGAGGGCTGCAGGGGATCTGGATGGGTCACTAGGAGAACTGGGGGGCAGGGCTGGAGTGGGGCTGGGCTGTGGGGGAAGCAGGGGGTCAGGCAGGGAGCCTGGGGGGCTGGGCTGCCAGGGGAGCTGGGGGTTAGGGTGGGGCAGAGAGGGCTGCAGGGGATCTGGATGGGTCACTAGGAGAACTGGGGGGCAGGGCTGGAGTGGGGCTGGGCTGTGGGGGAAGCGGGGGGTCAGGCAGGGAGCCTGGGGGGCTGGGCTGCCAGGGGAGCTGGGGGTTAGGGTGGGGCAGAGAGGTCTGCAAGGGATCTGGATGGGTCACTAGGAGAGCTGGGGGCAGGGCTGGGTTGCGGGGGCAGCTGGGGGCTCAGGCAGAGAACTTGGGGGGGCTGGGTTGCGGGGGCAGCTGGGGGCTCAGGCAGAGAACTTGGGGGGGCTGGGTTGCGGGGGCAGCTGGGGGCTCAGGCAGAGAACTTGGGGGGGCTGGGCTGCGGGGGCAGCTGGGGGCTCAGGCAGAGAACTTGGGGGGGCTGGGCTGCGGGGGCAGCTGGGGGCGTTAGGCTGGGGGCTGCAGTAATAGGCCTGCCCGGTTCCAGGAAGACCCTCCAGGCGGAGGGGGGTGCCTCAGTGCAGGGACTTAGGGCAGGGCAGGTGGCTGGGCTGGTTGCTCCACTGCCTGTGTTTGAAGGGGGTCTCCTGGCTGCATGTGGAGTCATAGGGGCTGCCCTGCCCTGCCCTGCCCTCCCCTCCCCAAAAGGCTGCTTCTGGGGGTGCCAGAGATGTGCACAGCATGTGTTGCTTAGGTATCTGCCCATCCCGCTTTGCCATGCACATGGCCCGGTGTGCAGCAGCCAGAGAAGATCCTGGCTGGATCTGTGTGATGTGCCAGGGCGGGATGTGCCCTTCGCTGCCCTGGCCTTGCTCCAGCCCCCTGCTAACCCCGACGCTGGCTTCTCTGGAAAGCTCCAGCTGCGTGGAGTCAGAGGCAAAAAATGCTGTTCTCTGATCCCATACAAAACGTGGCATTGTCTGTCCCTGCTGGGATTTGCCCACATGACCCAGATCCAGGCGTGTGGCAGCTTCCTCCAGCATCTCTTGGGACCCAGCTGAACGCTCGGCGGCCGCCTCCGGAGCTTATTGTCCGTCAGGCTGTGACACGCAGCTGCAGGACGTGGCCCGTTTTTCATGCGTCTTGGGCCCGCTGGGTGTGATAGGGCAGGCCTCCATTCCCACAAGCAGTGGTGCGGGGTTTGCACCAGGGAGAATACACCATAGTCGGCCCATCGTGCAGCTGGGAGAGGAGGAGGGCGACCAGGGCACGAGGCGAGGGACAGGAGAGGCCGTGGGCCCAGGCCTGCTGCAGAGGGGCAGGCAGGTGGCTCAGCGCAGTGGCGGAGAAGGCTCCGGCAGCAGGGGACAGATTCTCCTTGTTGACTTCTCTGTTAGCGCGCGACGCGCCGAGCGAGCGGCGTTAGATCCCTGGCGTAGCCCAGCCTGTGTGCGTTCCGAGCCACGCGGTGCATTCTGGGCTCAAAACTGACGTTCCCTCTCTTTTTTTTCCCCCTTCTGGGGTGGAATAAATTTTATGTGCTCACAGGCATGTGCGGATGTGCACCATCAATAGAAACCCATGCCGCCAGCAGTGGGCATTGGGCGGTGCCCAAATCTCTCCTGGGTATCTGCCAAGCCTGCAGCTTGCCAGCAACATTGCTCGAAACACTGACTGGTGACTGGTTGTCTTGTAGCTGGAAGAGGAGTGGGCAGCGATGACATGGGCCAGGAGCAGGGATCCGCCCTTAAGGACTGAGCAGACCCCTGGTAACAAGCCCAGCGCTCTCGGCCTGGGCACCTTTCCCAGAATGCCAGCCACAAGCCAGTCAACAAGAATTGTGAAAACCCCCTGAGCCGTCAAGGATGCAGGTGCTTGAACCAAGCAGGTGCTTGAGCCAAGCAGCCGCCTGATCTTGTTGAGCCTTGAGCCTTCCTTGCCCCATCTCGCCTTGTTGGGTCATGTCTGGAACTGGCTCGGGCTGCCCAGGGCCAGACACTATGTGTACATCATCATCTGTGACATGCCTGAGGAGCTCTGGGTGCTGGGCTTCCTGCCTTATCAGGGTTCCTGCATTGTGGGGCATCTCTCAAGTCAGCCTCTGGGTAGTAGCTGTCTGAGAAATTGCAATCTCTCTCAGCTTCTGCATGGGAAGAGGGCACTTCCTGTCAAATGCGATCCCTCCCCCTGCCTCTGGCTGTGAGCTGGGGAGGGAGTGGGCTGCTTTTCTTCTTGCCTAGCTGCTGTTTCCTCCTGCCTAGTGAATTACTCTGGCATATGCTGCTGGGAGTTTCTCAGGGCAGTGGGGAATGGACATACCGCTTGACTCTTTCCCCATAGCTCACAGGGTTCGAATAAGCCTCTTTAAAACTGGCCAGGCTCCTTGTCACTCTGCAGCTGGGGCAGTGGTTTGCAAGCTTTTAGAGACCGGGACCCGTTCTGACAAGTCAGTAAGACTTTGTGACCCGAGGCAGTTCTGAACCCGGGTGGGGGAAGCTGCTAGCCTGGGAAATTTTTATTTTATAAAATCTTGATTTGCCTTGACTTGCAGCCCCAAACCGCTGCCCCCCACACCTCAGGCTTAAACCTCTGCAGCCCCAAAATGCACCCCCACTTCACATGCACCACGCTGCTCCTTTGCTGGCCCACAACCTCCTCCTCCTTGTGGCTCTCCGCAGCCGCTCTCCTCCTCCTCCTTTCCCCCACCTGCAGCGCAGGCGGTAACCTGCCTTGCTACACTGAAAGAACAGGACTCAATTTTATTGGTTTAATGGCTAGATCCTTCCTGCTGGCCATTAATGCAGTTAAACTGAGTTCTATATCAGTGTGGCAGGGCGGGTCCTGGGAGGGGGAGTGGCAGGAGCTGCAAATGGCTCCATAAAGAGCCACATGGGGCTCAGAGCTGCTCAGACAGCAACCCTTACAAAATCCAATGTTTGCCTCCTGGCCCATAGGCTGGGAATTCCCGAGCTGGGGGGGGGACACTCCGAAGCAACTGCAGAGTGGTAGGGTGGGGGTGGCGAGCGTCTGGCAGGCTCAGGAAGGTGAGATGGGACTGGTTTATTGTCAGGGCGCCTGTCAGAGCTTGCTGTTCAAGCGTCAGAGCTGGCAGGTTGATTTAAGAAATGGATGGCTTTGGTTCTGGAGACACTTGATGGCCAGGGCATGTCCGTCCCAGTGGGGGCCGCACTGTGTGTGCTCAGTGAGCAGCCGTCCAACCAGTCAGCCCTCTTAGCTGGGTGGATTGTTTGTCTAGTGAAGAAAAGGTCACAGAGCCTAAGGGAATGTGTGTTACCTACTGCATTAAGCCAAGTTGTTCTAACTCCTGTTAGCTTGTAAAGGTGAGCGTTACAGGGGAGCAGTGGGTTTGCCCGGCACTAGGATTCACACGCAGTAGTTAACACATGATGGGCGGGGGGGGTGGGGGTATTTCAGAGGGGTATTTAAAGAGTGTGGTCTCAGTAAAAGGGGGGCCAGAGCTGACAAGGTCTATTCAGCAAAGTGGAAATGGCCCATTATCAGTGGTATGTATCAAGAGGAGAAAACAAGTCAGATCAGATGGGGGATGTGGCCCGTTGTCAGTTTAATGGGGAGACATTAACACCCAGGGCAGAGAAGCTGCTTTTGTAGGGGGCCAGCCACTCCCAGTCTCTGTTTAATCCTTGGTTGATGGAGTCAAATTTGCAAATGATTTGGAGCTCAGAGATTTCTCTCTCCATTTGATTTTTGAAATTTCTGTGTTGTCGGACAGCTACTTTTAACCTGTTATTGAGCCAAGTTGTACTGGCACATGATGGCATATACTATATTGTGCAGGTAAAGGAGCCCCTGAGGGTGCGGTTGATGTTAGGCCCTGTGATGCTATCGCTGATGTAGATACGTGAGCAGAGTTTGCAGCGAGGTTTGTTGCAGGGATTGGTTCCTGGTGGTCTATAGTTGCTGGTGAGGATTAAGGTTTAAGGCTGGCGGCTGCCTGCAGGCGAGGACAGACCTGCCTCCCAAGGGCTGTGAGAGTGAAGGACCCTTGTCCAGGATGGGTTGCAGATCTACTAATATAATATATTCCATCATGTGCCAGCAATGCCCCACTGCAATTTACACTGGCCAAACTGGACAGTCTCTCTGGAAAAGAATAAGTGGACGTAAATCAGCCCTCAGGAAGGGTGATGCACAGAAGCCTGTGGGAGGGCACTTCAGTCTCCCTGGACACTCATAACAGTGGCTGGCCCCTAACAAAAGCAGCTTCTCTGCCCTGGGTGTTAACATCTCCCCATTCGATTCTGACAATGGGCCGTTCTCCACACACCCCCTGCTCCCGATCTGACTTGTTTCTTCCTCTTTTGATAGATGTACTGATAATGGGCCATTTCCACCTTGAGTGAAGAGACCTTGTCAGCTCTGACCCTCCCTCTTACTGGGACCCCCCTCTTTAATACCCCTCTGAACACCCCCCACTCGTGCATCTGCTGAAGCAGGTCTTTGCCCACGAAAGCTTATGCTCCAAAATGTCTGTTAGCCTAGAAGGTGCCACAGGACTGCTTGGTTCTCGGGGATGTAGACTAACATGGCGACCCCTCTGATAGTAAACGGTGTTCACATGGACACTTCTCTGCCTTGCACTAGGGTAAACACAGCCTGTGTGTGTTGCAACTGGATTTTCTTTCATCCTTGCAGAGCCTGAGTGCTCGGGGAGGCAGAGCTTCATCTGTAGAAGGCTGAGACGTCTTGAAAAGGGAGCGTGACCTGGTTGTGTCATGTCTTGGGAATCCGCTTCTGGGAGGGCAGGTCGCCTGGGAGGTGGTGGTAGTTATTCAGCCATGTAAAGAGCTGTTGGTGTCTAGAACCAGGCCTGGCTGGTTGCCTCTAAAGATCTCGTAAATCCCATCAAACGAATGTTGGAGCAGATCTTTCTGTGAACCCCAAATTAGGACTGCTTCAATATCTCGTGCCGCCGGAAAGGTGGGAGCAGAAACAAACTGGTTTGTTTCCCTTTGGGCCGAGGCCAGAGAGATGCAAGTAGTAAAAGCACTAGTAAATCTTCCTCTCGCTTTTGTCTAGAGCTGTCTGCCAAGACCATTGCAAACAAGGAGGAATTTGAAACTCTGCTGTTCCGTTACAACCGGTTGACGGCCAGTAGAACAAAGCAGGTTTTTAACAACTGTTTGCCACCTTAGTTGTTAGGGCCCCAGCTGAGACAGGCGGCTCCTCGGTGCGTAGGCTTGCAGCTCCCAGCCCAAAGGAGCGCACGTGTCCAAGACAAAGCATCGTTCTCTGCACTTTGCCAAGAGATGAAGTGAGTTAGCTGATGGTGGTGACAGAGGTGGGCCTTGTCCCTCAGTCTGCAGGGCCCCGGTGTATAAGGCCAGCTGTCTCTTGGAATGCTTCTGTTTTCTTCTGTCCCTGCAGGTGACCGCAGCTGTCTCCTTGCTGCTGGACAGATCACTAGCCTGGAAGTTTTTTGTGTGGCTGGCATCCGAAGGGAGCCTGGGATTAGTGAGGGGGAATTGATTTATTCCCTCCCAAGTCACGGGGGGAGGAGTCAAGCCCTCCCCAGCAGCTCTGGGTTTGGGCAGAGCCTTGGCCGGGTGAGCGGCTGGCCCAGTGCCAAGCCTCGTGAATGGGCTGGGGAGGCGGGTTTGGAAACTTTACCAGGTCCAAACCCTGGAGAGACTTTTAACTCTGGCACTTTATTGCCTGGGTGTAATAATTAACCTGCAGTGCCCTGAGCCCCTGGCTTCCGCCTGGGCTTTGTGAGCAGGGTGTGCTGTGGTTATCACTGGGAGGTGTGGTTTCCCACGGCTGTTGTCTAGCAGCAGTAAATTGTTGGAAAGTGGCAGGCAGCACTGACTGTGATGTTCCTGTTTCAGGGTAACTATACTTGCATCCCCCCCCCCCGGTCCCTTGGGGGCACTCAGGGCAGGTCTTGGGTGGCCAGTCGTCCCCTCCCTTGGGCAGAGAGGCGAGTCTCTCCCCTTCCTGACAAGGGGCTGAAGCCCTTGCGAGCCAGGCTGCCTGGTAGCTGCCTTAGAATTATGGAATCCCAGGGCTGGAAGGGACCTCAGGAGGTCATCTAGTCCAGCCCCCTGCTTCAAGCAGGATCAACCCCCACTAAGTCATCCCAGCCAGGACCTTGTCAAGCCGGGACTTAAAAACCGCTAGGGATGGAGAATCCACCACCTCTCTAGGCAACACATTCCAGTGCTTCACCACCCGCCTGGGGAGAGAGTTTCTCCTGATGTCTAACCTACACCTTCCCCTCTGTAACTTCAGACCATTACTCCTTGTTTTGCCATCTGACACCACTGACAACAGTTTCTCACCCTCCTCTTTAGAGCTCCCCTTCAGGAAGTTGAAGGCTGCTATTAAATCACCCCTCAGTCTTCTCTTCTGTAAACTAAACAAGCCCAAATCCCTCAGCCTCTCCTCATAGGTCTTGTGCTCCAGCCCGTTAATCATTTTGTTGCCCTTCGCAGAACCTGCTCCAGCAAATCCACATCCTTTTTATACTGGGGGGCCCAAAACTGGACACAATATTCCAGATGTGGCCTCACCAGTGCCGAATAAAGAGGAATAACCACTTCTCTAGATCTGCTCACAGTGCTCCTCCTAATGCACCCTAGTATTCTGTTAGCCTTCTTGGCTACAAGGGCACAGTGTTTACTCATATCCAGCCTTTCATCCACCATAACCCCTTGGTCCCTTTCCATCGTACTGCTGCTGAGCCAGTCGGTCCCCAGCCTGTAACAATGTTTGGGATTCTTCTGCCCCAGGTGCAGGACTCTGCACTTCTCCTTGTTGAACTGCATCAGATTTCTTTTGGCCCAGTCCTCCAATTTATCCAGGTCCCTCTGAATTCTCTCTCTACCCTCCAACATATCTACCTCTCCCCCTAGTTTTGTGTCATCTGCAAACTTGCTGAGGGTGCAACCCTGTCCCCCATCCAGGTCATTAATAAAAATGTTGAATAACAGTGGCCCCAGAACCGAGCCTTGCGGCACTCCGCTTGAAACAGACCAACATCCAGATATTGAGCCATTGACCACTACCCGTTGGGCCCGACCGTCAAGCCAGCTTTCTATCCATCTTATAGTCCAAGGATCCAATCCATATTTCCTTAACTTATGGACAAGAATGTTGTGGGAGACCATCTCAAAAGCTTTGCTGAAGTCAAGGTATATCACGTCCACTGACTTCCCCATGTCCACAGAGCTTGTTACCTCTTCATAGAAGCTGATCAGATTGGTCAGGCAGGACTTGCCCCTGGTGAATCTACGTAAGCTACTTTTGATCACTTTCCTCTCTTCCAAGTGCTCCAAAATGGATTCCTTGAGGATTCCCTCCATCATTTTCCCAGGGATTGAGGTAAGGCTGACGGGTCTATAGTTCCCTGGATTGTCCTGCTTTCCTTTTTTAAAGATGGGCACCACGTTTGCCTTCTTCCAGTCACCCGGTATCTCCCCTGATCTCCAAGAGTCTTCAAGGATAACGGCTAAAGGTTCAGCAATGACCTCTGCCAATTCCCTCAGTACCCTGGGGTGCGTTGAATCCAGACCCATGGACTTGTGCACATCTAGTTTTTCTTGATAGCTCAGAACTTGTTCCTTCCCCACGGATGGCTGCCCTCCACCTTCCCATAGTGCATTGTCAAGGACCATCATGCGGAAGTTGACTTTGTCTGTGAAGACTGAGGCAAAAAAAGCACTGAGTGCTTCAGCTTTTCCTGCATCATCTGTCACTGGGTTACCTCCCTCATCCAGTAATGGCCCCACACCTTCTCTGATAACCCATTTATGGTTCACATGCCTGTAGAAACCCTTCTTGTTACTCTTCACATCCCTTGCCAGCTGCAGTTCCAATTGTGCTTTCGCTTTCCTGATTACTGCCCGGCATTCTCCAGCCGTATGTTTGTACTCCTCCTTAGTCAGCTGTCCACATTTCCATTTCTTGTTTGCATCCTTTTTGAGTTTAAGCTGACCAAGGATTTCCCCGTTAAGGCAAACTGGTTGCCTACCATGTTTGCATTTCTTACTGCGCAGTGGGATAGTTTCTTCCTGTGCCTTCAGTAAGACTTCTTTAAAATGCTGCCAGTTCTCTTCAACTCTTTTCCCCTTCATCTTCGTTTCCCAAGGGATCCTGCTCATCCGGTCTCTCAGGGATGAGAAGTCTGCTCTCCTGAAATCGCAGCCCTTGCGAGCCAGGCTGCCTGGTGGCTGCCTTGCACAGCCCTTGCGAGGCAGGCTGCCTGATAGCTGGCCCGAGGGCTTCGGACAGCGTGGGGCCACCCGTTACAAATCATCATGCTGCTCATGAGAAGCCACTGCTTTTATTCTTATGGTAAAAGCGTCCCTGGGCCAATCTCTAGAAATGTGGAAGGGGTTCCTGGGCGCATACTGGCAGCTTACTTGAGAACCCCCTCAATCTCGGGAGCCGTCCATGAGATTTGGAGCCCTTGGGCAGAAAGAAGGCCTCGAAGCAGTGCACGTGCCACTTAGTCAATGGCTGGAAGACCCCCTTTGAACCCAGTGTGCAAACCTCCCCGGGAGTGCTGCAGCCTGGGAGCTTTTCCTTAGTAACCCTCTCCCCCAATACATACAGATGTGCTGTGCTGGGGTTCAGGGGTCCCCAAGCGCTGCACCCCTGTCCGCAGGCAGGAGTGACTCTCGCTCAGCAGGTAGAACAGGAAGTTTATGAGGCAACAGAGGCCCAGCTCAGCAGAGAAGCGTCAGTGCAGCAGTGAGAGACAGTCATTCCAACCCGTCCTGGGGAGAGGAGCCCGAGGGGGGCCCCTCTGGGGTGTAGCTTCCCCCTCGCCAGGCTGGCTCTTTCCAGCTCCCTCTCCCCCCAGCTTCTAACTGCCGCCTCCGATTCAAACCCAGCTCGGCTCCTCCCTGCTCTGTGTTCAGCTCAGAGGTGTTACCTGCCAGCCTAGGTTACAGCCCCAGGGGGTCATCCTTAGCTGCTGGGAGCTGCTCTGCCTGTCACCCACATCCAGCCTGACTCTCTCACACGCACCCCCCACCCCCTCACACTGGGCAGCCCCCCAATTCTCTGGCGTTACATACAGTCCCTGGCCCAGAATGGTGCGGAAACTTCATAACCTTAATACAGTATGAGGCTCGGAGATAGTGCAGGTGCTTTCAATGTCACTCAGGCCTGATTACCACCACGGTCGCCCCGGTGCCTCCTGCTGATGTCCAAGGCCCAGGCTTCTGGGGAGCTTTAAGGAAGAGGCGATTCCCAAGAGAGGCACATCTAGGTCTTTCCCAGAGTTAATGCGGCACTAACTGTGGAGCGTCCAGGCATCGGAGGGGGAGCCGTGTGAGTCTGTATCTGCCAAAACTACAAGAATTCCTGCGGCACCGTATAGACTAACGGATGTTTCCCCCCTGCAGCTGACAGAGCCGGCCTTTGCCCACAAAAGCTTGTGCTCCAAAAATTCTGGTGGCCTATGAGGTGCCACAGGACTGCTCGTGTTTGTGCATTCAGGCGTGTTTGGAGCAGGAGTCTGTGGTTCGCGCGGTCGCTCACCTCCTCTGCTCGGGGGGGAGTGGCTGTGCGGTGTCTCTCCTGCAGTGCTGGGAGAGCCGGAGACAGGCAGGGCTGTAAAGCCATGTGCTTTCACCCAAGCAAAGTCTCGGCACCTGCTTTACGGGGAAGGTGGTTCGATCTCATTCCTCCTCCAATCACGCTTCCCTCCTCCGCTGCTGTGCTGCTGCTCGGCAGTGGTGACTGTCGGGGGGCTGTGGACCTCTCGCCCACAGGCTTGGCTGCCAAAGAACATGAGGGGTTTCCCGTACGGGTGGGACCATCCGGAGCGCCGGTAGATAGACTGGCTGGTTTCCAATTTACTCATGTGAAATTGTTCCAAGGGGTAACAACCCTCCTTGTTACCAGGGACTATTTCTTGTCTGTCTTGGCCGAGCAAACGTTTCAGAGCTGTTCATTGTGGGGCTCTTGCTTCGTCCTCTCGAGCCTCTGCTGACGGAGACTGGGGCAGGCTGATGGGATCTGGTCGAGGAATTCCTCCAGTCAAGGACTTCCAGTGCCCTGCCACGTGCTTTGTGCTGGCAGTGGTGAGCTTGTCTGGCTGTGTCATCGGCTCAGTGCTCATCGCTGTTTTCTGTGGCTCTGTTAGACAGCAGCGGGGAGGGGGAAGGGAGAGGTGTAGGTTAGATATTAGGAAAAACTACTTCCCCAGGCGGGTGGTGAAGCACTGGAATGTGTTGCCTGGAGAAGTGGAGGATTCTCCATCCCTGGAGGTTTTTAAGTCCTGGCTTGACAAGGTCCTGGCTGGGATGACTTAGTGGGGGTTGATCCTGCTTTGGGCAGGGGGCTGGACTAGATGACCTCCTGAGGTCCCTTCCGGCCCTGGGATTCTGTGGGACGCACGATGCCCCCGCAGGCGTGGGTAGGGGACCTAGGGAGGTGTGAGGCACAAAACACAGGGGAAGTAGTTCCTGGCCAGCCTGTTTACCCACAATGCAGCTGTTCTCCCACTCCCCCTGCCTCGCGCTAACCGCGAGGGCTGTCGCAATGGGGCTCAGCTTGGTAAAGGTCCTCTGGGAGCACATCACAACCAACGGCTTTGCTCGTGTTGCAGCGGCACCACATGTAACTGGAGCCGGAGGGTTTTTCTTTACACCAGATTCCGTTCTCCTGCTGGTTCCCGATTTGCTTTCTCTCTCCGCTTGGCCAGCGGTAGCCCGGGGAAGTGGTTTCATTTCCTGGTTCTCAGGGCTGCAGGGTTAAATCTGCTCATAGAAACCTCTTTCTTTGCTTGAGAAACAGCTGTTCCCTCTAGTCGGCATGGGCGGCCGGGGGCAGGTTAGAAGCTTCAGGGCCAGGATGAAACCTCCGAGTCAACTTTTCTTAGTTGTTGTTCCGCAGCTGTTGGTCATTCCTGGACAAATACCCACCGTGGGGAGGATTTCAACCTCCCAAACACCCTTTCTTCCCACGCCAAGCAGTGAGTCCCTACAACTGCTGCAGAGCTCAAGGGGATTAAGTCAAACCTTTCCCGGAATTGCCTTTTCTTTGAACCTCTGCCACCAAATTGCCTTCGGGAGAACCTCCACTGGCAGGCGGGATACAACTCAGGTTCTTTCTCGCACCAGCCAGCGGGCTGGTAACTGCCCCAGGGCTCAGCAGATGCTTCTAATAAGGCTGTTCCACAACGATCCACCGTGGCGGTCCAGAGCAGGCAGCCTGGACTACTTTGCACAGGATGCTCGAGGGCGGAGATCCTGGGCTCTGGCCATGTTGTAACTCTCCATCCTGCCTTCCCCTTCTGGCCCCGCTGCCTGTCTGTGTGACAGCCACGTGCTCGTCAGCTGGCACCGTCCTGCTTCAAGGCCCCCGGGCAGTCACAGGGTCGGCGGGGAAGAACAGGCTCCCAGCCCGCCTCCCAAACCGCTGCTTCTCTTTCTGTGGCAGCTCGCAGTCCCCCGCTGGGCTGGGTTCAGCTTTAGCTGAGGCTGTCGGGTGGGTTTCCTTTTCTCCTGGGGGCAGCTCCTTCCGGGGCCCAGCATCCTCAGGATTTCTCTTCCACCCAGCCTCCTATGATCCCACCCTGAGGCCCAGTAGGGTCCTATCTCTGGCATCCCCAGGAGCCCCACGCCCACCCACAGACTGGCTCTTGGGGTGGAGGAGCAGAGGGGGTCACAGAAGAGGGGGGGGTTTGCCCAAAGTCCTCGGGCTGAGCAAAGGGATGGAACCCAGGAGTCCTGAGTCTGGTCCTGGCTCTAACCCCTGGACACCCCTCCCTGCTTCTCTGAGCGCAGGGATGCAACCTGGGAGCCCTGCTGTGTGTGCTTTGCTCAGCTGGAAATCCCCTGGGGATGTTGCTAGGGGGATGGTGTGGGGGAAGGGGTGGAGGCTGTACCTTGTACCGCTGAGCGGCTTGGATCTCCTTGCTGGGAGTTGACGCAGTGCCCATGCAGCTGGGGGACTTCGGGGGGGGGGGGTAGGGATGCCTAGTGGTCAGAGCGGGGGGGGGGGAGGCTTTTTAAGTCAGGACTCCTGGCTCCCAGCCCCTGCCAGGTGCTCAGTGTACATCCCCCCGGGTCACTTCCCTGCCAGATGCCTCAGTTTCCCAAATGCCTCCAGAACTGCAGCGGGGGAGGCGCTAGAGAAACGCAGACTCGTACTGTAATTCGAGGCTGCCTCTGGGCTCCTGGCACGTGGCTGGAGAGCTCAGAACTCGTCTGCTGCGCCCAGTGTAAGGTCACCCTCCCCCTGAGCCCAGTGTAGCAAGGCCAATCTGAGCTGCAGCCCAAAGCCCCTGCCCACCCGCACTTGTTCGCCTCATCCCGGAACAGGATTAATGCTACTTCCCCCTTTGCAAACCCCAGGGCCGGGGCCTGGCACAGGCGGCCTGGAGCAGTTGGTGGAGAGAAGCGAAGGGGGTGGGGAGTATGGTGGAAAACCACCGGCTGTGACGGCTTGGGGGGATGGCAGGGCTCTGCTTGTGCTGGGCTGGGCAAGGAGGGCCGAGCACGCAGGCAGTCACCCCCGGCTGAGGGCACATGCGCCCGCCTGCCCCCCACCAGCCATGCTGCGCTCCCAACCCTTGGTGGTGTGGTGCTGGCCTGGGGCAGGAGGGCTGGCTGAAGGTCGAGCCCTGGGAGAGCCAGAGATCCCAGCCCCCTGCTCTAACCCATAGTCCCCACTCCCCTTCCAGAGACTCAAACCAGGCCCAGCAGGCCAGACGGGGACAGCAGCTCTCCAGGCTGCCCCGTGGGCCCTGGCTGCATCCCTAGCTCAGAGCCCCAGCACAGCTGTGCCCTGTGGCACCTGCCTCCTGCTCCTGACGGGTCTGGGCCCATCCTTCCTCTGGGGAAGCTTGACAGTTCTCGCATCATCCTTCTAACCCCGCTGGCAGGAGCAGGAGGAGCTGGGTTCAGGGAACAGGCACTGTTCTGGCTTCTCCAGACACGGCGCTTCTGGGGTGCCCATAGTGTTTCCGCTGGGGCGGAATAAATTTTATGTGCATGATGTGTGGGTGTGCACCACTCATGGAAACGCACAGGTGGCCGTGGGCGCTTGGCTAACCAGCTGGACAGCCCACGAATCTCTCCTGGGCAGCCGTGCAAGCGCTCAGTTTACAGGGAGCACTCCCTGCCCCACAGCTGCCTCCCCCACAGGGCAGGGGGCCCCTATTCAGCTTATCAATTCAATTAATTCCAAAATTAATCAATTAATCAGTTAATTCCAACTCCCCTGAAAGCCAGGCCCGCATTCTCAGTACTGCAAATCCCACTGGCCCAGCAAAACACCGGGAGATTCAGCTCCCTGGCTGTACCGAGCCTGCCCTGCTTCCCACTATCAGCTGTCTGCTGTCACCTGGGCCTGCCCCCACCCCCTTGGAGCTGCCTGGAGGTGTCTGGTTCCCTTGTTTGCGGTGACTTGGCTGGGGAGTGGTGGCCCTGGCGCTGCCCCAGCATGTCTCTGGGGAAACAGGCCCTGCTGGTGAGATCAGCTCGCCGTGGCACTTGGGCGCCAGAAGCCGCAGCCCCAGGGGTGTCTGGCTGTGCCCTGGCGGAGAAGGACAGAGGGCAGCCTGCAGCTGGGCTCGGCGTCGGTGCGGGGGCCAGGTGGGAGGCAGCTTCTTGGCATTCTCGCTGCCTGCAGAGCTGGAGCAATCGCCCGAGCCGGGGAGCCAGTCAGGCCATCCCAGGGCCCAGGTGGCTTTGGCTACCAGTGCTGCTTCGGTGATGAAGTGGGGGATGGGTGTGTGTAGGTGTGGGGCTCACAGAGGGTGGGGGGCTCCTGCTGAGGGTAAGCTGGGGACCAGGTGACACCTCTGGGCTGCAGACAAAGGGGGAGGTGGAGCCTGAGGGGTTTGAATTGGAACTGGGGGTTGGGAGCAGTGAGTCTGGGCTGGGAGAGAGAGAGAGACAAAGGAGGGGGCCACGCCCTGGCTCCGGGGACCCCTCAGGGCCTCCTGTCCCCAGCATGGATGGGACTGGCTGTCTCTGCCGGCTGCGCTGACCCCTCTGTACGACGCTGTGTCCTGTTGGCTAATAAACCCGCTGTTCTCCTGCTGAGCGAGAGTCACTCCTGCCTGCGGACGGGGTGCAGAGCTCGGGGACCCCTGAACGCCATGACAGCTTCCCAGGCTGCCTTACTCCACTTCCCCCTCTGCCTAGTGGGCTGGGATCAGGGTCCCCAGCTGGTGCAAATGATTGGAGCCCCCTTGATGTCAAGGGGACTCTGCTGCTTTACACCCTCTCTGGAGCTGCGGTTGGCTGTCTGGCCGGGGGGCAGTTTGGCCTGGGCCACAGAAGGACTCTGTTCTGGCGCCCTGGGGCACAAACGGGCAGCCGCCCAGCCCTGGAGGGGTTGTCACACCCGCCAGCACCGGGGTGGTGCCTCGGGTTGAGGGAAGGAACTCTGCTCTGGGGGCGGCAGTCGTGGGTAGGGTCCCCACCTCCGTGCTGGGACTTCGGGGTTAGCAGGTCTCCCCAGTATCTCCTCTCCCTGGCCCTAGTGGCCTGTCAGCTGTGATGCGACCCAGGTGCCCAGGCTTCCGTCCCCACCTCTGTCACCTGGCTGCTGCGCCCTGGGCCAGCCGGAAGAGTTTGGTCTCAAACCTTTTGCACAAGCCCTTGGGAAGGGGGAGACCCGACCCAGGCACCTTCCTGCCTCCCCTCTCTCTTGGCTGGGTAGGACGTGCCCTATTGCCTGCCACCTGGACGGGGGCAGGGGAGGGGCTCGGTTACTGGCCCCAGGGGAGGAGGAGGAGGAGGAGGAGGAGGGAGACCTGTCGCTGCCCCTCTCACTGGGTGCTCTCCCGGTTGTCTCCCCAGGTACAGCCTCTACGCCCGCACCAGGCTGGGCTACCTCTTCTACAAGCGGCAGGTGAAGAAGGCCCGGGAGCGGTACCCACATGGCCACTCCGTCCCCCAGCCCCTCATGTTCAGAGGTGAGTCCTGGCTGCTTCTGGGGCTGCCTCAGCCCCCCCTTCCGCTGGCTTCTGGAGCCTGGTCTCGGTCAGCCCCACGCCTCCAGGGAGCCGAGGTAGCGCCCTGGGCTGTGAGAGGGCGGGTCTCTCCCAGCCTCCAGCAGCTGGTGCACAAAGGAGGATGCATTTACTACAGCTGCCAGCTAGTGGAGTTCCTGCTCGAGTGGAGGAGCCGTGTGCTTCGGTGCTGCAGGAGCAGAGTTCCCCCGGCTGGGGTGCGGGGTGGTTACGCTGACGGGCGGCTCCAGGCTGGGGTTGGGCTGCGGCCTGGGTTCTTATCTGGCCATGCAGAGCAGAGCCCCTGATTCCTGCGCTGCTCCCACAGTAACTCGGGCTTTGTCTGACTAAACTCCACTTCTGCTGCCTTGGCCTGCTCGCATCGGGACGAGCCTGGAGGGGCAGAGCCGTGTTCCCGCGGTTGTAGTCCGGCCTCGTGCCAGCCGGGTGGCACTGGACTCTCTCCTGGGCGCCTGAGCACTCCACTGACAGGGAATGCAGGGTCTCAGTCTGAGCTGCTCAGCCCTGGACCCGGGGGACTGCCTGGAGGTTTGAGGCTCTGGCCCCGAGTCCCCTTGTGAGCTGCTTGTCTGCCCTGTTGCCGCAGGCGTAAAGATCCTGCCGATCCCAGTGTTATCCAACAACTACAGCTACCTGGTCATCGACACCTGCTCCAACACTGCTGCTGTGGTAGATCCCTCAGACCCCCTGGCCGTGCAGGTGAGAGCTCCTCCCCGGGGGGCATGACGTGGGCATCTCCTCTCCTGCCCCACTGGGACCTGCGCCTGCTCGCCAGCCTGCGAAATTGGCCAGGGGAGCAATCCACTGAGCTGCCCAGGAGCAGGGTAGGGAGGTGAAGGCAGCCAAGACCCCTCCCCGCACCGCCACCCTGCTTGGGGACGATCGCAGGTCTGGTCAGGGAGCCCGATGGCCATGGGGCTGGGAGGGGGCTAGTTCCTGAACCACCCGCTTCTGCCTGCTCACCCCATCTCTCTCCCCTCCGGCCTGCAGCTCCTGCTCCCAGCAGCTCCGAGCACTGCCTGCTGGGCTGCCTGTCTCCCCCGCCCTGGCACATGGGCCAGTGGCATCAGACAGAGATCAGGCCCCCAGCCTGGCTGCAAGGGAGAGCCAGCCCTGGCTCCGGCACTGCCCTGCGGCCAGCAGCCCAGCCCCCTTCTCCCTGCTGCCGGAGGCTGCGAGCCCTTTGTGCGACCGGCCGGCCGGCCAGTTTGTGCCAGAGCTGCTGGAGACTTGGCTGTCACTAGTGACTGCAGGGAAGGGTCCCAGAGGCTGTGGAGATGGGAAACCCCTGTGCACACGAGGGGAGGGAGGGGGTGCTACGGGGTCGGGCACAGAAAGGAAGTGCAGCCCCGCCTTGTTGGGGGTGACAACTCCCCACTCCTGAAGTACCCCTCTGCCAACAGAGCCCCCTCTGTGACTGTTTGCCCCCCTCTGCTCCGGGGTTGACCCCACCCCCAAACTGCAGCGGGGTGGCAGGGAGCAGGGGCCCCCAGGACGGCGGTGGGTCCCAGTTTCTGTGCCTGTCCCCAGGCTGCAGGCCCTGGCCGCTGAATACTTCACAGCTGGCGTGAGACGCTGCTTCCCTGGGTGCGGAGCGCGAAGGAGAATCCCTTCTAGGTCTTAACGCTATAGGGCGCATGACACAGTTTGGGTTCTTCCCAGCAGCGGCCAATGGCGCCTGCACTGTCTGGTTACTGCCTGCTTTACAGAGAGCTTGCTTATCCCTTGGCCGTCCCTCGTGGCAGGAGACAGCATCAGCTGGTCGGTCGGCACCCCCCCCCCCGCCCCTTGCTCTGTCCCCTGTGCTGGGCGGTACCCAGGGTGGTCAGTACAAGCCAGCTGGTGCCTGCCAGCCTGTTGCTGCACTGCCCCCCTTGGTGGCAGCTGCCCCATGTAGGCTGCCGGGACGTGCCAGGCTCCAAACCCGTTACAGAGCCAGGTGGGGGCCGTGGCTGCAGGGCCCCTGGCAGGCTGAGGGGCTGGCGTGTCTCGAGTCTTGTTTAGACTTGCTGAGCAACGCCTGAGCCTCCTGCGCCTGGCTTTTTAACCCCTGCCTGCCTGGGCCAATGTTGGCAGCAGGAGCCAGGGAACGTGCTTTGGGTGGGACCTGCGCTGGAGCCTGGCACAGCCCCACACACCCCGGTGGAGACTCAGACAGAGCAGCCCCGGGGGGGGAAACGGTGCTACACGCGGGGTGCAGCCTGCACGGCGCCTGGTTGGGTTTTCCCAGAATTTCCCAGCTGCCGGCCTGACCCCGCCAGAGCGCGGGCCGAGAGGCATCCTGCAGCAGAGAGCCGAGGGTCTGGTCGCTTTCGCTGCCACGCCGCAGCTGGGTGCGGGTCCAGCTCTGCTCACAGACCAGCCCTGGGCTTGCTAACAGCTGTGCCTGCAGCTCCTGCGCCGGTGTGATCTGGCACACGGAGGCTCGGGAGCAAACTCTCCCCCCCACACGCACCCAGGTGCCTGACAGGATGGGAGGCTTGTCCAGGTGGCTCTGAAAGTCTGTGCTGCTGGTTAAACAGCTTGTAGGGTCCCCGGCTCCCCAGGCAGGAAAGGGCTTGGTCGAGTTGAAGATAACAGTGAGGTGGCACAATTTGCAGACCCTGCACATTTATCCCAGAGAGCTGAACTCTTCGGTCTGTCCTGGGCTTCCCAGGGCTCTCCCCACACCGGCCAGCCCCCGCGCGGCCGAATTTCACTGTCCATAAGGGCAAAGACAAGGCCACCCAATGGTACAGCCAAAGCGCTGGGGGCCGGCTTAGCTGTTAGCGCTCCAGGAGGAGCTCTGAGAGTCCCGGTGGCGGGGAGGTCCTGAAAACGCCAGCTTGGTGTGCACCACGGGCCGAAGGGATTTAGGAGCGACTAGCAAAGGGGTGCCTGATGAGACTGAGGCTCTGGTCATGCTGTGATAGCAGCCTCTGCTACACCCCCACCTGGGGTCCTACACCAGGTCTCATCACCCCGTCTGGGAAGGGGAGACAGACCGCTTCCGCGTCTGGCGTGAGTGCCAAGCCTGGGCCCCTTGGTTGAGGCACGAGAGGGTGGGAGAGAGACCTGGGGGCCCGCACCTGGCGGGGAGGAAGCGCCGAGGGAGGTGGTGGTCTGTACGCAGCGCCCGGGGGTCAGCCCAGGAGAGGACCAGGCGGTGGGTGACAGGCAAAGCCAAGGGCAGCTGTCTTCACGCCCCACAGGCGGCCTGCAGGACTCCCGGCTGGGGGATGTTGCCAGGTCCCCCAGGAGCTCGGGCAGTTCCCAGTCCAGCAGAGGCTGTTGGCGAAGCTGTGGGGGGCAGCGGCCCCCTGCTCTGAGAGCCCCGGCACTGTCAGTCGCTGGGACTGGCCGTAGGATGGTGCAGGCGCCCTGGGCCCTGTGCTTGGTGATCCTGGGGGTTACCGGGGGCCCTGGGGCTGCAGCGGGGGTCAGGCCCCCAGCGGTGGCAGGAGCTGTGGGAAGCAGAGTGACGCTGCTGTGCTCCCTGGTGATGTGGCTGGGAGCTGGGCTCGGGGGGGGGCCCAGCAGCGTGAGGCCAGGCCGCTGGGTTCCCACCGCTGCGGTGAGCGGGTCTGCGCTGCCCTAGACGGCCCCTGGTAATCCCCTAGGCTGCTTTGCTTGGGCAAGGGGCGCAGTGGGGCGGGGGGGGCGGGGGCTGGGGGAGTTGGTGCAGGGGTGGGACGGAGCCATAGTGGAGATGGGGCAGGGCCAGTGGTGGGCTGGGGGAGGTGTCCCCCCCCCGGGAGGGCCACAGGCCCCTGGGTGAGCCGGACCCTCGCAGTGGCCCCGTGCAGCTGTCCTCGTGTCCCTGAGCCAGGGTCTCCCTGGGGGTGACTGCACCAGGGGGGTGGGCCAGCCCCGTGGGCAGGGAACGGGCGCCCGGCCCCCGAACGGGCTGGCGGGGCTGAGTGCTGCCGGGGGGAAGCCTGGGGGTTGCATTCTGCTTGGCCTGGCCTGGGTTCGAGTCCCCGCTTTGCACGGAGCGGGTGGGGGTGGGGCGCAGCTGGGGGGAGCCCGGCGGCCCCGGTATCGGCTGCTTCCCAGCCAGGTCTGGGCCTGAGTCAATCGTGGGTGGGGGTTGGGGGAGGGGCTGGGAGGCTGCTCCCCCGCCTGTGCCCCCCAGCGATGGATGCGGCTCCCTTCCCTTTGCCCCGAGGGGCGGGGGCTGGGGCTGGGGCTGGCATGCTCTCTCTTCTCCCAGGCTGCCATCGAGCAGGAGGGGGTGACGCTACAGGCCATCCTGTGCACCCACAAACACTGGTAAGGGGCTGCGCTGGGGCCCCGGAGCTGGGGGACTTCCTGCCTCGGCAGGTCGTTGCCCGGGGGGAGGCCAAGCATGGGGGGAGCCAGGGAGTAAGGGGGTGGGGGGGCAGGTCATTGCCCTGTGGGGCGGTGCTGTGGGGCGGGGGGCAGGTCGTTGCCCTGGGGTGTGGGGGGGGCAGGTTGTTGCCCTGTGGAGTGGTGCTGGGGGGGCTGTGGGGCGGGGGGGCAGGTCGTTGCCCTGGGGGGCTGTGCTGGGGGGGCTGTGCTGGGGGGCAGGTCATTGCCCGGGGGGGCTGTGCTGGGGGGGGCTGTTCTGGGGGGCAGGTCGTTGCCCTGGGGGGCTGTGCTGGGGGGCAGGTCGTTGCCCGGGGGGTCTGTGCTGGGGGGCAGGTCGTTGCACTGCGGAAGCGACGGGCAGGGCCTGGGCCGAGGCAGCCAGCCGTGCCCCTGCCCTGCCCTGCCAGACCCTTGTTAGCTGCAGGCGCTGTGCCCAGGGCTCTCCCTTCCTTCCTTCCTTCTTTCCTCCCTGGCCTCTGGCTGCGGCCTGCAGCTGGGGCTGGTGCCTGGCCTGGCTCCCGCCTCCCCACGGCGTCTCCCGTCCAGGGTGCAGCCCGGGAGCTGTTCCGCTCTCCGTTGCCCGAGCTGGTGGCCGGCTAGGGAGCCTCGGTCCTGGGGCCACCTCGCTTGGCTGCAGCACAGGGCCAAGCCGAACCTGCACCCCACGGCCTCTGCCCCGGGGCAGGACGGGGCTCCCCGAACAGCTGCTGTTTTCGTCCCCCAGCCCCCACCTCTTCAGAGACTCCCCATGTGGGCAGCCGGGCTGGGCCAGGGCCTGGGCTCTCCCCTCCCCAGCCCTCCTCTGGCCAAATGCCGCAGCCCCCTGCAACCCTGGGGGCCTCGGCCCTGACCCTGACCAGCCCCCCCGCCGTCCCCGGGGCCTCGCGGCTTTGAGCTCGGGGCAGGGGCTGAGCAAGCCAAGTTTGCTGCTGGGGCCTGGCTTATCTCTCCCGGCACTTGCAGCTCCTCCGGAAGGGCGGCTGGGGGGCACCCGCTAATCTTTTGCAGCCGCATGCAGACTGGGCGGTTTGATGCGCACGGTGGCCCGTGCGAATCGCACCAGCGGGAGAAACTGAGACCTAGTGGTGGGCGCTGTGCCGGGGGTTGGGGGGGAGAGGAAGCGGCCCTGAGCCAGAGCAGGCCAGGCAGGCCGGGGGCAGTGGGGAGAATGTGAGCGCCCGGGGGGCGGCTGCGGCTGGGGTGGGGCCCCAGCAGGGAACTGCCCTGCTCTGGCAGAGGGGGCTGCAGGGGTCCTGACAGGCTCTATCTTCTGGCCACTGCAGGACTGCTGGTGTGGGTCCCTGGCCAGCAGCCTGTGGTCCCCCGCGCCTGGCAGGGGGATGCCCCCCCCATCTCCCCTCTGGCCTTGTGCCGTGGCTGTTCCTGCTGGGGGCACCTAGCAATGGGGCTGTTGACACCCCACCCCCATGGGTGGAGGGGCAGCGGGATACTGGTTGGGAGCAGGAAGGGGGGACAGTGAGTAACCCGAGGGGCTGGCAGGGACAGACCCTAAGGGCTCCCCAGGGGAAAGGCTGGGTCGGGGGTGGGCTCTCACTGGGGACTGGGGGGGAGCAGGCAGACGGTCTGCACCCCGGGTAGCCCGGAGGGGGTTGTCAGCTGTGGGAGAAGGTGGGGGGGCCTGTGGCTGCCTGGGAGAGCCCCAAGTTCCCCCTTAAAAAGGGGGGGTGTGGAGGGGACCCAGCACGCACTGGCTGCGGGTACGGGCATCGGGAGGGACTTCCGGACACCGGGCTCGGATGGGAGCCAGCTGGGCGGGGTGTGGGCGACACCTCAGTTGTGGAGGGTTTGGAACAGGGAGGGATTGGTTCGGGGGAGGGGGATCGGTATGGGGGGAGGGGGAATAGGCATTGGTTAGGGGAGTGGGGGAGGGGATTGCTACGGGGGGCACAGGGACATCCCGGTCAGGGGAGCTAACAGCCTGTTTTGTGCAGGGATCACCGGGGGCTGGGGGGGGTGGGGGCGCTCACGGTCTCTCTCCCCCGCTTGCATGGGGATCACAGTGCAGGGGGTCACATTGTCTCTGTCTTGCACAGGGATCACCAGGGGAAGGGGGGGCTCAGCTGGGGGACGGGTACTGGGGGCGCTCACGGTCTCTCTCCCCCGCTTGCATGGGGATCACAGTGCAGGGGGTCACATTGTCTCTGTCTTGCACAGGGATCACCAGGGGAAGGGGGGGCTCAGCTGGGGGACGGGTACTGGGGGCGCTCACGGTCTCTCTCCCCCGCTTGCGCAGCGATCACAGTGCAGGGGGTCACATTGTCTCTGTCTTGCACAGGGATCACCAGGGGAAGGGGGGGCTCAGCTGGGGGATGGGTACTGGGGGGCTCACGGTGTCTCTCCCCCGCTTGCATGGGGATCACAGTGGGGAGGGGGTCACATTGTCTCTGTCTTGCACAGGGATCACCAGGGGAAGCGGGGGGCTCAGCTGGGGGACAGGTACTGGGAGGGCTCACGGTCTCTCTCCCCCGCTTGCATGGGGATCACCAGGGGAAGGGGGGCTCAGCTGGGGGACGGGTACTGGGGGGCTCACGGTGTCTCTTGCACAGGGGTCACCAGCAGAAGGGGGGCTGAGCTGGGGAGCAGGTACTGGGGGGGCTCACGGTGTCTCTCGCACAGGGATCACCAGGGGCGGGGGGGGCTCAGCTGGGGGGGACGTGGGGGGGAGGGGCGCTCACGGTCTCTCTCCCCCTCTCGCGCAGGGATCACAGTGGGGGTAACTCGGCGCTGCGCCAGCGTCACGGCTCCTGCAAGGTCTATGGCAGCGCCTGCGACGCTGTCGCCGAGCTCACCAAGTAAGCAGTGCTGGGTCCTTCCCCCTCCCTCCTCTGCCCCCCGGCGCCAGGGGCGGAGCAGGTTCCATGCTGCTCCTCCACAGCCAGCTTCTCTGCTCTTTCTGCCCCGTTACTGCCCTGTGGGGTAGAGGCAGCCGGGCTGAGCCCTGCCAAACTCATGTCACACATGGGCCATCCACAGCCACGGGGATGGTTGCTGCTGGCCTGGCTGTTGCGGTGGCTGCCTGCTCCCAGGAGGGGCTGGGATGTACCCCAGTCAGCCCAGGCTGCGCGCGATCAGCCCGACCCCTCACCGAGCTTCCCCTGCCCCCCGCAGCCCCCTCGCGGATCAGGAGATCGTCACCGTGGGGCAGCTGTGCTTCAAGGCGCTCTTAACCCCTGGCCACACGGTGGGGCACATGGCCTACGTGCTGGATGGGAAGCCCTTCGAGGGGCCGGCCTGCTTCTTCTCCGGAGACCTCCTCTTCCTCTCGGGCTGTGGTGAGCTGGGCCTCTTGGGCTCTGTCTATAGGCCCTGCGCTCGCGGGTGGGACAGGGAGGCCCCAGCCCCCAAAATCGTCTGTTCCCCCACCTTCAGGATGAGCACCATGTGGTTGGCGTGAGCTCGGGCTTCCCTAAGCTGTCCTGTTCCTCCCCAGAGTTGGCTGCATTTCAGTGCTGGGAAAGAGCAGGGTCTGGGCGGTTTTCTTTCAGCGACTGACTGGCCGTCCATTGTCATGTGGTGCCCTCCTCCTCCAACCTCCCTCTGGCCCAGCCCACTCTGGGTTGGCATCGGGGACAAAACTGGGCTCTCCAGCCCCAGAGGAGACTCTGCCCTGGGTCTAGGGGGGCTGCTTCCCCGGGTGGCAGTCGTGAGTCTGTTATCCCCGGGGAGCTGGGGCCACTTGTGGGTGCTCTGTGCAGCCGGAGGTCGCCTGGGCGGTGCTGGAACGGAGGTGGCGAGACCCTGCCCTGGGGCGGAGGTTGTAAACGCCCCCGTCGGGGGGACGGTGAGTGACAAGACGTGGCTGGGGGAGGGGCTGGCCCTGTGCCCACCCCGCGGCAATGCCAGCGCCTGCGGGACAGAGCTGTGCCAGGGTGCCCCGGATGCTCCAAGGGCTGGTCCACAGTCCCCTGCCTGCACCAAGCCCCTTCCCTCCCTCCGCCTTGCAGGGCGGATATTCGAGGGGACGTCAGAAACCATGCTGGCCTCGCTGGACGCCGCGGCCGAGCTGGCAGAGGACACGCTGCTCTGGCCAGGTGAGGCTCCCCGCCAGGTGGAGCTGCAGGAGGTGAGGCAGGTGGGCAGCGCAGAGTCTGCCGAGCTGCTGGGGTGGGAGCGCAGCCTGGATTTCAGTGCCGTGAGTTTGTGGGGGGGCTCGGCCCAGCTCCAGGAGGCGAGGGGTCTCGGCTGAGGCTCCCAGCCTGGCTGCATTCAGCACCTGCGTGCCGTGGGGAGGGTTGTGCCGTGGCCTGCAGGGGAGGGGAGGGAGCTGTCTCCTGGCCGTGTGCCAGCCTGGAGCCAGAGCAATGCCGGGCTGTCAGCGGGAGCCTGGTGCTCCTCGCCCGTGCTGGACACGGCGGGCAGGTCAGGAGCGCAGCCGGGTGAGCTGGGGGCGGGTGGGAAGTCCGGAGAGGGGCCGAAGTCTTGTGCCAGGTCAGCAGAGCCGGGCTGAGCCCAAGCTGCCAGGCTCCCTGCCGGGCGCCTGGGCAGGCCCTGCTCTGACCGGAGCTCCCCCAGGCCACGAGTACGCGCTGGAGTGCCTGATGTTCGCCAGCCTGCTGGAGCAGGAGAACCCGGCGCTGGCGCAGAAGCTGCAGTGGGTGACTCAGCAGCGGGTGGAGAAGAGGAGCACGGTGGGTACCAGGGGAGCCTGGGTTGGGCCTTGGCGGCCGGGGAAGGTGCCACTCGCAGGGGCCCAGTTCCTCCTTCCCAGCCCTCCCCATCTCTCTGCCCCTGGCCAGGGCTGGGAAACGCCTGGCTGGAACCCCACGCAGCTGTGGTCCAGCAGCCTCCTCGCCTGGCGGCAGAGTGGGGAGCAGGCTGATTTGAACTCACCTGCCCCACAGGAACCCAGAGGGTGTCGGGGGCCTTGGCAAGGCCAGGAGAGCGGCTCTCTGGGGCCGGCTGAGTGCTGCAGCTTACGACCCCCTTGCCTCGGCGCCAGCCACCTGGAAGAGCCAGCGGTCCAAGGGCCAAGCTTGACTAGCAGGAGCCAGGGGCCCTCCTTCAATTTCAGCTCCCCCAAACCCCCTCACTGCACCCCCTTACTGTGTCTTGGCCCTGGTCTACTGGGCCACTCTTGGGGCAGAACAGCTCTGCACTGTGTACCTGACTCGTTCCATTCCCCCTCCCTGGCTCCCGTTGGACCCCTGCTGGGGTGGGCTGCTGCAGTTCTGTATGGCTGCCACCCCCTCCCCAGAGGCAGCTGCATTTCAGTAATGGTACCATGGAGAGCGCAGGCTGACCACGATCCAAATCGTAAAGGAAAAGGAGGTTTGACGCTGGTTCCTTGGAGCCTGTCTCTAGGTCCATTTACGTTGTGGGTTTGGACGCAGGCAGGCTGGGCAAAATGGAGGCTCCATGCGGCACCTGGGGTTATAGCATGGAGTGTGTCCCTGTGTGGTATGGAAGAGCAGCCCCTAGAGATGCCCCGGTGTCCCTGCGTTGTAGCCTGTGCATGGGGTGAATGGGTGGCTGCAGTCTGCTCTGCTTGGGCTGCAGTCTGCTCTGCGTCTGCTGATCCATCTCCTCTCTCCTTCCCAGTGCCCCTCCACCATCGGAGAGGAGAAGGAATACAACCCCTTCCTGCGGACCCACTGCCGGGAGCTGCACCGGGCCCTGGGGCTGCAGCCGCTGAGCGACGAGGACTGGGACAGCTTCCGGGCGCGGGTGCTGAGGGAGGTGCGGCGCCGCAAGGACCTCTACAAAGCCAACTAGCCCTGTGGCGGGAGGGCTCCACCCCCTGAGCCGCCTCTCAGAGGAGGGTGGCCTTCCCTGCGGGGGTTGGGGAGCATCTGACTATCAAAGGATTTCGCCCGCCCCCCCGCAACGCCAAGGCCCTGGGCCAGGCTGGTGAGGCAGAAACCCCCCCATCTTGGCCCTGGGGGTAAAGATGGGGGTCAGCTGGTGCCGAGAGGGATCGTCTGCAAAGTGCGTCCTTGCCAGAGGAAGGAAGAATGCGAAGGGGGGGCACTAAGACCCAGGCTGACACCTGCTCGACCACCGCCAGCAGGGGTCTGATTTGACCTGGGGCCCTGCCAGCCTGCGGCTGAGCTGTGACTGCTGCTGGGGAGGAGCTGGGGGCCGGCCATTGGAAAGGGACCGGGACAGGCTTTCCAAGGAGTTTTCCCTGGGGTGCTGGCCGGTGCCGGCCCTGCAGCAGCTGCAGGGATTAGCCTGCGAGGGGCACCTGATCTTCAATGCTGCAGATCCCAGTGCGCAGAGCCCAGTTCTGAGCCGCGCCGGGCACCCTGGCATGTGGGCAGCACCACCGCTGGTCTATTGGCTCTTTCTGCTGCATCCTGTCCTGGGGGGCCCTTTGTGGGGCACCGCTGACTCCTGGGGGAGCCCTGGCCTGCTGGCTGGGGAAGACTAGGACACGCCACAACAGAAGCACAGACGCCAGCTCGGCGTGGATGGAAGAACCCAGCAGGCGCTGGGCGTCCTCCTTGCTGACTGGGGATGGGCACAGCTGCCCCAGCAGGGAGCAAGGGTGAGCCAGGGCCCCTGGGCTGCTGGCCAAGGACCAGCCATTCCCGGAGCTGAGAACAGCGGCTGTTCCGGGGTGGGGTGCGAAATGAGCACCCCCGTCATGCGTCTCAGGCCCCAAGTGCCTGTCGGCCTGCCGAGTTCCTCCCAGGACGTGTTCTCCCCAAACTGACGGGGTTCTCCCCTCGTCTTCTGGGCCTGGCTGTGATAGAGACGGGGTCCCCGGCTCGGCCAGCCGCAGTGGAAGCTAGCGTGGGAGTTCTCTTGGGCTGGACCAGCCCCATTAGAGCAGAAGCCAGTGTGGATGCACTGGGGGGACAGGGGGGAGCCCTGGGCCCATGGGTGGCTGTTACCATTGGCTTTGGGGGCCAGGCTGCTTTGATCCCCATGGGAGGGGATCCGTCTAGTCACCAAACCTGCCACCGGAGGGGCCAGAAAAGAATCCATGGACCCCGTAAGCCGGGGGAACAGCCACCGGGCAGGTGACAGGGTGACTTTGGGGGGTTCTAAGGGAGACCCCCAAGCCCAGACCAGACCAGCGCTGGCTGCTTCTCAGAAGAGTCCTGGGCGCTAGCAGATGCAATATGGAGGTGCTCTCCCTAGGGAGGGGTCTGAAGGAAAGTGGCCCCCCCCACCGCCTGCTGCCACCCCCTCACCTGCTGTATAGCCAAGGCGAGGCCCCCAGGGGCACCGGCGGGGTTTTGTGGGGTCTGAGTCTGAAGTAACTAAATAATGGGAAGTTTTGGCTTTCCTCGTGCCCTGCCTTCTCCTACCACCCTGGTCTCATGGCTGTCTTGTGCCAATGAGTTCACCAGCTGCAGCGTGCAAGGGAAATCTGCCCCCCCACGCAATGCACCGGGTTCCCTTTGCTGCACACACGTCTCATAGAGCTGCAAGGGACCTCAGGAGGTCAGCAAGTCCAGGCAGGGCCGAGCACCATTAAACCTATTTGCTCCAGATCCCTACAGGCCCCCCTCAAGGGCTGAGCTCACAACTCTGGCTTTGGCAGGCCAGCGCTCAAACCACCGAGCTCTCTCTCCCGGGAGGGCTTTGGGCTTGGATGTTCAGGAAATGGGGCCCTGGCTCACAGGCGGATTCACCCCACCCAACACCCTAAGGGTCCAGGAGGCTGCCTGCGGGGTTCCCTGCAGACACGTGCTTTGAGGTGGCAGCATAGGAGGCTGCAGGGCGGGTTTCTCTGGAGAGCAGCTGGAAAAAGGGAGTGCACTGTGGAGGTAGTGGGTCGAAGTGATCTGGTTCCTTTCCACTCCCCCGGGCCAGCTACTTTGCGTGTGTGTGTTCACACGCGTGTGCACGAGTGAGCTCTGGGCTGTTTGTGTGTACACGTGGAAGAGCTGTGTAAATCCACTAACTCGGCCCATAGCTCACCTGGGCGCATGTGTGTATGAGATGCAATTCCTGGGAGAAACGGCTGCCCCAGGGTGTGGCCTGGGACACCCCAGCAGCAGGGCTAAGAATTGTGCCCCGAGTCCTGTCCTGAACGTAGAAGGAGCCCCCGGGGTCACTGCCTGAGGGCGGCTGGGGAGCTCCCAGGTGGCTGGGGAGGCGGCTGGCTGGGCGGGGCCGCGGAAGCGCAGTATGAGAGATGAAGTGCGAGGTGAGGATTTATTCCGTGTCTCTTTACCCTGCTCCCTTTTTTCTTACCCTTGGAACTAGATTGCCGCTACCACGTCCGAACTGTGAGGCTTTAGCTGAGCCAGGCAGCCCTGGAGGCAGGGGGTGTGGAATGGGCCAGAAGGCAGGTTCGAGTCGCCTGCGTCCGCTGCCAGCGTGGGGAGTTGGGCTGGGCGCACAGTCTCTTTTTTGCAGTCTGTTGCATGTTGTGCTTAGTTTTTAAATGCCAATAAACCAGCCCGGCCGTTTTACTGGGCTTTCCGTGCGCAGAGGAGCAGCAGCAAAGGTGCAAAGCAGAAGTGAACTGGGAAACCTCCCCGTGTAGTTGTACCACTGCCTCACGGCACCCACGCCCTGCCTGCGCCTGCCGTTACAGTCCGGTTCCCTGCTAGTGCCCCAGGACTGGCGCTCAGCTCAGCCCTGACGTGGGGCAGCTCCACCCTTCCCATCTGCCCCCGAGGCCACCCGGCGGGCTGGGCTGAAGGGTGCGTGGAAGGGTTAATGCGGGCACGTGGGAGAAACGAGGATCCCCTCTCCAGGTCCAGCCTTGGACCTGAGCGGAGAGTTCGAGCCCAGCTGCTTGAGTGGTGCCCGGTGACTCTGGCCTGCTCTGGAGGGCTGCAGAGTTAACTGCTGGAACTTGGGTGTCATCCCTCTTGAATCCCAGCAGGTTTTGCTATAAGCTCAGGCTGTAATATTACAAGGGGTTCTGGGCGCCGCTGAGGGAACCAGTGCTGGGTGAGCTGCTTCAAACCAGGCTGTAATTTCCTTCTCAATAAAGCAAATCAAACCAGCCACAAAAGTTCCTCTGCCAGCCCCACCGGGCCACCCGGAAGCCACACAAGCAAACCACAGATTCTCCAGCAACTCCCCTTAACTCTGAAGAGACGGTATGGAAACCTATCTCACCAACTCCACCCAGATTCTTCCAGCCCGCAAAGGGTCCAGCCATGCCTGCAGGTCAATAAGATACTTGGATCTTATCCAAACAGCGCGCTGGGCCAGTCCTTTAGAATCTAACAGCTGAAGGTTTCTTAGCAGAGGGAGAAAGAGGGTGTGAGAAAAGAATTGTTAAAGTGATACAATTGGAGCTATCGATGGAGGCAGTGGTGTTTGCTGATTATTTGAAAGTCTCCCAAAGTCCATCCCTCTGAGGGATGTGCCCTAGGCCACCTGGGTTTAGTTCAGGAGGGCAGCGAGCAAACAGGGCCGTCTTATAGCTTGCCATGTGGAGGGAAAAATTGCTTTCTTCTTCCGCAGGCCATGGTGTCTCACCTGAGCAGGTGAGCTGCTGTGGCACTGCCATTGGCCGCTGGGCTAGCCGGGACGTCCCAAAGCGTGGAATCGATGTCTGGGCAGCTGTCCCTTTGCTTAGCCCCTGACACCTGCCTGGGGAGGGGATCACAGCTCCCGTTGTGAATCTCAGCACTAAACCGTTTCTGGTTCCGGAACGAAGCCGATACCTGTAACTCTACACGCAAACAGGGCCGGGACATGCCAGCCGCATAAACCGTTTCAGGGCCGCACCAACTTTCGTTAAACGCCTCGCTCGGCCCCCTCAGCGCAAGATTTGGTTCCAGTTTGAAACAACGGTCACAGAAATGGCTTCATAATTCTTCTAAACATCCAGTCCCTTTGCAGCAGCCGCGGGGCTGAGCAGGGAGTTCCTGCGTGTTCGAATTCTGGGGGTGGAGCTGGGCTAGCCTAGAAGGCTGCAGAATAACTTCTACACCCCTGCAGCTTCTGTCCCTGTTGGACCCCAGCAGGTTTTGCTATCAGCTCAGGCTGAGGCCAAGCAAATTTGCTACCCTTGTGGCCTCCAGCGGGCGCTGGCCCCTGGGCTCTAGAGAGAAAGGGGGAGTTCAGCTCTTTATGTGCCACCTGCCTCCCTTGGCTCTAGAAGCTGCATTAGTTGAGTGAGAAGAAGCAGAAACTTGGGCAAAGCCTAGTCTCTGGGGAGTCTGGATGGGAGGGAGGCACCTGGCCTTTCAACCCTGTGTTGCTGTATCTTCCAGCATGGGGATTTGTGAGCAGGGGTAGGAGGAGCTGAGACTGTCGGAGCTGCAGCGCACAGCCTGGGAGAGGGCAAAAGGAAGGACCATAGTCCGGTCCTGAGGGCCTTTCCCTGCAGGAAGCTGGGTGGGAACTGCCCTCCAGGAAGGAGATCCCAGGCACATACACACACAGCCAGTGGATGGACTTTGATTTGATCCAGGCCAGCCGTGGGGCAGGGCAGGGGTGAGCGAGGGGTGTTGCATTTTCTCTCCCTGAGGCGGGGCTGGGAGAGAGTCCAGCATGGGGGGGAGCAGAGCCACCTGGGCTGGGGGTGCAGGAAGAGGACAGGTGGGGGAGGGACAGCTAGCTGGCAAAGCGAAGGGGAGTGGAGCAGAGGGTCAGCCGGGGCAGGGCAGCCCAAACCAGAGGGGTTGTCAGGGGGCTGGTGGTTCTTGGCGGCCCGGGTGTAGCCTGTTCGCTGGGCCTGCAATGAGGTGGGCAGGGAGCGGCTGTGGCTGGGCCCTGGAGCCTGCGTTCCCGGGGTGATGAGTACATGCAGCACTCGTTAGCGTGGGGCCGGTGGGAGGTGCTAGGCCGCTAGCGGGGGGCTTTGCCGCCGTGGGTACAGCTGTGGCAAACTTGGAACAAGGGGCGCCCTGTGCTGGGCGGTGTCCTGGGGGGGACCAGCTGCTGGTTTGGCTCGGCCCAAAGCAGCGCACGTCCTTCAGCCCTGCACCCCTCCCCCTGCTGGGGTCACACAGACTGGGAGGGGAGTGCCCCCCTGCTCTGCCCCACGCACCACCCCCTGGCACCATCCTGGGGCATAAGAGCTGGCACCCCCGGGGGAGGAGAGCGCCCTCTGCTGGCCATTTGCTGCGCCCTGCCATGGGGGCTTTCCCTGGGCTTCGCCCAGCCCGGCCCCTGGCTAGCGTCGCCCGCGCTGTCCATTGGCTAGCTCCAGCACACAAGCCGAACCGGGGCAACCGGGGGTTGGATTTGTTCCTGTCTTAAGCACCTGCACCTTGTCCCACTGTCGAGCGCGCTGGGGAAGGAGTTGTGGGGCTCCCTGTGGATTCGCCTGCAGGGCGAGGCCCATGCAGGGCACAAGACCAGGCTTGGCATAAGGCAGGGCAAAAGGATCGAGAACACCGCTCAAGAACAAAGCTGGGGGGCTGTAGCAGGATGATGCACTATGTCCCGCCAGGAACAAAGGCTGTTGGGCAGATTGGGGCGGCAGGGAGGCCTCTATTCTGGTGCAGCCGTTGCTGGGCCCGGCTTGTGCAGCATCTTTCTCTCCCAGCAGTTCACAGGGAGCGGCTTCCCCCTTGCGACGCTTCCCTCTCTCTGCAGCCTCTTGGCAGGGGCGCTGCAGCGGGGCCTTGGGCTGCTGTCTGTCTGTCCGGAGCTGGCCCAGGGCTTTTTCCCCAGGTCCCAGCATTTTATTCTAAGTTCAACAAACTTGGTATTTCTACAGACGCCCTCCGAGAAAGGTTAAATCTTCAGTTATTCCACCCCGATAAGCGCAATTGTAAAAATAGTCAACCAGATTCCTAACAAGTTGGTTCTTAGTTAATTAATTGGCTGAATGAGGAGCTGGGCTATAAGGGCCAACATATTTTTCAGGTCACCACCAGTATTTCCTGTAAGTTAAGTGCTTATGCAGCCATTGGCAGAGATCCAAACGCTGCCCAGCTGGTTAGAAGAGCGCCTCCAATTAGAGTGTTTGTTTCTGTGGGTGGTGCACATTCCTCATGCCTTGGTGCATGTAAGAAAAATTTATTCTGCACCAGGTTGGGAACAATTAGAGGGAACGTTACACTGGTCACCACCTGTGCTGTTCTGATGTAACTGGGAAATGGCAAGGAAGTGAAGTGGCTGCGTGTTGCTTTTGGTAGCTAGGCGCGTGTCTGTTGCAGGGTGACCAAACCAGCCTGTGCCTGGTAGACATGTGGCGGAGTTCGGGCCAGGAATGAAGCTTTGGCTGTGGGGCTGTGGAGGTGGCAGGCCCTTGTCTCTTGGTACAGCTCTGGGGGTCACAGGGAGGTGGCACTCAGGAGCCCCTTGCCTTGCTTTGCCAGACAGGGCCAGTCGGAGCCCAGGCCCCTGGTGAATTTATTTTTAAAGCTTTGACTGTTGAATAAGGAACTGAAACCACAAATCAGTGGCCCTAAGGGAACCATGAAGTCCAGCCTTGTCACCAGCGGGTGGGGGGGTTTCGTTTTTGCAAACAGACAGGGCATCGTCTCCTCTGACCCCACTTACGTCAGAGCTGGGAAGGAATGGCGCGTTCTGGGAACTAAATGCAGCTGACCGCAGGATAAAAGGCAGGAGAAATTTAACCTTCTGCATTGTAATCTCGCTTCCCGCCACCCTGGCATTCCTCCTCTAGGCCTGGCTGCTGGTTATGGTTCAGGGAAGCGGACAGCCTGGCTGGGGCAGATTCAGGTTGTGTGGGGCCCTTGTGCCAGAGCACATGGGCCGTCCTCCCCACTCCTTCTGCCTGCAGTCCCCTCCCCACTTCCCCTGGTGCCCCAGCCAGGAACTGGGTGTGGGGCAGAGGGGCAGGTAAGCGCCATCCCAATGAGAACGCTTAGTGGCCAGAGCAGGTCGGAGTGGGGGAGCACCCATTTTCCTGGGGCCCCCAATTGGCCAGGACCCCTGGGCACAGTCCCATTGGCTAATCTGCCCCTGTGCCTGGTGGTGGTCAGCCAGGGTCTCTGGGCTGATTTGGAGGGGCTGTGGGGTGTTACGTGCCCTTGGCATAAGAACGGCCAGGCTGGGTCAGACCAATGCTCCAGCTAAACCAGGATCCTGTCTGCCGACATGGCCAGTGCCAGATGCCCCAGAGGGAAGGAACAGGACAGGCAACCATGGAGTCATTACAGAGCCAGGGTGGCACCTGGGGGGGGAAAGGCAGCCCTGTATCCGTCCATGACACCTCCTCTTCCTCCTCCTGGCTGCGATCCCAGGTAGCGGTGATGGGACAGGCCTAAGGGACAAGGGAGGGAATGGCCAGGCGGTCTCCTACAAGTGAGCAGTCCCTGGTGCTGGGATGAGAGCTGGGCTACCACCAGGGTTACCCCAACCAACTGCCAGGCGTCGCCCCTGGATAGCAGAGGCTGAGCCTCACCGAATTCTCTTGGTCTGAGAGTACCTGGTCCTGTTGTGTTCTCTTTTGAACAGTAGGGACCATCAGAGCTCCGTGCATCTCCCTGTGGACAGAACTCCTGCCTTGAAAGCTCGGGAGGCTGAAGTCACTCGAGCTGAGACTCTCCCTTAGCTGGCAGCAGTACGGGGCATATGACACACAGTTGACCAGTTCTGATATCCACTAGCACAGGGTAGGGAACACACCACACCTCTTTGTTTATGCACAGCAATTCAGGCCACTACAGCCGGACTGTGCCCCGCACAAGGCAGGCCAGGAGTTGCAGGGGGGCTGGGGAACCCAGGCAAAGCACCCCGCACCCCCACCCCCCACCCATTCCCCATGAACAGAAGCGGGGGGTCTGGAAGCCATGGGAACTCGGGGGCAGCCAGGAAGCTGCAGGGAGGGGCTGCTGCTGGGGGGTGCAATCCATGGGGCGTGCCCCTCTCTCCTGCCCCCTGGCCCGCACGCAGCCCCCGCCTGCAAACCCCTCCCCCCCGGGGTCACCTCCAAAGCCCAGCCCACGAGCCCCGCCTCCCCCCGCTGCCCTGTCCCTTTAAGGGGCGGGGCGGGGCCTGTTGCCGCGGAGACGGTTGGATACATTGCGGGCGGGTGGGGAGGGGAGGCCCCCAAAGCCACGTGCGGATCCCCCTTTTGCCGGGTTTCGGGGTAACTGCCGGCGGGGCGGGGTCCCGGCGAGCCCTGGTCGGAGGGTTGGGGGCACCGCTATGGGGCGGGGGCCGGGGGCACCGCTGGGGCTGGCATGGAAAAGGGGGGCTGTGCAGGGAGTTTTGGGGGCTGAGTACTGGGGGAAGGGCTCGGTCTGGGGCGGGCTGGGGGCCTGAAAGTGCCCCCGCGAGTCCATGCACGTGGGGGGCTGTGTTATGGGGCAGATGAGGGAAGGGCTCGGTCTGGGGCGGGCTGGGGGCCTGAAAGTGCCCCCGCGAGTCCATGCACGTGGGGGGCTGTGTTATGGGGCGGATGAGGGAAGGGCTCGGTCTGGGGCATGCTTGGGGGGCTGAAAGTGCCCCCACGAGTCCATGCACGTGGGGGGCTGTGCTATGGGGCGGATGAGGGAAGGGCTCGGTCTGGGGCATGCTTGGGGGGCTGAAAGTGCCCCACAAGTCCATGCACGTGGGGGGCTGTGCTATGGGGCGGTTGAGGGAAGGGCTGGGTCTGAGGCAGGCTTGAGGGGCTGAAAGTGCCCCACGAGTCCATGCACATGGGGGGCTGTGCTATGGGGCGGTTAGGGTAAGGGCTCGGTCTGGGGCATGCATGGGGGCTGAGGGGTGGGGACCTGTATGGGAAGGACCCCCCAAGGCCATGCACCGAGGTGGGAGACAATTCCCCTGCTGCCTTGCACAAGGTCTCCCTGGCTCTCCCACACAGGACCTCCAGCTGTGCGGCCTTTGACCCCACCTGTGTGACTCCGAACGGGTGGTCTCCTCTTTCGCCAAGGGATGGATGACCCAGACTCCCCTGCGCCTGTGCAGAGGGTCCTAGCAGCCAGCCAGGGGGCTGCTGAATTCCTCTCGCTCATTGGTAGGTGCCGCTCGGGTTTCCCTTACCCAGTGGGGTGGGGGTTCCCTGCTGGGCCAGGCCCCCCACCCCCCGAGATGGAGGGGAGCTTGTGACTGCGACATCCAGCAGCTGGGTGTACGTGCAGGAGGTAATACCATGTACTGGGCCAGCTGCTGTTGGTGAAACACTTCGAGTGCCACAGAGCACCAGGCCGTGTGTGCGTGTGACTGCTGGCCGAGCCGGGTCTGGCTGTGAGAGTCTCGCCACAGGTCCTCCGCTGTCCTGGTGCACCACAGGGCTCCGGCCCCAAGGTGCAGACCAGTGCTCCCGCTCATTTCTTCCATCCCTGGGTGGAATACATTTTGTTCTGTGCAACACCCATAGGAACACACGCTGCCGACTGCAGGCAGCTGCCCAGCCCACGAACCTCCGCTGGGCGGCCGCCCAGTCGCTCAGCCCCCTGGGAGCACTGCAGCTGACAGGCACCCTGGTGTAGGTAATGTGCGAGACGTGTCGCTCGCTGGCGGCTGGGGCGAGGGACTAGAACAGCGTGCTCTGCACAGCCAAAGCAGCTGCTTATTTGCACAAGTGCTAGAACCTGTCAATGGGTCCGGTCGTCCCAGGCTGGCCCTGTTTTGCCATCTGACAAGCTAAGCTGTGACTCCGCAGCGGGTCCCAAACTTTTCAGCGTCACACCCCTCTTTTGATTTTTGAGAAACCCTCACTCCCCCCCGGCCTCTTCTTCACCATTATCCAACCCCCCTTGTATGAAAAAGTTCAATTTGTAGTAGTAGTAGGAGGAGCATCCTTCAGTCTACGTAGACTATGGATCGCGCCCTTCTTAGTTCCATTTGGGATCATCATTTGCAGTGTCGGCTGTGACTGTGAAGGCCCACATGAGAGTGACAGTCCTTGCTGCATCTGTTGCATGTGTAATGGGTGTCTGGCAGGTCCTTACTGTGCTTTCTGTGCGCTCGCTTCTCCTCTGCTAGCTGTCTGATCCTCATCTCGCCCTTCTGAAGGCCCTTGTGTAGTTCCTGACTCCATCTACTGCAATTGTCTGCCAGCTCCTCCCAGCCGTCCAGCTCAATGTCTACCTCCCTGAGGTCCCTCTTGCAAACATCTTTGTAGTGTAACTGGGGGCGTCCAGGAGGTCTTTTGCCAGAGGCTTGCTCACCGTACAGGATGTCTTTTGGAATCCTTCCGTCGTTCATCCTGTGGACGTGGCCAAGCCAGCGGAGCCAACACTGCCTGAGGAGGGTGTGCATGGTTGGGATTCCAGCTTGCTCGAGGACAGCGGTGTTGGTCACTCTGTCCTTCCATGATATTCCAAGGATGCGCCTGAGGCAGCGCAAGTGGAAGACGTTCAGCCTTTTTTCCTGGCGGGTGTACAGAGTCCAAGTCTCGCTGCCGTAAAGGAGGGTGCTGAGGATGCAGGCTCTGTAGACTTGCGTTTTGGTGTGAGTGTACAGCTTGATGTTATTCCACACTCTCTCACTGAGTCTGGACAGAGTTGTGGCCGCTTTTCCGATCCTCCTGTTTAGCTCAGACTCCAAGGACAGGGTGTCAGTGATGGTGGACCCGAGGTAAACGAACTCGTGGACGACCTCTAACGTATAGATGAAAAAAAAATCAATTGATAATTTAAAATAAACATGAAAACTTGATATAAATTTTATTTAAAATGAAAAACAAGCACAAATGGTTTTTCTTGGCCCCTTGCGGGCCACCGGAGCTGACAGCGACAGCTGCCTGCCTGCCTGAGACCTGCGCTGCCAGGGCCAGCTGCCCGCCTGCCATCCTGAGCCACCCGAGCCCCACGCTGCTGGGGCCAGCTACCAGCCTGAGCTGCCTGAACCCTGCAATGCTGGGGCCACCTGCCCAAACACCGTGAGTCCCACAAGCTGGCCGGCCACGCAAGCCCTATGAGCTGCCTGCCTGAGCCCCTCCCATCCCACAAAGCCAGACACCCCCAGCCCCCCATCTAACCCCCTCTTCTTCCCTCACCCCCCAACCCACACTCACTCCCCTTTGCAGGAGGCAGCCAGCTCCATGTGTGTCTTTGCTGGCTGCCTGCTTTTTATAGCGACTGCGCCAGGTCACACACTTAAGCCGTGTCTACACGTGCACGCTACTTCGAAGTAGCGGCACTAACTTCGAAATAGCGCCCATCACGGCTACACGTGCCGGGCGCTATTTCGAAGTTAACTTCGACGTTAGGCAGCGAGACGTCAAAGTCGCTAACCCCATGAGGGGATAGGAATAGCGCCCTACTTTGACGTTCAACGTCGAAGTAGGGACCGTGTAGTCGTTGCGCGTCCCACAACTTCGAAATTGCGGGGTCCGCCATGGCGACCATCAGCTGGGGGTTGAGAGACGCTCTCTCTCCAGCCCCTGCGGGGCTCTATGGTCACCGTGGGCAGCAGCCCTTAGCCCAGGGCTTCTGGCTGCTGCTGCGGCAGCTGGGGATCCATGCTGCAGGCACAGGGTCTGCAACCAGTTGTCGGCTCTGTGTATTTTGTGTTGTTTAGTGCAACTGTGTCTGGGAGGGGCCCTTTAAGGAAGCAGCTTGCTGTTGAGTCCGCCCTGTGACCCTGTCTGCAGCTGTGCCTGGCACCCTTATTTCGATGTGTGCTACTTTGGCATGTAGACGTTCCCTCGCAGTGCCTATTTTGATGTGGTGCCGCGCAACGTCGAAGTTGAACATCGACGTCGCCAGCCCTGGAGGACGTGTAGACGTTAGTCATCGAAATAGCCTATTTCGATGTCGCTACATCGAAATAAGCTATTTCGATGTAGGCTTCACGTGTAGACGTAGCCATAAAATGCAGGGGCTGAGAGCCGGAAGCCAAGGCCAGATCTTTCTCCGGGGGGAGGAATGATGGGGGCACTGGGTCACCTCATGCCCCCCCTGGAATTTCTTCACCCCCCCCAGGGGTGCACACCCCCCCGGTTTGGGAAACCGTGCTTCAGGAGATCATCAGATGACACATTAAAGAGTCAGTCTCCTGTCTGGCCTCCCATGTGTCTGTAATCTACCCTGGGCTCCCCAGCCTGCCTGAATTCCCTGCTGCAGAGTAATAGCTTTGCACTTACACCAGAGGCTCTGGGAGGTGCAGTAACTGTGTTAGAATCACAGAATCATAGAACAACAGAGCTGGAAGAGACCTAAAAAAGCCATCGAGTCCAGCCCCCTGCCCTAGGCAGGACCAAACCCATCGGATCAGCCACGCCAGGGCTTTGTCGAGCCGAGACTCAAACACCCCCAGGGATGGAGACTCCACTACTCCCCTGGGTAGAACATTCCAATGCTTCACCACCCTCCTAGGGAAAATGTTTTCCCTAATGTTCAACCTGGACCTGTCCAGCCACAACTTGAGACCATCGTTCCGTGTTCTGCCATCCGTGACCACTGTGAACAGCCTCTCTCCAGCCTCTTTGCAGCCTCCCTTCAGTAAGTTGAAGGCTGTTATCAAGTCCCCCCTCAGTCTTCCCTTCTGCAGACTAAACAGACCCAATTCCCTCAACCTTTCTTCATAGGTCACACGCTCCAGCCCCCTCATTATTTTGGTTGCCCTCCGCTGGGCCCTCTCCAGTGTGTCCACATCCTTCCGATAACTGGGGGCCCAGAACTGGACACAGCCCTCCAGATGTGGCTTCTGTGCTTCTATTCTCCTCTGGTTCAGCTCTTTGGTCAAACTACATCTCCTGCGATGCGCTGTGGTCTCCGGGAGGGTATCTCATGGCAGATGAAGTTCAGCTGGGAGCCAGGAGAAAAGGAGACGCTGCGGGAAGGGAACGATTTGGGAGTTCGATTTTTGGACAAGGTGGAAGGAAGGTGGAAAGCAGCTGCTCTGTGTGACAAAGTTTGACTGAATTTTCTGTTTCTATGGGAAATTGTCAACTTGCCCTAATTGTGAGGCTCAGCTTTGGGATCCTATGGTGGAAGTCGCTGTGTAAGCTCCAGTTATTATTGTATTGCTATTCTATTAGGGAAGTAGTGTCATCCCCTTTTACAGGGAGGGTAAACTGAGGCAGAGAGTGGCCACTTGGCAAGACAGTAGTAGAACTACAAACAGTTGCCAGGACTCCTCGCTCTCAGCGTCCCCTCGCTCACCCTGACATCACACTCCCCATCCAGAGTCAGGAACAGAACCCCAGAGTCCTAGCTTCCAGCCCCTCCTCCGGCTGCCGCAGGTGCCGGAGGTGATCACCTTGTTCAGCAGCTGGCTGTGCCTGCTTCAGGTTTCACTTCTGCCAGCGACGCTGCCGTGACTGGTTCTGTGGCCGCTGCTGTGGTTTTGGCTTTGGCGGCTTATTTATCGCGGCTTTTACGGCTTGCCGGTTGCTCTCCGGTTGCAGCAAGGGATGCCGTCACACACCTGGTTGGCACCCATTGCTATCAGAGGCAACGGCTGGGTTGGGACCCCCCCCCAGGGGTCCGGGCAGGTGTGTTCTTCCCCAAATCTCTACCCCAGTCAACTCACTTGCACCTTGAAGGTAACAAGGCAGCAGCACCACACGATCAACATGAATGTGTCAGGAACAAATGCCATCAAAGCAACCTGACGGCACTCTTTGGTGGGGCACGGGGGGAGCCTGGAGGTGTACAGTGTGCCCTGATTTTAGTAAGGCCTTTGGTACCGTCTCTCGTGACCTTCTCATAAACAAACTGGGGAAGTGCAGCCTAGCTCAAGACTCGGCAATGTTTCCGAAATTTGACCTCTCTGGACGGGCCGAGTGCTGGTGTTAATTTTTAAAGTCGCTAAGGCTGTGTCTACACAGCAGAGCTATTTGGGATAGCTTGGGATCCCGAAACAGCTACTCCGCGCCTTTGAAACGCACCCGTTATTTCAAAATATTTTTCAAACCGGTGGGCGTGCTGTTGTGGCATTGTGATGGAGTGGGGGTGTGGGTGTGAGACTCAGGCTGGGTGTGTGTGTGTGACAGGCAGAGCAGCTCCCAGTGGCGACGAATGACCCACTGGGGCTGTACCCTAAGCTGGCAGGTAACACCTCTGACCTGAACACAGAGCAGGGAGGAGCCGAGCTAGGTTTGAATCGGAGGCAGCAGTTAGAAGCTGTGGGGAGAGGGATCTGGAAGGCAGCCAGCCTGGTTGGGGGGAAACTACACTCCAGATGGGGCACCTCTCGGGCTCCTCTCCCTAGGATGGGTTGGACTGACTGTCTGTGCCTGTATCAGAGAGGTGGCCGTGTTAGTCTGTAGCTTCGAGAACAAGAAGAAGTCTTGTGGCACCTTATAGACTAACAGATATTTTGGAGCATAAGCTTTGGTGGGCAAAGACCCGCTTCATCAGATGCATGATTGGGCGGGGGGCGTTCAGAGGGGTATTTAAAGAGGTGGTCCCACTAAGAGGCAGGGCCAGAGCTGACAAGGTCTATTCAGGAAGTTGGAAATAGCCCAGAGTCAACAGTACTTATCAAAAGAAGAAAAAACAAGTGACACCTCTGTGCTGAGCTGGGCCTCTGTCACCTAATAAACTTCCTGTTCTACCTGCTGAGTGAGAGTCACTCCTGCCTGCAGACAGGGTGCAGAGCTTGGGGACCCCTGAACCCCATCACAGGCATCCCTGTACTGTTCTCCTCCTTGCTTTGGGGGAACGGGTGCTTTGAAATGCCGCTCTCTTTCAACACTGTTTAGAGAGCACCAAACGCCAAAACAGCCTAATTTGAAATAAACTCAGTGTAAGATACACAATTGGTGTAGCACAGACTGAGTATCTCATTTTGAGCGGACGTAGCTTAACAGTCCCACTTACAACAGCTTCGTTAATAAGTACGATGTAGCACTTTACCTGGTTAGGTGGTGGTTGATAGCATTAGCTGGTCTTTTGTTAATCCGCAGGTGCGTGGCTCTGAGCAAGCTCCCGGTTGCATGGGGCAGAGGGACGGGGCTGAGCTTCTGCCTTGCACCCTGAGGAAGGGAGGAGGGATAACTCAGTGGTTTGAGTGTTGGCCTGCTTAAACCCAGGGTTGTGAATTCAATCACTGAGGGGGCCATTTAGTGATCTGAGGCAAATAGCTTAAAAAAGGGGTGGTATATGGACCTGCCAAGAGGGCAGGGCACAGGGCTCAACAGGCTCTCAAGGTCCCTTCCAGTTACCTGCAACTTCTGTCTGCACTCTGATGCAAATCAACTCAAGTCCTTCTCTTAGCACCTGCGCCAGGGTTTGCTAACCCTGGTGTTAGGGTAAGAAATTGCCTGTTCCTCAGAGTACAACACTTAGCTGCTGTGTTCTGATTTATTTTGCTTGGTAACTTGCTTTGAGCTGCCTGTTACTGCTTACAACCACGTGAAGCCCACTTTTCATGTTCAGTAAAATCCCTTCTCAAGCAAGCAGTCCTGGAGCACTTTCAAAACTAACAAAATAAGGCATCAGGTGAAGCGCTTTCATGGGACAGACCCACTTCTCCCCTGGAAATTCTGATGAAAGTAACCTGACACGATGAGGGTGTAATAGAAAGACAGAAAAAATTAAATGAAAACTGGTGGCTCAGCTACGTAGGACAGAATCATAGAATCCCAGGGCTGGAGGGGACCTCAGGAGGTCGTCAAGTCCAGTCCCCTGCCCAAAGCAGGATCAACCCCACCTAAGTCATCCCAGCCAGGGCCTTGTCAGGCCGGGACTTAAAACCTCTAGGGATGGAGATCCCACCACCTCTCTAGGCAACACATTCCAGTGCTTCACCACCCTCCTGGGAAAATAGTTTTTCCTAATATCCAACCTAGACCTCCCCCTCTGTAACTTCAGCCCATTGCTCCTTGTTCTGCCATCTGTCACCACTGAGAACAGCCTCTGTCCATTCTTTTTAGAGCTCCCCGTCAGGAAGCTGAAGGCTGCTACCAAATTGCCCCTCAGTCTTCTCCTCTGCAAACTAAACAAGCCCAAACCCCTCAGCCTCTCCTCATAGGTCTTGCGCTCCAGACCCTTCATCATTTTTGTTGCCCTTCGCTGAACCTGCTCCAGCACATCCACATCCTTCCTATACTGGGGGGCCCAAAACTGGACGCAATACTCCAGAAGGAGGGGGGCGAAGGGAGGGCACGGTTTGGGTGACAATAAGCCACATCGGGGGCAGTAACTACCTATGTTCTAGGAGCAGGACTGACTTGTCTGTATCAGGGTATAAAGATGTATCTCAGAGGACGTGTCTTTGTCTAGCTTAGGGAGGACCAGAAAGTCCGACATTCACTGAGCTGCTCCATTGTTACAGCAGAGGCGTGTCAGTGGCCTCAGCAGAGTCATCCTGAGCTTCGTCGGTAATACCCCCGCCTGGCTCTGTCCGTTAACAGATGTCGTGGTCATGGGGTGGCTTGTTCAAGGGGTGACGTACCAGCTGTCTGCATGGGGTTGGGGCAGCACACGGGGGCACGTGCAGCCAAACATGACCGGGTACTGTCTTCCTCCTGGAGTGCTGCAGAAAATCCTTCCTCTTCCTCGGCATTTACACCCTTGAATTATTTACCAGCCTGTCCCTGCAGCCCTCTGGCCCAGCAAGACTAGCTCAGCCCCGCTCCCTCCTTCTCTGAACCCCCTTTCCCGTGTTCACGGAGGAGCCGGCAATAACAGTGTTTTCAATGTCGGTGCGCCAGGGACATTTCCTTCTCCGTGGCACGCTTCGGAGACGGCCGGTCTCGCCGCCAGCGGGCAGGACTGAACGTCAGGACTTGGGGGTTCTCCTCCAGGCTCTTGATGGGAGCAGTGTCTAGTGGTTAGAGCAGGCACTGGGCGTCACACCCTCTCCTGCTGCCTTCCTGTGTGATGGTACATCGCCCCGCCTCCTGCTGTGCCGCAGTTTCCCCACATGGCCACGGCACAATAGCCCTGGCCCCGCCTTGGGGGTCTGCGCAGCTTTTCTAAGGGCTGTTGGAGACCCACGTTCAGGCAGCACAAGAGAGGAGCTGGGTGACGTACGTGTGGGGGGTGTAATCTGGCCATGCTGCAGGCTGTGGCGGGGGGAAATGGCTGGAGGCCCAGTAGGTCGGGGTGCGGCAGCGACTCGGTGACCGGGGCCGGCATTGTGTCCTATCCCCCAGGTGCAGAGGAGCTGCAGCCCTGCCTCTTCGCGGAGTCGTTGGCCATGGTCTCAGAAAGCGGGCAGCCGCTGGGGCAGTTCTCGGTCACAGTGCAGCCAGCCTGCTACGAGGTGCCGGGCGGGCAGGAGGAGGACTGCTACCTGGTGCGTGCCACCAGCCAGGGCACCATCAGCGACGTGCCCTGCAGCTCCTCCCTCACCGGTAGGCCCAGGAGGGGTCATCACGCTGAGGTCGGCAGGGGAGAGGGCTGGGCAGAGAGACGCTCGCCAAGGAGACGCCCCCGGGGCTCCTCTTGAGGTCCCTCCTTGACCTGCTGGGTCCCACCCTTCCAGATGCAGGCCTGGTCCTGCCCAGCTGGCCCATGCCTGCAGCAGCCCTTCGGCTCACCTCATGAGGGGCACCTACCAGGAATGAGATGATACCCTGCACCTACCCCATGCCCACCCACTGCCCCTGCAGCAAAGGCCCAGCCCAGGTTCATGCAGCCGTCCTGCACCAGCTACCAGGCTACATCTGTTCATCCCCGGGAGATGGGACAGTGGGATGCCCCACAGCTCTGGGCACCCACCCTAGGTGCCTGCAGTCGAAGCCAAAGGGCCCAGGCCGGCTGGGACCTGGCCCCGGCTGAGGCTTTGACTGAGCGTGGTGTTTGTTTCTCCTCTCTCAGCTTATATATCGAAGCGGCTGGAAACCCTGGAGCAGTATCAGCTGGAGCACGTGAAGGTAACTGCCCTGTGCCCCCTCCATTGCCCTGCCCTGTGGTCACTGGCAGAGGCCACGATAAACCTGCCGTTACCTGGCTCCTCCTTCCCCATGGGGGTCTCCCAACAGTCCCCGGCCCTCTGCTGCCCTTCTGGGCTGGAAGGAGCTGGCCTGTGGCTTACCCAGCGAGCTGAGGCTAGCTGGGATTAGAACTGGGGCCCTCCTGGCTCCTAGCGCCAACCACTAAACAGCACATCCCCCTCGGCGGCCTGCTGCTGGGAGGGTTCGGTGCCGGGCTGCCGGCAGGGGTGGTTTCCGTCTCCCTGCTTTGTGCAGGTAGCTGGGCCGACATCCCTCCGGCGTCCCGGCCCCTGCTGCATGCGCCCCATCGCCGGGCAGAGTCGCCGTGGGTCCTGCGCTGCAGATGACTCGCCGGAAGGAGAGCTGGGTCGCTTGGTGCAGCAATTGCTGATCCGTCCTGCCCCAGACACCCCTGATCTGGCCATCGCCCCGGCCCCTCTGCCAGGAGTGCTACTGGGTCAGCCCACTGGGCTGCGCAGCCTGGCTCCTGCTCCTGGCCACAGGCAATAGCTGCAGCTCTGGAAGGCAGAACCTGCCATGGTGCAGTGGGCCTCCTTCCTGACCCCTGCAGCCCTGAAGCATGAGGTTTGATCCCCTCTGGCTGGGAGTCAGAGCAGGGGACATGCAGGTGAGCAGCTGTGCATCCAGAGCGCCCTGAGAGCAAACGAGAAGAGACCCCGTGGCCGGGCTGCCCCCCACCCCTGCAGCCCTCCCCAGCAGGCCTCCCTGTGCCCTCCTTGCAGTTCAGAGCCCACCCCCTGGACAGAAGGACCCACGTGCAGAAGCGCGGAGGCCAGCTGGTAGTCCAGAAAGTCATCAAGGAGGGAGAGGTGAGCGGGGGTCACGACTGTGGGGTCTGCAAGTCTGGCCAGCTCCCGGCCCCTGTCTGCAGGGCTCTGGGTGAGGGGCTCTGTGGGGGCTTCCCTCCCAGCCCCACACACCCCTCCCGAGGGCTCAGCCCTGCCAGCTCTCTTCCATGGGCTGCAGCTGTGCCAAGGCCAACACCAGGGCGCGCCATTGCCCCACTGGGGCCTGGATCCCGTTGCTGATGCGAGGCAGAGATTGGGGGGCAGGTCTGGGTGCCCCAAAGAGGCAGCCTCAGGTGTGGGGTCGGGGGGTGCTCTGAGCCAGGACCCGGGGGAGGGTTCATGGGTCCTGGCCTCAGAGTTGGGGTGGCCAGTCTCACTTAGGGGCCCAGGTCTCCGGGGGAAAGATGGGGGACAAAGCGCAACGCACAGGGCCCCGGTCTGCCTGGGGCTCCCTGCCCAGCGTCCCCGCCACAGCAGAGGCTCAGCCTATGTGATGTGCAGGGCCAGCCTGGGGTCTCCAGCACTGGGCTGCCCCCTCCCTCGGGCAGAGCTGTTGCCAGTGAATTGCTTCTGCCCCCCGGGGCTGGGGCAAGGATGCAGGCGGGGGGCGGCGGGGTCAGCTTCAGAGCCAGCCTGAGGCCCCCACATGCCAAGCTGGCTCCCGGCCACCTGAATCCCCCCATCTCCATGTAGCTTGAAGTCCAGACCCAGAGCTTCTGCTACAGCTGCACCGCCCTGCAGGGCCTCGTCTCAGAGGCTGCCAACTTGCTGGTGTTGCGGGTGCTGGCCCGGCGCCGGGCCGTACCCCAGAACGCCGTCTTCCTGGCCTTCGACACCGAGGCCCGGGTCTGCGCCTCCACCTACGTGAGTGTTGCCAGTTCCTCCCTATGGGGGAGCACAGACGGCACCCAAAGGGGCTGCCCGGCGGGGGGAGGTTGCCAGGCACTGCAGGCTGGAACTGGGGGGCTCCGGGGCCCTGGCGCTGGGTGGGGCAGGGACCCCTAGACAGTGGGGGGGGGGTCTGTGAGTGCCGAGGTGGGGAACGCAGTCTGTGGTCTACAACGTGCATTTGGGGCCAGCAGAGACAGGCCTGGCCTGAGTCACGGGCTGGAACTGGGCGCTTGCCATGCGCGGTCTGGGACTGGGGCTCCGCAGGCAGCAGAACCGGGGGGTCAGGCGCCGCAGGAGCCTCTGAACCAAGTCAGGACCTGCACAGGAACGAACATTTGGCTGCGTCCATGGCGGGGGCTTCGGGTACCTCCGGACCCCCTCGCTCGCTGGTCCATGCCCGGGCCCCAGGGCCAGAGGAGCTGGCATCCGCCCAGCCCAGGCCTCCCTCTCCCAGCCCTTCCCCAGGCCTGTGCCCCACTGAGTGGGGGGGGCCGTGGCCCTGCCTGGCAGCCCGTGCGCGTGCTCCTCATTCGGGTCGGATGGAATCCAGGGACCTGTCCTCCCTCTGTCTCCTGGCCTGCAGCAGAGGGTTGGGCAGAGGTTTGCCCTGCTCCTGGCACCTCTCAGCCCCCCTCCTCCTGCCCCGGCTCTTGCTCTGCAGGCCGCCCTGGGCTTCCAGCGCCAGTTGGTGGGCACGACGGAGGTGGAGGTGTTTGGGATCGAGAGGGCCGTGCGCCCAGATGAGGGCATCCCCGTGACCTGGCAGTTCTACTTCCTCTCAGACGGGTAGGAGAGCCCAGCGGCCCCTCACCCGCCCCAGCCCTGCTCCGGCCCCCCCAGGGCCCTGCTTTGCTCTCACCCTGCTGCACGCAGCCTGTCTGCCTCTGCCCTCCCCGGCGCCTGGGAGCAGCCTGAGCCTGCCTGGGCCCCTCCTGGGGACGTGGCGACGGGAGGGGGTTACTCCCAGGGTCTCCAGGTCACTCATCGCCCTGGGCAATGGGTCAGAGTTAAGGGGGTGAGTCCACATCCGGTTCCCCAGCTCCTGAGCCCGGCCACCCATTCTGTTCTCGAAGGACACAGGCTGCCCAAGCTCAGATCCAGCCTGGGTCCCAGCTGCCCCGGCAGCCTCCCTGGGCCTGTGCAGGGAGCAGCGGGCATCAAACCAGCACCACATCCCCGTGCAGCAGGAGGGGAGTCGCCCTTTGCTGTGGGGCCGACGGCTGCCCTGGAGCCCACCCACCGGAGGGCAGCACGAGCCCATCCCTCCCTTGGGCTGGTCTGATGGTGCCCCTGCCGAGCCGCTGAGCCGGACCGCACCCCGGGTACCTCCTGGCCTCCCGAAGGGCTGACGAGCGCAGCCAGGAGCCAGCCACATCCCTCCCCTCTGGCAGCACAACTCCCTGGGCTGCAGCACCTGCCTGCATCCATGTACGTCCGGGGAAAAACCACCCCGCCGCACCCACCTCTGTGCCAAGCCCGGGGAATCCCCGCTGCCCATGGCGGGCGGCCCCGCAGCCAGGCCTGCAGGGGTCGGAGATAACGGTGAGTGACAGGCTGTCCCTCTCCATCACCCAGACATTTGGCCCGTCGTGTCCAGGTGGGGTCCCCGGCCATCATGCTGCTGCTGCAGATGCCAGTTCTCATTGACCTAGGTAAGGAGCTGGTAGGGGGCGGTGGGGGAGTCATGGGCTGGAGAAGGGACCCCGTGGTTGCAGGGGTAGCTGGGGATCTGCCACACTGTCTGAAACAAGAGTGTTCCAGCTTGAGTCCAGGAGTGGCTGGTCCTCCAGGGCTGCAGACGGGGTCACGCTCTCAGCCTGGGCAGCAGATGTCTGGGAGACAGCCCGAGAGTCCCCCCTGCACTGGGAACGGCCGGCATTGACTCGCCCTCTCCTGCTGTTGCTGGCCCACTCCCAGGAACCAGTGGGACCAGCTAAGGGCAGTGCTGAGAGCCAGCCTGCATGTGTCCCCACTGCCCCCTGGGGGTGGAATTGGAACCACCATGTTGTGTGTCAGAGACCCCGTACTGCTAGCAGCTGGTGGGGATTCTCTGAGCTCGCATCGTGGAGCAGACCCTCGAAGGTTGACAGGCTGATTACTCCCACCAATTCCAATGGGAGTTAGGTGCCTAATATCTCTGGGGATCTGAGCCAAGCTCTCTCCCCATTGCTCCCCTGAGATGCTGTGGGGAAGTATGACGAAGCTGGAACGAGCAGGGGATTGGCCCAATGGGGAGAGTTGGGTGGCCCCATGAGGTGCTGCGGAGGGAGAGACATTCCAGCCTCCCTCCCTGCACCCCACGTTGAGAGACCCCCACCCCCCTATTCTCCCCGGCTCTGCAGATGAAGCGGAGCCCCGGCCCGTCTTCGAGAAGAAACCCCTGGACTGGGAGGAGGATGCGCTGCTGTATTCCCAGTTCCTGGACAGGAAGGTGGGTCGGGGGAGCAGGCGGCTTTTCGGCACTGGGAGCAGCTGCCCCCCGGGCTGCAGCTCCCGGCACATGGGGGGCGGCCGAGGGGACGTCTCTGGTTCCGCCCCAAATGCAGAGGCTCGGTCAGCCGGAGCTGGTCGCCCCACAGCACGGGAGAGGGAAGAGCAGCGGCTCCGTGGGGCAGAGGGGGTGCATGGGGGGGACAGCAGAACCAGGATGGGGCAGGGCGGTGTGCGTGAACCCCTCCAGCTATGGAGGGGCTCCGGGAGGCCGGCCCTACTGTCAGCTCACTCCTGGGCAGGACACAGGCCTGCTTGGAGACTGTGTCCCCCCACCAGCGCATTGCTCCGAAGCCGCCCGCGTGGGGCTGATGGGGGCGGGGCCTGTTTTCCATTGCAGGAGGAGCTGCAGGCTGGCCACGCCTCCTACGCCCGCCGCCACCCGGAGCTGAGCGCCCTGCTGGGCGACTTCCTGCAGCACCTGCTGCTGCGCAAGCCCGACGACGTCGTCAGCTTCGCCGCCGAGTTCTTCGCCCCCTTTGCCGCCCAGTGCCCGCCAGGCAGCAGCTTCCAGGCCTCCGACAAGCCCAGCCCTTTCCGCAGCCTCCCCGCCTCGGGCCAGTAAACCGCCGGCTCCCATGCCGCAGGATGGGGGGGTCGCTCCCAGTGGGGCGGGCCCCTTGCATGGGTAGGGCTCAGCCCCCAAACCCGCCGGCCTCGGTGCAGTGTGACAAGGGGTGGGATGGGGGAGTGGGTGCAGCGCTGGCCGGGAAATGCCCCGGCCCACTCTGCTTGCAAACGCGAGCTGGGGCTTCGGGTAGCGCACCCCAGAGCGGGTGAAGTTCACCGCCGGCTGCTAGGTTCGGTATCCAGCCAACAGAACCAGATGGGCACCGAGAGTGGCCGGCCAGCCCCTCGCCTCCTCTCTGGCTTTCTAACCCTCGGCAAGGCCGGGAGGGGACTCCACCAGGCGGCTGGGCAGCCAGGAGCAGCTGGAGGCCCTCGCGGGCTTGGCTGCCAGGCGGGACCGGGAGCCGGAGGAAGGGCTGCTCAGGCTGCCCCTGGGTGGTGGCGTTCGGAGCCGGGGACGGGCTCAGCCCCGCAGGGTCAGGAAAGCAACCGTGGCGTGAGCAGCCGCTGCCTTTGATGTGGGCTCAGGCTGCCCCGACTTCTGCCCCTGTGGGGCTTGCAGAGTCTGTACAGGCTGTGCCCCCACTGGTCGCCATCCCCCTCCATGCCCAGGGCTGCCTGTAGCTGTGGGTCTGTCTCCCCCTTCCTCGCCATCACCACCACCGGGAGGCCAAGAGCCCTTCTCATCGTGCCCAGCCCTTCCCGTCAACTCTCGATCCTCTGCAGCTGAGGGATGTTTTATTCTCCCCTTGGCCTGGGGGAAACTGAGGCACTGAGCGCCTCGGACCTGCCCGACGTTGCCCTGCGAGGCTGCGGCAGAGGGCGCAATAAACCCAGGCATCCTGACTCCCAGCCCGGTACCTTAACTCCATCCCTCGCCTGCAGAGCTGCGCACAGAGCCCTCTGCTCTAACCCCTAGACCTCGCTGCTGCTCTGACGCTGGGGGGGCTCTTGTTAGCTGGGTTAGCGGGGGCTGGGTCCCAGCTGTGCTCAGGGAGGGCAGAGCATTGAGCCTGTCAGCGCAGAGGAATGGGTCCCAGCCTGCTGACTCTACACCCGGAAGGTGACTCAGCAGGGCCGGCTGGCAGCCCAGCGATGCCCAGTCTCAGCAGAATGTTGCAATTAGGGACTTCTCCAAGGAGCTCACGTGCTGTGGGGCGTGGGCATGGGGGTGGGCGTGGGGGTGCGGCTGGACTGGAGGCTCTCGGCAGGCCAGACCTCTCCCCTCACCCCAAGCTGGCACAGGGCACCTTTGCGGTAGCCGGTGCTGCCCTGGGGTCCCCGATCTCTGCACGGGGACGGGGGATGCTGCCATGTGGCGTGCATGGAGGGGCGCTGCACCAGAGGCAGCTGCTGTAGGGGGGGGTCCCTTGACTTCCCTGCCCCCCAGCCCGGTTCTGCCCCTGCATAGGGGAAGCCAAAATCTGGCCCTGAAGCCACCGGTGTGAGAGCTCCCACTCTGGGACACCAACCCCCTCTCCCTTGAGCCCCCTAATGAGCCAAGCTGGGCCCCTGCTGCCGTCCAGAATCAAGCGGCACTGACTTCAGCACAGCTACCGTGGACAGCAGCAGCCGCTCCCCACAGGGACCCCCAGCCAGGCAGTCTGATCACTGCAGAGGGAGTCCAGGCAGGCCTGTGGCTAGGGACACCCCCACCCAGCACACCCTGAATTCCCCCTCCCGCAGCCTGGGCAGTTGGGGGGATTCAACCCCCCTTCCCTCCTACCATTACACCCCCTCAGCTGTTGGGGCTGGAGAGGGGCTTTTGGCTCAGGCCTGGCACCCGGGTCCCTGCCCTAGCCCCAGCTCCAGCTCAGGTGAGGGGTGGGGGGGAGATGGTGTGGTCATCCCAGCCCTAACCTGCTCTCCCCCCAGCACCTTCTCCAGAGCCAGCGGGGCAGCACCAGGCCAGTTGGCAGCAAAGCCGCCTGGCCCAGAGGATGGTGCAATCCAGGGAATCCCCTGGTAAAGCTACCAGGGCCTCAGCTTCTGCCACGAAGGCTTCCAGCTCCCAGGGCCGGGGAAAGCAGGGGCTGAACCAGCACCTCCACCCTACGGTCTGTAGAGCAGGGCCGGGGAGGCAGCAGGTCAGGTCTATATTGCCATGGGGTGGGTGGCCGGGATGGGTGGGGGCAGTGGCTCCCACGGGCTTTTCCCACAAACTCAGCAAGATGCTGCCTTCAGTCTGTCCACGGCCAGAAGCAAACCTGAGTCTGCGGGGCCTGGGCATCCCCTTCGCCCCAGCCGTGTCCCTGCATGCACCCATCCCGGCTCCTGTTCTGGGCCTGACGCGCCTGGTGCCGTGAGCCCCACCAAAAACAGCGCTGGAGCACCCAGCACTCAGCAGTCCAGAGCCCTGGTCTGGCTAATGCTGGGACAGGTCTGGGCCACCTCCCTCTGGCCCTGGGCAAGGCCACCTCCTTGTCAGATGTTCCCTGGCGCCTTAGGGCGCTGGCCTGCTCCACAGCTGGCCCAGGTTAGGTGTGTGGAGCTCGCTGCGAGAAGGAGCTGTAAGAGCTGAAGCCTGTTCCGCCCCTGAAAAGCAGAAACTGAAGAAGGCTGACGGCATCCGAGGGTGTATGAGGAGGAACATTTCCAGCAGATCTAGAGAAGTGGTTGTTTCCCTCTGTTCGGCACTGGTGCGGCCACATCTGGGGTATCGTTTCCAGTTTTGGGCCCCCCAGTATAAAAAGGATGTGGATGTGCTGGAGCAGGTTCAGCAGAGGGCAATGAAAATGATGAAGGGTCTGGAGCACATTGCCTGTGAGGAGAGGCTGAGGGATTTGGGCTTCTTTAGTTTACAGAAGAGAAGACTAAGGGGTGATTTGATAGCAGCCTTCAACTTCCTGAAGGGGAGCTCTAAAGAGGATGGAGAGAGGCTGTTCTCAGTGGTGACAGATGCAGAACAAGGAGCAATGGGCTGAAGTTACAGAGCGGGAAGTGTACGTTGGATATCAGGAAAAACTACTTCCCCAGGCAGGTGGGGAAGCACTGGAATGCGTTACTGAGAGAGGTGGTGGAATCGCCACCCCTGGAGGTCTTTAAGTCCCAGCCTGACAAGGCCCTGGCTGGGATGACTTAGTGGGGGTTGATCCTGCTTTGGGCCGGGGGCTGGACTAGATGGCCTCCCGAGATCCCTTCCAGCCCTGGGATTCTGTGATCTCCCCAGCTGCCAAGCAGAAACCCAGCCCGGCTGTGCTCCCATGAGCCAATGGGAATAAGGGGACTTTGAAATAGGCGGGGTCCTTTCGAAAAGGAGCCCCGTTGGGACGAGCCACGCGGCAGCGAGACACGTCAATTTCGAAGTGCCGCGGCTGCCCGCATGCTAATGAAGTGCTGAATATGCATTTCAGCGCTTCATTAGTAAACTTCGAAATGGCCATTTGCGTGGCCATTTCGAAGTTTGGGGCTAGTGTAGACATGGCCCCACACTGCAGTTACACTGCAACCGGAGTCCCTCCTCCTCCTCCACTGCCACAGGGGCCGTGTCACCCGCACTGCAGTTACACTGCAACCGGAGTCCCTCCTCCTCCTCCACTGCCACAGGGGCCGTGTCACCCGCACTGCAGTTACACTGCAACCGGAGTCCCTCCTCCTCCTCCACTGCCACAGGGGCCGTGTCACCCGCACCGCAGTTACACTGCAACCAGAGTCCCTCCTCCTCCTCCACTGCCACAGGGTCCGTGTCACCTGCACTGCAGTTACACTGCAACCGGAGTCCCTCCTCCTCCTCCACTGCCACAGGGGCCGTGTCACCCGCACTGCAGTTACACTGCAACCGGAGTCCCTCCTCCTCCTCCACTGCCACAGGGGCCGTGTCACCCGCACTGCAGTTACACTGCAACCGGAGTCCCTCCTCCTCCTCCACTGCCACAGGGGCCGTGTCACCCACACTGCAGTTACACTGCAACCAGAGTCCCTCCTCCTCCTCTACTGCCACAGGGGCCGTGTCACCCGCACCGCAGTTACACTGCAACCAGAGTCCCTCCTCCTCCTCCACTGCCACAGGGTCCGTGTCACCTGCACTGCAGTTACACTGCAACCGGAGTCCCTCCTCCTCCTCCACTGCCACAGGGGCCGTGTCACCCACACTGCAGTTACACTGCAACCGGAGTCCCTCCTCCTCCTCTACTGCCACAGGGGCCGTGTCACCCGCACCGCAGTTACACTGCAACCAGAGTCCCTCCTCCTCCTCCACTGCCACAGGGGCCGTGTCACCCACACTGCAGTTACACTGCAACCGGAGTCCCTCCTCCTCCTCTACTGCCACAGGGGCCGTGTCACCTGCACTGCAGTTACACTGCAACTGGAGTCCCTCCTCCTCCTCTACTGCCACAGGGGCCGTGTCACCCGCACTGCAGTCACGCTGCAACCGGAGTCCCTCCTCCTCCGCTGTCACAGGGGCTGTGTCACCCGCACTGCGGTTACACTGCAACCGGAGTCCCTCCTCCTCCGCTGCCACAGGGGCCGTGTCACCCACACTGCAGTTACACCACAAATGGAGTCCCTGCTCCCCCTCTGCTGTCACAGGGGCCGTGTCACCCGCACTGCAATTACACTGCAATGATTGTTGTCTTTCCAGCAGCCCCTCTAATCACCTACCAGGGAGCAGCCTGTCCCTGGGATAGACATTGGAAGTGTAGAAATCGTGCCCCACACGCTAAGGCCAGGACATCAAATATCAGCAGACATAAATGCAGCACTCGAGGATGTGCCTCGTCCCTGCGCCTGCAGGCCAGCTCTTGGCTGACCTGACCTCAGGCGTGCAGGCAGCTGGGCCAGTGGACAGCTGCCCCAAGTGAGTTTGCTGCTCTCGCTGGTTGTGGGGAGGGGTAGGCTGTGGCCACACAACAGGGTTACGCTGCTGCAGGGTAGCCAGGTCTGATTTCAAAGGAGATCTCTTGAAGTTGCTTTCACGCCTGCCATGCCCATGGAAGGGGTGAACGGATGGCGTGCCCAGTTTGTGAACAGGTCAGCTGGAAAACCCTGGAGTTTTCTTTCTCTTTTTAATTCACTGATGGGTGGGAGGGGCTGCGTACTTTCACGTAACATTACCCTTGTGAATGCAACCCGCCAAAGGCAGACGGTTAAGGAGACACAGAGGGCACATAACCTTAACTCTGCCCTCCAGAGACAGCTGCTTTGCAACGCAAGCTCTGCTAAGGAATGCAGAAGCTATTTCTCAGAGCGTGCCATGCTTTCTTTCCCCTGACTGCACTAGGACAGACCCCGATGTTCATGCAGTTAAGGGGGAGTTAGCAACAGCTAGGGCGTGGACGAGGTTTGGGAGACGTTTTCAACCTTGGCTTTCGCCTTGCTGGAGTTTGGGCCCACTGAGATCTGTAACTTGAAAGACAAAAAGGGCCGTGTGGCTGTCTGTGTGGTTAATGAAATTTAATGTGGGTAAGTGTAAGGTAATGCACATTGGGAAAAATAATCCCAATTATACATACAGTATGATGGGGGCAAATTTAGCTACAACAGATCAGGAAAGGGATCTTGGAATTATAGTGGAGAGTTCTCTGAAAACATCCACGCAGTGTGCAGCGGCAGTCAGGAAAGCAAATAGGACGTTAGGAAAAATTAAAAAAGGGATAGAAAATAAGATGAATATCTTACTTTCCCTATATAAAACTATGGTATGCCCACATCTTGAGTACTGCGTGCAGATGGGGTCTCCTCACCTCAGAAGAGATATATTGGCATTGGAGAAGGTTCAGAAAAGGGCAACTAAAATGATTAAGGGTTTGGAATGGGTCCCATATGAGGAGGAGCTAGAGAGACTGGGACTTTTCAGTCGAGAAAAGAGGAGACTGAGGGGCGATACGATAGAGGTATATAAAATCACGAATGGTGTGGAGAAAGTGCACACAGAAAAGTTATTTACTTGTTCCCGTAATATAAGAACTAGAGGACACCAAATGAAATTAACGGGTAGCAGGTTCAAAACTAATAAAAGAAAGTTTCTCTTCACACAGTGCACAGTCAGCCTGCGGAACTCCTTGCCAGAGGACGCTGTGAAGGCCAGCACTCTAACAGAGTTTAAAAAAGAGCTCGATAAATATTTGGAGGCTGGGTCCATAGACAGCTATTAGCAAGGGGTAAGGTACGGTGCCCCTAGCCTTTTGCCGAAGGAGGGAGGTGGATGGCAGGAGACAAATCGCTTGCTCATTGTCTTCGCTTCACCCTCTCTGGGGCACCTGGCATTGGCTACTGTTGGCAGACAGGATACTGGGCTAGATGGACCTTTGGGCTGACCCAGGATGGCCGTTCTTATGTCTGTGTTCGCCCCACCCTCTGGCAAAAAAAGCTAGACCCATAGGTGGCACCCTTCCTTCTAGCCAAGTGGTGACCCCTGTCCCTGCCCCCCTTCCCCAAGCCCCTGCTCCCTCCACCTCTTCCCAGCCCTGCCCTGTCCCCCACTACACCCCCTTTGCCCAAGCTCCCACCCCACTTCTTTCCCATCTCGCTCCAGCCCTGCCCCCCGAGCGCCCCATCCCCACGTCTCTTCTGCCTGGAGCATCCAGCTCTTTGCAGCAGGCAGGGGACACTGGGAGGGCAGGCAGGGAGGAGTTGATCCATGGGGACCCCTGTGGGTGAGAGATGCTGGGAGGAAAAGGGAAGCTGGGGGGGGCTGGCACCTGGTGGGTGCTGAGCAGCACCCACTAATTCTTACCTGGGGGCTTCAGCCCAAAGCAGCCATGGAATGGGCACCTCGGCTTAGACCCGGGAAAGGGGCGGAGGAGCACAACCCAAATGCTGGTTGGGGCTGGGGGGGACCAGGTTCTGAGTGGGGATGGACTGAGGGGCCTGGGGCTAGGCCCAAGGGCTGTAAATCAGGCCGGGGGCAGAGAGAGCGACTAGGGAGGTGTTTGTTACCCCAGATTCTGTCCCCCAGGTCAGGGACTGGGTGATCCCCAGGGACCGGCAGACACAGCCAGATGTCCTGGGGCACCGCATACACTAGCAGAAGTTTGGAGCCTGAGCTGTGGTGGGCGAAGACCCTCTCTGTCAGAGGCAGGCAAAAAACCGGGTCACCTATAAGGTGCCCCAGGGCCGCTGGCTGTTGTTGCGGATACAGACTAACACGGCTACTCCTCAGGGACCTGGGGCATCTGCCGTTTCAGCCAGGGGGCCAGCGCTGTCAGCCCCTGGGGCCCACGACTCCCGGCAGCTGCCAGTGGTGGGACACACGACAGCCCAGCAACCCTGGGCCCACGCAGTGGCTGCCCCACCCACCCCGTTTGGTCAGAAAAGTCACAGCCCTGTGCTCCTGCGAGTGTTTCACCCGGGCTGGTCTGCGACGGAGACTGAAAAGCAGCACAACGACATCTCGGCCTCTGCACAAGTCCTGTGTGTGAGAGCACAAGTATGCAAATTGGTGAGCATGCAAGTGTGCGTGAGGGGCGTGTGGGTGAGTGCATGTGAGCGTGGGTGAGTGTGAGCACACATAAGCGTGCAAGTGAATGTGTGGGTGCACGTGAGCCTGTGAGTGGGTTTGTGTGTGGCTGTGTGAGTGTGGATGAGTGCATGTGAGTGTGGGAGTGTGCGTGCAAGTGCACATGAGCATGCAAGTGCATGTGTGTGAGGGTGAGTGTGGATGAGAGCAAATGAGTGTGGGTGTGTGAGTGTGAGTTCACATGAGCACGCACCTGTGTGTGATGGTGAGTGTGAATGTGTGTGAGTGTGAGTGTGTGCGAGTGTGAATGCACGCGAGTGTGCAAATGTATGTGTGTGGATGTGTGAGTGAGTGAGTGCACGTGAACGTGAGTGTGAGTGCACATGAGTGCACCAAAGGCTTTTATGTAAATTAGGTGGTCATGGGATAGGAGGAAAGATCCTTTCATGGATCGGGAATTGGTTAAAAGACAGACAGAAAACAAAGGGTTGGAATAAATGGTAGATTTTCACAATGGAGGGGGGTAACTGGTGGTGTTCCCCAGGGGTCAGTCCTGGGACCGATCCTGTTCAACTTGTTCATCAATGATCTAGAAAATGAGGTAAGCAGTGAGGTGGCAAAGTTTGCAGATGACACCAAGTTGTTCAGGACAGTCAAAACCAAAAGGGATTGTGAAGAACTACAAAAAGATCTCAGCAAACTGAGTGATTGGGCAGCAAAATGGCAAATGAAATTTAATGTGGGTAAGTGTAAGGTAATGCATGTTGGAAAAAATAACCCAAATTACACGTACTACATGATGGGGTCAAATTTAGCTACGACAGATCAGGAAAGGGATCTTGGAGTTATAGTGGATAGTTCTCTGAAGACATCCACGCAGTGTGCAGCGGCAGTTAGTAAGGCAAATAGGATGTTAGGAATTATTAAAAAAGGGATAGATAATAAGACAAAAGATATCATACTTCCCCTATATAAAACTATGGTACGCCCACATCTCGAGTACTGCGTGCAGATGTGGTCTCCTCACCTCAAAAAAGATATATTGGCATTAGAAAAGGTTCAGAAAAGGGCGACTAAGATGATTAGGGGCTTGGAACGGGTCCCATATGGGGAGAGGCTAGAGAGACTGGGACTTTTCAGTCTGGAAAAGAGGCGATTGAGGGGCGATATGATAGAGGTATATAAAATCATGAATGGTGTGGAGAAAGTGAATATAGAAAAATTATTTACCTTTTCCCATAATACAAGAACTAGGGGACACCAAATGAAATTGATGGGTAGTAGGTTCAAAACTAATAAAAGGAAATTTTTCTTCACACAGCGCACAGTCAACCTGTGGAACTCCTTGCCCGAGGAGGCTGTGAAGGCCAGGACTCTATTAGGGTTTAAAAAAGAGCTTGATATATTTTTGCAGGTTAGGTCCATAAATGGCTATTAGCCAGGGATAAAGTATGGTGCCCTAGCCTTCAGAACAAGGGCAGGAGATGGATGGCAGGAGATAAATCACTTGATCATTGTCTTCTGTTCTCCTTCTCTGGGGCACCTGGCATTGGCCACCGTCGGCAGATGGGATGCTGGGCTGGATGGACCTTTGGTCTGACCCAGTATGGCCATTTATGTTCTTATCTTCTTATGCGAGTGCACGTGAACGTGAGTGTGAGTGCACATGAGTGTGCGAGTGCATGTGTGTGAGGTGAGTGCACGTGAGGGTGGGTGTGTAACGCTGATGTCTGGCCGCGGTCCAGCTGAGCCCCTCCCCGGCCGCGCAGCCTTCCGACCCTCCCGCCCTCGGCCTGGGGCAGAAGCGCTCGTCCCCCCCGCCGCCCTCCCCCCAGGGCGGCACCTCCCGGCGCTGGCGCGGCCCGTGCAAAGCTCCGCTGCGCTCCGCTCCCCGCCGGCACTTCCTCCTCGCCCGCCCGCCCGCAGCGCCCGCCGGGCCCATGGCGCCCCCGGAGCCCGGTGAGCGCCCCCGCCCCCGGCCGGGACCCCCCCTGCCCCCGGACCTACCCACCCGCCAGCTGCCCCCGGACCTCCCCTGCACCCGGACCCTCCCTGTCCCCATCTACCGCCAGCCGGGACACCCCTTCCCCCGGACACCCCCACCCGCCAGCTGCCCCCGGACCCTCCCTGCCCCCCACCTGCCCCCAGACGCCCCCACCCGCCAGCTGCCGCCAGACCCTCCCTGCTCCCCATCTACCGCCGGCCGGGACCCCCCTGCCCCTGGCCCCTCCTGCCCCCAGACCCCCCCCCACCCGCCAGTTGCCTCCAGACCCTCCCTACCCACCAGCTGCCCCTGGACCTCCCCTACCCCCGGACCCTCCCTGCTCCCCATCTACTGCCGGGAGGGCCCCTCCTGCCTCTGGCCCCTCCTGCCCCCAGACCCCCCCCCACCCGCCAGCTGCCTCCAGACCCTCCCTGCTCCCCATCTACCGCCGGCCGGGACCCCCCTGCCCCTGGCCCCTCCTGCCCCCAGACCCCCCCCCACCCGCCAGCTGCCTCCAGACCCTCCCTGCTCCCCATCTACCGCCGGCCGGGACCCTCCTGCCTCTGGCCCCTCCTGCCCCCCAGACCCCCCCACCCGCCAGCTGCTGCCAGACCCTCCCTGCTCCCCATCTACTGCCGGGAGGGCCCCTCCTGCCTCTGGCCCCTCCTGCCCCCCAGACCCCCCCACCCGCCAGCTGCTGCCAGACCCTCCCTGCTCCCCATCTACCGCCAGCAGGGACCCCCCCTGCCCCTGGCCCCTCCTGCCCCCAGACCCCCCCCCACCTGCCAGCTGCCTCCAGACCCTCCCTACCCACCAGCTGCCCCTGGACCTCCCCTACCCCCGGACCCTCCCTGCTCCCCATCTACTGCCGGGAGGGCCCCTCCTGCCTCTGGCCCCTCCTGCCCCCCAGACCCCCCCACCCGCCAGCTGCTGCCAGACCCTCCCTGCTCCCCATCTACCGCCAGCAGGGACCCCCCCCCTGCCCCGGACCCCTCCCACCCGCCAGCTGTCTCTGGACCTTCCCTGCCCCCCACCTGCCCCCAGACACCCCCACCCGCCAGCTGTCTCTGGACCTTCCCTGCCCCCCACCTGCCCCCAGACCCCCCCACCCGCCAGCTGCTGCCAGACCCTCCCTGCTCCCCATCTACCGCCAGCAGGGACCCCCCCCCTGCCCCGGACCCCTCCCACCCGCCAGCTGTCTCTGGACCTTCCCTGCCCCCCACCTGCCCCCAGACCCCCCCACCCGCCAGCTGCTGCCAGACCCTCCCTGCTCCCCATCTACCGCCAGCAGGGACCCCCCCCTGCCCCGGACCCCTCCCACCCGCCAGCTGTCTCTGGACCTTCCCTGCCCCCCACCTGCCCCCAGACACCCCCACCCGCCAGCTGTCTCTGGACCTTCCCTGCCCCCCACCTGCCCCCAGACACCCCCACCCGCCAGCTGCCGCCAGACCCTCCCTGCTCCCCATCTACCGCCGGCCGGGACCCCCCCTGCCCCTGGCCCCTCCTGCCCCCAGACTCCCCCCCACCCGCCAGCTGCCTCCAGACCCTCCCTACCCACCAGCTGCCCCTGGACCTCTCCTACACCCAGACCCTCCCTGCTCCCCATCTACCGCTGGCCAGGACCCCCCCTGCCCCCAGACCCCCCCACCCGCCAGCTGCCTCCAGACCCTCCCTACCCACCAGCTGCCCCCAGACCTCCCCTACCCCCAGACCCTCCCCGCTCCCCATCTACCACTGGCCGGGACCCCCCCTTCCCCTGGCCCCTCCTGCCCCCAGACCCCCCTACCCGCCAGCTGCCTCCGGACCCTCCCTGCCCCCCACCTGCCCCCAGACCCCCCCCACCCACCAACTGCCACTGGACCTCCCCTGCCCCCACCCTGCTGGGACTCCAGGGTTCTCAGCCCAAGGGCCCCGCAGCCCATCCCCTGCCAGGGCAGGGCAGGGCCCATCCTGTGGTCTGGTCCCCAGAGGTGGTGCCGGGCTCTCCCCCACCCCCGGGCTAGGAGCCCCGGCAGCTCCTGCTGTGCTGGTCCGTGTCCTGGGGAAGGACCCAGCAGGGGTCCATACAGGGGCTGCAGACCCGCCCTGGGCACAGTTGCAAAGCAGGCTGGGCCTGGGGGCAGGGAATCCCCCAGCAGCAGGTGGGTATAAGAGGCAAAGGGAGGCACCACCCCCGGGTCTTGGCTCAGCTGCTCTCCCGATTGGGACCCTTCCTGCAGGGCCCCCAGAGGAGCTCAGCTTCTGTTAACTTCCAAGGGAGACCCCTTCCTCTTGCCAGCCCAGGCAGCAGAACATGAACCTGTGGGAGAGCCCATTAGTGGACCAGGCCTGGGCCAGCCCCGAGCTCCTGCCTCAGCCAGCCAGTCAGTCCTGCCTCCATAAGACCCTCCGTTAAACTTTGCTTCAAGCTTTGCGTTCGCTTGTGGCTGAAGATCGTAAAATCAAGTCTCCAAAAATCCCTGCCTAGACCCTGAGGTGCCACCTGAGCGTCCAGCTTCAGCCCCTTGCGCCTGACTCTTCAGACAGAGAAGTTTTAAGTCCTTCAGCAGACAAACGCTGCTTCCAGCCTCCGTCCATCTCTGCTCCCATGGCCTCCACCTGCTGAGGAGAGGCCCTAAAGGGACCGTGGCCCTTTTCTTCCAGATAGTGGGACACACGAGTTTCCCCTTTGACTGCTGACTCTTTGATGAACTAGTTTTAAGAGAAGTATCAGAGAAGAGGCCATGTTAGTCTGTATCTTCAAAACCAACGAGCATCCTGTGGCACCTCATAGACGAACGGATATTTTGGTGCATGAGCTTTTGTGAGCAAAACCCGCTTCGTCAGAGCCGTGAGACATGACTCATGCATCTGACGAAGCGGGTCTGTGCCCACAAAAGCTGATGCACCAAAATATCTGTTTGTCTATAAGGTGCCACAGGACTTCTCGTAGTTTTAAGAGAATCCTTCCCCAAATTCTGTCTCTTACAGGGGAAAATCTTTGTTTTAACATCTAGTGAAATTTCATGAACACATCTTGGTATGGAAATCACCCCAAATAAATCAATGTTGCCTCTGTCTTGCAGCAGTGGACTGTGTGATGACCACATTAAACTGCTCTGGCTGATTGATTTCAGACCATGTCTTTGGTTCAGCGGATTTAAATCCGTAGCAATGTAGAGCCACTCACTGGGGAGGTGCTGAGAGCATATTTAAAATAGAAAATCAGCTTAGAAATTAAGGATGAAGGAAATGTCAAACAGGGATGGGCTGCGCCTATGAGGAGAGGCTGAGGGATTTGGGCTTGTTTAGTTCACAGAAGAGAAGACTGAGGGGTGATTTAATAGCAGCCTTCAACTTCCCCAGGCGGGTGGTAAAGCACTGGAATGTGTTGCCTAGAGAGGTGGTGGATTCTCCATCCCTTGAGGTTTTTAAGTCCCAGCTTGAGAAGGTCCTGGCTGGGATGACTTAGTGGGGGTTGCTCCTGCTTGAGGCAGGGGGCTGGACTCTGACCTCCTGAGGTCCCCTTCAGCCCTAAAATTCTATGATTCTGTGGTTGTGGCCACACTTGGCCAAAACTACGAAATGGCCACGCTAATGGCCAAATCGAAGAATGCTAATGAGGTGCTAAATTGAATATTCAGCCCCTCATTAGCATTAGCACGCTTTTGGGCGCAGCGCGGCCACCCGGGGGTGCTTTTCGAAAGGCCCCCGCACCTTTCAAAATCCCCTTATTCCTGTCGGAATAAGGGGATTTCGAAAGGTGCGGGGGCCTTTCGAAAAGGACCCCTGTGTAGCCACACCGAGCCTCGCACGTTTGAAAGCGGCACTTTGCAAGCTCTGCAGCCGGAAGCGTGCTAATGCTAATGAGGCGCTGAATATTCAGTTCGTTAGTATTCTTCGGTTTGGCCATTAGTGGGGCCGTTTCGAAGTTTGGGCCGAGCGTGGCCACAGCCTGCGTGTTCCAGGGTAGTTCCCGTTGCGTTTTGCAGGACAACCAACTGGCCCTTCCTGCAGTTTTTGTTCGTAAATCTCTGCAGACCTCAGGGCGTGTCCCAGATCCTGTGACGGACGCTTGCTAGTCCCAAGAGCAGCACTTTTCCTCGCATACCTTCTGCAGGTGCATCTCCCCACCCTGCCCTGCCATGGGGAACAGACTCAAGCACCTTTAGAAAGAAATGTTAGGAGAGGGTCCCCCAACAGCCACCCCGGGCCATTTGCTGCGTGTGAGTTCAGGGGCTCAGCTGGAAGGGGGAGCAGAGGGAAGGAGACAGTGGGGAGGGGACGTGGCCTAGAAGGAGCAGGGCTGGAGGAAGGGCAGGGCTTCCCCAAATAGCAGCTTTTCCCATGCCCCAGAGCCTGCTTTGCCGGCCCAGCCTGCTGGCTGCCAGCTGGCCTCAGTTTCCCTCTGCTGACTCCTCCCGGCTCAGGGCTCCCTGCTGCAGGAAGTGCAGGCAGGGTGGGCCACCCCCGTCTCGCCCCAGATCTCCTTCCCGAGCGGGGATATCCCTCCCCCGCCACAGAGCACTTCTTTGCTCCCGGGAGGTCCTGAGCGCCCCATGGCAGCCTCGCTCCGCAGACCCCTGCACCCCCGGACCGCTGGCTGCCTTCCTCCCCTCCCCTCGCTGCCCCTTCGCCTTCCTCTGACCATGTCACCAGAGTTGGGACCACGCCCCATGGCAGTGCCACACCATGGCAGTCTTTCCACCGGCTCCTGGTCAGGACCAGGGCCCCTGGCAGCAGCAGCAGCCCACCCACCCCAGTCCCAAACCTGCCAGCAAGCGAACAGCCTGGCTGCGGCGGGTCTCAAGGGACGGCTGCTGCCCGCTGCTCTGCCTTGTTCCCACGCCTGGCACGGGCAGGTTAGATCTCAGGGGCAGGGCCTGCCACAGGGCCTAATTCATGGGCAAATGAGACCAAGCCCAGAGGGATTCTCCAAGGCAGGAGCCCAGGCAGTGCCCACCACTGACCCTTCCAGCCCAGCATCCTGGCTCACGCAGCGGCCAGCACTGGCTCGGCTGCGGCAGGGAGGCTAAAGAAGCTCTTTCCCTATTTGAGAGCCCCCCATTGAGTGTCACTGTGACCCGGCCTACGGGGTCGTGGCTGCCACACCGAGGGGCTGTGACCCCGCACACCAGGTCACAGCGCCTGGCACAGGCAGCGAACCTGCAGCGTTGGGCTGAAGGCAGTGGTGCCTCTCGGGGGGCGCCTCTCCGATCCCTGGGGATGAGGCAGGCTGTGAATTGCATGTGCTCCCTGATTCTCCTTTGCGTTGGCTCCGCCAGGCAGCAGGGGACCCCCGCAGCGGGATCCGAGGGGTGAGAGCTACGGCACAAGGGCAGCCCTGGAATCGCAGCCACGCCAGGATCAGACCTACCTAGATGAGAGGATCAGCATCCCGGATGTGGGTGGGGTAAGTCCCTGCAGGCCCCCCTCTTCCACCAGCAAGCAGGCACTACACTAATTGCCAGAACTGCAGTCGCAGGGCTGCTCTGTGCCTCAGTTTCCCTTGTTGTACACGTGGGGTCATGCCGTTTGCTGCGGTGCTTTGAGATCCCCGGATGTGCAGCTCCTTGTACAGCACAGAACCAGTGAACTAGGGCCGCCCTGGGCACTGGTCAGAATCCGCTTTGCTGCTTCCACAGAGGGTTTTTAACCACTCCACGTGGCATTGTCCTCGTTTTACCGGTGGGGAAACAGGCACAGAGCTGTGCAGCAGCCGGTCCCGGGTCACCCAGCAGGTTGAAAGCAGAACTAAACCCGAGGTCTCCTGCTGCCCGAGTCTGAGTAGGCACCACTGGAACACACTGCCTCCCCCCCGCTGGCTTTTCCAGGCCCACTGTGCCAGGGCACATATCTGCACTCCGCAGAGCACCACAGCGGGGGGTGTTCCAGAGCCCTGGGGATAGGAGGGCAGCATATTGGGCCGTGATCCCCGTCTGAGCTGGGTCCACAGGGCTATTGCCCTGCACCAGGCCGGAAATGGGGGGCAGTTCTCACTGTTGCTTCCCAGCCAGATGGTGGTGAAATGAGCCTGGCACAGAGTGGTTTTGTGTATTCACCAGTGAAAGGCTGCCCTGGCACAGGCACTGCAACCAGCCCGCCAGTGAAAGGCTGCCCTGGCACAGGCACTGCAACCAGCCCGCCAGTGAAAGGCTGCCCTGGCACGGGCACTGCAACCAGCCCGCCAGTGAAAGGCTGCCCTGGCACGGGCACTGCAACCAGCCTGCCAGTGAAAGGCTGCCCTGGCACGGGCACTGCAATGCTGAGACCTGGGTGGCAGCTTTTGGTTTTTTTTTTAAACAAAGACGTTGCACGTTGGGGTTTTGTGTCTCGGCTGCGTTTCCGGGGAGCTTGCTGTGCAGGCAGGGACAGGCACCCGACATCACGTGCAGAAGTGAAACCCGCTGCGTGGGGAGAGGAAGCGACGCTTCTTCACAGGGGCGACTGGTCTGTGTCCCTGCAAGCCCTTTAACTCAAACGCCTGGAGGCCAGTTACGCTCTCCAGGGGACAGCTAGCACCCCCCTCCCCCTCCCTGGTGCCTAGGGCTGGCTTTCCCGAGGAGCTGGCCCTCAGAGAGCTGGGAAGACAAGCGTGGACGTGCCCGGGACTTCCTGGGGCTGAAAGGATCATCTGAAAAAATTAAAAATCCCTTTCATGTGACTTTCATCCATCACCTCTGGGCCAGGCCCCCCTTGCCAGGCCCTGTCATGGCCCCCACTGCCCCCAGACAGACAGCAGAGCCATCTCCGCTCTCCTCCTAGGCTGAGCTGGGAGAGCCCACCCCATTGCCATGCTAGATGGAACTGATGTAATGCACCAGCCCAATGGGAGCTGAGGCTGGGAAGGGGAGTAGCTCTCTGGGCCGGGGCTGGGGCCGGGGCTTCCTGTCTTGCCTCGTGGCTACTGTGCATGGCTGTAGGGTGGGCTCCTGTGTCCTGTCACTCAGCACCACTGATGTTCCCCTTGGGGATCACTGGGGAGAGATTTGTCTTGGCAGACCCTGCCCCCTCGCATGCCCTGGGCCAGCCAGCCCTTGGCGCCAGGAGCTGGGCTGCCTTTGCCTGCAGACTCTGGGGCTGCTGGCCTGGACAGGCCCGGGCTGGTCCCACCCCGGCCCTCTGGCATTTCCCCAGCCTGCACCTCTCTGGTAAGTCTGGGAAAGCAGAAGCATGAGACCAGAGAGATGCTGAGCTCAGCCAAGGCCGGCAGTGCTGGGTCTCCAAAAGAGGAACTGGGAGACGGGAGCTTGGTGGGGCAGAAGGGACTCATGGGTCACGGAAAAGCAAGTGGGGTGAAAGTGACTCATGAGGGCAGGCACAGGCCTGAGCTCCACCTAGGACGTGGGTCAGCCTCTCCCCGGCCCTGAAAAACATCCTGCCCCAGGGACCTAGAGGTTATGGTGGATGAAAGGCTGGATATGAGTCAACACTGGGCCCTTGTAGCCAAGAAGGCTAACGGCGTCCTGGGGTGCATTAGGAGGAGCATTTCCAGCAGCTCTAGAGAAGTGGTTGTTCCCCTCTATTCGGCACTGGTGAGGCCACATCTGGAGCATTGTGTCCAGTTTTGGGGCCCCCAGTATAAAAAGGATGTGGATGTGCTGGAGCAGGTTCAGTGAAGGGCAACAAAAATGATGAAGGGGCTGGAGCACAAGACCTATGAGGAGAGGCTGAGGGGTTTGGGCTTGTTTAGTTTACAGAAGAGAAGACTGAGGGGTGATTTAATAGCAGCCTTCAACTTCCTGAAGGGGAGCTCTAAAGAGGAGGGTGAGAAACTTCTCAGTGGTGTCAGATGGCAGAACAAGGAGCAATGGGCTGAAGTTACAGAGGGGGAGGTGTAGGTTGGATATTAGGAAAAACTCTCTCCCCAGGCGGGTGGTGAAGCACTGGAATGTGTTGCCTAGAGAGGTGGTGGATTCTCCATCCCTGGAGGTTTTTAAGTCCTGGCTTGAGAAGGTCCTGGCTGGGATGACTTAGTGGGGGTTGATCCTGCTTGAAGCAGGGGGCTGGACTAGATGACCTCCTGAATCCCAGGGCTGGAGGGGACCTCTATGATTCATCTCAACTTGACCCCACTGCAGGCAGAGCTGGGGCCAGTGGAGAGGTCAGCCCCCAGCGCTTGTGAGGTGGGGAGAAAGCAGCCTGACTATGACAGCAGAGGGGCATAGATCCTCCTGCAGCAGGGATCGAACCTACCACTCCCCTAGGCTGGCTTAGAGGAGGGGCTGCTGTACAGCGGGGCCTGGGAACAGAGCCTGGGGCTCCCACTGACCAGGGCGCCCCCTACAGGCCAGCTCCAGTAGTGGGCTATTCGGGGACGCTGCCCCTTCCCCTGGACACGTTATAACCTCTGGCATTATAACCAGCTGCCGTCAATCAGCCGCTGACTCCCAGGGGAGGGTTGGGGGCCGAGCGGGTGGGCAGGGGGATGCAGGGCAGGCAGGAATCTGGGGCAGGGGGCTCACAGCGCGAGGACCGCTTCCCCTTGGCCCTCACCTCCGACACGACTCTCCCCTGGCAGCCGGGCTTCAGCTTCCGGAAGCTCTGGGCGTTCACCGGCCCTGGGTTCCTCATGAGCATCGCCTTCCTGGACCCGGGGAACATCGAGTCGGACCTGCAATGCGGGGCTGTCGCTGGGTTCAAGGTGAGCTCCTCCCTGGGTGCGCACCCCCCCATCCCTCCTGGAGGGCTGGTCCCTGCCCGGCCAGTGGGCGCCGCGGAAGCCGGGGTGGGTCCCATGAGATGAGGCCCCAGGGATCATCCCAGGGGACAGCCCAAGGTCGGATTCACCAGCCCAGCAGGGCAGGAGCTGCCCCAAAGTGCAAAGCTGGGGGTTGGTCCTTGGATACGGAGCTGCAGAGACCCAGAGGTGACAGTGGCTCTGCCCAGCACTCCAGCCTCCCTGCAAGGGGAGTGGAGCAGGCCGGGCCCAGCCCCCGGCAGGCTGGGGTGAACGTAGGAATCAGAGGTGGGCGAAGGCCCCCTGGCCCAGCCGGTGCACAGCACAGCCGGGAGCAGCGGGGTGGCCTGTGAGCTGCTTGAGAGCAGCTCTGCTGAGCGGCAGGGCTCCCCGCCCATCCCAGGGACCTTCCCCAGCCACGGACGCTGGGGGGGGTCTTCTGGACAGCCAGTCAACCAGGCCCTGCGGCCACCTCCCCCCACATCTGCCAGCTGGGTCCTCCTGCCCCCCCAGCAGGCATGGAGGGCGGGTAACACTTAGTGCCACTGGCCCCGTCCATCTGGCCGTCTCACCTGTCCATAGCCTGTCCGCACTTTGGGACGGGGCTGTACAGCGCTGTGCACTCAGGGGCCTCGACCCCAGGCCTGGGAGTTTCAGGCTGCACCAGCAAGCTCCAGTCATGGGCAGGGGAACAAGCTAGCCCCTGCCCCCTCGCATCTGAGTCCCCCCAACACCCCCACTCCCACTCGTGCGGGGTCTGCTGGGTGACTTGGGATCTGGCTCAGCTGGGGTTGGTTCGAAGTCTGGTCAGGGGCATGGAGGGGACCCACCCGGTGCGTGAGGCCGCCTCTCGCAGCCCCAGAGCCACTCGGCCTGCAGGCAGCAGGCCCAGCCCACACCCTGGAGTCAATGGGAGCTGTACCCCTGACTCCCCTGGGAGCAGGGCAGGGCTGGCGTGCTGGGGTGAATCAGCCAGCACGTGGCTGGCTCTGCAGCTCCCGGTGCCTCTGTGGGCTGGGCTCTGCGTGGGCCAGGGCTGCCCCTGAGAGCCGGTCCCATCGCTCCTCCAGCTGCTGTGGGTGCTGCTCTGGGCCACCATCCTGGGGCTGCTGTGCCAGCGGCTGGCGATCCGGCTGGGTGTGGTCACAGGACTGGATCTGGGTGAGGTCTGCTACCAGTACTATCCCAAGGTGAGTGCCGTGCGGCGCTGGGGTGCAGGGGGGAGCCTCGCCTGGGGGGTTTAAACCTGTGGCTGGATTTGGGGGAGCTGGACGGAACTGGCTGCAGTATGAGATGGTGCGGTGCCAGTACACGCCCGCGCTGTGCGGGCTCCGGGGATGCCCCTCAGTCCTCACCTGCAACCCCCATCTGTCCCCAGCCGTGCAGCCAACATGTGGCTCATTCCCGAGAGAATTAGCCAGGGTTTAGGGCAGGTCACCCTGAGCCCATGGCACGTGGCTGGCGGGGTTCCCGCTACCTTTTCCCATCCATGTGTGGAATAAATGTTATGTACACTGAGGTCGGTGCAGACGTGCAGCTGTGAAAGGACGGGGTTCTGGGCACAGCAAGAGAAATCAACCCAGGCTCATATCGGGGCCACTCACAGCCCAGGCTGGGATTTCCTTCTCACTAAGGCAAATCCAGCCAGCCACACAGCCCCTCTGCCAGCCCCACTGGCCAGCCAGAAGCCCCACAAGCAAACCCACAGACCTCCCAGATGCTCTACCAGCCCAGAAGAACAGCCCCCAAACTCAGGCGAGGGGTTCTGAAACCTATTTCACCAACAGCACACAGATTCTTCTCATCTGTGTAGCTAATCAAACTAGGGGGAGAGGTAGATACGTTGGAGGGTAGAGAGAGAATCCAGAGGAACCTGGATAAATTGGAGGACTGGGCCATAAGAAATCTGATGCGGTTCAATAAGGAGAAGTGCAGAGTCCTGCACCTGGGGCGGAAGAATCCCAAATATTGTTACAGGCTGGGGAACGACTGACTCAGCAGCAGTACGATGGAAAGGGACCTAGGGGTTATTGTGGATGAAAGGCTGGATATGAGGAAACAGTGTGCCCTTGTAGCCAAGAAGGCTAACGGCGTACTGGGGTGCATTAGGAGGAGCATTTTGAGCAGATCTAGAGAAGTAGTTATTCCTCTTTATTCGGCACTGGTGAGGCCACATCTGGAGTATCGTTTCCAGTTTGGGGCCCCCAGTATAAAAAGGATGTGGATTTGCTGGAGCAGATTCAGCGAAGGGCAACAAAAATGATGAAGGGTCTGGAGCACAAGACCTATGAGGAGAGGCTGAGGGGTTTGGGCTTGTTTAGTTTACAGAAGAGAAGACTGAGGGGCGATTTAATAGCAGCCTTCAACTTCCTGAAGGGGAGCTCTAAAGAGGAGGGGGAGAAACTGTTTTCAGTGGTGTCAGATGGCAAAACAAGGAGAAATGGTCAGAAGTTGAAGAGGGAGAGGTGTAGGTTGGATATTAGGAAAACTACTTCCCCAGGCGGGTGGTGAAGCACTGGAATGTGTTGCCTAGAGAGGTGGTGGATTCTCCATCCCTTGAGGTTTTTAAGTCCCGGCTGGACAGGGTCCTGGCTGGGATGATTTAGTTGGGGTTGATCCTGCTTTGGGCAGGGGGCTGGACTAGATGACCTCCTGAGGTCCCTCCCAGCCCTGGGATTCTGGGATTCTGTAATCCACCTCCCAGAGAGGTGGTAGTGACATTGATGGGCAAAGCCAACCTGCCCCACACAGTGCTTTCTACACCAGGAGCTTAGGTTACTATGAGCAACATAACTATACAGACATGAGCTGCTCCTGCAGACCAAGCCTAGGAAATGTTGGAGTGGTCCGTACTTTGCAGGTACCACACAAAACGATGCTGAAGAACTGGTAGGTAGCACTGTTCACGCTCAGTCAGTATTGTACCACTGCCCTAATGTGATGCTGCATATCTCTCTGCTGTTGCTGCCTTTCCAATATGATATAAAACCGACAAAACCCAAACACCACACTCGCCAGACCTTCAGATCTAAACATCTAAAGGTTTAGTGACACGAAAGAAAGAACAGGGTTAGAGAGAAGAATTGTTCAAGTGATAGTAACAGAGAGGGAGCCATGCTAGTCTATACACTATCAAAACAAAAAGCAGACACGTAACACTTCAAAGACTAGCAAAATAGTCCCACGAAAGCTCATTACCTAATAAATTATTTTGCTAGTCTTTAAAGTGCCACTTGACTGCTTTTTGTGCAAGTGATAGTTTACATACACCAATAACAGTTATTGATGCAGCCAGCGATACTAGTTGCGGATTCTTGGAAGTCTCTGAAAGCCCATTCCAAGTTACATAGTCTTAGTTACTGGAGAATTGTAGATGTGGCCCGCTGGGGTCAGCATGTTGGCTCATGGATACTTGGAACGGGAACCAACAAAGAACAAAAGAAGGAAGTCCAAGATGGACACTGGTAGGTCCACCTCATGGTTGTCCCTTGTGTCAGGACCAAGCCCCTTCTCCTTCCCCTCAGGCCCTTGGGGGTCAATGTCATCTGGCCCAGGTAAGCCACTGTGGCAGACTGCCATTGGTCACTGGTTTGGCCAGCCCGCCCCGGTCATTTACACTGCAGGTGGGATGGAGATCTGAGCATCTGATTTCAGTTCCTTTGCTCAGCCCAGGTCCCCTGACCAGTGGGCGGCGTTCCATTGCCAAGTCCCACCTTTCTGGAATGTAGATTTGCCATCTGGGCATCTGGTTTCTGCCCCGTTGTTCAGCCCAATGTCCCGGCTGGGGCTGAGTTCACACATCCCATTGTGAATCTCAGCACTGAACATTTTCCACTAAAGCTGCAGAGCTAAACTCTATAACTTTACCTCCCTACATGGCACAGACATATAAGTAGCCTACACAGATTCAGGGCACCCTCAGCTTTCATTAGACACCTCACACAGCTCCCCCAGCACACTGTTTGCAGGGGGCATTAGAGACAATAGACACGTCATATGGCTTCCATACACAGCATAACAGTCCAGTCACAGGACAGCAGCACCAGGAGAAACACAGGCTGCTGGCTGGAGACGCTCTAAGAATCAGCTGGGTGGCACCTGAATCTCTCCTGGGTAGCCCAGCCAAGTGCTCAGCTTGCATGGGACTGGGCAAACAGCCCTGAGGCTCTGAGAGCAGCGCAAGTCCGCGCCAGGTCCTTGCCGAGGGGATCACAGAATCCCAGGGCTGGAAGGGACCTCAGGAGGTCATCTAGTCCTGACCCCTGCTTCAAGCAGGATCAACCCCCACTAAGTCGTCCCAGCCAGGACCTTGTCCAGCCGGGACTTAAAAACCTCTAGGGATGGACAGCCCATCACCTCTCTAGGCAACGCATTCCAGTGCTTTCCCACCCTCCTGGGGAAGTAGTTTTTCCTAATATCCAACCTACACCTCTCCCTCTTCAACTTCAGCCCATTGCTCCTTGTTCTGCCATCTGACACCACTGAGAACAATTTCTCACCCTCCTCTTTAGAGCTCCCCTTCAGGAAGTTGAAGGCTGCTATTAAATCACCTCTAAGTCTTCTCTTCTGTAAACTAAACAAGCCCAAATCCCTCAGCCTCTCCTCATAGGTCTTGTGTTCCAGCCCCTTAATCATTTTTGTTGCCCTCCACTGAACCTGCTCCAGCACATCCACATCCTTTTTATACTGGGGGGCCCAAAACTGGACACAATATTCCAGATGTGGCCACACCAGTGCCAAACAGAGGGGAACAACCACTTCTCTAGATCTGCTCGAAATGCTCCTCCTAATGCACCCCAGGATGCCATTAGCCTTCTTGGCTACAAGGGTGCACTGTTGACTCTTATCCAGCCTTTCATCCACCATAACCCCTAGGTCCCTTTCCAGCGTACTGCTGCTGAGCCAGTCGGTCCCCAGCCTGTAACAAAGGTTGGGATGGCTGATCAGAGGCTGGGGTGGGTGTCGGTGGGGCATGTGGTTGCCTCTCTTCTTTGTGCAGCTCACCTGAGCTGCCGGCCTGGACACGCCCTTCTGGAGGCAGGGAGCTGCTCCCCCCGCAGAGCTCTCTGCAGTCGGGGGAAGGACGCTAACCCGCCGTATGTTGCACCCCAGAGGAGAGGCCCCAGTGATTCTTCCGTGATCCCCTAAGTCCCAGAAAACCAGCCCTGACCCACACTTCTGGTGGCGACGTGTCGCAAAGGAGCAGCCAGCTGCAAAGAGAACCACCTGCTAGTGGTTAGAGCGGCAGCTCTCTGGGTTCTTTGTACAGCCCTAGAAAGGGGTTTGCCGGGGAGACTGGGACTGGGGACTTCTGGGTCCATTCTCCGGTGGTGGGAAGAGCAGGGCGTGTGTTGCTAGAGCCGGGAGCGGGGACTCCTGGCCTCTGTGCACGGCACCGGGGACGTTTCTGACCCTCCTTGGCCCAATCCACCTGCCCTGGGGGCCTCCTGGGTAGCTAAAGTGCTAGAAGGCCCCAGCCAGGGTTCCTCACTGCGGAGCTGCCCCGTCGGCTGCAGGTACCCCGCGTGCTGCTCTGGATCCTGATCGAGATCGCCATCGTCGGCTCCGACATGCAGGAGGTGATCGGGACGGCCATCGCGTTCAGCCTCCTCTCGGCCGGACGGTAATGAGCCCCTGTGCTGCAGCTACAATTGTTCCTACGGGCTGGGGGGTGCTGGGCCTCAAGCCCAGGTGCCCTCAGCCCCCAGCCCATGTGCCTGCTCCCTGCGCTTGCATCAGAAGTGGGTCACTTTCCCTGGGGTATTACCCAAGCCGTCTAGCATGCCTGATCCTCTGTTAGCAGCCCTGAGACCAAGTGCAGGCCCAGCTGGTTCTAAGACTGGCAGGATCAGCTCGGGACGTCAGCCTTGCCTGTACTCCGAGGCCTCAGCTTGAGGCTCAGGCAGTCCTGAGACTGCCTGTGGTTTTCAGGGGGTTAACATGCAGGACCCAGGGGGTCAGAGTGGGTGGTCATGCCAGCTCCTTTTGGCCTGTGGGTCACGGTCTCTCGACATGACCTGCTCTTGAAGCAGAGCCCTGGGGCTTGGTGTCACCCTGTGCTTGGCGTTACTCAGCGCTGGGACGAGTCTCCCAGCCAGGGAAAGTTCAGCTGAGCCGCGCGTTTCACATGCCGAGGCAAACCCTCCCTTGGTCTCCCTCTTGCAATGCTTGGGCCCTGCTCGCCCCGCATGGAGAGTCAGGAATGAGCCTCCCCCACCTTCACCAGAGCCGTAATCTCTGTGATTCCCCCCTCAGCATCCCCCTGTGGGCCGGAGTCCTCATCACCATCGTCGACACCGTCTTCTTCCTCTTCCTGGATAAATACGGTGAGTTGGCGTAAGAGGGGTGGGGATGGGGACAAAGTACTCCAAAAAGTTACTGCAGTGAAAGTGCAGCTGCTTTCACTTCTGGGTACTTGAGTACAGCCAGGGTGTGACGTGTGTAGGGGGGAGCCTGTACTTTCACTCGAGCAGTTTTCCAGAGGGACACTGGTGACTTGTACTTAAGTACATTCCCCCCATACAGCTGTACTTTTACTCAAGTAGCTCTGGGGTACTGTTTCGGCCCCTGGTGAGGGGCAGCAGGTGCCATCTGTACCCTTCGCTGCAGGGCACTAGGTGAAGAAGCTGCAGAGCAAGGTGCTTTTTCCCAGGCTGGTCAGTTTCATACTTCCTTCCTTGTCAGTTTCATGCACCTCTTCCCAGCAGCCCCTGCAGACACCTCTTGGCTACCATTTGGCTGTCCCTGGGCTCTCCCAGGACCGTTCTAAAAATCAGCTCAATGCTTAACAAACTACACGCACCCCCACCCTGTTCCGTCCAGGGTGGCTTCGTCTCCGACCTGCTGTCCTCTCAGCCAGGACCCAAGTAAGAGGATGGATGTAGAGAAATTGGAAAGGGTCCAGAAAAGAGCAACGAGAATGATCAAAGGTCAAGAGAACATGAACTATGAAGAAAGGCTGAAAGAATTGGGCTTGTTTAGTTTGGAAGAAAGAAGATCGGGGGGGATGTGATAGCAGTTTTCAGGTCTCTAAGAGGGTGTCATAAGGAGGAGGGAGAAAACTTGTTCTTCTTGGCCTCTGAGGATAGAACAAGAGGCAATGGGCTTAAACTGCAGCAAGGGAGGGTTAGGTTGGACATTAGGAAAAAGTTCCTAACTGTCAGGGTGGTCAAACAGTGGAATAAATTGCCAAGGGAGGTTGTAGAATCTCCATTGCTGGAGATATTTAAGACCAGGTTAGATAGATGTCTATCAGGGATGGTTTAGACAGTACTTGGTCCTGCCATTGGGGCAGGGAGCTGGACTCGATGGCCTCTCGAGGTCCCTTCCAGTCCTAGTGTTATATGATTCTGTGATACACCTAAGAGGGGGCGGGGGGAGACACAGAGCACATAGGGCAGGGGTCAGCAACCCATGTCCTGGGTGCCAAGAGTGGCACCACCTGATTTCCATTGGCACGTGAGGCCTCCCCCATGGGGGCTTGCTCAAAGCCATGCACCTGTGCATTAACAAGACCAACTAATGCTACCACCCCCCACCTGACCGGTAACTCTCTGAATCTCTGTTTATGAGCAAAGCTGTTGTAAGTAGGATGATTAGTGACTTTAAAAAGTATCACCGGCACTTACAGAGGTGCAAAGGTCAAATTTCAGCACCCCACCTGGGAAGGGTCGCTGACCCCGTCCCAAGCAGATTTGCTCCAGGGGGCCTACCAGCAACGAGGGGGTGGAAGAGAGATGGGTCTGATGCAGCATGGTGCTGGGTGGGAGCCAGACCGCCACACTGGGTCAGGTGGAAAGGGGAAATGTTGGGCTGCAGGGAGGAACCTGGAACCAATCTGATTTTAACGAATGGCCTTGGCTCACAAAGCGTGATGTGAGTGACCCAAAGTCCGGGGGCGTTGCCAATAGCAAGGAGGGCCAGGATAGCCTACAGGAGGATATGACCCACCTTGAACTCCGCTGTAAGAGCATGAGTGAGCTTGTGCATCTGGGAACAGGAAACGTTGCCATAAGCCGTCAGTTAACTGCAATTAACACGTGCGATTACCTCAGAAAATGAATAGCAGATAAAGTGGAGCCCGATTAATCACAGGTCTAATCACACCACTAAGCAGCAGAATGAGAACCAAAATGTAGTGACTATTTTGAATGCTTTCCTCCATTTTCAAATGCATTCATTTCAGTTACAACGCACTCAGTGGCTATGAGTCAGGCTGGGTAAGGAGGGGTCTCCCTCGCCTGTTTGTCAGAGGCTGGCAATGGATGGCGGGACAGGGATCGCTTTGGTGAAACCCCATTGTGGCACCCGGAATTGGCCGCTGGCAGCAGACAGGATGCTGGGTGGGAGGGGCCTTCAATCTGACCCTGTCTGGCCGTTCCTATGTTCTTCCATAATATGAAGGGTTCAGCGCTCACCTGAGATTATTATTTTTGATTACAAACATTTGCACTGTGAAAACGACAAGAATGGTAATTTTCAGTTCCCCTCCAACAAGCCCTGGAGTGCTCTGTCTGTCCACCGGGAAGGCGCAACTTACGCATAACTGCACTCAAAAGCAGAGCGATGTCAAACCTCAGCGCCAACAAGTCCATCCAGTCCTACTTCTTCTTCAGCCAGTTACAAAGCCGCACAAGCTCGGTTTCCTTTGTGGGAGATGCTGCTGAGGGCTTCTTATTTAAAATGTCACCAGAAAGCGGGGAAAGGCTTTCATCCAGCACTGGTGTACCTGCCAGGTACGCTGACCATTCCGACAGCCCGCCCTGCTTTGGCATCTGTTGCAGAGGACATGCTCCCATGCTGATGCTCGTGAAGAAAACAAGGCGTTAATTACATTTGTGACTGAATGCCTGGTGTGTCTCCTGCTCTGTTCTACCCACATGCTGCTGGTGTAGTTTGCATGAAGGCAGTCTCAGAGGGAGACCCAGTGAGGGTGGCTGTACGTCCCGTTTGGCCAGGGCAGTCCATTTTCTAAGCCCTATGCTGACTGTCCTGACCCCCAGCAGGGCAGTGAGGGACATGTGGGGGCAGCAGGAGTGGGGCAAATAGCATTGCCAGCCCTGGGCAAGAGATAGAGAGCAGCTCAAACCAGGCCAGCCCTACACAGGAGGGTGTAAAGGGGTCTTAGCCTGGCCCCCCAGCCTGGAAGTAGCGGAGTCCCTTGGGCCTGTGGGGCAGGCAGCTGAGGGGGCTTGGGGCAGTCCTGCATATAGAGATGAGAGGGGTGTTAGGCCAGCCCAAGGAGGTGTCCCATTTAAAATATGCATCTCGTGAAAAAAGAGCAAACACCATTCCTGGGGAGCCAGCCCCCATCCGTGTGAAAGCCCCGTCCCTGCACCTGTGACCACAGCCCCAGAAAGCACCCACGTGAGACTGCTAAAGTGATCTGCCACAGCCCCTGCCGGGGGGAGGAATCTGTGGGGCAGCCGTGTGCAGCACCCGCTTTCCAAAGCCTTAGGGTGACCGTGCAGCCCCCTTTTTATCCAGGCAATTCCTTATTCAGCCCGTTTCACAGGCGTCCCGACTCTTTTAAGAAAATGAGCAAGTTGTCCCTTATTTCATGGGGCTTTTGTTCCCCAGCACCCAGCTCCTTGCGGTGGCAGCCCCCACTGCCAGAGAGCCCCTCTCCAGGGGGGCTGCCCTGTTCCTCAGAGCCCTGCGCCGGCAGGCTGCACAACCCCCCTCTCCCCGGTACACCCTGCGGGGAGGCTGAAGAGCCCCTATCCCTGGAAGCCCGGTGGCCCATATTTGGCATAGGGAATGTAGTCACCCCTATTAAAACAGCACCATTCCGGTGCATAAGCCACAGATCTTGAACCACCCAAAAAAAAAAATCCACCTTCCACTGGTGGCACCGGACTCCGATGGTGAAAATGAACGTGCGTTGGTCCACTCTGCTTTGGATTGTTATCAAGCAGGACCCATCGTCAGCAGGGACACACATCCTCTGGGGTGATGGGCAAAGCCAGAGGAGACATGTGAACGTACCACATCTGGCACATAAATGTCTTACGCTGCCAGATACGACAACTCCATGCGAACGCCAGCTCTCGCTTTCAGGGGCTATTGTAAGCACGAAGCAGACACTAGCATCTCCCATAAGGGTACACAAAAAGGTAAAGGTAAGGGGGGATATGATAGAGGTATATAAAATCATGACTGGTGCGGAGGAAATAAATAAGGAATTATTTCCTCCTTCTCACGACACAAGAACTAGGGGTCACTAAATGACATTAATAGGCAGCAAGTTTAAAGCAAACCATATTAAATATTTTTTCATGCAACACCCAGTTAACCTGTGGAACTCCTTGCTGTTGAATGTTGTGAAGACCAAGATTATAGTGGAGTTTAAATAAATTCATGGGGGATAGGACCATCGATGGCTGTTAGCCAGGATGGGCATGGAAGGTGTCCCTAGCCTCTCTTTGCAAGAGGCTGGAAATGGGCGACAGGGAATTGATCACTTGCTGATTTCCTGTTCTGCTTATTCCCTCTGGAGCACCTGGCATTGGCCACTGTCAGAAGATGGGACACTGGGCTTGATGGACCTAGGGTCTGACCCAGTGTAGCCGTTCTTCTGTTCTTATATTAAACAAGCTTGTTTTTTGGTGCGATTGGCTGAACAAGAAGTAGGACTGAGTGGACTTTTGGGCGTTCAAGTTTTGCCTTGTTTCACTTTTGAATATCGTTATTTTTGAACAGAAGGCTATACCTGTGAGCTCAAGGTTCGTGCTAACTGCACCTTTTTACAGTGCAAATATTTATAATAAAAAATGAGTGCAAAGTGCATGCCCTTCCCTTTGTGTTCTGTGTTGTAAGCGAAATCGACCTGGGCACAGAGGAGGGCTACTTAGCTGCCCTGAGGAATGGAAAACTGGCTTTATGAGAGGAGACACAAAGAACTTGGGCGTGCCCCACCTACGCAGCGAAGCGGGAGGGGAGATGGGATTGCTCCCCATAAATATACCAGGGGGAGGGGAATTCTTTAAGCTCAGAGCCAGTGTGGGCCCCACAACAAATGGGTATAAATTGGCCAGGAACAAGTTTAGGCTCGAAATCAGCGAAGGCGTCTGGCAGCGAAGTGAAGCTCTGCTGCAGACTCATAAGAGGAGCAGTGGGGCAGGGGACCCAGTGGCTTCCAGGCTGTGCTTCACTGAACCAACCAGCAGCCACGGAGCACTTGGAAGACTGACAAAATGGTTTATTAGGCAAGGAGCTTTGGTGGGGCAGACCCACTTCTCCAGATCGCAGAGCGGTAGCTGTATTAGTCGGTATAATTTATTAGGTGATGAGCTTTCGTGGGGCAGATCTGATCTGGAGAAGTGGGTCTGTCCCACGAAAGCTCGTCACCTAATAAATTATACCGACTAACACGGCTACCCCTCTGAGGCTGTGCTGGGTAAGTTTATGGAGGGCCCGGTCGGATGGGACTGTGGCTGAGCTCTTGTCTGCCAGCATGGAGTGTCCCCCAAGGGCCAGGGCTGGGGCACTCTGTGGGGAGAATTCGGAGTCACTTGGAGAATTCTTTCCCCGGGGATCTGCTTGGTGGGTCTTGGCAGCACCCTCAGGGTCTAACACTGCCAGACTGGGGGTCAGGAGGAAATTCCCCATCCCCAGGGATGGGTAGCCAGTGACCCAGCTGCCCGAGGAGGCTAGTTCCCGGCTCCTTCCCTTCGGCTCCTCCCCTGGCAGGTTCCCAGATCACCTCCCCCACCCCCTCCCAGTCCTGGTAGTCCAGTCCCAAAGCACCATCTGGCCTGGTCTCAGTGCCGGGTGGCAGGGCAGCCCCATCCCTAGCGGCCAGGGTCCCTGCGGAAGGCAAGTCAGCCAGGGCAGAGCGCTGGGAACAGCGGGAGGAGCCAGGCGTGGGGTGGAACCTGGGTGGGGCCACGCTAGGCCGTTTGGGGGGTCAGAGCCCCCTCAGTCCTGGCTGCCCATTCCTCTGGGTCAGACTGGCAGAGATGCCGGGAGTTTTCCACTTTCCTCTGCAGCCTGGTGCTCAAGTCACGGGGTGGTTTGAACAGGAGCGAGTGGCAGAAGGGCTGTAAGCTGAAGTCTGTCCGTGGAGATCTGAGGGGGGGTCGGTTACTCCGCCGGGGCTCGGGGGCCCGTTACAGGCGTGGGTGGTGAGTTTCTACACCTGAGAGTGGGGAGGAGGTCAGGCCAGGTGAGCCCCTCTGGTCCCCTCTGGCTCGGAGCTGTCTGCCAGAGCCCAGCTGCAGCCTGCAACCCCCCCGCTCTCCTCCCGCAGGGCTCCGGAAGCTGGAAGCCTTCTTCGGTCTCCTCATCACTATCATGGCCATGACGTTTGGCTACGAGGTAAAGAGAAATTCCCGGCTCCTGTGTGCTCTCGCAGCCGCTCCCAGCCCTGGCGTGCCAGCCGGGGGGGCACCGCACGGAGTTCCGGCTGCAGAGCGGCCCGGGCGGGGAAATCCACAGCGGTCACCTGTGGGAAATAGCGCTACCAGACTGGGAGGCACCTCCTGGGCCCAGCCCTGCCCGCCCGTCCTGAGCAATGCTCGCCCTCCCGCCGGCCTGCCCGCAGCCGATCCCACGGGCGGATTGTAGGGTCTCGGTGCATGTGCTCAGTGGGATCACAGCGGTGGGGTCGGCAGCACCGGGTGGCACTGGTGCAGCCCTCTGGTCTTACAGCCGTGCCCGCCGGTGGGAAATCTCCCTGCACTGGGCAGGGCTGGGGCCGGGAGGGGCAGCTCCACGGACGGGGGCTGTGGGGTGGCAGAGCACAGACAGGTTCCTCTCTCCTCTCTCCCGGGCCATCGTCAGCACGGGCAGCCCCTGTGTCGAGGCTGCAGGCCGGCGCCCAGACCCAGCTGCCGCTGGCTCCCCGGAGGAGCTTTGCCAAGGAGATATTTCGGGTGGGGTCCTGGTCCGCCCCCCAGGGGCTGCCCAGTCCGTGTCGGGAGAGGTGACCCCCCTTCCAGCTGCCGTGCTCTTCAAGTGAGGCGCTGCCTCTTGGCTGCTTGTGCTCGTGGGAGGCTCTGGGCCCCAGCTAGGGCGTGTTGCGGCGCTTTGCTGTGGTCTCACCGGTGGGGAGCAGGTCCTGCTAGACAGCCCAGCCCTGGGCTGTGACCTCGGCCGAGCCAGACGGGCTCCTGGAGCAGGGGAAGGGGGCTGCCCCGTCGTTGGCCAGCCGGGGTTATCGTAGCTCCACTGGGCACTGCCAGCAAGGGCAGGGTGGGCCATGGAGCTAGAGCCATAGCCCGCCCCCTGGGGCTGCCCTGCAGGAGCCCTGGCGCCGGCAGCTTGCTGTGCCCCGGGGGAACCTCAGCTCGGCCCGCCTGTCAGGGTGCCAGGCCAGCGCACGCAGCAGATCCCTTGTGCCCAGGCGGGCCCCAGCTGCCGCCTGCTCACCCCCGGCTCTGCCCCCAGTACGTGGTGGTGCGGCCTGACCAGCAGGAGGTGCTGAAGGGCATTTTCTTCCCCTACTGCCGCGGCTGCGGGCGGGAGGAGCTGCTGCAGGCTGTGGGCATCGTGGGAGCCATCATCATGCCACACAACATCTACCTCCACTCCTCCTTGGTCAAGGTGAGGGCCCAGGGCGCCAGGCCGCTGCCCGCCCCCTTTGTCCCCGGGCGGGAGGGGGCTCTTCCCTAGCCCCCCGGGGGCCAAGCGTGGGTCACAGCCGGCTGCTGCGGTGGGGGCATGGGTGCAATGCACTAAGCTGCCAGAGGGGGGCACTGTTCCACTCGCAGCCCCTGCTGCCCCCGGGTGGGTGGGCATTAGGGGCTGGAGAGCGAGGCAGGGGAGTGAGGGGCCGGCCCCTGGCACCCTGTGGGGGGGCCGGAGGGCAGCGCCCTGGGAACAGGAGATGGACACTTGGCTCCGTGCTGGGAGCAGGGCGCCAAGGGCGGCCCCCCCACACCACATCCCCCATCGCCCCATGAGCCGAGCAGGCCGTCCCCGCTGGGGGCTCGGCCCTTGCCCTGGAGCCAGCGGCCCTGACCCCAGCCGCCGAGCCGGCTGTGCGGGGAGGGGCGCGCACCTGGCTGGTGTAACGGTGCCGTGCGCTGTGCCCCCGCCCAGACCCGAGAGGTGAGGCGCTCCGAGAAGCGGGAGGTGAGCGAGGCCAACAAGTACTTCCTGATCGAGTCCTGCATCGCCCTCCTCGTCTCTTTCCTCATCAACCTCTTCGTCATGGCCGTCTTCGGCCAGGCCTTCTACCACCGCACCAACCAGGACGTGGTGAGTCCGGCCGGCCGGGACAGGCGTGGGCCTTCTCCCTGCGCCGGGCATGTGCCTCCCACGCGGAGGAGCCGCCTGCCGGCCTGCACTTCCCAGCAGTTCCCGCACCCGAGGTAGCTTCTGGCTCAGCGCCCTGCCCTGGGACAGGCCGTGGGCCGCTCCTCAGCTGCCTGAGACCTTATTACCCCCCAGCACCCTAGTGACTCCCAGCAGCAGCTGTCCTGGGGCTAGAACTAAGGACGACCAGACGGGATCAGTCCAAAGGTCCATCCAGCCCAGCGTCCTGTCTGCCGACAGCGGCCAATGCAGGTGCCCCAGTGAACAGCCCAGGGAATCAGCCAGCGATCCCTCCTCTGTCACCCATTCCCAGCTTCTGCTAAACCAGGACTGGAGACACCAGCCCTGCCCAGCCATGAATTTCTCTAGCTCTTTTGCAAACCCCGTTACCGCCCCGGTCTTCACAACCCGCTCCGGCGAGGAGTTCCCCAGGGCGACAAACTTCCTTTTGTTAGTTTCAAACCTGCTGCCCATTAAGGTCATTGGGTGGCCCCTGGTTCTTCTGGGAAGACACAAATAACTTTTCCATCTTCACTTTTTTCCTCCCCCGTCATGATTTTCTGCAACGTCCCCCGGGATCTCCTTTTTTCTAAGCTGAAAAATCCCAGGTTTTTCATCTCTCCTCGCACGCGCCCGTTCCAGCCCCCTGGCCGTTGTGTTGCCCTTTTCTGACCCCTTCCCAACGCCGAGATCTCTCTTCTGAGCTGAGGCGACCGTGTCTGCCTGCGCTGCTCCAGAGGTGGGCGCACCAGGGGTTTCTACCGAGGCAACCAGGGATTCTCTGCCTCATCCTCCGCCCCTTTTTCAATGGTTCCTCGCGTGCCGTTTGCTCTGTTGGCCGCGGCAGCTCGCCCTGCGGGGTGATTCAGAGAGCTCCGTACGGTGACGCCAAGATCTCGCTCGTGAGCAGCCACGGCTAATTCAGCCCCAGGCTTTGTACGGCTCCTGGGATGAGCAGTAACGTTGCTCTGCCGCGCTCTTGCCTGGTTACCCTGTCGCAGCTCTTCTCAGCACGCTTGGGCCTTGGCTTAGCATGTGACCTTCCCCTCCAGGTCACCACCCCATGAGCCAAGGGGGCAGCTCCCCGCAGAGCCAGCCAGGAGGTGCTGTGGAGTAGAGGGCGGTGGGGAACACGCCACCCAGCTGTGCGGGGGGTGCAGCCCCTGGGGGGCTGGTCTCACTGGGGGTGGGGGGTTAGTCAATGCACGCTCAGCCCCAGGTAGTATTCAGGGCAGAGACGCAGGCAGGAGTGGGCAGCCCGCCGTAGGGCCAGCCTGCTCCTGCCCCCTACCAGTGCCCCGAAGCCCCCAGCCCAGCAGGGGCCCGTGCCAGGCAGCCTCCTGACCAGCAGAGCCCTGTGTTTCAGTACAACGTGTGTGCCAACAGCAGCGTCAGCCAGTACGCCTCCATCTTCCCCCGCAACAACCAGACCGTCTCCGTGGACATCTACCAGGGGGTGAGTCGGGGGCCAGGAGCCCTCCCTGCCCCCGGTGTAGGGCTGGGCTGCAGCAGGGGGGCAGCGGCACGGAAACTCCTTGGCCTCATGGGTTGGGGGGGTTGTCCCATGTGGTCTCCCAGGCCAGGCCCTCGTCCCGGCAGCACCTCTGAACAGCAGCACCAGCTTCAGGTTCCAGGCCCCCAGCCCCCTGCTCCCTCCCGCACACACTCGTAACCCACCTGCCCAACACTCCCTCGGCCTGGCACTGCCCCTCCAGCTGCCAGCCGACCCACGGGGTCCCTGCTGCCCCGACCTGCCAGCTCGGGGGGGAGAAGCTGGACGCAGAGCCAGCGCCCCGCCCCACCAGGGAGGAGTTGGGTTTGTGCCCTGCTAGAGCCGGCTCTGCTCTGTTCCTCCGGCAGGGTGTCATCCTGGGCTGCTACTTCGGCTCCGTCGCCCTCTATATCTGGGCGGTCGGGATCCTGGCAGCTGGGCAGAGCTCCACCATGACCGGGACCTACGCTGGGCAATTTGTCATGGAGGTGAGACGGGCTGGGCTGGGCTGGGCTGGTACCGGTACCGCCTGGGGACTGGGCTGGGCTGGACTGGTACCCACTGGGGACAGGGCTGCCTGGGCTGGTACCGCCTGGGGGCTGGGCTGGGCTGGACTGGTACCACCTGGGGGCTGGGCTGGCCTGGACTGGGCTGGTACCCACTGGGGACAGGGCTGGCTGGGCCGGTACCGCCTGGGGGCTGGGCCGAGCTGGGCTGGGCTGGGCTGAGCTGGTACCGCCTGGGGGCTGGGCTGAGCTGGGCTGGGCTGGGCTGAGCTGGTACCGCCTGGGGGCTGGGCTGGGCTGGGCTGGTACCAGTACCACCTGGAGGCTGGGCTGGGCTGGACTGGTACCCACTGGGGACAGGGCTGGCTGGGCTGGTACCGCCTGGGGGCTGGGCTGGTACCGTCTGGGGGTTGAACCTGCGCTTCCCCAGAGACCCACGGGCTTCTGTGCAGGTCAAGTCTGGGTTTGTGTAATGGCGTTTCCAGCCCTTTTTGCTGCAGAGAGACACCTCCAGCAGTGACCCTGCTCCCTGCCTGAGCCTGCAGACAGCCTGCCTCTGACCTCACAGCACTGCACCCGTCTCCCCAGCGGGCGTTGACTCTGGAGTCTAATGACACCAACAGCTGCACTGTTTAACTGTGGTGCTGCTGAGCCTCCTGCCCGAAACATCTGGCTGCTCTCGGAGCTCAGGGTTGTGGGTGAAACAGAAGGACCTGCTCCCACTCCAGCCCGCTCGGCCCCCTGAGAGGCGCAGAGGGGGAGACCCTGAGGTCTTGGGCGCCCCAGGAGATCTGTGCACATTCCAGCCTGTGGCACTTAGATCACCTCCCTAGACTCCCCTGGAGCTTTTACTTGGAGAGGTCGGCCTGTCACTGCCCCCTTCCAGCCTGTCGGGCTGAGCTGTTACGCACAGCTGCTGTGTGCACCCCAGAGGTGGCTGCATTTCAAGCTGCCTTCGTGTCTGGAGCTTGCTGCTGGGTCGGGCTCTTTGCAGGAGGGGAGCTGAAGTGACCCAGGACTGTGTCATTCACTGAATAATCAGTGACCTCGCTGGGCGGCTGCGGGGACTGCACAGCCCCACCAGGTCTGTCCCAAAGCAAAGCGCTGCTCAGCCAGCCCTGCGGGCAGCTGGTTCTCCCAGTCCAAGCAGCAGAGAGACCCGGCTCCCCAGACCACGCCAGGGCAGGGCCACTCACTGGGCGGGTGGGGGAGTCGGGGAGGGGCGTGACCTGGTGCTGCGAAATTCCCGACAATGGAACCCTTCATCGGCCGAGTTCGGGGTGTTCGGCCTAAGCCCCGGGAGGGAATCGGGCGTCTGAGCGAGGAAGAGACCAACTGGAGGAGTGCGACAGACCCTCACGTGCAGCTTGGACAGAGCCTCCCCACTCCTGCAGCCCCTTCCTGGGTGTGGGCCCTGGGCACCCATCCCCCCCAGTCCTGCTGGTGCCCCTCATTCCCGACCCACAGCCCCTGCCAGCCCAGCTCTTCCGGTGCCCCTCGCGCCCAACCCACAGCCCCTGCCAGCCCAGCTCTTCCGGTGCCCCTCGCGCCCGACCCACAGCCCCTGCCCCCCTGGCCTGCCAGTGTCCCTCACTCCCGACCTGCATCCCCTGCCCCCCCGCCCTGCCGGTGCCCCTCACTCCCAGCCCGCAGCCCCTGCCCCCCCGCCCTGCCGGTGCCCCTCACTCCCAGCCCGCAGCCCCTGCCCCCCACAGCCCTGCCAGTGCCCCTCACTCCCGACCCGCAGCCCCTGCCCCCAACAGCCCTGCCAGTGCCCCTCACTCCCGACCCGCAGCCCCTGCCCCCCCACAGCCCTGTCAGTGCCCCTCGCGCCCGACCCACAGCCCCTGCCCCCCAGCTCTGCCGGTGCCCCTCGCTCCTGACCCACAGCCCCTGTCCCCCCGCCCTGCCGGTGCCCCTCACTCCCAGCCCGCAGCCCCTGCCCCCCACAGCCCTGCCAGTGCCCCTCACTCCCGACCCGCAGCCCCTGCCCCCCACAGCCCTGCCAGTGCCCCTCGCGCCCGACCCACAGCCCCTGCCCCCCAGCTCTGCCGGTGCCCCTCGCTCCTGACCCACAGCCCCTGTCCCCCCTGGCCCTGCCAGTGCCCCTCACTCCCGACCCACAGCCCCTGCCCCCTCTGGCCCTGCTGGTGCCCCTCACTCCCAGCCCGCAGCTCATTTTGCATTTCAGCCCCTCCGTGCAGGGCCAGGCCTTGCTATCTCCGAGCGAGCCCCCTGCCCCACGCTGGCTATGCCCTCACCAGGCTGTGCCGGCGCGCTTTAACCTGCCTTCCCTGGGCCGGGAGGCCCATGGCGGGCGGGGCGGGGGCAAGGAGCCCCATTAACTTGTGCGTGCCCGGTACAGACATGGCCCTGGGGCGGCGCCCTCCAGCGGGCGGGCTCTTGGGGGGCAGGGGACGTGGCTATTTCGCAGTGCGTGCGGGGGGTGTGTGTGGGGTGTCTGCTCAGCTCTGGGTGCTCCAGGGATTAACAGCCAGACCCTGGGTGGCGGGGGGCGTCCACCTGTGCAGACATGGTGACTCTTGGGACTGAATTGTGCCCCGGGGGGTGGGGGCTGTATGCTGGGGGTGCTGCGCCCACGGGTGAGTGCGGGCGATGGGGGGGCACTGAGCTGAGCCAGGGCTGGGTGTGGGGGCAGAGCCAACGTGGGACTGGGGCACAGGGCTGAGGACGGGCAGGAGATGGGCAGCGGTCGGGGTCAGCGCTCCTGCAGCCAGGGCCTAAGCTCAGCATCTGCAGCCTGCGCGGGAGAGGGGCCGGCCCTGGCCGGGGAGGGGCCGTGGCACCTGGCCACAGACCAGCCACCGCACGTGGGGCTCGGGGCCCAGCTCCTGGTTTCGGCAGTGGGGGGCAGATCAGGCTCCGGGGGCTGTTGCAGCAGCACCTGCAGGTGGTTCTCCCACACTGAGGGCCCCACTTTGCACCCCCACCCCCAGGGTTTCCTGCAGCTGCGCTGGTCCCGCTTTGCCCGCGTGCTGTTCACCCGCTCCTTCGCCATCCTCCCCACCGTCTTCATCGCCGCCTTCAAGGACGTCAGCCACCTGACGGGGCTGAACGACCTGCTCAACGTGCTGCAGAGCCTCCTGGTGAGAGCTGGGCCCAGGGGGGGGTGCACACAGCTGGTGGGGGGGCCACCCTAGGCAAGGGCAGGTGCCTGGGAGCCGGGCACGTGCCAACGCTCCTGCTCATCTGTTTCCATCCGGGTGCGTGGAATAAATTTTGTTGAGTGATGCGCGGATGCGCACCAGCCACGGAAACACGCTGCCGGCCGGGGGCTCTCTGCTGACCAGCCAGGCAGCACCTGAGTCTCCCCTGGGCAGGCGCCCCAGAGCACAGCTGACGGGCCCCTGCTCCCCTCCCCGTCCTCTACCTTGCAGCTGCCCTTCGCTGTGCTTCCAGTTCTCACCTTCACCAGCATGCGGCCGCTCATGCAGGAGTTCGCCAACGGCATGTGAGTATCCGTCTGCGCCCGGCCCCCGCCCCCGGGGCACAGGCGGCTGCCTGGCCCCCTGCGAGCAGACCCCACCCCCCCCCCGCGCTGACATTGACAAGCGGCAGCTCCCGCAGCTTCGGGGGCATTTGGGTTCCAGCAGGACCTGGGGGTGGGGCACAGCGGGGGGCAGGTGGGCAGGCCGGGCACGTGGCCGCCGAGGGCCTGGGCCTGCCGGAGCCAGGCCAGCCGTGCGGGGGTTGGGAGCAATGCCCTGCTGCGCGCTCCTGCATGGGGGAGGCCGGCCCAGGCAGTGCCAGGGAGGGGCCGGGCCGGGCTCATGGGTTCTCCGCTCTCTCCGCAGCATCGGGAAGGTGCTGATGAGCCTCATCACCGGGCTGATCTGCATCATTAACCTCTACTTTGTGGTGGTCTACATCCCCACGCTGGGCGGCCTGGCCTACTACGTCCCACTGGCCTGCGTGCTGGCCGGCTACGTAGCCTTCACCGCCTACCTGGTAGGGCTGTGGGGAGCGGGACCCCGGCAGCACCGGGCGGGGCTGTGCTTGGGGCCAGAGGGGGTCAGGTCCTGGGAGTTCTTGGCCCAGCCAGGACCTTCCTGTCTCTCCCCAGCGCCGGCTCAAGGGGACTCTGCTGTCCGAGAGGGGCACGAAGGAGGGACCCGCCCCTGGGTTCTCAGGGCACCTGCTCCCTGCAGGGCTGGAATGGGGCTGGGGAGCCCCCAGCCTGGGGCAGACCAGAACCAGCTGCTGTGTTAGCCAAACACAGGCCCAGTCAGGAGTGGGCTTGGTACCTGGTTCTGCCCCTCCCGGGCAGGTGGCTCAGGTCAAGGGCTCAGATGCCCCTGGACTCTGGGGTGGAGGGGTCACTAGGCCGTCTCCCCCGCTTGCTCCAATGCCCCCCACAGCCCCTCGTTAACTCCCTTTCCCCGTCAGCAGCTCACCCGGGCTCCTTCTTGCCCCCCCAGATCTGGACGTGCTGCATCGCTCACGGAGCTGCTTTCCTGGCCTGCAGACGCCACAGCCAGTTCTCCTACGGGCTCCCCTCCAGCGACCCGCCAGACAGGGCGGGACCCCGATGATGGGCCGGGCCCCTCCCAGCCAGACTCTCGCGCCCCAGGACTGGGCTGCGTCTGGGTCTGTGTGAACCAGCGCCAGGGCCCTCGTGGCTGCAGCAAGGCGATCAGGACTGGGCCCCCCCCCGGACTGACTCACGTGCAGCCCCCTGGGCATCCCCGTCGCAGCAGCTGTGGGTGTGCGGGGGACAGCACTGACCAATCAGCACCTGTTGATACCGCCTCCGCCCCCAGCATAGGTCTGGGGCTGCTCCCCAGTCCTGGCCCGCTGACAGGGCTCCTTTTATTTTCTCCAGCCGGGGTGGAATAAATTTTGGTCTGCGCACAGAGACGTGTGACATGCACCACCCACAGAAACACAGGCTGCTGGCTGGGGGCGCTCGGCTGGGCGGCACCCACAGCTTTTCATGTGCACAGCTTAGAGAGAAAGCTGCCCATGCCCAGCACTGCTCCTCAAACTCAGCCTGGCGGCCCCGGCTACACCAGCCGGGGGCTGTCCATTAAACAGCCCCCACGGTGCACCTCCGTCGTCGTCCCCCCACACCCCGTCCGTGCAATAATGGCCCTACGGCCACAGGAGGTAACTAGCCCCTGGAGAATCCCACGGTGTGGCCGAGCGGGGCAGGGGCCAGCAGCTGTGGATGGCAAGAGTAAGAACTTTGCAAGAGACTCGGCCGAGGGGACATTCATGTCACAGCCCTGCCAGCCTGGAACTGCCCAGGAAGCACCGATATTTTAATAAACGTGATTTGAAAGGTTCCCTCCATCTACTGGTCACTGGGCATTGGACTGAGCCTCCTACAAGGGTCCATTGGCGCTCTTCACTGTCGGCCAATGCTCATCCCTAAGCACGTCCCAGGGCAGCCTGGGATACAGCCACCTCTGGGGTGGTAACAGAGAGGAAGCCGGGCTAGTCTATACACTGTCAAAACAAAAAGCAGTCAAGTAGCACTTTAAAGACTAGCAAAATAGTTTATTAGGTGATGAGCTTTCGTGGGACAGACCCACTTCTTCAGACCTCTGGGGTGGAGCACAACAGACATAGTCCAGCAATGCTAGTCACCAGCAGGGGGGTGTTGCCTAAGGACACCCGGCCAACCCCTTCTCCAACAGTGTGCGCCCTGGGGGTTGACAATGACCCGGCAGCGCAGACGGGGTGTAAGGGTCTCACTGGCCAGGTCCTGTCACTGAATACTGCAGAGAGCTCAGCCCATCTGCTTGCAAAGGAGGATGGCTGGCAGGGCCCGCAGGGAGGTGAATTGAGGAATTCCCTACCTGACACTTCGAGCACGAGGCGCCCTCCAGCCCTGGACCACCAGGCCCACAGGGACCCCACCCTCTGCCTGCGGAGGTGGCCTGCTAGTTGAGCCGCTTCGTTTACTTTACCTTCGTTCCCATTTTTTTGCTGCTTCCTGCTGCAGGAAAGCCCCTGAAAGGGTTAAAACTGCAGGGGGTGGGGGATCTGCTCGATTTTCCCCTTAGAAATATAGCATCTGGTTTCCCTGGAGGATGCGTTGGAAGGCTCGGCGCACCTGACCGCAGACACAGAACCTTTACCAAAGACTGCCTTTCTCCCAAGTGTGTGTCAGGCATTGGTGTTAACTGCTCCAAACAAACCCACCTGTTTGGAGCTGTCTGGCTTAAAAAAAAAACCCTCAGTGGCTCAACTCACTTGCTCCTTGAATGTCATAAGGTCGCCTGCTCCCCTCCTGGCCAACACTTGAGCAGCTGCCGTTAAAAGCTATCGGCTGACTGATCGCTGGCTACAGCCCCAAAGCTGCCCCCCTGCTTGATGGAAACCAAGCAGTCCTGCAGTGCCTTAAAGACTAACCCATGTATTTATTAGGCCATGAGCTTTCCTGGGTAAGACCCACGGCTTCAGCTCCAGAGCAGGTAATGAGAATCCAGGGTTCACGTAGGACCAGTGGGAGGAGGAAATGAAGTGGGATGGGGCCAGGCCTGCCGATATCAAAGCGGGGAAAGTGCCCTGGTAAGCCACGATACAATGGAGATCTCTGCTCAGCCCCAGGGGTAATGTGTGGAATTTGCAGCCGATAGCAGAGCCCCACCGGGGCAGCATGTCTCCATTGGTGCCACACACCGCCCGCGCCCCGGCCCACTCCGTGGAGGGCTGGAATCTCGGGGGTGGCCCCTTCTGGAGCAGATCCGGAGGCGAGAACCACGGCACTACAGCTCCCAGCATGCATTGCAGAAAGGTGCAGCCGGGGGAAAGGCTGGCTCCAAATGGGGAGTCCAGCCCCACGGACCTGTCTCTGGGAGGGTACCCGGGGAAGCGGCGGCTCCGCTGGCTGCAGCCAGGGAGCAGTGTGCACTGGAAGAGGGTGGCAGCGTTCCCGGCAAGCTGAGCATGTGGGTGGCTGCCCAGGAGAGAGTCAGGTGCCGCCCAGCTGATGGGCAGAAAGCCCACACACGTTTCTATGGGTGGTGCACATCTAGGCATGCCTCAGTGCAAAGAACAAAATGCATTCCACCCCTGGATGGAAACAATTAGAGAGCCCTGAGTGGAGGCAGGGCAGGGATGCTGAGAAGCAGCCCACCACCCCCAGCAGGCCTAGCAGCAGGCACTGGGGTCAACCCCCGCCCGTCCAGTGGGGATCAGTGCGATGGCTTGGTTGGCCCTGTTGCACTGGCAAGGAGCTTTCGGCAGCAGGAGGCTAGGGCAGCAGCTACCTGCAACCAGCAGGGATGGGGTTAAACAGGGCGTGGCGTTCCCCATCTCTGCTCAGCACTCCCCACGGCCCCCCAGTGTCCCCTGAGCCGGGCTGCAGCATCTTTGGCCACATGCAGCTCTCTGGAGCAGGCGGCTGCTCCCACCACTGTTAATTGCTAAGAGCTTGTAAACGCACCTCCGTCCCCAGTGCAGCCGCCTAAGTGAATTAGCAGCCCCAGAGCTGCTCTCCTTCCCATTAGTGCTGAGAACGGGGACCTCCCCGGCGTGCTAATAGCCCTGCTCTCAGCTCTACTCAGCCACAGGGAAAAGCCCTAGCGCGTGCCTGCCAGCCCTGCCCAGCGTAGCATCCACAGCCTGTTCCCTGGGCCTTTGCCCACATCCCAGTCTCCCGGGATCTGCCAGCCCCAGGTAACTGCTGGTTATTACTCCACGAAAAGACTTCAGGTAATTCCCCAGGCCTTGCAATGGTCCTGCCACGTTTTCTTTGCTAACGTGGGCAGGACACCTGTAGGCAGCAGCTACCCTGAAGAGAATCATTCCAGCCCCGACTCAGAGAGAGACCAATGCAGACCAGACTGCACTGGGGGTGGTGAGCACAGCCCTTCGACCCAGCCCTTACCCAGACTCTAAGCCCTCGGCCTGCAGCCAAAGAGAACTAGTGGGCCCTGCTGGCGAGACCTGGGTATTCTCACGCGGGGGGGTTGCGTGCGTCGCCCAGAGGGAGAAAACACAGCTGCTGAAACTGATGGCGCCGTAGAGGAAAGGGAAGGCCCCAGCCCGGATGGGACTTGCCTACAGTTACAGCGAGCAAATCAATGACATGGCAGGAGATAGAGCCTGGGCCCCAGTCACCAGCACCTGCCCTCAGATGCTGCTTCCTAGCAGAGTCTCGGTACCACGTTGTATAGCGGGACGGCGTCAGTCCGGGGGCGGCAGAGCTGCAGCCTGATAAGTCCCAGGTACCCCTGGGTCTTTGGCTCCCAGACCACCAGTCTCTGGCTTGCCAGCTACAGGAGAGCCCCCTCCCTGCTCCCTGCCAGCAGCCACCTCCAGCAGGAGGGCCCTTGTTCTCTCTGTGGAGGGAATCCTTGGCCACCGCTGCAGCATTCCCAGCATGGCAGCTGGAGTCCAACCAAGCAGCCCAGGCTAAGCAGCAGGTCCTAAGCCTCGCACCCGAACTACGACTCCCAGGAGGCACTGCACCAGCACGGCGCTGGAAAAGTTTTGCTTCCCGGTTGAAATATTTTGGCTCCAAATTTCCCACCCGCATTTTCCCATCTGTGTTTTCGTTCTCAGCAGCGCGACGCACACGGACGTGCACCGCCAGTAGAAACCCAGGCTGCTGGCTGCGGGCGCTGGGCTGTTCTGCTGGGCGGCAGCTGAGTGGCACCACTGCCCACTAGCTCTGCTGCATGCAATGCAAAAACCAAATACCCAAGGGGGCAAACATCCGCCAGGCAGGTTCTGTCTCTCGCCACAGGCCAGGCAGCAGCACTCAGCACCAGAGGGCCTGGAGCTCAGTCACTCCCAGCTGTGGCCATGAAAATAACGGGAAATTGGACTATACGAATGGAATTACCTTTTGACCTCTGGGTGTATCATTGCACAGTGACTCGAGCCACAGGGCTGGAAGTGCTCCCACAGCACAAACACTACAAGGCTGAATCATAGAACTGGAAGGAACCGTGAGGTCCAGGAACCCTCACGGCAGGACTAGGGACTGTCTAGCCCACCTGACAGGTGTCTGTCTAACCTGCTCTTAAATATCTTCACTGATGGAGATTCCACAACCTCCCCAGGAAACTTATCCCAGTGTTTCACCACCCTGACAGGTCAGAAGTTTTTCCAAAAGTCCAACTGAAACCTCCCTGGCTGCAGGTTAAGCCCAGAGCTCCTTGTCCTATCGCACCACTAATCTTTTAGCTCAAAGAGGCTAAAAAAATGGCTTTTCAACATTGATATTTTAACGTGCACGTTTCTTCTCCGATACGCCCAAGGGAAGATCGGGACACGTCCAGGGTCTCTGAGGGAAGGTTACAAACCCAGCAGTTTGGTGGAGTGGGCCATTCTGTTCATGACCCGAAAGTCTGTTTTACTGAAAAGTATCAGAGAGGGAGCCGGGCTAGTCTGTCTACTATCAAAACAAAAGAGCAGTCCAGTAGCACTTTCAAGACTAACAAAATAATTTTTTAGGTGATGAGCTTTCGTGGCACAGACCCACTACTTCAGCCCAGAGCCAGATCAGAACAGACTCAATATTTAAGGCTCAAAAATGCAGGTCTACAGAGCCTGCAACCTCAGCACCCTCCTTTATGGCAACGAGACTTGGACCCTGTACGCCCACCAGGAAAAGAGGCTGAACGTCTTCTACTTGCGCTGCCTCAGGCGCATCCTTGGAATATCATGGAAGGACAGAGTGACCAACACCGCTGTCCTCGAGCAAGCTGGAATCCCAGCCATGCACACCCTCCTCAGGCAGCGTCGGCTCTGCTGGCTTGGCCACGTCCACAGGACGAATGATGGAAGGATTCCAAAAGACATCCTGTATGGTGAGCTAGCCTCTGGCAAAAGACCTCCCGGACGCCCCCAGTTGCGCTACAAAGATGTCTGCAAGAGAGACCTCAGAGAGGTAGACATCGAGCTGGACAACTGGGAAGAACTAGCAGACGACCGCAGCAGATGGAGGCAGGGGCTACACAAGGGCCTTCAGAAGGGCGAGATGAGGATCAGACAGCTAGCAGAGGAGAAGCGAGCGCACAGAAAGCACAATAAGGACTTGCCAGACACCCACCACATCTGCAAGAGATGCAGCAAGGACTGTCACTCTCGTGTGGGTCTTCATAGTCACAACAGACGCTGTAAATGAAGTCCTCAATTGAAACTATAAAGGGCGCAATCCATGGTCTACGCAGACTGAAGGTGCTACTGGACTGCTTGTTTGTCTTTTTACTGAAAAGGAACTTTGAGAATTTACCGAAAAGGAATTTTAAGAATTTACCGAAAAGGAACTTTAAGAATCACCTGCAAAGAGAGGCTGCTGAACTCTCTTTTATATTCAAATTCGACACATTAACATGTGGTTTGAACCAGGACTGCCAATTACCTGGGTCATGAAAACAAACAAGCAGTCCAGTAGCACTTGAAAGACTAACAAAAACAATTTATTAGGTGATGAGCTTTCATGGAACAGACCCACATCTTCAGACTATAGCCATGCAAGAACAGATTATGATCTGAAGAAGTGGGTCTGTCCCACGAAAGCTCAACACCTAATAAATTATTTTGTTAGTCTTTAAAGCGCTACTGGACTGCTTTTTGTCTTCATACAATATAGGCTAACACGACTTTCTCTCTGTCACTTTTAAACCCAGGTCTGGTTAATCCTGAGGCGGGAACCCGGTAACAAGCCTCTGATCTGTGAGTGGCCGGTTGTTCTCCATATCCAGTGAAAGCAAGACGGGAAGAACGGGGCTTAATCCAGCCAGGGGAAAGGAGAGGGGAGATTGAAAAAAACTTTCTAGCAGCTCTGAAACCAGCTTCCCATGGAATCCCCAGCCCTAGAGGGTTTGCACTCACGCTGGACAAACCCCGCTCAGGCAGGGCTGTCCAGGGCCCTGGTTCCAAATGTTTTTCTCATGACCCACTTGAAGAAAAGTGTTGACGCTGACAGCCTAGCAGAATTGTATCATTCGGCTGGAGCATGAGCTCCGAGGTGGGACTGAGGATGTGGTGTTTGGGGTGCAGGATGGGGCTCCAGGCTAGAGAGAGTGGCAGAAGGGTTCAAGGTTTTGGGAGGGGGCTGCTGGCTGGGGCAGATACCATCTGGGGTGCAGGCTGTGGGATGGGGCCAGGGATATGGTTTTTGGGATGCAGCAGGGGGTTCCAGCCCAGGGGATGGTGCAGAGGGGCTCAGGATGGGGGAAGGGTTTCTGGACCAGGGATGCAGACTCCATTTGAGGGTGCAGGCTCTAGGGTGGGGCTGAGGATGAGGTGCTTGGGCTGCAGGAGGGGGCTCCAGGTTTGGGGGGCTCAGGGCCAGGCCAAGAGGTAAGCCTACCTTAATGCACCCCGTTACTCCACAGCATGACCACCCTGGGCCTAGCAGTCTGCGACCCTGTAGGGGGGCACAACCCTCACACTGAAAACGACTGGCTGGGGGGAGCTGGATCTGATGCCTCCCCCAGCCCCTCCCAGCCAGACTCAGTGACTGCACCTGAGAACAGTTTGGCCGGGGAGAAGTGGGCTTGCCAGCTGCAGAAAGGGGAAGAGGGACACCCCAGGGCTCCCAGCTGGGACCTTAGAGATCAGAGGTTACGGGGGGGTCACAGGAAGTGGCCAAGGGACGGGCCAGGGCTCTCCCTGCCACAGGGTGCCGCTTTCTCCCTTATTAGGAGCAGCACCTGCCCGAGCCAAGGAGGGGAGAGGAGGAATGACCACGGTGTCCCCAGGGGAATCAGCTCTCCCCAGCTGGGCCAGGACCAGCTACCATGGGTCCCCCCCAACCCCCAAGGCTGCCTGGCTGGATGAGCACGTGGCAGATCTGCCCCCAGCCTGGCAGGGGAGAGGTGAGATGTGTGACGAAATCCCCGCCCCCCGTGTCCCCTCCCCGCCCCGCCCCACGTCCGGAGCCTGGGCTCGGGGCTCACTCCCCACCGCTGCCCCGAGCTCGCTGGGCCCTGGCTCGCTTGGGAAGCGGCAAGGCCTCCAGAGCCGGCCCCGTGCGCCCGCTGCGGCGGCTCTGGGGGGGGGCGGTTTGCAGAGGTCGCTCCCCCCCCGCCCCACGCAGGGCGCCGCAAGCGGCCGCTCTGCCCGTGCGCTTCCCTCGCCGGCCGCGGGCGCTGGTGTCGCCCCTTCGCCCCGGGCCTGGCGCGGCTCTTGCCAGACGCTCCCTGAGCTGTTTCAAGGCTCCCCCCTCTCCCCTTTGCCCCAGACCCCAAACTCCTCCTCGCTGGCGACCGGGGGCGACTTTTCGCGCCTCCCCAGCTGCCCCGCTTGGCTCCCGGCCCCTGCGCCCCTGCCTCGCTCCGCGGCGGCCGGCGCGTCCCGGGCGAGCCCCCAGCGCCCTGGGGCGAGGGGCCCCCTGGAATCCGGCTGCTCAGCCCCAGCTCCCGGGCTCCAGCGCTTGTTTATGTGAAGAATTTCTGCGCCCTTAAAAGGGCGATGATGGTGGGGGCTGCGGCCCCCCACCGCCGGGGGTCTGGCAGGGGAACGCCCCGGGGCACGCAGGCAGCTCGCTTGCGCCCCCGGGGGGAGGTTGCAGTGGGTGGGGTGACCAGGAAAGAGTCCAGCGCACCCGGGGCGTGGGCAGGTGGGGCTCCCCTGCGTGCAGCTCTTGGGGGGAGCCGGACCGCAGCTGTGGGCCCCTCCAGTCCAGGGCAAGGCAGGGATGGGGCTACAGCTGGGCTGCTCTGCTCAGATCCTGCCAGAGAGAAGCCAGCCTTGGACGGGTTTCCCGAGGGAGCTGGACGGGTCTCAAGGTAGCTGAGGCAGCGGGGCCCTGAGGATAAAAGGAGCCCAAGGTGGGAGGGCTGAAATCCAGATTCAGGGGGGCCTTGCACAGGCTGTAGGGAGTGAGCCTGCAATACACCTGGGAAACAGACCGGGGCGGGGGTGGGCCCAAGTGGGCTGCTCCAGCTGGCCAGGCCCACAGTTTAACCCCACTGGGCTCGGGGCCTCTGGTGCTCTTCTCGAGGCTGTCCCGTGTGGGGCCAGGGGAGAGGAGCGTCCGGGGCAGCTCTGCCACCAAGGGGAGCTTCACGTTCTGTTCCCGGCACGCAGGGGTCTTCGCCCCGGTGGCAGGGAGATCCGTGGGCTGGGGCCGGCTCCCAGGGCGGCTCTGTCTCCTGCACCTAACCGCTGCCCTTGCAGCCTGCCAGCCTCGCTGTTCGTGGGGCCCTGGCGATGGAGGAGTCAGTCTCTGGGGCCAATCACAGGGGGATATTGAGACAGAGACCCTGCCCTGGGCTCTGTATCCCTGAGGTGCCAGTGGGGGGATGGGCCCATACCACCAACTGGTGCTGGGCAGGCAGGTTGCAGTGGCTGGACCTGCTGGCGCCCTCTGTGAGTGGGTGGCTCTGTCTGGGGTGAGCTCCCATTTACATGGGGCACAGCAGCCCGCTCTGTGTGAGACAGGGCAGCGTGCGGGTGTCAGGGCAGGTACAGGGAAGGATGCTTGGTTGCCACGGCCGCTTGGTTGCCACGGCCGCTTGGGCATCGGTGGGAAAGAAGGGCCCAAAAGCCCCTCTACTCTGTGGCTGATGGGGGTTGGGAGCCAGGAGCCCAGCGGGAGGGACGGCTCAGTGGTTTGAGCATTGCCCTGCTAAATGTGGGGTTGTGAGCTCAATCCTTGAGGAGGCCAGTTAGAGACTGAGCCAAACAGAGAGCAGGGCTGGTGCTTGGCTCTGCCAAGAGGTCGGGGACTGGACTTGCTGCCTGGCCCCAAGGTCCCTTCCGGCTCTGAGATGTGTAACCACTTCCATGGGTGGATCTCAGGCTGGAAGGAGCTGCCTTTCTTTCCATGGCCCTGTGGGCTGCACAGAGACTCTGGCCCAGCCTCTGGGAGTGCTGGATGGCTCTGCACCCAGTGTGAGAAAGGCTGGTGCTGTGTTGACTGTGCTTCCATTCACCCTAGCAGCCCTTAGAGGTGGGATGGACAGACAGACTCATCCTCTGCCCAGTGAGCTGAGGACAGACAAATGTCCAGGGGCAGCCAGCCCCTGCACTGTCTCCTGGCTTCTGTGCAGTGAGTGGATGGCTAATGAGGCTCACTATTAGCAAATCCCTCTCTCTCATAGGAGAACAGGGCCCGCCCATAGCCTGGGAGGGGCTGCCTCTGCCAGCCTGAATGGTTTAGTAGGAAAGCTGCTCTTGTGGAGGGGAGATGGGGCTGGGCACTCCCTTTTCAGGCTGCAGCCTGCAGATGCTGCAGGGGCCCAGCGTGCAGTGCTCCCCAGGGAGGCTAGTGGAAGCTGCAGTGCATGCTGGGAGCAGTGCTCAGACATGGGGAGGCTGCTATACCATCTCCCCACTTGGCACAGTGGAGGGGGGGGTGGCTGCTGTGCAGCCAGACTAAGGGGCTGGGGGACCCACTGTCCAATCACCCATGAGGGGCACAAGGGTGCTGGACACCCACAGACCCCTCCTGCATCCCCTCAGATCAACCTCAGGGCAGAGACTCGGCGGGCAGGAAGTGCCGTAACCCTGCTGATCTCAGTGGGGCTGTGCTGATTTCCGAAGGGCCTGGACCTCTGACCTGCTCCAGTTCCCCTCCCAGCCCCAGGCCTGCTGAAATGGGCGCCAGGCTCTGGGCTGTCAGCCCCCCAGGCTGGCCGGCCAAGCATCTGCACGCCACCCAGCCCAGGTCTCGGAAGAGGGACGAAGAGTAGATTCCAAATACCAAGCAGTCCTGCAGCACCTTAGTGACTCACAAATATATTAAGTCAGGAACTTTCATGGGTACAGCCCATTTCTTTGGATTCCCAGGCCAGCAGGGCCCATCGGGTGATCATCTAGATTGGCCCTCGCCCAGTACCCCCCAAGTAGAAACCTGCCACCCCCAGCGTGGCTACTGCAGACCCCTTAGGAGAACAGGCCACCTGGAAGCAAATGTCAGCGATGGAGAATCCAGCCCAAACTGTGATAAACTGTTCCAAGGGGTCAGTGCCGGGCCCCCACCCCAGTTACAAGCATTTGTTTCCTGTCATAAGAACATAAGAACGGCCACACTGGGTCAGACCAAAGGTCCATCCAGCCCAGCATCCTGTCTGCCGACAGCGGCCAGTGCCGGGTGCCCCAGAGGGGGTGGACCGAAGACAATGAGCCAGTGATTTGTCTCCTGCCATCCGTCTCCAGCCTCTGGCAATCAGGGGCCAGGGACACCGTTCCCACCCTTGGCTAATAGCCTTGTACGGACCTAACCCCCCCATGAATTTATCCAGCTCTTTTCTGAACTCTCTTATTCTCCCAGCCTTCACAGTCACCTCTGGCCAGGAGTTCCATGGGCTGGATTTCTGCCGTGTGAGTCACTGGTGTACGGATCCCATTATGTGTGGGGCTGCTAGACAGAGGGGCCTGGAATCAAATATTTGTCCCCCAGTTGGTACTTAGAGACCACGATCATGTCTCCTTGTTAAATGAAGTCACTTGAGCTCCTGGGGCAGTCGCTGTCAGGCAGGTTTTCTAATTGTTTATCCTTCCTGTGGCTCTTCTTTGACCCTTCTCCACTGTAGCACCCCCACCCGGCGCTGTGGCCCCCAGACCTGCACACGGGAGCCCGGCCACGGTCCCAGCCAGGACAAACACAGAGGGAAAATAACCTCTCTGCTCCCATTCGGGAGTTCCCTCATTTTCCCAGTCCCCTGCAGACCCCTAACATGTGGTCGGCATTGCTGCTTCCCAGCCAGTGTTCTGTGCGTGCCAAGATGGACACATTCCCATTCAGAGAATCACAGAACACTAGAACTGGAAGAGATCTTGAGGGGTCATGGAGTCCCCTCCCCTGCCCTCACGGCAGGACCGAGCACCATCTAGACCATCCCTGACAAGTGTCTGTCAAACCTGCTCTTAAATATCTCCAGGGATGGAGATTCCACAACCTCCCCAGGCAATTTATTCCAGTGTTTAACCACCCTGACAGGCATCGGAGGGGTGGCTGTGATAGTCTGGATCTGTAACAGCAACGAAGGGTCCTGTGGCACCTGATAGACTAACAGGAAAGTTTTGAGCATGAGCTTTCGTGAGCACAGACTGTGCATCTGGTGCATTTTGTGAGCATCTGATGAAGTGAGTCTGTGCTCACGAAAACTCATGCTCAAAACTTTCCTGTTAGTCTATCAGGTGCCACAGGACCCTTCGTTGCTGTCTCACAGGTAGGAACTTTTCCCTAATGTCCAACCCAAACCTCCCTGGCTGCAGTTTAAGCCCATTGCTCCTCGTCCTGTCCTCAGAGGCCAAGGGGAGCAATTTTTCTCCCTCCTCCTGGTAACACTCTTTGAGGTGCATGAAAACCGCTGTCATGTCCCTGCTCAGTCTTCTTTTTTCTGAGCTAAACAAGTCTGGTTCTTCCAGTCGTCCCTCACAGCTCATGTTCTCTGGACCCTTCATCATTCCTGCTGCTCTTCTCTGGGCCTTCTCCAATTTCTCCCCATCCCACTTGAAATGTGATGTCCAGAACCAGACACAAGACTCCAGCTGAGGCCTAATGAGCGCTGAGTAAACGGAAGAATGACTTCTCCTGTCTTGCTCACCACACTCCTGTTAAAGCCTCCCAGAATCACACTTGCTCCTTTTGCAACCGTGTCAGGCTGTTGACTCACACTTAGCTTGTGGCCCACTCTGAGCCCTCCATCCCTTCCCGCAGCGCTGCTTCCGAGACAGTCGCTTCCCATTCTGTGTGTTGGAAGCTGATTGTCCCTCCCTAAGTGGAGCACTTTCCAGTTATCCGGGGAAAGCGATCAGTTCAACTGATCGACACATACGCCTTTCCCACGACCAATGCTGTGAACCTGTGGAGATACGGGATCGTCCTTCACTATGATGAAGGCGTCCCGGGTTTGAATCACGCTATAGACAACAGTTTACGCACGTCTGATGAGTTCCAATAAGAACGACTCCAGTCACATGCTAACAGGGTTTCACTGGAACCTTATTCTAATAAATATAGTCAACCCCGATTGGGGCGTGCTTACACTTCACTCACTTGTGAACGGAGCACTCGTGGCCAACAGTTGTTGGTCCAGCTATCCGGAGAAATCCATCAGTCCAACGGATCTACTGTGCATTGGTCCTTATTAAACTTCATCCTGTTTTCCTCAGCCCATTGCTCCAGTCTGCCCAGATCATTTTGAATTCTGACCCTGCCCTCCAATGCACTCCCAGTCCCGCCCCGCTTGGGATCATTGTGCCATACTGCTCGGCAGGGCATTTTCTTGCTCCCAGCATAAAGGGGAAAAATTGTCTATTTCTTAGCAAGTTCCACCAGCCACAATCCTGCTGAACTTTTTTTGCCTTGAGTCCATGCCTGGGCAGCCTCACAGCCAGGCACGCATGTGCGTGAAACCCATTCCCCTCCAAGCCGTCGGGCCATCCCTCCCCAAACTCTGTGTCCCATGCTGAGGATTACGAAATGCTCCGCGCCAGCCCGAGTGATGCCTGCGGCCTGCCCGCTGCGTGGTCCTGCAAACGACTGCTTGGGTGAGTTCTGCGCAGGCCGTGCTGGCAGGAGTTGGCTCTGCTGTGGACTGTCCGACTCACGCAGCGCTCAGGCTCCTATCACCACGGGGGCAGCAGCTGCATTGATTTCATTGTGTTTGATCCCAGGGCCCCATCCACTTGGGCATCAATCCAAAGCCCATTGAAAGACTCCCATTGATCTCAGGGACTTCGGAGCAGGCCAGGCCATGATACCACTGAAGACAAGGGGATATTGGGGTGAACGGAGCTGCTGAATCGGGCCCGGCAGGCGGCTGCTTTGCAAAAGATACCTCAAGAGCAGGCTCTGCAGCATTGTGACAGCCATTTATGAAACACGTCTCTGTTTCCATCTAACGTCTGAGTGACTTGTCCTGCCCCGACTCATTGGGAATTATGTTCATTGTGGTAGCAGGTAGTGCCAGGGAAGATCCACCCTGCCTGAGCAAAAGTAGAATTAGGGCTGGCCTACGCTACAGAGTCAGTGTAACATCGCCAGTCAGGGGTGTGAAAAACATACACCCCCTACTGACTTAATCCCGGTGCATCCAGTGCTTTTGGTTCAGCTGATGGTGCCCCATGCCCTGCACCCTCCCAATCTGTCTGTCTGCTTTCAGGTCAGTGGTAAAAAAAAGTTATCTAGAACATGGCCAAGAACTGCTCCTTGTGGGTCCCCACTGGACACCCACCGATGAGTCCCTGTTTGCAGCTAGAGAGTTTAAGCCATTGAACGTGGGCCACGTTAGTTTCATATTGGTGTAGCCTTTTCATCAAAATATCGTACCCTTAAAGAGTCAAACACCTAGCAGAAGTCTATGACGTCAACACAGTTACCTCTGTCAAAGACGTAATCGCATCACAAACAGAAAAAAATCAAGTTAGCCTGACAGGGTCTTTTTTCATAAACCCATGTCGATTTGCATAAATTGCATTCCCCTCCTTTAATTCTTTATCAACTGTGCTTACTTGGACATCGACAACATCGTCTGCTCTGGGCACAGAACTTTAACCGTTGCTGCATGCTAGGACGCAAAGTATCTGTGGAGCCCACCAAAATTGTTAGCGGTTTACTTCAATTAACTGTTGAGACTGGTGGATTTAAAACCCCATTTCGAATCCTAGACAGTTTGGTAGAGTGGCTGCCTTTCGGCTGTGTTGTGCCCCACCTAGTGCAATGAATTCTGAGTCCACGAGTGGGACCTGGGCCCCACAGTAAGAATGGGATCACGAGCTACAGAAGACAGGGCGTCATTGCAAACAGCACTGAGGGCAGCAAACGGGTAATACAAATATTCGAAACATGGGAGGAAAATAAAACGGAGGGGAGGTAGTTGAACAATGCAGAGGGGGGTGGGTTAGGAGGAAATTTCAGTGACATTTTTTAAGTATTTTGTTTAAATTGCCTGTAAATTCAACCTCCAAAATAGAAAATATTATTTAGAAATTCAGCTTTGGTGTTTTGCATATCTCATACTTCCCCTCTCCCCCATGGGCTTGGCTCCTAGGTTGGACTACCTCTCCCACGAAGACAAACATCGGGAGGGGAGCCACGTTAGTCTGTATCCACAAAAACAACGAGAAGTCTTTATAAACTAAGGTGCCACAAGACTTCTCATTGTTTCTGAGATATTTTGGAGCATAAGAGACCCCCTCCTTTTCATGAGCCTGCATAATTAGGCCCCTGGAATCTCCACACCGCCGCATCTGACAAAGTGGGTCTTCGCCCATGAAAGCTTATGCTCCAAAATATCTGTTAGTCTATGAGCGGTCACAGGACTTCTTGCTGTCTCTCCCAGCATGCACTCTCTTGGGAGCCCCCAGTCATGGTACATCATGGCTGTGTAGCTCGGCTGGGGAGTCTGGCTTACAGAACAGAAGGCGGAGATGAGGTAACGAGGCGTGGGGGCAGCCTTTTCAAGTCAAAACCAATGTCTGGAGCAGAAAAGTTTTCTTCCATTTTTCCCCCCCAAAGAAACTGAATTTTCCATGGAAAACAGATACTCTTTTAAAAACAAAAGTCAAAATCCCAAATTTCTGTTGAAAAATGGTTTAGATAGAAAACTTGAATCCCGCTTTAAAAATGAGATTCAGCTTGTGGGCAAAGGGCCCCTGAAAATTTAGCAGGGAGTTGAGTGCCCAGCGACTTGCAAGGAAAGGGAAAGCTTTGTCACACGCTGGAGAACACTGCAAGCGGAGACCTGCTGGAAGGCTGGCCAAGCCATGGAGAGAGAGGAATTATTTAGGGTGACACTGGGGGATCAAATCAGAGAAGTGGGATGAGAGGAAGATGGGAAATTGAAGCTAAATGCCCGGGGAAGCTGTTGATGGTACAATCCACGCAGAGGAAGGGATGGGAGATTTAAAACTGGCCTGGACAGTGCTCTAGGAAGTGTACAGCAAGGCCCAGCGTGTGAGCAGGAAAACCCAGAGCAACCAATTACAAAAGCCTCTGTTCATTTAATGGGCAGGCCGAGGACTTGCAGCCTGCTGGTTTGTCGTACTGAAGGAGGGGGGCAAACCTGGCTTCAATCTGAAATACCTTCCTTGACGTCAGAGGTGTCCCTCCAGATTCACCAGCCAAACAAACCAACCTTCACAGCAGCATCTCACCCCCTTTGCACCGCAGCTGCTGTGGGAGCTGGGTCAGATGTGATCCATCCCACGTCTCAGCGTTCACCCAGGTTTTGAAGTGACTAGGACAAGCTCAGGGTGTGTCCACCTTGCAGCGTAAGCCCGGCCAGGGACCCAGGTTTGGCCCAAACCTCTCTTCCTTCCACACGCTGCTCTGTCTGATGGGGGAAGTGGAAGGTGCTTGCAGGCAGCAGCATGGGAGGAGAGGCAAACAGTGCAGTTCTTGGAGTGAGCCTGGGGCTGGAGGCAGGAAGGTAAGAGTCCAGGAGAAAGATGTGTTGGTCTTGACTAGGCAGGGATTGGTCCTGCTTTGGGTAGGCGGCTGGACTTGATGGCCTCCCGAGGTCTCCTCCAGCCCTGGGATTTTGTGATAGCTCTGGAAACTGCTCCACCATGAGCACACTGAATCCCCTCTGTAGGACCACATACTTTGGGCCAGAAACACACCAGACAATGCTAAAGCCAGGTGGCCTGCGACCAAAGGCTAGTTGGACAGGGCAGCCATGCCCCCTGGAGTCTGCCACACCCAAGTGCCTGCTATGCAGGGGACATATATTGGTTTGTGCTGGTTCCACTGTTTTGCATAGCTCAGTGTTTGTTACAGGGTTTATTTTATGACCGGGTTTTGTGGTTCTGTGCAGCTGGCCACAAGCCCCTCCTTTAATATTGTCTGATTATCACACAGACTTGTTAACAGGGGGAAGCTTTAATTTCATCAGGAAAGTTTCTCTCCCCCACCTTTATTGGACTCATGTGTTTCAAAAACTAACACTAAAAGCCACGAGAGAGCACAGCTGTGTCCTGGCTCAATGTCTCCCTATGTCTTTCAGATCAACCCATGTGTATTGGAAAGTGCAGTTCCTGTCCCACAATCTACTGCCCCTCCCAATCTACAAGCTGTCATTTCACCCATTAAGACTTCATGACAGTCAATCCCCCCTTCCTAACATGGAGGGACAGGATTTCCTCTCCTGCTAGCAATGCTGTGCAAATACATTCAGAAATGCATTGGTCTCCCTCTCCACCGGCTCAGGAAAGTCTCTGATAGGGATACAAGGCACAGCTGGATTGTTGTGCACATTTTCGTACTGCTTGAGTGGCTCACTGTCTGGCTGAATGCAGCACCTCCACAGCCCTGCACTCTCTTAGGTCTGCTCAGGACCAGAGGCTCACCTTGGGCTTCATGCAGTGCGTGAAGGGCCCGGCAGGCCCCTGGTGACCTTGAGTCCAAATGGGTCTGTAGACAGCGCTAGCAGGACTTCAGTCTGAGGTGCGCACATTCACCCACCGGCTGGCACCTGCTGGGAACGGAAGCAAACCGCCCTTCGACTGAGCTGCAGCAATCAGAGGCCAATTCCATAAGCGGAGACAGGGGGGGGGCACGTGGCATTCCCTAGGCCAGCAGTGTCCTAGAGGAATTCAAAGATCAACCCACTTGGGGTTGTCATCTTTCTGTATTCGCCACATTATACAAAATGTTACAAATTAACATAATATTGGTCAGTATTTCATATTAACTAATATAAACAACTAACTTCAAGTGATCCATTGATTAATATTGTTAGAAACCAGTGTGACACTTTGCAGTCTCTCTCTCACTAAGGCCCTGAAATTGGGCAAATATTCCACACTAGCATTTCACCTCCTCCAGCAGGTTTTTATCCAACATCTGTGATCTATGTTTCAGCCCCACTCTAAATAAATATCCTCCCCCAAAGCCAGGCACTCCCAACCCCCACATTCGTATTCAACTCCGGTGACTCACCAGAGCCGCCACGTTTCTCCCATGGAGCAGTGGGGCACAGGTGGATGGTACTCCCCACGTGCGGCTCTCAGGAGGAGCTGCACGCAGCTCGAGAACCCCATATTCACCACACCATAGCGTCTTAAACGCCGCGAGAGGTGAATGTATTGACACCGCAGCCCGACAATAACTCTGGGGAGAGTTTCTCCATTTATAACCATGTTGCTTGGGGAGAACAGAGTGCCGGCCTCTACACGAAGGTAAATAGGTGGTAAACCCCAGCAGCACAAACCCTTCCAGTGCAGCCCGAAACCAGCCTCTTTGGGGGCCGGCCTAACTATGGAGTATCTTTGCAGTGGGTACAACAGGAAGTGCCGTGGCACCTCACTGACTAACGTATATTGGAGCATAAGTTTGCATGGCATCTGACCAAGCTCATAGTGCAATAAATCTGTTAGTCTGTAAAGAACTCTTGTTTTTGCAGAGACAAACTAACGGCTCCCGTCTGATATTTGTGGCGGATGTAGCAGAAGAGTTCTGTGAAGGGCCCTGAAGAGGCTGCAAAGGGGCTAATGCTTTAGGGATGGTGTTGAGAGCTGTCGCAGTCCAGAGTAATGAGCTTCTGGCCAGCCAGCACAGCCCGCTTCTGGATAGGTAGGGCCACCCTCCTGCAGGCTGGGGAAAGCTTCAGAAATGCTCTTTTGTCCCTCTGAAGGCCTGCACCCACTGCTGGCCCGCCCTGGATCTGCCTGTGATCAGGGCCCAAGGGGTCCTGGAGGGATCAGGGGCTGTGCTAAGGGCTGTGAGCAGCACCACCAGCCCGTTCAAAGCTGCCACCTCAGCCTCAGCCTCCAACAGGTGCCTTGAGAAGCACAGATGAGGCTGTCCCTTTGTTCACCAGCCTTTTGCCATGGCTCCGTCCACGTCCTGACTGCAGCGAAAGCAGCAGCAATAGTGACTACCGATTGCTGTCTCTCACCGGGACCCACACAGCAGGTCCGCTGGCTGTGCCGCCGGCTGCCGGCAAAGCGCCATGGGGTGGAGGGAAGTTTTCCCCCCGTGCACTACGAGCTGAGAGTGGCCACGGCTAGGCAGGGTGCTAGCAAACCAGAGCTAGGCGGGTTCAACTCCAATCTGTGTCACACAGTGTGCGGATGGGAGCACAGCCAGGAGGTGTCAGTCGAGGGAGCACAGATCTGGGCTCACTAGGGCATGTGGCCATTCAAGCACAGACCTGCAAACACCGGATCTGCTGGCGCTGAGACTGGCTGCTCCGGAGAAGCGACGTGTCCCTTGTCGGCACTGAGCCATTCTGGGGGATGGTCAGACCTCAGAGGCTGGCATGGCATGTGCCCGCCCCATCCCAGGCAGGCACAGGGCATGTGGATATCACTTACCCCACTGCAGCAAAACCAGTCAAGCACTCCATGACTGGGCAGCCTCCCAGCCAGGCCAGAGCATAGCTCACCAGCTCTGCACAGCGGCCGGAGTTCCAGAGGGAATCCAAGCAGGGAGGCCCAGGCCCACCCTGATCTCCCAGGAACCAGGCAGAGGGGGAATGGCCCACCACAATACACGGAGCTTTCCTTGGTGGGAGAAACCACTCACCTTCCCCACCACCACTCTCCCTACCCCTTTGGGAGCTGCAGACTCTCCAATGCTCAGGCTCCACCACACCCACCCCCCAGCTTGGGTCCCTCTGAAGCTCCAGCAACACACCCTACCCCACCACTAGCCACCCAAGACTGAACTGAGCTGCTCCCTTTTATAGTGCCCCAGCACTTGGAGCATGCCCAGTCTGGCTGGAGGGGCGGGACTTCCTCCACCCACAGGGTTTTAACCCCTTCTGTCCCAGTGCGGTCACTTAAACATTCTCTTCTCAGTCCCAAGCCAGACAGGGCGGGGGCGGGGGCGGGGGCGGGGGCAGGGGTTGGCTGTTTGCTCTTCCCCTGCCATTTGACAAGGGGCCAGAGCTGCATGGCCTGGAGCAGGGCCTGGTTGGGTAGGGACCAGCCAGGGTGCCCATTCACAAGGACCATTTTGGCGCTACCTTGCTGTGTTCACATCCATGCCAGGGCTCCAGGCAGCCTCCAGCCTCTGCTCCAGCTGGCTGGGGTGGGGGCCGGGTCATGGGAGTTCTGGAGTCCACGTTAATTTAACAGCCAAAAGCAAAGCCAGGCCTGGCTGGGACTCGGCCCAGGAGCTGTGGGATCGGGACTGGCCATGGCGTGCAGGCGCTGAAGCGGGGCGGCTTTGCTGGCGCCGTGAGACGGAAAAGCAACCAAGGCCCTCTCAGTTTGTAGCTGTTGAAAATCCCTTGTGGCTGTTCTCGAGTGTGAGGGAGAGGGCTTAACCCACTGACCCGCCCCCCGGCTGCCCCTGCTGCCGCCAACTCAGCTCATTGCATGGAACCTGCTGGAGCCTGGATAGGTCTTCCTCCCTTCCCATCCTACACCATTGTGTAGTGGCTGCCTCCCACCCCAGAAACAGCCGCACCTTGGCATGAAGTGAGTCCTGTACAACTAGCGCTCATACCCCACCCCAGAGGTGGCTGCATCCCAGCCCTAGGTAAGCAGGCCTTGCCTAAACAGTGCGGTGCCGCGTGCCAGAGAGGGCTGCATCTTCACGCCGGGGAAGCAAACTTGCTCCAAACAGCTGCCGGGTCCCAGCCCAGAGCTGGCTGCCTTTCTGGAGCAATTGCAGGAGACTTGCGGGGTTGATCCTGGGCTGGAGTGGGGGCTGCTTTGGGGGCCTGGCTGGCTGGGGCGCGGCGCAGCGAGCCGAGGGACTCCCGAGCGGGGTGGGGAGGGCAGGGGGCGCTCCTTCCTCCCTCGACAGGCGGAGCACCCCACGCCAGGGTGCCTGGGCCCCGGGGAGCCATCGCCCTTTTAAGGGGTTCCTTGAAACCGCGTCCGGGTTCCATGTTTGTAGCAGAAATTGTGAAGAGGAAACTCCATGTTGTAACAAAGTTTCCTCCGCGGGCGCCTCTTGCTCTCGTCCCTCTTTGGCCCCCCCCCGCCTCCCCTCCCCCCTTCGCTCCGTTTTGGGGGGGCGCTTCCCCCCCCCGCCCGATCCGCCCCCGCGGGAACTCCTGGAGGGCCGGCGCGCGGCGGGAGGAGCCCGCGGAGGAGGGACCCCCCCCAGCCAACTTCGCGGGGCTCATGGACAGTCAGTCCATCATCACCCAGGTTAGCAAGGAAGAGGTGAACACCCCTCTGCAGGAGAAAGGTAACTGCTCCCCCCGGGGCGGGGCAGCTGGTCGGGGGGTCCTGCGGGCCCCTCCCCCCGCGGCCCGTGCTCGCCTCTGGGCTGGGGGCGTGACAAGGAGACGTGGGCTGCTCCCCCCCACTCCCGCCGTGTGCTCGGCGCTGGCCGGATGCCGGCGCGCCCCGCGGGAGGCCCGATCGCCCCCCCAGCTGAGCGCTGGGCGGCGGGGCAGGGGTTTCTGCCCAGCTAGGCCCCCCTCCCACATGGGGCGGGGGGCTTGACGCACCCCCAGCGCTTGCGGTTTGGAGGCGGGGGCAGGCATGTCCCTGCGGGGTACGTGGGGGGCAGGGGTCTGTGCCTGTCCTTGCCCCGATCCGCCCTGTGTCTGCCCGGCCAGCGCAGGGCTCCTGGCTTGGCAGGGGTGGGTGAGAGGGTTGTGGGCAGCTGGGGGTGGCTGGTCACTGCGTGGTGCTATGCACAGGGGGACACAGATCCCTGCCAGCTGGAAGCCTGTGGGCCATGGGGGGGCCTGTGGCCGGGGCAGAGATGGCTGATCACCTGAGGCGCTGCAGGAGGAGGACGGTGGGTTTCCCCACCAAGGATTGGCACAGCCCTGTGGGAGTAACCTGGCCTGCACCTGGCACCCCAGCTCTGCAGGGCCTGCTCGGCCTGTGGGCCAGCTTGGCGCGAAGAGACCACAGAGCAGCCCGCAGATCCTGGCGCTCATTTCTGCAGCTGTGCCGTTCTCCTGGTGCCCGGGCACTTCTGGGGGTTTCCGGGCGGGGAGGGGCTGAGGTGCTGCCGGCCCTGGGATCTGAGTGATGAGTCTGGCACGGCCTCAGCCTGGAGAACGGAAGTGCTTGTCTAATATCTCCCCACACTGGCACCTCACTCTCCTGGGGTGCAGACCAGCTGCCTGGCATGGCTGTGGGGTGCCTGCAGAGACAGGCACAGGCCGAGTTCTCATCCTGACTCCACTGGGGTGAATCTGGAACAGCTGCCCTGCTGTACCCCGGGTGACCATTTCCTGGGGGTTGGTCTGGATTCACCCCGCCTGATGGATATGAGAACCTGCCCTTTGGGCTGTAGCTCGGGCACTCCTTAGGGGTGGGGTTCGCCCTGGGAGGTGCCCCAGGCAGAGTTCCAGGAGAGCCCAGCTTTGCTGGAGCTGTCTGCAGTGGGGCTTGGTGATCGGGGTCGCCCCATCACGGGGCTTCAGCCTGGAGGATGGGTAGGGAAGGGGGCTCATCACCGCACCCTGGGGGGTGTGGGTCCTACCCAGTGACCTATGTTGTGCTTCCCCAAGAACTCCAGAGATGACGCAGGAGTGTGGGAAGCAGCTGCTGTGCTTGGGAAGGGCTCCCTGGCATTGGAGGGGCCGTCAGATCACGAGGTGCTTTCGCCCCCGGGGCACAGCTGGGGATGTGAGGTTTGGAGAGGAGAAGGCCTCGGACAGGCCAGAACTGGGCTTGAACCTGGGTCCCTCCTCTTGGTCTGCAAGGATGTGCCATCTCCTTCCACCCTGCGCAGGATGGACGGACCCTCGTCCCTTGACTTGGGGATTGGCGGCCGTCAGTTTCGAGCTGACCTGCTGGGAGTGGACAGCTCCTCTCGGTGTGCCCATGGCTTGGTCTGCGCCCCCAGACCCCCAACCGACAGTCCCCCAGGTTGTGTGACACCCACAAAAACAGGGCTGCAGGTGAGGAGGGCTACCCACTGGAGGGTAATAGCATGGGCCTCTTGGCCCATGGCCTGGCTCCCTCCTGCTTGCAGCCCTGGTGCCAGGCCCACTGCATGGCTTGTACCAGGAAGCCACGGCCTGGGCTATGCTGGGATCCCAGCCCTGAGCAGCCAAAGCACCAACTGAAATCTCGGCTGGGACCAGGTCTCAGCAAGGGGAGGGGCTGGGACTTGCTCACGGTGACAGAGGGAGAGGTGGGCTGGGGGGGGTCCATTGTGACGGCTGGGGAACCCGAGCTCTGGGCAGCTGTGGAGGGCAGATCTGACCTGGGAACAACTGAAATGAGTTTGTTGGGGCCAGCCTGGTCCTTAGCAGAGGGTGGCCCAGTTGCTTCTGGGTTTGGTGCTACTGAGAAGTTTCTGTCCAGACAGGGCCCTGGGGCTGGGTAGGACGGGACTGCAGGTCTGGTGGGAGGGGCACCAGCAGAGCTGGGCTGGGAGGCCTGGGCTGGGCTAGCAGGGGCCCGTGATTTGGGCTGTGCGGGGTGAGGCAGGGGGCTGCAGGTTTCGCTGACCATGTTGTGCTGGGAGTGAGCTCTTGGTTCAGGTCCGGGTCTGGCTGCTCTCAGCGCAAGGATAGGGTGGTTCTGGACCAGGTCTGCCCCAGAGGCTGAGGTCCCCTCAGGGTGAAGGAGAAGCCCAGCCTGGGGACATGCCCTTGCCCAGGTGCTGCTGGTGTTGGCTGTGCTGTGGCTAAAGGAGTTATTTCCCTACAACCTGCCGTGTCAGCCGTGGCGGCGGGATGGGCAGGGGGGTGGATGCAGACAGGCTCCTCCGCCTGGCTGGAAATCCCAGACCCAGTAGTCCGGAGCGTGGGATGACCTTTTCGCTGAACGCAGTGGTAGGTGTTGGGGCTGCCCTATGCTGGCTGAAATCAGAGTTGGTGTCCTGTGTGTCATAGACCTATACTGCTAGCAGCCCACGGGGAGTCTCCTCCAGCTCTGGCAGCAGGGGACGGAGCTGCCCAGACTGGGGGAGCTGAGGCTGAGCCTGCTTGTGCTGGGAGGCGCAGCCTGTCTGGTATGTACTGAGCTGGCTGGCTGGCTCCCGACTGCTCTGCGTGGTCTAGGGTTAACCCCACTAAGAGCACTGGGCCGTTTGTCTGGGAGCCTGGCAGGCCTGGGCTACCCTGAATGTGTCCCATTTGCTGAGGTTAACTGCAGCTCCCCTGCGGTGCTGCTAGCCACCTGCCCGGACAGCTGGGGTGCAGCTGGCTGTGTTCTGGGGCCCTTGGCCAGGGTGAACGACCACTGGGCTGGGGAGATCCAGGCCCGGGGAAGTGGCGGGAGACCCCAGCTTGTCCTGCCTGAACCAGTGCCAGCCAATGAGCATCCTGCAAACAGCCCACTCATTCTGATTGGTGACTTTCCTGCCCATCAGCCGTCCTGCCACAGGAATGGCCGAGCATGGCTGGGAGAGAGGCATGTGGAGGCTCCGCCCACAGTGCCAGACCTGTTAACTGTGGGGCCATCAGTAGGCTTCAGAGTTATCACCCTTGTGGGCTGAAGATTTGCTGTCCTGCTCCTCCTGGGGCCACCGGCCAGACCCCAGCAGAGGCTGCAGCCGAGAACAGCAGAGCCTTGAACGGGATTTCGAGGACGTGTCTGTTCCTGCCAGGAGGGGCTGGAAGGGGAGAGGGCTGTGGGCTCAGCCAGCGGAGGGGAAGCGTCGTCGGGGGCACACCTCGTTTCCTTCCTTTGCTGCCCGCAGTGGGGGATCGGACCCTCCCCCCAGGGCCCAGAGGAGAAATGCAGCTTTCGGATCTGCAGCAGAGAGGCCCCGGAGCTGGGAGCTGGCCCGGGTGGGAAAGGACCTGCAGGAGGGAGAAGGGTCAAGGGGGAGCCCAGGCTGGAGATGGGGCGTGGGGTGCAGAAGGCTCGGTCACTCCACTGGCCGCGGCTGGCACCAGCTCGTACCCGCAGCCATGGCCAGCTGAGCTGTGCCCCAGTGAGGTTCTTGTGCTTTTGGAGCTGGGCCAGGTCAGAGAGGAGCCTGCTGGCCGGTCCCTTCCTTCCCCCGGCCTCTCCCCGGCTGCCCGCGGTCACAGTGGCGGCAGGCGTCTCCGGCTGCCCTCGCCCTGTGGAAATGCAGCCACCTCTGGGGGCCAGAGCGCACAGGCTGGGAAGTGAGTGGGGAGGGGGCAGGTCTGGTCCGTGGGGGGCGCCCTCTCCCTGGGGTTGCTGGGACAGGGGTGCAGAGTGGCTGAACGCAGCTGGGGTAAAGCGGGGGGGGGATACTGCCGGCCCGGCCCCTCTCCCACCCTTGGGCTCAAAGGTCGAAAGCAGCTGAGAAACAAAGCAAAACAAAGCTGCTGTTGTGGGAAGTGCCTGCCAGCCGCCCTGGGGGTGCCCAGGCTCCTCCTGTCCCGGCCTCGCAGTCCGTCGGGACGCCTGGTTCCCACGTCCAGCGGAGGCTGGGCTGGGGGGCTGGTTGCCGGGGACGGGGGGAAGCCACTTGTGCCCTTTCAGCAGGAGGCGGGGGGCAGAGATGGCCAGTGCGGGGGGAATGTGGGCCAGGGGCTCTGCCCTGTGCCAGCACTTGGCAAAATCCAAGTGGTGCCCAGCCCTGGTGGAGCCAGGTGCAGCAGGAGCAGGGCAGGGTCTCGGCTGGGGACGCCCGGCAGGGGCTGCGTGGGTAGGGAGCACTCTACCCTCTGGGCTGGGGGGTTCTCCCCGGCGGTCAGGGCTCCCCTGTGGGGCTGGGGCTGTGCGACTGGGCACGCAGGGCTCTCCCCCCTTGCAGTCAACGTGCCCTCAAGATGGGGCTGTGCTCTGGCAGCTGCTGCCTTTCCACTGTGATCTGTCGATCTGTTGTCGTTTGGCCGGGTCAGGGCCAATGTTCCCTCTAATTGTTTCTCTCCATGAGTGGATTAAATTTTATGCGCCCCAAGGGCAGTGCGGATGCGCACCACCAGGAGAAACGCAGACACTGCCGGCTGGCAGCTCTCTGCTAACCGGCTGGGCAGCTCCTGACTCTCTCCGGACGGCTGCCCACGCCCTAAGCTGACAGGGAACACTGGTCAGGGCATCACCCAGGGTGGGTGCAGTTGTGCTGTTAGTCTGCACCCTGCTGAGTCTCAGCAGCAACTGGATCTGCCTTGGCTTCCCGGGCATCCTTCCCCAGAGGCAGCTGCATCCCTGCTGTGGTACCAGGCAGCCCTGCTGGAGACGATGGGCCAAGGCTGGGGCTGGGAACCTGCTGTTGGTGAATAATTCGCTACTTCCCCTTCCAGCTGGAGCTGCACGAGCTGCACTCTGCCCCCAGCCTCCTGGGCACGATTCCTCCCTACCCCACCCTCTCTGCCCCCCAGCCTCCCTGTTCCCTGCTCCTTGCCTGCTGCCAGCCAGGCCCGAGGCGGGGGGCCCAGGCCCCCCAGGGAGATGAGGGCTGCTCTGAACTCCTGGGGCTGCCCAGGGCAGCTCTAAGCCCCCTCCCCTCTGCCCACTCTGCAGTGCCCAGCCGTGTGCCAGGAGGTCCCTGCGGGAGTGAGGCACAGACCCCTGCATGGCTGCAGCTCCCAGGGGGCTCTCGGTGCCCCATGGCTACCCCCCCCACCAGCTCAGCATCTCTGGCGAGGCCGGTGCCCACTGCACTCTGCCCGTCCAGGGGCCCTGCAGGGCAGGGGCAGGCGGGGGAGGGAGCCTGCGCGTGCCCTGGCTGGGGGTGATGGCTGGAAGGGGCCTGTTCCAGTTCTCTGCCTTCCAGTGCCGTATTCTGAGGCTCCGAGAGTGAGAAGTGGGCTGCAGGCGCCATCCCTGGTTGCAGCACCGGGGTGTCCACAGGGGGCTGGTTGGCCAGGGGAACGCTGGCTGCGAATCCCAGAGTGGGGGCATCCCTGAGCTGGGCATGTGGGCTTGTGTATGTGTTCGGGCACGAGAGTTTGCTGGTGCAAGAGTGTCTGTGCACTTGTGTGCGTCTGTGTGTTCGGGCACGAGAGTTTGCTGGTGCGAGAGCGTTTGTGTGTGTGTGTGCAATGTTTGTGCGTGAGAGTTTGTTGGTGCGAGAGTACTTGTGTATTTGTATGCATCCATGTATGTTCACGCATGAGAGTTTGCTGGGGCAAGAGGGTTTGTCTATGTGTGCGCATGCGAACGCACACGTGGGTGAGTTCACACTGGTGCGCGTGTGAGTTTGTGGTGTGCACAGGTGTCGATGGATACACCTGCCCATGCGTACGTCTGCGTGGGGACGTGCGCTCGGGAGGTTGCACAAGTATGAGCGTTCGTGAACATACCTGTGCATGTGTGTGCGCGCGGCTGTGCCGCAGGCCCTGCAGGGGGCTCGTGTCGCACACGCAGTCTCTGAGCGCGGCCCAGCGGCAAGTCTGTGGGGGGCCAGGAGGCCTGGCCCCGTGGCGGCCGCTTCCCGCCAGCCTCTCTAAATATTTGTGCATTCCCGGTGCTGCGGAGACACGCTCCCCCAGGCTGTGCCAGCCTGGCCCCTCCGCCTGCCCAGGCTGCTGCTGGCTGCTCGGTGGGGTGGGGTAGGAGGCGCTGCAGGGCCTGATCTCCGCCCAGAGAGGCGCAAAGGTGGTCAGCTCGGTAGGGCAGGGGGGGTCCTGTCCCCATCGCCCTGGTGCAGTGACCTGCTGCCCCCAGGCACGAACGGGGCCGGCCTCAGCCACGCCCAGCCGGGTCTGGGCAAGAACTCACCTGCAGGGGGAATCCCACGGGGTCCTGCTCTGCCATCCCCAGGCAGGCAGGGGCATGCGCCATGCGCCAGCCAGCAGCTCTGCCGGAGCCCTGCCCTGGGCAGTCGGGGGAGGGGAGGGGAGGGGAGGGGCCCGGCTCAGCTGGGCCAGGGAGGGAGGGTGATGCCAGGGTGACCAGCTGCGGCAGCTCTTGCTGAAACAGGTTGGGCCACAAGCATGCGGGTGGCGGGGGGGTGCTTGGCCTCATCTCCCCTTCCCACTCCCTGTGCTTTGCCGCGTTCTCCCTGCAGCTGCCGGAGGGAGGGGCTGGCTGGCATCTCCTGGGCATGGCAACGGGGCCGGGGGGGGTCGAGTTGGGGCAGTGGGGCTGTGCTGGGCTCACACGGGCACAGTGGGGCTGTGCTGGGAGGGCGAGTGACCCGCCGGACCTGGGCTCACACGGGTGCAGTGGGGCTGTGCTGGGCTCTCACCGGGCATGTCTCAGCCCAGAACTGGCCTTAGAGGCAGGTTTCAGGCCTGGCTGTCCCTGCCGGGCGCCAGGCTCCTTCTTGCTGCCCCTTGCCCAGCCCGGGGCAGACAGAGGCAGTGGGGAGTTAACATGCCTGGGGACGACCGGCTGGGCACTGTCCCATGTCCCCAGCCGGCTGCAGGGCAGTGGAAGGTGGCAGAGGGTGGGTGCCAGCAGCCCCCCATACCCAGCCCAGCCTGAGCTGTTCCCCTGCAGCTCCTGCTGCTGCTTGCGTGGCTGAGAGCTGGGAGCGGAAGGGGACCCTGTGCTATGGGGCCGAACACGGTGGTGACATGGGGGCTCTGAGAGTGGACCTCAAGCCCAACAGGGCCAGCATGGGAGGGAGCACCGGCACCCAGGGTCGGGGCAGCCGCTCAGCCCAGTGACCCCAGGAGGGTTGGTGGGTCTTACCCTGGGACTGGGCTGGCCAGGGGGTTGCAGGTCGGGAGTGAGGGGCACCGGCAGGGCTGGGCTGTGGGTCGGGGCTGGGCGGGCAGCTGTGAGGTTCAGAGGAGCCTATGACAGGCCCTGGCCGGGCCTGGCGCTCTCCCCTGCCGTTTGCCGGCCAGGGGCCTGGCGTCCGGCCGATGGATCAGAAGGAATCTCGTTATCTCGTGCCGGATTACGGCTGGCAGAGCTGTTGCCTCAAGTGGATTATGCGGGAGAGCAGGTTAAGCCGACCCTGGAGCGACAGTGCAGCCAGCCAGCGCCGGACACTGCAGGGGGTCCGCAGGCAGCGCTGGGGCAAGGGTAGCAGGGCCTGCAGGTCGGGGGTGAGGGTGGAGGCAGGGAAGGGGGGGTCAGAGCCAGCCCCACACAGCCCAGCCAGCTGGGCTCAGCCACTCTGTGCCCTGTGCCAGCAATGCCCAGGGAGGGAGTGCCCCCCCCAGACCAGCCCTGCCCTGCCCCTCAAGGCCCTGCGCTGTGGGGAAGCAGGGGGCAGGGGCTGTGCAGCTGGATGGGCTGGATGGGAAGGAGAGAAACGGGACAATCTCGAGGGAGGAACCCTGGGCAGCAGCCAGAGCTGTGGAGTCACACACATGTGAAGGGGCAGAGATGGTGAAGGGCCAGGAGCCAGATTTTCTCCCCATATACATCATGAGTCCTTCCTCCTTTGCCAGCCACCTCCCTCCCAGGGCCAGGGAGAGAACCCAGGAGTCCTGGCTGGCTGCTCTAACCGCTACCTCTCACTCCCCTCGCAGGGCCAGGGAGAGAACCCAGGAGTCCTGGCTGGCTGCTCTAACCGCTACCTCTCACTCCCCTCCCAGGGCCAGGGAGAACCCAGGAGTCCTGGCTTCCAGACCCCTGCTGCAGCCATGCTGGCAGTCCTGCAGGGTGACTGGCTGGATGATTAAAGGGCTGTGGAAACCTGCTGGGCAATGGAGTTGAGCCCTTTCTTGCAGCTGTTGGGGTGCGGGGAGGGGCAGGGGCTGCTCCCCCTACAACGGTCCTTGGCCCGCCGGTGCCAGGCTCCCAGTAACCCACAGGCTGCCAGCCCTTCCGCTAGCAGCTGCTGCTGGTGCCGGGTGTCAGGCCCCTGCTGCTCACCTGGGCTGAGCCAGGCGCTCTCAGTCCACAACCGGTACACGCTCCCTCCTCAGCCATGGTGTCTGCCCAGCACGTCCCACCTCAGGGTGCCCAGACCAGTGGGCATGGGGCAGCCCCCTGCCATGTTGGCTCTGCCCCTCAGCCCCCTGCCCATCCAGCTGGCACCCCCTGCAGGCACAGGTGCCAAGGCAGCACTCTGTGGGCAGGCCAGGCACCAGGGTGGGTGTGTGTCTGGGGTAGTGGCACCAGGTGGATTAACCCCTTCCTCGCCTGTGCCCTGCAGGTGCTCCCAGCCCGTCGCCGGCCAAGAAGCCCCGGAACCGCAGCATCTTCCAGTCCCTCTTCTGCTGCCTGTGCCATGAAGACTCGGAGGCCATCCCAGTCAACAACAATGCACCGCTGCTGGTGGAGGAGAACGGCGTCGTGCCCAAGGTAGGGTGGGCCTGGGGGTGAGGGCATCTCCACAAGCACCTTCGGGCTCTGACAGCTGCCAGCCCTTTGCCTGCCTGTCCCTGGCTCGTGGGAATCCTGCTGCCCACAGTCTGACCCCCAGAGAGCCCCCCATGTCCTGGTCCCTGACCCCACTGCAAGGCCCTTGTGCCAGGCCCCCGAGGGCTCTGCTTTGGGACAGTTTTCCTTGTGCCCCCCGACCCTGTTCCCACAAATGGTGCCCAAGCACATGGCGGAGGGGCAGAAGCAGGCGCCAGGGCTGGGCCTGCAGGGGAGGCTGCCAGAGGGGCATCCTGGGGAGGGGAGGCAGGCAGGCATGCAGATGAGCTGATGCTGCTGAGTCAATAACCCCCTCCCCAAATTCACAGCCCCTGCTTCCCCTAGGAGATCTTGGGGTCGAGCCGGGGCAGGGAGTGGGAAGTGACCCTGGATCCCAGTGAAACTGAGGGGAGCTGGGCCCTGGGGTTGCTGCCCTGAGGCTGGGGATAGTGCGAGGGGACTTAACACACATGTTGCTGGACAGCTGGTGGTTTACTCCTTGGTTGGAAAACTGAGACTCTCCAGTAGAGTCCTTGCACAGGAAATGCCCCCAAATGACCCACCCTGCTCCCTGCAGCACAGCGCCCAGTGCCAGCCCTGCCTGCCCAGGGAGAGCGCCCCCTACTGACGCACCCTGCTCCTTGCAGCACAGCCCCCCAGTGCTAGCCCTGCCTGCCTGGGGAGAGCGCCCCCTACTGACCCACCCTGCTCCCTGCAGCACAGCGCCCAGTGCCAGCCCTGCCTGCCCAGGGAGAGCGCCCCCTACTGACCCACCCTGGTCCCTGCACCACAGCACCCAGTGCCAGCCCTGCCTGCCCAGGGAGAGTGCCCCCTACTGACCCACCCTGGTCCCTGCAGCACAGCCCCCCAGTGCCAGCCCTGCCTGCCCGGGGAGAGCGCCCCCTACTGACCCACCCTGCTCCCTGCAGCACAGCCCCCCAGTGCCAGCCCTGCCTGCCCGGGGAGAGCGCCCCCTACTGACCCACCCTGGTCCCTGCAGCACAGCCCCCAGTGCCAGCCCTGCCTGCCCGGGGAGAGCGCCCCCTACTGACCCACCCTGCTCCCTGCAGCACAGCACCCAGTGCCATCCCTGCCTGTGTGGGGAGAGTGCCCCCTACTGACCCACCCTGGTCCCTGCAGCACAGCCCCCCAGTGCCAGCCCTGCCTGCCCGGGGAGAGCGCCCCCTACTGACCCACCCTGCTCCCTGCAGCACAGCACCCAGTGCCATCCCTGCCTGTGTGGGGAGAGCGCCCCCTACTGACCCACCCTGCTCCCTGCAGCACAGCCCTCAGTGCCAGCCCTGCCTGCCTGGGGAGAGCGCCCCCTACTGACCCACCCTGCTCCCTGCACCACAGCACCCAGTGCCAGCCCTGCCTGCCCAGGGAGAGCGCCCCCTACTGACCCACCCTGATCCCTGCACCACAGCCCTCAGTGCCAGCCCTGCCTGCCCAGGGAGAGCGCCCCCTACTGACCCACCCTGGTCCCTGCAGCACAGCCCCCCAGTGCCAGCCCTGCCTGCCCGGGGAGAGCGCCCCCTACTGACCCACCCTGCTCCCTGCACCACAGCCCTCAGTGCCAGCCCTGCCTGCCTGGGGAGAGCGCCCCCTACTGACCCACCCTGGTCCCTGCAGCACAGCCCCCCAGTGCCAGCCCTGCCTGCCCGGGGAGAGTGCCCTCTACTGACCCACCCTGCTCCCTGCAGCACAGCCCCCAGTGCCATCCCTGCCTGCCCGGGGAGAGCGCCCCCTACTGACCCACCCTGCTCCCTGCAGCACAGCACCCAGTGCCAGCCCTGCCTGTGTGGGGAGAGCGCCCCCTACTGACCCACCCTGCTCCCTGCAGCACAGCCCTCAGTGCCAGCCCTGCCTGCCCGGGGAGAGCGCCCTCTACTGACCCACCCTGCTCCCTGCAGCACAGCCCCCCCAGTGCCAGCCCTGCCTGTGTGGGGAGAGCGCCCCCTACTGACCCACCCTGCTCCCTGCAGCACAGCCCTCAGTGCCAGCCCTGCCTGCCCGGGGAGAGCGCCCTCTACTGACCCACCCTGCTCCCTGCAGCACAGCCCCCAGTGCCAGCCCTGCCTGCCTGGGGAGAGCGCCCCCTACTGACCCACCCTGCTCCCTGCAGCACAGCGCCCAGTGCCAGCCCTGCCTGCCCGGGGAGAGCGCCCCCTACTGACCCACCCTGCTTCCTGCACCACAGCACCCAGTGCCAGCCCTGCCTGCCTGGGAAGAACGCCCCCTACTGACCCACCCTGCTCCCTGCAGCACAGCCCTCAGTGTCAGCCCTGCCTGCCCGGGGAGAGCGCCCCCTACTGACCCACCCTGGTCCCTGCAGCACAGCCCCCCAGTGCCAGCCCTGCCTGCCTGGGGAGAGCGCCCCCTACTGACCCACCCTGCTCCCTGCAGCACAGCCCCCATTGCCAGCCCTGCCTGCCTGGGGAGAGCGCCCCCTACTGACCCACCCTGCTCCCTGCAGCACAGCGCCCAGTGCCAGCCCTGCCTGCCCGGGGAGAGCGCCCCCTACTGACCCACCCTGCTCCCTGTAGCACAGCCCCCCAGTGCCAGCCCTGCCTACGTGGGGAGAGCGCCCCCTACTGACCCACCCTGCTCCCTGCAGCACAGCCCCTAGTGCCAGCCCTGCCTGCCCGGGGAGAGCGCCCCCAGTGTGCTCCGTACTTGCGGTGCCCAGAGCTGGCAGGCCAGGGGTGCCCACGCGGCCTGGGTAATCCCTGGCTTGGCTCAGCCTCCAGCACCTTGCTGCCCAGCCAGGTTTGAGTGGATTACCGCCCCTGCTGGTCTGGCAGCCGACAACAGCTGGCGCCCTCCAGTGCCCACTGTTGCCATTGCAGCTTCCAAGGCTGAGCCAGTTCTGCCCAGGCAGGGGCACGGTCAGGGGCTGCAAGGGGTCGCGGTGCCGTCCTGGAGGCAGCAGTGGGCAAGTGGACCGTCAGGTGCCCGCCAGCCCTGGGGAGGTTCACGCTCACAAGGCAGCACTCAGTGCCTGGCAGTGCTGACTAGCCCCTCATGCAGCCACCTCTGGGGTGCAGCGCAGTAACACCCGCCTGCAGCTCGGAGAAGGCTGAGTGTGGCAAGGCCCAAGCAGTATGGGCCCCCCCGAGCCTGTGCCCCGACCCAGATTGCCCTGCTCCAAGCAAAGGCCTCCTCCCATTCCCCTGCAGCTGGGAGGGCTGGGGCAGGAGGTGAGGGATGCAGGGGGTGAGCTGAGCAAGCCTGGGGCTGGCCTAGGACCCTGCAGCCCAGGAGCCAGGCAGCCCTGCTGTGTGGGCCAGGATGGGGGTAGGCCTGGAGTGCCTGGCGCCACTGCCAGCCAGACGCCCCAATGCCCCCGCCCCGGACTTGTCGCCCTCCTAGGCGGCCATCAAGTACTTGCTGCCTGAGATCAAACCCCAGGACGCCAATAAGCTCTGTGTGGTCATCGACCTGGACGAGACGCTGGTGCACAGTTCCTTCAAGGTGAGTCCGTGTTTTGGGGGGCTGCTGCTCCTGCCTCTCCTGCACAGCCACCCCCTGAATCCCACCCCCAGGGCCTGTCCCCCTGCCCGGCCACCCCCTGCACCCCACCCCCGGGGCCTGTCCGCCTGCCCGGCCACCTCCTGCACCCCACCCCCAGGGCCAGTCCCCCTGCCCGGTCACCTCCTGCACCCCACCCCCAGGGCCTGTCCCCCCGCCCGGTCACCCCCTGCATCCCACCCCCAGGGCCTGTCCCCCCCGCCTGGCCACCCCCTGCATCCCACCCCCAGGGCCTGTCCCCCTGCCCGGCCACCCCCTGCATCCCACCCCCGGGGTCTGTTCCCCCGCCCAGCCACCCCCTGCATCCCACCCCGGGGGCCTGTCCCCCTGCCCGGCCACCTCCTGCACCCCACCCCTGGGACCTTCCTCCCCTGCCCGGCCACCTCCTGCACCCCACCCCCAGAACCTGCCTCCCCGCCCCGGCCAGCCACCCCCAGGGCCTGCTCCCCTACCCGGCCACTCCCTGCATCCAACCCCTGGGGAGGGCATGGGCAGGAGGAACCCAAGCGATGGGGGGGTCATTGCTGTGGGGACCAGGGAAGGGCATGGCTGGGGGTATCCCGGGGGATGGGTGATTGTTGCCATGGGGACCAGGCGAGAGCATGGCTGGGAGGGATCCCAGGAGATGGGGGGTCATTGGCGTGGGGACCAGGCGAGAGCGTGGCCAGGAGGGATCCCGGGAGATGGGGGGGGTCGTTGCCGAGGGGACCAGGCGAGAGCGTGGCCAGGAGGGATCCCGGGAGATGGGAGGTCATTGCCGAGGGGACCAGGCGAGGGCATGGCTGGGAGGGATCCCAGGAGATGGGAGGTCGTTGCCGAGGGGAGCAGGCGAGGGCATGGCTGGGAGGGATCCCGGGAGATGGGAGGTCGTTGCCGAGGGGAGCAGGCGAGGGCATGGCTGGGAGGGATCCCGGGAGATGGGAGGTCATTGCCGAGGGGACCAGGCGAGAGCGTGGCCGGGAGGGATCCCGGGAGATGGGAGGTCATTGCTGAGGGGAGCAGGCGAGGGCATGGCTGGGAGGGATCCCGGGAGATGGGAGGTCGTTGCCGAGGGGAGCAGGCGAGGGCATGGCTGGGAGGGATCCCGGGAGATGGGAGGTCGTTGCCGAGGGGAGCAGGCGAGGGCATGGCTGGGAGGGATCCCGGGAGATGGGAGGTCGTTGCCGAGGGGAGCAGGCGAGGGCGTGGCTGGGAGGGATCCCGGGAGATGTGGGGTCGTTGCTGTGGGGACCAGGGGAGGGTATGGCCGGGAGGGATCCCGGGAGATGGGGGGGGTCGTTGCTGTGGGGACCAGGGGAGGGCGTGGCCGGGAGGGATCCCGGGAGATGGGGGGGGTCGTTGCTGTGGGGACCGGGGGAGGGCGTGGCCGGGGCAATTCCAGCAAGGTTGGGCGGGTGTAACTTAGAGAACAGAAGTGGGGGTGCCCAGAAGAATCCTGGGCAAGGGGGCGTGATGGGCCACAGCCGTGGGGTAGAGGGAGGGTGTGCCCAGGGAATCCCAGGTGGCGGGAAGGGGCCAGGGAGCCGTGAGGGCAGCTGGGGGCCCTGCCCCTCCCCTCCCCCACTGACTGCTGCCCCCTCTGCAGCCGGTGAACAACGCCGACTTCATCATTCCTGTTGAGATCGATGGCGTCATGCACCAGGTGAGGGGGCTCCCGAGGGGTGCTGTCATGGGGGTGCCCTGATGGGGAGCTCTGGAGAGGTGCTCTCGTGGGGGCGTGCTCAGGAGGGAAATGCTCTCGGGGTGTTCTCATGGGTGGTGCCCTGGGGGCGTGCTCTCATGGGGGGTGCTCTTGGGGGGTGCTCTCAGGAGGGTGACACACGTAGGGGGGGTGCTCTCAGGAGAGCATTTTTGGGGGGACACTCTTGGAGGGATGCTGTCAGGGGGATGATCTCATGGGGGGCACTCTTGTGGGGGTGCTCTCTGGAGGGCAATGCTGTTGGGGGGGCACTTTTGGGGGGACGCTCTTGGAGAGATGCTGTCGGGGGGACGTTCTCATGGGGGGCGCTCTCCGGAGGGCAGTGCTCTCGGGGAGGGCACTCTTGGGGGGGCACTTTTGGGGGGACGCTCTTGGAGAGATGCTGTCAGGGAGACGACCCATCACCACCACCACCCCGCAGGGACACCCGGGCTCCTGGACACTCCGGCGTTAGAGCCCTCCCCCTTCCCCACCCGTGGCGCACCCACTCCAGGGGCGGGGTCCCCCTTGAAAGGCTCTGGGGAGCCATGCCAGCTCTGCTTGCTGGGGGGGCAGCGACCCCAGAGCTCAGACCATGGTGATGCCTGGCTCCTTGGGACAACCTTTCCTGCCACAGCCCCCTTCTTTGGGGGGAGGTTTGCTCGGGGGAGCCCTGGGCCGAATTTCCCATGGTCTGGCACAGCGCGGCAGGCAGGGCCCTGCCCTGCACAGGGCCGGCGCCGGGTTCAAGTAATCCAGGATAGGCTGTGGTCTGCGCAGTCGGCCTGTTCTCGATTACTTGGGGCCGGAGGCGGCCAGCAGCTTCGAGGGAGACGCTGGAGAGGCACCGCTTGGGGGTCCCCTGCTGCAGAGGGGGCCTGCCCGGGCTTCTCGCCTAGCTCCGGGGCACAAACAGCTACAGCAGAGCCTGGGCTGGGGGGTTCCTGGCTGATACCCAGTATCAGAGCCCCCTGGGTTGGTTGGAGGCGGCTGTTCCTGGAGGGGGGTGGCTCTGGGGGGCTCGGCCCCAGAGCCTCGGCGGAAGGGGGGTCTCACCGCTGTCCCTCCCCCAGGTGTACGTGCTGAAGCGGCCGCACGTGGACGAGTTCCTGCACCGCATGGGCGAGCTATTTGAGTGCGTGCTCTTCACCGCCAGCCTGGCCAAGGTGAGCCCCGATGAGGGAAACCGCGGCACTCCTCCGTGCACTAACCGCTAGTCCCCGCTGCCCTCCCGGAGCTGGGCTAGACCCCTGGGGGGCAGATCTCGGACCCTAACCACTAAGCCATGCTGCTCCTCTGGCCCAGCCATTCCTTGCACCCCCTTCTCTGCGCTGCTCCCACAATGCTTTGGGGGGGTCCGTAGGGCTGCTGCGTCCAAGGTGCCCCCCCCAAGTGCTCTCAGGGGTGGGCCCATTCCCCCTGTGCAAGGGGACTCCCGAGTGCTCCCCGGAGCTGGGGTCTGCCCCCCTCCCAGCCAAGGGGACCCCTAAGTGCTCTCCAGGGCTGGCCGGGGACCCCAGCCCTCTCAGCCATTGGCCAAAGGGGCTAGGGCTCGGCCCTTTCCTGCTTCCCTTAGCCGTGCCTGACCGTGCCTGTCCCCTAGTACGCAGACCCTGTGGCCGACCTGCTGGACAAGTGGGGTGCTTTCCGCGCCCGCCTCTTCCGCGAGTCCTGCGTCTTCCACCGTGGCAACTATGTCAAGGACCTGAGCCGGCTGGGCCGGGATCTGAACCGCATCATCATCGTGGACAACTCGCCCGCCTCCTACATCTTCCACCCCGACAATGCGGTAGGTAGCCGGGGGCAGCTCCTGGGTGAGAGGCCCTGGGGCAGCTGTGGCTGCTCAGCCGGTTCAGCGCTTTGCCTGGCCGTTTGCCTCCGGAGGCCTGGTTCAGCTGCCGTGCTGGTTACATGTGAAATGAGTTTGTGGGCTCTCAGCCCAGTGATGCGACTGCTGCGTAGTCTCCCGAGTGGCAGGTTATTGGGGTAACTCGGTTCACGATGGCCCCAGACTGGCTAGTAGTGGCAGCAGGTCAGGAGTGAGGGGCATCGGCAGAGCTGTGGTCTGGGGAGGAGCCCAGGGCTGAAATAGCAGTGACCGCTGCCCCTTACTGGATCGAATTGGCTCTGCTCATCTGCGTGTCATACACCCTGTACAGCTCCTAGCCAATGGGAGTCTCGCTTAGTGCATGGGCGTGGGCTTTGGGAGCAGCCTTCAATTCTGGCTGGGAAGTGGTTTCCGTGGGCGAAGGAGAGAACCAGACTGGGCAAGGCAGGGCCTGCAGAGCTCCTGAAAGCTCCGAGTTAAGCTGCGTCATCTCCTGCCCTCGCTGCAGTGAGATTCTGGCAGTGGCTGCTTTTTCAGAGCTGGCTGCTGGCTTGCTCCCAGCACGCTGGCGTCTCTCCGTGGGGAGGAGGAATGAGCCGCAATTGTCCTGGGTCTTGGCACCGGGCCCTTGGCCAGCTGGCCTTTCATTTCCCCTTTGAGCTGCTGAGATGGATGGGGGCGCATGGGGGTGGCGCTTGCTCAGGGTGGCTCCCATGTGTCTGGCCAAGCGAATCCGGGCTGTGCACACTGCAGGGAGAGGATTGCTCCCTGGCGCAAACCCACAGCCACCTTGGGCTTGGGACACGGCAGCTGTTTATCCCCTGAGCTCTCCTGCAGGGCTAAGAGGCAGCTGCCTCTGGGGTGAGGCTGGCAGCCAGCAGCCGTTTGGACCAGAAGTGAAGGTGGCTCCTGTCTCCGATGGATGCAACAGGGCAGATTTTGGGCAGCAGCCTGGGATCTGATTGAGCGGGACGCTGTCCCAATGCCCTGCAGCCTGGCAGGCTGGCACAGCAGCGGAAGGGGGGCACAAAAATAGGATGCCGGCGCGCAGGGCCCAGCACGTCCCGGCGGGGACCCTGACTCCTTGGCCCATTTGTGGCTGTGTGATGCGCTGGCCGCGTCCTGTGCTTCAGAGGCGCCACCCTCAGCTCACGGCCGCGTCTCTCCGCAGGTGCCGGTGGCATCGTGGTTCGACAACATGGGGGACACGGAGCTCCTGGATCTGCTGCCTTTCTTTGAGAGACTCAGCAAAGTGGAGGACATTTATACGGTGCTGAAGCCGCACCGGACTAGCAGCTAGTGAGCGGGGCCGGGGGCCGGGGCCAGGCCAGACGCCAGCCTGGCAGGATTCCCCACCGCCGCCCCCAGCCTTCCCCTGCCGGCCGCCCCACTGAGCTCCCCACCAGCCTGCAGCCACCCTGGGGCGCGGGGTAGAGGGGCCAGGGAGGAGCCCAGCCAGGGCTGACATCCACTGTGCACCACCGAGACGGCCGGCTGTAGGCCTGGAAACCCGCCGCGAGCTCGGAGCTCGGTCGTCATGGGACGGTTCTTCTCCGGGGGGCGGGGGGGCAGCTGGCAAGACGCCGCGGCCCGGTCCCCTCCATGGGGCAGGGGGCGCTCAGCACCACAGCCCCGTCCCCTCCATGGGGCAGGGGGCTCTGAGCACCACAGCCCGGTCTCCTCCATGGGGCAGGGGGCGCTCAGCACCACAGCCTGGTCCCCTCCATGGGGCAGGGGCGCTGAGCACCACAGCCCAGTCCCCTCCATGGGGCAGGGGGCGCTGAGCACCACAGCCCGGTCCCCTCCATGGGGCAGGGGGCGCTGAGCACCACAGCCCGGTCCCCTCCATGGGGCAGGGGGTGCTCACCACCACAGCCCGGTCCCCTCCATGGGGCAGGGGGCGCTGAGCACCACAGCCCAGTCCTCTCCCATGGGGCAGGGGCGCTGAGCACCACAGCCCGGTCCCCTCCATGGGGCAGGGGGCGCTGAGCACCACAGCCCGGTCCCCTCCATGGGGCAGGGGGCGCTGAGCACCACAGCCCAGTCCCCTCCATGGGGCAGGGGTGCTGAGGACCATAGCCTGGTCCCCTCCCATGGGGCAGGGGGCGCTCAGCACCACGGCCTGGTCCCATCCCATGGGGCAGGGGGCGCTCAGCACCACAGCCCGGTCCCCTCCCATGGGGCAGGGGTGCTGAGGACCATAGCCTGGTCCCCTCCCATGGGGCAGGGGGCGCTCAGCACCACGGCCCGGTCCCCTCCCATGGGGCAGGGGGCGCTGAGCACCACAGCCCAGTTCCCTCCATGGGGCAGGGGGCGCTCAGCACCACGGCCCGGTCCCCTCCCGTGGGACAGGGGCGCTCAGCATCATGGCCCGGTCCCCTCCCAGGGGCAGGGAACTTGGAACTCAGTCTGGAGGTGCTCAGCCAGGGGGCAGAGACCCAAACACCTTCCAGTGCAGGGTGCAAAGTGCCCCCAGGTCGAGGGGTGTGTTTCCTGCCCGCTTTGCCCGGATGGGAGTTACTCGCAATGCTGAGGGTGAAGGGAACTCAGGCACCTGTGACCCAGACAGCGGCTGGGTCCCAGACCCTCCCCCTCCAGAAGGCCCAGGAATCCTGTTCCCATGGACGTGGGCCCCATTCCAGGGGATCAGGCAGGGGTGTGGCGGTCCATGCCAAGTGCTGCAGGGCTGTGGGCTGCGTGAGGGTGGGTCGCTGAGTGAGGGGGGTCAGCACAGGTCCCCCAGCAGGGCCGAGAGGGGAAGGGTTTGGAGAGGGAGATGCTGGAGGGGCTCAGAGAATCTATGGGCTAGTGGAAGAGGAGGTGGAGCTAGTGGAGCGGAGGCGGGGCTAGCAGAAGGGAGGTGGGGCTAGTGGAAGAGGAGGTGGAGCTAGCAGAAAGTGGGTGGGGCTAGCAGAAAGTGTGCGGGGCTAGCGGAAGGTCTGAGTTGAGAGGCGCCAGAGTAGCCTGTCGCAGGGGGGGCAGCTTGGCCCCCCAAGTTCCCGGCAGGAGGGGGTGGGGATAGGCGCTAAGGTGAGATTTCCAGGGTGGCGGTTAACCCTTTCCTTGCAGGGTCTGTGGCGGGCGCCCTCCCCAGCAAACGGTTCTTGTTTCCTCTCTGCTCAGGGACCGCAGGGGAGCGGGTTTCTCGGTGCCTTGGGGCTGGGGGCCATTGAGCCCCTGGGCCGACAGCTCTCGGCTTACGCAGGTGCCACCTTTCCCTGCAGTGCATTGCGGGGCTCTGACCCTGACCCCAAGGAACGGCCCTCCGCAGCTGGCGGAAGCTAAGGCGCCCCCCCACCCCGTTGTGATTGGCTAGAGCGAGGAGTGGGCGGGGCCATGGAGTTGCGCCAAGCCCAGCCCTGGATGAAGGGGTGTGGGCAGATCATCCTGGGAGGGGCTTGTCAGGTCGTGGCGGGTAGCAGATCTCCTGTCCCCAGGGCTGGGCTTACAGCCCCAGGAGCCCCCGGGGCCTGGGGGCTGCTGCATTCCCGGAAGATGAGGTGGGAGGGTGCAGGGCTGCTACCAGATGGAAACTCACCAGGCCTGTTTTAAGGAGACAGCAATGGCCCCTGAGAGGAAAGCCAGTCCCCTTAACTCTGCCCTTCCCGGGGGGTGCTGAGCCGGCCAGGCCAAGCCCCCAGAGGAACAAGCCTGGTTTCTGCCTGCAGCATGGGGGGAAGGGGGGCACTCCTTCCTCTGGGACCGCAGCTGTGTCGCCTTCTCCTTAGTGCCTTCGGCCCTCCCTGCCACGCTCCAAACAGCTGGGGGACGGGTCCCAGCCTCCGGCCTGGCTCGAACCTCGGCCTGCTCACTGTGTTTAGAACCCTAAATGCCCCCCACCCAGCCTGCCCCACCCGCCTGGGGATCGTACTGTATAGACTGTGCCTTGGGATGCCCCGTCCCGCTGGGTGGAGCCCAGCTGGTGCCGGGGGGTAAATTGCATTGGATTTGCTCACTGCTGTGCCCTAGGGGCTGCTAGCCCCACTCCCCTGAAGTGGGGTAGCCGTTTGGTTGAAAGGCAGCTGCTCTGAACTGGGGGCGGGGGGTGTCTTCATCTCCCCTCCCCAGAGCTTCGGGTTCAGGGGAGCCAGGGTTTGATTAGGGTGCAGGGAAAGACTCGGATTCCCCCCAGCCCATTGTTCCCTGGGCTGCCTTCGGGTTCGCTGGAGATCCCCGGAGTCTACTTTGCCCCCCTGGCTCCCCACACCACTAGGGGGTGCTGTCCAGAGCTCCCTTTCTATTGCCTTAACCGTTTTATACGCGAGAGGTGCTCGCTGTGCCTTGCTGCGGCGCCGTGTTCGAGAGAGACACGGCTGCTGATCTCTGTAGCCTTATGTGGGAAATGTCCCTCAGGGAGCAGTCTTGGGGGTGGGGGGGCATGAATTGTAACTGGGCACATTTAGCTAATATAAATATGTATCATGTGTATATATATTTTTAGGAAAAGCAAAGGCAAAACAGGTCGCGGGAGGATTTTCACAGCTGGGATTTTTAATGATGTTCTGGGAGATGGTTATTTTTCTGGTTGGGGCCGTTTCTCCTGTAAAGAAGCTGTGTGGGGAGGTGGGATTTGGGGTGGGGAGGGGATTTTTGTCTGTCGGATGTTGGGGTGATTGGATACTCGCAGCCCTTCTCCAAATGCCTGCCCCCTCATCCCCGAACCCCAGGGGGTGCCCAGGGCCCGGGATCTAACCACCTCAGTCTGACGGTGCTGGGTTTTCAATGGACGGTTTTAACACTTTAAAATCTGGGCTCTCAGTCTGTTGTGGGTCTTTCCCAAACCTGGTTTTATAACCCTCCGAGAAACAGCCTGGGAGGGAGGGATTTTACGCCTCCAGACTATCCCCACACACCCGCTTTCTATCAATCTTTTGATCTATTCCCACACCCCCATCTGTCTATCTATCTGTTGCCAAAACGCGGTATTTCTGTCCCAGGGGAACGGCAGAGATTTGTGAAGCTGCACGCGATCCTGCCCGGGGCAGAGCCACAGTCTCAGAAATGTTCACCGACCGAAGCCTTTGGGCAGCTTTCAGTTTGACTTTGTGGAAGGTTTTGTTTCCAGTTGGAAACGTTGTGGTCTCGCCCTCAGAGTTTCTTTTATAGTTGAGCATCTCGGGCCAGGTTCTAAGTGGAACATCCGGCTAATTTCCCATCCACGGCTGGGGGGCAGTCGAGGTGTCCTTGTGACACAGCTCAGTGTCAGCCCATCAGCCTTTGCCGATGGACAACTCCTGTGTCAGAAGATACCCGCTCCCGCCAGCTCTGCTCTCTGCCGTACCAGTGACAGATCTCTGGGTCTGGCATGCTGTTCCTGCTCCCTGCCCCCGGGCCAGCTGTCACGTTTCCCTGAGGCTCTGGCCTGCCCTCAGGTGGGGACGTGTCGGGTGGAGCCTCCTTTTCCTTAAGGTGGGGTGGTTGGCTGTGGAGAGCTGAACCCACCCACTGGGGGTACTTCTGAGCCATCTCTGCCTCTGCAGCGCCCCCACCTCAGCAGCATAAAATCTGATTCCCTGCACTGCTGGAAGGCCCTACAGCCTCTGCCTGAGCCTGACAGCCACTGGCCTGGCCCGAGCCTTCCCTTTCCCTGGCTTTGTCTGTTCCTATGGAGCAGCCGGAGCCCAATCCTGCTCCTCAGCTGGCCCGGGCCTGATGTGCAGAGAAGCAGTAATGGAAAACCCAGCATTTCCCCCAGGTAAGGCAAAAACGATCCTGCCTCATTGCCATGGGTAGCACTAGGTGCGGCCTGAACGGTTACAAGAACCCTCCTGGGCAGGGGCATGTCTGCACCAAACACATGCAGCGGTGTGATTTTTGGGGAGTGTAAATCCCAGAGTGGAATGCATGTCGTGGTCACAGGGAGAGGCTGCGTCATTAACAAGGGCAGGAACATACAGCCTGGCGGCTGTCATACACTCGGCACTCCCTGCTCTGGCAGCCTGGACAGTTCTGTATCGTTGTCACTGCCAGGACGGGTGAGGTGCTGGCATTTGGAGACAGGGCTGGAGACCTGGGGCTGTTTGTGTTTTCACTTTGTATCCGCTGGGTTAGGACCCCAAGAGCTAATCGGAGAAAGAAAAACCGATCAAAGTGCCTTTCGTGTGATTAAAACTGTAAAATAATCTTAAAAAAAAACAACCGTGAGAACCAACCCGGCTCGGCGGTGTAGTGACTCGCTCAGCAGCTGAGTAGGGATCTGTCTCTGTGTGTGTGTGTGTGTGTGTGCGCGCGCGCAGGAACCGCGAGCATCGAAGCCACGATTCTGACAGCCCAGCTTCGCTGGACAGGGCACGTCACCCGAACGGAGGAGTCGAGAATCCCTGAGCGACTCCTCTACGGTGAACTCTCCCAGGGCAGGAGGAATCGAGGTTGGCCTCGCAGGAGGTATAAACACTGCGTGAAGGCCAACGTTGCTCATGCCGGTTTAAAACCAGAGCAGCTAGAGCAGCGTGCAAAGGACCGAACAGGCTGGCGTGCTCTCGTCCGACACGCGTGTGACAGCTTTGAAGAGCAGCGACGCGGACGCCTCGTTGTGAGAAGAAGAAAGGAACAGCAGCAGCCACACCAACAGAGCTAGGACAATTCCCTCGCCCCCACTGCGAACGCCCAGGCCGTTCAAAGCTGGGACTCCTCAGCCGCATGTGACACCACAAGCGATGAGCCTGGGCAAGCTCAAGATGTCCTCGTTGGACACGATGGACCACCTACAGTGTGAGTGAGTGGGTCTTGCCAGACCCAAAACCAGGACCTCTGCGCAGCCCTGGCTCTCTGCTGCATCACCCTGGGGGTTACCTCATCCAGGAGCCGGGCTCCCCTCCTGTCAACCACAGGCGCGTGCCCTCAGCTGGCAGGGCTACCTCTGGGAGCTGCAGCAGAAGAGAAGACTGAGGGGTGCTTTAATAGCAGCCTTCAACTTCCTGAAGGGGGCTCTAAAGAGGATGGAGAGAGGCTGTTCTCAGAGGTGACAGATGCAGAACAAGGAGCAATGGGCTGAAGTTACAGGGGGAGGTGTAGGTTGAATATTAGGAAAAACTGTTTCCCCAGGCTTGTGGTGAAGCACTGGAATGCGTTGCCTAGCGAGGTGGTGGATTCTCCATCCCTTGAGGTTTTTAAGTCCTGGCTTGACAAGGTCCTAGCTGGGATGGTTTAGTTGGGGTTGATCCTGCTTTGGGCAGGGGGCTGGCCTGGATGGCCTCCTGAGGTCCCTTCCAGCCCCGGGATTCTGTGATTCCAAGCCAGCCACAAAAGAACCTCTTCCAGTGCCCCGGCCAGCCCGAGGCTCCCACGTAGACCCACAGATTCTTCACCTGCTCCTAATGCCCAAACCAGCAAATCCCCTTACTCCGATGAGAGTTTATGAAAACCTATTTCATTAACGCCACACAGAGTCTTCCAGGTCCCAGAAGGTCCAGCCACATCCCCAGGTCAATCGATCTTCCCCAGACAGCATGCTGGGCCAGGCCTTTACTAATACAGACAAAAGAGGGTGAGAGAGAAAAATGGTTGAAGTGGTAAATCACATACATCAATTACAGGGATTGGTGCAGGCCGCACCTGATGGTGTGAGCTGCTCTTCTTGAGAGATTGGGTCCCCCCAACTCCCAGTCCACGCAGGCTTAGCTCATAAGGGCTGAAGAACGAGACAGTCACTACTAGGGACATCTTAATAGACTTCCCATGTGGAAGAACAATGCCTGCTGGGGCACTCTGCCTCTGGCTGCTGGGCTAGACAGCACAATGTGGATTCGACGGCCTGCTCTGTTCCTTTGTTCAGCCCATGTCACCTGGCTGGGGAGGTGACCAGACCTTCCATTGTGACTGTTGGAATAAAGTCTGGATACTGTCTGTTAAGCAACAAAGGTTTATTACAACTGGCCGGGGGAAGCGATTCTGAACTTGGTTGAGTTTCAGAATGCACTGACAGGCATCAAGTTGTGATTGGTTATCTAGAGAGCTTATAGAGGAAAGAATAGAAGCAGACAATCCAGTAAGGACATAAGCATAATCAATGAGCAAACAATGAGCAATCCATGTGAATTAACAAACAATCTGGGAGTTACTAAGAGTTTCCGTGCACAGTTTACAGAACATTTTATCTACAAACAAGAAACCCTTAGAAGAGTGCAGTCCCCAGCACCCACGTGTAAAGTGAGATCTTGTCTCCGACACACCGATGTGTAGAGCAGTGATGTCTCACCTGGCATCTCGCATGGACGTGATCGTTGGTGTTATCTCTACAGGCCCAAAGCAAGTGGGCAATGCAGCCTCTCCTTTGGAACAGGGGTTCTTAGCAAATAGCACGGCCTGCTTCAAATTCTTCTCCTATTGTGCCCTTTTGCTCTAAACCATGCTCAGTGCAGGTAGAGAGCCAATCGCTGTAACATTACACACAGACATGGCACAGCCACGCCAGTAGCATAACCAGCTTCAGTGAATCTCCAGCGTTCAGCAGACACCTCACTTGGGCTGCCCGGCATGAAATTAGATGCAACCCTCGTGCAGCGGGTGCAGAAATGGCTTCATGTTCAGGTTAGGTCACAGGGCTGGCCTCAGCGTGGGCTCCCTTCAGCCCCCAGCCTGTGTCAGCCATGTTCCCATGGGGGTGGGGATGGGAGCCTCAGCCCATTTCCCCCTCCCACCCCCAGCTCAGCGTGCAAAGCCCTACAGGTTGGACAGGCCCTTGCGTGGTCACTTTCTCCAGGCTTAGCAAGCCCCTGTGCTGTTCCCACACCCACCCAGGGCTGCTGATTCCTGAGCAGCGCTCCCGAGAGCAAGCACCTTTCCTCTGCAACCTCTGCAGCGGCCTGTCGATTCGCTTGTCCTGCCCCCGACCCACCCGGAGCATTGCTGTAAAGGGCTGGGACCAGCCGCCCTGCCTGCAGGATGGGGCCATAGGGCAGGGCAAGGCTGAGCAGCCCCCGTTCCTGCTAATCCCTAACTCACCATTCCCTGGCCTGGCCCCCACAAAACCCTCCTGCCCAGACCCAGGGTGGGCAGGGGAATAGCCGCTAGGTGACCGGATTGTCTCCCTGTGCTCTCCCTGATTGGGGGAGCTGGCGGGGGGCTCCCCCAAGCTGCACGGCGTTGGCAGTGCGCTCTGCCCTGGTGGGCTCCAGCCCCCTTCGCCCGGCGGTGTGTCCCGCTCCCTAATGAATGTGCTGCTTGTTGTCTCTGTCCCCCCCCACGCTTGGCAGACTAATTGCTAGAGTTCAGCTCATTAGTGGCCAGCGGGGAGGGGGCTGTGTGCAGCAGAGCAGGAATACTCCATCACCAGGCTGGCAGGCAGGGTCCCCGCCCTCCCCCGGAGCCAGCCAGCTGAGCGCTGGGCATAGCCACCGCCCACACCAGCCTCCAGCACCCGCACAAATATTTGGGGTAATCAGCCCCCCGCGCCCCGGCTGCTCTGTGCCAGGTAAGGGAGCGGCTGCTGAGCGGGGCAGGCACACCCCATCTGGCTGTGCCGAGGGGGCTGGGCCCTGGGGAAAGCTGTTGGCAAAGGCTGGTATGCTAATTTGGTGGAGGGGGGCTTGGGTCTGGGCCTAGGGCTTCCTTGTGCCAGGCACGGCCCAGCCGGGTGGCACACCAACCAGCCCCTGCCACAGGGTGTGGTAGGCAGCACTGCCCAAGGATCTGGGGGTGTTTAGCTTCTAGGATCCGCTCCCCAAGCCTTTGCAGGCAAAGCGGCTCTGGTGGGGAGGCCAGGGGCTGGCTCAGTTAGTGGGGCTGGCGGGGGGCAGCCTTCTAGGCCCGTGCTGCCGAGAGGCTGGCAATGGGGCAGGAAGGCTGGGCTGGTGAGGGACGCAGAGGGAGATGAAGGGGCTCCGGGGGACAGGGCCCACCAGGGAAAGACCAGGAGTTTGTCTGTTGTGGGGGGGCAGGAGAGAGAAACTTGCAGCTTGGTGGCGGGTGGAGGGGAGAGAGAGAGAGAGAGAGAGAGAGCGCGCCTGAGCCTTCCCCTGTCCACTCCACTCGCCTCCAGCGACACAACAGCAGCCCCTCAGCCTGCAGCCGGTGCCACCTGAGCCCAGTGGGTTTCAGGTCCTGGCCTGGCTCCGCCACAAGCACCAGGTGGGTGCCGCGGCTCTGGGACTCCAAGGGCTGCAGGGACTTTCCGAGCCCAGGAGGGGAAGTCTCAAGGTGTACAGAAGGCAAACCCTCGGCGTTGGGCCTTTCCTGCCCACGGCGGGGCCCAGTGGAGCTGACTGCCTTTGGCAGTGCTGTCACTCGGGCAGAACTGGGCAGCAGACGGGGCTGCCTGCCCCCGACAGCTGCTGGGCAGGGATAGAGAGAGGAGCGGGGTGCTGAGGGACCACGGCGAGGCTCTGAACATGGCACTTGCTCTGCTAAGTGGGTGAAGCTGGACGATTCCTGGCAGGTTGGTGCTCAGCCCAGCTGATCAGCATGTCATGGGGTCCGGCTCCCAGACATCGCCTGCTGCCCGGACGCTTGTCCCGCCAGGCCCTTGGTACCACTGAACGTGCCCGTCCTGGCTGCAGGGGCCTGGCGCCGCCCCACAATGGCTCAGGCCCATCCTGGTCTCCTGGAGCAGTTACCCACACAGAATTTGTCATTCCCAGGCTCTCAGGATACACCCATACTCGGTTCCTGAGGCTCTGTTAATTCAATACCCTCCCTTACCCAATTCCTGGCGCTCAGGTGTGACCTTACACTCTGCGGGTTTGGGGGTCTGTTACCAGGGAAAGAGCCTGACGCAGTAACTTCCTTCTTACGCTCCTAAACAACCCACACAAGGCCCCCCACTCCCAATACCACGGACAGATGAAACTGGTCTTGCTGGCTAGTGGGGATCAGGTCTGGCTGGGGACCCCTGTCTCTGCACAGTGCCACTGGCACAGGGGGGAGGTCTGGCAGCTCTGATCTTGGGACGTGTCCTGGCGCTGGTTCCCAGAGAACGTCCTTGTGAGCCCCAGTGTACATCAGGGAATGCCCACCCTGCTTAGCCGTACTGTAACTGATTATTTTACTACGATTTTACTAAGCAACCCTAACTTCCTGCACCAGAATTCCCGCGCTAATCACGCCCACCTCCTTCAGTGGTTTACTCCGAGCAAAATGAGTTATACAGCAGCCAGAAACAATTACAAACCCAACTGATCAGACAGACAATGGGAAGTGAGGCCCAGGACAGAGCGAGGGTTCCTCATCCCCGGCCATAGCTGAGGAGCTCCTCGGCCGGCGAGGCGCGGTCAGACTAGTGATCTGTAACCATCGGAGCCGTGTTCCTTTCTCTGGTGCCAGCGGGGCCGTGGGGACAGGGTCTCCTCCTCCCCGGCCAGGCGTGAGGCTGGTTCAGCACTATGTAGATGCAAGGTGAGACTGTGGCTCCTGCTTCACAACCATCGGCGGCTGCGCTGCAAGACTGGCTATCCATGAAGGTCGTAGGCTTTAGGTCTTCTGTAAAGGATGTCTGCCCCGCACTGGCCTAGCAAGGGTTAAAGCCAGCTCTGGGACTGGGCGGAGGCTAAGGGAATCTGCAGCTGTAGCTAATTATAAGCCAATTAGGACCGGGCTGGGGCTGTATAAATAGAGGCTCCTTGTGAGGTGGAGAGGAGATTCTCCTGGTGGTGGACTGGGATGGAAGCTGCAAGAGCTCGGCTCGGCTCGGCTCGGCTCGGCTCGGCTCGGCTCGGCTCGGCTCGGCTCGGCTCGGCTCGGCTCTGGCCAAACCAGCTGCAAGGCCTGAGGGTACCAGGGCAACAGGGAGGCAGCCAGGGTAGCAGCAGGAAAGGTGAGGAAATTGCCCTGGTAATGCAAAGGCCAGTTAACATCTCTGTTCTAGGCAGGGTTGAATAGTGACAGAGAGGTAGCCAGGTTAGTCTGTATTCTAGCAAAACACAACAGCAGCCAAGTAGCGCTTTAAAGACTAACAAAATTTATTAGGTGATGACAGACCCACTTCTTCACCCAGAGCCAGACCAGAACACACTCAATATAGAAAGCACAGAGGTCCAAAAATTGTTATCAAGGTTGGCAAATCAGAAGAGCAGAGGGGGGCAGGAAGGGTGGGGTGGGGAAGTGAAGCATTAAATAAAAGTATGTTAAAGAGTCCTTATAATGGACCAGTGACAGAGAGGTGGCTGTGCATTAGTCTGTTCTAGCAAAACAAAGAGCAGTCCAGTAGCGCTTTAAAGACTAACAAAATTTATTAGGTGAGGAGCTTTTGCGGGGCAGACCCACTTCAGATCTGAAGAAGTAGGTCTGCCCCGTGAAAGCTCATCACCTAATAAATTATTTTGTTAGTCTTTAAAGCGCTACTGGACTGCTTTTTGTTTTGATATAATGGGCCAGGTAATTGCTGTCCTGGTTCAAACCGCATGTTAATGTGTTGAATTTGAACATAAGTGATAGTTCTGAGCATTCCCTCTGTAAACTGTTAAAGTTCCTTTTTGGTAAAACACAGACTTTCAGGTCATTAACAGAATGGCCCACTCCATCAAACAGCGGGCTGACAGGCTGTGTAACAGGACCTCTTTATGTCTGTTTCATGTTCAAGAACAACAAGAAGTCCTGTGGCACCTTCTAGACGAACAGATATTTGGAGCATAAGCTTTCGTGGGCAAAGACCCGCTTCATCAGGTGCATGAGTAGGGGTGGTTACCAGAGGGGTATTTAAAGAGTTAGTCTATAAGGTGCCACAGGACGACTTCTTGTTCTCAAAGATAACAGACTAACACGACTCTCTTTTTGATGTTTTGTGTCCATTCAGTCTTGTGGAAGTGTTTGCAGTCTGTCCCATATACATGAGGTGTGAGCATTGTTGGCACATGATTGTGTGTATGTTGTTAACTGAGGAACAAGAGAATGTGCCCGTAATTCTGTGATTAATATGGTTAGGTCCAGTGATGGTCTGTCCAGAGCAGATATGTGGACAAATTTGGCAACAGGGCTTGTTGCGAGGAGAAGCTCTGGCAGTGCAGGTCTCAGGCAGGTGGGCAGCTGGAGCAGGCAGTTCTGGCGGCTGGCACGGGGCTCAGGCAGCTGGGGCTGCGCCAGGGCACCCGCAAAGGGCCAAGGAAAACTAGTTGTGCTTATTTTTAATTTTAAAGGAGGTTTTTAAATCAAGTTTTTAGTGTTTATTTTGAATTACAAATTGCGTTTTTTGCTCAAGGGGGCTTGGATGATGGGAGAGAAGAGGTGGCGGGGGTGTGAGGGTGTGAAGGGGTTCAGGGGTCCCCCTGCACTGCACCCCGTCCGCTGGCAGGAGAGACTCTCACTCAGCAGGCACAACAGCAGGTTTATTAGGCAACAGATGTCCAGTTTCTCACAGAAGCAACAGCATAGCCGCCAGAGACAGTCCTTCCAACCTGTCCTGGGGGGAAGACCCCGAGGGGTGTCCCTCTGGGGTGTAGCTTTCCCCCTCCTCAGGCTGGCTGCCTTCCAGCTCTCCCTTTTTCTCGCCTCTAACTGCCGCCCCCGATTCAAAACCCAGCTCAGCTCCTCCCTGCTCTTTGTTTAGGCAGAGGTGTTATCTGCCAGTTGTAGCCCTAGGGTCATCCTTAGCCACTGGGAGCTGCTGCTTGCCTCGGACATCCAGCCTGACTCACACATGCACCCCCCCCACTCCATCACATCTCTCCCCTCTTCCAGACCGCACTGAGCGGGGTCACTTAGCCAGTGACCTGGGGAAGTTCGGGGCCCTCCCTGCGTGACAGGGCATCTGCTATGGTGTTGTTGTTCCCCTTGACGTGGACCACCTCCATGTCGTAGTCCTGCAGGAGCAGACTCCACCGCAGGAGCTTGGCGTTGGCCCCTTTCATGTGATGCAGCCAGGTCAGGGGTGAGTGATCGGTGTACACGGTGAAACGCCGTCCAAACAGGTACGGCTGCAGCTTCCCCAGCGCCCACACCATGGCCAGACATTCCTTCTCTATGGCTGCGTAGTTCTGCTCCCGGGGCAGCAGCTTCTTACTCAGGTACACGATGGGGTGTTTCTCCCCTTTGTCAGTCACCTGCATTAGCACCGCCCCCAGCCCCACGTCCGAGGCATCAGTGAACACCAGGAAGGGCTTGTTGAAGTCTGGATTTGCCAGCACTAGGGCCCTGACCAGAGCCTCCTTCAGCGCGCAGAGGGCCTCTTGGCACTGCTCGGTCCAGACCACCTTGTCAGGCTTTCCCTTTTTACACAGCTCCGTGAGGGGGGCTGCGATGGAGCTAAAGTGGGGCACAAACCTCCGGTAGTACCCCGCCATCCCAATGAAGGCCTGGACCTGCTTCTTAGTCTGGGGTGTTGGCCAATCTCTGACAGCCTCCACTTTAGCTGGCTCTGGCTTTAAGCAGCCGCTGCCCACCTTGTGGCCCAGGTAGGTCACCTCAGCCATTCCCACCTTGCACTTCCCTGCCTTGATAGTCAGCCCGGCCTTCTGGAGTCGGTCCAGCACCTGCTTGAGTTGGGACACATGGTCCTCCCACGTCTGGCTGAAGATGCAAATGTCGTCCATGTAAGCCAGGGCAAAGCTCTCCATCCCTTTCAGTAGCTGGTCCACCAGACGCTGGAAGGTAGCGGGTGCCCCCTTGAGGCCGAAGGGAAGGACCAAGAACTCGTAGAGCCCCACAGGAGTGATGAAAGCCGACTTCAGCCGGGCATCTTGGTCTAATGGCACTTGCCAGTACCCCTTGGTGAGGTCTATGGTGGTGAGGTAACGGGCTCCCCCCAGCTTGTCTAAAAGGTCATCAGGCCTGGGCATGGGGTAGGCGTCCGAGACAGTGATGGCGTTAAGCTTGCGATAGTCCACACAAAACCGAACAGACCCATCTTTTTTAGGGACTAACACCACGGGAGAGGCCCAGGGGCTGGACGAGGGTTGGATCACCCCCAGAGCCAGCATGTCTTCAACCTCCCGCTCTATGTCCTGAGCCGTCCTCCCTGTGGCTCTGAATGGCACACACTTGATAGGGGCGTGGGTGCCTGTCTCTATTCGGTGGACAGCCAGGTCAGTGTGTCCGGGTCTGTCCGAGAACAGCTGTTGATGCAAATGCAGCACCTCCTTGATCTCCGTCTGCTGGGCAGGGGTTAGCTGGTCTGAGAGGGGAATAGACTCCAGCAAGGAGCCGGCTCCAGTCCTTGTGAGTAAATCCACCAAGGGATCATCCCCCTGCCCCTCCCAGTGTCTGCACACGGCCAGCACCAAGTTCTGCCTGTCCCAGTAAGGTTTCATCATGTTCACATGATAGACCCGGTGGCTGTGGGCCCGGTTCGACAGTTCCACCACATAATTCACGTCATTTAGCTGTTTGACGACCTTGAAGGGCCCATCCCAGGCCGCTTGCAGCTTGTTCCGCCGCACAGGTATAAGGACCATCACTTGATCCCCGGTGGCATAGGCTCGGGCCCTGGCGTTACGGTCATACCAGACCTTTTGCTTCCTTTGGGCCATGGAGAGGTTCTCCCTGGCCAGGCCCATGAGCTCGGTGAGTTTTTCCCGGAAGGTCAGTACATACTGTACCACTGACTCCCCTTCAGGAGAGGCCGTCCCCTCCCACTCTTCTCTGAGCAAGTCCAAGGGTCCCCATACCCTCCTTCCATACAGCAGCTCAAACGGGGAGAACCCCGTGGATTCCTGGGGCACCTCCCTGTAAGCAAACAGCAGGTGGGGTAAGTACTTGTCCCAGTCATGGGGGTATTGATTCATGAAGGTTCTCAGCATCTGCTTCAGAGTCCCATTGAACCTCTCCACCAGCCCATTGGTCTGCGGGTGGTAGGCTGTGGCCCAGGTGTGCCGGACCCCACACTTGTCCCACAAGCTTTGCAGTAGGGCCGACATGAAGTTGGACCCCTGATCTGTGAGGACCTCCTTGGGGAACCCCACTCTGCTGAAAATGGACAGCAGTGCATCAGCCACGGTGTCAGCGTCGATAGAGGTCAAGGCCACTGCTTCTGGGTATCGCGTGGCAAAATCTACCACTACCAAAATATATTTCTTCCCCGAACGCGTTGCCTTGCTGAAGGGGCCCACTATGTCTATAGCCACTTTCTGGAAAGGCTCCTCTATGATGGGCAGTGGCCTCAAGGCAGCTTTCCCCTTGTCCCGGCTCTTCCCCACCCTCTGGCAGGGATCGCAGGACAGGCAATACAGACGGACAGCTGCAAAGATCCCTGGCCAGAAAAAGTTCTGTAACAACCTTCTCCTGGTGCGGTGGATCCCCTGGTGTCCTGCGAGCGGGACATCATGGGCTAGGTACAGCAGCCTGCGCCGGTACTTTTGGGGAACCACCAGTTGCCTCTGGACCTTCCATGGCTCCGCTTTGCGTCTGGGAGCCCATTCCCGGTACAGGAATCCCTTTTCCCACAGGAATCTCTCCCTGCAGCCCTCCCCCAGCTGTGGAGCTGGGCTGAGACTGGCCAGTTCCCTCAGCTTCTGCAAGGAGGGGTCTCTCTGCTGCTCTGCCTGGAATTCTTCCGCTCGGGCAGGAGCAGATGCTACTTCCCCATCCCTGCCTGGCTCCAGCATCCCTGGCCTGTGAGATCTGGTTTTTGGGGGCCCCCTTTCTCTCAGGGTTGGCCCCTGTGGCTTTGGCTGGGCCTGTACCCCTGAATCTGGGGAGCGCACCCCTCGTTTTCTTTGGCTACGGGTCAGGACCAGGGCACGAGGGCGTTCACCTTGCCAGTTCTCCAGGTCAGCGCCCATCAGTACATCTGCCGGCAAATGGCTGTGCACGCCCACTTCCTTGGGGCCTTCCTTCTTCCCCCATTTCAGGTGCACCCTCGCCATGGGCACCTTGAAAGGGGTCCCATCAATTCCTGTTATCGTCAGGTGGGAATCGGGTATCATGCAGCCCGGTGCCACCACCCCGGGTCGGGCCAGCGTCACGTCAGCGCCTGTGTCCCAGAACCCCGTGACCTTTTTCCCGTCTACCTCGAGGTGTTTGAGACACTTGCTCCACAGAGGCAGTGCCGCCCCCACTCTGTAAACTGGCCTCTGAGCATTTGGTCCCCCTGAGGAGCTGGTCTGTGGGGCGGATTCGGCCCAAGCCGAGTGCCCATTGTCAGCACCACCCGCCTTGGCCGCCAGCCCCTCTGACTTCTGGGACCCCACCCAGTTGACTCCATGACCCCCCGGCCTGCTCAACCTGTCTGGGAGCCTGGGGCACTGGGCTGCTCTATGCCCCTTTCGCCCACAGCGGTAACAGCCTGGGTCTTGTTGTGTCCCTCGGGCCGGCTGCTCTGTCCGGGTTCTGTTTGGCTCTCTGGGGGGTGGGTGGCTGGCCCCTCTTTCCTGGGCTTGCCCAAGAGGTGGTCCCCTCTGTCGTACAGTTAGGGACCGGTCTCTCTGAGATTCTCGGTTTCTCCAGGACTCCCTCTCCCTCCGGGACTCCCTCTCTCTCCGAGACTCCCTCTCTTTGTGGGGCTCACTTTCAAACCTGGCCCGACTGTTTGTGAAGTCATCTGCCAGTTTCCCTGCATCATGCGAGTCCCCTGGCTTCCGGTCCACGAGCCACACCCTCAGGTCAGGTGCGCACATCTCGTAGAATCGCTCCACGACCGCCAGCTCGATCAGGTCCTCTACGGACTGGACTCCCATTCCGAACGCCCACTTCTGGTAGTATTGCTTCAGGCGGGCAGTTGTATCTACGTGGGTTTCCTCTGGCCTCTTCTGCGCCTCCTGGAACTTCTTCTTGTACATCTCCGGAGTCAGCCCGAACTTATGCAGCAGGGCCTGTTTGAACCGTTCATAGTCCCCAGGCTGCAGCCCCACCAGCTGGCTGAGCACCGCTGCGGCCTTCTGGCCCAGCAAGGGGGTGAGGTGCCGGAGCCACTCATCTGGGGGAACCTCATGCAACTCACAGGCTCGCTCGAAGGCGGTAAGGAACTCGTCCATGTCCCCTGGGTCCTGACACTGGGCCAGCACACGCGTCTCCAAGTGACTGGCCACCCCGAGCCGTCTGGCCCTCTCCCCGCTTACCGCAGCTGGGGCCTCTTGGCGTCTCGCCTCTGCCATGGTTCGCTCATGCTCCCGCTCTCGCTCTCTCTCCTCACGCTCTCGCTCTCTCTCCTTCCGTTCTCGTTCTTTCTCCTCCCGCTGTGTCTCTTGTAGCTGGCGCTCGTGCTCACGCTCTCTTTCTCGTTCCTGGCGCTCGTGCTCACGCTCTCTTTCTCGTTCCTGGCGCTCACGCTCTCTTTCCCGTTCCTGGTGCTCCAGTTCCTTTAATTTCACCTCGAGTTCCAGCCGTTGCAGCTCTGCGGTGGGGGACTCTGCCCGCGATGGACCACCGCTAGCTGAGCGCGACCTGGCGGGCACCGCGTCTGTCTGACGGCGTCGAGCCCCCGCTCCTGTCGGAGAATCCGAAATGCTTCCCGAGGCTGACCGGCCACTTTCTGCCGGGACAGGCTCTGCCCCCCCGGATCGGTCATTCTCTTCCAGCTGTGCAATCAGCTGGGCCTTGGTCGCCTTCCCCACGGTCAGGCCCCTCTCTCTGCACAGCCCCGCTAGCTCTGCCTTCAGGAGTCGGGTATAATCCATCTCCCCGCTATTTCCCGGGGTATCCACTCACCAGCAGCAGCTGCAGGAATGGCTCTGTTCTCCCTCTGACTCTTGTGAGACTCCTTCCTTCTCTGGTGCTCAGTCAGCCACTGCTGGGAGCTCATCCGTGGGTGCAGTGCATCCCACTTCTGACACCAGTGTGAAGGGGTTCAGGGGTCCCCCTGCACTGCACCCCGTCCGCTGGCAGGAGAGACTCTCACTCAGCAGGCACAACAGCAGGTTTATTAGGCAACAGATGTCCAGTTTCTCACAGAAGCAACAGCATAGCCGCCAGAGACAGTCCTTCCAACCTGTCCTGGGGGGAAGACCCCGAGGGGTGTCCCTCTGGGGTGTAGCTTTCCCCCTCCTCAGGCTGGCTGCCTTCCAGCTCTCCCTTTTTCTCGCCTCTAACTGCCGCCCCCGATTCAAAACCCAGCTCAGCTCCTCCCTGCTCTTTGTTTAGGCAGAGGTGTTATCTGCCAGTTGTAGCCCTAGGGTCATCCTTAGCCACTGGGAGCTGCTGCTTGCCTCGGACATCCAGCCTGACTCACACATGCACCCCCCCCACTCCATCACAGAGGGTTTCTCAAAAATCAAAAGGGGAGGGCGCGGTGCCGAAAAGTTTGGGCATCCCAGCTTCAGAAGGTTTTCTTGAGCAAGGGTAGGTGTGTTTGTAGAGACAGGGCAATGGTTCAAGAACAACACTGGGTTTGATTATGGATAAACAGAGGCGAGGCAATAGAGACAGATCAGGCCTGGCAAAGGGTGATGTTCCCAAAGGAGCTCACTCTGCAACTAGGCAGTTTCAGTATTTTGGGTACCAATAGGCTCCTTGACTAGAATTGGTTGGATTCGTTTGGGGGTGAGCAGGGCTGTGCTCATTAGCATCTGGAGCAGAGACTTCCCACCAGACAGTGCTTCTCTGCTTGCCGCTTCCCAGAGTTCAGTGGGGTTCCTGCTTTGGGAGAGCTGTTCTCCATTCATTATGCGAATGGGAAGGTCTTTCCGTTCCATCTTCAGTGCAGATAAGGCTGGGGGTGTTTCTTTAAGTCCAATCACCCTTGTTGGTAGGATTTGGGTGTGCCCACCCCAGCCAGTTCCAGCACTTTGCCTTTGATTCAAGCGGAGGCCTGGGGGAAGAGGATTTGTTTTCCATGTGCGTCACTCCCTGACTCCCCAAGAGCACAGGGCTGACAGGTGGTTGTGCTCTGGGTGCCCAGAAACAGAGCTGGTAGGTAACACGGTCGCCCAGGGCCTGTGGCAGTGAGGGATTGTGAACGATGGGCTTGGGGGGAGGGCTGTAGGTCATGACCAATGGTGGTGTTTGTCTTCTTGGGCCTGTCATCAAGTAGGTGACTTCTGGGGACTCATCTGGCTCTGTCAATCTGTGTCTTTACTTTCCCAGGTGGAAAAACGCTTACTCAGACTCTTGTTTTTTGTCTCTATCTGTGGGATTGGGGCAGACACAGTTGTCTCTTAGGGCTTGGCTATAGACAACAGATCATATGATGTGTCCTGAATTGAAGCTGGAGTCGTGTAGGTAAGGATAGTGGTCAGCAGGTTTCTGGTATAGAGTGATGTTCAGGTGATCATCATTGATTTGTACTGTAGTGTCCAGGAAATGGATCTCGCCTGCAGAGGGGTCCAGGCTGAGGTTGACAGTGGCGTGGAAGTTGTTGAAATCCCTGTGGAATTCTTCCGGGGCCTCCTTCCCATGGGTCCATACGATGAAGATGTCATCAATGTAGCATAAGTAGAGGAAGGGCATTAGGGGACAGGAGCTGAGGAACTGTAGCTCTAAGTCAGCCATAAAAAGCTTCGTATATTGTGGGGCCAAGCAGGTGCCCATAGCAGTGCTGCTGACTTGAAGGTATAAACGGTCCCCAGATTGCAAACAGCGGTGGGTGAGCACAAATCTCATGGCTCAGCCACCAGATGCGTCCCGCCATCAAGATGGATGGTGCTCCTGATAGCCTGTGGTCCATCCTCAGCCAGCACATTGGTGTAAAGAGCTTCTACCTCCACGGTGGTGAGGAGGCATTTCCAGGACGACTACGGATGTTCTGTAATTTCCTCAGGAAGTCAGTGGCGTCTCAGAGACAGCTAGGGGTGCTGGTAGCCTAGGGCTCCAGGAGGGATTCACATAGCAGGATAGTCCTGCTGTTATTTGACTTTGCACGCCAGCTTCCTGTATCCTTTGAACAGTTTTCTTCACCCTGCAAGCCAAAGCTGTTCTGTTCACTAATAAAGCCAATTGGATTCCAATGATCACCCCAACGCGATGAGCCATTTATATTTAGCCGCAGACCAGCTGCAGGAGGTGACCGCCCTTATTGTGTTTCCCGCCAGGAGTGATGTCCTCCGTCTGCAATAGTTTTAAATATGGCAGTGAGTTCTTCATTATGCTGGTGGTTCTCCTACCTGGACAATATGCTGTAAAAGTGAAAGTAACGCAGGATAGCTGAACACGTCTCTTATAGTCGTCTTCGTGCCTAAGGTTACCGGCATTGCATCGTGATGCAAATGGGGTTTAAACTTCAGTTTACAGTCCGTACGGGTACATAGTATTCAAAGTCACAACTCCTAATCTTTGTAACATTGCAAAAAGAATCTATTAACTAAATGAGTCATAAAACACAATTCCTTATCTACTACTGCTGTTGGACAAACACAGCCCGCTCCTGCACATAGAGCAACTGGCTTTTGTTCGCTGAGTTTCACACAGATCACTGGATTCCTCTGTCTCTAACACAGAAACCTTCATCCCTTTCTCGTAAATTTTGATCCTCTCAGACATCCCACATTTTCCTGGGTCACCCACTGAAACAAGTCAATGGTTTTCCATCGCTGGTTTTCTTTATACGCCCAGGAATGACAATCAGTGGCAAACTGAGAGCTGGATTCCAACAGGTACCACTGGGCAGATACCAACAGTCAGGCTGGGGTGTACAGTTCTTAGCTATGCTCGTAGAACCATTTGAGCTCTGTTTAGGGTAAATTTTACCCTAATTTCCACCATCTCTTCCCTTCTGTAATGTTTTCCCACAACAATTTTTATTTCCAAGGCAAATTTCCTTGCATACCTTCCTAGAGTATTTGCATGACCGGCGCTGACTGACTTCCTGGGCCAGTGTACAAGCTTAAACTGCAGCAAGGGAGGTTTAGCTTGAACATTAGGAAAAACTTCTTACCTGTCAGAGTGGTGAAACACTGGGATAAATTGCCTGGGGAGGGTTGTGGAATCTCCATCATTGGAGATATTTAAGAAAAGGTTAAACATCTATCAGGGATGGTCTAGAATGTGGTACTTGGTCCTGCTACGGGGGCAGGGAACTGGACTCAATAGCCTCTTGAGGTCCCTTCCGGTTCTAGTGTTCTAGGATTTTAGGTTTCTAATGCTACAGACGCATTTTCTTGTATTGATCCCATAGTCCCTGCTAACAATCAGAGGTGGAAAAAGCACCCGAAAAAGTTACTTGAATAAAAGTGCAGCTACTCTGCAAAATATACAACTAAGTAAAAGTCAAAGTATCCTTCTAGAAACCTACTTGGGTAAAAGTACAAAGGTGTCACATCTTAGTTGTAGCCAAGTCCAGTAATCCCTTGAAATGTGCAATTCTGAGTTGCGCTTAACTCGCATTTACGTGAGTTAAGTGCAACTCAAAATCCTGCTGCTCTGACTCACCATCCCACCCTGTCCCCTCTGCAGCCCTAACCCTCCCCAGGCTTAACCCCCCCCTCATGCCCCAACCTACCACCAGGCTTAACCCTCCCCACCTGCCCCCCACAACCGTAGGACTTACCTTTCCAAAGGTGCTTCTGCTTCCCCGGCTGCAGAATGTGCATTCTGCTGGGAAAAAAGCCTCCTCCCGCCCCCCTAACTTATGCAAAATTCGAGTTATGCGAGGGTGCGTGGGAACATAACCCTCACATAAGGTGAGGGACTACTGGATCCAGAAGTAAAAAGTAGCCACCCTATGGAAATCTGCGGTTAACCACCTGAGTTATAGGGCTTCATTAGTTTTTATCTATCTATCTACACACACACCCCACATATGCAGCAACGAAGGGTCCTGTGGCACCTTATAGACTAACAGAAAAGTTTAGAGCATGAGCTTTCGTGAGTTAACTGACTTCTTCAGATGCTTTCTTCAGTTAACTCACGAAAGCTCATGCTCTAAACTTTTCTGTTAGTCTATAAGGTGCCACAGGACCCTTCGTTGCTGCTACAGATCCAGACTAACACGGCTACCCCTCTGATACTTGACACCCCACATATGCGTGTATACTTGAATGCAGACGATATACTATATACACGGATACTATGCCTTTATATTTCAAATCTGGAATTTAAATGCAGTTGTAGCCTTCATTGAGAGAGCTAAAGAGTGACCAAATGAAACACAGGAGTCAAATTACAGAAATTATAAAAAGACAAAGCTTAAAACATATTACACACAAGTATAAAAAAGTGCCTTCCACCCAGCCTTTTTATAATCTAGAACAGCATGGGGGAAACTTTGCAGAGGCCATTGGCACAAATTATATTCCCACTAAAACAACAAGAAGTCCTGTGGCACCTTAACAGATATTTTGGAGCATGAGCTGCAGCTGATGAAGTGGGTCTTTGCCGCCCACGAAAGCTCACCCTCCAAAATGTGTTAGTCTATAAGGTGCCACAGGACTTCTTGTTGTTTTTGAACATACAGACTAACACAGCTCCCTCTCTGATACTATATGCCCACTGGGTTCCTCTGAATTTAAGTGCCTCATTGTGTTGTGTTTCAATCACATCTTATCCTCAGAGTCTCATGCTCGGGACCCCAGCGACTTCCAGAGCACGAAGAAGGTTTTCGGGATGGGAGCAAAGAATTCCTTATTCTTAATCTTGGTGCGTGAACAACACTGTGCTCAAAAATGTCTCTGGTCAGGGGCTTTAACCAGGCAATTTAACAATGCCCATCCAGTGCATTCAGGCAGGCTTGCAGGCTGGAGGGTGATTAAGATTGCAGGAGGGCTGTTAATAACCATTGGCTTCATTTACTCGTCCTTTCCATCAGTAATTTCACTTCATTCTTTTCATTTCCGCCATCAACTCACCCTAGTGTTTGCTCCCTTTAGAGATGCCTTTCCCACTGTTGGCTGTTTTCCAGTTAATCAGCCTGGTATTCCTTGACCTTTGTCCTTCTACACCTGTCAGTAAATATAGTTAAAAGGCTTCCTAAGCCTCTGCTGCCTAATGCCGTATGCCCTTTACTAGACACCAAGAACAATGCAGCAAACACCACAAGTAAAGACAAACGCAACATAAAAGCACTTCCCTTGTTAGGACAGTAGACCAGTGAAACTCTGGGCTGCTTTTCACCTGGGACCAGCTTTTCCTGGCTTTTCTGGAGGACAAAAGACACTTTTCTACTCCTTTGGGGCTGGCAGATTATTGCTTAAAATACTCCTTTTGTTGGCAAATATCCTTGCTGATTGCTCCGTTTTGCCTACAATCATCCCCATTAAAAACAAAGCAGCAGAAATGTAGCACTTTAAAGACTAACAAACTGATTTATTCCGTGATGAGCCAGCCCCACTTCTTCAGATCAATTTTATTTCCAATACAGACTGACACTTATAAGTAGGACCAAAAAAAAAAAATTGCAATAAAAACTGACAAATCAAATAGGATTGAAAGAAAAGGGTGGGGGGATATTAATTGTCCTGTCTGAGATAATTACGAGCATCAAAGGAAGGGAAGCCGTCCTTGTAATGTGTGAGGAAGTTGACGTCTCTGTTTATACCACATGGTGAATATGTTCTCTAACTCACCAATCTCTCCCTCTAATCTGTTGTTAAATTCTTTGTGTTCCAGGACACAGATTCTCAGGTCTTTAACAGAAAGGGCTACTCCAGTGAGGTGTCCATTGGTGGCTTCTGTGTATTAAGGTTCTTGATGTCTAGCGTGTGTCCATTTATTCAGGTTTTTCCACCTGTTGCTTTCAGGTAGCTGTTTGCTGACCTCTTGTACTCATGGCCTGCAGCTCCTTTGTGCAGTCACTTAGGGGGCAGTGTTCCCTCTGGTTTGTTTTTCCCTCTATCCATGGGCAGAATAAATTTTGTTAGATGCACCAAGGCATATGCCAATGTGCACCACCATAGAAACGCTGCTGTCTCTGGGCAGTGGCGGACATTCTGCTAATCAGCTGGGTGGCGCCTGAATCTCTCCTGGGCAGCCACCAAAGAGCTCCCCTTGCAGGGAACACTGCTCAGGGTATCAGCCAGGTAATCTGTAGCCACAGATTCTTTCTGGCTTGCTATTGGATCCAAACGTATCAGGAGCTCAGACTTTTCCCTAAAAGGGGACAAATTAACTTTCACCACAGTTCATGAACAGGTGTGTTGTGAGCAAGACATGAGAAGTCGTTCCTCCGTTCTGCTCTGCGCTGGTTAGGCCTCAGCCGGACTCTTGTGTCCAGTTCTGGGCACCGCAGTTCAAGGAAGATGTGGAGAAATTAGAGAGGGTCCAGAAAAGAGCGACAAGAATGATTAAAGGGCTAGAGAATGCGACCTATGAAGAAAGGCTGAAAGAACTGGGCTTGTTTAGTCTGGGAAAGAGAAGACTGAGGGGGGACATGACAGCGGTTTTCAAGTATTTAAGAGGGTGTCATAAGGAGGAGGGAGAAAACTTGTTCTTTTTGGCTTCTGAGGGTAGGACAAGAGGCAATGGGCTTAAACTGCAGCCAGGGAGGTTTAGGTTGGACATTTGAAAGAAGTTCCTACCTGTCAGGGTGGTCAGACAGTGGAATAAATTGCCTGGGGAGGTTGTGGGATCTCCATCGCTGGAGCTATTTAAGACCAGGTTAGATAGATGTCTGTTAGGGATGATTTGGACAGTACTTGGTCCTGCCACGGGGGCAGGGGGCTGGACTCGATGGCCCCTTGAGGTCCCTTCCAGTCCCTGTATTCTATGATTCTGTGATTCTGATCACTTTTCACTTTCAAATCCTGCTTCCACAACACACAGCAACTGGAAAAAGAAAACACAACCTATTGTGGCTCCTTTCTGTAGCCCTAATAGCATTTTAATTAAGTAACATGTTTTGTTCGCCTTTATTTTACCCCTTCTACAATAGGCATTGCATGCGTCACATGAAAATGCCTATTCCTTCTATAGTTTAGCTTCTATAACATTACATTAGCCATGTCAAGTTTTACGGACGGTGCAACAACAGTAAACCCCGATATGTGCGATTTCAGCTTGCGCTTAACTTGTGTTAACACAAGTGCAAGTAGAAATCCGCTCCCCAGCTCCCCCTCTCCACCAGCTGGTGGAAGCTGGGGAGAAGCTACTCTGGGAGCCAGGAAACCGCAGCTCCTCCCCACCCCGACTTGCGTGAAGTTTGAATTACACTAGGATGCGCGGGAGTCCAGCCCCGTGGAACTCAGGGGGCTACCGTATTCCTTTTGTGCTTGGTTTTCATAGAATCATAGAATACTGGGACTGGAAGGGACCTCGAGAGGCCATCGAGTCCAGCCCCCTGCCCTCATGGTGGGACCAAGTACTGTCTAAATCATCCCTGATAGACATTTATCTAACCTGTTCTGAAATATCTCCAGAGATGGAGATTCCACAACCTCCCAAGGCAATTTATTCCACTGTTTGACTGCCCTGACAGTTAGGAACTTTTTCTTAATGTTCAACCTCAACGTCCCTTGCTGCAGTTTAAGTCCATTGCCTCTTGTTCTATCCTCAGAGGCCAAAAAGAACAAGTTTTCTCCCTCTTCCTTATGACACCCTTTTAGATACCTGCAAACCATCATGTCCCCCCTCAGTCTTCTCTTTTCCAAACTAAACAAGCCCAATTCTTGCAGCCTTTCTTCATAGGTCACATTCTCTAGACCTTTAGACCTTTAGGTACCATTACTGAAGAGACAGTCTGATTAATCAGATCCACCTTAAGGCTGAGGGATTCTAACATTTCATTTTTCTTACTCTTTTACTACAGTTCTTAACTGCTATTTTGTTACCAAAGAACCCCCCAGGAAATCCAGAATCTTTCCCCGTTCTTCTGGTTCTGGCTTCCCATTACACCAGCCACAACTTGGTCTGTAAAAAGCGCTGGGGTACCTTAAGGGTTAAATGCTGAACACCAAAAGCCAAGCAACACCTGTTACCTGTGTCCAGCAGAATGTGCCTGTCTGTTGTGCAACTTTGAATGAAACGGCTTTATTGGGAACAAAACCAATTCATCTGAAACCTACAAAATAGTTTTATAAACAGGAGGCGTCTGTACTGGGACCTGTGCAATTCAACATATTCCTAAAGGATCTGGAGAAAGGGGTAAGCTGGCAAGGCTTGCAGACGGCACTAAACTGCTTAAGATAGTTAAGTCCAAAGCAGACTGTGAAGAGCTGCAAAAGGATTTCACAAAACTAAGTGGCTGGGCAACAAAATGGCAGATGAAATTTCATGTTGATAAATGCAGAGTCGTGCAGATTGGAAAACATGGTCCTAAATATACATACAAAATGATGGGGACTAAATTAGCCATCGCCTCTCAAGAGCGAGATCTCGGAGTCCTTACGCGTAGTTCTCTGCAAGCATCTCCTCAATGTGCAGCAGCAGTCAACAAAGCAAACAGAATGTTAGGAATCCTTAAAAAAGGGACAGAGAATAAGACAGAGAACATCTCATTGCCTCTGTATAAATCCCTGGTGCGCCCACTTCTGGAATACTGCGCACAGCCTCATCTCAAAATGAGGGTCATAGAATCCTAGGGCTGGAAAGGACCTCAGGAGGTCATCTAGTCCAGCCCCCTGCCCAAAGCAGGATCAACCCCAACTAAGTTGTCCCAGCCAGGGCCTTGTCAAGCCAGGACTTAGAAACCTCCAGGGATGGAGAATCCTCCACCTCTCTCGGTAACACATTCCAGTGCTTCATCTCCCCACTGGGGAAACAGTTTGTCCTAATATCCAGCCGACACCTCCCCCTCTGTAACTTCAGACCATTGCTCCTTGTCCTGCTGTCTGACACCACTGAGAACAGTTTCTCACCCTCCTCTTTACAGCTCCCCCTCAGGAAGTTGAAGGCTGCTATTAAATCACCCCTAAGTCTTCTCTTGTGTAACCTAAACCAGCCCAAATCCCTCAGCCTCTCCTCATAGGTCTTGTGCTCCAGACCCTTAATCATTTTTGTTGCCCTCCACTGAACCTGCTCCAGCAAATCCACATCCTTTATATACTGGGGGGCCCAAATCGGACACAATATTCAAGATGTGGCCTCACCAGTGCCAAATAGAGGGGAACAATCACTTCTCTAGATCTGCTCGAAATGCTCCTCCTAATGCACCCCAGGATGCCGTTAGCCTTCTTGGCTACAAGGGCACACTGTGTACTCACAGCCAGCCTTTCATCCACCATAACCCCTAGGTCCCTTTCCACTGTACTGCTGCTGAGCCAGTCGGTCCCCAGCCTGTAACAATACTCACCTCATCTCAAAAACAGAGAGCTTGGTATTGGAAAAGGTTCAGAAAAGGACAACAAAAATGATGAGGGGTTTGGAACAGGTCCCATATGAACAGAGATTTAAAAAACTGGGATTTTTCAGCTTGGAAAAGAGCAGACTAAGGGGAATGTGACAGAGGTCTATTAAAATTGTGATGGGTGTGGAGAAAGTGAGTAAGGAAAAGTTACCTACTTGATTCCTGTAACATAAGAACTAGGGGTTGGTCACCCAATGCACTTAATGGGCTGCAGGTTTAAAACTCTCAAAAGGAAGTTTTTCTTCACACGGTGCACGGGTGGCCTGTGGAACTCCTCGCCGCAGGAGGCTGTGAAATCGGGACTTCTACCGGGTTCAAAAAAAGAGCTGGATAAATTCATGGAGGTTAGGTCGATTAGTAGCTATTAGCCAGCGTGGGTAGGGATGGTGTCCCAGACCTCTGCCAGAGGCTGGGAATGGGTAACAAGGGATGGGTCACTTGATTGCCTGGTCTGTTTGTTCCCTCTGGGGCAGCTGGCATTGGCTGCTGTCAGCAGCCAGGAGAGTGGGCTGGATGGACCTTTGGTCTGACCCAGTCTGGTCCGTTCCTACGTTCTCTTGATTAGGGTGTGAAATCCTTACGTGTGTACACATGGGTACATATGTACATTGTGCCTTAACGTTCTTAGTGTTTAAATTATTTTTTACACAGCTGTGCATAGATTCCATCCTCTTTTATACGCTGGGGACAGGTAAGTTCCAATAGACGCCCTTTACCCTCTTTTAGCAAATTTGACTAAAGCAGCCACAGTCAACGGTTGGCTCTTTGCCTGGCTTGTTTTCAGGAGTTCTGCTGGAACCGGGCCCCTTTGTCCTTCCGAAAGGCTGCAAAGCAACGAAGAATCCTTCCCCTCTAAAGCTTTTCTGCAGTGTCTTTCACAAAGTTCAGCTCCTTGGTTCCTCGCGCCGCTGCAGAGTAACTTCTCGCTCTTTCCTTGAACGGCTTCCTGGCTTGTCCCCCCAGACGCCAACCTCAGTAGCTCACAGGGTTACCCTTGCAAGCTGAAGCCATTCCTAGGCAGCTGGATCCCCCAGGGCTCCCAACCCATCTCCAGTCTCTCTGTCTGCTTGTCTGGGTCTGATCCTGCTTTCCTCACCAAACTGTCCCTTTCCGCAGGCACAGGCTTCGTCTCAGTAACCGGTTAGCAAGGAGAATGGGCTCCCTGACCAGCCCCTGTCCCTCCTGGTCACTTTCCTTCAGTCCCTTTCCCTCTTGCTGCTCTGGGCAGGTCAGTCTGCAGGCGAGGTAGTGACCCCGTTGCACAGAAGGCTCGGGGCTGCTGGTGTTTATCGTTAGTCTCCATCAGTCCAGTCGAAAAGACCTTACGTTGCCCACATCCTGCACCAAATTCTGTCAGTCACATACTCGAGGGGTAGACACCTCTGCACCCACCAAAGGGGTAACCCCCTCCCCCTGCAGGTGTGCAGGGTCTGTTACCAGTCAAAGAGCCTCAGGCAGGAATATCCCACTTCCTCTCTGATTCAGGAACCGTCCAGAGGCACATGCTCAGCCGGTGTATCTGCTCAGCATACAGCGCTCACCTCTCCCGCTGAGACCAGGGAACCCATTGCGGTGGCCAGGCAGGGTCGGGTCCCTCGTGGGGACTCCAGTCTCGGTGCGGTGTCATTGGCTGCTCTGAGCCAGGAGCAGCGGCCTGGGCTTGGTTCCCCAAGAACTGCCTTTTGGACCCCCCTTGATACAGTGAAACTGGTGTCCTGCGTCCTTAGACCTTCACCCATTGCTGCACTAACGTTTTCCGAACCACTCCGAACGTACTGCGACCGAATCGCACCCCACCGCCTGCACCGCTTTACTTGTGCTCGGCTGGAGGGCGCAGCCGTCGGCCACAGGGAAATCCCCGGCAGCGCTCAGACAGGCGAAGAGCAGGAAAGTGAGCCCCGTAATCCGAGGGTGAGGATCCTGCAGCCCCGGCTGCTGCTGCGTTGTTCCTGGCTGGGCGAAACGCCCTCGGGCAAAGTTTTCTTGAAAACCGGGGGAGCCCTGTTGTGCTGGAGAGAGTAACGGGTGTGTGAGGGCGAAGGTTTTACCCCCAGCCGCTTCCCTGGAGCCGCGGTTCGGTCTCGCTGGGGGTGGGGCCGTTAGGACGGGGTCTCCTCCCCTGCAGCCTCCGGATGTGCCAGTTTTTCAAAGCAAGCTAGACGTGACTCCTGCTTCCCAGGAGCAGGAGACGGAGGCCGCAAGCTTCAGGCCTTCCAGTACGGCCACAGAAAAGGGCCATGTCCATACAGAGCCCCCAGCAGCTCAGTGCCCACCAGCCCCTCTGTGGGCCAGGGAGGAGACGCCCTGTGATGCCCAGCTGAGCTCAGCTGCGGGCAGAGCATCAGGACAGCAGCCCCCGGGCAGGGTGGGAGCTGGGCAGGAACGGTGAGGGGCTGCTCCTCTCTGACCCTCTCCTGCCCCCTTGGACTCCTGACTTGGAGAGTCAGCCCCACCCTGGGGTCCCGCTCAGCACTGGCCTGATCCTGGCGCCCGCTCCTGGCCAGGCAATCCCGGCCTGGCCAACCCAGCCTAGGCCGCGGCGCCTGGCTCCCAGGCCTGCCCCGCACAGTCAGTGCGGCGTGTTCCACCCGCCACAGTGAGCCCACACCCCTGGCGTCCCACCCCGGCCCCAGCTCCCCAGGGCTACAGAGCTCGGGCAAGGTCTCGGGCCTGGCATTCAAACCCTGCCCCAGGGAGTTGGGCGGTCGGAGGCCCCAGTACCCCACACCTGGGTTCTGCTGGGAGCTGTGACCAGCCAGGGTGCCCCCAGCAGAGCTGATCCCGGCACTGGCCCCGTGGGTAGCAACGCCGCCCTGTGAATCCCTGCCTTAGCACAAACCCGGAGTGGGCCCTGCCAGGGGTTCCCCTGCAGCCCTCTCCTCTGTGGGCACCGGGGGCCATGAGACAGTCCACAGGTTGCAGCAAAGTCAACATTATAAATTGCTTCCATGCCTTCATTTACAGGCTGGGCCATAAATGGCCCCGAGGTGGGAGGAAATGCTGGTTAATGTTTGCAGAGGGTTGGACTGTGCCACCGGCTGATGAAGGGGACGGGGCCTGCCACCCTCCCCAGCAGGCGCTGCCAGGGTCAGCCAGGCTGGCCTGCTTCCGGCAGCGCTGGTGAGCCCAAGAGCTGGCCCAGAACCCCCTTGCCCCAGCCGGTGGGTCCTGAGAACCAGCCCTCCCTCCTGCGCCTCCCGCCCTGCCCCACAGGTGGACACAGACTGTGCAGAACGAGGTGGTGCCACTCCAAACCCACGAGGGCGGGCGACGTGGGCACGGGGCTGGGCCGTGGCCGGGGCACACAGCAGGGCTGCCCATGTCACAGGGCAGCAGCGCTCATTGCTGAGCACCCGGGCGGCCGTCCAGGAGAGATGCAGGTGCCACCAGCTGCCTGGCAGGATGCCCACCGCTGACACCGGGTGTGGCTACTGGTGGCGCATGTCCAGATGGGCCTGGGTTCACAGAACACAGTTTATTCTGCCCGGGGGTGTCGGAAGCAGGCGGGACAGGGCAGGCAGGGAGGCAGGTTGCTGGTGGGTTTGTTATTCGGCTGGCCCTGTGGAGTCACTCGCGTTGTGGCTGGGGAGGGCAGCTCTGCTCTGGGCTGGGGCTTTAAGGGGCGCATGCAGACAGCAGTGACTACGTAGGGATCTGCCCCTGGCTTCTGGGCCCCTCCACGCCTGGTGGGCCTGCTTCTGCCATCAGCGCGTCACTTCCTGGGGAAAGCAGCGAAGGCCGGGCCTGCGCTCCTGCCTGGCTCTCCCACGGCTCCCGGCGCTGCCTGCAGAGCGGTTAAACAGCACACCTCCATCACTGCTCACCCCTGCCGGACCATCAGCCCGGCCGTGCCGCGCCGCACCGTGCCATAGCGTGCCGTGCCGTGCCGTGCCGTGCCGTGCCGTGCCGTGCCGCGCCGCGCCGAGCCGAGCCAGGCCAGTGTTCTAACTAGCCCAGCACCCAGGGCTTCAAAGGGCATTCCAGCCCGTCAGCCTGCCCCAGCCACCGGCAGGCAAAGGTTCAGGGGCCCCAGGGCGTGGGCTCAGGTCCCCGGCCACCCTGGCTAATTGCCACACCTGGCTACCAGGAGCTGAACCCATTTGGTTTTACACCCAGTTATACTGTTGAGCTGCTCCACATCCCCTGGCAGGGAGAGCCCCAGGCCGGCTGTGCGACCAAGCCCTGCTGCCTGCTGCTTTCATTGGGCACCCCTGGCCGGGGAGCCCGACGCCGCCTGGCAGTGGGGCAGGCCAGCGTGCTTACGGACGGCCAGCGCCGAGACGGGACAACGGCGCCGCTGCAGCCCTGTTCTGCCCATTGCTGACGCAGATCCGCTTTTCTCTGCTTTGCCACCAGCCGGGCTGCGGGACCCCAGATCCCGCCTGGGCTGGGAGTGGCCCTGTGCCACTGCCCCCTCTTACGCACCCAGCCGGTAGCCACCCGCCCTGGCCCTCTCGGGTTCGTCGGGCGCCCTTCGCCTGCGGGGGGAGAATCGGGTGCTCGCAGGCAGGGAGCTTCTTTGGTGCACACACTGCTGCTTCCCCCACCCCATCCAGAAGGCAGGTCCCCTGCTTACAAAGCCCCCCTGCAGCGGCTTCTCCTGCGGGGCCCAGGAAGCCCTGTCACTCTGCAGCTTCTCCAGGTGTCTCTCTCTCTCTCTCAGCTCCTTGGCCAGGCTTCCTGGCCCATCTGCACATGCGCCCTGAGGGCACAGCAACCCCCTGCTCACCTCTGAGCTGCGCTGGCCCCCGGGTGGCCACCCCCCGCCCTGTGTGCCGCTCACTGTCCGCCACAAAAGGGTTAATTGCCCCTGCCAGCAAGTCCCCAGCACGGTGACCCCAAGGCCTGCTCAGCCTGACGCGATCACCGCTGGATCCGCACTGCTGGCGCAGACGGGGTCCTGCTCGGCTCGGGGCCCAGCCATCTGCCGGGCGTGGCAGCACCCCGGACTCCATCGTTTGGAGCTCAGCGTGGGCCGTGCACGGCGGCCCCGTCTCAGGGAGAGCTGCGGCTGCTGCAGGGCCGGCTCAGAGGCTGGGCCATCCTGCCGCTGTCCCACTGAAGCCCTTGTCTGGCCTGAGTGTGCCGCCCCCCCACCCCCATTTGGAGATTGGCCTCCTGGTCTTCCCTGGCAGGTCCAGGTACCCGCCTGGCATCGGCTGCAGCTGCAGCCCCGGGAAACGTTACTGGGTGGCCAAAGATAGGGGCCTGCGGGTGAACCTGTGCCTCTGGGTGGAGCCTGCAGTCGGCGGGCATTGGGTCTGTGTATGAAGGGCACAGCCGCCCTCTGCTGCGCCCCTCCCGGGGGTGCCACCCATTGGCCAGGCTCCTCGCCCGTGGTTCCCCCCAGTCCCTTCAGTCTCCCGGCCAACGGGGGCACCCCCGGAGTGGCTGGCCCTGGGATCCATCACCGCAGCTCCCCCACATGCCTGGCTTCCATTAGCTGCGCCTGGCGCCTGCTCAGCTGTGCGCACCGCTCCCAGACCACGTCTTGCCTGGGATGCAAGCAGCAGTGCTGGGGACTTCCTGGACCGCGACAGCCAGGCACAGAGCAGCCATGGCCCCTCACCACTGGAGGCCCCCCGCAGCCTTCGGCACGGCACGTGGGACTTACGGGCTGATCCCTGGGGGAAGCAGCAGCCCTGGATGAACAGAGCCATGATTTGCAGCCAGCCAGGCGGCAGAGGAATGCCTGACCCCACGGGGGCCTGTGTGTTTCAGCGCTGGGCAGCCCCTGGGGCACAGGGCAGCCAGCCCAGCACACCCCGGTGCTCCTCCCGGCCAGATGGCTCGCTGGGGAGCCCCGCGGCGGACCCAGTGACGCCGAGCCCCCTGCTGCCGCAGAACCTGCACATGCATTCCTGGGCAGGGGGCTCCGGCGTTGGTGGCCCCAGCACTGCTGCGCAGACCCTCGGGTCCCAGCCCAGCGGCCCCAGGCTGCGGAGGCGGTGGTGACGAGGTGCCAGCGTTGGAGGGATCATGGCCTGAGCACCCTCAATTGCAGCCCCATGCAATGGGACGGGTGCTGCTGGAGGGGCTGTTCCCTAGGCCCGGGGCTGGTGCCGCCCTGTGGGGTGCGTGGAAAAGCCCCCGCTAGTCCAAACCCATCGCCTCCCCCCAGGAATGCATGCCGGAGGGGGTGCTGGGGGGGTGAGGTGCTTGTTGGACTGGTCACTGGAGTCCCTTCCGCACAGGCAGAGCCCAGCTCTGCTCACTCCATCCTGCCTCCCGGGGCAGGGGGCTTCGCTTTCCCTCCCCATCCTAAAGCTCCCCTCCCACCGTAGAGCTGGGGGCATTTCGGGCTGAGCAGACAAGCCCTGTGCAGCGTGGTTTCTCAGCAGCTGCTGCACCTCCCCCACCAGCAGTGGCTGCATTTAGGATCTGCAGCGCAGGAAAATATGCTGGGCTCCAACAGGGACAATGCCACACACGAGCCAAGGTTGTGGCTTTAGGGCCAGCTCAGACAGGAGCCCTGGCTGCAAAGTCAGAGGCAGTTTGCAGCCCCTGGGCAGGACACCCGGGTCCCTGCTCTCCTGCTCACCGGCGGTAACAGCCAGAGGAGTTTCGGCCCGTGATGGGGGCGGTGAGTCACGCGGCTCCCACGGGGGGATGAGGACTCAGAGTGCAAATCCAGCGAAAGTGCTCAAGGATTCTTTCGGTTTGGTTTCCCATCAGCTGGGTAAATATTCACCAGGCCGGGAGGCCTGTTCACCAGGCACATAAATCACACCCAAACAGGGAGACGTTCACTCTGGATCTGGCAGCCCTGACCTGCGACACCCCCCTCAGGATCCCCTCTCTCCGGCCATACCCTGGCAGGCTCCTTGGCAGCAGGCATGTTCCTGGCACTCATCGACACCAGTGTATTGCTGAGGCTTTGGGCCCCTTCTTGGCCCCTGCCCTGGGGGGAGCCAGGCTGAGTCGCCCCCCCCTGCTATGCTGCTGACCTGCCTGTGAGTTTCAGCATGCAGCAAGTGGCTATAACAGCAGGCTTCTGCCACACCTGTGTCCATGGCCCAAGACTTCAACCCACACGCCTCCCTGGAGTTGCGTGTGCCAGCCTGGCCCCGAGTCTGCAGAGAGCCTGGCATGCTAGCGAGGGGAGGATGCCCTGCTTCCTCCCGCTCAGGTCCCTGATGGGGGTCCCAGCCCCCGCCGCCCTCCACCAGCAGCCTTGGCTCTTGGGAAGGGTGTTGGGACGATGCCACCAATAGCCCCCCCCCACAAGTGGTCCAGCCCCATGGAACTGATCCAGCTCTGGGGTTGAGTGGTGCAGGGGAGCCAAGGGGCATCACAGTGGTAATCAAACACCCGCCTCCTGTGCATGACACCATCTCAGTTTGGTGGCTCAGCTGTAGCCGACTATTCTGTGGGCGGGGCTTGGATGAAGACCACCTCCAGGTGTTGTGGGTGGGGCTTGGAGAAGGCCCGCCTCCCGTTATCCCCCGCTGACTCCTACGCCCGGCCAGGCCAAGTAGAACGCACCCCTTCCCCTTTGGCTGCAGCCAAACAGTCCCATTACACCACCAGCCAATGGGCCAGGCTGCCCGGCTCCATCTGGGTAGCGCATGGTGGGGGATGTGGGCTGGGATGTGATGGAAGGAAGCAGCAGTCACAAGATGTGGAGGTAGCTGAGACCCCGGTGGTAACCCAAAGAGACAGGGAGAGCCCCTCCTAAACCAGCCCGCGTGCACACAGAATCATAGAATCCCAGGGCTGGAAGGGACCTCAGGAGGTCGTCTAGTCCAGCCCCCTGCTTCAAGCAGGATCAACCCCCACTAAGTCATCCCAGCCAGGACCTTGTCCAGCCGGGACTTAAAAACCGCTAGGGATGGAGAAACCACCACCTCTCTAGGCAACGCATTCCAGTGCTTCCCCACCCGCCTGGGGAAGTTGTGTTTCCTAATATCTAACCTACACCTCTCCCTCTTCAACTTCAGCCCATTGCTCCTTGTTCTGCCACCTGACACCACTGAGAACAGTTTTGCACCCTCCTCTTTAGAGCTCCCCTTCAGGAAGTTGAAGGCTGCTATTAAATCACCCCTCAGTCTTCTCTTCTGTAAACTAAACAAGCCCAAACCCCTCAGCCTAACCCCATAGGTCTTGTGCTCCAGACCCTTCATCATTTTGTTGCCCTTCGCAGAACCTGCTCCAGCAAATCCACATCCTTTTTATACTGGGGGGCCCAAAACTGGACACACTATTCCAGATGTGGCCTCACCGGTGCTGAATAAAGAGGAATAACCACTTCTCTAGATCTGCTCACAGTGCTCCTCCTAATGCACCCCAGTATGCAGTTAGCTTTCTTGGCTGCAAGGGCACAGTGTTTACTCATATCCAGCCTTTCATCCACCATAACCCCTAGGTCCCTTTCCATCGTACTGCTGCTGAGCCAGTCAGTCCCCAGCCTGTAACAACGCTTGGGATTCTTCTGCCCCAGGTGCAGGACTCTGCACTTCTCCTTATTGAACCGCATCAGATTTCTTTTGGCCCAGTCCTCCAATTTATCCAGGTCCCTCTGGATTCTCTCTCTACCCTCCAATGTATCTACCTCTCCCACTAGTTTTGTGTCATCCGCAAACTTGCTGAGGGTGCAATCCAGTCCCTCATCCAGGTCATTAATAAAGATGTTGAACAACACCGGCCCCAGAACCGAGCCTTGCGGCACTCCGCTTGAAACAGACCAACATCCAGATATTGAGCCATTGACCACCATCCGTTGGGCCCGACCTTCAAGCCAGCTTTCTATCCATCTTATAGTCCAAGGAGCCAATCCATATTTCCTTAACTTATGGACAAGAATGTTGTGGGAGACCATATCAAAAGCCTTGCTGAAGTCAAGGTATATCACGTCCACGGACTTCCCCATGTCCACAGAGCTCGTTACCTCGTCATAGAAGCTAATCAGATTGGTGAGGCCGGGCTTGCCCCGTGAATCCATGTTGGCTAATTTTGATCACTTTCCCCTCTTCCGAGTGCTTCAAAATGGATTCCTTGAGGATTCCCTCCATCATTTTCCCAGGGATTGAGGTATGGCTGACGGGTCTATAGTTCCCTGGATTGTCCTGCTTTCCTTTTTTAAAGATGGGCACCACGTTTGCCTTCTTCCAGTCATCCGGTATCTCCCCCCATCTCCAAGAGTCTTCAAGGATAACGGCTAAAGGTTCAGCAATGACCTCTGCCAATTCCCTCAGTACCCTGGGGTGCGTTGAATCCAGACCCATGGACTTGTGCACATCTAGTTTTTCTTGATAGCTCAGAACTTGTTCCTTCCCCACAGGTGGCTGCCCTCCACCTTCCCATAGTGCATTGTCTAGGACCGTCATGGGGAAGTTGACTTTGTCTGTGAAGACTGAGGCAAAAAAAAGCAGCTGAGCTGTGTGTCCTGGGCCCTGGCCTGCCAGCCCTGGTGGGGATCCCCCTTTACGCCGGTCACGGGCACCTGGGACTTTGGAGCAGGCGGTGCTGTGTTCTGTCCGGCCGGGCTGCTGTTGGAAAGCCCCCAGCAGGCGCACTGCCCAGCAGATGGATGGGTTGTTACGGCCAAGGGCTGAGGCTTTGCTGTGTGTGCACCGACCGGAAGCGAAATGGGTGGCCCAGCTGAGGATTTGCTGCTTAGTACAGACAGTCAAGTCCCGTTTCCCTGAACATGGTCGGGAAACGCCGGCAGGTTTGCCCCCTGGTCACAGAGCCCAGCCCGCCTTCCCACCAGCCCGGTGCCCCAGGGAGGGCTGGCTCTGGTCCCACTCAGGGCTGTGTTCTCAGCCAGTTCCCCAGCTGCCTGGAGGCCTCTCTATGCTGCCTCTACCCCACCCAGATGCAACCAGCCACTTCCTTTGCAATCCAGCCCCTTGGGAGCCCCTCAGCTTAGCTTGGCATGGCCTAGAGCCTGGGGCAATGGCCTCCTTTGGCCCTCAGCTATCTCGGCGCTTAACTGCTTCTTCCTTTTTGCCTTGGCTGAAGGACAGCTGGCTCATCCATCAGGCCAGTAACGGCAGCCACTGCCACCAGTGAAACACTGAGGCGTCGACCCCTCTGGAGTGAAATGCCGTCTTAGTGTTAAAAAAAAAAAATGGAAAAAGGAAAAACAGGAGTTGAAAATGCTCCAAAGCCTCTCTCCACCCAGCCCAGGCCCAGCCTGACGCGCGCCTGGGGCCCAAGCCTCCCGCCATGCCAAAGTCCAGGGCAGAGCAGATCCTGCTCAGCGGTCGGCAGCTGGGGCTGGGAATCCATATTGCTTGGCACAGAACATGACAATGTTCTTTGTCGTGGGAGGTGCGAAGATCTGACCGGGGAGATCTGCAGCTCTACCCGGGAATCCCACCCCCGGCCTGTGCAGCAGGCTAGGACGGCCTGAGTGCCAAGGGCCCAGCTCAGCAGGATGGAGACCTCGGCGGGGTGAGGGATACACGGCAGGGACCTGGCACTTGATCTGCAGTGGGGTGGTTGCAGTGGTCCATGAATACCCAGTAGCAGGTTGGGTGCACTCTGCCAAGCTCCGGTGGCGGTTGGCTGGGCTCTATCCAGAGTTCTGAGCAGAGGCCCCGCTCGTTTTTAACAACCATGGGTAGAATAAATTTTATTATGTGCACCCAGGCCTGTGCAATGTGCACCACCACTGGGGGGGCAGCACCTGCTTCTGTCCTGGGCAGCCGCCGGCACTCTCAACTCCCAGGGCACCCTGGTCCCCAGTCGCAGGTGAGCACCTGGGCCCAGCACTTTCTGAGAGGCGTGTTTGGCTCCAGGGTACCGAGCGGCCCATGGGCTCTGTCACAGGCGGCGAGCGCTGGGGCTGTGCTCGCTGCTGGCTGTGCCATGCCAGTTCCTGGCACCGTGACGTTCAGCTCCAGCCCCACGCGGGAACCCGGGCCAGGCTCTGTCCCAGATGCCTCCAGCTGCAGGGCGGAGGCAGGGCCGTGGGGCCAGATCTGTGCCATGATAAGGATGCAGCAGGCAGAGCCATAAACAGGGAGTAACGGTGCCAGGGCGGCAGTGGGACGTGCCTAAGGGACCCAGGGACCTTGGCTCGCTGGCGTGTCCCTCCCCAGGCTCCTGCCCTTATATGGAGAACGCTGACCGGGCGAAGGTCACCCCGTCTCCGGCAGGCGAGCGCTTTGCACAGGTGCCAGCCGTTGCGAGCTGCTGCCTGGGGTGCTGTGTCTCGCCTGTGCCCAGCTCGCCCTGCAGGAGAGGTAAGGGGCTGGTGGCAGGGGTGGGGGGCTCGGCCCCTGGGCTGGCCCATCAGCACAGCCTGTTGTGCTCAGCATTGTCCTGCAGGAGCCAGGGCGGCTCTCAGGGCCACACCCCTAACAGCTGGGACCGGCCTGGCAGCTCTCTCCAGCCCCGCAGGGCAGCCCTGGGGGAGCAGGGGCCAGGGGCGTCCCCGACGGACGAGGGCTGCACCTGGCTGGTGGCTTCTGGGGAACCCCCACCTCCCTGAAAGGGGCTGAAGCAGTAGGGCCTGATCCTGAGCACAGGGCTTTGGCTCAGAGGCACATGCTGCTGGGGATGGGGAAGCAGGGACCCCTCTGGTCTCCCCCTGCAATGAGCAGGCTCCAGTCCCGGATGGGTGCCAATCAGCGGCCCCGGCCCTGGTGGGTGGCACAGTGGTCCTGCGCGACACTTGACCCCGCCCTCGACTGGCAGGTAACAGCAGCAGCCTGGCAGAGCAGGGCGAGGGCGTGGCGGCGTGGGCAGCCCCAGGGCTGGTGAGCAGAGGGCCTGTCTCTGCACGGCAGGACCACGCTGCCCGTCCCGCGGAGGAGGCAGGAGCAGTGCATCCGTGGGACACTGGGGAAACTGAGGCAGGGGGCGGGGCCAGGCCGCAGCGGGCGTCGGGCTGAGATGAGCCACCTGGGGAGGTTCCCCTGGGCCTGATGGCTGGCTGACATCACCAGTGGGGTGGGGCAGAGGCACAGGTGAGAAGAGAGATGGGGGAGCAGGTGAGGGCAGAGCGCAGCTGAGCACGGGAGGGGGGAGGGCTGAACCCCCACATCTCAGACCCTGCTCCTGCCATGGGGCACAACTGAGCGAGGGGGACGGTCTCTGAGCCTCTCCTGGGGGGGCAGATCAGCCCAGGATCGGGGGTGCAGCTGGATGAGGGTGGGGCTGATGCTGAAGCTGCCCATGGCCAGGCTGGGACGTCCATGCTGCTGGGCTGGGCAGGGCAGAAGGGGCAGCCGTGGCCGTGGGGCTGGGGTGGAGGTCGCCAGTGAAGGACTCAGAAGGTGGAGCCTGATCTCGCCCCCCGGCCAGGCCCACCCGCAGCACGTCCAGCCCCCTCGCCAAGGCAGGCCCAGCCCCCAGGGGTTCAGCCAAGCCTACGTTAGAAACCCCATGGCTGGCCCCTACCCTGGGTGGCTCTGTGGGCCTTGCCCACCTTGCTGTGCCCCACAGTCTCACTCTATCCCCGAAGGAGGAACCTGGGAGTGGTCCCAAATCCAGCGGCATCCCCCCGGTACGGGGCAGAGGGGCACTCACCTCCCACAGGACAGTCACCCCAGCCCAGGCCAGAGTCCTGCCCTGGCTGCTGTCCGCAGCGGCAGCTTGTGGGGCACAGGGCTCGGGAGCCAGGGCTCGGACAACCCCCTGCAGAGTGACTGAGGAGCCTTGGGGAGCGAGGTGCCTGGCCGGGCAGGCGTCACAGAATCACAGAATCCCAGGGCTGGAAGGGACCTCAGGAGGGCATCTAGTCCAGTCCCCTGCCCAAAGCAGGATCAACCCCCCACTAAGTCATCCCAGCCAGGACCTTGTCCAGCCGGGACTTAAAAACCGCTAGGGATGGAGAATCCACCACCTCTCTAGGCAACGCATTCCAGTGCTTCACCACCCGCCTGGGGAAAGAGTTTTTCCTAATATCCAACCTACACCTCCCCCTCTGTAACTTCAGCCCATTGCTCCTTGTTCTGCCATCTGACACCACTGAGAACAGTTTCTTACCCTCCTTTTTAGAGCCCCCCTTCAGGAAGTTGAAGGCTGCTATTAAATCACCTCTAAGTCTTCTCTTCTGTAAGCTAAACAAGCCCAAATCCCTCAGCCTCTCCTCATAGGTCTTGTGCTCCAGACCCTTCATCATTTTTGTTGCCCTTCACTGAACCTGCTCCAGCAAATCCACATCCTTTTTATACTGGGGGGCCCAAAACTGGACACAATATTCCAGATGTGGCCTCACCAGTGCCGAGTAAAGAGGAATAACCACTTCTCTAGATCTGCTCGAAATGCTCCTCCTAATGCACCCAGGAAGCCGTTAGCCTTCTTGGCTACAAGGGCACAGTGTTTACTCATATCCAGCCTTTCATCCACCATAACCCCTCGGTCCCTTTCCATCGTACTGCTGCTGAGCCAGTCGGTCCCCAGCCTGTAACAACGCTTGGGATTCTTCTGCCCCAGGTGCAGGACTCTACACTTCTCCTTGTTGAACCGCATCAGATTTCTTTAGGCCCAGTCCTCCAATTTATCCAGGTCCCTCTGGATTCTCTCTCTACCCTCCAACATATCTGCCTCTCCCCCTAGTTTTGTGTCATCCGCAAACTTGCTGAGGGTGCAACCCAGTCCCTCATCCAAGTCATTAATAAAGATGTTGAATAACACCGGCCCCAGAACCGAGCCTTGCGGCACTCCGCTTGAAACAGACCAACATCCAGATATTGAGCCATTGACCACTACCCGTTGGGCCCGACCATCAAGCCAGCTTTCTATCCATCTTATAGTCCAAGGAGCCAATCCATATTTCCTTAGCCTATGGACAAGAATGTTGTGGGAGACCGTATCAAAAGCTTTGCTGAAGTCAAGGTATATCACGTCCACTGACTTCCCCATGTCCACAGAGCTTGTTACCTCGTCATAGAAGCTGATCAGATTGGTCAGGCAGGACTTGCCCCTGGTGAATCCACGTTGGCTACTTTTGATCACTTTCCCTCTTCCAAGTGCTCCGAAACGGATTCCTTGACTCCTGGCCCCATCGCCCACAGCAGGCACGTCCCACCCAGGTGGTGGCTAGTTCCGGGTACCTGGGCTGGGCCATGGCTGGCAGAGAGTGCCAGGACAATCTGCTCACAGCTGGGCGATGTGCTTCTCTCTCTCCCCTGGCACTGCACGTGCCACGCCCCAGAAGGCTGTAAACCCTCCCCCTCCACCTGGCATGGCAGCTGCTATCAGGGCTGAGACCAGGGATTAAACCAGGAACCTCCAGAGCTGCAGAGCCTGGGCCTGGCCCCACGCACCGCACCAGGGCACTGGCCAGGCCAGGCAAAACCTCAGCCATGCCAGGCTGCCTCCCGGGCACAGGCCCATGGGTGTGTGGTTTACACTGGCCCTAGGGCCCCTCTCCCCGACTGCCCAATGGAGAACACCCAGCCAACCCTGCCCCTTCCTTGCCTAAGGGGGCTGGAGCCATGCCATGGGGCATTGCAGGGCACAGCTACCCCAGGGGCGAGTAGGGCAGATGGGACAGAGCTCTCCATCGGGCACGGCAGGGCAGAGCTACCCCAGGGGCGGGTAAGGCAGACAGGGTAAAGCTGTGCCCGCCAGCTGCCCTGTGCCCCGATCCCTGATCCCTGCTCCAGTCCCCCATGGCCAGTGGTTCTCAGTGCCCTGTGTCCCTGCGCTTTGCTTTGTGCCATGTGGGGGCACAAGAGTAGCCGTGCTCCAGAGGCTGGGCATAGGGCACCTGCTGGCTGGCACTGAGAGGCAGAGCGGGCCCCGGCACAGGGAGCCAGCCCTGTGGGTGGGCACCCCGGGGGCAGGGCACAGCACCAGAATCAGCCGGGGGGATGAGCCCCGGTGCCTTGGAAGGAGGGGGGCACCTGGCACCCCCACCCCACCAGGCTCCAGCCAGGGGCTCTGCTGAGTGTCTCCCCCTTCCTAATGAGCACTAACGAGGTCATTGCTGCCACTGCCTCTCCCCGCCAGGCCTCCGCCGAGCCACCCACCATGCCGGACCCCACCAACAAAGTCACCAAGACGCTGAACAAGACCACGCCGGGCCTGCAGGTCTGGCGAATCGAGGTGGGTACGGGACCGGGGCCGGCTGGGCTCGGATGCTGCCCGTGGCGATTCTGACCCCCCCAGGCTCCGATTCGGGGGTCGGCTGGGCAGAGACTTGGGGGGGGCAGGGTTCAGCCGGCCTGCAGGGCAGCTGGGAAGGGACGTGGGCCAGGACCCCAGACGGGTCTCCCTGGGGTCCGCTCCTGCACCCAGCCAGCGGGTCCCCCAGTCCCCCGGGTTTCCAGCGTCTGGCAGGGACAGGCTCCGGGACCTGCCAGGCTGCCCTGCAAGCCTGGGAGGCCAGCGCTCCCCCGGCTCCTCACTGCGTTCCTTTCCCTTGCCAGAAAATGGAGATGGTGCCGGTGCCCCCCAAAAGCTATGGGAACTTCTACGAAGGCGACTGCTACGTGCTGCTCGCGGTAGGGCTCAGCGCGGGGCTGGGGGCAGGAGGGCTCAGCCCCACGGCCAGCTGGGGCCAGGGGCAGCCTGTGCGGGGCAGGAGGAGCAGCGGGCCATGGGCGTGTGACAGCAAGTGAAGGCCGGACCGCAACAACCCCAGAATGGCCCGGCTGGGTCAGAGCAAGAGGCCGCCAGCCCAGTGGCCTGTCTGCTGAGAGTGACCAGTGCCGGTGCCCCAGAGGGCCCGACCGGAACCGGCCCCTCGAGGCCTGTCCCCAGCCCCAGCTGCCGACCCTGCGGCCCACCCTGCCGAACGGCCTGGGCTGGCCACCGCCCCCTCCAGGAATTCTTTCCGACCCTTGTGCAAGTCCTGGCGTTCGCAGCACCCTCGGGCAAGGCGCTCCCGGTCGTCTGCCGCAAGGAGAGCTGCTCTGTCTTGTTCCTCCCACCTGAGCTGGACCCAGCCCGGCGTGCAAACGGGCGCCTGCCACCCGCCGGGCACAGCACTGGACAGGGGAAACTGAGGCACGCACCAGCCTGCTAACGCTCCTCCAGCATGTGCCCGCGCCGTCCCAGGGCGAGGGGGTGTTCAGGCAGGGGCTCGGGGGCAGCATCGAGGCACGAGCACTGCAGCCAGGGGCTGCACCCGGCTGCCAGGGCCTCGCCAAGGCCCCGGGCCCCCAACCGCGCAGCTTTGCCCGCTGAGCTGGCAACAGGGCCCCGCGCCGGGGCAGGCTGCTGGCCCTAGCAGGGCCGTGGAGCCGCTCGGCCGAGCCAGCCACTGCACAGGGTCATTTGGCCGCAGACACACAAGACGGGGAACAGCTTCACCTACGACATCCACTACTGGCTGGGGCGGGAGTCGTCGCAGGACGAGCAGGGTGCGGCCGCCATCTACACCACGCAGATGGACGAGCACCTGGGCGGCGCGGCCGTACAGTACCGCCAGGTTCAGGGCAACGAGAGCGACGCCTTCAAGGGCCACTTCAAACAGGGGCTCATGTACGTACGCAGGGGGAGCCACAGCCCCAGTGCCCGGGGCGAGGGCCTCTGCGAGCCCCCCCAGCCAGACCTGCCCCATGCAGCAGCCAAGGGCTGGGGCCACCTCGTCCCCCACCCAGCAGGAGAGCGCACCCAGCGACGCAGGGGGAGCCGCTCTGCTGCAGCCCCTCCGGCACCGAAGCCCCAGGCCGGGAGCTCTTCGGCTCCAGAGCTGGCTGCCTCGGCCCAGGCAGGCGCCCCAGTCCGCCCAGGCTCAAAGGAGCCATCGGCTAGGCAGGCGCTCCCCACAAGGCAGGGCTGGTGGGTGCAGGCATGGGCCCCTGCACCCAGGCCAGGGCAGAGGCCGCCCTCGCCCGGCAAGTAGAGGCCTCTGGGGAGCGGCTGGGCTGGAGAACACCAGGTCTCTGCTGGCAGAGGTTGAGGGACTCAGTTTCCCCTGGGGTGGAGGTTTGCTGGGCCAGGAGCTCAGGCAGTGGCTGAACTCCTGAGAGGCAGCATGGTCTAGTGGCTAGAGTGGGGGGGAGGTGGCGTGCCAGCACCCCGACACTCTCTTTACAGGGGCAGGTCCCTGAACCTCAGCCGAGCGGGAAAGCAAGCCTGGGGAGGCTGCCCCCGGAAGGGAGCGGCAGCGTAACCCCTCTGTCTGCAAGGCCTGGGGCAGGGTGGGGGGCTGGCGGCAGGGCCCTGGGGTGCCCCACTCTGACGCGGCTTTGCTCCCCCCAGCTATAAGAAGGGTGGTGTCGCCTCGGGGATGAAGCACGTGGAGACCAACACGTACAATGTGCAGCGGCTGCTGCACGTCAAGGGCAAGAAGAACGTGGTGGCTGGAGAGGTGGGTGACGGGGCGGCTGGGAAAAGCCCCCAGCCCGAGCGTGGCGGCCCTGTAGCCTGTACCGAGAGCCCTTAGCCCAGCAGCAAGGTCCTCCCTTCCCTTCCCATCCTAAAGCGCCACACAGAGCCACTGTGTCTTGTTAGCCACCGCGCTCCCCCCCAGAGGTGGCTGCATTTGGGGGAGTCCCGGCACAGCATTGCTGTGCAGCTGTTGGAGGGCTGCCACGCCCTGCGCCCTTCCCCAGAGGCAGGTGACTTTTTATTGCAACTGGGGGCACTCTGGCCATATCGCAGTTAGGCTAATGGCATTCAGGGGAATAGGAGAGCTGAGGCTTATAGGGTTGTATCTGAGGGAGCCTGATCAGGAGCTACCAAGCATGGGAGAGGGCGTGTCAAATGCTGCCTTCAGTGAGGCTGAGTCGGAAGTTCCCCTTGCAGTGCGTGTCATAAGCCCTGTACTGCTGCCAGCTGGTGGGGATTCCCCTTTAATTCCCATTCCAGGGAGAACCCATGAGCTAGAGAACCCAGGAGTTCTGCCACCAGCCCTGTGCTTTACCCACGCGGGCTGCCCTCCTCCCGCAGGTGGAAATGAGCTGGAACAGCTTCAACCAGGGGGACGTTTTCCTGCTGGACCTGGGCAAGCTTATCATACAGTGGAACGGACCAGATAGCAACCGTGCCGAGAGGCTGAAGGTAACGTGGCCGTGCAGGGGGCTAGAGCGCCTCTCCCCATGGGGATCTGGGCAGCCTCTGGGTGGGGGGCCCACTGCACAGCCCCCTGGCTGGTTCTGGAGTGAGATCCGGGGGTGGGGAGGTGGGTCCCACTCTGCCGCTGCTGCCTGGTGTTGGCTGGGCCCCGATGCTATCCTGGGACCCATGCGCCCCCCGCCCCACTGGTCCGGATCCTCCCGTCCTTGCAGCGTTTGTCCCTCCTCACCAGAGCGAGGGGGAGACTTTGGGATGGGAGAGTGAGAAGCTGCCCCCGTGTGCCCTTCGCGTGGTGGGGGAGCCCAAATGGGCTGGTCACCCTACCTCAGTCCTGCCCCAGGAGTGGGGGGGTCTCCCCTGTAGCAGTGCCTCTCCCTCCCGACCTGCAGCCCCCTGGCCTGTTCCGTCAATCAGCTGCCCTGGAGCTGTGGCCCAGGCTGGGTTGCTGTCACCCACGGCCTGTTTTGCTGCAGGGCATGAACCTGGCCAAGGACATCCGGGACCGGGAGCGGGGCGGGCGCGCCCAGGTGGGCGTGGTGGATGGTGATGACGAGGCCGCCTCCCCTGGGCTGATGAAGATTCTCACCCATGTGCTGGGGGAACGGAAGCAGCTCCGGGCCGCTATCCCCGACACCGTGGTGGACCAGAAGCTGAAATCCTCTCTCAAGCTCTACCAGTGAGTCTCCTGCAGCGCATGGGGCGGAGGGAGTTGTCAGCCTGTGGGGAGCAGAGACTCCTGCACAAATGGGGCTGGCATGGCCTCCCCCACCCCCAGCAATCCCACACTGCTTCTTAGCTGAGATTAAAAAGGGCTTCAGAGCCCTCAATCCACCTCCCCCAGCACTCACTGGGCAGCAGCATCCTGCAGCAGCGAGTTCCACCAGTTAATTGCAAGGCCGTTCCTCATCACCAGTCTCCTGGTTGCCTTTCCCGGGCTCTGTAGCGCCTCCGGGTGTTCGCACCACGAAAGGCTGCTCCTGCAGAGACGGCAAGAGCAGCCCTGGAGCAGAATCCCTCCTGCTGTGCCACGGGCCGGCTGTTCCTAAGTCAGCCTGGCAGGCCATGGCCCGGCCAGCATTGAGCTCTGGAGGGCTGTGGCGAGGGTTGGGTTTCTTTCCAGCTGGAGCGGCTCTGAAAGGTTTTTAGTGGGGCTGTCGATTACCTTGCATTAGCCCCTGCGATTGGTGCAGGGGAGAATTAACGTGGTAAAAATATTAGCATGTTACTTGCACGCCTCAACACACATTAGTTGGCAGCTGGGGCTGCTGGAAGGGCTCTGTGCCCCAGCCGGCTCCGGCGAAGGGAGGTTGCCGGCTGAGAGGCGGCCGGAGGAGGGAGGTTGCCAGATGAGGGGAGGCCGGCGGAGGGAGGTTGCCAGCTGAGAGGCGGCCGGCGGAGGGAGGTTGCCGGCTGAGAGACGGCCGGCGGAGGGAGGTTGCCGGATGAGGGGAGGCCGGCGGAGGGAGGTTGCCGGATGAGAGGCGGCTGGCGGAGGGAGGTTGCCGGATGAGGGGAGGCCGGTGGAGGGAGGTTGCTGGCTGAGAGGCGGCCGGCGGAGGGAGGTTGCCGGCTGAGAGAGGGCCGGCGGAGGGAGGTTGCCGGATGAGAGGCGGCCGGCGGAGGGAGGTTGCCGGATGAGAGGCGGCCGGCGGAGGGAGGTTGCCGGATGAGGGGCGGCCGGCGAAGGGAGGTTGCCGGCTGAGAGGCGGCCGGCGGAGGGAGGTTGCCGGCTGAGAGGCGGCCGGCGGAGGGAGGTTGCCGGATGAGAGGCGGCCGGCGGAGGGAGGTTGCCGGATGAGGGGCGGCCGGCGAAGGGAGGTTGCCGGCTGAGAGGCGGCCGGCGGAGGGAGGTTGCCGGCTGAGAGGCGGCCGGCGGAGGGAGGTTGCCGGATGAGAGGCGGCCGGCGGAGGGAGGTTGCCGGATGAGGGGTGGCCGGCGGAGGGAGGTTGCCGGCTGAGAGGCGGCCGGCGGAGGGAGGTTGCCGGATGAGAGGCGGCTGGCGGAGGGAGGTTGCCGGATGAGGGGCGGCCGGCAGAGGGAGGTTGCCGGATGAGAGGCGGCCGGCGGAGGGAGTTTCAACCTGTTTTAGGCAATAGGGGCCAACCTACTCTGATAATTGTTGAGCAGCGCAATTAGGCGCCATTCGTTTTTGTCACTCGACAGCCCTCAGTTTTAGGCATGAGCTCGGTAACCCGCCTGTCCCGGATGTTTCCGTGTTTCAGTCTCAGTGTTCAGCCAGTGTGTGCAGCGCACCCATAAAACCTCCCCTGGCCCTGCCTTCTCTGGTGCAAACTGCTCTGTCGGACGGCACGTCGTGCCCAGGCCGACAGCGCCAGGCCCCTCATGCTGCCATCTTTGGACCACCTCCAGGAAAGTGCAGCAGCTCAGAGACCCGCTCAGCTTGCTTCCCCACAGCATCAGCAAGAGGAGATCCCCGCACATTCCCCGGGTCTTTGTGGAGCCTGTTTGCAGCACAAAATCTCGTTGCCCTGGGGCCTGGCGAGGGTTTGTCTCTGTGGTGTTGTAGTGAGACCCAAACACCTTTGGGCTTTGCCTGTTCTGTCTGGTTGTGACCTTTGGGCCGTGTTAAACGAGTCTATCACGCACGGCTCGCTGCCGTTTAGCGTCCCCAGTCCAGGTGCATGGCAGAAGGCAGCTTCTAGAGTGCCGGTACCGCCTGTTCCGTGCACTGGGCTGGGGCTGAGCGGGGTTCGTGTCTGCTTTCTCGCAGTGTCTCGGACGCAGAGGGGAACCTGGTGATTCAAGAGGTTGCCACCCGCCCTTTGACCCAAGATCTGCTGCAGCATGAGGTACATCACCCCCGTGGGGCAACGCTGAGTCCCTGACCTCCTGGGGCTGGGCACACAGACAGAGTCCTGGACGAGGTCAAGCCACAAAAGATGCAAGAGCAGGACCTGGCGCATGTCCTTATCCCCACATCCCACCGCTGTGATCCCTGCTCCCGGCCCAGCTGGCCAGTTTCAGCAGCACTCTCGCCCACCACACCAGCATCAGAGCCGGGTGGGCCCTGCTCAGGAGCGGGGTAGGGTCTGGGGGGCCAGGAAGGGCATCTCCAGCCCTTCTCCCACTCAACATTTCCATCAGTGACCTCCCGCGCCCAGGAGCCAGCAGAGGGGACCCCCGGTTGGGGCCTTGCCCCTCCAAGCCCAGCAGGGTGGTACCCGGCACTCGGGCCCATCGTGGGTGGTGCAGTGGGGCTGTCGTCTGACCCTCTCCCCGACTCCCCCAGGACTGCTACATTCTCGACCAGGGCGGCTGGACCATCTACGTCTGGAAGGGCCGGCGCTCCAGCAAGCAGGAGAAGCAGCAGGCCATGAGCCGAGCCCTGGTGAGTAGGGGCCTGGGGAGGGGCGGGGCTGGGCTGGGGTGGGAGATACCCGACCTCCTCATGCCCCGGTCCCACGCCCCAGGCCGCCTGGCGCCCGCTGCTGCCTGTCAGCCGGCTGGAAATGCCCCCCCAGGGGTCTGCTCAGCTGCTGTCCAGAGCTGGACCGGCCGGGAAAGCCCCAGGAGGGTGGGGCTCCCCCTATGGGCGATTCTCCTGGAGCTGTATCAGCAGGAGGGGCCCAGAGCTGCCCCTCGGCCCCGGCTCTCTGGGCTCTGCTGGTGCAGCCACTGGGCTGTATGTGGGGCCGCTGCTGAGCGACAGGCCCAGGGCACCACGCAGAACAGCCCGCTGCACCAGCTGCGGCCCTGAGCCTGCCGTGCGGCAGAGCCCGGCCTCGCACGCACGCACGCACGCGCACACACACACACACGCAGAAATCCCTGCACGCGCACGCACACACGCAGAAATCGCTGCACACGCGCGCATGCACGCAGAAATCCCTGCACACACACACGCAGAAATCCCTGCACGCGTGCACACACAGAGCAATCCCCCTACACACATGCACGCGCACACACACACGCAGAAATCCCTGCGCGTGCGCACACATCTAGAAATCCCTGCACGCGCGCACACACGCAGAAATCCCTGCATGTGTGCACACGCGCGCACACACACACACAGAAATCCCTGCACGCGCACGCGCACACACACGCAGAAATCCCTGCACACGCGCGCGCACGCAGAAATCCCTGCACGCGTGCACACACAGCGCAATCCCCCTACACACACACACGCACACACACACACACAGAAATCCCTGCACACAGAGCAACCCCCCCTACACACACACACACACACACACACACACACACACACACACACACACACACACACAGAGAACTTTGCATGTGCCATGCTGCTGGAGCAGACCCCTGGGGCTGTTCTGTGCTGCCCCATGGGGTGAGGGCACAGCTCTCTGGCGCACGCTCGGCTGGGTGTTGGCATCGCTGGCTGGCTGAAGGGCTGCAGCTGGGGCTCCCCTCCACCCACCGGCCCTTCCTCTTGCAGGGGTTCATCAAAGCCAAGAACTACCCTCCCAGCACCCGCGTACAGACCGAGAACGACGGTGCCGAGTCGGCCATGTTCAAGCAGCTCTTCCAGAAATGGACCGTCCCCAGCCAGAGCAGCGGCCTGGGCAAGACCCACAGCCTGGGCAAAGTGGGTAAGGGCCGCAGGGCTGGGTGCCGTGGGGCAGGGCCTAGGGGGCAGGGCTGGGGGGTGGGTGCCGTGGGGCAGGGCTGGAGGGCTGGGTCCCATGGGGCAGGGCTGCAGGGCTGGGGGCAGGGCTGGAGGGGTGGGTGCCTGGGGGCAGGGCTGGAGGGCTGGGTGCCGTGGGGCAGGGCCGCAGGGCTGGGGGCAGGGCTGGAGGGGTGGGTGCCTGGGGGCAGGGCTGGAGGGCTGGGTGCCATGGGGCAGGGCCGCAGGGCTGGGGGCAGGGCTGCAGGGGTGGGTGCCTGGGGGCAGGGCTGGAGGGCTGGGTGCCGTGGGGCAGGGCCGCAGGGCTGGGGGCAGGGCTGCAGGGGTGGGTGCCTGGGGGCAGGGCTGGAGGGCTGGGGCCAGGGCGGGAGGGCTGGGGGCAGGGCTGGAGGGCTGGGTGCCGTGGGGCAGGGCCGCAGGGCTGGGGGCAGGGCTGGAGGGGTGGGTGCCTGGGGGCAGGGCTGGAGGGCTGGGTGCCGTGGGGCAGGGCTGGAGGGCTGGGTGCCGTGGGGCAGGGCCGCAGGGCTGGGGGCAGGGCTGGAGGGGTGGGTGCCGTGGGGCAGGGCCGCAGGGCTGGGGGCAGGGCTGGAGGGCTGGGGGCAGGGCTGGAGGGCTGGGTGCCGTGGGGCAGGGCCGCAGGGCTGGGGGCAGGGCTGCAGGGGTGGGTGCCTGGGGGCAGGGCTGGAGGGCTGGGTGCCGTGGGGCAGGGCCGCAGGGCTGGGGGCAGGGCTGGAGGGCTGGGGGCAGGGCTGGAGGGCTGGGTGCCGTGGGGCAGGGCCGCAGGGCTGGGGGCAGGGCTGGAGGGCTGGGGGCAGGGCTGGAGGGCTGGGTGCCGTGGGGCAGGGCCGCAGGGCTGGGGGCAGGGCCGCAGGGCTGGGGGCAGGGCTGGAGGGCTGGGGGCAGGGCTGGAGGGCTGGGGGCAGGGCCGCAGGGCTGGGGGCAGGGCTGCAGGGGTGGGTGCCTGGGGGCAGGGCCGCAGGGCTGGGGGCAGGGCTGGAGGGCTGGGTGCCGTGGGGCAGGGCCGCAGGGCTGGGGGCAGGGCTGGAGGGCTGGGGGCAGGGCCGGAGGGCTGGGGGCAGGGCTGGAGGGCTGGGTGCCGTGGGGCAGGGCCGCAGGGCTGGGGGCAGGGCTGCAGGGGTGGGTGCCTGGGGGCAGGGCTGGAGGGCTGGGGGCAGGGCTGGAGGGCTGGGTGCCTGGGGGCAGGGCTGGAGGGCTGGGGGCAGGGCTGCAGGGCTGGGTGCCGTGGGGCAGGGCCGCAGGGCTGGGGGCAGGGCTGCAGGGGTGGGTGCCTGGGGGCAGGGCTGGAGGGCTGGGTGCCGTGGGGCAGGGCCGCAGGGCTGGGGGCAGGGCTGGAGGGCTGGAGGGCTGGGGGCAGGGCTGGAGGGCTGGGGGCAGGGCCGCAGGGCTGGGGGCAGGGCTGCAGGGGTCGGTGCCTGGGGGCAGGGCCGCAGGGCTGGGGGCAGGGCTGGAGGGCTGGGGGCAGGGCTGGAGGGCTGGGTGCCGTGGGGCAGGGCCGCAGGGCTGGGGGCAGGGCTGGAGGGCTGGGGGCAGGGCTGGAGGGCTGGGTGCCGTGGGGCAGGGCCGCAGGGCTGGGGGCAGGGCTGCAGGGGTGGGTGCCTGGGGGCAGGGCTGGGGGCAGGGCTGGAGGGCTGGGGGCAGGGCTGCAGGGCTGGGTGCCGTGGGGCAGGGCCGCAGGGCTGGGGGCAGGGCTGCAGGGGTGGGTGCCTGGGGGCAGGGCTGGAGGGCTGGGGGCAGGGCTGGAGGGCTGGGGGCCGTGGGGCAGGGCCGCAGGGCTGGGGGCAGGGCTGGAGGGCTGGGGGCCGTGGGGCAGGGCCGCAGGGCTGGGGGCAGGGCTGGAGGGCTGGGGGCAGGGCTGGAGGGCTGGGTGCCGTGGGGCAGGGCCGCAGGGCTGGGGGCAGGGCTGGAGGGCTGGGGGCCGTGGGGCAGGGCCGCAGGGCTGGGGGCAGGGCTGCAGGGGTGGGTGCCTGGGGGCAGGGCTGGAGGGCTGGGTGCCGTGGGGCAGGGCCGCAGGGCTGGGGGCAGGGCTGCAGGGGTGGGTGCCTGGGGGCAGGGCTGCAGGGCTGGGTGCCATGGGGCAGGGCTGGAGGGGTGGGTGCCTGGGGGCAGGGCTGGAGGGCTGGGGGCAGGGCTGGAGGGCTGGGTGCCGTGGGGCAGGGCCGCAGGGCTGGGGGCAGGGCTGCAGGGCTGGGGGCAGGGCTGGAGGGGTGGGTGCCTGGGGGCAGGGCTGCAGGGGTGGGTGCCTGGGGGCAGGGCCGCAGGGCTGGGGGCAGGGCGGGAGGGGCGGCAGCCTGGGGCAGTGGGTGGGGGACTTAGCTGCGGGGGGGCTGCCAGGGCCATGGCCCCCACGCCCAGCAGCCGGGCAGGCGCCGCCCCCGCTCACGCCCCGCTCTCCCCCAGCCAAAGTGGAGCAGGTGAAGTTCGACGCCAGCTCCCTGCATGCCAAGCCCCAGGTGGCCGCGCAGCAGAAGATGGTGGACGACGGCTCCGGGGAGGCTGAGGTAGGAGCAGGGCCCTGGGCCACCTGGGGGGCGGGTGGGGGGCCTGGACTCTGGGGGGCCCCCACCCAGGGTGAGAGCCGATGGGGCTGGGGACGCGGCTGCTGCTGGGGGCGGTGGGAGGCTCGGCACTGGTGCAGAAGCTTCACGGCCCCCGGCTCGGCTGCTCAGCCCCTGGCTGGCGCCAAGCAGGGCCCCCTGCCCAGGCTGGCGCTCCTCCAGATGCCCTCCGAGCCCCCGGCTGCCCCCTGCCCAGCCCCAGTGCTGCAGCGGAGTCTGGCTCCCGGCAGGTCTGGCGCGTGGAGAACTTGGAGCTGGTGCCGGTGGAGAAGCGCTGGCTGGGCCATTTCTACGCGGGGGATTGTTACCTCATCCTCTACAAGTACCTGGTGGGCAGCAAGATGCATTACATCATCTACATCTGGCAGGTGCGTCAGCCCCCTGGGCCGGCCCCTTCCCCGCTGGGCTCCGCCCCTCCAGCAGGGGCCAGGGCCAGCCGGTCTTGGGTGCTCTCCCCTCCCACCCACCGCCAAGTCCCATCCCAGCTGTGAGGGGAGCAATGGGTCGCACCCCGCCGGTGGGTGTCCATATCCCACCAGAAGCCCCGTCGTCCCTGACCCAGCCACCTCAGCGTGTGCCTGTTACCGTGACGTGGCCGAGCCCTCTGCGACTCACCCGCCATTCCTGGCTGCAGCTGCATCCGGCGGCAGGGAGTTCCGCAGGTTGCTCCCGCTTTGGATGTAAATGCCTCTGGTTGCTTTGGGCTTTGCCCCATTGCAGTCACGGCAGAGCTGGGCTTCCGGCTTGGCTCAACCATGGGGTGACCCCGGGTGACCTGCCTCACTGCCCCGTGCCCCAGTTTCCCCTGTATTTGGCGGGGAGTGAGGCTGCTGCTCTCATTTGGGAAGTGCGCTGGGATCTGCCGGTGGGAAGGGCCAGATCCAGCCTGGGGGCTCCTCTCTGGGTGCCCTTCCCCGACCTGGCGCACCACGCAGGACCCCGTAACGGCTCCTTGTTCCTGTCTTTGTAACGGGGGGACCAGAGCTGCCACACCCCAGGCCAGCTGCTCCCCGCCGGTCACCCCCCGCTGTGTGGCACCCCCGAGCAGTGGCCACGCACCCCGGGCCAGCTGCTCTCCCGTCCCCATGCAGCATGCCAGCGATGGGAGTGGCAAGGGAGTGAGGTCACACCACAAGGGGGGGGAATCTCCTTCCCACGATGTTTTGTGCCCCCCACGGCAGTCAGTAACTGCCAGCCAATAGGCACTCAGGGGCATCTTCCCCGTGCCGCTCAAATGCGAACTGTGCCAGTTAATTTGACCACAAGCTTGCTGCTGGGCAGGGCCTGACTGTCCCTGTTATTGCCAATGTGGGGAAACTGAGGCATGTTCAGGGGCCCAGCCTGGGTCCCTGTGGGGCTGGCTCCCAGACTGTCCTGGCTGTGTGATTCACTGAGTGCTGGCTGGGTGTGGGCACTGGGGCTGGGGCATCGCACAGTCTGCTTCCCACTGTGCCCAGATTCTAGGGGTTGTGTGCCCTCCCCGTGCCTCTGCTCTGAGCCCCTCCCCCTCACTCACCGCACCCCCCCAGGGCCGCCACGCCAGCCAGGATGAGATCACGGCCTCAGCCTTCCAGGCTGTGGCCCTGGACCAGCAGTACAACAACGAGCCTGTCCAGGTGCGGGTGCCCATGGGCAAGGAGCCAGCCCACCTCATGGCCATCTTCAAGGGGAAGATGGTGGTGTATGCGGTGAGTGTGCCGAGGGGCCAGGGGGGCGTTGTGGCCATCACTCCTGTGTGCTGCCCCACCCGTGCCAGCCCAGGGCCTGCTGGTACAGTGTAGAGACAGTGTCCTGGCCTGAGCCTGGGGGGCAGTGGGGCTGGGCTGGTCCCTTTGCTGCTGGCCCAGTGTAGAGATACAGCGTCCTGGCCTGAGCGGGGCTGGGCTGGTCCCTTTGCTGCTGGCCCAGTGGATGGTGTGGCTGACTCCCAGACCAGCTTCCAGCCAGCCAGCAGTGCACGAAAGAGCTCGGAGGGGGAAGCCAGAGGCTGAGCTGTTTGCCCAGTTGGTCTCCTGGCATCCCAGGGAGGGCTTGCCTGGGTAGAGAGGCCAGTCCTGCAGAGGGGCCGTGGCACCTGCCTGCTGGCAATAACGAAGCTGCTGGCCGACCCAGTGGGCACATGGGTTGTGCTAGCCCCTAGCTGCTGCTGGGGAAACTGAGGCATGGAGTGAAGACACAAGCCAGACTTTGGGCGCCAGCTGGCGGGTAGCCTGGGAAGTGATTTCAGGGGATCTGCCCAGCCAAGAGGCTCGGGTGAGCTGGAGAAGCAGAGCCCTAGGGATGGAGCAGGGGTCCCCCCAGCTGCTGGAGCCAGCCAGGATCTAGCTGCGTGCGAAGGGGCTCCCAGCCTGGGCTCCGTCCTTCCTGCTCCCAGCCCAGCCAGGGGTGAGGCTGGAGCCGGTCTGACGTCTTCTCTCCCGCCCCTCCGGCTGTTCCCCAGGGCGGCACCTCGCGGGCGGGCAGCACGGAGCCGGTGCCGGCCACCCGCCTCTTCCATGTGCACGGCACCAACCAGTACAACACCAAGGCCTTCGAGGTGCTGCCACGCGCCTCCTCCCTCAACTCCAACGACGTCTTCATGCTGAAGACCCAATCCTGCTGCTACCTCTGGTATGGGAAGGTGGGTACGGCACCCGGGAGCTGCGGGCCTGGCTGTGCCCGCCCCCAGCCAGGAGTCGCAGATCTGGAGCCTGCAGCGAGGTGCCTGGGGCCTGGACCTCCTCTGTTATAGACACCTGGCTGTGCCAGCTGGACGGGGCGCACCCCCTGGGCCCAGCTTGCTTCCTCTGAGCAGCGGGGAGGCTAAGCCCGTGGCGGGTTCCCAGCCCTGCCCCCTGGGCCCTGCCACAGCCCTGACCCACCACACGCCGGTTCCCTGCAGGGCTGCAGTGGGGATGAGCGGGAGATGGCCAAGAGCGTGGCCGACCTCATCGCCAAAACGGAGAAGCTGGTGATCGCCGAGGGCCAGGAACCGGCCAACTTCTGGCTGGCCCTGGGAGGGAAATCCCCGTACGCCAACAGCAAGCGGTAAGGGCAGCGGTTCCCGGGCCTGGAACATGGCGCGAGAGAACAGCCACAGGTAGGCCTGGTGCCTGGCTGCTTCGGGGAATCCACGCGTGCCTGGCGCTCCAGGCAGGGGAGAGCCCTGTCCTGGCCAGGGCTGCTCGGAGAGGGGCCCCAGCCTGCATCTCGCCCTCCCCAGCAGCAGATCCCAGCGCGCTTCCCCAAGGAGGGCAGCAGCATCACCCCATGCCACACGGGGGGAAACTGAGGCACAGGACAGGCGAAACACCCAGCTCTGCTGAGTCCCCGTATGGTGCTCTATCCCCCAGGAGCAGGCAGCAGGATTCTTGGCCTCACTGGGGCACCCCTGGCCAGGCGCGCTGGAGGCTGTGCCCAGCCGGAGGGGTGCGGGGGGCTTGGCTGCTGGCTGGCCCTCCCGCTACCTGCTGGGTTTGGGTTCGGGTTCTGCCGAGCTGCCACCTGTGTGCAGCTCCCCCAGCCGGTCTCTGCACGAGCCCGGCTCTGCTGTGTGCTGGCCGGAGGCACAGGAGCCTGGCATGACACGGCAGTGCGGTCACGTCGGGACAGGTCACAGGGGCAATGCGAGGTTGCTGCCCCCCCGCCCCCAAGATCAAAGCTCAAGGCAGGGAAGCCGCAAGCCAGAGCCCAGGCGGTCACAGCCCAGGCTGAGCAATCCCCTTGGCCACTGTTGTGGGGGTCCCCAGCCCCCCTCCTCTGGGCAGCCCCTGCTGTTCCCAAGATCACGCAGGCAGGCTCCTGTTTCCTGGGCTGAAGCCGGCTGGGGCCAGGCTGGCTTCTCCAGGACCCGACCTCCCCCTCGCCCGCTCCTCAGCCTACAGGACGAGACCTTGTCGATTACACCCCGCCTCTTCGAATGCTCCAATCAGACGGGCACCTTCGTTGCCACGGAGATCACCGATTTTAGCCAGGACGACCTGGAGGACGACGACGTCTTCCTGCTGGACACCTGGGACCAGGTGGGGAGGGGGATGCCAGCAGGTGGGGTCCCTGCTTCAGCTCCAGGCCTGAACACCTTCTGGAAGAGCCCAAGCACCAGGCCCCATGAGCCTGGCTGGCCTGGGGATGGGCTGGCTGGGGCTCCCCCCCGTGAGTGGCAGGCAAGGGCTGGGCCATGGGGGGCAACCGCTGGCCTGGTACGGAGCGGGCTGCTTCTCCCACAGGTGTTCTTCTGGATCGGGGAGCACGCCAACGAGCGGGAGAAGGAGGAGGCGGCCGTGATGGCGCAGGAGTACCTGAAAACTCACCCCAGCGGGCGCGACCCTGACACGCCCATCATCGTGGTGAAGCAAGGCTACGAGCCACCCACATTCACAGGCTGGTTCCTGGCCTGGGACCCCCTGAAGTGGCTAGTGAGTGGCCAAGGGCGAGGTGTGGGTTTTGTCTGTCACTTTCAGGAGCCGGGGACACGGGCAGGGCTTCAATCCTCCACCTTCCTTTGGAGTGACGCCACAGCCCAAGTGGCCAGAGACAAACACCTGGCCCTGCCGGACTCATAGCACAGCCGGGGGGAGACATCCCACCAGCCAGCCTCTGCCCAGGGAGCTCTTGGGCTGGGAGTTCAGGCTGTGGCCTCCCTGTTCTTGGCCTCCCCAGCGAGTGAGGCTCCACCTCCCAGTGCCAAGGGCCCAAATTAGCTCAGCCCTGGGGCCTGCTGCTTAATGAACCCGGGCAGCACAGTCCCCAGCCTCCCGCCCCAGGCAGCACGTACCACTTTGAGACGCCTGCATCTGTGGCTCGTGTCCCTTCCCAGCCTGGGCCTGGGGTGGGCTTTGCCCCCTGTGGCTGGGCTGCCGTGCTCACTCCCTGAACCCTGGCCAGCGTCCCGGCTACCCCCTCCCACGAGAGACCCGCACAAGTGCTGGGGAGGGCCCCCGGCTGAGCGGAGATGGAGGCAGGGGATGAGGACCTCGCAGGAGAGACATTCAGAGGCACCGAGTGGTTCTGTCCCAGTGCATGTCCAGAGGTGCCGCTCCGATCCCAGCCAGCTCCGCTCTCCCGCCTCGCCTGCACTGAGATCTCGCCTCTCCCCCGCAGGACAGGAAATCCTATGAAGAGCTGAAAGCTGAGCTGGGAGACGACAGCAAATTCAGCCAGCTCTCCACCGTGAGTACCCAGGGAGGCAGGAGAGTGCAAGCGAGTGGGCAGGCAGGGGAAGACAGGAGGGCTGGGCTGGGCTGCCGGGAGGCTAGCACCCTCCTGCTCCTGGCTAGCGAGAGGGTGGGAAAGCACCCAGGTGTGCCCCCTCCTCTGCCAGCTGGGACCCGGCCCATCAGGGACCATAGCCTGGCTTATGGCTGGATGGCAGCTGGAACTGCATCACAGCTAGGGCACACCCTGCCCCATGCCACGTGCAGTCCACCCAGGCAGCACCCTTCCCACCGCTGCCGGTGGTGGTTCCCAGCCCCGAGACGTGCAGGTCAGACGAGGCTGAAACCGTCCCTGGGAGGACCGAGATGCACCAGGGTGGGGGCTTCGCCGAGCATGCCAGCAACGGCTCTGTGTGACTCTCCCGCACCCCAGGAAATTGCCAGCCAGGAAGTTTTCACTGCCAAGAGCACCTTGAATGCGGTGACCTTCCAGACCCTCCCTCTGGAGGACCTGGTGAACAAGTCCCTGGACGAGCTGCCGGAAGGAGTGGACCCTAGCAGGAAGGAGGTAAGATGCAAGGGCTGGGGTGGTAAGTGAGCGTGGGGACAGCATAGGGCTGCATGAACTGTGTTCCCTATGCCCAGCAGACAGCATCAAACCCCCTGCCCCCTGCTCCCATTTGTAAGGGGGTAGCTGCCACCAGGCCAGAGCAGGCAGTATCCAGATCAGCGCACGGCCCTGTGCAAAAGGAGTCAGGCCTGGAGGGCAGGTGGGGGCTTCCAGGTCTGATCCCTCCCCAGGGAGACTAGAAGTTCCCTGGGCCCCCAGGGAAGCAGTCGGTCCATAGCCAGCCCGCTAAGCCCAGCTCTCACCCGCAGCACCACGTTCAGCGGAGGTACATCGGCGAGCAAGGAGTTCACTATGCCCTGCACAAGTTGGGGGGGGGGGGCGATTTTTCCAGGGCCCCAGGGCATCATACTCCTGCTCCTAACCCCTATGGAGGAGAGAGGCTGCTGAGATACGGGTCAGTATTTGGGGCCAGTCGCACTTTAGACCAAGGGGTTCAACGTATTTGATTTTGCAGCATGCAGTTACCCAAGCCCCTGACGTCGAGGCGCGGCAATGGCCACCTCGAGCAGCATCCCCCCAGGCCCTGGCTGTCCCAAAGGCCCAGCTAGGGCTTCAGCTGCGGCCCCTGCTACCTGGCCAAGCCAGGAGGCTGGCGCTCAGCAGGACACCCGTTTGCAGGGCTGCTGTTGTGCCCTCTCCTCATTGCAGCCCCTTGCCTCCCCCAGGAGTACCTGTCCAGCGCCGATTTCAAGGCCGTCTTCGGCATGTCGCAGAGCTCCTTCGCTGCCCTGCCACTGTGGAAGCAACAGGCGCTCAAGAAGCAAAAGGGCCTCTTCTAAGGCGGAGCCCCGGCCAGCCCGAGACGCCTTCGCTCTAGTATTACAGTAAAATTAAAGCTAATCCTAGGGCTGTGTGCTGGCCCCTCCTTCCGCATCAGTGCCAGGAGGCAGCCCAAACCCTTCCTCCCGCTTGAGACTTCTGGGGCAGGGAACATGCTGATTCCCTCCCCCCTCCCGGGACTTTCTGGACCGGCAGGGTGGGGTTGACAGCTGTAATTTGTGTGCTGGGCTCTTGCCTTACGCCACATCGTGGGGCAGTACCAAGGGGTGAACTCATTTCTTGCCACCTGGGGCTTATTTTGCCAGTTCTCCAAGTTCCAGCCAGGACTGGACAGAAACAGCCCAATCTCCGGAGGTGCATGAACAGAGGTGGGAGTCAATCCCACTGTCATAGACCTGCCGCACAGCCTGGGGGCACTCATGTTCCCTCTGCTTCCGCTTTCCCACCTGCAGACTAAGGATGTTCACATGCCTCAAGCAGCGGTGGGAGGTGGGGCACCGTTGTGCTAGGTGCTGTACAAACAGAAAATCCACTCCTGTGTAAGGCAGAACAGGCTCTGGAAGGAGAAATAGGTGACAGGTAGGTCAGTCTTCACCTTAGCTCCAACTGATACCTTCTAGGGCTGGGGCTCTCAACCGGAGGTGTGCAGAGGGCTTTCAGGGTAAATCAACTCAACTATTTGGCTAGCGTCAAGTGTGAGGGGCGGTCACCATGACCTGCCCCACCATCCACCGTCAGATGCAACTCACGCAGCAGGAAGAACAGATGGGGGGGGGTCAGGCGACAGGGACACAATGTGGAACAGACTGGTCAGCACAGGGGACCAGAACCCATCAGTACCATCCAGCTTGGGGAGAGGGGACCAGAGGGGTCCCCGAGCCAGGCCCTGGTCCCCTTCCTCCCTCTCCAGCCAGACCAGACTGCCCCTCCCCCGAGCCCAGTTCCAATTCAAACCAGCCCAGCCCCTCCTCCAATGCTGTCCTGGGGAAGAAAGGGGTCACCTGGTGGCTTAGAGTACAAGGGGGGCTCTTGCTCTGTGTGAGAAGTCATAACACTGAAACCCCACTCACCACTGTGCACTAATGCTGTGCTTAGGGAAACTGAGGCACCAACCTGGTATTACTATAGGGCATCAGGAACCACATGCACCCTAACCAGGGGAATCAAACCCTCACACGCCCCACTGTATCACACTTATGGGGCAACATAGAAAGCACAAGCCAAGAGTGCTAACTGCAACGTTGTACTGGCAAAATGCACGTCTCAGCAACTCTTCAGAACTCGTGCTGTGGCACTCTGGTATTTCGTGGCTGATTTTGTAAAAGATTGGAAGAACCCAAGCCAAATCGGACTCCTGAAAGGTTGAGAGCCACTGCTCTAGCGACACAGGGCCTGTTTTATGTGAAAACAAAACAGCCCTTGTGACTTCCATTTGGATTTTCACTCTGCTCTCCAGTGGAGAACGCAAACATTTTAGCCAGAAAGCCCCTGTGTTGGTGAACATTTCCATGTACTGGCAGAACTGTGCATTCGTGAAAGTGCCATGGGAGAAAGGCCTGTGGGAGGGAGGGAGGGTAAGTACTGGAACAGCACGGACCCTTATCAACCTCTGACGAAGCCTGGGGCTGCCCAGTCCACATGCTCTTGTCCAAAGCAGCTAACAACTGAAACAAAGGCCCATCTCAAGCGACAGGGGTTAGAAGAGCCTACACGTGCTATGGGGCAGCCAGCACTCTGTGGCTTTCACTGGCACTTCTGGCCACTAAAGTACATTAAAATAAAGTTACGAGCAACTCATGGTACAAGTGCAGGCCCCAACATAAGCAGAGGCGAGTCAAGAGCTCATATAGTCACATCCCCTGAAGTCTACAGAAAATGCCATCTTCGTGGAAATAAGATTCAGACTGTCAGAGGGTTAATAAAGAGTTTTTAATTTCACAAAATCTTTCTACACATTTTAAAAAGGAAAAAAAAAACCCAAGGCAAAACTGCAAAGAATACAGAGGAACAGATCTGCTAAAACACAGAAAGTGCTGCTCCACATCCACTGTGTAAAGAATCAAGTCACTCAATGCAATCCACCAGGGCTGCTCTCAAACACACACACGCACACCGCCCCACACACCTGGAACTTCCACCCCCCAGAAGGACTTCAAGAATAATTACATAGTCAGGAGGCACATCAGAGCTCTGGTGCAATGGGGAATACTGAAAGCAGAGTGTAAGGGGCACAGGTCCCCTTTTAAGTCTCTCTTTGGCAGTTGATTACAATCTAGATCAGGTAAAAAGGGACCCAGTTAGTGCTTTCCTGCTCCACAGCCTCCCTGCTCCACCTCCCCAAGCAAAGAATTCTTCACGGGCATCTAAAAGTTTCTGAGAGTTTCAATAAATGTTAACACTGGATAATCAACAACTTCTCCCTTCAGTTGCAGTGCAAACCGCATGGGTTAACCCCTCTGGTATATGAGATAGATCGAGCGCACCATGGAAACATGGCTGGGCAGGCAATCAGCCAAGGTTAGACAAATTAAAATGCTCTCTTCCTCCTCCTCCCAGTTATAAAGTCCTCATATCAGACTGCAGCTTTCATTAGGAAGCTAGTAACTGTTGGGGTTTTTAAATTCTCTTGCACATCCCAGGACAACAGTCCTCTACATGGATGCAGACTTACACAGCGCACTTCCTTGGACACAGATTCCAGTTCATTGACAAACACGCATTTACCATAAAAAGTAGCCAAATACAGTACAGGCGTAAATCAAGAACGAGTTAGAGCAGACATCTGATGGGGAGCGGGAGACAAAAAAAAAATGGCCTTGGTGTTTTGTTTCTTAGACCAAACAAATCTGGCTCTCAGGTTCTTCGGAGACTGACAACTCTGGGTATTTCAGGAAATGTCAGAGTTTTAACCACATGCACTCGATAGCATAGGGAATTCATACCAACAGCCCTCTGCCACCTCTGACAAAGCCCTGCTCTTTCACAGGTCCTCAAACTATTAACACTGCCATTGCAAGAAAGGCAGTCAGGGTTTGTAGGATATTTAAATAGTTTCCTCTCCAAACTAGCTTGTGGTAAGCTCCCTTATATGTGCTGGCTTTTATTTGGTTTTTGTCTGTCCTACATGTAATCTGAGGCGCTTGGAAAGGATGCTCAGGGCAAAATGGTAGTGAATTTCAAAAAGTTATTGCAACAATACAAGAGGTCTGAAAGGTGAAAGTTCATTAGGTACAATACAGAATGCTGGGAAGTACACGCCTCCCCACAGATTCTGAGTGAACTAGCCACGCTGTGCAAAGTCCCCGAAGTATACGTTTATACCTACATCCCCTGACAAGTTACGTATTTCCTTCCACGGTGCCACACTGGAGCCGAGAGAGAGAATCCGTTTAGATAGGGGATGTGGGAGTGCACAGTGCTAAACTGACAATCTGCTCTTTGTGGGAAAATGTTCAGAGGGCTGCCTGAACATGTCAAAAAATGGAAAACTCGAGTTCACAAGTTGGTACTAGCTGTGCTAAGAACCTGGTTTTCACTAGAGGGCCCATGAGAGCTTGTTTCAAGCATCAGCTCTTTCAACTCTGGATCTGCTAAAGCAGGTTTTAGACATACTTTAGGGTACGCAACTAAAACTGGGCAATCTTGGATTTTATTATAAATGGACTGATTTGCAGTGCTGTGCCTCAGCTTAATACTTCCCTCCTCACCAAGCAATCAGCGGTGCTAACGCACTGAATCTGTAAGTATATTCGTTATGGAATGCGCCATGTGTGCTGCTCTCAGCATGCAGGCAAAATGGAGAGGCTGGTTAAGACGGGGAAGGCAACTTTGCCTTAAGGATGGAAGATCTTTGCCACATTTTCACAGGTATGCGCCTATTCAGTAAAAGAAAATTCTTACATTAACTCCTCCCCCACACATTCCACTACCATATTCACTGTTGACAATACAAAACTATAATGATTTATAATAAATTAACTTGTCACATACTACTGGTGCAGTACCTTATGAGGTAAAAGCTTTGTCCTGTTTGCAAAAGAAGTTTAATGCTTCAACTATTTATGATGAGACCAACACAAACAATACGATATTATCCAAGCCATAACAAAACTCATTTAGACTTGCTTGGTACATAGACCAGAAGATCAGCCATAACTCTAAGATCCATGGAAGAATTACATTGCCTGCTGTCCTCTGCAGCAATGGTTTGTATACTTAGCTCTAAATGGTTTATTCCTGAGACACTCCCAATGGTAGCTTAAAAATGAATCTCTTTCCACTCTCTGTAACCAATCATTCAAATCACAAATCCAAAGTAGGGGCAAAAGAAGAGTAACTGGTCCAATGATTAGCAACAACTTCTTTGCAATAAAAATAAATACCAATTAAGGAAGTATTTGCCCGTATTAAATAAAACCATTCGAAGGTTCTAATAAAAATCAAATCATTGGATATTTTTGCCAAATTCAGCTATAAAATGAGCATCATGTTAGCAAGTATAATTAGGATAATAAAATGTAACAGTTCTGCCCTGTAATATCTTATTTTAACACTCAATACAGATTTTCAAAAGCTTCTCAACTGATTCAGTTTATACCAGCTGAGCAGCCCATGCACCCCAAAAAAACCCACAGATAGAATAAAAACATCTGTATCTGTGTGATTCCTGGGATTTGTGGGGACGATGAAATTATGGAATGGCTTAATAGCCATCCAAGTGCTAAATGCATTTTTCAGGCTCTCTACTTGAGGATGACAGCTAAACACTGAGGTCTGCAGACCCTTCAGGGTTAATGCCCGAACGCTCCTTTTCCACCATAGGATGCAAAAAGAAGGGCTGTAGCCTACCTCCTTTTACTGAGCTTTGCTTCTCTTGAAGAAAATCTGACAATAGGCCAAAGCTTCCCTTCCACCCCCTGGCTGCTTCTGTCAGCTGCAAAACCAGGCAGCTCTAAGCGATGTTAAGTCAGTGAGAAATACATATACCGGCAGAAAGACAGCACCTGCAGTATGCAATGACGCTATGAAGAAAATGCAGTCAAAGAATAAACTTCAAATGAAACAAAACCACCATCTAATTTCTAAACAAAGATCAGGCGTGAGACGACAGTGTGAGCAGGCACGCAGTACATTCCACAGCACCAACAGCTTGTTTCTTGGAGATGCATGTAAATGACACTGCACTGGCAACCTCATGAATGTCAAAACGCATCCACTTGAGCGATGCCGACACACCTGTTGGCAGGACAGCCTGGCAATTGTGTACTTGGCGACCTAGCTTTCCAGTGAACATTACTGGCGTGACATATGCCAGGTTGCAGGCTGCATTGCTTTACTTGCCCAGGGAGAAAATAACTGAATGCCATGTGATATGTAAATCTTCCCCATTCACATACCAGAGTTAAGGACTTAAAGTCAAGTCTCTATTTGCACTATTGTTTCATCAGGTTACAAGCAGCTGCGGTCTTGTGGCTTGACGTAACTCTTTAAGGCTCCATACTGGAACAATAAAAATCTCACTGCAGGAAGATGTCAAAGGTTCACAAGTGTGGTTCAGGCCCAAGGTTTGCACGTGTGGTTCTGCAGTTAAGCATCCCATATGCCTTACTATTTGTCTCGTTTGGCCCTGAGCTGACTGCTACTCCCGTGTGACTGGCACGAGTTCAGAATTTGCCATGTTCAGAAGAAAACGAGGGATTTGCTTTTCACAGAGGCTGACGAACAGACCGCCCCACTTCCATGCTAAGCGGTTGTGTGTTCTTCTCTGTCTCTAGCAACTCATCAAAGATTTCCCTAGAAAACACGACCAGGTGATTATGAAATTCATGAGCACAAACCTGCTGCACAATGAAGACAGGCCTGAGGGAAAGGAGAATGGCGCACTCAGGAAAGGAGTGGTTTCATTTAAGCCTTGGGAATTTCAGAACTACAGGCCCTACTAGTTAAGCCTAAAGAATTACATCTTCTTGTCACAGATCTCTAAGCAGGGCTCCTGGAATTCTGAAACCATTCAGAACCATTTGGAAGCTACAGTAACATTTCACAACAAATTATAGCAAATCTAAGAGCATGTTAAGCCTGGCAGGGAAGTGGGCAGCAAAAATAGAATAAATTAAGGCTAGTAAAAGGGTTAGGGGGAAATACAAGAATTTACAAATATATATCAGAAGAAAACAAACACAAAGACTTAGCAGAGATACTGAATAGCTTCTTTACACAAGACTTTAACAGCTATCACCTCATCACGATGATTAGAGCTGTAGAATCATAGGGTCGGAAGGGACTGCAAGGGTGATCGAAGTCTAACACCCTGCCAACATTCAGCATTTGTGGTATCGAAGCCATCATGACTTAGTGAAGGGTAATTCTGTGCTACTGAACTTTCAGAGGAAGCTCAAGTGCTGGTCAAAATAATATGCAGCAGTTAAGTCAAAATTCAGATGCACTGATGAATATTAGATTTGGCCATCTCACTAAAAAGGATGGCAGGCAGAGTAGTATAAAATTTCATGACTGGGAAATGATTACTTCTGGCCCAAACTATTCAGATTCTCTTACTTGTGCATGTAAAAAAAAATGTAGCCACTTCGGTCTCTATCACACTGCACGGAAGTCTCTAGAGCTCTAGACACTTCTAGGTCATTGTAAGTGAACCACGACTGTTTCTTGATATCATAGACATCACTGATATAATGACCTAAAAAAAAAAAACAGAAGCTTTATTTATTTTCACGATACTTAAAAAACCCTCAAAGTTTCTCGACACCCTGTTGCAGTGAGCTGACAGCTATACCCTGAAAGGTATTCATTTTGTACAACCCGCTTATAGACTAAGCAGATATTTGACTAATTCATTTTAATGATGAAAACAGATCTTAACAGTTTTCTGCAGCTTCAAAGACTATGACAACCACATTCAATTACATTTCTTTAACCTACACAAGAACAGAGAGAAAGGTATTATACTCCCTACCTGAAGAGGATGTGCTTCCAATATGGCTGACAATGCTGATGAGCCGATAGGAATGAGGGAGCTCTCCTATCTGCAAAACACAAACCAATCATTTGCTTTTAAGGATGCTCTTAATTCCACGTAGCTCAGAGCACCAGGCCTTACAGCTAGTGAAAATATGGCTTTGGGTACTTTGTACACAAAATGCAGCTGTTTGAGCAATGTGAACAAGGAACTACCACCTGGATCAGATCAGAAGGAAAAGAAGTGCCCCTTTAAAAATGGGAAATTCCATGTAGGTTTATTTTTTTTTTTTTATTTTCCCATTCACCAATCTGCTAATGGAAAAACAACCAAGCAGTCATTGTCTTGATTCCGAACCAGCAAGCTGGCAGAAGTTCTCCATTTTGCCTTGCACTGCCAGTTGTCTAGACCCTCTGTTTCCTGACTGATCGCTTTCCAGAGAGAAGTTTAAAAAACACAGCAGAGAACTAAATTGATTTTTGCAGTATGAAAATCCCATTTGACAAATGAGGTAAATCAGTAGGGAAAGACTGGACTGGAGGCCTAGATTCCTTCTTCCCCTGCTCTCGGAGAAAAGAGAAAGTGTCCCTCTCTCTTATTTGGGAGGAACCTCTTCTCATCAACTCAGCAGTGATAACTGAGAACACATAATGCTGACTGTCCCTGAAGATATTTCCTGGTTCTCCTTGGCCTGACAGACCAGTTGATGTGGGGTTTGTTGTGGCCGTGAAAATGCAGCATTCTCCTTACAACCAAGAGAGACAAGAGACCCTCAGTGGGCCAGACAGCAGGAGTTCCTGCTATATTCTGCTCAGGGCTCAGAAGGCCTCCTCCACAACTTGTCTAACCTTTAATGTTCCAGAAGCTAGAAACCACAGCAGTTATCATAAACCACTACACCATCTAGAATGTGGTTTCTTCCTTTATGATAATTAAGCAACCCATATTTGTACTTGTTTCACATACAGCAGAACGCTCCCAGAGGTCAAATTACTTTCTCTGTCCCCCTCCTCACCCATAAGATTCCTCAGGGCAACTAACTGGACTGGACAGCTCTTCTCACTACAGGACATGCTCTTACAGGCAGGGAAGTCCACAGAACTATGGGGCATTTCCCAGTGCTAATGGGAAGGCTGCTACATAACAAGGTCCTCTAAGATCAACTGATTCACCAGCTACACAATATCTATTGCTGACCACATGAAGAGACCTTAGTTCCACATTTGGTGCTCATAACAATGGATCATCACCTCAGCATTCTTTTTCAGCTCTTCAGCTTCAGCTTCTGAGTACTCCATGTCAAGAACATCCTCAGTCCCAGAGTCCTCATCAGAGCCAACACTGTCCAGAAGAGAGCTATTAAACTCTAAATGGCATAAAGACACAATGTTGCCACGTTAATCTTAGGCGCATCATGAAAGTAGATCACAGAAATTACAAGGTTGGATTATGTTCATCTCTACAATGAATCTTCATAAACAAGCACAAAGGAAATGTTGAAGCTAAGGACTCTCCCCCCTTCTGAGGGAAGTAAAAGGGATATTGGAAATTTGCAAAAGCTTTCTCTCCTCCCCTCTCTAGCTATGCAAAAATATGGAAATGTATGCTGTGTATATGAATCAAGGAAAAGACTCCTAACTATAGATGGCAGAATAAAAGTAACAACGTATCAACCTTTCACTTCTTTTTTTTCCTTTCTTTTTTAAACAGCCTAAGGTAAAGGACACAAAAACAGTTAATGCAGCAGTAAAGTTACATGACATTCCGTTTGATTGCATAGCTGTGTTTCTCGTAAATGCTGGTAGTCCCTGGTAATCCCCGCATCCAGATTAAATGAACTGTGCCCATTTTGCTCAGTGACTGGGAAGTTTCCATGGTGACAAGCATTTCTCTATATTGCAACTATAAGCTCTATTCACAAGTACATGTGTCAATTAAAACTGGCATCTAAACCAGGTCCTGCTGGCAGTGTCCATCGCTTCATTGTCTATGCAGGATGAGCAGCACTGTTCACCGCAGGAGCTTTCAGAAGGCTTGGCTGAGCAAAATGCACACAGCTTTCTGTTGGAGCTGGAAGAGCTCCCGAACACAGAGTTCTGAGTTCTCTACGATTCTGCAGCTACCCAACTAAATCTTTTTTCCGAGAACTTGTTACAGAAGCACTTAAACTTTGCCCAGATAATTCAAGTTTGTACACCTGAATTCTCTGCTCTTCTCTGCTCCCTGTTTTTTCTTTTAAAACAGTCATCATGCCATTTATGATGGAAAAATCTTTGCCAAAAGTAAGGTTTGTGCAACTTGCTGTGCGCTCCACAGCTGAACCCTCTTAACTGAGAATACTTCATTGCCAGTCTTCATGATGTCCTTTATAAGCAACATTGCCCCAGAGAAATGTGGACTGACAAGTGAGTCATGCCTGCAGGCACTGCAGAGGATGCTTGGTTTCAGTGTGCTGATAATGCTGGGATTACTACACTTACATAGAACCAAAGGGCTGCCCTCCCGCCCCCCCGTTATTTTCTTTTTTAGGACAACTGACAGCTACATGTGAGAAGGAAACAGCAACCTTACAGTAATCCCCCAAGACACAGGAGGGTGCATCCTATGCAACCCTTGCGTGCCCCAAAATTCGCATAAGTTGGGGGCTTGGATGGTAGGTTGGGGTGTGGAAGGGGGATGGGGGAGATTTAAATCTGGGGTGGGTTAGGGCTGCAGGGGAATGTGGGTGGTAGATCTGAGCCAGGTTCGTGGAGGATGGGGCCAGGGCAGCGGAGGCTGGAACACACTCCTCCCCATGGCACTCAGGAGAAGAGCTGGCTGCCAGCTGCGAGAATTTGCTAGACCATGGGAGGTCATTATTGTCTCCCAGCATTATCAACACTTTCACTGCTCACTTCTTGGAAGACATTGATTTAGCTGTAATCTACCCCTAAAATGCATGGAACACTGAGAGCCATGACTGGTGGCTGTAAAGAAACTTTACGGGACTGGAGGAAACTTGTCCAATACCCACGATAAGTGGTCATCGAAGTAAATAAATCATTCTGGTTTATGGATATTGCTGGACAAGAGCGTTCCTAACTAGAGAGGTTCAACCTGTACTAAGCCGTTCATGGGGGCTTCCGATGCCACCTCAGTTCAGAATGGACAGGTGGTGTACATGTACAGTTTGAATGTTCTGCAGCACTACACCTTACTGTGGATTATCTGTTCTTTTACTAGCTGTAAAGCATTCTTCCATCCCAATGGGCAAATCTGTTCCATTTAAGTGTATTAAAATGTTAATCCAAAATTCTACAACTACGACAACCAAGGACTTTGGGAATTCATTCACCCAAAAGGGGATTATGCAAGTGTCTCTTAAGATGGCTTTTCAGGAACACAGAATTTCAAGATTCAATTTTTTAAAAATATTTTACACAGATATATGTATTTAAGAATAAAAAAATACCACCATTTTCAGATAAGGAATTTTTGCTGGCATCTACTTCTATAACTGAATGAAATAAAACTAAAAAGAACAGAGCCAAATACAATTAAGCGCAAAAAGGGCATGAAATCTCAGGTGCTTTTCAGATCAGACTTGCACTCATGCACATGGGTGTATTTCTGCTAAGTAGCAGCTGTTAAATAAATTTTACCTTGTAGACTTAATTCCGTAGCTCGTTTAAGGTCATCATCTTCTTTTTGTTCTCGTGCCTCCTGACGTAAAGAAAACAAAACTTAGTTCACTGAGACACTTCACTGCTTAAAATTCTTGCCATGTGCTTCTTCAGTTGAAGCTGTGCTGCTCTGGTTTGTACAACAATCCTGACATTGTACATTATTAAAAGTTTCATGTGAAGGGATGTTTACAATCGGCAAGAGACCAATGTTCCAGTCCACCAGAACCTGGGGCAAACCTTAATTAAAGCTTGTCAAAGCTACTGAAGTTTGGTATGCAGCAGAGCAAGTCCCGAGTAACATCATGAGCTCTGTCTAGATCACTGTTTTGAAAAGCATCATAATGAATTTTTGAATCATTTCCCAAGTAAAACTCGTCACTTATGCACAACGGTCCCCAGATTATGACAAAATTTACACTATTTTCTTCCCCAAGCTAACTGAGGAGACAGTCCTCAATGAAATGTGAAAAAACCTGCTACAGTTTATTTTAAGAACGGTTAAAAAAGGGCTTGGCCTTTATCTTAATAAAAATATAGAACTCACAGAAATTCTTCTGCATTTCCCAAATCCAGAAAAGAATTTTGCGAACATTACATCAATTAACCTTAACAAGCAGAGATCGACAACAGTAAAACCATTTTTAAAAATGTCTCTGCCCTGGCTCTTCCCACGTCCCTGAAAAGGGATCTGTGCTATAGCATAACTGATTCCAGCTGAAGAGACTGAATGTGGCTGTCTTCGAGGCCAGTTGGCACTACCCCATGACACAGCACTTTAATCCAGGATCTGAATTCATGACATGTTTTAATCATAGGTGGGATGGCAGGTCTTCATAATAACTATACCAGAAGGTAACATTTATATCCATTTTACATTAGTGCCATAGGGGTTTTTCATCTCAGAGTTCCAAAGGCACCTAAGAATATCTATCTTAGTAATGTAGCTGAAATAAAGCAATCCATCACTGAGCTGCTAAATGAACCACACTGGATGATAGGGAAATGCAGCCCATGATATTTAGGAAAATTCCATCTGTTACAAGGTGTACCATGACATCTAATGTCAACACAGGTTAAACCCTTCTCTTCTGGCACCATCGGGACCTGACCAGTGCTGAATGAGAAAATTTGCCTGCCAATGGGAGGTCAATATTGTCTAGCAGGTTACCAACACTCCCACTGCTTCCTGGGCTCTTAGAAGACTTTTTGGATAAATTACAGCTAAATAACAGCACAGAACACTGAGAGCCAGGGCTGGTGGCGGGAAACAAACTTTATGGGACCACGGGAAAATGGCCCACACTCAAGGTAAGTAGTCGCCTCGCTAACTAAAATCATGCTGGATTATGGATGTTGTCTGATGAGAGAGTTCCTGATTAGAGAGGTTCAATCTGTACAAAGCAGACAGGACCACCAGTCTGAGACCTGGTAACAAATTATGTTTTTCCCCCTCACGGTAAACTGGACTGAACTCAATTTGTTTCTGCAGGGAGGATGAAGGGTTAAGGTGACTCCAAGTCATCTAGATACTTCAAACTTGAAAATAAGTAGCATTGGCAAAATTAGACTTCCTTTCTGCTAAACAATAAAAATAAAAATTTATATATAAGCTTTTTATTTTTAATTTTTTTTTTTTTTTTTTTTTAATATTTGCTCAGTGCTATGGAACAATTTGGAAAACAGGGGTGCTGAGAGCCACTGAACTAAACTAAACGCCGCCTGTAATGAAAACCACTTCAAACCAGGGAGCGTGGCAGCACCCCTCGTTCCAGCACCTATGCAGGTGCTGAACATTCGGGGGCGGGTTGGGACTGGGTTACACTTAGGGCAGCACTGACAGCAAGGTTGCAAGGGGTTCTCTGCACAGCTGAGGTGCCCAAAACCACAGAGCACAAGCCCTGGGTGTAGCTGAAGTCCTACCCATGAGGTGCTGTTTGTTTGCTTAGTTTGGCTCAGCAGTACTGTGTGATTTGTAGTAGCTCCTAACTTGTCCTGAGGTGTAATTCGAGGTCCCAATATTTACTTTAATAGTTTGGGATCTAATTAGCTGAGAAACCTGCCCTCATCCCCCATGGGGTACCTCAGCTGTTGAGCTCAGAGGAACAGTTTGAGCTAACTGTGTTCTGATTTAAACCAGGGAGCTGCTGGATTGGTTGTCAGAGGGGGCAGTCATCTGCATTAGAACCTGCTTCTCCCTCTGCCTCTTGATAGGCGGGAGGTGAAAGGAAGTTAGAGTCAGGATTATAAACTTTCAGCACATAACCAGGTGAGGAAGATCTTTGCTTTTTTAGCATAGGTGAACCTTCTAAATATCTAGATGTGATTGTCCAAGTTTACCCTGAGATTAATACAGCTGATCTCAATGACTCTACCGAGTAGGGAATTAGAATAATCTGAGCTTCATACCCATCTCTTCTAGAAGATAAGGATTAGCAGTAGAGACAATTTGCAATTACTGTCCAAGATCAGGCTGAGCTTTCATTTTGCCATCAGGTTTCGGATGCTAGAAAACACTACTCAGGGAAGGGGTATCAGCTCTTACTTGTTCTTGGAGGCTCTGAGCCAGTGCCTGCTGAAGTTCCTGTTCCTCCCGCTCTCGCTCCAAATCGTACTGCTGCAGCCAGTCAACCTCCCCCTGTGAGCCTTCCGGAGTTTTGTTTTCCTTATTCTCATCAAAATCTTTAGTTATCTCAGTGAAATTGGCAGGACCTAAAGAAGCAGAGGAGATTTTTGGTCCCTGGTTTGTTACCAGCTGAATCCTCTTTATGCCACTGAACTCCTTGGAACACAGTGGCATCTACTGGTAGAGGGACAGCTCTTCAGTGTGTAGGAATTCCTAAGGATTTGACGAGAGAGGGGAATGTTATAACCAGTGTGCCAGGTTTGGGACTGAGCAAGGTTTTATCAAAACCCTCTCCCCCCAGATTCTATTCTTTCATTTGAAGTCAGCAGCCTTTGCCTAAACAAAGGCGTTCCATTCTTCTAGGCTTTCACAGTTGCAGCCCAAGTACAGCTAATTGACACTGCCAGATTTACAGTATGTAGACTTAATCAGTGCTTACATACTATGGTGTCGGCATTATAGAAAACCTAAAACTGAACCCATGATGTCACCTCTCAGTAAGGCACAGAAGCAGCAAAATCTCAGACACTGTTAGGGTTTGTCATTTTTTGCTTCTGTTTAGAACTAGATAATCTATAGGTTTTTAAATAGTATAAAAGCACAAGTAATTAAAACTCTGTCCTTTCACTTTTAAGAAAGAAAGATGTTTTACATAGCTTCTGGAGGGAATATTTGTTGCCACCACTATATATACACACCTCTCCCATCTGCAGCACATTTTCAACCCCCATTTGGCTACAGGTAAGTGGTCAGATTCCCCCCACAGCAACCAGCAAAACAATCAATGTGACACACCCATCCTCCAAAACTGGAAAAGTGGACGTCCACATCTGTTCATTGGTTATCAGAGGATCTTAGAACGCTGGATGCCAGCAGCTGCAACATCCAGAAAAAGCAGGAGCACCAGAATCAGGACTAACTCAGCTCTGTCTAATCCTCTTAAATGAACAGAACAGATTTTTTACATTACTTTTTAAGTCTCTGACTCAATCTCTTTGTAAAGAAGCAATACCCCACAATGTTTCTGGCTATTGTACAACACTCCAGTACTAGCAGAAAGGAAAGCATGCCCTCTCTGCTAGCTAGGTCTACCCCTCCATCTTTTTTGAAAGTACAGAAAAGTCAGTGTGATTGTGTCAAAAGCACCAGTGCATATTAATACAGCAGCAGATTCAAGTTGCATATTCAATCTACACTTTTCATGCATTGACTTCTGATATGAAGTTTCACTTGACAGTTCCTGGGCATTTTAAGCTAACTGTAACCTTAAGCACTATAGGATTTTTTGCATTCAACTTCTTAAATCTTCAGAGTAAAAGAAAAAGGGAACTTTGGCTGCATTTTCAGAATATTGGAGTTAATATTGGAGTGGTTCGAAGCAAGTAGTACAAACAGATTACAATATTTTAAAAGATTCTGTGAACCAGCTACAGGAGCTGTAATCCAGTTATCCCATACTCTCATCAATGGTGCTTCCTCACAACCATAACCTTAAGCATATCCGTAACTGCAGGATTTGGGGCTACAATCTCTAAAAGCATGCTGGGATTGCTTATTCTAAAGGATTAAACATAAACGTAAGGTGGTGTTTTAGGGGAAAAAAACATTCAAAATTAAATTATAATTCTGCTTATTTCTCATTACATAGCTGAGGAATTTTAGCCTTATCCTTTGAATCTACTAATCTCACACAAAAACAACTGTCTTCAGATATTATTTCCATGCTACTCAGGACTGCAGCTACCTGGAGACAGCTACAGGAAAAAAGCGTACTCAGAATATAGAAGAGTAAATTTCAAATACGGTTAATCTCAACTATTTGAACTCTATAAGCAGTGAGTCGACTCAAGTGATTGTCAAATAGGAAATGGAAGAAACCACTAAGAAAACACTGGTGATGACCTCAAGTTTTGCACAAATATACTACAAATGTTTGACATGAGAAAAAATTCAACAAAAAAGCATTAAAAAACAGGAAAAATTAAAGGTATTTACAGTATCTCCATATGCATCAGACACTACTTACAATCCACTCACATACAATTCATTATACACATGAACAGATATCTGATCTGCTGTTGTAAATACCAACTTCAGAATCACCACAGCATCTATTCAGTTAAGATAAAAGAGGACGGAGTTTTTTCAGACCTGAGTCTCCAGAGATAATCCTTAAGGGACTGATCCAAAAGTGAGTTACTTGTCGCATATCTGCATGAGCATTACACATACTTACACTCCACTCACATGAAATTCATATGCCATATGTTGCTGATCTGTTGCTGTAAATAGCAAATTCAGAATCATCAGAGCATCAGTTCAGATAAAGTTACTCCTCATCCTACCTGATTCCACAGCTGCTTTGGGTTTCTCCATCTCTGCAGAATGCATGTCTTCTGGCAATTCCTGCATCTCATCCTCTCCAAAACCAGTGTCTGGGCTGCTTGTGGGTTTATCTTCGTCATGGCTCCCGGAGAATGAGGCTTCCCTCTTGCTAATCTCTAACACAGCCGCTAGCAGCTCATCTTCACTCATTCCATCAAAACCAGCATTTCCCAAGTCAGAAGATTTATCACACTCTGGTTTACTTCTTTTTGAAACCTACAAATGAATTAATTCAGGCTTAAAGGCTCTATTAAAAAAATCACAGGTGTGTCACATCTGGTTTGCATTTACTGCCTATATTTCTTCTGAGTTAACTAGGAAGTGGGAGTTTGGGTCTCAACCACATTCAATACAGTTCACATATACAGAGTCAATGCAATATGACTTTTAGGGACAAACGTTAACTGTGAATAATAGATCAGCTGTGGTTTGCAGCCTTTTTTTCCACTTGCAGACTCCTAAAAAAAATTTCAGATCAATGTGCAGACAGACCCCTTTGGAAATAAGACAGCATGTGGATTCATAAATTGCTGCAGATCACAGGATGAAAACCACTGATACACAACTACTAGGATTTGGAAGATGTGCAAGAATACAGCTCTCTGTCTGTGATCACTTCTCCTTTCCCTCTTGACACCCTGCCAGATGGTGGTGACTGGTGAGCCCTCAGTCTCTGGTGACCTCCATGTATGATTAGCAAGGTCATCACTTAGTGCTTAGTGAAACTAGGCAGCAGCAACAGAAACACAACTTGTACTGAGAGACTGACAGACCACCAGTTAACCTGGACCAGGAGGAGAAGAGAAGGGGAAAGAACTCAGTTTCTTGAATGAACCTTAGACTGTCTCAGTACATGTGACCAGGAGAGGTCAAAACCTGAAGATCAGGGATGCACAGAGCAAGACATAAAAGAAAAATAAATGGTTCTCTCACAACAGAAAGGACTGTCAGCTCCACTTGGGACTACTACGGCTAATTCTGTAGCTTTATGTTGTTGGCATGTTAGCCAGCCCATACACTGATGCAGCAGACTTCTGTGCTCAGGCTTATCAAGCAGCTGAACAGATTAGCTGCTAAGGCTACATACTGGCTACACTAATGATCACATAACCATGCTGTGATGGAGTGGGGGGAGTGCATGTGAGAGACTCAGGCTGGATGTGTGTGAGACAAGCAGAGCAGCTCCCAGCGGCTAAGGATGACCCTGGGGCTATAACCTAGGCTGGCAGGTAACACCTCTGCCCTGCACAAAGAGGAGGGAGGAGCCGAGCTGGGTTTGAATCGGAGGGGGCAGTTAGAAGCAGGAGGGAAGAGGGAGCTGGAAGGCAGCCAGCCGCACGAGGGGGAAGCTACACCCCAGAGGGGCACCCCTCGGGCTCCTCTCCCCAGGACGGGTTGGAATGACTGTCTCTGATTGCTGCACTGACTCTTCTGTGAGAAACTGGGCCTCTGTCGCCTAATAAACTTCCTATTCTACCTGCTGAGAGAGTCACTCCTGCCTGCAGCCAGGGTACAGTGCATGGGGACCCCTGAACCGCACCACGCATGCGCTCAGATCAGATATTATTTACATCTCTGATTCTGTAAGACCAGTGCTACCAATGGCACCAGATCATGGATAGGGCAGGAAGGCAGATAGGAGGAGGGTGACATTCTAGAGAGAAAAAACGATCCAATTAGAGATAACTGGTAGCTGGTCACCTATGAGCAAACCTACAATACAAGCCTCAACGCTGCCCTACCGCAATCCCAGAAGACATAGATCTGATTGATTTGCTGTTCACATAGACTGGCTTCATTACTCCATTTCTGCGGTAACATCCAGTCACAACAGCACTACAATCTCACCCATCGCATAAGGAGAACCCTCAAAGTTTGTCTTGCTTTCCATTCCCCTCCCATACAAACTTGATTCAACTCCTTTCTACTGCACTTACAATGCCATTGTGCAGGCAGAAGTTACTTTGGATGCAGCCAGCATCTGCCATATGCAGACTTCAAAGGCAAAACTGCTGAACTATTAGAAACTTATCAGAAACGGCCTCTAAACACTTCTTGCATTCTCACCAGAGCTTGACAACTTCACTTTTCAATCAGCTAAAAGGGCCAGAGTCCAAAACACACAACTTGGGAGCAACGTTCCTGCTTATTTTTTACATCCATGCGCAGAATAAATTATGTGCACCACCGGTAGAAGCACAGGCTGCCAGCTGTGAGATCTCCACTCATCAGGGAATGTTGTTTGGGAGTCCACAAACTCAGTGACTATACATTATTATTTTCCTTCCCCATCCTCAAAGTCTGTCCTGTCCCTGCAGATTTACACAAAGAATTATACCGGATAATTGTAAGTGACTTGCTTTCATCCTATTTCAGCCAGTGAGCAGCGTCAACAGAAGGTAATTCAAAACACTCTAAATAGTGGCACACCTGAACTAAAGACTTGAGTTCAGTTCTGCTACAATTTCTTCTACTGCCAATGGGATCCAAAACCAACATGTACAGAGAGGTTGATCAGATGGCCTGGCAAAGCATTCCCCTTAGGACCACTGTGGTAATTATGAACCAGTCTTGCGTCTATTCAATCTGCTAGACCCTACATCTAAACACGGGGGTGGGCCCAATCTGGCCTGCCAAGACCCTCAGGAGCCTGCTGGGGCCCTGTGCTTTTAGGTACTGCATGCTCCTAGTGGCGTAGTGGAGGGGAGGGGAATTTGCACACAGCCTCCGCCCCCAGTACAATATGTGCAGCTCCCATTGACCAGAAACTGGCCAATGGGAGCAGCAAGGATTGTGCTGGGGGGCAAAGGTAGCACACACAGTCATCTCCCCAGCCCACTGTGTGGCACAGAGAGGCACATGGCCCCAGCAGGCAGCCACACTGAGCAGCCTCAGGCTGCAGCAGGCAGGGACCCTGCGTGAGGGTCCTGCCGGCCTGGGAGCCACCTAGGTAAGTGCGTCCCAGCCAGACACTGCATGTGGCACCCCACACCCCAATTCCCTTCCCCAGGTCACCACCTAAACTCTGCAAACCCCCTGCACATCCTCCCATGCCCCCGACAAGCCAAAATCCTTTCCTAACCCACTACTGCACCCCAATTCCCTGCCTCAGCGGGTCTTTGCCCACAAAAGCCTATGTTCCAAAATATCTGTTAGTCGATAAGGTGCCACAGGACTTCTTGTTGAACGTAAACCCTCTGCATTCGCTCCTGTACCCCTCCAAGGTCAGAGTCCTTTCCTGCACCCATAATCCCTTCCTGAACACTGCACCCCAATCCCCATCCCAGGCCACAACTCCCCCTTCACCCAAATGCCCCATCAGACTCCACGCCCTCTCCTGCACCCCAGTTTGCTACCGTGAGCTCACTTCTGCACCCAACCTTCATCAAAGACCCCGCACCTTCTATAGAAAAGTGGAGCCCTTGACCATTTAAAAAAGTCTTGGAGCTACTCCCCATTAGAAATTTCCCATCCCTGGTCCAGACACAAATGTGCAAAGGAATTTTAGGCCTGAAAGGGTACGTCTCCTGCACAGGTACATAAGCCTACTGAGAGGAAAGAATCCTTTACCTTTTCAGGCTCTTCTTGCTGTTGCTGCGGCTCTCTGGTCTGTACATCACACAGTCTTTGACTGTGAGCAACAGAGCGTTTCAATGGCTCATCTTCACTATCTGAATCCACACAGAGTGCCATGGAGCTCTTAGATTTGAATGTATACTTTCTGCAAGTTAAAAACACAGCTATAATTTCGTAACACTGTAGAAATCTGTTAAAACCAGGAAATTTGGGCGTAGGACTCCAGTTTGCTATATTTTGAAATCTATTTGCTTAGCAGATCCATGTTCTGTCCTATCTTATCTACTGGTGCAGGTTACTAAATTCCTTTAGCAGATATTCATAAAAAACTTCCCTGTACATCTGTGTTTAGGTATTTGCAGTGCATGAGCAACAGTATAGAAACATTAATTGGACTCCACTGCTGTGTTCAGAATCCATTATTATATAAACTTAGGAAAGTTATTTAAACAATATAATAATCCTGTGAAGCCCAGTAATACGGGTAGTAAGGATGCTAAATAGCCATTGCAGGACAAAATTTAACATGTGTAATATTTTTCAATTTTTCTCTTTTGGCCTTTTTGGATGTCACTCTTGGTTTTATTCAAACCAAAAGCAAAGAGGGCTCCAAAAGGTGAAAAATAAAAGTACTACGGTTCGGTTAGGAGAGCGGCTCTCAACCTTTCCATATTACCATTTCTGTTTCTGGAGTCCGATTTGTCTGACATATGCCCAAGTTTCACCTCACTAAAAATTACCTGCTCACAAAATCAGACATAATACAAAAGTATTACAGCACACTATTACTCAAACTTACTTTCTCATTTTTACCATATAATTATAAAATAAACCAAATGGAATATAAATACTGTACTCACATTTCAGTGTATAGTATATAGAGTGGTAAACAGATCACGTGCATGAAATTTTCATTTATACTGACTTCCCTGGTGCCTTTTATGTAGCCTGTTGCACAACTACGAAAATAGGTAAATGAGCTGATCTACTCCCTGGAATGCCTCTGCGTACCCCCACGACTACGTGTACCCCAGGTTGAGAACCCCTGAGTTGAGAAACCTGTGCTCTCCACATGCACCTTCCAGCATCTTGACTTTTATACAGTGTGAAGTTATCCAGCACTACATCAATAATTCTTTCTTGGGACCCGGCCTCTCAGAGCCAACTGTGAAACAACACCCTTCTAATTCCCATAAACCCTAGGATTATCCAACTCTTCCAGAACTAACACTGGGGCACCAAACAAAGCCCCAGGAAAGAGCTAGCTCTTGTAAGAGACTATTTTGCTTTTCTGGTAAAGGACTTTTAAAGCAGCTCACTTGCAGTTATGATTACAACTAGATTTTGAGAAGAGTGGAATGACCTGAGTCCATACAAACAAAGTTCAGTTTTCCTTGCTACTGAAAAATAATCCAGTTTGTGTTATAACTATTAAGCTCATAAAACAAGTATCAGAGGGGTAGCTGTGTTGGAAGACTGGGAATGGCTGACCAACTACAAAAGCAGTTTCTCCTTTCTTGATGTTCACAACTCCACATCAGCAGCTGGAAGTGGGCAACATCCTCCTTGACTGAACAGACCTCATTAACTCTGGCCTTCTCTTGACTGGCACTCCCTTCTTTTCACGTGCCCGTACATTGATACCTGCCTCTGGAATTTCCACTCCAATACAGCTGACAAAGTGAGTCTCTACCCACGAAAGCTTATGCTCCAATATATCTGTTAGTCTATAAGGTGCCACAGGACTTCTCAGAAAACAGGTTTATAAGCAAAATGTGGACGGATACCATTTGGTCTGTGTGAAAACTCAGTGTCCTTACCATTTATGCCATTGAATATACAATGTCACTATAACTCTACAACATGCAAAACACCAGAGAGAGTAATTCAAAACACAAAAGTCAACAGGGAGTAAAAATGGTATAGGAGGACAAAAGTGGGAGAGAAAGGCAATACTTTTACTTAAATCCTCAAAATTTCTTCAGAGTACCCTCAACACACAGAAATCTCAGAATTTCAACTCACCTACAAGGTGTGGAAGTGCTTACAGTACAGGAATTCACCATTTGGGAGGCTTTCAATGGTCGAGAACTATAAAAAAAGCAAAGCATTTATTGCTACAGTTACGAGAAAAAAATGTGCATTTTACTCTGCTGCTGCTGCTGCGTGCTAGCCCATGACCAAACACACCATTAGGAGAAAATCCATGTGTATTTGTTAATCACAGAGATTTAGGTTACGTGTACACTATGAGATACATTCCAATTTATTAAAATAGGTTTTGTAATGCTGGGTTTTATAAATGTGAATTTGAGTGAGTATCCTCACCTCTCAAGAGATTCCCCACAAAGTCAACTTATTGTTAGGGAGACCATGGCAGCCTGTCCAAAAAAATTGAACAGGCAGAAATGGGGGGAGGGGCAGTTCCTCCCGGCTCCAAAAAGCCTCAGGGAGACGGGAAGGAGGCAGCAGCTGCCAGTGCTCGCTGGGAGCCCCAGGGAACCTGCAGACACTGGCCCCCTCCAGAATGCTGGGGAAGCAGCAGGGACATGGCAGATGCCCACGTTCCCCCTTTTTCCCTGAGGCTCGGCAAAGTGACTCCCGCCAGCAGTTGCGCCTGGCCAGCTACTGGCGGAAAACGTTAACAGGGAGACAGTGCAAATACAGGACAATGAGTAAGCAGGGATACCTTTTCAGCATCCCAAATACGGGACCGTCCTGCCTAATATGGGATGGATGGTCACCCCAATTATTGTTGCCACACTTAAATGCCAAACCATCAACTGTTGCAGCAGTGCATTATGGGAACCTACCCCAGTTCCCTCATTCCCATACATTCTAGGTATTTCTGCTTGTGCAGCACGGAAGAAAAAAATGCCCTATAAGAAGTTGTGGATAGGTGATGTCATCTTCCCACATTGCACTGCTTTCCAAAAGAGGGAAATGAGGGCAAACGGCCATTTTTCCAGAAGGAAAAGTAGGGCTTCAACAAAGATCGCCGAATGAACTGAAATCTCTTGCTTCTATAACTGAACTGCTTTTTTACAACTGCATTATCAAAGACTTTACAAAAAGCAGCAGGTGCCTGCGTCTTCTCAACTGGCCCTCCAGCCACTTTTCCGTGTCAAGGGGGCCACAGCCTGAAGAGAAGAGGTTAGGGAAAAGATTTTTGGCTTCCTGCTTCACAACATAGAGTTGTCCAGTGAGGGGAATGGGGCTTGCCAAATTTCAACAAGCAGTGTTGCTCAGGTTGGGGGGAGGGGGGCAGCCCTGGCTGGCTGTGTGGGGGCCAGCCTCCCTTATTGCCATAGGGGGGTGTGGGGTCTGCAGCCACAGAGCCAGTTGAGATTGCTCCCCCCAGCAGCAGCAAGTCTTTGAACATCTTTTTGGATGGGAGGTCTGTGGCTGCAGGGCCAGTTTAAATGGTCACCCCCAGCGGCAGCATGCCCCCCCAAAACCTTTCCTGCATTTGGCGCTCTCACCACTTGCAAGCCAGGACATGGTGCTGCCTGGCAGCATGGTCCCTGCTGAACAGCAGCTGTGTCCTTTATTGTGTTGGGGGCTAGTCACGCAATGCGATTGGACACAGGAAAGATCCTGACTGCATGGCGCCTGTGGGGGAGGGAGTGGGGGACCCTGCATAAATGTAAACCACAGAAAAGAAGTTTCTTAGCATCTCATACAAGCATGACCCCACAGTCACAGGCTTCCTGTTGCTGAATTCAAACTTGCAGGCTTCCTGTTACCTAATTCCTGTGCTCCTGGAGAGCAGCAGAGATGGAAACAGCCAGAGTGGAGGACTGTGGGCAATTGTGGGACACACAGAGGACACCTCTGGAAGCTAATAAATTAAACGTAAAGACATGGCACTTCCACACTGGCCTTTATTCAAACTTCTAAATTTGAACTTGATGCTACACCCAGCCACTTTCAACAATGGTATATCAATCTTAGTGCTCCCTAAAATGGAGCTAATGGTATTTACAGTGAATACAGTGTGGTAAACTTGAGCTAACAGACTTAAATTCCATTTTATCATGTAGTGTAGACAGAGCCACAGAATAAGAATTCTGTGCTGTAAATATATAAAAGGTACTCAAAAATAATTAACCCTTGTAACTGGATTCACCTCTTGATGATACACCCTAGGACAGCTCTCAGATTAAAAGCTGCCTGCCACTCACATGAGACAAGAAAAAAGCTGGTCAGTTTCCTGGCTCCCCCAAGTTATGTGAAATTTGATTTATGTGGGGTTGCGCAAGAATGCAACCTCCGCGTACGTTGGGGGTCTACGGTACTGTTGAAAAACCTTATGCAAAACTAGGCATGAAGAACACTACTGAATATGCCAGACACATCCTAAACTCACTATGGTATTATGGGTATGGCACTAGACTGCAACACGAGACCTGGGTTTTGTCCCTTGGTCTGCCAGACTTCCCATGTGACACCAGGCATGATGCTCTGTGCCTCAATCTGCCATCTGTAAAAAAATGAGATGCTGGGATATGCCCATTCTGGAAATGCTTCACTAGTCACCCCATTTCCAAACAGATAACAGAATTGCAAAAGCTGCAGAGGTCGGCAATGACAATTACAAGGGTACGGAACCACTGCCGTACAAGAAGAGATTAAGAACACTGGGACTGTTCAGCTTAGAAAAGAGACAACTAAGGGGGAATATGACAGAGGTTTGTACATTCACGAATGACATATGGAGAAGTATCACTTACCCCTTCAAATAACCAGAGGTCACCCAAAGAAATTAATAGGCAATAGGCTTAAAGGAAGGACTTCATCAAACGCACTGTTAGGCTGTGGAACTTGTTGCCACAGGACATCGTGAAGGCCAGAAGTATAACTGGTCTCAAGAAAGACTGGAGTAAGTTCCTTGAGGACAGATCCAGCAGTGGCTATTAACACAGGTGGCCACGGACACAACCCCATGCACCAGGTGTCTCTCAACCTGTCAGAAACTAGGACTGGACAAAAGGGGATGGATCTACAGACTGTTCATTCCTTCTGAAGCATCTGGCCCTGGCCATTGTCAGATGGGATATGGGGCTAGATCGAGTACAGCTGTTCTCATGTACAGGTTTGACCTCCCAGTCCGGCACCCTCAGGACATGAGCGGTCCTGAACCAGGGATTCTGCGGAACCACAAGAGGTCAATTTTTCCCTGCTGGCTTGCAAAACCCACTCTTGGGCTCCCCTCCTCGCTGCTGCCCACTCCACGCTCCGGCCCAGCTAGGGCTCCCAGATGCCAGTCTCTCAGCCTGCAGCTTCTGTGATCCTTCCAGGAAACAGATGTTGTCAGGCTAGACAACCCTGGATTTCAGAAGTACAACATGTAATACTTCCTTACTTCACAGTACCTTCATTGTGTGAAGTCCTAGATACTACGGTGATGAGCACCACCAAAAACCCCCTATACATATATTAATGGACAGGACAGCAAACTAAAAGTTGCCTGGCAGCATCAGCAGTGAATGGGTAAGAAGTTACATCTTCTGGTGACAGCAATCTTGGTGTACCAAACAAAATGAAAGCTCAATCATCCTAGTAATTAAAATGGAAATAAAGCTGAATTACAAACTCACAGTGAACTTCTCTTGGTAAATTCTAACAGTTTATGGCCCAGGGTTAAGGTAGGGTTGTTCCTTATAAAATATTCTCTAGATACTGTCCTGTTTCAAAAATCTAAAATCAAAAGAAGCTGCCATGACTTTTATATCAGGAGATGTAATTCTTCCCCACGCTTCATCTCATGCTAGTATCATTATGGATTAAAGCAGAAGACAAAAGACTTAGCTTTTAATTTCATACAGGGAATCACAATGACCTTTGAAAGGGTAGAATCAATTTTTAAATTTCTTCTATTCATCTGACATTCTCTAGAGTAGATCTGATATGTAACCCTTTGATACCATCCACTGCCATCTGCCACACACATGAACTTAATACTCAGGAATAGACAACTGCGATATTCTACACTTGACACTTACACTGCAGAATGTGCGCTCCATCCCAGAGTAAGTGGGGGCCTAGTGTTTTCTGTGCAGTGAGATAACAGGGTCAAATATCTTGGTATAACCACCTGCTGCCCAACCTTGTGATTGAGAGAGAGTGCCACATTGAAGCTGTATCGTTTTAGATGAAGAATCAGGACCCTGAAAGACAGTACAAAGGGCAGAAATAACAGCATTAAATTTAAAACCAGAGAGGGTAGCCAAGTGACTGAACACACTCAAAACCCTGTTTCAAACCTTTTATTATTAGAGGAAAATGAAAAGCTTTCCTCCACTGGGCTTTCTGACAAGAGAGGTCTGATTTGGCAGTAACAATTAGCTATGGAGTGAGCTTGAGGAGATGTGGTCCCCAGGATTCTCAAGCTAGAGCACTTAGCACTCTTTAGATTATAAACAGTGCTAGTTCAGAATAAAGAATACAGGTATAAGATGCTCTCAGCCTGACCCTCCCTGGAGACAGTGCTGGTTACTGCTGCTACCTAGAAAGACCCTGAAGTTGCAGGCCATTTTAACACAATGCAGACATCCTGCTGTGACAGAGCAGTCAGACTCTACCAACACGTGAGACTTCCTGGTTCAATCAGCATTATTTTATTCTTGTCCAGGATGAGCTCACACCAACTAGTGTTTGGGTAAATCCTTATTTCTGCCATATAACGAGAGAACTATGAAATAACTCTGTTTGCCTCTAAAGAAGAAAGAGCCAACCATTATGATTACAAACCAGTGCCATCAGCATAGTCACTCAAGCTATTTCCTATGCACTTAATGTACATGTTGAACAAGAGTGGCTGCAACTTAGGCCTGGTCTATATCATTGTAGCAAATCAACCGAAGTTACGCTACTCCAGTTATATGAATAAAGTAACTGAAGTTGACATAGCTGAGGCTGACTTTCCATGGTGACTACAACAGGCGGTGTTGACAGGAATTGCTTTCCCGCTAGCTTATCTTATTCTTCTCAGGTAACTGGTGTATAGGGGTCAACAGAAGAGTGTCTCACCATCTACTTAACAGGTCTTCATCATACCCACTAAACTGAGAAGTGCTGCTTTAAAAACAGCAGTGCCAATCTACTGCTAAGTGTAGACATAGCCTTAGACCTGCGGTGTCCAATATGTTCGCCACTTGCCACATGTGGCAAACAGGACACTGTAGTGTGGCATTTCTGGGCTTCAGAGCTGCATGCAGCTCTTGGAGCTTTTAAATGAGGCTCCTCAGAGCTACATATAGAGCCCACCGCCTGCTCCATGCACACACCCCAACACTTGCTGGGACCAGTGCGTGGCGGCCCTGGCTCCAATGAGTTACCACATTTCAGTTGGGCATCGCGGGAGGGAGGAAATTTCAAGACAATTAACACAGGCACAATGCAAGAGTTTCGCGCAAATTCAAAGGTCAGACGCATTACCTAGCTTCAGAACCTTTTGATCAAGAAATTACCACCAACCTTACAAATATTCATTGTGCCGCAGGGTTTTGTTGCATTTTTAACATCCATGTGCACAATATACTTTATTATGTGCTCCAAGACATATACAGATGCGCTCCACCACTAGAAACACATGGTGCCAGTCATGGGCACAGTGGGTGCTCTGTCAGTCACCTGGGTGGCATTTAAATCTCTCCTGAATGGCTGCTTAAGCGCTCAACTTACAGGGAAGGGTTGTGTGCTGGGAACCTTCCCTCTTGCACTGGTAAGTATTTAGACTGAACAAGGACCAGGTGTTATTACTTGATTTAAAGCATCACTAAAGGGTCCAAATTAAGGACCCTGCACTCCATTAGGTTAACTACTACAAAACATACACCCTGACAAGAAGATCCCCGTCATAAAGACCTTACAACAATTTCATCGGTGCAAAGTACCAAGCATTCTAGCAGTACTGCTATAAGAATATGGTGTATTTCTAATGATATGCCTAGTCTCTCAGCTACCACCAGCATATTCTGCTCCTTCGTTAGGACAAAGCAGGCAGCTGTAAACCTCTTTACAAATGGGAAAGATGCAATCCTTACCCAGAGAAAGTGTCATGCTCTGATTTTCCAGAGGGAATGGCATACAAGGGAGAAAGCTCTTTGTACTCTTCCTTGCAGCTTCACTATGCTTACTGTGAGACAGCAAGACAGCAAGCACTAGGATGAAAGGTATGGGTGGCCAAACAAAGTGAACTCCTACATTCACCTTGATGGCATCTGTTTGGATGTAACGTAGTAACTTCTGAACACCACATTTAAGCTATTCCAAAGTTTCAGGGACTGTTCAAGATATCAGCAGACAGAATCCAATTAATCTCAGTGAATATCAGAAAACTAGAACCCCATACATCTGACTATTACACATCAATTTAAACCAGGCCTTCCACAATCCATAGGTAAAAAAAAAAATCACCTGACTGCGGCAGCCTTTAACAACTTCCAGCCTAATTATCATTCTGCTGCCCATCTCAGCTCTGCCCTCCACTCCCACATGTGTTTAAAATGGTGATAACATGAATGATTTATCTCCCAGGCTTGGTCTACACTTCAAATTTAGGTCAACATAGATACAGTTGCTCAAGTGTGAAAAATCCACATCCCTGAGTGATGCAGCGAGGCAACTTAACTTCCCTAGTGTAAGACAAAGCTAGATCAGTCGAAGAAAGATACAACAGTTGCTGCAAAAGCAAAGCCCAACGCTACCAGCATAGTAAAGGCATGGCAGCTATATCTATGTAGTTCCCAGTATACACCCGTGCCTCAGATAGGAAGAAAACGACCAATGCAAGGCAAGAGGAACGCCCACAGCTGCATTTCTTGGGAGAACTGGGGAGAGAGACCTCAGAGCCCCCACCACAGGTATGTGGTGGAGGGGAGGAACAATGATGGAGCACTCAGTGACCAGACCCCTGGCTCTGAGGAAGAGAATGGGAACACACAGACATCCAGGCGTGTGCAGAAAGGGTGAATGGGGGCACACACAACTCCTGACACTGGATGCACTGAAAGAAATGGTGTCTCAAGCCTCTCTGTCAGAAGCTGGGAACGGGCGACAGGGAATGGATCACTTGAGGATGATCTACTTTGTTCATTCCTCTGGGGCACCTGGCATTGGCCACTGTGGGAAGACAAGATACTTGGCTAGCTGGACCTTTGGTCTGATCCAGTATGGCCATTCATATGATATCAGGGAAATGAGGGATTGGCCCCCGCATGAGGTAAGAGGGAAGGGTTGCAGGGAGCCCTGATTTACAGGAAGATGGAATGGTGGCACACAGGCAGCTGGGGGAGACAAGAGAGGAAGGGAATGAATATAAGACTTCCTTGGTGCCCTCAGTGAGCTCTGTAGATAGAGGCAATGATGCATACAATCCTTTAATTATACCTTCATCCACTCCTTTACCCTAGCCCTGCTCTTCCAGCCTGTCCTATGCACCAACACTTGTATCTGCTTTCGTGACATGCTTTTTTGGAAAAGCATCAGAGTAGGATTTTAACCCTTACCTGGGAAGCCTATTGAATTTGTGTGTAACAACAGCAGCCTTTCCATTACACTTCTCACAAGAATATTCAATCTCTTCTGCCTATTAAAGACAAAGCAAAATATAAGGATGATTTGATCAGATCTCTAGTGAAGGCAGAGGGCCTTTTTCAGTCTAGTGTTCCTCTGAAGCGGTAGTCACCCATTTCTTAATTTACTTCTAATTTCAACATGACATACCAAAAGACTCTGATAAGAGAACAAGAAATAAGATTACAACTAAAGATCTGTCACTTAAGGACAAGCAGAATTAGTAAGGGAGAAATCGCTTTTTTTTTTTTTTTTCAAAATTGATACTCAGAACTAGATTCAAAATGAGAGGGCAATAATGTTACAAGACCTGTAGATTTTCCTCTCAGAAACATCTACCATGTAGCTTTTCATAGCCCATACTGGACAACATTTAATTATCCAGATTCCTAGTTCAAAACGCCTACTTTTTTTCTCCTGAGAGGCCCACTTCCTCTAAGATCATTATTGAGGTATCACAGTTAAACACAATGTAGAAATGCATGTAGCTAGAGCAGATGAACAGCTGTGTGTGAGGAATATGCATACAACAGTGAGGGTGATTGGACACTGTGTATATATACTTCATTTCTGTAAGACAGGGGTCAAACCATACCTCTATTCTTTTACTAAGGATGAAAGTCTGAACCTTAAGCACAAGCCATGGGCCTACTATTCAGCTCTGGAAAGGATAATATGTTTCCAATAAGTGTGTCAAAATAAAGTGAAGACCAATGTATGTAAACAGGGATTACAGCAGATTTCACAGATTAAAATTATCTTACTATTGATCAGTTCTTATTTCACAGGAGACTCTTAAATGCAGTATTGTGAATTGTACAGGAAATATTAATCCTCAGTTTTGAACAAGCTCATGTTGGAGGTCTATTTATTGTGTAAGCATCTAGATAGTTAAAATATAGCTGTTTTTAAACACATATATATGGCTTCTTTTCTCTGCACTGATTAAAGACACAGACTAGCTGTCCGACCACCCTAGCACAGGACTGAGAACCAATAACTTCTGAGTTCTAATCCTCTCTGAGGCAGGCTCTTCCCTAAAATCTACATAAAGTTCTTCTGTGCCTTAATCTCCCTATTTAAAATAGTAAAACACGTACATTGGAGGAGATTGAGGGGATCAGTTTGTGTCTACACTGTATTTTAAGATGAAAGGTACCAGTGTGTTGCTTTCACACAATCCCTACAAAGGAGAGGAAGGTTAGACAGTACATATGAATGACCTCTGTTATAAAGACCCAATGAAGTGCTTTATTAGAATATCCCTCCCATTGTATGGCAAAACACAAAACCAAATACTATTACTCCTTATACTGAGGTGATGTGTGTTTGAGAGAGAAGAATGGTAAATAGTGGTAAGTATTATGTACCCTGAAAAAGAGGTCAAGGGAATCCTGGATGGATCGAGAAGGAAGTAATTTCTTTCTTCGAGGCAGATCAATGGAAAGATCATTAAATTGTTCTCGTTTAGTGACTGTTTCACCACACCTACAATAAAAAAAGTACATGTGATTTTGCTTATATGTATGCTGGAAAACCATCAGTTTATATGGTATATTTCACTGTAGCTTTTTCCATGTACACATACCATGCCCGCTTTAACTCATCAGGATGATAAAGTCACTCATTGACTGAGCTACACTTCAATTTAGGGGCATAGGCTTGGTATTTTCATATTTTAAGGAAATATTTCCTGTGAGTAATAGTTTGACAGCATGTATGAACCCAAACTCTTGAGTTCTTTGGAGTGATCAAGGGATCTGTCATGGGAGAATCAACATGCCTGGCTGAAAACCCTACCATCTTCATCAACTCCTAAGCAAAAGGAAATTTGATTTTTTTAAAAATGAAATACTAATATTTGCATATCTATAAAAACCTTCATTTCATTTCCAGATACAAAACTGGACTCAACTAATATTGTATAACAAAGGCACAGTATGAGAGACACAAATTGTTTAGACTGATGGCATGATTAACACCAGCACAGCACCAAGTATATGCGGCACTTGCCATAGAAAGTGAATGACCTGGTAGATGTGTCTCAGAGAGATAGCTGTATTAGCCTGTACCTGCAAACACAACACAGAGTCCTTTGGCACCTTAAAGACTAACATTTACTTGGGCATAAGCTTGTGTGGGTAAAAACCGCTGACTAAATTGTTTTTTTAAACCGGGAAAGCTCATGCTCAAATGAATCTGTTGGTCTTCAGGTAGATGTGCTTATTCAACAAAACCTCGTTGCCTCCACTGGCACAGATCCTTATGGAACCACAGGAGAGCTCCCTGGAAGAATGGTAGAGGAAATGTGGTCTGCCATTGCTGGGAACTAGCCCTGATCTTGACTAAATGTCATGAATGGGAAAGCAAAAAAAGAAAGAACCTACTCTGAAATCTTCCTTGCACTAACAGATTTGAAAGCTAGCAGGCCGCTGGGCAAATACGTTACAGTAAAGAGCAGTGTGGTGTTTACCCTATGACGATAATTAAGAACAGTTTTTCTGTGCAGGCAGTTTCAAGTGTGTGAAGAGTTGTCATTTCTGCTTATGTCATATGCAGGAAAAGAAGGAACTGCTTAGGACTACATGTAGCAATTTGTTTGTGGATGAATGAGATCACTGAATAGGAAAATATTTTCCTGTCAGATGAAGGACTTTTACTTCTTGGAATTCAAAGGTGAAACTCAAAAATACTTACATTTTACATATGATAGAATGCTGAACCTCAAACTCTAAGTTTGTGATAACTGGACAAGTATAAACTTTGGTGGCTGAGATGTCATCAGAGGCCCGTCCTGGTGAGTTATCTTCAGGAGACACTGGCTCACTCTTCCAAGTTTTGTTTAACTTTTCCATGTCCTCCTTCAGCTGATCCAAACACTGGCTCAAAAATTCATGTGCATCCTAGAATCAAAGCGGGCCATTATCCATCTATTCAACAACACAGACCAAGTCAGATCACTGCTTAGTTAATGCACAAAGCTCACAAGCAGTTTGTAGGAGAGAGAGCACTTACATTTTGCATGTAACCTGAGAACCTCTCTGCAGTAGCTGAAATGGAGTTTTTCACTTTCTTGAGCAGCTCTTTCTTTACCTCAGGGCTGCAAACATCCTTTTTAGCAAGCAGATGGGCAAAGCGTCTGGAAGAATTAACGGAGGGAAAGGTTGACTGGACAGCTTTCCAAATCTTACGGCAGATAGCATAAAACCTGAAGATTTCTCTTTAAAAGCATTTACCAAGTCTGTTTTCCAGTAAGGAGCAAAACAGAGGGGTTCAACTTGTATTACACCCCACAAACTTAAGAGTCCAAGTGTTTTAAAATTTAACTCCTGATGCAGTCATTTCAGTGGGACTCTGCATTTAAAATTTACTCCAAGGTAAACAGCACCATAAAAAATGTATGTAAAACATTTTATGAAATAGCATCGCATTAAAATAAATGGACCTAATTCTCATGACAATAAACACTATTGTAAATTCCACTCCACCCATCTGCAAGTCTTGCCTGTTTTTATAACGCAGACTGTTGCAACATACAGCTCCATTAATTTACATAAAAGAGGCTGAAGAAATCTGGCAAGATGAAAGTCTGTTTTAACTCAGATACCATCCTTGCCGGAAATTTTTATGATTAATAAAGTGTCATCTTCCCTACCTCCAGTTACTGTGATTAATTTCACAGTGATCTTCACTAGATATCCTTAGTACAATAAATTCAAAGCAGAACAATCTATATATCAGATTTTATATATGTGGACACATTAACCTTCAATATTGAGGAAGGCAGCCCTATGTGTACATGCAAGTCACAAATGAATAAGGAAAAGAAACTAAATCAGTTAAGAAAAGAATTGGATAATTTACTGAAACAAAACAGAAGTAAAGACAGATGCTATGAAGCATTCAGTTCAGTTCTGCTGCATTTCTACACTTGTTCAATCACATATAGCCCTCCATCAAAAGATCCTATTACAATGGGTCACAAGAAGTAGCTACAAAGTCTGCCTGTAATGATACAGGGTTCCATTTCTAGTACAGATTACTGTGCATTCACACAATTACAACAGAAAAAATATGCAAAAATATCCCCATTTGACAGGCCTCTGACAGAACATGACTTAGTTGAGAGCACAAGAATGCTCTTCAGAAATTCCTATTTTACTCTATCTGCAATCTTGACAGTAACATTACACTAAGCATCCACAAGGTTATTCTACAACTGACATAAAGCCAAACAGAGGTCTTACTGTAAATCCTGACAAAAAGGACATTTCAAATGGCACAGAACTGTCAAGTGGAAATAATGCAGGAAGACTTCAAGGAGCTCAAGAAAAATAATAGAAATACAAAAGGCCTGAAAACAAAAAAAAACAATTCTGGACATAAAAACACTTCCATATGAGAAATTAAAGGACTGGAACCATTTTATGCAAAAATGGGACAAATAACAGGACACATGACAGCAATATATAACATACTGAATGGTCAAAAGGAGGATAGATCAAAAATCATATTTGCCCTTTCTGGTAATACAAGAACAAGGGAATAATCAATGAAATTTCAAAGGCAACATAATTAAAACTTGCAAGAGGAGAAACTGTTTTACACAGCACATAAATCACATGCTGTGTAAAACACAGTGTGGAACTCACTGCCACAAGGTGTAACTGGTACAAAAGCTTGGTACTATTAAAAAATGAAAAGTCTTTATGAACAATAAACCTTCAACAAGTTACATAAAGTAGAACAAAAATCTACCATTTGCCAGAGGTAAGACAACCATCAACTCACTGGGATTAGGAAGACACTCTTCTCTACTGGGAATTTGTTTCATATTTGTTTTCCGGATATCAAGTTAGATAGAATATGGATGCAACACAGTGCAGGTTGAATCTCTTGAGTCGGAAATACTGTCATCTGGAAATATCCATAATCCAGCATGATTTTAGTTAGCCAGATGACCGCTTACCATAGGTGTGGGCTAAGTTTCCTGTGGTTCCATAAAGCTTGTTTACAGCCCCCAGTCCTGCCTCTCATCATTCTGTGCTGTTACTTAGTTGTAATTTACCTTTAAATGACTGCTAAGAGCCCAGTAAGCAGTGCAAGTGTTGATAGTGCTGCTAGACAACTTTGACCTCCTGTGGTTTGGCAAATTCTCTTGTTTGGCACCAGTCCGGTCTTGGGGGTGCTGGACTAGAGAGGTTCAACCTGTACAGCAATTCCTGTGCACTTAGCTTTCCCTCAGTAACTTATAAATTTCCAAATGATGGAACTGCAAAGACTACGAGAATTGTGTCAACTTCTTAACTTTACTTTACAGCTAGGGTTTAAGGAACAAACTCCTACATGCTGTACTTGAGCATCAGTCCTATAAATTCACCCCAAGCTCCAGAAATAAAGTTAATGTCCTAAAAATATCTCACCCAAGCAAATGAAGTTTACCTGATAAGTGCATTGAGTGGAATTTTCTTCCAAGGGATACCCTGTTTAAGCAAATCATTAGCAAATGACTGAATTGAAAACAAGGACTGTAAAATGGCATTCATGTAGCAAGTATTTCCCAAATTTGAAAACCTGAAAAAAAACCAAAGGATCTTATTAAACATTGACCTATCAGGCATGTGCTGTTCTCCATCCCAACCACTCCAACATAGAGCCTCCCCTCATAGACCAGGAGCCTTTCTACTTTTGTCCACCAGACTAAGCTACCCAGGGCAGGTGCCATCATCTTATGTACATGGAAAGCATTTACTGGAATTTATACAATCTACATACGACAACATTGATGGCTCATGTGGTACAGAGAATAATTTTCAAACAAGCTTATTCCTTTCACAAGTTTGCTGCATTGACTGTATCAACTACTGTGATCTCAAGTTAGCATTTCAGCTAACAATTTTCTTTTCCCAAACTGGGAAAGGGCTCCTTACTCATGCACAATTCTCACTGATTTCAGAATCACGTCTTGAACTTGTCCCTATGCAATTAGTACACTTCGGTATGCTCACATTCAGATGACAGGGGAATAAAATACCAAAGCAGCTGAAATTTACCCTTGTAGTTGTTGCTGTGGGTGGCTGGAAAGGGGCACTCGAGGTTTGTTCCATCCTGTGTAGTCCTGATTAGATCTCATTTTTTTAACAGAGAGCGGGGCTGGCTGAGAGAGAAACCCCAGGCTTCTTTTGGCTGAAGGTGTCTGACTTGAGATGTTAGACCTGTGTAAACAAAGCACAAAATATAAGCTTTTAATTGCATTTTTGTTTCAAGACCATAGCAAAGACAGCAATTAAAGCCCAGGATAAAAATGACAATCAGCCTTTTCCACAGCATATGCAAAGGTGCTGCCTACTTACTCATGGGAATTTAAATAAAATTGAGTTGGAGAAGAAATGGCTATTCACTCTACCTTTATTAGACTATGTCTTGAAGAATCTCAAAACAAGACTCTCACACAGGAATCACTTCACCAGTAAAATGCTGCCACCTTTGTACTGAAGGGTAGAACCCAGGCAGACAACTGTTGCACACTACAATGCAAACCAGCAGGCTACATATAGCAAGGGAAATGCTGGTCCAGAGCACAGAACAGACAAGTCTTTGGCTTTTAAAATACCAGTGGACAAGCCCCTACTTAGTAAGCTGTGGGAAGGATGGTTTTGTGGGTAAGGTACGACTAGGCCACCACCCAGCTGGAATTCATGGCTCAGCCCGAGTAAATTACTTAATCTGTATACCGCATCTCTCTCCACCTCACTCTCTAACTTTTGTTTGGTCTAATATGATAAACTATTTGGGGACACGAACTGTGTCTGGTATGTATCAAAATGTTGCCCCAAAAGCCTGCCCTGCTGGAAACAACACTACTTCTAAAAATAACCACGGTTTATTTGGGAAGGCTGATTCAAAATCTGATTCAACCAGGGCATCGAACCTGGAATTCAAAAGTTTAGGTATTTTAAATGTGACACAGATCACTAAACCAACCACTCATCTCTGCAAAGTCTGTTTCTGATCCCAGATTCTTATGAATCTTTCAGGTAACTTGGTCTTACACCGGGATGGGAAACCCCTGGCTTGTGGCCTGCATCCGAACCTCAGCTTGCCGAGATCCAGATCCCGAGGCTTTGGGCTCCCTTCCTCAGTATCAGGCCCATGGTGGTGTTGGGAGTGCAGAGTCCTGAGTTTCATGGGCTGGATCAAGTAAGCAAGTGCCAGGTTCAGATAATGGGGTCTGCCAAGGGGGCATGGCAGGAATTCTAGCCAATCAGAGCAGTGGAGGGAATGCCTGCAATCCAGGAGGTCAGTATTGTCTAGCAGCATTACCAACGCTTGCACCACTTGCTGGGCTGTTAGAAGACATTTAGAGGTAAATTACAACTAAATAATAGCAAGAACAATGAGCAGCCAGGGTGTCCAGATAAGCTGCAACCCCACTGCCCAGACCCTACGTCCTTCAAACACTCCTGCACCCCCTTCCATCAAGGCCCCGACTCCCACCCTCTTCCTTCAACCTTACTTACACCCCAGTTCCCCACCCACACTCTGCTCCTGTCCCCTCCCTCAAGATCCTGCACCCCAAACATTCCTGAACCCTTCCTCCGACCCACAGCCCACACCCCCAACCCTGTCCTATACTCCCTCTTCCCACCCATATCCCACAGTCCACTCCTGCACCCCACTCCAGCCCAGATCACCCACCCCAGCCCACTCTCTCATGCCCAGACCACCCAATTCCCAGCCTGCTCCTGCACACACATCCTCCAGAACCCAAACCTCAACCCTGCTTCCTGTCAGTTCCCTCCCATACTGAACTCCTCACTCCCCTCTCACAAGCCCCATAGCCAAGAGGGATGCACAAAATAGAGAAGCCCTGCCCTGCCTAGGCTCTGGGCCTGGTATGCGAGGGGAGTGTCTCCTTTCTTTTTTGTGTGTGTCCCCAAAACTGGTCTGTCTAAGGGACAGTGCCCCGACCTGAAAGAGATTCCCCACCCCGTCTTAAACAATCAGGCCAACAGAACTCAATGTGGGTCTCTGATCTTCACTGACACAGTGACTCCTTTACTCAGCCTCAGCAAAACTTCGCCGGGCGGGGTGGTGGTGGTGGTTGTTGCTGTGTATGACTTTAAATGCAACCCAAGTTTTTCCCCAGTGAAGCCTTACAACATGCAGATTACTTAAGAGTTTTTAGGAAATCCATCTAGCCCAATGAGCAGGCAGACCATATGACAACCAAAGTCTCTGTACAAAGCTAGGGCAGGTTTCAGTAATCCTGCATTACTTGTTTTAGAAAAATTAAATAAATTTGTTTTCTTGAATAAAACATGCATATCATTTGGTAAACATATGAAAATTCAAATGCCTAAATTCCTGAAAAACAGCCCTGTGGAAGTAACACTACAGACTTATGCCTACCTTTCCAGGCTGGAATTGCTAGAGGAGTAGTCCTTTGAGGCAGACCTGCTACCATAAAAGGACGACGATTGTAGAGGCAAAACCCCTTGAAGAGCAATAGAAAAAGCATTTGTTATTTTTCCAAGTGGCTGAACTATGCTCAGTAAACTCTTGTTCATCTGGTATTTGATCAACCATAACACTCAAATAACCAGCATAACACCAGCAAATTGTAAGACATGACTGTTTCTGCCACTTCCACCCTTTTTCCCCCTAGACAGTTCCCGAGTGTTGCGCCATTCCACCCCGCCCCGAGCAGGTCTGTTGGTAGCTGTCTGCTTGGAGCTGCCAAGCTGCTCCTCCCAGCACGAGCTGGAGCTCTCACAGGTCCCCTGTGTCCAGGCAGGGGGTTGGATGCAAGGCGGCAGCTAGACGCGAGCCCCTACAGCTGCTCCCCATGCTGCATGGCCAGACATAAGCCCTGTCAGTGGCTCCCACTGTGCCCACCAAAAGGTAAACGGGGGAGCCAGAAATAGGAGGAGCTGAACTTTCTTGGCTGGGGGGCTGTGCCTCCCCCACCGCCCCCTCAAGCTACTCTCGATTAACTGGAAAATTTGCATATCTGGCAACCTCCAGGTCCCAGGATTGCTGTGTACGAAAGACTTTACAGTATGTCGTACAGGAGGAACATAAATTACTAGACTTAAGGTTTAAAAAAACTGCACCAAGCAATTTTTGCCAGAGTTGCGTACTGAAGTACTACTTCTACGTACTGCATGGAGCCTTTTTGATATAAGCTAAAGTTCTAACTAAACGGGCTTCATAACCTCCACCGTGAAATTCCAATTTGCTCATTTCAGAAAGGCTGTTAAATGTGGAAGTGACAAGTGAAACAATGTCATGTGTATTTGTCAGCTGCTCAAACAGGAAAAAAAAACACAGGTGCTCTCTTTGCTCTGATTTCTGACAGTTAGGCAAAATTCAAAACGAATACCTGGTACTCAAAATAAAAAGTTTCTTTTCTCACTCGCCATTTAACAGTAATGTAATGTGTATTTGGGGACAAAACAAAGTGTTTCAAACCAGAAATATAGTCTCTATGGAGCGTTCTCAGAGAATAGTTATTGATGGTTCACAGTGAAGTTAGAAGAGCATATCAAGCGTGATCCTGCAGGGTTTGGTACTAGGTCTGGTTAAGTTAAACTTCTTTACCAATGATTTAGATCCGGGTCAGCAACCCTCAGCACAGGTGCCGAGAGTGGCACATGAGTCGATTTTCACTGGCATTCAGGGTGGGAGGTCAGTCCCACCCCTCCCTCCCCCATGCAGAGGGAGCTTGTTCAAAGCCATGCTGCTGTAGATTAACAAAGAACCAGCTAAGGCTACCAACCACCAGCTAAATGGCAAACCTCTGCCTCTTTATTTATTTATTAAGGAAGCTGTTGTAAGTAGGACTATTAGGCTGTGTCTACACTAGCCCTTTCCTTTCAAAAAAGGCATGTTAATGAGTGAGGTCAGAAGATGCTAATGAAATACTGCCATGAATATGCAGCGCCTCATTAGCATAAATGTAGCCACAGCGATTCAAAAGTGCCACTTTTGAATGGCACGCCACCCATGTAGATGGGGGCCTTTTGAAAGGACCCCCCCAGTCTTCAAAAGCCCCTTATTCCTAAAACCAGCTAGGAATAAGGGGTTTCCAAAGATTGGGCGGTCTTCTCAAAAGGCCCCCCATCTACACGGGCGGCACATGATTCGAAAGCAGCACTTTTGAATCACCGCAGCTGCCATTATGCTAATGAGGCCCTGCATAGTAATGGCAGCACCTTATTAGCATCTTCCGACTTCGCTCATTACCATGCCCCTTTTGAAAGGAAGGGGCTACTGTAGACAAGGCTTTAAAGTATCACTGGCACGTGGGCCATACATGGAGGTCAACAGGTCAAATCTTGACACTCCATCTGGGAAAGGTTCTGACCCCCTGATTTAGATAGATACGTAGAGAATATACTTATAAAAAGTCTGAGGATGACCGAAAGCTGAGAGGAGTGTTAAGCGCTTTGGAGGATAGATTAAAAAAATCAAAATGATCTGGACAAACTGGAGAAATGCGTCAAGTAAACAGGATTAAATTCAATAAGGACAAACGCAAGGTATACCCCTTCAGAAAGAACTATCAATCGCACACTGACAAACTGGGAAATGACTGCCTGGGAAAGAGTACTGAGGAAAGGATCCAAGTATTTTAGTGAATCACAAGCTAAATATGAGTCGAAAGTGTCACAATGTTGCAAAAAAAGTAAACAGCATTCTGGGATGTAACAACAGAGGTGTTGTAAACAAGGTAAGTAATTCTTCTCCTCTACACTGATAAGGTTACAACTGGAGTGCTGTGTTGTGTCCACTTCTGGGCACCACATTTCAGGAAAGATGTGGACAAACTGGGGAAAGGCCAGAGGAAAGCAACAAAAACTAAAAGTTTAGAAAATGTGACCCATGAGGGAAGGCTGAAAAAACTGGGGGTTTTTAGGCTGCAGACTAGAAGACAGTGTGATGAAGTGGTATGTGTGTGGTGATGGGCAGCACATGAGCAATGGAAGTCCCTGTTCTTTGTAACCTAGGCAACCAGGTGACACCTTTGCTCCCCAGGAAACAGAACAAGGGTGGGAGGCAGAGCCTCGATGGTTTGAATTGGAAATTGGGCTGTTGGAACGGGATCAGTCTTTAGGATGGAGAGAAACAAAGGAGACAGGTCCTTGGGTTCGGGGACCCCATTCTCCTCAGTATGGACTGGACTGACTGTTTCTGGCTGCTGTACAGATAAGTCTCTACCACACTCTGTCCTTGTCAACTAATAAATTTTCTGATCTGCCAGCTGAGTGAGAGTCACTCCTGCCTGTGGATGGAGTGCAGGGCTTGCTGTCACCCACACACTGTAACAACATGGTAACAGCACTAAAGTACATAAGAGGTTGTTACAAGGAAGAGTGAAAAATTGTTCTATATGACAACAGGCTTAAACTGCAGCAAGGAAGGTTTAAGTTGGACCTTAGGAAAACTTCCCAAACGTCAGGGCAGTTAGACACTGAACAAACTGCCTAGGAGGTTGAGGAATTTCTGTTGCTGGAGGTTTTTAACAGGTTAGATACGCAAACATCTGTCAGGAACAGTCTAGTTATTACTTAGTCATGAAATCAGAATAGGGAACTTGACCAGACGACTGACTGAAGCTCCTTCCACTCCTACACTTCTATGGATTCTCAGAGGGGCAGGGAACCTCTGATCACCCTGCTTTATTTCATCCAGCCCACAGCAAGTCTCTGCACTGTGGGCTGGAAGCCTTGGACGTTAGCACCCCTGTGGAACTGGAGCTGCAAGCACAAGCTCACAGTGATATCCCATGCCCCATCCCAGAGCCAGCACATCCAGTCAGAGGCCTCATCCCTCTCCCTCTTACCCCAAACCTCTGCCCAGCCTGGAGCCCCCACTCCCAAATCCTGAGCTGCTATTCACAAACACTTACACACACACCTGTGGTTGTGTGCGGGCCCACAACTGATTTATCTTGTGGGTCAGTGACCTCTGATAGCTTCCCTAACCTCTGCTCTACAAAAAGAGCTGAACTGGAATCTGTGCCTGCCACTTAACTCTCTTGACTTGACAGGACTGTCGAGGTTCCCTTCAGGCCTGCATTTCAATGATTTCAGGAATAATTTGTGTTACCATAAAGCCTTAGAGCCCTAGTCATGGACTAGGAACTCCCTGTGTCTGGTGCACAGATGGACTAGAGAGAGTTCTTTCTCCCAAAGACCTTCCAAGTGAAGTATAATCCAAGCAACAGGTGGATAGCACAAGGAACCAGTTAGGGCTGGTCTACCCTCTCACAGTAAAACTTAATCGAAGCTACACTACTCCAGCTGCGAACAACATAACTGATGTCAACATAGGTACAGCCACTTATTGCTGTGTTGACAGGAGACGCTCTCCCACCATTTTAGCACATCTTCACCAGACCAGCTAAATTGATGTGGCTACACTATTGCAGGGACACCAACTGAGCACTGAGACAACGTTCGTCAACAAAAGAGATGGTGGTCCCACCACCCCAGTGCCCTAAATATTGCCAAGTGGCTTGTAGGCACTTCACGGAAAATAAGTTAAAGAGGGATCTGAAGGAGAATAACGAATGCATGGCCAATGTTTACGGGTAGCTGCTCCTAAGAATGAGGGGCAGCATGGAAGAAAGCACAAAGATGCTTGCTGAATTGTCAAACACGCACATGATGAAGGCTGGCATTAAGGACAACTGCAGCTGAGAACTCAGCAGTGGATAAGAGGATAAGTAAGGCAAGGATAGGCTGAAGGGTCTTGAAAGTGACTACAATGAACTTACGTTTAATAATTTAACAATAATATATGGGGATATACCTATCTCAGAACTGAAAGAGACCTTCAGAGGTCACTGAGTCCAGCCCCTTGCACTCATAGCAAGACCTATCACCATCCCGGACACCTTTTCTTTTCTTTTTTTTTTTTTAAATCTATTTGCCCAAGATCCCTAAATGGCCCCCTCACGGATTGAGCTCGCAACTCTGGGTTTAGCTGGCCAATGCTCAAACCGATACTCAAGCCACAAGGGAAGCCAGTGAAAGACTTCAAAGAAGAGGCTGACACACAGCAATAGAATGGGAAAACAATCTTTGCATCAGCTTTCTTAATTAATGAGAGGAGCAAAATTATATTTTTCACAGCCAGAGAAAAGGATATAAAAATACATGTTTACCTGAAGTCCTGTTTTCCTCTGCCTGTTTCAGATTCAGCTGTTTCTCTCTGCTACTATTTAAAAACTTCCATGCTGGATCAGTCACAGCTTTGTTATTGCTACAGATAAATGAAAGCTGAAGTCACAACAGCTATGTCAAGTACAGTTTTTTTTTCCCTGGTTAATGCCTATACTTAAAATGTTTTAGTTATTTAATTTGGGTTGCCTTTTATTATAAAGAATACATAAACCTCATAAGCAAACAAGTTTAGCTAACTAATTTATTAGATAGCCCTTTTATCATGAGAGAAACACAATCTACCTATCTTGGTTGTATTTATTACCACTCCATTTGTGCTTTGACCCCTTACAAGTCAAAGCTCAAACCCACTAAGATTACCTCTTGGAAAACAAGGGTAAATTGCCACCAAAAAGTGGCTATCCTTTCCACACATAGATTATGGTGTTATTTTGACAGAAAAAGATCTAGGTAATCTTTTCACCAAGACTTACATATCTTAAGAGAAAGTGGACAAATAAAGAAGGAATCTGCAGCAGAAATTAGAAAGAACCAGCAGTAACTTACGTTGAAGAATCATTCTCTTTGGGATAATCTTCATTCATCTCTGAACTAGAGGGCTGTGTTCTTTTCCTCTTCTCACTACAAAAGCACAAGAACAAATCATTTTAAGGAATCATTAAACCAGAGACATAAGCCCCTTCCTCCACCCCCCACACCTCATGTGCCCTTTGTACTTCCTGCAAACTTTTACAATTTTCAGATTTAAAATATGTAAAAGAATTGTGCGCAAACAGTTCTTTTATTAGGTTGTTGCTGAAGCTCCTGAAGCAGCCATGAGCTAGAAATGCAACTGTAAACACTGTTTTCAAAGTAATGTTAAAAAAAAGCAAACATGATCCAGAAGGGATTGTATGTAATTGTCGAAGCAGTAAATTACTATTAAGACTACACATTTGTATACTGCTAAATTGTGATGACAGCATATTAAAAGAATTTTATTTCATACCGGTTTTCCAGTAGGCCCATTCTGTGAGGAGTTGATGAAGTGGGAGACACTGAAATGTTCACCCTATTGCTAGATGTTCCACTTCCTGGGGAAGTCTTAACAGATGCTCTACTTGGACTGCCCAGCACCTTTCGAAATGGATTTTCTTCCTTTCCTTCCACACTAACTCTTTTTGAAGGAACCTGAAAAATCCAACAGGGGAAATCCACAATAATCAAAAATGAAAATGACTTCACAGTTACTCCGAAGTGGCATCTACATGTCCCTCCCACAAATGCAGTATCTGAAAAGACGTAAATGAAAAGAGTAAGGAGAGTAGTTTAATGCTGCACAAATAAAGTTTGTATATCTGAAAAGACATTGTACAACCACCAGCTGGTGAATATGTATAAATAGAGTATCCATGCAAACTTTACCCTTCTTCCCGCCCTACACTGCCAGCATCATTTATGCTGTTTCTAACTGGATGCTAATTTTGTTCAGGTCGGCCATTTCTACACAGGCCACTTCCTTCGGAAGTGGCATGCTAATACAGTGAGGAAAAGATGCTAATGAGGCGTGGATGCAAATTCCCCAGGCCTCATTGGCGTAATGTCACATGATTTGGGGTCTGGAATTTTCGGGAAGAAGGGGCCTCTGGACCCCAAATCACGTGACATTATGCTAATGAGGCCTGGGGAATTTGCATCCGCACCTCATTAGCATCTTTTGCTCCCTGTATTAGCACGCCATGCGCAAAGGAAGTGGCCTGTGTAGAAACAGACGTACAGACCACCTCTTAGTCTTCTGAGGTATACATAACACACCTCTTGGCACCATAAAACGAAGTACAATAGCAGCAAGATGAATGTTTTTAAGCCTAGCATCTTGTAACTTTTGACCAAATGAACAAAAACAAATAAGGTCCTGCTAAGAGTTGACACAGGTGGCTAATTCTAAGGGATGCTGTTGGGTTTCAGGCTTGTGGACTGAAATAGGGGAGCTAAACAGGTTGGATATCACATTAACTTTTATTTTAAGACTCTAAGCAGCACTAAAAATTTAACTGGAATAATTTTAAAAGAACATCTGTTTTGGGTTGCAGTAAAAGGATTCAGTTGGCTCATTCAGTTATGTAACCGAAAGCCATTGACTACAGAGTGAAACTTACAGCAAGTGACTTCATGATGCTACTAATGCTATGGGTCCTCTGTTCTTTGCAAACAACTCTCATCTCAGACCTGACAATCCCAGTACACCAAGCACATCTTACAGCTTATTCATCCATAAAAGGTTATATTGTCAAGTACAGAAAGCTTGTAACATGGCAAGATTCATAACCACTGAGCAATGCACGTATTGGTAGTATTTAAGGAATAATGTATTTATATTGAACATATGCTTTATAGACATGGACATCATTTCCTAGTGACTAATTTCTGCTCCAAGCAATTGGTCACTTGGGCAACAGAGGAAATGTCACTCTATCCTGTTTGACCAGTGATGCAATATAAGGCTCAATTGTTTAGACTTGCACAACACTAAATCTTGGAATAGGAAACCATCTGAGGCAACAACAATAATCAAACTCACTGAAAGGTAGCACTTCACAACCAGATGAGGTTCCTCCCATTTGTGACTAGAAACAAGTGTGTTTGTACGATAGGATACGAAGCAGTACTCTATCTATTTGCTAAGGAAAACCCTTGCGTAAAAGGGGTGCTTTCAGGAACATTTGGATCCTGGTTCTTGAGAAACCAGGCAACGCTGCAATAGGCTGTACTTTAGTGGTCGTGTTGGGGAGACACTCTTAGTAGATGGGAAAGGCAGCCATTGATGAGTGCAAACCCAGGTTCGTGTTTTATGAATTTTGGTTTGTATTGCAATCTTTGTTTCTGCCACACTCTTTCTACTTTACCTTGTCTCAAATAAATCTACCTCTGTGTTATTGCAAGTACTCACAAGTAAGATTTGGTTTAGAGAAGTGGCAGTTGAAGGGAAAACTGGAGTACACTGTACGTTTCAGTGTATAGGATCTGGAATTTCTGTGAGCCATCAGTGTCGGTGCTGGATATCATAGAGCAATGATTCAAGGGGACTCAGAGACTGAGTGTGCCTACTGTTAGCCTGCAAGGCAAAGTAAAGGCTGACATAATCACAAAGAACACTTGAGTGCCTGGAAGGTTGGTGGTGTCAGGGAGCTGACACCCAACTCCCTACAAAACTACCCTTCAGTGAAGACTGGAGGTAACAAGATGACTTAGAGTCCTCAATGTCCCAGGAACTGTCACAGTGACATGCAAAGGAGTTTCAAGAAAGGTAGGTTGCAGTAAAGAAGGTCTGAGAATTTTGCCTGGAAAACTGAAGAGAATATCTTACAGAAGATACCAAAAATTGTTTGACAAGATTTTTAACATGCAAAACGTCACAGCCAAATCTGCCAATTACAATACATATGAGCTTTGCATTTTTATTTCCTCTATCATACCCAGCTTCTGTGAGGTATTTCAGCATAAAAGCTTACAGCAGCATTCAGAGTCATGCCAGATCCTTAAGTATGTTTTCCTCCTTTATTTTACTTCTCGAGCGCCCCGACTTACCCATCCAATAAGGAGTAAAGGCACCTTCTCACAGACAGTCAATGGCATTCCTGGATCATGCAGAAGATTTTGCTTAAGAATGGAACGAGCTTTTCCCATTACCCCCATCAAAGTCTCAACCAATGGCATGCATACCTATCCAAGTCAGTCCTCATTCAGAAGGACTTAGACACTGGAATTGCCTATTAAGCTACTATAATATGCATCATACACACAAAATGAGGGGGTGGGAGAGAGAGGAGGTGATTAAAAGAAACTAGTGGAAAAAGAAAGATCTGAAGTGTAAACAAATCATTTAACAAACCTGATTTTCGACATACTGAAACTGCCTGTTAGCTTCCTTCTGAGTTGTCCGGCTGCCCAGAACACCTCCAAAGCTTCCAGATCCCTGAGATGGTTTCACAGCTGATAACAAATGCATATGTCATTTAGTTTACTTATATTAGATATCCTTGCTTTCTTTGCCACAAATCATTTAAGACTAGATTTTTCAAAACACTCAGCAGTTGTACGTGCAAAAACCAGAATCTCTATCTGGCAATATCAGAAGGGCATGGGTTTAAAAAAGCAAAGGTTTACAGATTTTTCCTCTTACTGTGTGTGTACTTAAAGTTCAATATAACACAAGTGTTCAAAGGAGAGGAAATTGTGCATGTCTTTGAAAGTGGTGACTTTTTAAATACTAACATACTTTTAAAATTAAGTACTACTATGCAGCCAACATTGCAGAAAGTTACATAAACATTAAAATGAAGTTGAGTGCAGTGACCCAAAGAAAAAAGTGTTAAAGCAAAGGCAATAAAAGGCATAAAGAGCTTTAAGAAAAAGGGAAAACAAAATGGTGAAAGATGAACCAATTCCAAGTAATTGAGAATCTTATCCTTATCCAACCCGCTGTTGACACAGTTCACAACATTTTCCACTTACCAGTGTGAACTCTGTCCTGGTGGACTGCATCCAGATACATCCTCATTTCGTTTGCATCTTTAGATGGTACTTTATCAATAGTCAGGAAGCTGGCATCCTTTAGTGTTAGCATCAGGCAACATAGTTTTCCACCATTTGGTCGTAGGACCACAGTTTTAATGTTATGGCTTAACTAGAAAAAAAGTAAAGGTGATTGTAACAGAGATCACGGTAAGAAATTAAATTACTTTAGTACTGCCACAATAAAAGGGAAAAAAAAATCCCTCCAAAATCAGCTCCACTGTTGAAAGGTTATAGAGAAAGACAATGTACTTAAATACAAGCATTCTCCTTCCTCTTCGCTCAATCATTAAAACTCAAGTTATTATGGTTAATGAATTTTAAAATACTGCTCAGAAAACACCACACTAAACTATCACTGACCCTATTTTCAAGTATTTACAACATTTTCAAACTTTCACTGCATTCATCTTTCTTGTTTCTGTCAATCCTAAACGAATGAGAATTCAGTACAATTTCATTTAGCTGTTATAGACATCAAAATTAAACATTTAACCAATTATGAATATTTTTTCAGCTTTTTCTCAGTTGCTCAATAACTCTAGACTGAGGGTTAAACCATGAACTTTTCTAACTGCAAAAATTCTTGAAATTTGGCAACAAGTTGTTTAGTAGTCAGCAAGTATAAAGAGATTGTTGAATATTAAGTATGTATCTGATTTGGATTTCTTTTTTCATGAAATAAAAAATGTACTAGTGCAACAAAAAAAATCAAATAGTGGCAATGTAAAAAAACCCTCTTTCTTCTTAATTACGCAATATATCCCTTCTCACATTCTGCTAAATTGGCAACAAGTAATCACCTCACCAATGCCTGTGTGTGGAGGAAAACTTTTTAAAACAAATGAACAATGTTCTCGGTATCTTTAGGAAACAAGTTGTACAGCTGCCTCACTGTAACATTTCCAGTACAGACATAATCCATTTCAAGCAGTAATTAGGTTTTCATTTGGAGAAGTTAGCCTTACACCATATTCTACATCCAATTCTTGCTTTTTTTTTAAATTAACTGAAAACTTTCGGTACAGCAAGAATTCAAATGTAGCCTTCAAATCGTCAGCTCTCTTCTAGAATAAGCAGGCCAGGGAAGAACTTCAATCATGGGCAAACCTCCTGATATAATTTTAAAAAGCTCTGATACTGGAACAATATTCCTCATTCTCCATACTTTCTAGCCACCAGTTCTGTCCTGTTTAAATTAAATTAGATTATAAGGTCTCTGGGATAAAGAGCATCTCTTATTATATGTTTGTATTTAGCACGGGTCAGCAACCCCCAGCACACACGATTTTCATGCACACGAGGCAGGAGCTCAGCCCTGCCCCTCCTCCCCCATGCACCCAGGAGCTTCCTCAAAGCCACGCACCTGCAGATTAGCAAAAGATCAGCTAATGCTACCAGACACTACCTAAATGGCAAGGCTCTGCATATTTATTTACTAATGAAGCTGTTGTAAGTGGAACTATTAGTGAATTGAAAAAGTATCACTGGCACTTGGACCATACTTAGAAATCAAAAGGTCACATTTTGGCACTCCACCTTGGAAAGGTTCCTAGCCCCTGGTATACAGCATCAGCACAATGGGGTCCCAACCTGGATGAAGCCACTTACAAATTATAATATTTTTGACAAGTATGAAGAGCTGCTAGTTACTGGAGAGAGTAATATTTAATTTGATTTGCCTCCACAACGTAACGCCCAAACCTGAAGATGAAGAGGTTTCTGATGAATCTGAAATGAAGACAGAAAAAGAGCCTAAAAGTGGATTAGAGAGGTGGTAGATTCTCCATCCCTAGAGGTTTTTAAGTCCCGGCTTGACAAGGTCCTGGATGGGATGACTTAGCTGGAGTTGATCCTACTTGAAGCAGGGGACTGGACTTGATGACTTCCTAAGGTCCCTTCCAGCTCTGTGATTCTATGAAAATTCTTCCAAATGTTTTGTGTTAGAAGAACTATTCCAATACAAGAATATCACCAAATTACTGAGGATCAAGTGCACATACTTGGCTTAACAGTTGATTGTTGGTATGATCCCTATTTTTCTACCAATATGCTCATTAAAAACTTTGGCAACATATAACACTAGATTTAGACATCTCATCAATCTAAACAAATTCCCTGCTATTACTACACAACTTTGCTCTTCTGTTCCTAACGTAGATTCAGCAGGTATCTTCCGGACCAGTTAAGTCTTTCCTATCCACTGAATACGCTGCAGAACGCGTCGGCTGAGTCTATACTTGCCCCCACCTTTGAAGAGGGGCATGGTAATCAGGGCCATGGGAGATTACTAATGAAGTACTGTGGTGAACATGCAGCACTTAGTTAGTGATCTCCCATGGCCCTGATTACCATGCCCCCTTCAAAGTTGGGGGCAAGTGTAGACACATCCATCATGTAAGAAGGCAGACAGCACTTAAGAATATTAAATATACAGTAGCACTCAGGTGAAAAATCTCCCAAGCTTATCTTTTTCTTACATAGAAAATACAGGACTTGCCAAACTGCACTGAACCCAACTTTTCTGCACCCTCTCTCTCCTCAGTTAAATTTTATTTTTAGACTGTAATCTCTTCGGGACAAGCCCCATATCTTCCTGTGTGTTTGAACATAACATATGGTACACCACTGCAATTTAAAAAAACAATTTAAATGAATGAGATATAAATAAGGGAAGAAAAATTTAGGCTGAATATGAAAGACTTCCTGACAGCATGATCTCCTGAGTCCCCCAAGGGAAGTGGCAAGTGTCAGGTTTCTTGACACATTTAAAACCTAGACTGGACAATCACAGTTCATGTACAATAGTAAAAAGTCTTGCATCTGGACTAAGGGTACATTTACACTGGGAGTTTTCAGCACTTCCAGTGGCAAAAGTGGTAGTGTAGAAAAGGCGTAGGTGACCTAATAAGTCTCCACAGACGATCTGCAAGTTTACCAAATAAGCAAAAAGAATCTCAAAAAGTTAATTTAAAAAGCAAGTTATTATATAGGGCAGCCATCTTCCTTTCAGATTAAGCTTTCTCATTTCTTCTCAATTAATGGTTTGCCCACACCTGCCTTGGCATTCCACCCAACGATATACCTGAATAATTTAAAGTATTGTGAAGCAAAAGGATTAGTGTTCTGGAAATGAAAACCAAGTAACATAGGGACATTTGTGTGATAGTTAGTAGTCTTACAGATGACAGCTGTTCACAAAAGGGAACAAGCCACACATGGCTCATGCAAAACACCTTGATATGTGGAGTACCTGAAATGTCTTTGGAATTCCTCCAACATTGTAGTGAACGACTAGACTCACTTTGTTGTCCTTCTCCACAATTTCAAAGCTTCCTTCTTTCCATTTTGTAATCCCAGTTTGTATGCTGCGCATCCGTACAGGTCCGTGTACCTTTAGTGGAGCCATTTTTCATACAGAAAAATTACTTAACAGTTTAACTAAATTTATTTCACCTTGAAACCTGTTAAAAATAAAAAAATTAAAATAGGAACTTAGTAAATATAGCTACTTGAAGTATAGAAATAAAGAACAGCACTTTTGTTTGCAAGAGTTTTGTGAAAAGGTAGATTAATAGAGTAAATGGAATATTTATTATGAAATCTTCCACGATTTAGACAGCAATACTTTAAACCAATGGTCCCCAGACTTTTTAGGGTCATGCTCCCTCTTGTCCATATGCTGGTCCTTGCCAGGGACTGGGAGCAAGGCTGTGGCTCAGGGGCAGAAATGTAGACAAGAGTAAGGGAGCTGAGGCCAGAGCTGGGAGCCGGGTGCAGGACCAGGAGCAGAACTGTAATCTAGCCATGGGGTGTAACCCACAATTTGAGGACCTCTGCTTTAACCACAAATGTTTAATACTGTGTTGCATAGTCTGCTCACCCAATCACCAAAAGAGCTGGTAAGTCTGAAAATTCAATTTACAGACTTACTAAAACACATCCTACCTTTAGCTACAACCAAGCAGGGAAAGCTGACAAGGTGGTGAGGGAAGAAGACAAATTTTCAAGTATCAAAAGGGTAGCCATGTTTTCAAGTTTGTTTTGGAACTTTGGACAATAAAACACCTTGTGAGAAATCCACTTTTTAGTAATAACATTTATTCTTTATATTTTTACAGGCTTGAATTATCGTCACCTCCACTTCACTATTTCTCTGTTTTAGCCACCTGCTGCACCTTGTCATTGAGCTACATTGTAAACTTTTGAGTATAGATTATGTTTTTACATCGAGACAGCACTTAGTACAATAAGATTCCAACTTCACTGAGGCTTCTAAGCAATGCAAACACAAATTACTAAAACAACATGACAAATTACTCCATAAATAATTCATGTTTTCATAGGCATTGTCTGGTAAAAGCCTCTCTCTCTCTGTTTTTTAACAATAGCCGCACTACTACAAACTACCTTTTTCTATTTAACTTTTGACTAAAACACTATTTTTAAGTACAACCTAGGGGGACACAATATAACATCCAAGCAGGGTCAAACTAGCTCAGTGAAAGATGAAAGACTCATGGGGCCAGATTGAACCCATTGCCCAAGACAGAACCAGGTGGAGGAGCCTTGTGGATGACCTATGCCCCACTTGGGGTTCAGGGGTTTAACTTAACAAACTAGCTCAAGTTTGAACAGCTGAGTTTTAAAGAGGTTTCTTTAAAAACAAAGTGGGTGTTGCTACAGATTAATCAGCAGCAATCAGGTCAAGCACAGCCCTTTCCTGGACACACCTTTTTCATTGCCATCCCTGACACAAATTCCATGAAAGGTGATGTAGTTCATCCAAAGGCTAAGAAGTTGCATTCCCTTGCCATCCCCTAGTGTAGACTTTTTAACTCCCCAGAACTGCTCTGCTAGCGAAAGCAATGGTGTGAGCTTCCAACATACCCCAAGAGACCACAGAATTAAACACATCACTGAAAACCCACGCTTCCTCCATTAACGGCACCTGTACAGCCGCGGTGGAGGGAAATAGGACATGGAAGTCTAGTATAAACCCAACCACAGACCCAAACGGTGGTCCGTGGCTCAGTCCGAGCACTTAAGCACTTAAGCATTTTGCCACTTTCCATCGCGGCTTACTCTCCCCCCTCCTCTTCAGTTGTCGTGCAACTATTTAGACAGGACAACTGAATGGGGCTGAACTAGGCAGACTTACACCTCCGAAGTCAAGGAGCCATTCCCCGACCTTTATCAGAGGGGAGCCGCGTTAGCCCCCAGCTGCAAAAACAACCCGCTGTCCTGTGGCTCCTTACAGACTAACAGCTAATTTGGAGCACCAGCTTTCGTGGGCAAAGACCCGTTGGGTCTTTGCCCACGAAAGCTGGTGCTCCAAATTAGCTGTTAGTCTGTAAGGAGCCACAGGACAGCGGGGGGGGGGGGGGTTATTAGCCGGCCACGACACTGCCCCAGCCCCCTTCGTGACGGGGAAAGAAGTGGGGAGCCAGAGGCACCCCTCGCGCCCCCCCCCAGCAGCCCGGCCGCTCCCAGGACGACACGCAGAGCAGAGCCTCCCTCACCGCCAGCCCCAGGCCTCGGCCCACTCCCCGCAACGCTGCGGAGGCCCGCAACGGCCCTGCCACACGAGCCAGGCCCAGGCTTGGGGCAGCCGCGCCGCGCCCCCCACCCCCCCCGGAGCACAGGGCCACACAGCGATGACTGGCGATGGAGGGGGCGAGCTGCGGGCTCCGTCCGGAGCCGCGGCCGCAGGGGGAGAGGGCGGCAGGGCCCGCCACGCCCGGGGTGCGGGGGGGGGGGGTGCGGGGCGGGGTTTCCGCCCACGTGCGCCGTGGGGTGGGGCGGGGGTGAGCGGGAGCCGGGGAGCGCAACGCTGAGGGGTGGGAGCGGCCCGGCCCGAGGGGGGGGAGGGGGCGGGGGCCCAGGCCCTGCCCACATGAGGGGAGGGGGCCGGGATCCCCATGTGAGGGGGAGGGGCTGCTGCGTCCCCCGGCGCCCCGCGCTACCTGCCGCTCGAGACGTGCCGCGGCGGCGCCGCCGCCGCTCCCTGGCGGGCTCCTCAGGACGGGCGAGGCGGACGGCGGGAAGCGGGCGGCAGCGCGAGCCTCCCCGCGCGGGACACGCACGTCACGTCGCGCAGGCGCCGGGCGAACCCCGCCCTCCGCCGCGCGCCGCGGGCACGTGACGGGGCGAGAGGGCGGAGGGCGGAGGTCACGGCGGCGCGCAGGCGGCCTGGGCCCCATGGCGACGGCGGCCTCCTGATCCCGGGCCTGGGCGGCTTGAGCGGCGGCTCCGACCATGCACAGCCTGGCCACGGCCGCGGTGAGTCCCGGCCCCGCTGCCGAGCAGGCCCCGCCTCCCGCGCCGCCTCCGGCCCCTTGCTCCGCTGCGGGGGGTCAGAGGCGCCTTTCCCGCCAACGGGCCCGGCCTGGGGACCCCGGGGGGCCGAGGGGTGCGCGGGAGGCTCTTGCCCTTCCCCGCCCGCAGGGGATGATCCGCTGCCCGCGTGGGGAGCCCCGGCCTCGGCCTCCCGCCCTCGTAGCGGCGGCGTCTCATGACAGGCAGCTGCCTTGGGCCTCCCCGCCGGCCGGGTGGTATCGGCGCTCGGGGGGCTCCAGAGGTCCCGTCCAGTCCCCTGCGCTCATGGCAGGGCCCAGGCCCAAGAGGAGCAGTAAGAGCGGGGGGAGCCGTGTCAGTGCGTAGCTGCAAAAACAACGCTGAGTCCCGTGGCGCCTCGTAGAGTCACAGGTGTGTTGGAGCATGAGCGGCCGTGGGCGAAGACCGGCTTCATCCGATGCAGGAGTGTGGGGGGCGTTCAGAGGGGTGTTTAAAGAGGGGGTCCCAGTAACAGGGAGGACCGGAGCTGACAAGGTCTGTTCGACAAGGTGGAAACGGCCCAGTATCAGCAGCACTGCTCAAAAGGGGAAAAAACAAGTCAGATCAGACGGGGGGGCTGTGAGCCTTTGTCAGCGTCTAATGGGGAGCTCTTAGCACCCAGAGCAGAGAAACTGCCTTTGTAAGCTGCCCGCCACTCCCACTCTCTAGAGTCAAACTTGCAAATAAATTGCAGCTCAGAGATTTCTCTCTCCATTTGATGTTTGAAATTTCTTTGTTTCAGGGCTGTCACCCTTAAATCTGCCACTGAGTGTCCGGGGAGATTGAAGTGTTCCCCTGCAGGCTTCTGTACATTACTGTTCTTGATGTCTGATTTACGTCCATTTATTCTTTTACGTAGAGACTTTGCCCACAAAAGCTTATGCTCCAAAACATCCGTTAGTCTATAAGGAGCCACGAGACTTGTTGGTTTAACTCAATGGTTCTTCACTTTTACTGCAGCCTGCACCCCTTTGATTCTCAGAATACTTTCTTGCATCCCTTATCAAAAATCAGAAAGGGAGCTGAGGGGGGACAAGGCTATACACTTTTAAATACACACTAAATATATGTAAAATAGTTTTATGTTATAACTCACCACAGTGATAGTGTTTTGTAATTGTTTCTTATGGAAATGGTTAAAATGGTATAATGTTAATAAATGCATAGCTTTGTTGAAACAAAGTAGTTGTAAGTATATGGCTGTGCTTAACTGCTGTTTTCAATGATTTACCTTCTAAAAAAATCTGGCATGTCTGCATCCCCAGAAGGGGCCTCACACACCCCAGGGGATGCATGCAGCCCCTGTTAAGGACCGCTGTTTTAACTAGATCGATGTTTCTTAAACCCTTGAGATCATGGAATATCAAACAATATTTTTATGCAAAACACCTATGAAAATCTCTCCCCCCCCCAAAAAAAAAGGCCACCCCAAACAGCAAACCAAAATGAAGTAAGTTTATCAGGTATCCTCAGTAAAGAAGTAACATTATATCTGGTTTTAATAACAGAAAATATGGACCATCATTATATTTTTCCAAATGCTCGTGGAAGATCTGCGCGGTGTCTGTGGAATACCAGGTGTTCCACAGAACATAGTTTATAAAACACTGATCTAGACCATCCTTGACAGGTGTGTCAAGCTGCTCTTAAAACTCACCAATGATGGAGACTCCACAGCCTCTCTCTGCCGTTTATGCCAGTGGTTAATCACTCTGAAGATTTTCCTAATGTTCGAGCTAAATCTCCCTTGCTGCACTTTAAGCCCATTGTTTCTTACTTTGTCAAAGAGAATAAGTATCAAAGGTGTAGCCGTGTTAGTCTGTATCTGCAAAAACAAGAAGTCCTGTGGCATCTTATAGACTAAGAGATATTTTGGAACAAAAAAGCCATATAATAGCACTTTTGTTTGTTTCAGTGGTATATAGATTAGCTCGGCTTTCTCTCTGTTGTTATTCAACATGCAAGGCACAGATATTTTGGAGTATGAGCTTTCATGGGCAAAGACCCGCTTCATCAGAAGATGAAGCGGGTCTTTGCCTTCAAAAGCTTATGCTCCAAAATATCTGTTAGTCTTTAAGGTGCTTTAACAGGACTTCTTGTTGTCAAGGGAAAATAAGTTTTTTCTTCCTCCTCCTTACGACAACCTTTCAGGTACTTGAAACCTGTTATCATTTCCTCTCTTATGAGTCATCTTTTCTCCAGGCTGAACGTTGTAAATATTCAAATGGCTGAAAATGGAAGGTTCTGTTTAAAATATTCCTTGCATTTTCATAGTAATATGATTTTATTTTTCTTTTGTGGTGGAGGATGGATTGCTGTACTTTCCATTAAGTTCCCAGATATAAACTATTCTCTGTGGTTAACAGTTTTTCAACAGCTATTTAAAAAAAAAAAAAAATCTGATGTGAGTGAAGAGCAAGTTTGTTGAGTGCTAATTTAAAATACATCTTCCACAAAAATATGTTTTATGAGCTGCGATTACATTGGTTTACTGTCCACCTGCCCGCATTTACATTTGAAAACATAAATGGGGCTGAAATTTGAGCTGTCTCTTCAGGGTGTTTGTGGCTGCAGTAGGTAATAATAAATGAGACAGATGCGTGAGTGAACAGAAAAATCACTCTGCACCCTGCAAGATTGTTGCTGAAGAGTTTGTTTTGACGTTATCTGCTTAATTATCTAAGAACTTAGGTAGAAATTAGGCAGGTTTGTGCGTGAATGTTTTTTACACAGAATGCTTGGAGGCAGTTGCAAGTTGGAGACATTTTTTCCTCAAATTGATCTAAATCAAGTCTGATATGTAATAATCCTTGTCTCAGTCTGGCAGAAATAGTGCATCCTGAGCTCTTCAGTGATCTGCAAGTGGTCAGTTTGTGGTGCTTTACATCGGCTGTGACATCACTCTTGCATACATGAGGTGCAACAGAGTGCATTAGTGAGATCAATGTATATCTGCAATATTTGCATGTGGTATTGGATGTTCCCCAAGATCTTAGGAAAGGAAAATGGTACTGTGAGCCTTGAAAACAGCAGTTTGAAAATTAAAATATTTTAATGATAACTGCAGTAAAAGTAGGTGAGTGAGGAAGCATAACATCAGAGAAAAGTGACATCAGATGGAAAGCTATAGGATCTATGGGGAGAAGTTTGATTCTTACTGATGAAGGCACTGGATACCATAGCTTGGTGCATGCGCTGGGAAGGAGTCAACATATGAGAACTGGTGACTTGAACAGAAGCATTCAACGTATCTAGCAAATTACACCTGACCACTTAGCTCTGAAAGGACCTGTCATTTACACATTGTAAACATAAATTAGGCCTTCCAGTTTTCCCGGCATTTCTAAGCACCGTTATAGGAGATGCTAACAGGATTTAACTCTTGCAGCCAAATAAATGTCACAGTTCACCATGCCCGTGAAATACCCTGGTTTGAGATTTTGAAAATAGAGAGGAGTGGGCTGATTGGAGGAAAGATGCAGCTGATAGGAATAAGGGGATTTTAACCTTTGCAGGGTCCTTCCGAAAAGGACCCACCTGTAGATGAGCCACATGTGAGTGAAACATGGCACTTTCAAAGTGCCTCAGCTGGCAGCATGTTAGTGAGGCACTGAATGTTAATTTCAGTGCCTCATTCGTATTCTCCGATTTGGGCATTAGCATGGCCATTTCAAAGCTTTATCCAAGTGTGGCCACAGCCTCATTGTTTTTAGTTGGTCTAAAATTTAAGAAAATATTCCTATTTAAATGTAATTAAACCTAAATTTTGAGTTTAAACTACCAGACTGTCACTTTACTAGCACAACAATGTTTAGTTTATATTGCTGTTGTAAAGAACATTTGCAAAGATCTGAGACTTTGTTTTTAATGAAAGTTTAGCTTCTCTGAAAAAGAAATCAAAGAGATCTTAAAATCCTGGATTCCCCCATGTGATTCTATTATTTCTGAGACCTCACTGAGGATGTTACCCTTTTGCTGTTCTTGTGGGAAAACAGGTGTGGAAATATCTCCAAAAACTGTCCTGCTTAATCTAAAAATATAATTCCTGAGCGTAGGACCAGATTCACCCTTCTCCATCCTAGTCTGGACAGGAATTTTCCCTTAAAGCAAACGCTCCGGGAGCTACTTTTTGTGAGTTATGCATAGAAGAGATTGAGGTTCTTGGGGGCACAAGCAAGGCGAACAGGATGGTTTTGTGCAACCCTGTTTGTAGCACGTCTCTCTAGCCATACTTTTAAAACACCCCATTGTACACCCATGAAGAGGTTGATGAAATATTGTTTTTCTTTTATGTGGGACCCTTGTTTTGAGTTAGCGTTGCTCGTGTTTTAAAAGCTGCTGTCTTGAGCTTTTTTGAGGTTATAAAAACAATGGAATCTAAACTAATGAATTTTCTGTACTTTTAAATAGTCCTTTAAATACGTTTTTATTATGTTTGCACTTGAGTCTATGGACACTGACGGTAGACACAGCTGGTGCTGTGACAGAGCACAGATGTCCACCGGAAAGAAAATTAAACATAGTCCTGGTTATATAGATGGGAAATCCTGTGATTGACTGAATGCTGCTGGAGGACATGTTTTGCCAGAGGATACAGAGAAACTACGGTAGCAATTGTTTTGTTCCATGAAGCAAGCTCTTGTCCCTGTTTTGTGGCAGGAGTAATGCTAAGCATTGACCTGAGACAGTTATTTGTATCCAGAACACTATTTGAAAACAGATCTGCTGATTCCACCCTCCCCTGATTGGAGCTTGGCATTCACTGTCTGGGTTCATCCGTCTCTCTCTAAGTGAACAGGGTCTGGTTTGAATCCGAGAAAATGGTGATGGACTTACACTTTTTATTGTCTTCCCCTTAAGCCGGTGCCGACAGCACTGGCTCAGGTGGACAGAGAGAAGATCTATCAGTGGATTAATGAGCTGTCCAGCCCTGAGACCCGGGAGAATGCCCTGCTGGAGCTGAGTAAGAAGCGTGAATCGGTCCCAGACTTGGCCCCAATGCTATGGCACTCATTTGGCACAATTGCAGCTCTTCTACAGGTGGGTGCCGTTCCTTTCTGCTGGAAGTAACTGCTCAGAGTGCATTGTGGGTGAGAGGGTGAGCTCGCTTGTTGATGGGGCAGCTCTTGGGTTTTCTCAGTTACCTCTCTGTCCCTTGGCCCTTCCTATTGCAGGGGAGCTTTACTAAATCTGACCCCCTGCCCCTCTCCCCCAACACCCCCCCTGCAGGTGAGACATGGAGGTTTTCTTGAGGAAGTAAAACGAGAGAGACAGGCACCATGAAGCTCCTCTTTACAATACACGTGGAACAAGGGAACAAATTCAGAAAGGGCTGAGGTCAGAAACTGACAGTCACGAGTCAGACGTCTCTCCCTCCCTCCCTCACTTCCCCTGTGTTCATGTAGCTCGTTCTCCATGGCATCCTCAGTTCAAGGGGACCAGGGATCCCAACATGCGATAGACCAGGATAGAGCTTTGTATGCTGGGACTTCTGGGCACTTCCAGGGCATCAGTCCTCATAGTAGCTAACTAACCATTAAAGGCAGCTGTAATTCGCTTAATTACATGCAAATCGGATGCATCACCTTGATACCTGACACAGTGCATGGTGCAGCCCTCAGTTGGGCAAAGTTCGGATTGCCCTGGTTGCATAACTCCCTTTTAGAAGGATGCTTGAAACAGTGATGTGGCAAATAGGAGGCGGCCGTCTGTCTGGCACCTGCAGCCGTCTGGGAAGCAAATGCATCTCTGTAGCGTACTTTGGTTTTCTCCTTTAATCTGTTCTTTCTTTAATGTTGGTAGGAAATTGTAAATATTTACCCATCCATCAACCCTCCAACCCTGACAGCCCATCAGTCAAACAGAGTCTGCAATGCGCTGGCGCTCCTGCAGTGCGTTGCGTCGCATCCAGAGACCAGGTAAATGTTGCCCAGCGTGTTTGGCGCCCTGGAGGTGCCTGTGTTCTGTGTGTTGGGCTGTGTAAATGCTTTCTGCTGCTCTGGGAAGTGGTAAGTTCATTTGCATTGTCTCCACGTTACAGGCAGCGTGGTGTTTGACGCTGGGTGGTAGCCAGCAGCCTTGGGTTATCGCTGGCTCCTTAGGGGATCTGTGCAGACAGCTTTACAGAAGCTCCAAAAGTAGGACTTGGCCTATTGAGATGCCCTCGACTGCCCGGGTCTCTGAAGTCCCAGCCGTTGCCCCACTTGCTGGAGAGCAGCACCTGCCTCTTTGTTATCCTGGGGACTCTAACATGTCCCGTTTCCTGACTACAGAAATGAAATGTTCCAGGTGCCTGCCGCAAAGAACAGTGACTGAAAGCAGCCTCATGGCCACATTCTCGCATATTTCCATTCTCCCTGCGAATAAGCAGTGGAAACAGGCTGTGGTAACGATTAGGAAGCAGTGGTGTTACAGCACTGCTCTTTAAGCGAGTATTCAAGGATCAGGCTAGTTTTTTCACTGGGTTCCTTTATAACTTCATTAAAAGATCAGCATCTGCAAGGCGAAGTCTCTTTGCTCTGAGGACAATCACAGACATTCAGTGGAGAGAGATTCCCCCTCTGTCAGGCTTTGGAAATGATATCTCAACAGGGGAGCCTCTTCCTCTGGGGACTTCCCACAGTTGGAGTTCTCTCCAACCCCTTATGAGAAATGGGTTCTGAGGCTCGGAGCCAAGGATGCCTGAGTACTGGGGGGGCTGTTGATTTTATATAATATTTATACTGTCATGGTACTTAGAGGCCAAGCAGATTGCAGTCCTGTCATGCCAGGCTCGGGTGTGCACCTGGTAAAAAAGTTGCTGCATCAAAGCACCTGAGGCCTAAAAGATTGCCGGTAATGTGGGTCAGACAAGAAGCAGATCAGGATACAGGAGATGGGGTAATACAGGGGATATTTGGAGATGTGTAATCCTTAGTCTGTTGGGAGTGGTACCTGGGACCCAGCATCTGATGCTCATCCTGTACCAGCACTGTGGCCCAGAGCTGCTCACATCCCCCTCTCTGTTTGTAAAGGGAGGATGCTTTACCTGCCCACCCTGCATGAGGGACATTAATGTCTGGTTGGGCAGAGGCAGATGTACCATGCTGTGTTCCTGTTGTGCTCTCTGTTTAGCCCTCATGGCTTTTCTTGGCATATGTTCAATGTGTCTTCTGCCTTTTCTTCCAGGTCAGCCTTCCTTGCAGCTCACATCCCTCTCTTCTTGTATCCCTTCTTGCACACAGTTAGCAAGACTCGTCCATTTGAATACCTGCGGCTTACCAGCCTCGGAGTGATTGGTAAGCAGTCATGCGAATGCTGTGATCCTGGGCTTCTCCTTCCTACGGCCCAGTTCACCCCATGTCTTTAGTGTACCAGGACCTTACATCACTGTTGCTGTTCTTCCCTGTGCAATCTTCTGACTTGTGTGATAAGGTCTAACTTTCCATGGGTGTGCCAGACTCCCATTACTGTGAGTGGGAATATAGTGTCTATACTGCTGTGTTGGTGGTAGAAAAGACACGGCTGGGTTGCTGGTGGGGTGTGTCACATAATTGATTTCCAGCACAGCTGATGTTTCGGGAACAGGTGCCAAAACGGCTTCTTGGTTTGGTACAGAAAGAATTGGTCCGATTGGGAAGTTTGGTGCTCAAAGCAGGTGGGAATTCACTTTGCAGAACCAGTGAAGCTGCTGTTTCTTCAGCTACAATCTGGGTCCCTCTGTCCAGAGAAACGGTTACTGAGGCAGCCACGTGTCCAGAGTTTTTCCTCACGTTCTTGTCGTTAATTTCCTTCTGTCATTTTCCCCTTTTCCCCCCCCGCCACAGATTATTTTCTCCTGAAAGCCGTCTGCATGTCCCAGCACAGTAAGGGAGGCATTAGCTGCTGTCTCTAAAGTGCATTCATTTTTCATAAAGGTCACCGGTGGTCAGCAGATGGTTGGGTTTACTGCTGGGGGGGAGCAATATTTAGACTTCACCTGCCTTTTTAAAAACGCCCGGTTTGCTCTGTATTGCTGACCCCACGCAGTTCCCTAGCCAGATTCAGCACAAGGATTGTGCTGGCTGCACCAGGCCCCCTTTAACAAAAACCTGGGCGACTACAGGCACTCTTGTATGTAGCGTGTTCCCCCACTGTTCACACGGACCTGGGCTCAGACCTGTCTCCCTGGAGACGCAGTCTGTGCTCCCGTTTGCAGTGTAGCAAAGGTGTAAGCTGAGTGTTGCGTGACACCATCTTCTCTCCCTCCTTTCTTCCTCCAGTGCCTGGTCACAACATGCTAGTCAGTTTCCACAGCAAAAAAGTCTTAACCCTTGCTGCAGGGGGGGCAAGCAATGGAGAGTCAGATGGAGAATGAGCAGGGACGTACATACAGCCAGTGGGTAGCATCAGTGCTTCGATTCCTGAAAGGGATGCAGCCCATATTCCTCGTGACCCTCCTACTTCTCCCTGCAAGTCAGATAGATCCACCCTGGCAGCCTGAAACTGGCGAGGCCTCCCAGTCACCACTGACCCCCGCGAGTGGCTCTAAAGTTCTGGACAAGCAAAGCAGGCACTAGGAACCCAAAGGAGTGTCCCCGCTGGATGGTAACAGTTTGAGAAGCCAAGTTTGGGATACGGCTGCTGCTTGAGCATGCAAATAGTCTTTCTGTGTACTCTGGCGGTGCTCAGAGCCCCTACTGGATCGAGCACTGCTTGTGGTTGTGGCCGTTGCTGGGGCTCTGTAAATCTCTGCCTCCATCTCTGGCTGCTCTTCCAAAGACAGTAGTGGTTACATGCTGAAGCTGTCGTGTCTGTTTTCAAGGGGCCCTGGTGAAGACAGATGAGCAAGAAGTGATAAACTTTCTGTTGACGACAGAAATCATCCCCCTCTGCTTGCGCATCATGGAGTCTGGCAGCGAACTGTCCAAAACGGTATTTGCTTTGTGTTGAATTAAGTGATTGGGTTCTGTTGGCCACTTGTCTCTGGTTCCCGGGTGTCACATTCCTTGTGTCCCTGTGTGCGGCAGGTCGGCGTGTCTCTCTGGTTCGTTTCAGTGCCTCCCGTTGCAGCTTGACGTTGTAAAACGACAAAGGCCATTGCTGATTCCTCTTAAGATGCTCTGAAAACCTGTGCTGGGTGTTATCCCCCATCACCCTCCGCACTAGCTGTGCTCTCCCGCTGCCGGGCAGGGGGTGATGCCTGTGGTGCCTTCCCCTTGCTGGAGCAGCCCTGCCGCCAGATGACCGTCCTGTCGCCTCTCTCTGCTCTAGTTTGTTCTGCATTGGTGACTGTTGTGACTCTGCAATGCTAAAGCGTGACAGCAGCGCCTCACTCCCTGCGATTTCTACCATTCGTGGGCTAACCGTTGACCCCCCCAGTCCCACGTGCTCCCCCACCCCCTCGGCCATTTGCTCGTATTGGTAGATGTTAAGGCAGCAGAGTCCCATTGGTTTAGTCCCACCTCCTCCATGGCAAAGGCCAGGGAATTTTATCCAGTCATTCTTGCATCTAGCCTGTCACTGGTGGCTGTTCGAAGCAGCGAGGCTGGCAATGTAACACTGGAGGTAAAGCCACAAGCCAACCATGCAAGGCTGCGTACGGCGAGACAGGGCTGCGGGACGGGGTGTTCCTTCCAGTTCCCCCTTGCGAGGAGCTGATTGGTCTGAAGGAGGAGGAGGCCGGAACTGCCTGCTCCTAGGGGCAATGTGGCAGTAAGCATTTGCCCCTGGCTGCGTGGCTACTTGTGTTGGCAAAAATTGCCACTGGAGGGTATGGCTGTTGGTGTTCCAGGGAAGTGGCAAGTGCCACTTTGGGTTGTTGGGTGCCAGCCTGAGGGGAGCTTGTTCCTTTCCCGACAAATTCCATGTGGTGTGTAAAACCCCCTTACAATACGTAATGCCCCTGGCACATGTCCATTTTGCAGTTATTTGGGGTTGGTGTCAAAAGACGGCCAGAAAGTGACTCTTTATCTGCTGCCCACGACAGGCACAGCCAGTTCAGCCATGTCTCTCCTCTGTGTTCCAGGTTGCTACGTTTATTCTACAGAAGATCCTCCTGGATGACACAGGATTGGCATATATCTGCCAGACCTATGAACGCTTCTCTCATGTCGCCATGATACTGGTAGGAGTGGCTGTTCTCTTCTCTTACTAAAGGAGTTACACTGAAACAACCAGCTTGTGTTCTCTCAGAATCCCATCTGCTTTCAAGGGTCTTTCTTATTCAGGCATCCCATAGGTAGTGTTGTAAATCCACCCCCCGCACCTTGTGTAACTCTCACCGCAATGGGTGTTAAAACCCGGAGAGGATGTTTATGAATAGAGCTGCCCAGATTGGATCTCCTGGGAATGTCCTTCCTCCAGGGAGTGAGGCGGGACATAAACAGTACACAAAGAAATAGCTATTTTAGGAACACGGGTCAGTTCGTATCCAGTGGGCCTGAGGCTGGATTATGTAAATTTCTGCCAAGCGCCTACTGGATGTTCCTGCCTGTCTCTTACGGCACTAAAGAAGGGGAATGCCGTCAGCTGAGTGAGCAGATGCCAAGTGCACGGTCTGGAGCAATGCTTTCCATCCTGAATCTTGGATCAAAGCTCAGGGAGATGGACCTCCTGCATGTTCTCAGTTGCATATGAATAATGGAGTTTGGAGGGAAATGGGCTGGTGGTACAATCTGTGGTGAAATCGTGTTCCGTCCCAGGAAAAGTAGCAGCCCTGGGTTGGGCAGGATCTCCCAGTAGTGTTACAAGTGCGGGTGGAAGGACGGCTGTCTGCCTGTCAGCGGGCACCAGTTGCCTCTGCTGTGGTGGTTGCCCAGGCCCGGGAGAATGAAATGAACCCCACCACCGCATAAGTTCAGCATTTCCCAGTCCTTTTTCTAAGCACTGTCTCTCGTACTGACTGGGCTCCTGTGTTGAGCAGGGTAAGATGGTCCTGCAGCTCTCCAAGGAACCGTCAGCAAGACTGTTGAAGCATGTGGTGCGCTGCTACCTTCGCCTTTCCGACAACCCAAGGTAAACATTTTAGGAGTTTGTCGGGGGCGTGGGCAGCGGAGTGGGACTTTGCTCTGTACAGGCCTGTGTGCTGCCCCCGCTCTGTCCAGCCTGTGCCTCGTCGCCTCTAGTGCAGGTTTGGCCATCATTGCAGCTGTCCCAGCAAGCCTGACCCCGGACCAGAACACAAGGACCAATCCCCTTGCAGCGGCTGTGCACACTCCACCTTGCTCAGCTGCAGCTGCGAGGCTGACCCAGAGGAGGGCTGCAAGGGGCTTGTGCAGGACAGCACGGTGGAGTAACCAGGGGCCACCTCCCTGGCTAGTTTCACACTTACTTACTCTGCGCCCACCTGAGCTGGCACCGCGTCCTCGGCAGAAATGCTGCCCCCCTTGTGTCTGGAAGCGGGAGGGTGTAGGGCAGGGGGACTGTGATGGGGTTCAGGGGTCCCCAGGCTCTGCACCCCGTTCGCAGGCAGGAGTGACTCTCGCTCAGCAGGGGAACAGCGGCTTTATTAGCTGACAGGACACAGCATCATACAGAGGGGTCAGTGCAGCCGGCAGGGACAGCCAGTCCTATCCATGTTGGGGAGAGGAGGCCCTGAGGGGCCCCCGGAGCCGGGGCCTTGCCCCCTCCTTTGTCTGTCTCTCTCCCAGCCCAGACTCACTGCTTCCAACTCCCAGTTCCAATTCAAACCCCTCCGGCTCCACCTCGTCCTTTGTCTGTAGACCAGAGGTGTCACCTGGTCGCCAGGTTACCCTCAGCAGGAGCCCCACCCCTTTGAGCCCCACACCTACACACACGTATCCCCCACTCCATCACACGGACCCCTCAGGGCAGAAAGCTTTATTGAAGGGAGGCCAGGATCTGCCTGGAGCTCTTGTGTTTCAGGAAGGGGCAAGGCCACAGCCGTGATGCGGGGAGGCCAGGTGGGCAGGAGTTCATGTGGAGTCAGCGAGGCCCCGGGGCTGCAGCGAGCAGGGTGTTCAGCAGGGGGCCTGCTCCCCTCTTGTCGGTGGGAGTTTATTTGTTGGTGCCCCTGTTTCTTGTCTCCTGATGTAGGGCACGTGAGGCTCTCAGACAGTGCCTTCCTGACCAGCTGAAGGACACCACCTTCGCCCAGGTGCTGAAGGACGACACCACCACCAAGCGCTGGCTGGCGCAGCTCGTCAAGAACCTGCAGGAGGGTCAGGTCACCGACCCCCGGGGCATCCCCCTGCCCCCGCAATGACGCCAGTGGGGGCAGGGCACCAGGGAGGAAACAGCTCAGGTTTATGGAGAACCAGGAACCAATGACCTCTTCCAGGACCGCCTGGGTGTGCAGGCTGGGCTGCGGACTGCCCACCTCCCTGCCAGCAGGGCCCCAGCCCCAGCTGTGGGGCTCTGAGCATCATGACACCAGCACGTACTGTTACTGCAGCTTCGAAACCAAGCACCGCCTCTTCCCAGCTCAGCTGGCGTCCACCTGGTGCTGTGCCAGGCAATGCCCCTGCGGACCTGAAGTCTTCCCCGTGGCGGCGTGGGGGTGCACAGGCTGCCTCCCTCGCATTTCTTGTCGCCCGCACCGTTTACAGGCCTGTTAGATGAGCGAGCTCAATAAAAGTTGACCCAGTTGTTTTATCCCCTCCGCAGAGCGCGAACCAGCGGCGTCTCGCCCCGGCGTATCTCGTACAACACAGAGAGCTTCTTTCTGGCAGAGCTTACAGCTGCAGCTGCCACCTCCCCAGCTTTGATTTCCCTTTGCCCCGGTGATGGCTGGAACTCTGCTGGCTGGGAGCAAGCGCAGGGGGAGGACCCACAAAGGCTTGGACTTGCTGGGTCCTTCCTTAGGGCAGGAGATGGCAGGGCATGGTTCTGGGCTGGAGATCGTGCATGTCAGCTGCTCTGGCAGCTGGGTGGTCGCTGTACTCAACCTGCTTGGACCTCCTGTCCAGCATCTCCTGCAGTGGGGTACGTGCCTGCTCCTGGCCCTGCCTCGGACGCTTGGCTGTGCCGTCGGAGGCAGGCAGCCGCTTGTGAATGCGGTAATGTGGCCATTTTGCTGTCAGAAGGGGGAGATCCTGCCTCTGGGTGGCACAGGGTGCACAGAAGAGCCGGTTGGGCAGGGCAGTGGTTGTATGACGTTGCCAAGGACTCCAGAGAGATCGGCTTTGCTGGGGTACCTTGATACACAAGGGCTCATTTCCCCCGCGCCACCCACTCTGTCCCTGGCCCAGAGTTGGCGCCAACCGCTGCAAAGCCGTCAGGAAGTTAGCCACGCCCCTGCCTACGTGGAGAGGGAGAGGCCAGCTTCTCATGCCGCCTAGAGCTGGGAGGCTGGCCCTGCAGAAGGCAGGCTGGCCGTAATGCATCTTCCAGAGCCAGAAGTCAGGAGCCCTGGTGACAGCTCAGCCCTTGCCCTGCAGTGACTGCTGCTTGGCCCTGGCAGAGCTGGGCAGCAGCCAAAGCTCGCGCTTCCTTGGAGAGAAGCTTTTCCCTTTCTGCTGATCATCGGCCATGTCATTGTGCCAATAGTGTCTTAACCCCTCCGGGTCTCTCCTCTCCCACCCGCGGCTAGCCGTGGGCAGCGGGGGCAGAGCGCCAGGCTTCCTCCCTCTGCCGGGGCTCTGGTTTTATAACAGAGAGGCTCATTTTTCCCATCCCTGCCTTGACGCGACTTACAAATGCTTCTGTTTTGTAACTGAAACTTAATAAAAAAAAAACCCCAAAGCACCACTGCTCTGGTCTGATCTCTGCGCGGGGGATCAGAGGGGTGTCGCAGGCTGGAGAGGCCAAAAGCCTGCCAGGTCCTGGCTCACAGCACCTGCGTTTGGCGTGACTGGCGGGAGGGTGGGAGTCGCCTCTAGGGAGGATCCTGGCTGTTCTGATTGTAGCTCTCTCCGGGACAGTCTGATGTCTAGACCCAGCCCCCAGCCCTGTGTGCATCTGGGGGCAGCAGCTATTTGTGTGTCTCCTTGTTATGCTCTGCTGGACGAAGCCATCCCAGGTCCTAGAGCGTGTCTCTGCATGGGCTTGGGAGAGAGTCTCTGCTTCCAAGCCACAGCCAGGGAACCGCTGCCCTGCTCAGGGCAGGTGTGTGTGTGGAGGGGCTTGGCTCGGCTCGGCTCGGCTCGGCTCGGCTCATTATCTACTCCCCGTTCCTGGCCCAGTTGGCCTGGCTCAAAGAAGCCGCTCTTCAGCTGAGCAGTTGGGATACTTGCCGCTCTCTGTGCTGTGGGGGTTCCCAGCTGCGGAACGTATCACTTCTGAGCTCCCCGGCAGAGGAGACGCGCCCCTCGCTGCTCTGCCCAAGTCCCCGCCGTGCCAGCCCAAGGAGTCACAGCCCTGCCAGCGCATCAGCAGCTTACTCGGGGCTGCTGAGCTGAGTCAAGTGTCACTAGGGAGCAGCTGTCACGCAGGCAGAGAACCTGGGGCAAGATCCCAGGCTAGGGTGAGGAGAGGCAGGTGGTAAGTGAGCCTGGGAGCCAGGTATGAGCTGGGCCTCAGCAATCTCCTGAACTCAGTTCAGCTCCTATTTCCCAGCCTGAGTTTCTGCCTTCTGCTGGGCCAGGCTTTACCCGCTTCCAGGGTGGGTGGAGTGGGGGTGCGGCTGGTTGGTGTAGGACCTCATCAGCCTGACTTGGAGTCCAGGGGGAAGATAGCAGGTGTTGCCCATGGGGGAGCCATGCGGGAGGCTTGGTTTGCAGGCAGTGTCTTGCTGGCACATGCAGGATGCTTGGTTTGGAGGCTGGGGGCGCAGGCGGGAGGCCTGGTTTGCTGGCCGGGGGCTGGGGACGCAGGCGGGAGGCCTGGGTTGCTGGCCGGGTGCTGGGGGCGCAGGCAGGAGGCCTGGTTTGCTGGCTGGGGGCGCAGGCGGGAGGCCTGGTTTGCTGGCCGGGGGCTGGGGGCGCAGGCGCGAGGCCTGGTTTGCTGGCCGGGGGCTGGGGGCGCAGGCGGGAGGCCTGGTTTGCTGGCTGGGGGCGCAGGCGGGAGGCCTGGTTTGTTGGCCGGGTGCTGGGGGCGCAGGCGGGAGGCCTGGTTTGCTGGCCGGGGGCTGGGGGCGCAGGCGGGAGGCCTGGTTTGCTGGCTGGGGGCGCAGGCGGGAGGCCTGGGTTGCTGGCCGGGGGCTGGGGGCGCAGGCGGGAGGCCTGGGTTGCTGGCTGGGAGCTGGTTTGCTGGCCGGGTGCTGGGGGCGCAGGCGGGAGGCCTGGTTTGCTGGCCGGGTGCTGGGGGCGCAGGCGGGAGGCCTGGTTTGCTGGCCGGGGGCTGGGGGCGCAGGCGGGAGGCCTGGGTTGCTGGCCGGGGGCTGGGGGCGCAGGCGGGAGGCCTGGTTTGCTGGCCGGGTGCTGGGGGCGCAGGCGGGAGGCCTGGTTTGCTGGCCGGGTGCTGGGGGCGCAGGCGGGAGGCCTGGTTTGCTGGCCGGGGGCTGGGGGCGCAGGCGGGAGGCCTGGTTTGCTGGCTGGGTGCTGCGGGCGCAGGCGGGAGGCCTGGTTTGCTGGCCGGGGGCTGGGGGCGCAGGCGGGAGGCCTGGTTTGCTGGCCGGGTGCTGGGGTATATGCTGCTGCTGACTGTTCTGTGGGAAGCAGCAGGAGGAAAACTCGCCAGTAGCCTCCTGTCCAGCGAGTCCTGTGGCATCTTCAGCTCCTGTCCATCCCACGGCGCCGCTGCATTCGGGGCTGAGGTGGCTGGGCTGCGCCATGGGAGTCCCCATGTGCAGGGGCGTTCCCGGCCGTGGTGCCCACCCGGAACGACGTGGGGTGTAGGAGAACCATCGTCCAAACCCTGGGAAGGGCAGTGACCCCCAGAGCAGGGTTCCCTGTAAGTCAAGCAGTTGGGCAGCTGCCCAGGAGAGCTTCAGGTGCCGCGCAGGAGGTTGGCAAAGCGCTGGCAGCCTGGGGTGTTATGGCGGCGCACATCCGTGCGGCTTGGTGCATGCAATAAAAGTGATTCCACCCAACGGTGGAAGAATAGAGGGAGGGCTGCCCCAGGTACAGCCAGTGCCCCACGACTGTCACACGCTCAGCTGTGTCTGTGGGGATGGGGAGCCAGCGTCCCACACAGCTAGAACTGCCTCCCCTGTCGCCCGGCACTGCCCGGCCAGGTGGGGCAGGAGAGGTGGGTCAAGGCGCAGTTTAAGCCGCTTGGGTTCTGTTCTCCGCAAGCAGTTGCTTTCAGGCCCGGCTGGAACCAGGCTGGAGGGGGGTTTCGGGAGGGGGGTGTCTGGCTGGGGGCTGTGTTCAAACCCTGGGCTGGCCTTTCGGGGTCTAACCCTGGAATGGTGGGGGGAGCAGCGGTGCTGTGGGGTGGGAGATGGGGAGAGCAGGGCACGGTCTGCAGGTCAGGAGAGCTGGGCACGGGCGGGGCTAGCAGGGGGCTTCGGACTGAGCAGTAACAGCAGAGCGGCAGTCGGGGGCTAGCAGGGACCACAGAGTCGGGACTCAAGGCCATCAGCAGAGCAGCTGGGTGTTTGGGAGCCTTCCCGCCGCCGCACCGGTACCCGCCTCCCCTCGGAGTACGGGCTGGGGCTGTCAACCTCTGTGTGCAGCTCCGCTGGCTGAAAGCGCTGCTGGGCTCTCCCTTCCGGCAGGCGCCTCCTGAGCCGCGGGTCTCGGCACCCCTGTTCGGGCTGCTCTTTGCGGGCGCGGGGCGTGGCGAAGCCCATGGAGATGGGCGCACGTGAGCTGGGCTGGTCAGCGCTCACGCTGCAAGCCCCCAGGAGTGACGCCCTGCTCAACCCCACCCCCGGGAGTGACGCCAACCCTGCCCTGCTCGAACCCCCCGGGAGTAACGCCCACCCCAGCCTGCTTGAAGCCCCTGGGGAGTGACGCCCACCCCGCCCTGCTCGAACCCCCTGGGGAGTGACACGCACCCCACCCTGCTCGAACCCGCCCCCCCAGGAGTGACGCCAACCCTGCCCTGCTCGAACCCCCCGGGAGTGACGCCCACCCCAGCCTGCTTGAACCCCCCGGGAGTGACGCCCACCCCGCCCTGCTGGACCCCCTTGGGCTCGCGGATTTCCAGCGGAGCAGAATGAGCTGGGGCTGTGAACGAGGCTCCCCCCTGCGCGTTTCCCCCGGCCCCAGCAGGGTGGGAACGGCAGGCCAGGCTGCATTCCCAGCTCGGCACGGACGCGTAACCCCGGGGGGCTCCAGAGGGCACAACCCCCCCCCCCTTCAGCGAAATGAGCATCTCCCTCCGGTCCTGGGTCTCCCCCTCCCCCATTGTCGTATTGCTCGTTCGTTTCTGTTCCTTTCCCTAGCCTGCCCCCACTCGCGGGACGCCAGGGCCTGGTCCAACCTGGCAGGGGCCGTGCTGGCAAGAGGCCAGCGGGCGCATTGGGAGGTGAGACTGCAGCTCCGCGCTGGCTCGGTCCCTGGCGATGTCTGCGTGGGCCGTCCCCTCCAGGCCGGCTGGCGCTGGTAGCTCCGCAGCTCAGCCCCAGACCCCGTCTGGGCCTGCTGGACCGGCCGCGTCGCAGCGCGGTTAATGAGAGCCTGCCTGGAGCTGGCTGGAAGGCCTGGCTGTGCCGCAGCCTGGGGAAGCCACAGCCGGGCTGGCAGGTTGGGCTGGAGTGGGGAAGGTTTGATTCCCCTGGGTCGGCTGCATGTTTCCCGTTGTCCTGCAGTGACCCCAGGCAGGTGCCTCAGTTTCCCCAGGCACAGCGGGGAGGGGAGTTTGGGTGTGATGACTTCTCACCCGTAGCCAATGGCCTTCCCTGCTCTTCGTAACCCAGGCAACCAGGTGACCCCTTTCTTCCCTGGGAAATAGGACAGAAGCGGAGGAGGGGCCGGGCTGGTTTGAACTGGAACTGGGCTGGGGGGTGGGGCAGTCTGGTCTGGCTGGAGAGGGAGGAAGGGGGCCAGGATCCTTGTCGCATACTGTGGGGGCCACCAGACCCTACACCCCCCATCCGCACTCAGATGCTGGGCTTAGGGAAACTGAGGCACCCACCGGGGGTTACTGCAGGGCAGTAGGAAACACGTGAAACCTAATGAGGGAAATAAAATCCTCTCACCCCACTTCAGCACAGCCCCAGCGCGGGGACCCCTCTGGGCCCCTCTCCCCAGATGGACGGTACTGACGGGTTCTGGTCCCTGTGCTGACCAGTCTGTTCTACGCTGGGTCCCTGTCGCCTGACCCCCGGCTGCTCCCCTGGGGAGCGAGAGCCACGTCCGCCTGCGGGTGGGGGCAGGGGGCAGACCCCAGAACGAGAGCATCCGAGTCCCTGAACGACCCAGCTCCGCCATCAGCCCAGGGCAGGCTCAAACCACCTGTCCCCCCAACTTCCATCCTTGCTCGGGGAGAGATGGGTGTGGTAACCAAGAAGGGTCCTCCTTCTGCCTGGGCTGCTGATGGCCCCAAGCCGGCCGTGTATCCTGCTAGCCGAGGTCTCTGTCCGAGTGTTCCTCTTGCTGCCGCTGGTGGTACGAGAGTCCAGCTGGAGCATGGAACCCAGGTGTCCTGGCCAGCAGTGCAGAGCACCCAGGGAAGGTGATAACAGTATTTGGGGACAGGTGAATCTTCCAGGAGCTCCAGGCCTGGCGAGTCCCTGGCTGGGGCCTCGTGGGGTAAGGGGATCTAGCCACACGTCGCTGGGGAGCAGCTCCTCGCTCCAGCAGCCGAGCAGCCTGCCAAGTGCCGTTCTTGGCTCGCTGCCTGGAGTGGGAAAAGGCAAGCGCTGGGCAGGGCGGAGCAGCTGTGAGCTCACGTCTCCCCTTGCAGCTCAGCTGCACTGCCCGTAGCTGCCCTGAGCGCCTGCAGCAGCGTGGGAAAGGCACCCCAAGGAGAGAGGGAGTCAGCCGTGGCGGAGGCACCAGTCACGGGTAAGGGAGCCCCTCCAGCTGCTGCTCCACTTCCTGGGGATCTGGGGGACAGCGGGGGCTGGCTGGGCACCGTCCTTGCAGAGCCCAAAGGCATCTGCAGGGAGCTGGGGGGGCTGATCTCTGCTCTGCCGTGGAGTGCAGAAGGTGGGGACCTGCAAGAGGCCCAAAAACTGCCTCGCCTCTCTAGGCTCCTGCTTTAAACCTTCCCGAGGTCACAGATTCCCGGATGCTGGTGAGAAAACTCCCCTCCCCGCTGTCAGCGCCTAGGAAGGCACCCGGGCTGCCTCTGGGGGGTAACCCCAAGCTCTGCGCTGTCCCTATGGGGAGCGCTTGAAGCAAAGAGGAAGAAATGAAGCTGCCGGCTGGTAGCTGACCTTTCCGTCTCGGGCCTGCAAACGCACAGACCGTTCCCCGGGGCACTGCCTGCCAGTGATTTAGTAACTAAGCAAGAGAGAAGTCGACCAAGGAGGGGCTGGGGCGTACTCGGTTGCTCCGAGCGCTGAGAGTTACTTCCCTGGGATTCGGACGAGGAGTTCCAGCGTACGGGGGGTGGCGGGGGTACAGCTGCCAGGCTGGGGCCAGCGTGGGCTGTGTGGCCCTGCAGGGCGGCTGCTGCTGCACACAAGGTCAGGGCTGAGCAGGCTTGGACAGTTTCCCAGCTGGCCTGCTGTGGCTGTAGGTAGCCACTTGGGCTCGGAAACAAGCCCAGGCTGGGCAGTGCCAGGCACCGGGTGCCGCAGTCCCCGCTGCCTTTCAGCTCCAAGGTCTGGCTCTCGGAGGTGCTGAGCGTCCCCACCCAGGGCAGTGCAGGCACTCAGCACTGCAGGCGATCAGGCCCCAGTCTTTTGGCCCCCTTCACAGCTTCTCGGGCTGGAGCTGCTGCTTTAAGGAGCCTTCGCTGCCTCCCAAGAGCCTCAACTTCACCGTGTTCAGCTGCCTCACAGACGCCAATAGCTGGCCTGGTCCCCAGGGCGGAAGGATGGTGTCACCTTATGGTGGGGGAGCAGATGGTTGCCTCCTCCAGCCTCTTCCACCTAAGGATCCTGAAGCACATTGATGCCCTCGGCTGCACGGGGGGAAACTGAGGCCCGGGTGGGAGGTGTCAGAGACCTGGCAGCAAGAGTCTGGGGTGGCCTGGAATGGGAGCCAGCAGCATGACTCCCCGCGCCGTGATGTCGTCAAAGCCTGGCGCACTCCCTGCGCGCTGCTGCAAGGTCACATCCGGGCAGGGCTGGCTCAGCCCCAGGGCCGGGCCCTTTGCGAAGCTCCTGGCCTGGGGCCGCCTGGCTCCAGCCTTCGTGAGCCAGTGCGCAGTGGGGCTTTGCAATCAGCAAGGGGGCGATGTGCCCCCTCCAGCAGCTCTCCCACCACTGCGTCCTGGGGTGGGGGAGACTTACCCGCCAGCGCCCATCATGTTCCTACCCCACGACGCCATCTGGGTAAACCCCAGCCCACCGCCAGCAAACCACGCTCAACCCGGGCCCCCGCACTCTGCCCTGTCCTGCTCCTGCGGCGGCTGGGAGGGGTGGCTCTGCTAGGGCAGCGATGGGAGAGCCATGGGGCTGGGCTGGGCCCCACCAGCTGAGGGGTCCGTCCCCTCCCATCTGGTCCCCTCCAGTCGCTTGGGTGCTTCTCCCGTGTTCTCCCCTATCCCCCCCAGCCCCGAGCCCATTCCCTGCAGCTCCCAGGGGAGCAAAGACTGGTCCCTGTGGGCTTGTGGGGGACAGGGGCCTTGGCAGCACCCCAGCTTTGGGCGCTCGGCTGAGGGGGCCAGACTGCAGCTGTGGGGGCGAGCAGGCGCTACTCTCCTCCCATTGGCTTTTCCCCAGGCTCTGCCCACAAGAGACGTGTGGGAGGGAGTGAGGGGCCTTGTGCCCCCAGGGCCAGACAGGAGCCTGCAATGACCATCAGGGCATTTTAGAGGCCAGTGCCAGAAGGGGCAGGACACAAGGCTGGGACTGGGCTGGAACATGATGGGGTTTGTGGGCGCAGCGAGGGAAATCAATCCAGGGGATCTCTGCTTAAATCGGGGCCACTCACAGCCCCAGGCTGGGATTTCCTCCTCACTAAGGCAAATCCAACCAGCCACCCCAGCACCTCTGCCAGCCCCACTGGCCAGCCAGACGCCACTCAAGCAAACCCACAGACCTCCCAGCTGCTCTGCCAGCCCAGACCAACAACCCCCAAGCCCAGGGGAGTATTTTTAAACCTATTTCACCACCTCCACACAGATTCTTCTGGGCCCCAAAGGGTCCAGCCACAGTCCCCAGTCAATATACACCGAGATCTTACTCAAAACAGCACCAAATGCCCAAATCCTTCAAATCTAAACACCTTAAAGGTATATTTACAAAGCAATTAAGAACAGGGCCAGAGAGAAACATTGTTGAAGTGATACTTCACATACATCAGTTACAGCTACTGATGCAGCCAGCAATGGTTCTGTGCCGATTCTGGGGAGTCTCTGAAAGTTCACCCCATCAGGGGTATGATTCCAGGTTACACAGTCTGACTTACCTGAGAACTGGAGATCTGGCGAGCTGCAACATGGACCCCTAGGACAGGAACAGGAACAAAGACGGGAACAAAAGACAAACGCTTTCTCTTTAAGATGGACAGTGCCAGGCTCCCTTCATAGTTTTTTTCCTGTGGAGGGGAAAAGCCCCTCCTTCCCATGAGGCCCTGGGGAGTCCGGATTACCTGATTCAGGTGGGTTGTGGCAAACTGCCATTGGATGAATCCCAGGAGATGGTCCGAAACTCCTGCGCTGTTTATTGACCCTCTAGGCCTTTGTTTATAGTCCATTCAGCCTGGCTGGGGTGGCCATCACACCTCCCATTGTCTGCTCTTGGGTCTGAATATATCTAATACGACTAGTAGTGGAGGAGGAGGGATAGGTCAGTGGTTTGAGCTGTAGCCTGTTGAGTCCAGGGTTGTGAGCTCCATCTCTGAGGAGGCTGGTTGGGGACTGGGGCAACTAGCTGCCAAGGATGGTGCTTAGCCCTGCCAAGAGGGCAGCAGACTCCCAAGGTCCCTTCCAGTTCCAGGAGATGCTTATCTCCAATTACAATTTGAAAAAAAAATTTAAACGACAGAGCTAAAATCTGTAACCTTACCTACCAGCACGGCACAGACATATACTGCAAGCAGCACCCACCGATTCAGGGCAGCCTCAGCTTTCATTAGATACCTCCCCCAGCCCCTTCCTCCAGCACAATATTTGGGGCCGGTAGATACAGTGGAGACATTAAATAGCTTCCAGACCCAATATGAAAATCCAGTCACGTGACATGGGTCCGGGGACTCCTGGCCCAGTGCTCAGAGGCCAGGCCGCCTGCCCACAGGCCTGGGCTTTGCTCCTGGCCTTGCTGGGGGAGGATGAGGTGACGGGGGGATGTCAGCCCCACGCCCCCACCCTTCAAAATGTTCCCACGCCACTGAGCCAAGCCCAGGGGACATCAGAGACAGTTACCCTGTGCCCCCTTGTTACCAGCTGGGCCCATCACTCGTTGCGGGGGGTTACTCTTAAGGCACGGGGGGGGGTGATAATTCTGTGTGCTGCTTGCAGGGGGCTCTGCTTCTCCGTCTGCTGGTTCACGCCCCGTGGAGCCGTCCTGCTGGCCAAGGTTCCCCCCACTGGGATCCTCCCGCCCTCCGAGAGCACCTCAGAACAGACGGGTAATCCAGCACCCCCCGGCTGACCCCTGGTGTGTCCCTGGAGTCAGCCAGCGGGTCGCCCAGCGGGGCCAAGCTGTGCCCCTCACCTGCCCTTGGACTCACAGAACTGGGTCTAAACAGCACTGCAAGCTGCTACCCTCATATGGCCCCAGACTCAGCACTTCCCTGGCCCCCACTTCCACACGGCAACGTTCTGCTAGGAACTCACTCGATGAGCAAATCCCACCGGCTCTTCAGGCCTTACTGGGATCTTCAGCTTATGTACAAGGAGAGTTGTACCCGCAGCCAGCCCTGCACAAGCAGACAGGGCCAAGGCCGTGTTATCGACTGGGCTGACCCAGAAGAGCCAGACGGAAGAAGGTGTGTGAGCTACAGGGCCAGTAAGCAGCACATAAGAACATAAGAACGGCCATACTGGGTCAGACCAAAGGTCCATCTAGCCCAGTATCCTGTCTGCTGACAGTGGCCAATGCCAGGTGCCCCAGAGGGGGTGAAGCGAAGACAATGAGCAAGCGATTTGTCTCCTGCCATCCATCTCCCTCCTTCGGCAAAAGGCTAGGGGCACCGTACCTTACCCCTTGCTAATAGCCGTCTATGGACCTCACCTCCAAGTATTTATCGAGCTCTTTTTTAAACTCTGTTAGAGTGCTGGCCTTCACAGCGTCCTCTGGCAAGGAGTTCCGCAGGCTGACTGTGCACTGTGTGAAGAGAAACTTTCTTTTATTAGTTTTGAACCTGCTACCCATTAATTTCATTTGGTGTCCTCTAGTTCTTATATTACGGGAACAAGTAAATAACTTTTCTGTGTGCACTTTCTCCACACCATTCCTGATTTTATATAACTCTATCGTATCGCCCCTCAGTCTCCTCTTTTCTCGACTGAAAAGTCCCAGTCTCTCTAGCTCCTCCTCATATGGGACCTGTTCCAAACACTTAATCATTTTAGTTGCCCTTTTATGAACCTTCTCCAATGCCAATATATCTCTTCTGAGGTGAGGAGACCCCATCTGCACGCAGTACTCAAGATGTGGGCGTACCACAGTTTTATATAGGGGAAGTAAGAAATTCTTTGTCTTGTTTTCTATCCCTTTTTAATTATTCCTAACATCCTATTTGCTTGGTCTATCTCTGGGGCATCAGGAAGGACATGGCCAGCAGGGGCTAAGCAAGTCCACCAGCAGCGGTTCCCAAAGGGGAAGTGCACCCTGGGGTGGAAAGCTCTGAGCTGAAGGAGGCTGCAGGGGCCTGTGAAGGCCATGTCCCTGGGATGGGCTCCGTACTCTTCATCCAGGCCCAGCATGTCAGCAGTGGTTCACGCCGAAGCCACAACAATGGCAAAGGAAAGATGGAGCAACCAGGGTTGAACATAGAATCATAGAACACTAGGACTAGAAGGGACCTCGAGAGGCCATCGAGTTCAGCCCTCTGCCCCAATGGCAGGACCAAGTACTGTCTAAACCATCCCTAACAGACATCTATCTAACCTGGTCTTAAATATCTCCAGGGATGGAGATCCCACAACCTCCCCAGGCAATTTATTCCACTGTTTGACCACCCTGACAGTTAGGAACTTTTTCCTAATGTCCAACCTCAACCTCCCTTGCTGCAGGTTAAGCCCCTTGCCTCTTGTTCTATCCTCAGAGGCCAAGGAGAACAAGTTTTCTCCCTCCTCGTAATGACACCCTCTTAGATACCTGAAAACGTGGAGCAGGAGAGGCCTGGCTTCCAGAGGGAAGCATTTGGAGGGTGTGCCGGGCTGTTGGACTGCGTGCACATGGCTGGAACGCTGGCTGCAGTCAGAGCACCTTTCAGTGGTGCCATTCGCAAAAAGTTCTACAGGCCTGGAGTCCTCTCACGTTATTCTCCAGAGCACGGCCCCTGAAAAACGTGCGAATCCTGGCCTGAGCCTCACCCCCTGAGCTCTGCTCACGTCTCCCCTGGCCCCAGTCCTGCTGCAGGGCGCCGTGGTGCCCTGGAACAGGGGCTGTTGGGATAAGACAGGCAGCTGTGACTGTATTTAATGACTCAGGTGTTTTCTCTCGCTAGATGCCTGATGACAGCACCATGGCGTCACCCCTGTGCAGCTCCGGTGAGTGCCCCTGGTGCTTCCCCCAGACGAAGGGGGTGTGGTCCGGGGACGAGTGAAAGCCGGGGGCTTGGGGAAGAAAAGTTCTGAGTAGAAGGGCAGGCTCGGGCCCATTCATGCTCCTGCCTGCACTGTGCTGGGGCTCCCGCCGGGGAGCCCATCTGGTGGTGCCTGGGCCCCTGCCTTGTTCTGATCCCCAGGTCCATGGGCCCAAGCTGGCCTAAGGAGCAAACCTGAAAGGGGCTGGAGCAGCAGATCCCAGGCAGGACTGGGACCACGCAGCAGCTGGGTCAGAGCTAAGCTCCCCAGCCAGTGTGTGGGGCACCCCACAGTCACTCCTGGTGCAGCCCCAGGGAAGCTGGCTGAGCTACAGCACTTCCCCGGCCGGCCGCTAGCTTTCCAGGGGCGGGCGGATTCCTTCCTGATGCCCCAGTGATAGACCACAATGCAGCATGGGCGACGGGAGCCAGCCTGGGAGCAGGGCCCCTGGGGGAGAACAGGGGCGCCCCAGACATGGAGCTACATCTCTCAGGAGGCACCACGGTGACTCGACCACCAGCCCCACGCGCTGGCCTCTCCCGAGAGAACGGCTCTGGGAGGCTTTGGATTGTGAGCGGTGGCCGAATTTTAACTCTTTGCCTTGAGCTTGGAATGTCCCAGGAAGAGGAATTCCCGCTGGGGTGGGTGAGCTCCAAAAGAGAGGCCCCCCGAGGCCGCCAGAAGCCCGGCAGCGGGAGGCAGGGCTGGGAACGCCCCACGCGTCTCCGTCCTCGGCGCAAGGAAGCACAAGGGGCGAGATCCTTGGGGACGGTCCCATGCAGGGTCATCTGCCCCTTCAGAGGCCAATGAGCCCCAACAGACAGACACCTTCAGAGACCCATCTCACTGGGCAGCTGGGTGGGCCAGCCAGGCAGCACTCCACACCTTGCGTGCGCGCCGATGGTGGGGCGCTCTCAGTAGTGCAGCCTCTCAGGCTTCCCCTCGCCAAACGCCTGCTCCCCCCAGGCCTCCAGCAGGACGAGACCCTGAAGCGGATGCAGCAGGAGACGTTGATGTGGAAGGTGAAGGCCAAGAGCTGGAAGAAGCAACGCTACTTCACGCTGCAGGACAACTGCATGGCTGTGTGGCACAGGTCCAAGACCACTGGCAAGGCCAAGTACAGCTGTGAGTATAGCCGCTGCCGGAAGCCAGCCACCGTCACTCAGTAGGGTTCAGAGTGAGCGGCATGTGGCTGCGCTTGCAGAGCGCCCCTCAAGGCGTGCGTGCGAACCAGGTGCGTGCACACACATGGCATGGTATCGATTAGTGGCTAGATGCACCTGGGTGCACAAGCGTGTCCCCCATGTCCCTCCTGGTTGGAGCCCTGAGATCCCCTCCAGACGACCGGCCCCTTCCTCGTTGGGATGCCCTGCTCGCGGTGCCCAAAGCCCAGCCCTGCTCCGGCGCCCCTCGACCTCAGCAAGCAAGCGCTTAGCTTCAGGATGGCTGCTCACCGCACCAGGCAAGCCCCTGGAACTCTGCCAGCCTGACCCTGGCGTAGTGGGGTTGCTCTCGTCTCCTGTGGCTGACCCCAGCTGGTCATGTGCGTGTGTGTGGCTGCGCAGGCTCCGTGTTCTGCCTTGCTACCTACCCGGCTCTCCGGGTGCCAGTCAACAACCCCCTTCCAGGACGCACGTGGTACAGGGACCCATCCCCGTGCCCTCTGCTAGCCTCTGTGTCTCGCAGGTGGTTTCCCCGCTCAGAGAGAGTGGTGCCTCCAGGGTTCCCCCCCGGGGGCAGTGGCTGGGTCATTGCCTCCCCATCCTACTTCCAGCCCTCCGGCTGGGTCATTAGTATCCAAATCCTCCTCCCTGCTTTCTGGGCTGCCAAGAGCCAGGTGACGTCCTCCTAGTTTATAGGAAGGATGTGGACACACTGGAGAGGGTCCGGCGGAGGGCGACCAAAATAATGAGGGGGCTGGAGCGTATGACCTATGAAGAAAGGTTGAGGGAATTGGGTCGGTTTAGTCTGCAGAAGAGAAGACTGAGGGGGGACTTGATAACAGCCTTCAACTTACTGAAGGGAGGCTGCAAAGAGGCTGGAGAGAGGCTGTTCACAGAGGTCCCGGATGGCAGAACACAGAACAATGGGCTCAAGCTGCGGTTGGGAAGGTCCAGGTTGAACATTAGGCAAAACGTTTTCCCTAGGAGGGTGGTGAAGCATTGGAATGTTCTACCCAGGGGAGTAGTGGAGTCTCCATCCCTGGAGGTGTTTGAGTCTCGGCTCGACAAAGCCCTGGCGGGGCTGATCCGATGAGTTTGGTCCTGCCTAGGGCAGGGGGCTGGACTCGATGGCTTTTTTCGGTCTCCTCCAGCTCTGTTGTTCTATGATTCTATGAGTTACTAGTGGGGGCTAAGGCGGGATTTGGAAGGGGCGGTGCTGCCCTTGGCTCCGTAGACAGCAGCTCTATGCCACATTCGTTATACCACTGCTGGTTCCCTGGGCGACGTCCCTGTGGGCTGGCCGAGTCCTTGCCCTTCCCTCGGGCCCTACCACAAGCATATATTGACTGTCTCTCAGCACCTCGTCTCACCGAGTGCTCCGTGGTGCCACTTCACCTCCAGCAGCCAGTCCTGGAGGTCCTCGCTCCTGGAGGACTCCCACAACGCTGAGCTGCTCTGGTCCTGCAGCTCTTCTCAGAGGACCAAGGACATGGAGGTGCTGGAGCAGGTTCAGCAGAGGGCAGCAAAAATGTGTAGGCGGCAGGAGCATGTGTCCTATGAGAGAGGGAGCCGGGTTTGTCGATATACTATCAAAGCAAAAAAGCAGTCCAGTAGCACTTTAAAGACTACCTGTGATGTAGTGGGGGATTACCTGCATGTACGTGTGGGGCTCAAAGTGGAGGGGGGGGGCTCCTGCTAAGGGTAACCTGGCGACCAGGTGACACCTCTGGGCTGCAGACAAAGGGGGAGGTGGAGCCTGAGGGGTTTGAATTGGAACTGGGAGTTGGGAGCAGTGAGTCTGGGCTGGGAGAGAGAGAGACAAAGGAGGGGGCAAGGCCCCGGTTCTGGGGGGTCCCTCGGGGCCTCCTCTCCCCAGCATGAATTGGACTGGCTGTTTCTGCCAGCTGCACTGACCCTCTGTATGACGCTGTGTCCTGTCGGCTAATAAACCCGCTGTTCTCTTGCCGAGTGAGAGTCACTCCTGCCTGTGGACGGGGTGCAGAGCTAGGGGACCCCTGAACCCCATTACACTACCAAAATAATTGATTAGGTGATGAGCTTTTGTGAGACAGACCCACTTCTTCAGCCCGTAGCCAGACCAGAACAGACTCAATATTTAAGGCACAGAGAACCAAAAATAGTAATCAAGGTTGACAAATCAGAAAAATATGATCTAGGTGAGCAAATCAGAGAGCAGAGGGGCAGAAGCGGGGAGTCAAGGGTTAGATAAAGCCAAGTATGCTTCATTATAGGGGCTCTTATTCATACTTGGCTTTATCTAATTATTGACCCCCCTTCTGCCCCTCTGCTCTCTGATTTGCTCACCTTGATAATATTTTTCTGATTTGTCCACCTTGATTACTGTTTTTGGTTCTCTGTGCCTTAAATATCGAGTCTGTTCTGGTCTGGCTCTGGGCTGAAGAAGTGGGTCTGTCCCACAGAAGCTCATCACCAAATAAATTATTTTGTTAGTCTTTAAAATGCTACTGGACGGCTTTTTTCGTTTTGATGTCCTATGAGGAGAGGCTGAGGGGTTTGGGCTTGTTTAGTTTGCGGAAGAGAAGACTGAGGGGTGATTTAATAGCAGCCTTCAGCTTCCTTAAGGGGACTCTAAAGAGGATGGAGAGAGGCTGTTCTCAGTGGTGACAGATGCAGAACAAGGAGCAATGGGCTGAAGTTACAGAGGGGGAGGTGTAGGTTGGATATTAGGGAGAACTACTTCCCCAGGAGGATGGTGAAGCACTGGAATGCGTTGCCTAGAGAGGTGGTGGATTCTCCATCCCTAGAAGTTTTTAAGTCCTGGTTTGAGAAGGTCCTGGCTGGGATGACTTAGTAGGGGCTGATCCTGCTTTGGGCAGGAGGCTGGACTAGATGACCTCCTGAGGTCCCTTCCAGCCCTGGGATTCTGTGACCTTCCCTGCCCCTGGCTGGCCACTTCCTCCAGCTGATACTCTAGCCTCTTTTGAAGGACTCTTCTGTGGTCAGTGGGACAGGGTGTGGCAAGGCGGAGAGTCGCCAGCACTGGGCTTTGGGGCCTGGTCCAGCCTTTCACACCTGGCCATAGAGGTGCTGCTGAGTGAGCCGCAGTTCTTAAACTCCCCAGAGACGCGTCTCTGCAGCATCCCCCCTCCCGCAGCCCTCTCACTGCAATCATTCAGTCCCTGGCTCAGGGAGCTGGTACACGCAGCCCTCCGGGCGCTGGCGGGCAAAGCAAGGCTGGCTGTGACTCCAGAGCAGGGGCTGACGGGAGAAAGCGCAAGGCCGGTTACAACTCACACGCCAAACAGCTTCGGCTCATCTGGAACTCAGCAGGTTGCAAGCCGGGGCGGGGGCTCTGCAGCAACGTCTCAGTCACTGCGCGGTGAGTCGCCTTTCAGAGATCCCGCACCGTGCAGGCGGTGGCTGCCTAAGGGCTCTCGCCCCTTCCTTCGGTTGCCCCGTCAGCCTCTGCCGTGTCTGCTGCAGAGGCGTCTCCCCAGAGCTGGCCTCCACCTGCCGGTTGTCTCTCCCTGGCCGTGTCCCCTTTCACATCGAATCAGATGTGCACGTAACGTCCACCGTCTCTGACGACACCCGACAGTTTACATGGGAGACCCGGCAAACAGGCAGAGAACCTTCCGTGGTCCGGGGCAGACGAGGTGGTCGTGTGCCCCGCCCCCACGTTTCGGGGACGCGCCCCCAGAACGCAGCCGTAGCAGCAGACAGGCCATCTGGACGTACAATACCCAGTGAAATCAGTGACTGAGGTGGCTCCAGCTGGCAGATTGGCCCCTTGTCGAGGCACTTTTATAGCACGGTGATGTGGGAGCCATCCCTTGAGTCAATTCCTTATTCTCCAGGCGTCAGGCCCCGTAAAGGGCAAGAGGGTTCAAGGAACAAGCAGAAAAATTCCTGGAGGACAGGACCATCTGGGGCTATGGGCCAAAACGGCCCAGGGACACAGCCCCTGGGACCTGAACTCTGACTGCCAAAGGCTGGGAGCGGCTGACTGGGGAAGGAGCGTGTGGCAAGCACCCTGGTCTAGTCATCCCCTCTCAAGCACCTGGCACTGGCAGAATCCCAGGCTAGATGGACCTTTGCTCTGACCTAGTGTGGCCATTCTTACATTCCCCACTGGGGTGTCTGACTCTGATTGCCAGCCCATCTTTTCTCCCCTCCCCCCCATCACAGCCCCCTTCCAGCCATCCCGTATTCTCAGCTCTGGTATTTCATCAGCTCTAGTAATTGCCAGGATCTCTCTTCACTCCCTTTGGGAAGACTGGCATCACACTTGCTTTCCTCCAAGCAACTAGGGACCAGGGTGCTGATTTCCTGGGGTCTCCAGCACTGGCTCCCTGTTGTGTAGGGCCTCCCCATGTTCAGAGATACCAAAGGACGGACCTCAGAGATGGAGGGATGGACAGATGGGTCTGGGGGAGGTGACATCTGGTGCAGGCCCTGCCCCCATCTGGAGCCTGACACCCCCCACTCCCATCCAGTCTCCATCAGCGATGTGGAGACAGTGCGGGAGGGGCACCAGTCTGAGACCCTGCAAAGCCTGGCCGAGGAGTTCCCACCCGAGTGCTGCTTCACCGTTGTCTTCCATGGGCGCCATGGGAACCTGGACCTGGTCGCCGGCTCCCCGGAGGAGGCGCACTGCTGGGTCTGGGGCCTACGCCGCCTAGTGGAGCTCGTCACTAGCATGGACCAGCAGGAGAAAATGGATCAATATCCTTCTGCCAGCCTGGACCCAGCCCCAGCCCCAGCCCCCCGGAGCCTTTTCACCTGCCCAGGGGAGCAAAGCCGGGGGCCCTCCCTCTACCTGGGGGATGGGCCTGGCTGCCTCCGTGCCCCATGGGTGTGCTCCCCACAGCCAATGGGGAAGGGCCCTGGGGCAGGGCTGTGCCGTGTGCTCAAGTCCTGGGGGCATTGGGCGCTGGCCCTTAGCTCTGCCCCACAGCCTTGCAGTGCAGGGGCTGGTCAGTGAGGTGTGGGGCGGGGGTTAGCGCTGGTGTCTGTTGCCACCAGACAGCACCCACCTGTTCCCTTCCCCCTTAGACCCCCCCACATGCCAAGTGCAAGGTGCTCTCGCCCCCCCCATCATTTTCCTTAGCCACCCCCGGCAGGTGGATCTGCGACTGGTTCCAGAAGGCCGACAAGAACAAGGATGGCTGCATGAGCTTCAAGGAGGTGTGGCAGCTTCTCAAGATGATGAACGTGGACATGAACAAGGACCACGCGCTCCAGCTCTTCCAGGTGAGTGCCGGGCTGGTGGTGGCGTATAGCTGGAGCAGGTGGGGCACCGGCCCCTTCCTTGTCCCCCAGTTCTGACTGCGCCCCCCAACAGGCAGTTCTCAGAAGAAAAGCCCCCGTACTGAGCAGGTCACAAGGGCTGGCAGAGGGGCTGCCTCTCCTGTCTCTGCTGGAGTCCACCTGGGTCCAGCCAGCAATGGCCTCGTCCTTCCCCTCAAAGAGCCCAGCTTTGTCGCCTCTGGGCAGCCAGCTGCAGAGGATCCGCTCGAGAGCTTGCTGGAGCAGGTCCAGGGAAGGGCAGTGAAAACGATTCGGGGGCTGGAGCACAAGACCTATGAGGAGAGGCTGAGGGGTTTGGGCTTGTTTAGTTCACAGAAGAGGAGACTGAGGGGTGATTTAATAGCAGCCTTCAACTTCCTGAAGGGGAGCTCTAAAGAGGAGGGGGAGAAACTGTTCTCAGTGGTGTCAGATGGCAGAACAAGGAGCAATGGGCTGAAGTTACAGGGGGAGGTGGAGGTTGGACATTAGGAAAAACTACTTCCCCAGGCGGGTGGGGAAGCACTGGAATGCGTTGCCTAGAGAGGTGGTGGATTCTCCATCCCTAGAGGTTTTTAAGTCCCGGCTGGACAAGGTCCTGGCTGGGACGACTTAGTTGGGGTTGATCCTGCTTGAAGCAGGGGGCTGGACTAGATGACCTCCAGAGGTCCCATCCCCAGTGAGGTTTAAAGGGGACACAGCCAATGAGTTACAAAAATAGAGTGAAAGAGATATTACCAAATCTCCTGTTCCCTATCCAGCTGCCCGTCTGTCCTCCTGCCCCCACCATCCAGCCGCCCGTCTGTCCTCCTGCCCCCACCATCCATCCGCACGTCTGTCCTCCTGCTCCCACCATCCATCCATCCATCTGTCCTTGTGTACCCACGATCCATCTGTCTGTCCTCCTCTATCCATCTTCCATCCATCCATCCGTCTGTCCTTCTGTACCCACCATCCGTTCATCTGCCCTCCTGTACCCACCATCCATCCCTCTATACCCACCATCCATCCGTCTGTCCTTCTGTACCCACCATCCATCCATCCATCCCTCTGTACCCATCATCCATCCATCCACTCAGACCCACCATCCACCTGTCCACTTCTACCCATTTTCCACTCATACTTCTGTACCCATCATTCATTCATCCACCTGTCCACCTCCATCCCTCACCTGTCCACCTGTTTACCTCATCCGTCCACCAATCCACTTGTACCCAGCATCCACCTCTCCTCTCCCATCACCCGTCCATCAGTACCCATTATCCTTACTGCCACGCCTTGCATCCATACCCCCCAGAGCTGTTTGTAACGCTCATTGTGGTGCAGCAAAGGCTGGTTGGTGAAGGCCAGCTCTCACTGACCACTGGTGGTGATTTAGTGGCTGCACTTCTGGCATGTGGGTCAGTCAGTGCTACGGGATAGTCAATGCTGGTGGGGTCTTGCTGGCACGGTCAGTCCTGCAGCTGGTCCCAGGCCTTGCTTTTGCTGCAGCTGGCCGACAGGTCAGGCTCGGGCACGCTGGAGGGCGAGGAGTTTGTGCTGTTCTACAAGGCGCTGACACATCGGGAAGACGTGTGGGAGATCTTCGAGGCATTCTCCGCAGATGGGAAGAAGCTGACGCTGCTGGAGTTCGTGGACTTCCTGCGGCAGGAGCAGCTGGAGGTGGAGAACACAGAGGAGTTAGCCATGGAGCTGATCACCAGATTCGAGCCGTCTGAGACCGGTGAGGGTGTGGAACAGAGAGAGGGCAGGGACTCAGTCCTCACAGGGCCTGGCTAGTTCTTTGCTTGGTCTGTTACGTGGGCAGTGACGGGGCTCTTGGCCTCTCCTGGGGGCTCCAACCTTCTTCAAAGCCAGACGAATTCCTCTTCTGGATGGGAAGCAATGAGGCTCACCCTTTCCAGAGGGGAACCCTCTTATTCACAGCCCCAGCCTTTTCATGTTCCCCTTACAGCTGCCGTTACAGTTTTGGTGAAAATCATGTGGACACTGTTGTGGCTGCCCTATGGGTGTGTCTCTGGGGGCGGAAGGAGACCCCTGCAGGGTCTGGGCACATGGCGTGCAAGGGATTATCTCACTATTACATTGGAATAACATTTTCAAAATGTTGCTCCAGATCAGTGCTGCTAGGGATGGACTGGCTCAGCGGCAGTACGATGGAAAGGGACCTAGGGGCTATGGTGGATGAAAGGCTGGATATGAGTAAGCAGTGGGCCCTTGTAGCCAAGAAGGCTAATGGCACATACTGGGGTGCATTAGGAGGAGCATTCTGAGTGGCTCTAGAGAAGTGGTTGGTCCCCTCTATTCGGCACTGGTGAGGCCACATCTGGAATATTGTGTCCAGTTTTGGGCTCCCCAGTATAAAAAGGATGTGGATTTGCTGGAGCAGGTTCAGCGAAGGGCAACAAAAATGATTCAGGGGCTGGAGCACAAGACCTATGAGGAGAGGCTGAGGGATTTGGGCTTGTTTAGTTCACAGCAGAGAAGACTGAGGGGTGATTTAATAGCAGCCTTCAACTTCCTGAAGGGGAGCTCTAAAGAGGAGGGTGAGAAACTTCTCAGTGGTGTCGGATGGCAGAACAAGGAGCAATGGGCTGAAGCTACAGTGGGAGGTGTAGGTTGGATATTAGGAAAAACTCTTTCCCCAGGCGGGTGGTGAAGCACTGGAATGTGTTGCCTAGAGAGGTGGTGGATTCTCCATCCCTCAAGGTTTTTAAGTCCTGGCTTGAGAAGGTCCTGGCTGGGATGACTTAGTGGGGGCTGATCCTGCTTTGGGCAGGGGGCTGGACTAGATGGCCTCCTGAGGTCCCCTCCAGCCCCGGGATTCTATGATTCTGTGATTCTGTGAAATCAGATAGACCTGACTGCAGACTCCCTGGTTGCCGGTGGAGCCCCTCCCAGCTCCATGCTGTACCGCTGCTGGCAGCCGGCCTCAGCCTCTGGGGCAGAGTCAGAGCCATGGCCATTTGAATGGGTGATGAGCACAGAATCGCACGTGGCACTATCGAGCCTGGTCTGCTGTTGGGGGCTATGATTCTGGAAGAAATTAGTCCAGTCACCATCCTGTGCTGCCCATTGCCAGTGATTCTCTGACCTGCTAAATAGTTAAGGATGTTTTCCTTCCTCTTACTCTCGGCTCTGGTATTTCACCAACCCTAGTAATTGCCAGGATCTCTCTTCTCCCCTTTTGGGAAGATTTGCACCACGTTTGCTTTCCTCCTAGCAGCTTGGAGCTTTCCTCTTTCCCCGAGCTTCAGGTCCTGCTCAAGAAGGGTCGCTTGCCAGGTGGGGTGGCTGAATTGAGCTCTCTGGTTCCTTGACACCATGCTTTGTCTCGGCTCCTTCATCTCCAGCCCAGGCATGCCACATGCTGACCTTTGATGGCTTCCTTCGGTATCTGCTCTCACCAGAAGGTGCCATCTTCAACCCTGCTCATGGGCTTCTTTACCAAGACATGAGCCAGCCCCTCTGTCACTACTTCATCTCCTCCTCGCACAACACCTACCTGGTGGCGGACCAGGTCCAAGGCCAAAGCAGCATCGAGGGCTACATCAGGTACGTGAGGAGAAGGCGGCTGCTCCTGCAGGGCTGCAGGGCATTGCGTGGTCTCTGGGGGGCCCAGCGTCAGGGATGAAGTGCTCTGGAGGGTTGCTGATTTTGCTGGAGTTTCTGCCTTCCCAGTGATCTGGAACCCCTTGGCCTGACCATCAGCTCCCCCAGCCTCCTTTCAGCCGTGCTCCTTTGTCCCCCGCCCAGCTCAAACGCGGAAACGTCATTCTCCCCCGGCACACGCTGGCTGGATGGTCCCCATCGAGCCGCTGCCACGTTCCACCCCGAGGTGGCTGCCTCCCTGTGGCAGGCCAGGCCGTCCCAGCGGGGAAGGGCTGTAGCAGGGGATTAGCAGGGTTTGCTTTGGGCCCTGCTAGGAAGCATCAGCTCTGGCCCCCCGCCAAGTTGGGGAACACTGCTAATCCCCTCCCCAGGCGGAGGAAGTCCATTGCAGGAGGGGTTAGGCCTGGCCCAGGTTACCACTGTGTAGCCCAGCTGCCGGGAGCCTCTGGGCCCTCTTGTGGCAGGCGCTGCAGGCACATTGGGCAGCACTGTCCCTGGACGGAGAGCTCCCAGCCCACCTGGGCGAGCACCAGGGCCCAGGGAAATGCAGCGAGTCCCCCGTTGACTGTGGCTTTCCCCAGGCTGGGCCAGTCCACTCTGCAGCCTGACGCCTTCCCTTCGAAGCATCGTGGAGGAGAGGCCAGCCCAGGGCAGGGGCTGCTGCTTCCCCCCGCTGCCAGCGCCGGCTCAGGCCGGGTGGGTCCAGCAGGACGCTGCCCAAGGGGGTGCAGCACCCCAGCCCCGGCGGCTGCAGGGGACTGAGCTGCCTGGCCCCGAGGGCTTGCCGGAGGCCCGGGCGGTGTCTCACGGCGGGTCGCCCTTCGGCAGGGCGCTGAAGCGGGGCTGCCGCTGCGTGGAGGTGGACTGCTGGGATGACCCCAGCGGGGAGCCTGTCGTGTACCACGGCCACACCTTCACCTCCAAGATCCCCTTCAAGGAAGTGGTGGCCACGCTGGGGCAGTACGCCTTCCAGGTAGGGCAGCCCCCCGCCCCGCTGGGGCAGTACGCCTTCCAGGTAGGGCAGCCCCCCCGCCCCGCTGGGGCAGTACGCCTTCCAGGTAGGGCAGCCCCCCCGCCCCGCTGGGGCAGTACGCCTTCCAGGCAGGGCAGCCCCCCGCCCCGCTGGGGCAGTACGCCTTCCAGGCAGGGCAGCCCCCCGCCCCGCTGGGGCAGTACGCCTTCCAGGTAGGGCAGCCCCCCCGCCCCGCTGGGGCAGTACGCCTTCCAGGTAGGGCAGCCCCCCCGCCCCGCTGGGGCAGTACGCCTTCCAGGTAGGGCAGCCCCCCGCCCCGCTGGGGCAGTACGCCTTCCAGGTAGGGCAGCCCCCCGCCCCGCTGGGGCAGTACGCCTTCCAGGTAGGGCAGCCCCCCCGCCCCGCTGGGGCAGTACGCCTTCCAGGTAGGGCAGCCCCCCCGCCCCGCTGGGGCAGTACGCCTTCCAGGCAGGGCAGCCCCCCGCCCCGCTGGGGCAGTACGCCTTCCAGGCAGGGCAGCCCCCCGCCCCGCTGGGGCAGTACGCCTTCCAGGTAGGGCAGCCCCCCCGCCCCGCTGGGGCAGTACGCCTTCCAGGTAGGGCAGCCCCCCCGCCCCGCTGGGGCAGTACGCCTTCCAGGTAGGGCAGCCCCCCGCCCCGCTGGGGCAGTACGCCTTCCAGGTAGGGCAGCCCCCCGCCCCGCTGGGGCAGTACGCCTTCCAGGTAGGGCAGCCCCCCCCGCCCCGCTGGGGCAGTACGCCTTCCAGGTAGGGCAGCCCCCCGCCCCGCTGGGGCAGTACGCCTTCCAGGTAGGGCAGCCCCCCACCACCCTGCTGGGGCAGTACGCCTTCCAGGTAGGGCAGCCCCCCACCACCCTGCTGGGGCAGTACGCCTTCCAGGTAGGGCAGCCCCCCCTGCCCCGCTGGCTGGCTGCAGAAGGCAAGTTACATCAGGGGCCGGGGCCGGGGTTGGGGGGGTCCTGAGCCCTCCATGCCTCTCTGCTTGCTGAGTGGGGTGCCCAGCAGGGGGCATTGGGCACAGGGAGTGGGGAGGGGGCAGCAGGGGGCGCTGCGCATGGGGAGCGGGGGGCCTAGCAGGGGGTTTGTTGGTGATGGGCCAGGGCACAGGGAGCCAGTGACACACTCCACAAGGAACAGGCAGTGCAGGGGCGGGGCACATTGGGGTGCCGGGACAGGGCCCATTGGGGGACACAGGGGCAGGGCCCATTGGGGTGTCAGGGCAGGGCCCATTGGGGGGCACGGGGTGGGGTGCATCAGGGGATGTAGGGGTGGGGTGCGGGGGCAGGGTGCATTGGGGGATGTAGGAATGGGGCACATCAGGGGATGTAGGGGTGGGGTGCGGGGTCAGGGCGCGTCAGGGGATGTAGGGGTGGGGCGCATTGGGGCACAGAGGCAGGGCCCATCAGGGGATATGGGGGCAGGGCCCATCAGGGGATATGGGGGCAGGGCACGTCGGGGGATGCAGGGGTGGGGCGCATTGGGGCACAGAGGCAGGGCCCATGGGGGGAAGTAGGGGCAGGGCCCATCAGGGGATATGGGGGCAGGGCGCGTCGGGGGATGCAGGGGTGGGGCGCATTGGGGCACAGAGGCAGGGCCCATGGGGGGAAGTAGGGGCAGGGCCCATCAGGGGATATGGGGGCAGGGCCCATCAGGGGATATGGGGGCAGGGCGCGTCGGGGGATGCAGGGGTGGGGCGCATTGGGGCACAGAGGCAGGGCCCATGGGGGGAAGTAGGGGCAGGGCCCATCAGGGGATATGGGGGCAGGGCGCGTCGGGGGTGCAAAGAGGGGGGCCCATCGGGGCGCTCTTCACCTCCCATTCACTGCGGGTCCTGCAGCCGTCACAGGCTGCGAAGGGGCGGCGGTTTCAGGCCTCGCCTAGGAAGACAGGTGGGTCCCTGCCTGGCATGTGCCAGTGGCGGTGGCGGTGGGGCCAGGGGAACCGGAGGCTCTGCCCCAGGGAGCAGCTGGCGCTTTGCTTTGCAGGTGTCTGACTACCCCCTCATCCTGTCGCTGGAGAACCACTGCAGTGCGGGGCAGGAGCGTGTCCTGGTGCAGCACCTCGAGGGGGTCCTGGGAGAGCGGCTGCTCACAGCCCCCCTCGATGGCCACGACCCCAGCCAGCTGCCTTCACCCGAGGTAGGGGAGGGGCTGTCACCGGGCTCCAGCCCCCTGGCCTGGAGCTCCCCTCACCTGTCCTGTTAGCCATCCCGCCCACTGGTGACAGCTGCCCCCTCCCTGCACGCCAGCTGTTAGCGTGTCCGCCCTGCGTGCCCCAGGAGCACAGTCGGCCTTCCCAGCAGGGCCCCCGGGGGCGCTCGCTCTGGAGGGGCTGTGGGGCTCCCTGGGGGAGATGGAGTCACATTCCCTCCCTTCTCCAGCGGGGGCGCTCTCCTGCCTTCGTCTGCACCCCCACCTGCCCCCGCACCGTCTCTCCATCCATCTCCTCCCCAGTGTGATACGGGAGTTTCTGGGGGCTCAGCCGAGAGGGGGAAATCGGGGCTAGTTGCTCAGGGACAGGGCTTCTTCCAGCCGAGACCGAGGTCCTCCACCGTAGGGCCGCAGACCTGTCACACCAACACTGCTGCCGCCACACCGCCCAGCCAGACGTCACGCCACCAACTCCCTCCGACGCTCCAGCTTCCCTTGGGCCGCAGCCCGTCTCCTCCACACAGAGGGAACCAGTCCCACCAAATCCAAACACCTTCTTCCCGTCCACCTCCCCAGGTCAGGGAGTACCTCAGATCCGCCCCAGGGGCACGCTGGGCCTGGCCTTTAGCAGCTGAACTCCACAGGGTTACTTATCCAACGTTCACACGGTGAAAGGGATCAGGCGACTCGCGCTCTTGCAGCGTTCTCCGGGCTGGGCTGCCCAGCCGTGCAGTGATTAGCTGGCTGGTTAGTCTGTGGAATACACCCTTTGTGAGGATGGGCCGTCGGTCCTCCCAGGCTCAGCTCAGAGCAGAGATCTTCCAGAGCTGCGACGCTGGGTTGAAGACAAATGGAGGCCTCTCCTGGGCCCCTTGTATACCCCCTAGGCTGGGGTGGCAAATGCCAGCTGGCTGTCTGGATCCAGACCTTGGCTTGCCTGGATCCGGTTCCTGAGGCTCAAGGCTCCCCAGCATCTGGCTTGGGGTGAGGGGTGAGGTGTGCGGGGCAGGGTGCTCCAAACCTTGCAGGCCAGATCAGTGGCCAATGCTGGGTGCCCCAGAGGGAAAGAGCAGAACAGGGAATCATCAAGCGATCAATTCCCTGTCGCCCATTTCCAGGCTCTGACAAACCGAGGCCAGGACAGCACTCCTTATCCAGCCTGGCTAACGGCCATTGCCGGGCCTCACTGATTGATTGAGCTCTTTTTGAACCCTGGTCTGCACAGCCCCTCCAGCGAGGAGTTCCCCAGGCCGCCCATGTGCCACGTGAAGGAAAACTTCCTTTTGTTACTAACAGAGAGGAAGCCGTGCTAGTCTATACGCTATCAAAACAAAAAGCAGTCAAGTAGCACTTTAAAGACTAGCAAAATAGTTTATTAGGTGAGATCTCATGGGACAGACCTACTTCTTCAGTGGGTCTGTCCCAAGGAAGCTCACCTAATAAATTAGTTTGTTAGTCTGTAAAGTGCAACTTGACTGCTTTTTTGTTTTCCTTTTGCTAGTTTTAAACCCTCTGCCCGTTCATTTCATTGGGTGACCCCTGGTTCTTCTGGGAACAAGTCAATAACTTTTCCATAGTCACTTTCTCCTCACCTGTCGTGATTTTCTAGACCTCTGTCGCAGCCCCCTCGGTCTCCTCTTTCCAAGTTGAAAAGCCCCAGCCTTTAACCTCTCTTCACACGACACCCATTCCAACCCCCTCGCCATTGTCTTGCCCTTTTCTGAACTTTTTCCGGCGCCGAGATCTCTTTTCTGAGCTGAGGCGCCTGCGTCTGTCCACGCTGTTCAAGGAGCGGATGTGCCATTGATTGATACAGATGCAATAAGAGATTCTCTGGCTGATTCTCGGTCCCTTTTTAATTACGCCTAACACCGTTTGCTTTTTTGACTACTGCTCTTCCTTGCTGGACCAATCAACTTCTCTCTGCATCCCTCCTTTCATCCCCTCCTGGTGTCTGGCAGGGGCTGAGAGGCAAGGTCATTGTGAAGGGGAAGCGGGCGGAGAGCTGGGCGCGCTCGCCAAGCACGCAGCAGGATGAGGCCATGGAGACGGCTGCGCTGGAGGATGTGGATGCGCTAGAGGCAGAGAGCCTGAGGCACGAGGACCAGGGGGAGGCCGAGGTACAGAGATCACCTCCCCCAGTGGGGGGGCACCATGCCAGGGCGGGGGGCTCTGGTGCTGGAGGCTGCTCCAGGTTGGGCACTGGACAGCTCCCCCCAGGGGCTGGCGCCCTCTCACACTGGGGCTTCCCGGAGCCCGGGGCACGCCACCCCTTCCCCAGAACACCCCCCAGCACTGGGGGAATGCCAGTCCTGGCAGGGAGCTGCCCCGGCCCTGCGCCAAACTGCCAGAAGCCAGCCAGGGCACACCCAGGCCTTCTCCTGGCGACCCTGAGGTCAGCTGCACTGGGGCTTTGCCCACGATTCCAGTGCCAGCTGCCCCATGGCTGGGGCATCTCAGTGCCGGTGCCAGTCCCAGAGTCTGGGGTCAGCGTGGGCACAGCTTTCCCTGGGCGTTGGCCCAGCTCCAGAGGCAGGTGAGCTCTGTGCCCAGGGCCCCTCCAGCTGTGGTGCTTGGGGTGCCAGCCCTCCCCCGGGCTCTGACCCACTCGGTGCTTGGCAGAAATCCCAGGCCAGCACCCTGGACGACTACGTCGTCTACTGCCGCAGCGTTCCCTTCCGCGGCTTCCAGGAGGCGCTGGCCCGCTGCCAGCCCGACGAGATGGCCTCCCTGCCCGAGGACAGTGCCAGGAAGCTCATCCAGGAGGCAGGTAGGGGGACGTCCCAGCCAGGGGGGCAGGGGATGCCAAACGGGTGAGAAACCCCAGCTGCTCAGAGGCACAGCCAAGCATTCAGGGGCTGGCAGGGCAGAGCGTGAGGGGCTGTGGGGGTTCCTTTCCAGCAGGATGGCCTGAGATCCAATGGCTGAGGGGTGGGACCCCTGGTTCTAGCCCAGCTGTGGGAATGCAGTGGGGTCTAGTGGTTAGAGCAAGTAAGGCTGATGGGAGACAGGACTCCTGGGTTCTATCCCTGGCTCTGCCACTGCCCCCCTCTGGCAGCTCAGACCAGTCCCTTCCCCCAGCTGGTGCCTCACTTTCCCCTGCCGTCCTGTGGGGCCGAAGTTTGGCTTTGGGATCCAGGCAGGGGAACGTGGGGGATGCTGGCCTGAGGGGAGGCTCCCTGGCTTGTGGCCCTTCTGAGCATCAGTCTCCGGTGTCATTGGAGCAGCCTCTGCAGAGACGCCCCAGAGGCCTGGGTGCTCTGGCCCTCACCCCACCACAACCTCTGCTGAGCAGTGCCCCATGGGGCAGCTCTGAGGCCAGCAGCCTCCTGGCACCCAGGAAAACCCTCCCCCGCTGCAGCCAGAGCCCCGTGCCCAGTCCTGCTCCATCAGCCTGTGTGCCCCTGCGCTGGCTCCGGCTCACTGGGGTCAGGCAGGCCCTGGTGCTACCAGACAGCCGCCACTAGCGGGGGAATGCAGGCGGGGTGGGGCTCTGACTCCCCAGCCCCTCACTGAGCTCCAAGCACCTCGCCCACCGGGCACCTGTGCTGGGGTGGCCCTGGACAGCCAGCTCTGTGCCCGGCTTGTGGGGGGCTCTGCAGGCTGGAGGAGGGGTAGCTGTGGGGGTGGGGTGCCTGGGAGAGGGATGGGGGGGTCAGTGAGGCTGTGGGGAGGTGGGGGAGGGGTGTCTGGGAGAGGGATGGGGGTGCTGGGGTGGGGGTCAGTGAGGCTGTGGGGGGGTGGGGGAGGGGTGCTTGGGAGACAGGGGTCAGTGAGGCTGTGGGGGGTGGGGGGAGGTGTGTCTGGGAGGGGGGGTCAGTGAAGCTGTGGGGGGTGGGGGAGGGGTGCCTGGGAGGAGGGGTCAGTGAGGCTGTGGGGGGTGGGGGAGGGTGTCTGGGAGAGGGATGGGGCCCTGGGGTGGGGGTGGGGGGCAGTGAGGCTGTGGGAGGTGGGGGAGGGGTGCCTGGAGAGGGATGGGGGCCCTGGGGTGGGGGGTGTCAATGAGGCTGTGGGGGGTGGGGGAGGGGTGCCTGGGAGAGGGATGGGGGGCCCTGGGGTGGGGGGGTCAGTGAGGCTGTGGGAGGTGGGGGAGGGGTGCCTGGAGAGGGATGGGGGCCCTGGGGTGGGGGGGTCAATGAGGCTGTGGGGGGTGCCTGGGAGAGGGGTGGGGGCCCTGGGGTTGGGGGGGTCAATGAGGCTGTGGGGGAGGGGTGCCTGGGAGAAGGATGGGGGCTCTGAGGGGGCGTGGGAGTGGTGCTGGGAGGGTCAGCAAGCCCGGGGGGTGACCATCTCCTCTGCCCCAGGGAACGAGTTCGTGCGTCACACGGCCTGGCAGCTGACGCGCATCTACCCACGAGGGCTGAGGCTGGACTCCTCCAACTACAACCCGCAGGAGATGTGGAACGTGGGCTGCCAGCTCGGTAGGGCCCGCTGGGGCTGGAGGGGCGATGCGGGGCAAGCCTGACCCCGAACCTGCAACCAGGCCTGGGCCCAGAGCTCTGGGTGTCTGGTGGGAGAACAGGGGCTGGCCAGGGCAGAGCAGGGCGGGCCCCGGGGATCCAGCAGAAACCCTGGGGCGGCTGCAGCCAGGGGGTGCCCGGCTCTTTGTGTTACTGCTGCCAGGGCAGTGGGGTACCGAGTGGTAACAGTGAGCCCCCAGCCCCACGGGCTGAGTGAGGGGTATAGAACCAGCGACGCACACAACACTAGGACTGAAGGGACCTCGAGAGGTCATGGAGTCCAGCCCCCTGCCCTCATGGCAGGGCCAAGCAGCATCTAGACCATCCCAGACAGATGTCCATCTAACCTGCCCTTAAATATCTCTAGGGATGGAGATCCCACAACCTCCCCAGGCAGCTTATTCCAGTGTTTAACCACCCTGACAGGTAGGAACTTCTTCCTAATGTCTAATCTAGACCTCCCTGGCTGCAGTTTAAGCCCATTGCTCCTCGTCCTGTCCTCAGAGGCCAAGGGGAGCAATTTTTCTCCCTTCTCCTCCTGGTAACACTCTTTGAGGTGCGTGAAAACCGCTGTCATGTCCCTTCTCAGTCTTCTCTTTTCTGAGCTAAACAAGCCCGGTTCTTCCAGTCGTCCCTCACAGCTCATGTTCTCTGGACCCTTCATCATTCCTGCTGCTCTTCTCTGGGCCTTCTCCAATTTCTCCCCATCCCGCTTGAAATATGGGGCCCAGAACCAGACACAAGACTCCAGCTGAGGCCTAATGAGCGCTGAGTAAACGGAAGAACAACTTCTCCTGTCTTGCTCACACACTCCTGTTAAAGCCTCCCAGAATCACACTTGCTTCTTTTGCATCCGTGTCAGGCTGTTGACTCGCACTCAGCTTGTGGCCCACTCTGAGCCCTCCATCCCTTCCCGCAGCACTGCTTCCGAGACAGTCGCTTCCCATTCTGTGCGTTGGAAGCTGGTTGTCCCTCCCTAAGTGGAGCACTTTGCATTTGTCCTTCTTACGCTCCATCCTCTTTACCTCAGGCCAATTCTCCAGTCTGTCCAGATCGTTTTGAATTCTGACCCTGTCCTCCAACACAACCACAGCCCCTCCCAGCTTGGGCTCATCTGCAGACTAAATAAGCGTCCTCTCTCGATGGAGATAGTTAATAGAACTGGCCCCAAAACAGATCTCTGAGGACCCCCCCCCCTTGTTATGCCCTTGCAGCAAGACTGCGAACCATTAATAACCACTCTCTGAGAACGGTTATCCAGCCAGTTATGCACCCACCTTACAGTGGCCCCATCTAAGCTGTATTTGCCTAGTTTATTGATAAGATCATGCGAGACCGTAACAAATGCCTTACTGAACTCTAGGTATTCCACATCCCTTATCCACAAGACTTGTTTGTCCTCTCAAAGAGCTGTCAGATTGGTCTGGCAGGATTTGTTCTTTGCAAATCCACCCTGGCTGTTACCTATCACCTTATTTCTTCCAGATGAATCCCTTAATTAGTGGTTCCATTATCTTTCCCGGCACAGAAATTAAACTGACTGGGCTGTAATTCCTGGTTTGCTCTTATTCTCCCTTTTATAGCTGGGCACCATGTTTGCCCTTTTCCAGTCTTCTGGAATCTTTCCCACCTTCCAGGACTTCTGAAAGATGGTCGCTAACGGCTCCGATACCTCCTCTATCAGCTACTTGAGTAGTCTAGGATGCATTTCATCAGGCCCTGGTGACTTGCAGACATCTAACTTCCCTAAGTTATTTTTAACTCATTTATTTTTTTTTTAAATTATATCCTCTAAACCCTCCGCACTTCCCACTAGCATTCACTGTGAGGCATCTCTGCATCAGGCTTCTTGGTGAAGCCAGAAACAAATAAGTCATTCGGCAGCTCTGCTGTTTCCAAGTTTCCTGATTTTGTTTTTCTCCTTCTCACAGAGCAGTGGGTCGACCCTGTCCTCGGTCTTCCTCTTGCTTCTAATGTATTTCTAGAATGACTTCTTGTTACCCTTTATGTCTCTAGCTATTTTGAGCGCGTTCTGTGCCTTGGCCTTTCTAACCTTGCCCCTGCATATCTCTATTGTTTGCATCCTTTGTAATTTCTCCTAATTTCCACTCTTTATCGGACTCCTTTTTGATTTCGAGGTCATGCCAGATTGCCTGGCTCTCTAATGGCCCTGCCCTGGACACAGCAGCCCACTTTCCATCCTGGGCCAGCCTGCTGGGCCCTAGTTTATCCAGGGGGCTCTGGCCAGTTGCGGGGATGGGGAGATGGGACTTGAGGAGTAATGAGCAGCTTGTGTGGGGGGCGCTCAGGCCCCGTGTGGGTCGGTCCCATGGCCGTGGCCCCACAAGCACCTGCTGTCTCCCTCCCCCAGTGGCCATGAACGTGCAGACGGCCGGGCTGGAGATGGACCTGTGTGACGGACTCTTCCGGCAGAACGGCCGCTGCGGCTACGTGCTCAAACCGGCTTTCCTGAGGGATGAGGGGGCTGCCTTTGACCCCCAGGATCCCCAGAGCTGGGCCGGGGGCAGCCTGTGGAGCCTGGCTGTTCAGGTACGCCAGCCTCCCGGAGCCCCCTGGCAAGCAGAGCAGCACCGCGCCCGGCCTGGCAGCCCTGCCTGGGGTCTCTTGCCAGTGGGAGGGGAGGCAATGTGGGGGGCAGGTGCTGGGGGGAGCTCAGCTGGGGACAGGGACATCTCCTCAGGCTGCAGGCTGCAGCCGTGGCTCCGGGCCTGGTGCGGTGTCCCTTGCAGTGTTTGGGTAGCAGCCTGCCCCAAGCCTGCAGAGCTCCCAGCTGCTGGCAGAGCTCCCAGGCAACGCTTCCTCTCATCGGGTGCCTCTATGCACGGAATAAATTTTAAGCGCACTGAGGCACGTACGACGTGCACCACCTCTGTTAACACAGGCTGCCGGCTGGGGGCTCTGCTAACCAGCCGACCAGGATCGCTGCTCCTGGGGCCCGTGGGATGCTGGGTCCCCGCGCTCACAGGCCCTCGCTCTGCCGCGCGGTGTCTCTGCAGGTCATAAGCGGGCAGCAGCTCCCCAAGGTGGCCAGCAGCAAGGCCAGCGCCATTGTCGACCCCTTGGTGCGTGTGGAGATCCACGGTGTCCCCGCCGACCAGGCCAAGCAGGAGACCGCATACGTGGCCAACAACGGTGAGTCCGGCCTGGCCGCCCGAGCCCGCCTCCCCCAGGGCAGCGCCTCCAGCAGCTGGAGGAGCTGGCCCTGGGCCCCCGGGCCCTGACCCCGCCTCTGTCCCTCCCCAGGCTTTAACCCCAGCTGGCGGCAGACGCTGCAGTTCCAGGTGCACGTCCCCGAGCTGGCCCTCGTGCGCTTCGTGGTGGAGGATTACGACAGGATGTCCAGGAACGACTTTGTGGGCCAGTTCACCCTGCCGTTCTGCAGCATCAGAGCAGGCGAGTCCCAGCCCTGCAGGCCATGGCATTGCCAGGGGCCACCCACTGCCAGGGCCGGGGATGGGCAGTAGCTCGCCAGGAGAGCACCCTGGAGCAAGAGCAGGAGCCAAGCCACCCGTGCCTTTCATTGCCCCCCACGGAGAGGGGGCAGTGTGGGGCTAGACAGGTTGGGGCAGCACCACGGCGCTGGGCGGGTCCCGGTCCCGGGGAGCTCCAGGGAGACTGAGAAGGGCATGGGAGAGGGGGCTCCTGTAAGCTGGGCGTGTGGACGGCTGCCCAGGATTGAGGGGCCACCCAGGCGGCAGTGTGTGTTTCTATGGGTGGTGCCCATCGCACATGCCTTGGGGAACACAACAGTTATTCTGCCCATGCATGAAAACAATCAGCGGGAACCCTGGTGACCTCCGGCCTGTTTGGGATGCAGGGTGGGAGAGGCCTGGCCAAGGACGCGTGGGACAAACCAGCAGTGCCAGGGACGTGGGACTCTCGCCGCACTGGAGCAGGGCACGGTGGGGACACTGGGGAGAGGAAGGGGACCTGGCACTGGGGGCAGGTGAAGTCAAGCTGGAGGAATCCCTCCGGAACAGACACCAGGGGAGTGTTGCACGCCCAGGCGGGGGAAGCCCACAGCTCTTCGCCGCTGCTACCTGCCCAGTCAACCCCACCTTGCTGGTGTCTCCTCCGCAGGTTACCGGCACGTCCACCTCCTCTCCAGGGACGGCACGGCCATGTCACCCTCCTCTCTCTTTGTTCACGTCCGAATCATGGAGCTCCCGCGCCCCGACTAGGAGCTGAGGGGGTCACGCCAGCCACTCCCCAACCCCCCCCGTTAACGGCCCTGCCCCGACCGCTGCTGGAGAGAAGCCACCAGGCCGAGGGGCTGTAGAGCCGGCTGCTTCGCACGATGCCTGTTTTCTTTCTCAGCCGGTGGTGACCACTGGGGGCTGCTGCTATTTTGTGCCCGCTGGGTGGCCCAGAGCTCAGCCAGGCTGGGAGGCAGGAGCCCACCCCCCATCTCATGGCTCCGACGTGGGTTTGGGTGCCTGCTCTGTGCCTGGGCCTCTTCTAGTGCCGGCAGTACACAGCGGGCAAAGACCGTCACCTCTCGCAGCTGCCCTTGTCCCTCAGCCCACTGCTGCCTGGGGCATTCGCTGCCCGAGGTGCTCATTGGCACCCGGCCCCGGGTCTCAGGCCAGGCTGTAACCGAAGCTGCGGCCCAGGCCCCTGGCTGCTCTCCTGTCCCGCACGCGCGTCCCAAGCTGGCCGTGGGCAAACAGCACAGCAAGAGCATCCTCCTGGGATCCGGCGCGCAACGGATCCTCTGCCCAGCCAGCCAGGAGCTTGGGCCGGACAGGGCCCCAGGAGGGGACTCCTACGCTGCTGGCTCCCCACTAGTAACGTGCTCCCCATTGCTGGGACTTCTCTGCTCCTGTACCTGCCCTGACCGCAGGGGGCCCAGGTGAGACAGGCCCCTCCAGCCCTGAGGCAGACGCCCCAGTGGGCTGCCGCTGGTCCAGCAGCGGGTAACTTGCTAGGTCGGAGCAGAGCAGAGCAGCGGGCAGCAGAGCCGCTGTCTGCAGACCCGGCCCGAACGCAGGCCCAGGGCAGCGCAGTTCTGCGCGGTCGCGAATCCAGCTGACCTCTGGCCTTGCTGGAGTCTGAAGGCCAGGAGCAAAGTCCCTGAGAGAGCCCCTGGGAACCACCCGGGCAGGAAGCTGCAGCCACCTCCCCTCCAAGCCCCCGTCCCAGCTCCTGCTTTGTGCTGGTGTTTGTAATGTGGCTTTATGGGCTGGGCATGGACCCCGCGGCCCTACGGACTGGGATGAGCTGCCCCGAGCTGCTCCAGCCTCGCACCACCAGGGAGGCCCAATAAAGAAGAGGCCGGTTACAAATCCAGAAGTTGGGCGTGGCAGTGGCTTTTTTGGCGCATGTAACCAAAAGGGAGAAGCGTCAGTACGGAGGGGGGAAGTGGGGGCCCCACGGGCTGTGAGAATCACAAGAACACAGTGGAAGGGTGTCGAGGGAACACAGGAATGGCAGAGTGAGAGCCTAAGAATGGCCACCCTGGGTCAGCCCCTAGGTCCAGCTCGTTCAGGATCGTGGCTGCCAACGGAGGCTAATGCCAGGTGCCCAGAGGGCAGAACAGACCAGGGAATCAAGTGATCCCTCCCCTGGTGCCCGTTCCCGGGAGGGGGTGATGGTGTGGGAACAGCACCACATGGGAAAAGAAAGCACAGAGTCGAACACAGCTCAGTCTTCACAAAGCAAACCAGCAGTCCCAGGCCCATTGCAAAGACAACCACAAGAACGTATTCGGCGAAGAGCTTTGGGGGGCAGACCCACTGCTCCCGTACCGGAGAGAGAGCTGTGCTGGAAAGGGCAGGCCAGAGTGATAACACAGAGATCCAAAAACCGGAAATAAAATCTGACCGCTCAGATACATAGGACGGAGGGAGGGTGAAGGGGAGAGAAGTACCGAGCGTCCTGCCTTCGGTAGTAATTCTCTCCCCTCCCACCTCTGTCCTATCTATCGGCTCTGCCAGTTTTACGTCAGGTTTTTGGATCTCTGCTGTAACCCTGTCCTGCCCTTTCCGGTCCGGTGCTCTCTCTGGCCCCGGAGCAGTAACTATAAACAGGTGGAGATACACATCTCAGAGCTGGAAGGGACCTTGGCAGGTCATTGAGTCCAGTCCCCTGCCCTCTTGGCAGGACAAGCACCAGCCCTGACCGATTTTTTTTTAAATCTATTTTCCCCAACCCCTCACTAACCTCCTTGAGGGCTGAGCTCACACCCTGGGCTGAGCAGCCCAATGCTCAACCAATGAGCGATCCCCCCCCCATGAAAGCTCATCACCTAAAAAGTTATTTTGTTAGTTTTTTCCGTGGCCCGGGACTGCTGGTTTGCTTTGCTGGGATACAGAGGAACACGGCTCCTCCCTGTCACTAAACCTTCAGTGACTGCAGTCGTACCCCAGAAGCTCCATGGATAGTGACTCCATGCCTGGCCAGCGAGAGCAGAGCCGGCCCAGTGCCTGGCCAGGACAGCGACACTGACCGAAGGACTCAGGGAGACGAGAGAAGCTACAAGAGACGACCCGGGGACGAGGGACCTCCTAGCCCCATGGCGGCTGGGTGCCTGGCCCTAGCACGGGCCAAGAGAGAGACTGCGCCATGGGGCAGCTGGGCACCTCTTCCTTTGGCCCTGCTGGCGCTCAGGGTGGGCTCCCAGAGGCACTAGAGCTGAGCAGCTTGGCAGCCGTGCCCACCCTGTTGCTCAATGTGACACCTCTGGGGTGGGGTGGGGGGAGATACCGGGGCAAGGCTGATAAAGCAGCTGGAGTTAGCCAGGGGACAGCCGCAGGTCAGCACTGCAGCTCTAACGCTCTTCTCATAGGCCCAGTTCCAGTCCCCTGCTGCCCAGAGACTGCGCCGTGTGCCTGCGGGGGGCACTGCGCTCTGCTCACGCCCCCGGGAGCTCACCCCAAAACAGGGCTCAACCAAACCTCCAGGAAGGGTGGGGGGCCTGGGAAGGCCAGACTGGGGTGAGCCCCTCTGCACAGCTCAGCCGACTCCAGCAGGCAGGAAGGGCACTGGGGCGGGTGAGTCACTCTCTCTCCTGTGAAGAGGAGGGGAAGGGTGGATGGTCTCTCCACCATGCAAACCCCAAGCGGCTTGCACGTTACCACGGTTCCAGCCCTCCCAGAGCACGAAGCTCCGCTGCCGAGGAACTGACCCTCCCTCCCCTGCCATGCGACTGCCTCTTCTGTGGAATGTGGCTGCCCGGTAACACCCCCCCAGCAGCTGCAGGCAGGGCAAGAGGAATCACACCCCCAAGTCCGGCTGCAGGGAGCGTCAGTAGTAGCAGGAAGTTGGCTGGGGCAGGGAGGCGAGGTTCGTCAATGCCCTAAGAGCCCTCCAGCTGCTCAGCGCCTGGCGCTGTCTCGGAGAGGCTCCCCACCTGGCTGGGAAACCTTTGGGCAGGGCTGACCCAGCCGGGGCTGCAGACCCCATCGCTGGCTGGGAGACAGGCCCTGCCGAGTGCCGACCTCAGCAGCACTACAAACTCAGGTTTGGGCTCTGCCAAGCACCAGCCTGCCTGGGCCTCGGTTTCCCCCCGCGCGGAGCCACGGGTGAGCTGCGGTGCGCTCTACGGCAGGCGAGGCGACCTGACGAGCCCTCTCCCGGGCTGGGCCAGGGTTTGAGCTGAGCTGGAAAAGAGGTGAAAGATACAGCGCACGAAATCCAGCCGCTACCCGCCCCCAGAGCGCTGCAGCCAGGGCTGCCGTCGAGCCTGGAACCGGACCAGGGCCCCTTCGCGTTTCAGCCTCGCAGCGTTAACCAAACCCTCCCAGCTGGACAACCCGGTAACTTCAGAGCCTGCCGGGCTCGTGGCTGGGGGTGGGGGCTCCTCCAGGGAGAACCACCGGCCCCTCTGCACAGCCTCGGCGTGTGGCCCACCCTCCCTCCGGCCCTGCTTGCCTCTGAAAGCCTCCTCAGCAGGAAACGGCTCTTCCCGCCCTGCCAGCCTGGCAAGAGGGCCACTGCGGCAGAAGCGGCTCACGCCACCGGGAGGGGGACACCCAGTGCCGCGGAGCCCAGCCGTATGGGCCCTGAGCATCCCCAAGGGCTGGACGGTGCGTGCAGCAGCCGGGGGACCCCGGCGGGGGAAGGGAGCCGACGGCGCGAAGGAGGGAGCCCATCCCAGTTAGAAACGAGAGTCCCTTTATACATCCCCTATACACACCGGCACGCCTTAGAAGGGGCCCGCGGCTGCGGCGTGCCAGGCCCGGTGCAGGCAGGGGGGGCCGGCCTCTCTCCAGCCTGGCTAGCCCTGCGCCGCCGGCGGGGGCCCCCCCCCGCCTTCCGGCTTGGCGGGCTCCAGCTGGACGTCATGCAGGTGCAGCGTGGGGGCGCTGGTGTCCTTGCCCACCCCCTGGCTGAGGTCGCCGGGGCCGCGGTCGGGGTGGTGCCGCTGGATGTGCTTGACGACCTGGAACTTCTGCTTGGCCTTGTAGGGGCAGTGGCGGCAGAAGAAGGGCAGCTGGTTGGTGTGGGTGAGGAAGTGGTGGCGCAGGCCGGCCGCCCAGCGGAACCCGCGTCCGCACACGTTGCACACGTAGGGCTTCTCCTCGCTGTGCTTCTTCAGGTGGGTCTTCAGCAGGAAGCGGGTCTTGAAGGCCTTGCCGCACTGCTCGCAGATGAAGGCGCGGGCCTCGCGGTGCCGTGTCTCCCGGTGGATGCGCAGCGCGTCCGCCCGGTTGGTGCGGTACGGGCACTCGTCACACTGGTAGGGCTTGAGGCCTGCGGGGGAGACGCAGCCGCTCGCCGGGGCAGGGGGACTGGCCAGGGCGCGCTGGCTTGGGCTCCCCGGGGCTGCCCGGCCACTAGGGATCCAGCCCACGGGGCTCTCTCCCCCGGCCGGCAGCAACAGGCAGGCCCGGCATTCCCGTGCCAGCACCAGGCCGGCTGGTGCTCCCCACCCCGGGAAGCTGGGGGTCTGGTGCCCCCTGCACGGCTCTGCCGGCGGCCTTGGAAAAACCAGGCTGCTCGCTCCCTGTGCGCCAGCCCCAGCTAAGTCCCTGCCCCACCGCCGCTGCCTCCTGCCCACGGGCACCCCGCCCCCAGGGCGCAGCCCCTGCCCGGGCGGCCCTGCTCAGAACAGGCGCAGGAGCAGCCACAGAAGGATTCAGCACCCAGCGGGCCGCTCGCTGATTTCCCAGGGGCACCAGGGGAGAGCAGAGCCCTGAGAGGAACAGCCCTGCTCCAGTCCCGGCAGGGCCCAGCCATGGGGGCTGCCTCCCCCCCCCGGCACTCACCTGTGTGCTTGGTCATGTGATACTTCAGCTGGTTCACCCATTTGCACTTGTAGCCGCAGTCGGGACAAAGGTATTTCCGCTCCTCCTTATGGATTCGCATGTGGTACTGGAGAGAGCAGCAGAGGCAGCAGTGACTGGGCTGCGAGCCGGGAGCCTGGGGTTGTCTTCCCATCTCTGCCACCAGGCGAGCAGGAGCAAGTCATGGCTCTGTGCCTCAGTTTCCCCACCTGTACCATGTGGGCCACGATCCTGACTTCTTTGGCAAGGCACTATCAGCTCTACGCTCGACAGGCCCAAGGTGAGCGCTCGGGATCACCAGCAAGGACACCGGGGGCTGGGCGTTTTCTGCACCAGGCTCTTGGCTCGGGGTCCCCCCAGCAGGCTCTGGGCACGCTGTCCAGCCTCGCTCCCCTTGGGCTAGCGACAGGCCAGGTGGTTAGAGTAACGCTGAGCGCCTGCCCCGGCCAAAGCACCGGGCGGGCATTAACCAAGGCTGCCCAGGCCTTCGCATGCTGAGGGGGTGCAGGAGAGCCGCCGGCCACCGCGCAGGGCAGCTGCGAAGAGGCTGCGGGCGGGGAGGAGGGGGAATCCCCCCAACACCAGAACTTGGGACTTCCCGGCTCCCAGCACTCAGCTCGGTCCCCTAGGCTGGGCTGCCTCCTTACGCCTGTGCAGCACTGTCTCCTCCCCATCTCCAGGCCGCCCAGGGGAACCTCCTGCTCCCCGGCACAGGGACACGCCAGCCCCTGCTGGGGTCTCCCCGTCCCCAGCGGCGCCCCAGGGCTCTCCCTCCTTCCTTGCCCCAGGAGCAGGGGGCCGGCTCTCACCTTCAGGCGCGACGGGTCGGCACAGGCGTACTTGCACAGGTGACACTTGTACGGCTTCTCGCCGGTGTGGATCCGGCTGTGCCACGTGATCTTCTGCTTGTTCTTGGTGGTGTAGGCGCAGTCGGCGCACTTGTACAGGCGGGTGCCCCCGTGGCCCTTGACGTGGTGGTCGAAGACCAGCTGGTGGTGGCAGGCGAAGTCGCAGAAGGGGCACTTGAGCGGCCGCTCCTGGGCCCCGGCGGGCTCGTGCCGCTCCACGTAGTGCCGGACGAGCTGCTGGCGCTCCCTGGCGGCGAAGCTGCAGCGGTCGCAGCGGTGGCTGAAGTGCAGCGGCTTGTGCTCCTCCAGCGCCTCCCGGCTGGCGAAGGTCTCCTTGCAGGCCCCGCACTCCAGCTGGGGGTGCTGCTTCCGGGCGTGGCACCGCAGCGTGGCTCGGCTGTGGCACACGAAGCCGCAGCGGGGGCAGCGGTGGGCGGCCTTCTCCTCGTGCCGCCGCAGGGCGTGCTGCTTGAGGGCCGTCTCCGAGCTGAAGCGGGCCTCGCAGCGCCCGCAGCGGAACCGCAGCTCCCCGCGGTGGCAGCTGTTGACGTGGCGGGTGATGTCGTTCTGCAGGTAGCCGCTGTAGTCGCACAGCGGGCAGAAGTGCGTGGGCGTCTTCTCGTGCACCCGCAGCCGGTGCAGGCGCAGCTTGGAGTTGGTGCCGAAGGTCTGGCTGCAGACGCCGCAGGCGATGCGGCCCACCCCGGTGTGCAGCGACTCGTGGGCCTCCAGCCGGTAGCGCCGCGTGGTACTGAACTCGCAGTAGAGGCACCGGTGGGGCTTCACGCCCTCGTGCTTGATGAAGACGTGCTGCTGCAGGCAGCGGGCCTGCTTGCAGGTGAACTCGCACTGCCGGCACTGCAGCGGGGGCCGCTGGCGGTACTTGCGGTGCAGCTTGCGGTGCAGCCGCAGGGCGCCGGCCGCCTTGCAGGTGAAGGGGCAGGCGGGGCAGCGGAGCTCGGCCGGCGGGACGCACCCTCGCTTCTTGTGCGTCTGCAGGGCCCGCTCCTGGTGGCAGGTGAAGGGGCAGGCGGGGCAGGCGAAACGCTGCCTCTGGCGCCGGCCAGCCGGGCCTGTCTCTCCGCCGCCCGGAGCTGCTCTTTCCTCCGCGGGCCGGGCAGGAGCGCCGCCTTCCTCCGGGGGCGGCCGGGGGCAGGCCGGCTGGCTGTGCTTTGCCGAGCGGTGGCCTTGCAGGGCCCGCCTGGACCGGAAGGCCTCCGAGCACAGGGAGCAGCGGAACGGCTCCAGGCCCCGGCACCCATCTTCCACGTGGGAGCTGATGGTGGAGAGCCGGGAGCAGACGAACGAGCAGGAGTTGCAGTGCAGCTTGCCCTGCTCCAGCCGGTACCTCTCGGGCGGGGAGGGGCTCTGGGCTTCCTCCGCTTGGGCCTGGTCTCCCGGCACTCGCAGCTCTGCCGCCGCCAGGGGCTCAGAGGCTCCCTCCAGGCCCTCGCCGGGGGCTGGGCTGCCCGTGGGCGGCGCCTCGGGGCCGGGGCTGCTGGCGGAGGGTGTTTTCACAGGCCCTGCCCCAGGGCTCCCAGGGGGCTGGGCAATGCCGCTCACGTCACCTTCCTGTGGGTCCTGCCCCTCGCCTGCCGCTGCCCCCCCTGCGCCGCCGGCGGGCTTGAGAGGCTTCTTCTTTCTCAGGAGCACGGGGCACTTCTTCAGGAGGTGAGTGTTGAGCCCCCGCTGCTGCTTAAAGCTGGCACCGCACTCCCGGCACAGCAGCGGGGACCTGCGGCCCTGGCAGCCGGCTCGCAGATGCAGGGCCAGGGCCTTCTCCTTGCGCGTGAGGTACGAGCACCTCTCGCACTTGAAGAGCTGGTTCTCTGACTGAACCACCAGCATCTGCACCCTCCCCTCCAGGACCAGGGTCTCCGCTTGCTCCTTGTCCTGCCTCCGCAGAGCCTTCAGGGCCGACTCTGCCTGCGGCCCTGCCTTGGCCTCGGCGCACGGGGAGGCCTGATCTTCAGGGGCTGGGCAGTGGCTCTGCGCCGCTGGCTTTCTGGCGCTAAGCCAGGCCTCCTGCACGCCGGCCTCTGGGGTGGCGTCGCTGTCCGTGCTGCGCAGGTTGGAGCAGAGCCCAGAGGAGCCATCCTCAGGCCCCGGGGATGCGTCCTGAGCCGGGCTCTCATCTGCCCTCGTGGCACAGGCCACGCCGCCAGCGCTGCCCTGCAGCCTCCCCTGCCCCGGGACCTCCGGTTCTTCCTCGAAGTCAGGGACATCTTCCAGCCCGTTGTCGCTCTCCTCCAGGCCCCGCGTGCTCAGGATGCCGCAGGCAGGGTCCTCGCCGCTCAGGGCGTCGGTGCTCTCCGGCCGGGCTGCCAGAGGCTCGCTGGCCATGCCCCCCAGCGGAGGGGCCGCCAGGACGTTCAGCGTCTCCAAGTGCAGCAGGCAGCCTTCGCCAGGGTCCTCCAACGCCCCCGGGGAAGAGCTCTGCACCCGGGACTCGCCCAGGGGGCCAATGTCGGTGGCAGGACCCCTCTCGTCCTCGGCCAGTCCTCGCCCTAGCTCAGCGCCGCCCAGTGGGGTCCCGCCGAAAGCCAGCTGAGCAGGCTCTCGCGGGGCGGCCGAGGCCAAGGGCTCGCTCTTGGGCCAGGGCTCCTTCCCGGCGGGGGAAGGGCTGGAGTCGGCGCTCAGAGCCGCACTGAGGTCGGAGGCCAGCAGCGCGTCCGCCGAGCGGCTCTCCAGAGCCTTGCTGGCGTAGCGCTCCAGCCAGCCCTTGTCGCCAGGCACGTAGCCGTGCGCCTTGCGCTTGTGGAAGAAGAGGCTGGTGTTGCTGAAGGTGCAGTAGGAGCAGAGGGCACAGCGGAACTCCTTCTGCTTGGTGTGCTTGCAGTTCTCGTGGTTGAGCAGGGCCTGCTTGTACTTGGTCTGGTAGCTGCAGTAGCGGCACTGGAAGACGGGCACCTGGTAGTCCTGGGAGTGCTTCGCCTGCGCGTGCTTCTGCAGCTCGTACTTGCGCTTGCAGGCGAAGCCGCACACCTCGCAGATCAGGCTCTTGCCCTGGTGCCGCAGCTTGTGGCTGCTCAGCTGGTCCGCCCGGTGGCAGCGGTACGAGCACTGGTTGCACTGGTACCTGCCAGGGACAGGGGAGAGGGTCAGGGGGCTGCAGCACGCACCAGGGTCTGCCACGGGGCAGCTCCCTCCCCAAAGGGGGACAACCACCCAGGGGGATTTACTACCCTCTGGAGCGGTCTGCCGGGGACCTCTGCGCTGCTCTGCTCTCTAGCCTGGGACCCCACCTTCCTGGGCACAGCTTCACAGGCTCCCTCTCCCCTTCCTGCCCGGCAGGCTGAGGTTCACCCTCCCCAGTCCGGAGGCCTTGGACCTGGGCTGGGCTTACCACCACTGTCCTTCAGCCGGTCCGAGCCAGCGGCAGTGCCGTGCGACATGCGCAGTCAGGAGCTGAGCAGGCCAGGGCTCAGCTGAGCACTGATAAATCCAGGGCTGGGACCCGTCTGGCTCCCTCGTGCATTAGCACTGTGAGGACGGGCGCTAGGGTTATCAGACTTCACTGCGTGCCTCTGTGTTGTGAGCCTCCGTGACCGAGGCAGTCACCAGGCACGAGACACGAACTCGTGTGAGCAGCTGGTCTCCAACACAGCGTTATGTCCTTCCTGGCCACAACGGCCTTTCCGCACCCGCTAGAGTCTCGTAGGACACCCAAGCGGACAAAAAAGCTGGTTGTTCTGCTCTCCCTTGTGTGATAAGGAGACAGACAAGTGGATTCCTCCCCTCAGCCAAGCTCAGAGCATGTGGCAAGAGGGAGATAAAACCTCCAGCAACAGCACGTAGGGGGATCTCTGCTGCCTGGAATTGGACATGTAGGTTTCTAGGTATAACCCAGAGATCCCCAGCTGCTGAGCCTGGCTTAGCCCTAACTATCATGCAGTGCCTGCTTATCAGAGAGGTTTTCTTGTTGCGCATTTGCCTGTGTGCGATCGCTGCCCTAACCCCCTCCCTCATCTCCTCGTCCGAGAGAACACACCTGGCTGGAGCGGACCACAGGACTGGTTACAAGCGTTGTGTTTTGGTACGGTGACCAGATCTCCCTCTCCCAAAGCCGGGACAAGGATTATATAGGGGGTGGGGGGCAGCTCCTCCCGGCCCCACCAAGCCCCAGGGAGCCAAGAAGGAGGCGACAGCTCCCAGCTGTCCCCCGGAGCCCCAGGGAGGCGGCAAGCGTCGGCGAAGGGGCGGCCCCCAGCAGTCCCCAGGATCCCAGGGAAGTGACAGGGATGCAGCAGCCAGCCACACTCTCCCGGCTTCCCCAAGGCTTGGGGAAGTGACCTACCGCTCTCCGGCCCGCAGCCGCTAGAGGAAAAGTCAGCGGGGGGAGACATGGGACAATTCGTCCCTTTTCAAAAATAAATCAGGAGGCATTTTGGCGTCCCAAATACCGGACGGTCCCACCAAACATGGGGGAAGAGCCAAGGTGCAATTGATAACAAGAAGTCCTGGGCACCTTATAGACTAACAGATATTTTGAAGCGTGAGATTTCGTGGGCAAAGACCCACCTCCAAAAGATCTGTCAGTCTCTGCGGCGCCCCAGGACTGCTTGCTGTGTTTGAAGATACAGACTAACTCGGCTCCCCCTCTGCTACTTGGCGCAACTGATGGGAGACAACCTAGTGGTCCTTTGGGGCAGGGAATCCTCAGACTGCTGTGATTTGTGGTGTGAGGAACCAGCTACCACAGAGACGCAGACCAGGGAACCCGAGGGCTCGGTCTGGGGGCGGGGGGGGGGGGCGCAGACAGACAGACAGACAGGGGAGCCCAAGGGCCCAGTCTGGGGGCGAGGCAGACAAACACAGACAGGCAGGCAGCCGGGGGAACCGAGGACTCAGTCTGGGGGTGGGACAGACAGACAGACAGACAGACCTGGGAACCCAAGGGCCCAGTCTGGGGGCGAGACAGACAGACAGACAGACCGGGGAACCCAAGGGCCCAGTCTGGGGGCAGGGCAGACAGACAGACAGACCAGGGAACCCAAGGGCCCAGTCTGGGGGCAGGGCAGACAGACAGACAGACTGGGGAACCCAAGGGCCCAGTCTGGGGGCAGGGCAGACAGACAGACAGACCTGGGAACCCAAGGGCCCAGTCTGGGGGCAGGGCAGACAGACAGACAGCCGGGGGCACCCAAGGGCCCAGTCTGTGATTCTGTGGTTAAGCTGTTACGGTGCCTAAGGAGCTCACACCTGGTGACTGGTTAGTGCAGTTTCAGCCTAGAGCTCGGAGCCAAGCTGGGGTGCACGTCCAGCTTCCAACCGGCCTGCCCTGGGGTTGGCCCCCCGCACGGAGTCATTCGAACAGCGGTACGCGCTGTGCTGGCCATGCCCTGACCGGCCATGAGGTGGACGTGTACCTAGGCCCAGAGGGCCAGCAAGCAGAGCGCCAGCCCCTGAGCCAAAGGCAGCCTCCGCGGCAACTGCTGGGAACCCCAGGACCCTCCCTGAGCTGCAATAAACGGAGCAGGCTGCCGCTGCCCCACGCCTGCCCCCCTCGGCACCTTCAGAGCCAGCCCGGGACCAGCCCGGCCTTGCAGGTCAGAGGCAACATCAGAGACAGGGCCCCTGGAGAGCTCGGAGCTAGGCCACCGGCCTGCCCTCTTCCCGGGGCCCTGGCAGGGAAGGCGAGAGGAGCCGACTCGCCCTCGCTGCAAGGGGGGAGCCGGAGGCACGCACCTGAGGTCCCCGGTGTGCTTTCTCATGTGCACGGTCAGGTAGTGCTTCCACTTGGTGACGTACCCGCACTCGGTACACATGTAGTTCTTGTCGCTGGAGTGGGTGAGCATGTGCTTGGACAGGTAGCTCACGTCCCGGCAGGTGAAGTCACAGCGCTCACACTTGTGAGGCTTCTCCCCTGGGAGAGGAGAGGAGAGAAAGCGCCGGTCGGAGAGAGGCCACGATTCCCGCCCCCCCCAACCCACACGCCATGGAGGTGGCAGGGCAGAGGGGTGGGAGAACACAGGCAGCTGGATGTGCCCCAGGGAGGTGGCCACGGATCTAGCCAGAGGCTCCGTGTTACAAGCTCTGCAGCCCACGAGGAACCTCTTCGAGCCCAGGCAGCCCCCTCCTGGCATCTTGTGGGCGATACAGGGGATACACCACCACTGCTCCTCCTGGCCAGCGGGTGACGGGGCTCTGTCCGCCAGCCCCACCCGTAGTTGTGCGAGGCCACTGCGAAAAGGCACCAGGTCTCACCCTTTGTGTGACGCTGCGGTCACCTTGGCTCCAGAGAGAACCCGCCCGCATCCCGCCCCTCTCCCCAGAGCTCAGCTCTCTCAGGTCTGGCACTGCCCTGGGCGGCAGAGCTGCCGGGGGACTCTGCTCATCCCTGTGGGATGGGAGCCGGCAGGCCTCCACGGTCAGGCCTGGCAAGAGCCATACAAAGAGCTGGTGGCTATGCCCTGGTATTCTGCCCCCCAGGGGTAAAATCTGCCTGCTTAAGGGACTTCCCAGGACTACGGAGCAGGGAACTGACCCCAGGAGCCCTGACTCCCAGTCCCCACTCCCTCCTAGAGCCAGGAACTGACCCCAGCAGTCCTGACTCCCAGTCCCCACTTCCTCCTAGAGCCAGGAACTGACCCCAGCAGTCCTGACTCCCAGTCCCCACTGCTCTAACCATTAAATCCCAGTTCCTGGCTCTGGGAGGGAGTGACCCCAGGAGCCCTGACTCCCAGTCCCTGCTGCTCTAACCATTAAGTCCCCTCCCAGAGCCAGGAACTGACCCCAGGAGCCCTGACTCCCAGTCCCTGCTGCTCTAACCATTAAGTCCCACTCCCTCCCAGAGCCAGGAACTGACCCCAGGAGCCCCGACTCCCAGTCCCTGCTGCTCTAACCATTAAGTCCCACTCCCTCCCAGAGCCAGGAGCCCTGACTGCCCCATGCTCTAACCACTAGGTCACACTCCCGCCCAGTGGAGCAGCGGGGGAGGGGAGCGGCGAGGCGGGCGCTGGGCGACTCACCCGTGTGCAGCAGCATGTGGCGGATGAGCACCCGCTTGTGCGCCGTGGCGAAGCCGCACTCGGCGCACTTGTGGATTTTCTCGTGGGCGTGCATCTTGCCCATGTGGTCGTGGAACTCCACGGGGTTGAAGGTGGCGTAGGGGCAGAAGCCGCACTGCAGCCGCTCGCTGCCGGGGTGCCCCTGCCGCTTGTGCTTGCGGAAGACGTGCTTGTTGGAGCAGGCGAAGTCGCAGTGCTGGCAGTGGAAAGCGTAGTGCGTTTTGCGGTGGGCTTCCATGGCCTCCGGCGTGCCGAAGAGCAGGGAGCAGGCGTGGTACTGGCACTCCACCGCCTTGATGCCGTGGGCCTCCTTGAGGTGGCGGACGAACTCCTTGCGGTCTTCGGTGCGGTACCCGCAGTCGCCCTGGAAGCAGCTCAGCCGCTTGGGCTCGGCCTTGTGGGTCTTGAGGTGCTCCTTGAGCGCCTGGCTGAGCCGGAAGGTCTCCGAGCAGACGGGGCAGGCGTAGACGTCCGAGTAGAAGTTGGAGATGTCCTCGTGCATGCTGGCCATGTGGCGGTTGAGGGCGTTCTTCTCCACCGAGCTGTAGGGGCAGAGGGGGCAGCGGTGCGCCTTCTCCCCCGTCTCCCGCATCAGGTGGATTTTCAGCTTGCTCTTGCTGGTGAAGTACTTGTGGCAGTTGGGGCACTGAAGGCTGGGGTCCGGGAAGTGCAGGTGTAAGTGCTCCACCAGGTGCGTCCGCTTCTTGAAGCACCGTTTGCACTCCGGGCACATGTGGGTTTTGAAGAGGTATTCGGAGCCCTCGGCTACGTCCCCTGCAAAGGAAACCGGCCCTGCTCAGCCTGCAGCCTGCCACAGGCATGGACGGCTGCTGCAAGAACCTCTCTGCCACAGGTCCCTGGGGATGGGAGGCGCCACGGTGGGAGCCTGGGAGTCGTGGCTGGCCAGGAAGCCCCAGGGGGAAGTGCTGCCTTCCTGCCCGCAGCCTGTGCTCAGCTGGGCAATGCATGCAACCGAGGACCCTGGCAGATCGCTCCTGGGGAGCGAGCCAGAGTCTCAGCCGCACCTCACCAGCAAACAAGCTGCTGCCTGCAGACCCCTGGACCACAGTGCAACCTGGGGAGCATCTCCGTGCAGGACTCTAGCCAATGTCCGCCTCCAGCAGGCTGGGGCCCGGCTGAGCAGGTGACTGGGCCAGGCACCTGACAGCCACCTGTCCCACAGCCAGCAGGGGCGCTAGTACCCGCTCCTCTCGCGCTGCGCTGGTTTGCGCCAGGAAGGACCAAGGGAGGCCTACGCGTCTCTAGGTGTTCTGCGCCCAGAGGGGGCCATTTGCCCGTCTCGTCTGAGTCCTGCAGAGCCCAGCGACTCACATCGACCTACAGCACCTCCCAGCCTGGCCGCGCTAAAGCGCCGAGAGCTGGAGCCCCTGCCCCTCCCCACGGAGTCCGTTCCGGGGTTCAGCACCCTCTCGGGGGGAGCAATTTGTGCCTCGCTTCTCCCTGCAGGTGGCCGTCTGCAGCTCCCCAGATGCACCACTCACAGGCGCCAACCCCGGCCAGCGCGGCTTTCACTCCCAGATCCAGAACAGCTCCTGGGGCTGGGTTGCCTGGGGGGCCAGCCAGCCCCGCTCACTTCTCTGCGGCGAGGATCCCGGCCGCCTTCCGGCACATGGCGCGGCAGCAACCACTGGCTCCTCTGGGGTTTCTTTGTTGGCCTGGCCCAGCTCGTGCTCTGAGCGGTCCCCTCGGGCCCATGACTTGAGCTGTCACACCCAGGCTCTTGTCAGCTGCCGAAGCTAGTGGCATAGCCAAGCGAAGCCCAGCGGGACACTCCTGGGCAGGACTCTGCTGCAGCTCACGGGGGGCGGACCCCTCCCGGGCCTTAGCATGGCTTGGCTCCATTTTAGCACATGCAGCCAAGCCTTGCTGTTCACCGAAGTACCCAGCCTCACCTCACACAGCAGTCACTCCTGCATATGCCTGGTCTGAGGCGCACTGCCTGGGCCTGTGTTACTAGCGCCAGCGTCGCCTTTGTGCCTGCTACAAGACAGTGTAAAAGGAAGGCCCCATCGGTCCCCACCCCAAATCATCCCCAAGCCTCCCGTAGCCCCCGGGCTCCATGTGTGCCGGCAAGCGAAAGGTTCGACGGCCGGCTCCCGGAACGGTGCCTGGCTCACGTGTGAGCGAACCAAGGACTCTACCTCTGAACTGCTGGGCCTGAGGGGCCTCGGCCTTCTCGGGACCCGCCGTCCCAGCTCCTTTAGTTTCTGCCTCACAGGCGCTCTCCTCCTCTTCCTCCTCCAGCCACTCATCACCTGCGCTCTCCTCCTCTTCCGACATTTGCTGAGCCTCGTCAGGTGCTGCCCCCTGGCCAGCCGCCGGCTCTGCTGCTTCCCAGCAGGTCTGAGCGAGGGAATTCTCTGCCTCCTCGGCAGCTTGAAAGAGAAAGGGAAGAGTTAATCCTCTTTGGGACCAGACAAATGCATCCAGCCCCTGCCTGCGGCCATGCCAAAGCCCCAAACCTCAGCTCTTGGCAGGAGCCTCAGGGCCACTCTTAGCGAGCTAGAACAGAGCTGAGCGCTGCCCTCCTCGGCTTTAGCACAGGCCTACGGCTCCAAGCACGGGCATGCAGGCCAGCCAGGCTGCTCCGTGCAGCTGGAGTGCTGCATGCTGGGACTTGTAGTCTCCATGTGCCGCTCGCTTGGCTGAGAGCCCAGACGGGATCGCTGCCGTCCATTCCCTCCCAGGAGACGGCAGCAGACCTGGGAATTCGGGGTCGTTAGCAGTTTATCCCCCCAGAGGAGGCTCAGCCCAGCAGCAGCACCTCCTTTTCAGGGAGGACGCTTCAGGTAGGGGCAGCATGAGCCCTGCCAGCGCCAGAGCCGAGGAGGGAGCTGCGCTCTCAGAGCTCAGTGCTCAGGGACCCAGCAGTCCCAGCCAGACCTGCACCCTGGAATCTTCCCTTCCAGGCTCCTGGGCTTCTCTTGCAGCAAGGGGGCACGCACATCCCACTGGCCGGTGGGGACAGAGGCACACAACATTCAGCCCTGCTGCAGCACCTGCCCCCTGCTTTGTGGGTGCTGAGCCCCACTGGCACCCGCCCCGGGACATGGGGCAGGAACTTCACGCCCGTTTCCAGCTGAGGACCCTGAAGCATGAGGGGGAAGCCAGTTGTCCAAGGCCCCAGTGAGTCAGTGGCAGAGCTGGGGGAAGGGTACAGGAGTTCTCCCTGTCTTCTACCCCAGCCACTGAGCAGCACTGAGGCCTCACCCACCTGCCTCTGGGGAGAGGAGCCCCCTCTCTACTGACGGACACTGCAGAAGGGGCCTGCTGCCTGCCCCCAATCACCAGGAAGTCACCCCACACCCCCGCTCTCTCCGCTTGCAGACAGCTTCACCCAGCAGGACAGCTCAGCTCAGCTCAGCTCAGCACAGCACCAACCGCTCCCACCACTGTCATCTCACCCTCCAGGAACTGGCCAGAGGGCCTCAGCCTAGCAGCTGCAGGGCAGGGCAGGGATCGCCTGCCCTCCTGGCAGCGATGGGCCCCCTTTCTGGCAGGCTGAGCTTCCCCTGCATCCTTCGGGTTGTCTGTCCTGTAGACAGAGGCCTCTCAATGCCCCCTACTCCTTTCCCCCTTTCCCCATGGGCTCAACGGGTACCGCAGCGCAGACGCAGGGGTTTGCTGGGGACCTGCCCCGCCACCGTGTCGAGGTCGAACTTGCAGGTCCCCTCCGTGAGCCCCGTCTCCGTGGGAGGCTCCCCAGGGCCCGGCACGTGGCTCTTTGTGTGCTGCCTGAAGAGCTTGGCGTTGGAGCTGATGAAGTCACAGTGGCTGCAGTGGAAGGGGAAGTGGGTCCTGTGATGCAGCTTCATGTCCTGGTGGCTCCGGAACAAGAGCGGGCAGGTGCGGTGGGCGCAGGAGACCGGGGACACCTTGTGGGCGCTGCGCAGGTGCTGGCGCAGCTGCTTGCGGTCCGCCGGGGTGAAGGGGCAGCTCTTCTCAGGGCAGGCCAAGGTCTCCTGGGTGCTGCGATGGGTCTTAAAATGCTCCTTGAGCTCACTGGGCAGGACGAACTGCCCCCTGCAAATGGGGCACAGCAGTCGCTCGGCAGCCGAGCTGAGGTCCCCGTTCTGCCGGCTCGCTCGTGAGCTCTGCGCTGACTCCTGGCAGAGGGCCTGTTCCCCTCTGCACTCGCTGGGCAGGGCTGGCGGCGCCCCTGGGAGCTGGGAGAGAGCAGGAAGTTCCAGGTGCTCAGGGGATGCCAACGCGATGCACTGGTGCTCAGACAGCAGGCTGGGGTCGGAGAAGCTCTGGCCGCACGCCTGGCAGAAATACAGCTCAACCACCTTGACTAAGACTTCTGTGGGAGGAGAGGGAGAGAGTGTCAAATGGCGGCAGATGGGGCCCTTTGCCCAGGGGTCACCACTTCAATTCCAGCTCAGGTCAAGGGCAGTGATTTCCATCCCTGTCTCCTAGGCAGAAGGAGGAGCAGGTTTCAGCCCAGATCCTCTGGACAGAGCAGGCAGGCTGCCACCGCAGCGAGTGGGACTGGAGGGAACCCAGGGGGAGAAAGGGTAAAGCAGCAGTGAACAGACTACTTGCTGGCCAAGGGGCTCTGGAGACTGAACCCCCTGACAAGGGGTAGGCTCTGGGAGCAGAAACTTATGTCCCAGGTTGCACATGCTGGGTCCAGCCCCCCCGAGCTGTGCAGCAGGCCTGGACCTTTCTCCCCAACTAGGTTAACAAAGAACATTAGGAGAGGAAAGATGGACAACTAAGCTCAGAATGCACCAGGGCCTCCCGCAGGCAGCACTCAGAGGACAGGCCACCCATGGGGCTAGAGAGGGCCTGTCTGCACTGTACGTCCCAGAGCTGGGCTGCCCGTGCGCAGTGATGGGGAAGGGAGTCACATCCACACAACCTGCCCCACAAGACTGGCTGGACTATCCCTACTGCTCTTCCCGAGAGAAGGGACTAGGGAGCCAGTCCTGGCCTTCCTGACCCATGGGCTGGTGACAGAGCAGCGGGACGACCCTCCCTCTGTGCCATACCTGTGGCATTGCCTGGGCTGCTCAGAGACACACTGCCTGACACGGCCTCTACAAATATTTCCACATCCGCTGCTTCTGCAGGGGCTCCATCCCCAGCCACGGATGCCTCCGTCAGCAACAAGCTCTGTCCCACAGTCAGCGGGGCTGGCTCTGCCAAACAGGCACTGGGGGCCCCCTGGCTTCCTTTGGCTCCTTCCTCTCCTGCAATAGGCAACAGCAGCCCTGGGCAGAGGGCATCCATCTCTCCCCCGGCAGGCTCTGCAGCCACTTCTCCATTCATCTTCTTCCACTACCCAAGAGACACCCGCACCGGGTTGCGGAGAAGTAAATCTCGTCCTGAAAAGATAGAGACAAGGTGATGCAGCTGGGCTATCGGCATGGAAAGGCTGGAGGGTACAACCCTCCAATGGCAGTTCTCTTTAGGGCATAAACCTTTCTGGAGACAGAAGATTTGCAAAAACGAGATGTGATTTTGGGGGCCCACTCTGGGATGTTGATTGTAGAGAAATTAAAATGTCGGGCTTCAAAACATTTTGATACCTCCAGGCCCTATTTGCAAGGCGTCCAGTGACAGTGAAGCTCAGCTGCCTCTGCTACCAAGTGACAGCTCACTGTTACACTGGCCATGGTGTAAGCTCTGAAGCGATGAACTCTGGGTGCAGCTGAAATGCAGAGATACAGGAGACAAACTAGCCGACTTGGTCACCTACTTGTCTGTTTCCCTTATGCACTGGGAGCGAGGGGTGAAGAGGGGGGTAAACACAAAACAGCTGGGATCTTTCAAGGAGTGCCAAGGTGACCTTTAACGAATGCAGAGAGTCAGGAGTTCAGGTTTGTGCCTCAGCCCCTTTCAGGGGGACTGGAGTTGGTGCCAGTTCAGAAATGAGAGCTCCCACCTGAATCCCAACAGCCTCTGGATGGGGAACTGGACAGGTCTGCCATGAGACATCATCGTCTGACTCAATTATGCACGAGTGAATAGTCCGGGCACCATTTATGTCATGCACAACAGGACAGGGAAACTAGCCAGGTCAGTTTCACCTGCCAGTTCTGCGTTCCGCCATCTTTCCATCGGTTTCCACCTGCTGCCTCTTGTCTTTGCTTTGGATGGTCACTTCTTTGGGGTAGGGACTTAGTCTGGAACTGCCATGACAGCAGCTGCCAGAGCATGACGTACAAACACAGAACTGTAGCAGGATTGGAGACGGAAAAGGCCACCTACTCCACTCCCGCTTGGCCAGGGGCCTGCAGCTTGTGGCTCGAGCCACACGCGGCTCGTTAAGGATTTCCTTGTGGCTCCTGACACTATAATTGCAAAGTTTAAAAAAAACCAAAAAACCGTTCCCGATTATTGTCGATAAATGGGGAACATAGTGCAGGAAACGTGTATCACGTTACAAATCACCGCGTGCATGCTGGTCTTACAATACAGGTTGTAAAACCCTCTGGTTTGATGTTATTTGTTAAGGACCATCTCCCATTCACATGCACTGCGGGTCTTGAATTATTGAGTTTTTTTAGAAAATTGGAAAAAGTGGCTCAAGGGATTCATGCTGCTGTTTGGGTTGCTCACCCCTGCCCTGGGCCAAGCTAGTCTATTCTTCAGTGTGTGGGCCAGCTCTGTTGTAATGCCCCATGCAATGGGGCAAAGCAGTGCTCTGTGTGCTTCAAAAGCTGCTGAAAGCTACACCTGACCCAACACCCCATATTCTCCTCCTTGGTCCCACTGATTCGCTGCCTGTGGCACATCAAAGCATTGTCCCCTGTGGGCTGTAGTACGTTGGTCCCATTTCTGTGGCCTTTATCATGCCACCCATCACTACAATCACTGTAGAAGTAGCTCAGTGGTTTGAGCATTAGCCTACTAAACCTAGGGCTGTGAGTTCAATCCTTGAGGGGGCCATTTAGGGATCAGGACACATAGGTGTCAAGGATGGTGCTTGGCCCTACCAAAAGGGCAGTGGACTAGATGACCTCCCAAGGTCCCTTCCAGCTCTAGGAGATGCATAACAGTGACTTAAAATCAGAAGTAACAGCAAAGGTCCTAATGGATTTCATGGGATCTCTGGTGTGTTGTCCTCCACTTGGCAAATACTGGTGCATGTGTTAAGATTTTATTCACTTCCTCTTTTGTTATTGTTGGCAGACGTGCCTTGGGGTGAGACCTCTGGAGCTTAGGGTCTGAGCCTCTGCTGCTTGAGCTAAGAACCAGCCAGCTTAGCCAAGCCTCTGTCCTCAATAACCTCGCCGGCAGGGCCTGCTGCCCCCAGCAGTGCAGCTCAAGGGCTGGCTGCTGGCTGTGGTACCAGCACCACAGCTAATACGCCTGTTTCCAGCAGATGCATCATCTGTGACTGTCTCACACCCAACCTAACCTCGGTGGTTATTAGTGCCCTGATCACCTCCCCAAAGCGTGCCTACACAGCCAGCCACTGTTTCCACAATGGACAAACGCCCATTGGGCCGACCCCCGTCCACCTCCCTCGGTTCCCAGGGTGCTCCGGGAACCAGCAAGTCCCCGGTTTAAAGCACTTCACACCATCTGGGTTCTAGCCACAGGCATTTGAGGGGAACCAGCCACACCGTGTGGGGATCTCAGGCCCCACCTCCCAAGGGAAGCAATTTGTGCTCGCACCTACCCATTGCAGAGCTTCACCCCCCCACCCCACCTGGGAGCCCCACACCTGTACCTTCACCCCCCTTCCCGTGGGGCAGGTGATTAAACCCCTCCTGACCCTCCCTAAGGGCCCCTCCCCTTCATCTGTCACACAGGAAACACCCCCCACCCTTTGAGGCTATGGAGCTGAGCCTCCAGCTGGGAGGATCATGGAACCCACCCATCTCCTTCCCTCCCTGGGGAACCCCTCCCCCCCCGGACCCCTCCCCCCTCCTTGGGGAACCCCTCCCCCCGACCCTCCTCCTCCTCCTCCTCCCCCCCAGCCCCTTCTTGGGGAACCCCCCCGGGACCCCTCCCTCCTTCTTGGGGGACCCCTTCTTGGGGAACCCCTCCCCCCCGGACCCCCCTCCTTGGGGACCCCTCCCCCCAACCCCTTCTTGGGGAACCCCTCCCCCCCGGGACCCCTCCCCCCCCGCCGGGGAACGCCTCCTCCCGGGAATCGTCCAATCACCCCGGGCCCGGCCCGGCTCCCACCTGCGGGGCTCGGCTGGCGCCGGCGCTGGCGCGGCTCATCTCTATGGTGCCTCCGCGCCCGGCCGGGAGCGGCCGCCTTTGTGCTGCGGCCCCATCCGGCCGCTCTCTCCCGCGGCGCCGCGCTCTATGGTGCCCGCAGCCGGGCCGCGGCCGCAACCGGAACCGGAACCGGAACCAGCGAGCGAGGGCGGGGCAGAGCGGCGCCGCGAGGCGGTGAGGGGAGGGGGGGCGCAGAGGGGGTGTGAGCCCCCATGGGGGGAGGGGACAGAGAGGGGGTGTGAGCCCCCACCGGGGGGAGGGGGGCAGAGAGGGGGTGTGAGCCCCCACTGGGGGGAGAGGGGGTGTGAGTCCCCACCGGGGGGAGAGGGAGTGTGAGTCCCCACTGGGGGGAGGGGGGCAGAGAGGGGGTGTGAGTCCCCACTGGGGGGAGGGGGGCAGAGAGGGGGTGTGAGCCCCCACTGGGGGGAGAGGGGGTGTGAGCCCCCACTGGGGGGAGAGGGAGTGTGAGTCCCCACCGGGGGGAGGGGGGCAGAGAGGGGGTGTGAGCCCCCACTGGGGGGAGAGGGGGTGTGAGTCCCCACTGGGGGGAGGGGGGCAGAGAGGGGGTGTGAGCCCCCACTGGGGGGAGGGGGGCAGAGAGGGTATCAGACCTCATCATGGAAATCCAGGTGCGGGAGGGTGGAGTCGAGCTTGCGGGAGGTTGGCTTTAGCAATGTGACGGAGAGGGCCCTACCGAGTGGGGAAACTGAGGCAGGGCTGCAGCGTCAAGGCCTCAGGGGGCAGCTGGCCTGAGAGCACAGGTCTTTGGGCTCCCCCGTGCTCGCCAGTGCTGCTCCACTTGGAGAGCTGTGCCCCGGGGTCAGGCGACAGGGACACGGCACAGAACAGACTGGTCAGCACAGGGACCAGAACCCGTCAGTCCCATCCAGCTTGAGGAGAGGGGCCCAGAGGGGTCCCTGAGCCAGGCCCTGGTCCCCTTCCTCCCTCTCCAGCCAGACCAGACTGCCCCAGCCCAGTTCCAGTTCAAACCAGCCCGGCCCCTCTTCCGCCTCTGTCCTGTTTCCCGGGGAAGAAAGGGGTCACCTGGTTGCCTGGGTTACAAAAGGCGTGAGGAGTATTGAGTATGTGTGAGAAGTCATCACACCCAAGTTCCCCTTCCCGCTGTGCCCTGATGCTGTGCCTAGGGAAACTGAGGCACCCCCCTTGGGTTGCTACAGGTCAGTAGGGAACACCTGCAATCTAACCAGGGGAATAAAATCCTCACCCCCGCATTCCATCACATCCTGGCTGGCTGAGCTTCAGCAGCACCACCCGTGGCTCAGGTTTTTCCCTTGTTTTATCAACAGGTTTGTTTCTGGCTGGCCGAGGCAATGCCGTCGGGAGCTGCCGTGTGACCCGCCCTCCCCGGCCCCACCATGCCCTTTTCGGACTTTGTCTTGGCGCTGAAGGACAATCCCTACTTCGGGGCTGGGTTTGGCCTGGTGGGGGTGGGAACGGCCCTGGCCCTGGCCCGGAAGGGGGCCCAGTTTGGGGTGGTGGCTTTTCGCCGACACTACATGATCACCTTGGAGGTGCCCAGCAAGGACAAGAGCTACCAGTGGCTGCTGAGCTGGATTTCCCACTATGCCAAGCACACGCAGCACCTGAGCGTGGAGACCTCCTATCTGCAGCACGAGAGTGGGCGCATCAGCACCAAGTTCGACTTTATCCCCAGCCCAGGGAACCACTTCATCTGGTAAGAGGGGCCGGGAACTGACCATTGGCCTGAGGGCAGCACGTGAGGACTAATGATTGAAGAGCCTGGGGCCTGACTCAAACCCGTCGAAGTCTCATTGGTTTCAGAAGGCTGAGGGCCAGCGCGCAGGGCTGCTTAGACTGCAGAGGATCTGAGCGAGAGGTGATCTGGCAGCCATAAAATAACATACGGAGCTCATCCCTAGTACCTCTTCCTGGCTTGCTTCGGCGCAGGGACTGATGTCAGGAATGACCCTGCGTGCCCTGGCTTGCCCGTGGGAGAGGACATGGCTGCTCAGTGAAGTTAAAATGGTGCAAATATGAAACGCGTCGGTGTCTGTAAGGCGGGAGGCCTGGTGGGCAGGATCCCCTCCGTGGTGGGGGTGGAAACATGCTTCTCAAAAGAGTCAGGGCAGGTTGGCGTTCAAAACGCTGCTGCGGTGCAGCTTCCCCACTGGGGCGCTAAGCCTCGTCTGACGTCACCTCTGTGCGTGGCTTCCCCTGCTCAACCTCTCCCTTTCCTCCTGCTCCCAGGTACCAGAGGAAGTGGATTCGCATCGAGAGGAACCGAGAGAAACAAATGATTGACCTGCACACGGGGACCCCCTGGGAGTCGGTGACGTTCACAGCCCTGGGCACCAACCGGGAGATCTTCTTCAACATCCTGCAGGAAGGTACGGCTGCTGGGTGGGGTCAGGGCCCTGCTGCAGCAGGTTTGAAACCTGGCAGGTAAAAAAGCCAGACCATTTGCTGGTGCCTTCGGGAAGATCGTCTTTTGCTGCCAGCCCCTCTCTCTCTGTCTCCCTCTAGCCAGGGAACTGGCTCTGAGGCAACAGGAGGGGAAGACGGTCATGTACACAGCCATGGGAGCCGAATGGCGGCCGTTTGGGTTCCCACGTCGCCGCCGCCCGCTTGCCTCGGTGGTGCTGGAGAAGGGGGTCGCGGAGAAGATCACGCAGGACGTGAAAGAGTTCATCGAGAACCCCAAGTGGTACAGCGAGCGAGGCAAGGCTCCCGCCCGGGCTGACAGCTCTAGCCTTCCCCTAGGGTCAGCGGCAGGAGGTCTGCTAATGCTCCCTAGAGCCATGGAGCTACTGCAGCCTACTGCACCTGGGTCCTGACCTGCCGGCCCTGATGTGCTGCAGTCCTGACTCGCTGCCCGCCTTGCCCCAGCCTGGAGCCCTTGGTTTCTGTGCACGGAGAAGGCTTCGCATACCACCCCCCTAGCGGCATGTGGGGCACTGGCTTGCTGCTGCAGCCACAGCCTGGAAGCGGGAGCTTCTGTGCCGGATCGATGGTGCATCCCTGCTGCAGCACAGGCAGGAGATGAGCACTGCCATCACAGCCCCGGGGGCCTCTCCCTGCCTGCCAGCTGTGCTTTGTGCTGGGGAGGCTGATCTCTTCCTGGCACCGTTGGGAGCAACCAGGTTACCCCTGGGCTCCATCTTGGGTCAACGTCCGTCCCCAGTGGCTCAGGGTCTCCTGTCCCTAAGAGCGGCAGCACTGCACAAGGAGGGCACGCTGCCTGGGGGAGATGTTAGCAATGCCAACTGGAGTCCAGATCAGGGGGCCTGGTGCAGCTTGCAGGGACTGGAGGTCTGCGGGGGTCTGCACGTGTGAGGCTTAGGTAGGCGCCATCCTTTAGGGGCAGGCTGGCTTCGGGGTGCGCTGCTGGCTGCTGATGGGTTCCTCTCCTCTTAGGGATCCCCTACAGGAGAGGGTACCTGCTTTATGGGCCCCCGGGCTGTGGGAAGAGCAGCTTCATGTGAGTCTTGTGCGTTGGGAGGCGGCAGGTTCTGGTTCCCCTTCGGCCGGGGCGAGCCCCGTGTGGCTCTGTGGGACTGAGGAGGAGGGTTGGGTTAGCCAGCAGAAATGTGCTGACGAGCAAGAAAAGGACTGTGTCTGGAGGCCCATGGGGCCACCCCGTCCTTCACCTCTCCACTCCCGAGAGTCCCATTTGCCCACCCCAACCACCCCACCCCACGCATGCCAATACGCAGGGTAAGCCGGCCATCTCCATAGGATGAGCGCGGCTTTGGGGTGACACTAAACGGGGGCTCCTGGGACTGCTTAGTCACTTACACTGGTGCAGGGTGCCAGCACCCGCCCCTCCTTTGTGCTCCCTTTGCACAAGCCTGAGCAGCTGCCAGGCAGGGGAGAGTCAAGCACTGGGGCTCATACTGTGTCGGCTAGAGTGCTAAGGGGCCCAGTCACTGGATAGCCCACAATCCTTACAGCCTTTGTCCTTCTGACCCCCGGGAGGCAGGGAGGGGCTCACGCAGGGGAGGCGGGGCTTGCGTAGAGGACATACTGGAAATGTTGGTCACAATTAGGAAAGGAATGTGGGTCTCGAATCCTGGCCAGCCCCCACCCCCCGGCCCATCCTTGCCCTCTGGTACTAGAAAGGGAGGCTTTCCCCCGGGCCCCCTTGCAATTTCCTGCTCCGCTCGTGGGCGCTTTACTCTCCCAACGTTCCCCTCCCAGCACAGCCCTGGCCGGGGACCTGGAGTACGGCATCTGCCTGCTGAGCCTGAGTGACCGCAGCCTCTCCGACGACCGCCTCAACCACCTCCTCAGCGTGGCGCCACAGCAGAGCATCATCCTCCTGGAGGATGTGGACGCGGCTTTCGTGAGCCGGGACCTGGCTGCAGAGAGTTAGTCCTGGCCCCTCCCGCCCTGGGGAAACCCCCACGAGCTGAGGACTTGTCTTCAGCGCAGGCTGGGCCAGACCCTGGGCCTCCTGCCTTGGTGCAGCGCAGACACACCTCTCCCCTCCCCTCCCCTCCCCTCCCTTCCAGGTTCCAGCCCAGCCTGGCAGGGAGCAGTCACCCATTGCTGGCCCTGTGGCCTGCTGGAAATGAGTGGGGGCCCAGTGCCGTTCCCTGGACTGAGCGGGGCTGGAGGAGCTGTTAGAGGGGGCTCTTGTCTCACTTGCTGGGCTGGGAGAGACCCTGATTCCCAGAGAAGAAGCAGCTCCCCCTGCCTGGCCCTTTAGCTCCCCTTTGTTCTTCAGCTAGGGGCTTGGTTCAGCCCCCAGGGTCTGTCTGCTGGCTCCCCGGCTCTGTGTGCAGTGGGAGGGGACGGTCGGGCACTGGCTGTGCTGCAAGCAGGGAGCATGTTTGGAGGTCGGCCTGGAGCTGGCCTGTGTGGCGGCCCCGGGGGTTGCCCTGGCGGGAACACAGAACCCAAATTATTGCTTGCTGGAGGTGGGGTGGCCTGGGTCCAGATGGGGCAGGTTCCTGGTCCCCCTGTAAGCAGCTAGTGCTGCTGTTCATTGGTGGAGTTTGAGTGCTCCAGCCCTACCCTGGCTCTGAGAGCCCTGTGCTGGCTTTCTCTAGACCCAGCAGCCTACCAGGGCATGGGACGGCTGACCTTCAGCGGCCTCCTCAACGCGCTGGACGGCGTCGCCTCCACGGAGGCCCGGATAGTCTTCATGACCACCAACCACGCTGACAGGTCAGAGCCCTCGCCTGTGGGGAGGGGGAATCCCCAGGCAGGGAACCCCCTTACTGGGTGTTGGGGAACCAGGGCACTAGGGTGAGCTTGGACCGACCAGCTCCCACCTCAGCTCTGGCCAGGGCATGTCCGTTCCCTGAGGTGAACCTCTTGGGGGGTGTTCTCTAGCGTGATTAGCTTAATACCCACCTACCCCCGTCCTAATGCTGCAATTCCCCGGCCTGGGATCTTCCAGCAAACAGCCGGCCCCCGTCTCCCCTCTTCCCTTTGGGTGACACTCCCCGGCTCGTCAGAGAGCCCTTTCAGCCCTCCTTGGCATTCCCCCTGGAGCTGCCAGCTGGCTCGCTGCAGCAGGCCAGGCCACCTGGCACGGGTATGTGGGTGGGCGTGTCCGAGGGGCACCTGCCCACGGGGATGGGAGAGCCTAGGAGAAGCCAGATCTAGCGTGACACTGAGGCTTTGCTTAACTCTCCTGTCTAGTTCTTCCCCAAGTTTCCCTCAGTTGCTTCCAGACGCCCCATTGAGTAGGAGGGCCCCAGGGCACCCACCCCCCGTGACACCCCAGGGATGTGAGGTCTCCAGGCTGCACTCCCTACCGGCCTGTGGTGTTTCAGGGGGACGTTCACCCTGGAGGAAACACAAAGCGCTGTGCATGGTGGAGCTCTGCGCTGCCGGCTGACGGCACCGCTGCCTGCCTCTGCCTCCGCAGGTTGGACGCGGCCCTGGTGCGCCCCGGCCGGGTGGATCTGAAGCAGTACGTGGGCCACTGCTCCCACTGGCAGCTCTCCCGCATGTTCCAGCGCTTCTACCCCGACCAGCCGGCGGCAGCAGGAGAACGGTTTGCAGTGCAGGCCCTGCGCGTCTCCCAGCAGATCAGCGCCGCCCAGGTGCAGGGCCACTTCATGCTGTACAAAGCAGACCCAGCTGGAGCCATCGAACACGTGCAGGCCATTACCCAGTGAGCGAGGGAGGACAGAACCAGAGGGGAGGGCCTGGCAGTTCCTGGGGCAATGGCTGTTCCAGCCGCGACTCCTGGAGGACACAGGGACTGTGAGCTCGTGGCGTTGACAGTTCTGTGGAGCTGATTGCTTTTTGTTTCGCTACCTCAACAAGGCTTGGATTTGTGTTAAAATAGGAGCTGGAACAGCCTGATGCCATGGGTAGCGATGCCCTCTCCAGCCTGAGCGCTCCTCCCCAGATGCAGCTGCTAGCAGGCTGGACCCCAGGGGGTGTTGTGAGCCTGCTAGTCACCTGGCCAGAATCCTGCCCCACCCCCAGCCCATGGAGCCTCCAGCAGGCGAAGGATGGTGAAGACAGGAGGAAGCCTGAGATGATCCCTAGCTCTGCAGGGGTGCTCAGCAGGAAGGAGTGCGACAGGCCCTTTGCAACCCTGCTGTGCCCAGTATGGAAACCTTCAGTAACACACCCTGCACCTACTGCATTTCTAACCGAGCCATCTCTTAGTGTCTCCAGCGGCACAGCAAGGGGTTAAATTCTGCTCTGGGGCAGAGCAGGCTTCAGCGCTGCTTGTATGGCACTGGGCATTTCCTCCTTGGGTACCTTGCCAGCTTCTAACGGTGAACACCTGAGCTAAAACCCAGTCAGTGCTCCAGGTGGGCGACCAAGGAAAATCCCAGCAAGACCTGACTTTTAGTGCTGATGAAACAGGCCCGTGCAGAGAACTGGGAGTGGGGGGCTGGCCTGTGCTGTGCCGGCAGGAGTGAGGAAAGGGGCTAGCTGGGACAGGGATTAAAGGTCTTCACCTGCCCGACCACCTGGCAGGTCAGAAAGGGAGGGAAGGACGGTCTGGGGACGGGCAGAACTCTCCCAGGTGGTGGCTGAGACCAGACTGCTCGGAGCTGGTGGCCAGTGGGAGAGCTGAGCCACTGGCTGTGAAGAGACTGAAACAATCCAGCTTGAGGTCAGTGAGCTAGAGGGGCCCTTGGGCTGAGCCCAGGGCACAAGCCAGAGCTAGAGCCGAGGAACGCTGCCAGGGGGGAAGAGCAGATGCCTGTTTGGCGGGGGCGGGGAGGGGGTATGAGCCCTGGGCAGGGCTCTGGGGAGAGGAAGGGAGAGGGGTGCTTGAGGGGAGGAAAACAGCCATTAACCAAGCGAAGCCTGGAGTGCTGCCTGCTCCCAGGGCCCTTCGCTGCGGTCTGGCCGGGGCTGGCACTAGAAGGGAAGCAGCCCTGTTCTGATCACTGAGCAAACAGGCTGGGGATGCAGAAAAGGGGAGCGGTCCCCTGCCAGGGTAAAAGGCCCCTTGGAATACCATCAGCATGCAGATGGCACTGCGTGCGCCCGCCATTGGCCTAGGCCACAGGGAGCTCCTGGAGCTGGCCCGAGTCTGCCCGCGGCATGGACGGGCAGCTGGCAGCAAAATGCTGCTACCAGCTCGAGCAATGCGACGCTCCTCCCAGGGGAGCTGACGGCACAAGCAGTGGCCGGGGGGTGCCTGGGAAACGAGCACAGGAACTGAGCCCTGGCCTGGCGTTGTGGGCTGCGCTGAGCAGGGCCTTTCTTCCCTGGGCCTCTCCTATGTGGGACAGGCCACCTTCCCTTCAGCTCACGGCTACTGCTGGCGGGACTAATCCCCGCAGGGCTGGCAGCCGCCACACTGGGCCCCTGCCCTGCTCGGAGCCAGCCTGTGCCAGTTTTGGTCAAGGCCCTGCATTGCCCTCCCACTGCTGGCTACAGTCGAACAGCACTTGCTGCTTCAAGGCCAAGAGAGGGGTTGTACCAGCTCCCACCCAATGAGGTGACTGTCCATCTGCCCAAAGACTCAAACAACCCCCAGCAACCTGACTGGCCAGCTGCTCACAGCCACCTGGCCTGCCTCGATTTCCCACCGCTAGCCCCAGAGCCTGTCCCACGTGCCCAGTTCATCACAGCCCCATTGCGTTCCCTTACGGGAGACTGGCCCCCAGCCAGCAACCTGCTCCCATAGCAATCCAGGCAGGTCCTTCTCAGCCACAACCAACAGCTGCTGTTCAATACATTCTTTATTGTTCTCCCAGAAAAGCCAGTTAGAGCAGCCCCTACCCCCTCCTGCTAGGAGCCATCCTCCTTCACTTGGCTGTGGGGCTCTCTCCTTGCCCCAGGCCTGAACACCCCTTGCCCCCGTGGCACCCTGGGATAGGAGCCCCGTTCCCTGCCCCAGGACTTCTCCCATCTCCCACAGTCCCAGGGCCGGTGATGGCCCTGCCGGTTCAGTGCCAGGTTTTCCTTCTCCCTGCCCTGGGGCTCAGCTCCTGGCTCTGGCCTCCGTCTCCCCATAACAGGATTCTCCTCTTTTGCGTCCAACTCCCCTTTCACAGGCAGGATGGTGCCAGGGCCCAAATCTCTCCTCTCAGTAAAGGCAGCCCCCCTGCCTCTGCCATGCGGCTTAGGGAACTCTTGGCTGTATCTCCCCCGCGCTCTCCTGCTCCTCTCTTCCCGCCATTCGGGTCTCCAGTCCAAACTGCCGGGTCCCACCGAGCCATGGAGAGGACGGTAAGTTTCCGCAGCTGCTGCTTGGGCATTGCTGCTGGCCTGGCCTCGGAATCCCGGCCTCTCCCCTCGGCGCCTCTCTCTGTTGTGCTGCTGCTCCAGGGGCGCAGATGCTTTGGCCGGCTGTCTGGGTTCTCCCTTCAGTGTGAGAGCTTGGGCAGGGCTGATGGGCTCCGGAGCACGGCCTGAGACTGGCAGCTGGCAGAGCTGCTCCGTAGCAGCCCCAGCGTTTTCGGAAGTCACCAGCTCAGTGGCGGCTCTGTGGCCAGGATCGGCAGTCGCCGGAGGCTGAGGGAGAAAGGAGCCTATAGTGAGGAAAGGGCCTGGCCTGCCATTCACACGACTCCTGCTTCTCTCCAGGAAAAGCCCCTGTAGCTCTGCCCCAGGCTCAGCTCCCGCAGCCATACCCCAGCACCAGGCAGCCCTTTGTCAGCCCTCTGCCCTGGTGGGGGCTTTCTGGAGACCCCCACCCCAACCAGTTTGCAATGTGCAATCTGCCCCCCTCTCTGGCATGCTGCAACATCACCTGGCAGCAGGCAAAGGATCCCACAGTGAGCAGGAGCTGCAGCAGGCGGAGCTCCCCCAGCCCGGCTGCCGGCGCCTGCCTGGCCCGAGGCGCAGCGTACCGCCTGCAGGCTGATGAAGTAGCGGTTTCTCTCTGCCTCGGGATCAATGATGCCCCCCTTCTCTTGCTGCCTTCGGTAGATTATGCGCAGCTCCTCTCGGGCCCGCAGGGTCTTTGCATCAGGCCTGTACTGCTCCTGGGAAGGGAGGGGTCAGGTGTGGAGCAGCTGCTCCCTGATGAGTAAGTCCCTTTTTCCACACGTCTGCGGCCAGCAGCACTACTGACTGGGGACAGCCCACACAGAGCCCCGGGAAGCCTAGTGACCAGGTCCCCCGTCACCATGCAGCCTCACAGCTGCCTACTAAGCCCTGCACAAGGGGCACAGATGCACTCCCCTGGATCCAGCAGCAGAGGCAGATTAAGAAAGGGGCATTGGGGCTGCAGCTCCAGGCTCCCCTTAGCCCAGGGCCTTGGGCTGCAGCCCCTAAAGCCCCATATTCCAGCAGGGGAGGTGGTTCCTTGCGCTGCTGTTTCCCCCTGTGATGGGGTTCAGGGGTCCCCCTGCACTGCACCCCGTCCGCTGGCAGGAGAGACTCTCACTCAGCAGGTACAACAGCAGGTTTATTAGGCAACAGATGTCCAGTTTCTCACAGAAGCGACAGCACAGCAGCCAGAGACAGTCCTTCCAACCCGTCCTGGGGAGAAGACCCCGAGGGGTGCCCCTCTGGGGTGTAGCTTCCCCCTCCTCAGGCTGGCTGCCTTCCAGCTCTCCCTTTTCCTAGCCTCTAACTGCCGCCCCCGATTCAAAACCCAGCTCAGCTCCTCCCTGCTCTTTGTTCAGGCAGAGGTGTCACCAGCCAGTTGTAGCCCCAGGGTCATCCTTAGCCACTGGGAGCTGCTGCTTGCCTCAGACATCCAGCCTGACTCACACATGCACCCCCCCCACTCCATTACACCCCCACACTGGCTGGACCCACAGCATCGCGAGGCCTGGGAAGAGCCAGCTCTGCACTGCTCTCCCCTTGAGGCTCTGCCACACGGAGCCCCCATTCTCCTCCCCCTGGAATGGGAGCTGCCCTGAGGTTCAGCCCTGAGCCCCCTCCGAGGACCCACATTTCAAATCTGAGCCCTTGTCTACACCCTAACTCCTGCCCGGACCCACACCCCCGTAACCTGTGTGCCAAACCCCTCGGCCACACCCTAGAGCCCCCTTACACACACACCTCCTTTCCTGCCCCACTCCAGAGCCTGCACCCCAAACAAAGCCCTCCCCCGGCCTTTCTGAGTCGATTTGTTGTGTGCGTGTCACAAAAATGCACGTTGTACATGGACACAAAAATGAGAAGGAACTCTGCTTGTGGCCCACACGAGCTCCCTTCAAGCAGTCGGCGCTGGGCTCCCTGCATTAGCGGCAGGCAGAGCCAGCACAGGCGACATGAGCCAGTACAAACGAGGCCCTGCTGAAGGGAGGGTGCAGTTCTTTCCCAAGGGATGCCTAGGAACCAGCCGGGAAAGCAGTGGTGGCCCGCCCGCCCCGTCCCCAAAGCCAGGGCAGGTCTGGGCTGTAGGGCATGGGCCTGTTGGAGATCCTGGCCCTGGCCCTGCTGCTTGCAAGGAAGCTCTAGTCATGAGACTGACACCCATTTCCTTGGCTTAACTCCACCCTATTGCCCTTGCCGCACAGATGGGCTGGAAGTTCTCTGGGGCAGGATTCTGTCCCCTCCCCAGGGCGTTTACACCCATCGGATGCATCCTCCCGCAGCCAGTCACAGGACTAGGTCAGACAAGCAGCAGTAGCCGAGGCCGTGTCCGGGGGCAGGCCTGCACCTGGTGGGAGGGGGAGAGTGGAGGTGGGGAGCCAAGAGGCTGCTAGGAGGTCAGTGCATTTAAAAAGCCCCAACATGAGTGCAGCCAGGTTCCAGTAAACACTCTGTAAAAGCAGCCAGCAGCTTGCGGGGTGTGGGGCTATGCCTGGGCAGGTCCCTGTGGTCTGCCTCACCCCCCACAAAGGCTGCTTCCCTCCCTCCCTCCCTCCCACTCAGAGCGGCCTGACACAGGCCTGTTACCAAGTCAGCGGATGGGATTCCACCTAGGGGCGTCTTACCATAGGGTGCTGCGGCGGGGGTGCTGCCTGCAGAGCCGAGAGGTCGTAGACCAGTGTTTCCCTGCAGACGGGGCACTGCACCCCGGCAGCCTGCAGGAAGAAGAGAGAGCTGGCACAGCCCTGTCACATTAACTCCACCACCTGCCCCTCTAGGAAGTGAACCTATGGGTTCTTCAAGTCCTGGGCTTCCCTGCACGCTGCTCTGACCGGGGGTGAGGCCAGCTGCCCCCAGCCCATGCTGAGCTTTCCTACTTGGATCCCTTTTAGCAGCACTGCAATGGCCTTGCCCAGTGCTGTAACCTCAGCTCAGACTGTGCCAGGACTTCTCAGACTGGCTGGTGAGGACTTAGGTCAATTTATGCCCCCAGGCATGTGATTAATAACATCCTAGGAGCTGGTTATAACCAGTAATGCCATAAATGGCTGAGGTGGCTCTTAACCAAGGGCCTGTCTCTGCCCTCAGATGCTCAGAGCAGACAGTTCCCTGGCTTTACAGCAAGAGGCTGCCTGAGGGCATCGGGGATGAGGGGGTGTCTCTGACCCATTTGCTGAACACTGGCGCTGTTTATGGGCCAAGCACTCAAGAGTCTGGACTGCTGGCTGGCACAGCATTACCCCAAACAGAAGGATTGCACGGACTGCCTAGCCCCTGCAGTCGTGCACACGTGAGAATCTTGGCTCCCTGATTTCAGTAAAAGTTTCTAGTCTTTGCGGCTCTGAGAAAAGCTTCCAGCTGCGACCCAGCAGCAGCCTATGGCCCTTGTCTGCCTGCTGAAGCCCGTCTCAAGTTTTCTTCTGTTTTAAACTCATGATTTCTTGGCCTGACATTTGATTACCAAGGGCTGCTGATTGGCAAGACCGATCTGGGGTTGGGAAGCCAAACAGCAAGTCCAAGGAGTGATCTCTTAAGACCTGGCTACGTGAAGCTCGGGGGGATTGCTGGCCTGGCCAAACAAGGCTACCCCTATGTGACATGGGGGAACGGCCCAAGCCCTCTCACCTGCTTGGAAGGAGGTGCCAGATGCTGCTCTCTCCCGTCCTGCTGCACATAGATTTCCGCCTCCATGTGCTGGGCATAGCGAGCCAGGCAGTGTGAGTGGAAGTAGTGGTAGCACTGAGTCTTTGTGAAAGCTTCTCTCTCCTGTATGACAAAGTGGAACCATTTGCAAGGAAACTTGTGGGCACCCCACGGGACCCTCTACGGGGATGGGGGGCGTCTGCTAACGCTCTACCCTTAGCTAGCTCCGATTCACATACATCTGCTCCCAGTGCCTTCTGTGATGGAGTGTGTGGGGGGTGGGGGGGGTGCATGTGTGAGTCAGGCTGGATGTGAGAGACAAGCAGAGCAGCTCCCGGTGGCTAAGGATGACCCATGGGCTATAACCCAGGCTGGCAGGTAACACCTCTGCCTGACCAAAGAGGAGGATGGAGCCGAGCTGTTTTTGAATGGGGGTGGGGGGGCAGCGGTTAGAGGCTGGAGGGAAAAGGGAGCTGGAAGGAGCCAGCCTGGCGAGAGGGAAGCTACACCCCAGAGGGACACCCCTTGGGCTCCTCGCCCCAGGACGGGTTGGAAGGACTGTCTCTGACGGCTGCACTGACGCTTCTGTGAGAAACTGGGCATCTGTTGCCTAATAAACCTCCTGTTGTACCTGCTGAGTGAGAGTCACTCCTACCAGCGGACGGGGTGCAGTGCATGGGAACCCCTGAACCCCATCACACCTTCCCCCTCCCTTCCTCCCACCTCACAAGCACTAGGCCCCAGCTGCCAGTCCCTCCCCAGTGCATCCCACTCCTCTCCTAGCAGGCCGCAGGGGCGCGCACCAATCACAGGGGTTCCTACCTGGAAGCCGTAGAGACAGATCACACACTGGCCATGAGGAACGTTGTTGTCGGTGAGAATTTCCTTCCCTTTCTGTAGGAAGACGGGGTACGAACATTTGATCCACACAAAGTGCCAGGTGGGCCTGGGCTCTGAGCCAACCAAGCCGCTGGCAGAGACCAGGAGAGCGTGTGTCAGTACTGGTAGGTATCTGACACCAGGCCTACACCACCCCCTACGTCCCCTCCTCCCTCACCTCAATCAGTTCATACAGCACCGCTGTCCCCAGCCCGGCCTCTGCAACTTGTCCCAGGGCCTGGGAAATCCTACAGCGAAGAGACAGAGACCGTTGGCTTTAATATCCTAGCACTGCAGCACTAAAGCCGGAAACAGGAGATTCACTACAGAGGGTGAGGGAGGCAGTGGGGCTAAGCTGGCTACAGAAATCACCCTCCCATGTACTCACCCACCTAGCAGGGATGGGGAGGGGAGGGGAGGGGAGGAGTCCCACTGCAACAGGTTTGAGGCACCAGGCTTCTGCCTCCAGCTGTCCGTCCTCGATTCTTTGGTACACACCAAGGCCAACATCTGGGAAGATTCTCTACTTAACACTTATGACCTATCCCAGCCCTGCCTTCAGTCCCAACAGCTCTGCCACTGATCCCCCTCCACTGCATTCACAGGTGACAGAGATTAGAAACAAGCCAAACACCCAGAGTTAGAGCCAGCAGGATCGAAGCCTCATTCTAGCAGCCAAAGTCTATCCCGAGCTCATGCCACCTGTGCACAACCTCCTGGGACGTGGGAGGAAGACCGTAAGAGCTGTCTGACTGGAGGACAGGGCAGCTGCTTCAGAAGAAGGTGCGAGAGATTCCGCAGGGGACGATAGAATAAAGGCTGTTCAGGGAGAATTTTCTTCCTAACCTAGGCAGCTAGTCAGCGGCTGGCTGTGACCGCAAGCTGTCTGGTTCAATGGCCAGGCTGATGCAGCTCAGGGTGACAAACAGAGTAATTCCACATAACTAAGGGGAAATGGGGGGATTCGGGTTTCACACCCGAGCTGGGTGCAGGAAGTGTTTTCCCTCCTGTGTCTTGAGAGCAGGTGAAAATCCCATTCCCAAAGCTCACTTCTGGATCTGCTCATCCGACAGCCCCCGAGGATTCCGGATGGAGATTTTCGGCACCTCGTTCGGATACTAGAAAGAAACAACGCAGGGATGAATGGGACTCAGAGTCCTGATCTGCCTCTTGGCTGCGCTCCAGGGGGTCAGGCACTGTGCTCTTACCTGTGGAGGGACTGACAGCACAAGTGTGAAGCAGACGTACTGAGAGTCCTGATCCTCTGCTGTGGCAGGGTGCAGGGTAATGCAGATTTCCCAGGGTGTGGACCTGTAATGGTAGGGAGGCAGAGGTGACATCCAGCTATCAAATGCAGAGTATAACTGAAGTACAGATGATGTGGTGGGGCAATGGCGACTGGACATTGCCGTGTGGTAGGGGTGATGTCGGCGGCTGGACATTGCCGTGTGGTAGGGGTGATGTCAGTGGCAGGACATTTTCACAGCAGTGCAAACCTTCCACGCAGGGCCTATGGGGCTAACAAGGGGCTGAGGTGCACACAGTGCAGCAGAGATGGCCCCCTAGACTGACTGTGCCTGCCCTGTCCTGGCACTGACAACTCAGAAGAAAAGAATCCACCAGGGCTGAGGGCAGAAACTGGCAGTAGCTCAGGCACCAGCTAGACTGCTCAGCATGCTGGTGCCCCAGTGCAGGTTTAAGGACAGCAAGGCTCTCTCTGTCTGTAAGCATTCAATCAGACACAACTGTTGGCTCTTCATTTTCAGCTCTCCAAGGCTTTGAATCCAAGCGCATAATACAAAAGTTGACACCCCTGACATCTACGTACACAAGCCACTCCTGGGATTGCTTCCAGCAGCACAGCCCTGAGATCAGATTTCTGAGATAAATGTCTGTGACGGGGTTCTGGGGTTCCCAAGCTCTGCACCCCATCCACAGGCAAGAGTGACTCTCACTCAGCAGGAGAACAGCAGGTTTATTAGCTGACAGGGCACAGTGTCTTACAGAAGAGACAGTACAGCAAGCAGGGACAACCAGTCCAATCCCTGCTGGGGAGAGGAGGCCCCTGGAGCCGGGGCCTGGCCCCCTCTTTTGACTCTCTCTCCCCCAGCCCAGACTAACTGCTTCCCAACTCCCAGTTCCAATTCAAACTCCTCAGGCTCCACCTCCCCCTTTGTCTGCAGCCCAGAGGTGTCACCCAGTCACCTAGGTTACCCTCAGCAGGAGCTCCACACCCTCTGTAAGCCACTCACTTACACACACGTATCCCCCACTCAATCACAACATCCACCTAAGTGGTGAAGAAATCTCACCCCCTCAGAACTAGTGACATCTGGTGACAGCACAAATACCTTTCATTTCCTCGAGACACCTGCAGTTCAGTCAGGTATATGGACTCTAAGACCTCCACTTCTGATGGCAAAGCCCTGAGAAGAGAAAAAGGATATCATACAGAGCTGCTCTCCCTCCTCCTTGAGCAGCACACAGGTCTGCCTGGGACCTGGTATGGCAGAAGAATCTGAGCAATTCCCAGTTATTTACAAAAATAACAACACCGTCGACGTCTGTTTGGAAGAAACGCTATGTAGGCAGAAATCATGTGGAAGGCAGCACGGTCGAGTAGAAAGAACACTGACCTAGGACGCTTTCTGGTTCCATGTATGACCCGTAGGGCAGCTTTTGGCAAGTTACTTCCCTCGCCTGAGCCTGCTTCCCTCCCTTGCTATTTGTCTTCCCCTTTAAACGGGGAAACGCTCGGGGGCGAGAGCTCTCCCCGCTGCGGGCCCCATGGAACGCTCCAGCCGGGCCAATTACGAGCACTTGCTTCTCACTATTAAAAGCGGAAACACTTTGGAAAACCGTTTTCGTGTTAGTTTCATCTACGGTTCCACGTCAGGTTCTCGGGAACGACCATCCTGCCGCTGCAGACCACGCGCGAGCCGGCCGAGCTCACTCGCTGAGCAGCAGCAGCAGCAGCAGCACCTTCAGCTGCCGCTTTTAAGACCAGAGAAGCAACTTTGGCTTCACGCTTATAACTGGGACCCTCTTCCGCCGGGCCGGGCCGGGCCGCGTCTGGCATGGAGGACTCGGGGGCTGCAGTGCCCCAGAGGGGGCCTGGGAGCCACGACCCAGGCGATCGGCAGCGCCTCTCACCCCTGCGGCAGCGCGCGGCGCCAGCCGGCGTGCGGGACCCCGGGTACGAGCCCGGGCGCTGGCGACAGCAGGAAATGGGGGGGGGGGGCCCTGGGGAGGGACCTAGTCGGGGGGTGAGAAGGCAGGACCCCCCCGCCCATCGCCATGGTTACCAGTCAACCACCGTCGCATCCTGCGCCTCTCCTCCGCCAGCCGCCGCCATTCTGCCCGCCCGCCCCGGAAGCGGAAGTGCGCGCAGACCCCGGCAGCGGAAAGACCCCCCCTCCCCGCCGCGCGGTTGCTAAGCGACGCGGACGCGGCGGGTCCTTAGAGGGGTCCTGGAGCGGCGCGGCGCGGCGGTGCCTGTGCAAAGAGGCGGCCTGATCCTGCCCGGGGCGCTGAGCGCCGCTGCCGGGTGGGTGCTGGGCCCTGAGCGCATGGCCCCCCGCCCAGGAGCGGGGCCGGGGAGAGCGGAGCGGAGCCGAGCGAGCCCCGGGCAGCCGGAGGCGCCTCAGGGCGGGATCTAGGCGGCGGCGCAGCCTGTTAGCGCCTCAGCCCCCTCCCCCCCCCCATGCGTTGGTTCCCCTCCCCTCCCCTCCCCTCCCCCTCCCCGCACCTTGGGGGGAACCGGGCCCCGACCCGCGCGCCCGGGGTATTGAGGCGCCCGGCTCCCATCGAAATGGCGTCTCGGGGGGTCAGGGCCGCAGCGACTTGCGAAACCCGCCCGGGAGGCGTGTGGCCGAGCCGGGGCTTGAACCCGGGTCCCCTGTCTCGGGCACGCCCTAGGCTCACGTGTGGCGCTTTGCACCGTCAGGCTGGCGCACCGACCATGGAGAGGTACCACGTGCTGGAGGTGATCGGAGAAGGGTCCTTCGGGAGAGTGTACAAGGGGCGCCGGAAATACAGCGCCCAGGTGAGGAGAGATCCAGGGAGGGGCGCTCTGCGGAGGGGGCTGGGAAGGGAATGAAGCACCGGGGTGAGAAGTTGTAGGGAAAAGAGCATATGAGCGAAAAAGAGCACAGGGCCAGAGAGTCCTTGATGAGGAGCTCGGGGTTCTGTGACTGGGCTTCTGCGTCCAGGGTCTTTGACAATCAAGTGTGAGGCACAACAGTCTCCCTCACCTGATACAGCAATGAAGGGTCCTGCGGCACCTTACAGACTAACGGAAAAGTTTTCTGTTAGTTTATAAGGTGCCGCAGGACCCTTTGTTGCTCTTACAGATCCAGGCTAACACGGCTACCCCTCCAATACTCCTCACCTGATAGTTTATCTGGTATTTTCCCCCTGTTTAAGGTTGCACAACATTTTCTATTCTAAGCTCCTGCTTTCCCATGCTCAGAACGGTCTGAAACGTTCTCCTGTGCATTTGATATGTTCTGGGCTTTGTTTGCATTTGATGGGAAATGTATTTATTAATAAATCCCTTGAATTATTTCTGAATTTGGCTGCTTGATTCTCCCTCTACACTGAGATAGGGCTATAGCAAAAGTAACTTAACATCTAAAATCTGCTCTTGGCAAAATCTCACTACAATTTGGGACCTTGACTTTGGATAAGAAATTGGTTCTGATTAACGGCTGGTCACTTTCACCTTGTTTACTGAGCATGTGTAGTTGCAACTGTCATGAATTTTACAGGGTCACATGCTGATTTGGGAAAAGGCTTTCACCCAGACTCTATTCTACCAGGATGATTGTTCACCACACTGTTTTGCCTGCAGTTCATTGCAAATGCAAGTAGTGGCATTTAGACAACAGTGTGCCTGATTTGCAGGCAGAATAAAGAACTTAGGTGACCAAGTGCCACAATTTGCACAGTCCAGCGTGTGCCAGATTCTGCCCAGGAAATCAGAACTGCTTTTCAAATGTGACCCCTGGGCTGCAGAGTGCACTCGTGCACAGCCAGCAACATTCGTGCCACCCAGAATGTCCCAGCACTGAGCTGTCATGCCTTTAAAATAACTGGAGTTTTTCACCTCAGCCTGCTTTGTAGCACTCGCTGAGATCTACCAGTTAACCATGTTGGACGAAAATTAGTTCAACATTTTAAAGGTTACGAACAGTGAAACTCGGTAATCTCTGGGGTCCCCTCGATCTATTCAGGCTGCTAAGGTTATCTGCAAGTGTAGGGGAGTGTAGAACTGGCCTAGCCTTCTAATCTAGCAGTCGTTAGTTGATCCTAGCCTGAGTGGGAGTGGGAGCAGGAGTGGGTGGGGGAATTTGTGGCTCACAGCTTTGTCTACTTTGACAGGTGGTGGCGCTGAAGTTCATCCCCAAAGTTGGGCGATCAGAGAAGGAGCTGAAGAACCTGCAGCGGGAAATTGAGATCATGAGGGGACTGCACCATCCCAACATCGTCCAGATGCTTGACAGCTTTGAGACCGAGAAGGAGGTAAGCGGGCGCGCATGGGGCCTGTGTGGCACTATCCGGGGAGGGGCGGTGGGAGGCAGGGAGGCACATGCATTGTCAGCTGCACAGGTTCTGCTGAATAGCCAGAGCTGGCTGAAACTGGGACCTTCCAGCAGATGCTAAGGGTGTGCAGTCCTGGCCATCAGAGGGGAAGTCCCAGGCCAAAAGGAGCAAGCATTGGCCTTTCTCATGACTCTGCTGTGTTTCTCTCCCTGTCTGCATAAGTGAATCCCACAGCCAGACTGCTCAGCTCTCATTGTGTCCCACCACCGGTTCCCCCCATGATTGCCCTTCCCAGGCCCAGCTGGGTGTCTCTCTGCCCTTGGAGCTAAATCCCAAGGCCTTACTCTGGCATCATGCCGTGGCTGTCTGAGGAAAGGCTAAGGCTGGGTCTTTGTCCCTGGCCAGACGTGCTGGAATTGGTGTCATTTCCCAGCACTCTGCTGCAAGCCATTGGATCCCCTCTCTGCGGGCCCCAGGGCACAGCTGGGATTCATGCCTGCTCTGGGGGGTCCCGCAACCCTTCTTGACACTCTGACTCCCCTCCAGGTGGTGGTGGTGACGGACTACGCGGAGGGGGAGCTCTTCCAGATCTTGGAGGATGATGGGAGTCTGCCAGAGGACCAGGTAGCTGAACCATCAGCACCAGTCACAGTCATGTCAGGCCTGGGGTAGGCGAGTGGCGAGGGACTCATTGCCCTGCAGGAAGTGGCCAGTGGACGTCAGAGCTGGTGGACACCACCGAGTCTGTAGTCTTGGGCTGACCCTCCAAATGGGAACCAATCAGATACAGTGGCAGGAAGGGTCTGATTGGCCAGGCCAGGGAGAGAACTCCCTGTTGCCCTTTGCACAGGCTGGGTTCAGATATAGCTGTAGGCTACAAGTGACAAGTACTGGCCTTCGCTCAGCCTGCCCGGGACTGCAAGAGGGATGAGTCAGCACTAAGTAGCACTGGCAGGGATGTATGTAGAGGGGAGCCCAGGGCTGAGGTAGCAAGGACTGCAAGTCGGGAGTGAGGGGCACCAGCAGATCTCTGGGGAACCCGGGGCTGGGCTAGCAGGAGCCTGCAGGTTGGGACTGAGGAGCACGACACAATGGAGGGGAGCTTATGGCTGCGCCAGCAGGGGCTGTGTGTCAGGGGCGAGTGGGAGCTCAGAGCTGAGCTAGCAGGTCCTGTGTGTCAGGAGTGAGGGGGAGCCCAGGGCTGGTGTAGGAGGGGCTGTGTGTCAGGAGTGAGGGGCACCGGCAGAGCTGTGGGGAGCCCAGAGCTGAGCTAGCAGGGGCTGTGTGTCAGGAGTGAGGGGCACCGGCAGAGCTGTGGGGAGCCCAGGGCTGAGCTAGTAGGGGCTGTGTGTCAGGAGTGAGGGGCACCGGCAGAGCTGTGGGGAGCCCAGAGCTGAGCTAGCAGGGGCTGTGTGTCAGGAGTGAGGGGCACCGGCAGAGCTGTGGGGAGCCCAGAGCTGAGCTAGCAGGGGCTGTGTGTCAGGAGTGAGGGGCACCGGCAGAGCTGTGGGGAGCCCAGGGCTGGTGTAGGAGGGGCTGTGTGTCAGGAGTGAGGGGCACCGGCAGAGCTGTGGGGAGCCCAGGGCTGAGCTAGCAGGGGCTGTGTGTCAGGAGTGAGGGGGAGCCCAGGGCTGAGCTAGCAGGGCTGTGTGTCAGGAGTGAGGGGCACCGGCAGAGCTGTGGGGAGCCCAGGGCTGAGCTAGCAGGGGCTGTGTGTCAGGAGTGAGGGGCACCGGCAGAGCTGTGGGGAGCCCAGGGCTGAGCTAGCAGGGGCTGTGTGTCAGGAGTGAGGGGCACCGGCAGAGCTGTGGGGAGCCCAGGGCTGAGCTAGCAGGGGCTGTGTGTCAGGAGTGAGGGGCACCGGCAGAGCTGTGGGGAGCCCAGAGCTGAGCTAGCAGGGGCTGTGTGTCAGGAGTGAGGGGCACCGGCAGAGCTGTGGGGAGCCCAGGGCTGAGCTAGCAGGGGCTGTGTGTCAGGAGTGAGGGGCACCGGCAGAGCTGTGGTCAGGACGCAGACTCATCTGATGCGGTTGTCACGGTTCCCTATCTCTCAGGTTCAGGCCATCGCCTCCCAGCTGGTCTCTGCCCTCTACTACCTCCACTCACACCGGATCCTGCACCGCGACATGAAGCCCCAGAACATCCTGCTGGGCAAAGGGGGCCTAGTCAAGCTCTGTGACTTCGGGTAGGTCCCCTGAGAGCTTGCTGGCCCCTGGCACCATGATGAGGGGTGTGTGTGTGGAGCATCTCAGAGGCAGATTCAGGAGCTCCCTCTGCCCTGGCAGATTTGCTCGTGCCATGAGCATCAACACCATGGTGCTGACGTCCATCAAGGGCACCCCACTGTACATGGCCCCCGAGCTGGTGCAGGAGAAGCCCTATGACCACACAGCTGACCTGTGGTCTGTGGGCTGCATTTTGTACGAGCTCTTCGTGGGGACCCCGCCCTTCTACACCACCAGCATCTTCCAGCTGGTCAGCCTCATCATCAAGGACCCCGTCAAGTGGCCCAAAACCATGAGCCCTTCGTTCAAGGTAGGGGAGGATGCTGGGAGGGCCCCCTGTAGCACAGCTGCCCTGTTTCCAGACAGCCCTGCCTGACCCTCATTGAGCGAGGTCCCAGAACCCCAGTGGATGGGCTGGCTCGCCCAAGTTCCTGCTTGGGGAGCATGAACAGGTCCATGGGCTCCCCTTGCAGACAGGGCTCTCCGCTTCTTGGCCAGGGAGTCGGGCTGCTGCGTGCTGGTTAATGGCTGCAAGGGCAGTCAGGGCTCTGGACGTTCTATGTGTCACTTGACGCAGGGGGACCCCCCCTTGCTGCTGAATCGTCCCCTGGAATTGTTTAACCAGAGTGCTTCTCGCCCTTATGGTGGTGAAGAAACCCTTGCAGGGTGACAGAAGCAGTAGTGCCTGTTTGACTGTAGCAATGCCTGCCTGAGTGTGTGCACAGCCTGAAACAGCAGCTCTGAGCAGCACGGACCGGCCCATTACTCTCAAGGGTGCTAGCTCTGAATTGCAATGGTGGCACACGATATGCCGAGCTTTAGTTATTTCTCTACCCACTGCCCCACCCTCCTTTCCCAAAGCAGGTGGTACAGCCCAGGAGGCCTGACTCCCCATTGGGGTGGGTGCATGCCCAGCTTGCTGCCCAGGAGCCAGCAGTTGGGGGTGGAGGGGCACAGAGAGGCAGAGAATGTGACACTGGGTCTCTGTGCTCCGGGCAGAGCTTCCTGCAAGGCCTGTTGATGAAGGACCCTGGCCAGCGCCTGTCCTGGCCAGAGCTGCTGTATCACCCCTTCATCGCAGGCCAGGTGACCAGTGAGTACCAGCTCTTTGCTGCCTCCCCAGTGCTGTTCCCGGGGGCACTGCCTACAGCCCAGCCACTCCCTCTGCCCCATCTCCCCTGGATGCGCTAGGCAGCGACCCCTGCATCGCTTTCCTTCTGGCCCTCTTGCCACACCCCCAGCCTGTGCCAGTCCCCACGGTGCCCATGGGGGCGAGTGTCCTGTCCCTGGAGGGGCCCCCTAGGATGGTCACTGTGGTCCCCCACTTGGCTCACACTGCAAATCCCATCAGTGATCGATGACATGGAGCAACACGGGATCGCGAATCCCTTCACCAGTAAGCTGCCTCCGGAGCTGCAGGTGCTGAAGGAGAAGCAGGCTCACTCGCTGGCCCCTAGGAGTGGCCAGTCCAAGATCCTGAGGAAGGCGCGACAGAAGATGGCTGAGGCGGCTTGGAGGAAGGTGACTGTTTGGTGTCTGCTGGCTGGGCAGCACCCTCATTGTAGTAGTGCTGGGATGCCTGGGCCTGGGCGAGGAGCGAAGGAGGGAACTTCGTTAGGGCTTGGGAGAGACGACACTGGGAGTGGTTGGGATAATCACACCTGCGGGCAAGGGGGGGATCAGGAACGAGAAGGGGGTGTGAGGGTCAGTCAGTTACATGGCAAGAGGTTCACCCCCCACGGTGCAGGAGGGGCGTCTGGGTACTTCGTCAGTTACGTGGAGAGACACCCTTGATGATGGGGAGAGGAGTCTGGGGGCTTGGTGAGTTGCCGGGGGAAAGATCTCCCCCGGAGGTGGGGGAAGGGAGGCGGTGTCTGGGGCTTGGTCGGTCACACAGAGATCTAAGCTGGTGGATGCTCTTTGGCCCCTTCCAGGAGCAGCGGAAGGCAGACACTCCATCTAAAAAGGAGGCAGGCAGAGGAGGCTTGGGGCACAGACCCGAGGCAGCTCTCAGGGAGCGGGAGGAGACAGGCTGCGCTCTGGGCTCCCCCGCTGGAAACAAGAACCACACCATCCTGGGAGAGGGGCCTGATGAGGCAGCGTGGGAGACAACTGAGCCTCCGCCTACGCCGCGGTGAGGGGCAGTGGTGCTGGGTTAATGGGTTTCCAGGGTGGGCTGGGGGCACCTGTGAGCAAGGAGATGGCAGGTCTCTAGCAGCTTTGCTTCTTGTGCAGGGAACACCGGATCACTCAGGATTATGAACGGGAGTTCCCAGCGGCGGAACAGGGGACTCCCAGGCAGGCTGGGGGCAGCAAGGTGGGACCACGAAGCAGGCGCAGCATTGAGACCGTGGACCTGGAGAATGAGGTGAGACGTGACTGGGGCAGCAGCTTCCCTTGGGAGCTGGCTAGAGGCGCTGCAGAGTCTGGGACGGGCATGACCCCACTCTTCTGAATCTAATGGTATGAAAGTGGCCTCTCTAGTGACCTTTGACCTAGGAACTGGACAGCGATGATGAATGGCAGCATCTGATTGAGGCCACGGACCCCTCAACCATGCAGCTGAGCACACCCCTGAGCCTTCTGGGGGACCCAGCCTTCGTGCAGCGCCTCCGGGCCCGGCTGCAGGACTCCAGCCAGCAGGTGAGTGGGGTAGCGGTGTGGGCACAGAGACAGCCAGGGGTAGTGGTGTGCACAGAGACAGCCGGGGTAGAGGTGTGGGTACAGAGACGTGGACAGTGCAGGGCTGCGTTTGGGTCCATATTCACAGCTCATTACTCAGGAGAGGTCTCTGGAGAAGATCTGAGCCCTACTGTCAGCCGTGCTGCCTTGTGGGACACTGGGAATGTCCCTTCCACCCATCTGCTTCAGTCTCTCCACCTGCACAGTGGAAACCCTGGTCCCAACTTCCAGGAGTGTGCCAAGGACGCAGAGCTCAGAGCAAGGCAGGGAAGCCTTCCCCTCCCCTGGATTGGTGACCTGGGGAAGCACCTGGATCTCTCCACCCCTGCTCCAAGCCAGGGGAGAAAATACCTTCTCTGTCCCCTGGGATCTGAGCTCTCCTGTTGGTGGATCCCTGCTTTCCCTGTGCTGTTGGGCGCCCCTGCCCACTGTCTGGGGTTCAAGGCCTGTGGGCATAAGAGGAGCCCTCCGGCTGGCAGAGGTGCTGCTGGCATCCAGATCTGCTGATCTCAGCACCCCAAACCCCTTCTTTGGCCTCTCCTTGCCCAGGTGCTGGAGGGGATGTTGGAGGGAGCATCTCATCTCCGCCCGGTCCTCCGCGTTGTGGGCAACCTGCTCACCACCAAGTGTGACTCAGAGCTTCTCTGCAGCTTCTGCCAGGCCACAGACATCCCTCGTTTCCTGCTGCACCTGGTTGGGCAGATCCTGGGGAGTGCCCGCAGCATGCAGGTGGGTGTGGGAGTGGCCTCTCTGGAGCCTTGCTCTGCACATGTGGGGGCAAGCCAGCATCCAGCATGGGCAAGGGAGGCTGGGGGTGTGCGTCACCACTCCTCCAGGCTGTTGTAGCAGCTGCATGGACCCCCTGGAGGCAGCTGTGGTCCCCTCTGTCTCTGGATGCACTTCTCCCCCTGCTTGTAGCACCCCCCATGGGGGCAGAGTCCTGCTGGACCGTTGCTCAGGTCAGTTTGGCTACTGGCCATTCAGAATGGAGCTCCCTGGAACAGGGTTTCTCTTCTGCTCCCACAGCAGCCCTGGTGCCTCACGCTGCTGGCAGATCTGGTCGGTGTGACAACGGCCTATTTCACCAGTGACCCCCACCAGGAGCGTGGCCAGGGGAGAAGGTAGACGGCTGTTGGCGGGGTGGGACGACCGGTACCAGACCAGGAGTTTGAGAGGTGCTGCAGTGGGGTTCCCCTTGCTCTCACCAAAGCTCCTCCTGTGTAGCTCCATCCACGGGGCCCTGCGGGTGGGGGGTCACGCTTTGGATCACAACTTGCAGCATGCGGGAGAGTTTGCCCACATCCTAAAGGGTAGCAGAGCCCACAACAGAGTTTGCACCTCCCACTCCTGAGCCCTCCCTCTGGGTCAGGCCGCCTCTGCTGGGGCTGACTGGCCTGTTAGCCAGACAGACGGCTGGCGCTGCAGACGCAATAAGCCAATCCGGGGTGAAGCAGGCGACTTTGACTCCCATCCCTGGGCCAGATGAGGAGTGGAAAGGGAACGTGGACAGGGCCCTGGTGTCATAGTGATGTGGCGGGGGGGCAGCAGCCTGCACAGCAAGCCCCGCCCCCTGGGGCTCTGCGGTGCAGGCACCACTGGCAGATCCTGGGGAGGCCTTGCCCATACAGAGCTGTTCGGCTGCCCTGTCATCTCACAGTTGAGCTGGCGGCTCCCAGTCTCGAGGGCCTCACCTCCCCAACACCCGCCTCCCCCAGCCTGCAGGTTTTCCAGGAGGCAGCGGCTGGCTTCCTCTCCCTGCTGCCCAAGCTGCTAGCCCAGCCAGCCGACGGCGAGATGAGGCTCTGCGAACAAAGCACCATGGTAAGGCTGACCCTCCCGCGTGCCCAGCGCCCTCTGGCTACCTGCTTCTCACTCCCTGGGGCAGCCTGGCGCCCTGCCTCCTTCCTTGTGCCTGGCATGTGGCCTCAGCTGCCCATCCCTCTCCCTGGGCGTGCGGTGACTGCGGCCGTCCTGTCCCCCTTTGCAGTGCTTCACCGTGCTCTGCGACTGCATGGACAGCAGCAGCCCCTCTGTGTCAGGCCCCTTCTACGCCAGTCTGGTCACCGAGTGGCGCCTCCTGCTGGATGCGATCCTCCACAGGGCCACCCCTGAGCAGCCTGCTCCGGAAGGTAATGGGCTCCCTGCACCAGTGACGAGAGGGGGGTCTCGTGAGGTGGGCACCTCACTACCCAAGAGCCTGTCATTTTAGTGCTGCAGAAAATGAGTGACCAGTGGCCTTGATTGGAGCCAAGTGTAGGATAGGCAGCCGAGAGGGTAGTTTCTCATGGCTGGTACTGCCCCACCCCAGGGAGTAGCAGGGGGTTATAAGAGGCTAGAGGAAGCAGTGTCTTCCCTGGCTTTTACTACTCAACTGCTCCCCTCGTCCTCTCCCTCATCTGACCCCTCCTGGAGGGCCCACAGCTGGCTCTTGCAGTTTGCAGACAGGTAACTCCTCCACCAAAGTGTATCTGTTAAGGGCTGAGTGAAAAGCCTGCCCCATCGCCAGACCAATTAGCATAATGTGAACCTGTGAGAGAACCAGTGAGTGGCAGTGAAACCCTTTAATGGGCATGTGCCAGCCCTGAGTTACTGACAAAACCAGCTGTGCATCACTGTGTCTATGGGACCTTTGTTTAAAATTTGCTGTAAGTATTTCAGTAGTTTGTTGCTGAGGTTTATAAAATTATGTCTCTAAAGACCCCTGCTTAGATACTTAGGTGCAATCTGAGTATTCAGCTTTAGCCCTCATGGCCTGGCTCTTCAGACTAAGTTTCTTCAGAAGACCACCCTGACGGCAAATACACGTTAATGTTAATTGCCGTAGTACAAACACTTGCTTCCAAACTCTTCCTGTTCTTTCTATCCACTCTGAAGCTCATTTCACCCGGCTGTTGAAGAGATCCCTTAAAGGGACAGCATCCCTTTTCTATCAGATATCTGGGCAAGTGAGCTTCCCTTCTTTTTTTCCTGACTAGTTGCTGAACTAGTTTTAAGAGAGTCCTTCCCCAAAATTAGGATCTTGTGAAGAAATAAAACTTTTTGTTATGCCGAAAATCTTTGGAAACATATTTTAAAATAAACTTACACAGGTTCCACCCACAAAACCAGGGTTCCATGGTCTGGCAATATCAGGACCAGAGAGCCCCGGGCTGTGAGGCTGTTGGGAGGGGAGCCCGGTGGGGTTTCTTTACAGGGGATGACACCCATGGGGCCAGGGCTGTGGTCAGCAGCCTGGCCAGGGCTAGAGCAGGTTTCTGCATGGCTGACTGCTGGGGCTGCAGCCACCAACCTGTCTGCATCTAGGCTGGGGGCTAGCACAGGCTGAGCGGCTGGGAAGGGGGCTGCAGGGCTCGAAATAGGTGGGGTCAGAGGCATGGGGGTCAGTGGGACCTGGAGCTGGCAGCAGGGAGGGTCAGTAGGCTGCAGGGACATGCACACCTCCTTTGTTCAGCAAATTTCCTCATGTGGGACTGGTCAGGTTTCCGAGGGTGCCAGACGAGGGAGGCACAACTGATAGAGAAATTTCATAAAGAAGTCTTGTTGTGAAAATCACACAAAATAAATTACTTTCCTTTTGCTAATAGCAGTGAACTGTGTTATGACCACATTTAACTGCTCTGTTGGATTGATACTGTCTTTGTGTCAGCGACTGTAAATGTGTGGTGATCTGGAATGATTGCTTTGTAAAGCCCTGAAAGTACGTTTAAAATATAAAAGCAGCTTAGAGGTACTGAAAATGTCAAACAGGAATGGACTGCATCACGTAGTCCATAAAATTTACGGTTGTATTCAACAGGACAACCGACTTGCCCTTACTGCAAAGGTTTTGCACATAAATCTCTGACAAACCTCAGGGAATATCGCAGAGCCTGTGACTGACATCTTTTATTCCCAAATTTGATGCTTTTCATTAAGTACCTTCTGCAAGTCCAGTCTCCGTACTCTGCCTGCAGTGGGGAACAGGCTCTGTTTTCTTCACAAATTTTAGAACAGGATTTTTTTTCCCACGTGTCATTTGCTACATGTGGGTTCTGGGATTTGGCAGGAAGGTGGGAGCAGAGAGAAGGCAAATGCTGTGAGGAGGGAATGGGGCTTGGATGGAGCAGGGGTGGAGTAAGGGTGGGCCACAGGCTGGGGAGCTTACCTCCCCAAGCAGCAGCTTTATCCACTGTGCATGTCATCACCATCTGCTTGTGTCCCAGGATGGGGGGGATGGAGGGGAGGGTTCCCTGTGCCCTGGAGCCCCTCAGGCCTGAACCACAACTTTCTGCTATCCAAGGCCTGGGCTCCCCATGCACTCAGTCCTGCAGGTGCTCCTCACTCCCAATCCACAGCCCCTATGCTCTTAACTGTCCATCTGAATCTCTTGCTGCCACCCTGCTCTTTGCTCATAAATTGGATCTTTTCTGCTCTTCTGTCTCTGCACAGAGCCAGCCCAGGAGGTGAGATCAGCACAGGAGCAGGACAAGTGTGCGGCCGATATCTTCACAGCAGCACTGACCGCTGTTTGCAGCCTCCCCGTGGGATGCAAGGGGAACCAGGAGGCCAAGAAGCAGGTCACAGTTCCTTCTTGGCCACAAGGCAAAAAGTGCCCTGAAAGAACCCTGCATGGCAGGAGGTGACCGGGGCCCTGGAGCTGCTGCACTCTGGGATCACACTGGCGTGGCCTAGAGCGTGGGACCCCTGAGTGCTTTACAGATGGTGACCTGGCGCCACTCGATGCAGCCACCTCTGGGGTGGAAAGTGGCAAATGTATAACAGCGAGTAGCAGTGCCATGCGGCACGGGACAGGGAGTAAATGAGACTCCTAGAGCCAACTGAACACCAGAGGGGACTGGGGGGAGAACGTGATTCTCGGATCTGAGAAGGAAGCTGGGTTACCCCGACTGATGCCAGGACAATGTCAGAGGGTCTTTAAAAGTCACAGTTTGGGACCTACAATGTTACACCTTATTCAAAAGACAACATGTCTCCTGCGGCTGTGCTGGGCCAATGGGGCCAAACTGACTGCTGTGGAGAGCGCCCCCTATGTCCTGCAGCACAGCACCCCTAGTGCCCTGCTGCGGCCAGCCTTGCCTGCCCGGGGAGAGCGCCCCCTACTGACCCACCCTGCTCCCTGCAGCACAGCGCCCAGTGCCAGCCCTGCCTGCCCGGGGAGAGCGCCCCCTACGGACCCACCCTGCTCCCTGCAGCACAGCCCCCCAGTGCCAGCCCTGCCTGCCCGGGGAGAGCGCCCCCTACGGACCCACCCTGCTCCCTGCAGCACAGCCCCCAGTGCCAGCCCTGCCTGCCCGGGGAGAGCGCCCCCTACTGACCCACCCTGCTCCCTGCAGCACAGCCCCCCCAGTGCTAGCCCTGCCTGCCTGGGGAGAGCGCCCCCTACTGACCCATCCTGCTCCCTGCAGTACAGCCCCCCAGTGCCAGCCCTGCCTGCCCAGGGAGAGCGCCCCCTACGGACCCACCCTGCTCCCTGCAGCACAGCCCCCAGTGCCAGCCCTGCCTGCCTGGGGAGAGCGCCCCCTACTGACCCACCCTGCTCCCTGCAGCACAGCCCCCCACCCCCAGTGCCAGCCCTGCCTGCCCGGGGAGAGCGCCCCCTACGGACCCACCCTGCTCCCTGCAGCCCAGCCCCCCACGTGCCAGCCCTGCCTGCCTGGGGAGAGTGCCCCCTACTGACCCACCCTGCTCCCTGCAGCACAGCCCTCAGTGCCAGCCCTGCCTGCCTGGGGAGAGCGCCCCCTACTGACCCACCCTGCTCCCTGCAGTACAGCCCCGCAGAGCCAGCCCTGCTTGCGTGGGGAGAGCACCCCCTACTGACCCACCCTGCTCCCTGCAGCACAGCCCCCATAGTGCCAGCCCTGCCTGCCTGGGGAGAGCGCCCCCTACTGACCCACACTGCTCCCTGCAGCACAGCCCCCCAGTGCCAGCCCTGCCTGCCTGGGGAGAGTGCCCCCTACTGACCCACCCTGCTCCCTGCAGCACAGCCCTCAGTGCCAGCCCTGCCTGCCTGGGGAGAGCGCCCCCTACTGACCCACCCTGCTCCCTGCAGTACAGCCCCGCAGAGCCAGCCCTGCTTGCGTGGGGAGAGCACCCCCTACTGACCCACCCTGCTCCCTGCAGCACAGCCCCCATAGTGCCAGCCCTGCCTGCCTGGGGAGAGCGCCCCCTACTGACCCACACTGCTCCCTGCAGCACAGCCCCCCAGTGCCAGCCCTGCCTGCCTGGGGAGAGTGCCCCCTACTGACCCACCCTGCTCCCTGCAGCACAGCCCTCAGTGCCAGCCCTGCCTGCCTGGGGAGAGTGCCCCCTACTGACCCACCCTGCTCCCTGCAGCACAGCCCTCAGTGCCAGCCCTGCCTGCCTGGGGAGAGCGCCCCCTACTGACCCACCCTGCTCCCTGCAGTACAGCCCCGCAGAGCCAGCCCTGCTTGCGTGGGGAGAGCGCCCCCTACGGACCCACCCTGCTCCCTGCAGCACAGCCCCCATAGTGCCAGCCCTGCCTGCCTGGGGAGAGCGCCCCCTACTGACCCACACTGCTCCCTGCAGCACAGCCCCCCAGTGCCAGCCCTGCCTGCCTGGGGAGAGCGCCCCCTACTGACCCACACTGCTCCCTGCAGCACAGCCCCCCAGTGCCAGCCTTGCCTGCCTGGGGAGAGTGCCCCCTACTGACCCACCCTGCTCCCTGCAGCACAGCCCCCCCAGTGCCAGCCCTGCCTGCCCGGGGAGAGCGCCCCCTACTGACCCACCCTGCTCCCTGCAGCACAGCACCCCCCCATCATTGCACTTGCTGGTGGCTCTGGAATTATGACCCTCTTGGCTGATTTCCCACAGGTCGCCTGCCAAGTGGCTGAGAAACTGATGGAAGAAAACAGTCAGCTGCTGGTGAGGTTCCTGGCGGGACTCGAGCGCCCAGCCTGCTCCCTGAACGTGCTCAAGGTAACGCAGCCCTCTGCCTGGGGCTCCCTCCCAGGACTGACCCCTCCAGGCTTCCGGCAGTGCATCCAGGCTTCCATGGGTGGGAGTGGTATCCGACTGCGTTCTCCACCTCTGCAATAAACTGGCTCTGCTCCTATGGCACCCGCCTTAGCTAGGCCGAGTGTCGCTCAGCAGCGCAGCACCATCTGTGCCACTGCTCTCACAAGGTGGCAGATCTTGGCCATCCTGCTTTCTCCTGCCTGTGTCCCTTGGATGTGCTCCTGCTCGTGGAACAGCTGCTGGTCTCTGTATGAAGCCCATCTACCTGGGCACGAGGCAGGCAGGTGGCACCCTTCCTCGCTAGACTGCCAAGCTGGGCCCGTCCGGATTGACAGGGCTACCCTGCTCTGCTCTCGGCTGTTTGAGACTCATGGTCCTACTCGTGTGCCCAGTGTCACCACAGCTCTGATTGGTCCTTTCTGCAGAGGCTGAACTCCCCACTCGCCCCCAAGAGGTTTCCCTGAATCACGTTGGCAGGGTAGTGTGTGTGTGGCCTGGGCTATACCCTTCCCCCGTCTGCCAATGCCCAGGGGAGCTTCAAACAGCCAGGGCCAGGATCGGGGAGTGAAACTGGGACCTTACCCCTTCAGGTGGTCAGGTCACTATGAAACGGAGCCCAGGACAGCCAGGGGTCTGGTCACAGGTCTCTACTTCCTTTCCAGGGGACAGAACACCCCTTCCCTTCTCCTTTCCCAGCTGCCTCTCTTTGTCCAAGCTAGCCAGCCTTGGGCACAGCCGCTGTGCTGACCTCTGCTCTCCCCCAGGTGTTGTACGCCTGCGGCCATGCCAGTAAAGGCCTGTGTCATCTGCTGGCGAAGGGGCAGCAAGTGCCGAGCTCCCTGGCCCGGCTGGTGAAGGGCGAGGTATGTTCCTCTCACCTCTTGTGGGGTGGGTCGGGGATAAAGGCGGGCTCCATGTCAGACACCTGCTGTGCTTCCAGTAGCACAGACAGCCCCGGCCTGGGGAGCTCATGCCCTGGCTCACCAGCTACTGGGGGAGGAGGCAGAGGGGTGTGCAGAATGAGCAGAGAGGAGTGTGCCGTGAATCTCAAGGGAGGGGGCGGCGCAAGGGAGGGCGTGAGGTGTGGGACCGGCCAGGGCTTAGGGGAGCGGGAGGTTAGCCAGGGCCTGGCGGGGAGGAGAAGGGACAGGTTTGGTGAGAGCCAGGGGCAGGGCGTGCTGCGGGGGGTAATCTCGGAAGGGGCCATTGTCTCAGCTCAGCCTCTGGTCTGAGTGGCCAAGTGATTCCCTGGCACCCGCCCCAGCGGCCTTTGCTTCCTGCCCCCCCACCCCCGGCTCTGAGCTCTGCTGCTTTCACAGGTGCCTATGGCGGAGCAGCTGCGGGTGCAAGCATGTGAGGCCTCACTTCACCTGCTGTCCCTGCTCATGCTCCAGGTGCAGGCTGTCCCCCCCTGGTAAGTGTGCGCCCGCCTCGGCGAGCTGCTGGCGCTGAGCTGAAGGAGCTTCGCTGCAGTCTGCCCCACACGCCTCTTGGCTGGCAGCTCCCTGCATGGCGCTCCGGCCAGGGCAGGGCAGCAGTTAGCCCTGGACTTCCCCCCGGGGGGAGCGTCTCAGGCTCAGGCTCAGGCTCAGGCTCTGTCTCCGCCCTGGGGGAGAGAGTGTGGACATTTCTCTCGCAAAGTAACCCAGCAGCTTTGTGGCTGCAAGACACAGGAGGTGGAGCTCAGTAGGGGGCCCCCATGAGGACCCCCGTGCGGCACTAGGGGCGCTGGGCTGCAGGGCGTGGGAGATGGGGCCCCATGAGGACCCCCGTGCGGCACTAGGGGCGCTGAGCTGCAGGGCGTGGGAGATGGAGCTCAGTAGGGGACCCCAGTGAGGACCCCCGTGCGGCACTAGGGGCCCTGGGCTGCAGGGCGTGGGAGGTGGGGCCCCATGAGGACCCCTGTGTGGCACTAGGGGCGCTGGGCTGCAGGGCGTGGGAGGTGGAGCTCAGTAGGGGACCCAGGTATGGCTCCTGTCCGTGACCCTTTTGCCCGGCTCTCTAGGGCTGCTGGGGTGGGTCTGTTTCCCAGCTGCCCCTGACCTGGATTGCTGTGTTTCAGGCTGGACCTAGTGGTGAGCGATGCCACTGAGATCTTCACCCGATCAGCTGTCGCGTCTCTCACCGTGAGTCCCACCCAGCGGGCTCCTGTCCTCGGAGGGCCAAGCCTGGCTTGAAACAGCCTAATGCCCATGTGTATGCTGGCAGAGAGCCTGGCATCTCTGCCTCACCCTTCCCATTCACGTGTCTGTAGACAGCCAGAGTGCTCTGTCTGTCTGAGCGTTCCTACGCCTCCTAGGCTGTGGGTAGGGGATCAGTCTGACTGTTCCTACACTCAGGGTAGACACGTGCAGGCAGCTGCCTGTGGGCGAGGGGTAGGGGATCAGTCTGGCTGTTCCTACACTCAAGGCGAGGTGCTCCAAGTCAGCTCCTCAGGCAGGGGAAGGCGTGGTGGAGGGGTGGTGTGGCTTGCTGGGCCTGCCCTCAGGTTGTACAGTACTGAGCTCTCCCCTTCCCTGCAGAGCGCGGCGGGATTCCTGCTGGCTCATCTCGGCCAGCATGGGGTGGCCGTCGAGGTGGGGCCCGAGGAAGCCATGTCGGCCATGACGAATGCGCTCACCGCACCTGCTGAGGTAAGGGGCGATCAGCTGGGTGCTCCCCTCCCGGGAGGGCGTGGCCCCAGGAACCTCTCAGCGAGGGCTGGATGGGCTGGGACACCCTAACTGGCCATGTGCAGCTCAGCACTGATCCAGGCTGGCCTGTGTGATGCAGTGGGGGGTGGGGAGGTGGAACTGCCCAGTTCTAGCTACCCATGCCCAGCGCTAACCAGGACCCATCCTGCCCCGCCCACTTCTCTTCCAGATGCACCTGCCCCCACCCATGGGTGCCGGCCTTTATGATGGGCTCATGCTTCTCCTGCTGCAGCTTCTGGCCCAGGTACCCCACTGCCCACCTGTCGCTGGCCGTGGTGAGGGGCTGCTGGAGGGTCAGGGGGGTGGATGCAGCTGCGTGGTCAAACCAGGGATCCCAGATCCACTGGGTCGGCTACAGCCCCAGCTGTGGAACAGTCTCTTGGAGTAAACTGTTCTGTGTGCCCAACCCCCAAGGCTCTCGCCTCTCCTGCAGGGCAGCCCCACGGCCAGGGCTCCAGCCCTCCTGCTTCCCTCCCATGAGCTCTGTTCAGTGAGTCTGGCGGGAGCAGGGCCCTGCCTGCACCTCACTGAGCATCTGCAGTGACTGGCCCAGCTCTGTCAGCACAGGCACGGCTATTGCTCAGTGGGACTCAGCACAGAGGCATGAAGGATAACACCTAGAGCAGTCTGGGCAGCCCAGAGCCCAGCCAGGTCGCAGTGAACCCTGTGGATCCAGGGGAGAGCCCCAGATCCTTCCAGCCCCCAGCTCTGATCCCCCACCTCCCCAGTCCTGTGTTCTCCCCAAGAGAACCTCAACCCCCCTGCACAGCAGTAGGGAAATGTGCCTCCTTCTGGGGCAGGGGTGGCGTCTGTGGCCTGGGCATTGGCTTCTTGGGGTGGGGGTGGCCCAGTCTTTTGTAGTGCCCCGTCCTGGTTCAGCCAGCCCCATGCCACGCATACCTCTAGCTCGTAGCTGGCCCTGCACCAAACAGCCCTCCCCTGGCTGCCGTGGAACCATGCAAACACGAGGGGACCTGAAGCACACCCCGGTGTCATGAAAACATTACAGGACAGTCTGGACACACCTGCCTGAACAGGAAGTCGAATGGCTGAGCTGGAGGGAATGTGGGAGTGGCCAGTGGATTGGGGGTGTGGGAAGGGGCCCCGAGTCTGTTACAAGTTCCAATCCTACTGGTCTCCTGGGCGGGAGGAGGCAGAAGCTGCCCAGCCATATGGGGCAGGTGCCTGGTTTCCTGCCAGGAGCCAGGCTTGCCCTTGCAAATGGGGCTGGGAATGAGAGGTCTGCCCCACCCCCTTCTCGATAGGGACTGCCTGCCACAGAGGAGCCAGGAGCCCCCTGCAGGGGGGGATCCCTGTGGGTGTGAGGCTGCCAGCCCCAGCGGGAGAGGAATGCTTGGGAGTTGGGGGAAACGGGCGGGAGGAGCCACGTGAGACCGGGAGATGGAGTGCCCAGCGCCTTGACAGCTGTTCCCCCAGGGAGCCGTACCCCTGGGGCAGGGGTCTCCCCGAAGGAGCCTGGCTTTCAAAGGGGGGCACTCAGCACTTCTGACCCTCCAGCCCCTTCAGGGTGCCACTTGCAGGGCCCCTGCTTGTGGGACTTGCCCAGGGGAGCAGCTGCTGGGGATGCCAGGAGGCTGTTACCTGCTTGCAGGGCTGGGGCTGGCCCGCCGGAGGGAGGCAGAGGCTGGGATTGGGAGGGAGTTCCCTAGGAGTCCATCTCTTTGCTGGAGGTGCCTGAGCCCCTGGCTGTGGTCCAGTGCGGTGAGGTGCTACTACCCCTCTCGTCCTGCTCCTGCAGGGCCAGGCCCTTATTCCAAGGGAGCACCGGTTGCCTGCAGGGCTCTGGGTTCGCCCGTGGCTGGTGGCGAGGGTTGCGGGGCTCCGCGCTCCGCCTGGCGTTCTCCCTCCCACAGGGCGATGTGGTGGTGCTCCAGGGCTTTGCCGGCTCAGAGCTGTGGAACGCCGTGTGGCGCCGGGGTGCCGGGGCGCTGCGCTTGGCTGCCGAGCAGCCGGCGATGGAGGGTGACGCGCCTCGGCCAGGCCAGCCCACTGCGGAGCCAGACTGGATCCTCATCTCCCCGCAAGGTAGGGCGGGGGCTAGGGCGACCGCATCTCCCTGTCCCGAATATGGGGGTGGGGAGGGGCAGCTCCTCCAGGGAGCCGGCAGCTGCCGCCGATCCCCCAGGGAAGCGGCAGGTGCCCACGCTCCCCCTGCTTCCCGGAGGCCGAGGGAAGCGAGGGGCAGGATGACACCCAAATACGGGACGATTCGGCCCTTTTAAAAAATAAGTCAGGAGGCCTTTTTGGCGTCCCAGATGTGGGACTGTCCAGACCAGCACGGGACAGACGGTCACCTCGAGGGAGGGAGCAGTGTCTTGTTCTCTGGCAGCGTAAGACTACACATCCCAGAATGCTCTGTGGCTGGTCCATACACCCCATATCTGCGAGGGAGAGCCTGTGGGGCGGCAGCTGCCTCCTTTGCTCCGGGCAGCTCTTCACAGCAGCTCCGCCTCAAGCCAGCTGGTTCCCTCAGCCCAGCTCCCTGGCCCGCCTGCCCCGCTAGCATGGCTCCCAGGACAGCTGAGTGTCACGGGAACACTGCAAGACCCAGGCCCTGCTGGAGCCCTGCTGGCAAACGACCCAGTGGTCAGCGTGGCCCACGGGAGACCTGGGTCCCCCAGCCAGCTCCCTCACAGACTTAGTGTGTGAGGTTGTCTCTGTCTCTCTGGGCCTTGGTGTCGCAGCTGCCCAGAGGAGAGGACGGCCCTGCCTGCTGGGATGCAGAGGGCTCACATAGCAGTGAGATGGGAGCCTATAAGTGCCTGACCTAGAACTTCAGCTGAAGCGTTGTGCCATGGTGTGGTGCCTTTTGAGTGCCCACCTGACCTGCCCAAGCATTTTGCTCCTGGTCGTGGGGTTCAGCCCTTCCCTCTGGAGCAGCAGCAACTGTCTCTCTTGCCCTGTTGGCAGCTCCACTATGCCCAGCACCCCCTCACCAGTCTATAAAGCCCCCGTTGGCATCATGGGACATTAATGGGGCCTTGTGCAGCCCAGGCTGGTGCTCGGGGACCTGGGCGATGGGTGCCTTAGACAGCCAGACTGAATGCAAGGTGGAAGCCTGCTGTGCTGGTGGGCTGCCAGGGACCAGGGGCCGAGTCAGCCTGCACTTTGTCCTGGTGGGAGGTGATGGTGTGCCACAGCCATCCTCGATTCCTGCCAAGGGGCGGGCTTCCCTGCCCGTGCTGGGAGGAGAGGAACGGGAGCCTCTGGAGAGAGGAGGCAGCTGAGCTCAGTGCCACGGACACCTGCGGGCTGCCCAGGAAGCCTGGCTTGGGGAGATCCCATTCAGGCTCATTTGCATGCCGGGACATAGCCATCCTCAGGCCCATTCCCCGCTAGCCTTGGGAGTCTCCTGCCTCGACTGATGCCCCTTGGCTCTACCAGGTCTGGGGCAGGAGGGGGGGAGACCTGCTTGCAAAGGCGCTCGCCAGTGCCTCCTGCCTGGGTGGGCGAGCGAGAACTCGCCGACTCTCATATCTCTGGGCTGCCAACTTCCCTGTCCCCCGCAGGCACCGAGCTGTTCCTCAGCCTGGCCCTCGCCGTCTTCACGCGGGAGCCCCACCAGTGCCTTCATCAGCTCGCCGTCCCCGGCAGCGTCATCGTGGCAACCTTGAACCAGCTGCTCGCCCTCGATTTCCTGGGTCACCTGGCTCACACGTGAGTTCCAGCCCCGCGTGTGGGAACTCAGCTGGGTGGGACGTGGTGGCTGGCAGCACCAAGGGGAACTGGGGTCTGGGACCTGCTGAACTGGAGCGGTGCAAAGAGGGCTGGAGGCTTGGGAAACCTGCCTCTACCAGCCCAGGCTGTGCCGCGTACCAAAGAGCCGCTGACGGGGCGACTTGACCAGCCTCAAAGCAGCTCTGTGGGGAGGAAGTGGGCACGAGCTGGCCCATCGGCCTGGCAGAGGTGGGGTTGACGGTGCAGGGGATGATGCCAAACCAGGCACATGTGGACTGGAAATAGCGGGTGGATTTTTAATGAGAGGAATGAACCACTGGAACAGGGGTTGGGGGGCAGTGTTCCCTCTCGTTGTGTCCAGGTGCAAATGTATTGTGTTACGTGCTCCAGGGTGGGGCTGATGAGCAAGGCATCACCTCCGTACTGGTGCACGTGACAAATTCACTCAGCACATGGAGGATCTGTGGTGGGGGCGGGGGGGTTTGGAGCGTGGGAGGGGCTCAGGCTGGGGAGTACAGGCTCTGGAGTGGTGCAGGGGCTGAGGCTTTTGGGATGTCAGAGGGGGCTCCGGGCTGGGGCCAAAGGGTTTGGTGTGCAGCAACGGGCTTGGGGCAGGAGGAAAGGGGCAGGTTGGGGTTCAGAGTTGGAGTGTGGGGTCTAGGAGGGAGCTAGGGTGGTGGAGGCGGCTTAGGGGCAGGGGATTGGGGTGTGGTCTCCATGCTGCCCTGTGCTCACTTGCAGGCACCATCCCCTGCAGCTCCCCTGGGCTGTGATTCCCATCCCGTGGGAGCTGCAGGGATCGAGCTTCCCGGCGGTTGCAGGGCTGCAGTGTCAGCTGGGAGGAAGAAGCGGCAGCATGTGGAGCAGCTGGCTCAGAACACAGGGACTTTCTGGGGTGTAGCTGCAGCCTGAAAGCCCTTCAGTCCAGCCCTGCTGCTGGGGCTGGACAAGTGCAGCTCCCTTCTGGGGCTTCTTAGGCAGCAGTGCAGCTGCGCAGCTCAGAGGGGGCAGTGGCAGTGGTGGATTCACCCCACCGAGCAGGGGGTTCTCTAGCAATGGGGGTCAGGCCGCTGGCTGGGTTCCGTGGGGGTCAAACTGTGGGTCACAGTGGGCCAGCTGGTCCTCGGATGTGAGACTCTGAATGCAGCCTCGATACAGCTTGCCCTGCTGGTGCCTGCTGCAGATGGCCTCACTCAGCCAGCAGACTCCACGTGGGCTGAGGGGCCCTGGGAACCACACAGCACAGATCTGCTCACTGGGTCCAGCGCCTGGGGCAGCTCTTTCCCTTGCTCTCCGACCCTCTTTCAATCTGCTCCCTCTGATGAGGCCAGGCAGGTGCGGGAAGATGGCGACCCCGAGCTGGTCCCTTCTGTGGTGCTCCAGGCCTGCCAGCTGCTCTGCTTCCCCTTCTCCTTGGATGTAGACACTCAGACCCTCTGGTGCATCATGAAGGCCCTGAGAGACTCCGAGCTCCCTGCCCATCTGCTCCAGGTACCCAGGGATGCTCTGTGATGGGTTGGACCCCCTGGGAGGCTGCCTGAGGATGCCAGAGAGTGCTAGTTCTGCCAGCCTGGGTACCTTTGACCTGGTCTTGCTGAGCCAGGCACTAAAGCCTCCTCCAGCAGAGCACATGAGTAGGGCCACGTCCCATGGCCCCAGCACTCAGGTGTTCACCCCTCACTGTGCTACAAATACCAAGTGGTCAGAAATTCACCTCCTCCCTCAAGTGGTCAGAAATTCACCTCCTCCCCCAGTGTGGAGCCAACCCCCCCCTCCCCCCCGGCCCCAAGGCAGGAAGTACAGACACTGGGTCCTATTACAAATCAGAAGTGAGTTTGTTAGCTGTAAAAAGATGTATTTGAAGTGATGAAAGAGGTAGCAAATGGAAGAAAGCGGAGCGCTAAGCGAATAAAGTGTGCTGCTCAGCTAGGTTCCCTGAAGAGCCTGGAACAAATAACACTTCCTCCCCATAGAGGCTGTTTGAACTAGTCCTTCACTGGCCAGGTTCTCAGATAGCTTTGTAGCTTGGGTCTGTCAGTTTCCCCACCCCCACCAGTCCCAAATTCTTCTGCTTCCAGGTGTTTCGCAGGGTCTCCCTGGGCAGATGGTGGGGGAGACACAAACTGAAGGCCAAGATTATTTCCCACCCTGGCCTTTCCTAGGATTTCCAGCAGGCAGGAGTCCTGTGTTTGATCCCCCCCACCTCCCCGTGGGCAGGTCAGTCCAAGAGGAAGGCTAGGCTCAGGTGACCTGACTGTCATACTGCGGCGTCCAGGAACATCCGCAGGCAGGCCAGGTCTTTCCGCAGCCCATGGGAAGACCTGGTAGGCTATCAGCCCTGTGTGGCTTGCCCCTTGTCGCTCCGATGGCTCAGCAGTGGGAGTGACCCAGCGCAGCATAGTGAAATACCAAGACGCAGGTCGAGATTGCTAACCCCCTCTCCACAGAGGTACCCGCGCACGGCCGGGGTGAGTCCGTGCAGTAACTCACCGACGATCCCTGACCTGACTCATCTTGCAGAAAGCAGCACTGCCTGCCCAGGCTGCCCGCATGCCATGCCAAGCCCCTTCCGACTCCTGCCTCTCGTCTGTGGTGCTGGTCTCCAGTCGCACCACCCTGGCCCATCCAGGTCTCTCCTACTTCTAGGTCTGCTGCCACCACCTGCCTCTCTCAGAGACTGCGCTTCCCATGAGCCTCCTGTGCCACCTTGTGCTGTCCGACGAGGGGGTCATCGACCAGCTGGTGGGGGCAGCCGCAGCCTCCGACCGCGCTACTGCCTTCCTGTCGGCCATCTTGCGTTCAGACAGCCCAGCGCTCACCATGGACCTGCTCTGTCTCCTGACCCACGTGGCCCGGGCTCGTCCCGCTCACCTGCCGTTCCTGCAGCAGATCCTGGCTGGCTCGGACTCAGACTACCAGGTGCTGAGCCGCCTGCTGTGCCACCAGGAGCACACAATCCGCGCCAAAGTCTGCAACCTGGTGGGCAACCTCCTGCGGCATGGCCTGGACTTCCCCCGGGCACTGCAGAGCCAGGCGGGCCTGCTGGAGCGCCTGCTGGAGCGCCTTTCGGACCAGGACGAGCGCGTGCGCAGGTCGGCCAGCTTCGCGGTGGGCAATGCCGCCTACCAGGACGGCTCTCTCCCCCGTGCCCTGGGCAAAGCCGTGCCCGGCATGGTGAGGCTTCTGAGGGACCCCCAGGCCAAAACCCGGTGTAATGCTGCCTCAGCTCTGGGCAACTTGGGCAGGCAGGCAGCAGAGCTGGGGGACATGCTGATCCAGAATAAAGCCCCACAACACCTGCTGGACTTGGCCTGCCACGACCCCCAGCCAGACGTGCAGGAGGCAGCACTGATCGCCCTGCGGTCCATCAGCCAGCAGCCCAAGATGCACCAGGTGAGGAGCACCGTGTCACACTGAAATGAGCCGGGTGAATTTCCATAGGTGTCCACCTCCTCCCTGCCTGGAGAAGCTCCCAGCCAGGCTTGTTTCCTCTCCATCTCTGCCCCTCTGGGGCCCAGCCACTCACAGGGTCTGGGGGGCACCAGCCCATTGTTAAGGGGTGGCCATGGGGGCCTTCCACAGCATGCACACGTCCCACTACTAGTTGCTCACCAGAGTCACCATAGCTCTCGGAGACTCCACTGGTGGTTCCCGAGGCCAAGGGTCCTTCCCTGCCACCATCTGGGAATTCCCAGCTCCCCCGCCTGAGGCAGGGATGGCGTCTGGGAGTCTCACCTCCTGGGTCATGCAGCCCTGGGGGCAGCCTAAGTGATGCCTCTGCACCAGGCGCAGCCATTCTCCCTCTGACTCCAGAGCCTGTAGGCCTGTCCCTCTACCTTCATCCTGGTTCCGTGAAGCCCCCTGAGCTGTGCGCACCTCCCTAGAAAGCTGGGCTGCTGGCCCTGAGGTGCATGCGGACTCGGGGGCAGAGGACGTGGCTAAGGCAGTGCACAGCGCTGCTCAGCCTGGGCTGGCTTTGTGCTGAGGGTTGTCTCTTTTGGGTCCCAGGTGCTGGTGTCTCTCAAGGCCAGCGAGAAGCTGCTGGCACTTTCCACTCGCGACACTCAGTCCAGTTTCCGTGGGAGCCCCCGACCGTCGTCAGCTCATCACTGCAGGAGGCTCATCTACCTTCTGAGGCCTTCACACAGTGCCTGAGAACAGCAGGTCACTGCTCTGGGAGGGACCGTGCCACCCACCTCTGGAGGTCAACATCCAGCGCTGGAACACAGGGGATGCTCCTGTACTCTGCCCAGAAAAGCTGACCCCCAACCCCACTTGCTGAGACCAACCCCAGTGGGGTCCAGGGAGATCACTCTGACAGCAGTTCCTTGAGAAACCTGATACTGAGAGAGGTGGGGAAAATGGAGTGTGCAGCAGAAACTGAAACACCTCATTCTGGTGAGCCAGTCCCAACTGCCCATGGAACCCGCTCTGTGCCAGTGCTGAGAGAGACCATGCCAAGCTCCTCCCTTCACTGTCCTTCACAGAGATCTCTCCAACCCACACTTGGCATCCCCCAGACTTCCTCAAGCACAACAGTAGCTGATGCTCCTGTGTGTACTAGCCGCATCCTGACCACACGCCATTCCAAGAGAAGCCAAGGAGCTTCCCAGACTGACCCCTCTCCAGGCAGGTTGAGCTCCTGCGCAGAGGTTCTTCTAACTACATGCTCCTTCCAGGGGACGAGCCTCTGACCCGAAAGAGCCAGCTTTCGAAATGGGTCTCGTGCTTCCTGAGACGTGCCTTACAGTCGCCTAGGCTGAGCCATACAGGGGTGCAGCCCCAAGAGCCACTGTGCCTTGGACTTCTCCCTCTTCAGTCTCTCTCCCACCACAGAAGTGCCCCTTCACTCCCACCTTCCTTGAATGAGCTCCAGGTTGATCAGACCTAGTTGAACCAGCTCCTGGCTGCACTGAACCCACCACACAGCCTTGATTCAGGGACTATTTCCAGGCCACATTACACATATGTACCTTCACCCGACACTTTCCGGGCTTAACTGCAGGGTCCTGGTGATACAAGCCAGGCTCAAAATCGGATTCCCAGCTGAGCAGGAGCTCCTGCTCCTCTTTCATGGTGAAGTTGGGGATTGGTTCTGTGGCTCAACTTCATGTAGATGGGTTTGGCTCTCTGTTATCCCTGGAGGGTGTGCTGGGGATTCTGCTCTGTGGCCCTGACTGAGCTCCCAATGTGCTTCCTAATCTACATGTGCTGTGGGGGCCCTGCCCGGTGAATAGCAGTTGCATAGCCTGGTGCCATCCATGGAGTCTGCCAGCATTCCCTCACCAGCCAGCAGGCACATCCTGAGGTTCCCTGTACCACCTCCATGCTTGTGGGTCCAGTGGGTTTAGTATTTGGATCTCCGTGGAAGCCCTTGGCCGGACTGCTCCAGCCAGCATTTTCTAGTAACTCATTTATAACAGATTTGTGTGACGCTGCTTTGGAGTCGGTTTTCTAGACTTATTTTTTGTACTGTTGCATTTATATTTGTAGTTTATTATAATGAACCTCTCTTCCCTTCCTGGGAAAATTTCTTGCTTAGTGAGTGGCTCCCATAATACAGTATTCCTCAATCAGGTGCACACACACCCTGGGGGCACATGGGCTTACCCAACGCGGACATCAACACAGCTAGAGGTTTGCCTAGCTTTACAACAGCCTATATAAAAAATCCTAGCAAAGTCAGTACCAGCTAAAATTTCACACAATGACTTGTTTGTACTGCTGTCTACTATATGTTGAAATGCAAGTACAATGTTTGCATTCCAGTTGATTTATTTTGTAATTGTATGGTAGAAATTACAAAGGAAGCCACTTTTCGGTAATCCTGGGCTGGGTCACTTGTGTAGGTTTTAAGTGAGGTGAAAGTTGGGGTACACAGAACAAATCACACCCCTGAACAGCGTACACTAGTTTGGAAAGGCGGAGAGCCACTGCTTCCCAGAAACTAACAGAACAGGACGTTGGCCAGAGTGTAACAGGCTTTGGGGATCCTGAAGAGCTTTACTCTGGGAAACATTCCAGAGCGGCAGAAAATGTAAGTACTGATATTCTCACCTAGTGGCTCCTTGGGGCCCTGCAAGAGTGAACATAACAGCCCAGCCATATTGGGTCAGACCAGTGGTCCAGCTGGCCCAGGGTCGGCAACTACAGTAGCAAGAAGAGCCATTTTTGCGCATTTGGTAAAACTCAATAATTGAACAACCACAGAGCCCGTGAATACCAGATGATCCTTAATAAATAACGTCAAACCAGACTTTTTGTAGCCCAATTTTAAGACCAGCGCACACAAAGGTTTGTAATGTGAAACTGCAGGATGTTCACAAATTTTTGCATATTCTATTTCCTCACACTTTACATCGTTTGTACCACTCTCTGCCTCACTTTCACTCCCGAACCCACTTTATTTATGCCAATTTTACTTCATGTATCATTTCAGTTTTCTTTCTGAAAAGGTGCGTTGCCCTTTCGAAATCAAGACTTTATTAGCAACGTGACATGGTATCATATACCACACTGCACGGCAACTATTAAAGGAGGAGTTATCCAGTGTTTCAAGATCACATAAGTGGTTTCTTGTTGGGCTTTTAGATGTTCACCGTTTATCAAAAAAATTTGTTTTTTTTTCAATTTTGCAATTATAGCGCCCAGAAGAAGTCCTTAAAGAGCCCTGATCTAGCCCATCTTCTGACAGTGACCAATGTCTGGTGCTTCAGCGGGGACAGGCAAAACGGGATCATCTATTTCAGAGAACCACGACGTTGTTATTGTTGCCCTCAGCACACACCACAGCTGGGGGAGAAGAGCTGTATGTTGTGTCTCCTCTGAGGTAGGGCACCTCCTTGAGGTGATGCCATGCTGCCAAGTGCTATCGGCGGTCACTCTCTGACCAGCAATCTGGTGGCAAGGCATAAGAATGGCCATACTGGGTCAGACCAAAGGTCCATCTAGCCCAGTATCCTGTCTGCTGACAGTAGCCAATGCCAGGTGCCACAGAGGAGGTGAACCGAAGACAATGATCAAGCGATTTGTCTCCTGCCATCCATCTCCTTCCTTCGGCAAAAGGCTAGGGGCACCATACCTTACCCCTTGCTAATAGCCATCTATGGACCTAACCTCCAAATATTTATCGCTCTTTAAAAATTTTAAACTCTGTTAGAGTGCTCGCCTTCACAGCATCCTCTGGTAAGGAGTTCCACAGGCTGACTGCGCGCTGTGTGAAGATAAAATTTCTTTTATTAGTTTTGAACCTGCTACCCATTAATTTCATTTGGTGTCCTCTAGTTCTTATATTACGGGAACAAGTAAATAACTTTTCTGTATTCACTTTCTCCACCCCATTCATGATTTTCACAGAATCTCACAGAATCACAGGGCTGGAAGGGACCTCAGGAGGTCATCTAGTCCAGCCCCCTGCTTCAGGCAGGATCAACCCCCACTAAGTCATCCCAGCCAGGACCTTGTCCAGCCGGGACTTAAAAACCTCAAGGGATCGAGAATCCACCAGCTCTCCAGGTAACGCATTCCAGTGCTTCACCACCCACCTGGTGAAGTAGTTTTTCCTAATATCTAACCTACACCTTCCCCTCTTCAACTTCTGACCATTACTCCTTGTTCTGCCATCTGACACCACTGAGAACAGTTTCTCACCCTCCTCTTTAGAGCTCCCCTTCAGGAAGTTGAAGGCTGGTATTAAATCACCCCTAAGTCTTCTCTTCTGTAAACTAAACAAGCCCAAATCCCTCAGCCTCTCCTCATAGGTCTTGTGCTCCAGACCCTTAATCATTTTTGTTGCCCTTCACTGAACCTGCTCCAGCAAATCCACATCCTTTTTATACTAGGGGGCCCAAAACTGGACACAATATTCCAGATGTGGCCTCACCAGTGCTGAATAAAGAGGAATAACTACTTCTGTAGATCTGCTCAAAATGCTCCTAATGCACCCCAGTATGCAGTTAGCTTTCTTGGCTGCAAGGGCACAGTGTTTACTCATATCCAGCCTTTCATCCACCATAACCCCTAGGTCCCTTTCCATCACACTGCTGCTGAGCCAGTCGGTCCCCAACCTGTAACAATGTTTGGGAGTCTTCTGCCCCAGGTGCAGGACTCTACACTTCTCCTTATTGAACCGCATCAGATTTCTTTTGGCCCAGTCCTCCAATTTATCCAGGTCCCTCTGGATTCTTTCTCTACCCTCCAATGTATCTACCTCTCCCACTAGTTTTGTGTCATCTGCAAACTTGCTGAGGGTGCAACCCTGTCCCTCATCCAGGTCATTAATAAAGATGCTGAATAACGCTGGCCCCAGAACCGAGCCTTGCGGCACTCCGCTTGAAACAGACCAACATCCAGATATTGAGCCATTGACCACCATCCGTTGGGCCCGACCATCAAGCCAGCTTTCTATCCATCTTATAGTCCAAGGAGCCAATCCATATTTCCTTAACTTATGGACAAGAATGTTGTGGGAGACCATCTCAAAAGCTTTGCTGAAGTCAAGGTATATCACGTCCACTGACTTCCCCATGTCCACAGAGCTTGTTACCTCGTCATAGAAGCTGATCAGATTGGTGAGGCAGGACTTGCCCCTGATGAATCCATGTTGGCTACTTTTGATCACTGTCCCCTCTTCCAAGTGCTTCAGAATGGATTCCTTGCGGATTCCCTCCATCATTTTATATACCTCTATTATACCTCTATCGTATCGCCCCTCAGTCTCCTCTTTTCTAGACTGAAAAGTCCCAGTCTCTCTAGCCTCTCCTCATATGGGACCCGTTCCAAACCCTTAATCATTTTAGTTGCCCTTTTCTGAACCTTTTCTAATGCCAGTATATCTTTTCTGAGGTAAGGAGACCACATCGGCACGCAGTACTCAAGATGTGGGTGTACCATAGTTTTACATAGGGGAAGTAAGACACTCTGGCTATGTCTACACTAGCCCCAAACTTCGAAATGGCCATGAAAATGGCCATTTCGAAGTTTACTAATGAAGCGCTGAAACACATATTCAGCGCCTCATTAGCATGCAGGCGGCCGCGGCACGTCGAAATTGACGCGGCTCGCCCCGACGGGGCTCCTTTTCGAAAGGACCCCACCTACTTCGATGTCCCCTTATTCCTGTGAGCAGATAGGAAAGTAGGTGGGGTCCTTTCGAAAAGGAGCCCCGTCGGGGCGAGCCGTGTCAATCTCGAAGTGTCGCGGCCGACCGCATGCTAATGAGGCGCTGAATATGTATTTCAGTGCTTCATTAGTAAACTTCGAAATGGCCATTTGCATGACAATTACGAAGTTTGGGACTAGTGTAGACACGGCCTCTTTGTCTTATTTTCTGTCCCTTTTTTAATTATTCCTAACATCCTATTTGCTTTACTGACTGCTTCAGTCAAGTCTATAAGCTTCTATTCCAGAGGTGTGTGAGCTATCTGCTTAGAGGGCCAAAGACAGGCTGGATCACAAGGGTCCCCTTGGGATCATCACCTGGTCTGCTGGTCATGAGCCCACCTACCTCTCCTCAGGGGTACTCCACCAACCTGTCCTGTTGAGCCAGAAGCTTTGGTCTCCCCTAGCCAAGGAGCAGTGTTGGGGTAACAGCCCCCCAGCAGAGCAGCAGAGACACTGAACCACTTCAGGTCTCGGAGGGCTCAGCTATGAGGCTGCTAACAGCCCCTGAAAGAGGACCAAAACCCCAGATAAATCCAGCTTACCCCATATAAAAGTTTTACATTGCAAAAGCTTCTACCTTCACCCTCTCTGAGTGAAACCAGATATGCACAGTGGTTGCTTCCCCCCCAGGTTATCAAATACTTACACTGGATTTGATAATAAACAAAAGCATTTTTATAAAGTACAAAAAACAGGAGTTAAGTGACAGCAAGTGAGAAGAAATTCTGCCATGAAGCCTTTGGGGGTTCTGTGCCAGGCCCAAGCCTGGATGAAGGAGGAGGATTGGTCAGTTGAGTGTTGATGCGCTGATGGTATTTGGAGATAAGGAAATAGGAAGAAAGATCAGTGTAGATGGGATTGAACCAGAGAACATAGAAAAGTTCACGTATCTGGAGAGCAACATAATGTATGCACTAGACTGTAAGAAGGAAATATTGATTAGAATGGCGAAAGCAAGAACGAGTTTGAAGGCGATCGATAAGATCTGGAAAAGCAGAGCCATTAGCTTAGCAGCAAAGCTGAGCGTCTTCAAAACGTGTATTCAGCAGCATGTTGTATGAGACATGGTTGATAATGAAAGATTCAAAGAGAAGGATAGTTGCATTCCAGAGGAGTTGTCATAGAAAGCTTCTGGGAATAGGATGGATGCAGAAGGTCACCAACAAAGAATTATACAGGAACCTACTGCAGAAGGTTATACAATGCAAGTTGCCGCTATTAGGCACAGCTGCAGAATGAACAACCAACGAAAAATCAAGACCCTGGTATTCGATATAATGAATGGTTCAAACAGCAGAGGCCGACTCCACAGAGAATGGGTAGATTGGTGCAGAGCTAGTCTGCAGAAACCAAGCCACTGTGCACGGGATAGGGAAAGATGGAAGTAAACGGTGAGGGAGGCACCAGACACCAATGGGTGCTGAGCCCCTGGCTGATGATGAAGTGAGAACAGATTAAAGTAAGTTACTCAGCCAAACAAAATACACCAGCCAATCCTCTTACGCTAAGAAGCTTGTTACATGAAAACAATTCCCCTAACTCTTCTAATTATCTCTCACTGGCTAAGCAGCCTCCTGGCTTGAGGCTGATCCTTCCCCCCTTCTATCTTAGGTATTTCTTGCAGGCAGCTTAGGGGTAAGTGGTGAATTTCCTAGCATTTTGCCACCACCATATTGCTTTGTTCTGCCCATCCTGCCCCCCTCCTCTCTGGTTTTTCTCTTTTGGTCAAGGTGGGAATTCTTTGTGTTATGTTCAAATTTTTCTCAGCTTGGCCGTGTATACACTTAAGAGAAACTTTGAAATTGCCATGCAAATGGCCAAATCGAAGAATACTAACGAGGTGCTGAAATGAATATTTAGTGCCTCATTACCATGCTGCCAGCTGCGGCACTTCAAAAGTGCCACGTTCCGCTCACACTGATAGAAATAAGGGGATTTCGATGTTTGCAGGGTCCTTTCCATGTAGACGAGCTGCACATGAGTGAAATGTGCCACTTTCGAAGTGCTGTGGCTGAATATTCATTCCAGCACCTCATTAGTATTCTTCAACTTGGCCATTAGCATGGCCCTTTTGAAGTTTTTCCTAAGTGTAGACATCGCTCTTTAGTGGAAAAGTACCTGAACCAGAATGGGTTCCGGTGTCAGGTGGCCTGTCCACATCTTTAAACCAAACCAGTCACAGGCTGCTGACTTGATCACCCAGCCACTAAGTTCCTGAAGTCTCACTATGGCTTTTACTGGACAGACATAACTCAGTATCACAGAATCACAGGGCTGGAAGGGATCTCAGGAGGTCATCTTGTGCAGCCCCCTGCTTCAAGCAGGATCAACCCCCACTACATCATCCCAGCCAGGACCTTGTCAAGCTGTGACTCAAAAACCTCCACAGATGGACAATCCACCACCTCTCTAGGCAACGCATTCCAGTGCTTCACCACCCGCCTGGGGAAGTAGTTTTTTCCTAGTATCTAACCTCCACCTCTCCCTCTGTAACTTCTGACCATTACTCCTTGTTAACTCTGATTACTATATTTGCACAATGATGCAAGCATGGACACAGTACACAAACAACGTGATACATTCTTAAAGTTTCAACATTAAAGCAATACAATTTTTGATGTGGCAATAAATTACTGGTCACTTTGTCAAGTTGGATAATAAATCTCAGATCTTGGTGTTTAGTCTCAAGGAATAAGAGCTAGATTGGAAGCCAGCACTTTTAACATCTGTTCCCCAATCTGCAACCAATTCATTGCATAACCATGAGCACGTCCGAAACTTTTACCGCAGCGTCTCTACCACTAAAGCGTGAACAATCCCTACCATGAGAAAAGTGCTTTGAACGCACAGCAGCAGCACTGAAAACAGGCTGGCAGAGCCACGCCCCAGGAAGCTGCCTGCGCACAAAGGAGGGCTCCAGACTCAGCTGCCGCCCACTTGGAGGGTAACACGCCCCGGGCCCTGAGCATCTCTCAGGCACCTCCCATAGGGCGCGGGGTGCGGGACCGGGACCGGGACCGGGCGGTGCACGAGCACATGGGGACAGGTCCCGCAGCACCACGTGGCACCCCGGGCCCGGGCGCTGGGCTTGGCCCCGCGGCAAACGTGACGTGTGCGCCGGGGGGCGGGGTCACTACCCTGCGAAGGCGGCGCAGGGCCCGATCGGGCCCATGGGGGGCTCGCGCGGCCAAGCGCCGGCGGGGCGGAGACGCGGGGCACGCCGGGAGCTGTAGTTCCCTGCGGCGCGGGGCACGCCGGGAGCTGTAGTCTCGGCGGCGGGAGCACGTGGTGTCCTGGCCCCGCCCCGGATCTCCATAGTAACGGGGGGCGGTTCGGCGCCCGGCGAGGCCGGGGCCGCAGGGAGAAGCCGGGAGGGGGCCAGGCAGCCCGCGCGCCGGTGAGTCTCTTCCCCCCACCCCTCGTCCCGCTCCCCCAGGCCCTTCCCCGCCCGAGCCGAGCGGCGCCCCCGCCCCCCCCGACAGCGGCCCCTGCCCCCGCCAGGGCCCCCACCCCCGCTGCCCCCCCCGCCAGGGCCCCCCGGCTGCCCCCCCAGCTCCCCCCCTGCCAGGGCCCCCCGGCTGCCCCCCGACAGCGGCCCCCACCCCCGCCCCCCGCCAGGGCCCCCCGGCTGCCCCCCCGGCTGCCCCCCGACAGCGACCCCCGCCCCCCGGCTGCCCCCCCCCCGGCGCCCCCCCCGCCAGGGCCCCCCGGCTACCCCCCCCCGGCAGCGGGACACCCCCTTTTTTCTCTTGCCCCCCCCCGGCGGCCCCCCGCCTCTCGCGGGCCCTCCCCGTCCTGCGTCGGGACCCCCGAGCGCGCCGCGCCCCGCTGCCCCGTGGGTGCCCCGCAGCCCCGTGGGTGCCCGCTGCCGGGGGCGCGCTGCCGGGCACGGGGCGGTCCCGGGGGTCGCTGCCCTAGGGGCCCGTATGGGTTACGGGTTCGCTGGCGCAGCCGCCCTTGTCTGCTCACCCCGGGCCGGAGCAGCCGCACGTGGGGCAGGACCCGGGTGAGAGCGACTGGGTCGCTCGGCGCTGGCGCTTCACCACTGGCTCGTTTTGCAGCCGCGCCGGGCGCTTGGATTCACGTTTGCAGCTGTTCCCCCAGGTAGCTGCTGGGGCCTGCGCCGGGGAGCTCAGGGTGATGCTGTGTCGCTTCCCTTGGCAGCTGGGGGTCTTGTTAATTTCGGGGTCTGCTGGAGGAGCCCTGAAATTGCCAGCAAAGCCTGTTCTGGGCTCCCGGGCTGGGCCTCCGTGCGGGCACCTGGCTTGGCTGCCTCTGAGGGTCCCGGCTCCCCCCTGGGAGCACAGCAGCCACCCAGACTACACCCAGGCATGGCTCTCCCTGCTGGAAGTGAGGGGTCCTGCCCCTCTCCCGCTGGGAACGGGGAGCTGAGCTGCGCTGAGGTGAGAGCCCCCTCAGCCTCCCACGGGGCCCCTCTTCAGGCAGTGGGAAGCAGTCCTAGTGAGGATGCTCAGCGCTGGCAGAAGAAGGGCAGTGTGGACACCAACCACAGCCCTCGTGAGTGGGATGGCTGTGAAATGACCTGATGTAAGTTGACTTATGCCTTGGTCTGGGCTGCCGAGTGGTATCGGTGTAGCTGCCTTGGTCAGGCTGTGAGAGACCCACGTCCCTGACTGATGAGGGCGGTCGGCGTGGCCTCAGCGATCTTGACAGAGCGTCAGACCCAGGGGTCACGTCACTCAGGGAGGTGGTGTTACTACACTGAAGGAAACCCCCTGGGCGTGGGGCAGGCTGCGTGAGCTGGGGGGCTGTACTAGCACGGACTCCGTAAAGCAGCAGACCCCCGCACCTCCACTGAGTGGTGTGGTGGGGAGGAGCGGAAATGAACAGGGAATCTTCCACTTCAGTAGCACGAAAGAAATCTGACATGACCCTGAACCAGGCCTTGACACAGCTGCCCTGAGGGAAGTTGTGGGCATTTGCCTGCTTGGGGTGGCTTAACTAGAGTGGACAGGGCAGAAGTTACTGGCCCAGTGCAGGAGCTGTTGGAAGCAGTCTGTGCCCTGTGTTTTGCAGAGCAGACTGGGTGACCAGAGTTCCCACCCGGCCACAAAATCGATAGCTCTAGTAAGTGTAAAGCCGGGTGCCTGCCAGCGTTGGTCGCCAGGCTGATGGTCTAGGTTGGGGCTCTGCTAACTGATCCCCTGACGCTTGGATCTGACCTGGCACTGGTCACTGCGCTCCCTGACGCTGTGGGTGTAGTGAGAGGTGTACGTGAAAGCTGCACTTGGCCTTGTCTTCTCTCGGTTGCCTGAGGTGGAGGAGCCTGGCTAGGCACCTTTCAGGTGAACCCTTGGTAGCTACTCAAGGAGCTGGTGCCCCAGCCAGGCCACAACGGACATGCAGATGAGCCTGAAAAGCTGTGCTGGACTCGGCCTCGTGCCTGGCTGTGAGTCATAGCCAGCAGCGGGGAAGCCCTGTTAGATCATCCAGCACGTGCGAGTTTGTTCGTTACTTACCAGCACCCGTGTCTGGCCAGCCTGCTTTCAGATGTTCCACGGGCTGATGGGGAGATGGGTCCCCACACGCTAATACAGCAGCATCTCAGCATCTTCCCTCGAGTCGGGCGTCGCTCCGTGTACTAGCCTGAACTGTTTGGGTTGCAATGGTCCCCGTAGCTCCTGGGTACAGTAGGAACCGCGACAAAGGTACTCTCTGGCCAAGGGAGCCTCCGGTCTGAGCATGAGGGGTGCCCCAGGTAGCGGGCGGTGACTGTCAGATGGGCGCGGCTGTGCCAGAGAAGCAGCCGTCTGTCGGCCCCTCCTCGCCGCTGTCAGGTGGCCGTCCTGTGCAGTAAGTCTTCTCTCCTCGGTGTTGGTGCCCTGCTGAGAGCCCCGAGACTTTTCCATCTGATGGCTGTTGCTATGCCGTGATAAACGCGTTTCGCTCCTCACAGACTGGTCCCTGTGGTCTTCCTGGAGCTCTGCCAGGTTGGCAATCTCTTTGGGGAGGTGTGGCCTCTGGAACTAGATGCCCCGCTGGCAGGGTAGTGCTCCAGGGCCTTTGGGTCACCTCCCTTGGTGCGTGTGATGCCCCAGAGCGTTTCTGCCAGCTCTTAAGGGTGTCACGTCGGGGAGAGCAGGCGGGGTGAGCTGGTGTCCATAGGTGCTGGGCGGGGAGGTAGCAGACAATGTGAGCACTACCGCTTCCTGCTTTCCCCACCCTGGGCTCTCTGGGCGGGCGCACAGTGCTGCTTCTCCCCCGGGTCCCAGCACGCAGCGTTTGCCGCTGCTTCCATGCAATCCAGCACCGCGCTGGTCGCCTCTGGGGCAGCTCCAGTGTTCAGATGGTGCTCCTCTGGGGAGTCTGCCGCAGCCCCTTTCCTTTGCCTGACACTGGCCTGCACCCCAGGTTCTCCATGGCCTTGGTCCCGTGGGACTGCCACAGTGGGGACTGCACCAGTTCCCCTCCTGTGCTCTAGACCCACGCAGCAGCAGGAGGGTGAGCCGGAGCCAGGCAGGGAAAGAGTCAATTCCCAGAAAGGCAGGGGCTGTTGAATGGGCGGTGGGCTTCCCAGCAGTGTACCCCTCACACCGCAGAGGTCAGCACTACAGCCAGAGCCGTTGCTGCTACCAGGACTGTGGCGTTATGAGCTCGTTGCAGCGGGCTGCTTGCACTGGGTCAGGGATGCCTGCGTCCGCGTGGGGAGAACTGCACCAGCACAGGGCTTGTCGCTCCCTCGGCCGGCTGCCTTCGCTGCTGGCCAGAAGTTCCTCAGATGGAAGGAAAGGTTTGCTGCTAAAAGCTTCCCAGTTTTGGCTCAGCCTTTGTGTCTGCACTTCCCCCATTATTGTCATCTGTGCTAACATCTGCACCCCGTTTAGCCGTTTGGAGTCGAGCTCCGTCAAGGATATGAATTATTCCGTTAGTTTTCCAAGTGCTACCTGGCTGCTGTTCTGTTAGAATACAGGCTGACCTGGCTGCCTCTCTGCTGCGGTACCTCTCTGAGGCGTCGCACTGTTTTGTATCTTAGACATACCAAGGAAGTCGCCTTGTCTCTTGACTTTCGTGGAGGGGCTCTTAAGCAAGTCTGAATCAGAAATGAGTCAGAGAAGCTTTGGCTGCCCTTGGCTGCTGGATCATACAGCACCAGTGACTTTCCCCGCTCCTCGCCTGGTGGTTGAGAAGAGTTCACAGTGGCTGGAGCAGCAGCCCCTCGCCCTAGAGTCGTCAGGCTTTGCTCAGGTCATGTCCTCTGTTAAACACAGTGTGTGTCTGGGGCCCTGGAGGGTGGGGCGGGCGCACGCTCTCATTACACCCCTTTTAAAAATTCCCAAAGAAATCCCAAGTCTTTTTCCCCTGAGCAGAGCACCTCTGGCTCCTGCCCTGGGCGGGGGCGGCAGATCAGCTCTCGTGCTGTGATAGTTCCTGAAGCAAGCAGCTAGCTTCCCCCAGGCTTCAGGCTGACCTGGGCTGTGTCTGTGGAGTAGCAGGGTGGCTTGGTTCTTGTGACCCCCAGGAACTGCTCCGCTGGTGGATTCTTTGGGTGTGGATGCAGCAGGGCACTGGGTGGGGGGAGTAAGCTTGGACTGGGACAGGTGCATTAGAGCACAGAGCATGCCTAGTGGTTGCCGGTGTTGGTCTCTGCCCTGAGGTCTGTCCCTGGGGCGTCTGCTGTGGAATGGAACCTACGCCAAGTGCCAGACCCCGACGTGCAGCCCCTGCTGCCTAGGGCGTAGTCCATACCGTGTGCTGGGCCACGGGCCCTGGGGCCTGACCCTCTTGCTGCCCAATTGGCCGCAGTCTGTCTCAGGTTGCCCGTGAGCATGTGGGGGCTCTGCACCTCTTTGGTGCCTGGCCGGTGGAGCCAAGGGCTGTGGCGGGATTTCCGGCTGAGCGGGCAGCACTCCTGCCCCGGGGGACGGAGCCCGTGCTGGGGAGCAGGTCCCCACTTGTCGTCTGAGGACCTCGGAGCCGTGCAGCGCCCAAGGCGCCCGGAGTAACACCTCGCATGGAAAGGGAGGGGAGTGGGGCTGAGCCTGCAGCGGTGTGGCTGGAATCGAGGTCTCCAGAATCTGTGTGCACCCGCCTCTCCCTTCCCGAGGTAGCCACTGTGAACGTGCGCACGAGTCAGAGAGAGGCTGGGCTTGCCTGGTGGACCCCTCTCTCGTCTAGGGCCTGGCTGGCTGGTGAGCTGAGGCACCTCCCCCGAGTCCCCATTTCGCACAAAGCCAGCAGCAGCCACCCGTGTCCCACATGAGCATTGTCTGCTGCTGCCTGCCTGTGGCAGGGCTCTTACCTTTGGAGTGACACTGAACGCTGACTCCCTCGGGTCCGCCTGGGAGCCTGGCTCGCTTAAAACGAGCCCCTCCAGGCAGTGCAGCCTCATGCCAGTGTTGTTGAAACCATCTGCGAGGCCTGGAGAGGATGCCGACCTGAGTGCTAGGTGCTGTACGTGCCGGTGTAGGTTGCAAAGCTTAGGCCCTTCCCAGCTTTTCTGGGATTCCTGCCAAACGCCCTTTGTGGGGTTTGTATCCCAGGTGGGGCCCGGGGAGCCGCAAGGCAAATGGGACTTTCCCAGACTTTATTCCCGGCGGCATATCTGGGCAGTCGCAGGAGATGCTGCACCCCACTTTTGGGACGTGTGTGTCAGAGGGGGCTCTCCCCAGCAGGCTCTGGGGCCGGGCAGGTACGACAGCATGCCCTGCTGCCACCCCCTGCCTTAGCCTAGAGCTGGTCGCCTGGCTGTCCCGCCCGTTCACCCACCCGGCACCCTGGCGTGGGTCAGACACCTGCTGCCCAGGCACAAGCAAAGGGCTGGGGGGCCGCCGGTGTGGGCAGCGGCAGGTGCTCAGGCTAGGCCAGGCTGTTACCTGTGCGGGTCCCCGTCATGGTGGTGTGAGCGGAAACAGGTGGCACGTCCACGCCCCAGTCGGGGGCTGCGGGGCTGGCGCTCCCAGGGCGCGGCCAGTCATGGCGACTGGGAATGGCTACAGATGCCCCAGCCCTCTCCGGTGGCAGCGTATACACGCTGGGCGGCAGCATCGCTCCGTGTGCTGCCCCTTGCACCCCTCGTTTGGGAGCCCTGGACTGGAGAGGAGCTTGGGCCTGTTGCTGTCCAGAGGAGAACTGGACCAGCACAAAGAGTGACGCGTACGTGAGGGGTGAAAGCTGCCTTGCGGGGCGCTCTGCCAGCGTAGCGGCACAGGCCGGGGAGCTGCCCACAGCCGGCGGGCATTGAAAAGCCCCATCAGCCGTCTCCTGGCGTTTCACAGCGCACCGCAATAGGCTCGCGAATGGTCCCTGCTTGGCCGCTCGGCCCAGGCCCCAGAGACTGAGCGCTGGGCTCTCGGGCTGGTCCCCGCAGCAGAGTGGAGGGTCGGACCCCAGGAAGCTTCTCTCAGCCGTCACTGGGGCGCTGTCAGTGCTGCGCTTCCAAGTACGGCGCAGTGCAGGGCCCCGCAGAGGGGATGAAAACCCCACCAGCGGTTAAGCTGGTGCTCCTGTACCTGCAGGCCAGAGCCCTGTCCCGCGTAGCCACCTAATGCCACGTGGAGGGAGCAGTTTGGAGAACGCTGCCTCGGCAGCACGTGAAAAGGCCCCAGCAGGGGCAGGCAAACCTCCCTCTGCCCTCCGTGCGCCCCAGCTGCCAGGGCAGAGAGACTCGCTGGGCGAGGCCCCGGGGCCTGCGCTGCACAGTGCTGAGAGAGCAAAGGCAAAAGAGCCCCAGGTGAGGGCTCAGCCCGAGCGGTGTTCTCTCAATACAGTAACTCCCACAGAGCCGCTAGGCCACGGTGCCCGGCGTGTGTTTCCCCTGGGAGCCGATCAGATCGGCAGGCGTTGCTTTGGCTCTTCACCTGGCGCTGAGAGGGAAGCGGGCGTGTGTGGCTCGTGCGCGGGTCGGCAACCTGCAGCTCCGGAGCCGCATGCCGCTCTTTGAGGAGTCGTGTGGCTCCAGGCACCGCCGCCACTGAAACAGCAGAACTCCGTGTGATTGGTGTAACGGCCGGCAGGGCGGCGGGAGGGAGTCGGCTGCTAAACCAGTTGAATTTAGTTCTGTTATTTCAGCAGCGGCAGGGCAAGGAGCCGCTGAGAGCCCTCACTCGCCCTGTTACCTGGGCGGCCACACCCCTCCGGTGGATGTGGCTCGGCTCACCCCCACCAGCAGGACACCCCCGCGCCAGCCTTCCTTCTGCTGGGCGTATGAGGCTGCTGGGCGTAGGCTCCCCAGCCAGCGCCACGGATGGGTTAGTCCTGGGGGCCAATTTGGGGCTGAGGGGGGTTAAGCCTGGGGGTGGGGGGGTGGGTTTGGGGCTGAGAGGGGTTAAGCCTGGGGGTGGGGGGTTTAAGCCTGGGAATGGGGCAAGATTTGGGGGCTGAGGGCTGAGAGGGGTTAAGCCTGGAGATGGGGAGCGGGTTGGGGTGCCAGGGGGGTAGAGCCTGGAAACGGGGGAGAGGTGCAGAGGGTTGACATGAACTTTGCCCCTCCCTGCTGAAGAGCTGGTCCCCAGGTGCGGCGTTGTCCTGGTCCTCGTTTGCCCTCCAGCCCAGGGGTGCGAGTAACTCAAATTTCCCAACTGGTACAAGCCGGTGCTGGCGCTGCCCTTCGAACAGGCTCACGCGGCGCGGGGCGGGGGGGTGGGGAGGGTGTTAGTTATTAGGGGCCGTCTGGCAGCCATGTGCACTGTGGCTCCTGGGGGGTGATTTCGTACCCGACTTTGGAGAAATGGCTCGTCGGTTGCAGACCCCTGGGCTCGCGCACAGCTGGTTTGTGAGTGCAAGAGGAGCCAGCTCCCTCTCCTGGTGTTGGCAGCTTGGCGGGGCTGATGGCCCTGGCAAGCTGGACCTGGTTTACCCCGTGTGATGGGAGCAGGCCTGCTGGACAAGGACCAGTGTTCAAGTAGGTTGAGTCTGGCTCAAGCGCTGACGTTTTGCAGACCATGGAGCAGAGGCCGAGGGGCGGCAGGGGCCCTGGCGGTAGCTCTCTTGCAGATGCGGGGTAAATCGCGAACAGCAGCTCTCCTATCGGGGAAGCAGTGGCACAAGCAGCGTGGGGGCTGATCTCCCAAGTGGAGCTGATGTTTTGCAGAGCCACAGCAGAGGCGCCTGCCCGAAACATGCCGGGGGCAGATCTCCAAAGCAGGGCTGGCTTGCGCTGGGCAGCTGCTCCCTCCCCTGCAGCATGCACTGTTGAGAGTCCGGCTTTCCCTTTGCTTTCCGGCCCCTCACCTGGCCTTGCTGATGGACGCGGCTCTTCCCTCCCCTGGCGGCGGTTAGCACGTGCCTCAGCTGCCCTTGTTCAGATGCCGCTTTTGCACGCGCTGTCCCCCGGGGAGGTGAACGGGGTTTCCCTCGGCACTGCCTCCTGCTGGGTCTGGGACAGCAGCAGTCAAATCCCAGGGGTGAGACAGAACGCCCAGCTCAGCTAGCTGATCCCTGGGGCCAGGTGAGGACTGTCATCCCCCAGGGTGTGCTGCACAGCTTTGCCCAGTCCCTGACTTGCTCTGAAGTTAGCTGGCTCAAGAGCAGTTTAGCTTTGAATGAGGCGCAAGTGTCTGAGGTCTGCAGCTGCCAAAGAGTTCTCCACTGAACGCTGGTGCCTCTGCCTTGCGCGCTCAGGTGGTTTTGGTGAGTTGTTTATTTCCTGTTGTGGTCGTTAACTCCCTCTGTTGTCAGGGTTCCTTCCTTCCCTTCTCTGACCTCACGCAGCCTCTGAGTGTTTGTCTGCAAACCTCCAAAAGGTCACTTCCCTATCGGCTGGCGTTAGCCATCCGAGCTCTTGCTGGGAGCACCGCCAGCGACCATTGGCTGCGTTCACAACTTCCCACTCGCCCTGCAGGGATGCTCAGGCAGTGCCCAGCTTCCTCTTTGGGACCCCGCACTCCCATGGGACTTCAGCTTGATTCTTAATACTCCAGAACAGAACTGGTAAAGTCCTACAGGACAGCTCCATCAGCGTCTGTCGGCCAGGGTGGTCAGGGATCCCACCTTGTGCTCTGGGGGTCCCTAAGCCACTGGCTGCTGCAAGCTGGAATTGGCCAGCGGTTGGCTTGATGATTGGTTCACCCAGTGTGGTTAACTCGCTGTGAAGTCAGCAGACTGACCACTGAGCTAGGCAGACTTGGGTCTGACCCAGTGTGGCTGTTCTTACCTCTATGGGGAACTCTCTGCTGGGACTCTAAATTAGGGGGTCTCAAACTTTGTGGCTCGCGAGGTGGGGCTTCTGATGGGGACAGGCAGGCCAATGCTCGGGGGTTAATACTTCATGCTCGTTCTGTTCCCTCTTGATTCTCGCTTCAGCCTCCTCTCTGCAGCAGCTGGGCCCCTTCCAGGCCTGCCGCAACCCAAGTGACTAGCGTCTGTCCCTGGGGCTCCATCTGTCCCTCCCCTGCCCCCGGCGTGCATGGGGAGTGCCTGGGTTTGGAGGGTTTTGGCCTTGCCTGGGTGTTGCACGTAGCCGCTGCTCTGTGCATTGTAGTCACTGGCAGGCCCTTTCCGTATGGCTGCCAATAAGGATGCCCCCCAAAGGAACAGCCGGGTAGGGCATTGTCAAGGGCAGGTGGTGAAAGCGCGTTGCCAGTGGGGCAGGCTGCACTGACCGCTTTTGCTTCCGGTGTCTCTGCTACAGGCCGACCGGCCCCCGAGGAAGAGGCTGGAGATGCCGCCTGAGCCCCTGTTGTGAGCCAGCCCTTGCCCGGACTGCTATGGCTCCCCATGGCCTCTGCGGGGCCACAGCACTATAGCACAGGCCTCGAGAGGGGAAGCAACTTCCAACGCCCTGTCGCCGCTGCCGAGAGGCCCTCTGGGAGCAAGGCCTGGCTCCTCGCCCAGCAGCAGGTGAAGCCCCTCTGGAAGCTCGGAAGGAAGCATGTGAGCACTTTCCAGGACCACAGGCCTGTCCTCTCAGGGATCCCCCCCACGCACGCCTGCCTGTGGTACCCCCCGCCGGGATGCAGCGGCTGGCGGACTGAGGCTGCACGCTGCGGCCTGCCCCTCGCTCGGTCCCCGCCCCAGCCCTTCCCAGGCCTGGCTGGCAGCTCGCCGCTCTGTCGGCGCTCCTACGTCCGGCACAAGCCCTACCAGCGGCTGGAGTCCATCTGCCTGCGCTCCAGTGCTCCGGAGAGCCAGCTGCTTCCCTTCCCCGCCAGCGGGCTCCCGACCTGCGCCTCGGGCACTGACTGCAACATGGCAGACTCGGTGGTGGAGCCCTTCCTGCGGGCGAGCGCGGCAGGGGAGCAGAGCTCTCCTCTTGGCTCAGGGACACCAGCAACCAGCCCGTACAAACCGGTGCTCAACAAGAACGCCTTCCTCCGGCCCCACAGTGCCAAGGTGCCTTCCCCACAGGCCCCAGAGAACAAGAAGCTGAAGAACCCCCCTCGGGTGCCCACCATATCTTGGTCCTATGGCGGGGGGACTGGGGACAGCTCCCCCAAGAGTCTGCCTGGGAAAGGCCCGGTGCTCACACTGGAGCAGCCCCCGCCCATGCCGGGCCGGTCTCCTGCTCAACCCAGCACTGCCCTGCGAGCTGACGGCCCCTCATGGCAGGACAGCGAGAGCAGGGGGCCAAGCTTGCGAGCCAAGGAACGCGAGATCCGGCTCGCGGAGGCGATGAAGAAACTGAGCGGGACGGTTACGAGCCCCCCCAAGCCGGGCTGTCGGCCCGAGAGCTCCTGCCTCATGAACGGGGGCTTGCAGTACCACCTCTTCCACAGGAGCCGCCGGTGGAGACAGCACCTCCTGGCGCAGCTGAACCCAAAGGAGCCGGCTGCCCCCTTGAACTTGGAGCTGGCCGAGCGGGGCCTGAGTGGCAACCTGAGCCTGGCTGGCCCAGACGGCGCCGTCGTCCGCACCAAGCGGATCAGCATCCGCCTCTCAGCCTCCAGTTCAGACACTCCGGCCCCCAGCGCCCCCTGTCGCACCACGAACTTCCTGGCCCAGAGCGGCGGAGACCAGGTGGGGAGCACGGAGGCTGCCAGCCTTGCTGGCGTCTCTGCGGTGGCAGCCCAGATGTCCAGCATCCAGCTGAGCAAGGACGTGCAGTGGGAGCAGGCCACCCCTGCCAGAGCCTCTGAGTGAGTCCCGGCTGCGTGCTCTCCCTGTGGGGGGGCGACGGGGTGGCTGCAGCCCTGGGGCCCCATCTGCGTTCTGGCGCAGCCCGCACGGGGCTCCTGCCTGGCTCTGTGTCCTGAGAGCTGGCCCACAGGCCCCCGGGCGTGCGGATGCTGATGGGAAGCTGAGAGCTGGAGAACGCAGCAGCGTTCCTGGGGGTGCAGCTGCCCAAATGTTACAGCCATAGCCCTGGGTGCAGACGGGGAGTGGGTCAGCGGGCTTGGATCTGCCCTCAGCTCCCTTCACCACCCTCATGTGCCTTGGTTTCCCCATCTGTCCGTTCGGTGGAGCACCCTTTGGGAAGAGCTGCAAGCTAAGTGGGTTTTACCGCATGGCATTGAGTAGCTGCCGGCAGGCTTAGCGTGTTCTTTCCAAGCACGGAGGCCTGAGTGAGGGGCAGGTCTCGGACCTGTGCAGAGAGAGCTGCTCAGCTCAGCCTCCTGCGCTGATCACAGACACTCAGGCGCAGGGCACCGTTTAACTGCTGAAACAGAAGGGCCCTGCCTCTCTGTGGAGGCAACAAGTGAGGAAGGGTAGATGAGCTGCCAGGTACTGGGGGAAGCATCGTGATTAGATCCCAGATCCAAGGGCCCTTTCACCGCTCCCTTGGCAGCTTCCCCTGGGTTGTGCCTGTAATCACCTGGCTTTCCCGGTGTGCCTGCTGGGCTCAGCTCGCTGCCTGTGTGCGTAGGCAGCTCAGTCTCTGCAGTCAGGGTCTGGGTCCTAGGCAGGGGACTTCTGGATCCGTTTGCTTGGTCCCTTGGGCCCTGGTGCTGCAGCAGCTTGCTGAAGCATCTCACAATGGAGCAGGTCTTGACACCAGCCCAGCTGTGAAGTAGCAGCACTCACCCACCTCCTGACAAGGGCCCGCTTCGGACATGGCTCTTCTTCTCAAGCTGCTCCTGCAGTGGCAAAGGAGCCAGGCTTGTGTCAGGCCTGAGCTGGCCCTGTGGGGCCTGGAGACACCATGGGCAGGGGACTGAGCAGCAAGCTAGGCAGGTGGGCAGGAGTGGATCCATAGCTGAGATCCCCTGAGCAAGGCTGTGCTGCCCTCTCCTGCAGCCCTGGTGAGCCAGGGGAAGGGGCTCTGGGTGCCGGGGCGTGGTGCTGGCAGGCCCAGCAGAGCTGAAGCGGCTGCGGGAGAGGAGGTGAGTTGAGATGAGTTGGATTGCCAGAAGGCTGGAGCTGGGGAGACGGGCAATTAATAATCCCTGGCGGCTCCCCTGCGCGTGCCCAGGTGTCAGGGGCCATCGCCAGCGAGAGGAACGCCCAGCGTGTCCTGCGGCACGGGGCTCTGTCAGCCTGTCCCCCGGCCTGCCCGGGCTGCCAGCACGGAGACTCCTGACAGGTATGTCACGGTGCTGCCCGGCTTCTCCTCCTCTCAGCCTTGGGGACGGCCCGGAGTATCTGCAGCGAGGACAGAGCCGGGCAGCCGTGAAGCCCCAGGTGTCACTGTCCAGGCTCCCCTGCCATCAGCCCTGGCCCGTGGCAGAGGTCCTTCCCGAGGGCTGCTGGGAGCTCCTCCGGGGCGTGGTGCCGGAGACCAGCCGTGCGCACTGCTGCCTGGGCAGACGTCACTCTGGGTGGGATTCCGTGTGTTCCAGTGCGGCTGCCCCCCTGCCCCTGCTGGTCCCAGTGGAGCCTGACGCTGACGTGGAAGAGGAGCTCCCTGATGGCTTGGAAGACGGGAGCCAGGACGAGGAGGAAGAGGAGGGTTAGTGTGGCTGGCCGAGGCGGGTGGGGGTGTCTGGGACCCAATGAGTGGCGCTCCCTGGCTGTCCAAACCAGCCGGCTGGCAGAGGACGGGTGCGGGGCTGTGGCTCCTCGGGAGGCTTTGGCTTGGTATCTGAGATTCTCTACAGCATTAGAACGGATTGCGGCTGGGGGCGTCGAACGGGGACTCCTGTGTGTACCCCACCTCTCTGGTTTGCCGCCGCCGCCGCCTGGGGCTGTCGAGAGAGGCCGTGCAGAGCCTTGGTGGCCCCTGGTTCTCTGGCTCTTTCTTCCCTTATCTCCTGCATCACCCCCAGCCCTTGGCTAATTGTCTGTTCCCGGGCAGGCGAGTCGGACGGCTCCTCCCCCACAGGGCTGTCGCCCAACGGCTCCGTGGCTCGTATCTCCAGGTTAGTGGCTCCGGGGGTGTGTCTCGGGCAGGCGCTCGGCTCCTCGGCAGCAAGGAGCCGTTTTGGGTTAGGGTACGTAGCACGTGCAGTGACCGGGTTTCGTCTCCTAGTCAGCTGACTGGAGAGCTGGGGGGTTCGGTCCCTTGCTTGGACCGGTCTGCCAACGCCTTTCGCAAGAAGCACTGGTTAGCGAGCGACAGGGTGAAGCACCTGCCTTCAGGGCGTTCCCGGCCCTCTGTGGCACCTGGGCGCTGGCTGGAGCGTGCCCCAGCTGTGCTTGCTGGGTCTCTGGCAAAGGAGTTGGACTTGGGGAGCCCCTTAGTCCAGCGTCTAGTGGCCCGGTCTGAGACAAGGTGCTGGAACAATGTGTAGGAGGGGTGGGCCCCTGGGAGCTACTGAACCAGACTGTAAACCTGAGTATAATGGCAACCCCACAAGCCCTGCTTCTGGGCTGCGCGTCGGAGTATCTCAGACCTCCCGCCTGACCAGCCCTGAGTCCTCCCGCAGCAGGGAGCGGCTAGATGCTGGTGGTTCCTCCCAGCCCTGGCGGGCGGAGGGGGGCTAGTTCTGACCCCGTTCCTGTTGCGCAGCTCCTCTGCACCTCCCGAGCTAGCGTCTCCCTCCAGGCAGGGCAACGTGCTATTGGCCAGGCCTCCCTTCTGCTCTGCGCAGCCTGGTGCGGGCTGCCCGCAGGGCCATAAATCCCTTCCCAGTGCCTGTGGCATCACCGAGGCCCTAGTGTGAGCAGAGTCACAGGGAGGTGGTCCTGAAGAGGAGCTGACCAGGAGCTTGGCTTCCCAGGAGCCTGCAGGGTTGCCCCATTGTCGGTGCCTGGTCCCGTGTCTCCCAGCCACCTCGCCCTCCCTGCCTTGCTTTGCCAGGAAGTGTCTGGAGTGTTTGGCCCAGCCGCCCGAGGCCCAGGGGCGAGTCCTCAAACCACCGCTCGTGTTCAGCTTATTCCCGAACGTGCCTCCAACCCTGTACTTCAGCACTCGGGACGAGAGAGGTGAGCTGGGTGTGAGCCCCAAGAGCAGGCAGGCTGTCACTCAGTGGGGTTTGCAGGGCTTTTATTCCCCAGGTTTGGCTGCATGTGGTTCTTACGATTCTGCAGTAGCCCCAGGTGTGTGCCTCAGTTTCCCCAGGCACAGCATCAGTGCACAGTGCTGAGGGGAGTTTGTGTGATGACTTCTCACACCCAGGCAATGGTCATCGCTGCCCTTCGTAACCCAGGCGACACATTTGTCCCTGCTGCAGAACAAGGTGGGGCATTGTGGGCCCGTCACAGGTGTTTCCAGATCTCTGGCTGCTCCGGGCTGGGGCCACGCTCCTTTAGCCAGCGGGAGAATACAGGTGGCAGGCATACGGCGGGGAATGCTCTGGGGTGACTGGCGGCCGATCCCCACCCGTACCCCAAGTGCAGCAGAGCAAGGCCACTTTGCTAGGAGGGTCCCTGATGTGCGTACGACTAGGTGGACGACAGGATACAGCCATTGCCTTTACCTAGCTCCTGTTTCCAGGGTAGTAATTGTCCCCGTCCAGAGCTCTCCTTTCCCTTTCCTCCTGCACGGCCAGCCCACCGGCCCCGGTTCCCCGCTTGCAGCACCACAGGCTTGCAGAGGTGGCAGGAGGTGCTCTGGGAAGGGGAGCTCTGGGTTTTCCCTCGTCCCTGACATTTGCCACCCCCGCTTCCCTGCCAGTGGAGAAGCTGCCCTGGGAGCAGAGGAAGTTGCTGCGCTGGAAGATGAGCAGCGTCACCCCCAACATTGTGAAGCAAACCATTGGCAGGTCCCACTTCAAAGTCAGCAAGAGTAAGTGGGCTTTGCTGCAGGCGGTGGGACCGCGGGGAGCTCTCCCAGCCAGGTGGGGAAGCGGCTCAGCCTGCTGCACGCGAAGGGCAGTGCTGCCCTGGGCTGGGGTTGGCCCTTTCGCAGCTGGAGCCGTGCGCAATGCTGGGTGACAGCAGAACTCACGTGATGCTCTCAGCCCGACCAGGGAAGGCCTTTGCAGAGACCGGCATTGTGCGCTGGTTCTGCCTGACCTGCGGGGCTGGGGTGCGTAGGCTGCAAGTCAGGGCTGAGGGACGCAGGCTGAGCGGGTTGCCGGAGCAGAGCCGTGCCAGCCGGCGAGGGTCAGCGCAGCTTGCACAGAGCTGGCTGGGTGTGGAGAACCCCCACGTGCTCCTGAACCTCCCAGCTCGGCGGTTCCCAGGCTCTGCCCTGGGAGGGGCAGCAGTCGAGTCCGCTGCTAGGGCTGTCCGTGGGGAGGGTGAGAGGGTTAGGACCTGATGCTTGAGGAGCAGAGGGAGTCTGAGATGGCTGTCGGGGAGGGAAGCAAGCTCAGATCATTCAGCCCATCTGTCCCCTACAATGTGTCCTTCCAGCCTGGAGCAGGCAGCCTTGGGGCTCCTGCTTGTGTAGAGCGCCAGGCCTCAGCCCGATAGGTGGGGAGCGTACCAAGGTGCAGGAAAGAGGCCCTGTGCTGTAGAGGAGTGGGGACCAAGAAGCCCTGTATTTGCCTCCTGTCGGCTTTGGGCAGGACACTGACCCTCTCTGCCTCAGTTTCCCCATGGGTATAAAGGGGGCTGGTTAGCGATCTGCCTCCCTGGCCTGCCGTGGGAATGAATTCACTGGGGTGCGCGTGTGAGGCTTGGCAGGCCGGGGCTAGTCTGGGTGCTCTGCGTCAGTGCTGGCTGTGCAGGGAAACGAGCCCCTTGCACAGCTGGGTCCAGGCGGGCATGGTTGGCTCGGCAGCGCTGGGGAGGTGTCAGGACCACGCGGGCCTGGTTCTTGTCAGGCCCCTCCTGCGCACCCCTCAGCGGTGCAGTGAGGGGAGTGCCGGAGCACCCCTGTTCCAGTGGAACCTGGCCTGCTGGGGAGCCTGATCCTGTCTTCTCTCATCCACTTCAGAGAACAGCGACTGGCTGGGCTGCTGGGGCCATCACATGAAGTCCCCTGGCTTCCGAGCCATCAAGGAGCACCAGAAGGTAGGAAAGCCTTAGGGCGCCGGCTGTACCGTGCCTGCTGGCCGAGCCGCCTGCGGTCCCTGGGACGCTCCTCGCTGCCGGCCGGCTCAGTTGGGCTGGTTCAGCTTGTGTAACGTAGTGGGGGATACCTGTGTGTAGGTGTGGGGCTCACAGAGGGTGGGGGGCTCCTGCTGAGGGTAACCTGGCGACCAGGTGACACCTCTGGGCTGCAGACAAAGGGGGAGGTGGAGCCGGAGGGGTTTGAATTGGAACTGGGGGTTGGGAGCAGTGAGTCTGGGCTGGGAGAGAGAGAGACAAAGGAGGGGGCCAGGCCCCAGCTCCGGGGGCCCCTGGGGGCCTCCTCTCCCCAACACAGATGGGACTGGCTGTCTCTGCTGGCTGCACTGACCCCTCTGTACGACGCTGTGTCCTGTCAGCTAATAAACCCGCTGTTCTCCTGCTGAGTGAGAGTCACTCCTGCCTGCGGACGGGGTGCAGAGCTTGGGGACCCCGATCCCCAACACAGCTTGGAGACCGTGTCCCCCAAACTCCAGCAGCAGTGGGTGCTACTCTCCCAGGACAGGAGGATGGGTGAGCCCTGAGTGCAAAAGCTGCCTGGAGCTCCCTCTATCACAGCTAGGCTCCGAGCCCCTTGTGCTGGCAGTAGGCAAAGGGCCGTGAGGGAAGATGGGGTCCCCTTGTTCTCCACATACCACACTCTGACCCACCCCCATTTTACTGGGTACCATGTGGGTCTGGTTTGCTCCTGGTTGGGGAGGCAAAGCGCATGGATCACCGTCTGCCCAGGATGCTTTTCAGGGCCTGGGCTGCTGCCGGCTTCTGTAATCTGTGGAGACATGGCAGAGGGGGTGCAGGCCACACGCCTCCCCAGATTGTCCAGTCACATGATCCGGTCAGCCCCTCCCTGCTGGGAGAGACAGAGGAACAGCTGGGAGGGGGGAAGCGGGAGCGTGATTCACTGTCCGTGTTGTGCCGTCCACCCGGCCCCTCAGCAGGCGTGGGTCGGGGTGCACCTGGCGCTTAGCATCCCAGACACACGCCTCTGCAGGAGTGGCCTGGGCCCTGCTCCAAGGAGACCGTATTTAGCCTTTGACGTGCCGGCCATAAGCGGCATGGGATTCTTCGCCCATGCTGGCTTCCAGGGCGTGGGGCGGCGGGAGGGCAGGGGGGCGAAGGCCAGCTGCTTACCGCCTGTGGTTTGGTTCTCTCCCAGCTAAACCACTTCCCCGGCTCCTTTCAAATCGGGAGGAAGGACCGTCTGTGGCGCAACCTGTCCAAGATGCAGACGCGCTTCGGGAAGAAGGAGTTTAACTTCTTCCCCCAGTCCTTCATCCTGCCCCAGGACATCAAGCTGCTGCGCAAGGCCTGGGAGGACAGCACCAGCCGCCAGAAGTGGATTGTGAAGCCGGTAAGAGCCAGGCTGGGCTGAGTGACTCACCCGGCTGCAGCCCCCACCGCTGACGTCCTCTTGTGTGTGGTTTTTTCCAGCCGGCCTCTGCCAGAGGCATTGGGATCCAGGTCATCCACAAGTGGAGCCAGCTGCCCAAGAGGAGACCGCTGCTGGTGCAGAGGTGGGTGGGGCCCTTCCCGGCGTCCTCCACTTGGAGCAGGATGAACCCGCCGCTCCCGGGGGAGTCCCGCGCTTGGGGGCTGAGTGTTCTGCATGCAGTGGTGTCAAACTGTTCCCCGCGCAAATTTCTTCATCCCGTCCACACTTCAGGGACACCCACATTTGCCCTCCTCCTAAGGTTCAAGGTGCAACCCTGTTCTTTCAAACGCCCACTCCTGGGGCTCCAGGCATAACTTGCTGCGGGTCTGCAGGACCTGAGCCGCTGAACAAGCTTCACACAGCAGTATTCTTATTCTCGGTTCACTGACAATTACCCAGCAAACTGACCACATGCCTAGCGCACGGCGTCCTGCTCCCCGATCCTGAGAGAGGCGGGCAGGCAGGCAGACCTCCCCTCTTGGCCAGACAAAGTCAGTCTCTGCTGGTTGCTTGTCCTCAGGGTCTGGCAGCTCTGGTCTTGGGGGTGGTGGGAGAGGAATCCTCCTGGGTCTTTTGTCTTCATCTCCTTCCTGCCTTGTCCTTCCTTTTTTTTTTTCCTTCTTGGACCCCAGGTTAAGTGGTGCAACTTGAGTCCTGCTTAGCTCCACTGTGACCCATTCTTTTAGTATAATTTTACTAACCAATCGTAACCTAATCTAGCAGAATTACCTAACCAATCACACCCCACCACCTTAATTGATTTAAACTTAGCAATCAACCCCCAAATTCAAGTGAGAGGCTCTAAAGCCTGTTTCACCCAACACCACGCAGATTCTTCGGGCCCCAAAGGGTCCAGCCCCAGTTCCTGGTCAATATACACCTGAATCTTTCCCAAATCACCGCGCTCACCAATTCTTTAGCTCTAAATATCTAAAGATTTATTAATACAAAAGAGAGATCCGGGTAGAGAAGAATTGTTAAAGCAATACTTTACATCCATCAGTCATAACTACTGACTCGGCCAGCGCTGTTATTTGCTGATTCTTGAAAGCCTCTGAACGTTCATTTCAGGTCACCTAGTTATCAGAGCATTGTAGATCCGTCCCGCTGGGGTCCACGTGCTGGGCATGGACCCTTGGAGACCAAAAGATGAAGGATGCAGGATGGACACTGCTAAGTCCTGCAGCCTGGCCCTCTTCTGTTGTTGTCCCCTGTGTCTGGGAACAAAGTTCCTCCTTCTTCCCATAGCCCCTTGAGGGTCCATCCCCACCTGACCCAGGGGGGCTGTAGTGGCAAACGGCCATTGGATGAATCCCAGGAGACTGTCTCAGATTTCTGATGGACCTGCTCCTTTGTCTCAGCTCAGGTTGCCTGACCACTGGGCTGCATCCCCGTGACGCTCCCAAGCCTCTGGGATGTGGGTTTGGTGTCTGAGCACCTGGTTTCCACCCTCTTGTTCAGCCCAGTGTCCTGGCCGGGGCTGAGTTCACACCTCCCATTGGTGAAGCTCAGCCCTGAAACATTTTCTGCTACAGCTACAGAGCTAAAATCTGTAACTTTACCTACACACGTGATACAGACGTGTGAGCAGCATCCGTAGATTCAGGGCCTCATCCGCTTTCATTAGACACCTGACATGGGCCCCCAGCACAAGATTTGGGGCCAATAGCCTCACTGGGCATTAAAAGGGCTTCCGGACCCAATATAAAAATCCAGTCGCATGACAAGAGGTGACAGACAAGATCTGGGGCTGGTTCCTTACATGGCACATCCATGTAATGGAGCCATAAGTCTCACGCTCCACTGGTGTATTGCCCCGCCCCCGTCAGAAGCAGTGCAAGTGCCTGGGGGAGTCGGGGTGATGGAGCCTGGAGGGGTTCTGGCTGCGGGTGGGAGATTTGGACAGGGTGCTTTGCAGGTGGGGGAGACGTCTCAAGCAGTGGTGACCCTTTCCCAGGCAGACCCTGGCTCACCCCGTCTTTCCTGTTCACTCAGGCACTTCTGCCCTGTCCCCAGGTGGCCCTGCAGCCCTCCTCCCTTTCAGCCCCAGCTCAGTGCTGTCACCTCCTGAACTCACCCAAGTGTCTCTCCACCAGCCCTTCTGTGACCCTGTAGCAGCCCCGTGTGTCCTGCCCCCCATCCCTTGCCTGCTTACCTGGCTCTGCTGGCCGCTCGCCGCTGTTACTGCGGGCCGGCCAGCTGCGCTGTGTTCCCGTACCCCAGCGACCCGTGGTGGGCGACAGGCAGAACGGCAGAGCTGCTCCGGCGGGGCGGGGATCAAGAACTCTACACGTGCTGTGGTGCAGAATTTCCCTGGGGGGTCAAGCAGGTCAGAACCTGCTGCTGCTGGACGCTTCAGAGCAGACTGCTGCGCCCCCAGCCCAGTGGCACCTGAGCATCTGGCACAACTCAGGAAACCTTTATCCCTCCTGAACAGTGGAAGCTGTCATTGGCAGCTGGGTCCCACCCAGCACCCATTGGCGCCGGCCTTTGGTTAGCGAATGGGGTCGCAGGGGCTCTATTCCCTTTGTAGAAATTCTTCCAAACACCTGCTTGGAGGAAACGTTCCTCTGTGTGAACTAGTTTGTGGCGTCTACTGGACTCGACGCCTTTCTTCCGATGAGCTGTCAGGCAGAAGCTCTGACTCCAGCTGTGTCTCAGTGGCACACGGCTCTGTCGCAGCGTTCTGCTGCAGCCTGGGAAGCGGTGAGCTCCACAGGCAAACCACGCAGAATCTAACCTTTCTCCACCACACGCACTGGCTAAACCCCCCCTGCAGGCGCAAAGGGAGCTGGCTGGGAACTGGAGAGTCAGTCCTTGGAAAACTTTGTCCCCAGTTGGGAAGAAAACTCAAAAACGTGATGCTCTTCCCAAGATGAGGTTGCCAGAAAAATCCAGGCGAACCAAACCGGAATCCTTCATTTTGCTGCCTGCCCGGAAGGGTCCCTGGAAAATTCTGAGTTTTGGGGGAAAAAACAAGCAAAAACACCCTCCCTGGCTTTCCCCGCACAGGCAGAGCTGGAGATAGTAGCCCTTTGCAGTATTCGCTGTCTCACTGGTGTGAAACCCCTCTCCTTCCCGAAACTCCTAGATGCCTCGTGTGATTCACGGCCCTGCCGCTCCTCCAGTAGTGAGGAACTTCATTTAGCACGGATTGGGGTCAGGCAGTTTGGCTCAAAGTGGGGGCCCAGCCTGGCAAGTGATAGCTTTAATCCTGGGGTGCTGCAGGGCTGCATCAGGGCGTTCTTGGGCTGCATAAGATGGGCAGCGCTCCTGGTGCTGCGCCGTCCAGCCACTGGCGCTCTGCATCGAAGCACCCCAAGGCTGCTGTGCTGGTGCTGGTGCCAGGCCTTTCCCCAGCACCGTGGCACGCAGGGCAGGTGTTCCTCCCAGGCCAGGCAGCTTGTCCTGCTCACCAGCCTCTCGTCCTTGGCAGGTACTTGCACAAGCCCTACCTCATTGGCGGGAGCAAGTTCGACCTGAGGCTTTATGTTTACGTGACTTGCTACGACCCCCTCCGCATCTACCTGTTCCAAGACGGATTAGTGCGCTTCGCGAGCTGCAAGTAGGGCCCTGGGCGGCGGGGGGTGCTCGGGAGGCAGGCATCTCTCGGCACCCAGTGCCTGTGGTTTGTGGGTGGGGATGCCAGCTGCCCATGTGCAGCAGGTGCTGAAGCTCGGGGCCATTGAGAGAGGCTGTCCTGTGCCCCGGTGCTGAGCACCTGGTGTGGGTGTACCCACCCTCTGGGGCTCTCCGGCAGGGAGCGGGAGGGTGTGCTGGACCTTAGCTTGACTGTCCCTACCCTTATCTCCATTTGCACCTTCCTGGTCCTTTCCCGGCCCAGGTACTCGTCCTCCATGAAGAGCCTCAGCAACAAGTTCATGCACCTGACCAACTACAGCGTGAACAAGAAGAATGCAGAATACAGGCCCAACGCCGACGAGACGGCTTGCCAAGGGCACAAGTGGTGAGGCCGGGCTGGGCACTGGCAGAGTGGTGGCGCTCTGATTCACTGGCTGGGGTCACACTGCTGGCAGAATTTATAGCATGCTTCTCGGAGCCCTTTGCAGGGAGCCACAGCATCATCCCTGGGGAGACTGAGGCAGGACAGGTGGCGTGGCCAGGGTTAGAGGGGGTCACTGGTGAAACTGGGACTAGACCCTGGGCTGCCTGAGTGCAGCTCTGTGCTCAGTCCCTGAGATCGCATCTGCCGCACGTCTCACTAAAAGATGCCCTCTGGCTCTCGGGGTGGCACCGTTACTAGTGCCCCGGGGTCTGCTTCTGTGGGGAGACCTTGCTCGCTGGCCCCCTGACGCTCCCTCCAAGGTTCCGCTGGGCTCCTTCTGCCCCGGGAATCATCCCTGATAGAACAAAGCCTGCTGGTTGCGTTCTGCCTGTGCAGCCCTGCTGTCTTCAGGTCCTGTCGGCCTGAACCTCTCCACCCCCTGCTGCCCCAAACCAGGGGCAGAATTTGGCTGTGCCATTGCAACTTGCGTAATAGTCGTGATACCGGAGCAAGACTAAACTCCAGCTCCGAAGCAGTTCTTCTGGCCTCTGCCAGGACTGGCATGCTCTGCTGGCCTCACGGGGCACCATCTGGCCCTGGCACCGTTCTGCCAACCTCACGGGAGCAGGAGCTAGGGACGCACAATCCCATTAATCATTTAACCAGTTAAATGTTAAGTGGAACTGGCTAACCAATTAGACGCAGAGCTGCTGTGGGTGGGCTGGTGCACCCCCCACCCAGGGCAGGGCCCACGGGCCTGGTGCCACCCTGTCTGCAGTGGGAAGGGGACTGCTCCAGCCCCACCGGTAGCCAGTGCACCTCATTTGTTAAAGGTGTGAGGCATTCTGGTAGCCAGGACAAATCCGCTGTCTGTGAATTACCACCTCAGACTGCCCAGGAAATGGTACTGGGGACCTCTTTGTAATGGCTTCCAGGCAGGCCCCCAAGTGGGTGGAAGGGTGGTTCTGGCAGCACCCAGGCAGGGACTCGGCCCAGTGTGCCGGGCTGGTCTGGTCTGGCACTGGGGGCCCAAGGCTTTGGGAGTGCTACAGATAGGTGAGGCGCAGTACAGGCAGTGCCCTGGGGTGGCCGCTCCCAGGCTGCAGTTAAAGGCGGCTGTCCCCTCCCATCTCCGCGTGCTGGCACCTTTGGGTCCCTGCCATGGCCGAGGAGCCCGGCACCGAATGGAGTCTGAGGGCTTCTGGCTGAGCACCTGGTGCTTTGCGTCCTGCTGGGTGTCCTGTGGGACCCCGACATGCCCCCGTGGGCTCCCCCATCCAGGCTGTCAAAGCTGCTTCCGCTCGGGGGCATCTCCTGGCAGCTGCCTGGGGACAGAGTGGTCCAGCTGGGGCTGCTTTGAGGCATCCTGGGAAGAGTGTGGTGTACACCTGTGCGCTGCTTTTCTCCGTATCCCTCCTCCTCTCGCGCCCAGCAAAAGCCACAGCCAGAACCGAGGGCAGCCGCTGATGGGGGCACAGATCCTACCAGCCCTGCCCCGGGTTAGGTGTTGCACCCCGGCTCCTCTTTCCCCAGGGCTTGGGCTCAGCGTAATCTTGTTTGCTCACCCATGTCCCCACCCTTAACCTGCACTGGGGCTGGCGAGCCGGAGACGGGACTGCGGGGAGGTGCTGCCGGAGCTGGTGACCTCCCTTTGCTGTCTGTCGCGGCAGGGCCCTGAAAGCCCTTTGGAGCTACCTGAGCCAAAAGGGGGTGAACAGCGAGGCCATCTGGGAGAAGATCAAGGATATCGTTATCAAAACCATCATCGCGTGAGTCCCAGAGCCCATTGCCTGGCTCTCACCACCACCCTTCCTTCGCCCTGCTCTGGCCCCGACGCCGCCACAGCAGCCAGAGACCAGTGGCCACCTAGCATGGGCCGGCTCCACCGACCGGCTCTGCTTCCTGCAGCCAACCGTCTGGCCTGGTCCTCGGTACAACCCCGGGTGGGCGTATTGTCTCCCTGCTGGCTGGCCCCTGGCCCCACCCTCCGCGTGTCGAATGCAGAGAACTGTGTCTGTGGGCACGTGCCCTTGTGTGCACTGCTGGGGCTGAGGCCTGCGGGGGCTTCGTGCCTCTGCCGAGAGTCCCTGCCCCTTCTCGGGGAGGGGGTGTGGGAAAACAGGGTGCAGGGGAAGGTTATGCTTGAATCAGCCCCTCTCAGCCTGGGCCTGGCCATGGCTCCTTGCGGCTGTGGTCTGCCAGGTCACTGGGGACCTGACTTCATCTGCTGCCCGGCCGCCAGGTCAGAGCCCTACGTGAACAGCCTGCTGAAACTGTATGTGCGACGCCCCTACTGCTGCCACGAGCTCTTCGGCTTTGACGTCATGCTGGACGAGAACCTCAAGCCTTGGATCCTGGAAGTGAATATCTCCCCCAGGTAGGCCCCTGGGGCCGTGCTTGTGGGCCAGGTCCCTCACGCGCCCAGCGCCAGCAGGCGGAAGGGGCTCGGCTGAGGACGGACACCCGGTGCGTGTTCCCCATCCTGGCAGCTTGCTCCGAGGACCCTTGGCTAGGCTGGGGCAGCCAGGCACCTCTTGGGAAGCAGGCCGCTTGTGGGGCCTAGGGCTCTGCCGCTGGGGCCATGCCCTGGGAGCAGTGGTGCCTCACCCAGTGCATACCCATGAGCACTCTCACCTCCCCTCGTGGCCCCAGGCAGGGCTGTCTCTCAGCGACAAGGCCGGGGCCAAGCTCGACCTACCAGCCTAGGTGTCTGCAGGTCCCAAAAGGGGGATGAAAGCTTCTTTCCTTGGGTGCAGCTGTCCAGTATCAGGCCAGGTCATGCACAGCTCAGACATGGTACTTGTCCACCACGGGAAAACGCCTCTCTGGGCCCCACATGCAGCCCCAGAGGAATCCCTGGCAGTGGGCTGGAGGCAGCTCTGCCCGAGGGGCAGGCATGAAGTCATGGCTGTGTCAGCTGCGGGTGGCACCAGGGAGAGGCCCTGCCGGGTTCAGTTGTCATGATGCTCAGACACCTGTACTCCGCCTCAGTCAGCATCTGCAGCAGAGAGGCCAAAGGCTTCTGGGCCGTGAGGACGTCCTCGCCGCTCAGCCGGTCTTTGTCCGGGACAGGGGAGGTCCAGGCTGTGCAGATAACTGGGGAGAGGGGCCCTAGTCTCCAGGTCTGCTGGTTGCAGAGCTACCCTCAGCGTTAAATCAGATGGAGCTCAGACAAGCCCAGGAGGAGCTCTACAGGTGGGCAAGGCTGCCGGCGCCTGCAGCCTGGAGCTCAGAGGAGCCTGGGAGTGGCTCTCCAGCCAGGGCAGGTGGGCAGGGCTGCTGGCGCCTGGAGCTCAGACGAGCCCATTCTGTTTCCTCCCAGCCTCCATTCCAACTCGCCGCTGGACGTGAGCATCAAGGGCCAGATGATCCGGGATCTCCTCAACCTGGCTGGCTTCGTTCTTCCCAGCATGGACGACTTGGCCTGGGCCCCAGGCAGCGCCAGCAGCTCCACCCTCAGCTCAGGGTGAGGGCCCGGCTTCGCAGCCCCCACTTTGCTACCCCTCCTGGCATTTCCCCAGCCGGGCTCTGAGCCGGGCTGACGGGCCAAGCAAGGCCGACCTAGGCTGGGCCTGAGAGCGTCCGCTTACTGGGGCAGGGAGGCACCAGCTCACCCCCGTGCCAGCTCCTCCTGCTCTGTAAGCCAGTCCCTCCAGAGCCGGGCAGAGCAGCAAGTGGTGGGGGAAGGAGGCGTGGCCTTGGGCACAGGGGCGGGGCCTCAGGGGAAAGAGGGGGAGGTAACGCCACTGCTCCCGGACATCCCATTGTTAAATGTTACAAAGCTGGCGTCCCGTGGCCTGCGCTGCCGGGCCTGGACCCGCAGGGTGACCTGTCCGGTCCATTAGCCATGCGCAGCCTGGGGCCAGGGGTGCTGCCCTGGGACTAGCCCCTCTGTCCTGTAAGCCCAGACTGGCTCCATGGAAGATTTTAACCGCCCCTCACAGTGGCCCTGAGTGCCCACTCGCTGCAGCGCGACCACGTTGAATGCTGGGCCGGGCACCGGGGCCCGGTCGTTGCTGTGTCGGAGAGGCGGGTTCTACACGGTCCCTCTTCCCGGCGGGGTGGGGGGCGTTCGGTGCCGTGAGGTGCCCTCGGGCGCAGCGGGAGGTCGGGGCACTGGCAGGGCTTCTGGCCAGGCACGTGGCTGCAGGTGTGCAGGCGCACAGGCCGGGGCGGGTGCTCAGATGGCTTTAGCGCCAGCTGCTCTGTCAGGCTCGCTGGTGTGCCCTGCCCCTCCCACAGCCTGGGGCCACGCCTGCGGGTGGCAGGTCGGTCTGCATCTCTCAACTGCTCTGGGCAGCACAGTGACCTTGCAGCGTGTCCTGCCAGCACTGTTAGCAGCTACCTAGAACAGCGGGAGAGAAGCTCCTGGCCAAGTCGCTGCTCAGCAGAGGTTGGCAGCGGTTAGAGCCCCCGGCTGGGCTGGGCCTGGACTCTCTCAGCAGGGGCGTCCGCTGCTGCCCTCCTCTCCCGGACCGTGCAGTGCTCCCGGCTGGGGGCTGTGCTGCCGCCTGCGCCAGCGGGTCAGGGAGCCCCGATCCGAGCCCCGGAGCTCAGGAAGCCGGAGGCTGCCTCCCGCAGGCAGCAGTTGCGTCTTGCCCCAGCTCTCCCGGGCGTACGGGTCGCTGGGCTGTGGGTCGTGCCTGCCCAGGGGCTCGGCTGTGGTCAGCGCTGCTGGAAGCCTCCTGCCAGTGTTCCGTCACTCCCGCACAGGTGTGCGGCACTCGAGCCCTAGGGAGCGGTGCTGGGGAGGGCAGCGTTTTCCCCGGGCGGCTGCTGGCTGGCTATGGCAGAAGCCGGCCGTGCTGACATAGTTGGGCTCACCCTCGGGGGGTGGCACTGACTGCCCCATCCTCTGTCCAGTGTAACCAGCGCCCCGAAGGAGAAGCCCAAGTTGGCCCCGGAGCAGCTCGTGGCGGAGAAGATGAAGCGAGCGTATTACTTGACGCAGAAGCTGCCTGAGCAGGTGTGAGGCGCGTCCCTTCCCCAGCGCGCGCCCCAGCTGCCTGTGTCGTGTTTAGAGCCGGCACCGTGGCGGGTTCCTCTGTTTCTGTCCCCTGCTGCTCGTCTGCGGTGCACGCTGCCTGTGCTGCTGAAAGGAGCCCCCGGCATGTGGGGAGCGGGGGGTGTTCAATTTCCTCTCCAGCCCCAGAGCACTGAGTGCTCCGTCTCCTGGGGCGTGGCTGGCCGAGGCGCACAGCCGGGCTCGCTGGTACCGTGTGCAGGGAGTTTTCCCTCAGCTCAGCCTGGCAGAGACCTGGGGGGATTGTCTCCTTCCTCTGCAGTGTGGGGCGTGGATCTTGCACTGGCCAGCATGGCGAGGGCCTCGGGCGCTGGTCTCTCCTCTGCGCCCCCTGTGGCACTTTGCGGGCTACACCCCTGTGGGCTATGGGCCTCCGGTCTTCTGTCCGTCGGGAAGGTTTCACCAGGGCCCTGAGGGTGGGAGTCTGTTCCCAGCTTTGCCACACCTCCACTGAGGTCCTGCAGGTCCCCCTGTCCTCCGTTTCCCCACCGTAGTCTCTACCTGGCGCACACTGGCCTTTGCTCCTGGGGCGAGACGGCGGGGGGAATCTCCCAGCCTGGGTGACGCTGTGGCACTCTGGGTGCAGGACTTCTCCTCCATCCTGGACGTGCTGACCCCGGGGGACGTGCGGGTGCTGGTGGAGACAGAGGACGAGTTTGCTCGGCGGGGGCAGTTTGAGCGGATCTTCCCCACCCGGCTGTCCATGCGCTACCTGCGCTTCTTTGAGCAGCTGCGGTACTTCAACCTGCTCACCGCCCAGTGGGAGCTCAGACACTTCCTCAACAAGCCCCGAGGTACCCGCCTGTGTAAACGTAACGTCCCCTCCTTCGAGGGGAGCCAGGTGCCGCCACTCCTGGCAGAGGTCGACTCGAGGGACTTGTCCGTCGGTCCTGGCCGGCTATGCAGGCTGTGCGCCCTGTGCCGATCAGCTGGGTTTGTGGCCGCTCAGGGGAAAGGCAACCAAATCTCCCCACGTGGAGGAGGCAGCCAGTCACCTGTGAGCTGGGCCATCACCTGCCCCTGAAGCATCCCGTCGAGGCGGGAGAACAGCCTGGCACTGCTGCCGTTTCTGGGCACGGTCGGGGAGCACAGAGCAGCATAGCCATGGAAGCAGCACAGCCGTGGCTCTGTCCCACCCGGCGCTTACCGCCACCTGTCCTTCTCCAGGCTTGGATCTGCTTAGGAGCTGGTGTCTCAAAGGGTACCTCAGTGGGGCCGGGATGGACTTGGCCCAGATGGTGAGTGTCCTCGGCTGGCTGTGCGTGGCCTGCCCTCTTCCCTGTCTCTGGGCCTCTGAGCGCACCTGGCCCTGCCAGGCCTGGCCTGTCTGCGGGACACTGGGCACAAGCCCTGGCTCCCGGTTTTCAGCATGTCCCCGGCGCCACGCTGCCCATCCGTGTCGGTGCCTCCTCAAGCGGCTCACGCACCAGCCCAGGCTGACGCTGCCCGAGGCTAACGAAAGTGCTCCATTGCTGCACCCAGCACAGGGGAGCTGCTGGGAATTTCACTGGTCTGCCTCGGGGAGAAAGGCTTTGGCCATTGAACCCATTGGGCCTGGGGTTTGCTCAGCCGAGCCCTCTCAGCATACTGGGCTGGGAGAGGGCTGCCTGCCGGGGAACAGCCGTAACCCCAGGGGCTGGGCTGGGGCCGGCGCCGGCATCCCCCTTCCGTGGACACTGGCTGGCAGCATCTGTCCAACTGCTGTGGCCTGGAATCGTGGCCGCAGGCCCCTCAGTGGGGTGCCAGTGCAGGGGCTGCAGCTCCCTGACCTGCTGGTACACCCAGCGACTGTAGAGACGAAAGGCAGAACGCGGGGTGCACCCCAGCACCAGCCCGGGCGTAGCGGGGCTGGAGCGCTGCACTGAGGAGGGAATTCTGCCCACAATTCTGACTCCTGTTCTTCTGCCCTCAGTGGTCGCTGCCAAGGCCCCACCTCTTCCCAAAGAGCCACAGCCCCCTCAATGGCTTCTGCAAACTGGAATCGGGCTGCCTCGCGTGAGTCCCCGTCCGCACCAGGCGCGGGGAGGGGAGGGTGTACCGGGCGGGGGGCTGTGTCAGGATCTGCCCACCCTGCCTACCTTTCGAAGGAGCAGTCGGGCTGGGCCGAGGCAGCCGTGAGTGTGACTGAACGAGCCTCACTTGAGTCCTGCTGGCCTGGGTGTGGCGGGAGCTCGGCCAGCCCTGGAGCGCAGGTCAGGCGTGCAGAGCACACGAGCAACACCCACAGCTGCTTTGTACCTGACAGAGCTGTCCTGTCACCCGGGGCGCCGCCTCCCCTCCGCCAGGGGCCAATGCCAATGCCTGCCGGGCGTGCCCACTGCCGCTGCCCACAGGGCGTGGCTGGGCCCCTCGCAGGTGCTGCAGGGCCCGTCACTGAGCAGCCCTTTCCGCGCAGGAGACTTCTCCCGCGCGAGGCAGAGGAGATGCCCAAGTGCCTGGAGCCCAGCGCTCGCACGCAGAGCTTACCTCTGATCAAGTACAGCGACAGAGCCATCAAGCACCCCGTCCTGCCGCCCATGCTGAGCCCCGTCTGACGCCAGCCCGGTCACGTGCCCGCACGCCCTGGCCGGGGGACACAGGAGCCTACCTCAAAGGAAGATGCCGGCGCCAGGGCCCACGCGCTGGGAGAGGGGTTCCCGCCTGGCCCAGGCTGCAACGCTCACCGTAGAGTTTCTGAAAGAGAGGAAACCTCCCACCAGCGCAGCCGTGGGACCTCGGCCTTGTTCCTCGGCTCGGAGGAGCTGCGGGAGCCGGCAGATCCGGAAGTGCCTCGCCACTGCTAAGTGCCGCACCGCCCACGGCTCTCGGGGGGCATTTGGCTGTGGCCCTCTGAGCTTTCACCAGGCCGAGATCTCGGTTGTGTGGTTCGGCGGATGGGGGTGGGGTAGTGGCCCCACAGCCCTGGTGGCTCAGCAGGGCTGACTCCCTGGCTGCCAGCAACCAGGCCATGGGACCTGACCACAGCAGTGCCAAGAGCTGCAGCTGCCGCCTCCGGCTTTGCTGCTTTCCTCCTCTGGGAGGAGCAGACTTTTGTCTTTTTTATTTAGTGTGTGTGTCAGCCCTGTGAGAGCAGCCCTGGCCCTTGGCGACCTCCCCAGCCTGCCTGCCTGCCCCCGGGAACCACATCAGGGCCTGGTCACTGCACTGCCCACCAGCTGCGGCGATGGCTTAGGGCCCTGGCACTGCACTGCGCAGTGGTGATGGCTCAGGGCCCTGGCACTGCACTTCCCACTGCTGGTGGTGGCCCTGCCCACTGCCAGTGTCAGCAGCTCAGGGCCCTGGCACTGCACTGCCCACCAGCTGTGGCAACAATTAAGGGCCCTGGCACTGCACTGCCCACTGCCACTGGCGGCGGCTCAGGGCCCCGTCTCATTAAACGCACTGCTGCAGGGGATCCTGTTGGAACAGGTTCGTCCCCTGCCCTGCGCACGGAGCCGCTGCCCCCATGAGCAGCACAGTCGCTTTGCTCGGTGCCCAACCCAGGCTGGCACCTTGGAGTTGTTTGGGCGCCTTAGAGCCTGCGGGCGGCCCCAGTGCAGTGAGCCCTCGGCACCGTCTGCGTTCTGGGGCCAGGCCTAAGGACTGTGGCTGCCCACTGGGCTGGGCCTGGTGCCTCCTCCCTCTCGGCCAGGCCCTTTATCTGCCTCTTCCAAAGATCTCGATTAAACTTTCACACCCTCTGTGGCTTGTGCTGATTGGTGGGGCTGGCGGCGCCTGGCCTGGGGAGGGGCCACTGGGTGGGGCTGGCAATGGCCTGGGGAGGGGCCGCTGGGTGGGCCTGGTGGCGCCCGGCCTGGGGAGGGGCCGCTGGGTGGGGCCGGCAATGGCCTGGGGAGGGGCCGCTGGGTGGGCCTGGTGGCGCCCAGCCTGGGGAGGGGCCGCTGGGTGGGGCCGGCAATGGCCTGGGGAGGGGCCTCTGGGTGGGCCTGGTGGCGCCCGGCCTGGGGAGGGGCCGCTGGGTGGGCCTGGTGGCGCCCAGCCCGTGGCTGGACTGATTGTTCAGCCAGACAGCAGGACGGCTCCTCCTGCTTTCTCCTGTCCCGGCCCCAGGCCCCTGGGGGCCAGTGGGCACAGAGTGCAGTTGGACTCTGCCATGGGCCGTTCCTCCCCAGCCCTCGCCCCGCTCCGGGAGCCGCACTTATAGCTTGACAGGCGTCTCTGCCTCCATCAGTGGTGGCTCTGTAACCCAGAGGTGACCCAGGGCCAGGCAGCTGCCTTTGCTCTTCCCACCCCGGAAGGAGCTGGGTGGGTGTTTGTGGCCCTTGGCTGGTGGGTTGTCGCGCCCTGCAGCCAGCGTGCCCGGAGGGAGGCACTGCCTGCTTTCCTGCCCAGCTCCCGTGCGCCTGTCCCTTAACTCCTCTCTGCTGCTGCGGGTCCCAGGAGGCTGGGCTTGGCAGCCTTTGGTGGGGGTGCCCCCGAGGCTTGTCCTTAAGGGAGGAAAGGACTTAACCCTTTGGCTCCTCTCCTGCCCTAAGGCTCAGCCCCATGCCAGCTCCAGCCGAGACCAGTTCCCTCCTGCGCTTGTCCATCGTGCCCTGAGCAGTGGGGCCGGGCCAGGATTTTTCCAGGTCTGACAACTGCTCCGGCCCCAGCAGCTGGGGGAGCCAGCCAGTGTTGGGGCGCCTCCACTGCAGCGGTGGGAAGCGGGCAGAAGGCTTGTGCAGCCAGGCCTGGGGCTTGCTCACGAGGGCGTGGCCGGGGGAGCTGGCTGGGTGAAAGCCATCTCCCTGAGTGGGTGCACAATGAGGGGTCAAGGGCCCTCTCCTTGGGCAAGGCCGGTGCTCCAGGGCTGCTAAGAGTGGTGCCCGGCCCCCTCCCACTCCCTGCGGGCTGGCTCCAGGGACCTGCTGTAGCTGATGGCTGAGCTCAGGTGCTGCCCCTGGCGTTCGCATCCTGCACTGCTAGGGCGAGCGCTGTCCTGGTGGGTTCCCCCCGTTAGGCGTTGGGTTCGCCCAGCGCTGCAGCCCGGAGACGTTTCCAAGCAGCATCGAGTGGGGGCTAACCCAGCGTCCGCCATTCGCGCCCCTGGGGCCTGCGCGCACAGCCCTGCTCGCCTCAGTTCCTTCACAGCTGCCCTGGGCTGCAGGCGCGTCTCGGCTGAGGAGCACGTTGCCAGCAACGTCATGTCCAAGGTCGAGGGACCGGAGATGAGCAGATTACAGATCAGCCTGGAATCACGAGCTGTCTTCAACGCCTGCGAGCGCTTCCTGCCGCACGTTCGAAACAGCCGTCCGCGTCCTTGCACGCAGCACCACAAGGCCGTTTGAGGTCAGTCAGTGAGGGGCCTGGTCACAGTCACTTTGTGCAGGGGTCGCAAACTTCGCAGCTGGTGTATTGGGCCCATCCTTGTCCTCACGGCATCACACCTTCCAGGTGTGAGCAATGCACTCCCAGACTCTTACCGTTTTTCCCTAGACCATGAATGGGAGCTCCACCCCGAGGTGGCTCGACCCCTCTCCCAGAGGTGGGGTTGTAGATCTCTCTGCAGCACCGCAAAACTCCAGTTGCAGCCGGTGCCGTTCGAGAGCAGGCAACGGCCACGGATCTCTGGGGGATGCTTATCTCCTCTCCTGGCCCAATCCCCTCCTGGATGCCTTCCCCTCTGTGCCTCCCATCCGCGAAGTCCTCAGGAAGAGCCAGAGCGATGGAGCACAAATCCTCCTCCTTGCTGCAGCGTGGCCCAGGCAGATCCGGTTTCCTTTACTTTCACCGACCTCTTCGTCCTCTTGACCTGCTCCCCAGCTGTCCAGATCTGTTCCTTCAGTGTGGGGTGTTGTGCTGCACCCGATGGCCTGCTAGCTCTGTATCTTACTGGCCAGGTTGTGCAGCTAAATGCTTGTCTAGCCACGTACTCGTGGCAGTCCCATGCAGACAGGCAGCTGGGGCGTCCTGCTCTAGTCAGCTGCTGTAGAGCTTACCCCAGCCCAGCACTCCAAGACAGAGGAGTTCCTCACCGGGTGGGGTAAGGACGGTGCTCTGAGAGGCGTCCCACCCGCCTCCCCTCTGCGCGCTGCAGTAGACGGAGGTAGGGGTCAGTGAGGGAAGTGAGGAGAGCGGGGCGCCGTGCCGTCCCTAGCAGCGCGAAGGGTGGGCGCTGGGTTGGCAGATAGGCCGCCCCCCTCAACGCAGCTGGGTAAAGTCGCCACATGGTGGTGCGGGGAAAACCCAACACCTACCATGGGGCGCCCGGGGGGGGACCCTGTGTGATGGAGTGGGGGATACCTCTGTGTGTGTGTGTGTGTGTGTGTGGCTCACAGAGGGTGTGGGGCTCCTGCTGAGGGTAACCCTGACGACCAGGTAACACCTTTGTATGGCAGACAAAGGAGGAGGTGGAGCCTGAGAGGTTTGAATTGGAACTGGGAGTTGGAAGCGGTTAGTCTGGGCTGAGGGAGAGCGAGGCAAAGGAGGGGGCCAGGCCCCAGCTCTGGGGGCCCCTCGGGGCCTCCTCTCCTCAACATGGATGGGACTGGCTGTCTCTGCCTGCTGCACTGACTCCTCTGTATGATGCTGTGTCCTGTCGGCTAATAAACCCGCTGTTCTCCTGCTGAGTGAGAGACTCTCCTGCCTGCGGACAGGGTGCAGAGCTTGGGGGACCCCAGAACCCCATCACACTGGTGTCAGAAGTGGGATGTTCTGCACCCTGAGGATGGAGCATCCAGCAGTAAGTGACCGGGGCCCCGGAAGAAGTGGGGCCTGCGAGACCCAGGTGTTCTGAAGGGCAGTGAGGTGCAGTTCCCCAAGGCAGAGGGGCCTGCGGCCGAACCCAAGCAACTGCGGTCGTGGTCCTCGAGAGGGGGTGTCACACCCGAGGAGGGGTTACTCCTGGGAATCTGTTGGAGTCGGTCCCAGAAGGTGGAGGGGCCGAGAGCCCAACCCCCAGGAACAAGTGACCCCTGAGGAGTCTGACGCTGAATGAGTTCTTCCCAAGACAGTGTGTTCATGGTCCTTGAGAGCGGGTGTCACACTGAAGAAGGGGTTCCTCTGAGAGTCTGTTGGAGTCGGTCCCAGAGGGCGGAGGGGCCTACGGCCTAACCCTGGGCAGCTTGTGACCCGCAAGGAGCCTGGCACACTGAAGGGATTCTTCCAGGAATCGTGGGGTGCAGAGGGCATCAGCCTGAGAGCCTGCAACCACACTGAGCAACTCCGCTGTGAAGTGGCAGCACCTGGAAACCGAATCGAGATTAAAGGAGCTGGACAAGGCAGCGTGGATGTGCAGTGGCAGAACTGAGGGTTAAGGAAAATCCTGCAGAGGTGAGCCCGGATCGGGGCAGGGAACCCTGGACTGCATGGAGCTCTGAACCGAGTGGCCTGCCACAGCTCAAGGAGGGAAGGAGCGATTCCAACCCATCATCTACTAGTGGCCAAGACAGACCTGCAAAGAGTTTTCCAGGCCTGGGCCGAGGAAGGTGCCTGTGTGTCTGTGCAGGAAAGCAGCTTGTCCACTGGGAATGGCAAGTTGTCTGTGAGAGAAGCTGCTTCACCTTCTGTGTGTGTGTGGAGACCAGCCGGGGGGCTGGGACAAAGGAGAGAGTGTCTCCCATTGTCTGTCTGTGTTGAAAAGCAGCAGCAGCCTGGGGAGAGAGCAGAGCCTGCGTTTGGAAAAGGTGCCAATGAGGAAACTAGCCCATTGTCTGAGGAAGAGTCCCCAGCCTAGGATGGCTGGAGAAGGAACCACCAGGAAAGAGCATTCCAGGTGTGACTCTGAATCCAGCCATGGGGGCTGGAGCAGAGGGAATGGCTCCGGGATGGGCAGTGGTGTCCCTGCTAAGGACACTGGTCCTTGGTGCAAGAAAAGTGCTTCTGCTTCTGGGGAAGTGAATCCTTTGCCTGAGCCTGTGGGGGCTCGAGATGGAGCCAAGATCCCAGAGCTGGATCTGAGGGCAGCTGAAGCCCAGATGGGAAGTGGGCCTGCCTCTGTGTCTCTCAGGGGGGATGATGCTTTAACTCGGTCTGATCCAGTTAGTATCATCAGGGAATCCCAGAGACCAGACAATTCTGGTACTTGTTCTTTGCCTGATGCTGAGGTGTTACTGGGAGGGGGTGAGAGGGCTCTGTCCTACCAGAGTCATCCTCTCGCCAGGACACAAGAACAGATGGGCAATGGAGTTACGCTGACTGATGAAGATAAAGGAGCTGGTAGCAGAAGGGAGGAAAGGGATCCTAACCTTCTGTCCGGTGGTACTGGCTGTCTGCCTGGAGGGGGATTACGTGGGAATCTGCCTAATGGGCCAGAAGTGATCCTGGGTGTAGGTGAAACCCAGGAGCTGGTTGTGGCTCAAGGGAGCAGTGCCCCCGTGGAGGCAGACAGGGGTGAGTTGTTGTTTGGGGGAGCTCTTGAGGAAGAGAATTTCCCTGAAACTTTTCCTGACCCATCTGTGGGGACTGCAGAAAATGAGAGTGAGGTGAAGGAGAGTGAACAGGAAAGGTGCTTGTCTGTGAGAGCCGGAGCAGCCCTTTGCCTGGGGAGAAGTTTGTTTCAGCTCCTGATGGCCAGGACCTGCCTGAGTGTGAAACCACTGGCTGTGCTCTGGAAGGGTCCAAAGCAGGCAGTGTAAAGGTTTCTCAGGAATTGGAAGTTGATGCAAGTAAAGTGAAAACTATCAGATAGTGTGAGCAGCCCTGTGAGAACCAAGTAAAAGAGCTGCACAGCCAATCTCTGTAGGATGCAGGAGAGGTTCAGCAATTCCCCATCTCCAGATGCTAGAAACACTTATATTCTCACACTGGACTCCAATTCTGATTCCACGGGGAGGCAGAAGTTGGAGGTAAAAGGACAAAGGAGCTGTGGGCCTGGTGGGCCAGTAAGGGATAAACAGGGATTCCTTCATGTGGATTCTGCGTCTGGGACTCACAAAACAACTCTCAGAAACCAGTTTGGTTTGCAAATTTCCAGGCTGGCTGGGAGGGGGCGTCTCCCTGAGATCATCAATGGCCCAGCTCTTGTTAGAAGGGAGGGCACACCCAGAGAGATCAGATTTCCACCCCAGGGGGCAAGGGAGAAGATTAGAACTTGATGGTGCTAAGAAAGGCCTCAGCCATTTATCCCCAAAATACCAGATTCTCAAGGAGGTTACACAAAAGTTGTGGTCTACCAAAGAGCAACGTAAATGTGCAGTTGCAATGGGTTTGTTCTGTTACTCACGCTGACTGCTGTAACCAAGGGGTGCTGCTACCAAAAGCTGTAGAATTGTACCATGCACTGAATGTTTGAAAAGAGCCATGTGACATGATGACATTGATGTAGAAGCATGAATTGTATGTTGAAGGAGTCTGTAACTCTGAAATGTCACCATTGTTCCCTGTAACTAGTCTTGCAACCTCTCACATGAGGAGGAACATTCCAAACCTATTGTGTGGCATGGAAGGGGAAACTGAGGCACACGACCATTCTGGTGGTCTGGCTAAATGCCAAGGGTGGAAGCATTTGTACCTTCTTTTACTGGACTGTAACTGAATTCCAAACATTGGCCGGAGCAGCTGTATGGGCTCTGCCTGCCCGACTTGAGAACGTGGCTGATGGACCAGAGATAGAAGCAGGGAGACCAACCAACCCAAGGGAACTAAAGGGACTTGTCGGGCTGGATCACATGAAAAGGGCCAATACCAAGCTCCTGAGTTGGAGCCTCCTCCAGCATCATTATGACATGGAGGTGGTGCACATCAAGGGGAGCACTGAGGGTGCAGCCGATGCCCGATCACGAGGGGAGGGCCCCGAACTTCCCCAGGTCACTGGCTGAGTGACCCCGCTCAGTTCGGTCTAGAAGGGGGGAGAGATGTGACGGAGTGGGGGATACCTCTGTGTGTGTGTGTGTGGCTCACAGAGGGTGTGGGGCTCCTGCTGAGGGTAACCCTGACGACCAGGTAACACCTTTGTATGGCAGACAAAGGAGGAGGTGGAGCCTGAGGGGTTTGAATTGGAACTGGGAGTTGGAAGCGGTTAGTCTGGGCTGAGGGAGAGAGAGACACAGGAGGGGGCCAGGCCCTGGCTCTGGGGGCCCCTCGGGGCCTCCTCTCCTCAACATGGATGGGACTGGCTGTCTCTGCCTGCTGCACTGACTCCTCTGTATGATGCTGTGTCCTGTCGGCTAATAAACCCGCTGTTCTCCTGCTGAGTGAGAGACTCTCCTGCCTGCGGACAGGGTGCAGAGCTTGGGGGACCCCAGAACCCCATCACACCCTGATCACGTCCGTCTTCCAAGCCCCGTCTGCCCAGCCCCTGCCACTACCCCAGAGCAGGGCTGGGGGTGGGGCAGAGCCCATCTGCAGAGGTGTGGGCAGCACCGCCCCCAGCAGCGGGCGCCTGGGGCCCTGCCTTGTCCCACGGAGGGTTGGGGAGTTCCCCCTACAGGTGGACCTGCTCATGTGCGCGGAGGTTCCCTGAGCCTTGTTCTATGGGCTGACGCTGTTCCGTAACCCCACGTCTCTTCTCCTACAGACACCCCTTCCCAACTGCCGGCGAAGCCAAGGCCCAGCCAGTGGCAGATTAGCAATGGGGCATATGTCCGGTGGTCCTGGCCAGTTGGCACAGGGGCTGGAAAAATGGGTACCCCGTACCCTGAGCCGCTCCACCCTGCCAACACTCCAGCTCGGGAGCAGGCTCAGCACATGGGGGCTTGTTCTGCTCTGCCTGCCAATGCAGGGGCATCAATTGCCCTGTGCCCTGACCCTGTTTCCCTGGCGGTGGTGGGGGAATGGAGGGAGGGGAGTCCCCACTTGCTCTGGTCCCCCAGGTTCTCGGAGGGACTTATCCCCATGAGGACGGCGGGGAAGCCAGTTTTCCTGCTGCAGGGGTCCTCCCCACGAGCCCTCGTTGTCTCCTGGGTCAGAGATGAAAAGCTAGCAGGCCCTGTTGAACTGGCTCACAGGCCTGCGGGCCCAGCCCTGCACGAAGCTCCCGGCACATGTGCGTCGGGGCCTCTCTGAGGAAGCTGCCCCCGCTGGAGTGAGGCACTGGCCCATTTCCAGTTTGCACACGGCAGCTTCCAGCGCTTCGGCCTTTCATCTGCACTGGTCTCGCCCACTGCCATGCAACACGGAGGAAGAGATGCGGCCGCGTCCTTCCTCCGCTCTATTCCCTCGCACCCTCCACCCTGGCCGCCTTGTCCTGCCGCTCCCGCTGCTGGCTGGCGAACAGACCGCAGGGCCTGCGAGGCTTCCAAAAATAGCTCCCTAGCTCCACCACAGCAGCAGCGAACAAGGGGGGGACTGAGGAGGCCTGTGAGGATCTAAAGCCCTGGGAAGGAAACTTAACCCCTTGCAGGAGCGAGGAGCTGGGATAACACAGAGCCCTGTAGCGCAGCATGGGCCAGGCCAGGCGCAACCCCACGGCTGCTCCTCCCCTCACAACCGCCAGTCTGTGTTTCCAGGCATGGCGCACAGGCCTCGGTCCGCATAAAATTTTTTCTGCACTGAGATGGAAAAATAAGTGGGAACCTGGCCCCAGCCCCTTCATCTCCTTTCCTTTGTTCTGCCCAGAGGTGGAAGGTGGTGTGGGGCTGGGCGAGGGGTGTCCCGCTCCCGGTGGTAGCCCGAGCTGTGGGCGGTTCCCCCTCCGGCAGCTGGTGCGGCGTGCCATGGCCATCGGGAGAAGCTGGAGGCTTGCAGTTGGCACAGCGGGACTTGTGTCCTGGGGCTGCCCCCAGTGGGTCCATGCAGGGAGCGGGCCTGGGCTCTGGGCAGGGCTGGATGGGAGCCAGGAGGGGATGATCACGCTGGTCCCTGGGGCCCAGGAGGGCTGGCAGCCTGCCCCTGCTGCTGTGGCTGGATTCCCTGTTTGGAGCCTGAGTCAGCCCTGTGGAATTCCCTGCGGCAGCAGGGCTGGAGCAGGGGGAGGGCAGCGGGCAGGGCCCCAAGCAGCCAGGCTGAGTGCAGGGCCCCTGGGAGCTGGGGGCGCTGCATGCAGGGAGCATGGGGCTGGCTGGGGGAGGCAAGCACTAAGGGGGCAGGGCCTGCAGCTTGGCCCCAGAGCGGAGTGCAGGGAAACCCCTCAGGCTTCTGCTGGCAGTGAGCTGTTCTCTGCTGAGCAACCCTACAAAATATAGCTCCCCAGCCACCCTACAGTAAGAAACCAGCTCCCCAGCCACCCTACAGTAAGAAACCAGCTCCCCAGCCACCCTACAATAACAAACCAGCTCCCGGGCCACCCTACAATAACACACCAGCTCCCCGGCCACCCTACAGTAAGAAACCAGCTCCCCAGCCACCCTACAATAACAAACCAGCTCCCGGGCCACCCTACAATAACAAACCAGCTCCCCGGCCACCCTACAGTAAGAAACCAGCTCCCCGGCCACCCTACAATAACACACCAGCTCCCGGGCCACCCTACAATAACACACCATTGCACCCCCAGCAATAACAAACCAGCGCCCCCGGCCACCCTACAGTAAGAAACCAGCTCCCCGGCCACCCTACAATAACAAACCAGTTCCCGGGCCACCCTACAGTAAGAAACCAGCTCCCCGGCCACCCTACAATAACACACCATCGCACCCCCAGCAGTAACAAACCAGCTCCCCAGCCACCCTACAGATCTGTGCACCTGGTCCCCTGTGATGACAAAGCAGCACACCAGTCCCCGGGCAGCCCTGCACTAAATGCCCAGGACCCCTGGTAACCCTCCGCTACCAAACCATCACCCGCCTCCCGCGGTGCCCCAGCGTGACCAGCCTGGAGAAGGGCTGTGGGTCAGACAGAGGGTCTGAGTGAGGGGCGGCCCCTGCCCCCAGCAAACTCCCCTGGCTCCCCACGGGCTGGGGGCTCTGCCCGGCCACTCGGGTGCTGGCATCACAGGGCCCATCTCCCACCTGCCTCCTGTTTCTGAGCCTGCAGCTGAGCTCACTGCCCCTTGCTGAGCAGGGCAAGACCCTTCCCTGGCGCAGGGCCTGTCGCGGCCGTGCCCACTTCCCCGGGCCTCCCCCTGCATTCCACCACCGCTGCAGCTCCCTCGCCTCCCAGCATAGCTATCTGCCCCCTCCCTACCCCGCCTCTGCCTCCCCGAGCGCACTCATTGCAGGGGTCATGGCCCGGCTGCAGGGGGCATCAGTCTGGGGCTAGCTACCTGCCCCGGGCCTCCCCCCACACCCCCTCCAGCTGGCCCTCCCCAGTCTGTGTGTCCAGCCTCCAACCCCCTCGTCTCTGAGTTCTTCCTCCACCCCCTTGCTTGTCCCCAGGCGGGTGCTCGCTGCTTGGCCCACCGAGGCACAGAGAGCAGCCGGGTCTGTCACCGGACCCAGATTCGTGCGGGCGAGAGACCTGCTTTCATCCCCACCCCGGCCGCAGCCCTTTGCCCAGAAGGGCCCCAGACACCAGGGCGCAGTGTGTGACGGGCGAGGAGCTGATGAAGCCAGTGCTTGGCCCGGGGGAGCAGGTAGCGCCAGCTGTGGGGCCCTGCTTGTGCTGGGATGCTGGGAGAGCTCAGCCTGGGCTGGGAGCCGGGCACTGCATGAGCTCTGTTCCTGTCCTCTGCCCAGGTGGGGGCAGGGCAGCTCCCAGTGGCCCGGGCAGGGGCTGTGTGTCCGCCCGCTGTGGCGCCCCGGGGGGGCTGCCCCAGCAGGTGTCTGTCTCCCGTCTTCGCCTGCCAGCCGGCTCCAGCAAGTCTCCGCCGAGGGCCTGGCAGGCTGCTCTCCTCCCAGCTGCGCGGGTGCCAGGGCTGAGCGGCGGCTTGGGAATGCTCTGCACCAGCCTGACACTCAATCTGCAGGGGCTGGGCGCAAGTGGCTGGCCCAGAATAGCAGCACCGGCGCAGGGCCTGGCATGGAGCAGCTCCCAGTGCGGCAGGTAGGGGGGAGCTGGGGGCGGCCGGGGGGCAGTGCAGAGCCGTTTGGGGGCAGGGGAGGGGATCGGCTTGGGACCCTCCTGCCTCCATGCCAGCCCTCGGGGTGAGCTTGGGCACCTGCTGTGCCAAACGGCCCCCACCCAGCCCCGTCGTTTCCTTTCAGCCCTGCCAGACCAGCTCCCCATGGAGTCCTCCTCCTGTCCCTCCGCCCCCACTTCCCTGCAGCCACCCCCAGCTGCTCCCCACCCTCTGCTGCCACTTCCCCCTGCCAGCCCTGCCCAGCCCACTTCTCCGGGGCTGGCGTGCCAGGCTGCCAGGCGCTCTGCACTTGGCACAGGTTTGGACCAAAGCACAGACAGCAGGAACCTGACGCTCCACCTGGGTCTGCCCAGGCACTGCAGTCCTCCCTGGACACCAGGCTGCTGGCAGATGGCACAGCTGCCTCACAGTGCCAGGCTGGCCACATGCAGCTCCGGGCTGTAGGGCTGGTGCTGAGCACTGTGCTCTGGTCTCCAGTGCAGCCTGGCAGGGCCCTCGTGTGATAGGAAAGGTGCTGACAGCCAAGTGCAGTATGTCAGCAGGTTTGGTATTGTACGATCGCTCGCAAGAGCTGAGCTGCCAGTGGTGGTTTGTTATTGTAGGGTCACTGGCAGGCTTGTTCATGTGCAGTGCTGTTGTTGTACGGTCACTGGCAGGCTGGCTCATGCGCAGTGCTGTGTTAGTGTAGGGGCACTGGCAGGCTGGCTCACATGCAGAGCTGTGTTGTTGTAGGGGTGCTGTGAGCCTGGCTGACATACAGTGCTGTTATTGTAGGGGTGTTGGGAGAATGGCTCACATGCAGTGCTGTGTTACTGTATACTCACTGGCAGGCCGGCTCACGCGCAGTGCTGCGTTAGTGTAGGGTGTGATGGAGTGGGGAATACCTGTGTGTGTGGGGGGCTCACAGAGGGTGTGGGGCTCCTGCTGAGGGTAACCCTGACGACCAGGTAACACCTTTGTACTGCAGACAAAGGAGGAGGTGGAGCCTGAGGGGTTTGAATTGGAACTGGGAGTTGGAAGCAGTTAGTCGGGGCTGGGAGAAAGAGAGAGACAAAGGAGGGGGCCAGGCCCCAGCTCTGGGGGCCCCTCGGGGCCTCCTTTCCCCAACATGGATTGAACTGGCTGTTTTTGCCTGCTGTACTAACTTCTTTGTATAAGGCTGTGTCCTGTCGGCTAATAAACCTGCTGTTTTCCTGCTGAGTAAGAGACTCTCCTGCCTGCGGACAGGGTGCAGAGCTTGGGGGACCCCAAAACCCCATCACACTGGTGTCAGAAGTGGGATGTTCTGCACCCCGAGGATGGAGCATCTAATAGTAAGTGACGGGTGCCACGGAAGAAGAAGAGGGGCCTGCGAGACCCAGGTGTGCTGAAGGGCAGTGAGGTGCAGTTCCCCAAGGCGGAGGGGCCTGCAGCCGAACCCAGGCAACTGTGGTTGTGGTCCTCGAGAGGGGGTGTCACACCCGAGGAGGGGTTACTCCTGGGAATCTGTTGGAGTCAGTCCCAGAAGGTGGAGGGGCCGAGAGCCCAACCCCCAGGAACAAGTGACCCCTGAGGAGGCTGACGCTGAATGAGTTCTTCCCAAGACAGGGTGCTCATGGTCCTTGAGAGCAGGTGTCACACTGAAGAAGGGGTTCCGCTGGGAGTCTGTTGGAGTCGGTCCCAGAGGGCAGAGGGGCCTACGGCCTAACCCCGGGGAGCTTGTGACCCGCAAGGAGCCTGGCACACTGAAGGGATTCTTCCAGGAATCGTGGGGTGCAGAGGGCATCAGCCTGAGAGCCTGCAACCACGCTGAGCAACTCCGCTGTGAAGTGGGAGCACCTGGAAACCGAATCGAGATTAAAGAAGCTGGACAAGGCAGCGTGGATGTGCAGTGGCAGAGCTGAGGGCTGGGGAGAATCCTGCAGAGGTGAGCCCGGATCGGGGCAGGGAACCCTGGACTGCATGGAGTTCTGAACCGAGTGGCCTGCCACAGCTCAAGGAGGGAAGGAGCAATTCCAACCCATCATCTACTAGTGGCCAAGACAGACCTGCGAAGAGTTTTCCAGGCCTGGGCCGAGGAAGGTGCCTGTGTGTCTGTGCAGAAAAGCAGCTAATCCACTGGGAATGGCAAGTTGTCTGTGAGAGAAGATGCTTCACCTTCTCTGTGTGTGTGTGGAGACCAGCCGGGGGGCTGGGACAAAGGAGAGAGCTCCCCCATTGTCTGTCTGTGTTGAACAGCAGCAGCAGCAGCCTGGGGAGAGAGCAGAGCCTGCGTTTGGAAAAGGTGCCAATGAGGAAACTAGCCCATTGTCTGAGGAGGATTCCCCAGCCTGGGGTGGCTGGAGAGGGAACCACCAGGAAAGAGCATTCCAGGTGTGTCTCTGAATCCAGCCATGGGGGCTGGAGCAGAGGGAATGGCTCTGGGATGGGCAGTGGTGTCCCTGCTAAGGACACTGGTCCTTGGTGCAAGAAAAGTGCTTCTGCTTCTGGGGAAGTGAATCCTTTGCCTGAGCCTGTGGGGGCTCGAGATGGAGCCAAGATCCCAAAGCTGGATCTAAGGGCAGCTGAAGCCCAGATGGGAAGTGGGCCTACCTCTGTGTCTCTCAGGGGGGATGATGCTTTAACTTGGTCTGATCCAGTTAGTATCATCAGGGAATCCCAGAGACCAGACGATTCTGGTACTTGTTCTTTGCCTGATGCTGAGGTGTTACTGGGAGGGGGTGAGAGGGCTCTGTCCTACCAGAGTCATCCTCTCGCCAGGACACAAGAACAGATGGGCAATGGAGTTACGCTGACTGATGAAGATAAAGGAGCTGGTAGCAGAAGGGAGGAAGGGACCCTGACCTTCTGTCCAGTGGTACTGGCTGTCTGCCTGGAGGGGGATTACATGGGAATCTGCCTGATGGGCCAGAAGTGATCCTGGGTGTAGGTGAAACCCAGGAGCTGGTTGTGGCTCAAGGGAGCAGTGCCCCTGTGGAGCCAGACAGGGGTGAGTTATTGTTTGGGGGAGCTCTTGAGGAAGAGAATTTCCCTGAAACTTTTCCTGACCCGTCTGTGGGGACTGCAGAAAATGGGAGTGAGGTGAAGGAGAGTGAACAGGAAAGGTGCATGTCTGTAAAAGCCAGAGCAGCCCTTTGCCTGGGGAGAAGTTTGTTTCAGCTCCTAATGGCCAGGACCTGCCTAAGTGTGAAACCACTGGCTGTGCTCTGGAAGGGTCCAAAGCAGGCAGTGTAAAAGTTTCTCAGAAATTGAAAGCTGGTTCAAGTAAAGTGAAAACTATCAGGGAGTGTGAGCAGCCCTGTGAGAACCAAGTAAAACAGCTGCACAGTCAGTCTCTGTAGGATGCAGGAGAGGGCCAGCACTTCCCCATCTCCAGATGGTGAAAACACTTATATTCTCATACTGGACTCCACTTCTGATTCCATGGGGGAGGCAGAAGTTGGAGGTGAAAGAACAAAAGAGCTTTGGGCCTGGTGGGCCAGTGAGGAATAAACAGGGATTCCTCCATGTGGATTCTGCGTCTGGGACTCACAAAACAACTCTCAGAAAGCAGTTTGGTTTGCAAATTTCCAGGCTGGCTGGGAGGGGGCCGTCTCCCTGAGATCACCAATGGCCCAGCTCTTGTTAGAAGGGAGGGCACAGCTAGAGAGATCAAATTTCCACCCCAGGGGGCAAGAGAGAAGATTAGAACTTGATGGTGCTAAGAAAGGCCTCAGCCATTTATCCCCAAAATACCAGATTCTCAAGGATGTTGCACAAAGGTTGTGGTCTACCAAAGAGCAACGTAAATGTACAGTTGCAATGGGTTTGTTCTGTTACTCACGCTGACTGCTGTAACCAAGGGGTGCTGCTACCAAAAGCTGTAGAATTGTACCATGCACTGAATGTTTGGAAAGAGCCGTGTGACATGATGACATTGATGTAGAAGCATGAGTTGTATGTTGAAGGAGTCTGTAACTCTGAAATGTCACCATTGTTCCCTGTAACTAGTCTTGCAACCTCTCACATGAGGAGGAACATTCCAAACCTATTGTGTGGCATGGAAGGGGAAACTGAGGCACACAACCATTGTGGTGGTCTGGCTAAATGCCAAGGGTGGAAGCATTTGTACCTTCCTTTACTGGACTGTAACTAAATTCCAGACATTGGCCGGAGCAGCTGTATGGGCTGGTGGTCAGATGGGGCAGGGCCCAGACCAGAAAATAACTATTTGATTTGTTGGTGCTGCAGCATCTGTATGGGCTCTGCCTGCCCGACTTGAGAACGTGGCTGACGGACCGGGGCTGAAGCAGGGAGACCGACCAGCCTGAGGGAACTAAAGGGACTTGTCCGGCTGCATCACATGAAAAGGGCCAATACCAAGCTCCTGACTTGGAGCCTCCCCCAGCAGGATTATGACATGGAGGTGGTGCACATCAAGGGGAGCACTGAGGGTACAGCTGATGCCCAATCACGAGGGGAGGGCCCCGAACTTCCCCAGGTCACTGGCTGAGTGACCCCGCTCAGTTCGGTCTGGAAGGGGGGAGAGATGTGATGGAGTGGGGGATACCTGCGTGTGTGTGGCTCACAGAGGGTGTGGGGCTCCTGCTGAGGGTAACCCTGACGACCAGGTAACACCTTTGTACTGCAGACAAAGGAGGAGGTGGAGCCTGAGGGGTTTGAATTGCAACTGGGAGTTGGAAGCAGTTAGTCGGGGCTGGGAGAAAGAGAGAGACAAAGGAGGGGGCCAGGCCCCAGCTCTGGGGGCCCCTCGGGGCCTCCTTTCCCCAACATGGATTGAACTGGCTGTTTTTGCCTGCTGCACTAACTTCTTTGTATAAGGCTGTGTCCTGTTGGCTAATAAACCTGCTGTTTTCCTGCTGAGTAAGAGACTCTCCTGCCTGCGGACAGGGTGCAGAGCTTGGGGGACCCCAAAACCCCATCACATAGGGGCACTGGGATTCTGGCTCACGCGCAGTGCTGTGCTAGTGTACGGTCACTGGCGGGCCAGCTCACATGCAGTGCTGCGTTAGTGTACGGTCACTGGAGGGCTGGCTCACGTGCAGTGCCAAGCTTGCATACGACCCACATGCCCAGCCAGGGCCCCGTCAGGCCCATGGGCAGTATATGCCCAGCTGGCATCTCCTGGCCTGGCTCTCCCCAGCATTCCAGGGGGCCTTCTCTGGGTGGCGGCCAATCCATGGGGGGAATTCGGCCCCCGATGCGAAGCTCTGGGCTGCCTGGAGCAGGGATGGCTCTGACCCTTGTGTGATGGGGTTCAGGGGTCCCCATGCACTGCACCCCGTCCGCTGGCAGGAGTGACTTTTACTTAGCAGGTACAACAGGAGGTTTATTAGGCAACAGATGCCCAGTTTTTTTACAGAAGCGTGAGTACAGCAGTCAGAGACAGTCTTTCCAACCCGTCCTGGGGACAGGAGCCCGAGGGATGCCCCCCTGGGGTGTAGCTTCCCCCCTCCTTAGGCTGGCTGCTTTCCAGCTCCCTCTTCCCCCTCTAACTGCTGCCTCTGATTTAAAAACAGCTTGGCTTCACCCTTTTTTTTGCTTAGGGCTGAGGTGTTACCTGCCAGCCTAGGTTATAGCCTCAGCGTTATTCTTACCCACTGGGAGCTGCTCTGCTTGTTTTACACATGCACTCCCCCCACTCCATTACATCTCTCCCCCCTTCCAGACCGAACTGAGCGGGGTCACTTAGCCAGTGACCTGGGGAAGTTCGGGGCCCTCCCTGCGTGACAGGGCATCGGCTATGGTGTTGTAGTTCCCCTTCACATGGACCACCTCCATGTCGTAGTCCTGCAGGAGCAGACTCCACCGCAGGAGCTTGGCGTTGGCCCCTTTCATGTGATGCAGCCAGGTCAGGGGTGAGTGATCGGTGTACACGGTGAAACGCCGTCCACACAGGTACGGCTGCAGCTTCCTCAGCGCCCACACCATGGCCAGACATTTCTTTTTCATGGCTGCATAATTTTGTTCCCAGGGCAGCAGCTTCTTGCTCAGGTACACGATGGGGTGTTTCTCCCCCTTGTTGTTCACCTGCATTAGCACCGCCCCCAGCCCCACGTCTGAGGCATCGGTGAACACCAGGAAGGGTTTGTTGAAGTCTGGATTTGCCAGCACTGGGGCCCTGACCAGAGCCTCCTTCAGCGCACAGAGGGCCTCTTGGCACTGCTCAGTCCAGACCACCTTGTCAGGCTTTCCCTTTTTACACAGCTCCGTGAGGGGGGCTGCGATGGAGCTAAAGTGGGGCACAAACCTCCGGTAGTACCCCGCCATCCCAATGAAGGCCTGGACCTGGTTTTTAATTTGGGGTGTTGGCCAATCTCTGACAGCCTCCACTTTAGCTGGCTCTGGCTTTAAGCAGCCGCTGCCCACCTTGTGGGCCAGGTAGGTCACCTCAGCCATTCCCACCTTGCACTTCCCTGCCTTGATAGTCAGACCAGCCTTCTGGAGTCGGTCCAGCACCTGCTTGACCTGGGACACATGGTCCTCCCACGTCTGCCTGAAGATGCAAATGTCATCCATGTAAGCCAGGGCAAAGCTCTCCATCCCTTTCAGTAGCTGGTCCACCAGACGCTGGAAGGTAGCGGGTGCCCCCTTGAGGCCAAAGGGCAGGACCAGGAACTCGTAGAGCCCCACAGGGGTGATGAAAGCCGACTTGAGCCGGGCATCATCGTCTAATGGCACTTGCCAGTACCCCTTGGTGAGGTCTATGGTGGTGAGGTAACGGGCTCCCCCCAGCTTGTCTAAAAGGTCATCAGGCCTGGGCATGGGGTAGGCGTCCGATACAGCGATGGCGTTAAGCTTGCGATAGTCCACACAAAACCGAACAGACCCATCTTTTTTAGGGACTAACACCACAGGAGAGGCCCAGGGGCTGGACGAGGGTTGGATCACCCCCAGAGCCAGCATGTCTTCAACCTCCCGCTCTATGTCCTGAGCCGTCCTCCCTGTGGCTCTGAATGGCACACACTTGACAGGGGCGTGGGTGCCTGTCTCTATTTGGTGGACAGCCAGGTCAGTGCGTCCGGGTCTGTCCGAGAACAGCTGTTGATGCGAATGCAGCACCTCCTTGATCTCCATCTGCTGGGCAGGGGTCAGCTGGTCTGAGAGGGGAATAGACTCCAGCAAGGAGCTGTGATGGAGTCGGGGGAGTGCATGTGTGAGACTCAGGCTGGATGTAGGAGACAAGCAGAGCAGCTCCCAGTGGCTAAGGGTGACCCTGGGGCTACAACCGAGGCTGGCAGGTAACACCTCTGCCCTGAACGAAGAGGAGGGAGGAGCCGAGCTGGTTTTGAATCGGGGGTGGCAGTTAGAGGCTGGAGAGAGGAGGGAGCTGGAAGGAGCGAGCCTGGGAGGGGGGAAGCTACACCCCGCAGGGGCACCCCTCGGGCTCCTCTCCCCAGGACGGGTTGGAATGACTGTCTCTGACAGCTGCACTGATGCTTCTGTGAGAAACTGGGCATCTGTTGCCTAATAAACCTCCTGTTGCACCTGCTGAGTGAGAGTCACTCCTGCCAGCAGACGGGTGCAGTGCAGGGGGACCCCTGAACCCCCTCACAGGAGCCGGCTCCAGTCCCTGTGAGCAAATCCACCAAGGGATCACCCCCTGCCCCTCCCAGTGCCTGCACACGGCCAGCACCAAGTTCTCTCTGTCCCAGTAAGTTTTTATCATGTTCACATGATAGACCCGGTGGCTGTGGGCCCAGTTTGACAGTTCCACCACATAATTCACCTCATTTAGCCGTCTGACGACCTTGAAGGGCCCATCCCAGGCCGCTTGCAGCTTGTTCCGCCTCACAGGTACAGGGACCATCACTTGGTCCCCGGTGGCATAGGCTCGGGCCCTGGCGTTATGGTCATACCAGACCTTTTGCTTCCTTTGGGCCATGGAGAGGTTCTCCCTGGCCAGGCCCATGAGCTCGGTGAGTTTTTCCCGGAAGGTCAGTACATACTGTACCACTGACTCCCCTTCAGGAGAGGCCGTCCCCTCCCACTCTTCTCTGAGCAAGTCCAGGGGTCCCCGTACCCTCCTTCCATACAGCAGCTCAAACGGGGAGAACCCCGTGGATTCCTGGGGCACCTCCCTGTATGCAAACAGCAGGTGGGGTAAGTACTTGTCCCAGTCATGGGGGTGCTGATTACTGAAGGTTCTCAGCATCTGCTTCAGAGTCCCATTGAACCTCTCCACCAGCCCATTGGTCTGCGGGTGGTAGGCTGTGGCCCAGGTGTGCCGGACCCCACACTTGTCCCACAAGCTTTGCAGTAGGGCCGACATGAAGTTGGACCCCTGATCTATGAGGACCTCTTTGGGGAACCCCACTCTGCTGAAAATGGACAGCAGTGCATCTGCCACGGTGTCAGCGTCGACAGAGGTCAAGGCCACAGCTTCTGGGTATCGCATGGCAAAATCTACCACCACCAAGATATATTTCTTCCCCGAACGCGTTGCCTTGCTGAAAGGGCCCACTATGTCTATAGCCACTTTCTGGAAAGGCTCCTCTATGATGGGCAGTGGCCTCAGGGCAGCTTTCCCCTTGTCTCGGCTCTTCCCCACCCTCTGGCAGGGATCGCAGGACAGGCAATATAGACGGACAGCTGCAAAGATCCCTGGCCAGAAAAAGTTCTGAAACAACCTTTCCCTGGTGCGGTGGATCCCCTGGTGTCCTGCGAGCGGGATATCATGGGCTAGGTACAGCAGCCTGCGCCGGTACTTTTGGGGAACCACCAGTTGACTCTGGACCTTCCATGGCTCCGCTTTGCGTCTGGGAGCCCATTCCTGGTACAGGAATCCCTTTTCCCACAGGAATCTCTCCCTGCAGCCCTCCCCCAGCTGTGGAGCTGGGCTGAGACTGGCCAGTTCCCTCAGCTTCTGCAAGGAGGGGTCTCTCTGCTGCTCTGCCTGGAATTCTTCCGCTCGGGCAGGAGCGGATGCTACTTCCCCATCCCTGCCTGGCTCCAGCATCCCTGGCCTATGAGATCTGGTTTTTGGGGGCCCCCTTTCTCTCAGGGTTGGCCCCTGTGGCTCCTGTGACTTTGGCTGGGCCTGTACCCCTGAATCTGGGGAGCGCACCCCTCGTTTTCTTTGGCTACGGGTCACGACCAGGGCACGAGGGCGTTCACCTTGCCAGTTCTCCAGGTCAGCCCCCATCACTACATCCGCCGGCAAATGGCTGTGCACGCCCACTTCCTTGGGGCCTTCCTTATCCCCCCATTTCAGGTGCACCCTCGCCATGGGCACCTTGAAAGGGGTCCCATCAATTCCTGTTATCGTCAGGTGGGAATCGGGTATCATGCAGCCCGGTGCCACCACCCCGGGTCGGGCCAGCGTCACGTCAGCGCCTGTGTCCCAGAACCCCTTGACCTTTTTCCCGTCTACCTCGAGGGGTTTGAGACACTTGCTCCACAGAGGCATTGCCGCCCCCACTCTGTAAACTGGCCTCTGAGCATTTGGTCTCCCTGAGGAGCTGGTCTGTGGGGCGGACTCGGCCCAATCCGAGTGCCCATTGTCAGCACCACCCGCCTTGGCCGCCAGCCCCTCTGGCTTCTGGGACCCCACCCAGTTGACTCCATGACCCCCCAGCCTACTCAACCTGTCTGGGAGCCTGGGGCACTGGGCTGCTCTATGCCCCTTTCGCCCACAGCGATAACAGCCTGGGTCTTGTTGTGTCCCTTGGGCCGGCTGCTCTGTCCGGGCTCTGTTTGGCTCTCTGGGGGGTGGGTGGCTGGCCCCTCTTTCCTGGGCTTGCCCAAGAGGTGGTCCCCTCTGTCATACAGTTAGGGACGGGTCTCTCTGAGATTCTCGGTTTCTCCAGGACTCCCTCTCCCTCCGGGACTCCCTCTCTCTCCGAAGCTGCGTCTACATGTGCACACTACTTCGAAGTAGCGGCACCAACTTCGAAATAGCGCCCGTCGCGTCTACACGCGTCAGGCGCTATTTCGAAGTTAACTTCGACGTTAGGCGGCGAGACGTCGAAGTCGCTAACCTCATGAGGAGATAGGAATAGCGCCCTACTTCGACGTTCAACGTCGAAGTAGGGACCGTGTAGACGATCCGCGTCCCGCAACGTCGAAATTGCTGGGTCCTCCATGGCGGCCATCAGCTGGAGCGTTGAGAGATGCTCTCTCTCCAGCCCCTGCGGGGCTCTATGGTCACCGTGGGCAGCAGCCCTTAGCCCAGGGCTTCTGGCTGCTTCTGCGGCAGCTGGTGATCTATGCTGCAGGCACAGGGTCTGCAACCAGTTGTCAGCTCTGTGTATGTTGTGTTGTTTAGTGCAACTGTGTCTGGGAGGGGCCCTTTAAGGGAGCGGCTTGCTGTTGAGTCCGCCCTGTGACCCTGTCTGCAGCTGTGCCTGGCATCCCTATTTCGATGTGTGCTACTTTGATGTGTAGACGTTCCCTTGCTGCGCCTATTTCGATGTTGGGCTGAGCAACGTCGAAGTTGAACATCGACGTTGTTGGCCCTGGTGGACGTGTAGACGTTATTCATCGAAATAGACTATTTCGATGTTGGCTGCACGTGTAGACGTAGCCCGAGACTCCCTCTCTTTGTGGGGCTCACTTTCAAACCTGGCTCGGCTGTTTGTGAAGTCATCTGCCAGTTTCCCTGCATCGTGTGAGTCCCCTGGCTTCCGGTCCACGAGCCACACCCTCAGGTCAGGTGCGCACATCTCGTAGAATCGCTCCACGACCGTCAGCTCGATCAGGTCCTCTACGGACTGGACTCCCATTCCGAATGCCCACTTCCGGTAGTATTGCTTCAGGCGGGCGGTTGTATCTACGTGGGTTTCCTCTGGCCTCTTCTGCGCCTCCTGGAACTTCTTCTTGTACATCTCCGGAGTCAGCCCGAACTTATGCAGCAGGGCCTGTTTGAACCGTTCATAGTCCCCAGGCTGCAGCCCCACCAGCTGGCTGAGCACCGCTGCGGCCTTCTGGCCCAGCAAGGGGGTGAGGTGCCGGAGCCACTCATCTGGGGGAACCTCATGCAACTCACAGGCTCGCTCAAAGGCGGTAAGGAACTCGTCCATGTCCCCTGGGTCCTGACACTGGGCCAGCACACGCGTGTCCAAGTGACTGGCCACCCCGAGCCGTCTGGCCCTCTCCCCGCTTACCGCAGCTGGGGCCTCTTGGCGTCTCGCCTCTGCCATGGTTCGCTCATGGTCCCGCTCTCGCTCTCTCTTCTTCCGTTCTCGTTCTTTCTCCTCCCGCTGTCTCTCTTGTAGCTGGTGCTCATGCTCACGCTCTCTTTCTCGTTCCTGGCGCTCGTGCTCACGCTCTCTTTCCCGTTCCTGGCGCTCGTGTTCCCTCTGCTGTTCCTGGCGCTCGTGTTCCCTCTGCCGTTCCTGGTGCTCCAGTTCCTTTAATTTCACCTCGAGCTCCAGCCGTCGCAGCTCTGCAGCGGGGAACTCTGCCCGCGATGGACCACCGCTAGCTGAGTGTGATGGAGTGGGGGATACCTGTGTGTGTGTGTGTGTGTGGCTCACAGAGGGTGTGGGGCTCCTGCTGAGGGTAACCCTGACGACCAGGTAACACCTTTGTACTGCAGACAAAGGAGGAGGTGGAGCCTGAGGGGTTTGAATTGGAACTGGGAGTTGGGAAGCAGTTAGTCTGGGCTGAGGGAGAGAAAGACAAAGGAGGGGGCAAGGCCCCAGCTCTGGGGGCCCCTCGGGGCCTCCTCTCCCCAACATGGATTGGACTGGCTGTCTCTGCCAGCTGCACTGACTCCTCTGTACGATGCTGTGTCCTGTCGGCTAATAAACCCGCTGTTCTCCTGCTAAGTGAGAGACTCTCCTGCCTACGGCCGGGGTGCAGAGCTTGGGGGACCCCAGAACCCCATCACACTGGTGTCAGGAGTGGGATGTTCTGCACCCCGAGGATGGAGCATCCAGCAGTAAGTGACCGGGGCCCCGGAAGAAGTGGGGCCTGCGAGACCCAGGTGTGCTGAAGGGCAGTGAGGTGCAGTTCCCCAAGGCGGAGGGGCCTGCGGCCGAACCCAAGCAACTGCGGTCGTGGTCCTCGAGAGGGGGTGTCACACCCGAGGAGGGGTTACTCCTGGGAATCTGTTGGAGTCGGTCCCAGAAGGTGGAGGGGCCGAGAGCCCAACCCCCAGGAACAAGTGACCCCTGAGGAGGCTGACGCTGAATGAGTCCTTCCCAAGACAGGGTGCTCATGGTCCCTGAGAGCGGGTGTCGCACTGAAGAAGGGGTTCCGCTGGGAGTCTGTTGGAGTCGGTCCCAGAGGGCGGAGGGGCCTACAGCCTAACCCTGGGCAGCTTGTGACCCGCAAGAAGCCTGGCACACTGAAGGGATTCTTCCAGGAATCGTGGGGTGCAGAGGGCATCAGCCTGAGAGCCTGCAACCACGGTCAGCAACTCTGCTGTGAAGTGGCAGCACCTGGAAACTGAATCGAGATTAAAGAAGCTGGACAAGGCAGCGTCGATGTGCAGTGGCAGAGCTGAGGGTTAAGGAGAATCCTGCAGAGGTGAGCCCGGATCGGGGCAGGGAACCCTGGACTGCCTGGAGCTCTGAACCGAGTGGCCTGCCGCAGCTCAAGGAGGGAAGGAGCGATTCCAACCCATCATCTACTAGTGGCCAAGACAGACCTGTGAAAAGTTTTCCAGGCCTGGGCCGAGGAAGGTGCCTGTGTGTCTGTGCAGGAAAGCAGCTGATCCACTGGGAATGGCAAGTTGTCTGTGAGAGAAGCTGCTTCACCTTCTGTGTGTGTGTGGAGACCAGCCCGGGGGGCTGGGACAAAGGAGAGAGTGTCTCCCATTGTCTGTCTGTGTTGAACAGCAGCAGCAGCCTGGGGAGAGAGCAGAGCCTGCGTTTGGAAAAGATGCCAATGAGGAAACTAGCCCATTGTCTGAGGAAGATTCCCCAGCCTGGGGTGGCTGGAGAAGGATCCACCAGAAAAGAGCATTCCAGGTGTGACTCTGAATCCAGCCATGGGGGCTGGAGCAGAGGGAATGGCTCTGGGATGGGCAGTGGTGTCCCTGATAAGGACACTGGTCCTTGGTGCAAGAAAAGTGCTTCTGCTTCTGGGGAAGTGAATCCTTTGCCTGAGCCTGTGGGGGCTCGAGATGGAGCCAAGATCCCAGAGCTGGATCTGAGGGCAGCTGAAGCCCAGATGGGAAGTGGGCCTACCTCTGTGTCTCTCAGGGGGGATGATGCTTTAACTTGGTCTAATCCAGTTAGGATCATCAGGGAATCCCAGAGACCAGACGATTCTGGTACTTGTTCTTTGCCTGATGCTGAGGTGTTACTGGGAGGGGGTGAGAGGGCTCTGTCCTACCAGAGTCATCCTCTCACCAGGACACAAAAACAGATGGGCAATGGAGTTATGCTGACTGATGAAGATAAAGAAGCTGGTAGCAGAAGGGAGGAAAGGGACCCTGACCTTCTGTCCGGTGGTACTGGCTGTCTGCCTGGAGGGGGATTACATGGGAATCTGCCTGATGGGCCAGAAGTGATCCTGGGTGTAGGTGAAACCCAGGAGCTGGTTGTGGCTCAAGGGAGCAGTGCCCTGTGGAGCCAGACAGGGGTGAGTTGTTGTTTGGGGGAGCTCTTGAGGAAAAGAATTTCCCTGAAAATTTTCCTGACCCGTCTGTGGGGACTGCAGAAAATGGGAGTGAGGTAAAGGAGAGTGAACAGGAAAGGTGCTTGTCTGTAAGCACCAGAGCAACCCTTTGCCTGGGGAGAAGTTTGTTTCAGCTCCTGCTAGCCAGGACCTGCCTGAGTGTGAAACCACTGGCTGTGCTCTGGAAGGGTCCAAAGCAGGCAGGGTAAAAGTTTCTCAGGAATTGGAAGCTGGTGCAAGTAAAGTAAAAACTATCAGGGAATGTGAGCAGCCCTGTGAGAACCAAATAAAACAGTTGCACAGTCAGTCTCTGTAGGATGCAGGAGAGCGCCAGCAATTCCCCATCTCCAGATGGTGGAAACACTTATATTCTCACACTGGACTCCACTTCTGATTCCATGGGGAGGCAGTAGTTGGAGGTAAAAGGACAAAGGAGCTGAGGGCCTGGTGGGCCAGTAAGGGATAAACAGGGATTCCTCCATGTGGATTCTGCGTCTGGGACTCACAAAACAACTCTCAGAAAGCAGTTTGGTTTGCAAATTTCCAGACTGGCAGGAAGGGGGCTGTCTCCCTGAGATCATCAATGGCGCAGCTCTTGTTAGAAGAGAGGGCACAGCCAGAGAGATCAAATTTCCACCCCAGGGGGCAAGGGAGAAGATTAGAACTTGATGGTGCTAAGAAAGGCCTCAGCCATTTATCCCCAAAATACCAGATTCTCAAGGAGGTTACACAAAAGTTGTGGTCTACCAAAGAGCAACGTAAATGTACAGTTGCAATGGGTTTGTTCTGTTACTCACGCCGACTGCTGTAACCAAGGGGTGCTGCTACCAAAAGCTGTAGAATTGTACCATACACTGAATGTTTGAAAAGAGCCATGTGACATGAGGACATTGATGTAGAAGCATGAATTGTATGTTGAAGGAGTCTGTAACTCTGAAATGTCACCATTGTTCCCTGTAACTAGTTTTGCAACCTCTGACATGAGAAGGAACATTCCAAACCTATTGTGTGGCATGAAAGGGGAAACTGAGGCACACAACCATTTTGGTGGTCTGGCTAAATGCCAAGGGTGGAAGCATTTGTACCTTCCTTTACTGGACTGTAACTGAATTCCAAACATTGGGCGGAGCAGCTGTATGGACTGGTGGGCAGACGGGGCAGGGCCCAGACCAGAAAAGAACTATTTGATCTGTTGGTGCTGCAGCATCTGTATGGGCTCTGCCTGCCCGACTTGAGAACGTGGCTGATGGACCAGAAACAAAGGCCGGGAGACCGACCAACCTGAGGGAACTAAAGGGACTTGTCTGGCTGCATCACATGAAAAGGGCCAAGACCAAGCTCCTGACTTGGAGCCTCCCCCAGCAGGATTATGACATGGAGGTGGTGCACATCAAGGGGAGCACTGAGGGTGCAGCCGACGCCCAATCACGAGGGGAGAGCCCCGAACTTCCCCAGGTCACCAGTTGAGTGACCCCGCTCAGTTCGGTCTGGAAGGGGGGAGAGATGTGATGGAGTGGGGGATACCTGTGTGTGTGTGTGTGTGTGGCTCACAGAGGGTGTGGGGCTCCTGCTGAGGGTAACCCTGACGACCAGGTAACACCTTTGTACTGCAGACAAAGGAGGAGGTGGAGCCTGAGGGGTTTGAATTGGAACTGGGAGTTGGGAAGCAGTTAGTCTGGGCTGAGGGAGAGAAAGACAAAGGAGGGGGCAAGGCCCCAGCTCTGGGGGCCCCTCGGGGCCTCCTCTCCCCAACATGGATTGGACTGGCTGTCTCTGCCAGCTGCACTGACTCCTCTGTACGATGCTGTGTCCTGTCGGCTAATAAACCCGCTGTTCTCCTGCTAAGTGAGAGACTCTCCTGCCTACGGCCGGGGTGCAGAGCTTGGGGGACCCCAGAACCCCATCACACTGAGCGCGACCTGGCGGGCACCGCGTCTGTCTGACGGTGTCGAGCCCCTGCTCCTGTCGGAGAATCCGAAACGCTTCCCGAGGCTGACCGGCCACTTTCTGTCGGGACAGGCTCTGCCCCCCTGGATCGGTCATTCTCTTCCAGCCGTGCAATCAGCTGGGCCTTGGTTGCCTTCCCCACGGTCAGGCCCCTCTCTCTGCACAGCCCCGCTAGCTCTGCCTTCAGGAGTCGGGTATAATCCATCTCCCCGCTATCTCCCGGGGTATCCACTCACCAGCAGCAGCTGCAGGAATGGCTCTGTTCCCTCTCTGGCTCTTGTGAGACTCCTTCCTTCTCTGGTGCTCAGTCAGCCACTGCTGGGAGCTCATCCGTGGGTGCAGTGCATCCCACTTCTGACACCAGTGTGATGGGGTTCAGGGGTCCCCCTGCACTGCACCCCGTCCGCTGGCAGGAGAGACTCTCACTCAGCAGGTACAACCGCAGATTTATTAGGCAACAGATGTCCAGTTTCTCACAGAAGCAACAGCATAGCAGCCAGAGACAGTCCTTCCAACCTGTCCTGGGGGGAAGACCCCGAGGGGTGCCCCTCTGGGGTGTAGCTTCCCCCTCCTCAGGCTGGCTGCCTTCCAGCTCTCCCTTTTCCAACCTCTAACTCCCGCCCCCCCGATTCAAAAACTCAGCTCAGCTTCTCCCTGCTCTTTGTTCAGGCAGAGGTGTCACCTGCCAGTTGTAGCCCCAGGGTCATCCTTAGCCACTGGGAGCTGCTGCTTGCCTCAGACATCCAGCCTGACTCACACATGCACCCCCCCCACTCCATCACAGCCTCTTGGCACTGCTCGGTCCAGACCACCTTGTCAGGCTTTTCCTTTTTACACAGCTCCGTGAGGGGGGCTGCGATGGAGCTAAAATGGGGCACAAACCTCCGGTAGTACCCCGCCATCCCAATGAAGGCCTGGACCTGTTTCTTAGTCTGGGGTGTTGGCCAGTCTCTGACAGCCTCCACTTTAGCTGGCTCTGGCTTTAAGCAGCCGCTGCCCACCTTGTGGCCCAGGTAGGTCACCTCAGCCATCCCCACCTTGCACTTCCCTGCCTTGATAGTCAGACCGGCCTTCTGGAGTCGGTCCAGCACCTGCTTGAGTTGGGACACATGGTCCTCCCACGTCTGCCTGAAGATGCAAATGTTGTCCATGTAAGCCAGGGCAAAGCTCTCCATCCCTTTCAGTAGCTGGTCCACCAGACGCTGGAAGGTAGCGGGTGCCCCCTTGAGGCCAAAGGGCAGGACCAGGAAGTCGTAGAGCCCCACAGGAGTGATGAAAGCCGACTTGAGCCAGGCATCTTGGTCTAATGGCACTTGCCAGTACCCCTTGGTGAGGTCTATGGTGGTGAGGTAACGGGCTCCCCCCAGCTTGTCTAAAAGGTCATCAGGCCTGGGCATGGGGTAGGCGTCCGAGACAGTGATGGCGTTAAGCTTGCGATAGTCCACACAAAACCGAACAGACCCATCTTTTTTAGGGACTAACACCACGGGAGAGGCCCAGGGGCTGGAGGAGGGTTGGATCACCCCCAGAGCCAGCATGTCTTCAACCTCCCGCTCTATGTCCTGAGCCGTCCTCCCTGTGGCTCTGAATGGCACACACTTGATAGGGGCGTGGGTGCCTGTCTCTATTCGGTGGACAGCCAGGTCAGTGAGTCCGAGTCTGTCCGAGAACAGCTGTTGATGCGAATGCAGCACCTCCTTGATCTCCGTCTGCTGGGCAGGGGTCAGCTGGTCTGAGAGGGGAATAGACTCCAGCAAGGAGCCGGCTCCAGTCCTTGTGAGTAAATCCACCAAGGGATCATCCCCCTGCCCCTCCCAGTGTCTGCACACGGCCAGCACCAAGTTCTGTCTGTCCCAGTAAGGTTTCATCATGTTCACATGATAGACCCAGTGGCTGTGGGCCCGGTTCGACAGTTCCACCACATAATTCACGTCATTTAGCTGTTTGACAACCTTGAAGGGCCCATCCCAGGCCGCTTGCAGCTTGTTCCGCCGCACAGGTACAAGGACCATCACTTGGTCCCCGGTGGCATAGGCTCGGGCCCTGGCGTTACGGTCATACCAGACCTTTTGCTTCCTTTGGGCCATGGAGAGGTTCTCCCTGGCCAGGCCCATGAGCTCGGTGAGTTTTTCCCGGAAGGTCAGTACATACTGTACCACTGACTCCCCTTCAGGAGAGGCCGTCCCCTCCCACTCTTCTCTGAGCAAGTCCAAGGGTCCCCGTACCCTCCTTCCGTACAGCAGCTCAAACGGGGAGAACCACGTGGATTCCTGGGGCACCTCCCTGTATGCAAACAGCAGGTGGGGTAAGTACTTGTCCCAGTCATGGGGGTGCTGATTCATGAAGGTTCTCAGCATCTGCTTCAGAGTCCCATTGAACCTCTCCACCAGCCCATTGGTCTGCGGGTGGTAGGCTGTGGCCCAGGTGTGCCGGTCTCCACACTTGTCCCACAAGCTTTGCAGTAGGGCCGACATGAAGTTGGACCCCTGATCTGTGAGGACCTCCTTGGGGAACCCCACTCTGCTGAAAATGGACAGCAGTGTATCTGCCACGGTGTCAGCGTCGATAGAGGTCAAGGCCACAGCTTCTGTGTATCGCGTGGCAAAATCTACCACTACCAAAATATATTTCTTCCCCGAACGCGTTGCCTTGCTGAAGGGGCCCACTATGTCTATAGCCACTTTCTGGAAAGGCTCCTCTATGATGGGCAGTGGCTTCAGGGCAGCTTTCCCCTTGTCCCGGCTCTTCCCCACCCTCTGGCAGGGATCGCAGGACAGGCAATACAGACGGACAGCTGCAAAGATCCCTGGCCAGAAAAAGTTCTGTAACAACCTTCTCCTGGTGCGGTGGATCCCCTGGTGTCCTGCGAGCGGGACATCATGGGCTAGGTACAGCAGCCTGCGCCGGTACTTTTGGGGAACCACCAGTTGCCTCTGGACCTTCCATGGCTCCGCTTTGCATCTGGGAGCCCATTTCCGGTACAGGAATCCCTTTTCCCACAGGAATCTCTCCCTGCAGCCCTCCCCCAGCTGTGGAGCTGGGCTGAGACTGGCCAGTTCCCTCAGCTTCTGCAAGGAGGGGTCTCTCTGCTGCTCTGCCTGGAATTCTTCCGCTCGGGCAGGAGCGGATGCTACTTCCCCGTCCCTGCCTGGCTCCAGCACCCCTGGCCTGTGAGATCTGGTTTTTGGGGGCCCCCTTTCTCTCAGGGTTGGCCCCTGTGGCTCCTGTGACTTTGGCTGGGCCTGTACCCCTGAATCTGGGGAGCGCACCCCTCGTTTTCTTTGGCTACGGGTCAGGACCAGGGCACGAGGGCGTTCACCTTGCCAGTTCTCCAGGTCAGCCCCCATCAGTACATCCGCCAGCAAATGGCTGTGCACGCCCACTTCCTTGGGGCCTTCCTTCTTCCCCCATTTCAGGTGCACCCTCGCCATGGGCACCTTGAAAGGGGTCCCATCAATTCCTGTTATCGTCAGGTGGGAATCGGGTATCATGCAGCCTGGTGCCACCACCCCGGGTCGGGCCAGCGTCACGTCAGCGCCTGTGTCCCAGAACCCCGTGACCTTTTTCCCGTCTACCTCGAGGTGTTTGAGACACTTGCTCCACAGAGGCATTGCCGCCCCCACTCTGTAAACTGGCCTCTGAGCATTTGGTCCCCCTGAGGAGCTGGTCTGTGGGGCGGACTCGGCCCAATCCGAGTGCCCATTGTCAGCACCACCCGCCTTGGCCGCCAGCCCCTCTGGCTTCTGGGACCCCACCCAGTTGACTCCATGACCCCCCGGCCTGCTCAACCTGTCTGGGAGCCTGGGGCACTGGGCTGCTCTATGCCCCTTTCGCCCACAGCGATAACAGCCTGGGTCTTGTTGTGTCCCTTGGGCCGGCTGCTCTGTCCAGGCTGTGCTTGGCTCTCTGGGGGGTGGGTGGCTGGCCCCTCTTTCCTGGGCTTGCCCAAGAGGTGGTCCCCTCTGTCGTACAGTTAGGGACTGGTCTCTCTGAGATTCTCAGTTTCTCCAGGACTCCCTCTCCCTCCGGGACTCCCTCTCTCTCCGACACTCCCTCTCTTTGTGGGGCTCACTTTCAAACCTGGCCCGGCTGTTTGTGAAGTCATCTGCCAGTTTCCCTGCATCGTGTGAATCCCCTGGCTTCCGGTCCACGATCCACACCCTCAGGTCAGGTGCGCACATCTCGTAGATTCGCTCCACGACCGCCAGCTTGATCAGGTCCTCTACGGACTGGACTCCCATTCCGAACGCCCACTTCTGGTAGTATTGCTTCAGGCGGGCGGTTGTATCTACATGGGTTTCCTCTGGCCTCTTCTGCGCCTCCTGGAATTTCTTCTTGTACATCTCCGGAGTCAGCCCGAACTCATGCAGCAGGGCCTGTTTGACCCGTTCATAGTCCCCAGGCTGCAGCCCCACCAGCTGGCTGAGCACCGCTGCGGCCTTCTGGCCCAGCAAGGGGGTGAGGTGCCGGAGCCACTCATCTGGGGGAACCTCATGCAACTCACAGGCTCGCTCAAAGGCGGTAAGGAACTCGTCCATGTCCCCTGGGTCCTGACACTGGGCCAGCACACGCGTGTCCAAGTGACTGGCCACCCCGAGCCGTCTGGCCCTCTCCCCGCTTACCGCAGCTGGGGCCTCTTGGCGTCTCGCTTCCGCTATGGCCCGCTCGTGCTCCCGCTCTCGCTCTCTCTCCTTCCGTTCTCGCTCTCTCTCCTCCTGCTGTCGCTCTTGTAGCTGGCGCTCGTGCTCACGCTCTCTTTCCCGTTCCTGGCGCTCGTGTTCCCTCTGCCGTTCCTGGGCTTCCAATTCCTTTAATCTCACCTCGAGCTCCAGCCGTCGCAGCTCTGCGGCGGGGGACTCTGCCCGCGATGGACCACCGCTAGCTGAGCGCGACCTGGCGGGCACCGCGTCTGTCTGACGGCGTCGAGCCCCTGCTCCTGTCGGAGAATCCGAAATGCTTCCTGGGGGTGACCAGCCACTTTCTGTCGGGACAGGCTCTGCCCCCCCAGATCGGTCATTCTCTTCCAGCTGGGCAATCAGCTGGGCCTTGGTCGCCTTCCCCGCGGTCAGGCCCCTCTCTCTGCACAGCCCCGCTAGCTCTGCCTTCAGGAGTCGGGTATAATCCATCTCCCCGCTGTCTCCCGGGGTATCCACTCACCAGCAGCAGCTGCGGGAATGGCTCTGTTCCCCCTCTGGCTCTTGTGAGGCTCCTTCCTTCTCCTGCACTCAGTCAGCCACTGCTGGGAGCTCATCTGTGGGTGCAGTGCATCCCACTTCTGACACCAGTGTGATGGGGTTCAGGGGTCCCCATGCACTGCACCCCGGCCACAGGCAGAAGTGACTCTCACTCAGCAGGTACAACAGGAGGTTTATTAGGCAACAGACGCCCAGTTTCTCACAGAAGCGTCAGTGTAGCCGGCAGAGACAGTCCTTCCAACCCGTCCTGGGGAGAGGAGCCCGAGTGGGGCCCCTCTGGGGTGTAGCTTCCCCCTCACCAGGCTGGCTGCCTTCCAGCTCCCTCTCCCCCCCAGCCTCTAACTGCCGCCTCCGATTTAAAAACAACTTGGCTTCACCCTCCTCTTTGTGCAGGGCAGAGGTGTTACCTGCCAGCCTCGGTTATAGCCCCAGGGTCATCCTTAGCCGCTGGGAGCTGCTCGGCTTGTCTTACACATGCACTCCCCCCACTCCATCACACCCTGTCGAGAGGGGCTGGCCATGCCCACGGCTCGGGCCTGCGCTGAGGGTGGGCTAGTGGCAGGGAAGCACCATTGGTTTGGCACCAGCCTGTTCTGTCTGCTGCCCCATGAGCCAGCTGGGCCTGATTCTTGCAGACTCCTTGGCTGGGCCCAGCTTTAACTCCCATCCCCACTGATTTCTCTCTGCCCCCCAGGTTCGGCCGCTGGCCACGGGTCTCCGCTCAGAGAAAGCAGGTGAATGAGGGTTGTGGGGGCGGGAGGCTGGGGGGCACTGGCTGCCTGAGCAGCTTCACTCATCTGTGCAGGAAAAGTGTCACCTCTCAGCCCCACGACCTCCACGGTGCCCCCCACGGCCAGCCTGCAGCCCCTCCCCATCCTGGTTCTCCCCGCCGGCCACACAGCTAATTGAGCCTGGGGACGCCCCGGGCCCAGGCACATCCCCCACCGACTCCGAACGCCCCAGAGGAGGGTGGGACCCTCTGCTCCCCATTCCCCTTCCTGACTCAGCCGGGGGTCAGTGTCTGCCTGAGCCCCACCGACACCCCCGATTGTCGCGGTCACAAAGCCAAGACCCCCCAGGGCTGCTCGGCTGTGCCCCGAGCTGAGGGCTGGGCACACGGAGCCCATGGGCCAGCCACCTGGCTGTGTGGGAGAGGAGCGGCCAGGGCAAAGCACGACGCCAGCTTCTCGGGGCAGAGGGGCGCTGATCCCACCGCAGAAAGTGCCATGGGGCCCTGGTGCCAGCCCTGCCTGTCCTGTCCCAGGCCTGCTGGGCTGGAGTCCTAGCGTGCGACCTCACCCTGCTAGGTTCCTTCCCGGAGCCAGAGACCTGCGAGGCAGCCTCCAGCCTGGGCCCCAGTGCCCAGGAACCAGGGGCAGATGCCAGGGTGGTGGGCTCCGACAACAGGGCTGTGGGCCCCAGCGAGGCCGCCGATCCCAGGCAGGCTGGCTCCGACACCATGGTGATGGGCCCCAGCGAGCGCTCCGATGCTGGCACGGATGGCCAGGCTGTGGACTCTGACCCCAGGAGCCTTCCTCTGCCCATCGAGGTGCCAATACTGTGCCCGAATGCCGTGTTCCAGGGCCCCCAGGCCGAGCCCTACATGCACTTCCTGAGGGAGCACAGCTGCTACGACGCCATCCCCACCAGCTCCAAGCTGCTGGTGTTTGACACCACGCTGCAGGTGAGTGCTGGGGAGCCTGGAGCCCGGTGTTGCTCGGGGGGGGCTGCCCTGGGGCCCAGGGGTCCCCTCCTCCTGCCCCCAGCCGTGCTGTCCCCTGTGACACAGGAGGGTTTTTGCAGGCACCGCTGAGCGTACGGGTATGGGGCCAGCCCCCATCCCTTCCAACAGGGCAGTGACCCAAACCGAGCCAGCGCCTCGCCAGCTGTCCGCAGCCCCTCCCGGCCCCGCTGCGCACAGGGCGTGGTGCAAACGCAGATGCCGCCTGCAACAGGGCTCCGACTATTCGGCTCCAAACCCCGGAACACCCCCCTGCTGCCAGGTCTGACAGCGCCTCTGCTTGGCTTGCAGATGAAGAAGGCTTTCCTGGCTCTGGTGGCCAATGGGGTACGGGCCGCCCCGCTCTGGGACAACAAGCAGCAGTGCTTTGTGGGTGAGTGCCTTGGGCCAAGGGCAACAATGAAGCCACGCCAGGGCTAGGATGGCACAGAATGGGTGGGGCTGCAGGCTGTGCCCTGCGCCGGGGATGCCCAAGCCCTGCTGGACTGACAGGGAGCTCAGCGATCTCCACCTTGGCTGCCCGGCATGGCAAACACACCTCCCGATGCCCGGCGTGGCACCGATGCCCCTCAGGTGCCCGGCGTGGCACTGATGTCCCTGGACATGACCCGTGCCCCGCTGTGCTCCAGGGAACAGCTGGCGCAGGCACTGGTTTTTCCCATGCTTGTCTTTGCTTGGCCTCTTGCCCATGATGCCAGTTGCTCTGTGGCCCTGGCACCTGACCATGGAGTTTGTTCTGCCCTTGTAGGCTGCACCCAGAGCCCCAGTGTCTGGCTCAGCAGAGAAGCCAAGTGGCCAATGTGCAGTGGGGCCCAGCTGCCTCTTGCCCCGGCGTGGATGGAGGCAGGCACCTCTCCACGGGGCACTGGGTGGGGGGCAGAAGTGCCCCCTGTGTGCCCACTGTGTGCCCAGTGAACAGCTGGCTGCTCCCTGACCCTGCCTATCCCCCGCCGCAGGGATGCTGACCATCACGGACTTCATCAACATCCTGCACCGCTACTACCGGTCCTCACTGGTGAGCTGAGCGGGCCAGGCCTCAGCCCCACCCTTGGGGGACTCTGTCCCACGGCTTCCCCAGACATCACTTGCCGCTGGGGGCTGGGAGCTGCTCGCACAGCAGCAGCTGCCTGCGGTGGGGAGAAGGGCAGGGAGGGGGTTACACAGCTGGGCACGTGCCAGGCCCCAGTGCCAGTGGGGCTGGTCATTCCCTGGGGAGGTGCAGTGGGTCGGGGGGGACCTATTGGTGGCTGGATCAGTGTTAGGACTAGGCCAGGGGCAGGGTGTGTTCCCTGGGCTGAGCCAGCCGGCCAGGGACACGTCCCTTCTGGAGCTGCCGGACAAGGGAGCTGACCAGATGCCAGATGGGTGGTGCATGATGCTGTGGGGCCCACATGTTGTTGCCCCCGGAAACAGCTTCCAGTGCCCCCAAGCTTCCCCCATGGGTTCCCCTTTGCTTCCTGGCCCGGGCATGCTGTCTGCCTCACCCTCCTTTCCCGGCACCACAGGTGCAGATCTACGAGCTGGAAGAGCATAAAATTGAGACCTGGAGAGGTAGGGGCTGGAGGGTTGCAGTGGGGGCAGGGGGTGTACAGGGCAGAGGATGAAGTGGGGACATGATGGAATTCAGGGGTCCCCAGGCTCTGCACCCGTCCGCAGGCAGGAGTGACTCTCACTCGGCAGGAGAACAGCGGGTTCATTAGCCGACAGGACACAGCATCGTACAGAGGGGTCAGTGCAGCCGGCAGAGACAGCCAGTCCCATCCATGCTGGGGAGAGGAGGCACCGAGGGGCCCCCAGAGCCGGGGCCTTGCCCCCTCCTGTGTCTCTCTCTCCCAGCCCAGACTCACTGCTTCCAACTCCCAGTTCCAATTCAAACCCCTCTGGCTCCACCTCCCCCTTTGTCTACAGCCCAGAGGTGTCACCTGGTCCCCAGGTTACCCTCGGCAGGAGCCCCCCACCCTCTGTGCGGTACACACCAATCCCCCACTACACCACAGGGCTCCAGCTCCTTTCCCCACGTGGGGTCTGCCCCCGGCATTGCTGAGCTCACCCTCTCCCCTCCCACGGAGCACTAGGGCAGCTGTGGCCCTGGCACAGACTCTGCCACCTCCAGCCCCGGGGTCTGCAAGTTAAGCTCCCTCTGCTGCCCTGTCAAGGGCCTGGCCTGTGCTGGAAACCCTCCTGCTGCCCCCTGGCAGAGGGCCCAACCCCAGCCCCGCTCTCATCCTCTGCCCCGCTTTCCCCCTGCTTGGCCCATAGAGCTGGAAGGGACCGTGCGAAGTCACCAGGACCAGTCCTGCCCCCACGGCCGGACCGAGGGCATCCCTGATGGGTTTCTTAAAGTATAACCAGCCCGGGCCCCTGGAGGGCTGAGCTCCCAGCCCGGGGTTTACAAGGCCCCTGTGCTAACCACGGGGCTATCCCTCGGCTCCGCGCCCCTCCAGCACTCCTGACCCCCAGCTCTCCCCTTTGCTTCCCTCCCAGAGGTTTATCTGCAAGGCTCCCTGAAGCCCTTGGTCTCCATCTCCCCCAATGACAGGTAAAGCCACGCCCCGGCCATGTGGGGGGTGCTCTGGACCAGGGCGCCTGGCTCTGGCCTGGCTGCCCTGGATGGAGCCTGCTGGGACCTGGGCTCCGGGGGGCCCCCCAATGGGTGGTGCCATTGCTAGCCCAGGAGCCAGGCCGATGCACGGCTGCCAGGGGAGGGGAGCCTGGATGAGGCTGTGGGGAGTGGGGCAGGGCTGGAGGGGAGGGGAGAAGTGGGAGGGGGCAGCAGAGCTGGGGGGAAATGGGTCTGGCTGGGGCTTGGGGTGTGGGGATCAGGGTTGGGGCTGGCAGGGGCTAAGGATGGGGCAGGGGGGTCTAGGTGGGATTGGGGAGGTGGGGTAACGGGGGCCTGGTGGGGGGGAAGGGCGTGGGAGGCAGGGGTCTGGCAGTGCCAGAGCAGACCCACCCTGGCAGAATGCAGCACCAGGCCAGGTGGGGGGCTGGATCTGGGGCCTGGGGATGAGGGGAGCCGGGGCGGGTTGTGCAGCAGAGCCCTGGAGCCGCCGGTCCCTGGCACCGCTCCAGGCTGCCCTGCGCCCCGGAACATGGGCCGGTCCTGCCCAAGGCTCTTGTCACCACCTCCCCCCGCAGCCTCTTCGACGCTGTCTACTCCCTGATCAAGAACAAGATCCACCGGCTGCCGGTGATCGACCCGCTCGCGGGGAACGTGCTGCACATCCTGACCCACAAGCGCATCCTCAAGTTCCTGCACATCTTCGTGAGTGGGGGTCAGTGCCTGTGCGTGCAGGCAGGGTGTGTACGGGGGAGGTGTACAGGCAGGGTGTGTACAGAGGTGTGTGTGCAGGCAGGGTGTGTACAGGTAAGGTGTGTACAGAGGTGTGTGTGCAGGCAGGGTGTGTACGGGGGAGGTGTACAGGCAGGGTGTGTACAGAGGTGTGTGTGCAGGCAGGGTGTGTACAGGTAAGGAGTGTACAGAGGTGTGTGTGCAGGCAGGGTGTGTACGGGGGAGGTGTACAGGTAAGGTGTGTACAGAGGTGTGTGTGCAGGCAGGGTGTGTATGGGGGAGGTGTACAGGTAAGGTGTGTACAGAGGTGTGCGTGCAGGCAGAGTGCGTTGGGGGGAGGTGTACAGATAAGGAGTGTACAGAGGTGTGTGTGCAGGCAGGGTGTGTACGGGGGAGGTGTACAGGTAAGGTGTGTACAGAGGTGTGTGTGCAGGCAGGGTGTGTATGGGGGAGGTGTACAGGTAAGGTGTGTACAGAGGTGTGCGTGCAGGCAGAGTGCGTTGGGGGGAGGTGTACAGGTAGGGTGTGTACAGAGGTGTGTGTGCAGGCAGGGTGTGTACGGGGGAGGTGTACAGGCAGGGTGTGTACAGAGGTGTGTGTGCAGGCAGGGTGTGTACAGGTAAGGAGTGTACAGAGGTGTGCGTGCAGGCAGAGTGCGTTGGGGGGAGGTGTACAGATAAGGAGTGTACAGAGGTGTGTGTGCAGGCAGGGTGTGTACGGGGGAGGTGTACAGGCAGGGTGTGTACAGAGGTGTGTGTGCAGGCAGGGTGTGTACGGGGGAGGTGTACAGGCAGGGTGTGTACAGAGGTGTGTGTGCAGGCAGGGTGTGTACAGGTAAGGAGTGTACAGAGGTGTGTGTGCAGGCAGGGTGTGTACGGGGGAGGTGTACAGGCAGGGTGTGTACAGAGGTGTGTGTGCAGGCAGGGTGTGTACAGGCAGGGTGTGTCCAGGGGACATGTGCTTGCAGAGTGAGTGTGCGGCCGTGCAGTGCTTGGGTGCAGCCTGTACCTGTGCCTGGGGAGGTCTGTAGAGCCGCTGCCCTTGGTCTGATGCGAGGGACCCCAGGTCGCCTTGCGCGGCCCTAGAGCCCAGGGCACTGCCAGGGTGGGCCTGGAGCGCGGACCTGAGCAGGTGCCACCTTGGCCCAGCCAGGTCCCGCAGAACAGGGCCCTGGGTGTGTGCCCGGGAGCAGCCCCCGACTGGTGCCCTTCGCCTGCACAGGGGACCATGCTGCCCAAGCCACAGTTCCTGCAGAGGACCATCCAGGAGCTGGGTGTGGGCACCTTCCGGGACGTGGCCACGGTGCTGGAGACGGCGCCCGTCTACATGGCCCTGGAGATCTTCGTCGACCGCCGGGTGTCGGCCCTGCCCGTTGTCAATGCAGCTGGTACGGGCGGAGCCTGGGGGACCCCAGCAGCCCAGCCACCTTCCCTGAGTGCTCCCTGGCCACCTCCTGGGCCCTCTTGCTGGGCTCACTCCCTGGGCTGCTCCAACCCCAGCCACCCTGAGCAGCTGCCGCCAGGCCCCCATCCCTCAGGGCCATGCCCCTCCGCACAGCCAAGCTCTCGCTGTCCTCGAATCGCTGGAGGACCTCGGACCTGCCGCTCCCCCTGGTGACCCGTCCCCCATGCCAACTGCTGGCCCCATCCCTGTGCTGTCCCTGCCAGTAACCCCGGCTCTCTCCTTCCAGGCAAGGTCGTGGGGCTGTACTCCAGGTTTGACGTAATTGTGAGTATGGTTGCTGGCTCCAGGCAGGGGAGAACAGCCCCCCAGGGCCGCCGGGGGATGTTACCTCCCCTGCCCCTTGCTCTTTCAGCTCCAGAGTGTTGGGCAGCCACCCCCTTGTGATGGGGTTTAGGGGTCCCCCTGCACTGCACCCCGTTTGCTGGCAGGAGAGACTCTCACTTAGCAGGTACAACAGCAGGTTTATTAGGCAACAGATGTCCAGTTTCTCACAGAAGCAACAGCATAGCCGCCAGAGACAGTCCTTCCAACCTGTCCTGGGGAGAAGACCCCAAGCGGTGCCCCTCTGGGGTGTAGCTTTCCCCCTCCTCAGGCTGGCTGCCTTCCAGCTCTCCCTTTTCCTAGCCTCTAACTGCCGCCCCCGATTCAAAACCCAGCTCAGCTCCTCCCTGCTCTTTGTTCAGGCAGAGGCGTTACCTGCCAGTTGTAGCCCCAGGGTCATCCTTAGCCACTGGGAGCTGCTGCTTGCCTCGGACATCCAGCCTGACTCACACATGCACCCCCCCCACTCCATTACACCCCTCTATGGTGCAGCCACCTCTGGGGTGATGCAGCCGGTGTTTCACAGCACAGAAGCTTAGAGGAGAGATGAAGGGGAATCCCCTCGCCCAGGCTGAGGGGTGTATTGTGGGGTGGCCAGGCCAGCGGGGTGCCCACACTAAGGGGCAGGGATCTCTGGTGCCTGGCCTGGGCCCTGAGTGCAGCCATCTGTCCCCAGCACCTGGCTGCCCAGAAAATCTACAACCACTTGGACATGAGCGTGGGGGAGGCGCTGAACCGGCGCACGGTCTGTCTGGAGGGCGTGCTCACCTGCTACCCCCACGAGACCATGGGCGACGTCATCGACCGCATCGCAAAGGAGCAGGTGGGGCTGGGGGGGGGGCGGGACTGGCTCCCATCTGGGTGTCCGTCTGGCTCAGCACTCATGTTATACACCCCTGGACTCGTGTTGCCCCCGCCCGACTCCAGCCCTGGTCTGGATTTTGCCCACCCCTCTGGGAGCCTCCCCACTTCGTGACCCACTGTAATGCAAGGAGGGTTCCCAGGCACTGCTGAGAGAGACAGACCTGGGCAAATAGCTCAAAACCAGGCCACTTACAGCCCGGACTGGGGTCCTCCACTCTAAGGCACCAAGCCCATCGCACCGAGCACCTCTGCTGCCTCTCTGGCCAGCCAGCCGTCACACCAGCAAATCCCTCAGGCTGCCCAGCTTCCCTGGTGCCCAGGTCCGTCCCCTCCTCGCACAGGTGAGAGGCTATGAAAGCCAGTCTCACCATATCTGGACAGGCTCTTCCAGTCACATTCCCAGGGCAATGGAGATTCAGCTCTTACCCAAAGCAGCAGGCTGGGCCGGTGCTTTAGAACCTGAAATCTAAGGAGTTACTAATAACAGAGAGAAAGAAAAGAGTCAGAGTGAAGCCGTTAAAGGAATCAAATTACCGAAACCAATTGCAAAGGACTTGGTGCAGGCAGCAGCCGGTGGAATAACCTGCTGTCTTCATCGTCTTTGGAGTGTGTCCTTTGTCAGGCTGGGCTGAATGTCCAGTCAAGTACAGTTCATAGCTTAGATGTCCCTGCCAGCTGCAGCCTGGAGATTGGAGACAAGAAGGAGGTTGCAGACCAAATAGTGTCTGCCCAGGGTATAGCCTGACTTTTAAGCAGAGGGAGCCAAACTTCTTTCCCAGACAATACCACAGGACTCACGCCCTCACTCTGGGGAAGAGAAGATAACCACTTCTCCTCTCGTGAACCCCATGTCAACTTTAGTGAAAGACTTAACTCTTGTATCAGAGGGGTAGCCCTGTTAGTCTGCAGAGTCACAAAAACAAGCAGTCCTCTAGCACCTTGAAAACAAACACATTTCAGAAGTGGGTCTTACCTACGAAAGCTCATTACCTAGTGAATTGGTTAGTCTTTCAGGTGCTACAGCACCGCTTGTTTTTCGTTTGGGCTTTTTTCCTCCATCTTTTTCATGTTGGACTATCTGCAACACGGTATCTCAGTTTGTGTATTTGCTCTCCTGTGATTTACACAATTACTTGATCAATTTGCAACTGAAACAAGAATGTTGCAGTCACAGATGAGCAGACCAGGATGGAAAAGTAGCGTCAGATTATTTTGAAACCGGAGATTGGCGCAAGGGAGCAGGCCAAGTCGGGAGTTTATCATGTGAACTTTACTCCTGTCAGGAGGGTCTGCAGCAGTCATGCTACAACGGGGGGGCGGGGGGTGACTTTCACCTACCTCAGGCAAAACTCCCAGAAGGGGGAGACTTGGGTACCTGTTGCATGTGACGCAGACTTTTACCGGCAAGGGAACCAGCCCACTATGAGCTAATTCGTGTTGTGCTTTCTCGACACTCTTCCCCGTGGTTTCTTCCTTCCTCCTCCTCTTACTAGTACCTGGAAGTGCTGGGGTTGGGCCACATTCACGGTGGAGAACCACGAGATCAGGTCACATGTCCATGTCCCTTGCTTGGGGCGTTGTGCCACTGGCGGACGTCCAGGCAACGCATCCACACCTAAGTTCCTGAGATGTGGACTGGAGCCTGATGAGGCCTGTTCTCTCTTAAGTCCATCATCTCACCTCCCACTGGGACTTCCCAGCACCTAACGGTTCTGCTAAAACCCAGAGCCAACCCTGTAACTTCGCATACAAAACGGAGACAGACATACCAGCAGCATAACGCCCCCGAGCCAAGTATCAGAGGGGGAACCGAGTTGGTCTGTACCTGCGAAACCAACCAGAGTCCTGTGGCACCTTATAGACTAACAGATACTTTGGAGCATAAGTAGAGTAACCAACCATCCCGTACTGGGCAGGACGGTCCCATATTTGTGACGCCAAAAGAGCCTCCCAGCTTGTTTTTTAAAAGGGATGAATTCTCCCATATTTAGGCCCTCGGAGGCTGGGGATGGGGGCAGGCGCTCCCAAGGTTGTTGCTTTCCCGGGGAAGGAAGCGGCGGGGGCAGCTCGCCAGGGCTTGGTGCAGCCAGGAGAAGCTGCCCTTCCCCCCCCATATCTCCCTGTCATGTCGCCCAAAGCCTAAACTTTCATGGGCAAAGAGCCGCTTCATCAGATGCCTGAGTGGGGGCTCTGGAGGAGGGGCCAAATGTACAGGCTCACAAAGAGGAGGGAGTCTCAGTCAGGGGAGAGCCAGAGGTGACAAGTTCCCTTTAGTCAGGGAGGATGTGTTCTGCTGCCAGAGGTTTGAACACCAAGGGAGGAGAAACAGCCTGTGTCGGCCAATCCCCGGCCTTCATCAGACACCTCGCGTGGCCCGTGGGTCGGTGGTTCCGAGACTGGTCCTTGTGTTCATTCGAAAATCCAATAACGTCACCCTGTCGACGGTCTGTCCCCTCCCACGTGCTCGATGACCCCAAGCCGCTGCCATATACCCCTCTAAGCCCTGCTGACTGGCCCCATCCCTGCTAACTGCCCCCTCTGAGCCCTGCCCCCATCCCGCCTGGGCCACACCTGGCCCCCGCCCCGCGGCTGAGGCAGATGGTGGTCTGGTTCGGCCGGCAGGTCCATCGCCTGGTGCTGGTGGATGAGAGGAATTTCCCGCGGGGAATCGTCTCCCTCTCCGACATCCTGCAGGCCCTGGTGCTGACGCCGGCAGGTATCGATGCTCTTACCTCTTAAGCCTGCAATGCTCCATCCTTCCTCCATCCGTACCCTCCACTTCCTCCGCTTCTCTCCGGCCCAGGTAGGCTCGGCCCTTGGGCACCTGCTCCCTTGCCACCCCTCCGGCTGGGGCTGCGCTCCGGGCACCCTGCCTGCTCTCCAGGTCGGTATTGCTCCCTGGCCACAGGGCCTGGAGGGGCACCGCCACCGGTGTCTCCGTCCCGCCTCTGCTGACCTCTCAACACTGGGGCTGGGGGCAGGGTGTGCTCTAATTGTTCCACCCGCGGGTGGAATAAATTTTGCTGAGTGCACTGAGGCCTGCGGGGATGCGCACCACCGTTAGGAGCACAGGTTCCCTGCTGTGGGCGCTCTGCTGATCAGCTGGGTGGTACTTCAGCCTCTCCTGGCGGCTGCACAAGCGCTCGGCTTCCAGGGAGCACTAGCTGAGGCGGCGGCCGGCCCTCCGTTCGCATGAGCTAAGGGCAAATCGCAGCTGCCATTGCTGGGGATGGCGGCGGGGGGGGGGCTGTCTCCCCTTGGGGCTCATAAGCACCCAGCCGGGGGAGGCGGCTCCTGGGAGGAGGGGCTGGGGTGTAGCAGACAGGCAGCGGGTGCCTGAGCAGCCGGGTGGCACGGAGCCCAATGGGAGCAGCTCAGAGTTTTCTCGTCCCGGATCCCGGGACAAGCTGATGGGTGATTCCTGGAGCCCAGCTGTAATGCAGTCCAGCTCCGTCTCCTCCATCAGCACTGGCCCTGCCCTCCTGGGCTCCCGCAGCGTGCTCCCATCCCTTGCGCCATGGGCAAATGGCGTAGCTGGGAGCCAGGCTGCAGGGGCCGTGGCCCTTCCCCACGGCAGGTCTGCCGGGGCAGCCCCATCCTGTGTAGGGCATGCGGAGAGGGTCAAATCATGCAGATTGCTCAGACAGGGCTACTTACAGGCCCCCTGTAAGGCCCCAACCCAGTCGCACACAGCACCTCCGCTGCCACGAAATCACACCAGCAATTTGCTCGGACACTCCAGCTTCCCTTGTACCACAGCCTGTCCTCATGTAAGCAGCTCTCTCAGGCTGGCTCCATGCAGAGGAGCAATACAAAGAAAGTAGCTTTCAGTAGACATCTCACTCGGCCCGTTTTGCCCATGATTTGGTGTAAACGCATCCCCATGGTTGCAGCAACCAATCCTATGCAACCTCTTTATAAAGGATCGGGACCAACTGGCTCAGCAGCAGTACGATGGAAAGGGACCTAGGGGTTATGGTGGATGAAAGGCTGGATATGAGTAAACAGTGCGCGCTTGTAGCCAAGAAGGCTAATGGCGTAGTGGTGTGTATTAGGAGGAGCCTTTTGAGCGGATCTAGAGAAGTGGTTGTTCCCCTCTATTCGGCACTGGTGAGGCCACATCTAGAATATTGTGTCCAGTTTTGGGCCCCCCAGTATAAAAAGGATGTGGATGTGTTGGAGCAGGTTCAGCAGAGGGCAACAAAAATGATGAAGGGTCTGGAGCACAAGACCTATGAGGAGAAGCTGAGGGATTTGGGCTGGTTTAGTTTACAGAAGAGAAGACTGAGGGGTGATTTAATAGCAGCCTTCAACTTCCTGAAGGGGAGCTCTAAAGAGGAGGGTGAGAAACTGTTCTAAGTGGTGTCAGATGGCAGAACAAGGAGCAATGGTCTGAAGTTACAGGGGGAGGTGTAGGTTGGATATTAGGAAAAACTACTTCCCCAGGCAGGTGGTGAAGCACTAAAATGCATTACTGAGAAAGGTGGTGGAATCTCCACCCCTGGAGGTTTTTAAGTCCTGGCTGGACAAGGTCCTGGCTGGGATGATTTAGTTGGGGTTGATCCTGCTTGAAGCAGGGGGCTGGACTAGATGACCTCCTGAGGTCCCTTCCAGCCCTGTGATTCTGTGATCCGGTGGAAGGGGTAACCAGTGAGGTGGTAAGTTTGTTGATGATACTGAACTGCGTGAGAGAGTTAAGACCAATGTGGGCTGTGAAGAGCTGCTAAAGAATCTCACCAAACTGAGTGACCAGGCAACGCAAGGGCACATGAAATGTAATGTTGCCAAATGGAAAGTAACACACATTGGAAAAATAATCCCAACCCCACATACAAAATACCAGGGGCTAACGTAGCTATTCAAGAGCGAGATCTCAAGAGTCAGTGTGGGAAGTTCTCTGAACACATCCACTCGCTGTGCAGCGGCAGTCACAAAAAGCAAACAATGTTGGGAATCATTAAAAAAGGGCTAGAGAACAAAACAGAGAATATCTCATTGCCTCAATAGAAATCCCTGGTACGCCCACATCTGGATAGTATGTACAGACGTGGTCGCCTCATCTCATAAGAATATAAGAATGGCCAAAGGTCCATCCAGCCCAGCGTCCTGTCTGCCAACAGGGGCCAGTGCCGGGCGCCCCAGAGGGAGTGAACAGAACACGTATTGATCAAGTGATCTCTCTCCTGCCATCTATCTCCAGCTTGTGACAAACAGAGGCCAGGGTCACCATTCCTCCCCAGCCTGGCTAACAGCAATCAACAGACCTCACCTCCACCCATTGGTCTAGCTCTTTTTAAACCCTGTTCCAGCCCTGGCCTCCCCAGCCTCCTGTGGCGAGGAGTTGCACAGGTTGGCTGTGCGCTGGGTGCAGAACTTCCTTGTATTTGTGTTAAACCTGCTGCCCATTAATTTCATTTGGTGTCCCCTAGTTCTGATATTATAGGCACAAGTAAATAACTTTTCCTTGTTCACTTCCCCACACCACTCACCATTTCATGTACCTCTACCTCATTCCCCCTCAGTCTCCTCTTTTTTAAGCTGAAAAGTCCCAGTCTCTTTACTCTCTCCTCCTGTGGGACCTGTTCCAAACCCTCATCATTTTTAGTTGCTGTTTTCTGAATCTGGAAAAAGTGAATAAGGAAAAGTTATTTACTCCTCCTCATAACAGAAGAACCAGGGTTACCCAAAGAAATGAATAGGCAGCAGGTTTAAAACTCACAAAAGGCACAGAGAGGAAGCCGTGCTAGTCTATATACTACCAAAACAAAAAAGCAGTAGCTTTTCTTCGCACAGCGCATGGTCAGTCTGTGGAACTCTGCGCTGGCTGAGGTTGCACAGACCAGGACTATAACAGGGTTTAAAAAAGAACTAAATGAATTCATGTTCCAGTGGCTATTAGCCAGGCTGCGTAAGGCGCGGTGTCCCTGGCCTCTGTTAGAGGCTGGAAACAGGTGATGGACAGGATCACTTGATGATTAGCTGTTCTTCTCATTCCCTCTGGAGCACCCGGCGTTGGCCGCAGCTGTCACACAGGATGCTGGGCTGGAAGGACCTTCGGTCTGACCCTGTCTGGCTGTTCCTCTGTTCTTGGCAATGTTGCACATGTTCAGCTCAAAACTCCAGTGCCGTCCCAGCCTGTCCTGTTCTCTCTCCAGGCCGGACCCAGGAGGGGTTGGCGTCTGTGGACCGCATGCGCTAGCCAGTGGCCGCAGAAAGCTACTTGCCATGGCTCCGGGGAGGCCTGGGGCCCAACTCCCTGCCATGGCCCCGAGCGCTTGGGGGGCCTTTCTGGCAGCACGTGCCCCCCACGCTGTCTGCCTGGCTGTAGCCCCTATGGACATGGTGGCATTTGTGCACTGTTACCCGTTGAGTCCCTGTCTGGCTGCTCCACCGCTGGCCTGAGGGCCCGGTTCTAACCTGGCTGCAGGGGTGCCCATCTGACAGCTTCTTGCTGGCCCTGGACAAACGGGTAGGTCCCCCTGCCTTGTCTTGAGCCATGACCAGGGGCCTGGGCTTTCTGGCATCCTGCAGCTGCTGCTCTTCGAGCAGTGCAGGGCCAGGCTCTGCCACCGCACGCCCTGGCTGATGTCCAGCCAGCTGGTGTGTGTAGCACCAGGGTGTACGTGGGCTGTGCCCACAGGTGGGAGCCGCTGTGATTGGGCAGCTCTGCACCAGGGCATGTGCACGGGCAGCCACGGGCCGGTGGTGGATTAGGGGCACCCTGGGGTGGGCTGGGGCTGGCAGACAGCCCATGGGAGCTGCCAGGGACCTGCATGCTGGGCCTGCAGGAGGGCATGGAGAGGTACCAGGCTGGGGATGCAGAAAGGGGCGGGTGCCCTGGCAGCTGAGGGGGAGCTGTCTCCTGGTAACCTTGTCCTTGGTTTTCTACAGGCATCAACCAGCACTCGCTGTGATGGCACCAGGCCACGCTGCTGCGCGGGGAGGAGCCGCTTGGTGGCCAGGGCAGAGCCTGGTGGGGACTGTGCTTGCCTTGGGCTCAGGCGCTCTGGGACCTGAGGCGTTGTGGGACACCAGGAAGCCCAGTAGACACAGGCATGGAGCTGCACCATGACCTGCACGGGGGGCTGCCACCTGGCTTGGTAGCCAGCCAGGCCTGGCCCAGGGAGGAGCAGCCGGTGCCCCCCAGGCTAAGGCACAAGCCGCGCGTGCAACAAAGAGCACATGAGCTGGGAGCTGCTGACAGAGCCCAGCCCCTCCCGGAGCCCCAGCCTCTCTGCCAGCCGAAGCGTCTCTCTGCTGCTCCAACCCACCTTGCTGCTTGTCCCTCCAGTGCTGGAGCTGGCGTGAGAACTGAGCCTGGACTCTGCCGCCTCCCAGTGCCTGCGAGCACCGTGTTCTGGGAGGGTCCCTGGCTGGAGCCCCAGGTTGGGGATGGGGGTTACTCGCAGGGCCTGGGGCGCTCACGGCTTTGCTGGAGGTTCCGGACGCTGATGGCTGCAACCCGGTTTGTTGTTGTAGGGTAGCCGAGAAGGCTGGCCTGCCCCCACCACTGGCTTGTTACTGCAGGGTTGCTGGCAAGCGCTGGGTGACGTATTTACTGGTGGCTGGCTGCGCGCCTCCCACGAAATGCTGGGTGTGTTAAAACTCATCCCTTGCCAAGCACCAGGCTGGGATTTCTCACTGCACGCCGTGGGTGGCTAATACACCTCCGCTGACCCAGGGCGCTTTGTACCCCGCAACAAGGGAGCAAACGCCACCCAGAGACTGGCCCTTGCCGATGGCTGTGTGTGTCCCCAGAGCCCCTGGCTGGAGGGGCTTGGCTGCCCATCCTCTGCAGGCTGGGAAGATGCCAGGGTGTGGCCTGGGGCGCTGATTTAGGGCTGCTGAGATGGTGGGCACCAGCCACCCCAGCGCCCAAGCTGGTCCCAGACAGCCCAGAGCTGCCGGTCATGAGCTATAGGGGCCAGGCCTGTGACAGACATGGGCCACCCCTGGCAGGGCTGTGCCTCCCCCAGCACCACTGCTAGTCTGGGGCTGATCAGGGTGCGGTACCATCCCAGCCAGAGCTCCTGGTCGTGCCCAGCCCTGCGGGCAGCTCACAGCACTGGTGCTCGTGCAGTGAGGACACAGTGCTGCTCCTGCCTGGGGCAAACCACACAACCCCTCCCTGCACCCAGCCTGGCATGGGCAACCCACGGGGTGAGCTGCTCTTAGGGCTGGTAGGAGGGCCCATGCCGCACGGAACGGGGAGACCCTGTGTGTTGCTCTGTGGATCAGCATCACCCCCAGCTCAGAGCATTACCAGTTAAATGAGGACCCCCCACAAGCAGCTGGGGCCCTGACACCTCCCTGGGAGCTGGTGCAACAACCAGCCATCCCTGTACCCTAGTGCAGCCCAGGGAGACGGGCTGAACAAGCCCAGGAAAGGGCCCTGCTGGGGGCGCACTGCTAGATAGGCAGCTGAGGCCTGGCAAGCACAGTGGGGGTGGGCGGGGGAAGCTGGAAATTAATGAACCATGAGGCAGTCAAAACAAGGAGTGAGGGGGCTGGATCCCCAGCGTGGCCTTATGGATTCTCCAAAGGAGACCGGAGCCGCCCGGCACTCCAGCTTTCTGCATCCCGAGGGGGCTGGGACCCAGCTGGCCTGGCCACCCCGGTGGCCCCCACGGGGTCCCAGCCCACATCGGGGTGACAGCAGTTCCGGCCTATCTCTACCCAGGACAACATGGGCGAAGGGTCTCCTCTGCCCCAGCATCGTCACCACGGCCTTGGGGGCCGACAGGGCGCCTGCCCCCTGGGGCTTTCCCCTCCATGTTCCAGCTAAGCCGGTGCTGCTGGTGCCCCGGTTGTGGGGTGCTAGTGAAAGGCGAGTGGGGTGTTGCCAGGAGCCTGGTGCCGAACCCCTGCCCCATTCAACACTCCGGAAGGCTCACCAGCAACTGGGCCCTGGGAACGCCCCAGCCCGTTTATTGCAGCTGAATTGAGAGCGCTCGGCTGCCCTGCCCTGCCAGCTAAGACTCCCCTGCCGTCCTCAGAGCCTAACGGGGACAGAGCCATGCAGGTTCCCCTGGGGCAGACCCCTCGAGCCCCACGGGCCCAGGTCCGACAGAGCCCTGGCCAGGGCAGGGGAGCAGCCATGTGGGGTGGGCACTCAGGGGGCTGGCTGGTGAGCAACGAACTGCAGGTTGATAGGCTTGTTGGGCACCAGGACGGTGCGGGCGAGAGGCAGAACCTCTTTGCCGCAGGGGTCCGGGCGCAGCTCGAATGTCTGGGTGATCTGTACGGAGAAGGAGACGGCGGGTTCTTGGCAGTGCCCCAAGTCCCTGCCCCGGTCGCTCTCCTCCCCACACTCCCAGCCCCCTTTCCGTTCCCAGGCGGCTGGTGCGTTCTCCCCGCAGGCTGTGCGCGGGGAATGGGCCCTCGGCTCATGGGCTGGGCAGGAGGGGCAGCGAGCCCACAGCTGGGGGTGCAGTCATGTAGCAAGCAGGGGTCCCCGAGAGCGGGGGGTGCAGCCCCAGCCGCTTGCATCTCCCCCCCTGGGGGCTGGGCGAGCAACTCCAACCGTCAGTGCCTTGTGGGCCAGGGCCGTCCCACCGCGGGGGTCCCCACTCACCCGGGCCAGAGCCAAGTGCATCTCCAGCTCAGCGATGCGCCGGCCCAGGCAGCCGCGGACCCCGTAGCCGAAGGGGATGGAGCTGAAGGGGTGGTGCGGGGAGCGGTGGCCTCGGAGCCAGCGCTGGGGCCAGAAGCGCTCGGGCTCTGGGAAGCTGCTCTCGTCGTGCGACATCGTGTAGTGAGCCAGCACGAAGAGCGTCTGGGGCAGGCGACACGACAGCTGAGATCCCCTGTGCGCTCGCGGCCCCCACCCGCGGGGGCAAAGCCCGGGGGAGCCGGGGCAGGAGCCGGATCTGGCGGGGCGTGTGCTCAACAGCCAGCGCCCCTTGAGGCGAACCAGTCAGCCCTGGGCCCCCCCGCTCTGCCAGTGCCCCACGAACCCCACCCACAGCCCCCCGTTCCCTCAGCCCTCAGCCCCCCAGCTCTGCCAGTGCCCCACGAACCCCACCCACAGCCCCCCGTTCCATCAGCCCCCCAGCTCTGCCAGTGCCCCACGAACCCCACCCACAGCCCCCCGTTCCCTCAGCCCCCCAGCTCTGCCAGTGCCCCATGAACCCCACCCACAGCCCCCCGTTCCCTCAGCCCCCCAGCTCTGCCAGTGCCCCACGAACCCCACCCACAGCCCCCCGTTCCCTCAGCCCCCCAGCTCTGCCAGTGCCCCACGAACCCCACCCACAGCCCCCCGTTCCCTCAGCCCTTGGCCCCCCAGCTCTGCCAGTGCCCCACAAACCCCACCCACAGCCCCCCATTCCCTCAGCCCCCCAGCTCTGCCAGTGCCCCACGAACCCCACCCACAGCCCCCCGTTCCCTCAGCCCTCGGCCCCCCTGCTCTGCCAGTGCCCCACAACCCCACCCACAGCCCCCTGTTCCCTCAGCCCCCCAGCTCTGCCAGTGCCCCACGAACCCCACCCACAGCCCCCCATTCCATCAGCCCTCAGCCCCCCGCTCTGCCAGTGCCCCACGAACCCCACCCACAGCCCCCCGTTCCCTCAGCCCTCGGCCCCCCAGCTCTGCCAGTGCCCCACAACCCCACCCACAGCCCCCTGTTCCCTCAGCCCCCCAGCTCTGCCAGTGCCCCACGAACCCCACCCACAGCCCCCCATTCCATCAGCCCTCAGCCCCCCGCTCTGCCAGTGCCCCACGAACCCCACCCACAGCCCCCTGTTCCCTCGGCCCCCCAGCTCTGCCAGTGCCCCATGAACCCCACCCACAGCCCCCCGTTCCCTCAGCCCTCAGCCCCCCGCTCTGCCAGCGCCCCGCGAACCCCACCCACAGCCCCCCGTTCCCTCAGCCCTGCACCCCCCAGCTCTGCCAGCAGCCCATGAACCCCACCCACCGTCCCCCGTTCCCTCAGCCCTGCACCCCAGCTCTGGCAGCACCCCGTGAACCCCACCCACAGCCCCCCGTTCCCTCAGCCCCCCAGCTCTGCCAGTGCCCCACGAACCCCACCCACAGCCCCCCGTTCCCTCAGCCCTGGGCCCCCAGCTCTGCCAGTGCCCCACGAACCCCACCCACAGCCCCCCGTTCCCTCAGCCCCCAGCTCTGCCAGTGCCCCACGAACCCCACCCACAGCCCCCGTTCCCTCAGCCCTCGGCCCCCCAGCTCTGCCAGTGCCCCATGAACCCCACCCACAGCCCCCCGTTCCCTCAGCCCCCCAGCTCTGCCAGTGCCCCACGAACCCCACCCACAGCCCCCCGTTCCCTCAGCCCTGGGCCCCCAGCTCTGCCAGTGCCCCACGAACCCCACCCACAGCCCCCCGTTCCCTCAGCCCCCAGCTCTGCCAGTGCCCCACGAACCCCACCCACAGCCCCCGTTCCCTCAGCCCTCGGCCCCCCAGCTCTGCCAGTGCCCCATGAACCCCACCCACAGCCCCCCGTTCCCTCAGCCCTGCACCCCCCCAGCAGCCTGTGAACCCCACCCACAGCCCCCCGTTCCCTCAGCCCTGCACCCCCCCAGCTCTGCCAGTACCCTGCGAACCCCACCCACCGCCCCCCGTTCCCTCAGCCCTGCACCCCCCCCAGCTCTGCCAGCACCCTGCGAACCCCACCCACAGCCCCCCGTTCCCTCAGCCCTTGGCCCCCCAGCTCTGCCAGTGCCCCACGAACCCCACCCACAGCCCCCCGTTCCCTCAGCCCTGGGCCCCCAGCTCTGCCAGCGCTCCACACACCCCACCCACAGCCCCCCGTTCCCTCAGCTCCCCAGCTCTGCCAGTGCCCCACGAACCCCACCCACAGCCCCCCGTTCCCTCAGCCCTGGGCCCCGAGCTCTGCCAGCGCCCCGCAAACCCCACCCACAGCCCCCCGTTCCCTCAGCCCCCCAGCTCTGCCAGTGCCCCACGAACCCCACCCACAGCCCCCCGTTCCCTCAGCCCCCAGCTCTGCCAGTGCCCCACGAACCCCACCCACAGCCCCCCGTTCCCTCAGCCCTCGGCCCCCCAGCTCTGTCAGTGCCCCATGAACCCCACCCACAGCCCCCCGTTCCCTCAGCCCTGCACCCCCCCAGCTCTGCCAGCAGCCTGTGAACCCCACCCACAGCCCCCCGTTCCCTCAGCCCTGCACCCCCCCAGCTCTGCCAGCACCCTGCGAACCCCACCCACCGCCCCCCGTTCCCTCAGCCCTGCACCCCCCCAGCTCTGCCAGCACCCTGCGAACCCCACCCACAGCCCCCCGTTCCCTCAGCCCTCGGCCCCCCAGCTCTGCCAGTGCCCCACGAACCCCACCCACAGCCCCCCGTTCCCTCAGCCCTGGGCCCCCAGCTCTGCCAGCGCTCCACACACCCCACCCACAGCCCCCCGTTCCCTCAGCCCCCCAGCTCTGCCAGTGCCCCACGAACCCCACCCACAGCCCCCCGTTCCCTCAGCCCTGGGCCCCGAGCTCTGCCAGCGCCCCGCAAACCCCACCCACAGCCCCCCGTTCCCTCAGCCCCCCAGCTCTGCCAGTGCCCCACGAACCCCACCCACAGCCCCCCGTTCCCTCAGCCCCCAGCTCTGCCAGTGCCCCACGAACCCCACCCACAGCCCCCCGTTCCCTCAGCCCTGGGCCCCGAGCTCTGCCAGCGCCCCGCAAACCCCACCCACAGCCCCCCGTTCCCTCAGCCCCCAGCTCTGCCAGTGCCCCACGAACCCCACCCACAGCCCCCCGTTCCCTCAGCCCTGTGCCCCGAGCTCTGCCAGTGCCCCACGAACCCCACCCACAGCCCGTTCCCTCAGCCCTGACCTCCAATTTAGACTGGCCCCCTTCCAAGCAGAGTTGCTCTACTGCCCGCCTGCTGCTCCCCCCCATAACCCAAACCCTCTGCTCCCGCTGTCCTTACACCCAAATGTCCCAGACCTCTGCCCTCCCACTCTGTACCCACACCCTGCCCCCCCCATCCCCACCCCCTCCTTTGCGAGGTCACGGCCCATCCCCCACAGCCCCTCTGGCATGCCAGCCCCGAACTGCCTCCTTCACCCCAAGTCCCTCCCAGCCCCATGGCCTGCTTCCCGCAGCCCCATCCCTCACCCCAGGCCCCTTCTGCGCCCGGCCGCCAGCCCAGACCCTGCACCTGCTCCATCAACGTCACAGAAGAGCGCGGCCCTGGGCCACCTGTGGAGCGGCCGACCCCTGCTCCAGGGCCTCTGGGCATGCAGCTGCTGGGCTGGGTCCCCGGGGCAGAGGTGGGCCGGGAGCAGAACAGAGACCCCCACTCACGTTCTTCGGGAAGAGATAGCCTCCAAGGACGATGTCCTTCTCCACGAGGACCCGGGCGTTGGTGGGTACCACAGGGTACAGCCTGCCGGGCAGGGAGAGCCCATAGGCTGGGGCATGTGGCATCCCCACCCCACGCGGCAGCCAGAGAGAGGGAGCCGGGGGGCGGGGAAGGGGACTGGGGAGCTAGCGAGGGGCAGAGAGAGCCAGACCCAATCCCAAACAAATCCTGACGTGTCCTGCATTGTCTGCTGCCGCATGCAGCTCGCTCAGGGCTGCCCTCGGCTAAGGGGCCCAGGCTCGGGAACAGCTGGTGGGGTGAGGCCCGATCAGATGGCCCCCAGCTGGGCACTCTGCCCCAGGGGGTGGCACAAAAGGACGGTGACCCAGCACTTGCCTTAGCCGTATCCCAGCCAGGGCGCCAGGGCCCAGCCGGCACAAGCTGATGTGAACACGGCCAGGGCACACCACGAACAGTGCCAGGCAGGTGCAGCCTGAATGGATGGCGCTGCCTCCTCCCCCCAGGCAGCGCTGCCGCGGCACCAATCCCACGGCAGCCGAGTGCCTGGCACACCCGCATGGCGGCCGGCAGGGCAGGGCCGCGATCGCTCCGGCACGGAGGGAACTGGAGGCACGGCACGTCCGAGGGACGCAGGGCGTCTGCGAGAGCAGACTGGGAGACGGTGCCCTGGCTGCTGCACTATCCTCCTGTGCTGGAAAATGCTGATTGCAGGAACCGAGCAGCACCGGTGCAGGGAGCAGAGCCGTCTCCCTGGGACATGGCCTGGGGGGAGTCCTGGGGGGTGTCCAAATGCAGGTGAGGCAGGTACATGGCCCTGTCAGATCCCTCACATCGCCCTCCCTCAGGGCGCTGCCCACCCCAGGGTGCCATCATGGACTCACCTGAGCGTTTCTTTGATAACAGCCCGAAGCAGCGGCATCTTGGGGATGTCCTCGGCGCTGGGGATCTGCCCTCTGGGCACAACTCTCTCCACCTCCTGGTGCAAGGAGGCCTGGGTCTCTGGGTCCCTGGACAGGTGGTAGAGGGCCCAGGACAAGGTGTTGGACGTCTGGGGGGAGCAGAGCAGGAGTGAGGGCGCAGCACAGACACAAGGAAAAGCGGGAGTGCCCCATGCTGCCCTGTCCAGCCCCACTTGCTGTCCCCACGGATGGCTCCACTCAAAGCCAGCGGCCACAGAGCTCCCTCCAAGCAAAACCTTTGCAGCTCTGAGCTCCAAGTAAACCCCGCACGGCAGAGCAGGAACTGCTGTCCAGACACGCTACAGCTAGCTACGACAGTGACGACTGAGATTGGTTCCCCATTGCGCTGGCTGCTGCCCGGACCCCCATGGGGACAAGAGACCCCTTGTGCCAGGCACTGCCCAGACCTCTCAGTGGTCACTCGATAACGGGTACGATGTCTTTCTGTCACCCTCCTATTCGTGAGTCGGTTAATGGGTGACCAGCCCAATTGGGGAGCTGCAGGTCTTACCACGGAAGGGGCAGGTCTTGGCAGCTGTTGGAGGGGTGTGGGGTAGTTTTTGACGCCCTTTACTTCTCCGCCTCTCCTCGGCTGCACTGCGGCGTGACCTCTCAAACCGCGCCACCCCCTCGTGGATTGCTGCTCTCCCGTGGGGACGGTCGTGGGCAAGGTTCTCCCAAGTGCTAACCCCGACGCTGCGCTTTCTCATGTGCGCCTTCAGCATGTCCTTATATCACTTCTGCTGGCCCCATCCTTCCTCCAACTCGGGAAACAGAATCTGTTTCGGGAGGCGCCGATCAGACATCTGAACCACGTGACCACTCCAACGAAGTCGTTGATGAATGATAACGGCTTCAATGCTGGTCATGTTCAACTCTTCTAGGACACGGGTGTTCATGCGCCCGTCCTCCCAAGAGATATTTAGGATTCTCTTGAGGCAGCTTTGAGGAAATTGTTCAAGTGTCTTCAAATGATGCTTGGACATTGTCCAGGTTTCTTATATGTACAGTAGCATTGTCTTGGGATAGATGTCCCGGTTCTCGAAGACCCTTTGTCTCATGTCGGCGAAAGCAGAGCTGGCACGGCTCAGATGATGCTGGATTTCTGTATCAATGTCGACTTTAGTGGAACAATGACTTCCATGGTATGGGAGGGGCTGCTGATTTCCCAGCAGTTCTCCACTGACTTCGACAGAAGGTGCATGAAACTGTCCTGCCGGTGAGGGTTGGTGGAGCGCTTTGATCTCTTGATATTCAGAGAGAAGCCGAGATTCTCGTGTGCTTCAGCGAAGGTACTTAAGATGGTCTGAAGGGCTGCAGGACAAAGAGCACCAACCAAGTTGTCATTCGTGTACTGGAGATCCATGATCGAGGGCGTGGAGGTGTTGCTTTTCGTCTTCAGTCTCCCAAGATTGACAAACTTCCCGCTCATTCCATAGGCAATCCTCATGCCAGCTGGCAGCACGCCACCAATGAGGTGAAGGGTCATGGCGATGAAGATGCAGAACAGGTAGGGCGCAATGACACAGCCTTGCTTGACTCCCGTTTTGACCTCGTGGGGCTGGCTTCAGCATCCATTGTTGCTCAATACTGTGGCAGTCGTGTTGTCATGAAGCAGCCTCAAGATGCTAATGAATTTTTGGGGACAGGACGTTTGCCCCTTGTAGGGTGCGAGAAGACATTGTAACGGTCGAGGATGCAGTCCGACCCCTCTGTGAATCCTCAGGAGAATCTAAACAGACCAGTCTGTGCAAGGTGAAAAGCTGCAAAATAACTAACCCTGCCATGGGAACTGCTGCAGAACAAGGCGCGCTTGCTAAGACTTCAAGGCGACGCTGGCAGCAGGCCACAAAAGATAGTAAGGGTAATGCATAGGCAATTTTAAGCAATCTTATGTAAATGAGTTTAAGCTTTATTAGTTAGTGTTAGAAGGCCTGTTACAGAGCCTCTCCCCAAGCGAAGCTCCGACGCGTCGGGTTTTCCCCCACTGGTGACTGCGGCATTTCCGGGGCTCCCATCGCGGGTGTCACGCGCTTTCAATAAACCAAATATAGCCCTCGCCTTCTGGGTGCAGCCTCGTTTCTGGGGAACCCAAGCCTGGTTGGTTACACCCCTATATAAATCTATGGTACGCCCACATCTTGAATACTGTGTACAGATGTGGTCTCCTCACTTAAAAAAAAGATATCCTGGCACTGGAAAAGGTTCAGAAAAGGGCAACTAAAATGATTAGGGGTTTGGAACAGGTCCTGTCTGAGGAGATACTAAAAAGACTGGGACTTTTCAGTTTAGAAAAGGGGAGACTGAGGGGGCACATGATAGACGTCTATAAAATTATGACAGGTGTGGAGAGGGTGAATAAGAAGAAGTTATTTACTTGTGCCCATAATACAAGAACTAGAGGACACCAAATGAAATTAATGGGGAGCAGGTTTAAAACTAATAAAAGAAAGTTCTTCTTCCCTCAGCGCATAGTTAACCTGTGGAACTCCTTGCCAGAGGAGACTGTGAAGGCCAGGACTATAGCAGAATTTAAGAAAGAGCTGGATGAATTCATGGAGGATAGGTAAATAAAAGGCTATTAGCCCAGGGTAGGAATGGTGTCCCTGGCCTCTTATTGTCAGAGGCTGGAGACAGATGGCAGGAGACAAATCACTTGATCATTGTCTTCGGTCCACCCCCTCTGGGGCATCTGGCAACTGGCCACTGTCAGCAGACAGGCTACTGGGCTGGATGGACCTTTGGTCTGACCCAGTGTGGCCGTTCTTATGTTCTTACGACAGCCAATCTTTGAGCGGCTGGTCTGCAGAGCGTTATGACTGACCGAGTCGAATGCTTTGGTCGAGTCGATGAAACTCATGTATAAGGCTTGGTTTTGTTCAGGACATTTTTCTTGCAGTTGCCCGGTGGTGAAGATCACGTCCGCTGTTGCTCAGAATGGTCAGAAGCCGCACCTGGGATTCTGGGAGAATTTCTTCTGAGAGTGGCAGGAGTCTGTCTGCAAGGAGTCAAGCTAAGGTTTTCCCTGCTGTTGGCAGGAGAGAGCTGCCATGATAGTTCCCATGATAGTCCAACTTGTCACCCTTCCTGAAGAGACTGACAATCAGTGTGTCTCTCAGCTCCCACCTCATCTGCTCCCTATCCCAGATCTTGAGAATCAGGAGGTGCAGCTGTTTGTGGAGCCCCGGCCCACCTTCTGTGAAGACTTCAGTGGGGATTCCATCTAGTCCAGGTTGCCTTGGTGCACTTCATCGCTTCGATGGCAGCTTGGACCTCACTCAGGGTAGCAAGTGTTGCAAGATTGGCTCCAGGCGGCTGCTGAGGGATTTGGCCAAGGGATTCTAGCACCACTGTGGGGGGCAGCTCAAGCAAGAAGCAACGGCTTAATTGTCTTTCAGTCCTGTGGTCTCAGGGGATTGCTTCCACGGCTTCTTAATCCGAAACCAGCTTTCGTAGCGCCGAAGAAACCTCTTGCGTCGTTGACGTCTGCCAGATGCTGGAGTTCTCGCACCTTCTCAGTCCACCACTGGTTTTCCAGAGTCCTTGTTTTATGTGGGACTTCTGCCTTGGCCTTGGCACGTGCTTCTCTCTTCCTTGTGCAATTGATGTTGCTTTGCCAGGCCCTAAAGGCTTTCCTTTTAGCCTCAATCAAGCATTCAATTTCCACATCATTCTCAACAAACCAGTCCTGATGCTTCCTGGTCTGGTAGCCAAAGGTTTCTCCACAAGCTCCAACGATGACATTTTTCAGTTGACACCAGTGTCCTTCCACATCTTCAGGGTGTACAGTCGGCAGCTTCCTTTGGAGCGCTCTCTGGAAGTCACGTCGTCTGCTGGGGTCCTTCAAGCCTGGTACATTGATCTTACGTCAGATCTGTTTCCTCTGACTTCGCCATTTGGTGACAACCCTAATCACCATGGTGGAGCAAATAAGGCGGTGATCTGTCCAGCAGCCATCAGCACTAGTCATTGCGTGAGCGAGAAGGCCATCACGCCGATCCCGAGCGCAGACAATGACAGTCTATGAGGTGCCCCTGCTTCCATCAAGGATGTTGCCGTGAGGTCTTAAATTTGTTTTCCTGGCGGAACAGCGTGTTCGTGATGATGCGCTCGTGTTCCGCACATTTCATAAGGAGGAGCTCTCCACCGGAGTTGCTGTTGCTGACTCCTTCTTTCCCAGTGGCAGTCTGCCAGAGCTCTGCGTCCCTTCCAACCCTGACGTTGAAATCTCTCAACAGAACAATCTTGACTTCACTGGGGATGTCTTCCAGGATTGTGTCCAGTTGGGTGCAGAACTTCTCCTTCACATCTTCCTCGGTATCTAGAGTTGGTGCGTAAGCACTGGGGGCAGTTGCCTGCTGGTTTTTGGCAAGCTACAAGCAGAGTTATGAGATGCTCACCGATGCTGGCAGGGACTTCAGATAGGGTCTTTGTCCGTTTGTTCTCATTAGCAGATCCTATTCCATGAATTTGTTTCTCTTCCTTTGGAGTTCCTTTCTAGAAAAATGTGCATCCTCTGCCTTCTCCTCTTAGCTTTCCTCTCCCGGTCTGTGCATTTCTGCCAGGGCAGTGATATCGATGCTGAATCATTGCAGCTCACAGGCAAAAATTGCCATGAGTCTTTTGGGTTGCTTGCTGTCTGGGCTGCTCATTAGAGTCCAAATATTCCATGTTTGCCCATGGGCTGAGCCTAGACCACTATGGAGACAAGGCCCCTGTTGTGCCAGGCATTGCTCAGATCCCTATGGAGATAGGGGCCCCGTTGTGCCAGACACTGCCCAGACCACTATACAGAGGAGAAACTGAGGCACGGATGGGGCCATAATTCACCCAGCACAGCTGCGGCAAGGCGGAATGGAACCTAGCTCAGTCCACTGATCTACCCACTTAGGCCCAAGAGCTACAGAGCTCACAGGTACCCAGCTCGCTGCCTTTGGGGTGCCCCCCCCATGCACAGCAGCTCCTCAGCAGCCCCACACCCTGGGGTTCGTCTGAGAGCTCCCAGCCAGACCCACACGGACCGGGAGTCGCAGGCAGCCCTGTGCGATGGCTGCAGGCAGCCGCCAGCGCCAGGCCACCCTACCGTGTCCACGCCGGCCAGAAGCAGCTCTGCCACGCTGCCGTACACTTCCTCCACCGTCATCTGGCCGCTGCTCAGGATGTAGCTCAGGTAGCCGGACACTGGCTCACCCCGCTTCACACACGCCTCCAGCTCCTCTGTCTTCTTGTCAATCAGCTTCTTGCCTGCAGGGCCAGAGTGTGGCGGGGTCAGGGCTGGCCTGGGACGGCGAGCAGGGGGCAGCTGGGTTGAGGGAGGCTCCCAGGCATGCTCTGGAGGCAGAGCCTGTGCAGAGGCAGGAGGAGCGAAGGGGTCTGGGCCACAGCATGGGCTGCCTGCAACTGGGTGGGGTCTCCCACCCAGCTGAGAGCTCACTGCCAGGGCCCTTCCTGGACCTAGGCCAGAACCGCCCCCACCCCCCGCCCGGCTGGATCCCACAGCCACCCATCGCTTAGTCACACCCCCGCCAGACAGGCCTCTCCCCCATGGGGCAGGGCTCCCCAGAGAGCCCCCCACCATGGAGACACTCCATCTACGTGTGCCGAGAAAGGAGGGCTTGGGGCAGAGCAGGTCCCTGCCAGGCCTCTGGCAGCCCCGCACCCTCCCACTCTGCCCCCAGCCCGAAGGATCTGAATCCCCTGGCCCACGGCTGTGGTGGGCTGCACCACTCCCCCTTCCTCCGGGTCTCCACCAGCCTCCCTGCCCTGTTCCCACCCCTCAGCCCTGAGCACTGCCCCTCTGCCTGCCTGGAGCCTTGGGCTGCGGGGCAGGTGGTCTGTCTGTGTAGGGCACCAGAAGCTGTAAGGGGGCCCTAGGTTTACAGGCCTGTACACGAAATGGAAAAGGATCCTGGTGTATCCAGGCAAAGAGGAAGCCCCAGGGGTTACACCCCCACTGCAAGAAACGCCCCCAGCCAGCCCAGGCCAGCCGCGGCCCCTCACTGCGGGGTAGACAGACCCTTGTAGCAGGACGTGGGGGATGAATGCAGATCCTGGGCATGCCTGGGAACCAGTGGCTCCCCCGCAGGCTGAATCCTTGGGCCAAAGGCTGCCTTGCTCCATGGAGCAGGAGCCGGCGTAGCCCTAGGAGCGCTCACGGCCCTGTTGCTAACCAATGTCTGGGTCCCCCGCTAGAAGTACAGCCCAGGGCCAGGCTCTGACAAGGGCCTGATCCTGGCCGGTGCCAGTGCAGCTGCATTGCCCCGCCTCCCTGCAGACAGCTTGCCGGGTTTCTGTGACAGTCCAGTGCCGGGGCAGAGTGCTCCCCAGAGGCTCTGAAGGGGTGTCTGGCAGGGCCCTGCCCAGCGAAGGAGGCCTGAGAGAGCTGCCAGTTAGGGAGCAAACCTGCTCCCCGCTAAGGGCAGGTAGTGGCGGTCCAGCGGCCAGCCCCGGGCACCCCTCAGAGTGTCACAGAGTCTGGCCGGTCCCAGGCGTCTGACTCCCTGCTCCTGTTCCTGCCCCCAGGCACAGACCGAAGGCGAAGATGGTGTCCCAGCTGTTCAGGTAGCAGTTCCAGAAGGGCAGCAGGTCCCGGCTCCACTGGGGCAGGACACTGAGAATTATGGTGTTCTTGAGCACGAGGCCGATGGAGTCAATGAAGGTCTGTGTCTCTCTGGGGATCTCCTGCTCCAGGCACCCAATGCGCGTCTCGAAGAGGATGTAGGAGATGCCTGGCAGGAAGGAGAGGAGGGGGCTGGTCTGGGGCCCGATCACAGGTGGGGCGAGGGATGAGGGCCTCCCACCTCGCCGGGGAGCAGCAGAGCGCTGCAGTAGGTCCATCTGGATGCAGCCCCTGGGTAGTCCTGAGCCCCATCCCTTCCCCTCCCCCTGCCCCCTTGCCACTTACCCTCCAGGGCGAATCTGTACAGCAGGTTGGCTAAGTCCTGCACCAGGACCCCCGAAGGGCTCCCCGCCCGCTCTGCCTGCAGCCGCACCATCAGGTCCGACACCACCTCGTTGACGGCCTTTGTGTACAGCGTGGCCTCCGAAGGCTTCAGCATCCGCTTGTTGAGCACCTGGCGCAGGTGGTACCAGCGCTCCCCATCCCTGGAGGGAGAGGCCGGGGATGGCTCAGCTCCTGCGCATGCCCAGGGCACAGCCACCCCCGCACACGCCAGCACTGGCAGGGGACTCCCCCAAACAGTAGGATTAGCTCTTCCTTCCCAACACAACCCCTCCCCAATGCCAGCTGTGCCTGCTGCCCGCCCCCGCACCTCTTCCCGCTGCCCCGAGCAACAGCCCAATGGTGGGCCTGGGCCCAGCTGCCCCCAGAAGCTGCAGGAAGTGGAGGTGCTGCGTCCGGGGGGACCGTACCATGTGCCTCCCCCAACACCACTGGCTGGGACGGGCCCCTCTCCAGCTCCCAGCATGGCCTCGCCCCTCCCGCACACTGCAGGCCACCCAGTCGGACCCAGCGGCTCATGAGCTAGCCCGGGTGCTGTGGGTCCCCGTGGGCGCCGCGGCGGTGCCCAGGCACCCCACCCGGCTGCCCAAAGCCGCCCTCACAGGACTCACTCCGTGAAGGGGCCATAGGGCAGCTGCCTCTTCTCCCTGTGCTCCCGCCACAGGGCCATGTCGCTTCTCATGGGGTATTTCCCCTCCTGCCTCAGCAGCTGCTCCAGAATCTCCGGGCTCCCGACATTCACGGACTTGTACCGCCCAAGGGTGGATTTCCACATAGGGCCATAAAGCTGCCGGAAGATCACCTGCAACGCAGGAGAGCAGGTTGGCGCTGCCTTGCCCGCCAGCCCCCCAGACAGCTGGGAGCGGGGTCTGCAGTAGGGCTGCTGTATCTGACCTTACGAAAAAGAGGACGCCCCTTGCAAGGGAGCAGATCTGTGTCAGTATCCACCAACTCCCCTGTATTCATGTACTAGACAGTGTGGTGGAGTGGGGGATGGGTGTGTGTAGGTGTGGGGCTCACAGAGGGTGGGGGGCTCCTGCTGAGGGTAACCTGGCACCCAGGTGACACCTCTGGGCTGCAGACAAAGGGGGAGGTGGAGCCTGAGGGGTTTGAATTGGAACTGGGAGTTGGAAGCAGTGAGTCTGGGCTGGGAGAGAGAGAGACAAAGGAGGGGGCAAGGCCCCGGCTCTGGGGGGTCCCTCGGGGCCTCCTCTCCCCAGCATGGATGGGACTGGCTGTCTCTGCCGGCTGCACTGACCCCTCTGTACGACGCTGTGTCCTGTCGGCTAATAAACCCGCTGTTCTCCTGCTGAGTGAGAGTCACTCCAGCCTGCGGACGGGGTGCAGAGCCTGGGGACCCCTCAACCCCATCACAGACAGACTACAGGTTGGACCTTTCTAGGCCAGCTCTGTCATCCTCCAACATTTGTAATCCGGCGCGATTTGAGTCAGCCGGACGACCACTTGTCAGGGGTGTGGCCACGTTTCCTGCGGTCCCAGCAAGTTCGTTTCCAGTCCCCAGCCCTGGCTCTCGGTGCTCTGGGCTGTTATTTAGCTCTAATTTACCCCAAAGGTCTTCTCAGAGCCATGGGAATGTTGGTAATGAGCTAGAAAATACTGAGCTCCCACCTGCTGGCAAAGTCTCTCACCTGGCACCGGTCAGGTCAGCCAGATACCTTCCCACAGCCCATGGGGGAGAGTCCATGGTCCTCCGCCTCCCTTCCCGTGAGGCTGCCTCTTGTTTTGGGAGCAGGGACGGGACCGCAGGACCATGGTGGGGGGAGGCAGGAGAGGAACCCGGCTGGGGAGAGCCGGGCGTGGAAGGGAACAGAGCGAGGTGGGGTTGGGGTCGTTGTGTGGCTCAGTGAGCTGGCAGTGAGCCACTCTGGGGCCTCCTGGGAGCAGGCTGGTGCCCCGGGAGATGCCAGCTGTTCTGAGGGGCCCCTCACTGCCCTGCTCCCCTCCCCTGCCCTGCCCGCAGCTCCCTGCAGGCTGGCTGGCCTCCTTGTCACTCTGCCTCCCACTGCTCCCACATGCCAAGGACCTCCTGGGGCTTCTCCTCCCCACGGAGACCAGCGGCTGCCGTGGGCTGGCGGGAGGGACGTGCACAGCCTGGCTGGGGAGGAAGAGAAAAGCAAATGAATCTGCCCTCTGCCTGGGTCAACAGGAAACTGATGCCACAACAGTGTGTGTTTGTGTGTGTGCGAACACACAGCACAAAAGCAGCACTCAGGGCTGCCTCCACCATCCCAGGCATACGCAGAGCTCACAGCGGTGTAGGGCACCGTGAAACGTGGGGCCCACTCTGCCCCACATTAAGTAGTGCCCTGTGCTGTGTGTGCCCAGCAACAGCCAAATGAAGCAACCCAACACCCGCCCTCAAGCTCCTGCTCTGCCACCCGGCCCTGGCAGCCCCAGCCCTGCCCCCTGTTCTGCCATCCCCTGGCCCATTCCCCTCCTCCCAGCCCCAGCAGTCCCAGTCCCCTGGCCTGGGGCATCCTGTTCCCCCACCAGCCTCTCTGCTGTCCTGCCCCCACGGCCGGGGAGAGGGGCAGGTGCCCGGGCTCCAGAAGTCACAAGGACGGCCCTGAGGGCTGCAGAATGCCAGCAAGGGGGAGGAACTTGGAACCAGGGCAGGAAGACGAACTTGCTTTAGCAAAACATTTATTTAGGACAGAGACGTTTATTCTTCGTATGGTTCCAAGCGCCTCTGGGGGGCCAGGAGCCACTGGGGGGAGTAGTGGAAGGGGGTCGGGGGAGTGACCAGACACAAGTTCACCCCGGACGTTGTTTTCCTTTCGGCACCGGGGTCTGTTCTTGCTGCTTCATCAGAACAAACCCGTGCTGCAAATCCCCCATAGTCCAGCCTTTCTCTTCAGGGGGCTCCTGCCGAACCCCCGCCCCCGCCCCCGCCCCCGGTTCTCCAACCCCAGGGCCTTGTTCTAGGGAGACGCCGCCAGGGGCACCGTGCAAACGCACAGAACAAGGGTCACGCGGCGACGTCACGAGAGCGCAAGGCAGAAGGTCCTCGGGCTACCTGCGCACGTAGGGACTCACCTTTCTCCATCTGGTTCCCCTCCCAGCTACGGGCCGGGGGGATTTGACCAGCTGGTGTTGGCAGCCCAGCTCCTCTCTCCAAGGACTGGAAGGGAGGCCCATGGGGCGCACATCTGCCAGTCCAGGGGGAGCAGTTCCTACCCACAAGCGTCAGGGAGGACTCCCCGGCTGAGCAAAGAATCGCAGGGCTGGACACTTACGGGGTAGGTTCTCTTAACCTCCCGAGTCGGCCTCTGCTAAGCCCTGTAAACAGGAATTTCCCCAAGAAGCTTGAAAAGCAACCCGGCAACAGCCAGGAATGCAGCCGGCAGGGTGCCAGGCTGCTGGAAGAAGGATCGTTTTGCTGTGACCAGTGACGCGCAGCGTACCCACTGGGCTGAAAGGGCCTGCTCGGTGCAGTTTGCCGTGCTCAGGGCATGGCTTTGCATCCCAAAGCAACCGGGAGGCCCACAGCCCAAGGCCTCTGCCAGCTTCTCCTTCCTCAGAAGCTCGTTTCTCTCCAGTTCCATCTTCAGGGGGATGTCACCTCAACATGGCCCCCACGGGCACTGCTGGCTGCCAGCGCTCTGCCTGGCCTGGGCCAGAGGAGGAGTCCCAGAGCTGCCTTTGTCAGGCTTGGGAGGACCCCTCTGAGGCACAGCGCGGCACTGGGGGCTCATGTCCCATGGAGGAGCCACCACGAACCCTGAAGCTTCCGCAGAGCCCCCCGGCCTGAGCATCCGCTGCGTTCTGTGTTCCCAGGCGCGTGACCGAGGCCAAGCTCCCACCTCTGCACCCCAGCCGCAGCCTGGCAGCCGTCCACCCCTCAGCGCCCTGGGTTCTACCTGGGACAGGTTCTCAGCTGCCCCCGGCACAGCCATACCTGGGCCCCCCTGCGCCACGCTCTCTCATCCTGCCCCCGGCAGCCTGGCTTTGCTCCGCTCTGCTTTGGACCCACTCCCGGCGCTCAGGGTTTGAGCAGCGGAGACTGCGTGGAGAGGGCACCGGGCGTGGGAGCCTCGGGACTGTTCTTCACACTCGGCCACTGGGCCCACCGCGAACGGCTTCTGTCCCTGGGTGGACTAACTTTTATTGCGCGCGCTGATGGGTGGGCGTGCACCGCCTGCGTGCCGGCTGGGCAGCGCCCAAGTGCCCCGTCCAGGCTGGAGGAGGGGGTCCCCCAGCAAGGGTCCAGGCCCCCAGGGGCCCCGGGGCTCACCCTGGGGGGAGGGCGCTGGGCCCAAAGGGGCGGAGCTGTCCACCCCGCCTCCTACCACTGCTGGCCCCCAAGGGGGCGCCCCACGACCTCTCTTCCCCCCAGCGCCCCAGGGCAACGCCCGGCCCCGGCCCCGGCCCCGGCCCGCACCTGCAGCTGGTGCGTGTGCAGCAGGTAGCCTCGCACGAAGAGCCAGTAGAGGGAGCGGATCTGGCTCGGCCCAGGCAGCTCCTCCAGGCTCTTGAGCCGCCGCTCGCCCTCCAGGGCCCCGGCCGCCTCGGCTCGGCCCCTCCGGGCCGGCTCGCAGCGCGGGGCCCCGGCCAGCGGCTGCAGCCAGCGGCGCAGACCGAACCGCGCCGCGGGGCGCCCGCTGCCCAGCCCGGCCATGGCCCCTCTGCCGCAACCCGAGCGTGGCAGGCCGGGGAGGAGCCGGCTCCGGGGGGCGGGAGGCGGATCCCGTCCCGGAAGTTCGGCTGGGGTGGGGGCATCTGGGAGTGTGGGGGGGGGGAGCAGCGGGGGGAGGGGAGGATGTGGGGGACCAGTGGAGGGAGGGGCTGGGGGGGAGCAGGATCTGGGGTATGTGGGGGAGCAGCGGGGGGAGGGGAGGATGGGGGTGTGGGCGAGCAGCGGGGGGGGAGGGGAGGGTCTGGGGGTGTGTGGGGGAGCAGCAGGGGGATCTGGGGTGTGCGTGGGGGAGCAGCGGGGGGAGGGGAGGATGTGGGGGAACCAGTGGAGGGAGGGGCTGGGGGGAGCAGCGGGGGGAGAGGGATCTGGGGGTATGTGGGGGAGCAGCGGGGGGATCTGGGGTGTGCGTGTGGGGAGGCAGCGGGGGGAGGGGAGGATTGCGGGGTGTGGGCGAGCAGCGGGGGGAGGGGGATCTGGGGTTGAGGGGCAGCGGGCGGAGGGGAGGACCTGGAGGAGGCAATGGGGAGGGGCTGGGGGAGGGGCGGAAGGCATGGGAAGTGGGGCTGGTGGGCTCTTTGGGGGACCATTCCCCCGTCCCTAGCAAAGGGCACTGGAGCCTTCGCCGGGGCCCGTCTCTGATCCCTCGGTGGCCTGGGTGGTCTTGCCAGGCTCCTGGGATCGCTAAACCACAGCTGGGAGACTTGGACTCAGTGTGTGCTCTGCCACTGACTCCTTGTGTGGCCATGGGTTAGTCACCTAACGTCTCCATTCCCTCTCTGCTGCTGGTGTGTTTTACCCTGCCTCCCCGCTTCCCTTAGCCAGGGAGCCTCTGGGACTGTCTCCTGCTGTGGGTGCACAGTGCCTTCACCGGGCTGGGTCCCTTCAGCCCGGCTCCTGCCCAAGTACCCTGCTGGCACCTGGCTGCCAGTCTTTGCAGAATCCACAGCAGGACTGCAGCTCTTCCAGCAGCCCGGCTGGGCCCAGCCCAGGAGCACAGCTCCCCACTGGCAGCCCTCCTAGCATGCCAGGGGCTCCTCTCTGCTCCAGGAGGCAGCAGTGTGCGGGGGTGTGGGACCTGTAGTTCCCTGCCCTACTTTCACAAGCACTGTTCATTAACTTCCTTATCAGGCAGCTCAGTTCAAGGGCTAGTGAAGGACCTTTGTCCCCATCTCTGGCAAAGCGCCCTACCGGGACCCTTCCAAGCTGCACATACAGGAAGTGCCAGGGGTTACTTGTGGCTTTGCAAACAGCTGGGGGCCAGCTGGCAAAGCAGACAGGCTGCCTGTTGTCTCCTGCAGCTTGCTGATTTCACACAGCCCCAGGGGTGTCATGGCGGGGGTTGATGAGGAGAACCCCCTCCCTTCCCAAGGACATTGGCTCCTGCCTCCCCTCTACCCAGGAGAGTGAGGACTGCAGGACACTTTATTTATGCCTCTGCTGTTTCTCTGAGGCTCTCCCGCCCCATCCTGCCCCCAGTCACACTGATTGAAAAGCTAATTCACTCTTCTCTTTCTTCTCCCCCTACCCCCGGGGTGGCTAGGCTGTGCTCTGCCATCTTTCCCCGCTGTCAAGAAACAAGCACGTCACACCACAAACACTGCTGCAATGACCCTTAACTTTCCCATTTCCAATGCTCCAGTCTGGGGGGATGACAGGACCCCAGAGACGGGGATCTAGTCTCCTGCTTAGGTTCACTTCTCACTTGTCTATACTGCAGGAACACCAGTCCTGGGACTTTTCCTTGCAACAAAGCCCGCTGCCAGCTTTGTCCACATGTCTATTCTTTAACAGAGAGAAAGCCGGGCTAGTCTATACACTATCAAAACAAAAAAGCATCCCGGTAGCACTTTAAAGACTAACAAAATAATTTATTAGGTGATGAGCTTTCTGGAGATCCCATCACTGGACCTAACCAGGTTAGTCACAGAATCACGGGCACATTCTCATGTTCCTCAACTCACATCATGTATGCCATCATGTGCCAGCAATGCCCAGATGCTTTGTGTATTGGACAGACTTCAAACTCTCTCAGACAAAGAGTTAATGGGCACAAAACAGACATCAAAACACTCCTGAGCCACAAACCGGTCAGCCAACATTTTAATGGAGTGGGCCATTCTGTTAATGACTTCACAGTCTGCGTGTTGCTGAAGAGGAATTTTCACACCACTCTTCAAAGAGAGGCTGCTGAACTCTCTTTTGTATTCAAATTTGACACATTAACACGTGGTCTGAACCGAGACTGGAATTTTCTGGGTCACTATAGGGGCTCATCTGCATACTTGGCTTAATCTAATTCTTGACTCCTCCCCGCTCTGTGATTTGCTCACCTTGATAATTTTTTTCTAATTTGTCAACCTTGATTACTGTTTTGGTTCTCTGTGCCTTAAATGTTGAGTCTCTTCTGGTCTGGCTCTGGGCTGAAGAAGTGGGTCTGTCCCATGGAAGCTCATCACCTAGTAAATTATTTAGTTGATCTTTAAAGTGCTACTGGACAGCTTTTTTGTTTTGTCTCAGAGAGTCTTCTCTTTGCAATAGGCTGGGTCACATTACCAGGTAGGGTACAGCCTGGGGCACACCAATGGTCCCTCACCAGAGCTGTGTCTACACGTGCACGCTACTTCGAAGTAGGGGCACTAACTTTGAAATAGCGCCCGTCGCGGCTACACGCGTCGGGCGCTATTTCGAAGTTAACTTCGACGTTAGGCGGCGAGACGTCGAAGTCGCTAACCCCATGAGGGGATCGGAATAGCGCCCTACTTCGACGTTCAACGTCGAAGTAGGGACCGTGTAGGCGATCCGCGTCCTGCAACGTCGAAATTGCCGGGTCCTCCATGGCGGCCATCAGCTGGGGGGTTGAGAGATGCTCTCTCTCCAGCCCCTGCGGGGCTCTATGGTCACCGTGGGCAGCAGCCCTTAGCCCAGGGCTTCTGGCTGCTGCTGCGGCAGCTGGGGATCCATGCTGCATGCACAGGGTCTGCAACCAGTTGTCGGCTCTGTGGATCTTGTGTTGTTTAGTGCAAGTGTGTCTGGGAGGGGCCCTTTAAGGGAGCAGCTTGCTGTTGAGTCCGCTCTGTGACCCTGTCTGCAGCTGTGCCTGGCACCCTTATTTCGATGCGTGCTACTTTGGCGTGTAGACGTACCCTCGCAGCGCCTATTTCGATGTGGTGCCGCACAACGTCGAAGTTGAACATCGACGTTGCCAGCCCTGGAGGACGTGTAGACGTTAGTCATCGAAATAGCCTATTTCGATGTTGGCTTCACGTGTAGACGTAGCCCAGGTGAGCAAATGCCCCTTTGCATTCAAAGGACTTTTCCCCAGGACACTTTTGCTGTCGGTTAAAGTGCAGGCCCAACAAATCCTTGTTCTAAGCAGCCCGTGTCTAGCAGTGTGTCCTCTGTACTCTCCAGTGCTGCCGACTGCTCGGTCCCTTAGCTCCTGTTTATCTGTAACATTTTTGAGGGTAGCAGAGTCTCTCAAACTTGAGTGCCTCCACTGTGAGTGCGTCTGGGGGGGCGGGGCTGAGTTCCTCCCTCCCCTCTGTGTGTGTGTGTGTGTGTGTGTGTGTGTGTGATGTGATGGAGGTGATGTTTAAACTCTCAGCTCCTTAGGGCAACGCTAGGACTGGAACCTCCTTCCTGTCCTTTGCACTGATTCCCAGTGGGGGTGAAAGTGAGACAAGCCTTACAGGCAGTGTCCTGCCACTTGCTACATCCCTGCCTGGGCAGGGGCTGGGGGGGACAAAGCAGAGCCTGTAAGAGTTTGAAGTGTTGGGTGGCGTGCAGGGGGTCAGAGCAGAGGGATGGGCTGGGGCGGTGGGGGGTCATCAGGCAGGGACTGGGGTGTGGGGCACTGTTCCCTCAAAGATTGCTCATCCCTGGCTGGAGTGAGTTTTGTCTTGTGGAGGGATGCTGAGATCACCTGCGTGGGTTCAGCTGTGCGAGGCCACAGCACCGCACCCACCAGTGACCCACGCAGGCATTTTTAAGTCAGGCGGAGCCCAGAGGAAAGTGGGGAGCCCAGCCCCCCCCACACACACACCCAGAGAGACATGGGGGAGCCCAGCCACATACACACACCCAGAGAGATGTGGGGGGAGCCCAGCCCCACCCCACACACACCCAGAGAGACATGGGGAGAGCCCAGCTACACACACACACAGACAGAACTCGGTGGGGGAGAGCCCAGCCACACACACACTCAGAGGGAAGCATGGAACCCAGCAGATTAGCAGAAATTAGCTGCACCCCAGGTGAGCTCCCACCCACGCACAGGCTCAGGAGCTTGGACTGCCTTAGAAAACCTGTGATCCTTGTTTGCTAGCTCAGGAGAGCCACTCCCTGCAGGGCACACCTGTGGAGCTCCCCGCCTCGTCCCTGAGCTCCTGCCTGCTAATCCAGGCTCCATGCAACACGGAACAGCAGAGAAGCAGCACATTAAAGACGAACTACATGATTTATTTGGTTGAACAGTAGCAGAGATATTGGGTTGAGTCTGTTCTGGTCGGGCTCTGGGCTGAAGAAGTGGGTCCGTCCCACAGAAGCTCATCACCTAATCAATTATTTTGTTAGTCTTCAAAGTGCTACTGGACTGCTTGTTCGATTTATTCATGTGATGGGGTTCAGGGGTCCCCCTGCACTGCACCCCGTCCGCTGGCAGGAGTGACTCTCACTCAGCAGGTACAACAGAAGGTTTATTAGACAACAGAAGCCCAGTTTCTCACAGAAGCGACAGCACAGCAGCCAGAGACAGTCCTTCCAACCTGTCCTGGGGGGAAGACCCCGAGGGGTGCCCCTCTGGGGTGTATCTTTCCCCCTCCTCAGGCTGGCTGCCTTCCAGCTCTCCCTTTTCCTCGCCTCTCACTCCCGCCCCCGATTCAAAACCCAGCTCAGCTCCTCCCTGCTCTTTGTTCAGGCAGAGGTGTCACCTGCCAGTTGTAGCCCCAGGGTCATCCTTAGCCACTGGGAACTGCTGCTTGCCTCAGACATCCAGCCTGACTCACACATGCACTCCCCCCACTCGATTACAATTCGGTTCTGAGCTTTCGTGGGACAGACAACCACGGCTACCGCTCTGTTTATGTTCCATGCCGTTATCTACGGTATCGTACACAGAAACCATCCACCCAAAGCAAGGCAGCTGGACCGATGGGTAATCGATACGCATGCCGCAGGCCAACGCCAGCGTTCCCCCACGGGAGCAGAGAGTTCCACCTCCTCCTGTCCGCTGCTGCAGGGTTTCTGCATTGGTTGGCGACTCTCAGCTGAGGTAGGGATACAGGCAGCTCTTTGCAACGCCTACTCCAGTTGCTCGGCCTTCTGTCCTCCCGAGCCACACAGCTCATCTGGGCATCTACGCCATCGCAGGCCAGGTTCACAGCGCCGGGGGCGAAGCAGGCAGGTCAGTTTCTGCCTGACTCGCCGCCATCGCAATACCAGTGGATGCCCCAGCAGCGTGCTTTGTAAGCTGTGTGTAAACGGACTTGCTGAAGGCGGGGGTCCCCCGTGAGGAGATCAATGGTCTACCAACACCAGACTTGTACAAGCGTTGGTTACAACCGCTGCCTACCCAGCGGAGTGAGGAGGAAAGTGCCTCCAAGAGGGCAGGCGAGACCCAGGCACCACAAAAAGGTACAGGATCCAGGGGGAGGACTGAGCCCAGTGCCCCTGTCGACTGGACCCTTCCCCCTAGGAAGTGACGGGGAGGGGGGTCCCCTGCGGTACAGGCTGTGGCTGTGCGACAGGTAGCAGGGACCGGCGCCCATTCGTCCCGTTAACCATCAAGTGGCCCCGGGGAGGGGAACAGCGTGTGCTAGCCCTGTCAGACACTGGAGCCGAGGTGCCCATTCTGCATTCTACCCAGACTGCGGGTCACGCGATGGTTGTGCAGGGCCTCGGAGGAGCGGAGACCACTGCTTATGTGGTGGAGGTCGCCCTAACTCTGGGGAAAGCCCCTCCCTTTTGAGCGACTGTGCTGGCCGCACCTTTGGGGGAATACATCATTGGCATGAACGTCTGGCGTGGCCGGTGTGTGGATACGTAGTATGGGCTGTTTGCCTTTGGGCACCTCCGCTACATTCGGGCAATCAGAACTGTGGAACCCCTACTGCGGGGCCATCCCAAATGGGACCTTGTGCGCCTGCCGGTCCCCCAGACCCCGGTGTCAGTCAAGCAGTACCGCATTCCTGGTGAAAAGCATGAGATTAGTGACACTATTGCTGCATTGCTACAGGCAGAGATTATTCGCCCACGCTGAGCGCCTTCAACAGCCCCATCTGGCCAGTGAAGAAGCCTGATGGATCGTGGCGCATGACGGTGGGCTATCGGGAACTCGATAAGGTAACCCCGGAGCTTACGGCCATAGTTCCGGATATGGTTACCATCCTGGAGCGTATCACCGTGGCGGCCTTGCCGTGGCATGCCGTCATAGACCTGGCCAATGCGTTTTTCTCTATTGACATTCATCCCGAGAGTCAAGAGCAGTTTGCCTTCACGTGGCTAACAAAGCAGTACACGTTTACCATGGTACCGCAGGGCTTTAAGCACTCCCTGACGATCTGCCATCAGCTAGTGCAAGCCGATCTGGAGCGCCTGGACCCCCCTGACCGGGTGGCTTGCTATCACTACATCGACGACGTTATGATCTCGGGACCAGATGAACCGACTGTTCAAGCTGCCCTAGACACCGTCGTAACAGGTTTGCAGGAACGGGGGTGGGTTATTAGCCCCAAGAAAGTGCAGGGGCCAGCCACCAGTGTGGTCTACTTGAGTGTACTGTGGATGGGTACATACAAATGCATTCCGCCGAAAGTGCAGCATACCATCCAGGCGTTCCCCACACCCTCGTCTAAACAGCAGTTGCAAACCTTTCTGGGCCCTCTCGGTTTCTGGCGTGCTTTTATTCCGCACCTTGCTTTCCTTATGCGTCCTTTACAGGATCTTGTGTGCAAAGCCACCCAGTGGAACTGAACAGAGAAGCACCAACAAGCTTTCGACCTCTGCAAAGAGGCGGTGGTGGCACACGCCCGCCTCACTGCACCGCCGCAGGGCCAACCGTTTGAACTGGGGTAACAACCATCGGCGACGTCGGCATCCTGGGGTCTGTGGCAGCAGGTAGGAACCCAGCGAAAAGAACCTATCGGCTTCTGGTCACGAACCCTCTGCAGAGCTGAAAGCGGGTACACCCCCGTGGAAAAGCAGATCCTAGCGGTGGAGTGGGCTTTGCAGAACACTGAGCAGGTCACGGGCGTCGCCCCTGTTACTGTACAGACCCCGATCCCCTTAATGGGGTGGGTCACGGGTACCTCTGGACTGCTGTAGCAACGGCCTCAGAGTGGGGCCCATGTAGCAGTGATAGCTCCAACGTATGGGTAACGTTGGCACAAACTGCCATCAATGCGTCTGCCTTTTGTCTGCCCCACAGTATGGCCGTGGGACAGCTCATGGACACATGCTTTATAGGTGTCAGTGCTACTCCTGCTCTCTTGCAAAACTATACCGGTTTGTAAAAACAAAAAGCCGTCAAGCAGCACTTCAAAGACTAGCAAAATGGTTTATTAGGTGAGCTCTCGTGGGACAGACCCACTTCTTCAGACCATATGGTGTGTCCCACGAAAGCTCACCTAATAAACCATTTTGCTAGTCTTTAAAGTGCTACTTGACGGCTTTTTGTTTTGATAGTGTATCGACTAGCACAGCTTCCTCTTTGATGTGATGGAGTGGGGGATACCTGTGTGTATGTGAGTGGCTCACAGAGGGTGTGGGGCTCCTGCTGAGGGTAACCCTGACGACCAGGTAACACCTTTGTACTGGAGACAAAGGAGGAGGTGGAGCCTGAGGGGTTTGAATTGGAACTGGGAGTTGAAAGCAGTTAGTCTGGGGCTGGGAGAGAGAGAGAGACAAAGGAGGGGGCCAGGCCCCAGCTCTGCGGGCCCCTCGGGGCCTCCTCTCCCCAACATGGATTGGACTGGCTGTCTCTGCCTGCTGCACTAACTCCTCTGTACGATGCTGTGTCCTGTCGGCTAATAAACCTGCTGTTTTCCTGCTGAGTGAGAGACTCTCCTGCCTGCGGACAGGGTGCAGAGCTTGGGGGACCCCAGAACCCCATCACACTGGTGTCAGCAGTGGGATGTTCTGCACCCCGAGGATGGAGCATCCAGCAGTAAGTGACCGGGCCCCGGAAGAAGTGGGGCCTGCGAGACCCAGGTGTGCTGAAGGGCAGTGAGGTGCAGTTCCCCAAGCCGGAGGGGCCTGCGGCCGAACCCAAGCAACTGTGGTCGTGGTTCTCGAGAGGGGGTGTCACACCCGAGGAGGGGTTACTCCTGGGAATCTGTTGGAGTCGGTCCCAGAAGGTGGAGGGGCCGAGAGCCCAACCCCCAGGAACAAGTGACCCCTGAGGAGGCTGACGCTGAATGAGTCCTTCCCAAGACAGGGTGCTCATGGTCCCTGACAGCGGGTGTCACACTGAAGAAGGGGTTCCGCTGGGAGTCTGTTGGAGTCGGTCCCAGAGGGCAGAGGGGCCTACGGCCTAACCCCGGGCAGCTTGTGACCCGCAAGAAGCCTGGCACACTGAAGGGATTCTTCCAGGAATCGTGGGGTGCAGAGGGCATCAGCCTGAGAGCCTGCAACCACGCTGAGCAACTCCGCTGTGAAGTGGCAGCACCTGGAAACTGAAATCGAGATTAAAGAAGCTGGACAAGGCAGCGTGGATGTGCAGTGGCAGAGCTGAGGGTTAAGGAAAATCCTGCAGAGGTGAGCCCGGATCGGGGCAGGGAACCCTGGACTGCATGGAGCTCTGAACCGAGTGGCCTGCCACAGCTCAAGGAGGGAAGGAGAGATTCCAAACCCATCATCTACTAGTGGCCAAGACAGACCTGCGGAGAGTTTTCCAGGCCTGGGCCGAGGAAGGTGCCTGTGTGTCTGTGCAGGAAAGCAGCTTGTCCACTGGGAACGGCAAGTTGTCTCTGAGAGAAGCTGCTCCACCTTCTGTGTGTGTGTGGAGACCAGCCGGGGGGGCTGGGACAAAGGAGAGAGTGTCTCCCATTGTCTGTCTGTGTTGAACAGCAGCAGCAGCCTGGGGAGAGAGCAGAGCCTGCGTTTGGAAAAGGTGCCAATGAGGAAACTAGCCCATTGTCTGAGGAAGATTCACCAGCCTAGGGTGGCTGGAGAAGGAACCACCAGGAAAGGGCATTCCAGGTGTGTCTCTGAATCCAGCCATGGGGACTGGAGCAGAGGGAATGGCTCTGGGATGGGCAGTGGTGTCCCTGCTAATGACACTGGTCCTTGGTGCAAGAAAAGTGCTTCTGCTTCTGGGGAAGTGAATCCTTTGCCTGAGCCTGTGGGGGCTCGAGATGGAGCCAAGATCCCAGAGCTGGATCTGAGGGCAGCTGAAGCCCAGATGGGAAGTGGGCCTACCTCTGTGTCTCTCAGGGGGGATGATGCTTTAACTCGGTCTGATCCAGTTAGTATCATCAGGGAACCCCAGAGACCAGACGATTCTGGTACTTGTTCTTTGCCTGATGCTGAGGTGTTACTGGGAGGGGGTGAGAGGACTCTGTCCTACCAGAGTCATCCTCTCGCCAGGACACAAGAACAGATGGGCAATGGAGTTATGCTGAGCGATGAAGATAAAGGAGCTGGTAGCAGAAGGGAGGAAAGGGACCCTGACCTTCTGTCCGGTGGTACTGGCTGTCTGCCTGGAGGGGGATTACATGGGAATCTGCCTGATGGGCCAGAAGTGATCCTGGGTGTAGGTGAAACCCAGGAGCTGGTTGTGGCTCAAGGGAGCAGTGCCCTTGTGGAGGCAGACAGGGGTGAGTTGTTGTTTGGGGGAGCTCTTGAGGAAGAGAATTTCCCTGAAACTTTTCCTGACCCGTCTGTGGGGACTGCAGAAAATGGGAGTGAGGTGAAGGAAAGTGAACAGGAAAGGTGCTTGTCTGTAAGCACCAGAGCAGCCCTTTGCCTGGGGAGAAGTTTGTTTCAGCTCCTGATGGCCAGGACCTGCCTGAGTGTGAAACCACTGGCTGTGCTCTGCAAGGGTCCAAAGCAGGCAGGGCAAAGGCTTCTCAGGAATTGGAAGCTGGTGCAAGTAAAGTAAAAACTATCAGGGAATGTGAGCAGCCCTGTGAGAACCAAGTAAAACAGCTGCACAGCCAGTCTCTGTAGGATGCAGGAGAGCGCCAGCAATTCCCCATCTCCAGATGGTGGAAACACTTATATTCTCATACTGGATTCGACTTCTGATTCCATGGGGAGGCAGTAGTTGGAGGTGGAAGGACGAAGGAGCTGTGGGCCTGGTGGGCCAGTAAGGGATAAACAGGGATTCCTCCATGTGGATTCTGCGTCTGGGACTCACAAAACAACTCTCAGAAAGCAGTTTGGTTTGCAAATTTCCAGACTGGCAGGAAGGGGGCCGTCTCCCTGAGATCATCAATGGCCCAGCTCTTGTTAGAAGGGAGGGCACAGCCAGAGAGATCAAATTTCCACCCCAGGGGGCAAGAGAGAAGATTAGAACTTGATGGTGCTAAGAGAGGCCTCAGCCATTTATCCCCAAAATACCAGATTCTCAAGGAGGTTACACAAAAGTTGTGGTCTACCAAAGAGCAACGTAAATGTACAGTTGCAATGGGTCTGTTCTGTTACTCACGCTAACTGCTGTAACCAAGGGGTGCTGCTCCCGAAAGCTGTAGAATTGTACCATGCACTGAATGTTTGGAAAGAGCCATGTGACATGATGACATTGATGTAGAAGCATGAATTGTATGTTGAAGGAGTCTGTAACTCTGAAATGTCACCATTGTTCCCTGTAACTAGTCTTGCAACCTCTGACATGAGAAGGAACATTCCAAACCTATTGTGTGGCATGAAAGGGGAAACTGAGGCACACAGCCATTGTGGTGGTCTGGCTAAATGCCAAGGGTGGAAGCATTTGTACCTTCTGTTACTGGACTGTAACTGAATTCCAAACATTGGCTGGAGCAGCTGTATGGACTGGTGGTCAGATGGGGCAGGACCCAGACCACAAAAGACCTGTTTGATCTGTTGGTGCTCCAGCATCTGTATGGGCTCTGCCCGCCCGACTTGAGAACGTGGCTGACGGACCGGGGCCGAAGCAGGGAGACCAACCAGCCTGAGGGAACTAAAGGGACTTGTCCGGATGCATCACATGAAAAGGGCCAATACCAAGCTCCTGAGTTGGAGCCTCCCCCAGCAGGATTATAACATGGAGGTGGTGCACATCAAGGGAAGCACCGAGGGTACAGCCGATGCCCGATCATGAGGGGAGGGCCCCGAACTTCCCCAGGTCACCGGCTGAGTGACCCTGCTCAGTTCGGTCTGGAAGCGGGGAGAGATGTGATGGAGTGGGGGATACCTGTGTGTATGTGAGTGGCTCACAGAGGGTGTGGGGCTCCTGCTGAGGGTAACCCTGACGACCAGGTAACACCTTTGTACTGGAGACAAAGGAGGAGGTGGAGCCTGAGGGGTCTGAATTGGAACTGGGAGTTGAAAGCAGTTAGTCTGGGGCTGGGAGAGAGAGAGAGACAAAGGAGGGGGCCAGGCCCCAGCTCTGGGGGCCCCTCGGGGCCTCCTCTCCCCAACATGGATTGGACTGGCTGTCTCTGCCTGCTGCACTAACTCCTCTGTACGATGCTGTGTCCTGTCGGCTAATAAACCTGCTGTTTTCCTGCTGAGTGAGAGACTCTCCTGCCTGCGGACAGGGTGCAGAGCTTGGGGGACCCCCAAACTCCATCACAGTTACTATACCCTTTCATGTAACTTCGCTTTCACCACTCTCATACGCTGTTGTCAACTCTGTTCCACAGGTGCACGCTGTGTTGCCAGAAGAGCATCAACCAACTCACTCGATTCCTACTAGCCTCAGAATTCACAAAGGGGTCGCGGGGAGGAGTGTAGGGTGCAAGAAGACTGTTACGGTCGAGGGTGCAGTCCGACCCCTCTGTGAATCCTCAGGAGAATCTAAACAGACCAGTCTGTGCAAGGTGAAAAGCTGCAAAATAACTAACCCTGCCATGGGAACTGCTGCGGAACAAGGCGCGCTTGCCAAGACTTCAAGGCTACGCTGGCAGTAGGCCACAAGAGACAGTGATAGGAATGCATAGGCAATTTTAGGCAATCTTATGTTAATGAGTTGAGCTTCATTAGTTAGTGTTAGGAGGCCTGTTACAGAGCCTCTCCCCGAGCGAAGCTCCGACGCGTCGGGTTTTCCCCCACTGGTGACTGCGGCGTTTCCGGGGCTCCCGTCGCAGCTGTCAAGCTTTCAATAAACCAAATATAGCCCTCGCCTTCTGGGTGCAGCCTCGTTTCTGGGGAACCCGAGCCTGGTTGGTTACATGTAAACAACATGTTGTTGTAAAGTCACAGGGATTGGCTCCAGGTTTAGAGCTACTGTGTTGTGATCTATAGCTGCTGGTGAGGATTTGGTCAAGGCTGGCAGGCTGTCTGTAGGCCAGGACAGGTCTGCCTCCGCGGGTCTGTGAGATTGACAGATCATTGTTCAGGATGGGTTGCAGATCACTGATGATGCGCTGGAGAGGCCTTAGGTGGGGGCTGTATGTGATGGTCAGTGGTGGTCTCTTGGTTTCCTTGCGAGGCCTGTCTTGTAGCAGGTGGCTTCTGGGTACCCGTCTGGCTCTATCAATCTGTTTCCTCACTTCCTTAGGTGGGTATTGCAGTTTGAGGAAAGTTTGGTAAAGGTCTTGTAGGTGTTTGTCTCTGTCTGATGGATCAGAGCAAATACGGTTATACTGTAGTGCCTGGCTGTAAACACTGGATCGTGTAGTGTGCTCTGGATGGAAGCTGGAGGTGTGTAGAGAAGCACAGCGGTCCGTGGGTTGTCGGTATAGGGTGGTATTTATGTGACTCTCACTTATCTGCACAGTAGTGTCCAGGAAGTGAATTTCTTGTGTGGGCTGGTCCAGGCTAAGGTTGATGGTGGGGTGGAAATGGTTGAAATCACGGTGGAACTCTTCAAGAGCCTCCTTCCCACGGGTCCAGATGATGAAGATGTCATCAGTGTAGCGCAGGTAGAGGAGGGGCACTAGGGGACGAGAACTAGGAAAATGTTGTTCCAGGTCAGCCATAAAAATGTTGGCAAACTGTGACATCATCACAGGACCTAACACCAACCACACCATCGGGGCTCCTTTACCTGCACATCTACTGATATAATATAGGCCATCATGTGCCAGCAATGCCCCACTGCAATTTACATTGGCCAGACTGGACCATCTCTCCATAAAAGAATAAATGGACATAAATCAGCCATCAGGAACGGTGACATACAGAAGCCTGCGGGGAACACTTCAATCTCCCTGGACACTCAGTGGCAGATTTAAGGGTGACAGTCCTGCAACAAAGAATTTCAGAAATCAAATGGAGAGAGAAATTTCTGAGCTGCAATTTATTTGCAGATTTGACTCCATCAGCCAAGGGTTAATCAGAGACTGGGAGTGGCTGGCCCCTCACAAAAGCAGCTTCTCTGCCCTGGGTGCTCATATCTCCCCATTAGACTCTGATAATGGCTCACATCCCCCTGTCTGATCTGACTTGTTTTTAACTCTTGATACGTGCTATTGATACTGGGCCATTTCCACCTTGCTGAACAGACCTTGTCAGCTCTGGTCCTCGCGCTTACTGGGATCCCACTCTTTAAATACCCCTCTGAACCCCTCCCCTCCATGCATCTGATGAAGTGGGTCTTTGCCCACGAAAGCTTATGCTCCAAAATATCTGTTAGTCTATAAGGTGCCACAGGACTTCTTGTTGTTCTCAAGGTTGACTGTGAGGATCCACCAGGGTAGATACTGGGGTGCTATGGCTAGGCCCAGAGCTGAATGCCACTAGGAGCTGAAATCACTAAGAGCTGGAGTCACAGGGTTTTGCTTACAACAAAACCTGCAAGACAGCAGCGGACAGATGGCAAGACAGGCAGCCGGCTGGTAGGTGGAGCAGTGGATGTACAGATGGTGCAACTGGTGGCTGGCTGCCTGGCTGGCTGATGAGGAGGAGACGGATCGTGGGGCAGCTGGCAGGGAGCAAGCAGCGTGCTGTACCAGTGTGAGGGGGGCATTGCCTCAGGTGCAATGAGGGAATGCGTCAGGGTGATGCGTCAGGGCCTGCACAGACTGGACCAAGTTGTAAGTGGGGCATTTGAAGTGGGGGTACGAAGGAAGTTTGGGTGTGTGGATTGGCTGGTTACAGTTGTAAGGAATGTGCCAGCAGGAACGCAATGCTGCCGAAGGCTGGGAGGAATGTGTCTCCCAGAGATCATTTGCATGAGAATGCAAAGGTGTGCATGTGTGATACCTTGCAAGCAAAGCCTGACGGGTAGCAAGGAAGCAATGAGCTTTCGTCTATTGTAAAAACGTTGTAAAGTCACAATTTATGCTCACAATCAGTATAAGAATTGTGAAATCTCACCAATGCTCCAAATCATTGTGGGTGACAGGGAGTCGATATCACTGCATAGCTGCGTCTACATGTGCACGCTACTTCGAAGTAGCGGCACCAACTTCGAAATAGCGCCAGTCGCGTCTACACGCGTCGGGCGCTATTTCGAAGTTAACTTCGACGTTAGGCGGCGAGACGTCGATGTCGCTAACCTCATGAGGGGATTGGAATAGCGCCCGACGATCCGCGTCCCGCAACGTCGAAATTGCTGGGTCCTCCATGGCGGCCATCAGCTGAGGGGTTGAGAGACGCTCTCTCTCCAGCCCCTGCGGGGCTCTATGGTCACCGTGGGCAGCAGCCCTTAGCCCAGGGCTTCTGGCTGCTTCTGCGGCAGCTGGGGATCTATGCTGCAGGCACAGGGTCTGCAACCAGTTGTCAGCTCTGTGTATCTTGTGCTGTTTAGTGCAACTGTGTCTGGGAGGGGCCCTTTAAGGGAGCGGCTGGCTGTTGAGTCCGCCCTGTGACCCTGTCTGCAGCTGTGCCTGGCACCCTTATTTCGATGTGTGCTACTTTGGCGTGTAGACGTTCCCTCGCTGCGCCTATTTCGATGTGGTGCCGCGCAACGTCGAAGTTGAACATCGACGTTGCCGGCCCTGGAGGACGTGTAGACGTTAGTCATCGAAATAGCCTATTTCGATGTTGGCTGCACGTGTAGACGTAGCCCATAAGACATGGATTACACAGGGCTCCCTGGTTCAAAGCACTGTAAAGCTGATGGGCAGGGCCATGGGTTGAACCAGCTAGCTGAGTGCCTGGACCCTGCCTATGCCTTGACCCTATGGCTATAAGCCTGGTGTGACTAGTCCTCCCCACCTGTTAAAAGACAGAGCTGGATACTAGTATTTTTATGAGACTTCACTTTGGTGGTTACCAGGAGCTGAAATCACAGGGCTTTCCCTCAGGCTAGACCCACGGCAGTGGGTGGTGTGACCGGTAGGAGGAGCAGTGGCCAGACAGCGTGACTGGCACGTGGCTGGTAGGAGGAGCAGTGGACAGATGGAGGGCATGGCCAGCGGGCTGGCACAAAGGTGGCCTTGTCTCAGGGTCCATGAGGAAATGCATGGCTGTGAGGTGTCAGTGCCCACCTGGACTGATCCAAGTTGTAAATAGGGCATTTGAATTGGGGGGGTGCGGGGAAAGTCGGGTGTGTGGATTGGCTGTTTACAGTATTGGACTGGTGAGCCGGAGAGGCCAAGGACATTGCTCAATGCAGTTGAGCTGGAACAGTTACTTGAGAACTGGTTATGAACGCTGAGTTGGGATGTTCCCAAGCTTATGCTAATTGACTTTTCTGCCTCTTTCATTTAAAGTTTCTCTCCTACACTCAGACTCTGTGCTGGCGAGTGGGGAAGCGTTGCCTCTCCGAGGTGCCCAGGGTGTGTGACGTTCCCAGGCTACTGGGTGGGGGCTCGAGCCAGTTCTGTGTGAGATGGATGAAAAGGAACCCCTAGATGTTGAACCCGGCCCTGGGTGCTGCCGACTCCTTCTAGCAGAAGGGTTACATTTTAGGGGGTCCTCCAGGATCCTGGGTCAGTGCCCTTCGCAAGCACATGTTGAGTGATTTGCTAAGTGGGAAATAATTGTGCTTTGTATTTGAGGAAGTTACTGTTTGTATCGTGGCTAATCTACCAGGGTCATTGGGCCTTGGCCCAGGAGCCTCTAGCTCAAGGGTGGCAGCCTCAGGGGATGCCTGGGCAGAAGCCCTGGGGCAGACATTGAGACAGTGTGTGCTACCCCATGTCATGGAGAGCTTCTATTGTAAACTAAGATGACTTCCTGGGGAAGAGGAGTTTGAACCCTGGTTAGAACACACCTCTGAAATGCTGGAGCAGTGGGCTGTACCAGACAGAGAGAAGCGAAGATGTTTAATAGAGAGTCTCAAGGGCCCAGCATTAGACGTGATTTGCACCTTGAAGCTCACTAAGCCTGAGGCCAGTGCAAAGGATTGCTAGAGGCCCTCACTCACGCCTTTGGGAGTAGAGAGAGCCCTGAAGACAGTTACTGCACCTTCCTTAATGCTAAGCAGCACCAGGGAGAGAAGGTTTGGGCCTATATGCACAGGCTGGAGAGACTGCTACAGAGAGCTGTCATTAGGGGAGCAGTGACTGTGGAGCAGGTGGACCAGGCCAGACTGGCTCAAATTGCAAGAGGAACTCAGTATTACAGCCCAATTCTACTCACCTCGGGTTAAGAGAACGATGGGAGCACCCACCAACTACTCCCAGCTGATTAAAGCGATCAGAGAGGAGGAAGCGAGGGAAGCTGACAGTGAGTTCTGGGAAGCCCAGATGCCTGAGCCAGCCGGCCCAGCACCCCAACCAACATCCAGTGTACTGATGGTGAACACCAGACAAGACCTTGCTCAACAAGTTCAGGTCCTGACAGGACAGGTGGCTGAGTTGCAAAGCGTCATTGACCAGGCTGGGATTTGCAGGGATGAGGAGCCTCAGGCTGTGGTGATGGAGACGTTGGTATCTGGAGCCACCATCCCACCCAGGCGGAGGAGAGGAGGACAGTTTTTCTGCTACAGGTGTGGTCAAGGTGGGCACAGTGGTGCCAATCGCCGAAAGGAGGAAAATCCCAGCTTAGTTTATGGGAAGCTGAGGATTAGTTGGGAAAAGTTGGGAAACGGCCCCAGAGTTTGGGAAAGGAGCTGCCTAAGCTCACAGGAACTGAAGGCTCCCCAGAAGAGCCAGACCCACTGCAATCCCACAAGGACTGATAGGGCCACGAGCAGAGGTCACTGTGAAGATAGAAGGGATGGGATGTAGAACTGTGCTGGATACAGGATCTCAAGTGACTGTTATATTCCAGTCATTCTACCAGCGAACGCTTGGGCACCTGCCTATTCAACCACTGACGGGTCTCGGTCTGTGTGAACTCAGCATGAATGAATACCCCTACGCAGGACATATCACAGTGCACCTGGAGTTCCCAGAGGAGCTAGCAGGGGTAAAAGAGGAGGTAGACACAGTCGCCTTAATATGCCCTGACCCCAAGGGGACCTCTGATGTGTCCGTACTGATAGGGACCAACTCCAGTCTCTTTCGGGTACTGGCAGAACACTGCAGACGACAGGCTGGGGATCAATACCTGCCCACCCTGATGATTCACACACTTTGTGCTGAAGCCTACAAGAAGATCGAGGATGCTAAACAGGAGTCGCCTGAACTACCAATGGGAGCTCTGAGGTACGCGGGCCCAAATCCCTTAGTCGTGCCTGCAAGGACAGAGCGAGAGGTGCTCGCCGGGAGTACCTGGCTGACAAGCAGTGGAGGAACTCTAGCCATGGTAGAGCAGCGCGTTGAAGGAGGTCTCCCTGAAGGAAGGCTGGTTCCCCATGGAGTCATAGTCTTACCCACTGGAGCCCAGGAAAAGGTGACTGTACTGATGGCTAGTGAGACAACTCATGACATTGTCGTGAAGCAAGGACAAAAGGTAGCAGAGCTTGTGGGCCCTAATCGGTGATAAGGCCTCAGTGTGGCACTCAAGCCCCTACAACAGATCCAGAGAGATTTGACTTTGGAGATTCACTACTGTCGGAGGAGTGGAATCAGCGGCTAAGGAAGAAGCTTTGTGAGAGATGGAAGTTATTCTCACTGCATGAGTGGGATGTGGGATGTGCAAAAGTGGTCGAGCGTAACATCAGACTGCATGATGCTCGACCCTTCCGGGAGAGATCTAGGAAGATCGCCCTTTCTGAGATGGAAGACGTGCGACAGCATCTTCAAGGGCTAGCGGAGAATGGCATCGTTACAGAGTCCTGCAGCCCATATGCTTCACCCATTGTGGTGGTCTGCAAAAAGAATGGGAAAATTCGGATGTGTATTGACTGTTGCACCCTAAACAGCCGTACCGTGGTGGCCCAGTACACTACGCCACGGATCCAAGATGCCTTAGACTTAGACTGCCTGCTGGGAAGCCAGTGATTTTCAGTTTTAGACCTTCCAAGTGGATATAATCAGATACCTCTGGGAGTGGAAGATAAGGAGGAGACAGCCTTCACCTGCCCATTAGGGTTCTACCAGTTCAAACGCATGCCGCAGGGGATTTCTGGGGCACCAGCCACATTCCAGCGTCTGATGGAGAAAGTTGTGGGCGACATGAACTTACTGCAAGTCTTGGTTTATTTGGATGACCTGATCGTATTTGGAAGAACATTGGAGGAGCATGAAGAAAAACTTCTTCAGGTCCTCGACCGGTTGGAGGACTATGGATTGAAGCTTTCTATTGACAAGTGCCAGTTCTGTAGCACATTGGTGAAGTATGTGGGTCACATTGTGTCCCAGGAAGGTGTGAGTACTGACCCAGATAAAATAGAGAAGCAGTTGTCACCTGGCCACGTCCTAACAATTACCGGGAGCTTAAAACCTTTCTAGGGTTTAGTGGATACTACCATAGATTTGTGAAGATTATGCTACCATTGTCAAGCCTCTGAACGATCTCACCTGCGGATATCTGCTTGGCAAGAGCAAGACTAAGGCCAGGGGTAAGTGGAGGCCCCCAGGGCTTCCAGAGCAGAAGCTCCAAGGTCCTCTGGAGCCTTTTGGATCACAGTGGGATGAGAGGTATGAGAGAGCTTTTCAACAAATCATTAGCTGCCTAGCTCATGCGCCAGTCCTAGTGTTTACTGACTCCAACGAGCCCTTTATTTTACATACTGATGCCAATTTGGAAGGTTTAGGGGTGGTTTTATACCAAGAGGTGGACGGCAAACGTAGACGTGTGGCCTTTGCCAGCCGAGGATTGTCTGTCAGCGAGCCTCATCACCCCATCCTCAAGCTGGAGTTCTTGGCCTGGAAGTGGGCCATCACTGAGAAGTTTCGTGACTACCTGTATGGTGCTAAGTTCCAGGTATGGACAGACAACAATCCATCGATGTACGTGTTGACCGGTGCTAAGCTGGACACGACTGGGCAGAGATGGGTGGCTGCCTTGGCCAGCTATGAGTTAGGCCTACAGCACCGATCGGGGAGAAGCAACATCAACACAGATGCCTTGTCACGGTGCCCACGGCCATCAGAAACTGCTGAGATTCCTTTAGATGGAGTAAGAGCCATTTGCAATGGAAGTTATAGCAAGTCTGAGGCCCCTGAGAGTTGTACTGCTGAAATGATGGATTTACCACCCAAGAGTGTGCCATCGGCCTCCCTGAACTATATTGTGTGGGATCAATCGCCATTGCCCAGGCTCAATGCGGTGGACAGGCAAAAAGCCCAATTGCAAGATGCTGATGTCCGTGATACCCTGCTTGCAAACAGAGAGGGGCAAAACCCTATGACCATCGTTCCCTCCCCTCCTGGAAGTAAACTACTGTTGAGGGAGTTGAACAAACTGAGACTGATAAAAGGCGCGCTGCCCTGGGTCACAGAAGATCTGTTGCAAAACCGGTGAACACAACGGGCACTTCCAACAGAGTACAGAGCCCTGGCCATGAGGGCCCTGCACAATGATTTTGGGCATTTGGGTGTGGAAAGAACCCTTGAGCTTATCCACAATAGGTTCTGTTGGCCCGGATGGACGCAGGGAATGTGAGATGTGTGCGCGATGCATTGAACGGAAAACTCTGCCCACTAGAGCAACCTATCGGCAGAACATCACGACCAGCAAACTCTTGGAGCTGGTCTGCATTGATTTCTTGTCTCTAAAACTGGACAGGAAAATTGTTGGAAACATCTTAGCAGTGACTGACCACTATGCCTGGTACGCTCAGGCCTACGCCACGCGTGAGCAGAAAGCCACCACTGCCGCACTGAGCACTGTGGGAACAGCACTCTTGTTAATGTGTGCTTTGTCTTTTTCTTTTTTTTTTTTTGGCAACAGCGTCACACTGTTGACTCCTACTCAGCTTGTGGTTCACTGCGACCCCTACAGCTCTTTCTGTAGTGCACATTTTGTATGTGTGAAACTGACTGTCCCTCCCTAAGTGGAGCACTTTGCATTGGTCCTTATTGAACTTCGTCCTGTATTCCTCAGCCCATGTCTGCAGTCTGTCCAGATCATTTTGAATTCTGACCCTGTCCTCCAAAACACTCGCAGCCCCTCCCAGCTTGGGATCATCTGCAAACTTGATAAGCGTGTTCTGTGTGCCAGGATCTAAATCGTTGATTGAACAGAACTGGCCCCAAAACTGACCGCTGCTGAACCCCCCCTCGTTATGCCCTTCCAGCATGATTGTGAGCCATTAGTAACTGCTCTCTGTGGATGGTTATTTGCCCTGTTAGACACCCACCTGATAGTAGCCCTATCTAGGTTGCATTTTCCTCGTTTACTGATAAGAAGGTCAAGCGATACTGTATCAAATGTCTTACTGAAGTCCACATCCACCGCTTCTCCTTTGTCCACATGGCTTGCAGTTTGTGGGCAGGGCTAGCTCAGTGGTTTGAGCATTAGCCTTGTAAACCCAGGGTTATATGCTCGCTTGAGGAGGCCAACCAGGGATGGGGTGAATAGATGCCAAGGATGGTGCTTGGTCCTGCCAAGAAGGTAGGGGAATGGATTAGGTGACCTCCCAAGGTCCCTTCCAGCTCTAGGAGATGTGCATTTCCAATTATCTCTATTATCCTACCAAGAAAGCTCTCGGGTTGGTTTGACATCATTCGTTCTTGATAAATCCACGCTGGCTGTTGATGGAGCTTTTCCCCCGCTACATGGTGTATTGAGATCTGCTTAAACCAGGGTGAAATCACACATTTTTCCTGGGGTGGTCCTGGGCTACAAAGCCCATTTCACAGATGTGTTCCCACATCCACACACAGATACCTGTGCTGCTGTTACCTTTGTGAAGTTGTCACATGGCTGGACTTTATACGGGGTCTGGAATCAATTTATATGCCCAGTGTGGCTATTTGTCCCCAAATATTGTGTTGGGGGGGGGCATGTGAGGGGTCAGATGAAAGCTGATGCTGCCCTGAATCTGTGTCTGCTACTTGTGTGTCTGTAACATGTATGTATGTAAAGTTTTAGATGTTTTGCTCATTAGAAATGTTTGTATGCAGAGGTTCACAAAGGGAGGTGGGGCTCCACCCCAGCCAGGACAATAGACTGAGCAAAGGCCCAGAAGACCAAGACCCATTTTGTGAGGGTGGTGTTTTCCCACTGGGACTGCACCAAATGGGAACTTAGCACAGAGACACCCCGAGGTCAAGTGGTAAGCCAAGGCCTGTGGAGAAGAATGGAATTTTCCATCCAAAAATGAATAGCTGTAAGACGGGCCCTGGCAGGTATTTTCTCGGTTCTTCAGTCCTCACGAGTTCAGCCTATCTGGACTGGGGGCCCATCCCTCCGATGGATGATTACAGATGGAAGGAATGTACCAGCAGGAACTCAATGTGGCTGAAGGCTGGGAGGAATGTGTCTCCCAGAGCTCATTTGCATGAGAATGCAAAGATGTGTATATGTGATACCTTGCAAACAAAGCCTGATGGGTAGCAAGGAAGCAATGAGATTGTGCGTACTGTAAAAATGTTGTAAAATCACAATTCATGCTACCAATCAGTATTAGAATAAAAAGCAGTCAAGTAGCACTTTAAAGACTAGCAAAATAGTTTATTAGGTGAGCTTTCGTGGGACAGACCCACTTCTTCAGACCAGAGCCAGACCAGAACAGACTCAATATTTAAGCCACAGAGAACCAAAAACAGTAAGCAAGGAGGACAAATCAGAAAAAGATAATCAAGGTGAGCAAATCAGAGAGTGGAGGGGTGGGGGGGGAAGATCAAGAATTAGATTGAGCCAAGTATGCAGACGAGCCCCTATAGTGACTCAGAAAGTTCCCATCATGATTTAAACCATGTGTTAATGTGCTGAATTTGAATTAACACATGGTTTAAATCATGATGGGAACTTTCTGAGTCACTATAGGGGCTTGTCTGCATACTTGGCTCAATCTAATTCTTGACCTTCCCCCCCGACCCCTCCACTCTCTGATTTGCTCACCTTGATTATCTTTTTCTGATTTGTCCTCCTTGCCTACTGTTTTTGGTTCTCTGTGTCTTAAATATTGAGTCTGTTCTGGTCTGTCTCTGGTCTGAAGAAGTGGGTCTGTCCCACGAAAGCTCATCACCTAATAAACCATTTTGCTAGTCTTTAAAGTGCTACTTGACTGCTTTTTGTTTTGATAGTGTACAGACTAGCACGGCTTCCTCTCTGTTACTAATCAGTATTAGAACTGTGAAATCTCACCAATGCTCCAAGTCATTGTGGGGGACAGGGCAGTCGTTGTAACTACATAAGACATAGATTGCACAGGGCTCCCCTGGTTTAAAGCCTTGTAAAGAGAAGGAAAAGGGTTGAGCTAGCTACCTGTGTGCTTTGCACCTGCTTAAACCTTAGCCATACAGCTGGGTTTGACTAGCCCTCCCCACCTGTTAAAAGACAGAGCTGAATACCAGTGTTTGTATTTTTTGTGAGGCTACTCAAGGAGATGCTGAAACCAGAGAGTTTTGCCTCAGGTCAAACTTGCTGCAGCTGGCTGGTAGGAGGAGCAGTGGATGGACAGATAGCATGGCTGGCTGGCGGGTGGGAGCAGTGGTGGATGGACTGATGAACAGCATGGCCTGTGGGGCAGCTGGCAGGGAGCAAGCGGAACGCCAGACCAGCGCAAAGGTGGCATTGCCTCAGGTTCAATGAGGGAATGCGCCAGGGTGATGTGTCAGGGCCTGCACGGACTGGACCGAGGTGTAAGTGGGGCATTTGAAGGCGGGTACGGAGAAAGTTTGGGTGTGTGGATTGGCTGGTTACAGTATTGGACTGGGGAGCCTGAGAGGCCAAGGACACTGCTCAATCCACCTGAGCTGGGACAGTTACTTGAGGTTGGTTATGAGCTTTGGGTGTGGGATTTTCCCAAGCTTGTGCCATGTGACGTCTCTGCCTCTTTCATTAAAAGCTCTTTTCTATCCTCAGACTCCATGCTTGCGAGGGGGGAAGCATTGCCTCTCTGGGGCGCCCAGGGGTGTGTGATGTTCCCAGGCTACTGGCTGGGGGCTTGAGCCGGTTCTGTGCGAGATGGATGAGAAGGAACCCTTAGATATTGAACCCAGCCCTGGTTGCTGCCAACTCCTGCCAGTAGAAGGATTACGCAGGAATCTTCAAGAATCAGCAATTAACGTCGCTGGTTTGTTACAGTAGTTATGACTGATGCAGGTAAAGTATTGCTTTAACAATTCTTCTCTCCAACCCTGTTCTTTCTTTTTATAGTAATAAACCCTTAGATATTAGATCTAAGGATCTGGCTTTGGCGTGGCCGTTTGATTAAGATCCAAGTATATATTGACTGGAGGCTGGGACTGGGCCCTGTGGGGTCTGCAAGAATCTGTGTGGTGTCTAGTGAAACAGGCTGAAGAGCTTCCCACTAGAAGTTGAGGGTTGTTGGTCTAGGCTGGTAGAGCAGCTGAGAAGCCTGTGGGTTTGCTTGTGTGGCTTCTGGCTGGCTGGCCAGTGGGGCTGGCAGAAGTACTGTGCAGGCTGGTTGTATTTGCCTTAGTGTTACCCGCACAAATTTCTCATCCCTTCCACGCTCAGGAACACACACACCTTTACCCAATCCGTAGGGCTCAGGGCGTGACCTTGTTCATTTAAACTCCCACCCTTACCCAATTCCAAGGGCTCAGGGCGTAATTCCCTGTGGGGCTGCAGGATCTGTGCCACTGAAAAAGCCTTACACGGGAATATTCTTATTCACTATCTATTTATTTACAATTGCCAAGAAAGCAGAATACATGCTACGCACCCAGTACCTTGCTCACCAGTCCTGACAAGGCAGGCAGGCAGCCTTCCGCTGTTGGGACAGACAAAGTCACTCTCTGGATGCTGGTTGCTGCATCTCAGGGTCTTGGAGGGTCTTGTGCGGGGTGAGTCCTTTAGGTGTTCCTTCTTCCCTCCTGTTTGATGTTCTGGTCGTCTTTTCCCCCTTGATGTTCTGGTCTCCTTGTCTCTCTCCTTGGACACCAGTTTTTAAGTAGTGAAACTTGAGTCCTGCTTACCTAGACCTTGACCAATTATTTTAGTACAATTTTACTAACCAGTTATAGCCTATGGTAACAGCATTACCTAACCAATCACAACCCACCACCTTCACTGATTTACAGCTCACAAAATTAATTCTACAGCAGACGGGAGCAATTACAAACCAGACAGGTGGTTATACAGAAAACATTAGAAAAGTGAAGACAATCATCAGAGAATGGTGGTTCCACTTCAGCCATCGAGAAGTCGGTGCCTGCCAGACGAAATGCTGTTAACTAAGTTTTCTTTACCCATCTTGAGGCCTGTTTAACAGTGGGCGGCACAAGGATTTGGTCTTCTTCTTACCAGCCTGATACACTGTTGTACTGGAGTGTAGATGGAGTGTGAGTGTGTGACCTGTAGCTTCACAGTTACTGGTGCTGCTCTTTAGTCAGGCTGCAGAGGAACTCTAGGCCTGTCCTCATGGCTAGAGAAACCACTGTTATACTGGTTATACTGTGACATTAGCAAGAAGGACGTCCCAGCCTGGGGCTGTAAGTGGCCTGGATTTTAAGCAAAGATACCCTAGAGTGATTTCTCTGGTTGTGCCCAGAAACCCTGTCCTATTACAGAAGCAACCTGGGGCGCCTGCAGAATCAAGGGCTCTTAAACTTTTTTCTCACCGGGACCCCTACTGAAAATATTTCAGGCCATGATGGCCTCCCCACATACCATGCTACCCTTCCTTCTGCGCTGCTGCTGGCGGCAGCTCTGCCTTCAGAGCTGGGCTTCCAGCCAGCAGCCCCCATTCTCTGACCACCCAGCTCTGGAGGCAGCACAGGGCTACACTGCAACCTCTCTATAATAGGCTCGTGACCCCTGTTTGGACTGGGATCGCCAGTCTGAGAAAGACCGGGCACTCTTGTACACGTGCACAGGGGAAAACTTCACCAGCGGCCAGATTTCTCCGAGGAGACTGGATTTCGTGGCTCGGAGTTTGGCAGGTCCCCACTGTTAAGTAGGTGCCTACAGAGCTGGTCATTCTCTACTGCACAGTGGTTCACTGGAGCAGATACCAGCTGGTTCCCAGTCTTGGTTCCTTCTCTGGCAGGACATAGACCCATGAACACACAAGACCATTTGCTTCCACCTGGCCAGTGGCTTGGCCGTGCCTCCTGCCCTCTTCGGCACTGAGTCCTGCTCCTCTTCTGCCCGCTTGAGCCTGCCTAAATGGGTCCTCACCAGCAATGTTACCAGGCCAGAAACATAGCGCTCGCCCCCAGGGCTCAGTGCTGCCCGGCAGACCAAACCGGCCCTCCGACAGGAGACGTTCTCTGGTTTGCTACCCAGGTGCCCGGCATCAGTGTAGAGGCGGTTACAAAATTTCTGCTCTCCATGTCTCCTGGCTGGAGTCAGGTCTTCATTTTCCTGCTAAATAAGGGCCCTTTGCGCCTGACTCCGCTAGCTGCGAGGAGATGGGTCCCCCTCCTGCCATGGGGCCAGCCACTGTGGACAGGCCCCTCTCCCCACAGAAGGGGGACTAATGTTCCACCAAACTCAAGAGCTCTCTGCTCTGCACCAGTTCACTTCCACGGGACAGGAGGATTTCCCTGGGCTGGTCATCTCCCCCGACACCCTGGCAAGTCCCCGGGATTCTTTGCGCTGGCTGTGCCACCTGTGGGCACAGGGCAGCTCACCAGGTCCCCCTGTTGAATGCTGGTATCACGCTGGGAGCTGGGCTGCTGTGGCACTGCTATAATCCAGGGGCTGGGACGTCACCACTGGCCTGGAACATGCTCGCTGACCTCCTCCGCCTTCCGTTGGGGACCAGCAGGTGGGCAGGGCTGTCCGGGGAGCCCACTGCTGGGCCTACCAGTCAGCCCCTCTCTCCGTCCTTCTGCACCCCCGTGACAACATGGGAAGTCCCTGTGACTTTTTTCTCTGGCCCTTGTGTGCCTCAGTTTCCCTCTGTACTTTGCCGCAGGAGGGGGCCGGGGTCTGTTTGCTCTCCAGGCAGCCGAGGTGACACCAGTGGGTGCTGCCTCCTTGTCTGGGTAGGATGAGCAGAGTCAGCAAAGGGCTGGTGGGGAACGACCCAGGTGCACGGGGGGCTGGTGAATCCACATGAGACTGAGCAGAGACCCCAGCTCCAGCCCAAAGGCTTGAGCCACCGAACGACGTGGGGGGCTTGGGAAGAGCCTGGGGCTGACTGGGGAGGTCTGAGGGAGGCAGAGCCCAGAATCGGAGTCACTGTGGTGCAGCTGGGCCAAGCCCAGCTCCGGTTTCACCTTCGTCTCCCAGCACTGACGGCGGCCCTTCCTATGCGGCGCTGCAGCTGACTCTGAAATCTGCTACTCTGCTGTGGCTGCAAGGCCCGGCTGGGCTGCACTGGGCCCCGCAGTGTGGACAGGTCACTGAGCGCGTGCCTGGCTCAGCTGGCCTCGCAGAGCAGAGCTCATGGGGTAAGGCAGGCCAGCTGCAGGCCTGTACAGGCCGGGAACACTGCAGAAGGGTGGGACACCTCGGGGGTCTGGCCTGCTGATGGGGCTTTGCTGTGGTGTAGCAGCGACCCTGTGCCCTGGGGCCAGCCCCCTCTGTCCTCTCTTGGCCTGCGTTGGCTCAGCACCTCCCACGCAGGGGCCCCGCGCAGTGTTGCCTGTAAATTGAGCCCTTGAGTGGCCGCTTGGGGAGACCCCAAAGCTGCCCAGCTGATTAGCAGGGTGTTCACTGCTAGGTTAATGTTCCCCCAGTGGTGCACATTTAGACAGGCCAGGGTGCAAGGAGCAAAGGTTATTCTGCACATGGGTGGAAAATATTTCAGGGAGCCTTGGCGCTGATCCATGACTGAGACTGCTAGGTGCTACAGTAACACAAGGCCTAACTATCCCTCAGCTGGCCGGGGCGAGGGGAGGGAGCCCTGAGGTACAGAGACGAGCAGGGACTTGCCATCCATCAGTGGCAGAGTCTGGCTGAGATCCCAGGTGTCCCAGCTCTCAGCCTCATGTGGGATCCGCAAGCCTCTGGAATCTGCACCAGCTCCCACAGGATGAGGCCGGCGGAAGCCAAACTCCCTGGTGCGGTCCTTACTGGCCAGCCCCAGGGGCAGGCAGCTGCATGGTTCCACACCTTGGGAGAAGTGGGTCTGTCCCACAAAAGCTCATCACCTAATCCATTCAGTTGTCGGTCTGTAAGGTGCTAGGGGGCTGCTGGTTTCTTTTGGGAAGATACGGCCTAGCAGGGTGACTTCTCGGGGAGCAGAGGTGGGTTTGTTCCCGCACCCGGCCTGGCGGCTCTGGACCCACCAGGTGGCGTTGTGACTCTGCCGCTGGCATGCGGCAGGAACGGCCGGTTCTCCAAAGGGCAGGAGTGTCTGGGCCTGAGCTGCTGGCCAGGAGGGATCCTGTCGGAGCAACTCCGCCCTGGGGGCCCTAAGGGGTCAAGCTAGTGGGGCCAGCCATGGCAGGAGCAAAGTCTGGGTTCCCTTCTGGCACAAGACACCCCTCGTGCAACGGTGTGAAAATGGTGCTCATTGCTCCGACTCCACAGCTGTTATCTGCCTGCCAGGACAGCAGCATCACATACCGCTCAGCCCTGGGCCAGCGCAGAGTCTGAGCTGGGCTGCTGGGTTGGGGCTGGGCCAGGGTCCCCAGAGGCTGCCCAGATAACAGCCCTGCTGCTCTCCGGCAGGCTCCAAGGTTGGGCACCTGTTGTGCTAGCAGTGGGAGCCCTGGAATGAGATCCAGGCCTGTGGACTGTCACGTCAGCATCCAGACGTCCCCCTGTGCCCACAGCGCAAAGCTTGGCCAGCTGGCCAGGCAGCACATGGGGAAACTGAGGGACGGCACCTCACCCACAGTCACCCAGCGGAGCCATGCGCAGACCCCGCAACTCACTGCCCTCCCAGCTCCAGGACAAGAACCCAGGAGTCCTGACACCTCCCCACCCCCAACCTCCATAACTGGGACCCCACACGTCTGTCAGAGCTTGGCTGAGACCTCAGGCCTCTTTCCTCCCTCACCGCGCTGCTCTAACCACTAGGCAGCACTGTTCTCGTCAAACACAACCAGGGTGGGACAAAGGGATCAAGGGAAGGGGATGGCTCTGCTCCTGTCACTCAACAACCCCCCCAAGCACTCCCATGAGCCCAGGCTCAGGCTCGGAGACAGCTGGGGCCAATGTGGGGCACTAGGAGTGGTGGGTCGGCCGTAGGCGAGCGGAGCCCCAGCCGGTGGTCTGACGCTGCCACCCTGCTCTGGCTTGGCCCACACGGCAGAGTGGGAAGGGACCAGACCAGGAGCGGCCCTGCGGCAGGGCGTGGCCCCCCCTCCACAGGCGCACAGGGACAGGCCAGAGTGCTAAATCCCACAGGCAGCTGGGTGCAGAGGACCTGCAGGGACTTGGGCATTGACATCACCCCACAGCCCAGGGACCTAGCTGGGCTCAGCTCTGCTTCCCACTTCCCGAGCCTGCCTGGGCCTCCGGAGCCCAGCCTGGTCAAACAAGGGGCAGCAGGGTCCCATCCTGCCTGGGGCAGAGCCATGTACCATGTGGGAGCTCAGGACCTTCGCCGCTGAGCTCAGCGAGGATAGCAAATGTCCGGGGCGGGGGGGCAGATTCTGAACAGCCCCTTGGCTCAGAATCAGGGAGACGGGCGCTATTGTATGAATAACGCCCCCGGCCCACAGCTCCCTCTAGTGGCTGCTCCCAGCAGCTGCCGAGCCTGCTGCATATGCTGGCTGGAGAGACTGCTTGGGGCGCCCAGCCTGTGGCTACCAGCTGCTGGGCTGGGAGTCTCTGCTCCCTGAGAGTCCCACAGCTCTGGACGTGTGCAGAGGGGTTTCCCCGTTCGTGGCTGGCACGTGGGCTTGGGGTGCTGGAGGGCCTGTGGTTGGGATGCGGGGCTGGGGGCCGCCCCGAAAGGCCTGCCGGCATGGACGGACAGAGGCAAGTGGCGACGGGGGCAGGGAGGGGGCAGAGGCAGGCTGAGTCACCAGGGCGGTGGCTGTGAGAAGGAAAGCTGCATGGGGGGGGTCCGTGCAGGGCTGGCTGCAGTGGCCCTGCTGCTCAAGGAGGAGGAAGGGACGAGGGCGGGTGACTCAGCATGCAGGGGAGGCCGGGGAGCTCGGAGAGGAAGTGGCTGAAGTGCCTGGACAGTGACGCATCTCCAGTGAGCGCAGCAGAGACCTGGGCCTGGATGGCCCCTCGCTGCCTGACTGCAGGAGCAGACGCACGCGCATGGTCCGGCCAGTGCAGAGCAACGTGGGTCCTCGGTGCCCACCCGCTGCTCTCTCGTTCGTCTGCCCGTGTCGGACTCCGGAGGAGTCTCCTGCTGCGCGGGGGCCAGGACAGCCAGGCTTGTACTAAGCTGCCCAGGTTGGCGAGGGGACAGCTGCCAAGTGGATGGAAGAAGCCCAGGCAGGGGCTACGGTGGGCAGGGCAGGCCGGGCTTGGAAACATACAGCCTTTTCCTGTCGCCGTATTGGAAGGTCTAAAGCCTACGGCCTCTGTTGGCTGCGACTGAGAGCAGCTGCCGATGGCTGTGAAGCAGGAGCCACAGTCTCACCTTGCATCTACATGGCGCTGAACCAGCCTCACACCTGGCCGGGGAGGAGGAGACCCTCTCCCCACGGCCCCGCTGGCACCAGAGAAAGGAACACGGCTCCGATGGTTACAGATCACTAGTCTGACCGCGCCTCGCCGGCCAAGGAGCTCCTCAGCTATGGCCGGGGATGAGGAACCCTCGCTCTGTCCTGGGCCTCACTTCCCATTGTTTGCCTGTGTGATCTGTCTGTCTCAGGGGTGAGGTATTCGGGGCCCCCCTTTTTTCACAGGGCAGTGGAAGTTAGCAGCCAAAGTCAATACCAAGCCCTCTCTGCAGGGCAGCGCAGCCTAGCGGCCAAAATCAATACAGTGAGGCCTCTCGGGCAGGCAGGGCAGTCTAACAGCCAGAATCTATACAGCAAAGGCCCCTCTCGCAGGACAGTCCAGCCTAGCAGCCAGAGTCTATTTAGTCAGGCCCCTCTTGCAGGGCAGACCCCATGGGTCGGGGTTTAGGAAGCAGGTAGAGAGGCCCTGGGCCTCCCTCCTACAGCAGCGGGGTGGCCCACCGCTGACATGGCAGGGACTTCAACCGAAACACCCCAAGTTGTGGAACTGTGCTCCCCTCCCTGGGCTGCTTCTTCCCTGGCGGCCATCCTCTGGGGTGTCCCTCTCCGGCTGAGGGCTTCACCGCTTGTCCCCAGCTGACTGGCCTCCGTGGCTCGCTCTGGAGCTCACCGACTGCTGCATAATTAATGTTGCTCGCCGTAACTCAGCGAAGGTGGTGGGTGTGGTTGGCTTGGAAATTCTGTTACAGCACGGGAGTGGGACTGGCAAAAGAATTGGCCAAGGTGCGGCTACGCAGGAAGGGACAGAATAGGAAGGAAAAGGCCAGTTAGAAAAACTCCCTCCCAAGACACAGCCCAAGACCAGAACTGCCAGGAGTCCTCTGCATGACCGGGAGGGGAAGCAATGAGCAGCCAGACATGACTGCCTTGGCCACCAGCCTGGCGTGATCAGGATGGGTGAGCAGGGCCCTGCGTGAGCAGGTTGGGCTCTCTGCTGCCTTGGTGGTTATCTGCAAAGGGCGAGTAAGGATATTACGGTGCAAGGCTTTTTCACCGGCCAAAGAGAGATCCCCAAGCCTGCAGGCAGGTACACCCTGAGCCCCAGCAACGGGGTAAGGTGGATATCGAAATGCACAGGGCTGCGCGTTCAACCTTTGGAACTGGGTAAGGTGGGTGTCCACCTGGAGGAAACAACAGAGAACTCTGGGCAAGAAACGGGTGGGTTACGGAGAATCAAACTAGGGACTCCGGTAGGGGATGGAATTAAGGAGGACTTAAACATGGGCCAGATGCTGACCTCAGGTGCCGTACAGCCAGACACTGTGCCATGGCAGGCCCACCCGAAGGGCCATGCCATTTGCTTCCTCGTCCCCAGCAGGGCCCAACCACCCTGGCGCAAAGGCCTCAGAGAAGGGTGTACAACTGCCACATGGACCTGGCCATCCCCACACGCTCCTGTGCCACTGTGATGCAGAGAGGTGTGAGACCTGCATTCCCCTGGGTCACCTGCATGTTCACTACCGTCCTGCAGCAACACCTCTGGGTGCCTCAGTTTCCCCAGGCACAGCATCGGGGCACAGCGGGGAGGGGAGTTTGGTCGTGATGACGTCTCACAGGTAGCCAATGGCCATCCCTGCTCTCCGTAACCCAGGCAACCAGGTGACCCCTTTTTTCCCTGGGACACAGGACAGAGGCGGAGGAGGGGACGGGCTGGTGTGAATTGGAACTGGGATGGGGGGGTGGGGCAGTCTGGTCTGGCTGGAGAGGGAGGAAGGGAACCAGGGCCCAGCTCGGGGACCCCTCTGGGCCCCTCTCCCCAAGCTGGACGGCACTGACAGGTTCTGGCCCCTGTGCTGACCAGTCTGTTCTACGCCGTGTCCCTGTCGCCTGACCCCCGGCTGTTCCCCTGGGGAGCGAGAGCCACGTCCGCCAGTGGGTGGGGGCTGGGTTGGGGACACCCCCTACTCTGTGACTGTGGCCCAGCTGCAGGGCAGGCCTGGGGGAGCCTGGCACCAGTGCGCTCAGCTCACCCATCATCACAGGGCAGCGTGGGCCGACTGAGGCCGGCGCCCTCCCCTTCAGAGGGCCGAGGCTGAGTGGCCTGACCTGTGGCTGCGGAGCTGTCCTGAGAGGCGCAGGAGAGCTTGCGAGGCCTTCCTCCCTGCCCCAGCCCAGAGAGGATCCTGCACCCAGGACGAGAGGGCTGGTGGCGGGGGTGAGTGGCAGGGAACGCTCTGGGCCACGTCCCTCGGGTTTCTCTCCACTTGGGGTTCCAAACATCTCTGGGGAAGCCGAGGGAGAGAGCCAGCCACCCGGTGCCCCGGCCCCGGCGCACGTGGCTGTTTACCATCAGCCCAGAGCCAACCTGATTTTTATCTCTGCACTGCAGGAGGAGTTGGCTGCCGTCCCTTGCAAATGCCTCCTACGCAGATGGGGTGTGTGATGCACAGCCCCAGCCGCAAGGAGACAGAGCCAACTGCTTGTACGCCTGCTCGAGGTAGCTCATGTGCACAGCTCCTCTGGGGGCCATGGTCACCCCCTGCCAACGGCCAGAGGCTTTTCTATATGATAACAGCCCCAGCCCTGATGACCTGCCCTGCCTGCTGGAGACCCTGAAGGCTCTCAAAGTGCTTCCCACTGGGGGTGCTGTGTAATTAGCTCCCACGAAGCAGCTGGGGAAACTTATGCACGAAATAGGCTCTGTCCGAGGGCGCAAGGGGAGCCAGGCACTAAACCCTGCTACCTAGTGCTGCATGCCGGGCCCTGCAGCTTCCCTTCACCCCTGCGGGCTTCACCCTGGGGAGCTTCTGAGATCCAGCATCATGTGGGCAGTGCTGACAAGGGCCACAGGGAACCCCACCAGAGCAGGCCTGAGCCTGAGCTCTGCCACAGCCCCACTGTGGAACCATGGATGCGTCACTTAGCTGCTCGGTGCCTCAGTGGGCATTGGCCTTCCAGCAGAACCTGCCCAGAGCCCAAGGAAAGCAGAAGGTCTGGCACTAGACAGCATGTACCTGCCCCGCCTGTGCCCATTCCTGTGCCTACATCTCCAGGGACCAGGTGATGGTTCTCATACCCGTACGGCAGAACAAGCTGCACGTTGTCATGACGGTCCCTTCGAGGTCATCAAATGGCTGAATGAGGTGGGCTATGTGGTGAAACTGTGGAACCCAGCTCACAGCCACCGGGCGTAGCAGGTCACATGATGAACCTGTACTGGGACAGGGAGAACTTGGTGCTGGCCGTGTGCAGGCACTGGGAGGGGCAGGGGGATGATCCCTTGGTAGACCTGCTGCAGGGATTGGTGGTGGCTCCTTGCTGGGATCTATTCCCCTCTCGGACCAGCTGACCCCTGCCCAGCAGAGGGAGCTCAGGGAGGTGCTGCGTTCACTCCAACGGCTGTTCTCCAACCGGCCCAGACTCACTGACTTGGCTGTCCACCAAATAGAGACATGTGCCCACAGTCCTATAAAGTGTGGGCCATTCTGAGCCAGGGGAAAACAGCCCAGGACATAGAATGGAAAGTCCAAGCCAGACGGGCCATGGGGGTGATCCAACCCTCCTCCAGCCCCTGGACCTCTCCCAAGGTGCTGCTCCCCAAAAAGGGTCGATCCAGCTTCGTGTGAACTATCTGAAGCTCAGTTCCATCACCTGGTCAGATGCTGACCCCATGCCCAGACCTGATGACCTCCTGGACAAGCTGGGGGGAGCCCGTTACCTCACCACCATAGACCTCACCAAGGGGTACTGGCAAGTGCCATTGGCTGAAGATGCCCAGCTCAAGGCAGCTTTCATCACCCTGGGGGGGCTCTGTGAGTTCCTAGTCCTGCCTTTTGACCTCAAGTGGGCACCTGCCACCTTCCAGCACCTGGTGGACCAGCAACTGAAAGGGATGGAAGGTTTCCTCCTGGCTCACATTGAAGACATTTGTGTCTTTAGCCATAGGTGGGAAAACCACCAAAACAAAAAAGCAGTAAAGTAGCACTTGAAAGACTAACAAAATAATTTATTAGGTGATGAGCTTTTGTGGGACAGACCCACTTCTTCAGATCAGAGCCAGACCAGAACAGACCCAATATTTAAGGCACAGAGAACCAAAAATAGTAATCAAGGTTGACAAATCAGAAAAAAAAATGATCAAGGTGAGCAAGTCAGAGAGTTGAGGCGGGAGGGGAGTCAAGAATTAGATTAAACCTGGTGTGCAAAAGATCCCCTATAATGACCCAGCAAATTCACATCCTGGTTCAAACCACGTGTTCATGTGTTGAATTTGGATATAAAAGAGAGTTCAGCAGCCTCTTTTCCAAAGTAGTGTGAAAATTCCTTTTCAGTAAGATGCAAACTCTTAAGTCATTAACAGAATGGCCCACTCCATTAAAATGCCGGCTGACCAGTTTGAGGATCAGGAGTGTTTTGATGTCTGTTTTGTGCCCATTAACTCTTTGTCCAATACCATGGGAAAACCATGTGTCCAAAGTCAGCCATGTGCTGGACCAGTTTCAGGAGGCCGGGCTGAAAATCAAGGCAGGGAAGTGCAAGGTGGGGGTGGCTGAGGTGACCTACCTGGGCCACAGGGTGGACAGCAGCTGCTTAAATCCAGAGCCAGCGAAAGTGGAGGCCTTCAGAGACCAGCCGGTGCCTCAGGCTAAGAAGCAGGTCCAGGCCTTCATTTGGAATGGCAGGGTCCTACCGGAGGTTTGCACCCCACATTAGGTCCATCGCAGCCCCCCTCACAGAGCCATGTTTTTAAATGTGTTATTTGTACAGAAAATGCCTGGGAAATAACAAGGCACCTGGGACCCTTCTTTAATGGGAAGATGGTTTTTGCATCATTGAACACACCTCACATGAAGCAATCCCAATCGACTCAGATTGTTTGGGCCCAAGCGGCACAGCCGCTGTACGATTAGGTCGGCCTTATAAATATTAATATACCGACAGTGCAAAAACGATTCCAACGCCTCCTCCTTTTGTTTTGCACAGAATTTCATAGCTAATATTTTAGAAGGAAAAATACCGCTAGCATGGACGTGTTCCCAGCACCCCTCGGTGCATGGCGTGGAACACCAGTGTGCCCCGGAACACAGCTTGGGACATGCGGCATTAACCATTTCTGGTACTACCTTGTGCTAAGTAATTGACTCCTGATTGCCATAGGAATAATTAGACTCAGGAGTGCCCAGCGCACAGGCTGATTGGGACAGTGCCCGAGTCCCTGAAGCAGCGAATTCACCCGCTGCCGGTGTCCCTGGCCCAGTGGGCTCCATGACTGTGTGTGTGCCAGCCAGCCTTGGCTTGCCCAGCCTGGGTGCGCTGGCCAGGGCAGCCGTGCAGAGCAGTGTGGAGAACTGGTTTCCACCTTCCGGAGCGCAGGGCAGGGCAGTGACTGGGGCTTGGGCTGCGCATCCAGGAGCCGCACGGAGCAGGCCGGGAGGCCCGGCTAGTTGGGAATAAGGAGACAATACCTGAAATGGGGCTCAAGCAAATCCCTGTCCCTGCAGGGGGCGTCCCAGCCCTGCCCCCCCGCAGGCAGACGTGGCCCTCGCTGCCCAGAACAGCCGGGGATCAGGGGACAGGGACACAGAATAGAACAGACTGGTCAGCACCCCCCGCCCTGTGCCCCGGCCCCCCCCCGCCCCGACCCCCCCGGCCCCCCCACCCTGTGCCCCGGCCCCCCCCCGCCCCGACTCCCCCGGCACCCCCACCCTGTGCCCCGGACCCACCCCGTCCCGACCCCCCCGGCACCCCCCCACCCTGTGCCCCGGACCCCCCCCCCCCGTCCCGACCCCCCCGGTACCCCCCGCCCCGACCCCCCCGGCACACCCCGCCCTGTGCCCCGGAGCCCCCCCACCCCGACCCCCCGGGCACCCCACCGCGCTCCCCTTTACTTTCCCTGCGTCGTGCCAAGCGGGGCGGACTCGGCAGGGGCTCCGCGGCGCCCCGGCCCCTGAGCCCTGCACCCCACGTGCCAGGGAAACCTGGAGGTCCCCTGTGCTGCCCCATGGGGCGCTCCAGCGAGGGGGGGCGGGGGGCAGGGCCCGCTCTGCTCCCTCAGTCTGCCCCGGCCCCTCAGGCTGTGCGGGGGGGTGGGCAGTGGATCCGCGCGCGCCGCCACGCTCCGTGCCTCAGTTTCCCTCCTGCAGGACGGGGAGCGCGGCCCCGCCGGGGGGTGGGTTCAATCCTGCCGCGGAGGGGGCACCCGGACTTCAAACTCCCTCCAGCTCACCTGAAACCCCCAGGGCGCAGCCCTTCCCCCCCGCTGGTCCCCCCACCCGCGGCCCTGCCGACGGGAGGGGTGGCGGGGCGCACCTGCCGCTGGCGGAACAGGCCCGGGCTGTCCCCCTCCCCGTGCGAGGCGAATCAAAGGGATGTTTCTGCCTCCGTCCATCAGATAAAGGCCCCTCACCTGCGCGCTGCGGCCCTGACCCAACCGGCTTCGCCTGCCAAGGGCTGGGGCGGGGGGGGCGGCTCAGATTTCAGCCCCCTGGGACCCCCTGTCCGGAGCCCGAGAGCGAAGCCCCCCGTGGGGTGGGCGCTGCCAGGGCCCCTCCCCGCCCGGACCCCCTTTGCTCCTGGCCGTGCCCAGGACTTCTGCTGGGGGGTGGCAGGTCGGTCCTTGCCCCCCGCCCCTGCTCCCCTGCTCGGGGTCCGGCTGAACCGCAGGCAGGGGAGCCCCGAAAGGCGGGGTGGGGGGCGCGGGGGGCCCTGCAGTTTGGCTCCGACGGGAGCGGCCCCCCGGTAACGGGCAGGTGAAGGCAGGCGGGGACCCGGCGGGGGGAGGCGCTAGCCAGGGCTTGGGGGGCGCTAGACGGGCCGAGCCCGGGGGCTCGCTGGGGCTCGGACCGCTCTTTCCACGCGGCACGGGCCGCGCTCCGGGCCCCCCGGGGGACCGGAGATTCCCTCCCGCGCAGGGAGCCCCCAGGCAGGGCCCGGCATCCTACCGCTCGGTGAGCCGGACCGCCGGGGGCTGCCCCGCCTGTGGCAGGGCTCTCGGGGCGGGCTGGGCAGGGCTGGGACGGCCCCACGGGGCACAGCGCTCACCCCAGCCCGGGCTCCTGCCCCACAGCTTCCCGGAGCGCTCCGGGCGCTGGCCGAGAGGGCTCCCAGGGCAGGCCGGAGACCTTGACTGGCCGCGGGAGCCGGCAGCCGGGCTACTCCCGCTCCGCTTCGCCTCCCGTGTGAACGCTCTGCGGGGCGCCGGTGTCACCTCGGCTGGGGAGCCTGGGCCGGGGCTGGCCGCAGGGCAGGGGCCCAGGGTGGGTGAGCGCAGCGCACGGAAAGGCGTCCCCCGCCCCCGGCTGGGAACCGGAGTCGGAGCGTCCTCACTGCCCGGGGCGCTGCCCTGGGCCCTGCGGGAGGGAGCTGGGGCCGGAGGGCCGCTCCCATCGGGGTCCTGTACCCCCCGCTCCTGCCTGGGCCCTGGCTGGGCGGTCTGGCCCGGGGGCCGCTCTACCCCGGCAGCGTCCGGGGCTTGACAGCGCCCCGCTCTGCCCCGTTCCCCCCTCTCTCGGGCTAGCCCCAGGCGGCTGGGGGCGGGGGCGGCCTGCTGGGGGGCAGGGCAGTTTCGGGTCAGTGCCCGGGGGGATGGGGGTCTCGGAGAGGGGTCGCCTCGCAAGGCCCCAGCTTGGCGGCGCCCTGCACGGCTCGGCCCGGCCCCGCCCGGCTCCGCAGAGCGGCGGGCCCGGGAGACCTCACTGGGCGGAACACCCCAGGGCTGGGCACAGCTCGGCTGGGCTGCGCGCTGTGGGGGCTGCAGGGCAGTGGGACGGGGCACCGCTCTGCTCCGCTGGGCGCTCCAGGGGGCACCGCTCTGCCCGGCTGGGCGCTCCCGGGGTCACCGCTCTGCCCGGCTGGGCGCTCCGGGGGCACCGCTCTGCGCTCCGGGGGGCACCGCTCTGCTCCGCTGGGCGCTCCAGGGGGCACCGCTCTGCCCGGCTGGGCGCTCCGGGGGCACCGCTCTGCGCTCCGGGGGGCATCGCTCTGCCCGGCTGGGCGCTCCGGGGGGCATCGCTCTGCCCGGGGCTGTGGCTGCCCGCGGCCGCTCCGCAGCGCCGCGCTCCCGGGATTGGCGCTCGCCTCCCACCCCGCCCCGTCCCCCCGGCTCCGGTTTCCTTGGCGGAGGCAGCGCCCGCAGCCCGGTCCCTCCTCCTCCCGCGCCGCCTGCGCCGCCCGAGCTGCCCCAGCCCCCGGGCCCGGCCCCGGCCCCGCGCCGCCCCCCGCTCCAGCCCCGCGCCGCGGCCGCAGCCGGCTGCGCTCCCCCGCGCCCGCCGCGCCAGGATGCTCCCCGCGTCCCGCGCCCAGCTCGGGCTCTTCTTCGTGCTGCTCTGCCCCGCCAACATCATCGGGCTGTGGTGGTGAGTAGCGGCCGGGCCGGGCGGCGCTCCCGTCCGCCCCCGAGCGAGCCCGGCTGCCGCCTTCTCCCGCAGCGCGCCGGGGTCGCTCCGGAGTCAGCCCCGCTGGAGCCCAGGGCCGAGGCGGCGCTGCGCGGGGTCACCGGGAGGCTGGGGAGGGCCCGGGCTCCGGCCGTGCCAGTGGGGGGGGGGGGGCGCAGCCCTCTGCAGAGTCCGGCTGGGGCGCAGCGGGGGCGCGATTCGCGCCTTGCCCCCGGCCCCGGCTGGCGCACGCCCGGGGAGGGAGTTAAAGCGGGTGACCCGGTCCGGGCGGACCCTCTCCGCCGTCGCCCAGCTCAGGAGCGCGACGGAGTGACGGGGCAGCGCTGGAGTTGGGGTTCCGCTTCTCGGGGTGTTACTCCGGGTTCGCCCGGCTCCTGGGGGAGATACTCCGGGTTTACACAGGTCCTGGGGGAGTTACTCCGGCTTTGCACAAGTCCTGGGGGTGCTACTCCGGGTTCACCCGGGTCCTGGGGGAGATAATCCGTGTATGCACAGGTTCTAGGGGAGTTACTCTGGGTTTGCCTGGGCCCTGGGGGAGTTACTCCGGCTATGCACAGGTCCTGGGGGTGCTACTCCGGGTTCACCCGGCTTCTGGGGGAGATAGTCCGGGTTTACACAGGTCCTGGGGGTGTTACTCCGGCTTTGCACAAGTCCTGGTGGAGATACTCCGGGTTCACCCGGGTCCTGGGGGTGTTACTCCGGATTTACACAGGTCTTGGGGGCGTTACTCCGGCTTTGCACAGGTCCTGGGGGAGATACTCCGTGTATGCACAGGTTCTAAGGGAGTTACTCTGGGTTTGCCTGGGCCCTGGGGGAGTTACTCCGGCTTTGCACAGGTCTTGGGGGAGGGAGATACTGCGGGTTTACACCGCTACAGCTGGGGTCAGCCCCAGGCAGAGTCCCTCTTGGGAGCCAGGGAGCCTTTCCCCTCACGTGTCCGCTCTAATTAAGAGAGGGGCTCCCCCAGTACTGGTGCCGGCTGCGGCGGGCCGGGCCGGGCCGGGCGGGGGACTCCCGAGCGCAGCCGGCCGGCTTGGAGGCCCGGGGATCTGTCCAGACATGACGGGTTGAAGTGGGGGACGAATCCTGCCGGGGTTGCAGCTCCCGCGCCCCCAGCTCGCCGCGGCAGCCTCGGCCCCGGGCCCGGCCGGGCCAGGAGCAGGGCCGAGGCGATCGCCCGGCCGTAGGCTGCGGGCATTTCAGTAGGACCTACTGTATTGCGCGCCGGCGACCGAGGCGCTGCGGCTGCGGCTGCGGCTGCGCTGGAATGTGGCCCCGAGGTGGTAGGGCAGAGACTCCGCCAGCCGCTCCCAGGTGTGCGAGGGAAACCTCCCCCCTCCCGGGCCGAGCGACACCTCCCCTCCTGCCGCTAGCCAGCCTCCTGCTCGGCTCGGGCGCACCGCCCGCGGACTAGCCAGGCTGCCCTCAGCAAAGCGCCGGGGGCGAGGGAGGGCGCCCGCTGGTGCAGCCCGCTCTGGGGAGGAGCAGCGGCCAGGGATGGCGCCCGCTGGTGCAGCCAGCTCTGGGGAGGAGCAGCAGCATCCAACAGTGCCAGCCAGCGTGGAAGGGTGGATGGATTCTGCCCACGCCCTAACCTGTGGAAGGGTATAGCAGGCAGAGGGCCGGACAGGCTGGTCACACCCAGGGGAGGGGCCATGCAATGGGGGCACCCAGGTGGAATTAGGCCAGGTCACCAGGCGTAGCCCCCCCGCCCCCAGAAAGCGCCACAGGGTCTGACCTGGGGGCTGGACTTGGTAACCCCCGTGAGGTCCTGTCCAGTTCCATGGTCCAGACTTTGCGTCTCCCCAAAGATGGCCAGTGGCACTGTGGGTGCCCGTGTGGCGTGGGTTGGCAGCACCCGCGTGGGGGTAGGGCAGTGGCATTTCTCTGGTGGTCTAAAAAGATCTCAATTGTAACAAGGAATCCGGCTGCATACGCTGCGGCCCAGGCGCCCGCTCTGCCTGACCCCAGAGAGCTGAGCCCTGGACGGATCCCCAGGGCAGGAATACAACAGCCGGACCAGATGCTACAGTCAAGCAGGCTGGGTCAGAGCCTCAGCTGGCCACACCCGCCTCCCCTGGGTACCTGGCCCCCTTCGGCCCACGCCCGGCTCAGGCACAGTGACAGGAGTGCTTCTCATGCCACTCGGCCTGTGCTGAGTCCTAGGCCAGGGACCCGCTGCAGCCTCCCAGCTACGCTGTCCCTCGCCCAGCAGCGGCTGCTGGGGGCCGTCCCTGCCGTGGCTCTGGGCTGAGGCTGGGGGAGCCTAGGAGCTCAGAGGAGCTTTCTCCCCTGTCTCCCTGCCCAGCCAGCTGTGTGTTTCCAAAGGCAGGTTGTGCACTGGGGTGCTCCCCAGCAGTCACCCCCCTACCCCTACACTCCAGCTGGCACCGAGAAGTCAGTGGCAGTGGGACACTTCACAGTCCCGGGAGGTAATATGGGAGGTTGTCCCTGACACAGCTGAGAGAGCAAATCAGGGCAAATTGCTCAGGGAGAGGGCTACTGACAGCCCCAGGCTGGGGGTCCTCCCCATAAGACACCAAGCCGTCACACAGAGCACCTCCACTGCTACTTTGGCCAGCCAGACGGGACACCAGCAACTCCCTCCGACACTCCAGCTTCCCTTGGGCTGCAGACCGTCCCCTCCTCAGGCAGGGCAGAGGTTATGGACACCAACCTCACCAGATCCAAACAGGTTCTTCCAGCCCCAGAGAACCAGCCACTTTCCCAGGTCGGTGTACACCTCAAGTCTCACCTCAAAGAGCACACAGGGCCAGGCCTTCAGCATCTAGCACCTAAAGGGTTATAAATAAAAAGAAAGAGCAGGGTGAGTACAATTGTTAAAGTGATCGAATGCCGTACACCCGCCTCAAAGTTCTTGGTGCTGGCTGCAGCAGATGGAATAAGCTGCTGCCTCAAAAGTCTTCTGGGCTGAGATGCTCCTGCAGTGGTGAGCTGGACTGAAGACAAAGCTGGAGGAGCCTCAGGGCCCCTTTGTCCCCGTGCCCATGTGGAGGGAATCCCATTGTTCTCCCTGGGTGGGACTGAGATGGAGCCCGTCAGACGAGCGGGTCACCTGTCCATGTCCTTTTTTGGGCACTCTGCCATTGCCTGTCTGCTGGGCTACACATCCACAGCCCAACTTCTCAGACGTGGATTGGAACCAGTTACGGCTTTACCTGCCTAGGAACCCTTTCACAACGGGTCGCCGTGTCTCCTACCGCGGTCGTCCAGAGACTAGCCTGTCAACCACAAGTGCAGCGCCAGCACCGATCCCTCCACATGTAAAAGGGATACAAACGTTAAAAGCAGCATCGAGAGCTTCAGCGACCCACAGCCGCCTCGCTTGGCCCAAACCTCGGACAGTGGTTGAAATAGTGATTTGCACGTTCGTTTAAAAATCCAGTAGTGTCACCGGGGGCAAGTTCAGGCTTTGGCCGAGCAGAGCCCAAGCTAACAGCGTTGGTGTTCCTCTCTCTTGGCTCAGTTTGGTCACTCGGCTGATTGGCAGAGCTTTGGGTAGGGGGGGGAGGCAGCATGGTCCAGTGGGTAGAGCCACAGACTAGCCTGTGACCCATTTCTGCTTCTGCCCCGGACCAGCATGGGCCAGAGCCCTGCTCTGTGTCTCTGTTGATGTGTTTGTGCTGCACCAAGCGAAGAGGCTATGGGTTCAGCTGCAGTGATTCACCTGGGGCCAGGACATTCCCTCCACTGCCAGCACCTGCCCCCCTGCCCCTGGCTGATTCTGGGGCTGCTGGCACACAGCGGGGAAAAGGACGCTGGCTTTTCCAAAGAAGCGTCACCCTTCCCTGCGCAGGCTGGGGCCCGCTCGCCCACGCGGAGGCCAGGCCTGCACGCCGGGGGAAGCTGGAATTAAGGTTCGCAGTTCAGCTATGCTAATTACAGAGCTGGAGTCGAGGGGCCGTGGTTCAGGCTTCTGCACCGTCTCCGCTGATGGAGGTAGAGGAGAGGGGGCGCTTCCAAGGAGGAGCAGAAGTACCTGCGAGTGTGAGTTAGTGCGTCCCAGCCATGGGCGTCAAATCCACTGTGGCAGCATCTGTCTTCTCCAAAGGGCAGATGGGGTCTGATTCGGGCAGCAGACACGTGCTGCCCTTCCAGCTGCCCCCACTCCCCCGTCACATCCCCTGCAACACTTGCCTGCAGAGAAGAGTTTGTGTCTCTGATCTCACCGGCACGACAGCCCATGCGCTGCTTTCCCGGGTGCAGGGCTTTGGGCAGCAGAGACTTGTAGAACACTAGAACTGGAAGGGACCTTGAGAGCTCACCGAGTCCAACCCTGACCCTCACGGCAGGGCGAAGCACCATCCAGACCATCCCTGACAGGTGTCTCTCTAACCTGCTCTTAAATAGCTCCAGCGATGAAGATCCCACAACCTCCCCAGGCAATTTATTCCAGTGTTTCACCACCCTGACAGGTAGGAACTTTTGCCTAATGTCCAACCCAAACCTCCCTGGCTGCACTTTCAGCCCAATGCTCCTTGTCCCACTCTTCAGGGACTGAGAACATTTTTCTCTCCCTTGCAACACCCTTTTAGGTGCTTGACAGCTGCTATCACGTCCCCTCTGTCTTCTCTCTTCCAGACTAAACAAGCCCAGGTCTGATCTTCTCTCGCTGCTCGTGGTCTCCAGACCTTTCAGCCTTCTTGTTGCTCTTCTCTGGACCCTCTTCAAATCTCCCCTGAAACGCGGTGCCCAGAACTGGAGCCAAGGCTCTACTTGAGACCTAGTCAGCGCAGCGTGCGGTGGAAGGGAGAATGACCTCTCGGGTCTCGCTCGCAGCGCTCTGGTTCACGTGCCCCAGAATGCGGTTTGCTTTTTTTGCAGCAGCGTCGCCCCGGTGCCTGCTCTTCTGTGGGCCTCTCTGACCCCCAGATCCTTTCCTGCAGTGCTCCTGCCTAGGCAGTCGCTGCCGATTCTACCTGCGTGCAATGATTGTTCCTGCCTCTGCTGGGGGCGATTCCCTCTGGTTAACTCAGCCGCACTGGACCTGGGGCTCGGGGCAGCGGGTGTGGGGGAAAGGCTCTGTTTCTCACCCGGCTGGGAGGGAGCCATGTGCCCCTGGGCTGTGCAGGTCTCAGGGAGGTCAGGCAGGAGGGAGTTCATTCCAGGTGTGGGAGACAGGTGGGGCTGGGCTGCCACTACTAATCTCAGGTAGTAACTCCAGGCAGCGAACACAGCAGCAAACCCTCCACCCTGCGTAACTCCTCTGCCTTTGCGCCTGGTCGGGGCCTTCTCTCAAAGGCACGTTCACCGACTCGCCTCCCCCATGGCCACAGGCACCCGGGTCTCCCCCAGGCCGCGGCACCTTTGTTTCCCCTGCGGATGTTCCCCGCCCACCTCTCTTCTTGGACCCACACACAGACGCTCCCTCGGCCTCACTGATGCGCCCCATGCAGACAGACAGACACCGGCACCCGCAGCAAAGGTGCCATGCTCTGTTAAGGCTGCCCCAGGGGCTGGGGCCAAGCGCTCCTCTTTACATGAGGACAAATGGGGAGCAGGTGGACGTCCAGCAGCAGCAAACCCTCTGCCCCCTGCTTCAGGTCACTCCTCACTGAGCAGCATTTTCACCTCCCGCTGCTCTCGCCCTGGGGGCGAAGCTTGGTGGGAACTGTGATTGGGAGGCTAGGGAGAGAAGGACCCTCCCCAGGGCTGCAGGAAAGTCTTGCGAGCTGCGTTCGCACAGCTCTGATACGAGCAGTTCTGTGCCCAGGCTGCGATCAGGCCTTGTTGGACAGGTGCTGGGATGATAGCTGGGGTCTGCAGCAGGCTGGCTGTGGTATAGTGTGTGGGTAAGAAAGCTGCTTGTTAGCAGGAATCGTAGAATCTTGGAACACTGGAACTGGAAGGGACCTTGGGAAGTCAAGTCCAGCCCCCTGCCCTCATGGCAGGACCAACCACCATCTACACAATCCCCGATAGGTGTCTGTCTAACCTGCTCTTAAATATCTCCAGCGACGGAGATCCCACAACCTCCCCAGGCAATTTATTCCAGTGTTTAACCACCCTCACAGGTAGGAAGTTTTTCCTAATGTCCAAACCAAACCTCCCTGGCTGCCGTTTAAGCCCATTGCTCCTTGTCCTGTCCTCAGAGGCCAAGGGGAGCAATTTTTCTCCCTCCTCCTGGTAACCCTCTTTGAGATGCGTGAAAACCACTGTCATGTCCCCGCTCAGTCTTTTTTTTTCTAAACTAAACAAGCCTGGTTCTTCCAGGCGTCCCTCAGAGCTCGTGTTCTCTGAGGTTTCGTCATTCCTGCTGCTCTTCTCTGGGCCTTCTCCAATTTCTCCCCATCTTGCCAGAAATGTGGTGCCCAGAACTGGACCACATTACAATGCTCCAGTTGAGGCCTATCGAGCGCGGAGCAGAGCGGAAGAATGACTTCACACGTCTTGCTCGCAACACGCTTATTAATGCCTCCCAGAATCATGTTTGCTGTTTTTTTTTCTTGCAACAGCGTCACACTGTTGACTCACACTCAGCTTGTTGTCCGCTGTGACCCGAAGATCCCCTTCTGCAAAGCTCCTTCCCAGGCAGCCCCTTCCTGTCTTGTATGTGTGAAACTGACTGTCCCTCCCGGAGTGCAGGACTTAACATTTGTCCTTATTAAATTTCATCCCATTTACCTCAGGCTGCTTCTTCAGTTTGTCCAGATCACTTTGAATTCTGACAGTTGCAAACCCTCCCAGCTCGGTACCATCTGCAAACTTAACAAGCACAGTCTCTGTGCTGGTATCTAAACGGTTGATGAGGACATTGAATAGAATCAGTCCCAAACCAGATCCCTGTGGAACCCCCCTTGTTATGTCCTCCCAGCGTGACTGCGAACCACACTCTGGAAGTTAATCTGGCCTCCACTGAGCTTTGAAGTGTTGTGATTCGCTCTGGGTGTGACGTGCAGCAGGGTCTTGAGACTAGAAGGTGACCCTGCGTGACCAAAGGTGACCTTTGTGTCTTCAGAAGGGGCAGAGTTAAGGTTATACTCAGCAACGTCAGCCTTCCCTCTCTTCTGTCCTGATGTATGTTGCCTTAGCATCATGTGGGTGTGTTCTGCCTGCCTGTGGCCCGGACATTGCTCGGTGAATGCTTTACTAGCTCCTTTCCCAGGGTGCCAGGCCCCTTGGGCTTATCTACTTTACCTGCTAACCTGTCTCAGCCGGGGCTACTTTCAACTCGCCAGACCTCTGGGCGGTACAGCAGCTCACCCTGGCTGCCTGGGGACCCTGCTGGGCGAGCATGGGAGTGTTAGACCATTGGGAGATAGATGTCCCTGACTTGGCAGTGCCCCACAGTGGTCTTGCTTCCCGATTGGCACTGATGGCTTGTGAAAGCCCTGACCAGCTGGACTCAGCGCAGCCAAGGCACTGCTTTCATTATTTGTATTCTGGTGGATCCTGGAGCCCCCTCCCACTGCCGCCGTGCTGGGGGCTGCCTGGATGCACATGGACACGCTGGGTCCCAGAGAGCTTCTGGCTGAGACAGCAACAGGTAGGGGAGAAAGGCAGAGCTCCTCCCTGGGGCAACGGAGTCCCTGACAACGGCAGGGCCACAGGCAGATGGACGGCTGCTGTGTCCTTCCCCTGCCTTTGCCGCCTGCCCATCCTCTCTCTGGCACATGCAGGGCAGGGGCATAGATGCATGAGCCCTGTTAACCTTGTCAGAGCATCAATGCCTTTGCACAAAAGCCTCCCAGAGGGGGACGTGGTTGTCACATGTGGGGAAGGCTCCTGGCCTGCGCCCGGCAGCTCTCTTGGCCTGAGCAGACACCCCTTCACCCCACCCAGGAGGTGCATAAGTGTATTGCGGGGGGTGTTTGTGCTGGTATATACCTGTTCTCACACTAGCAGGGGACCTCATTCCTGCCGGTCCACTGCTATCATCAAATCCACAGGCCTGATACCCCGGTGAGGGGCAACAATGGAAACCTGGATGAGGATCGACCACCTTGGAGACCTGGCAACAAACCGGCAGGGAAATTCCTTCCGGTGGCAGAGCAGAGGGGAGGAGGTGGTGAATCCCACCTTAGCTAAGGGCCTAGCTGCTCCAGGGGAAAGGAGCTCTGCCATGGCCCCACAGGGGCTCTGCCATGGGCCGTCGGGCTGAGCTCGTCTGACGTGAGCGCCGGCATTCGGCTCTGCCCTCGGCTTCGGGGGAAGCCCATGGGACTCACTGCTGTCCCAAACCAGCCCAGGTGTTTGGATTTCGTCCCCGCAGTTTCACACGGACAGGGCATGGGATCCACTTTCACTTCCCAGCTTCAGCATTTGCTGGCTGTGAGCTGTGACCTGGCTGTGCTCCACCCCAGAAGTAGCTGCATTGCAGCAGCAAGTGGAAGGGCTCCTTCAGCAATCAGTGCTCTGTAAATGACCAGTCTGGAGACACAGATGCTCTGCAAAGGCCCCAGTGGCCTGTCCAGGGCAGAGGCTGGAGGTTCTGGTCAGTGACCCAGAGATGCTGGGCTGCAGCCCGAAGCGGGAACAGCTGCAGGAGGCTCGGCAGGGCCTGGTGGAGCCGTTCCCCCACTCCTGGGGCAGCCCCCAGCCCTGCTCATTCCTGAGCGGGTTCCCTTGCCGGGGCAGGGGAAGGAGGGGCCGAGAGGCAGGGGCGTGGCGCGGCGTGTTAATTACAGGCCCCCCGGGTTTGGAGGGAACAAGCTCAGGCAGAGGCTCAGGGTCCTGGCCAAGCAGTAGCAGTTTGGCAGCATTTTTCTTGGCCTCCCCACACCCCCCTGGTAAAAACGAAAACAACTGGCTGGGTGCTGGCAAGGTCCCCGGGCGAGGGGCAAGAGCCCACGGAAATTAACTCTGCAGCAGTGGCCTCAAAGGCTGGAGGTGGGGTTGGGGGGGATGCTGGGCTCTGGTGCAGGCCTGGGGGCTTGGGAGGCCAGTGCCTCAGAAGGGACCCCAAAGCTCCCAGCTCTTGCTGGGTTGGGCCTTTCGCTTCCCGCTGCCCCAGCAGGCCAGGGTGAGTGGCAGTTCAGAGTTTGATCCCGCAGTCCTCGGGCTTCCCCGTCCTCGGGCGAAGAGCACAAAGAGTCCTCTCTTAACAAAAGTGCTCAGCCGCCAAGCCTCCGGAGCCCTGCCAGTCCCAAGGGCCTGGCCCCTCTGCTGCCCACCCTCCCCTCAGCTCACGCCAGCCCTCGCAGGGCTCTGCAGCCCTGGCAGCCAAGACTCTCAGAGACCGGAGTGGGCCAGGGAGGGCTGAGAAGGAGCAGGGGTCTGGCCAGCACAGAGCTAGGGGCTGGGGGTCACAGTCCAGGCTCAGAAGCTGCAGGGTGACAGCAGTACACAATACGCAGCCTTGGGGGGCATCGCGCCCCCTCTTTGTGCCGCAGTTTCCCAGCTGGGAGCTGGGGGTGCCAGGCCCTTGCTTCACGGTGGGGAAGGGGGGCGCTGTGAGAGAGGCTGAGGGTGCTTGGGGAGGGCAGCGTTCTGCTGCATGCGTGGTGGGGGGATCTCACTCGTGTGTACCTGCTCCTGGGCTGTGCAGAATCAGACCAGCGCTACTGTGGGTCATAGGCTGGTGTACCGGACTGGGAGCCGCAGGAGAATCTGGTACAAATGTCCAGCCCTCAGTGCCAACTGCCCAAGGACTATCCTACCACCCTCTTCAGGCCAGGCACCCACTGGAGCAGTCGAAGTTAATCACACCTCACTTCCTGTGCTTCCCGGGATTGCTTATTCCCCTTTCTATAGATGGGGGCTGGGTTTGCCCTTTTCCAGTTTTCTGGGGACTCTCCCTGACTTCCAGGACTTCTCAAAGCGAAAGGCTCAGATACCTCCTCTGTCAGCTCCTGGAGCGTCCCGGGCTGCATTTCCTCAGGCCCTGGCGACTCGCAGACACTGAACTTTTCTAAGGAATTTTTAACTTTTTCTTTCTTTCTTTTATCCTCTAAACCTCCCCCCCAGCCCACTAGCATCCGCCCACTGCTGCATCCGACGTCTCGCTGAAGCGGGGAGGGGAGCCTCAGCGGTTTGAGCATTGGCCTGCTAACCCCAGGGTGTGAGCTCAGCCCTTGAGGGGGCCATTTAAAAAAAAATAATCTGTCTGGGCTGGTGGTAGGACCTGCTGGGAGTGCCGGGGACAGGACTCGCTGACCTCTGAAGGTCCCTCCCAGCTCTGGGAGGTAGATACGTATCCCCAAACAAAGAAGTCATAAAGCATTTCTGCATTTCCTGATATGGTTTCTCCTTCCTCACAGAGCAGTGGGCCTCCCCTGTCCTTGTTCTTCCTCTTGCTTCTACTACATTTATAGAATCTCCTCTTATTACCCTTTATGTCTCTAGCTCTGGGATTCCCAACCTGTGGGTCGGGACCCAGACATATGTAGTACCCAGAGGCACTGAGCCCTCATCTGGGGTGAGTAAGTCTCTGCTCTACAGCAGTGGCTGAGAGCCAGCCAGCCTTCGCCTCAGGTGGTAGAGTGCAGGGCTTTAGACCCTATGCTCGCAGGCTGTATCCCTGGGGCTGGCATCCCACATCTGTTGGTGTTACACATTGGTCACCATTAGATTTTTCTAAGGCTGGGCAGCTCTGAGCCATGTGGCTCTTTAAGGAGCCATTTGCTGCTGCCGCTGACTTTTCCCAGTCCCTGCCCTGCCGCGCTGACGTGGAACTCAGTTGGTTTAACAGCCGGCAGGATGGATCCGGCCATGAAACCAATTAAATTGAGTCCCACTATTTCAGCGTGGCAGGGGCTGTATGCAGGGGAAGGGAGAAGGAGGGCGGTGGGAAGCCAAGCAGAGGAGGTGGTGGTGGCGGCTGCCCAGCAAAGGAGCAGCAGGGGGCAGGAGCGGCCCTCATGCGAGGTACATGTGGGGTGCAATTTGGGGCGGCGCGTGGGTGGGGGGGCAGATCAAGATTTAAAAAAAAATTTCCCAGGGGAGAAACCCTCCCGCCGGTTTGGAATTGCCTCGGGTCACAAAGTCTTACTGAATTCTCAAAATGGGGCGCCATCTGGAAAAGGTTGGGGGCTGCTGCCTAGCTAGTTGGGCTCATTTTGTGCCTTTGCCTTGCTAATCTTGTCCCTGCCTAACTCTAGTGTTTGCTTCTATTCATCCTTTGAAATGTGCCCTAGTTTCTACTCTTTACAGGACTCTGTCTTGGTTCTGACATCATGCAAGATCGCCTGGTTAAGCCGAGGCGGCCTTTTGCCGTACGTTCCTACGCAGCGGTACAGCTGCTTGGGGGCCCTTAATAATGTCCCTCTGAGAAACTGCCAACTCTCTTCAGTTGCTTTTCCTCTTAGTCTTGCTTCCCATGGGACCTCACCTGCCGGCTCTCTGAGTTTACCCACATCTGCCTTCCTGAAATCCATTGTCTCTATTTTGAGGTTCTCCCTCCCACCACTCCTTAGACTCATGAGCTCTATGTTTCATGACAAAAAAGCAGTCAAGTAGCACTTTAAAGACTAACAAAATAATTTATTAGGTGATGAGCTTTTGTGGGACAGACCCACTTCTTCAGATCAGAGCCAGACCAGAACAGACCCAATATTTAAGGCACAGAGAACCAAAAACAGTAATCAAGGTGGACAAATCAGAAAAAAAAGTATCAAGGTGAGCAAATCAGAGAGCAGAGGGGCGGGAGGGGGAGTCATGAATTAGATTAAGCCAAGTATGCAAAAGATCCCCTATAATGACCCAGGACATTCGCATCCCAGTTCAAAGCACGTGTTAATGTGTCGAATTTGAATATAAAAGAGAGTTCAGCAGCCTCTTTCCAAAGTAGTGTGAAAATTCCTCTTCAGTAAGATGCAGACTCTTAAGTCATTAACAGAATGGCCCACTCCATTAAAATGTTGGCTGACTGGTTTGTGGATCAGGAGTGTTTTGATGTCTGTTTTGTGCCCATTAACTCTTTGTCTGAGAGAGTTAGAAGTCTGTCCAATATACAAAGCATCTGGGCATTGTTGGCACATGATGGCATCTGTGATGTTAGCTGAGGAACATAAGAATGTGCCCATGATTCTGTGACTAACCTGGTTAGGTCCAGTGATGGAAATCCCCAGAATAGATATGTGGACAGAGCTGGCAGCGGGCTGTTTCATGGTCACTGTCTCCTGGGCTGCCTTCCACTGTCAGATTCTCAATCAGTTCCTCCCAATTTGTTAAAATCAGATCTACAACCGGCTTCCCCGCACTAGCTTTTTCCACCTTTTGAAATTAAAATTGTCTTCAGTGCAGTCCAAGAACCTATTGGGTAAGCTGTGCCTTGCTGTCTGGATAGTTAAAGTTCCCCATTAAAACCAAATCCCGCACTTTGGGTCATTTTGTTAGTTGCTTAGAAAAAACTTCATCACCTCTTCTACCTGCATAGGCCGCCTGTAGGCATGAGATTACCCTCGGTTTTTACCCTTTATAACCTAACCCAAAGGCTCTCAATGCATCTCTCTCCTGCATCTAGCTCCACCTCAGTCCAGGTGTGCACATTGTTGATACATAAGGCAACACTTCCTCCCTGTTTACCTTGCCTCTCCTTCCTGAACAAGTTAAAAATTACTTAGAAAAGTTAGATGTCTGCAAGTCACCAGGGCCTGATGAAATGCATCCTTCAGTACTCAAGGAGCTGATAGAGGAGGTATCGGAGCTGTTAGCGATCATCTTTCAAAAGTTCCGGAAGTTGGGAGAGATTCCAGAAGACTGGAAAAGAGCAAATATGGTGCCCAGCTATAACAAGGGGAATAAGCGCAACCCAGAAATTACAGCCCAGTCAGTTTAACTTCTGTGCCAGGAAAGATAATGGAGCAAGTAATTAAGGAATTCATTTGCAAACATTTGGAAGAAAATAAGATGATAGGTAACAGCCAGCATGGATTTGTAAAGAACAAATCCTGCCAGACCAATCTGATAGGTTTTTTTCCCACTGGATAACAAGTCATGTGGATAAGAGAGAAGCGGTGGATGTGGTATACCTGCCTTTAGTAAGGCATTAGACATGGTCTCGCATGATCTTCTTATCAATACACTGGACAAATACAATTTAGAGGGGGCCACTATCAGATGGGTGCATAACTGGCCAGATGAATGTTCTCAGAGAGTGGTTATTAATGGTTCTCAGTCCTGCTGGAAGGGCATAACAAGTGGGCTTCCACGAGGGTCTGTTTTGGGACCGGTTCTATTCAATATCTTCATCAATGATTTAGATACAGGCACATAGAGTATGCTTATTGAGTTTGCAGACGATCCCAAGCTGGGAGGTGTTGCAGGAGCTTTGGAGGATAGACTCATAATTCAAAATGATCTGGACAGATTGCAGAAGTGGTCTGAGGTAAACAGGATGAGGTTTCATAAGGACAAATGCGAAGTGCTCCACTTGGAAAGGAACAATCAGCTTCATACATACAGAATAGGCAGTGACTGTCTCGGAAGGAGCACTGCAGAAAGGGGTTTAGGGGTCAGAGTGGACCACGAGCTGAATATGAGTCAACGGTGTGATGCTGTTGCAAGAAAAAAGCAAATGTGATTCTGGGGTGTATTAACAGGAGTGTGGTGAGCAAGACAGGACAAGTCATTCTTTGGCTCTACTCAGCGCTCATTAGGCCTCAATTGGAGTATTGTGTCCAGTTCTGGGCCCCACATTTCAAGAGGGATGGGGAGAAATTGGAGAAGGTCCAGAGAAGAGCAGCAGGAATGATGAAACCTCTAGAGAGCACAAGCTCTGAGGGACGACTGGAAGAACCGGGCTTGTTTAGCTTAGAAAGAAGACAGAGAAGATACATGATAAAGGTTGCCAAGTCCCTAAAAGAATGTTACGAGGAGAAGGAACAATTGTTCTCCCTGGCCTCTGAGGACAGGACTAGGAGCAACGGGCTTAAACTGCAGCCAGGGACGTTTAAGTTGGACATTAGGAAAAAGTTCCTCCCTGTCAGGGTGGTGGAACACTGGAATAAGTTGCCTGGGGAGGTTGTGGGATCTCCGTCGCTGGAGATATTTAAAAGCAGGTTTGACAGACGCCTGTCAGGGATGTTCTCGAGGGTGCTCAGCCCTGTCGGGAGGGCAGGGGACTGGACTCCATGATCTCTCTAGGTCCCTTCCAGTTCTAGGGTTCTCTGATCCTGTGATTCTTGGCTCTTGGCCTGAGCCCAGGTCTGTTCAGCTCTGCTGAAGGGCAGCTCCACACTCCAGCCCGGAGGCGGCCTGGCTGGTTTGCGGCATGCGTTGGGGTCATGGATCCCGCGCGAGGGGGGCGCTGCCTTCGGGACGTGGAGGAGTGAGGGACGGCCACATGTTGATCACAACCCGCGCCCCCAGGGGACACAGAGTGTTCTGGCCTCTCTTGCACGGGGTGGGGCCAGGCCCCAGGTTCCCTGCTAGGCTCACAGCTGGCAGTCTTGTGGCCAGGGAAGTTAGGGCCTCTGCCCTCCAGCACTGGAAGGGGGCATTCCCCATCCAGCCCCACAGGTGACCCAGACCCAAGTTTTCCTTAGCAGCCCCCCGCACAGCATTCCCCCTGGTAAGACAGGCTGCAGCCGACAGCCCCCCAGCTCTTGTCCTGTCCCTTCCTCACTGCTCCCATGGGAGCCCAGACCTGCCCTTTGCTCCAACCCTCACCCCCAAATCCTGCATCACAATGGGACCTCCAGCCAGGTGCTCCCTGGCCCTGTCGCACTGCTCCTCCACCCACCACCTCTGGGCCACCCCCAAGCCCTCCCAGGGCCGCAGGCCTGGGTCAGGGCACCCGTCCAGTCTTGGGCCCTGCAGACCAGTGAGCTGGTGTTAGCAGCCCTGCAGTCACCTGCTTCCTCCCAGGCTCATGTGTCTGAGGACTACATCCCCCCGAAGGCCCTTTCTCAGGGCCAGGCTCAGCCTGACCCTGGGCTCCCTGCAAGGGTCCTGCCGACACCAGAGGGGCAGGGGCAGATGTCAGGCTAAACCCAGCCTGCGAATCGGAGAGGCCCATGGCCCTGCGGTTGTTCGCCCAAGCGTGTGGGCATGAGTCTTCAGCCCCAGCCTGGCCCGCGCCTTGGAGAGGGCCAGCTGGGCCCTTATTGGGGGTGAGGGGCTGGAAGAGCCCCCCGGCTGCCTTGTCTCTCTTCAAGGCTGCGGCATTGTTCCATGTGCCGATCCCTGCTGGGGGGCGGGGGCAGGGACCACTGCAGAATCCCTCCCCCTGCTCGGGGCTCCCCCAGCTGCACAGGAGGGAGGCTCCTGGGAGCTTGGCAAGCCGTGGCCAGCCCGCTGGGGGCAGCTGGGGGGCCAGAGCCCCTTGAGCCACGGCGGAGATGCTCACTGGCCATCGGCTTGGCTGTAGGGAGCCGAGGTCCCCGGGGAGGCAGCGAGACTGGAGGTGGAATAGTGTGTCAGCTACGCTGGGATGTCCTCGTCCTCTTGTGACCACCTGCCCAGGGGTATCACCAGGGGCTCTCTCGGTCTGAGAGCAGGAGCGTGCGGAGCCTGCACTGAATGGCTGGCGTGAGCGGAGAGCAGAAAGAGGGGCCAGCCGCTGGGCAGGGAGGAATGTAGGTTAGCTACACTTGGTGGCAGACGACCATAAGGGCAAATGGGCAGTTGCCACAGGGCCCCCGGGCGCGAGGGACCCCCAGGCTGCAGAACTCCACTGGCGGTAAACAATTGGCTTTGATGGAACAGAAGAAACATGTCTCGTCACTCCTGCGCTCGGTGATGCATCGTGAGCAATAACGAGCACGAACAGAGGTTAAACCGCAAGGGATGATGCTCCGTTAATATTCAACTCTATTGTGGTGTCCCAGGGCCCCACCTGCTCTTAACCTGTCTGCGTGACCCCCCAGGCCCCTCGGGGGGAAACAGGCTGGGCCGAGCTTGGCTTTGAGTGCTGTCACGTCGGCAGGCGCTCCCGAGAGTTCTCGGTGCTCCTTTCGGATGGCGCGGGTGCAGGCTGTCGGAAAGGCTCACACCACAGTGGCTGGCCCAGGAGCGTGTTAAAGGCTGCAGATGCTGCAGCTGCGGCCTGGGGATGCTCAGGTGCTACTGGCCAGTGGTGCGTGGCCGGAGAAATTGGCATCTCGCGATGCTCCCCCCTGGGAACGGAACCGTCCCAGCCCTGTGACGCACCTGCAGCTTTGCCCATGCTGGGCCTCCAGGCACAGATTGGGGAGGCCTGGGCTGGCTTACGGGGCTGCTCTCAGGCCTGGGGAGGAGGTGACAGCTGAGGGTGGGCAGCAGAGCAGCGCTGGGGGCAGGAGCAGGTGGTCGGGGGTCCCTGGCTCCATGTGGGACCCACACAGCTGCTCGGAGCAGAGCAGGCAGCGGGAGTCCCAGCTCTCTGCATCACGGAGCACCCTCTGGTCTGAGACCCCCAGAAGAGGAGGCTCAGGGATGAATCGTCCCTGAGCCGGGGCCAGAACGGCTCGCACGCACCCGGGCTGCAGCATCCCCTGATCTTGTCACCGGAGGCAGCTGCTCGGGCGTCGGGAGGCAGGCCTGGGAGCTGGGGAGGAACTTGGAGAGCGGCCAGGGGGCTTCCCGGGGCTTTATCGTGGGGCAAGGTCGCTCAGCTCTTCTCCCACAAGATAAACAGAGCACAGCCCCTGCTGCAGGCGCGCTCCCTCCCCCAGGGAGGAGACATCCCAAGAATGTGTGGCACGCTGCAGCCTGCCCTGGGCACTGCCCCCCTCCGGCAGCGCCGAGACACAGGGGAATCTGGGGCTGGGCTCAGCCGGGCCCCGATCCGCAGGGAGGTACGGGCACCCGCCCCGGAGCATTGTTGGGAGTGCCTGGACCCCCAGGCTGTGCAGCCCCCTGCAGAGATGCAGTCCTGCCCCAAAGAACTCCTGAGTTACAGGAGCTGTGCAGGCAGAGAGGGGAAACTGAGGCGCAGAGCTAGGACTTGCCCCAGGCAGAGCTGGGATGAGAACCCAGATAGCCTGGTGCATTAGCCATTGACCCAGGCTGCCACATGCAGGCCCTGCATGCTGCATTGTCTTGGCTAAGGGCTTGGCAGGCAGTGTATAGCTCTGCTGGGAGAGGCGGGGCCAAAGACAGATCCCTGTGACACTCTTGCAAATTCAGGGCATCCCCCAAGCCCTCGTACTGGTCTGTGAGCCACTCACAGAGCAGGGCCCCCTCATGCCAGGCGCCGGCTGAACCCAGAACGTGCAGGCTGGAACTGCAGGGACGCCAGAGTCACAGTCCTGAGGTAGAGCAGGATCGGGCCCTTGCCAGCTCTCCCTTCTGCAGATCAGCAGAGACACCGAGGCAGAGTCACCCTGCAGGTAAAGCCGTCCGGCTCGGGAGGGCTGGATTTGGCCCCCCCTATCTGGTGGTCTGGGAGATCCTGAAATCTTGGGGATGGCCTGTTGAGTTGGAGCTGGTCAGGCTTTTCTCATGGACCAGAGACACCAGCCACATGTGGGTCCCTCCTTGCCCTGACTGACCAGCCTGGGGTGGGGGAACCCCGGCTCCTGGTGCCGGACACTGCTGGTAGTTCTGTCACTGTCCCACAGCCGCATGGCCCACTGACAGCTAGAAACACTGAGTAACGGCTCACGCCCTGCTCATCTGCCCAGGCCAAGCAGCAGCCTCTGGGGTGGGTTACAGCAGCTGAGCTGAACAGCTATGCAGAGAGCACCCCCATCCCCTGTTCTGGCGCTGGTGTGAGCTGCACAGAGGCAGGGCCTGCCCACCAGGGTTCCTGGGGCCCGTTCTGGAGCTGAGCTGGGCTTGGGGGGCTGGTGGTCTTTCCAGCAGCCTGTGGTCTGGGCGGGGGCTGCTGAGGGACCTGGCAGGATGAGGCAGGATGGCTCCTGCCTGCTTCCTGGCAGGGGCAGCTGCTCCCTGGCTCCACCCTGTCCCATTACCTCGCTCGCCTTGGGGCCCTCAGATCTGCCTCTCCCTCTTCCCAGTGCCTGACCTCCCCTGTGAGCCCAGCACGTGGGGAAATCTGCTCTGCCCAGCCTAGGCTGCCCCAGGGAAAGAGGGCTGGCATGCTGTGCCAAGCCATCCCCAGCCCTGCCTGAGCTGAGGGTGCCCCGGGGGTCACCCAGGGGTGCCCAAATGGCAGCGGTAAAGCCCCGGTTGCTGGGCAGAGGTGGCTCTCCAGGCCGTTCCATGAGGGCCTGGCTGTGCGCTCCAGGAGAAGTGGGCGTGGTCGGGCACAGGGAGGCTGCTCCTGGCATAGCCCCACGGCAAGGGGCACAGAAACGGTGCAGGCAGGTGGCAAGATGGGTGGATTGTGCCGGATGAGCTGAGAATGGACACCCTGGAGGTCTTGGATGGGAGGGGATCAGCCCCCTTAGGGCCGTGGCGCTGGGCCTGCGCCAGCTAGCTGGGGAGCAGCCCTCTGCCCCACCCATGGTCGCTGTGTGCCCGGCTGCTGGAGTGCTGGCTACCCCCCTCTCTTCCAGGGCCGTGGGCAGCCCCCTGGTCATGGACCCCAACAGCATCTGCCGGAAGACCAAGCGCCTGGCAGGGAAGCAGGCGGAGCTGTGCCAGACGGAGCCCGACATCGTGCAGGAGGTGGCCAAGGGCGCCAGGCTGGGCGTGCGGGAATGCCAGCACCAGTTCCGCTTCCGCCGCTGGAACTGCACTGCCCACAGCAAGTACTTCAGCAGGATCCTGCAGCAGGGTAAGGCCAGTGGGGCCAAGGCCGGCCCCGCCCCGGAACCCTGAGAACAGCTGGAACCCTCATACCCCACCCAGGAACCCTGAGGACAGCTGGAACCCCCACCCCCCACCCCAGAACCCTGAGAACAGCTGGAACCCCCATGCCTACACCCACCCCCCGCCCTGGAACCCTGAGAACAGCGGGAACCCTGAGAACAGCTGGTACCCCCGCCAAGAAACCTAGAGAACAGCTGGACACCTTCCCCCCGCAGGCCCTCCTCTGTGACGCTCTTCTGGGGGGGTCTGCTCCTACAGGCTGTGGCTGGGGGAGGGGGTGGGGTGAACCCCACAGCAGGGGAAAATGGGGGCCCACCTGTCTGGAGGCAGCCAGTGGGGGCTGTGTTTATGGGACACACACCAGGCTGCACTGTGGGGTCGGACCTCAGGCCAGGGCACTCCCGGCTCCTCCCAGAAGCAGGGATCTCCAGGGGAGCAGGCTGGCTTGCTCCCCACCAGCTCCTGTTCCCGGGGGAGGGCAGTCCCCCTCTGCTAGGCAGTGCTTCCAGGGTGCCAGGTTCTGTCCCTGTGAAGGGGGCACATCCACATGCCTTGCCAGCAGGCGGGCACTAAACCCACCGCTCCAGGGGAGGAAAGCTCAGCTGCCTCCTGCTCCCCGCATCCTGGCAGCCCAGGGGTGCTGACTGTCCAGAGACTCATAGCTTTGCACCAGCTCCCTGGGGCGAGGCTGGCGGCAGCTCCGGCCCTGGGGCGGGGTGCTGCTCCTGGTGCAGCAGGGCTGCAGATTTGCTACCGGGACATGTCTCTGGGGTGGGAAGGAACCACTTACCCAGGCTCCCAGCTCCAGAAAGCCGTGGTGTCTGGTGGTGATTTACTGCTCTGCGGGGAGGCGGTTCCCTCCGCCAGCCTGTGGCTGCACTGAGGGCACCAGGACCAGGGAGCTGGGCCACCAGCAGCTCTCATGCAGCCTACGGGAAAGGGGGGTGCTGCTAGGGGCTCGGGGCTGGCAGGGGGCTTGCAATCGGGGGACAGGTGGTTGGACAGCGGTGGCTTCTTTCTTGCCTTGGCTGGTACCGGGCCCAGCTGCAGCCCCCAGCCCCCAGCCCGGGTGTCACAGGCATGGGTTGGGTTCTGCAGGAGGACTCAGATGGCAGGACCTGGTGGGAGAGCTCACCCCCTCCCTAATTGTGCCATGCTGCCCTGGCCTTGCCTGTCCTTCTGGCGTATGTTGGGCCTGTCCAAACACACCAGGGACCTGCGCTGGCACCTGAACCCCCAATCTGTGGCCAGCTGTGGGGGTCCCCGAGCTGCAGCTCAGCAGTCATCCACACTGGCCATATTGCCAGGAACTAGCATTCAGGCACCTCTGCTGATGCGGTTCAGCGTTTCTGCTGTGTGTCATAAGCCCTATAGTGCTGCGAGCGAATGGGGATTCTCTTTTACGGCAGTAGTTTGGGTCATCTGGGTTTTATGGACAGAGTCTTGTTGACTTGACCAGGTGGTGGCCCGGGCATTGCAGCGCTCCCTGGGCAGCCCTGAGCAGCAGTGGAGATATCATGTCCAGGCACGCAGTGCAGCTGGGCTGCCTGGATCAACATGGAGCATTGTATTCACCTCCACGGACCCCACAGCACACAGCCCGTGCCTTCAGGGAGCCCTGGAGCTGTGCGGTATGGTGCATGCCCCTGCCTGGCGTGCCCAGCAAGGCGCCCACCTTCCCAGGGGCTCCAACACCCACAAACCACCCCCGGCTCCTTGCAGGCCCCCAGGCGTCCTACACATGGTTAGAGCAGCTTCTGCACGTTGTTGCAGCGGGACCAGCAGCGCTGTTTCTCAGGCCGTGCCTGCTCCTGCCCGATCTGAGGCCAGCACATGCTGGTGGGGAGGTGCGTGTGGTCCTAGGGAACAGCAAGACCCAGCCCCATGGGCATCAGAGGTTCCCAGCTGGGTACTGCCAGGCCCTGGTCCTGGGGGATCGCCCGTCGGCTGGCCTGCAGGGGGCTAGCTGGCACCCCGGCACTTGGCTTTGCCTCATGCTGAGGTCCCACTCTGCCTGACCTCCGTCTCCGCCCCACAGCTCCTAGGTGGGGCCTGGCCACCTGCCTGCCTGCTCCTGGGCAGCTGGCTGGACGCAGCCAGGGCGAAGCTGCTCCCGGGCCTCACCTCCCTGGTGCCACCTGGAAGTATAGCCCTGAGAATGGGCCCAGCTGGGTGCTCGCTCGTCCGTCTGGAGCAGTGCACACCGTTGAGGGCTCCTGGCACCGGGTGCTCACCAGGAGACCTGGAGACTCTGCTTCGCCAGTTAGCAGGCAGTGGGACGGCCAGTTAGCCGTGGGCGAGGGTGGTTGGTGTCTGGGGACCCAGTGGAGGGGATCTAAGAGGACGAGGGCTGGTCACCTTGGTTGAGGGCTGCAGGCCACTCGGTGCCCCAACGCCATGGTGACAGGCCCATGGCAAAGGCATCTGCTAGGCAGATTGACTCCATCGCCTCTTCCCCTCCCTGGCTGCCCCCCCCCGTGCGCCTGGCACTGAGGTGGCCCTCCCTGCCCGCTCGTGGTCTTTCACCAGGGCGGGTCAGTCCCTGGCAGCGGGGCATGGGGCAGCCTCCGGAGTGAGGATCTGCAGCAGACAGTGGGAGTCTGCCCTTCGGCAGGGCTCGGGGGGGCCCAGGAGCTGGGCTCCAATGCGGGCTGCGGGGAGCCCCAGGGCAGGGGAGGAGAGGTGGCGGGGCCCCAAACCCTGGCGCCGCAGCCGCTGGGTAACGCTGCTTCAGCCCCTGTGGTGGGGCTGCCGGAGCAGGTCTGGGCAGGGGAAGGATGCCTGGAATTTGTGTCCTGGAGCGGCGGCGGGGAGAATAAGTAATCCTGCAGGGCGGAGGCTGGTGCCAGGAGAGCGAGGGGAGGGGCAGGGCGAGCACCCCAGCGGCACCCTGCAGGGAGGCACCGGGCAGGGCAGCCTGGCATGTACCCAGGAGGGGGAGAAGGGTCCCAATGGGCCCCCCCAGCCCTGGCACGGCCCAGCCAGCTCCCAGGTTTCCCTGACAGGTGGGTGCGTTTGCAGTTCTGGGGTGGAGGGCAGGAGAGTCCCACAGGGCCATTAGGTCCCTGGTGCTCACGGTGCCCCAAGGGCCCCCAGCAGGCACCCACTCCGTACCGACAGGGAGGCAGGTTGCAGCTCAGTGCTGGTCGCTCCTGCCCTCTACTGGCTGCAGGCAGAACTCTGTTACTGTGAGTCAAAAGCCCTGCACTGCTGGCAGCTAATGGGGAGTTGCCGTGAGCACAAGGCAGGGACCTGGATTTTGGGAGCTCAGTGAGTCGGGGTGGGCGAGCAAGAGGGGGGCTGGGTCCTTGCAGCTGAGATGCTGCCCAAAGGTTATGGCTGGTGGCAGAGGGATGCTCCCGAGGGGAGGGGGTGGAGTTAACCCTCGCGGCGGGGGGGGACCTGGCTGCGGTAGGCAGGCTGCAGCAACACACAGCTGTCATATTACATCGGTGTTAACATAACCCTCCCCAGCCCAGCGCCGCGCCCCCGGGCCCATCAGCCTGCCCGTCCCCAGGCCCAGGGTGAGCGGGGGGCCCTGGTACAGGCAAAGCCCACAGGCCCACAGCTTTTCCAACCCCCTCCTTGGGGCTGCCTCCGGCACACCAGCCGGGTCCCCTTCCCCACTCCTGCAGCAGCACAGCGAATCCATGAACAGCCCAGGGAGGGGGAGCCTGGCAGGGGATGGGGGGGCGTGAGTGGCATTGACCAAGGCAGGAATTGGAATCATGCTGCCTTGGTCTTGCCAGCCAGCAGCCCTTCAGCCAGCACCCCCTGCTGCCTGCACCCCACCAGCCAGTGCCCCCTGCAGGGCAGCACCCCACCTGCCAGCACCCCCTGCTGCCTGCACCCCACCAGCCAGTGCCCCCTGCAGGGCAGCACCCCACCTGCCAGCACCCCCTGCTGCCTGCACCCCACCAGCCAGTGCCCCCTGCAGGGCAGCACCCCACCTGCCAGCACCCCCTGCTGCCTGCACCCCACCAGCCAGTGCCCCCTGCAGGGCAGCACCCCACCTGCCAGCACCCCCTGCTGCCTGCATCCCCCCAGCCAGTGCCCCTCTGCAGCCAGCGCCCCACCAGCCAGTGCCCCCTGCAGGGCAGCACCCCACCAGCCAGCACCCCCTGCTGCCTGCATCCCCCAGCCAGTGCCCCCTGCAGCCAGTGTCCCTGCTAGCTTGGCAGGACATGGCCTCCGGTGCCCGGGGAGCTGCTGGCTGATGCTGCTCCCTCCCCACAGACATCCGGGAGACGGCCTTTGTCTACGCCATCACCGCGGCAGGCGTGAGCCACGCCATCACCCAGGCCTGCAGCATGGGCGAGCTGCTGCAGTGCAGCTGTGCGGCCACCCGGAGCCGGGCGCCCCCGCTGCCCACAGCCGGCCCGGGCACCGAGGGCTCTGCCTGGGAGTGGGGCGGCTGCGGGGACGACGTGGAGTTTGGCTATGAGAAGTCCCGGCAGTTCATGGACGCCAAGCGGAAGAAGGGCAAGAGCGACATCCGCACGCTCATCGACCTGCACAACAACGAGGCCGGGCGCCTGGTAATGTCCCCGCCGGCTGGCAGAGCGCCCCACCCAGGGCACTGCCCTGCCTCTGCCCCCACGCACGGCCCTGCCTCTGCCCCGGGTACTGCCCAGCCCTGCCCTGCCTCTGCCCCCGGGCACTGCCCAGCCCTGCCCTGCCTCTGCCCCCAGGCACTGCCCGGCCCTGGCCTGCCCCAGGCACTGCCCAGTGCCCGCCCAGTGGCAGGTCGGGGCCCAGTCCGTTTCCGGGACTGCCCGGTGGCAGATTGGGGCTGTAGCCTCTGCAGGCTGCTAGGGAGGGCAGCCACGTGCTGCTGTCTCAGAGCTTGTGGCAGAGCTCCTGGGCTCCAGTGGGGAGCGGGGCCTGGGGACCCCAGAACAAGAGCGCCCACCACGTCCCTCAGAAAGCCCGAGACATGGCACGGGTGGCTTCAGGGGCTGCTGGGTGGAGACCGAGAGGCAGAGCCGGGTCTGGGAGAGCCCAGTGCTGGGGCTGCTGGGTGGGAGTGAGGGGCACTGGCAGAGCTGGGGAGCACAGAAGTCCCGGCATGGGGGGGGGTTCCCAGCCCTGCCCCCACCCGCAGGCGGACGCGGCTCTCGCTCCCCAGGGGAACAGCCGGGGACCAGGCGACAGGGACCCAGCATAGAACAGACTGGTCAGCACAGGGACCAGAACCCGTCAGTACCGTCCAGCTTGGGGAGAGGGGCCCAGAGGGGTCCCCGAGCCAGGCCCCGGTCCCCTTCCACCCTCTCCAGCCAGACCAGACTGCCCCACCCGCCATCCCAGTTCCAATTCACAGCAGCCCAGCCCCTCCTCCACCTCTGTCCCGGGGAAGAAAGGGGTCACCTGGTTGCCTGGGTTACGAAGAGCAGGGATGGCCATTGCCTACCTGTGAGACGTCATCACACCCAAACTCCCCTCCCCGCTGTGCCCTGATGCTGTGCCTGGGGAAACTGAGGCACCCACTGGTGTTGCTGGAGGTCAGTAGGAAACACATGGAGGTGAACCAGGGGGATAAAGTCCTCAAACCCCCCCCACGTCAGCACAGGGGGACATTTGGGGTGAACAAGAGGTCCCCGGGGCATAAAGGCAGCTGAAGCCAGGCTGGTGGGGCTGGGGCAGGAAGCAGGCCAGAGAGAGACATCCCCCGCCCCGGGACAGGGGCTGTGCCCAGGCAGGAGTGTGGGGCTGGGCTCCCTGGGTCAGTCTGAGCCGGAGGACAGAACAGCTGTAGCAAGGGCTGGAACAGAAGTGGGGGTCAGCTTTCCTAGGGCTGGGCAGGGTCCCTGCTGGCGGTGGGCTAAGGGGGTGCTGGCTGCTGGGGGCGGGCAGGGAGGGGCTCTGTGCTGTAGGGGCGCTGTACAGCCAGGCAGTCAGGGTGACGCCTCCCTGCACCCTGCCAGACCAGCGCCCCTGCCCCCTGCTTCTGTCACTGCCGGCTGGGGCAGCCCCTTCCTCAGGCAGGGTCAGGGCCCCAGGAGCCCTACAGGCTAGCTTGGGCCTTGCAGCCTTCAGGGGGGCAGGAAGCAGGGACCCCCAGCGGCTTGGGACAGGCAGTGCTAGGCTGGGCAGTGGGGCCCCAGGGTATGATTAGCAGCTGGGTGACAGATCCCCTGGGGGGCAGAGCCTGGGCAGGGGAGCCCCGGCTGGTGGTGGGGGTTGGGTGGTGGATCCTGGAGGGGGGCAGAGGAGCTCCGCGGTGGTGGGGGTTGGGCGGTGGATGCCGGGGGGGGCAGGGGAGCCCTGGGCGGTGGCGGGGGGTGGGCAGTGGATACCCGGAGGGGGCAGGGGAGCCCCGGGCGGTGGCGGGGGGTGGGCAGTGGATACCGGGGTGGGCAGGGGAGCCCCGGCTGGTGGTGGGGGTTGGGCGGTGGATCCTGGAGGGGGGCAGAGGAGCTCCGCGGTGGTGGGGGTTGGGCGGTGGATGCCGGGGGGGGCAGGGGAGCCCTGGGCGGTGGCGGGGGGTGGGCAGTGGATACCCGGAGGGGGCAGGGGAGCCCCGGGCGGTGGCGGGGGGTGGGCAGTGGATACCGGGGTGGGCAGGGGAGCCCCGGCTGGTGGTGGGGGTTGGGCGGTGGATCCTGGAGGGGGGCAGAGGAGCTCCGCGGTGGTGGGGGTTGGGCGGTGGATGCCAGGGGGGCAGGGGAGCCCCGGGAGGTGGCGGGGGTTGGGCGGTGGATGCCGGGGGGGGCAGGGGAGCCCTGGGAGGTGGCGGGGGTTGGGCGGTGGATACCGGGGTGGGCAGGGGAACCCCGGGCGGTGGCGGGGGTTGGGCAGTGGATGCCGGGGGGGGCAGGGGAACCCCGGGCGGTGGCGGGGGTTGGGCGGTGGATACCGGGGGGGGCAGGGGAACCCCGGGCGGTGACGGGGGTTGGGCAGTGGATACCGGGGTGGGCAGGGGAACCCCGGGCGGTGGCGGGGGTTGGGCAGTGGATGCCGGGGGGGGCAGGGGAACCCCGGGCGGTGGTGGGGGTTGGGCGGTGGATACCGGGGGGGGCAGGGGAACCCCGGGCGGTGACGGGGGTTGGGCAGTGGATACCCGGGGGGGCAGGGGAGCCCCGGGCACTGGCGGGGGGGTGGAAGCCGCCCCCCGCTGAGCGGCTCTGTCTCCCCAGGCGGTGCGCGGCTACATGCGGACGGAGTGCAAGTGCCACGGGCTCTCGGGCTCCTGCAGCCTCCACACCTGCTGGAAGAAGATGCCCCCCTTCCGCGAGGTGGGCGACCGCCTGCTGCAGCGCTTCAACGGCGCCGTCCAGGTGATGGGGGCCAACGACGGGCAGACGCTGCTCCCCGTGGGCCGCGGCATCAAGCCCCCCGACCGCCAGGACCTCGTCTACTCGGCCGAGTCGCCCGACTTCTGCAGCCCCAACCGCAAGACGGGCTCGCCGGGCACGCGGGGGCGGGTGTGTAACAGCACGGCGCCGGGCGTGAGCGGCTGCGACCTGCTGTGCTGCGGGCGCGGGCACCGGGCCGAGACCCTGGTGCTGGAGGAAAACTGCCTTTGCCGGTTCCACTGGTGCTGCGTGGTGCAATGCCGGCAGTGCCGGGTGCGCCAGGAGCTCAGCCTGTGCCTCTGAGCCGGCGCCGGGACTCCCTCTCTCCGGCCGGGCCGCGGGCGCTGGGGGCGAGGCGGTGCTGCCGCCCGGGTGCACCCAGGCCCGGGGGGGGATGAGGCTGGACTCCTGCACTCGCGACGCCTCGTCCTGGCCCGGGCCGCCCCCGGCTGCCCCCTCGGCCGCCAGGCCAGGGCTCTGCGGGCACGGGGTCGGCACGAATAAAGGTATTTAAACAGCGCCCTGCCCCCCTGGCTGGCACCGGCCCACCGAGGAGATTCGTCCGGGGCCCAGCCGCTTCCTGGCCTGCACCTGTGCCTGGTCCGGCCAACTCTGCCCGGCTGCTGGGATCGGGCCCATGCCTGTGCCCCGCACCCGCCTCTCCCCCAAGCTGATCCGGCCTGGGGCTGAGCCCCAAGCCACAGGCGGCCCCTGGGGGGGCAGCATGCTGCAGGGACGGGTGCTGCAGGGCTCACCAGGCAGCGCTCTCTGCCCGGGGCTGGCAGGGACCCCTGTGCCCCACGAGGGGCGTCTCTGGCTGGCAGAGGGCTGCTCGCTCTGACAAGTCCCCAGTACAGCTCATGTGCACGGGGGGAGGGGGTTGGAGGGGATGTAGCCCCCCCCCAGAATTTTGACCCTCTGAACTGCAAAGCTGAGGCCTGCCGCAGAGCTGGGGAGGGGGCAGAGCACAGGCTGAAACCCGACAGAGCTGCACTGCCTGTGCCCAGCTGGGCCTTGGCCGGAGGCCGTTTGCTGCTAAGTGGCGGGAGGCAGGTGGTTCCGGTAACAAAGGGCTTGTCACTGAAGGGTGGGGAGGGGCTTAGGTGGGCGCTGCCGGGGGAGCAAAGGGGGGGACTCGGGGTGAGCCGAGCGGCAGCTGGGCTGACGTTGCTCAGAATAATGAGGCGTGAGGCTGAGCCAGTGTTACGAAGGGCTCTTGCAGGCCGGGGCACCTGGAAGCCCTGCAGATAAAAGCAGAGCGATGCACGTGGCAAAAGAGAACCCCAAAGAGGAGCAGGGGATGGGGTGGAAATAGCCCCGTCAGGAACGAGACCCTGGAATCGGTGTGTCCAGGTCCCTGAAAATGTCTGCTTGGCCTGGCGGGGCATGGAGGGGTGTGGCATGGCAGGGTGTGGCAGGGCGCAGGGGTGGGGTGTGGCGTGACGTTGGGGGTGTGGTGTGGCATGGCGGGGGTGGGCGTGGCATGGCATAGTGGGTCGTGGCGGGGTGCAGCAGGGGGTGACCTGGTGTGGCATGGTGGAGGGGTGGCATAGTGGGGTGTGGTGTGGCAGGGGGGCGTGGCAGGGTGTGGCGTGGCATGGCGGGGGTGGGCGTGGCATGGCATGGTGGGGCATGGCAGGGTGTAGCAGAGGGTGGCCTGGTGTGGCACGGCAGAGGGGTGGTGTGGTTGGGCGTGGCGTCGTGGGGGGTGTGTGGCAGGGGGGTGGCCTGGCAGAGGGGTGGCATGGTTGGGCGTGGCGTCGTGGGGGTGTGTGGCAGGGGGGTGGCCTGGCAGAGGGGTGGTGTGGTTGGGCGTGGCGTCGTGGGGGGTGTGTGGCAGGGGGGTGGCCTGGCAGAGGGGTGGCGTGGTTGGGCGTGGCGTCGTGGGGGGTGTGTGGCAGGGGGGTGGCCTGGCAGAGGGGTGGCGTGGTTGGGCGTGGTGTCGTGGGGGGGGGGGTGGCAGGGGGGTGGCCTGGCAGAGGGGTGGCATGGTTGGGCGTGGCGTGCCACGGCGGGGCGGCCCAACGAGCGAGCGGAGCAGCGGGAATGATCGGCAAGGACTAGCCAATACCCGGAAGAGCGCCTGTGGCCTGGCTCGGCCATGCGGGTGCGCCCACGTGGCGCATTCTGCATGCAGAGCTGGTCGCTGCCCCAGGGACGAAGCTTCTCTGGATTTGGAGGGGGCCACAGAAACGTGGGCGGGAAGGAACTGCCTCCCGCCAGGCCCGCGTGGGGGTCACTGGGACTTTCCAGCTTGGAAAAGCAGGACTGAAGCGAGGGGCGCAGGGCTCCCTGTGGGCGAGGCGCGGGGCAGGCCGCTCAGGCGAGAGGTAGCCCCCGCCCAGTGGCTTAGCAGGGCACCCACAGCTCATGGCGGGGGGTGGGGGTTTCTTCTGGCGGTGCCCAGCCGTGTGGGGTGCACAGCACAGTCACGCCCTGTGCGGGGGTAGGGGGAAGAACCCGCCCCGGGTGGAAAAGATTAGGGAGAAGTTCAGTGGGGGCTGCGCTGGAGGGCTGGAAAATCGTGGGCAGGGGGGAAAAGGGTACCAGGCACTCTGAGTCGCTCCGTCGCTGCCGGGACGCAAGACGGTTGCCCCAGGTTAAAGGCAAAAGAAATGAATTTTTCCCCGGGTCAGCCTGGGGGGCCCTGCCAGGGGCTGGTGGACAGGCCCGGCTATACCAGGCCTCCAGGAGTACGATCAGGCAGGGTAGGTCGGTCAGCGGCTACTTGGATGGGCAGGGCTGATGCCCCCCCGTTTGCCGCTGAGCCCCTGTTCGGGTCACTGGGGTACCCAGCATGGGTCGCTGCCGGGAGACGGGAGCCTGGGCTAGAGAGCCCTTCGGTCTGGGCACCGTGACCCTGAATGTGTTCGCCTCTCCCGTAGCCCACGCCCCCAAGCTGCGCGGGAGCCTGGCTGTGCGCGTGACGCTCTCCGCAGCGATCGTAGCAGCCTTGTCCCCGCAGTGCCTGGCCGCAGGGTGTCCCAGCAGGCCGGCGTAGAGCTGAGGGGGCCGATGTGCACTTAATGCTCTTCCTTGCTGTGGGCCGGGACTCGGTGCTCTGCTCAGGTCCCCGCCAGGCCCTAGCGCGTGCCAGTGCCTTGGTAGTGCCGGGACACAGGTGACGGGTTTTGGGGGGAGAGGGGGGCAGATGGGGTCACTCCCCCCCGCCCCAGTTTGCAGCTTGGCCTGCCCTGAGCATGCTCAGTCACACTGCCGAAGCTGCTGTCCTTCTGCACCCCCGCAACTGCTGCAGTGGGCACAGGTCCCACCCCCCAGCTAAAACCTGACCTGGCTCCCCACCTGCGAGCTGGGCTGGTGGTCCTGGGCCGGGCTCATTCCTGGCGGGGGGATCGCCAGGCCCACTGCCACCTGGCCCCTCACCCCTTCGCCGCTGCGCTCAGGGGAAATCGAGGTAAAGCAGCTTGCTCGACGGCAGCCTGGAGGGTTAGTGGTGGAGCCGCGACCGGACCCGGCCGAGATTATTCAGCCCAATGTACGGGTTGAGGGAAAACCTCCCCAAGATGCCTGCAAACGGGCCCGGGAAGGGTCCGGGGGGTGCACTGCCCCAGAGAGGTGGTGGCTGGCCTGGGCTGGGCTGCAGGGCTGTAAAGCCGCAGAGCACCCGGCCAGGCTCCAGGACCTGCCCCACGGGGATTTTCAGGTCACCCCAAAACCCGACCAGATTGGGTTTGATGTGACCCAACGCTGCGATTTTGCTGACCCAGCCCCAACCCACCTCGCTCAGCGGTGTGCCCGGCTCTGCTCAGGATTCCAGCGGTGGCCCTGGTCCACAGCCGCTGGGCTGGTCATGTAGGTGACACTGTGCCCTGCCGCACGCAGGCTGGAGGACAGCGGTGGGCCAGGCGATCTGTGGAAACAGCAGGGTAGGGGGTGCCTGGTGAGTATCCTGGGGAGCCCAGGCCATTTCAAGCTGCCGGGGGATGGTCACAGCCCAGCGGCAGCTAGAGTCAGGGCGCCCCTGCTCCAAGGGAAGGACACCCCAGCCCTTGCTGAGCAGTGCTCACCTGGCCACTGGCCTGAGCCCCCACGGGTGCCCTGAAACTAGAGGGGCAAACAGCTTTTCCACCTCTGCCCAGAGCCGCTTCTCAGAAATGGGGAGGGGGCTAAGGGAGAGCCAGGGATGCTGTTGTGTGTCGGTGTGTGCATGTTTGTGTATTCCTGCCTGTGCCTGTCTGTGCGTGAGTGCTTCTGTATACACCTGCATGTGTGTGTTTGTGTGTGCAAGCTTGTGTATTCCTGCTTGTGCCTGTTTGTGCATGTGAGTGCCTCTGCATACACCTGCGTGCACGCTTGCATGTGCTTGTGTGCGCACAAGCTTGTGTGGTCTTGCCTGTGCATACACAAGGGTGCACACTTGTGTGTGACTCTGTGGGGGGGTGCGCACGCGTGTGTGCATGTTTGCACGCTCTCCTGTGCGCTGCCCGGTCCCCCTCGCAAGGGGCGAAAGCTGACTGCAGCACATGGGTGCAATGAGTTGCCCAGGCCTGAGACTCCCCATCACTAGTGGCCGTTTGCCCAATGACTAAGCCGCCAGGTTGCTTTGCCAATGGCCCGTCTCTGCTGAAGCGGAGAGCGCGGGGGCTGGGTCCCAGCCCTGCCGAAGTGCAGCCACCTCTGGGGACGTGGCAGCTCCGCCTGGGGGCTCGGTCTCCGTGGCCGATCAGTGCCCGCTCTCTCCCGGGTGGTGGCTGCTTTGGGGAGCCCCAGAGCCTGCTGCTGTCTGGTGGGGTGGGGTGGGGGGGCTCAGGCAGCGGCCCAGGCGTGTCCCCTTGTGGGCAGCAGAGGGCGCCCTGGGCTGATGGAACAGCTGGGCGGGGGTGCCCGGGGTGTGCCAGCCGGCTGGAGTTCCCCACCCGTGTTCCTGCCCGGGTGCGTGGATACACACCCAGCCCCACACGCCCCCGCGGCAGGTCGTGCGCCCTCCTTGTCCCTCCCGCCCGGGGGTCCGTCTGGCTGCCCGGCAGCTCCACGCCGGTCGCTGGGGGCCTGGCCCACCTCCTCCCTCCCAGCCTGGAGTCTAACTGCACCTTGGCTGAGCGCTCGGCGTCAGACTCAGAGCCCACCAAACCAACCGATCTCACGGTGCCGGGCCCTCCGCCACCGCCGGCTGAGCCACCCCCTGCCGGGGCCCGGCAAGCCAAGGGCAGAGCAGGCATCCTCTCCAGGGCATGGGGCGGGGGGCGGAGGGGGAGGCTGCCTCCCCGGCTGCCCAGTGCTCATCAGCAGCAGAGGGCGCAAGGGCCTGGGGCGACGGGGCAGGACCAGGCTGGCCCAGCTCCCAGCACCGGGGCCAATGCGAGGCTGCAGGTGCCATCTCTAGGTGCCCCCTCAGGGGCTGGTCCAGGCCCTGGGCTCGACTCTGCACCCGGGGAAGGCTGGTGCCAGCTGCCATCCATCACAGTGAGGGGCGCAGCCTGACTCCTGTGCCGCCGCACCAGTCCCCTTGGGAGCTGGGCGAGGCGAGAGAGCTCAGGGGCAGCTGCCCTGCCCTGCCCGCCCCCGGGGCCCTCCGCGTGCGTCTGCCCAGCCCAGGCCCCAGGCAGAGCTTCCCAGGGAGTGGGGGGTGCTGCGGGGCTGGGGCGTTTGCGCTCGTGCTCGAGCCCAGCCTCCAAAGCCACCCCCGCCCGCCACCGGATTTCCCAGCCAGGCTTCCGCCTGAAGCCCAAGACCCCCAGCCCCAGGGGCTCTCCCATGGGGAGAGGTCCCCAGCGTGCCTGAGGCAGGGCAGGTGCCAGCCACACAAGACCATGGCCCAGTCCCAAAGCCCCTCCAATCCAGAGGGCCCTGGCCAGCCAGGCTAGCCCCCAAGGGCCCACAAGCCCTACAATAACACAGCAGCGTGCTGGGCCCCTCTCGCACCGTCACGCCCCAGCAGGGACAGGCCACCCTACAGTAACACTCCCCACAGCCAAGGGGCAGGCCGGCCTGCAGCCACATGGGAGATTGGCCAAGCTGCAGGATGAGGCTGACCCAGCGCAGAGCCACAGCCTCGGTGGGGGAGTCGCGGCCAGAGCCTGCATGGGTGCAGGGGGTGGCCGTTCCGGTGGGGAATTGGTGCCTGGCCGGCACGGGCATGCCTGGCAGCAGTGACAGCCCTGCCAGAGCCCGGGCACAGCACTGAGGGTCAGCCACCTGACGACGCACCCGAGCGCCTGGCAGGAGAATGCCCTGGTTTGTATGGAGCCGGCTCAGGGCTGGGGCTGCCAACCCACCAGCAAGCGCTGCCTGCGGCCCATGGTGCCGTGGAAGGTGCCTGTCATGCCCGGCTGCGGGGGCACAGGTGTGTGGGGCGTCAGAATGCCGAGTGCCCCTTTGCCTTGCCGGTGTGTCAGGTACAAGGCTGCAGAGTACCCCAGGGTGCTGCAGCGCCAATGCCCACACCCAATGGCAGGCACCCCCAGGGCCAGTGCACCTCCTGGGCTGGGGCATGGCTGGGCGCATCTCAGCACCCCTGCCAGAGCCTGGCCCGACAGGAAGCAGCCTGAGCCCTGGCGCTGGGGCTCCCTCTGGGCAGCTGGACCAGTGCCACCAGGCAAGGCACTAACTGAGCAGCACGAGGCCCAGGAGTGGCTGAGACCCCACAGGGGACAGGCTGCAATCCCAGCTCCCCACCCCCACTGCTCTGCCGCCATTGCCCCTCTGCTCTGACCCCCAGCGGCTGCAGCTGCAGCTGCCTCTTCTGCCAACAGCAGAGCAGTCTCAAGGGGCCTTGGTGCAACTGTCTGAAACGTGCCTCTGGCCAGCGGCACCCACAAAGGGCACTGCCTGGCCTGCGTCCCGCAGGCACCAGCGGGGGCTGGGGCCCCCGTCGCACGGCAGAAGCACACGCACGTGTCACCATGCACAGCACCCTCCCCATCACGCCTGCACCAGCTGTCTTCTCTAACTTTGCCCGTGGGTGGAATAAATTTTGCTCTGTGCACCAAGACATATGTGATGCGCACCACCAAACGGAAACACAGGCTGCTGGCCGTGGGCACTTGGCTAATCCACTGGGCAACACGTGTACGGCCCCTGGGCGGCCGCCCCAGCCCTCTCCCAGAACCACACGCACGCACGGCACCACACACGCACAAGTGTGTCACTCTGCACACACCTCCGCCCCATCGCACCAACCTGTAGGATCACACGCACCCGGAGACGTGTGTCCCCGGTTGCAAACAGACACTCGTGCACCCCCCCCGCCAGAATCACAGGCAGATGGCGGCCACGCACAGACACACAGAGCCCTGCCCTCACAGGCTCCCGCCCCCTCGGGGCTCTCGGCAGGGAGCAAACAGGCTAGCAAGATGCTCCGAGGGCCTGGGTGACATGGCTCTGAGTCACACCTGGGGGGCGAGTCACAGCTGTGTCTGCACATGCAGCCCTCCTCCTGCAGTGCTGGGCGTCGTGAGCCATGACTCACCTGCTGCCCCCCAGCACCGCCAGGCCTCTCAGGCCCTGTTACCCCGAGCGGCAAGTGCTTGGGGGCAGTGGGAGGGGACCGGCACTTTCCCGCCTGTCGGATGACTGAGGCCAAGCAGCCCCGCCGGCCAGCCCTGGGACACCTGCCCGCCACTCACCCAGCCACCAGGGAGCTGCCTGGGGGCCGTGCGTGTGCAGAGGGGGCCTGGCTGCAGCTAGGCTGGGGGATGCTGGTGCTGGAGCGGGAGAGAGCGCAGAGCCAGGCCAGGGCAGGCAGGTCGTAGGGTCCTACACAGCCCTGCTGGTGCTCCTCACTCCCTACCCGCAGCCCCTGGTCTCCACTCCAGCTCTGCATCTCACACCCCCACCTGCAGCCCCACCTGTCTTGGGCTCCCTCCAGCCCCTGGACGTTGCTGAAGCCCTGGGTGCTGGGCCCAGGACGGAACGGGGACCCTCTGCCCAGGCGAGCTCAAGCTCTGGGCTGGCAGGAACTGGGGGCTCAGCTGCAGTCAATTGTCCAACTGCAGCTGCTCTGATGGCATCCAAGCCTTTCACCTGGAGCACCAGGAGCCCCTGTGGGGACTCGCTGGCTAGGCCCGATGACTCCTGTGGCTACGGCCCAGCCTGGCTGGCACAGCTGTGGCTGCGGAGACACTGACGTGGCTACAGAGCCAACCTACCCTGGGCAGGCTGGGCTCTCTGAGCCCTGTCCACACCCGCCTCCCTGCAGCCACCCCTGCCTGAGTCGCACCCAGACTGGCGTCACAGCCGGTCTTCAGCTAACGTGGTTCACAGCTGCTCCGCTGCCTGGTTGCTTCTCACTCTCCCTGCAGCACGGCAGGCGAGAGCTGGCCCCGGGGCTGGCCCCATGGTAAACGAGGGCCCCGTCACACAGCCTACACCTGCAGACTGGGAAGTGGCTTCCTTAGGGAGGATCTGAGGCTGGCTGGGTTATCTGGAGCGTCACAACAGAGGCATTCGGTCCTGTAGCACCTCGGAGACACGCCACTTCTTAGGTGATGAGCTTTCCTGGGCAAGCCGAAGTGGGTCTAACCTGCCAGAGCTCACTGCTTAAGACATGAAATCGGTAGTCTCCAAGGTGCTGCAGGACAGCTCGTCCCCTTGCCTAGGAAGGAGCGCCGCGCAAGGGGATGGAGGGGCCAGGGTGGACCCCAAGCGAAATGTGAAGCAACAGTGCGACGCCGTTGCAAAAAAGGCCAACGTCAGCCTGGGCGGCGTTAACAGGCGCATGGCCAGCAAGGCACACGGGAGTGTCCTTTCGCTCTGCTCAGAGCTCAGCAGGCCTGAGTTCGAGTGTTGTGTCCAGTTCAGGAAGGACGGGGAGAGGGGCCAGAGAAGAGCAACGGGAGCGATAAAGGTCTAGAGAACAGCCTCTAGCAGGGAACTTGAAGGAACTGAGTTTATTTAGCCTGGGGGCAAAGGAAGGGACAGAGGTGGGGATGGGATAACGACTTGCTGGTACCTAAAAGGTTTTTACAAGGAGAAGGGGAAATGTTTCCTCTGGGGGCAGGACAAGGAGCACTGGGCTTAACCTGCGGCCAGGGAGGTTTCGGTTGGACATGAGGAAAAACTTCCAGCCTCTCAGGGTGGTGAAGCACTGGGCTACGTCGCCCGGGGAGGCTGTGCACTGTCCGTCAGTGAAGATGGCTGACAGCAGGCCAGACACACACCTGTCAGGGGTGGTCTAGCCCCGGGCTCCGCGACTTTCCTCAGCGCAGGCCGGAACGGGACCTTTGCAGCTCGCTGCACGGGCCGAGCGCCGGTGACACTTTTAAAGTCACCAACAGCCCTGCTCACAGCGGCGTCTTTAACAACCCGGTGACGAGGCAGAGCCGTACCGGTCAGGCGGGGGCGGCAGCATCGGCTGGGCTGCTGTTAATCCACAGGGCCCTGGCTCTGAGCAAGCTCCCGGCTGCGTGGGGGAGAGGGGTCGGGGCTGAGCTCCCGCCTTGTCCACCTCGTGTGCCGAAGGAAACCGGCTCATGTGCCCGTGCCGGGGGCTGCTGGGCCCCAGTGTAGATCCTGCTCGGCCCTGCCGTGATTGCGGGGGGCTGGACTAGCTGGCCTCTTAAGGTCCCTTTCAGTCCTATGATGCTGCGGAGGAGGAGGCAGCAGGAGCCCAGCGTCCCCCACTGGCAGCTGGAAGCTTTGCAGTTCCCCAGCGGCGAGAGACATGGGCTGTCCCTGTCCCGACGCACAGGGCAGCCAGGGCTCTGTGGGTCTGCACAGGGCTGTGTGTTGTGGGTGGGGGAAGCACCAGATGGGGAGAAGCGGGAGGAACCCGGCAGCAGCGCAATGGAAGGGTGGGGTCAGGTGTGACCCCTGCCGCCCTCTCCTCCGACCCCCTGCATGACGCTGGCCAGAGGGTTTCAGGCAGGGGACCCATCCTGGGCCCACTCTGGCTGCAGCAGGTCAGTCTGGGGCTGATGAGGGGGCAGAGGACAGGGAGACCCAGGGACCAGCGAGGCCTCTGCAATGGGAGGGGACTGGCGATGCAGGAGACACCGGGCGAGGGACCCAGCCCCAGGCTGCAGAGGAAGACAAACCCCCACAGACCGGTGTCAAATGCTTCCCTGGCCCCACATCTGGCCAGCAGTCTGGCTGTGGGCCAGCACAGGAAGGGGTCTCTGGGAAGCCAGTCTGTGAGGCTGCAGAGAACACCCCACTCCAACCAGGTGCTGCCCCAAGGGCACACCAGGCCCAGGAGCCTGCGGTATAAATTCCTTCCTCCCCCGCACTTCTGCTGTGCTGCCTCTGGCCTGTGGCTGCTCATCCCCAGCGGAGCCCCCCCACCCCTCCACTCTCCCACCCACAGCCTGCTCTGCCGCCCCCCACTGCTCCCGGCCCAGCCTTGCTGCCCCGGTGCCCGGCTCCATGTCAGCCCTGAGAGCCTCTGCCTCACTGGCAGGGAGGTGCCACCTCTGACTCCGAGCAGGGCAGACAAATGGGGAGTGACCTAACAGCCCAGGAGCCAGGAGCCAGCACTGCACCCAGACTGGCACTTGGGGTGACCCAGAGCTGCTCCTCATGGCTCCCCCAAGAGCTGGCCTGGAGCTGAGCTGCAGAGTCCTGGAAGATTAAAGTGTCCCCTGGTCCTGTGCTTTGGCAGCTTCCCCCACCCCTTCTCTGTGCAGTGGAGGAAGGGCTGTGCCATCACAAACCACTCCCCAGTGGCCACCCAGCCCATCACCATGGACTTAGGGCACTGGGGTTAGTGTTTGGAGCTCCCTGTTTCGAACTCCTGCCTGATATCCTGAGCAAAAGGAGACTCTCTGCAGTACAGGGCCTATGACACACGATAGGGCAGTTCTGATGCCAGCCAGAAGGGGGAAGAGGTGCACATAGATGCTGCCCCAGCCATGATGTTGGGACCCAGTGATCCACAGTGCACAAGGGGAGGCTGCTCTGCTCACACCCTGCTTGGGCTGTTGGTTCCCGCGTTTGGGAAGCAGCCGCAAGGCCGCAGGTGTGAAACGACCACTTGAATGCCAAAACCAGTAACGAGCTGCAAGGAGCAGAAGCCGCCACTTTGCAAGCCACCGGCTGGCTGAAATACCGGCGGGGGGGCTGCACTCCCGTCCCTGTGCCCATCCCCAGCACAGCTGGCACAGGCTCTGCCCGGGCACAAGGAGCAGAGCACACGCTGCTGAAATGCACATCTGACTGTGGGCACCACAAGACACAACCCCCTGCACAGACGGCTTGCAGGAGCGGTGAGGGCTGAGCTTCCCCACGGGAGGGGAGCTGGATTTGGGAGCGGCTGAAGGATAGCAGCCTGCTACTGCTGCAAGCTATTAGAGTTCCGGCACTCCTCACTCATGCGGCAGAGGCCTCTGTTTGGACCGGAGGCTCCTGGCTGCAGCCTCCACTGCTGACCGGCACTGGGGCCTTTCTTGAAGTCAACGTAGGCCGGGTTGTCATCTGACGCAACGCCGGCGCGACGGCAGGTTTCCACCGATGTCACCGAGTGTGACCTCCGAGCCCGGAGACAGAGCAGGCTACGGGGGAACGGGAGCGACGCTTCCAGCCCCCCACTTCCGAACAAACTTCATTTCCTGCGCTCAACCGGTGCAGCCGCCCGCAGGCAGCGAAACACACACCTGAGGTCGGCTGGTGCACCCATCTGTGTGTGTTCACGTCCTTGCTCTTCAGGGGAACGCGCCGCGGCTCGGTTCACATTGTGAAACCTCCGCCGGCGTCCCCAGGGACCAAAACCAGCTTCTGCCGGCAACCCCGCCAAACCGCTACCCGGAGCCTCTTCCTTTTGTTAAGGGAAAGCGCGTCACTCCCCTGCCCGTCACTTGGCCTCCGAGACAGCCAGAGAGATTCTCTTAATCAAAACTTGCCAGAAAAAAATTCCCCTTGGCGTGAGCCCAGAGCTGGGGCATGGGAGTCGCCTTCCGAACTTTTGGAGGGAATGCAAACGGGCAGAGGATGGGGAGGGAGAGCTCGGAATGGGAGCTCTGGGAAGACAGGAAGTGAAGCTGCAGGCTGAGCCCTTGGGACAGGAGATGATAAAATCCGGGATGAGTTTGCAGGGAAATTGCTGCCCCGGGGGCTGAAACAAACACAGAAACTAGCTAGCTGGAGGGGGAGGGCCAGAGAAGAGCTGTGGAAATGATCAGGGGGCTGGGGACCACGTCAGGGCAGAAGATTTAACCCTGAGCCAGCAAAGGGCTGGGCGCGTGTTTGGGTACCTTGCCAATTCGGGGTGTAAAGGAGCAAATCTGGGGCTGGGGGGTGGGTTTGGGCTTGGGGGAGGGGGAGAGAGAGAGAGAGCCTGGAAACGGGGGAGGGGTGCAGAGGGTTGAAGTGAACTTTGCCCCTCCCTGCTGAAGAGCTGGTCCCCAGGTGCAGCGTTTTCCTGGTCCTCGTTTGCCCTCCAGCCCAGGGGTGCGAGTAACTCAAACTTCCCAACTGGTACAAGCCGGTGCTGGCGCTGCCCTTCGAACAGGTTCACGCGGCGTGGGGGGTGGGGGAGGTTAGTTATGAGGGGCCGTCTTGCAGCCATGTGCACTGCGGCTCCTGGGGGATGATTTTGTACCCGACTTTGGAGAAACGCCTCGTCGGTTGCAGACCCCTGGCCCGGGTGAACGCCGGTGAAGGGGAAGTGAGTCCACAGAGCTCTTGCCTGGGGGACATCACCAGCAAGCACTTTGAGCCCTGTGTAGAGGCCTAACTAAGAACAAGGTGTGATGGAGTTGGGGGAGCGTGTGTGTGTGAGACTCAGGCTGGATGTGTGTGAGACAAGCAGAGCAGCTCCCAGCGGCTAAGGATGACCCTGGGGCTATAACCTAGGCTGGCAGGTAACACCTCTGCCCTGCACACAGAGCAGGGAGGAGCCGAGCTGGGTTTGAATCGGAGGTGGCAGTTAGAAGCTGCAGGGAGAGGGACTTGGAAGAAGCCAGCCTGGTTGCGGGGAAACTACACCCCAGAGGGGCCCCCCTCGGGCTCCTCTCCCCAGGACGGGTTGGAATGACTGTCTCTGATTGCTGCACTGACTCTTCTGTGAGAAAACTGGGCCTCTGTCGCCTCATAAACTTCCTGTTCTACCTGCTGAGTGAGAGTCGCTCCTGCCTGCGGACAGGGGTGCAGTGCATGGGGACCCCTGAACCCCATCACACAAGGAGAGGCACGACCCCACCATAGGAAGCCTGGCAATGGCCAGAGAGTGAAACCGAGGAGGCCATGGTGCTGCCCTGCCCTGCCCTGGGAGGGGTAGGTGTCCCACGGAGCCTAGGCTGGGAGAAGAGGAAGGTCTCTGGGATAAACCTCAGCTCCAGCTGGTGCTCGCGATGTGTCTGGCTCCTGCAGCGCCGCATGGAGTGACAGCCAGACTGTTCCCTGAGCAGAGGGAGCCATCTCCCAGCTGGGCACCACAACCGCACGAAGCTCCCACCAGCCGAGCCTGGCCACAGCCCGGGTGTCTTCCAGATGGCACCCAGGGAGAGCTCTGGCGAGCTGGGAATGTGGCTTCTTGGAATGCACCAGACCACAGCCCCAGCTGGCCCCATCCCTTAGTCACTGCGGCCAGGGGCAGAGCAGAGCGTGAGTCACTGAAATAGCCCCACCGTCCCCCGCCCAAACCAGCTGCTCCCTCAGGGTTGGGTGTCTGCTGGAGAAGCCCCCGGCACTGAGCTTTGGGGCCCTGTACGGGAATAATCCCGCACTGCTTCTGTGGTGTCTTTCCGGAGGATCCCAGGGGCGTTAGAGCCGAAGGATGTACAAGCAGGCGGCCAAGACCCAGGCCTGAGCCGGCTCGGCGCTCCAGCGCCAAGGTGCTTGTGGGGCTGCTCCATAAGCTGCTCTGACTGGACAAGTGGGGGCCGGGGGGTGATGGGCAGCCCATGCATGAAGCGTGGGGCGGCGGCCAGGCGGCTGCCACGTACACGGCAGCGGGGGCTGCGTTGCATTGCCAGGCTGGGCGAGGCCCGCTGCGGCTTGCGGTGCTCGGGGCGAAAGGCAGGAAGGGAAAGGAGATTACCGTAAGCCAATCAAGAGCCCCCGCCCGGCATCTGCAGCTAGCGGAGGCATCAAGAGCCCGGAGAGCTCTGAATGGTGATTGGCTGGTGACAAGGTCACATGATGGACCCAGGGTACAAAAGCTGGGTGGGTGTGCAAGGTGCTGCAGGCACTGGGTCATCCCCTGACCTGAGCCTCCCACAAACAGCTGATGTTGGGGCGGGGCGGGGCGGGGCAGGGCGTGGCGCAGCGTGGTGGGGCGGGGTGGGGCGGGGCAGGGCGTGCCGTGGCGCAGCGTGGTGGGGCGGGGCGGGGCAAGGTGTGCCGTGGCGCAGCGTGGTGGGGCGGAGTGGGGCAAGGCGTGCCGTGGCGCAGTGTGGTGGGGCGGAGCGGGGCAGGGCGTGCCGTGGCGCAGCGTGGTGGGGCGGGGCGGGGCAAGGTGTGCCGTGGCGCAGCGTGGTGGGGCGGAGCGGGGCAAGGCGTGCCGTGGCGCAGTGTGGTGGGGCGGGGCGGGGCAGGGCGTGCCGTGGCATGGGGGTGCGAGGCTGGTGGGACACCTCCTTCCCCTTCCCCAGATTAACCCAGCAACCCTCTGCAGCGTGCCCTGGCTGCTCAGAGCCCCCTGCCACTTCCTCAGCCAGGCTCACACCTGAGCACCCTCTCCTCCCCTGCCAGCCGGAGCTGCAAGAGAGGGCAGGCGCCAGGTGTCTCCCCTGACCTCCTGGGCCAGGCCTGCCTGCCTGCCTGCAAGGCCTCTGAGCCTCTTCCCTCGCGGCTGGTGTAATGAGGCTGTGTGGTCAGCACAGAAGCCAGGCTGCAGCCCCGGGGTTCGGAGGGCCACGGCCCCAGTCAGGAGCACTCGAAACACAGAGGCTGGAGAAACAGGAGACATAAGGGGGCAGCTGCTGCTTTTGGATCCAGAGTGTCTGTCCTGTAGCATCTGGCATTGCTCCAGAGTTCCCCAGGGACCTGAGATGATCGGGCCCTGAAGGCTTTGGGGGGAGGTACCTTGCACCTGTCTGGTGCTGAACAGGGGGTGCAAAGGGAGTGTGCCTCACACCGAGGAAAGGAGCATAGCGTGAAACCAGGGGAATCACCCCCACTTCAATCCCAGCCTCTCCATTGGGTACTGGTCCTGCCATGTGCCCCCTTAACCCTGCCCACGTTACACATCCCAACAGCCACGCTGGTCCGTCGAGCCCAGCGTCCTGCCTGCCGACAGCAGCCAAAGCCAGATGCCCAAGAGGGAGCGGACTGAGCAGGGAATCATGAAAGTGCTCTCTCCCCATCATCCATCTCCAGCCTCTGCAAACCGAGGCCAGGGAGGCCATTCCTACCCAGCCTGGCTAACGGCCACTGCCGGGCCTCACCGCCATGGATGGATCTAGCTCTTCTTGAACACTGGTCATTACCTACAGCCCCCAACTCAAACCACTGCAAAGGATTATTAAAGACCTACAACCTATCCTTAGTCAGGACGCCACACTCCAGAAGGCCCTAGATGACAGGCCTGTTCTCTCCTACAGACACCTCCCAACCTTATGAGGATTCTCACCAACAGGCACAATCTATACCCCAGAAACACCAGTCCTGGCACTTTTCCTTGCAACAAAACCCACTGCCAGCTTTGTCCACATATCTATTCTGGAGATCCCACCACGGACCTAACCAGGTTATTCACAGAATCATGGGCACATTCTCACGTTCCTCAATTAACGTTATATATGCCATCATGTGCCAACAATGCCCAGATACTTTGTATATTGGACAGATTTCAAACTCCCTTAGACAAAGAGTTAATGGGCACAAAACAGACATAAAGGAAATAATTTTGAGGCACTTGGAGGAGGGGAGAGTGATCAGGAACAGTCAGCCTGGATTCATGAAGGGCAAGTCATGCCTGACCAATCTGACTAGTTTCTACGATGAGGTAACTGGCTCTGTGGATAGGGGAAAATCAATGGATGTGATTTATCTTGACTTTAGCAAAGCTTTTGATTCGGTCTCCCACAATATTCTTGTCAGCAAGTTAAAGGAATGTGGGTTGGATAAATGGACGGTAAGATGGATAGAAAGCTGGCTAGAGGGTCGGGCCCAGCAGGTAGCAATCAACAGCTCGATGTCGGGATGGCGGTCGGTTTCTAGTGAAGTGCCCCAAGGTTCGGTTCTGGGTCCTGTTCTGTTCAACATATTTATCAATGACCTGGACGAGGGGTTGGATTGCACCCTCAGCAAGTTTGTGGATGACACTAAGCTAGGGGGAGAGGTAGATACGCTGGAGGGTAGGGACAGGGTCAGACTGGGCTGCAAGAAATCTGATGAGGATCAGTAAGGACAAGTGCAGAGTCTTGCACTTGGGCTGGACAAATCCCAGGCATTGTTACAGGCTGGGGTCCGACTGGCTCGGTAGTAGTTCTGCAGAAAAGGACCTGGGAGTTGCAGTGGGCGAGAAGCTGGACATGAGTCAACAGTGTGCTGCTGTAGCCAAGAAAGCCAATGGCATGTGAGGTTGCATCAAGCGGAGCGTTGCCCGTAGATCCAGAGAAGTGATTATTCCTCTTTATGCGGCTTTGGTGAGGGAGCATCTGCAGTGCTGTGTCCAGTTCTGGGCCCGCAGTTACAGGAAGGATGTGGACACACTGGAGAGGGCCCAGCGGAGGGTGACCAAATAATTAGGGGGCTGGAGCGTATGACCCATGAAGAAAGGTTGAGGGAATTGGGACTGTTTAGTCTGCAGAAGAGAAGACTGAGGGGGGACTTGATAACAGCCTTCAACTTACTGAAGGAGGCTCAAAGAGGCTGGAGAGAGGCTGTTCACAGAGGTCCCGGATGGCAGAACACAGAACGATGGTCTCAAGTTGCGGTTGGGAAGGTCCAGGTTGAACATTAGGAAAAACGTTTTCCCTAGGAGGGTGGTGAAGCATTGGAATGTTCTACCCAGGGGAGTAGTGGAGTCTCCATCCCTGGAGGTGTTTAAGTCTCAGCTCGACAAAGCCCTGGCGGGGCTGATCCGATGGGTTTGGTCCTGCTTAGAGCAGGGGGCTGGACTCGATGGCTTTTTTCGGTCTCTTGCAGCTCTATTGTTCTATGATAAAAACACTCCTGATCCACAAACCTGTTAGCCGACATTTTAATGGCGCGGGCCATTCTGTTAATGACTTAAGAGTTTGCGTCTTACTGAAGAGGAATTTTCAAACTACTTTGGAAAGAGAGGCTGCTGAACTCTCTTTTATATTCAAATTCGACACATTAACACATGGTTTGAACCAGGATGTGAATTTTCTGGGTCATTAAAGGGGCTCTTTTACATACTTGGCTTAATCTAATTCATGACTCCCCCTCCCGCCCCTCTGCTCTCTGATTTGCTCACCTTGATACTTTTTTTTCTGATTTGTCCACCTTGATTACTGTTTTTGGTTCTCTGTGCCTTAAATATGGAGTCTGTTCTGGTCTGGCTCTGGGCTGAAGAAGTGGGTCTGTCCCACGAAAGCTCATCACCTAATCAGTTATTTGTTAGTCTTTAAAGTGCTACTTGACTGCTTTTTCTTTTTATTTTTTTGAACCCTGTTAAAGTCCTGGTCTTCACAGCCCCTCCAGCAAGGAGTGCCCCAGGCCGCCCAGGCACCGCGTGAAGGAAACTTCCTTTTGTTAGTTTTACACCCGCTGCCCATGCAGTGCAGTGGGTGATCCCTGGTTCACTGACACTCCACCGCCCCAGTAGATGCACTGATGAGGTTTTCGCCACTTTGTGCAACGAGGGGTAAGCTAAGCTAGTGCGTGGGTGGCCTGAGAGGCCCTCCTTCAGCTCCGTGGGCTGCCAGGTTGTCGTACCCAAGCCAGCCTCCTGGGATAAGGCAGTGTGTTAAGTGTGCTTGTGTGTCTCACAGACAGTGTTGGGGGTGCGTGGAACACACCTCACTCCACACGCCAAGGCTTTATGTGCGTCTCACTTGAACAACACTGGTGGGACAAAGTGACGGGGATGAAACCCTGGGGGATCTGGCAGCCCTGCGTGTGGGCAACTGGGAACAAAACGTCTCGTGGGCCACATGTAGTCCCCTATGGGCCCATCGCTGACTGTCCGTCGCACCCATTTTGCAAACCCCCAGCCTGGGTCTCACTGCAGTGTTCCATGGGTGTGACCCTGAGATTTCCCTGGGCACTGGCCCTTCTGCCTGAGTACAGCCCATGAAAGAACATGAGCTCTCCTCGGCCTTGCTCCCTGCTTCGGGGAGGGCTTGGGGTCTAGTGGTTGGAGCCAGAGGTGTGTGATCAAGTGGGCGTGTGAGGATTTTATTCCCCTGGTTCGGTTGCAGGTGTTTCCTACTGTCCTGTAGTAACACCAGGTGGGTGCCTCAGTTTCCCTAGAATCACAGAATCCCAGGGCTGGAAGGGACCTCAGGAGGTCATCTAGTCCAGCCCCCTGCTTCAAGCAGGATCAACCCCACTAAGTCATCCCAGCCAGGACCTTGTCCAGCCGGGACTTAAAAACCTCAAGGGATAGAGAATCCACCACCTCTCCAGGCAACACATTCCAGTGCTTCACCTCCCTCCTGGGGAAGTAGTTTTTCCTAATATCCAACCAGTTTCCCCAAGCTCAGACCTAAAGCTCCTCTGCAGCTTGTCCCGCCTCTGGGCGACACTGATGACAGTGGGTCGGGTGCCTCTTGCGACCAGCCTGTCCCAGCTGCGGGCAGAGCACCCAGGTCCCAGCAGGGCCCTTCCCCACAGGGCTGGGCTCTAAAGCTCAGCCAGCTTTGGCTGCTCTCCCCTGGATCCTCCAACTTGCTCACATCTTGCCTGGCGTGAGCACCCAGAAGGCCAGTGAAGGCCTCACCGGTGCTGGGCAGCTCCTTCCCGTGTCTAATCCCCCGCAGATGAGAGGAGCTGTACACACAGTGGACGTGTAGCCAATCTGTGATCCCCGCTAACTGGGGCCCTCTAATTTTTTCCATCCATGGGTGGAATAAATGTTCTGTGGGTGGCCGTGGGAACTCTGCCAGTCAGCTGGGCAGCACCCCACCTCTCCTGGGTGCTCAGCTTACAGGGAACCCTGTAACCCCCCTAGATCCTTCTCAGCAGCGTGGCCACCGAGCCAGCCAGTCCCCCTTTGTGCTGGTGCGGTTGAGTTGCCCCGGCAGGGCTGTGCGTCGCTCTCTCTCCATTTCACCCAGCTGAATCCAGAGCGGTTCTGGAATGAATCAAATTCCAATTCAATATTAGAAAAGGTTCAGAAAAGGGCACGAAAATGACGAGGGGTTTGCAACGGGTCCTGTATGAGGAGAGGTTAAACAGACTGGGACTTTTCAGCTTAGGAAAGAGGAGACAGAGGGGGATTAAGGTAGAGGTCTGTAAAATGATGAGCTGCGTGGAGAGGGTGAATAAGGAAAAGTTATTTACTTGTTCCCAGAATATCAGAACTAGAGGACACCAAAGCTGTGTCTACACGTGCACGCTACTTCGAAGTAGCGGCACTAACTTCGAAATAGCGCCCGTCGTGGCTACACGCGTTGGGCGTTATTTCGAAGTTAACTTCGACGTTAGGCGGCGAGACGTCGAAGTCGCTAACCTCATGAGGGGATCGGAATAGCACCCTACTTCGACGTTCAACGTCGAAGTAGGGACCGTGTAGACGATCCGCGTCCCGCAACGTCGAAATTGTGGGATCCTCCATGGCAGCCATCAGCTGGGGGGTTGAGAGACGCTGCCTCTCCAGCCCGTGCGGGGCTCTATGGTCACCGTGTGCAGCAGCCCTTAGCCCAGGGCTTCTGGCTGCTGCTGCTGCAGCAGGGGATTCATGCTGCATGCACAGGGTCTGCAACTCGTTGTCGGCTCTGTGGATCTTGTGGTGTTTAGTGCAAGTGTGTCTGGGAGGGGCCCTTTAAGGGAGCGGCTGGCTGTTGAGTCCGCCCTGTGACCCTGTCTGCAGCTGTGCCTGGCACCCTTATTTCGATGTGTGCTACTGTGGCGTGTAGACCTTCCCTCGCTGCGCCTATTTCGATGTGGTGCTGCGCAACATCGATGTTGAACATCGACGTTGCCAGCCCTGGAGGACGTGTAGACGTTATTCATCGAAATAGCCTATTTCGATGTCGCCACATCGAAATAGGCTACTTCGATGTAGGCTTCACGTGTAGACGTAGCCCAAGTGACATTAATGGGCAGCAGGTTTAACACAAATACAAGGAAGTTCTTCACCCAGCGCACAGCCGACCCGTGGAACTCCTCGCCACAGGAGGCTGGGGAGGCCAGGGCTGGAACAGGGTTTAAAAAGAGCTAGATCTGTGGGTGGAGGTGAGGTCCCTTAATGGCTGTTAGCCGGGCTGGGGAGGAATGGTGACCCTGGCCTGTTTGTCACAAGCTGGAGATGAATGGCAGGAGAGAGATCACTTGATCGATACGTGTTCTGTTCACTCTCTCTGGGGCGCCTGGCACTGGCCACCGTCAGCAGACAGGACGCTGGGCTGGATGGACCTTTGCGCTGACCCAGTGTGGCTGTTCCTATGTTATGGTCTAATACGTTTTAGTGACACACAGTTCCAGATTTTAACCCTGGACTTCCAAGTGCCTGCAGCTCCCTCTGCCCCCAACCTCACCCCCCACAGCTTTTGCAGGTTCTGGCTACTCCATTGTCCCCAACTTTACAAACATATGGGACTGCTCCAGCCCAGGAGTGACCCCTGCAGAACCCCACCGGCTACCCCTCCCCACCTGTCGAGAGCCATTGCGCACGACCCCTTAACCAGCTGTCACCCACCTTCGAGTCCAGGGGTCAGCAGCCCCCCAGCGCATGACCTGATTTCCTTCCACACGCAAGGTGGGAGCTCAGCCCCCCCATCTCCCACGCAGCCGGGAGCTTGGTCAGAGCCAGGGCCCTGTGGATTAACAGCAGCCCAGCCGATGCTGCTGCCCCTGGCTGACCGGTACGGCTCTGCCTCGTCACAGGGTTGTTAAAGACGCCGCTGTGAGCAGGGCTGTTGGTGACTTTAGAAGTGTCACCGGTGCTCAGCCCGTGCAGCGAGCTGCAAAGGTCCCGTTCCGGCCTGTGCTGAGGAAAGTCGCTGAGCCCTGGTTTAGTTATTACAGCTATTGGCTGATGGGGCCCACACCCAGGACCCCCTGGTAATTAGGGGACCCCCAGCAAAATGGGCACCAACTGCCCCGACCTGCTCCACCCACCCAGTGCTCCTGCCAGGGAGCAGGGGAAACCCCAGAGCCCCGACCCTAATTCCCTGGCAGCAGCAGTGTGGAGAACGGTGCAGGGGTGGGGGCGAGAGGCCCCCACTTGCTCTGGTCCTAGGCCCCATAAACCCCTTGCCTGCCTGTGACCTCATCTCCCTAGTTCATTTATGTGCCAGTCTTTGGCCCTTCAGAGACAGGCAGGGTTGTGTCGCTGAGTGGCCCAGGACCAAGGCATCTCGCTGTGGTGCTGAGGGCGTGGGATGAGAACAGGGGCTCAAAGATGCCCAGGCAGGGAACTTGTCTCCTGGCCATCCCAGGCGCCCCACAGCCATGGGTCCAGAACCTCCAGGGTGTCGAGCAGAAAGCTTCTCCCTGCAGCTGGCACCCCCAGCGCCCAGTGTCACTCCAGGCAAGGCTCCCTGAGTGCAGCTGCCAGCCAATATCCTGCAGAGGAGGGCTGGGACATGCACCACAGGGCAGCTTGGGTCAGCGCTGGTCCTGCCAGAAGGACCCCGGGGCTGAGCCAGTGTCAGGGATGGGAAGCCCCCAGAGCCCTTCTGGAGGCCTGGGGAGGTGCCTGTGGCTCCCTGCTCGGCCCAGCAGCTCCCAAGCAAAGCTGGTGCTGGAACTAGCCTGGCCCCAGTCCTGCGGGCTCCCAAGCATCTGGCGTGTCAGGCGGCAGCCCCAGAGGTGGTGGCCGCGGCTCCGGCAGGCGTTTGCCCACACCCATGCCAGGCGTTTGAAGCTGCAGGCGGCGGGCGCTGCCAGCCCCACCCAGGCAAGCCGGGGAGGGCGTGTCGCTGGGAAGGGTGGAGGAGCTCCCCAGGAATGCAGCACCACGCAGAGCCTCAGAGCAGCCGCTGGCTGGCGAGGCCACCGGACTGGGTCGGCCTGGCTGAGTCAATGGGCCGGGCTGCGCCGGTGAGAGATGCAGGAGACCTGTTAGGCCCCCCAGGGCATCGCCAGGGACCAGGGCTGGGCTACTTGCCCCAGCGCGTCACCTGTGCTCTGTGCAGGTGGGAGTGAACTGCTCTGAGCAGGGGCCCAGCCCTTGCCTGGGGGTGTGTCCCTAGTCCCACCCCCCTCCAGAGAACAGCTGCCCCCCGCCCCCGGGCATGGTTCCCTGCTCCAACTCCCCCCTGCTCTGCCCTCCAGAGCGGCAGTCCTGCTGGCCCGCCAGCTGGGCTCGGGCCAGGCTAAGCCGCTTCCCTCCCGCCTGCAGTTCTTGTGGCCACACTCGGGAGCGTCAGTCTTTGTCACCTCCTGGTGGCTGATCCCTTTCGAGAACAGGAGTCTGCTACTGCTGCCAGCTGGAGGAGCAGCTCCCTTAGCGCCAGCCCTCATCCCCGGTCAAGTTTCCTCTCCTGCTGTCGTCCTCGGAGCCGGGAGGAGTGTGGCCATGGCTGTGGCCAGGGCTGCAGCAGGAAGTGCCAGTGGCAGGGCAGGGAAAAGAACCCCGGAGTCCTGCACTCACCTGCCTTCGGCAGCAACCCCTCCGACTGGCCAGGCTGCCTTTCCGGCACCAAGGGAGCGTTGCACGGTGGGATCGTCCTGGCCAGTCAGAACTTCCCAGCAGGAGCCTGGGTCCTGGGGCTGCCTGCAGCTGCCCCCTGGCTGACCAGGTGGGGGGCCGGGGGAGCGTGCAGCTGCCTCTGCTGGTGCTTGAAATGCCTCTGGGGGGCTGGCTTAGAGCAGCAGCCTCAGGAGGCCGTGGGCATGGGCCAGGATGTGGGGCAAGGTAAAGCCAGCTTGGGGTAAGTGGCTGCTGCTGCGCTACAGGCTCAGGCCTGGTGGGCGCTGGGCCCTGCAGGGACAGGGGATAACACCGTATAGAGGGGTGCACACAAGCTGCAGGGCTCCCTGCTTTGGAGGCTATTCCCACAGGGATCCTTGGCCTGACTCAGGTGTGCAGCAGTGGGCCTTGCGAGCTGCTGGGACGGGCCAGGCACTGTGTCCCAGCCAGCCCTCGCCCGCCAAGGGAGGCATGAGAACGTAGGAACGGCCACACTGGGCCAGACCGAAGGTCCATCCAGCCCAGTGTCCTGTCTGCCGACAGTGGCCAGTGCCAGGCGCCCCAGAGGGAGTGAACAGAACACGTATCGATCAAGTGATCTCTCTCCTGCCATCCGTCTCCAGCTTGTGACAAACAGAGGCCAGGGACACCATTCCTCCCCAGCCCGGCTAACAGCCATTAATGGACCTCACCTCCACCCACTGATCTAGCTCTTTCTAAACCCTGTTCCAGCCCTGGCCTCCCCAGCCTCCTGTGGCGAGGAGTTCCACAGGTCGGCTGTGCGCTGAGTGCAGAAGAACTTCCTTGTATTTGTGTTAAACCTGATGCTCATTAATGTCTCTTGGTGACCTCTAGTTCTGATATTCTGGGCACAAGTAAATAACTTTTCCTTGTTCACTTTCTCCTCACCCCTCGTAACTTCATACGCCTCTATCATACCCCCGGCTTTAGTCTCCTCTTTTCTAAGCTGAAAAGTCCTCGTCTCTAATCTCTCTTCATATGACGCCCGTTCCAACCCCTCGGCATTTTAGTCGCCCTTTTCTGAACCGTTTCTAACGCCAACATGACTTTTCTGAGATGAGGAGACCACATCTGGACGCAGTACTCAAGAGGTGGGCGTACCGTGGTTTTATACAAGGGCAATAAGATAGTCTCCGTCTTATTCTCTATCCCTTTTCTAATGATCCCAACCTGTTTGCTTTTCTGCCTGCCGCTGCACACGGCGGGGATGTTTTCAGAGAATGAGCCTCGCTGACTCCAAGATCTCTCTCCTGATGAGCTGTAGCTAAAGTAGCCCCCATGACGCTGCAGGCATGGTATGTATAGCCACATCGGGTGCCTGGGAACAAGCCCTGGGTGGGCTCCAGCACTCGGCGGTGTTGATGCAGGGATGTCTTGTGACTAAGACACCTGCTGAAAGCCCATGAGGAGCCAGGAACCCCGCGAAATGGGGGCGTGGGGCAGGCTGCGTACTATGGAAAGGGCAGGGTGGGGGAGTAGGACACAAGGCCAGGGCCCTGCATCAGATTGACCCTGGAGACAGGCGGCCGCCTCTCACTCCCTTACTGGATCCAAGGCCGTAGGGACGCTCAGCCGGGGCATGGTGATGTGAGAACCTGGATAGCTCCTCAGCACATGGCAAAATGCAGTGAACCTGGTTCATCACCCATGCACCCCTCCTCCAGCCAACGTACGCACGAGCAGCCACACCTCCTGCACACTCGCCACCAGCACAGCCACATGCCTCAAGGATTTACACACACCCCCTACAAGCACCCCACACACACTGACACTCCCGCACACTCATCACCAGCACAGCCATACACCTCGATGATTTACACCCACCCCCTACAAGCACCCCCCGCACACTGACACTCCTGCACACTTGCCACCAGCACAGCCACACGCCTTGGGGATTTACACACACCCCCTACAAGCACCCCCCACACACTGACACTCACCACCAGCACAGCCACATGCCTCGGGGATTTACACACATCCCCTACAAGCACCCCCTGCACGCTGACACTCCCGTACACTCACCACCAGCACAGCCACATGCCTCGGGGATTTACACACACACCCTACAAGCACCCCACACACACTGACACTCACCACCAGCACAGCCACATGCCTCAGGGATTTACACACACCCCCTACAAGCACCCCCCGCACACTGACACTCACCACCAGCACAGCCACATGCCTCAGGGATTTACACACACCCCCTACAAGCACCCCCCGCACACTGACACTCACCACCAGCACAGCCACATGCCTCGGGGATTTACACACATCCCCTACAAGCACCCCCCGCACACTGACACTCACCACCAGCACAGCCACATGCCTCGGGGATTTACACACACACCCTACAAGCACCCCACACACACTGACACTCCTGCACACTCGCCACCAGCACAACCACATGCCTTGGGGATTTACACACCCCCTAGAAGCACCCCCACACACTGACACTCCTGCACACTCGCCACCAGCACAGCCACACGCCTTGGGGATTTACACCCTCCCTACAAGCACCCCCCGCACACTGACACTCCCGCACACTCATCATCATCAACACAGCCTCACACCTCGGAGATTTACACACACACCCTACAAGCACCCCCACATACTGACATGCCTGCACACTTGCCACCAGCACAGCCACACGCCTCAGGGATTTACGCACACCCTACAAGCACCCCTCGCATACTGACACCTCCCCCACTTGTCACCAGCACAACCCTGCGCCTCAGGCATGGTTTCCCAAACTGGGGGGCATGAAGAAATTCCGGGGGGGGGTGAGGCAACCCAGCCCCCCCCCATCTTTCCCCTCATCCTTTGCTTCTGGGTCTCAGCCCCTGCCATTTTATGTTGATTGACCCGGCACAGCTGCTATAAAAAGCAGGCAGCCGGCGAGGACCCTCAAGCAAAGGTGAGCGTGGGATGGTGGCAGGGGAGGAGGATGGGCTTAGAAGTGGGGCTGGTGGTGCCTGGCTTTGTGAGAGGGGAGGGGCTCGGGCGGGCAGCTCATGGGGCTTAGGAGGCCAGCTGGCTTGCAGAATTCATGGGGCTTGGGTGGCTGGCCCCAGCAGCGTGGGGCTCAGGTGGGTGGGTAGGTGGCTGGCCCCAGCAGCTGGCAGGCGGGCAGGTGGCTGGCCCTGGTGGTTTGGGGCTCAGGCGGGTGGCTCTGGCAGCACAGGTCTGGGGCAGGCGGGCAGCTGTCGCAGGCAGCCCTGGCAGTTGGCATGGGGCTCAGGCAGCTGGCCAGCTGGGGCTACACCAGGTACCCAGAAGCAGCCAAGAAAAACTATTTGTGCTTATTTTTCATTTTAAATAACATTTTAATATCAAGTTTTTTGTGTTTATTTTAAATTACAGTTTGAATTTCTTGTTAAAAGTGGGTTGGATGATGGTAAAGAGGAGGCAGGGGTGTGAGGGTTACTCAAAAATCAAAAGAGGGGGGTGATGCTGAAAAGTTTGGGAACCACTGGCCCTAGGGGATTTACACACACCACTTACTGGCACCCCCCCACACTCTCCACTAGCACAGCCACATGCCTAAGGGATTTACCCACACATCCCCCTACAAGCACATGCTTACACATTGCACACGTACATGCACACTCATCCCTGCACACCCCTTTGGATGCATGCACACTCACACCAATGCCCAGCCCCATGTGCCCACGCACACAAAGCCACTCTCCCCACGTGTCTGGGCAGGCGCTCACATCCATGTGCACAGAGACCAAATCACTGGATATCCATGCGCTCGCACACAGATGCAGACCCCTGTATACTGACGCACACCCATCCATGCATAGCGGACAACTGTGTACTCCCACATATCCATGTGTACATATCCATTCCTACACACATGCACAGCTCTGTAAATTAGTGCACACACAGCCTTGTACACCTCCATATGGCCTTGCACACAGACGTACACACACACCCTCACCCACAGTGCACAACTCCATGCTCGTGCACTCACATCCTTGCACACATGATGCACAGCTCTGTCTGTGCACACACCTTGCACACACAATGCACACCTCCATACGGCCTGGCACACACAGATGGGCACACCCACCCCCTCACACAGTGCACAACCCCATGTTTCTACACTCACAACCTTGCACACGTGGTGCACACCTCTGTGTGTCTCTACATACATACCTTGCACACAGAGATGTGCGCACACATCTTCTCACAGTACACAACGCCATGTTTGGGCACTCACATCCTTGCACACGTGATGCACAGCTCTGTGTCTGTCTGTCTGTGCACACACGTACCTTGCACCCACAAATGTGCACACATATCCTCACACACAGTGCATAACTCCATGTTTGTGCACTCACATCCTTGCACACGTGATGCACAGCTCTGTCTGTGCACACCCATCCGTGCACATCCCATATATCCCCGGGCTTACAGCTACCTACCCCTTACACCATCCATCTGCACACGCCCAGCCGCGCACACCCACCTATACGCCCCCGCCCAGCCGCCCCGCCCGCCGGGCCGCGTGTGCCCCGCTCCCCGCCAGCCTCGCTGCCGCCGCCGCCCTCTACCCCGTGCTCCGGCTCCGGACGTGCCGGGACTCGGGCTCCCAGGAACTCCGCGTGCGGCGCGAGTCCGGGCAGAGCCGCCGCCGCAGCCCCCGAACGAGCCGAGCCGGGAGCCGCCGCAGGGCAGCAGCCGGGGCTCCGCGTGCGCCCAGCTCCGGGGACGCGCCGATGGAGTCGGAGTGAGAGGAGAGGAGGACCGAGCCGAGCCGAGCCGCTCGCGGGCCATGCGGGGCTCCGGGCCGGGGGGCGCTGGCCCTGGCCGCCCGGGGCCGCCCGCCCGGGGAGCCGCCGCGGCGCCGGGAGCCCAGGGACCCCCCGGCACGCAGACGGCCCCCCGGGCCCGAGCCTGGCGCCGCCCCGGGCCCCCCGCGGACGAGCTGGGCCGGACGCCGCTGCGCCCCGGGCTCTGCCCCCTGCTGCTCCTCAGCCTGTGGGTGCCCAGGTGAGAGCTGCGGGGCCGCCCCGCGGGGAGGCGGGCATCGGCCCACCAGGGCTGCGGCGGAGCCGCGTCTACACGCGGCCCGAGGGCGCAGCTCCCCGCAGGTCTCCGGCCGGTGGCCGGGGAGTGCACGGCGCTGCAGGGCTGGCCCGGGAGCCGCGCTCGTGCGGCGCTGCGGGTCCCTGGGCTCGGGGAGGGCCCGGGCCCCGCCCAGTACCTCCCTGGGGCCTGGCGCGGGGAGCTGGGCGCAGGCCCGGCGGGTAACTCCGCACCCGGGAGGCTGGACCGCTTCCAGGGGCCGGGGCAGCCCGAAGGACGCGGCGCGGGGGGCAGGTCCCCCCGGGACGCGGGGTTCGAATCCCCGAAGTGGGCGGGGGCCGTCCTGTACCCCCGGGACTCCAGCGCCCCCCGTTCGCCTCCCCTGCCCCCCTGTTGCCAGCTGCAGAGCTTGGGCAGGGCAGGGTTAACCCCCCCCGCGCAGCTCCTTCCCTGGGGCTTGTTCCGGCCTCTGTCGGGGCTGGGCTTTCCTGCCCCTTCCCAGGTAATTAGCTGACGTGGGAACGGGAGTTAATTAAGGCAGCAGCGCCGGGAAGGCGGGGGGCAGCGGCTCCGTGCGCTTTGCGTCCGCCCAGCCCGGCTGCCCCTTGCGAGGTGGGGCAGAGGTCGGGCTGGGGGACTGGCCATGGGGCTGCCTCCCTTGCTCGGGCCCTGGCAGGGCCGGGAGGGATTTGGGGGTCAGGGCGTGGGGCTGTTCTCGCTCTCGGGATTGGCTGCGCTGGGCCTGGCACCGTGCCCGCTGGAGGGGCGAGTGGAGGCGCTGGGCGTACAGCTGCAGCCAGGGCCCTGGCCTGCCCCAGCACAGCCGGCTGCCAGTCCTGGGCACTCCCGGTGCCCGCAGGTGCCTGCCCTCAGCTGGAGGGGAGCCAGGGGGTCTCCTAGGGCCCATCCCAGCTGGAGGCCCCAGGCAAGCTGGACACTGATTGCTCTGCCCCGGCTCAGGAGCCCTTGGATGGCAGGAGCGGCACCTGCCCCGTGCCAGGCCTGGCTCAGAAAGACTGGGGAAGCTGCACCCAAATCAAGAGCTCTGGAAGAGGTCCCTGTCCCAGCCTGGCTCGCTGGCGGTGCCCCATTGGGACCATGGCATCGTAGGGGGGAAGGGATCTCAGCAAGTCATGGACCCCAGCCCCCTGCCCAAAGCAGGATCAACCCAACGAAATCCTCCCAGCCAGGACCTTGTCCAGCCGGGACTTAAAGACCTCTAGGGATGGAGAATCCACCACCTCTCTAAGCAACGCATTCCAGTGCTCCCCCATCCACCTGGGGAAAGAGTTTTCCCTAATATCCAACCTAGACCTCCCCCTGTAACTTCAGCCCATTGCTCCTTGTTCTGCCATCTGTCACCACTGAGAACAGCCTCTCTCCAACCTCTTAGAGCTCCCCTGCAGGTATCTGAAGGCTGCTATCAACTCCCCGTTCCCTGCACACTCTTCTGCAAACTAAACAAGCCCAAATCCCTCAGCCTGTCCTCACAGTCATGTGCTCCAGCCCCTTCATCATTTTTGCTACCCTCTGCTGGAACCTCTCCAATGCACCCACATCCTTTCTATACTGGGGGGCCCAGAACTGGATGCAATACTCCAGGTGTGGCCTCACCAGAGCTGAATAAAGGGGCATAATCACTTCCCCAGCTCTGCTGGAAATGTTCCTCCTAATGCACCCGATATGCCATTACCCTTCTTGGCTACCAGGGCACAGTGTTGACCCATATCCAGCCTCTCATCCACTGTAATCCTCAGGTCCTTTTCTGCTGTACTGCCAGTTTGCCAGTCGGCCCCAGCCTATGCCAATGCTTGGGATTCTTCCGCCCCAGGTGCAGGACTCTGCATTTGTTCTTGCTGAACCTCATCAGATTTCTTTTGGCCCAATCCTCCAATTTATCCAGGTCACTCTGGACCCCATCCCTACCCTCCAACGTACCTACCTCTGCCCCTCGCTTAGTGTTCACAATCCATTGAGCCCGGCGATCTAACCAGCTTTCCAGCCGCCCCACAGTCCGTTTATCTCATCCGTGTGTCTGTATCTTGCTGGCAAGAGTGCGGTGAGAGCCCATATCCGAAGCTTTGCTGGTGTCCGGGTGTATCACATCCACTGCTTCCCCATGGCCGCAGAGCCGGTTGTGGCGCCAGAGGAGGCCATCGGGCTGGCCAGGCAGGACTTGCCCTTGGCGAATCCATGACTTTGCCCTCTCCCAACTGCTGCACTAGGGGCTCCTTGAGGATCCCCTTCAGGACTTTGTGAGAGCCCAGTCAGAGTCCCTGCCAGGAGGGTCTCCAGGGCAGGGCACCCTTGCGGGCTTGACTCTGATGTTCTCGCCAGTTGTAGAGGGACAGGAAGGAGCCTGGGGTCACCTTTCAGCTGTCAGCTCAGACTGGCACTGCCCCCCTGGGTCAGAGCCTGGGCACCTGGCTGTCCCCACGCCCCACAGCAGCACCCCACAGCCCTGGACTCACTCCCTCTGCTCTGGGTTGGAGCCACAGGCACAGCTGTGCCCCGTGGGGCGTCCTGCTAGCCGGGAAAGCTCGTCAGGGCCTGGGACATTCATCCTCAGCCTGGCGCATCCCAAACCTCCCTGTGCCGGGGGCACAGCTCTGAGTGAGAGACCACTCCCCTCCCCCAGAGCCACTCCATGGCTCACCCAGCGCCTGCCTGTGGGACAGGTGCAAGCCTAGGCCTGGCCGGTGCCCAGACACCCTGGTGAGGCTGCGGCATGAACCTGGCTGGAGCAGCAATAGGCCTGCATCATGGCAGCCCAGCTGCAAAGGGAGCTGTGCCCATGCCTCATCCCCAGAAGAGACAGGGCCTGTGGGGCTGAGGCAGGCTGACGGGACGGATGGCTGGGCAGTCCGGGGGCACGGCGTGGGGGGTGACCTCCAGGGGGCATTGCCACAGAGCTCAGCCTCAGCCCTTCAGAGCCCCCAGCCCTCCTCCTCCTCCCGCGGGGGGGCCCAGCTGGGGAGCATCTGCTGTGAGAGTCTCTTCGGCTGATTGTGGATTAATTTCTCTGGGAACAGGGCAGGGGTTGGCTCCAGGCAGGCTCTTCCCAGGGGATCCCAGAGCTGGGGAGTCGAGCCGGGGGCCGGGTCTGGAGCCCCCCCAGCTGGCTGAGGGCATAGTCCATCTTACCCCTTGCCAGCACCTTCAGTCCTGCCTCTGCCTGCTTACCCCTGCCCCGGCCAGCTCCACCCCTCCCCAGCTCCCCTCTGGCTTCCTAGGCAGCCCCACAGCCCCTGCCCTGGCAGCCCCTCTCCCGACCCAGCTCATAGTCACTGGGTTGGCTTGCGGGTGGCCCCCATCCAGCTCCCCTTCTCCCCCGCAGATCCCTGGGGGGTCACGGGTCAGGGCAGCAGGGTTCTGAGCGCCCGGTTCTCTGCCTTGCAGCTCCTGCGCCAATGAAATCCTGGGCCTGAAGCTGCCATCGGAGCCGGTGCTGAACGCCAACACCGTGTGCTTGATGCTGTCTGGCCTGACGCGGCGACAGCTGGAGGTGTGTGTGCGCAACCCCGATGTCACAGCCTCCGCCATCCAGGGCATCCAGATCGCCATCCACGAGTGCCAGCACCAGTTCCGGGACCAGCGCTGGAACTGCTCCAGCCTGGAGACCAAGAACAAGATCCCCTACGAGAGCGTCATCTTCAGCCGAGGTGAGGGCCCCCTCCTCCCAGCCCCCGCCCTGCCTCTCCGCAGCGGGACAGGTCCCCTCCCAGGCAGCACGGCCTCGGGCGCAAGCTCCATGGGCCAGCACCCGGCTGAGACCGGGGGAGCCAAGGAGACCCGAAAGGGCAGTGAAAATGATTCGGGGGCTGGAACACACGACCTATGAGGAGAGGCTGAGGGGTTTGGGCTTGTTTAGTTCACAGAAGAGGAGACTGAGGGGTGATTTAATAGCAGCCTTCAACTTCCTGAAGGGGAGCTGTAAGGAGGCTGGAGAGAGGCTGTTCTCAGTGGTGTCGGATGCAGAACAAGGAGCAATGGGCTGAAGTTACAGCAGGAGGTGTAGGTTAGATATCAGGAAATACTCTTTCCCCAGGCGGGTGGTGAAGCACTGGAATGCGTTGCCTAGAGAGGTGGTGGATTCTCCATCCCTTTGAGGTTTTTAAGTCCCGGCTGGACAAGGTCCTGGCTGGGATGACTTACTGGGGGCTGGTCCTGCTTTGGGCAGGGGGCTGGACTAGAAGACCTCCTGAGGTCCCTTCCAGCCCTCAGATTCTGGGATTCTATGATCCTAAGATCTGGCCTGGTCCAGCAGCCCCAGCCTGGAAACCCCTTTATGTTCACACAGCCAAAGCCTGTATCTTCTGAGCCCCTGCACTCCCAGTGCCAGTCCTTGCAGCAGATCCCTCCCAGCCCTGTCTCTGCCTTCCTCTTGGGCCGCAGGGGATGTTCCTCCTGAGAAAGTGATGGTGGAGTCTGTCCCAGGAAGTGCCTTGGAAATGCAGCCAGCTCTGGGGTGGGATGTGGCAGCTGGTCAGCGGCAGTGCCGCACAACAGTTCAGGACAGGATGTGAATGGGAAGCTGGTTCCCACAAGGAACTGCTGGGGAGAGGGGTGTTTCTGGGGGACCATCCCTCATCGGGGCGTTTGGCCCAGGAGCTGGGGATGCCACCCCTCCGACTGGTCGCATGGATGGAGCCACCTGTCCGGAGACAGCCCCAACACAGCCTGCTGCAGCCCAGCTGCTGAGGAACATGGAGCTGCACCAGCCCATCCCCCGGCAGCCATCCCCCACCCACCAGGGCAATAACTCTGTCCTGGGATTGCCCCAGGGACTGGTCCCAGCTCCAAGCCACAGCCGGCTGGGAACAGCGTCCTGTAGGGGGCGCCGGTGAGTGCAAGAGGCAGACCCGGGGGGGGCTGCTCTGCACAGCCTGAAACGGCCTTCCCTGTGACCCACAGCCCCTGGGGCACTGAGCCCCCCAGCGTGGTTATGGGCGACGCCCCAGGCACCGGCAGCCTGCGTGGTGCTGGGTCAGAGCTCCCTGCATTTTCTGTGCCAGTGTTGATTGCTCCTGGCCCCTCTGAGCACAGCCTGGTGCCTGCGTCCAACCCTGCAGCCCCAGCTGTCCCTTCCCTGCGCTGCCCAGCACCCAGGGAGCACGCCAGGGAGAGGTTAGGGCAGAGCTTTGATCAGCTCTTGCAGCTGCTCTGAGACCCCAAGGGCTGCGCCGTGCTGGGTGTCACGGAGTCAGGGGGTCCCTGGCCCTGCCCACACCCGCAAGCAGACGTGGCTCTCGCTCCCCAGGGGAACAGCCGGGGGTCAGGTGACAGGGACCCAGCGTAGAACAGACTGGTCAGCACAGGGACCAGAAGCCATCAGTAACATCCAGCTTGGGGAGAGGGGCCCAGAGGTGTCCCCGCGCTGGGCCCTGGTCCCCTTCCTCCCTCTCCAGCCAGACCAGACTGCCCCACCCCCCAGCCCAGTTCCAATTCACACCAGCCCGGCCCCTCCTCTGCCTCTGTCCTGTTTCCTGGGGAAGAAAGGGGTAACTGCTTGCCTGGGTTACGAAGAGCAGGGATGGCCATTGCCTACCTGTGAGACGTCATCACACCCAAACTCCTGTCCCCTCTATGCACTGATGCTGTGCCTGGGGCAACTGAGGCACCACGAGGGAATAAAATCCTTACACCTGCCTTTGTCACACTGGGGTACCCCAGCGCTGGGTTCCCATCAAGGGAAAGAACTCTGATTTTCAGGCCATGTAAGAAATGGTCTGTGGACACGGCTGCTGTGTGGGAAAAGCCCCAAAGCCCAGGGACACGGGGGCTCCCGAGCCAGGCCAGCACTGGGGGAATACATGGCTACCTCGGGGAGACCCAGAACTCTGAACCCTTCCAGGTAGACTCTGCCCCACCCGAGCCAATAGGTTTGCTGTCCCCAGGCAGACGTCCTGGGGGCAGGGGAGCTGGATTGGATTGGGGTTTGCTCACAGCACAGCGCCCGAGGAAGCCAAGTGTCCCAGCACAGCTGTAACGAATCCTCAGAGCCCGATTCCTTCCCTGTTTGCTGCAGACCGGTCGGAGACTCAAACCCTTAGAGCAGCTCCGGCTGCGTCCAGCCAGGGGCAGGTCCATGTGGAGAGATGCAGCGTCCTGGTGGGACTGGGTGTGATGCGTTGTTGAGAACCAATGTACTTCCAAATGCTCTGGGCTTCGGGGTCGTTTTGAGTCCCTCGACCGTAGGCAGGTGAGCTGGTGACACCTCCCTGGTGGTTTGCTGCTCCAGTGCATGGGGCAAAGCTGGCTGGGGTGAGCCGGCACGTCCTGTCATGGAGCAGAACTGGGTGGGGAGCGGCAGGGTAGAGGGCACAGGCTGCACGGGGCCGCAGGACTCTGCGCGGGGCGGGAGCTGAGCGTATTCCTCACTGCTCGAGAAGAGGGGGAGCGGTGAGGGGCAAAGTGAGGCCAGACTGAGGTGTCCTGCCCAGGTCCTGAGATGCAGCTGCCCACTCCGAGGTTTCCTGTGCCTGAGGATGCTGGAGGCAGGAGAAGGGCTACTGAGATCACTCTGGTTCTGCCCCAGAGAGGCCGTTCCTGGCTGCAGGTTGAGCCTCTCTAATCCGGAACTCCGTCATCCGGCAACATCCATCATCCAGCGTGATTTCAGTTAGCTGTGGCGCGGCCAAGTTGGCGTGGCCAAGTTTCTCGTGACCCTATAGAATTTGTTTCTGGCCACCAGTCCTGGCTCTCAGAGTTCTGTGCTGTTATTCGGCCGGAATTTCCCCCAAATGTCTTCTCAGAGCCCAGTCCGCTGCAGCTGTGTTGGACAGGGGCGCTCATAGAATCACAGAATCCCAGGGCTGGAAAGGACCTCAGGAGGTCATCTAGTCCAGCCCCCTGCCCAAAGCAGGATCAATCCCCACTAAGCCATCCCAGCCAGGACCTTGTCCAGCCGGGACTTAAAAACCTCAAGGGATGGAGAATCCACCACCTCTCTAGGCAACGCATTCCAGTGCTTCACCACCTGCCTGGGGAAAGAGTTTTTCCTAATATCCAACCTACACCTTCCCCTCTTCAGCTTCAGCCCATTACTCCTTGTTCTGCCATCTGACACCACTGACAACAGTTTTTCACCCTCCTGTTTACAGCTCCCCTTCAGGAAGTTGAAGGCTGCTATTAAATCGCCCCTCAGTCTTCTCTTCTGTAAACTAAACCAGCCCAAATCCCTCAGCCTCCCCACATCGGTCTTGTGCTCCAGACCCTTAATCATTTTTGTTGCCCTTCGCTGAACCTGCTCCAGCACATCCACATCCTTTTTATACTGGGGGGCCCAAAACTGGACACAATATTCCCGATGTGGCCTCACCAGTGCCGAATAAAGAGGAATAACTACTTCTGTAGATCTGCTCGAAATGCTCCTCCTAATGCACCCCAGTATGCCGTTAGCCTTCTTGGCTACAAGGGCACAGTGTTTACTCATATCCAGCCTTTCATCCACCATAACCCCTAGGTCCCTTTCCATCGTACTGCTGCTGAGCCAGTCAGTCCCCAGCCTGCAACAATGTTTGGGATTCTTCCGCCCCAGGTGCAGGACTCTACACTTCTCCTTATTGAACCGCATCAGATTTCTTTTGGCCCAGTCCTCCAATTTATCCAGGTCCCTCTGGATTGTCTCTCTACCCTCCAACGTATCTACCTCTCCCCCTAGTTTTGTGTCATCCGCAAACTTCTGAGGGTGCAACCCAGTCCCTCATCCAGGTCCTTAATAAACATGTTGAATAACACCGACCCCAGAACCGAGCCTTGCGGCACTCCGCTTGAAACAGACCGCCATCCAAAGATGACCAAGTCATTGCGGAGAAACTCAATGAATTCTTTGCTTCGGTTTTCATGGCTGAGGATGTCAGGGAGATTCCCAAAACTGAGCTGTCCTTTGGAGGTGACGTGTCTGAGGAATTGTCCAAGATTAAGGTGTCACTAGAGGAGGTTTTGCAACTGATTGATAAACTTAACAGTAACAAGTCCCTGGGACCGGATGGCATTCACCCAAGTGTTCTGAAAGAACTCAAATGTGAAATTGCAGAACTGTTAACGGTGGCTTGTAACTAATCCTTTAAATCAGCTTTTGTTCCCAGTGGCTGGAAGGTAGCTAATGTCATGCCAATATTTAAAAAGGGTTGTAGAGGCAATCCCGGCAATAACAGACCAGTAAGTCTAATGTCAGTACCGGGCAAAGCAGTGGAAACCATAGTCAGGAATAAAATTGTCAAACATATAGAAGAGCATGATTTGTTGCACAAAGTCAACATGATTTCTGTAAAGGGAAATCATGTCTCACTAATCTATTGGAATTCTTTGAAGGGGTTAACAAACATGCAGACAAGAGGAATCCAGTAGATACAGTATACTTAGATTTCCAGAAACCCTTTGACAAGGTCCCTCACCAAAGGCTCTTAGGTAATTAAGTTGTCATGGGATAAGGGGCAAGATCCTTTCTTGGATTGAGAACTGGTTACAAGGCAGGAAACAAAGGGTAGGAATAAATGGTAAATTTTCAGAATGTGGAGGGGTAACTAGTGCTGTTCCCCAAGGGTCAGTCCTAAAACCAATCCTATTCAACACCTTCATAAATGATCCGGAGAAAGGGGTAAACTGTGAGGTGGCGAAGTTTGCAGACAGTTAAGACCCAAGCAGACTGTGAAGAACTTCGAAAGGATCTTACAAAACTGAGTGATTGGGCAACAAAATGAGAACTGAAATTGAATGTGGATAAATGTAAAGTAGTGCACATTGAAAAAAATAACCCCAACTATCCATACAGTGTGATGGGGGACTAATTTAGCTACAGCTCATCAGGAGAGAGATCTTGGAGTTATCATGGCTCGTTCTCGAAAACATCCACACCGTGTGCAGCGTCAGGCAGAGAAGCAAACAGGTTGGGAATCATTAGAAAAGGGATAGAGAATAAGACGGAGAGTATCTTATTGCCCTTATATAAAACCATGATACGCCCACCTCTTGAGTACTGCGTCCAGATGTGGTCTCATCTCAGGAAAGACGTATTGTCATGAGAAACTGTTCAGAAAAGGGTGACTAAAATGATGAGGGGTTTGGAGCGAGTCCCCAGTGAAGAGAGATTAAAGAGTCTGAGACTCTTCAGCTTAAAAAAGAGGAGACTAAGGGGGGGGGATATGATAGAGGTCTATAAAATCATGATTGGTGTGGAAAAAGCGAGAAAGAAAAAATTATTTACTTGTTTCCACAACACCAGAGCTAGGGGACACCAAAACGACATTAATGGGCAGCAGATTTAAAACAAATAAAAGGAAGTTCTTCACCCAGTGCACAGCCGACTTGTGGAACTCCTCGCCAGAGGAGGCTGGGAAGGCCAGGGCTGGAACAGGGTTTAAAAAGAGCTAGATCAATCCAAGGAGGTTAGGTCAGTCCATGGCTAGTAGCCAGGCTGGGTCAGATGGTGTCCCTGGCCTCTGTCAGAGGCTGGAGATGGGTGGCAGGAGAGCGATCATTGCCTGTTCTGTTCACTCGCTCTGGGGCACCCGGCATGGGCTGCTGTCGGCAGACGGGACACTGGGCTGGATGGACCTTTGGTCTGACCCCGTCTGGCCGTTCCTATGTTCTTAAATGCTGCTCGGCATTTGCTAGAGATGAGGTCAATGTTGCTGTTGAGGTCCTGCAGCCTGGCAAAGTCTCTTGCTGGTGCCGGTTGGGTCCACAGGGGCTGGATGAGAGAGGCTCAGCCTGTATTGGTGCCGGGAAATGTTCTTTGTCAGGCTTGGGGTGGGGGAAATGGGGAGTCTCAGCCTTTCCCATCTGAATTCAAACCCAGCCAGTCGTGAGCCAGCCATGCAGCGGCTGGGCTCTTTACAGGGATGGGCCAATAGATACCCAGGTCTCGGGGGCTGAGGGCCGGCTGGCTGGGGACCCCTGAGAACCCAGCCAAACTCCCCAGAAAGGACCAGTTCTTTTGGGCATCTGACTTGAGGTCCTTCCGGGGCCCCGGACCTGCCCACTGCAAATCCCATCCTGTCCTGAAGAAAGACACCGGGGACCAGTCCTGCCCCAGCGCCTCGCTCTCAGTGCACAGCCTTGGCCACACAGCCGGCTGTGCCTCCTGTAGCCGATGCTGGGTGCCAGGGGCTGGCAACCCCCTGCAGCCTCCGATGTTAGACTTAGGATAGCCAAGCAGGGAGGCAGGGTGGGGGGTGTGAGTTTCCCATTGTGGGATGTGCGGGATGGGCCCGGGAGCTTTGGGAAGGGTGGCACATGGCAGCCGGCCTTGCTGGCAGATTTCCAAGCTCCTCCCCTTCTCTACAGCCTGCAGTGTGAGTTGCAAACTCCCCTTTGCAGCGATTTCCGCAACAAGCCCACAAAGTCGGTCGCTGGAGCTGGGGGCGTTTTACTCGTCTCTCTCACCCCCCCAGGGGAGCAGCCCACAGGCTCCTCCCCTGCTGCCCCCAGGAACACGAGGTGGGCGAAGGACGGCTGCCCGTAACCTGAAGTGACAGAGCCCTTTAATCTTTCATCATCTTCCCGCTCCTTCTGCCATCAGCTCAGCCGTGCGTGCACCTCCCCTTCAATTATTTGTAGGGCCCGTCTGTCCCAGGCTGCTCCCAGACGCACTTGTCTCGCACTGAATTCCCAGCACAAGGGCCGAGTGGCATCCAGGGCGCGCCGGAGGCCGTGGTGCCTTCTCGTCGGCCACCAGCTGTTCCCCAGGGCAGCCGGGGGCAGGGGAGAGAGGGAACCAGCCGGGGAGCTCTTTGCAGCCGATAGGCAAAGGAGCTCAGGCAAAGGAAATTGCACACTCATGCCCAGCCCCAAAGCCTGTCCTCGGTCTGCTGAGCTGCAGTCTGCGCCCCTGCGCCGGCTGAGAAGAAGAGGGGGAAATCAGGGTGGGGCAAAGCTGCACCAGGCTCTTGCAGTCGTAGTGCCAGGCCCCTGGGGTCTCCTGCGCCCATCACTGTGACGCACTCAGTCGTACGACGGCTGCGTCTGCTGTGGAAATGCGGCCACCTCTGGGGCTGCTTGCGGCAGCGCCACACAACGGCTGAGACGGGAAGTGCAGCTGCAGCGGGTTCCAGTCAGCGTCAGGGCTTTAGGGGGGTGGAATAGAGCACCTGAGCTGGGCACTGGCCCCCATGTGCATCTTGACTCCAACCAAGGGAGCCCTGGGATCTCACGCAACCCCCAGAGGGCAGCACCTGGGGTTTTACGGCCCCCCCCCCCCCCCCCGGAGATGGCACCTCTCCTGGCACGGCGCCCTTTGTGGCCTGGCGGGAGTGCACCAGAGAGCTCCCCTCCACCTGCTGCCCTGGCTCCACTCAGGTGCCATGAGATCACAGCCGAGCCGAAGGGGCTGAAATCCTTCTCTGCAACTGGTGGGGGCTCCTGTCGGTCCCCCCACCGACCAACCATTTCCCACCTCCTGCTTTCTAATGCTCCGCCAGCTCTGCCCCTTGCTGATCCCAAGGCAGGGCCTGGCAGCTCTGGCCTCTGGGTCCTGGCCTGTGGGGTTCCAACCCCGCCCATGCTGGCTTGGAGAGATGCCCTCTCCGAGTGCTTGTGAGAAGGGCAGGTAGCACCCCGCAGCTGCTGGACCCATAGAGCCATGGGCTGGAGGGGAGAGTGTTGCTGGAGAGGCAGGGTGTGGATCGAGCAGGTTCTGATGGCTTCTTGGGTCAGGTCCCTTCTAGTTAACCCCTCTCCACGTCTGGCCAGCCATTCCCTGTGTGATGGAGTGGGGGGAGTGCATGTGTGAGTCAGGCTGGATGTCTGAGGCAAGCAGCAGCTCCCAGTGGCTAAGGATGACCCTGGGGCTACAACTGGCAGGTGACACCTCTGCCTGAACAAAGAGCAGGGAGGAGCTGAGCTGGGTTTTGAATCGGGGGCGGCAGTTAGAGGCTAGGAAAAGGGAGAGCTGGAAGGCAGCCAGCCTGAGGAGGGGGAAGCTACACCCCAGAGGGGCACCCCTCGGGGTCTTCCCCCCAGGACAGGTTGGAAGGACTGTCTCTGGCTGCTGTGCTGTCGCTTCTGTGAGAAACTGGACATCTGTTGCCTAATAAACCTTCTGTTGTACCTGCTGAGTGAGAGTCTCTCCTGCCAGCGGATGGGGTGCAGTGCAGGGGGACCCCTGAACCCCATCACACTGGTGTCAGAAGTGGGATGCACTGCACGCACGGATGAGCTCCCAGCAGTGGCTGACTGAGCACCAGAGAAGGAAGGAGTCTCACAAGAGCCAGAGGGGGAACAGAGCCATTCCTGCAGCTGCTGCTGGTGAGTGGATACCCCGGGAGATAGCGGGGAGATGGATTATACCCGACTCCTGAAGGCAGAGCTAGCGGGGCTGTGCAGAGAGAGGGGCCTGACCGTGGGGAAGGCGACCAAGGCCCAGCTGATTGCACGGCTGGAAGAGAATGACCGATCCGGGGGGGCAGAGCCTGTCCCGGCAGAAAGTGGCTGGTCAGCCTCGGGAAGCGTTTCGGATTCTCCGACAGGAGCAGGGGCTCGACGCCGTCAGACAGACGCGGTGCCCGCCAGGTCGCGCTCAACTAGCGGTGGTCCATCGTGGGCAGAGTCCCCCACCGCAGAGCTGCGACGGCTGGAACTCGAGGTGAAATTAAAGGAACTGGAGCGCCAGGAACGGGAAAGAGAGCGTGAGCGTGAGCGCCAGGAACGGGAAAGAGAGCGTGAGCGCCAGGAACGGGAAAGAGAGCGTGAGCACGAGCGCCAGCTACAAGAGAGACAGCGGGAGGAGAAAGAACGAGAACGGAAGGAGAGAGAGCGAGAGCGTGAGGAGAGAGAGCGAGAGCGGGAGCATGAGCGAACCATGGCAGAGGCGAGACTCCAAGAGGCCTCAGCTGCGGTAAGCGGGGAGAGGGTCAGACGGCTCGGGGTGGCCAGTCACTTGGACACGCGTGTGCTGGCCCAGTGTCAGGACCCAGGGGACATGGACGAGTTCCTTACCGCCTTTGAGCGAGCCTGTGAGTTGCATGAGGTTCCCCCAGATGAGTGGCTCCGGCACCTCACCCCCTTGCTGGGCCAGAAGGCCGCAGCGGTGCTCAGCCAGCTGGTGGGGCTGCAGCCTGGGGACTATGAACGGTTCAAACAGGCCCTGCTGCATAAGTTCGGGCTGACTCCGGAGATGTACAAGAAGAAGTTCCAGGAGGCGCAGAAGAGGCCAGAGGAAACCCACGTAGATACAACCGCCCGCCTGAAGCAATACTACCGGAAGTGGGCGTTCGGAATGGGAGTCCAGTCCGTAGAGGACCTGATCGAGCTGGCGGTCGTGGAGCGATTCTACGAGATGTGCGCACCTGACCTGAGGGTGTGGCTCGTGGACCGGAAGCCAGGGGACTCACACGATGCAGGGAAACTGGCACATGACTTCACAAACAGCCGGGCCAGGTTTGAAAGTGAGCCCCACAAAGAGAGGGAGTGTCGGAGAGAGAGGGAGTCCCGGAGAAACCGAGAATCTCAGAGAGACCGGTCCCTAACTGTACGACAGAGGGGACCACCTCTTGGGCAAGCCCAGGAAAGAGGGGCCAGCCACCCACCCCCCAGAGAGCCAAACAGAGCCCGGACAGAGCAGCCGGCCTGAGGGACACAACAAGACCCAGGCTGTTATCGCTGTGGGCGAAAGGGGCATAGAGCAGCCCAGTGCCCCAGGCTCCCAGACAGGTTGAGCAGGCCGGGGGGTCATGGAGTCAACTGGGTGGGGTCCCAGAAGCCAGAGGGGCTGGCGGCCAAGGCGGGTGGTGCTGACAGTGGGCACTCGGATTGGGCCGAGTCCGCCCCACAGACCAGCTCCTCAGGGGGACCAAATGCTCAGAGGCCAGTTTACAGAGTGGGGGCGGCAATGCCTCTGTGGAGCAAGTGTCTCAAACCCCTCGAGGTAGACGGGAAAAAGGTCACGGGGTTCTGGGACACAGGCGCTGACGTGACGCTGGCCCGACCCGGGGTGGTGGCACCAGGCTGCATGATACCTGATTCCCACCTGTCGGTAACAGGAATTGATGGGACCCCTTTCAAGGTGCCCATGGCGAGGGTGCACCTGAAATGGGGGAAGAAGGAAGGCCCCAAGGAAGTGGGCGTGCACAGCCATTTGCCGGCGGATGTACTGATGGGGGCTGACCTGGAGAACTGGCAAGGTGAACGCCCTCGTGTCCTGGTCCTGACCCGTAGCCAAAGAAAACGAGGGGTGCGCTCCCCAGATACAGGGGTACAGGCCCAGCCAAAGTCACAGGAGCCACAGGGGCCAACCCTGAGAGAAAGGGGGCCCCCAAAAACCAGATCTCACAGGCCAGGGGTGCTGGAGCCAGGCAGGGATGGGGAAGTAGCATCCGCCCCTGCCCCAGCGGAAGAGTTCCAGGCAGAGCAGCAGAGAGACCCCTCCTTGCAGAAGCTGAGGGAACTGGCCAGTCTCAGCCCAGCTCCACAGCTGGGGGAGGGCTGCAGGGAGACATTCCTGTGGGAAAAGGGATTCCTGTACCGGGAATGGGCTCCCAGACGCAAAGCGGAGCCATGGAAGGTCCAGAGGCAACTGGTGGTTCCCCAAAAGTACCGGCGCAGGCTGCTGTACCTAGCCCATGATGTCCCGCTCGCAGGACACCAGGGGATCCACCGCACCAGGAGAAGGTTGTTACAGAACTTTTTCTGGCCAGGGATCTTTGCAGCTGTCCGTCTGTATTGCCTGTCCTGCGATCCCTGCCAGAGGGTGGGGAAGAGCCGGGACAAGGGGAAAGCTGCCCTGAGGCCGCTGCCCAACATAGAGGAGCCTTTCCAGAAAGTGGCTATAGATATAGTGGGCCCCTTCAGCAAGGCAGCGCGTTCGGGGAAGAAATATATTTTGGTAGTGGTAGATTTTGCCACGCGATACCCAGAAGCAGTGGCCTTGACCTCTATCGACGCTGACACCGTGGCAGATGCACTGCTGTCCATTTTCAGCAGAGTGGGGTTCCCCAAGGAGGTCCTCAGAGATCAGGGGTCCAACTTCATGTCGGCCCTACTGCAAAGCTTGTGGGACAAGTGTGGGGTCCGGCACACCTGGGCCACAGCCTACCACCCGCAGACCAATGGGCTGGTGGAGAGGTTCAATGGGACTCTGAAGCAGATGCTGAGAACCTTCATGAATCAATACCCCCATGACTGGGACAAGTACTTACCCCACCTGCTGTTTGCATACAGGGAGGTGCCCCAGGAATCCACGGGGTTCTCCCCGTTTGAGCTGCTGTACGGAAGGAGGGTACGGGGACCCTTGGACTTGCTCAGAGAAGAGTGGGAGGGGACGGCCTCTCCTGAAGGGGAGTCAGTGGTACAGTATGTACTGACCTTCCGGGAAAAACTCACCGAGCTCATGGGCCTGGCCAGGGAGAACCTCTCCATGGCCCAAAGGAAGCAAAAGGTCTGGTATGACCGTAACGCCAGGGCCCGAGCCTATGCCACCGGGGATCAAGTGATGGTCCTTGTACCTGTGCGGCGGAACAAGCTGCAAGCGGCCTGGGATGGGCCCTTCAAGGTCGTCAAACAGCTAAATGACGTGAATTATGTGGTGGAACTGTCGAACCGGGCCCACAGCCACCGGGTCTATCATGTGAACATGATGAAACCTTACTGGGACAGACAGAACTTGGTGCTGGCCATGTGCAGACACTGGGAGGGGCAGGGGGATGATCCCTTGGTGGATTTACTCACAAGGACTGGAGCCGGCTCCTTGCTGGAGTCTATTCCCCTCTCAGACCAGCTGACCCCTGCCCAGCAGACGGAGATCAAGGAGGTGCTGCATTCGCATCAACAGCTGTTCTCGGACAGACCCGGACGCACTGACCTGGCTGTCCACCGAATAGAGACAGGCACCCACGCCCCTATCAAGTGTGTGCCATTCAGAGCCACAGGGAGGACGGCTCAGGACATAGAGCAGGAGGTTGAAGACATGCTGGCTCTGGGGGTGATCCAACCCTCGTCCAGCCCCTGGGCCTCTCCCGTGGTGTTAGTCCCTAAAAAAGATGGGTCTGTTCGGTTTTGTGTGGACTATCGCAAGCTTAACGCCATCACTGTCTCGGACGCCTACCCCATGCCTAGGCTTGATGACCTTTTAGACAAGCTGGGGGGAGCCCGTTACCTCACCACCATAGACCTCACCAAGGGGTCCTGGCAAGTGCCATTAGACCAAGATGCCCGGCTGAAGTCGGCTTTCATCACTCCTGTGGGGCTCTACGAGTTCCTGGTCCTTCCCTTTGGCCTCAAAGGGGCACCCGCTACCTTCCAGCGTCTGGTGGACCAGCTACTGAAAAGGATGGAGAGCTTTGCCCTGGCTTACATGGACAACATTTGCATCTTCAGCCAGACGTGGGAGGACCATGTGTCCCAGGTCAAGCAGGTGCTGGACCGACTCCAGAAGGCCGGTCTGACTATCAAGGCAGGGAAGTGCAAGGTGGGAATGGCTGAGGTGACCTACCTGGGCCACAAGGTGGGCAGCGGCTGCTTAAAGCCAGAGCCAGGTAAAGTGGAGGCTGTCAGAGATTGGCCAACACCCCAGACTAAGAAGCAGGTCCAGGCCTTCATTGGGATGGCGGGGTACTACCGGAGGTTTGTGCCCCACTTTAGCTCCATCGCAGCCCCCCTCATGGAGCTGTGTAAAAAGGGAAAGCCTGACAAGGTGGTCTGGACCGAGCAGTGCCAAGAGGCCCTCTGCGCGCTGAAGGAGGCTCTGGTTAGGGCCCCAGTGCTGGCAAATCCAGACTTCAACAAGCCCTTCCTGGTGTTCACCGATGCCTCAGACGTGGGGCTGGGGGCGGTGCTAATGCAAGTGAATGACAAAGGGGAGAAACACCCCATCGTGTACCTGAGTAAGAAGCTGCTGCCCCGGGAGCAGAACTACGCAGCCATAGAGAAGGAATGTCTGGCCATGGTGTGGGCGCTGGGGAAGCTGCAGCCGTACCTGTTTGGACGGCGTTTCACCGTGTACACCGATCACTCACCCCTGACCTGGCTGCATCACATGAAAGGGGCCAACGCCAAGCTCCTGCGGTGGAGTCTGCTCCTGCAGGACTACGACATGGAGGTGGTCCATGTGAAGGGGAACAACAACACCATAGCCGATGCCCTGTCACGCAGGGAGGGCCCCGAACTTCCCCAGGTCACTGGCTAAGGGACCCCGCTCAGTTTCGTCTGGAAGCGGGGAGAGATGTGATGGAGTGGGGGGAGTGCATGTGTGAGTCAGGCTGGATGTCTGAGGCAAGCAGCAGCTCCCAGTGGCTAAGGATGACCCTGGGGCTACAACTGGCAGGTAACACCTCTGCCTGAACAAAGAGCAGGGAGGAGCTGAGCTGGTTTTTTGAATCGGGGGTGGCAGTTAGAGGCTAGGAAAAGGGAGAGCTGGAAGGCAGCCAGCCTGAGGAGGGGGAAGCTACACCCCAGAGGGGCACCCCTCGGGGTCTTCTCCCCAGGACAGGTTGGAAGGACTTTCTCTGGCTGCTATGCTGTCGCTTCTGTGAGAAACTGGGCATCTGTTGACTAATAAACCTTCTGTTGTACCTGCTGAGTGAGAGTCTCTCCTGCCAGCGGACGGGGTGCAGTGCAGGGGGACCCCTGAACCCCATCACACCCTGCTGCTCCCATTGCAGCCAGCCAGTCCATGGCACAGCTAGGGCACGGGATCTGGGCCCCACCGCCAGCAGGCCTGGGAGGGGTCCCCAAGGTAGGGCAGGGCCATGGGGGGTCGTTCCAGGGAAGGCCAGGGGCACTGAGCCCAGGGTTGTTGAGGAAGAAGAGGAGGAGGAGGAGGGACTCACCAGACCAGACATGGACTGGGAGAAGCGCCGGTTTTTGTGCTGTACCCCAGGAAGGCACCCGGGGCTCGGGGGCCCAGTTGGGTGTACACGGTAATGCCGAATGCAGAGAGCTGCTGTCCAGGAGAGGGTTCCCTGCTGGCAGAATGTGTCCCTGCTCGTGGGCTGGCGTGGCAGGAACCGACTTGGCAGGTGGCGCTCACCCCGTTGGCGGGTATCTCCACCGCTCGCGGCTGGTGTGCGGGTGGAGTCTGGGGGGGCGGCAGGTGCCCTCCACTCTGTTGCAGTGGGACGGGCCAGAGGCAGGTCCAGAATGTGTCTCCGGTAGCACAGAGCCAGGGCTGGAACCGGTGCATGCTGGCGCGCTCGGCACGCCCCGCCCGGGCGAAGGCAGACCAGGCCGTGGCCCCCGCTGAGATGGTGCCAGGTGTTGCCCTAGCCCATCGGGTCAGGGTCCTGAGCAGTGAGGTATTTGAAGAGGCTGACTGGCACCGAGGAGGATGGTCAGATGGGCTCTGGAAAATTTGGTGCCTAATTCCCATAGACTTCAGAAAATGCCCACTGGCACTTTTCAGAAGCCCACTTCTCTGCCTCTTCTGGCACCTAAGCCCCTTTGTCTCTTAGCACCTGCCCTAAGGAGCTCCAAGTGCAAACAGACAAGGTGTAGAGCAAAGAGCAGCAGAGAGAAGTGGTGGTTGGTGCTCTCCTGAGCCCCGCCACATCACCCTAGCCACTCGGCCCTGGCTCTGCAAAGGGATTAGGTTTCTCTTTCGCACTGAAGCCCCTGGGAGCTAGGAACCGGTGTGTCTTTGTGGAGCTGGCCCTGGACCACGCTGAAAACAAGCAGGCAGCCCTGGCGGGGAGAGCGGCCGTGTTCTCTGAGCAGGACTCTCGGAAGTCTCATGGAGGCAAGTTCCGATCTGCACGGAGGAATTTAGCATCTGGCGTGTTGCCACAGCCTGGTAGGTTCACCTGCAGTTTAATTAGCAAAAGAGGGAGGCGGAGGAGAGAGAACAGGAAACATGTTGCGACTGGCAGACTCCCCCCGTCCTCAGAGGAGCCGGGCGCGCTCCCTGCCTCCTTCCGTGGGCAGAACTGGAGCAGAGCAGCTCTCGGAGGGCCACCGGTGCGGCCCAGCTGACACCGTGCCCTGGGCAGAGTCTGGAAGCTTGGCAGAGCAGCTCAATTCCTGGGAACTTCCAGGGGCCTCTAGAACCAGTCAGACCAGACCAGAAATCCTGGGAGACTTGGGAGAAGTCCACTCTGCTGCGTCAGGCTGGGAACAGCACTGACCTGCCGTTCCCAGCCAGGCCCCAGAGCGCAGAGACCTGGGTCCAGGAGGAGTGATGGAAAACCTTCGGCTTGACGGTCGGGCACAACGGATGGTGGTCAATGGCTCGGTATCCGGATGGCGGTCGGTTCCAAGCGGAGCGCCGCAAGGCTCAGTTCTGGGGCTGGTGTTGTTCAACATCTTTATTAATGACCTGGATGAGGGACTGGATTGCACCTCAGCAGAGTTTGCAGATGACACTAAGCTAGGAGGAGAGGTAGATACATTGGAATGTAGGGACAGGGTCCAGAGGGACCTGGATAAATTGGAGGATTGGGCCGAAAGAAATCTGATGCGGTTCAATAAGGAGAAGTGCAGAGTCCTGCACCTGGGACGGAAGAATCCCAAACATTGTTATAGGCTGGGAACTAACTGGCTCAGCAGCAGTATAGCGGAAAGGGACCTAGGGGTTATGGTGCATGAAAGGCTGGATATGAGTCAGCAGTGCACCCTTGAAGCCAAGAAGGCTAACAGCATACTGGGGTGCATTAGGAGGAGCATTTCGAGCAGATCTAGAGAAGTGGTTGTTCCCCTCTATTCGGCACTGGTGAGGCCACATCTGGAATATTGTGTCCATTTTTGAGGCCCCCCAGTATAAAAAGGACGTGGATGTGCTGGAGCAGGTTCAGTGAAGGGCAACAAAAATGATGAAGGGGCTGGAGCACATGACCTATGAGGAGAGGCTGAGGGATTTGGGCTTGTTTAGTTCACAGCAGAGAAGACTGAGGGGTGATTTGATAGCAGCCTTCAACTTCCTGAAAGGGAGCTCTAAAGAGGATGGAGAGAGGCTGTTCTCAGTGGTGACAGATGCGGAACAAGGAGCAATGGGCTGAAGTTGCAGAGGGAGAGGTGTAGGTTGGATATTCGGGAAAACTGCTTCACCAGGCGGGTGGTGAAGCACTGGAATGCGTTGCCTAGAGAGGTGGTGGATTCTCCATCCCTTGAGGTTTTTAAGTCCCGGCTTAACAAGGCCCTGGCTGGGATGACTTAGTGGGAGTTGATCTTGCTTAAAGCAGGGAACTGGACTCGATGACCTCCTGAGGTCCCTTCCAGCCCTGGGATTCTACGAACCTTCCATGGAAATGTCTCCACCTCAAAGAACCGGCTGGGATCAGTAGCAGATTCTGGGAGGTTTGGATAGTGACCCCAAAAACCCCACATCTCTTTAATGGGGAGAGGCGATGGCAGGACTTCATCTCCCTTCAACCAACTCCACCTGGCCTGCATCCCTGTGGTGTCCAGGCACCAGCAGGGCATCTCCATCATGCGATACCCGAGTCTGACCCGAACAGGACACACTGCATCCTGGGACTTGTAATCTCTCCAGACTTTGGACTTCCTTGACTTAAACACTTCTACTCTGTGTGGAGCATCGGTCATCTACAAGTCTTCCCCGCTTTGCCCTGTCTCGGGGCAAAGCTTCTAGCTGGCCCCAGGAGTACCCTGGTTGTTGTTCTTCAGTCTCAGTAGATCTTCTTCACCTTGTCGGAGGTCTTCCTCTTTTGCATTTGCCTTGCGGGTTCCATGCGAGCACCCGATGGACTATGGTGGACGATGGTTTTCTAAGAGCGTGGCCTAGCCGTCCCCGTTTTCTTCTCCACATTAAAAGAAAGGCCGCTCCAAATGGCTCTGTTTAGTGCAAATGAGTCTGACCTTTCCTAAAAGTGCATCAGAAATGGGAAGGTGACCAAACAGCAGGACCACTGGACATGGAGGTGCTGAAGGATCATGCAAGGAAGACAATGTTGTTGTGGACAAGCTAAATTAATTCTTTACATTAGTCTTCACTGTAGAGGACGTGAGGGAGATTCTCACACCTGAGCCATTCTGGTTAGGGGCAGATCTGAGGAACTGTGCCAGACTGAGCAACTGTCGCAGACTGAGCTGTCAGTCAAGGAGTCTTTGTTTCAAATTGATAAATGAATCAGTAATAAGTCACCTGGCCCTGATGGGATTCACCCAAAAGTGCTGAAAGAACTCAGTTGCGAAGCTGAAGAACTACTAACTGTGGCATGTAACCTATTGTTTCAATCAGCCTCTACCGAACGTTGGCAGGGTAGCTAATGGAGTGCCAACCTTTTAAAAAGGCTTCCCAGCTGATCCCTACAATCACAGTCTGGTGAGTGTAGCTTCAGTACTGGCACAATTGGCTGAAACTATAACAATGGCCAGTCTTACCGGGCAAGCAGACGAGCACGGCTTTTGTCAAAGGAAATCGCACCTGACCAATCTACTAGAATTCCCCGAAGGTGTCAACTAGGGGAATCCAGTTGATACTGTACACTTGGATTTACAGAAAGCCTGAGATCAGACAGGTCCCTCACCGAAAGCTCTGAAGCAAAGCATGCTGTGGGGGGATAAGAGGGATGGCCCTTTCATGGATCAGTAACTGGTTGAAAGACAGGGCACAGAAGGTAGGGATAAATGACCAGCTTTCACAATGCAATGTACCTAGCAAGGGTCTGCACAGGGACCTGTGCTGTTCCACATGTTCAGAACTGACCTAGAAAAGGGGGTGAATAGTCAGGTGGCAGATTGCAGATGATCCAGGAGTACTCAGGAAAGTTATGTGGCAAATTGACTACAAAGGATTACCAAGGGGTCTCGCCAGCCTGGGGCCGGGGTGAAGACAGTGGTGGATGAAATTCAGCGTTGATAAGTTTAAAGCCATGCACATTGGAAACCCTACTCCCAAGGTGATGGGGTCTGAATTAGCTCTTCCCACGCAAGAAAGACAGCGGAGCCACCACAGAAAATTCTCGGAAAACATCCACTCCAGGGGCAGCGGCAGACAGAAAGCAAACCGAATGTTGGGAACCCTTAGGAAAGGGAGAGAGACGAAGAAAGAATATATCATAATACTGCTATAGAAATTCATGGCACAACTTGGACCATTCAGGTTGGAATTGAGACCACTAAGGGGGGATATGATAGGAGCCTGTGAAGTCATGACTGGTGTGGACAAAGCAAATAGGCGGTGACATTTACCCCTTCACTCAGCACAAGAGCCAGGGAGCAAAGAGAACAGAAGGAAATTCAATTCACTGTCAACCTGGGGAACTCCTTGTGCAGGCTGTTGGGAAGGCCAAGACCATAACAGGGTCCAGAAGATGGTGAGAAAGGTCCCTGGAGGACAGATTCTTCAATGGCTGTTAGCCAAGATGGTCAGGGACATGGTCCCATGCTCTGTGCATCGCCAAACGTGCGTCCATCGCTGGGAATGGACAAGAGGGGACGGATCACTTGGTGACTGCCCGGCTCAGTTCATTCCCTCCGAAGCCCTTGGCGCCAGCCACTGGTGGAAGATGGGCTCCTGGCCTAGATGGACCTTTAATCTGACCCAGTGTTGGTCCCGTTTGTGCAGCGTAGAGGGAGCCCAGTTAGGTGAATTCTTGCTGGCGTGAAAAGCCGTGCTGCGATCTGGGGCTGGCGGATCAGAACTGCTGTCAGTCTTACGCCTGCCAAGGAACATAACGCCACCCTGCAGCGTGCCCCTGCAGAAGCGTTATTTGGGATCTCCTGTGCCATCTGGGGACGGGCTGGGAAGTGCCCTCTGCCAAGAGCCAGGAAGAAGCGGCCATGGCCAATGCCCACAACCCCCAGATGCTCCCCGGCTGCGAGTTGGGGTGGAATGCAGACAACGCTTAAACTAGAACTGCGGTGCCTTGCGACCACCGGTCCTAGGTTGTCTGGGGCTCCCATTCTCCCTCCCGCTTCTTCCATGTGCTCAGAGCTTTCCGACACGTTCCCCTTTTGGCCGACAAGTGCTCAGCTTTGGACCTCGTCCGAGCAAGAGTCCCCTTGCAAAGCTGGAGCCAAACAGCATCAGAGGTTTCTGCGACTGGGTGGGGAGTCGGAGACACGGGCCTCCCCATAAGGGACTGAAGTCACTGCGAACCACCCTCTGCAGCCAGGGGAGTTAGGAAAGGAGGGTTGGCAGAGCAGGAGGCCTTAGAGTGGATAATTAGGGTGGGTGATTGTCCTTGATTAGGGTGAGTCACAAGGGTTAAAAGGAAATCTTTGTTTGCAGCTGCCCTGGAGTTAATGTCCTTATAACAATGGAGTTGCTTTGTAACTAGGGCCTCCCAGCAGGGAGAACTTCACAAGACCGCTGCATGGGGAAAGCCATCACACCGTAAATCTTCTCCGAGGAGAAGCCCTGCAAGTCAGTAGCTTTGCAAATAACCAGCAGTCCAGGAGCACCTTTGAGACTAACACATTTTTGAGGTCAGGAGCTTGGAGAAACAGAATCACAGAGTCCCAGGGCTGGAAGGGACCTCAGGAGGTCATCTAGTCCAGCCCCCTGCTTCAAGCAGGATCAACCCCCACTACGTCATCCCAGCCAGGACCTTGTCCAGCTTTTGTGGGTAAGACCCAAACCCAGTGCTTTGTAAGAGGCTGGGTCACTGGGGATGAGTTTGTTGAACCTTGAGGAGGCCAGGGGAGAGTTCTGGCTGCTTGTAAGCAGCAGCGCCTCGTGGATGTCACACCGACGCGTTTGAAAAATGAACGCGCAAACTGGCTGCGTGGTGCTGAATGAAGGCTGCAGAGACACGTTTCCTTCTCCCTCTAATAGGATCGGCGTGGCTTGCTCAGCAGATGGCAATGAATCATTGAAAAGACACCAGGCTTTGTGAGGCTTGCTAAGTCCCCGATAAATACCCTGGGGGCCATTTCCACTCTGGTGCCTGCCGTCCAAGTGCAGGCGGCAATCAGAGCAGTTTAATGACACAGCCAGGGCTGGGAAATCAGTGGATTTTGCAGCCACAGCTGAGGCCAGGGCTGCGATGCGGCCTGCTACGTGTGCAGCCAGAGAGAGCAGGGCCCAGTCCTGCTGGAAACCGGCCGGCGCTGTTAGCAGTTTCCCTGCCCTGCTCCCGGTCTCTGGCCTTTTCATGGAAGAAGAAATTTGACAAAACCGCTGGATGTTTTCGGACCCCCGCCCCCACCCCAAGCCTTCCATGCGGATCAGAAATGCTCGGCGCGCTCGTGGACAAACCCAAAGACCAAACAGCAAAAAGAGGAAAGAAAAAGGTTCTGTTTTTTCAGCAGGAGGCTGGAATCCTGCAGCAGAATTGCTCCCTTTCTCCCAAGGGAGGACACCGTTTCCCAGTGGCGCAGCTCAGCACTCCCGGCTGGGGCACTTCAAGGAGGAAAAGTCACTGGGATCTGCCCACTCGGGCCCAGGAGGTTTTGCGTTTGAAGCACAGAACCTGGAAGGAGAGGGGCTGGGGAGCAGGGCAGCCATGCCCCTGGCCTGAGGTGGTTTCCATCACAGAGAGCATTTGCAGGTTGGGTCAGTGGCTCTCAGCTTCCCCCATGCAACACATCATTCCAGCTTATATTAATGGTCCCCGCTCTGCGCCCCTGCCAGCCACACCCCAGAGCCTGTGCCAGCCAAGACCCACAGCCGCAGGGGGACAGGCTGAAGCAGGACTCTGCACTCTGCATGGTCAGGCTGGCGAGAGGTGATCTGGCCGGAGCAACGGCTTCTACAGTCATTTCAGGGCCGTGCAGGAGCCAGCTCGGCGGGGTCCTGGCCACACATGGTCTTTGCTCCTTTCTTTCTCCAGCCTCTTGACCTGAGCTAGATGCCTTGGAAAGGGACAAGTCGGTGGGTTAGAAGAAACACACCTCATAGAGCTGGAAGGGACCTCAGGAGGTCACCGAGTCCAGTTCCCTGCCCTCTTGGCAGGACCAAGCACCATCCTTCCCCGCCTCCCCAATCTATTTGGCCCAGATCCCAATCACGGGCACTTTCTCATGCTCCTCTACTAACATCATATACGCCATCATGTGCCAACAATGCCCAGATGCTTTGTATATTGGACAGACTTCTAACTCCCTTAGACAAAGGGTCAACGGGCACAAAACAGACATCAAAACACTCCAGATCCACAAACCAGTTAGTCAGCATTTTAATTGAATGGGGCATTCTGTCAATGACCTCAAGGGATGTGTGTTACTGAAGAGGAATTATCGCACCGTTCTGGAAAGGGAAGCAGCCGAGCTGGCTTTTATATTCAAATTCGGCACATTAACACATGGTTTAAATCGTGATGGGAACTTTCTGAGTCACTATAGGGGCTTGTCTGCATACTTGGCTCAGTCTAATTCTTGACCTTCCCCCCCACCCCTCCACTCTCTGATTTGCTCACCTTGATTATCTTTTTCTGATTTGTCCTCCTTGCTTACTGTTTTTGGTTCTCTGTGCCTTAAATATTGAGTCTGTTCTGGTCTGGAGAAGTGGGTCTGTCCCACGAAAGCTCACCTAATAAACTATTTTGCTAGTCTTTAAAGTGCTACTTGACTGCTTTTTGTTTTGGCCCCCTCAAGGATTGAGCTCACAGCCCTGGGTTTAGCAAGCCAACACTCAAGCCATTGAGTCATCCCTTCCCACCTTACACCTTGGGAGTAGGCCCAGCACAAGAGGCCATGTGCAGCTTGACCTGCTGCTCACAAACAGGGAAGAACTAGCAGGAGAAATAGAAGTGGAGAGCAATGTGGGCTGCAGTGATCACGGGATGGTGGATTTCAGGATCCTGACAAAAGGAAGGAAGGTGAGCCTTGATTTCAGAAGAGCAGACATTGACTGCCTCTGAGATCTGATGGGCAGCATCCCCTGGGGAAGTGAATATGAAGGGAAAGGAGCTCAGGAGAACTGAAAGGATTTTAAAGAAGTCTTACTGAAGGCACGGGAACAAACCTGCCTGATGCACAGTAAGAGAAGCAAATATAGTAGGCAACCAGCTTGGCTTACCAGGGAAATCCTTGACAAGCACAAGCTCAAAAAGGATGCACAGGAGAAGTGGAAACTTGGACAGATGACTAAGGAGGAGTATAAATATACAGCTGCAGAGTGCCGGGGAGTAATCAGGAGAGTGAAAGCACAATTGGAACAGCAGCTGGCAAGGGATGTGAAGGATAGCAAGAAGGCATGTTAACAGGAGGGTTATCAGGGAGGGTGGGGCCGTTACTGGAGGAGGGAGGTAACCTGGTGACTGATGATGCAGGAAAAGTTGAACCACTCAGTGCTTTTTTTTCCTCTGTCTTCATGGACAAGATCATTTCCCAACATACGGCGCTAGGCAATGCAGTATGGGAAGGAGGGGGGCAGCCCTCAGTGGGGGGAAACAGATTAAGAGCTACTTAGAAAAGCTAGACGCACACAAATCCCTGGGTCCGGATTTAATGCACCCAAGGGTACTGCGGGAATTGGCAGGTGTCATTGCAGAGCCTTTGGCCATTATATTTGAAAGCTCGTGGAGATCGGGAGAGATCCTGAATGACTGGAAAAAGGCAAATGTGGTGCCCATCTTTAACAAAGGAAAGCGGGACAATCCAGGGAGTATAAATCAGTCAGCCTCACCTCAGTCCCTGGGAAAATCATGGAGGGGATCCTCAAGGAATCCATTTCGGAGCACTTGGAAGAGGGGAAAGTGATCAAGAGTAGCCAAGATGGATTCACCAAGGGCACGTCCTGCCTGAGCAATCTCATTAGCTTCTCTGAGGAGGTAACAGGCTCTGTGGACATGGGGAAGTCAGTGGATGTGATATGCCTTGACTTCAGCAAAGCTTTTGATACAACATCCCACAACATTCTTTCCCATAAGTTAAGGAAGCATGGATTGGATCCAGGGGGTGTAAGATGGATAGAAAGCTGGCTTGATGGATGGGCCCCACGAGTAGAGGTCAATGGCTCAATGTCTGGTAGGTGGTCAGTTTCAAGTGAGGTGCCCCAAGGATCGGTTCTAGGGCTGGTACTATTCAACATCTTTATTAATGACCTGGATGAGGGGATGGATTACATCCTCAGCAAATTTGCAGATGACACTAAGCTAGGGGGTGAGGTAGATATGTTGGAGGGTAGGGATGGGGTCCAGAGTGACCTAGATAAATTGGAGGATGAGATCTGATGAGGTTCACCAAGAACAAGTGCAGAGTCCTGCACTTGGGATGGAAGAATCCCAAGCATCGTTACAGGCTAGGGACCGACTGGCAAAGTAGCAGCGCAGCAGAAAAGGACCTGAGGATTACAGTGGATGAGAGGCTGGGTATGAGTCAACAGTGTGACCTTGTAGCCAAGAAGGCTAATAAGAACATAAGAACGGCCATACTGGGTCAGACCACAGGTCCATCCAGCCCAGTATCCCGTCTGCCGACAGTGGCCAATGCCAGGTGCCCCAGAGAAGGAGAACAGAAGACAATGATCAAGTGATTTATCTCCTGCCATCCATCTCCTGCCCTTGTTCTGAAGGCCAGGGCACCGTACTTTACCCCTGGCTAATAGCCATTTATGGACCTAACCTGCAAAAATTTATCGAGCTCTTTTTTAAACCCTAATAGAGTCCTGGCCTTCACAGCCTCCTCCGGCAAGGAGTTCCACAGGTTGACTGTGCGCTGTGTGAAGAAAAATTTCCTTTTATTAGTTTTGAACCTACTACCCGTCAATTTCATTTGGTGTCCCCTAGTTCTTGTATTATGGGAAAAGGTAAATAATGTTTCTATATTCACTTTCTCCACACCATTCATGATTTTATATACCTCTATCATATCGCCCCTCAATCGCCTCTTTTCCAGACTGAAAAGTCCCAGTCTCTCTAGCCTCTCCCCATATGGGACCCGTTCCAAACCCCTAATCATCTTAGTCGCCCTTTTTTGAACCTTTTCTAATGCCAATATATCTTTTTTGAGGTGAGGAGACCACATCTGCACGCAGTACTCAAGATGTGGGCGTACCATAGTTTTATATAGGGGAAGTATGATATCTTTTGTCTTATTATCTATCCATTTTTTAATAATTCCTAACATCCTATTTGCTTTACTGACTGCCGCTGCACACTGCGTGGATGTCTTCAGAGAACTATCCACTATAACTCTAAGATCCCTTTTCTGATCTGTTGTAGCTAAATTTGACCCCATCATGTTGTACGTGTAATTTGGGTTATTTTTTCCAATGTGCATTACCTTACACTTACCCACATTAAATTTCATTTGCCATTTTGCTGCCCAATCACTCAGTTTGCTGAGATCTTTTTGTAGTTCTTCATAATCCCTTTTGGTTTTGACTGTCCTGAACAACTTGGTGTCATCTGCAAACTTTGCCACCTCACTGCTTACCTCATTTTCTAGATCATTGATGAACAAGTTGAACAGGATCGGTCCCAGGACTGACCCCTGGGAAACACCACCAGTTACCCCCCTCCATTGTGAAAATTTACCATTTATTCCAACCCTTTGGTTTCTGTCTTTTAACCAATTCCCGATCCATGAAAGGATCTTTCCTCCTATCCCATGACCGCCTAATTTACATAAAAGCCTTTGGTGTGGGACCGTGTCAAAGGCTTTCTGGAAATCTAGGTATATTATGTCCACTGGGTGTCCCTTGTCCTCATGTTTATTAACCCCTTCAAAGAATTCTAATAGGTTAGTTAGACACGACTTCCCTCTGCAGAAATCATGCTGACTTTTGCCCAACAATTTGTGCTCTTCTACGTGCCTTGCAATTTTATTCTTTACTATTGTTTCTACTAATTTGCCTCGTACTGATGTTAGACTTATCGGTCTATAATTGCCAGGGTCTCCTCTGGAGCCTTTTTTAAATATTGGCGTTATATTGGCCGTCTTCCAGTCATTGGGTACCGAAGCGGATTTAAAGGATAGGTTACAAACCACTGTTAATAACTCTGCAATTTCACATTTGAGTTCTTTCAGAACCCTTGGGTGAATGCCGTCTGGTCCTGGAGACTTGTTACTATTCAGCTTATCAATTAACTCCAAAACCTCCTCTAATGTCACTTCAATCTGGGAGAGTTCCTCAGATTTGTCACCTAAAAAGGCTGGCTCAGATTTAGGAACCTCTGTAACATCCTCAGCCGTGAAGACTGAAGCAAAGAAATCATTTAATCGCTCCGCAATGGCACTGTCTTCCTTGATCGCTCCTTTTATATCTTTATCGTCCAAGGGCCCCACTGCTTTTTTAGCGGGCTTCCTGCTTCTAATGTATTTAAAAAACATTTTACTATCATTTTTTGAATTTTTGGCTAGCTGTTCCTCAAAATCTTTTTGGCTTTTCTTACTACATTATGACACTTAATTTGGGAGTGTTTATGTTCCTTTCTGTTTTCCTCACTAGGATTTGACTTCCACTTTTTAAAAGCTGCCCTTTTCTCTCTCACTGCCTTTTTAACATGGCTGTTTAGCCATGGTGGTTCTTTGTTAGATCTCTTACTGTGTTTTTTTATTTGGGGTATACATTTAAGTTGGGCCTCTAGTATGGTGTCTTTAAACAGTTTCCATGCAGCTTCCAGGGATTTTAGTTTAGTTACTCGACCTTTTAGTTTCTCTTTAACTAGCTTCCTCATTTTAGTGTAATTCCCCTTTTTGAAATTAAATGTCAGAGTGTTTGACCGCTGCGGTGTTCTTCCCAACACAGGAATATTAAAAGTTATTATATTGTGGTCACTATTTCCAAGCAGTCCAGTAACAGTTACCTCTTGGACCAGATCCTGCGTTCCAGTCAGGACTAGAGTGAGAATTGACTCTCCCCTTGTGGGTTCCTGTACTAGGTGCTCCAAGAAGCAGTCATTTAAGGCATCAAGAAATTTAATCTCTGAATCCCGTCCTGAGGTGACATGTACTCAGTCAATATGGGGATAATTGAAATCTCCTATTATTACTGTGTTTTTTATTGTGATAGCCTCTTTAATCTCCCTTAACATTTCAGCATCACTATCACTGTCCTGGTTAGGTGGTCGGTAATGTATTCCTAATGCCATATTCATATTAGAGGAATGAATTATTCTGCCAATCATATTAGAGGAATGGCAGATTGGGGTGCATTAGGAGAAGCATTTCGAGCAGATCTAGAGAAGTAGTTATTCCCCTTTATTCGGCTCTGGTGAGGCCACATCTGAAGTATTGCATCCAGTTCTGGGCCCCCCAGTATAGAAAGGATGTGGATGGATTGAAGTGGGTTCAGTGGAAGACAACAAAAATGATTAAGGGGCTGGAGCACAAGACCTATGAGGAGAGGCTGAGGGATTTGGGCTTGTTTAGTTTACAGAAGAGAAGACTGAGGGGCGATTCAATAGCAGCCTTCAACTTCCTGGGGGGGAGCTCTAAAGAGGAGGGTGAGAAACTGGTCTCGGTGGTGACAGATGGCAGAACAAGGAGCAATGGGCTGAAGTTACAGGGGGCGCATTGGTTGGATATTAGGGAAAACTATGTCCCCAGGCAGGTGGGGATGCACTGGAGCGCGTTACCGAGAGAAGTGGTGGATTCTCCATCCCTGGAGGTTTTTAAGTCCCAGTTTGACAAGGTCCTGGCTGGGATGACTTAGTGGGGGTTGATCCTGCTGGAAGCAAGGAGCGGGACTCAATGACCTCCTGGGGTCCCTTCCAGCCCTATGATTCTGTGATTCTGTGGGGAGCCAATCCTGGCCCTCATCCACACCCCCACCCCGCTGCCTTCAGTGGAAGCAAGACTGAGCCCTTACACAGTCCCGTCCCTGTTTCTCTCTTTGCCTGTTCAGAAGCCAGACCCCCATCTCCTGGTTCTCCGATACCAGCCCCCCCACTCTGATACCAGCCCCCACTGCTCCGATACCAGCCCCCCCACTCTGATACCAGCCCCCACTGCTCCAATACCAGCCTCCACTGCTCCAATACCAGCCCCCCCACTCTGATACCAGCCCCCACTGCTCCAATACCAGCCCCCACTTCTCTGATACCAGCCCCCACTGCTCCAATACCAGCCCCCCCACTCTGATACCAGCCCCCACTGCTCCGATACCAGCCCCCACTGCTCCAATACCAGCCTCCACTGCTCCAATACCAGCCCCCCCACTCTGATACCAGCCCCCACTGCTCCGATACCAGCCCCCACTGCTCCGATACCAGCTGCTCCTAGAGCTCCCTTTGCTTGGTCAAGATTCTCACGTCATTTAGTGCAAAGGGGCCTGATCCTGGGCTCCTCCTGCCGCTCTGACGCTGACTCCACCTGGATTACGCCTGGCACTTTGGAACCCCTGATAAAGCCCCGGGAGGCGGGAGGCGGAGGGCAGCCAAGGAGGAGGGTGGGGGCTAGCCCGTGGGCAGGGCAGGCCAGCCAGCGGAAGGCAGCAGGCAAGTGCCCAGGGGATTGGGATGGGGCAGAAGACGAGGGGCCTGGGGAGGGCAGGAGCGAGGAGCCCCAGGCTGCGTGGGTGCTGGCGAGAGCCGGGTGGGGTCCTTGGCGAAGGGGCCAGAGAGGAGGGCAGTGGGGTGCATAGTGCCCCCTGCAGCCCCCGCAGTGTGGACCCTCCACGGGTGCCCGCGGGCCTGTGCTGTGCGCAGCATCCCCTGGCCCTTCAGGGCGGCACTGAGCTGACACCCGGCGGGGAGGGGAAGCAGTCAAGGCAAGCACATGCGGGGGGCACCAGCGGGGGGCTGCCTGGCTGGGTGGAAGCTCTCCGACAATCACCCCCATCAGCAGTGCCCTGAGGCCGGGGTGAGGGGCTGAAGGCGTCATGGACCTCCGCGCGGGAGATCTCAGCAGAGGCCCAGGGGCTGCAGGCATCCTGGAGGTCAAGCCAGGCCCGGCCCGGCCCGTCGGGCTGCAGGAAACCCCGGTGCCTCTGGGCTGGGCTGCCCCGTCCTGCCTGCCGCCCGGGCTGACCCCTCCACGGCTTTCCCGGCCCTCGACCGACCCCTGCCCTTTGCTTCCTCGCAGGCTTCCGGGAGAGCGCCTTCGCCTACGCCATCGCGGCCGCCGGGGTGCTGCACGCCGTCGCCAACGCCTGCGCCCTCGGCAAGCTGCAGGCCTGCAGCTGCGACCCGGCGCGCCGGGGAGACGAGGACGCCTTCCGTGGGAAGCTGCATCGCCTGCAGCTGGAGGCCATGAACCGGGGCAAAGGCATGGTGCACGGAGTCCGCCTGGAGCACATGCCGGCGGAGGGCCCGGGCCGGCAGGACTCCTGGGAATGGGGGGGCTGCAGCCCCAACGTGGACTATGGGGAGAAGTTTTCCAAGGATTTCCTAGACTCCCGGGAAACCTACAGGGACATTCACTCCCGCATGAGGCTGCACAACAACCGCGTGGGCCGGCAGGTGAGCGGGGCCGGGGCGCTTGAGCTGGGCGTGTTGCAAGGCTGTCGCCCCGGGGGAGCTGTGGTGCACGGGGGGCAGAGGCAGGGGCTCTATTCCGTCCTCTAGGCCAGTGGTTCCCAGCCTTTTCACTGGTGCGGACCCCCAACCTCGCCCCAGACCATTCCCGGACCCCCAGCAAAGCCAATTCTAGCCGCTACTACACGTCATGAAGCGAAAAAGGGAACCACAGCCGAGAATTCACACTGCCTGCCGGGTCGGCGTAGACCTGCCGCGGGGTTCTCTGGCCACCGGGCTCTGCCTGCGTGCGGTGGCGCAGTGGAAGGGGTAGCCGTGTTGCGGAGTGGGCCCAGGGCTCTGCTGGCTCTCGCTGTGCCCCTCTGGGATGCCAGAGAACACCCGCGTGCCGATCAGCTCCTGGATCATTCTCATCAGTTCCCCGGGCGCTAGCTGTTAACCGGCCGTCACGCCGCCCCCCAGAGGTGGCTGCATTTGAGCAGGGCTGCAGTGAGTGGTGTGTTTGCTTAGCGCCGGGTGCAGGGCTCATGGCTGCCTCTCTGGGGAGAAGTAGGTCTCTGGCTCCTAACCAGGAGAGATCAGCTGTGACTTCTAATTGGACCGTACTGCAAGTAACAGTTCAGGCTGTGGTCCGGTGCATCACACGGGTAGGTAGCTCTGGTGCCGAGGGGTGACTGAGCAGGACATGGATGCTGCCTGTGGTTTCTCTGTGGCCAGCAGGCATGGAAGAATTTCATCCCACTTGAGCAGGTGCGCAGCGGGGCAGAGACATGTCTGGGTGATGTCAGATGGGGCAAACCCAGGGGTGCACCCGGGCTGGACCACAGGCCCCGAGCACACCCGGGGACAGCCCTGCTACAGACACAGAGGGCCTTGCTGCGCAGAGGTAATAGGCTAATCCCAGATGAGAGGTGACCGATGGGTGCAAATGGCAGGAGAAACCAGGGCTAGGAACCCACGCAACACAGTGGGGATGACTGGTCCTGTTCAAGGCCGGGTTTTAATTTATTTTTCAGTTGTCTTTCGTAACTCAATGCAAACAACCCAGGGAAAGGCAGACGCCAGCAGACACCCGGAGCAAACTGCCGCGGAGTTTTGCTGTGAGGAGCTAATCAGCTGTCATGTCCCCCCAAGAGGTGGCCACATCTGGGCGGGGGTGCAGGGATTCCCGTGTCTGCACAGAGCTCCGTTTGGGCTGGGTTCGGCCCTCCCTGCCTGGGGCTTGCTGACTGTTTGAGCTGGCAGGGAGAGAGTTGTCAGGCGCCGTCATGACCCGTCCATCCGGGCATGCGTGCTGGGCTGGGGTTCTGGTGGCGTAGCTTTGGGATGGATGCCGGGCGGAAGCCACCCCAAATGAGGGCCGCAGCCCATCCATCCCCCTGCGGCCAGGGCGCACCTCGCAGCCCTCTTAGCAATGGTCTGGAGAACGACTCGGTCCGCTTTGATGGGTACCGCCGGCCCTCTCCCTCCCCCTCCGTGCCCAGGCTGGCTCCTCCCGCCTGGCCTGGCCCAGCCGCAGCTGATAAAACGGGGAGCCCCAGAAGGAGTCTCTCCTCAGCCTCAGCCTGTGGTGCTCTCCGGCTCCAGGGTGGGTTCAGCATCGGAAGGCAGCCCAGGCCCACCCCCGCAGGAGCAGAGCAGCTGGGAATGGCGCCCGAGGGAGGGCTGAGGCCTGGCCCCGGAGCCCGGCTCCCATGTGCGGCTGTTTGATGGCGCGCAGGATCAGAGGGCTGAGATGAAAGGGGAGCAGGAGCTGCCTATTAATCTCACAACAAAGGCTTCCCTGCAATGAAGCACTTTGGGCGTGCGTGGGAAGCACTGGGGTGGGGGCGGGGGAGCCCTCGTGCACGTGCAAGGCCGCTCGTGTCAGTGAGCACTGGGTACAGGTGCGTCCAGGGGCAGCTGATGGCTGAGCTTGTGGTTTGTGGGCCTGGGGAGGGCCCAGTTCGAGTCCTGGCTCTGCCCTGCAGGCCTGTAGGCTTTACGCAGCGTAGCTCCCTGGCTGCGAAGCCGTGTGAGCAATGCCCAGCCCACCCCGAGCATGGTCCCGGGGCCGCCCTACACAGCTCGGCTTGGCCAGATTGGCCACCACAAAGCCTAGCGGCCTCGGGCCCCAGCTTCCCCGTCTCTGCAATGGGGAGAACAGTCGTTCATCTGCCTGGGCTGCGCGGGCCAGGAGCTCTTGCCTGGCACACGGCGTCTGGGCCACAGAGCTGTGAGCTTGGAGGGGTGGGAGGGTATGGGGGACTCTTGGGGGAGGGGATACAGGGAGTTATGGGGGGTATGGGGAATTCTGGGGGGTGCTGGGAACTTTGGGGGTTCAGGGAATTCTGGGGGGTGCTGGGAGCTCTGAGGGTTAGGGGGAATTCTGGGGGGTTCTGGGAGCTCTGGAGGTTACAGGCAATTCTGGGGGGTGCTAGGAACTCTGGGGGTTTGGGGAATTCTGGGTGGTGCCAGGAGCTCTGAGGGTTATGGGGAATTCTGGGGGTGCTGGGAGCTCTGAGGGGGGATGTGGAATTCTGGGGGATGCTGGGAACTCTGGGGAGTACAGGGAATTCTGGGGGGTGCTGGGAGCTCTGGCAGATACAGGGAATTCAGGGTGGTGGTGGAAACTCAGGGAGGGGGGAATTCTGGGGGGTGCTGGGAGCTCTGGGGGGTACAGGGAATTCTGGGGGGTGCTGGGAGCTCTGGCAGGTACAGGGAATTCAGGGTGGTGGTGGAAACTCAGGGAGGGGGGAATTCTGGGGGGTGCTGGGAGCTCTGGGGGGTACAGGGAATTCTGGGGGGTGCTGGGAGCTCTGGCAGGTACAGGGAATTCAGGGTGGTGGTGGAAACTCAGGGAGGGGGGAATTCTGGGGGGTGCTGGGAGCTCTGGGGGGTACAGGGAATTCTGGGGGGTGCTGGGAGCTCTGGCAGGTACAGGGAATTCAGGGTGGTGGTGGAAACTCAGGGAGGGGGGAATTCTGGGGGGTGCTGGGAGCTCTGGGGGGTACAGGGAATTCTGGGGGGTGCTGGGAGCTCTGGCAGGTACAGGGAATTCAGGGTGGTGGTGGAAACTCAGGGAGGGGGGAATTCTGGGGGGTGCTGGGAGCTCTGGGGGGTACAGGGAATTCTGGGGGGTGCTGGGAGCTCTGGGGGTTACAGGGAATTCGGGGTGGTGGTGGGAGCTCTGGGGGGGTACCAGGGGGCACAGCTCAAGGCCAGGGTGAGCACAAACACCAGCAGACCTCTCTGTGATCTTGCAGCCATGGGGCCTCTGTGATCCGGGCAGGCATGGGACCTGTGGTGTGTGTGTGGGAGGGGTGTCTGAGATGGGGCCAGGGAAGGGTGGCCCCGGCGTGGTGCCCCTCAGCTGCCCAGCTGGGCTGATTCCCTGGACCCCTTCCCCTGGGAGTCCCAGGCTGCTGGGCTGCGCCTTGGCCAGACACAGGCCAGGGCTGAAACCAGAAGTTCCCTGTGCTCCGTTCCGTCCCTCCGTTAACTGGTGTCGCGGAGAGTTGAGCTGGGCCCCCTCTGGGCCAGGTCGGTGCCTGGTGCTGACCGGCCCCAGCGGGACGCAGGCAGCGAGGGCGCAGGTGGGGCGCAGGGTTTGCTGCCACGCCCTGGGTGTGGAGCTAGCAGGGAATCCCCCAGGCAGGCGGGGCGCCGAGCGGGGGGAGGCAGGTGTAACCAGACAGTTTCGTAGCTCCCAGGCAGGGGAATTCCAGCGGCAGCCACGGCAGCTGGCTCCAGAGGAAGAGCCAGTCAAGGGGCTCCCCCGGGGAGCTCACCCGGCAGACGCAGGACCTGCCTGCCCTTGGCTCAGTGGGGACCCAGGCCCTGGAGCGGTGGTTTCTCCCCCAGTGCCAGTGCTGGAATTCCCGGGAAGACGGAGGCGCTGAGCCTGCCGTGCTGTGGCCGGCTCCGTCCGTGCCGCGGCTGAGCAGTGCCCTGGGGTGCAGCTCGTGCCCTCTGCCAGAGGTGTGGGGAGCTCTGCCCTGCCCCCGGCTCTCCCGGCGGGACAGCCAAGCCAGAGGAGTTAAGCCCCAAGGCCAGCAGCAGGTCTCCCGGGCCCGGCTCTGGCGGCACTGCCCTGCTCTAGTGGCTGGCTGCTCTGCAGGCTGCTTGGCCAGGCCCGGGGGGCTCCGGAGAGGGGGAGCTGGGCGGTGGGGCCCAGCTGGGCGCGGTGCCACGCTGAGCAGTGGGGCCGGACTGGAGCCAGGACTCTCGGAGAGCTGGCCTTGGAGGCGCGCTTGGGCGCTTGGCCACACCACGGCCTTGGGGTGTTTCTGGCCTCGGCCGCCCCAGTGCGGCTCCCTGGGGGGGGCCTCCTCAGCCAAGGGGCCTGCCACGAGTGCCCACACCGGGCAGGAAATGGCTGCCTGGCACTCGTGGGCACAGCTGTTCCGCAGGCTGCGCTCGGCTCTGCTGGCTGTGGGCAGGTGAGCTGGAGTTGACCGGTCAGCGGCACCAACCCGGGAGTGCCCAGACTGGCCCACTGAGCTCTCCCCTACCCCTGCTCAGACGTGCCAGCCAGGAGGGGGCAACATGCAGCAGCTGCTGCAGCGTCAGAGGGGGCGGGAGTACGTCCCACCCGCCAGGAGCGAGCCAGGGTCCCTGCTGGCCGGGGTGCCACGGGCTGGGCTCCAGGCAACCGACACAGCGTTCCAGACGGGCGCTGCAGGGGCGTCTGGTGTGGTGGCCGTACGCTGGCCCGGGGGGGTGTGGCACTCAGAGGACCTGCCCCCTCCTGTTTCAGTTGCAGCCCCCCCACTTCCAGCGCAGCCCAGCTCTCCGCTCCGGGGAAGACGCCGGCTTGCAGCGAGTGCTTCCGCCCACAAAGGCCACCCCCCCACATCAAACACGTCCCTTCCCAGCCCCCACAAGCCAGCAGCTCCCGGCCAAGGCCACAGACACCTGCTCTGTCTGCCCACACCCAGCAGCAGCCGCCTGCAGCATCCTCCCCAGGGACCCACGGGCTGGCCTGGCTAACCACCTCCGCAGCCACCCACACCAGCCAACTGCTGCGCCCAGCATGGGACCAGCCAGGCCAGCCCTGGGACCATGCTCACGCCTGCAGCCACACACCAGGGGAGCTGGCACCCTGGCACCGCCACCTGGCGTTCAACCAGCACGAGTCAGGGCCCGGCTGGCTGCACCCTGTGGGTGGAATCAGCACAGGGGTCAGCTCAGGACTGTAGGACAGGGAGGGACCTCCCAGGTCAGCACATCCCAGGCGCCTGGTGGGTCGGCCCCTCTGTGAAGGGATCGAGTGCCATGGCCACACCCGACGGGGGGCTCGGCCCCATTCCTGCCCCCTCCAAGGCCAGAAACTGCCCCCGCCTTCCCAGCCCGCCTCCGTCCCTGGCTGCCCTCACTCCCCTCCTGCCCCCAAGCACTGAACCCAGCAGTCAGCCCCCCCTCGATCGGCCCCGGAGCAGGGCTCTCTCTCAGCTGTGTGCTGGCCGGCCGCCCAGGGGAGAGTCAGGAGCGGCCTGGCTGATTAGCAGAACACCCCCAGCTGGCACTGTCTTTCTATTGGTGGTGCACATCCTTCACAGCTCGGGGCCCCTAACAACGTTTATTCCGCCCAGGGCTGGACTCTGCCTAGGGCTGCTCAGCCGCTGCTCCATACCGAGCTCATCTTCCTCGGAGCCAGGGGAACCGGTGCCAAGGCTGATGGCACTGTTAACCTGGCCCTACCTTGCCTCCTGCAGCCTTGCCGGGGTCCCCTTTGCCAGCGCTGCAGTACATCGGTTAGAAACGTAGAATCACAGAACACTAGGACTGGAAGGGACCTCGAGAGGCCATCGAGTCCAGCCCCCTGCCCCAAAGGCAGGACGAAGTACAGTCCAGACCATCCCTGACAGACATCTCTCTAACCTGGTCTTAAATATCTCCAGAGATGGAGATTCCACAATCTCTCCAGGCAATTTATTCCACTGTTCGACCACCCTGACAGTTCGGAACTTTTTCCTAATGTCCAACCTAAACCTCCCTTGCTGCAGTTTAAGCCCATTGCCTCTTGTTCTATCCTCAGAGGCCAAAAAGAACAAGTTTTCTCCCTCCTCCTTATGACACCCTTTTATATACCTGCAAACCGCTATCATGTCCCCTCCTCAATCTTCTTTTTTCCAAACTAAACAAGCCCAATTCTTTCAGCCTTTCTTCATAGCTCATGTTCTCTAGACCTTTGATCATTCTCGTTGCTCTTTTCTGGACCCTCTCCAATTTCTCCACATCTTTCTTGAGCTGCGGTGCCCAGAACTGGACACAATACTCCAGCTGAGGCCTAACGAGCGCCGAGTAGTGGAGGAATGACTGACTTCTCGTGTCTTGCTCACAACACACCTGTTAATGCATCCCAGAGTCATGTTTGGTATTTTTGCAGCAGCATCACACTGATGAGTCATATTTAGCTTGTGGTCCACTGTAACCCCTAGATTCCTTTCTGCCATACTCCTTCCTAGACAGTCTCTCCCCATTCTGTACGTGTGAAACTGATTGTTTTTTCCGAAGTGGAGCACTTTGCATTTGTCTTTGTTACACTTTATCCTGTATTCAACTTCATCCCGGGTAGCCTGTTGTCAGCTCAACAGGCCAGCTGCTTGCTGAGCCTTGGACTCTCACACCAGGCCTTTTAGCTTCTCCCTGCAGCCGGAGGCCTGGAAATGTCTGGCTAGTCTCTCTAGTGTTTGGGACCTACCTCCTGTCGAGCTGGACCCCTCTTTAAACAAAACCCGAGTCTCCTCTTAATCACAGGACTCCAAGAGCTGGGGCTTCACCCAATGGACCTCAGGAGAGCCGGCCATGCTAGATCCATTGTACCATCTTTTCAGGGCAGGGTGTGTGCAGGGGACCCAGGCAATGTAGGGGTGTAGAGAGGAGGGCAGGGGGAGGACACAGCAGTACGGCTCTGTCGATCCCAGGCTTTCTGGGCTTTAAACAGACCTGAGCACGGCTCCGGAGTCACGCTGGCTCAAGGGCCAGGCTTCTCATTTTGCCATAAGATAGGACAAGAGAACCAGTCAAATCGCCCACCCTCAGGCTGCCAGAGCCCAGGTGATGGAGGCAGATTGGGGTTCCTTCTTTGCTGTGTGTTTTTAAAAACCCCCCTTGGTCTGGTTCAAACCTCAGCTGGAGAGCAAGCGGCTGAGTGTGTGTATGTGCTTAGGAGGGTGCTGCACTGTACTGGAGTGGTTGGCTGGGCTGTTCTTCTGCCGTCCCTGGTTGTGTCAGAGAAACTGCAGGGTTTCTCAACCTTTTGTTAATAAAGTACCCCTTAAAAAATCTACAATCACCCCAGTGCCTACAATTTTCAAACACACAATTTTTTTCTCCTCCCATTGCAACACATTCATTTAAACAACCAAATCATAACTGGTAGCTTGGAAGAAATGGCCCACAGGCCATAAACGTGCCATTGTACTGAGGACTGGGCAAACAGGATAAACAAAGAAGATTAGATGAACATAAAATAAGTCCATTTTTTTATCCATAAACAAGTGTTGAGAACCACTGAGTTAATGCAACCCCCCCCCCGGTGAGAACCACTGCTCTACTGACTGGAATCAGAACTGCTCAACAGTGTGTCTTAGGACCTATACAGCTAACTCCTTGTGAAGATTTTCCTGTAGTGCAGCAAAAGAGTGGCCACCTCTGCTTTTTGCAGCAGGAGGCTCCAAGTTTCTCAAGATCCATCTGGCTCTTCACTGGAGGAATCCTGTGGAAATTCCCTTTACGGGGCACTTACACTTGCATTCCTCTTTCGAAAGAGGCATGCAGCTCTCTCGGAATTAGAATATGCAAATGAGATGCTGAATATGCAAACTTGTGTTTTGAAATTAGAGCATGCAAATGAGGTGCTGAATATGCAAAATTGCATTTTCGATTTACCTCATTTGCATGCCTCTTTCAAAAGAGGAATGCAAGTGCAGACGCACCCTTGGAGTGACAAAACCCTTCACTACCCGTAATAGTGGCAGCGAGGGAGCCGTACCAGTCTGTATCCAAACAAACCACACCAGCAGTTACAGAGCGCTTTAAAGTCTAACCAAATGATTTATTCGGGGACAAGCTTTCGCTGGACAAGTGGGGCTGCCCCCCCCGGAAGCTCATCACATAATAAACTATTTTGTGAGTCTTTAAAATGCTCCAGGACTGCTGGTTTGTTTCCCAGTGACAGGTTTAGGTTACAGCCAAGAACGCAGGTAGCAGACGCTGTGAAGCCCAGAAAGAAGCCTGCCCAGCCGGCCGGATTTAGTGCTGCGTGCTGGCTGCGTGCCTGGAAGGAGCAGCACCAAAGACCAAGGACCCAGCAGCACTTTAAAGACCAACCGTTGTAGTTATTGGGTGATGAGGTCTAAAGACCCACAGAAGCTCATCACCTACTAGAAAAAATGGTTGGTCCTTTGGGGCTCTGCAGGGCTGGTTTTTGGGGGGCTACAGGCTAACCTGGGGACCCTCTGGAAGCAGACAGGCAGAGATCAGGGATAGGGCCCAGGAAAAAGACCCTGCGGACGAGACGGCCGCTGTCCTTGCTCAACAGCCGGTGACACAGCGCAAGCAGCCGGGGGCTTGGCCAGGCTGGCATTCTCCAGGCCGAGTGAGCACGCACAGGTGGCCCCAGCCCCCGGTAGCTGGAAGCTGCCCTCCAGGGTGGGACTTTCCCCACTTTGCTGCTGGGAGGCCCGGGCCAAGGGAGGCTCCACAGGCAGGCGGGAGGGAGGGACGGGAGCCAGCCAGGATCCAGCAGAGGTCAAAGCTGGGTTCTGGGCTGGGAGAGACCCCCAGACTGGAGCCAAGCCAGCCTGCTGGGCCTGCGTGTGCTGCAGTCACGTCCCCACCGGCCACGCTCAAACCCGGGTGTTTCAGCCCAGCCCTGGGCTCAATGCACATTCAGGAGCCCTCACCTGCTTCCCTAAAGCCCAGGCTCCCCTGGCTGCTTCGCCTCCCCCCGAGTCATCCCCCCCCGGCTGCTCCGGGTGCGGCGGGCTCCCAGCTCGGCCTAACGACCCCCTTGTGCCCCCAGGTGGTGCTGGACAACATGCGGCGGAAATGCAAGTGCCACGGCACCTCTGGGAGCTGCCAGCTGCAGACGTGCTGGCAGGTGACCCCCGAGTTCCGCCTGGTGGGCTCCCTGCTCAGGGAGCGTTTCTCCGGGGCCACGCTCATCCGGCCGCACAACAGGAACGCGGGGCAGCTGGAGCCGGGCCCTGGGCGGCAGCGGCGCCGAGCCGGCAGCGGCAGCCTGGTCTACTTCGAGAAATCGCCCGACTTCTGCGAGCAGGAGCCGGCGCTGGACTCCCCCGGCACACAGGGCCGGCGCTGTAACAAGACCAGCCCGGGCATGGACAACTGCGAGAGCCTGTGCTGCGGGCGGGGCCACAACATCCTGCGCCAGACACGCCGGGAGCGCTGCCACTGCCGCTTCCACTGGTGCTGCTTCGTGGCCTGCGAGGAGTGCCGGCTCACCGAGTGGGTCAGCGTATGCAAGTGAGCGCTGCCGCCGCCGCCGCTGGCCGGGCCACGGGGCCTGCTGCCGCCGGCCGGGCCACGGGCTGGGCCACGGGGCCTGTCTGCCGCCGGCCGGGCCACGGGCTGGGCCACGGGGCCTGTCTGCCGCCGGCCGGGCCACGGGCTGGGCCACGGGGCCTGTCTGCCGCCGGCCGGGCCACGGGCTGGGCCACGGGGCCTGTCTGCCGCCGGCCGGGCCACGGGCTGGGCCACGGGGCCTGTCTGCCGCCGGCCGGGCCACGGGCTGGGCCACGGGGCCTGTCTGCCGCCGGCCGGGCCACGGGCTGGGCCACGGGGCCTGTCTGCCGCCGGCCGGGCCATGGGCTGGGCCACAGGGCCTGTCTGCCACGGGCCGGGCCATGGGCTGGGCCACGGGGCCTGTCTGCCACCGGCCGGGCCATGGGCTGCACCGAGGGGCCTGTCCACTGCTGGCTGGGCCCTGGGCTGCACCGAGGGGCTTGTCCACTGCTGGCCAGGCCACAGGCCACACCAAAGGGCCTGTCTGCCACTGGCTGGGCTACTGGCCACACTGAGGGGCCTGTCTGCTGCTGGCTGGGTCACAGGATGCACCGGGGGCCTGCCCACCACCGGCCAGGCCGCAGGCTGTCCTGAGGGGCCCATCCACCACTGGCTGGGTAATGGGCCAAACCAAGGAGCCTGTCTGCCACTGGCTGGGCCACAGGCCACGGGCCACACCGAGGGGCCTGTCCATTGCTGGCTGGGTCACAGGATGCACCAAGGGGCCTGCTCACCACCAGCTGGGCCACGGGCCAAACCAAAGGTCCTGTCCACCACTGGTTGGGTCACAGTCTGCACACAGGGGCTTGTCCAATACCAGCAGGGCCACGGGCTGCACCTCATGGGCCGGGGCATCTGCCCATTGCCCCAGGCCTGTCTGCATCCAGACATGGGGTGCAGCAGGGAGCAGCTTGTACATCTCTCCCTTTCCTCCCTTTGTCAGCACCCTGGGTCTGCCCCCGCCATTGCTGGGCCAACGCCACCACTGCCTCCTGCAGGACACCCCAGGGCCGCTCCAGAGGGAGTGAGGCAAGGCTGGGGCGTGTCTGAGCCATGCACAGCTCTTTGGCAGCCGCACTGGCCCTGGCTGCAAAGCATGGCCAGGCTGTGGGCCACAAGTGGCTCCGGAAGCACTCAGTCGCTGCCCCATACAGGCACAAGCACAGACCCCCAGGGCACTGAGCATCCCACCTGGCTCGCGACCCCCCAGCCGCTCGACGGCTGATCCCCCGCGGGAGCCAGCTCAGGACTCAGCCCACTGCTGCGTTCCAACCCGCAGGCGTTTCTCAGCGGGGCAGGGGGCCCCCGGCAGCGCCGCATGCGCCCGCAGCTGTTGGGTACCGTAAATTATTTTATTGCTGTGAATAAAAGTGGCTTGGAGATGGGACCATGCAGCAGGTCAGCGTGTCAGCATGGGCCAGGGCTGGGGCCGGGATCGGGGGGAACAGCCCCCTCCCTGCCCTGCAGAGTCCCCGCTGGCTTGACGGGTGTTTCTGCTGCTCCCACTGCTGTGGGATGGCAGGCGAGAGCCCCAAGGAAGAGGGCTGCTCCTTCAACCCCCTTAACCTCCCTTGCCCGTTGCCTCTGTGGTTCCCCTGGGCCCAGCCACGATGCACCCCTGGGAGCAGAGGGGTCAGGGTCTTCCGGGTTCAGGCCTCCGTGGGTCAGCCTGAGCACTGGGCAGCTGGGCCCCAAGTGGGGCTGGGACCTGGCACAGCCGCAGAGGCAGCCTCCTCCCCCGCCACCAACCAGGCCCCAGGCTAAAGTGGCCCTGCGGCGGGGCCCTCGGGAAAAGCTGGCCCTTCCCGGGGCAGTGGCTGTGCTACAGTGCTGGGGCTGGGCAGGAGGGAAGCCAGAGAGAGCCCTGGAAGATCCCAACTCCTTCCAACTCAGCCTCCCTCCTGGCCTGCCCAGGGCCTGGCACTCCCAGCGCCCCTGAGCTCCTGCAGTGTCTCCGGAGCCTGGGGGGGGCAAGCCAGGCCTGAGTCCCGTCCATCAGCCCTGGCAAAGCCCGAGGAGTCAGCCCGTCTCCCCAGGGTGCAGCCACATGCTGGCCCCCAGAGCCCTGCTGCTGGTTGCTCCCTGACTTCCCCCCGGCGACGCGAAAGGGAAACTCCAGAAGGGGCCTCCACCCCGGCGAGAGTGGCCCCAAAGCACCAGTGGAGGAGTCCAGGCTTGCGAGGAGCCAGGGATGTCCCCCCCACCGCCATTGCTGCCAGGGCTCAGCCAGCTGCTCTCCCGCTGCCAGGGAAAGGGCCGGCCAGGCAGGACAAAGCAGGGCCTGCTGCCCCCAGCCTGCCGCAGAGGGTCCCCTCCAGGGGGAGAGGGGAGTTCAGCCCCCGCACATCAATCACACCTCGGCAGGTTGGACTCGGCACCTGCTGCCAGTCCCCCAGGGGTTGATGGGCTGGGAGTGTGTGAGCCGGCTGGGCTGCCTGCCTCCCCCCTCCCCCAGCTCCGTAACGCCCCAGCTACTAATCCAGCAGCACATACAGCTGGGCCAGGCCGGCCCCTGCTTGATGTGGTCTTGGGGAGGCACAGCGGGGGACATGGCTGCGTCCCTGCAATCCCGTGCAGCCCCCACCCCAAACTACAGAGTTTGGTGTGCTCCCAAGGCAGCGCCCAGCAGTGAGGCCCCGGCCCTGGCCCAAGGGGGGTGCCACCCCTTATCTGTCCCGTCCCCCCCAGGAAGCTGTGCATGCAGGTGCAAAGTGCAAGCGGCCAGGCCTCTGCTGGCATGCTCCTCTGCAGGCACCCAGCGCCCCCAGGCCTGCAGCAGAGCTGGTCACGGCGGCACACAGCCCACGTCCGGGTTCCCTGGGCTGCTGCAAAGACTGTTCCGTTCGAATTGCTTCCCCCGCCGTTTGCCATGGATCGCCGTGCGTCCCTGGAACGAGCAGCAGCCCTCGTGCTCAGAACTCACACCCATGTGTAGGGCCTGGTGCAGTGAAACTGGAGCCTGAGGTGTGAGGCTTGGCTGGCACCAGGGGAGCCTCTGGCTGGCACGTCCCAGCACTTCCCCCCGCCTGCCTTTGGGAGCGTTGCCTGTTTGCAGCGCTGCCCCCAGCCTGGGGACAGTAATGGTGCGAGGCTTCGTGCGAGCCCCGGGACGGAATTCAGAGCTTAGTGTGCGTTGGCCAGTCGAGCTGCACTGGTGAACTGGCTGGGACTTGTGAGCCAGAGGCCCCTCGTGCACCCACCCCAGAGACAGACCTGTACTAGCCTCGGATCTCTGCTCAAGCAGCTCACGCTTTTCTCCCGGGCGGTGCTTGGTTCCAGCCCAGCGTGCAAGCCATCGCACACATACCACGCTGCACCACTAAACTACCCTCTCGTGTCCATTTCACACGCTCGTGCCCCACCCGTCGCTTCCAGCTGAAAGGTCGCTCCCAGGGCCGGAGGTGAATTGGCCCAGGGCTGTCCCCCAGACACGAGTGCAATGTCCGAGCCGTCGAGTGCCACCCGGGGCTGAAGCTCATGGTAGGCAAGCCAGGCCCAGCGAAGACCTGCCCCCAGTCCTCAGCACTGCTTGGTGCGACTCGGCATGGCCCTGGGGTGGTGCAAATCACACCCACGTGCACAACAAAATGCAGCCCCTGGGCTCGGCCACGCCTCACCCGGCGGCCTCCAGGCCTGAGCCCCTCCCGCAGCGCACACACGGCCCTGCTCCGCCTGGGTCCCTCTTCCCCCACGGCGGGACTCTCCCAGGCCAGGCCCAGGGCACCATCCAGAAGGGACCAGCCCAGGCCCTGAGGCTGGAATTTGCCCCCTCTCCCCCGTGCATGGGCAGACATCAGCTTGGGGCACCCGCCCACCGGGGCACTGCCCCTGCGGCTCACCCTTGCTGCAGGGCCAGCCGGGCACTGGGCAGGGGAGAATCTCCCTCCGCTCCTGTGCAGGGAGATGCTGGCTCAGCAGGGCACCCCATGGCAGTGGTGCCCCCTGTCGCCTCCCCAGGCTTGGGCTAGGGCTGAGCTCCTGCTGTGGCACCTCAGAGCACGCATGGTAGGTTGGGGGCAGGGGTGACAGGACGGGGGTTTCTGGGCATGGCTGAGAAAATCAACCCAGGGTAAAACGGCTTAAATCCGAGCCAGGCTGGGATTTCCTCCTTGCGAGGGCAAATCCAACCAGCTCCTCTGCCAGCCCCAGTGGCCAGCCAGAGCCACACAAGCAAACCCCCAGACCTCCCAGCTGCTGCACCAGCCCAGCCCAACAACCCCAAACCCAGGTGACAGGTTATTAAACCTACTTCACCAGCTCCACACAGCTTCTTCCCAACCCCCGAGTCCAGCCACAGCCCCCGGTCAATATAGACTTGGCTCTTACCCAGGGCAGCGCACTGGGCCAGGCTGTTAGACTCTAAAGTCGAAAGGTTATTAACAGAGAGGGAGAGAACAGGGTGAGGGAGACAAATAGTCAGGGTGATGCATCTCATACATCACTGGCAGGTGTCAATGCAGCCAGCGCTGCTCCGGGCGGATTCTTGAATAGCCCGGCAGAGCAGGCCCCATCACACCCCCTGCCACTGTGTGCGGCTGCCCTCCCCTCCCCAGCAAGCCAGCTGGGAATGGGAAGCTCTCAGCAACTGCCTGGGTTGGGGAAAGGTTGCAGCCGGCTCCTGGGGGAGTCCTCAGGGGTGTGACTCTCCCCCGGGGTCTCCCCCTGCACCGCTAGACTTGGAAAGCTGCACCCAAAGGTTCGCCTCTCCCTGTGCAGATTTAGGCAGATTCAGTTGTGGGAGGGCACAGACCCCAGTGCCTGTTGAAGGCAGGGGAGCGCGTCTGGGGGTCAGGCGGCCGAAGGCCGGTGGGATGCAGCGTGGCTTCTTTCCCTGAAAACACCTTATGGGGGGAAACTCAGAGCACGTTGGCTTAGTTCCTGGAGCACCAAAGACTGGACCCAAGACGGTACCGCCAGGGCCACCTTCTGACTTTCTAGTGGGAGGGAAATGTCCTTTCCTCTCCCTTCGGCCCTGGAGGGTCAGGCTCACCCGCCCCAGGCAAGCAGCTGCAGCAGACGGCCGTTGGTCACTGGTCGCGCCAGCCCGTCCCAGTCCTTCACGTGGCAGATGGAATGAGCGTCCGGGCGTCTTCTCCCCACCCCACCACTCAGCCCAGGTCTCCTGCCCCGCAGGTGGCTGTGGGACTTTGCCCTGTGCTGCATCAGTGAGGACGGGCCGCGTCCCACATCGCTGCATGGGAAATGGGTTAGTGTGGAGTATCACACCAGGAGGTGCAATCCCCTCCCTGCCGGGCGACGGACCGGACAAAGGCCCAGACGTCTGATTGGACGTCTGGACCTTTGTCCGGCCCATCGCCCGGAGGGGGAAGTCGCACCTCCTGGTGTGAGACTCGACGCTGACACAGTTCCCATGCAGCGACAGCTCCGTAGCCACGACTTCTCACACGCACACAGCACAGACACACTAGGGACACGGTGTGATGGGGTTCAGGGGTCCCCCTGCACTGCACCCCGTCCGCAGGCAGGAGTGACGCTCACTCAGCAGGTACAACAGGAGGTTTATTAGGCAACAGACGCCCAGTTTCTCACAGAAGCGACAGTACAGCAGCCAGAGACAGTCCTTCCAACCCCTCCTGGGGAGAGGAGCCCGAGGGGTGCCCCTCTGGGGTGTAGCTTCCCCCTCCCCCGGCTGGCTGCCTTCCAGCTCCCTCTCCCCTCCTGTTTCTAACTGCTGCCTCGGATTCAAACCCAGCTCGGCTCCTCCCTGCTCTGTGTTCAGGGCAGAGGTGTTACCTGCCAGCCTGGGTTATAGCCCCAGGGTCATCCTTAGCCACTGGGAGCTGCTCTGCCTGTCACACACACATCCAGCCTGAGTCTCACACATGCACTCCCCCCACACAGCCAGGTTCAGGGCTGCACCAGCGGGCGTCCGACGCCTCCCTCGGCCCAGCTGGCTCAGGACTCGGTGCCATGAGGTACAATGGGCACAGAAGTGGCGTCAGCGCTCGGCTGGAAAATCGAGGTGCGTCACGGGGTGGGGTGAGAACAGGCTGGGGAGAGGCTGGCAGGGCAGTGGGGGAGGCTCAGGGCACACGGACAGCAGCAAATGGCTGGGCAGTGCCTGGGATGGGGGGAAGGAGCCCCCCAAAAGTAGTGGGGGGCAGGAGGTCCCTAACTTGGGCAGCCACAAGAGCGAACAGGCCCCAAGAACTCCCCCCCTCCCCTCCTACCCCTGTTTGGTAGGCAGGAGGGTGGGGGAGGGGAGACACAAGCAGCTCAGCCGGGCTAAGGGCTGGGCAGGGGAACAGTCCCGAGCGGGGGACAGGACCAGGGCTCAGCTGGCAGCAGGCGGCAGAGGCCAGAGGTGTTTCCCTCCCCACTTCCCTGGGGGCCCGTTCTGCCTGCGGGGCCTGATGAACGCCCAGCGCACAACCCCCAGCCCTCCGTGGCCGCTGGGCTGAGAGCGCCTCCGGGGGCTGGCACTGCACAGGTGGGGGGTGCGCCCCAGCAGCACGGGGCAGAGGGCTGGGGGCACAGAGACAGCCACGCAGGGAAGCCCAGGTCAGGCGGGGAGAGCAGCAGGGCACAGAGCAAGCAAAGGGCAGGAGAGCGGAGGGGATGGGGAGCCAGGAGGGCTGAAACGGAGGCAGCCGTGGAGGGGCTGGGCCAGCAGACAGACAGCCATGGAGGGGCCGCTGGAGGAACAGCCCTGGAGGGGCCAGGGGCTGGTGGAGGGGTTGGGGGCTGGAGGTTGGAGGGGCCAGGGGCCGGTGGAGGGGTTGGGGGCTGGAGGTTGGAGGGGCCAGGGGCCGGTGGAGGGGTTGGGGGCTGGAGGTTGGAGGGGCTGGGGCCGGTGGAGGGGCTGGGGGCTGGAGGTTGGAGGGGCTGGGGCCGGTGGAGGGGCGGCCATGGAGGGGCCAGGGGCTGGTGGAGGGGTTGGGGGCTGGAGGTTGGAGGGGCCAGGGGCCGGTGGAGGGGTTGGGGGCTGGAGGTTGGAGGGGCTGGGGCCGGTGGAGGGGCTGGGGGCTGGAGGTTGGAGGGGCTGGGGCCGGTGGAGGGGCGGCCATGGAGGGGCCGGGGGTGGCAGAGAGGCAGGCCTGGAGCAGGCCAGGCAGGGCCCGAGGAAAGGGACCAGCAGCGTTCGCTCGGGGAGCAGCCCAGCGGGCTGGGGTGGAGCCGGGGCCCTGTAATCGCAGGGCAGCTGCCTGCTCTCATGTGGCTGCCTGCAGCTGCCTGCGCTGGCCACAGCCCCACGGCTCCACGTGCGGGGACTTTCCAGCGGGGACGGGAATGCCATAATGACAGCCTGCGAGGCTGGCGCACGGCAGCTCCCTGCCATCCCAGGCGTGCCGAGGGGCTGCCGCGGCCAGGGGCCGTCAGAGAACGCCGGGCCGGGGTGTGAGCTCATCACCCGCACAGCCCCTGTGCCAGCACCGCCTGCCTGCCTGGCCACAAGGGAGAGCGGAGTCAGGTGGCTCTGCGCCTGCTGGAGCCTGGCTCACAGACAGCCAAGCGTTTTGGCACCGTCAGCGGGCAGGGCTCACGCAGGGGCCAAGATGGAACAGGCAAGAGGGCTGCGGGTCGGGAGCGAGGGGAACTGGCAGGGCTGGGGGGGAGCCCTAGGGCTGGGGTTGCAGGGGCTGTGGACTGGGAGTGGGGGGCACTGTGTGATGGGGCTCAGGGGTCCCCAAGCTCTGCACCCCGGCCACAGGCAGGAGTGACTCTCGCTCAGCAGGGAGAACAGGAAGTTGATGAGACGACAGAGGCCCAGCTCAGCACAGGGGTGTCAGTGCAGCCAGCAGTGACAGTCCTTCCAACCCGTCCTGGGGAGAGGAGCCTGAGGGGAGCCCCTCTGGGGTGTAGCTTCCCCCTCGCCAGGCTGGCTCCTTCCAGCTCCCTCCCCCCAGCATTTAACTGCCACCTCCGATTCAAACCCAGCTCGGCTCCTCCCGGTGCTTTGTTGAGGACAGAGGTGTTACCTGCCAGCCTAGGCTATACACATCTGGGGGTCATCCCCACCTGGTGGGAGCTGCTCAACCTGTTGCTCACACCCACCCCCTCACGACGTCACACACTGGCAGGGCTGGGGGGGCCCAGGGCTGGGGGCCAGGGGCTGCAGGTGGGGAGTGAAGGGAACTGGCAGGCTGGGGGGTCCAGGGCTTGGCGGCAGGGGCTGTGGGTCGGGAGCGAGGGACAGCAGCGGAGGGGTGCCGGGACCTGCGTCTGGCTGACATTCGCTGTCCAGCTCCTGTCATTTTTGTAATTCGCTGCATAACGAAAATGTTCTCTGCCCTGAACACGGAAACTTCGGCACCCGGGAGGGCCCAAATTCACAGCCCCGGAAAGCCCAGAGCTCTGCACCCAGACAGCAGCTTGCGGCACAGCCACAGCACAGGTCGCCAGTCCCGCAGCCGGGCCAAGCAGCGCGTCAAGGCTCAGGTGTGCTTCACCTCCGCCCCACGCACCACCAAGGCCCTCGTACGTACCACCGAACGTCACTCGCACGGCTGGCAGGCCCTTGGCAGAGGTGAGCAAACCCATGCTCACAAGTGATCACTCACATGGATTTTGGCTACAGCTATTACGACAGCTGCCTAAAACGCGGCGCCCGCCTGAGCTCTGTGGCCGGAAAAGAGCTCTGCAGCCCCGGCCACGTCGCCAACACGGAGCAAAACTTGAGTAACAAAGAGCATCAGGCTGTTACTCCACCTGGAGCAGCTCCCACCTGGGCGTGCCGGCCTCAGCCCAGACATCGAACCCGGGTAGGGCCCAAGCTGGCAGCGTGGTCTGGGATTAGATTGCCCCAGCCAGTGACAAATGTGAGCTCCTGGCTCCCTGGGTCTGTCTTTGCATGGAGTCACAGACAGGCCACGGGGTCACTGACACCAAAACTCACCCTGCAGACCAGTCCCGACACCAATTGATCCGGGCTCGCTGGATCTCACAGCAAAGCCAGCGCTGCAGTAACCTGACGGAAGGGGTATTAGCCGCACGAAGGGGCGGGGAGGTCAAAGCTGGTGGAACAGCAGCGCAGGGAGCCGCGGAGTGAAACTCCAAAGGGAGGCAGTAATAGAATAAACCCCAGTTTCCCCGAAGTCTCTTCCGGTGCCCAGCTGGGCCCTGGGGTGTTCCCTGTCAGAGTCCCGAGGAGAAGGGTCCTTCTTTGACTCCACACTTACAGCTTCTTCTCCCTGAAAACAGGCTGACAGCAGCCCTGCCCACATGGGCTTTGCCATGGCCGGCGGTGAGGGAGAAACCCACGCTGGGTCTGTGACCCCCGGTGGCCACACACAATGATCATTTGACAGGAGCGGTTTTGTGGTACCTTCGCCGGCACTCCCCAAGCTTCTCTGATGGCCGGGGAGTTATTTGGTCCCTGGGGCATTTGCGAGGGAGCGTTTTCTGCAGCGCGCTAACCGGACCCAGGTGAAAGAAGCCACGCCGCGTCCCATCGGCCTTCTGCAGCCTGACCCCCAGACGCGCTCCCCTGCCTCCAACGGGCACTTGGGTCTGTGCCCTCCCACAGGCGAATCTGCCTGCATCCGCACGGGGAAGGCAAACCTTCGGGTGCAGCTGTCCAAGCCTAGCAGCGCGGAGGGAGACCCCAGGGGGAGAGTCGCACCCCTGCAGACCGCCCCCCAGCTGCCTGTGCAGCCTTTCACCATCTCAGGCAGTCGCCCAGCGCTTCCCATTCCCAGCTGGCTTGCACGGCAGGGGAGGGGAGCCACATGCGGTGGCAGGGGGTGTGATGGGGCCTGCTCTGCTGGGCCATTCACACCCCTCCCGGGCGCTTCAAGGCACCCCAGGCATGAGCACCTGGCCCAGAAGCACACGCCCCAGCACGCCCCAGCACTGCTGGCTCTGGCAGGGAGAGGAGACGCCAGATTCTTCTTCCAACCTGCCCAACCCGCCTCCTCCGGCCTTGCTGACGCCGACGATCCCCACGGCTGCTCTGCGCCCTCCCCTGCCCCGCAGTGGGTAGGCTAGGAGTGACCCAGGAACCTCAGAGCTGGCGTACGGCAGCCAACAGCCCCATTGTATAGACACACGAACGCCGGCCCGGTGCAAGCTGGGCTTGTGAGATGCTTGTATTGGACATGGCTCCTCCGCGGCACAGCCACACCGGGGCTCCTTCGACTGCAGCCACCCTTTGCCCTTTGCCGAGCGTCTCTTAGTGCCGTGTGTTTATTTACACCCCTACCCTCAGCCTGGGGCACAGCTGATGTGCCAGCAAACGCCTCCCTCGGGCATGAGAGCCCCAAACCGGAGCCTGGTCCTGGGCGGTCACTGCCCCAAGAAAGGGCTCGAGAACACCAGGGAGCAGACTCTCCGGCTACGTGCACCAGCGCCCCCAGAGCCAACATGCACCACCAACGCCGACGGTGCTGCTGCTCCAGAGACCCCTGCGCTTCGGTCCGTTGTCGGCCGCCTCCGAGGACAGCCTCACTCCAGCCACTTTGCAGCCCCTGCAGAAAGCTGAAGGCAGCTCTCAAATCCGCCCTCACTCTTCTCTTGTGGAGACTGAATAAAGCCCTGGTCCCTCCTCAGGTTCCCCACTCACTCTGCCCCAGCGCTGTCTGTTTCAGCTGCTTTGCTCCAGCTGCTGGGCCCACTCGCCTCAGCCTCTACCCCACAGCCTTTGCTCCGCGGCGGCTCCCATGACCTGTGCCTCCAGACTCCCCTCCTTGAAGATCTCTGGCTTCCCCCTTCCCCGCTGCCTGGGCAGAGCTCTCCTGGGTGCAGGCGTTGCTGCCCTGTGCTGCACCTGGCTTGGCAGGGCCCCGTCCACAGTGCGGACTGGGGACCCTGCCGGACAAAGGAACCTGCCCGTGAGGGATTTGTTCCACTGTATGAGTGAGTTTTGCTCTGGAATCTCGTCCTGTGGGTGGTCAGTCGGGAAGAGATGCCCCCAGCTTTGAGCACAAAACCAGGCCAGCCTCCTGTCTGGCAGGGCAGTAAGAGGAAGTGAGCCTACTACTGCTGCCAACCAAGAGAGTTACTCCTTCCCTTCGACTTGCTTTGAATGCTGATGGGCCTGGGTTCACAACCTGGGCAACGACCCCTCAGCCGTCAAGCCAGAATGGCCCATTGGGATCACAGGCCCTGGGACCTGCGGCATTCCTTCGGGACGGAGCGAGAGCAGAGCTCCTGCTAAGCAAATACCTGCACGTGTGTTTCACAGCCCCTTCCTCCCCGGCAGGGGAGAGGCCACCACCAGCCCCGGGGAGCTACTCTGGGGATTAATCGCCCTCCGGGTGAAACAGTCAGTGGTTTGGGTCAGGCCTTTGTCTGCCCACTCGGGGAAGCCTCTGAACAAGATCTGTGTTTCCCACAGAGAGTGTGGGAGGGTTTGATTCCCCTGGGTTGGATCCATGTGTTTCCTACTGTCCTGTAGCAACCCAAGGGGGGTGCCTCAGTTTCCCCAGGCACAGCATCAGGGCACAGCGGGGAGGGGAGTTTGGGTGTGATGACATCTCACAGGTAGCCAATGGCCATCCCTGCTCTTCGTAACCCAGGCAACCAGGTGACCCCCTTTCTTCCCCAGAAACAGGACAGAGGCGGAGGAGGGGCCGGGCTGGTTTGAATTGGAACTGGGCTGGGGGGTGGGGCAGTCTGCTGTGGCTGGAGAGGGAGGAAGGGGACCAGGGCCTGGCTCGGGGACCCCTCTGGGCCCCTCTCCCCAAGCTGGACGGTACTGACGGCTTCTGGTCCCTGTGCTGACCAGTCTGTTCTGCGCTGTGTCCCTGTCGCCTGGTCCCCGGCTGTTCCCCTGGGGAGTGAGAGCCGCGTCCGCCTGCGGGGACGGCAGGGCTGGGGACCCCCCACTCCGAGACACAAGTCACTTGAGCATCGGCTGACCCTAGCCAGCTTCCTGAAGGGAAGCCGGGGAGCACAGCTCCCACGACAGCTGCAGTCCCTGGCCCTAGGCAGCCCTCCCATGGGCAGGCGGCCGGTTTGAAGGCGGGCTGAGCTGGGTTTGATGGGACTGTGCCCTCCAGCTGTGGGGGGAGGCGGGGGGACGGTGCCATGCCCAGCCTGGCTGCATCCCACCCACCAGGGTAGCACCGTGGCTGTCTCCTCCCTCCCCAGCCAGAGCCATCCTGGAGGCAGGGGAAGGCCAGGGCTTGGGGTGGGGCTGTTGGAAGTGCTGCAGCCTTGGGGCTTCCATCTGGATTCCCAGGAACACAGCGGGGTGGACGGGCTGGGGTCGCCCTGGCTTGGGCGCCGTGCCCCAGGAGTGGGCTGGGCCCCGGAGCTTTCATGGGCCGCTGAACCAGTGCGAAGTCCGGGTCCCTCTGGAACAGCACCATGAGAGCTCGGACCCAGCGAGGACAAGAGCCAGGAAGCCTGCCGCAGCCCCCGAGGGGCCTCAGCCTCCTGGGGTACCCATCGGCTGAGGTCCTGTCTGCTACAGACCCCCCCACCAGCTCTGCCAGCTGACCTCAGCCTCTCCCCCTCTCTGCAAGATTATCAGCCCTGCCCCCATCTGCCAGCTGATCTATCACAGCCCCTCCCCCATCTCTGCCAGCTGATCCTGGCCCCTCCCCCATCTGCCAGCTGATCTATCTCAGCCCCTCCCCCATCTCTGCCAACTGATCCTGGCCCCTCCCCCAGCACCAGCTGACCCCAGCCCACATGCCGGTGTTGCTCCTGATGGCTGGCAAACTCGGCCAGCGTGGGTTGGAGGTCGTGTTCCCTGGCTGGCCCATCTAACTCCCTGGGAGCAGCAGGACCCTCCACTCTGACCCTTCCCTGCCTTCCCCCGGTGCAAATCAGGAGTGACTCCCCTGCAGCATTTACACAGTGCTTGGAGGAGTTCCTCTTCTTCATCCGTGCTCAGATGGCTCCCTCCCACACCCAGAGCCACGCTCCTTTTCCAAACCAAGGGATCACCCGACAGCTGAGCTGGGAGCGGAGCAGCTCGGCTGTGGCCTAACCCCAGCGCCCTCTGCCAGCTGGCACCAGCTGCCTGGGCAGGGGCGGGGTGTTTTTTCCTCCAAAGATTGCCTGGGACCCAGTTGGGCTTATTGGGTTATCAATGGCAGGCGTGGTACACGATGCAGATCCGGAGCAACAGCTCCGCAGCCCCGTGTGCTGGCAGGGCCAGTCGCCAGCAGTGCCGGAGCCCACCCCACCCCGGAGGTGCTGCATCCGCCTGTCTGGCGACGCGACAGCACCCGTTTCCGCTCGCCTGCCCCACCGGGGAGAGTCAGGCACCAGAACGCGGGGAAGGTGCCAGGATTTCTGCCCGTCATCCTGCCGGGGGCTGCAGCAGGCCCACGTTCGCTGCTCTGAGTTAGCCGCTTCTCCTTTGCAAGCCGAGGCCCTGGACTGAAACGGCTTTTACCCTCCGCTGCCTGGGCCCACTGGGGAACAGCTGACAAGGTGCGGGCTGGGACCTGCACTCCCTGGGCTCCCTGCCCAGGAATCCTGGGGGGCCCCTGTCTGGCTGGAGAACTCACCCCAGATTCCTAGGGCAGATCTGTTTGTCACGGCAAGGGGGAGTCCCCAGCCCTGCCCCCCCTGCAGGCGGACGTGGCTCTCGCTCCCCAGGAGAACGGCTGGGGATCAGGCGACAGGGACACAGTGTGGTACAGACTTTTCAGCACTGGGACCAGAAGAAAGGGGTCACCTGGTTGCGTGGGTTACGAAGAGCCGGGAGGGCCATTGGCTACGTATGAGAAGTCATCACACCCAGAATCCTCTCACCACTGTGCCCTGATGCTGTGCCTGGGGAAACTGAGGCACCCGCCCGGTGTTGCTACAGGGGAGTAGGACACACATGCAGCTGAACCAGGGCTGGTTTGCCCAGCGAGACTGGGTCGGGAGGACAGTTGAGTTGCTCTAGAAGTGGGTTTATTTTATTGGACCCCTCCTGCCTGTCCGTGGGCTGTGCCTACCCTATAGCATGAGCCCCGGGTTTGCACGCAGGCCCGAGCCTGCTCTCTCTCCTTCCCCCCCGTCCACACACAACCCGCGCTGCCCCAGAGCTCACAGGGGCAGGATCAGAGCCAGTGTCAAGCTTTGCAATGCTTTGCAATGTCCAAACAGCCCCCCGAGACTCGGCTCTGGGAGGCCACTGGAAGCACCCCACAGTCCCAGGTCTGACCTCCTTCCACCTCTGGACCAGGCAGTTTGCCAACAGTCATGTTTTCCCACCCTGCACTGCGAGCCGAGGGTTGGAGCAGCCGCCGTTGGGACCTCCGGGGAGTGGGGGCTTGGACCAGGGCGCCTTGATGCAGAGCAGATGCAGGAGCCCCAGGCTGGGCCCCAGGTTCAACCACTCCCAACCTGGGGTTACGAAGGAGCGTGACTCTCAAGTCTTGGTGGACACACCCAGCTCTGCTCGCTAGCTCTGAGCACCTAGCTGCTGCTGCCCACAGCTCCTGCACCGTTGAGTTACCGAGCCCGGCTGTTCACCGCGGCCTGCACTCTGATGTCCGGTCCCTTGGCGGCAGTGTTCGTTGGTTTGCGCTTCTGGGAAATTGAGCATCGGGGCCTTAGTCTCTCCCGGACAAACACCAACGTGGCTCATGTCCAGGGTGTGCTGCCCACGCCAGCCCTGACTAAGCTAATGAGGGCCCTTGAGGTCACTGGGCCTCACCTGCCAGCCTGCTCGGGAGCCGGGGGTCTGGCTAGCGGTGAGGAGGGGGCTGAAGCAGCCACGGGGAGAGAGCAGCTCGTAGGGGAAGATAGTGGGAGCAGGTGTGGAGGAGCCCAAATAAACCCCAAGGACAGTGACTGAGGACCCAGAGTTCTGGTTACAGGGTCCCCGGGCTGGGCCTGGCAAGGTGGGTGGCCTGAGTTCCCCTGCCAGCCACGGGTGTCCTGGACTCCACGGAGCCCGAGGAGGGGCCAACACCAACTGGATTTGACATGTGGGCAGGGGTCCAGCTGGACTTTGAAACCCTGGGAAGGGCCAGTGAAAAGGGGGTCGGCTGATGTGCGCAGTGGGTGTGGGAGGGACTTTTTTCCCCTGGTTAGGTTTCATGTGTTTCCTACTGTCCTGCAGCAGCACTAGGTGGTGCCTCAGTTTCCCCAGGCACAGCATCAGGGCACAGCGGGGAGGGGAGTTTGGGTGTGATGACGTCTTACAGGTAGGCAATGGCCATCCCTGCTCTTCGTAACCCAGGCAACCAGGTGACCCCTTTCTTCCCTGGGAAATAGGACAGAGGCAAAGGAGGGGCCGGGCTGGTTTGAATTGGAACTGGGCTAGTGGGTGGGGCACTCTGGTCTGGCTGGAGAGGGTGGAAGGGGACCAGGAACTCTGTCAAATACTGTGGGGGTCACCAGGCCCTACACCCCTCTATTATTTGGGCTTAGAGAAACTGAGGCACCCACCTGGGGTTACCGCAGGCCGGTAGGAAACACATGCAACCTAATGAAGGAAATAAGATCCTCTCACCCTACTCCAGCACAGCCCCAGCTCGGGGACCCCTCTGGGCCCCACTCCCCAAGCTGGACGGTACTGACGGGTTCTGGTCCCTGTGCTGACCAGTCTGTTCTGCGCTGGGTCCCTGTCACCCGATCCCCGGCTGTTCCCCTGGGGAGTGAGAGCCACGTCCGCCTGCAGGTGGGGGCTGGGCTGGGGATCCCCACAAATCTGTGACAGGCTTGAAAGTCAAGACACACAGACTGTCACAGAGCGAGCAAAGGGGACCCAGTGCAGCCGAGTTGTGACCCCATTATCCCTAGCTGCATTCTGCTCCCCTCCACGTCTCACCGCGCCCCTTATTTGCCTGCAGGCCGAGTTTGATAGGGGATTCATTTTCACTTCCTGTCTTAATACCGAGCGGAGCTGGGCGCCGCTATTCAGCCGTCACGCTGCACCCCAGAGGTGGCTGCACTGCTGACTGGGTGAAATAAATCGGGTGCTTGGATACCACAGCATGGGGGTTGGGAGAGAGGCTGAGAGGCAGGAACGCAGCGGGATATAGGTCACACCCTGCTGACGCCGAAGGACTGGAGTCAGCTGGGTGCTACGAGCGGGGAACTTGGCCCATGGTGTGGAAACCCGCCGGGTTCGTTGGGGGAGAAGATAATGGTTAAATGTGCACTGGGATTGGCTCAGCGATGGAGGCCAGCCAGGAGGGAGGCAAACAAGTAGCTGGGCCTGGCTTTGCTGCCACAAGTCGGGCTTTGTTCCTCCTCTTGCCAGTGCTTTAATGTCAAGGATTAACACTCCAGCGCTGCGCCAGTCCCAGGGAGGCTGCCGGGCTGCTCTGTGAGCCTTTTACAATGTTTGCCAGCACCACTGGGCTTTTCCTCCCGTCCCGCTCAGCCAAACACCCCAGGCAGCTGGGCGCGTCAAGTGGGTCCCGACCGCAACCACTGGCAGGAAGAGACAGGCCCGTCAGAGCAATTCCCATGTGGGAAACAAACCCGCCTCGCCTCACGCAGGGGCCGTGCCCACTCAGCACACCAGGCATGGCGTGGCACGGCACACCAAGGGGGCATGGCACTGGGGGGGAAGCAGCCCAGGAATGGGCAGGTATCCCGCTTACCAGAGAGCCCCATTCCCTAGAGGAAGGTGGTTTCAGCTGGTGCCTGGCCGCTCTCTGATGTGGCTTCAGAGCTGTCAGACCTGCAGCCCTGGGCCCCCGGCCAATGGGGATCCTTTATGGAAGTGTAACCCATGCGGCTAAGGCCCATGTTCCAGCATCGCCCCCGAGCCCCTGCTCCGGTTACAGGCCAGCGGCACTGAAAGAAGTAGGCGTGCTCAGCAGTGCTGCCCCGGCCCCAGGCAGGCAGCAGGTCCAGCACCACAGCAGAGAAGCAGCCGGTCACGTCAGGAGGTGAGGGGTCCAAGGAGACACCCCCTCTCCTGGCCCTGTCCTCACCCCACTGCCAGCAGAGATGCCAGATCTGACCGCGGGCACCGGGCCTTAGAGTGGTCCAGGGTAAGGCTCTTCCCAGCATGCACCTGTAGCGAAGGGGTGTGTAAGAATTTTATCCCCCTGGGTCCACTCCATGTGTTTCCTATTGTCCTGCAGTGACCCCGGGTGTGTGCCTCAGTTTCCCCAGGCACAGCAGCAGTGCACAGCGGGGAGGGGAGTTTGGGTGTGGTAACCTCTCACAGGTAGCCAATGGCCATCCCCGCTTTTTGTAACCCAGGCAACCAGGTGACCCCTTTCTTCCCCGGGACAGAAGCAGAGGAGGGGCCAGGCTGGTTTGAATTGGAACTGGGCTGGGGGGTGGGGCAGTCTGGGCTGGCTGGAGAGGGAGGAAGGGGACCAGGGCCTGGCTCGGGGACCCCTCTGGGCCCCTCTCCCCAAGCTGGATGGTACTGACGGGTTCTGGTCCCTGTGCTGACCCGTCTGTTCTACGTTGGGTCCCTGTCGCCTGACCCCCGGCTGTTCCCCTGGGGAGTGAGAGTCACGTCTGCCTGCGGGGGGGGGCAGGGCCGGGGGACCCCCCCCACTCGTTGACACCCCTGATGTGACCTTGGGCCAATCCTGTCTGGGCTCTCCTGGGTGCACCCCCCAGTGGGGGTTGGTCTAACAGGAGCTGAGCCTCACCCGCAGGATCATGGCCATCAGCCTGCTCAGGATGGGCCGAGCTCTCCCCGCCACCGCCAGCATTCCCACAACCCCCAGGGAATGTGGCCTCCCCGGGGCTGGTGGCAGCACACGAACCCCCGGCTTTGGTGTGGCTCTGGCACGCTCAGGCGGCCTGGGCCCCAGGATGGTCTGGCTGGTGCTAAGGGCACTCACTCAACTGCTGAGCAGGCTGAATGCGAGCCAGAAAGCCTCGGCTCCCCGGCAGCACGTGGAAAGCCCCTGAGGTTTCCAGAGGCGGCCGCTGCGGATCCAATGGCCAGGCGGGGGCCCCAGCTAACCTCCGCCCCCCTCTGGCCTCCCTTCCCTTGTGGGGGAGCTGGGAACTCCCTTTCTGCGGCTCCCCGGGTGCTAATGACAGGGCGACACCATCGGCACAGGAATGTCCTTTCTTCCCCTGCCATTCTGCGGCCAGCTAAGAGCCCGCCTCAGCCTCAGCAGCCTCCGGTTTGCTAGGCCTTTGCAAACTGCAGCTTCCACATCTGGGCAAAATGCTCTGCAGCTGCAGGCCCCCCTTCCCCCGCACATCTGGCAGAGATGCAGCCAGGGAATAGGCCCAGCAACCCCTCTGAGGAGCCGGGCTGGAAAATCGGCCCCCAGAGCAGGGGAAGGCAGCGGGCAGAGGCAGGCCTGCTGCTGGGGTGTTAGAGCCTGGGCTGCTCTGGAGATCAGAGTCTAGGGGTGCCCGACCAGGCCCTGCGGGGAGGAAGTGTTAGATCAGGTGCCCTTGGGTCTGTCTGAACAACAAGGTGCTGGGCCAGACTCCTGGGACCAAGTCTCTGCTGTGCATCCTCTTGTGCCATTCCTGCTGTCCTGGCTTGGCCCTGCTCTGCTTAGCACTCTCGTTCCCGCTTCCTCGCCCTGACCCCAGCCCGTGTAGCTCTCTGCTGACTGTCTGTGATGGGGTTCGGGGTCCCCCAAGCTCTGCACCCCATCTGCAGGCAGGAGTGACTCTCACTCAGCAGGAGAACAGCGGGTTTATTAGCCGACAGGACACAGCGTCGTACAGAGGGGTCAGTGCAGCCGGCAGAGACAGCCAGTCCCATCCATGCTGGGGAGAGGAGGCCCCGAGGGGCCCCCAGAGCCGGGGCCTTGTCCCCTCCTTTGTCTCTCTCTCTCCCAGCCCAGACTCACTGCTTCCAACTCCCAGTTCCAATTCAAACCCCTCCGGCTCCATCTCCTCCTTTGTCTGCAGCCCAGAGGTGTCACCTGGTCTCCAGATTACCCTCAGCAGGAGCCCCACACCCTGTGTGAGACACACACCCATCCCTCACTGCACCACACTGTCCACCTCTGAGCACTAGTGCACATTGCCTCCATCGCCAGCCCCACACTAGAGCAATGGGCAGGAGCACAGGAGGGTGAGAAAGAGCAGATGCTGCTCCCTACTGACAGCATCAAAGCAGTTCAGCTGTGTGTCATAGGCCTTGTACTGACTGTGGGGATACTCCTTTCACCCGTGGTTTCTGGAGAAGCTGGGGGCACGGAGGCCAGCCCTGCCAGCTCCCAGATGTCCCAGCAGCCCTGCTGTGGGGCCTGGGATGACAGGAGAGATCTGGGGATTTGATATGACTGGGAGCTCAGGGGCTCTGCGTGGGGAGATGCAGCTGTGGGGCTCACCAAGCCATGTGGCCAGACTAGAGGTCAACCCAGGGCTGAATCCCTGTGCGGTCCAGCCCTGCCCCCATACTCCCTGCCTTTGCCCAGCTGGGGAATGGGGTGCCGAGGAGCAGTGGGCCCCATCCCTAAGGGATGAGCTCTGAAAGGGGTTGTGCCTGGCCTTACCCCCTCCTGGAACTGGGGGCAGGTCTGGTGCTGTGTGGGGATGAGGCCACCCGTGGAGCGCCCAGGGCAGGGGCTGCATGGAGAGATCCCAGCTGGTGCCAGCACCCACCTCTTTCACGAGGACACTGGGTCTGTGCACCCTGGAGCCCTCATGTGCCAAGCCTCAGCCTCCAGAGCCCGGCCTCCTGGGTCACACTGTGGAAGCAGGGCCCCCCATTTCGCCATGGAGGTGCAGTCCCAGATGCAATGGCCACCAGGTGAGGGCCATCCCCTCAGCTGGCCGCCACCCTCCCCTGCAGGGCTGGGACGGCCGGATGCAGAGGCATGGCCGGATAGGGGCAGGTGGCAGAGGCACACCCAGCCTGGCTCGGTGCCAGTCCTGTCTGGGATTGTGCCCCAGGTGTCCGCCTGGAGGGCAGAGTTCAGGCTCTCGTCCCCACAACTGGCAGACACTCTGCTCTGAGACCCTTTGCAAGGCAGAAAGGGACGGAGACACTGCCCATGGCCTCCCTAAAGCAAGTTGCCAGCTGGGCACGGAGACAAAGAAGCTTCTGAAATTTCATGCCAGGCTGAGACTCCAGCGACACCCCCTCTTCCCCGCCGAGTTGTTGCAGACGTGGAACCACACAGGCAACAGCAGGGCCAGTAGCTCCAGGGCCTCCCCCACCCTCCTTCCTTGGGCTGGGGCAGCTCTCTTGGGCCTGGCAAAGGTGGCATGGGTTCAGTCCCTCTCTGGCCGGCAGTTCCAATGCCAGGTAGGAGCCGATCTGGCCAGCCAGGGCTCCGGGGCAGCTGCAGACCTCTCTGGCGTGCTGCACTGATCAGCATTACATAACCAACCCCTTCCCTGCCGCCTGCCTGGGGTGTCGGGACAGGAGACAGCAGCTGGCTCATGGGAGAGTTAGGGGTTAACAGAGGAGACTGAGAAACCCCTTCTGCCAATCCCCCGGACCCCTAGTGAGTTGTGCCCTGACAGGAAGCGGCCAATGGACAAGAGGTACGGGGCCTGTGCATGGCCCGGCTCCCATTAATGTCACAGCATCAGGGGAGGGGAGGCTAAGTGACATGCCAGGTTGCACAGGGAGTCGGTGGCAGAGCTTAGAACCGACCCCTCCCCGGCCCCCGGGCTCCCCGTCAGGCCGTGCTGCCATTCAGTTCCATCCTGCAACCCAGCAAGCAGCAGCTGGGCACCAGTGGGTAAATCCGCCACCTGGGCTGGTGAGAGGCCAGGGGTGTTGGGCACTCCAGCTCCAAGCCCAGGCTCCCAGCCAGGTCACATCCCAGCTTAGTGCAGATGGCAGCTGCAAGACAGAGGTGAGGGGCACCAAGGGGCCAGGTGCCAGCCGGAATGGCTCAGTCCTCAGGCCCTGGCTCTGAGAGTCACTCTGCATTGAGGCCCCAGGGCCGGGGGGATCCATTGGGCAATGGGGCACCTCCCAAGGGTCAGGGGGCTGCTCCGCTGCCTGGCGTGGGCCTCAGGTCCCCTGGACTCTGAGCCCACAGCTGGGCACTCAGGGCAGAGTCCGTGCAGCTGACGAGGAGTGGGTGCTGGGAAGGGTGTGGGAAACGGCCCCCATCACAGCCCTAAGGGCAGCAGCCCAGAACCCCGGCAGTGCTGGGCAGCCCAGGCTGCCCTCTGCCAGGCCCCTTGCTTGCTCCTCAGCCCGAGTCCTGCCGGGGGGGACAGCAGCACACCCCTTCTGCCAGCCCTAAGCTGCTCGCCCTGGGCACCCGGCTGCCTCCTGCACCCCACCAGAGCCATGCCCAGGGCAAGAGCAGGGGCGGATCACCCCATGGGGCACATGAGCACAGGAAGGGTCAGAAGCGGGGAAGTTTCGTTCAGGTTCTGTTAGATTATCCCACGGCAGGTTGGATCACAGAGGTCCGCTTGAGACTGTGTCCCCCCCCCCGTGCTGATCCGACCACTGAGCCCACCACCCTGTCCAGCCAGGCCAGGGGCTCTGCTCTCCCTCAGCCATGCTGCTAACAGCTCTGGCAGGGCTCAGTCACAGGGACTCAGCTGGACCCTGGGACGGGACCAACACGCGAGCTGAATCCGCCTCACGGCTGAAGAGCTCCTAACGCCAGCCCTCTTGATCAATGAGAAGGAGCGATGCATCCTGGTTCTCCCCTCCAGGTAACAGTGATTTACGCTGGGTGTGACGATAACCAAAGGGGTTATTAAGCATAACACAGATTGCAGGCGAAAACAGACAGATCAAAGCCAGAATAAAAGAAAACCCGCCAGCTAGGCCTAGCACAACACCAGAGTTGTTCGAAAACCCATTTCTCCCCCTAGTTCTTTTCTCACACGTGATTCTTCACACGCCAGAGCAGCTCTTTCTCTCACCTGGGCCCAGCCATGTTCTGCCACCTCTCTCTCAGCACCCCTCTTTCCCAGGTGTTCTGGTGTGGCCCCTCGGGTAGGGAGGGGGGTTCAAAAGCCAGCGGACATCCCATCATCCTTTGCTCCCCATCCCTAAAATAGAACTTCCCCATGGCAGGAATCCTTTGTTCTACTTTTGGGGAAAAATGCCAAATTCAAGATGGAGTCCAGCCCCAGGTGGAGAGGTCACATATCTCTGTAGGACCAAGTACAGGTTGGGCTTACAGGAAACAAACCATTGCCTTGAGCACCGGGCCATTAAGTTCCCTCGGTACCACTAGTGGCTCTTGCTAAGAATTGCTAGAAGTAATAAAACAAGTTTCCACTTCCCCTTTCTAATGTCACACACAAGAATGCCACCTGCACACAAGTGGGAGATACATGCCCAAGGGGTTACAGTCACGCAGACAATAGGTTACTTGCCCTGTTCTGCATAAAGCATGGTCAGGTTATGCGTATTCGTATTCAAGACATTTCCATAAAAACTAAGGGGATGATGGGTCACACATCCCCCTGCCCCCTTCTGGAGTCTCCAGTAGGCCCTGGTGGCAGAGTCCTGGTACTGGGTTAGTGGGACATTGTCTGATCAATTCACTCTGGCCTTTTCTATGTGCTTAAATCCTGCTTCAGAAAACACATCAGAGGAAGCTGGGGAGAGGAAAATGTTTTCCTTCCGCTGCCCCTCCAGCCAGGAAAGCCGACTACCTGAGCGCCTCACGCCTCCAGGGGCATTTCTCCTCCAGCACCCACTGGGAGGCAGGCAGGGCTGTCCCCGGCCACACTGGACGTGTAGCAGACAGACGACCAGCCAAGCTGCCCCAGAGCCCCCACCAAAGCACACTCCTGCGTCTCAGTTGAGATTCCCATGGGAGCAATTCCCCTAGGCAGGGGCTTCTTGGCTCTAAGCCCCTGTCTTTGCCCCCCTTTCTCTAGTCTAGCCAGACTCACGGGGCTGCAGAATCTCCCTGCAGAGCGAGACTTCAAAGAGGAGGGCGGCTTAGTCTGGAGGCCAGATGGAGCTGCGGGGCTGTGGGAAAGGGACAGCGGAGTGAACGGCACGGAGGAGGCAGGTGGAGGGCTGCTAGTTGCGCTGTCGTCCCACACCAGGACAAAGCTCCTTTTGGTGGCACCACGAGATGGCCAGGTCCCGACAGAGCAGGGCCCCCGGAATAGTTGCCCTCCTGGTGTAGAATACATTTGATTATGTGCCATGTGCACCACCCACAGTCGCAGGCACCAGCAATCAGCTGGGCAGCCCCTGAATGGCTCCTGGCCGGCCACCCACACCCTCAGCTTCCAGGGAACCCTGAAACAGACCCAAGGAGCTGCCTGGGGAACTCACTGCCACAAGGTAGCTGCGAAGGCTGGATGCGGGAGAGGCTGAGCCCCGTAGATGTGTAAGGAGACGTCCACATGGACCTGCTGCGTACGGGGACCAGAGATCATCACAGTCAGGCCAGGATCAGAAACGTTGGGCACACCTGTCACCAGCTCAGGCCCTCAGCTCTCTCCTGGGGTTGTGCGACACAGGTGTGCAAGGTGGCGGATGCATGTGCCCTGAGCTGGGCGTTCGTGTACGTGGCATGGTGAGGGTGGGTGGCAGGGGGGCCGCTCCCAGGAGGCAACGGTGACCGATTCACCATTAGAAGGAAGGCGGCTCTCCCCAGTGGTGTATTGTGCACAGGGTGTGCGTTGCCTGGGCCTCTCTGTGCACAGACGAACGTGTCTAGTGCGTAGCTCGTGCAACGCTATGTTGGTGGGTCGCGTACACCGCCCTTCACATGTGTTTTGTGAACTGTGCACACAGGTGTGTTGGAAGCGGGCGCGTCCCCGCTGCGTGCGGGGGAGGCGGGTGTCCGGCGTGCAGCGTGGCTGTGTATATGGTATGCGTGTGCGTCTGGGCAGTGGCACTCGGCTGCGTGTCCTTTGTGCGACACGTGGGTGTGCGCGTGCGTGCGTGCGCACCTGGGGGGCGTGGGAGATAAGTGTCTGCCAGGCCCAGCTCATGCAGCTGGAATCTCTGCCTCCCAGGCCCTGTTCTAGCTGAGTACACTTGAAAGCATATTTTCCCCCTAGCCACAAGGTTTCCCTGGGAGCCGGAGAGGAACTTGGCACTTCATCTTCATGAGTGGCGGGGAGCTCGCGGGGTGGCTCCCTCCCGCCCCCTCACTTACAGCCCTCTGTCCAGACTCCTTAGCCCTGTGCAGAAGGGCAAGAGCTCCCCTCCCCCCCGGCCTGCCCCCAGCGCCCCACAGAACGGTGCTTGCGAGGGAAGAGGCCTGGCCGGGACCGGCTTTTTCTTCCACTTGCCAGTGATATGTGCACACGCCGTGTTCCCGGGCTCTGCCAGTGGCCTCGGCTGGCACGGACAGATGGCCTGGGGCAGGGCAGGAGTCCCCATAGGTGCCCATGTACCTGGCCAGGGCGTCCCCCCCAAGTGCACTGCCCCCATATGGCGGCTCTGCATGCATGCCAGCTGGGACGCAGCCCACCCCTTCTCCCCAGCATACACTGCCCAGCGTGGTGGGCCGCAGCTTGCTGGTGGGGCGAGGGGAGCCCGTCCGGGCTGTGAGCTCCCAATGGGCCCCTCTGCTCAGCTGCTGGGTGAGAGGGGGATGGCTGCCGAGCTGACTGAGACAGTGAGGTGCGGGGAGGGGGCTTTGCTGGGGGATGCCCCAGGGAACATTCCTTCCCACTTAAAAGGGGCCATCAATCACTCCCGCTTTATTAAAAGCTGTGCCAGGCCAGGGGAGACATGTCCGGGGCATCAATCAGCAGCCAGACCCACTCGCCCACGAGAGACAGGCCTGGCTTCTGGGCTGGGGGTACAGCAGGAGCCTGGCTCTGCTACCGACCGCCGGGCACAGCGAGAGAATGGGGGCATGCTGGGACAGCAAACCCCCGGCCCACGCTCCTTCGCTGGCGGGCGGGTGCCCCAAGCCGGTGGCCCTGCCCCGACCCCGGCACAGCTTGTGCTGCCGGGCGCTCGGCGCATCCGGAAATCGTTTCAGAGCCCAAATTCGGCGCTCGAGCCTCACCCCTGCCCCCTTATGCACGCCTGGGCCTAGCTCTGCACAAGGTCTGGCAGTGCCAAGGCCTGGGCAAGCCAGCCTGAGCCACCAGCGCCCTCCGCAGGCTGCAACCGGGAGCACTGCCTGATTTCCCCACTCTCCTGCTGCTCAGCCGGCCAGGACTTGGCTGCGCGGGGGCCGCCCCCCAACTGCTGCGAAAGTCAGTCCCTGGGTGGCAGTCTGGCTGTCCCGGCAGCCGTGGGGCTGTGGCGAGCTAGCTGGGGGGGGCAGGGCACAGGTGTTGAGGGGTTGCACCCTAAGCCTGAGCGTGCCCCTTCGCAGGGCCAGCGAAACATAGGAGGGGCTCTCCTCTGAGGGACGGGGCTGACTGCAGGGGGCACTAGGGGGCACCGTGCTGACGCTAGGGGTGCTAGGGGGGTGCAGTGCTGCAGGGGGCTCTAGAGGGCGCTGTGCTGATTCCAGGGGTGCTAGGGGGCGCAGTGCTGCAGAGGGCTCTAGGGGGCGCTGTGCTGATTCCAGGGGTGCTAGGGGTGCAGTGGTGCAGGGGGCTCTAGGGGGTGCTGTGCTGACTCCAGGGGTGCTAGGGGTGCAGTGGTGCAGGGGGCTCTAGGGGGTGCTGTGCTGACTCCAGGGGCGCTAGGGGGCACAGTGGTGCAGGGGGCTCTAGGGGGTGCTGTGCTGACTCCAGGGGTGCTAGGGGGCGCAGTGCTGCAGGGGGCTCTAGGGGGTGCTGTGCTGACTCCAGGGGTGCTAGGGGGGTGCAGTGCTGCAGGGGGCAGAGTGGGGGACTCGACTGACCGTGCTCCCCCCCCCGCTGAGTCGAGTGCTGCAGAGCGGTCCCGCGGGGGCTGTGCTGCAGGGAGCAGAGGGGAGGCGCTGTGGCTGGAAAACCCACCTCTTGGCCTTCTGCACTCGTTCAAGCTCCTTTGAAGGACACCTGTCCCTGCCTAGCCGCGCGCGTCCCACCTACACCTGTGCAGCACATCAAACCCACGGGCTGGGCAACCAGTGCCCAGCCCGAGGGCTACGCTAAATCACTCTGCTCCTGCCACAGGCCTCCTGCTTTTTCAGTTTGCCGTGTGGCTTAACATAGCCTGGCTAAGGTCGTAAAACATCTCTCCCCGATACACAGGATGTGCAGCGTGGGGGAGTCATCCCAGCCTCCACCAGGGCTGCAATTCCAGGCGGCTCTGGATGTTGTCTGCAAAATCTTAGCATCCTAGTGAGGGTGGCTCCAGGGGTTTCTGTACGGCCAGACAGCTCCCTCGTACATGCAGATGGGCGGAGCACGGCGTCCTCCAGAGCACAGATGTGGTCAGGCGACGGGGTGAAGGTTTCCTAGGGGAGGATGTTTTGTTTCTGAGAGACACAGAGATGAGCTGGCTGGACAGGTGCTGCGGTATGAGCAGTATATTGTCTGAATCCCACAATCCCACTCTCCTAACAGAAGCCAAGAGCTGACGAAGCTGCTGTGGTGCCCTCAACCTTAACTCTGCCCCGGCGCCTGTGCACAACCCCCTGATTTTACGTGCGTTGTCCTCTGTGGCACGGCAAGACGCCGCCTCCTGCAGGGTGCAGGCTGGACAGCGTCCAGCGAATGGTGCAGCTCAGCAGACCTGCAATCCCAAGGAGGCAGGGGCTGCTGGAGAGGGCTGAGCGGGACTGGCAAAGCTGGGGGTGAGCTGAGGGGAGCCCAGGACTGGAATCGCAGCGGGGTTGTGGTCAGACCATGGCAAAATCGATGTGGAAGTTGCTTGCACCCCCCCCAACTCTGTTGGAAGCAGGGGCTACGCTGGGCTCTGTGACCAACACTGAGACCTTGCCCCATTCTGCCTGACGCTGTGGGGCTGACACGGAGGAGGCCTGTGGACAAGGCCTCTGCGGAAAGGAGTGGCGCTTAAAGAGTTAACACAATCGGAATATAAATCGCCACCGCTGGGTTGCAGCGCTAACACCCATTGGGACCGGCAGAGGCGGTTCTTAGAATCCGGGGCTCCGGCTGCCTGCAGACTCAGGCAGACACTGCAGCAGGTCCCTCTCTCCGAGCTGTGGGCACAGGCTTTCCTCAGGCTCTGGCAGCCGGGGGGTCCTGCTTGGAAGGGCTTTTCCCAGCCGGCAGGGCTGGATCCTGTGCACAGCAGCTTAGACTCTGGGCCACGAGCCTGTGCTGAGGCTGGCTCTGGTGGCGGATGAATGGGACCAGGCCCTGGGGGCAAGGCTGGCGCTGCCTTTTCCAACGGACAAGAGAGGAATCTTTTCCCAGCCCCCAATTGTTCTGCCAGAGACCCAGGGGTTGGAGTGGTGGGGGCAGGGGCGGGGGGAACCGGGAACGAAAGCTGGGGGACGGTGGGGAGTCTGCTGGAATCGCTGGCATGGCAGCCTGGCGGGCTCTGCAGCAGCAGCCAGGGAGCAGGCGCATCCCCCCATCTCCCACCCTGTGGGCAGGGGCTGCAGGCTTTCACCGGCCGCTCTCTGCTGACCGCCGCCCGCATGGGTCTGTTTATCCTGGCAAGGAGAGAGCCCAGAAAGCACCGTCCTGACCCCAGCCTGGGTCTGATACAATCCAGCCAGCTGCCTGGGAGAGCCTGCCAAAGGTGGGGGGGCCAGGGTGTGGGGGGCTGGCCAGAGCGGGGCGCACAAGAAAGACAAGGGCGCCACCTGGTGGCAGGTTCGGGGCGCTGGGTTGGCAGAGAGGGAACCCGGCGGATACTCCACCGAAGATTCCCCGGGGTCCTGGGGGGAAGCCAGGGACTGGGGAGCTCTGGCTGTCGTGGGGAATAGGCAGCTGGGGTCAGATCTCCCCAGGGGAGCTGAAGGGCTCCCCACCGCTTGGCAACCCCAGAGGCTCATTCCCCGTGGGGCTGGCAGCCCAGGACGGGGCCAGTGTGCGTCAGACTGGGATATAGGTTCAGGAGTGCCCACATCCTGTGCTGGATCATCCAGGGGTCAAACCCCCCTCACTCTGGGCTTCACTGAGACACCCAGGGGATAGAGCAATTACAGCCCGAATTCTCCAGCAGCCCAGATCCCAGCTACCTGAGCTATCAGAGAATCTCCATTAGATGTTAACAGTATAGAGCCAGTGACACACAGGTGAACAGCTGATTCCAGCCTGCAGAAAGCAGCAGCCTCACACACACACACACACAGCTGGCTGAATACTGCAAAAGTTGTGCTCTGAATACACCCCCCGCACACACACATTGAACTGACTCCCCCAGCCCAGCCTTCCTGACCTCACCTGCCACTACTATGCTGGCAGCCAAATAGCCGCACAGGAGGGTCACCAAAGCTCAGGGTGACACAGCGCAGCCCAGCCCTGTCCCAGCAGGTGTATTTGGGGGAGGGGTCTGTGCAGTCAGGGACTGCGGCGGGGGGGGGGGTGTCGTTGTGGTGGTTTGCGAGGCCCCCATCCCTGCGAACTGCAGTGTGCACACAAGGCCAGGCCAGGCCAGCGCTGGGGCAGGAGGGCTCGGGTCTGCCCAGGGTGCTAAGCAGGAAGGCCAGAGGATCGGTGCCAATGCCAGGACTGAGCTGACAAGCCAGCCCGGTGGGGAGCAATGAGGGGCTGGGACTGGGCGGATGGCAACAGGGTGAGGGCAGCCCTGGGACTCTCTCGCTGCCTGTAACGCCCTGAGCTCTGTCCCAGCTCCCACCATCCCAGCCTAGTCCCTTGTGCCGCTGCACAGACCCATGGGCCAGTCCTGCCCTGCACGCTCCCACCACGACCCATGGCCCCACACGCCCCCTGCACCTGACCCACGGCAGAGCCCTCTGAGGTGCGGGGCAGTTCATCCTAGAGCACGGTCGAGGGCCCCGCTGCAAAAGCTGGGGGCGGGCCTGGCTGCAGCCCCCACAAGCAGCTGTGCTGGGATCTGAGCAGCTGCTCACCTGAGCCGTGTGGGGTCCTCACCCCTCAGGGGACTTGCACCCCAGCTGTGTGCTGGGCCTGGGAGGAAAGCACGTCCCGGACAGCCTGGCACTCACACACTGGGCTCTGTTGCAGCCACCTCAAGCCCTTGGGTGAGTTGGGAGCTGCCCAACTGATTAGCAGAGCATCCACAGCCGGCAGCTGGCATATATATGGGTGGTGCACATCCACACAGGCCTTGGTGCATGTAAAATTTATTCTGCACATGGATAGAAAAATGAAAGCGACAGCTGCCCAGGGTTCCCCAAGCAGGGCCTTGGGACAGACCGAGCAGGGCCTTGGGACAGACCGAGCAGGGCTGGGGACACCCAGGGGCCTGGGGACAGACTGAGCAGGGCCTGGGGACAGACTGAGCAGCGCCTGGGGCCCCATCCACGCCAGGCCCTCGGTGCAAAGGGCTGGGGATCCCGGCCTGCTGCGCTCCCCGTGTCACCGGCTCGCTGCCGCTCCGGCACCGCTCCCCCAGCAGCCTGGGCTCCCGAGGTGCCAGGCAGGGAGTTTCTTTCCCACGGTCCCTACCTCGGCCGGGGAGGGGGCGTTCCCCGGCTCCTGGCCTGCCCTGCTTCCCATTGCTCCCTTATCGCTCCACTCCCTCCCCCGCCCCCGCCTCTGCCCAGCTGGGCTTCAGCCCTGGTGCCGCTGCCAGGCCCACCTGCGCTGGCTCCGTGGCGCGCTACGGCCGCGCTGAAGGAGCTGCTGGCAGGTCCCCAGATAAGGGCCAGACAAAACAAGGCCCCTTTGTGCGCAGGAGGCCGAGCGGGGGCAGCAGCCGGGATGCGGGGGAGCCATGTGTCCCCAGCCAGAGGGCCGGGAGGGAGGCTGGGCCTGTGGCGAAGGCCCTGGGCTGGGCCACACACGCCCCCCGGGACCTTGGCCTGGAGACTCAACACCTGCCACAGCTCCCCGCCCCACCGAGGGAGAATGGGCCGCTGTCCACCTCGAGGAGGGGCAGCCACCTGCGGGTCTGTGCAGCGTCCTGACCTCGGCCGGGACAGGGCCTGTCTCTGTGTGTCTGTGCAGCGCCCGGCGCGACGGGGCCCTAAGCTCAGCCAGGACAGGGCCTGTCTCTGTGTGTTCGTGCAGCGCCCAGTGCGACGGGGCCCTGAGCTCACCCGGGACAGGGCCTGTCTCTGTGTGTTCGTGCAGCGCCTGGCGCAATGGGGCCCTGAGCTCAGCCGGGACAGGGCCTGTCTCTGTGTGTGCAGCGCCTGGCGCGACAAGGCCCTGAGCTCAGCCGGAGCAGGGCCTGTCTCTGTGTGTTTGTGCAGTGCCTGGCGCGATGGGGCCCTGAGCTCAGCTGGGACAGGGCCTGTCTCTGTGTGTTCGTGCAGCGCCCGCCGCGACGGGGCCCTGACCTCAGCCGGGATAAGGGCCGTCTCTCTTACACATCTGGGCAGTCCGTGGACGTGGGTGTGGTACGGCAGAGAAGGGTGTGAACTTGTGTAATGCCGACGGGCAGAACCAGCCCTGGGACCCCTGAGCGCCTACCGCCTGCGCTAGCATCTCTAGCGGAGAGTCATTCAATCCCATCCTATCCAGGTGGGACTGTGACCCACACCTGTGGGTGTGGGGGTTACATTTGCAGGAACTCCCTAGCTCAGGAGTGGTCCTCTGGGTCTCCTGCAGGGAGGAGCTCCGTTTGGGGGCCAGCACCCCCTGGCTCCCAGCCCAGCCCAGCCCCCCGACCTGACTGCGCTGCAGAGAAAGACCTGAAAGCCAGTTTCGAAATCGCCAGCGTGAGGCCGAGTTGGGGACTAATGACAGCGGCTGCTGTCCTGCTCTGCTGAAGCCCAGCACCGCTGAGTTCAGGGGCCAGGTGGGCCAGCTCTCGGGCAGCCCGGCCACGCCTGCATCCAGGCACAGGTACAGCACAGTGAAGGCACGTGGCACTGAGTGGCCGAGCCCAGGCACTTGGCTCAGGCTCGTGGGGCCGGGTGGTGGGCAAGACCCTGCAGCACTGACAAGCGGGGTCAGGCGGCCACCTGGGCTCGGAGCAGAGCTGATGGACCAGACATGACCCAGGTTAGAGCCCTTATCCCTATCAGAGCCAGCAGCAATGTGCCCACGACAGTGACCCAGAGCCTGTCAGCCACAGAGCCTGCCCCTGCGCTAACCAAAGCCGTGAGCTGAGCATGGTAAATCCCGGGGAGGAACGTTTAGGTGTTGCGTTCCCTCGGCCAGCCCAGCCGCTCGGCGTCAGCGACCGTTACCTCGCCCAGCCACGGACAGCAGCGGGCAAGAGGGGAAACTGAGGCACGGGGCAGGAAGTGGCTGGCCAGTGGTCAGCCCGCTGGCCAATAGCAGAGCAGGGATGGGACCGATTCCCTGGGCCGTGCCGCCGTTCTCACATTGCTGCCGTGGCTGGGAAGGCACCGGGCTGGCCAGCGTGTGGCCCTGGCTGGAGGGGAAGAAGCTCCCTGGCACCCCCACTAGCTCCAGTCAGAGCTGCAGTGCTCAGCGCCTGGCAGGATCCTGCCCCAGCGAGTCCCACGTGACCCGTGGCTCTCCCGCTGCTGCGGTCGGGGGGCTCACTCAGCCATTGACCCTGGGACAGGAGATCACTCTCGCTGGGGGGCTGTGCGGACACAGCCAGACCCTCTGCCCCCGTTAAGGGGGTGGGGCCCGTGGGCTCCTGGGAGCCGCACAGTTGCTGAGAGCTGCCGTCACTGCTGGACCCATGGCCCGCAGCCCCCCTAGTGAGCAGCCAGCCCAGGAATTAACCCCCCCCCCGCTCATCTTTCCCCCCCCGGCACGTTAATATTCCCTGCACTGACAGATGTCTCCTTTTATCCCCTCCCGCGCACTAGCCAAGGATGTCATCTCCGAACAAGCTGCAATTCTCCCCTGCCCGGCTGCCTCCGTGGACTGGCCTCTCGCTCCGGGGCGCAGCCAGCCACCTGCACGGAGCCGGGGAGGCCAGGCCAGGGCCCCCCTCTGGACTGATTGCCTGGCTTCAGCCATGGGCTGGACAGACACCCCCCCCACCGAGCTCTCCTCTGCCACCCAGGATCCTTGCTGGAATCATTCCCTCTCAGTGAGAACATCCCCAGCCTAGACCGTATGACACACGGCAGCGTCCCTCTGCTCCTGGCCCGAAGTGGCCAGCGGTGCCGCAAGCCCCCAGCCCAGCTTCTGCATTGTAATGTGTCATACGCTGCTTCTGACCAGACAGGCTAGCGCTGAACGACCAAGCTGGGACAGACGGGAGGCGATCTGCCCCTGAGCGCTGGGTTTGCTTGTTTTGAGTAACATCCAGCCCCCCCCGCCCAACACACAGCTGGGGGCCTGGCTGGCCGAGAAGGGGGCACCCTTGCGATGCTCTGGCTCTCCAGGGTCGGTGACTGTGAGATGGATATCGTGGGTGTCCCTCCAGCTCCTGGGAGACCTCAGAGAAATGCCCTTTCCCCCTTGCTCAGCTGGCCTGGTGCTGAAAGGGCCCTGGGGGCTGCAGGTTCCAGCCACGAGGCAAGGCAATCTGGCAGGGCCTGGCCATGCCCCAGACCCTCCTGTGCAAGCTGCCCCTGGGCTGGAAAGTCAGGCTGCCCAGCGGTGGCAGCCCTGCAGCCAGACTGCTGAGTGCTTCATCCAGCCTGGGGCCCCTGGGTTTGGGGGGCAGGAAAAGCAGAGGACAACCTGGGCCACCACAGTGATGGCCCCTAACAGCTGCCCAGGGCTACCAGGACTTAGTGCACATGTCCTGTGGAGGTGAAAATTCAGGACTGCCTGCACTGCTCACGGGAGGCCTGAATCCCAGCCTCCTCCCCAGGGGTTACCTAACCCCAGCCAAACACATCTCAGCCGCAGGAATGACAGGGGGGCAGTGCCACCTCGTGGGCAGAGCGGGGCTCACCAGCCGCTCGCCATGCTAGAGCCCAGCTGAGAGCCCACCACAGCCCAGAGAGGTTGGGGGGACTCCCGAGGAAGGGGCAGGGTTCGTCGGGGGCTCTCCATAAGCCCCTTCGTTTTCAGTTTCATCCTTCTCTATAAAAACCCAGGTTTTGCACAGAGTATAACTGGGGACTTTTTTTTTCCACGTTCCACTCTACTGCCACATCACTCACTTGCGTGCAAATCTCTTGTGTTACTGGGCAAATTCACTGCCTTGCGTCGGACAGATGCATTACGGTGACACATGAATCTGCATGGATCTTCACGGCCACCGGTGCAGCAAGGCTTTGTGTTAGCCTGGAAGACACACACAATAAACCAACACACCCCACACGCAAGCTGTGCTGCCAAATCACATGCCTGCCCTGTGCACATTTTCAGCCGCTAGCCAGTCACTGAGTTAAGGGCTGGCCCGCCGGCCAGGGAGGAACACGAATGTTGGACTCTGACGACATTTCAGAACACACCGAAGTGTTACAAGTTTTGAACCAACGAAAGCAGGAGCAGAAGCTGGAGCTGAGCATTTCGTAAAGGTGAATAGTTATCTGCGACCGTGAACTGTTCGGCTGGAAGCAAGGTCTGATTTGGGGCTTCGAGGTACCTCGTGTTCTCACACTCAGAGGTGGCCCTGCGTGTTCAGTTCTGTTCTCCTTCCATTTAGCTGACTTCCATTCATCAGAATACTTTGTCCTCCTGTCCTTCCCACCACCGAAACAAAGCCCGGGTTTTGAAAGCAGGAATTGGGCTTGTTTAGTTTGGAAGAAAGGAGATTGAGGGGTGGACATGACAGCAGTTTTCAGGTATCTAAGGCTACGTCTACACGTGCAGCCAACATCGAAATAGCTTATTTCGATGTTGCGACATCGAAATAGGTCTATTTCGATGAATAACGTCTACACGTCCTCCAGGGCCGGCAACATCGATGTTCAACTTCGACGTTGCTCAGCCCATCATCGAAATAGGCGCAGCGAGGGAACGTCTACACGTCACAGTAGCACACATCGAAATAGGGATGCCAGGCACAGCTGCAGACAGGGTCACAGGGCGGACTCAACAGCCAGCCGCTCCCTTAAAGGGCCCCTCCCAGACACATTTGCACTAAACAACACAAGATCCACAGAGCTGAGAACTGGTTGCAGACCCTGTGCCTGCAGCATAGATCCCCAGCTGCCGCAGAAGCAGCCAGAAGCCCTGGGTGTGATGGGGTTCAGGGGTCCCCCTGCACTGCACCCCGTCCGCTGGCAGGAGTGACTCTCACTCAGCAGGTACAACAGCAGGTTTATTAGGCAACAGATGTCCAGTTTCTCACAGAAGCAACAGCATAGCAGCCAGAGACAGTCCTTCCAACCTGTCCTGGGGGGAAGACCCCGAGGGGTGCCCCTCTGGGGTGTAGCTTCCCCCTCCTCAGGCTGGCTGCCTTCCAGCTCCCCCTTCTCCTCGCCTCTAACTGCCGCCCCCGATTCAAAACCCAGCTCAGCTCCTCCCTGCTCTTTGTTCAGGCAGAGGTGTTATCTGCCAGTTGTAGCCCCAGGGTCATCCTTAGCCACTGGGAGCTGCTGCTTGCCTCGGACATCCAGCCTGACTCACACATGCACCCCCCCCCACTCCATCACACTGGGCTAAGGGCTGCTGCCCACGGTGACCATAGAGCCCGGCAGGGGCTGGAGAGAGAGCATCTCTCAACCCCCCAGCTGATGGCCGCCATGGAGGACCCAGCAATTTCGACGTTGCGGGACGCGGATCGTCTACACGGTCCCTACTTTGACATTGAACGTCGAAGTAGGGCGCTATTCCTATCTCCTCATGAAGTTAGCGACTTCGACGTCTCGCCGCCTAACGTCGAAGTTAACTTCGAAATAGCACCCGACACGTGTAGACGCGACGGGCGCTATTTCGAAGTTGGTGCCGCTACTTCGAAGTAGCGTGCACGTGTAGACACAGCTTAAGGGTGTCATAAGGAGGAGGGAGAAAACTTGTTCTTCTTGGCCTCTGAGGAGAGAACAAGAGGCAACGGGCTTAACTTGCAGCAAGGGAGGTTGAGGTTGGACATTAGGAAAAAGTTCCTACCTGTCAGGGTGGTCGAACACTGGAATAAATTGCCTGGGGAGGTTGTAGAATCTCCATCTCTGGAGATATTTAAGACCAGGTTAGACAGATGTCTGTCAGGGATGGTCTAGACTGTGCTTGGTCCTGCCATGAGGGCAGGGGGCTGGACTCGATGGCCTCTCGAGGTCCCTTCCAGTCCCAGCATTCTATGAGTCTATGATTTACCCCGAGCAGTTATTAACAGGGCTTTGCACCTGGCTTTGTTGTTGGGGTCATAAAGTCAGCTACATTCCTGGGAAAAATTAGCTGAGAAGTGAAAAGAAAGGGCCCTGCCGGCAGGTAGAGCAGGCACCTGCTGCTCCCCATGCACCAGGCTGCATGTTCTGTCCCGCAGGTGGGGCCTTCCCCTTCCCGGCACCCCCGCACAGCTGCTCCGTGAGCTGAACCCCCAGGAGTGACATTTGAGGCCCCCAGCCATTACAGAGCTCCCAAAGCTACACAGGGGGACACCTGAAGCCACTGTAAGTGCTGGCCCTCCCCGTCCCCCACGCCTGCAGCAGTGAGTTCCCCAGGTTGGCCCCACGCTGCCCAACGCAGCATTCTCTTCTCTGCGTGCCCTGCGTGCACCGTCCCAGCACCGGCGAGGCCAGGGGCCTAGTGTGGCCAGCTCACTCGGCTTCCAGCCCAGCGCAGGCCGGAGAACGTCTTCTTCTCATAGCCTGGGACAGGGGCAGAGACCTTTCTCCAGCTCTGTGGCACCCACCCCAGCAGGGACCCTCCCCACCCCAGCGGTTGGGTGCCAGCCCAGCAGCCAGCCCTCGGGGGAGAAGGGTGCGGAGGAGGAGGAGGGCAGAAGTGTGTGCAGACCCCCCGGAGAGTGGGCTCAGCTGCACTGCAGTAGTCTGCCCGGCTCTCCAGGCAGACAAAGAGGCATTAGCCCCTCTTGCAGCTGGGAACTGAGGTCCAGAGAGACACAGGAACCTGCCATGGGTCAGCCAGTGCAGGACGGGGCTGGGAACTGCCCCCTCGGCTGCAGGCCCCAGCAGGAGCTCCCCCACCGCTCCACCCCTGCGGGAAACTTCCCTGCCAGGCTCCAGGAACTGCCCCCCCCCCGCAGCCCCCAGAAACCCTGGGGCCAGACAGCCTAGGGCAGAGCAGGGACCCCACCTGCATGCTGGCCTTGCCTTGGGAGCCTCTCCATGCAGTCCATGCTGCTGGGGCACTCCGAGAGGGCTGCCCCACCCCAGGCCTGGAGGAGGAGGGGGACACCTATGCCAGCAGGGGGAAGAAGGGGAATCCTAGGGGCTACCCCATCCCAGGCTGGCAGGATCAGGGGGATCCCAGGGCCCCACCCTGGCTCTCCCAGGCCTGCGGGGGCAGGGGGATCCCAGGGCACTGCTCCATCCCAGGCTATGGGGCTGCCGTTTGCTCGTTGATCTCTCCCTGCTGCTGTGATGGAGTGGGGGATACCTGTGTGTGTGTGTGTGGGGCTCACAGAGGGTGTGGGGCTCCTGCTGAGGGTAACCCTGACAACCAGGTAACACCTTTGTACTGCAGACAAAGGAGGAGGTGGAGCCTGAGGGGTTTGAATTGGAACTGGGAGTTGGAAGCAGTGAGTCTGGGCTGAGGGAGAGAGAGACAAAGGAGGGGGCCAGGCCCCGGCTCTGGGGGCCCCTCGGGGCCTCCTCTCCTCAACATGGATTGGACTGGCTGTCTCTGCCGGCTGCACTGACTCCTCTGTATGATGCTGTGTCCTGTCGGCTAATAAACCCGCTGTTTTCCTGCTGAGTGAGAGACTCTCCTGCCTGCGGACAGGGTGCAGAGCCTGGGGGACCCCAGAACCCCATCACAGCTGCTAACTGGGAAGTGCTGACTGCTGGTGGGCGGGGGGGTACCAGCTCCTCTCACCTTGGAGCCATTAAGCCAGGGGTGTGGCGGGTTCCGACCCCCAGCCCAGCCCCTGAAGGGCCCAGAGTCTGGCTGCAGCAGCAGGGAGCAAAGAGCCTCCCCTGGCTGCCACTGGGCACCTGAGGATGCTGGAGTGGCGACAAGGATGGTGGAGCCTGGGCCTCGAGCAGGGAGCCAGGGGATGTGCTGTCTCCAAGAGCTCCACAGCTGCCATCTCTCTGGCCAGCCGGGGACTGAACCGGTGACCTCCCCTGCTAAACGCAAGTCTCACGGCTCAGGCTGGGGCTGGACCAGGCCTCCAGACGGGGCATTGAGGGGCACCCCAGCCCTGTGCCTGGGCAGTCCCTGCAACACCTAGGGCTCTAAGCCAGGGATTGGGGCTCTGGCTTGCTGCGCGCTGCACCCCCCAGGGGTGGAAAGCTGGTCCCTGCCCCCAGCTGCCCCCCCCACCAAGCAGCCTGCACTGCCAGCACCCTGAGCGCAACAGGCGGGACAAAGTCAGAAACCGGACCCGGAAGAGCCAGCCCCTGGGCTAAGCCCCCTGTGCCCTCTGCCCACCTGCCCCAGCCCACCCCAGCACCATGCCCATCCCCACTGGCACTGGGACCTCTCTCTGCGAAGGGTGGAAGGGACAGGAACAGCAGAGGTCACAGCACATCCCTCAGCACTGCAGCCCATGTCCTCTGCACTCTGCCCCTGCCACAACCCTGCGCACATGGCCCAGCCCAGCCCAGCTCGGCTGCACCCCTCTGCATGGCTGCAGCAGCAGCATGTGTTACAAGCAGCTCCGCTGGTACGTGCCAGGACCCCACCCTATGGCCCGGGCAGCAGTGAACCCCAAGCTCTTCAGCAGCACTTCCCTCACCTCTTCCCCTGAGCCGAGGGAGCATCCCCCCGTCCCCGGCTGGCAGCAGTAGCCAGCCCCCGGAGTGGGAAGGGGACACCCCCAAAGCATGAGGCTGCTGCCGGTGTCCAAGGGGGCCGGTGTCACCCGGGGAGCTGCCTCTCCACGCAGGGCCTGGCCTGTGTGCCCAGGGGCTGTGGGACGGAGATGTGCACCGGGGGACCCTGGCTGTAGCGAAAAGACGGGGCTCAGCTGCAGGGATTGTGTGCGGGGGCTGCCGAGACGGGCAGAGCCTGGGCTTCTCGCAGCTCCCAGGGCAGCCCCAGAGGCGGGGAAGAGACGCAGCAAGGCCGGGCTGCAGTGCTCACGCACAGGGGATGCTGCATTCAGTAAGACCCACTAGTGGGCAATGCAGAGCCAGCAGGCCCAGGCAGACCTAGACCCTGGAGAGCCACCAGCCTGCCCAGACTCAAGGGGAGCCTCCCTGCAGGGCCTCCTTAGCACCAGCCTCTCTCCCCGGAGCCACGACTCAGCGGGCCCGGCCACGTGCCCTGCTGCTGGCGCAGAGTCCGTACGGCTCGCAGGAGCCACCGTGGGAGGGAGCAGCAGGAAGTCCTGGGGCACCTTATAGACTAACAGATGTTTTGGAGCATGAGCTTTCATGGGCAAAGACCCATTTCATCAGATGCAGGAGTGGGGGGGTGGTGGCTTCAGAGGGGTATTTAAAGAGGAGGGTCTGAGTGTGATGGAGTGGGGGATACCTGTGTGTGTGAGTGGCTCACAGAGGGTGTGGGGCTCCTGCTAAGGGTAACCTGGCGACCAGGTGACACCTCTGGGCTGCAGACAAAGGGGGAGGTAGAGCCTGAGGGGTTTGAATTGGAACTGGGAGTTGGAAGCAGTGAGTCTGGGCTGGGAGAGAGAGACAAAGGAGGGGGCCAGGCCCTGGCTCTGGGGGCCCCTCGGGGCCTCCTCTCCCCAACATGGATTGGACTGGCTGTCTCTGCCAGCTGTACTGACTTCTCTGTACGATGCTGTGTCCTGTCGGCTAATAAACCTGCTGTTTTCCTGCTGAGTGAGAGACTCTCCTGCCTGCGGACAGGGTGCAGAGCTTGGGGGACCCCAGAACCCCATCACACTGGTGTCAGGAGTGGGATGTTCTGCACCCCGAGGATGGAGCATCCAGCACTAAGTGACCGGGGCCCCGGAAGAAGAAGAGTGGCCTGCGAGACCCAGGTGTGCTGAAGGGCAGTGAGGTGCAGTTCCCCAAGGCGGAGGGGCCTGCGGCCGAACCCAAGCAACTGCGGTTGTGGTCCTCGAGAGGGGGTGTCACACCCGAGGAGGGGTTACTCCTGGGAATCTGTTGGAGTCGGTCCCAGAAGGTGGAGGGGCCGAGAGCCCAACCCCCAGGAACAAGTGACCCCTGAGGAGGCTGACACGCTGAATGAGTTTGTCCCGAGACGGTGCTCATGGTGTGATGGGGTTCTGGGGTCCCCCAGGCTCTGCACCCTGTCCGCAGGCAGGAGAGACTCTCACTCAGCAGGAGAACAGCAGGTTTATTAGCCGACAGGACACAGCGTCGTACAGAGGAGTCAGTGCAGCAGGCAGAGACAGCCAGTCCAATTCATGTTGGGGAGAGGAGGCCCCGAGGGGCCCCCAGAGCCGGGGCCTTGCCCCCTCCTTTGTCTCTCTCTCCCTCAGCCCAAACTCACTGCTTCCAACTCCCAGTTCCAATTCAAACCCCTCAGGCTCCACCTCCTCCTTTGTCTGCAGTACAAAGGTGTTACCTGGTTGTCAGGGTTACCCTTAGCAGGAGCCTCACACCCTCTGTGAGCCCCACACACACACACACACAGGTATCCCCCACTCCATCACACATGGTCCTTGAGAGCGGGTGTCACACTGAAGAAGGGGTTCCTCTGAGAGTCTGTTGGAGTCGGTCCCAGAGGGCGGAGGGGCCTACGGCCTAACCCCCAGGGAGCTTGTGACCCGCAAGGAGCCTGGCACACTGAAGGGATTCTTCCAGGAATCGTGGGGTGCAGAGGGCATCAGCCTGAGAGCCTGCAACCACGCTGAGCAACTCCGCTGTGAAGTGGCAGCACCTGGAAACCGAATCGAGATTAAAGAAGCTGGACAAGGCAGCGTGGATGTGCAGTGACAGAGCTAAGGGTTAAGAAAAATCCTGCAGAGGTGAGCCTGGATCGGGGCAGGGAACCCTGGACTGCCTGGAGCTCTGAACCGAGTGGCCTGCCACAGCTCAAGGAGGGAAGGAGCGATTCCAACCCATCATCTACTAGTGGCCAAGACAGACCTGCGAAGAGTTTTCCAGGCCTGGGCCGAGGAAGGTGCCTGTGTGTCTGTGCAGGAAAGCAACTGATCCACTGGGAATGGCAAGTTGTCTGTGAGAGAAGCTGCTTCACCTTCTGTATGTGTGTGGAGACCAGCCGGGGGGCTGGGACAAAGGAGAAAGTGTCTCCCATTGTCTGTCTGTGTTGAACAGCAGCAGCAGCCTCGGGAGAGAGCAGAGCCTACATTTGGAAAAAGTGCCAATGAGGAAACTAGCCCATTGTCTGAGGAAGAGTCCCAAGCCTGGGGTGCCTGGAGAAGGAACCACCAGGAAAGAGCATTCCAGGTGTGTCTCTGAATCCAGCCATGGGGGCTGGAGCAGAGGGAATGGCTCTGGGATGGGCAGTGGTATCCCTGCTAAGGACACTGGTCCTTGGTGCAAGAAAAGTGCTTCTGCTTCTGGGGAAGTGAATCCTTTGCCTGAGCCTGTGGGGGCTCGAGATGGAGCCAAGATCCCAGAGCTGGATCTGAGGGCAGCTGAAGCCCAGATGGGAAGTGGGCCTGCCTCTGTGTCTCTCAGGGGGGATGATGCTTTAACTCGGTCTGATCCAGTTAGTATCATCAGGGAATCCCAGAGACCAGACGATTCTGGTACTTGTTCTTTGCCTGATGCTGAGGTGTTACTGGGAGGGGGTGAGAGGACTCTGTCCTACCAGAGTCATCCGCTCGCCAGGACACAAGGACAGACGGGCAATGGAGTTATGCTGACTGATGAAGATAAAGGAGCTGGTAGCAGAAGGGAGGAAAGGGACCCTAACCTTCTGTCCGGTGGTACTGGCTGTCTGCCTGGAGGGGGATTACGTGGGAATCTGCCTGATGGGCCAGAAGTGATCCTGGGTGTAGGTGAAACCCAGGAGCTGGTTGTGGCTCAAGGGAGCAGTGCCCCTGTGGAGCCAGACAGGGGTGAGTTATTGTTTGGGGGAGCTCTTGAGGAAGAGAATTTCCCTGAAACTTTTCCTGACCCGTCTGTGGGGACTGCAGAAAATGGGAGTGAGGTGAAGGAGAGTGAACAGGAAAGGTGCTTGTCTGTAAGCACCAGAGCAGCCCTTTGCCTGGGGAGAAGTTTGTTTCAGCTCCTGATGGCCAGGACCTGCCTGAGTGTGAAACCACTGGCTGTGCTCTGCAAGGGTGCAAAGCAGGCAGTGTAAAAGTTTCTCAGGAATTGGAAGTTGATCCAAGTAAAGTGAAAACTATCAGGTAGTGTGAGCAGCCCTGTGAGAACCAAGTAAAACAGCTGCACAGTCAGTCTCTGTAGGATGCAGGAGAGCGCCAGCAATTCCCCATCTCCAGATGGTGGAAACACTTATATTCTCATACTGGATTCGACTTCTGATTCCATGGGGAGGCAGTAGTTGGAGGGGGAAGGACAAAGGAGCTTTGGGCCTGGTGGGCCAGTAAGGGATAAACAGGGATTCCTTCATGTGGATTCTGCGTCTGGGACTCACAAAACAACTCTCAGAAAGCAGTTTGGTTTGCAAATTTCCAGGCTGGCTGGGAGGGGGCCGTCTCCCTGAGATCATCAATGGCCCAACTCTTGTTAGAAGGGAGGGCACAGCCAGAGAGATCAAATTTCCACCCCAGGGGGCAAGGGAGAAGATTAGAACTTGATGGTGCTAAGAAAGGCCTCAGCCATTTATCCCCAAAATACCAGATTCTCAAGGATGTTGCACAAGGGTTGTGGTCTACCAAAGAGCAACGTAAATGTACAGTTGCAATGGGTTTGTTCTGTTACTCACACTGACTGCTGTAACCAAGGGGTGCTGCTACCAAAAGCTGTAGAATTGTACCATGTACTGAATGTTTGGAAAGAGCCATTTGACATGATGACATTGATGTAGAAGCATGAGTTGTATGTTGAAGGAGTCTGTAACTCTGAAATGTCACCATTGTTCCCTGTAACTAGTCTGGCAACCTCTCACATGAGGAGGAACATTCCAAACCTATTGTGTGGCATGGAAGGGGAAACTGAGGCACACAACCATTTTGGTGGTCTGGCTAAATGCCAAGGGTGGAAGCATTTGTACCTTCTTTTACTGGACTGTAACTGAATTCCAAACATTGGCCGGAGCAGCTGTATGGGCTGGTGGTCAGACAGGGCAGGGCCCAGACCAGAAAAGAACTATTTGATCTGTTGGTGCTGCAGCATCTGTATGGGCTCTGCCTGCCCGACTTGAGAACGTGGCTGATGGACCAGAGACAGAAGCAGGGAGACCGACCAACCTGAGGGAACTAAAGGGACTTGCCCGGCTGCATCACATGAAAAGGGCCAATACCAATCTCCTGAGTTGGAGCCTCCCCCAGCAGGATTATGACATGGAGGTGGTGCGCATCAAGGGGAGCACTGAGGAAACAGCCGATGCCCGATCACGAGGGGAGAGCCCCGAACTTCCCCAGGTCACTGGCTGAGTGACCCCACTCAGTTTGGTCTGGAAGTGGGGGAGAGATGTGATGGAGTGGGGGATACCTGTGTGTGTGGCTCACAGGGGGTGTGGGGCTCCTGCTGAGGGTAACCCTGACAACCAGATAACACCTTTGTACTGCAGACAAAGGAGGAGGTGGAGCCTGAGGGATTGGAATTGGAATTGGGAGTTGGAAGCAGTGAGTCTGGGCTGGGAGAGAGAGACAAAGGAGGGGGCAAGGCCCCGGCTCTGGGGGCCCCTCGGGGCCTCCTCTCCCCAACATGGATTGGACTGGCTGTCTCTGCCTGCTTACTGACTCCTCTGTACGATGCTGTGTCCTGTCGGCTAATAAACCTGCTGTTTTCCTGCTGAGTGAGAGACTCTCCTGCCTGTGGACAGGGTGCAGAGCTTGGGGGACCCCAGAACCCCATCACACCGAGAAAGAGGGAAGCCAGAGCTGACAAGGTCTGTTCAGCAAGATGGAAATGGCCCAGTATCAATAACACGTATCAAAAGAGGAAAAAACAAGCCGGATCAGACAGGGGGATGTGAGCCTTTGTCGGAGTCTAACGGGGAGATATGAGCACCCAGAGCAGAGAAGCTGCCAGACACTCCCAGTCTCTGTTTAATCCATAGTTAATGGAGTCAAATTTGCAAATAAATTGCAGCTCAGAGATTTCTCTCGCCATTTGATTTTTGAAATGTCTTTGTTGCAGGACTGTCACCCTTAAATCTGCCACTGAGTGTCCAGGGAGATTGAAGTGTCCCCCGCAGGCTTCTGTATGTCACCGTTCCTGATGGCTGATTTATGTCCATTTATTCTTTTACGGAGAGACGGTCCAGTTTGGCCAGTGTAAATTGCAGTGGGGCATTGCTGGCACATGATGGCCTATATTATATTAGTAGCTGTGCAGGTAAAGGAGCCCCTGATGGCGTGGTTGATGTTAGGTCCTGTGATGATGTCACTGGTGTAGATATGGGAAGTGGGAGGGAGACAGTCCGAAGGAGCCCAACCACAGAGGCCTGCTCAGACCAGGCCTGCACCCTGACGGCACAGCGCCCACAGTCAGGGACCCAAAGGCCCCCCGGTGCTCCAAGCAGCCCAGGCTGCCTGTCGCTGCAGCTCAGGGTCACAGCTGTCTGCCACCTACTGCTGCAGGGACCCTTTCCCTCTGAGGTACTTGCAAACTGTGGTCATGTCCCCCTCAGCCTCCTCTTCTCTGAACTGAACCCATGTAGCTCTATCAGGCATCCCCCGTCGCTCCTGGTCTCTCGCCTTTCAGCAGTTTGGTTGCTCTTCTCTGGACCTTCCCCGGTTTCTCCCCATCTTGCCTGAAATGTGGTGCCCAGAACTGGTCACTTGCCTTTGCTCCTACGGAATTTTGCAGCCCTGCCCTGAGCCTGTGTGAAGGGGTTCAGGGGTCCCCAGCACTGCACCCCATCTGCAGCCTGAAGTGATGCTCGCTCTGCAGGTGGAAGTTTATTTGGCGACAGGAATGCAGCTTGGTACAGGCTTGTCAGTGCCGCAACCAGAAGTGGCCTGTCCAACCCAGGCTGGGGAGAGGGACACCCCCCCAGAGGGGACCCCAGGCCTGGAGAGCCTGACTGCCTCTGCTCCTCGCCAGCCTCCAGACCCCACACACTAACTGCCACCTCTAATTCGAGCCCAGCCGGGCTCCTCCCTGCTCTATGTTCGGACAGAGGCGTTACCTGCCTGCTTAGGTCAGCCCCAGCTGGTGGGAGCTGCTCGGCCTTTTGCGTACACACACCCTCCACTGCATCACAGCCTGGCTGTAAAACACAAGCCCTAAGCAAGCGGATGCTGGCACGAGATTCCAGCCTCAGAGCGGCTGCTGACCCCTGCGCTAGGCCTGGAGGTTCCCAGAAGCCAGTCTGCAAGCAAATGTCAGTGCCAGAGACCGAAGTTGCATTCTGGGGCCTGGGCCAGCTGGTCCCTCCTCCCAGGTTTGGCAGGTAGGAGAGGGGATCAGACCTCACCCACAGCCCAGGTGGCCTCAACTGACTTTGCCTCTGCCCGTCTCCCAGTGGACGTAAGTTTCACCCAAAAGCACTGGTGTGCACGGCGCTGGCCGTGGGACAGGCACGGCTGCTGCTGTTCCCTGGGGGCGAGGGGGCCGTCTCTCTCTCCCACTGGCAGAGAGCAGCAGCATGGGAGACCTTATGTGATGAAGTGGGGGATACCTGTGTGTGTGTGAGTGGCTCACAGAGGGTGTGGGGCTCCTGCTGAGGGTAACCTTGACGACCAGGTAACACCTTTGTACTGCAGACAAAGGAGGAGGTGGAGCCTGAGGGGTTTGAATTGGAACTGGGAGTTGGAAGCAGTTAGTCTGGGCTGAGGGAGAGAGAGACAAAGGAGGGGGCCAGGCCCCAGCTCTGGGGGCCCCTCGGGGCCTCCTCTCCCCAACATGGATTGGACTGGCTGTCTCTGCCTGCTGTACTGACTCCTCTGTACGATGCTGTGTCCTGTCGGCTAATAAACCTGCTGTTTTCCTGCTGAGTGAGACTCTCCTGCCTGCGGACAGGGTGCAGAGCTTGGGGGACCCCAGAACCCCATCACACTGGTGTCAGAAGTGGGATGTTCTGCACCCCGAGGATGGAGCATCCAGCAGTAAGTGACCGGGGCCCTGGAAGAAGTGGGGCCTGCAAGACCCAGGTGTGCTGAAGGGCAGTGAGGTGCAGCTCCCCAAGGCGGAGGGGCCTGCGGCCGAACCCAAGCAACTGCGGTCATGGTTCTCGAGAGGGGGTGTCACACCCGAGCAGGGGTTACTCCTGGGAATCTGTTGGAGTCGGTCCCAGAAGGTGGAGGGGCTGAGGGCCCAACCCCCAGAAAACAAGTGACCCACAAGGAGGCTGACGCTGAATAAGTTCTTCCCAAGACAGGGTGCTCATGGTCCTTGAGAGCGGGTGTCACACTGAAGAAGGGGTTCCTCTGAGAGTCTGTTGGAGTCGGTCCCAGAGGGCAGAGGGGCCTACGGCCTAACCCCGGGGAGCTTGTGACCCACAAGGAGCCTGGCACACTGAAGGGATTCTTCCAGGAATCGTGGGGTGCAGAGGGCATCAGCCTGAGAGCCTGCAACCACGCTGAGCAACTCCACTGTGAAGTGGCAGCACCTGGAAACCGAATCAAGATTAAAGAAGCTGGACAAGGCAGCGTGGATGTGCAGTGGCAGAGCTGAGGGTTAAGGAGAATCCTGCAGAGGTGAGCCCGGATCGGGGCAGGGAACCCTGGACTGCCTGGAGTTCTGAACCGAGTGGCCTGCCGCACCTCAAGGAGGGAAGGAGCGATTCCAACCCATCATCTACTAGTGGCCAAGACAGACCTGCGAAGAGTTTTCCAGGCCTGGGCCGAGGAAGGTGCCTGTGTGGCTGTGCAGGAAAGCAGCTTGTCCACTGGGAATGGCAAGTTGTCTGTGAGAGAAGCTGCTCCACCTTCTGTGTGTGTGTGGAGACCAGCCAGGGGGCTGGGACAAAGGAGAGAGTGTCTCCCATTGTCTGTCTGTGTTGAACAGCAGCAGCAGCCTGGGCAGAGAGCAGAGCCTGCGTTTGGAAAAGGTGCCAATGAGGAAACTAGCCCATTGTCTGAGGAAGATTCCCCAGCCTAGGGTGGCTGGAGAAGGATCCACCAGAAAAGAGCATTCCAGGTGTGTCTCTGAATCCAGCCATGGGGGCTGGAGCAGAGGGAATGGCTCTGGGATGGGCAGTGGTATCCCTGCTAAGGACACTGGTCCTTGGTGCAAGAAAAGTGCTTCTGCTTCTGGGGAAGTGAATCCTTTGCCTGAGCCTGTGGGGGCTCGAGATGGAGCCAAGATCCCAGAGCTGGATCTGAGGGCAGCTGAAGCCCAGATGGGAAGTGGGCCTACCTCTGTGTCTCTCAGGGGGGATGATGCTTTAACTTGGTCTAATCCAGTTAGGATCATCAGGGAATCCCAGAGACCAGACGATTCTGGTACCTGTTCTTTGCCTGATGCTGAGGTGTTACTGGGAGGGGGTGAGAGGACTCTGTCCTACCAGAGTCATCCTCTCGCCAGGACACAAGAACAGACGGGCAATGGAGTTACGCTGACTGATGAAGATAAAGGAGCTGGTAGCAGAAGGGAGGAAAGGGATCCTAACCTTCTGTCCGGTGGTACTGGCTGTCTGCCTGGAGGGGGATTACGTGGGAATCTGCCTAATTGGCCAGAAGTGATCCTGGGCGTAGGTGAAACCCAGGAGCTGGTTGTGGCTCAAGGGAGCAGTGCCCCTGTGCAGGCAGACGGGGGTGAGTTGTTGTTTTGGGGAAGCTCTTAAGGAAGAGAATTTCCCTGAAACTTTTCCTGACCCGTCTGTGGGGACTGCAGACAATGGGAGTGAGGTGGAGGAGAGTGAACAGGAAAGGTGCTTGTCTGTAAGCACCAGAGCAGCCCTTTGCCTGGAGAGAAGTTTGTTTCAGCTCCTGATGGCCAGGACCTGCCTGAGTGTGAAACCACTGGCTGTGCTCTGGAAGGGTCCAAAGCAGGCAGTGTAAAAGTTTCTCAGGAATTGGAAGTTGGTGCAAGTAAAGTGAAAACTATCAGGGAATGTGGGCAGCCCTGTGAGAACCAAATAAAACAGCTGCACAGTCAGTCTCTGTAGGATGCAGGAGAGCGCCAGCAATTCCCCATCTCCAGATGGTGGAAACACTTATATTCTCATACTGGACTCCACTTCTGATTCCATGGGGGAGGCAGAAGTTGGAGGTGAAAGGACAAAGGAGCTTTGGGCCTGGTGGGCCAGTAAGGGATAAACAGGGATTCCTTCATGTGGATTCTGCGTCTGGGACTCACAAAACAACTCTCAGAAAGCAGTTTGGTTTGCAAATTTCCAGACTGGTGGGAGGGGGCCGTCTCCCTGAGATCATCAATGGCCCAGCTCTTGTTAGAAGAGAGGGCACAGCCAGAGAGATCAAATTTCCACCCCAGGGGGCAAGAGAGAAGATTAGAACTTGATGGTGCTAAGAAAGGCCTCAGCCATTTATCCCCAAAATACCAGATTCTCAAGGAGGTTACACAAAAGTTGTGGTCTACCAAAGAGCAACGTAAATGTGCAGTTGCAATGGGTTTGTTCTGTTACTCACGCTGACTGCTGTAACCAAGGGGTGCTGCTACCAAAAGCTGTAGAATTGTACCATGCACTGAATGTTTAAAAAGAGCCATGTGACATGATGACATTGATGTAGAAGCATAAATTGTATGCTAAAGGAGTCTGTAACTCTGAAATGTCACCATTGTTCCCTGTAACTAGTCTTGCAACCTCTGACATGAGAAGGAACATTCCAAACCTATTGTGTGGCATGGAAGGGGAAACTGAGGCACACAGCCATTGTGGTGGTCTAGCTAAATGCCAAGGATGGAAGCATTTGTACCTTCCGTTACTGGACTGTAACTGAATTCCAGACATTGGCTGGAGCAGCTGTATGGACTGGTGGTCAGATGGGGCAGGACCCAGACCACAAAAGACCTGTTTGATCTGTTGGTGCTGCAGCGAGACCAACCAACCCAAGGGAACTAAAGGAACTTGCCCGGCTGCATCACATGAAAAGGGCCAAGACCAAGCTCCTGACTTGGAGCCTCCCCCAGCAGGACTATGATGTGGAGGTGGTGCACATCGAGGGGAGAACAGAGGGTACAGCCAATGCCCTGTCACAAGGGGAGAGCCCCGAACTTCCCCAGGTCACCAGTTGAGTGACCCCGCTCAGTTCGGTCTGGAAGGGGGGAGAGATGTGATGAAGTGGGGGATACCTGTGTGTGTGTGAGTGGCTCACAGAGGGTGTGGGGCTCCTGCTGAGGGTAACCTTGACGACCAGGTAACACCTTTGTACTGCAGACAAAGGAGGAGGTGGAGCCTGAGGGGTTTGAATTGGAACTGGGAGTTGGAAGCAGTTAGTCTGGGCTGAGGGAGAGAGAGACAAAGGAGGGGGCCAGGCCCCAGCTCTGGGGGCCCCTCGGGGCCTCCTCTCCCCAACATGGATTGGACTGGCTGTCTCTGCCTGCTGTACTGACTCCTCTGTACGATGCTGTGTCCTGTCGGCTAATAAACCTGCTGTTTTCCTGCTGAGTGAGACTCTCCTGCCTGCGGACAGGGTGCAGAGCTTGGGGGACCCCAGAACCCCATCACACCTTACAGCAGTGAAGCTGCTGCTCTGAGGTCTGTAGTGTAGACAGAGCCCAACTATTACCTGGAGCCTCCCTGACAGGGGTTTATTCCCAGCCTGCTCTTAAAACCCCCAGCCATGGAGATGCAACCACCTCCCTGCGCAATTTATCCCACTGCTTACCTGCCCTGGTGGTTAGGAAGCTTTTCCTATCGTCCAGCCGAACCACCCCTCAACCCCCACCCTGCACCTTGCTGCAGTTTAAACCCATTGCTTCTTGTTCTCTGTAACCACTGAGGACAGGACAATTTATGACCCCCTGTGATGGAGTCGGGGGAGTGCAAGTGTAAGTCAGGCTGGATGTGAGAGGCAAGTAGAGCAGCTCCCAGTGGCTAAGGATGACCCTGGGGGCTACAACTGGCGGGTAACACCTCTGCCCTGAACAAAGAGGAGGGAGGAGCCGAGCTGGGTTTGAATGTGGGGAGGCGGCAGTTAGAGGCTAGGGGAAGAGAGAGCTGGAAGGCAGCCAGCCTGAGGAGGGGGAAAGCTACACCCCAGAGGGGCCCCCCTCGGGGTCTTCTCCCCAGGACGGGTTGGAAGGACTGTCTCTGACTGCTGTACTGTTGCTTTTGTGAGAAACTGGGCATCTGTTGCCTAATAAACCACCTGTTGTACCTGCTGAGTGAGTGTCACTCCTGCCAGCGGACGGGGTGCAGTGCAGGGGGACCCCTGAACCCCATCACACTGGTGTCAGCAGTGGGATGCACTGCACCCATGGATGAGCTCCCAGCAGCGGCTGACTGAGCACCAGAGAAGGAAGGAGCCTCACAAGAGCCAGAGGGGGAACAGAGCAATTCCTGCAGCTGCTGCTGGTGAGTGGATACCCCGGGAGACAGCGAGGAGATGGATTATACCCGACTCCTGAAGGCAGAGCTAGCGGGGCTGTGCAGAGAGAGGGGCCTGACCGTGGGGAAGGCGACCAAGGCCCAGCTGATTGCCCAGCTTCCGCCCCTGCCCCAGCCGAAGAGTTCCAGGCAGAGCAGCAGAGAGACCCCTCCTTGCAGAAGCTGAGGGAACTGGCCAGTCTCAGCCCAGCTCCACAGCTGGGGGAGGGCTGCAGGGAGAGATTCCTGTGGGAAAAGGGATTCCTATACCGGGAATGGGCTCCCAGATGCAAAGCGGAGCCATGGAAGGTCCAGAGGCAACTGGTGGTTCCCAAAAGTACCGGCGCAGGTTGCTGTACCTAGCCCATGATGTCCCGCTCGCAGGACACCAGGGGATCCACCGCACCAGGAGAACGTTGTTACAGAACTTTTTTTGGCCAGGGATCTTTGCAGCCGTCCGTCTATATTGCCTGTCCTGCGATCCCTGCCAGAGGGTGGGGAAGACCCGGGACAAGGGGAAAGCTGCCCTGAGGCCACTGCCCATCATAGAGGAGCCTTTCCAGAAAGTGGCTATGGACATAGTGGGACCCTTCAGCAAGGCAACGTGTTCGGGGAAGAAATATATCTTGGTGGTGGTAGATTTTGCCACGCGATACCCAGAAGCAGTGGCCTTGACCTCTGTCGACGCTGACACCGTGGCGGATGCACTGCTGTCCATTTTCAGCAGAGTGGGGTTCCCCAAGGAGGTCCTCACAGATCAGGGGTCCAACTTCATGTCGGCCCTACTGCAAAGCTTGTGGGACAAGTGTGGGGTCCAGCACACCTGGGCCACAGCCTACAACCCGCAGACCAATGGGCTGGTGGAGAGGTTCAATGGGACTCTGAAGCAGATGCTAAGAACCTTCATGAATCAATACCCCCATGACTGAGACAAGTACTTACCCCACCTGCTGTTTGCATACAGGGAGGTGCCCCAGGAATCCACGGGGTTCTCCCCGTTTGAGCTGCTGTATGGAAGGAGGGTACAGGGACCCTTGGACTTGCTCAGAGAAGAGTGGGAGGGGACGGCCTCTCCCGAAGGGGAGTCAGTGGTACAGTATGTACTGACCTTGCGGGAAAAACTCACCCAGCTCATGGGCCTGGCCAGGGAGAACCTCTCCATGGCCCAAAGGAAGCAAAAGGTCTGGTATGACCGTAACGCCAGGGCCCGAGCCTATGCCACCGGGGATCAAGTGATGGTCCTTGTACCTGTGCGGCGGAACAAGCTGCAAGAGGCCTGGGATGGGCCCTTCAAGGTCGTCAAATGGCTAAATGATGTGAATTATGTGGTGGAACTGTCGAACCGGGCCCACAGCCACCGGGTCTATCATGTGAACATGATGAAACCTTACTGGGACAGAGAGAACTTGGTGCTGGCCGTGTGCAGACACTGGGAGGGGCAGGGGGATGATCCCTTGGTGGATTTGCTCACAGGGACTGGAGCCGGCTCCTTGCTGGAGTCTATTCCCCTCTCAGACCAGCTGACCCCTGCCCAGCAGACGGAGATCAAGGAGGTGCTGCATTCGCATCAACAGCTGTTTTCTGACCAACCCGGACGCACTGACCTGGCTGTCCACCGAATAGAGACAGGCACCCACGCCCCTATCAAGTGTGTGCCATTCAGAGCCACAGGGAGGACGGCTCAGGACATAGAGCGGGAGGTTGAAGACATGCTGGCTCTGGGGGTGATCCAACCCTCGTCCAGCCCCTGGGCCTCTCCCGTGGTGTTAGTCCCTAAAAAAGATGGGTCTGTTCGGTTTTGTGTGGACTATTGCAAGCTTAACGCCATTACTGTTTCAGACGCCTACCCCATGCCCAGGCCTAACGACCTTTTAGACAAGCTGGGGGGAGCCCGTTACCTCACCACCATAGACCTCACCAAGGGGTACTGGCAAGTGCCATTAGACCAAGATGCCCGGCTGAAGTCGGCTTTCATCACCCCTGTGGGGCTCTGCGAGTTCCTGGTCCTGCCCTTTGGCCTCAAGGGGGCACCCGCTACCTTCCAGCGTCTGGTGGACCAGCTACTGAAAGGGATGGAGAGCTTTGCCCTGGCTTACATGGACGACATTTGCATCTTCAGCCAGACGTGGGAGGACCATGTGTCCCAGGTCAAGCAGGTGCTGGACCGACTCCAGAAGGCCGGTCTGACTATCAAGGCAGGGAAGTGCAAGGTGGGAATGGCTGAGGTGACCTACCGGGGCCACAAGGTGGGCAGCGGCTGCTTAAAGCCAGAGCCAGCTAAAGTGGAAGCTGTCAGAGACTGGCCAACACCCCAGACTAAGAAACAGGTCCAGGCTTTCATTGGGATGGCGGGGTACTACCGGAGGTTTGTGCCCCACTTTAGTTCCATCGCAGCCCCCCTCACGGAGCTGTGTAAAAAGGGAAAGCCTGACAAGGTGGTCTGGACCGAGCAGTGCCAAGAGGCCCTCTGCGCACTGAAGGAGGCTCTGGTCAGGGCCCCAGTGCTGGCAAATCCAGACATCAACAAACCCTTCCTGGTGTTCACCGATGCCTCAGACGTGGGGCTGGGGGCGGTGCTAATGCAAGTGAATGACAAAGGGGAGAAACACCCCATCGTGTACCTGAGTAAGAAGCTGCTGCCCCGGGAGCAGAACTACGCGGCCATAGAGAAGGAATGTCTGGCCATGGTGTGGGCGCTGGGGAAGCTGCAGCCGTACCTGTTTGGACGGCGTTTCACCGTGTACACCGATCACTCACCCCTGACCTGGCTGCATCACATGAAAGGGGCCAACGCCAAGCTCCTGCGGTGGAGTCTGCTCCTGCAGGACTACGACATGGAGGTGGTCCATGTGAAGGGGAACAACAACACCATAGCTGATGCCCTGTCACGCAGGGAGGGCCCCGAACTTCCCCAGGTCACTGGCTAAGGGACCCCGCTCAGTTTGGTCTGGAAGGGGGGAGAGATGTGATGGAGTCGGGGGGGGGGTGCATGTGTGAGTCAGGCTGGATGTCTGAGGCAAGCAGAGCAGCTCCCAGTGGCTAAGGATGACCCTGGGGCTACAACTGGCAGGTAACACCTCTGCCTGAACAAAGAGCAGGGAGGAGCTGAGCTGGTTTTTTGAATCGGGGGTGGCAGTTAGAGGCTAGGGGAAGAGGAGCTGGAAGGCAGCCAGCCTGAGGAGGGGGAAAGCTACACCCCAGAGGGGCACCCCTCGGGGTCTTCTCCCCAGGATGGGTTGGAAGGACTGTCCCTGGCTGCTGTACTGTCGCTTCTGTGAGAAACTGGGCATCTGTTGCCTAATAAACCTCCTGTTGTACCTGCTGAGTGAGAGTCACTCCTGCCAGCGGACGGGGTGCAGTGCAGGGGGACCCCTGAACCCCATCACAGGTTGTTACAAAACTTTTTCTGGCCAGGGATCTTTGCGGCTGTCTGTCAGTATTGCCTGTCCTGCAATACATGCCAGAGGCTGGGGAAGACCCGGAACAACGGGAAAGCCACCCTAAGGCCACTGCCCATCATAGAGGAGCCTTTCCAGAAAGTGGCTAGGGACATAGTGGGACCCTTCAGTAGGGCAAGGCTTTCTGGAAAAAAATATATCTTGGTGGTGGTAGATTTTGCCACGCAATACCCAGAAACAGTGGCCTTGACCTTTATCGAAGCTCACACCATGGCAGATGCACTTGTGATGGGGTTCGTGGTCCCCCAGGCTCAGCACCCTGTCTGCAGGCAGGCGTGACTGTCACTCGGCAGGAGAACAGCGGGTTTATTAGCCAACAGGGCACAGCATCATACAGAGGAGTCAGTGCAGCCGGCACAGACAGCCAGTCCCATCCGTTTTGGGGAGAGGGGGCCCAGAGGGGCCCCCGGAGCCAGGGCCTTGCCCCCTCCTTGGTCTCGCTCTCACTCAGCCCAGACTCACTGCTTCCAACTCCCAGTTCCAATTCAAACCACTCAGGCTCCACCTCCTCCTTTGTCTGCAGTACAAAGGTGTCACCTGGTTGTCTCAGGAGACCCACACCCTCTGTGAGACACACAGGTATCCCCCACTCCATCAAAGCACTGCTGTCCATTTTCAGCAGAGTGGGGTTCCCCAAAGAGGTCCTCACGGATCAGGGGTCCAACTTCATGTCGGCCCTGCGGCAAAGCTTGTGGGACAAGTGTGGGGTCCGGCACACCTGAGCCACAGCCTACCACCCGCAGACCAATGGGCTGGTGGAGAGGTTCAATGGGACTCTGAAGCAAATGCTAAGAACCTTCATAACTCAGCACCCCCACAACTGGGGCAAGTACTTACCCCACCTGCTGTTTGCATACAGGGAGGTGCCCCAGATATCCACGGGGTTCTCCCCATTTAAGCTGCTGTACAGAAGGAGGATACGGGGACCCCTAAACTTGCTCAAAAAAAGTGGAAGGGAACGGCCTCTCCTAAAGGGGAGTCCATGGTACAGGTATGTACTGACCTTCCGGAAAAACCTACCAAGCTCATGGGCCTGGCCAGAACAAACCTCTCCAGGGCCCAAAGGAAGCAAAAGGTCTGGTATGACCATAACGCCCAGGCCCGAGCCTATGCCACCGGGGACCACATGATGGTTCTCGTACCCGTGCGGCAAAACAAGCTGCAAGTGGCCTGGGATGGCCCCTTCAAGGTCATCAAATAGCTAAATACAGTAAACTATGTGGTAAAACTGTCAAACCAGGCCCACAGCCACCAGGTCTGTCATGTAAATATAATAAAACCGTACTGGGACAGGAATAACTTGGTTCTGGCCGTGTGCAGGCACTGGGAGGGACAGAGAAATAATCCCTTGGTAAATTCACTCAAAGGGACTGGAGCCGGCTCCTTGCTGGAGTCTATTCCCCTCTCAGACCAGCTGACCCCTGCCCAGCAGACGGAGATCAAGGAGGTGCTGCATTCACACCAACAGCTGTTCTCTAACAGACCTCAATGCACTAACCTGGCTGTCCACCAAATAGAAACAGGTGCCCACACCCCTATCAAATGTGTGCCATTCAGAGCCACAGAAAAAATGGCTCCGAACATAAAATGGAAGGTTAAAAACATGCTGGCTCTGAGGGTGATCCAACCCTCCTCCAGCCCCTGGGCCTGTCCCGTGGTGTTAGTCACTAAAAAAAATGGGTCTGTCCGGTTTTGTGTAAACTATTGCAAGCTTAACGCCATCACCGTATTGAACACTTACCCCATGCCCAGTCCTAACAACCTCCTAAACAAGCTGGGAAAAGCCCGTTACCTCACCACCATAAACCTCACCAAGGGGTACTGGCAAGTGCCATTAAACAAAGATGCCCGGCTCAAGTTGGCTTTCATCACCCCTGTGGGGCTCTACAAGTTCCTGGTCCTGCCCTTCGGCCTCAAGGGGGCACCCGCTACCTTCCAGCATCTGGTAAACCAGCTACTAAAAGGGATAAAAAGCTTTGCCGTGGCTTACATGGACGACATTTGCACCTTCAGCCAAATGTGGAAAAACAATGTAACCCAGGTCAAGCAGGTGCTAAACCAACTTCAAAAGGCCGGGCTAACTATCAAAGCAAAAAAGTGCAAGGTAAAAATGGCTAAGGTGACCTACCTGGGCCACAAGGTGGGCAGCGGCTGCTTAAAGCCAGAGCCAGCTAAAGTGGAGGCTGTCAGAGATTGGCCAACACCCCAGACTAAGAAACAGTTCACCAGTGCCTCAAACGTGGAGCTGGGCGTTGTGCTAATGCAGGTGAATGACAAGGGGGAGAAACACCCCGTCGTGTACCTGAGTAAGAAGCTGCTGCCCCGGGAGCAAAATTACGCAGCCATAAAAAAAACATGTCTGGCCATGGTGTGGGCACTGGGGAAGCTGCAGCCGTACCTGTTTGGACGGCGTTTCACCATGTACACCGATCACTCACCCCTGACCTGGCTGCATCACATAAAAGGGGCCAATTCCAAGCTCCTGCGGTGAAGTCTGCTCCTGCAGAACTACAACATAAAGGTGGTCCACGTCAAGGGATACAAGAACACCACAGCCAATGTCCTGTCATGCAGGGAGGGCCCCAAACTTCCCCAGGTCACTGGCTAAGTGACCCTGCTCAGTTCGGTCTAAAAGGGGAAAACAATGTGCTGGAGTTGGGGGAATGCATGTGTAATACTCAGGCTGGGTGTGTAAAACAAGCAAAGCAGCTCTCAGCGGCTAAGGATGACCCTGGGGCTGTAACCTAGGCTAGCAGGTAACACCTCTGCCCTAAACAAAGAGGAGGAAGAAGCCAAGCTGGGTTTAATTCTGGGGTGGCAGTTAAAAGCTGACGGGGAAAAGGAGCTGAAAGGCCGCCAGCCTGGCAAGGAGGAAAGCTACACCCCAAAGGGGCACCCCTCGGGCTCCTCTCCGCAAAACGGGTTAAACTAACTGCCTCTAACAGCTGCACCAACTCTTCTGGAAAAAACTGGGCCTCTGTCGCCTAATAAACTTCCTGTTCTACCTGCTGAGTGAGAGTCACTCCTGCCTGCGGACAAGGTGCAGTGCATGGGGACCCCTGAACCCCATCACACCTGGGACAGGGGCCGGGTCAGCCTAAGCCCTTTGGCTCTTTGGAACCCTGGGGCCATCTAAATGAAGCCCTGGGAACAGCCCAGCCAGCAGGTGTTGCACACAGACCTGCCGGAGTAGGGGCCGTCTGCACTGACCCTCACAGCAGCTACTGCCGGGGGCCGGGGCTCAAGATTTAATACAAATTCCCACCGCCCCAGAGCACACAGACCGGCTCCTGTAACAGGATAACCAGTGTGGTTTCTCTAGCCATGTTGAGAGGCCTATAGCTCGTCCAGACGACAGAGCAGCACCAGTAACTGTGAAGCTACAGGTCACACACTCACATCCATCTACTCTGCAGTACAACAGTGTATCAGGCTGGTAAGAAGGCGACCAAATCCTCGTGCCGCCCACTGTTAAACGGATCTCAAGATGGGTAAAGAAAACTCAGCTAACAGCATTTCATCTGGCAGGCACCGACTTAGCAATGGCTGAGGTGAAACCACCATTCTCTGGTGATTGTCTTCACTTTTCTACTGCTTTCTGTATGACCACCTGTCTGGTTTGTAATTGCTCCCGTCTGCTGGATAATTCATTTTGTGAGGTGTAGCTCAGTGAAGGTGGTGGGGTGTGATTGGTTAGGTAATTCTGTTATCGTAGGTTAAGATTGGTTAGTAAAATTGTACTAAAAGAATAGGTAACAGTGGAGCTAAGCAGGAGTCAAGTTTCACTACTTAAACTGGGGTCTGAGAAGGAAAAAAGGAGGAAGAACAGAACATCAAGCTGGGAGGAAAGGAAAGAACATCAGGCAGGAAAGATGGAAGAAGGAACACCTAAAGGACTCACCCCCAAGGCCCCCCCAGACCCTGAGGTGCAGCAAGCAGCATCCAGAGAGTGACTTTGTCTGTCCCAACAGCGGAAGGCTGCCTGCCTGCCTTGTCAGGACTGGTGAGCAGGGTACTGGGTGCGCAGCATGTATTCTGCTTTCTTGGCAATTGTAAATAAATAGCGAATAAGAATATTCTCGTGTGAGGCTTTTTCAGTGGCACAGATCCTGCAGCCCCGCAGGGAATTACGCCCTGAGCCCTAGGAATTGGGTAAGGGTGGGAGTTTAAATGAACAGGGTCACACCTTGAGCCCTACGGACTGGGTAAAGGTGTGTGTGTTCCTGAGTGTGGAAGGGTTAAAGAAATTTGTGCGCGGAAGAGCTCCCATGGCCACAACTCATGGATGCTGAGGCCAGAAGGGAGTGATGGAGCTCTCCCATGGCTCGGCTCAGAGAACCTGTTGCGAGCCCAGGCCTGGGGCTGCCCCACAGCTGATCGGTGGTGGGCTGGCTACAGCCTGGTCTCCAGCCACCCCGCGGACAGGAAGCTCACTGCTTCTCTGGGAGAGCAGCTCCAACCTGCTCCCATTAACAACAGTTAGGCAGGAAGGGCTCTGGGGCTGTCTGGCATGTGTCTGAGCCGTGTTTGGATGGTCATGTCCTGCGGATGCCGCATGAGGCTGGACGCTCCATTAGGGCTATTCCCCTCTGTTCAGCACTGGTGAGGCCACATCTGGAGTATTGTGTCCAGTTTTGGGCCCCCCCAGTATTAAAAGGATGTGGATTTGCTGGAGCAGGTTCAGCGGAGGGGAACGAAAATGATTAAGGGGCTGGAGCACATGAAGGCTACGTCTACACTAGCACAGTACATCGAAGTAGCCGATTTCGACGTAAGAACGTCAAAATCGGCTACTTCGACGCATGTCGTCCACACGTCCTCCAGGGCTGGTGCCATCGACGTTCCACGTCAAAGTAGCGATGGGGAACATTGAAAGGAGCTGCCCCGGAAGGAAATGTGGAGCGTCCACACACACAAGCGCTCCCCGTCGAAATAAGGGGCCAGCAAAGCCCCAAGCTGCTCCCTTAAAGGGCCCCTCCCAGACACACTTGCCCTGCACAGCACGAGATCCACAGAGCTGACAACTGGTTGCAGACCCCATACATGCAGCAGGGACCCCCAGCTGCAGCAGCAGCAGCCAGAAGCCCTGGGCTAAGGGCTGCTGCACGCGGTGACCATAGAGCCCCTCAGGGGCTGGCCAGAGTGTCTCTCAACCCCTCAGCTGACAGCCGCCATGGAGGATGTCGAAGTAGGGCGCTATTCCCATCTTCGGATAGGAATAGCGATTTCAACGTCTCGCCGCCTGACGTTGATTTCAACGTTGAAATAGCTCACGGCACGTGTAGATGCGACGTGTGCTATTTTGACATTGTGCCAGCTACTTCGAAGTAGCCAGCTAGCGTAGACGCACCCAACCTGTGAGGAGAGGCTGAGGGATTTGGGTTTGTTTACTTTATAGAAGAGAAGACTTAGGGGTGATTTAATAGCAGCCTTCAACTACCTGGAGGGGAGCTCTAAAGAGGCTGGAGAGAAATAGTTTTCAGTGGTGACAGAAGCAGCATAAGGAGCGATGGGCTGAAGTTACAGAGCGGGAGGTGTAGGTTGGATATTAGGAAAAACTCTTTCCCCAGGCGGGTGGTGAAGCACTGGAATGCGTTGCCTAGAGAGGTGGTGGATTCTCCATCCCTGGAGGTTTTTAAGTCCTGGCTGGACAAGGTCCTGGCTGGGATGACTTAGTTGGGGTTGGTCCTGCTCTGGGCAGGGGGCTGAACTCGATGACCTCCTGAGCTGCCTTCCAGCCCTGGGATTCTATGATTCTAGCGCACTAGGATGCGGTGATCCAGGGCCATCACTTGGTGCCTCTCATCACCGCTGGGCTGCCCAGCAGCTCTCCCCATGGGTTGAGGAACTGGGGAAGTCATGGCCCACGGCTGCCCTCTGCCGAATGCAATCAGAGATGCCCACTCTGCCATTTCCCTGGTACTGCTTTGCGTTCCGGCCTGGCAAGGCAGACTGGCTCTCAGTCGCGTCACTGGCATGTCAGCCTTGCAAAGGATACTAATTGTGCAGCAAAGCCCTTGTCCTTCACCTACAAGCCATGCTGGGAAGCCCAGCTCTGGTCTCTCACCAGCGCTGGCCCCTTCCCCATGCCATTGGAATGGGGCACCCTCTCCAGAGATCCCTCCACCTGGCTTATGCTGAGTGTGGTGTGATGGGGTTCTGGGGTCCCCCAAGCTCTGCACCCTGTCCGCAGGCAGGAGAGTCTCTCACTCAGCAGGAAAACAGCGGGTTTATGAGCCGACAGGACACAGCATCGAACAGAGGAGTCACTACAGCAGGCAGAGACAGCCAGTCCAATCCATGTTGGGGAGAGGAGGCCCCGAGGGGCCCCCAGAGCTGGGGCCTGGCCCCCTCCTTTGTCTCTCTCTCCCAGCCCAGACTAACTGCTTCCCAACTCCCAGTTCCAATTCAAACCCCTCAGGCTCCACCTCCTCCTTTGTCTGCAGTACAAAGGTGTTACCTGGTCGTCAGGGTTACCCTCAGCAGGAGCCCCACACCCTCTGTGAGCCACTCACACACACACAGTTATCCCCCACTCCATCACATCTCTCCCCTCTTCCAGACCGAACTGAGCGGGGTCACTCAACTGGTGACCTGGGGAAGTTCGGGGCTCTCCCCTTGTGACAGGGCATTGGCTGTACCCTCTGTTCTCCCCTTGATGTGCACCACCTCCACGTCATAGTCCTGCTGGGGGAGGCTCGAAGTCAGGAGCTTGGTCTTGGCCCTTTTCATGTGATGCAGCCGGGCAAGTCTCTTTACTTCCCTTGGGTTGGTCGGTCTCCCTGCTTCGGCCCCGGTCCATCAGCCACGTTCTCAAGTCGGGCGGGCAGAGCCCATACAGATGCTGCAGCACCAACAGATTAAACAGGTCTTTTGTGGTCTGGGTCCTGCCCCATTTGACCACCAGTCCATACAGCTGCTCCGGCCAATGTTTGGAATTCAGTTACAGTCCAGTAAAAGAAGGTACAAATGCTTCCACCCTTGGCATTTAGCCAGACCACCACAATGGCTGTGTGCCTCAGTTTCCCCTTCCATGCCACACAATAGGTTTGGAATGTTCCTTCTCATGTCAGAGGTTGCAAGACTAGTTACAGGGAACAATGGTGACATTTCAGAGTTACAGACTCCTTCAACATACAATTCATGCTTATACATCAATGTCATCATGTCACATGGCTCTTTTCAAACATTCAGTGCATGGTACAATTCTACAGCTTTTGGTAGCAGCACCCCTTGGTTACAGTAGTCAGCGTGAGTAACAGAACAAACCCATTGCAACTGCACATTTACGTTGCTCTTTGGTAGACCACAACTTTTGTGTAACCTCCTTGAGAATCTGGTATTTTGGGGATAAATGGCTGAGGCCTTTCTTAGCACCATCAAGTTCTAATCTTCTCCCTTGCCCCCTGGGGTGGAAATCTGATCTCTCCGGCTGTGCCCTCCCTTCTAACAAGAGCTGGGCCATTGATGATCTCAGGGAGACGGCCCCCTCCCAGCCAGTCTGGAAATTTGCAAACCAAACTGCTTTCTGAGAGTTGTTTCGTGAGTCCCAGATGCAGAATCCACATGAAGGAATCCCTGTTTATCCCTTACTGGCCCACCAGGCCCACAGCTCCTTTGTCCTTTTACCTCCAACTTCTGCCTCCCCGTGGAATCAGAATTGGAGTCCAGTGTGAGAATATGAGTGTCTCTAGCATCTGGAGATGGGGAATTGCTGAACCTCTCCTGCATCCTACAGAGATTGGCTGTGCAGCTGTTTTACTTGGTTCTCACAGGGCTGCTCACATTCCCTGATAGTTTTTATTTACTTGCACCAGCTTCCAATTCCTGAGAAACTTTTACACTGCCTGCTTTGGACCCTTCCAGAGCACAGCCAGTGGTTTCACACTCAGGCAGGTCCTGGCCATCAGGGGCTGAAACAAACTTCTTCCGAGGCAAAGGGCTGCTCTCGCTTTCACAGACATGCACCTTTCCTGTTCACTCTCCTTCACTTCACTCCCATTTTCTGCAGTCCCCACAGACGGGTCAGGAAAAGTTTCAGGGAAATTCTCTTCCTTAAGAGCTTCCCCAAACAATAACTCACCCCTGTCTGGCTCCACAGGGTCACTGCTCCCTTGAGCCACAACCAGCTCCTGGGTTTCACCTACACCCAGGATCACTTCTGGCCCATCAGGCAGATTCCCTTGTAATCCCCCTCCAGGCAGACAGCCAGTACCACCGGACAGAAGGTCAGGGTCCCTTTCCTCCCTTCTGCTACCAGCTCCTTTATCTTCATCAGTCAGCGTAACTCCATTGCCCGTCTGTTCTTGTGTCCTGGCGAGAGGATGACTCTGGTAGGACAGAGTCCTCTCACCCCCTCCCAATAACACCTCAGCATCAGGCAAAGAACAAGTACCAGAATCGTCTGGTCTCTGGGATTCCCTGATGATACTAACTGGATCAGACCGAGTTAAAGCATCATCCCCCCTGAGAGACATAGAGGTAGGCCCACTTCCCATCTGGGCTTCAGCTGCCCTCACATCCAGCTCTGGGATCTTGGCTCCATCTCGAGCCCCCACAGGCTCAGGCAAAGGATTCACTTCCCCAGAAGCAGAAGCACTTTTCTTGCACCAAGGACCAGTGTCCTTAGCAGGGACACCACTGCCCATCCCAGAGCCATTCACTCTGCTCCAGCCCCCATGGCTGGATTCAGAGTCACACCTGGAATGCTCTTTCCTGGTGGTTCCTTCTCCAGCCACCCCAGGCTGGGGAATCTTCCTCAGACAATGGGCTAGTTTCCTCATTGGCACCTTTTCCAAACGCAGGCTCTGCTCTCTCCCCAGGCTGCTGCTGCTGCTGTTCAACACAGACAGACAATGGGAGACACTCTCTCCTTTGTCCCAGCCCCCGGCTGGTCTCCACACACACACAGAAGGTGGAGCAGCTTCTCTCACAGACAACTTGCCATTCCCAGTGGACAAGCTGCTTTCCTGCACAGACACACAGGCACCTTCCTTGGCCCAGGCCTGGAAAACTCTCCGCAGGTCTGTCTTGGCCGCTAGTAGATGGTGGGTTGGAATCGCTCCTTCCCTCCTTGAGCTGCGGCAGGCCACTCGGTTCAGAGCTCCATGCAGTCCAGGGTTCCCTGCCCCGATCCGGGCTCACCTCTGCAGGATTTTCCTTAACCCTCAGCTCTGCCACTGCACGTCCACGCTGCCTTGTCCAGCTTCTTTAATCTCGATTCAGTTTCCAGGTGCTGCCACTTCACAGCGGAGTTGCTCAGCGTGGTTGCAGGCTCTTAGGCTGATGCCCTCTGCACCCCACGATCCCTGGAAGAATCCCTTCAGTGTGCCAGGCTCCTTCGGGTCACAAGCTTCATGGGGTTAGGCCGTAGGCCCCTCTGCCCTCTGGGACCGACTCCAACAGACTCTCAGAGGAACCCCTTCCTCAGTGTGACACCCGCTCTCAGGGACCATGAGCACACTGTCTTGGGAACAACTCATTCAGCGTGTCAGCCTCCTCGGGGGTCACTTGTTCCTGGGGGTTGGGCCCTCAGCCCCTCCACCTTCTGGGACCGACTCCAACAGATTCCCAGGAGTAACCCCTGCTCGGGTGTGGCACCCGCTCTCGAGAACCACGACCGCAGTTGCTTGGGTTCGGCTGCAGGCCCCTCCGCCTTGGGGAGCTGCACCTCACTGCCCTTCAGCACACCTGGGTGTGATGGAGTGGGGGGAGTGCATGGGTGAGTCAGGCTGGATGTCCGAGGCAAGCAGCAGCTCCCAGTGGCTAAGGATGACCCTGGGGCTACAACTGGCAGATAACACCTCTGCCTGAGCAAAGAGCAGGGAGGAGCTGAGCTGGGTTTTGAATCGGGGGCGGCAGTTAGAGGCGAGGAAAAGGGAGAGCTGGAAGGCAGCCAGCTGAGGAGGGGGGAAAGCTACACCTCAGAGGGACACCCCTCGGGGTCTTCCCCCCAGGACAGGTTGGAAGGACTGTCTCTGGCTGCTATGCTGTTGCTTCTGTGAGAAACTGGACATCTGTTGCCTAATAAACCTCCTGTTGTGCCTGCTGAGTGAGAGTCTCTCCTGCCAGCGGACGGGGTGCAGTGCAGGGGGACCCCTGAACCCCATCACACTGGTGTCAGAAGTGGGATGCACTGCACTCACGGATGAGCTCCCAGCAGTGGCTGACTGAGCACCAGAGAAGGAAGGAGTCTCACAAGAGCCAGAGGGGGAACAGAGCCATTCCTGCAGCTGCTGCTGGTGAGTGGATACCCCGGGAGATACCCTCAGCAGGAGCCCCACACCCTCTGTGAGCCACTCACACACACACAGGTATCCCCCACTCCATCACATGTGGAGAGCAGCTGCCCAGCCCAGCAGGGCAGCCTCCCTGCCCCAGTGTGTCCAGCAGCTGCTGGCAGTCCAGCCTGCCTCCCAGTGTGGGTCCGTGAGCCACAGGGCCTGGAACAGAGCCGCTGGTAATAGCAAAAAAGCAAAAAGCGTTTCTCAAGGGTCTGCAGCGCACCCACCGTGCTTCCTTCCCCCGAGCAAGGGAGAGGAGCACAGCGCTGGGACGAGCTATGCCAGCCCCCTCCAACCCCCCCACAGCCCAGTCACCCCCATGTCAGCCCTGCAGTGCCACACCAGCCCCCCACACCGCTGAGTCCCATCAGGTCCAGCCCACAGAACAGCGGTAAGTCCCAGAGCTCCCCTGGTGGCACTGGCAGTGCTTGGGGGTTGGGTACTTGGCTCACCAGAGTCCGAGGGCACCAGTCCCCTAAGTAACATTCTTCTGAGTAACCAGTACAAGTGGAACCTCCCTAGTCTGGAACCCCCTCGCCTGGCAACACCCGTAATCCGGCATGATTTGAGTCAGCCAGACGACCACTTGTCAGGGGTGGGGCCAAGTTGCCCAGGTCCCAGAAAGTTTGTTTCCAGCCCCCAGCCTTGGCTCAGTGTTCTGTGCTGTTATTTAGCTGTAGTTTACCCCAAATGTCTTCTTGGAGCCCAGCAAGCGGTGGAAGTGTTGGCAATGTGCTAGGCAATATAGACCTCCCGTGGTCCAGCGAATTCTCCTGTCTGGCACCGGGCCAGTCCCGAGGGTGCCAGGTGAGAGAGGTTTGAACTGTCCTGGTGCTGCACTTGGAAAGGAGGGAATATGAAAACGGAATAAACGGCTCAGTGCTCCAAGGGAGCCAAACCCCACAAGCCATCTAGCTTCCCCCTGCCAGGCCAGCCCTCCCCAGCCTCCTCCTGCTCAGCCCTGGCCTGGTGAGGCCGGCTAGCCAAGGCGCCTGGTTCCAGGTCACAGCCTGCATCTCATGCACTAATGCTGCAGCTGTGGAGGTCACACGCTGGGCTCAGCCCTAGCTCGGCAGCCCCCAGGTTACTCCCTCTCCTTGGTAACCCTCCCCTGCCATTCCCAGCTGACTGGCCTCAACCCAGACCCTCTTGTGCTCTGCTTCCCCTGCGGCGGGCGGCACTGGCCCAGAAGCAGTCCGGGCTCTGAATCCGAGCAGCTCCGGGCTGCTTCCTCGCTGCGCTTTCTGGAGCCTCAGCCGCTCCAGGTGTGAAGCTGCCCAACGTGAAAGCAGCGCTCAGCCGCTCGAATTTACCACAGCTCAGAACTCCCTGCCCCTCTCCTCCCAGCTCACCCCCTGGAGCAGGAAAGAGCCATGCAGGGCTGCATACAGCTGGGCTGGGCAGGGCAGGGCAGAATTCACCCCGGCTGCACAGAGACAGACCCGGACTCTGCCCTTGAATGGAGATCCCCTCCAAGGGAGGGCCAGCCATCAGGCCCCCAGAGAGGTGCTCCGAGGTGGGACTTGGGATCCTGCCCTGCAGATGAGCCCGAAATGTGGATCCCAAATGCCCTCACAGTTTCAGGGGCCGGGGCAGGCCCCATTCCAACCCAGCTCCAATTCATTACAGATCCCATTCTTCCAACGGCGGTTCCAGCCAGCCCACGGCCAGTCGTCGACTTGACGTAGCAGGCAGTACCCGCAGGCAGCAGTGACATGCCTGCCTTGAAATGACCCTGAGCTGCCAGTTCCCCAGCACAGCCTGTCCCAGGGCCATCCATGGGCAGGGGGTGACACGTCAGCAGGAGGCTGGAGAGAGCAGGTGGAAAACGCAGCTTCAGGACAGAGCTCCACAGCCTGGGCCCTGTGCTAGGGAGAACCTTTGCCCTGGTCTGTCTGGCGTACAGGGGGAGCTCTCTGGGGCGGGGGGTTATGCTGGCTGAAATCAGTTCCATTCAGTAGCTGTCGGAGCCCTCCAGGCCGGAGCAAAGACCCAAGTTCTGAGCAAAAGTTGCTGGCACTTCCTCACTTCCTGCAGCATCAGCCTTTGACTCCAGTCCCAGATCCAAGCTTGGACATTGTGCCCACTGGTAGCACGGCGTTGTGCAGCCTAGGAGGCTGCAGGAGGCCCCATCACCTTTCCCCAAGGTCTCTGGTTCGTGCCATCGCTGGAATTCATCAAAGTGGTGCAAATATTTCAAGGCTTGGGGAGCCACTGGGTTGGGACATGGCCATGGGTGGGTGTCACAGATTGTGGGGATCCCCAGCCCAGCCCCCACCCACAGGCAGATGTGACTCTCGCTCCCCAGGGGAACAGCCGGGGGTCAGGTGACAGGGACCCAGCGTAGAACAGACTGGCCAGCATAGGGACCAGAAGCCGTCAGTACCGTCCAGCTTGGGGAGAGGGGCCAGAGGGGTCCCCGAGCCGGGCCCTGGTCCCCCTTCCTCCCTCTCCAGCCAGACCAGACTGCCCCACCCCACAGCCCAGTTCCAATTCACACCAGCCCGGCCCCTCCTCCCACCTCCGTCCTGTTTCCCGGGGAAGAAAGGGGTCACCTGGTTGCCTGGGTTACGATGAGCAGGGATGGCCATTGGCTACCTGTGAGACGCCATCACACCCAAACTCCCCTCCCCGCTGTGCACTGATGCTGTGCCTGGGGAAACTGAGGCACCCACCAGGTGTTACTGCAGGACAGTGGGAAACACCTGCAGCCGACCCAGGGAAATCAACCCCTCCCACGCCCACTGTGTCACCGTGGGAGAGTTTGCACAGCATGCGGGAGAGCACTTGGCCTTGCCACACGTCAGGAGGAGCAAGGTGAGTGCCAGGCTGCCAGGAAAAGCCAGTCAGAGCAAATGGGGGGACTGCATCCAGGCCGGGTGGGGCTGGGGCTGGACCCAGGGGCTGGCCAAGGGTCACCAGTGCCTCCTGCAGCCCCCAGCAGCCCATGCGGGTTTCTCCCACACACCCTCCTGCACAAGACTCCTTCCCAGCCACAATGGGGGCTCGGCTGGGGAACTAGCCCTGCCCCGGGCACCAGTTACCGGGGAGGGAGCAGGGGGGGTGTCTCACAACATCTGTTATCCAGGGGGGCAGGGGGCGGGGGCTGGGGTGGGGGTGTCTCATAGAGTCTCTTGGGGGGTGGGGGTGCTCACAGCATCTGTTACTTGGGGGCAGGGGGCTGGGGTGTCTCAGAGTCTGCTGTGGGGGGCAGGGGGCTGGGGGTGTCTCGCAGTGTCTGTTACGCAGGGGGGCAGAGGGAGGGGGGGTGCCTCAGAGTCTGTTTGGGGGGCAGGGGTGTCTCACAGCATCTGTTGCCCGGGGGCAGGGGTGTCTCAGGTCTGTTACCTGGGGGGCAGGGGCAGGGGGCTGGGGGTGTCTCACATCTATTGCTGGGGGGCAGGGGTGTCTCACAGCATTTAAAGCTCAAGGGAACCATCAGGTCACTTAGCCTGACCTCCTGCTTGGCCCAGGCCTCCCGCCTCTCCCTGCGCATGGAGCCCAAGGGCTTGGGGCACAGCAGAGAAAATCAGTGACTGGCCTGTGCCCTCCCCTGGGCCATAGAGCTCTGGCCATGGCACAGTCCCAAGGCCTGCACCCGTGGGGCCCGCACAGGCCAGACAAGTGGTTTTCTGCGCTGTGCAGACACACCCGGCCCAGCACTCCAGCTCTTGGCAGCCACAGCAGCTGTGTGGCCCAGGCTGAGACTGGGGCCCAGGCGCAGCCCGTGTGATGGAAGGCAGCTGACCTGGGGACAGAGCAGTGGACCCCAGCAGGCCAGGCCCACCCCACACAGCTGGGGAAGGGGAAACCCCCAGATCCCCACTAATCTGACCCAGGGGAACTGTCTCCTGTCCCCTCAGCTGGTGATTAGTGAGACCCTGAGCACATAAGCCTGACCCACCAGCAGCACCGAGCCACCCCACCCCGTGCCCGGCCTCCGCCAGCTGCCAATCTTTGGTGCCCCAGAGGATGCAGGAAGCAGCCTGGCCGCAGCTGGCCAAGGCGCAGGTTCCAAGGCTGGAAGGGCCCATTGTAACATCTTGTGGCCTCTTGTAAAACCCTGGCCAGAGCTCTGCTCCCCGGCCTGCACCTCCCAGAGCAGAGAAGGCAGAGAAACAGCCAACCTTGACCAGCGACGCCGGAACCCAGCACAACTCCCCTTCCCTGGGCTGCTGCCAACTGCCCCACAGTTCCCATCTCACTGGGCCGGGCGAGGCCTTTCTCCGCTCCACCGAAGAGGCCGGTGTCGGCGCTGGCTGCCCCGGGCAGGTCGTACATGGTGCAGTGCCTGGGCGAACCCCTGTCCTGAGCCTGGAGGCCCTGGAGCACAGGGGTGGCTTTGCATTGCTCTCAGCCCCGAGCTGGCCTTGCAGGCTGTCCGCTCTTGGGAGGGGTTCGCTGTAACCCCAGGGGCCTGTGACTTGCTCTTCTAGATTCTGGGGTGCAGAGCAGCAGCCCAGGGCTGTGGGGGCCTAGCTCCCCCTTGCCTCCACCTGAGCCCCAGCTGGGCCGGGGGATGTTCATCACCCCTGCACAACACCAGGAAAATGGGGCTTTCTGGTCCCCAGGGCCTGGCTCCTGGCTGGGCCACCAGCTCCCTCAGCCCCTGCTGCTTCCAGGGTGAGTTAGAGCCCCAGGGTCCCTCTCAGTGCGGCTTGGGATCACTACAGGGCCCCCATGTGGGCTGACCTGGAGACTCCCAGAGAGGCCCGAGGGGTTTAGAGCCTCCTTCCTGCAGCTGCGCAACCCCAGCCGGGTGGCGGAGAATGGCTGCAGGGACCCTGGCACACAAGAGGTGTCAGCTGCTCTCCACCCCAGAGGTGGCTGCATCGTGGTGAGGACCCTCCCAAGGGCTCAGGCCGCCGTCCATCTCACCTGGGGTCTTGTCTCTGGCGGTGGCCAGCACCAGAGCATCGGAGCCTGCGCAGAACTGGGCGACTGCCGAGTGGGCTGCTGGCCCCTGCCCCTGGCGTTCTGCTCGGCTCCGGGGGCACCCGGCGCGGGGGGGCGGCCGGCTGAGTGGTTAGAGCACAGGCCTCCTAAACCGGCCGTTGTGAGCTCCGTCCCTGAGGGGCCTGGCCAGGGCTGGTGATCCGGCCTGTGGCGAGGGCGGCGACCGGAGGCCCCTTAGTTCTGAGAGACGCGGCTGTCACCTGCCTTCGGTCCCGGGGGCTGTGCCTGCGCCGCGGGAGGAGGCGATCCGCCAGGAGGCCGCTCGTACCGGTACTCCCCACCCTCCCCCGGCCCGCAGCTCCGCGGGTGGGCGGCGTGGGGGCCAAACACCCCCGCGCCGCGCTGGGCCAGGCCGGGGCTGGAGGAGGACAGGACCCCCGCTCTTCCCGGCCGCCCCCGCCAGGTGCCCCCGGGCGCCTCCTCCGCAGCCCGGCCCGGGGCGGGGCGGGAGGGCCGCGCAGCCGGCGGGGATTGGCGGCTCCGGAGAGGCGGGGCGCGGCGGGGCCGGGGCTGGGGCCGGGGCCGGGCTGGCGCAGAGCGCAGGGCGCAGAGCGGGCGCGGCAGCCGCAGCGGCGCCTCCTCCGGCTCCGGCCGCCCCGCCCCGCCCATGGCCGGTGCCCGCAGCCGCCCGCCGGCCGCGCCCTAGACGCCGCAGGAGGGAGCCGGGATGGGCGCGGTGCTGTCTCTCTCGCCGCCCGCCGCCGCGGGGAAGGGCGGCGGGCCCCGGGCGCCCGGCAAGGGCGAGAGCCGGCTGAAGCGGCCCGGGGCGCTGATCTCCGCCCTGGCCTGGAAGCGCCTGGTGGCCGCCTCGGCCAAGAAGAAGAAGGGCGCCAAGAAGGTGACCCCCAAGCCGGGCGGCGGAGCCCCGGCCCCGGCCCCGGCCCCGGCCCCGGCCCCGGCCCCGCCCGACCCGCTGGTGCAGCAGCGCAACCGCGAGAACCTGCGCAAGTCGCTGGGGGAGGGCGCCGCGCCCGGCCCCAAGCCGGGGCCTCTGGCCGTGCCGGTGCCCACCGTGCCGGCCGGCAGCGGCGCCCCGAGCTCCCCGCGCTCCCCGCGCCGCGTGGTGGTGCAGGCCTCCAGCGGCGAGCTGCTGCGCTGCCTGGGCGACTTCGTCTGCCGCCGCTGCTACCGCCTCAAGGAGCTGAGCCCGGGCGAGCCCATCGCCTGGTTCCGCGGCCTGGACCGGGCGCTGCTGCTGCAGGGCTGGCAGGAGCAGGGCTTCATCACGCCGGCCAACCTGGTCTTCGTCTACCTGCTGTGCCGGGAGGCGCTGCGCGGGGACGAGATCGGCAGCGCGGCCGAGCTGCGCGCCGCCTTCCTCGCCTGCCTCTACCTGGCCTACTCCTACCTGGGCAGCGAGATCTCCTACCCGCTCAAGCCCTTCCTGGCGGAGGGCGACAAGGAGCGGTTCTGGCCGCGCTGCCTGCGCCTCATCCAGCGCCTCAGCGCCAAGATGCTGCAGATCAACTCGGACCCGCAGTACTTCACGCAGCTCTTCCAGGACCTCAAGAGCGAGGGGGACAGCGGCGGGCGGCGGGACTCCGGCGCCAGGCACTGGACCATCAGCCTGGACCGCTAGCGGGAGGCAGGGAGGGGCGGGGGCGACTTTCCCTGGCTGGTGGGGGAGGACGCTCGGGGTGGGGGCCGCCCCAGGCTCCGGGCTCGGCTCGCGGAGGGGCGCGGGCCCCGGGGACTCCGAGCCGCGGCTAGAACCGCCTCCCGGCGGGGCGCGGGATCGGGCTCCCCTCCGCCAGCGAGGGCAGGAGCCGAGCGCTCCGCTTGTGCGTGCGAGGGCCCGGCCGGCGCTGGCCGAGGTGCTGAAGGACACGTGCGGTGGGGCCCGGGCCAGAGCGGGGGCGGGTGCCCAGCCCGCGGGGTGCCCGCTGGGCCGCTGCCCGCCGGGCCGGTGTGGCTGAAATGTATAAAGGCAGCAGCGTGTTTTTCTATTGTACCTTGCAAAGAGATAAACCCGCGGCGCGCTCCTGCCTCGGCGTCTCTCTCCGGCGCGGGGGTTAAGGGTTCGGGGGCTGCTGGCTGTAGCCAAAGGGGGTGGGGGTGCCCCGGGCCGGGCCCCGCCCTTGGCTGCGGCTTGCTACACAGCAGCTCGGGGCCCGGGCGGGCCCAGGGCGAACCAAGCCCGCTGCGCCGGGCCCGGCCCCACCCCGCCCCGCCTGCCCGGGGCTCGGAGCTGGACCCCGGGCGGACGCCGCTGGTTCTTGGGGCCGGGCTGCGCACAGGTCGCTGTGAGCTCGGGGCGACCCGAGAGGCGCCTTCCCCGGCACAGGGAGGGCCCGGCGGCTCCCCGGCCCTGGCTGCAGCGGGGCGCGTTCCCGCAGCTGGCGGTAGCGCCGCCCTCCGCCCCCCCAGCCCGGCTCCCTGCAGACGGGAAGCCTGGCTCCTGCCCGCCGCCCTCAGCTACAGCACCGGGGCGCGGCGCGCCCGGCACTGCCCGACCGGGGCCACTCCCGATAACCGCCCAGCTGGGGGCTGCGGGGCCGGCGGGGCCGGGCGCTGTCCACGGTGCTGAACTGGCTGCGCTGCGGAGGTGACTCGCCGGGCCTGGCCTGGCCGGCTGAACTGCCCCTCGGGCGCTGGCCCGTCCTCTGGGGCGGCCCCGCAGCTGTGGGGCGAAGGCGAGCGGCAAGCCAGACCCTGGCCCCCGGGCCCTCCTGCGCCCTGGGCACTACGGCGCGGGGCCTGCCCTGCCTGAGGCCGCGGTGTGTGTGGGGGGGGCCGCGTACACACCGAGCAGCGCCCCTGGGAAGCTAACCAGGCGGTGGGTCCGCGGGTTCGCCGCTGCCCGCAGGAGCCCTCCGCCCACGAGAACTAACTCGCCGCTTTCCCCGACCGACTCCTGCGGCGGGGGCCCGCCTCGGGGTCGGGGCGCCACGGGGGAGCGAGGGTCCACGGAGAGTCCCCCACGGCCGCTGGCCTGTCTGCAGCTTCGCCAGCTCCGGCCCCCGACCCGCTGCTGCGCCCCAGAGCCTTCCCCATCCCGCACCTCTCCATGGGCCCTTCACCAGCCCGGGCACGAGGCTGCCCCCCCCCCCCCCCCCGCCGGAGCTCCTGCTCCCAAACCCGCCCCCCAGCCGAGCCTGCAGTGGCTGAAAGGGGGTGGGGCCGGGCGACCTCCCCTGCTGCCCTCCCCGCAGCCAACGGGCCAACCACTGCGCCGGGGCCAGGCTAGCCGCAGCTTCCCTCCCCCGGGGCCCAGGGAGCGCCGAGAGGGGGGCGGGAGCACCAGCTCCTTTCCCCCGGCGCAGTGGTGCGCCCGGACTGCGCGGCTGGGCGGTTGCCGATGGCCGCCCCTGATGCGGGAGGGGCGCCCCCCACCGCCGCGGAGGCAGAGAGAGTCTGGGCTGGAGCAGGGGGAACCGTGGGAACTTGGAGGAGGTCTTCTATCCCACAATGCACTGCCGACAGCCGCCCCCTGCAAGTGGGGGTGGGGGACGCGCCTGTTGCGCACAGCCTGGCCTCGGGAGTGCGCACGCAGGGCACGGAGCGGCCTGGGAACGCGCTCGCCAAGGGCTGTGCGCCGGCCGGATTTTACCGGCGTAACTCGCTGGTGTAGACAGGGCGCTGGTGCTTCCATCGGCCAACAGCCAGATCCCCGGGCTGGTGGAGATAAACCGCTAGCAGAGCAGGGACGGGTCCAGCCTAGCTCGGGGCAGCCCCTTTCGCCCGGGGGGAGGTCAGGCAGGAGTGTGCCAAGAGGGTGGCAGAGGGGGTCTGTGGGTCCCTGTCCCTGTCCTGGACTTGGGCATTCTGCCACTGGCAGCCTTCCAGACCTCACGCCCCCAGCCAAGGCCCTGAGAGGTGGGTGGGAGCTGGGTGCTGCCTGCCTAGAGATGAACCTTTTTAGGGTGGTTGGTACACCCCCTCCTGTGAGCCCCCAGAACTAACCTCAGCTCCAAGCCCAGACGCAGCACGTGTAACTCCCCCTACAGACCCACCAGCCACAGAGCTGGGTCAGCGAATCCCAGCATGGCTCCCTTGGGCGCAGCCTGGTGCAAACCTCGGACTGTCTTTGCACCTATGGTCCTCGTGCTCATTAGAAAATCCTGTAACGTCCTGGCGCCGGCCCCTTGCAGCTCTGCTGAGGGGCCTAATTTCAGCCTGAAAGGTCCTTGTTCCAGGGGGGCCTGTTCCCAGGAGGCAGGGCCAGATCGTACCCATCCCAGCAGGGCTCTGCTCTAGCACTTGGTCCAGCCTTAGCATGTGCTTCCCGAAGAAAGTGGGCAATGGCGCCCCTAAGGCCCCTACCCCAGGCTGCAAAGGCCAGGCCTGGGCTGCCTGGCACCTGCCTGTGGTTGGCACAGAGACACACCAGGAGCCAGGCCTCCTGCATCCAGAATGAGGCAAGGCCCCAGGGGCAGCTCTCTGCCAGCTCTTGCCCAGAAGCCAGGCTCTGACTGGTGCTGTCTTCCAATCAGAAGCTAGTTCCTGTCCCTGGGTGCACCCCACCCCCGGCCCGGAGAGCAGGCGGCTGATTATGTGGCATGCACCTCCAGAACGGGGGTGCAGGGGAGCCCCCCCTGGGCAGTATGATGGAGAAGGCCTGGGCACAGCAGGACTGGCACAGGGAGATGTGGCTTTCCCAAGCAGAGCCGTCAGATAGGCTTGGGGGTCTGAAAGGCATCACCACTGGCCCCTCTGCCTGTCTGGCACCCGCAGCACATTCTCCCAGGCCGGGCCAGCCTGTCACTTTGCCATGCACCCGCACCCCTTTGCTTGGGTGCCACCTCCCATCCCTTCCTTTCCCCTCACGTCTCATTCATGTCCCTGTGCCACTCCTCTGCCCTGCTTCTATGGGGCCTGGCCCAGGTGGCTGCCAGCCCCCAGCTCCCTCCAGAGAGACAGGCTGGGAACTAGAAGAGTCACGCAACTGCTGAGTGCATTGCAGGGCAGGGGCGGAGAGGCCTCGGCCCGGGCTTGGATTCTAGTAGCAAACCGCAGCTAATGGGGGTTGGAGGCTGGGGGGAGGAGGGAGCTGGTGCCACCTGGCCCAAGCAGGAGTCAGAAGCTGGCAAAGGATCCTGGGGGCTGGGGCAGAGGGGTGTGTGGATGTGTGGGGTGGGAAAGAGCAGGAGCAGGGGCCCAGTGAGGGCTGCTTCACTCAGGGGAAGGCGAGGGCTCGGCAGAGCTGGGAGATGGCCGTGGACATCTGTGGAGCTGGTTAGATGGGGGCCACCCCGGCTGCAGTGGGGCAAGGGAGGAGGCTGCTAGGGCGTCTCTGACCTGGGAAGAGCCCAGCACTTGGCTGGTACCCAGCCCTCTCAGTGTGCCCCCCCGCCACTGCAGAGCTGCTGGGTGAGGGGTTTGGCCTGCCTGCAGCTGCCCTATCTGCACCCACAGATGGCCCTGAGGGGCCCAAACACCTTGGGGGTCTGGGCCTGCGTCCCTGCAGGAGGTATGGGGAGCCCTCCTTCCTCCACACACCCCCAGGAGACCAGTAACCACCACGGGCTCTCCCTGCATGGCCGGGGCCATGGCTGCCAGGGGAGAAGGAGCCACTGGGCAGACAGCGACTAGCCCAGCTCTGGAGCAGAAACCTGCAGGGAGGCAGGTGCTTGTTACCTGCAGAGCCGGGGCAGGGCTGGGGAGAGGCACAGCTGAGAGCGGGTTGGAGCCTAAACCCAGCAGGGGCGCCCCTCAGAAGGGGAATGAGGCCCCAGTTCTGCCCAGGCCCGGCTGGCGGAGCAGCACTTGGAGGCCCCCGCCAGCCCCATGGCTGGAAATGGGAGGCTGATGGACGTGGCAGGGCTCATCCCCCAGGCTGCATGGACCTGGCGGGAGGCAGGTGCCTCATCTCTGCTGGCCAGACTTTGGCTGGGTCTGGCCGTGACCATGCTGCGAGGTGTCAGGGGGGCTGACTTGTGAGCTGGACCCATGTCCCATGTGGATGGAAGACCCCATGGGGAAGGAATGGAGCCTCCCTGGGGGCAGTTGCCTGGCTTACCTTGAGGAGTGCAGGGCATCGGCTTGAAGTGAGCGGCTCACCAGGCCCAGGCCAAAGAACCCAGTGCCATGGGCTAGCTCTGGGGGGGAAGTGCTGAGGGGTCTGTGAACTACTGGCCTGTGCCAGACCCAGTGAGGGCTGCCAGCCTGGCCTGAGGCCTGCCATGGCCCTCAGGCCTCCCTCAGCCCCTAGGCCGGCAGCCGCCTCTACGCCCTGCACAAAGGGCAGATGTCTCCTAGTGTGATGGAGTGGGGGGAGGGCCTGTGTGAGTCAGGCTGGATGTCTGAGACAAGCAGCAGCTCCCAGTGGCTAAGGATGACCCTGGGGCTACAACTGGCAGGTAACACCTCTGCCCTGAACAAAGAGGAGGGAGGAGCCGAGCTGGGTTTTGAATCGGGGTGGCAGTTAGAGGCTAGGAAAAGGGAGAGCTGGGAGGCAGCCAGCCTGAGGAGGGGGAAAGCTACACCCCAGAGGGGCACCCCTCGGGGTCTTCTCCCCAGGACGGGTTGGAAGGACTGTCTCTGGCTGCTGTGCTGTCGCTTCTGTGAGAAACTGGGCTTCTGTTGCCTAATAAACCTGCTGTTGTACCTGCTGAGTGAGAGTCTCTCCTGCCAGCGGACGGGGTGCAGGGCAGGGGGACCCCTGAACCCCATCACACCTAGCTCCGCCAGCAGGTGACACGGTGGGTGGGTGGGTGAGCTTCTCCCCCTGCTTAGGGTGCATGTGTTTCCTACTGTCCTGCAGTAACACCAGGCAGGTGCCTCAGTTTCCCCAGGCACAGTGTCAGCGCACAGTGGGAAGGGGAGTTTGGGTGTGATGATGCCTCACAGGTAGCCAATGGCCATCCCTGCTCTTCGTAACCCAGGCAACCAGGTGACCCCTTTCTTCCCCGGCAAACAAGACAGAGGCAGAGGAGGGGCCGGGCTGGTTTGAATTGGAACTGGGCTGGGGGGTGGGGCAGTCTGGTCTGGCTGGAGAGGGAGGAAGGGGCCAGGGCCTGGCTCAGAGACCCCTCTGTGCCCCTCTCCCCAGACTGGATGGTACTGACGGCTTCTGGTCCCTGTGCTGACCAGTCTGTTCTACACTGTGTCCCCGTCGCCTGATCCCCGGCTGTTCTGCCTGGGGACTGAGAGTCATGTCTGCTTGCAGGTGGGGGCAGGGCCTGGGGACCCCTCACTCCAGGACACTCCAGACCCAGGTGCTATGGCCCAGCAGGTTCTGTGGGGCTGACCGGGTGGGCAGGGGCCTCCCCCAAGTACACAAACCAGGGCTGTTATTGCCATGAAAGAGCACGGGTGAGCAGCCCTGCAGGCTGGCACACTGAGCACTTCGCCCACAAGCATCTCCCTCACATGGCCAGCCAAGGCCAGCGGCGAGGAGATGCCTACAAAGCCCTGGTGGGTTTAAGGGCCAGGGATGTGGCTCTTTGGCTAGCCTAGCCTCTGGTCCCTGTGGATTAGCCAGTCCCTGGTGCAGCTGCTTCCAGTGCAGATGAGGCCTTGATGCAGGATGGAAGGGAAGGTTGTCAGGGTGGGGAGAGAGCTGGCTGCGGAGCCAGGCTGCTGCTTTCCAATAAACTTTCCATCACAAACCAGGGGTGAGATCAACCTGGAGCCCAACAGCAGAGGCAGCCTCTTGACAGCAGTTGCTGCTGCTTCCTACTCAAACACCCCCCATGGATGCTGGGTTACAGACTAGGCTTCTGGAGCCTGTACTCAGGCCAGGGGTGGCACAGCTCCCTGACTGAGCGTCAGCTGGGACTTATATACCCCAGTAAAACAGAGCCCTAGAAAGCTAGGATGGGAAGGGACCTCAAGAGGTCCTCGAGTCCAGCCACTGCCCTCATGGCAGGGCCAAGCAACATCTAGACCATCCCTGACAAGTGCATGTCTAACCTGCTCTTACATGTCTCCAGCCATTGAGATTCCACCACCTCCCCAGGCAATTTATTCCAGTGTTTCACCACCCTGACAGGTAGGAAGCTTTTCCTGATGTCCAACCAAAACCTCCCCTGCTGCAGTTTAAGCCCATTGCTCCTTGTCCTGTCCTCAGAGGCCAAGGGGAGCAATTTTTCTCCCTCCTCCTGGTAACCCTCTTCGAGGTGCGTGAAAACCACTGTCATGTCCCTGCTCAGTCTTCTCTTTTCTAAACTAAACAAGTTCAGTTTTCCCAGTTGTCCCTCAGAGCTCGTGTTCTCTGAGCTTTCATCATTCCTGCTGCTCTCCTCTGGGCCTTCTCCAACTTCCCCCCATCCCGCTTGAAATGTGGTGCCCAGAACTGGATACTCCAGTTGAGGCCTAATGAGCGCTGAGTACAGTGGAAGAATGACTTCTCATGTCTTGCTCTCAATACTCCTGTTAATACATCCTAGAATCATATTTGCTTTTTCTGAACAGCGTCACCCAGTTGACTCAGATGTAGTTTGTGGGACACACACCCCCACTTCCTGCAGTTCTACTTCCTAGACAGTCACTGCCTCTTTGTGTGTGTAGCTGAGTGTTCCTCCCTAAGTGGAGCACTTTGCATCTGTGCTTATTGAATTTCATCCCATTTACCCCAGCCCATTTCTGTGCACGTGGGGTCCGACGCTGGAGACAGGCGATAAATGGCCCCAGGGCCCCCCAGCTGCTGCTGACCCAGTTGGCTCCTGCATCTTGTCTCTGGTGCCTTTGCAGATGAAACTGGCCTTTCAGAAACAGCTCAGTTTGCAACCTCTTGTGCTGGGACCCACCAGCACCAGGACCCACCAGCACCCCTCACAGCCCTCTTCATGCCAGGCTGAGCTGGTCACACTGAGCACAGGGAAGAGGGAGGTGCCAAGGGGCATCTGGAGTCAGGTTGTTGCAGGGAAAGGAGGACAGACCCCCCCGCCAGGGACCCCCACCCTACAGCATGAGGCTGAGCCTGGGGGAGTTTGCCCCACAGTCAGCAGTGAAAACAATTGTGAAGACTGGTCCTGGTGTTGTTCCCCAAACCACATGTGCTGTGGACACAGAGCTTCCCTTCTCCACACTTTGTTCTGTCCTTGCTTGTGGGGACTTCCCTTCCTCCAGCACTGCACAGCAAGCAGCCCAGGGCAGTACCTCCCCACAGCACTGCACAGCAAGCAGCCCAGGGTGGTACCTCCCCCCCCAGCACTGCACAGCAAGCAGTCCAGGGCAGTACCTCCCCACAGCACTGCACAGCAAGCAGCCCAGGTCAGTACCTCCTCCCCCCAACACTGCACAGAAATCAGCCCAGGGCGGTACCTCCCCCCGGCACTGTATAGAAAGCAGCCCAGGGCGGTACCTCCCCCCACAGCACTGCACAGCAAGCAGTCCAGGGCAGTACCTCCCCACAGCACTGCACAGCAAGCAGCCCAGGTCAGTACCTCTTCCCCCCAACACTGCACAGAAATCAGCCCAGGGCGGTACCTCCCCCCGGCACTGTATAGAAAGCAGCCCAGGGCGGTACCTCCCCCAGCACTGCACAGGAAGCAGCCCAGGGCGGTACCTCCTCCTCCCAGCACTGCACAGGAAGCAGCCCAGGGTGGCTTTCCATTTCAGCGCGCTCTCATTAAGCCAGCCTGGGCTATGGATGCAGCCGCCCGGGGTGAAACCAGGCGTACGGGACAGGCCTGCGGAGAGGGGAACAGGTGGGGGTGTAACATCCCCCCAGCCGTTCCGGGGTGAGAGCGACCCCCGCCCCACTGCGGGGGGCGCCTCATTAGGAACTCCCGTTGCAAGTTGTGAATGGGGCGCGTGGCACACGGCGCAGGGCGAGGCGGCTGCTGATTGGCCGGATTTTGGTGCAGTCTAGTTGGGGTGGACGGCAGCGCGCGGCGCTCCCGGGGCAGCCCTGGTTGCCACGCCAACGCCGCGGGGGGCACAGTCATTTCCGGCCGCCGCGTGCCCGAGGTTCCCAGGCGCGCCCCGCCGGGAGGGCGCACGTGGGCCCCTGTCCCTGGCGGCGGGGAGCGCCCCGGGTGGGGGGTGGGGCAGTTCTGGCTTGGCCGGGGGTCCGGGGCCTCCTGGGCCCGGCTAGGGGGGCAGCCGGAAAGGATCCCAGCGGGGAATGTGACCGCCGGGACAGAGGCCTGGCACTGGCCTTGCTGCCAGCGGAGAAGGTGGGAGGGCGGGGGGATGGGCTGGCAGCACCTGGCACTGCTGAGCAGGCAGGCTGCTGCATCGGCACCCCCTGGAGCTCTGGGTGCAAGGCACAGGTGGGGCGGCCGGGGGCTGTGGGCACAGGGCAGAGGTGGGGCGGCCGGGGGCTGTGGGCACAGGGCAGAGGTGGGGCGGTGGGGGGTGTGGGCACAGGACACAGGTGGGGCGGCCGGGGGCTGTGGGCACAGGGCACAGGTGGGGCGGCCGGGGGCTGTGGGCACAGGGCACAGGTGGGGTGGCTGGGGGCTGTGGGCACAGGGCACAGGTGGGGTGGCTGGGGACTGTGGGCACAGGGGAGAAGCAGAGTGGCTGGGGGCTCTGGGTGCAGAGCAGTGGTGGGGTGGTCTGGGCACAGGGCAGAGATGGAGTGGCCTGGGGCTGTGGGTGCAGTGGGGCATTGTCAGACAATGAGCAGGGCATGAGGTGTCATGGAGTGGGGGGTCCCCAGGATCTGCACCCCGTGCACAGGCAGACGCGGCTCTCACTCGGCAGGGGGAACAGCCGGGGATCAGGCGACAGGGACACAGTGTAGAACAGACTGGTCAGCACAGGGACCAGAACCTGTCAGTACCATCCAGCTTGGGGAGAGGGGCCCAGAGGGGTCCCTGGGCCGGGCCCTGGTCCCCTTCCTCCCTCTCCAGCCAGACCAGACTGCCCCACCCCCAAGCCCAGTTCCGATTCAAGCCAGCCCAGCCCCTCCTCTGCCTCTGGCCCGTTTCCCGGGGAAGAAAGGGGTCACCCAGTTGCCTGGGTTACAAATGGCAAGGAGGGTCATTGCCTGCATGTGAGAAGTCATCACACCCAAACTTTCCTCCCCACTGTGCACCGATGCTGTGTTTGGGGGAACTGAGGCGCTTCCCTGGGGTTGCTCCTGGACAGAAGCTAACACATGCAACTGAACCAGGGGAACCCTCTCACCCCTCGCTTTGGCACACCTCCCCGAGGGGGACACCAGCAAATCAGCTGCTCCCGAGCCTGGACTGCAGCTCTACCCAGTGTGACTCTGCCCTGCCCCTCACTGCTTTGGAGGTCAAATGATGTCCCCAGGAGAGAGCTCCAGGCCTGACACCTCACCAGGGACTTTCCTCCACAGTCTGTTGTCTGACAGTTGGGTCTCATCTCCAGCCTCTGAGCAATAAAGTGTCTGTGCCCCATCCACCTGGCTGGACATCCCTGCATGGGCACTGCCATGGAACAAGGTGTGATGGAGTGGGGGATAGGTGTGTGTACATGTGTGTCACAGAGCGTGTGGGGCTCCTGCTGAGGGTAACCTGGCGACCAGGTGACACCTCTGGGCTGCAGACAAAGGGGGAGGTGGAGCCTGAGGGGTTTGAATTGGAACTGGGAGTTGGAAGCAGTGAGTCTGGGCTGGGAGAGAGAGAGACACAGGAGGGGGCCAGGCCCCGGCTCCGGGGCCCCTCGGGGCCTCCTGTCCCCAACATGGATTGGAATGACTGTCCCTGCCGACTGTACTGCCTCCTCTGTATGATGCTGTACCCTGTTGGCTAGTAAGCCCACTTTTCTCCTGCTGAGTGAGAGTCACTCCTGCCCGTGGATGGGGTGCAGAGCTTGGGGACCCCCTGAGCCCCATCACACAAGGCAGGCAAAGGTGGACAGAGTGTGTGTCTGGCTTTCTGGGCTGGGCAGGGTTGGCACACAGCTGCGCCCTCCTGCCTGGGCACTTTTTCTTGTAGACTTGGGGTGAACATTGCCCTGATCGGCCGTGCTGTCAGATCTGCTGTGGAACTCACTGGGCAGGTACGGCAGCTGTGCCCCAACATCAGACCTTCACCACAGTGGGGACCCTGGTGCTGGGCAGATGCCTGGGCGCTAGGTGAGTCACTGTCATCAGCTGCTGTGTACTGGTGGGGAAACTGAGGCACAGAGAAGGGACAGGGCTGCCTAAGGACATGCAGAATTGGACCCTGCAGGGGACGCTCCCCCACCAGGGGGAGAGGAGATCAGAGTCCATGGCACATTTGCTTCTTGGCCTCTTCGCGAAGGTGGGGAACTGGGGATCCAAGCAGGGTGGCAGCTTTTGCAAGGACGTGAACTGCTGTGTGCTGTACCCCCTGGGAAGAACTGCCAGCCCCTGGCAGGCACAGCCAGCAGCAAACCAACCAGTAGGAGGACCCAGCAGGATGCGGCCACTACAGCTCTCTGGCAGGGGGCACTTTCAGCCCAGACAAACCCAAGGCAGAGCAGCTGATGGCAGGGATGACCCATCGGGGAGGGAGGTGGTACCTTTCTCTGCTGCCCTCCCACTTGCCGGCCTGCGGCCACCTGCTCTGGCCATGCACCATGGAGCTGGCCACGCAGTGATCTCAAAAGTCTTGTGACTGGTCTGACCCAGCCTCCGGGGATCTTGGGCCCCTCAGCAGCCGGACCAGGCCCAAGGACAAAGTGCCGTCCGGCCTTGGGCTGCCCATTGGCGCTGCCTTGGGCTCCCGCCCTGCACAGTGCTGTAGCTGGCCAATCCCCAGTGCATCTGCTGCTGTCTGCGTCCGTCCTAATCGGCTCAGTCAATGGGATCAAGGGGCTGAGCTCCAGCCAGGAGGATGACATCAGTGGCAGCCTGAGCATGCAAGGCCAGCGTGGGCCAGGCTCTGGGCCCCGCTCTCCAAGCTGGGAGGAGCCAGGACAGGAGCTGTGCTGGACTGACTGGTGCTGTCTCTGAGCTGCTGGCTGCCACAGCCACAGAGATTTGGCCCTTTGCATGCAGTGCAGGCAGGGGGTACCTTCACATGGGGGGGGGATGCCTCACAGGCCTGCTCCTGCAGGATGTCCCCTCCCCTGGCTGATCCTACAGACGAGGTGCATCCCAGGCCCAACCATGTAGGTGCGGCACCCTGGCGGTCCCAATCCTGTGGGACGCCTCTGTTCAGTATTGTGTGCTATGTGCACTGGGGCCCCAGTCCCTGGCAGGACCCTGCTGCGCCAGGGGCTGTACAGATGCAGAACAACACGCTGGCCCCCTAACAGAGCTGGGTCATGGGGGAGCTTGACAGCACACAGGCTGAGCCCCGGGGAGCAGCTGCTTGCTTCACACAGCACAGGAAGGTTCCTGCACGCTAAGGGGCCTGCAACCGGTCCCACCCCAGGGCGAGAGCTGGAGGTTTCTGTGTCCCCCATGGGCCCTTCTGCCTGAGCAGCAAGGCTCAGCCGGGGACCGCTCCAGTGCACCCCAGTCCCGTGGGGAGCTAAATCTGAGAGGAGAGAAGCAAGACCAGCGGCAGGTGGCCTGATCCTCTGGGGCCTTGGATGATGGGCTGGAGGGGTCCTCCCGCCAGGTATCTCAGGCCTCTGGTTCCCTTGGCAACCACAGGTGAGACAGGAGCACAAGCCAGCCGCTGCTCAGTGCTCCAGCCCTGCACCCTGATCGCCACGGGGAGGCTGGAAGGACAGGGCACAGGCCCTGGCCCCTTTGGGCACTGGAAGGACCTTTGACACCAAGGTCGGGGGATCTGCTCACTGCCCGTGTGGCCTGGCCCAGGCTGCTGCACCGCCGGGAGATGGGACTTACCTCCCTGGAGGATGAAACCGGGAAGGAGCAGCCAGTAGCTGCAAGCAGCCCACTCCCCAGAGTGCTCTGCAGGGGAACCGCAGGCGAAGAGAGGGGCAGGGGCTGCCCCGGCTCTGCCCGTTCCTTACGCCTGCTCCAGGCACCCGGGCACGAGGCATGCTAAGGACCGTGGGAGGAGAAGCCAGGGTGTCCCATCATAGAGGAACCTGTCCAGAAGGTAGCAAGAGATCCAGTGGGGCCCAGCGGCCAGGCGACCCCGATGGGGAGGATCCCGACCCTGCTGAAAACAGCCGCCGGGCAGCTACCACCGTGTCTGCCTGGCAGAGGGCAGAGCCATGACCTCAGGGTAGCGACACCCACCACCACCGGGGTGTGTTTCCTCTGGTGTGTGCTGAGAGGCAGCCTTGGCCTCGGGATGGTGCTGCACACGGTCCATCCGGCTGCTGCCCCCCAGCCCTGCAGGTGCGGGGGGCAGCCGGGCATTGAGCCGGCGGGATTCCCGGGGCTCTGGCCAGGGAGGGGTTAAGCCCGGCTTTGCTGAGTCACCAGCCCCGGCTGTTTACTCTGCGCTGGCCGAGAAGGGGCGGATTCCCGGATTCCCAGGGGAGCAGCCCTGCGCCAGGCAACCGCCCGCCTCCGGCTGCTCCCCAGCAGCCTTTCTCCCGGCGGGGGGCGCGCGGCTGCGTCCTGTTCACCCCGACTGAAAGGGCTGGGGCTGGGGAGCCGCGGGGGCAGCCCTGCCGGTGATGGAGTAACAAAGCCACTGGTCCAGCCCAGCTGGGCACCCTGCACCTCTTCCCCGCCCCTTCCACTGAGCCCAGAAGGTGTTCGGCTGTGGCCCAGGCGTGCCGGACCTCACGCTTGTCCCACTAGCTTTGCAGCAGGGCTGACATGAAGTTGGACCCCTGGTCCATAAGGACCCCCTTGGGGAACCCCACCCGGCTGAAGATGGCCAGCAGTGCATCCGCCACAGTGTCAGCCTCGATAGAGGTCAGGGCCGCTGCTTCCGCGTGATGAGTGGCAAAATCTACCACCACCAGGAAGTATTTCTTCCCTGAATGGGTCACCTGACTGCAGGGCCCCACTATGTCCATAGCCACTTACTGGAAAGGCTCCTCTATGATGGGCAGTGGCCTCAGGGTGGCTTTTCCCTTGTCCCAGGTCTTCCCCACCCTCTGGCAGGGACTGCAGGACAGGCAATGTTGACGGACCGCTGCAAAGACCCCCGGCCAGAAAAAGTTCTGTAACAGCCTCTCCTGGTTGCTGGATCCCCTGGGCGTGTAGCTGAGTCCTGCTCACCCTGAGTGAAAATGCTGGGTCTGGGGAGCTGCAGGGGCAGCCCTGCCAGTGAGGGAGTAACAAAGCCATTGGTAAAGCCCAGCTGGGCACCCTGCACATCACCCCCGGCCCTTCCTCTGCGCCCACTTTACAGCTCCCTCCTCTCCAGCCAGGTTGTCAGGCCACCACGTTCAGCAGCATTTCAACAGTGCTAGAACTCCCAAAGCCCAGGAGTGTGGTCAGCTGAGCTACTGGAGAATCCCCACTACCTGTCTGCAGTGCAGGGCCCATGATCTGCTGCTCAGTTCTAGCCACCAGAGCACATGAGCAAGGTACAATGGAGAAGCCAGCTTTCAAGCTGCAGCAATGGCTTCCTCCCAATACCCGCTGCCAAGACAGAGCAGGGCCGGGGAGGCGGAGGGTCAGGTGCCCAGAGAGCGGTGGCTGGAGGGGGCAGGGGGACAACAGGAGGCGGGAAGGGGGCACAGCTGCTCCTGTTGTTTCCCTGCCCCCAACAGCCCTGGTCCCACTGGGGGCTGTCCCTGGCCAGCTGCGAGGTGTGTTTTGAAGCAGCCCATGTGTGATGGGGTTCTAGGGTCCCCCAAGCTCTGCACCCTGTCCGCAGGCAGGAGAGTCTCTTACTCAGCAGGAAAACAGCGGGTTTATGAGCCGACAGGACACAGCATCATACAGAGGAGTCAGTGCAGCCAGCAGAGACAGCCAGTCCAATCCATGTTGGGGAGAGGAGGCCCCGAGGGGCCCCCAGAGCTGGGGCCTGGCCCCCTCCTTTGTTTTTCTCTCCCTCAGCCCAGCCTAACTGCTTCCAGCTCCCAGTTTCAATTCAAACCCCTCAGGCTCCACCTCCTCCTTTGTCTGCAGTACAAAGGTGTTACCTGGTCCTCAGGGTTACCCTCAGCAGGAGCCCCACACCCTCTGTGAGCCACACACACACACACACACAGGTATCCCCCACTCCGTCACATCTCTCCCCGCTTCCAGACCGAACTGAGCGGGGTCACTTAGCCAGTGACCTGGGGAAGTTTGGGGCCCTCCCCTCGTGATTGGGCATTGGCTGCACCCTTAGTGCTTCCCTTGATGTGCACCACCTCCATGTCATAATCCTGCTGGGGGAGGCTCCAACTTAGGAGGCTGGTATTGGCCCTTTTCATGTGATGCAGCCGGGCAAGTCCCTTTAGTTCCCTCAGGTTGGTTGGTCTTCCTGCTTCTGTTTTTGGTCCATTAGCCACGTTCTTAAGTCGGGCAGGCAGAGCCCATACAGATGCTGCAGCACCGACAGATCAAATAGTTCTTTTCTGGTCTGGGCCCTGCCCTGTCTGACCACCAGTCCATACAGCTGCTTCAGCCAATGTTTGGAATTTAGTTACAGTCCAGTAAAGGAAGGTACAAATACTTCCACCCTTGGCATTTAGCCAGACCACCAAAATGGTTGTGTGCCTCAGTTTCCCCTTTCATGCCACACAATAGGTTTGGAATGTTCCTCCTCATGTGAGAGGTTGCAAGACTAGTTACAGGGAACAATGGTGACATTTCAGAGTTACAGACTCCTTCAACATACAACTCATGCTTCTACATCAATGTCATCATGTTAAATGGCTCTTTCCAAACATTCAGTACATGGTACAATTCTACAGCTTTTGGTAGCAGCACCCCTTGGTTACAGCAGTTAGCGTGAGTAACAGAACAACCCCATTGCAACTGCACATTTACGTTGCTCTTTGGTAGACCACAACCTTTGTGCAACATTTTTGAAAATCTGGTATTTTGGGTATAAATGGCTGAGGCCTTTCTTAGCACCATTAAGTTCTAATCTTTTCTTTTGCCCCCTGGGGTGGAAATTTGATCTTTCTGGCTGTGCCCTCCCTTCTAACAAGAGCTGGGCCATTGATGATCTCAGGGAGACGGCCCCCTCCCAGCCAGCCTGGAAATTTGCAAACCAAACTGCTTTCTGAGAGTTGTTTTGTGAGTCCCAGACCCAGAATCCACATGGAGGAATCCCTGTTTATCCCTTACTGGCCCACCAGGCCCACAGCTCCTTTGTCCTTTTACCTCCAACTTCTGCCTCCCAGTGGAATCAGAATTGGAGTCCAGTGTGAGAATATAAGTGTTTTTAGCATCTGGAGATGGGGAATTGCTGGCGCTCTCCTGCATCCTACAGAGACTGACTGTGCAGCTGTTTTACTTGGTTCTTACAGGGCTGCTCACACTACCTGATAGTTTTTACTTTACTTGCACCAGCTTCCAATTCCTGAGAAACTTTTACCCTGCCTGCTTTGGACCCTTTCAGAGCACAGCCAGTGGTTTCACACTCAGGCAGGTCCTGGCCATCAGGAGCTGAAACAAACTTCTCCCCAGGCAAAGGGCTGCTCTGGCTCTTACAGACAGACAAGCACCTTTCCTGTTCACTTTCCTTCACCTCACTTCCATTTTCTGCAGTCCCCACAGACGGGTTAGGAAAAGTTTCAGGGACATTCTCTTCCTTAAGAGCTCCCCCAAACAACAACTTACCCCTGTCTGGCTCCACAGCGGCACTGCTCCCTTGAGCCACAACCAGCTTCTGGGGTTCACCTACACCCAGGATCACTTCTGGCCCATTAGGCAGATTCCCACATAATCCCCCTCCAGGCAGACAGCCAGTACCACCGGACAGAAGGTTAGGATCCCTTTCCTCCCTTCTGCTACCAGCTCCTTTATCTTCATTAGTTAGCGTAACTGCATTGCCCGTCTGTTCTTGTGTCCTGGCAAGAGGAGGACTCTGGTAGGACAGAGCCCTCTCACCCCCTCCCAGTAACACCTCAGCATCAGGCAAAGAACAAGTACCAGAATCGTCTGGTCTCTGGGATTCCCTGATGATACTAACTGGATTAGACCAAGTTAAAGCGTCATTCCCCCTGAGAGACACAGAGGTAGGCCCACTTCCCATCTGGGCTTCAGCTGCCCTGATTCAGCTCTGGGATCTTGGCTCCATCTTGAGCCCCCACAGGCTCAGGCAAAGGATTTACTTCCCCAGAAGCAGAAGCACTTTTCTTGCACCAAGGACCAGCGTCCTTAGCAGGGATACCACTGCCCATCCCAGAGCCATTCCCTCTGCTCCAGCCCCCATGGCTGGATTCAGAGACACACCTGGAATGCTCTTTTCTGGTGGAACCTTCTCCAGCCACCCCAGGCTGGTGAATCTTCCTCAGACAATGGGCTAGTTTCCTCATTGGCACCTTTTTCAAACGCAGGCTCTGCTCTCTCCCCAGGCTGCTGCTGCTGTTCAACACAGACAGACAATGGGAGACACTCTCTCCTTTGTCCCAGCCCCCCGGCTGGTCTCCACACACACATAGAAGGTGAAGCAGCTTCTCTCACAGACAACTTGCCATTCCCAGTGGACAAGCTGCTTTCCTGCACAGACACACAGGCACCTTCCTTGGCCCAGGCCTGGAAAACTCTTCGCAGGTCTGTTTTGTCTACTAGTAGATGATGGGTTGGAATCGCTCCTTCCCTCCTTGAGCTGTGGCAGGCCACTCGGTTTAGAGCTCCATGCAGTCCAGGGTTCCCTGCCCCGATTCGGGCTCACCTCTGCAGGATTTTTCTTAACCCTCAGCTCTGCCACTGCACATCCACGCTGCCTTGTCCAGCTTTTTTAATCTCGATTCGGTTTCCAGGTGCTGCCACTTCACAGCGGAGTTGCTCAGCGTGGTTGCAGGCTCTCAGGCTGATGCCCTCTGCACCCCACGATTCCTGGAAGAATCCCTTCAGTGTGCCAGGCTCCTTGCGGGTCACAAGCTGCCCGGGATTAGGCCGTAGGCCCCTCCGCCCTCTGGGACCGACTCCAACAGACTCCCAGCGGAACCCCTTCTTCAGTGTGACACCCGCTCTCAGGGACCATGAGCACCCTGTCTTGGGAAGAACTCATTCAGCGTCAGCCTCCTCAGGGGTCACTTGTTCCTGGGGGTTGGGCTCTCGGCCCCTCCACCTTCTGGGACCGACTCCAACAGATTCCCAGGAGTAACCCCTCCTCGGGTGTGACACCCCCTCTCGAGGACCACGACCGCAGTTGCTGGGGTTCGGCCGCAGGCCCCTCTGCCTTGGGGAGCTGCACCTCACTGCCCTTCAGCACACCTGGGTCTTGCAGGCCCCCCTTCTTTCAGGGCCCCGGTCACTTACTGCTGGATGCTCCATCCTCGGGGTGCAGAACATCCCACTTCTGACACCAGTGTGATGGGGTTCTGGGGTCCCCCAAGCTCTGCACCCTGTCCGCAGGCAGGAGAGTCTCTCACTCAGCAGGAAAACAGCGGGTTTATGAGCCGACAGGACACAGCATCGTACAGAGGAGTCAGTGCAGCCGGCAGAGACAGCCAGTCCAATCCATGTTGGGGAGAGGAGGCCCCGAGGGGCCCCCAGAGCTGGGGCCTGGCCCCCTCCTTTGTCTTTCTCTCCCTCAGCCCAGCCTAACTGCTTCCAACTCCCAGTTTCAATTCAAACCCCTCAGGCTCCACCTCCTCCTTTGTCTGCAGTACAAAGGTGTTACCTGGTCGTCAGGGTTACCCTCAGCAGGAGCCCCACACCCTCTGTGAGCCACTCACACACACACAGGTATCCCCCACTCCATCACACCATGATACATGCACCTCGAATGGCAACAGGGCTCCTGCCTCCCGGAGAGGTCTTTGGAGCTGTCCTGGTGCACCTGCCAAGGGGAGAACCACCCCCCGCCCAGACCTCACCGCTCAAAGCAGAGCCACCGTGCCCAGCCAGGCACCCCAGCAGCCTCCCAGCCGCGGCGGAGCTCTGGAGAGCAGAGGAGCTGGGACAGCTGCCGCTCGGGACAGATTTTGGGCGTGTGCCAGGGAGCTCTGCGCTGGTGAAAGCGTTAAAAGAGCCACTGTGGAGGCAGCCTCCTTCCCTTCCTCCCCCCAGCAGCCCCCCACCCTGCCAAGGCCCCTCAGTCGCAGCCCTCGGCCCCCCTTCTCCTCCCCCTCCCAGCTCAGCACTGGCCCAGGAGGGTTGGGGGCACTGGCAGAGCTGTGTGCTGAGCAAAGTCCCACCAACCTTGTCCATCCGGGGCAGGATCTTTCCTCCCATGCGTGGAATGCAGTTTGTTCTGCGCACCGAGGTGTGCACCTGTGATGAACTGGGGCGGGGGGTGGGGGGATGGGCAGTGCATGTGTAAGACAAACAGAGCCGCTCCCAGTGGCTAAGGATGTTCCTGGGGCTATAACCTAGGCTGGCAGGTAACACCTCAGCCCTGAACAAAGAGGAGGGAGGAGCTGAGCTGGGTTTGATTCTGGGGCAGCAGTTAGAGGCTGGGGGGAGAGGGAGCTGGAAGGCAGCCAGCCTGGCAAGGGGGAAGCTACACCCCAGAGGGACACCCCTTGGGCTTCTGTCCCCAGGACGGGTTGGAAGGACTGTCTCTGACTGCTGTACTGACGCTTCTGTGAGAAACTGGGCATCTGTCGCCTCATAAACCTCCTGTTGTACCTGCTGAGTGAGAGTCACTCCTGCCTGCGGCTGGGGTGCAGTGCATGGGGACCCCTGAACCCCATCACACTGGTGTCGGAAGTGGGATGCACTGCACCCACGGATGAGCACCCAGTGGTGGCTGACTGAGTGCAGGAGAAGGAAGGAGCCTCACAGGAGCTGGAGGGGCCAGAGGTGGAACAGAGAGATTCCTGCAGCCACTGCTGGTGAGTGGATACCCCAGGAGACAGTGGGGGGATGGATTATACCCAACTCCTGAAGGCAGAGCTAGCGGGGCTGTGCAGAGAGAGGGACCTGACCGCAGGGAAGGCGACCAAGGCCCAGCTGATTGCCCAGCTGGAAGCGAATGACTGATCCGGGGGGCCAGAGCCAATCCCAGGAGGAAGTGGCCGGTCACCCCATGGGGGCGCTTTGGAATCTCAGACAGGAGCGGGGGCTCAACGCCGTCAGACAGACACGGTGCCCACCAGGTCACGCTCAGCTAGCGGTGGTCCATCGCGGGCAGAGTCCCCCGCCGCAGAACTGCGAGGGCTGGAGCTTGAGGTGGATGGGAGAAAGGTCACAGGGTTCTGGGACACAGGCGCTGACGCGACACTGGCCCGGCCTGGGGTGGTGGCACCGGGCTGGATGATGCCAAATTCCCACCTGACTGTAATGGGAATTGACAGGACCCCTTTCAAGGTGCCCATGGCGAGGGTGCACCTGAAATGGGGGAAGAAGGAAGGCCCCAAGGAGGTGGGCGTGCACAGCCATTTGCCGGCGGATGTACTGATGGGGGGTGACCTGGAGAACTGGCAAGGTGAACGCCCTCATGCCCTGGTCCTGACCCGTAGCCAAAGAAAACGAGGGGTGCGCTCCCCAGATTCAGGGGTACAGGCCCAGCCAAAGTCACAGGAGCCACAGGGGCCGACCTTGAGAGAAAGGGGGCCCCCAAAAACCAGATCTCACAAGCCAGGGGTGCTGGAGCCAGGCAGGGAAGGGGAAGTAGCATCCGCCCCTGCCCCAGCCGAAGAGTTCCAGGCAGAGCAGCAGAGAGACCCCTCCTTGCAGAAGCTGAGGGAACTGGCCAGTCTCAGCCCAGCTCCACAGCTGGGGGAGGGCTGCAGGGAGAGATTCCTGTGGGAAAAGGGATTCCTGTACCGGGAATGGGCTCCCAGACGCAAAGCGGAGCCATGGAAGGTCCAGAGGCAGCTGGTGGTTCTCCAAAAGTACCGGCGCAGGTTGCTGTATTTAGCCCATGATATCCCACTCGCAGGACACCAGGGGATCCACCGCACCAGGGAAAAGTTGTTACAGAACTTTTTCTGGCCAGGGATGTTTGCGGCTGTCCGCCAATATTGCCTGTCCTGCGATCCCTGCCAGAGGGTGGGGAAGACCCGGGACAAGGGGAAAGCCGCCCTGAGGCCACTGCCCATCATAGAGGACCCTTTTCAGTAAGTGGCTATGGACATAGTGGGACCCTTCAGCAAGGCAACGCGTTTGGGGAAGAAATATATCTTGGTGGTGGTAGATTTTGCCACGCGATACCCAGAAGCAGTGGCCTTGACCTTTATCGACGCTGACACCGTGGCGGACGCACTGCTGTCCATTTTCAGCAGAGTGGGGTTCCCCAAGGAGGTCCTCACGGATCAGGGGTCCAACTTCATGTCGGCCCTGCTACAAAGCTTGTGGGACAAGTGTGGGGTCCAGCACACCTGAGCCACAGCCTACCACCCGCAGACTAATGGGCTGGTGGAGAGGTTCAATGGGACTCTGAAGCAGATGCTGAGAACCTTCATGAATCAGCACCCCCATGACTGGGACAAGTACTTACCCCACCTGCTGTTTGCATACAGGGAGGTGCCCCAGGAATCCACGGGGTTCTCCCCGTTTGAGCTGCTGTATGGAAGGAGGGTACGGGGACCCTTGGACTTGCTCAGAGAAGAGTGGGAGGGGACGGCCTCTCCTGAAGGGGAGTCAGTGGTACAGTATGTCCTGACCTGCCGGGAAAAACTCACCGAGCTCATGGGCCTGGCCAGGGAGAACCTCTCCATGGCCCAAAGGAAGCAAAAGGTCTGGTATGACCGTAACGCCCGGGCCCGAGCCTATGCCACCGGGGACCAAGTGACGGTTCTTGTACCTGTGCGGCAGAACAAGCTGCAAGCGGCCTGGGATGGGCCCTTCAAGGTCGTCAAACAGCTGAATGAGGTGAACTATGCGGTGGAACTGTCAAACCCGGCCCACAGCCACCGGGTCTATCATGTGAACATGATGAAACCGCACTGGGACAGGGAGAACTTGGTGCTGGCCGTGTGCAGGCACTGGGAGGGGCAGGGGGATCATCCCTTGGTGGATTTGCTCAAAGGGACTGAAGCCGGCTCCTTGCTGGAGTCTATTCCCCTCTCAGACCAGCTGACCCCTGCCCAGCAGACGGAGATCAAGGAGGTGCTGCATTCACACCAACAGCTGTTCTCAGACAGACCTGGATGCACTCACTTGGCTGTCCACCGAATAGAGACAGGCACCCACGCCCCTATCAAGTGTGTGCCATTCAGAGCCACAGGGAGGACGGCTCAGGACATAGAGCGGGAGGTTGAAGACATGCTGGCTCTGGGGGTGATCCAACCCTCCTCCAGCCCCTGGGCCTCTCCCGTGGTGTTAGTCCCTAAAAAAGATGGGTCTGTTCGGTTTTGTGTGGACTATCGCAAGCTTAACGCCATCACTGTCTCGGACGCCTACCCCATGCCCAGGCCTGATGACCTCCTGGAGAAGCTGGGGGAGCCAGTTACCTCACCACAGTGGAGCTAAAGTGAGGCACAAACCTCCGGTATTTCCCCACCATCCCAATGAAGGCCTGGACCTGCTTCTTCGTCTGAGGCACCGGCTGGTCTCTGACAGCCTCCACTTTAGCTGGCTCTGGCTTTAAGCAGCCGCTGCCCACCTTGTGGCCCAGGTAGGTCACCTCAGCCATTCCCACCTTGCACTTCCCTGCCTTGACAGTCAGACCAGCCTTCTGGAGTCGGTCCAGCACCTGCTTGACCTGGGACACATGGTCCTCCCACGTCTGGCTGAAGATGCAGATGTCGTCCATGTAAGCCAGGGCAAAGCTCTCCATCCCTTTCAGTAGCTGGTCCACCAGACGCTGGAAGGTAGCGGGTGCCCCCTTGAGGCCAAAGGGCAGGACCAGGAACTCGTAGAGCCCCACAGGGGTGATAAAAGCCGACCTGAGCCGGGCATCTTCATCCAATGGCACTTGCCAGGACCCCTTGGAGCCTGGGAGAATGGCAGAGCAGGGCCAGGTCTGCAGCGAACCGGAGGCAGAGCAAGGCCCCTGCAAGGCCGGGTAGAGCCTGGGCTGAGGATGCTGGGGGTGGGGGGCACCTTGTGGCCAGCCCTTGTACTGCAGCCAGGAACTGGGCTCACACTGCTCATCTCAGCGCCTGTCTGCCTGCCCCTTAGGGCCTGCTTTGCCCCAGGGCTCCTGCCCCGGCACCCCCTGAAGCCTGGGACGATTGCCTGCGTGGGCCTGACACCTGTGGTGCCTGCACAGACACGCAGCGGTTGAGTTAGGGTGTGTGAGGGCGAGTCCTGGGGCTGGGCATGGCAGGGGGCTCAGGGCCCCTGGGTGCAGCCTGGTGCTGGGCATGGCAGGGGGGGTGCTGGGCCATGGCTGGGGGCTCAGGGCCCCTGCGTGCAGCCTGGGGCTGGGCCATGGCAGGGGGGTGCTGGGCCATGGCTGGGGGCTCAGGGCCCCTGCGTGCAGCCTGGGGCTGGGCATGGCAGGGGGGTGCTGGGCCATGGCTGGGGGCTCAGGGCCCCTGCGTGCAGCCTGGGGCTGGGCATGGCAGGGGGTGCTGGGCCATGGCTGGGGGCTCAGGGCCCCTGCGTGCAGCCTGGGGCTGGGCATGGCAGGGGGGTGCTGGGCATGGCTGGGGTGCTCTAGTCCTGGCAGTTTCCCTTATGAGCCCCATCACTGTCTCCATTGCCCACATTCACCTGCCAGGCGCCATGGATGCTAGCAAGCAGGGCTGGGCGCAGGGGACGCAAGGCCGAGCGACGTTGGGCACCAGCAGCTCCAGAAACACCATGGCTGGAAGGCACTAGATGATCAGAGCGTGTAAGCCACACCCTGTGGTTCCTGGGAATGGGCAGAGCTGGGGGTCCCCGGCCGTGGGAGCCGGGCAATCTGGGGAACTGGGCTTGCTGGGGCTTTAGTAGCAGTGAGCTGGCTGGGGGCATCTCTCTGTCACCTCTGCCTGCTACAAGAGGGAGTCGGAGCTGTTCTTCTGAGTGCCATAGACCCTGTACGGCTCCCAGGGAAGGGAGAGGCCCCTCTAGCTGGGTTGGTCTGGAGCAGCGATCCTGGCCAGTCCCGTGCCTGCTGCTGGTTTCACAGCATAACAGCTGTCGCAACACTGCTCCTCTGTGGTAAAGGAACTCTCCAGTTTATTGAATGTGCCAGCCCCACACATGCACCCCGAGTCCTGCCCCACACACGCCCAGAGCCCCACATAGTGCAGGGGAGGGGCTGGTCTCCCCTTCAGCCATTCCTCCCTCCACTGGCTGCACTGGGGACCTGCCACGTGGCCCTTGCGCTTCAAATTGCAGGAGGGAAACCCGAGGTGCCACAGCAAATCGCAGGGCCCCCCAGCACTGCCACTCACGGGAGTCCACCAGCCCCGCAGGGCTCCAGGCGAGCCAGGCAGAACATCAGGCACAGCCTGGCCGGGCAGGGCACAGCACTTCCAAGGCGTGACTGTGTCTGGAGGACGGCAGCGAAGCCGCCCCATGTCACGAGCCAGAGGCCATCCCCCAGGGATACTGGAATCCTGGCAGGGCCCACTGTGCCCTGGGAGGGAACCACCAGCCTCCAGCACTGCCCAGCTCCAGCCAGCCGCTCTCACGTCATCCCATGAGGGACGACCTGAACGCCCCACGGCCTCCCGGCACCTTCCAACTCCTGGCCGATCTGCAGCCTCTGTGAGCCTGAGCCCACCCCCACCTCCCCTGCACTGCTGCCAGAGCGCTGCAGCCAAGGACTTTCTGCCCTGGGTCAGACCAGCTCCCCCTAGCCTGGGACTCTCCCCCCATCTGGCTCTGGCACAGACCCTGGTCCTCTCTGACTGGTGTTCTCACTGCCCTGGGTCACAGCAATGGGCCCATCTACCTTGGTATCTTCCCCCTCCTCTCACTCTGGCCGGGCGACACCCCAGAACAGCGGCTGCAGGGGCCAGAATGACCCCTGGGAGAGGTGCTTATCTGCCTGGGGTGGGGGCCCTGGAGCCTGGCAGTGCACTGCTGAGCCGATTCCCATGGCAGGTGGAGGGGCTGAGCTGGAGGAGCTGGGCCGGGCACTTCCAGTGACCTGCAGCCCAGTGACTTCGGCCGCAAGCCGCCCCTTCCCACCACCCCCAGATGCTGCCCTGCGAGAACCTCACTCCAGGCGGGCTTCCTCAACCCCCAGGTGGGCAGGGGGAGACCCACCCCTGAGGGTGCAGCCACCTGCTGAGGCAAGCCCCTTCCACCCCCAACAGGCCGGGGAAGCAAAGCGGGGGTCCCTCGGAGCGGAACCCAAAGCAAACCAACCCTCGCCCCACACGCACACCACCCAGCCCTGCCTGGCATGCCCCGGGCCCTAGTGGTAGTGGTTGTTCATGTTGTTGATGTGGGAGGCGGCCATGGCGCTGAAGGGGGTGGAGGGCTGCAGGCTGGGGCTGGGGTAAAGGGCAGGGGCAGACCCTGGCCAGTAGGAGAAGCCGGTGGGCGTCACGCTGGAGGCCATGAGGTTGAGTTTGGAGATGCCCGAGAAGGGCAGGGGCGCCAGGTTGCCCTGCAGCTTGTAGAGGGCGTGGTCGGGGGCGGCCGGCTGGCAGACCTGCGCCAGGCCCTGGAAGTCAAACTTGTAGGCGTAGCGCTTGCCGTGCACCTTGGTCATGATGTTCTTGTCGTAGTAGTAGCGCAGCGCCCGGCTCAGCTTGTCGTAGTTCATGTTGGGCTTGCTCTTGCGCTCCCCCCAGCGCCGCGCCACCTCGTCCGGGTCCACCAGCTTGAACTCCCCATTGGTGCCCTCCCAGGCGATGCAGTTCAGGTTGGTGCGGTCCGACAGCAGCTCCAGCAGGAACTGCCACAGCTGGATCTGCCCGCTGCCTGTGAGCCAAGGGGCGGGCAGTTAGCACGGCCGGGAACAGCACTACCCCAGCACGGCGGGTGAACCTGCATCTTCTTGGAGCAGGGGGCAGGGATAGCAGCCTGGCCGCACAGGCCCATGCACAGCCCTGCCTCTTCCTGCTCCACCTCCACAGCCCCGTGCGTGGCAGCTGCCCTCAGCCAGGGGAGCTTCAGCAGTGGGGGTTGCAGACATGCCATGGACACTTGGGCCCCTGTCTGCCTCCAACCCCAGCACACAGGGCTCCTGGTAGTTCTTGCGGAAACAGATGAACACGCCAGCCCTGGTGACCGTTGACTCTGGATTTCTGTAGCACGGCTGGGTCAGTGGCCGGCACAGGAGAAGCCCACCCCCAGCCTCGGTTGCTGGGAAGCTGCCCCAAAAGCAGCCTGTTGGCCGGGGCACCTGGCTGTGCCCAGGCTGGGAGTCACAGGACCCAGCAAGGTGCATGCCCATGCAGCCGGGAGGCCCCAGAAACTCTGCCCCCTTGTGCTGCCCCTGTGGAGGGAGCTGCTCACCCACCACTGCTGTACCTGGTAACAGGACCATCTGGCAGCAGGGTCCGTGCCCCGGGCTGGGGCCAGGGAGCAGCCAGCCCGGTGGGGAGGCTCCCAAGGAAACACATGGAGCCCATCCCCAGGCCTGTGCAGGCCCCCGTCTCCCCACCCCCCATGGTGCAAAACTGCAAGGCCACCCGTAGTAGAGCCAACAGAGGAGATGGTCTCTCCTGTTCCACCAGCTTCTGGGGGAGAGACAAGCTTGGGAGCTGGAGCCCTTCCTTGGGCTGAGCAAGGCTCTGCCAACATCAGCTGCAGGCAGGGGGACTCAGGGTGTTGAGCCTAGTGGTTAGCGTGCTGGGCGGGCCCATTCCACACGGCACGGCCGGCCAAGACCTGCACCGACCTGGGACATCAGAGGTGCAATGTGGTGGTCACACGCCTCAAGCCCAGGGTCTCTGCTCACACCAGGGGGTTGGAGCCTAGCAGAGTTAGGAGCTGGAGTGTGCCAGTTGGCCTTGTCACGGTGCCCTGCAGGCTGCCTTTGGGGGGGGCCAGGCTGGGGTGGTCAGACACTGAGTGAGGTCATGAGTGTTCCCCACACGCCGATGGCAGCAGCAGTTCTCTGGTCATACGTCCGCGTGTGAGCCCATTGGACGGCTCCGGGGCTGCAGCCCTCCACCACCCTGGCTGTTCTGGGGCCGGGAGCGCAGGGGCCTGCGTAGGAAGCTGGGGAGGGGATCGCTGCAGTGGGGGAGATGGAAAGCCAAACACACCCCATCCTGCACAGGGGCCGAACACTTGTCTCTGTGCCACACTCACTGGCTGGCAGAGAGGCTGGATTTATGGGTTATTTACAACGATCCATAAGCCCTTTGCCCCTCTTTCTGTGCTAGGCCTGCAGGGGGGCAAACCAGCCCTCCCCCTGGAATGGGCCCTTATTGTGGGTACGGATTACATGGACTGAGCTGCCTTGGGCTGTGAGGCCCCAAGAACCTTCCCCAGCCTGAGAATGGGCTTCCAGTGCCCAACGAGCTCATCTCTCTCCCCAGCAGGAGTGGGGCCAACCAAAGCTATTTCTGCCCCACCCCCAGCCAGCTTGAGACCCTAGGACTGCCCAGCTGCAAACAGATATTATTAACATTGGTTTGGCTGCCACACTGGGCTCCCCGCCCCAGCGCTGTCCAGGGTCCAAAGCAGGCCCTGGCCCAGAGCTTGCAAATAACTGCAGCACAGCAGGTGCTGTGGGGTGGGGCAGGGTGGGGGCTGGCAGGAGGTTGAAAGCCACAGGAGAAGGGGTTCTGTGTTTACTGCATCAACTGGGCCTGGACTAGGGAACTGCCTGCGACAAGACAGAGGAGACCCCTGGCTTGGAAGTGAATGGAACCCCTGCCCCGCGGCTTCCCTGTGCCCAGAAGGCAAAGCTGCCGGCCAGCTAGCCACGTCTTCTGCAGGCAGGGATGGAGGAGGGGTGGTGACGGGTAGGGCTACCTCAAAGACTCCAGAGGGGTCAGGCCCTACATGGCCCCATAATACATCCATGTGTGTGTAACACACCCATGTGTGCCTGTGTGTTTGTGTGTGACATACCCATGTGTTTGTGTGTGACACGCCTGTGCGTTCCCTTGTGGTGCTGTGTGCCCAGGTGTGCCCTTTGCCAGGTGCACTGCTCCCTCTGAGTCCAACGAACTGGCACCTGGCAGGGCTGCTGTGGGTCACAGAGATGGACCCCTCCCAGGAACTGGGCCTTGCCTGGGGGCTTCTGCGCAGTTTACCTGGGTCACCCACCAACCCCGTTTGGCCTTTGTGCCCCTGCTAAGGGCTCTAGCTGGAGGAAGCCCAAATTCCCAGCCCAGTGTCCTCCTCCTTGCTGTGCCATGGGGTGCCCTGTCACCCCAGCAGCACCCCAAAATGCTGGCCCAGGGCTGCGGGCAGGGCCTGGCGGGGTGCCCCTCACTGGTCTGGCAGTGTGGCTTCATGCCAGGGGCTGGGCCCAGCTCCAGGCACTGCCACCAACAACACTCCTGAGTGACCCCCAGGGAGCTGGGGACCAGCTGCTGCTTGGGGGTGAGCACAGGGTGAGCCTGCTCGCCATTGCCCCCTCACCCATCCCCTCTGCACTGGGTCTGGGGCCCTTTGGCCTGGGCCAATGAACTCCCTGCACCGAGCGAGAAGAGACCTGCAGGGCCTTCGCATCTCTGCGTCATAGCTGCCCCCAGAGACGCCCCTGCCAATGCCAGAAGCCAGTGCCACCGGGAAGGGCTCGCCTCTGTGCTCTGTCCGCAGGCGGGGCGGCAAGGGCAGGGACCAGGGACAGGCCGGGGCCTTTGTGTGGGCTGCGACTGAGCGGAAGGGAGCAGTCTGAGGCCAGCGCTTACTGGTGGGCATGTGAGGAACCAACCTCCCCAGCCCCTGGGACCACCCCCTGGCCTCTGTCCAGCCTCCTGCCCCAATGCTTGGGCCCTGCGGAAGAGCTGGCCACTGGCTCACACAGACCCTGAGCCGGCCCCAGGGCACACCCAGCTCGCCTCCTGCGGCTGCAAGCCAAGGCCATTGCTGAGAAGCGAATCCCCTTCCCCAGCAGGGGCCAGGGCCGTGCGGGGCCAGGGCAGTTCAGCCACTGAGCCGCACGCGCTGCCCCCTACTGGAGCCCACTCAGCACCACACCCCGAGCCCTGCACACCCCAGCATGGATGGGCCCCCCCCACCCCATTTGCTGAAGCTGGTTAAAGTGGTTCCCAGCAGGGGGAGGGGGGAATACTCAGCCCTCCTGCCAGCAGAGAGCCCTGGCCCTGCAGAAGAGATGTGGTGGGCTTTTGGGGGGCAGAGAATGAGCTACTTGCCAGGCCAGGCCAGGTTTACTTGGCTCTGCCTCAGTCAGGGGGCTGGATGGGAGGGTCTCTCTGGGCCCTACCATGCTCCAGTGTCGCTGAGTCCCACCCCTCTCCCCATGGGGCCCCCGGGCCGAGGGCACCCCTCCCCGGAGTACAGAGCTCAGTGAGCCAGCAAGCCCCAGACCAGGGCACTTGGGCGCAGGGGGCCCAATTGACCCCTGGGGACACCAGCACTGAGGCCAAGGCTGTTACAGCAGGGAGGAACCTGGCCCAGGAGTTCTTGTTGGATCGGGTGCCGGCCCGAGGCTGGAGCAGATATCCGGCCCTGTGTGTGGCTAACATGGGACACAGGCAGAGGAAGGTGTAACCCTCCCCCTACCCCAAATGCACCTCCTGGGGCACTACGACCCCAATGGGGCCTGACTCCCACCCTGCAGGGCTGTCCACCCAACAGCCAGCGGGAGCAGGGGGAGGGAGGCTGGTGCACGGGGGCGACAGGGATGTGCTATGCCTGCTGGGCCCTCCCAGCCAGCTCCTGAGGCCAGGGCTGGAGGCAGCGCTGTGGCTTTGCCCATGTCCAGCATCACAAGCGGGGGAGGCCTTGAGCACAGCTCCCGGTGGGCTCCCTCTGTGGGCCAGGGGCTCATCCCCAGGTGGGCCCGGCCAGCTGAGGTTGCTGCTTTGGTGCCCATCCCCATGCACGGCCTTGCGCCCACCTGCTGGGCTGGCTTGCACACACATACCAAAATGCGGGGTGCCATGGGGGGGGGTGAGGGCATAGGTGCTGAGCCCATAGGCTCCCGGTGCTCAAGCACCCTCCGTAAGAAGGAGGGTGCCCAGCCCCCAGCAGCCACAGCTGTTTGGCAGCTGGCAGGAGGCTCTCAGGAAAGCAGGGAGAGCAGTGGGGGGGGCTCAGGAGGGGCAAAAAAAGGCAGGGTGAGGGCAAGACTTTGGGGGAAGGGGGGGCAGATCTCGGGGCAGCAAATGAGAGGGATGCCCACTAGGACAAAGAACAGTCAGCGCCTGCAGCTGAGGGTTTCCTATGCTGCACTCACTGGCAGTGGGTCACAGCCAGGCCTACGGCGGCACGGGTCACGGAATTTCACCTCCATACCACCGCGGTGCATGCACTGAAGCTGCCACAGAATAGTGGCAGGCCCGGCCTGGATCTCAGAGGAACTTGGCTAGAGACACCCCTCCCTCTCTACCCATGGTGGTCTCCAGTAACAACACTGTTACAAAAGTAGCACCTTTTTCTGACTTCTAGTGTTTCTCTTGCACTCCAAATTATAGCAAAAATTAAATGAGGTCAGGCCTCTCCTGAGCCAGCTCTTTTAGCACTCTTGCGTGCAAGTTATCGGAACCCGCTGATTTAAAACCATTTATCTTGAGAAGATGTTGTTTAACATCCTCCTGAGTTATTAATGGACTGGAAAGTACTTCATCTTCTTCATGAGATACAAGCACATCAGTCTCCTTCTGTCCAAATAGGGAACATAAATATTTATCCAACACTTCTGCTTTTTCTGCATCATTAACAATTTCTCCCTCTAGCGTCAGCCTGCCCCAGTTGTAAGTTCTCTATTGTTCCTAACGTATGGTAAGGGCTCCTTCCCAGTGTCCTGCCAGCCAGGCATTGTTCCTGTGTCTTTGGCTTCCCTTACCAGTTTTTTACTCTTCCCTACTTCTCATTTATACACACATGCACATCTCCTAGAGCTGGAAGGGACCTCAGGAGGCCATCTAGTCCAGTCCCTGCCCTGCTGGCAGGCCCAAGTACTGTCCCTGACAGCTATTTGCCCCAATCCCTGAATGGCCCCCTCAAAGATTGAGCTCACAGCCCTGGGTTTAGCAGGCCAATGCTCAAACCACTGAGCTCTCCCTCCCCATAAACTTGGCAGACTTTTATAATAATGATATTTATCTCGGGGGTCTCACGAGTTCATTTAACCCTGTTCCCTACCCTCTCAGCAGGGCCAAGCACCATCACCCCCTCCTGTTTGTCCTGCTGCCTAACCAGGCTAGAGATCACAATCTGGGCTTTAACAGGCCAATGCGGAAGCCATGGAACTTTGCCCCCCGACCCCCGTGCCAGCTGCACTCTATGTTCGCTGTCCCGCACTTGTAAGTCAGGCTCTGCTCTCTCTAACTGGTGCTGTCACCTCACCCCTGAACCGGGCAGGGCTTTCACAGTAAGTTGTGCTGTCGCTTGTGGTCCGGTCACTGAGTGAGCATGTCTGGAAGAGCTCCCCGGCTGCAGCCAGTCTTCCACTTACACTTTTCCTCCCAGTGAATGCCGCTGAGAATGCGCCGGGCTCTGGGGCTGGGCCCTTGGGAGCCTGGCTGTGCCCATCTGTGCCCGGCTCTGGGGCTGGGCCTGTTCCTGGCTGTGCCCGGCTCGGAGCAGGCTGTATTGCTCACAGGGGCTTTCGAAGGGCGGGGGCACCACTAAGAGTGCGGAGGGGTTTTCCCTTCCTCAGTTTCACCCCTTAACTCCCAGGTCGACCCCAGGGCCGGAAACACCCGCTTCTCTTGCAGGCAGTGACCCTGGTCCTGCCCTGCCACAGCCCCGGACTCTGCTCTGAGTTCCCCCAGAGCCTCCTGGTGAGGTGACCCCCAGAACAGGGTGTGGTGCCACCAACCATTGGGCCGCACGGGCCCCCCGCACGGGGCAGACCAGCATCGGTGCCGTTTGCAACCAGCACTCAGCTCTGGCGCGGCACAGAGCCTGGTCTGCCTGGCGCCTCGCTCCTGGTGCGTGGGACGAAGCCCCTGCTGCGCGCCAGCCCTGGTAGAGGCAGCCCCAGGGCGCACGGCGCTGCGCAGGCCCCCCTGGGTCACGGCGCACCCGCAGCCGCGCTCCGGGCTGGGCCGGAGCTCCCGGTGCCCTTAACTCCGGGCTCGGGGCGGGGGGGACTGGCCCGGCCCGGCCCGGCCCGAGTGGGTCGGACCAGCGCAGTGTTCCCAGCTCGGGCGCTCTCCCACAAACGGCTTTGCAAAGCCTCACCAGCCCCTCGGCTCCACGGGCGGCTGCGGGCAGCGAGTTCCCCTGGGCCGGGGCCTCTGGCGAGCGGCTCCGCTGGGGTGTGGTGGCTTCCGCCCCGCTCCCATCCTACTCCCGTTCCGCTGCGTCCCCGAGCCCTGGGTGCGCGCCGCGAGCCGGGAACCGCACCCCAACCGCCGCGCTGCGGGACTCAGCGGTTCCGCTCCGCGCCGCCCTCAGACGCGCTCCCGGGGCGGGAGGGGAGGACGGGCTGAGAGCCCCCAGGCCAGTCACTGCAGCAGCCCGGGGGGCCGAGACCCGCCCGCCCGGGGGTCACTAGCCGGGGCAGCGCGGGGCCCGCAGACACGGACGGGAGCCAGGAGGCGCCCGGGGAATCCGCAGCGGAGACGGAGCCCTGCCTGCCCGGGCGCTTTCCGAGCCCAGCAGCTCGGCGGGCGCTCCCCCGGAGCCGGGCGCCGGGCAACCCCAGCCGCCCGTCCGCCCGCCGGGCCGTACAGTGTGAAACCGCCGCCCGCTCCGGACCCCGGCAGCGCCGAGCGCTCCCACCGCGCGCTCTGATCCCCATCCCGCCGGGTCTGGGGACCCGGAGTGCGGGAGCTACCCGGATCTCCGGGGATCCCGGGCCAGCAGCACAGGCTGCGAATCAGCCTCGTGCGAATTCGGGGTCCGAACAGCGGGGGCCCGGCGCGGCCGCTTCCTTCCTCCTGAGCCTCCCCGCGCGGGGTCCCGCATCTCCGTTGGGCGAACTCAGGGCTGCCAGACGCCGCGGCTGGAAGTGCGGCGGTCCCAGGCGGAGGGTGAGCGGGAGCCGCGCGGTGGTGGCGGGGTCCGCATTCTGCAGGTTATAGCGCGCCCCGGAAGGGAGACAAAAGGCCCGTTCTCGGGGCGGCTCCGGAGCGAATCCTGCTTCCCGTGTGAACGCAGCGGCGCCCGCCCGCTGGAAGAGATTCTCCCGGCTCCGGCCCCGGCCCCGGGCGCTGCACTTAGGCGCCGGTCTCCCCAGGGCCCCCACACCGCAAGTTCATTGCGCCCCGAGTTCGCCAACAGCCCGCGGAAATGCGGGATCCGAGGCCCGTTTCCGCGGGTCCCCGTTCGGCCGCAGCTCGTGCGGGCGCGTCCGGGGGCGCAGGGCGGCTGGCGGGTTCCCTTCTCTGCTCCGGCAATTGGGCCCCGGGCGCAGGGCGGAGGCGCCGGGTTGGGTTTGGGGCTCAGTTCCGACGTGAGTTGCCCCCTCCCCGAAAACAAAGCCCGGGCCTGGGCCCCCAAGCGCTGGGGTCGCTCTGGGTCCCTCCTCTTCCCCCGCTGGCCTCAGCGCCGGCTGTGCGGGGGACCGGGAGCGGCCGGCCCTGGTTGTGTGCACGCTCGGAGCCGGGGCAGGGGGGTCCCGGGCGCGGGGAGCCGGGGTGGCCTTACCTTTCTGCACGCCGGGGCCGAGCGAGCCCCACGCCGAGCTCTTCCCCTCTTTGAACAGCGTCTCCCCGACTGGCTCTGGAGCGGAGACAGAGCCGCGTTCACACGGGCCGGGCCGGGCCGGGCCGAGCCGAGCCGAGCCGAGCCTGGACAGCGCTTTCCCCCTCCCGCGCCCCGGGCAGCTTTTAAAGCCCGGCCCGGTCCCCAGCCAGCCCCCGCGCGGCGCGGCCGCCGCTTCCCCCCCGCGGGGCGGTGAAGCCAGGAAACGCGTCCAGGAAAGAGGAAATCCGATTTCCGACAGGGCCCGGAGCGCTCTGACCAGGGATAAAAGCCCGTCGGCGGCTGGGCGGGAGCGAGCCGGGGGAGCGCCCCGGGCCGGGAGAGACGGGAGCGGGCGGGGAGCTCCGGGACCGGGGAGAGGCGGGATCCGGAGAGCGCCCGGGGCCGGGGAGAGGCGGGAGCGGGCCGGGAGCTCCGGGGCCGGGGAGAAGCGGGATCCGGGGAGCGCCCGGGGCCGGGGAGAGGCGGGAGCGGGCCGGGAGCCCGGGCGCCCATCCCCGTGGCCTCGGGCCGGGCCGGGCCGGGCCGGGCGGGCAGCCGCAGGGAGGGCGCGGCCCGTACCTGGCAGGTACATGTTGAGCAGCAGCGGCTGGGCTGCGGAGCCCCGCGGCATGGCAGCTCTGGGCGCGGCCCGCGGGCTGCATGGCTTATGAGCCCGGCCCGGCCGTTCGCGGGGCTGTTGCTGGGGGGGCGGGACGGGGGGGGCAGTTTCCAGGCAACTGGCGAGGGGCGCGGGCCCGGCTGCGGCAATTTCCTCTGCAGAGCGGGCGGCTAATTGCAGCGCGGCCCCCGCCCCCCCTATCGGCCCATCAGACGGGGCGGGCGGCCGGGCGGGTTTCTATGGAGCCGGGCGCGGGCGCCTCCTGCTTTCCGCCTCCCTGCGCTGGGCAAACAGCCGCCGCGGCCCAGCTGCGAGCCCGGGGCCTGGCGGGGGGGTGGGGCCGGGGTAGGAGCCGGGACCTGGGCTCCCCCGGCCCCCAGCCGCGCTGCCCCGAGCCGGGGAGAGCCCGGAGACCGACCGCCCCCTCCCAGCCCCGGCCGGTCACAGCCAGCTCGGGCCGCCCCCCCGCCGCCGGGCACACCCAGCAAACCGCCCCGCCCCCCGCCGGGCACAGCCAGCTCGGGCCGCCCCACCCCCCTCCGGGCACACCCAGCTCGGGCCGCCGCCCCGCCGCCGGGCACAGCCAGCAAACCGCCCCACCCCCCGCCGGGCACAGCCAGCTCGGGCCGCCCCCCCCACGCCGGGCACAGCCAACAAACCGCCCCATCCCCCGCCGGGCACAGCCAGCTCGGGCCGCCCCACCCCCCTCCGGGCACACCCAGCTCGGGCCGCCGCCCCGCTGCCGGGCACAGCCAGCAAACCGCCCCACCCCCCGCCGGGCACAGCCAGCTCGGCCCGCCCCACCCCCCGCCGGGCACAGCCAGCTCGGGCCGCCTCACCCCCCTCCGGGCACACCCAGCTCGGGCCGCCCCCCCGCCGCCGGGCACACCCAGCAAACCGCCCCGCCCCCCGCCGGGCACAGCCAGCTCGGGCCGCCCCACCCCCCTCCGGGCACACCCAGCTCGGGCCGCCGCCCCGCCGCCGGGCACAGCCAGCAAACCGCCCCGCCCCCCGCCGGGCACAGCCAGCTCGGGCCGCCCCCACCACGCCGGGCACAGCCAACAAACCGCCCCACCCCCCGCCGGACACACCCAGCAAACCGCCCCACCCCCCACCGGGCACACCAGCTCGGGCCGCCCCACTCTCCGCCGGGCACACCCAGCAAACCCCCCCTCCGGGCACAGCCAGCAAACAGCCCCACCCCCTCCGGGCACAGCCAGCAAACCGCCCCACCCCCCCGCCGGGCACACCCAGCTCGGACCGCACAGCCCCCCGCCGGGCACACCCAGCAAACCGCCCCACCCCCTCACTGGGCACACCCAGCTCCAACCTCCCCTTTCACCCCCACCTGGTACACTCATACTCACACCTCTCTGGCACATTTAATCCACGTGACACACCTAGATCTGGCCTCTCACACTCACCCCTCTCTGGCACACTCACCACACCTGGCACACCCAGATCTGACCTCTCACACTGACTCCTCTCTGGCACACTCACCCCCCAGCACACACATTCTGACCTCTCACACTCACCCTCTCTGGCACATTCATCACTGACCTATCACACCCAGCCCACCTGGCACACCCATTTCATAGGAACACTCAGATCTGCCCTATCACACTCATCTCACCTGGTATATTCACCACAGCCCTGTCACACTCAGCTCTGATCTATCACATTCACCTCCTCTCTGGCACACTCACTACTGTGACACATCCAAATCCCTGGCACACTCTGATCAGACCTATCACACTCACCTCACCTGTCATACTCACTTCCCTGGCACACCCATTTCCCTGGAACACTCAGCACTGACCTATCACACCCCGCCTCACATATTCACTACAGCCCTGGCAAACTCACTCTGCCTGGCACACCCACTTCCCTATCACACTCAGCTCTGACCTATCACACTCACCCTACCTGGCATATTCACCACAGCCCTGGTACATTTGCCCTGCCTTGCACGCCCTTTTCCCAGGCACATTCACATCTGACTTGTCATGCTCAACCAGCCTGGCATATGCACTTCCTTGGCACACCCACTTCACCAGCACACTCACCACAGCCCTGCTACCTCACCCTGCCTTGCCCACCCACCTCCCTGTCACATGCAGTTATGACCTGTCACAGTCATCCCTTGCCCTGGTACACTTAACCCCACCCTGTCACAGTCACCAACAATTTGGCACACTCACTTCCCTGCCCCCCTCACCTCACCTGGCACATTCCCCTCCCTGGCACACTTAGCAGGGTCCTGTCACTCTCACCCTGATTGGCACACTCACTCTACCCTGTCATCCTCACTTCCCTGCCACACTCAGCCACACCCACTCATACTCCCCCCTACTGCCACACTCGCCTCCTCTCTAGCACACTCAGCCTGCCCTGTCAAACTTGTCCCCACTGACTGAAGCTCCCTACTATGTCCCCTTGGCCCCCTCCCAACTCCTGTCTCCTTTCCCACTCACCCCTTCCCCTCCCGTTCCAGCCCCAGCATCTCCCTGACTCCCACCCCCCTCCCACTCATGCCTAGTGCCCTGGCCGCCTCAGCCGCTCCAGCCCACAGGTACCCAAGCAAAGCTGATGGGAGCTGGCCTTTGTTGGGACCCCCCAAGCCAGGAAAGGGCTGAGGGGAGGGGTCACCCACCCAGTCTCAGCTCGGCTTTGGGGTGTCTGGCTCTGGAGTGCCCAGGTCTGGGGTGCCTGGGCCTGATGGAGTCGGGGGGGGCATGTGAGAGACTCAGGCTGGATGTGTGTGAGACAAGCAGAGCAGCTCCCAGCGGCTAAGGATGACCCTGGGGCTATAACCTAGGCTGGCAGGTAACACCTCTGCCCTGCACACAGAGCAGGGAGGAGCCGAGCTGGGTTTGAATCGGTGGCGGCAGTTAGAAGCTGGGGGGAGGGAGCTGGAAGGCAGCCAGATGGGCAAGGGGGAAGCTACACCCCAGAGGGGCTCCCCTCGGGCTCCTCTCCCCAGGACGGGTCGGAAGGACTGTCTCTGCCGGCTGCACTGACACCTCTGTGCTGAGCTGGGCTCTGTCTCCTCATCAACTCCCTGTTCTACCCGCTGAGTGAGAGTCACTCCTGCCTGCAGATGGGGAGCAGCCCCTGGGGACCCCTGAACCCGTCACACCAGCTCTGGGGGGCCCGGGCAACAATGAGCCATTGTTGCAATTTCCCCTGGCATTACAGCCAGTGCTGCCCAGAGTGGTCCTCTTGGGGGCGCACAGCCGAGTTCAGGCGCCTCAGGCTGGAACAGGGGCAGCTCATTCTCCCTCTCGCATCCCAGCCCCCTGAGCCAGATCAGCACCAGACCCCGAGAGGCCAATTCCTACCTGCACTAGCCCCAGGGAACCAGGCATTCACTGACTGTGCTCGGTAAGCTGAGGCAGTGGGCAACGGGGGTTTCGTTCCCCTGGTCAGGGTGAACGTAGTTCCTGCTGCCCTATAGAAACACCAGGCAAGTGCCTCAGTTTCCCCAGGCACAGCATCACCAGCTGCATGCTACTGACGGGTTCTGGTCCCTGTGCTGACCAGTCTGTTCTATGCTGGGCCCCTGTCCCCTGATCCCCGGCTGTTCTCCTGGGGAGTGAGAGTCACATCCGCCTGTGGGTGCAGGCAGGGCTGGGACCCCCCAGCCAGGAAACGGTCACAAATGGGCTTCTACACAGCTTGAATTCCAGCTTTTTCTCCAGTGTAGACCCAGCAGGCGGCTGTGCCGGCCCAGAGAGCTCCCAGGGGTGAGATAACTAGAAGTGGAAGGGGACGGGGTAACCCAGCTCCCAATCGCCTCCCCTCCAGCCCCCTGAGCGCAGGGTGCGGAACGTTGTCCCCACGCGGCGCCAGCGGCCCGGCGTGTGCAGGGGGAGGCGGCGGCGGAGTGGACTGTGGCTCCCCGGCCCCTCCGGGCTCCCCCGGCCGGCGGCTTCTCCTCCGCGCCCCAGACTTGCTTCAGCTGCCTGCGTCTTCCTAGCCAGCGCAGGCAACTGAAAACAAGCCCGGCGCGCCAGGGGCTGGCGGGGCGCTCCGAGGCGAGCCGGGCTCCGGGCGCAGCTTCCCCGGGCCGAGCCGCTCCCGCCGCAGCCGGGCGTGTCCCGAGCCGGAAGGGGACAGGCACGGGGCCAGCTGCCCCCGGAGCTGCAGCCTGTGCCGGCCCGGCCGCCCCAAGCCCGAGGCCCGGGCCCCGCACCTGCGATCGCTCAGGCTGCAGACTCCTCCCGGGGCCCGGGTCCTGACCTCCGGCTGTCCCCCCGCAGCCGCCGCTAACGGGGGCGGGGCGGGGCTGCGGTCGGCCCCGCGGCACTGGCCCAGGAGGGCGCTTGGGGAGCGCGGGGGCCCCGGGGGGACAGAGCGAGCGGGGACCGCCCCGTTCCCTCCGGTCCGGCCCGCCCCCCCGGCACACCCCCTAGTGCAGCCCCCCGACCTCCCCCGGTCCGCCCCCAGCCCCCCGGCCTACCCCGGTCCGCCCCCCACCCCCTAGCGCAGCCCCCCGGCCTACCCCGGTCCGCCCCCCAGCCCCTAGCGCAGCCCCCCGGCCTACCCCGGTCCGCCCCCCAGCCCCACCCCCCTCTGGCACACGGCCCAGCCCCCACCCCTCCTGTTCCCTGGCCTTTGGAGTAGCCGGGCCGGGAGGTGGCCGCGCCCGGGGGATCCCGTCGAGCCCGCTGCCCGGGCAGAGGCTGACGTGGCCCTGGCCGCTCAGGTGCTCTACCTGCGGGGGGGTGCGCAGGAATGTGGGTGTGTCCCGCCCCGCCCCGCCCCGCTTCCTCATAGCCGCCGCCGGGGGGAGGGGCCGCTCTCCGCGGGGCGGGGGCAACTTTAGCCCGTGATCGGGAGCGGGACCGGTCCTACCCCCCGCGGCGGGCGGAGGAGCTGGGCCGGGAACCCCGGAGTCCGGCCGGCGGGCCCAGAACCCGGGACCCCCCCACGGGCGCTAGTCACGAGTGGGCAGAGCTGAGCGCCGGGCGGGGCCCGAGCCGGATCCCCGCGCGGATGTGACAGCGCGGCCAGGCCCGGGGGGCGGGGCGGGGTGGGGCCGGGCCGGGAGCGCCCCACGCGCAGTGTCTGGTACCCCGACCCGGGCGAGCGCCCGAAAGCCCCTGGGCGGGTCCCCCGTGTCCCGAGGAGACCCCCGGCGGCTGCCCGCCGCTAACCCCGCCTGGTCACCGGGGAAACTGCCCCACAACTCCCCCAATCGCCCCACAACTCACCCGACTGCCCCACAACTCACCCAACTCGGAACAACTCATTCCAAAGAAACACCCCGAACTTCCCAGTTCACCAACTGCCCCACAACTCCTCTCCATTATTCACCCCACTGCCCCCTGCACTTCACCTCTAACTCCCACCACCCTGAACCACCCCTACGCGTTACACCTGAATGCCCCAGAGCTGACCCCCCACCCGTAACCCCTAACAGCCACCCATCCCCTCACCCTGCCCCTCTCCCACTGCCTCTGGGCGGTTCTCCCTGCTCCAGGGCAGCCTGGCCTGCCCCCTGCCCCCGCCTGGCACTGTCCCTGGCCAGGGCTGACAGTGCCAAGGGAGCGGGACCAGTGTGCTTGGCTCAGGGCCAAACTCTGCCCCACTCGCAGGCTGGCTTGCTGCCCCTCCAGCTCCTGGCTACACGGGGGTCAGGCAGATCCCCTGGCCTTGGAGGCAGCAGCTGCTAAACCCAGAAGGGGCTGTCTGGGCTGGAACTATGGGGCACCAGCCCCCACATCTCATGTGAGTTGGGTTCATCCAGCCCCAGCCTGGTGGGACTCTCCTGTGAGGCAAAGTGGGGCCTCTGCCAGGCTGTGGCAAACAGGAGGGGGCTCAGAAGCCTACAGTCGGACGCCCACCCTGGGGCCTGGCTGCAACAGGGCCTGCTGTGTTGCCAGTCTCCTGGGCTGGGGCCTGGCCAGTGGCTGGAGAACAATGGGGATTGGCTGGTGCATGTGTGGGCCCCAGAGCCTGCCCCCCACCCTCCACTGTGGGAAGAGCTTCTGGTCCCTGACACCCCCTCACCTGCCCGCCCAGCCCTGTTCTCCGGCCCTGCTGCATCCCCAGCCACTATGCAGCCAGGGGCTGGCTTCAGCTGGGACACCCACCTCCCTCCCTCCTCGGCTGCCTCCTCCCCACTGCTCCAGTGCGGCCTGCTTCCTGCTGCAGAGCCCTGTACCCCGACTCGCCCTGACCTCTGCCCCCGGGCCTGGGACAGGACCAGGCTGCGCCACCGGGGGGGTCAGCCACCCCATGGCTTTAGTTGGTACTGGGGCAATGGGCAGGGCAGGGCAGGGCAGGGCAGTCCTTGTGGGGGGGAGGGGCAGGCGGGGGGGACACCGCCCTCTGCTGGCTGCAGGCAGAACTGCTCAGCTACATGTCTGGCTCCGGACCTCTAGACACCGCCAGGAGTCCGCCCCAGCGGCTGTGGCCCTCCCAGCATGGAGCCCACTGTGAGCTGCAGGGCTGAGCTGGCCAGTGGGCCTGTGTGGGGTGAAATGGGCACCAGGGGGCAGGAAAGCAGAAGGGGAACCCTCCCCACACTGACACACCAGTGGAGACCTGAGGCCTGGTGCCCCAGTGCATTGGGGGGGAGGGGGGGTGCCGAGCCAGTGACTCTCCTGGCTGCAGCTGCTATAACACCCCCATCAGCTAGCAGTGCCCTCCTGCCCCCGGCATCACCGTGAGTGTGCATCCATGGACCTGCAGCAGCGTGAGCATGTGCCAAGCCAGCTCTCACCTTCACACTCACAGCTGCAGGGGATAAACGGGCCCTGCCCTGGGTGGGGCACCGGGGCGGGGTCTGGCTGTGCCAGGGACGGGGAGGCTCCGGGGTGACCTCCTTGCAGGGACTTTGGGCTCTGGGCATGCCCCGGGGAAGCCCGACTCAGCCATTGGAGGGGCCCAGGGGCTTAGGACTGGGTGAACTCTCTGCCTGCTCCTCAGCTGTTCATTCCCCAGGCTCCCGCCCTCACCCTGGGCTACTTCCCACTAGCCGCTGTGCCAGGGCCGAGCTGGGGGACCCTGGAGCCAGCCTGCTGGCAGGGCGCTGCAGAGGTGTGGGGGGACCCCTGTGTGATGGGATTCAGGGGTCCCCCTTCACTGCACCCCGTCCGCTGGCAGGAGTGACTGGCAGGGTGCTGCAGAGGTGTGGGGGGACCTCTGTGACAAAGTAGGGTGCAAGAGTTTGATCCCCTGGTTCCAATGCCCTGTAGTAACCCCAGGGGTGATTTCACACCCATAGACAATGGGAGTGCCTGACCTTTGCCCCCAGGCAACACATTTGTTCCCCTGGGAACAGGACAGAGGAGGAGGGAGGAGAACCCAGGAGTCCAGCCTCCCACTGGCTGGTGTGAACTGGAACTGGGCTGGGGGGTGGGGCAGTCTGGTCTGGCTGGAGAGGGAGGAAGGGGGACCAGGGCCTGGCTCGGGGACCCCTCTGGGCCCCTCTCCCCAAGCTGGATGGTACTGACAGGTTCTGGTCCCTGTGCTGACCAGTCTGTTCTATGCTGGGTCCCTGTCGCCTGATCCCCGGCTGTTCCCCTGGGGACTGAGAGTCACATCCGCCTGCGGGGGGGGGGGCAGAGTTGGGGACCCCCCATGCTGGGACCCTGTGATGTAGTGGGAGATAAGTGGCTCACAGAGCGTGGGGGGGCTCCTGCTGAGGGTAACCTGGTGACCAGGTGACACCTCTGGGCTGCAGACAAAGGGGGAGGTGGAGCCTGCGGGGTTTGAATTGGAACTGGGAGTTGGAAGCAGTGAGTCTGGGCTGGGAGAGAGAGAGACCAAGGAGGGGGCAAGGCCCTGGCTCCTGGGACCCCATGGGGCCTCCTCTCCCTAGCATGGATTGGACTGGCTATGTCTGCTGGCTGTATTGACCCCTCTGTACGACACTGTGTCCTGTTGGCTAATAAACCAGCTGTTCTCCTGCCGAGTGAGAGTCACTCCTGTCTGCAGATGGGGTGCAGAGCCTGGGGACCCCTGAACCCCATCACTCTGGTGTCAGTAGTGGGATGTTCTGCATCCCGAGGATGGAGAATCCTGCAGTAAGTGACGTGGGCCCAGGAGGAAGAAGGGGGGCCTGCAAGTCCCAGGTGTGCTGAGGGGCAGTGAGGTGCAGTTCCCCAAGGTGGAGGAGCCTGTGGCTGAACCCGAGCAACTGTGGTCATGGTCCTTGAGTGGGGGTGTCACACCCAAGGAGGGGTTATTCCTGGGAGTCTGTTGGAGTCGGCCCCAGAGGGCAGAGGGACCAAGGGCCCAATCTCCAGGAAAAAATGACCCGCAAGGAGTCTGGCACACTGAAGGGATTCTTCCAGGGATTGTGGGGTGCAGAGGGTATCAGCCTGAAAGCCTGCAACCATGCTCAGCAACTCCACTGTGAAGCAGCAGCACCTGGAAACTGAACTGAAGTTAAAGGAGCTGGACAAGGCAGCGTGGATGTGCAGTGGCAGACCTGAGGGTTAAGGAAACTCCTGCAGAGGTGAGCCCAGATCGGGGCAGGGGACCCTGGACTGCATGGAGCTCTGAACCGAGTGGCCTGCCGCAGCTCAAGGAGGGAAGGAGCGATTCCAACCCATCATCTACTAGTGGCCAAGACAGACCTGCGAAGAGTTTCCCAGGCCTGGGCCGAGGAAGGTGCCTGTGTGTCTGTGCAGGAAAGCAGCTTGTCCACTGGGAATGGCAAGTAACAGAGAGGAAGCCGTGCTAGTCGATACACTATCAAAACAAAAAGCAGTCAAGTAGCACTTTAAAGACTAGCAAAATGGTTTATTAAGTGAGCTTTCGTGGGACAGACCCACTTCTCCAGACCATAGCCAGACTGCTGTTCTGGTCTGGCTATGGTCTGAAGAAGTGGGTCTGTCCCATGAAAGCTCACCTAATAAACTATTTTGCTAGTCTTTAAAGTGCTACTTGACTGCTTTTTGTTTTGGGAATGGCAAGTTGTCTGTGAGAAAAGCTGCCTCACCTTCTGGGCGTGTGTCTGAGACCAGCCATGGGGGCTGGGACAAAGGAGAGAGTGTTTCCCCTTGTCTGTCTGTGTTGAACAGCGGCAGCAGCCTGGGGAGAGAGCAGAGCCTGCATTTGAAACAGGCGACAATGAGGAAACTAGTCCATTGTCTGAGGAGGATTCACCAGCCTGGGGTGGCTGGAGAGGGAACCCAGAAAAAGCATTGCAGGTGTGACTCTGAATCCAGCCATGGGGCCTGGAACGGAGGGAATGGCCCTGGGATGGGCAGTGGCATCCCTGATAAGGACACTGGTCCTTGGAGCAAGAAAGGTGCTTCTGCTCCCAGGAAAGTGAATCCTTTGTCTGAGCCTGTGGGGCTCAAGATGGGGCCAAGATCCCAGAGCTGGATCTGAGGGCAGCTGAAGCCCAGCTGGAAAGTGGGCCTACCTCTGTGTCTCTCAGGGAGGATGGTGCTGTAACTCGGCCCGATCCAGTTAGCACCATCAGGGAATTCCAGAGACCAGACAATTCTGGTACTTATTCTTTGCCTGATGCTGAGGTGTTACTGGGAGGGGTGAGAGGACTCTGTCCTACCAGAGTCATCCTCTAGCCAGGACACAGGAAGAGCAGACTGGAAATGGAATTACGCTGACTGAAGGAAATGAAGCTGGAAGCAGAAGGGAGGGAAGTGACCCTAACCTTCTGTCCGTTGGTACTAGTTGTCTGCGTGGAGGGGGTTTATGTGGGAATCTGCCCGATGGGCCAGAAGTGATCCTGGGTGTAGGTGAAACCCAGGAGCTGGTTGTGGCTCAAGGGAGCAGTGCCCCTGTGGAGGCAGACAGGGGTGAGCTGTTGTTTGGGGGAGCTTTTGAGGAACAGAATTTCCTTGACACTTTTCCTGACCCGTCTGTGGGGACTGCAGAAAATGGGAGTGAGGTGAAGGAGAGTGAACGGGAAAGGTGCTCGTCTGTAAGCGCCAGAGCAGCCCTTTGCCTGGGGAGAAGTTTGTTTCTGTTCCTGATGGCCAGGACCTGCCTGAGTGTGAAACCACTGGCTGTGCTCTGCAAGGGTCCAAAGCAGGCAGGGTAAAGGTTTCTCAGGAATTGGAAGTTGGTACAAGTAAAGTGAAAACTATCAGGGAATGTGAGCAGCCCTGTGAGAACCAAGTAAAACAGCTGCACAGTCAGTCTCTGTAGGATGCAGGAGAGGTTCAGCAATTCCCCATCTCCAGATGCTGAAAACACTTATACTCTCACACTGGTCTCCACTTCTGATTCCATGGGGGAGGCAGAAGCTGGAGGTGGAAGGACAAAGGAGCTGTGGGCCTGGTGGGCCAGTAAGGGAGAAACAGGGATTCCTTCATGTGGATTCTGCGTCTGGGACTCACAAAGCAACTTTCAGAAAGCAACAGAGCAGCAGTTTGGTTTGCAAATTTCCAGACTGGCTGGAAGGGGGAACTCATCCTGAGGATCAACACTGGCCCAGCTCCTGTTAGAAGGGAGGTCACACACAGAGTAAAGCATGTTGAATAGTAACGGAGAGGAAGCCGTGCTAGTCTATACACTATCAAAACAAAAAGCAGTCAAGTAGTTTTTAAAGTGCTACTTGCCTGCTTTCTGTTTGACAGAGAGTAAAGTGCTACTTGCCTGCTTTTTGTTTTGATAGTGTATAGACTAGCACGGCTTCCTCTCTGTTACTACAGAGAGATCAGATTTCCACCCCACGGAGCAAGAGAGAAGATTAGAACTTGGTTTTGCAAAGGAAAGGGCTCAGCCATTTAGCCCCAAAATGCCAGATTCTCAAGGAGGCTACACAAGTGTTGTGGTCTACCAAAGAGCAATGGGTTTGTCTTGTTACTCACACTGACTACTGTAACCAGTGGGTGCTGCTACCAAAAGCGGTAGAATTGTATCATGCACTGAATGTTTGGAAAGAGCCGTGTAACATGATGACATGTGTGTATAAGGATGAATTGTGTGTTGAAGGAGTTTGTAATTCTGAAATGTCACCATTGTTCCCTGCAACTAGTCTTGCAACCTCTCACATGAGGAGGAACATTCCAAACCTATTGTGGGGCATGGAAGGGGAAACTGAGGCACACAGCCATTTTGGTGGTCTGGCTAAATGCCAAGGGTGGAAGCATTTGTACCTTCCCTTACTGGACAGTGACTGAATTCCAAACACATGCTGGAGCAGCTGTATGGGCTGGTGGGCAGATGGGGCAGGGCCCAGACCAGAGAAGAAATGTTTGATCTGCTGGTGCTGCAACAGCTGTATGGGCTCTGCCTGCCCGACTTGAGAACGTGGCTGATGGACCAGAGGGGAAGCAGGGAGACCAGCCAACCCGAGGGAACCAATGGGACTTGCCCGGCTGCATCACATGAAAGGAGCCAATGCCGACCTCCTGAGGTGGAGCCTCCCCCAGCAGGATTATGACATGGAGGTGGTAACATCAAGGGGAGCACCGAGGGTACAGCTGATGCCCAATCACAAGGGGAGGGCCCCGAACTTCCCCAGGTCACTGGCTGAGTGACCCCGCTCAGTTCGGTCTGGAAGGGGGGAGAGATGTGATGGAGTGGGGGATACCTGTGTGTGTGCGCGTGTCTCACAGAGGGTGTGGGGCTCCTGCTGAGGGAAACTGAGGCAACCAGGTGACACCTCTGAGCTGCAGACAAAGGGGGAGGTGGAGCCTGAGGGGTTTGAATTGGAACTGGGAGTTGGAAGCAGTTAGGCTGGGCTGAGGGAGAGAGAGACAAAGGAGGGGGCCAGGCTCCGGCTCCAGGGGCCCCTCGGGGCCTCCTCTCCCCAGCATGGATGGGACTGGCTGTCTCTGCCGGCTGCACTGACTCCTCTGTACGACGCTGTGTCCTGTCGGCTAATGAACCTGCTGTTCTCCTGCCGAGTGAGAGTCACTCCTGCCTGCGGACGGGAGCAGAGCTTGGGGACCCCTGAGCCCCATCACAGCCCCCGCAGCCATAGTGTGTTCAGCGCTCTGAAAGCAGGCGGCCAGGGCAGCCCCCAGCCCCATGCCGTGGGAGCTGTCTCCCGCTCTGCAGGGCAGAGAAAGCGAGTGGCCTGAGGCTGGTTGCAAAGCGCCTTTATTCACCAATGAGGGGGGGCTCTCCGTGGCGCCGGGGGGGGCAGCACTGCCTCGTCTCAGTGCTGGACACGGCGGATGGACTGGAGCTGGCTGCTGTGGGCCTGTGTACTGTACTCCGTGTACTTCTTAAACTCCCCGTTCTGCTTGTCCCGCTCCAGCACGTACTGGTAGCCCCGGTAGCCAGGGTACTGGTATCCCACCCACCTGCAGGGACAAAGCAGCGCCGCGGTCAGGCACACCCCGCCTTTGCCGCCCCGGGCAGGTGAGGGCCAGGGCCAGGGCGTGAGCTCCCCACCCCGGGGGTTGGCTCCTTCCCCTTGGGCTTCAGAAACCTTCACCCTCCTCTGAGCTGCTGGTGGCCTCCCTCGGGCTTTGGGGCCCTCCCCACCAGGGGTTCAGCCCCCCGCCCACTCTCCTCTACTCCCAGGGCAGGTCTCAGCCAGCGCCTCCAGCCCAGCTCACAGGTGGGGATGGTGCACAGAGGCTGGGATGGGGCCTAGGGGCTAGTGCTTAGGGACTGCCATGATGCAGGGAAGGAGTTAGTGCACAGGGGCTAGGATGACACATAGGGGCTGGGGTAGTGCACAGGGCTAGTGCACAGGGACCGGGGTGGTGCACAGGGCCCAATGCACAGGGACCGGGGTGGTGCACAGAGCCCAATGCACAGGGAGTGGGGTGGTGCACAGGGACCGGGGTGGTGCGCAGGGCCCAATGCACAGGGACTGGGGTGGAGTGCAGGGCTCAATGCACAGGGACCGGGGTGGTGCGCAGGGACGGTACCAAGCGTCGGTGCTGGAGCCAGCCAGGCACAGGGACCCCTAAAGGGCCAGTGAGCACGTTGGAAGTTTGGGGTGCTGAGCACCGCCAGCCAGGCCCACCGGGGGGCTCACTCGGGCCGCGGCCAGGGCCGCGGGGGACACCCCAGCAGGTGACCGGAGCAGGGAGCCAGCATTCACTTACGCTCCCGAGTGCACCTTGATAGACGCCACCTCTTTGCTGCCCCAGCCCATGGCCTGCAGCGAGGGGAAGTCGTCGCTCAGCTCGAACGTGCTCCCCTGGAAGTTCTCCGCCTCGTAGAGGGTGACTTTGCTGTCACTGTGGTTCTGTGCGGGGAGGAGGCAGGTCAGGGCGGGGCTCTGGGGGCCCCCGCTTGTCCCCTCTTCTCTGCACCCCCAGCCTCCCCCCGCGGCACAGCCCTGAGCACGGCTCCCGCAGCTTGGGGTAGGGTGCCCTGCTGGGCCTTATTCTGCCTTCACTGCTCCAGCCGGGGGGGGCCCTGGGGCGGAAGGGGAGAATCGATGCCCCAGATGCCCTCAGCAGCCCCCTACGCTTGAACACACCTTGGCTGCCAAGTGCCGCGCCAGCGCCCCATGTGGGACCCAGGGGGACTGGCGCCAAGGGCTGGGCCAGGGAACAGCCCAGAGGGCCAAGCGCTGCGCTGACCCGGCACGAGCCCGTCTCTGCCCAGCGACGGAGACATGGCAGCTCAACAGCCCCATCCCCTTTCCTGCGGGGGGCTGCCGTGCACAGGGGTGCGCCGGGCCCGGGGGCTGGGGCTGGGGCTGGAGCCCACTTCCCCGAAGTGCCAGTCCGGCGCAGTCCCCGCCAGGGGGCTGTGCAACCCTCTCCTAACTCCCCTGCGCCCCACGGCCTGCCCCATCTGTCCCTCTCTAACTCCCCTGAACCCCACGGCCTGCCCCATCTGTCCCTCTCCTAACTCCCCTGCGCCCCACGGCCTGCCCCATCTGTCCCTCTCTAACTCCCCTGAACCCCACGGCCTGCCCCATCTGTCCCTCTCCTAACTCCCCTGCGCCCCACGGCCTGCCCCATCTGTCCCTCTCTAACTCCCCTGCGCCCCACGGCCTGCCCCATCTGTCCCTCTCCTAACTCCCCTGCGCCCCACGGCCTGCCCCATCTGTCCCTCTCCTAACTCTCCTGCGCCCCACGGCCTGCCCCATCTGTCCCTCTCCTAACTCCCCTGCGCCCCACGGCCTGCCCCATCAGTCCCTCTCCTAACTCCCCTGCGCCCCACAGCCTGCCCCATCTGTCCCTCTCCTAACTCTCCTGCGCCCCACGGCCTGCCCCATCTGTCCCTCTCCTAACTCCCCTGCACCCCATGGCCTGCCCCATCAATCTCTCTCTACCCCCTGCGCCCCACAGCCTGCCCCATCTGTCCCTCTCCTAACTCCCCTGCGCCCCACGGCCTGCCCCATCTGTCCCTCTCCTAACTCCCCTGCGCCCCACGGTCTGCCCCATCTGTCCCTCTCCTAACTCCCCTGCGCCCCACGGCCTGCCCCATCAGTCCCTCTCCTAACTCTCCTGCGCCCCACGGCCTGCCCCATCTGTCCCTCTCCTAACTCCCCTGCGCCCCACAGCCTGCCCCATCTGTCCCTCTCCTAACTCCCCTGCGCCCCACAGCCTGCCCCATCAGTCCCTCTCCTAACTCCCCTGTGCCCCACAGCCTGCCCCATCTGTCCCTCTCCTAACTCTCCTGCGCCCCACGGCCTGCCTCATCTGTCCCTCTCCTAACTCCCCTGCACCCCACGGCCTGCCCCATCAATCTCTCTCTACCCCCTGTGCCCCACGGCCTGCCCCATCTGTCCCCCTCTACCCCCTGCGCCCCACAGCCTGCCCCATCTGTCCCCCTCCACCCCCCATGCCCCACAGCCTGCCCCCTTTTCCCCTCCACCCCCCATGCCCCACAGCCTGCCCCCTTTTCCCCTCTCCACTCCCTGCCCTTGGGGAGCTGAAAGGGGAGGCGGGGGCCAGAGCCAGGGCGCGACGCTGGCGCTGGGCCCCAGGGCTGTGCTGCCCAGGTCCCTCTCTCTCCAGAGCTCTCGCTCCCAGACGTAAAACATTCACGAACCCTCTGGAGACGTCAGCCGCGTGCCCCCCCCCCCCGCCCTCCCGCTGGCCAGTGCCAAGCTCCTGAGCCAATCCCTTGTCTTCTACCACGTACCCCAAAAGCCTTTGGTGTGCCCCCTGAGAAGCACTGCTCCAGAGGGTGCCTGGCCTTGCCTCTCCTAGGGGCCGTGCCTGCCTGGGGCTGGGATGGGACCCCCACGCAGCTGTGGGTGCTGCAGACTGTTGGGATCTGAGATCCAGGTTGGGGTTGGCCGCGGCAGGTGTCAGCTGGCGGGCGGACTGGTGGGCACCGAGGGGTTAATCTCGTGGACTGTGCTAGCTGTGGCGCTCCCCCCGGCTGCGCTCTCCCCCGCCGAGCAGCCCTGCCAGCGAGCTGCGATCTTATCTCAGCCCCTTTATTAAAGCCTGAGCATATCTGCCTGGCAGTTATTAAAAGTGGGGCGGGCCGCGGCGCTGGAGCCCGGGGACGTGCCAGGGTTTACAGCCCCAGCGAGGCTGCAGATGGAGCGATAGGGGCACAGCCTGGCGGGGGAAGAGCCGACACCCAGCTGGGACTGGTCGGCACAGAGGCCACAACACCCCCTTCGCGGGGTCGCTGGCCTGGCTGGCAGGCGCTGGCACCCCAGCCCAGGCTGCCCCTTTGCCCTCAGGCACCCCCTGCCCTGGGGAGCCGGCACAGCCCAAACCAGCCCGTCGGCTGTCCTGCCCTCGGCCCCCTGGGGGGGGTGAACCCCGAGTGCAGCCAGCTGCACAAAACCTGTCCAGTCAGTGAGACCCAGCAGAGAAGGGTCTGAACTCAGCACCTTCCCCCTGCCTTGTACAGGCACTGTCCTGGCAACCCTGTCTGTCTGTCTGTAGCTCGTACCCTCCTAGCTATCTGTCTGTCTGCCTGTCTATCCATCCTCATACACCCCGTGTCTATCTACCTATCTGCCCCCATTTATCTGTCTCCCCACCTCTTTATATATCCCCCCACACCTCATACACCATATCTATCTACCTATCTATCCCCATTCACTGTATCTATCTATCTATCTATCTACCCCCTACACCTTATCTATCTATCTATCTATCTCTGCTCATCACCCAGGCACAAACATGAACATGATACAAAATTTCCATGAGACTTTTCCTGGCTTCCTCAGCCCTGGGCCCCCTGCTCTGCTAGGGCCCCTGGCTAGCGTGGCAGGAGCATGGGCCAGTGGGGGAATGGGCGGGCCAGTAAGGGAGGAGCTTGGACCAGTGTGGGAGGGGTTGGGTTGGTGTGGGAGGACCATGGGCTGGTGTGGGAGGGGCTAGGCCAGCATGGGAGGGGTTCGGTTGGCATGGGAGGAGCATGGGCTGGTGTGGGAGGAGCTAGGCCAGCATGGGAGAAGCGTGGGCCAGCGTGGGAGGGGCTGGGTTGGGTTGGGTTGGCGTGGGAGGGATTCGGTTGGGTTGGGTTGGGTTGGCGTGGGAGGATCATGGGCTGGTGTGGGAGGGGCTAGGCAGGCATGGGAGGAGCGTGGGCCGGTGTGGGAGGGATTGGGTTGGGTTGGGTTGGGTTGGCATGGGAGGAGTGTGGGCCGGTGTGGGAGGGGTTGGGTTGGGTTGGGTTGATGTGGGAGGAGCGTGGGCCAGTGTGGGAGGGGCTGGGTTGCATAGGCGTGGGAGGTGTTGGGTTGGGTTAGGTTGGTGTGGGAGGAGTGTGGGCCGGCGTGGGAGGGTTGGGTTGGGTTGGGTTGGCGTGGGAGGAGCGTGGGCCGGCGTGGAAGGGGTTGGGTTGGGTTGGGTTGGCGTGGGAGGAGCGTGGGCTGGCGTGGGAGGGGTTGGGTTGGGTTGGGTTGGCGTGGGAGGGGTTGGGTTGGGTTGGTGTGGGAGGAGTGTGGGCCGGCGTGGGAGGGGTTGGGTTGGCGTGGGAGGGGTTGGGTTGGGTTGGGTTGATGTGGGAGGAGCGTGGGCCAGTGTGGGAGGGGCTGGGTTGCGTAGGCGTGGGAGGTGTTGGGTTGGGTTGGGTTGGCGTGGGAGGAGTGTGGGCCGGCGTGGGAGGGTTGGGTTGGGTTGGGTTGGCGTGGGAGGAGCGTGGGCCGGCGTGGAAGGGGTTGGGTTGGGTTGGGTTGGCGTGGGAGGAGCGTGGGCTGGCGTGGGAGGGGTTGGGTTGGGTTGGGTTGGTGTGGGAGGGGTTGGGTTGGGTTGGTGTGGGAGGAGTGTGGGCCGGCGTGGGAGGGGTTGGGTTGGCGTGGGAGGGGTTGGGTTGGGTTGGTGTGGGAGGAGCGTGGGCCGGCGTGGGAGGGGTTGGGTTGGGTTGGGTTGGTGTGGGAGGAACATGGGCTGGCGTGGGAGGAGCCTGGGCGGCACTGGGGCGATCCCTGGGGCGCGGGACGGCCAGGCTGACTCACGGCACACTTGATGGGCCGGAAGGACAGCAGGTGCTCAGTCCGGTAGCCGCTGTTCCCGCTCCAGGCCTCCCAGCGGGGGTAGTCGCCCTTCTCCAGGATGAACTGCTGCCCCTGGTACTCCGGGTACTCGAAGCCCACCCAGCTGAGAGAGAGGTGACGTGTCAGTCCGCCACGTCTGCTCTGCGCCCAGCCACGCCTGCGGGAGCTGCCCAGGCTCGCAGGGCTGGCAGAGACCCTGCCGGGGACGGGGCTCAGGTTCTGCGCGGTGCCGTTGCTGCTGGCTGCTCCCTGCCCCCAGGGGACCCAGTCCAGGCTGCCCCCAGCTGGGCCAATCAGCCACTCCGCCCCCCATGTGGCCTGTCTCAACCCAGCGCAGCCTGGGCCTCCCCCTCTTCTCTCCCCCTCACAGTGGGGAAACTGAGTCACAGAGCAGGCAAGTGCCTTGCCTGAGGTCACCCAGCAAGTCCGTGGCTGGGCTGGGGAGCGGACCCAGGCGTCCTGCCTCCCCAGCCTGCGCTCTGATCCTGGGCCGCTCACCCTGCCCTGTCCCTGGCAGCTCAGTGACAGCGGGGAGGCCGCAGAGGGGCGCGCCAGGCCAGAAAGCTGCTGGCACGTGGGGTCCCCGGGCAGGCCTGCAGCCAGGGCACTTACGGGCCATTCTCCACCTTGACGGAGCGGATCTTGCGGAAGCCGCGCTCCAGGAGGCTGGGGCACTCCAGCAGGAACTCGCTGCGTTTGCCCTGGAAATTCTCCTCCTCCCACACCGTGAGCTTGAACTGGCCCAGGGTCTCCATGGGCGGCTGGTCGGTCGCAGGGAGCTCTCCCGCTGCAGAGCCAGAGCCCACCTCAGCCACACCAGATCCCCCGGCCTCGCTCAGCCGCCCGCAGATCAAGGGTCCTGCAGCTCAGCCCGCCCGGGGACTGCCAGCCTGAGAGGGACTCGCGGCGCAAAGGGTTGGGATGGAGGAGCTGTAGGGGGAACCCAGGGCTGGCCTGGCAGGGGCTGTGGGTCAGGGGCGAGGGGCACCGGCAGGGCTAGGGTCAGGGCTGGGCCAGCAGGGGCTGTGGGATGGGAAGTGGGGCTGGGGGAAGGGCTGGGCCGGCAAGGGCTGCGGGTCGGCAGTGAGGGGCACTGGGGGGCTGGGGGCAGGGCTGGGCCGGCAGGGGCTGCGGGTCGGCAGTGAGGGGCACTGGGGGGTGGGGCTGGGGGCAGGGCTGAGCCGGCAGGGGCTGCGGGTCGGCAGTGAGGGGCACTGGGGGGCTGGGGGCAGGGCTGGGCCGGCAGGGGCTGCGGGTCGGCAGTGAGGGGCACTGGGGGGGGGCTGGGGGCAGGGCTGGGCCGGCAGGGGCTGCGGGTCGGCAGTGAGGGGCACTGGGGGGGGGCTGGGGGCAGGGCTGGGCCGGCAGGGGCTGCGGGTCGGCAGTGAGGGGCACTGGGGGGGGGCTGGGGGCAGGGCTGGGCCGGCAGGGGCTGCGGGTCGGCAGTGAGGGGCACTGGGGGGGGGCTGGGGGCAGGGCTGGGCCGGCAGGGGCTGCGGGTCGGCAGTGAGGGGCACTGGGGGGCTGGGGGCAGGGCTGGGCCGGCAGGGGCTGCGGGTCGGCAGTGAGGGGCACTGGGGGGGGCTGGGGGCAGGGCTGGGCCGGCAGGGGCTGCGGGTCGGCAGTGAGGGGCACTGGGGGGGGCTGGGGGCAGGGCTGGGCCGGCAGGGGCTGCGGGTCGGCAGTGAGGGGCACTGGGGGGGGCTGGGGGCAGGGCTGGGCCGGCAGGGGCTGCGGGTCGGCAGTGAGGGGCACTGGGGGGGGCTGGGGGCAGGGCTGGGCTGGCAGGGGCTGCGGGTCGGCAGTGAGGGGCACTGGGGGGGGGCTGGGGGCAGGGCTGGGCCGGCAGGGGCTGCGGGTCGGCAGTGAGGGGCACTGGGGGGCTGGGGGCAGGGCTGGGCCGGCAGGGGCTGCGGGTCGGCAGTGAGGGGCACTGGGGGGCTGGGGGCAGGGCTGGGCCGGCAGGGGCTGCGGGTCGGCAGTGAGGGGCACCGGCAGAGCTGCTCTGGAAACAGGCTGCATTATGCCCTCCTGTTCCCCCCTCAGTTCTGCTCAGGGTTCCCAGCCACCTCCTCAGGCCACTGGGCCAGGGCGGCGGGTCCCTCCCAGCCAGGGGAGGGTCAGAACGTGGGGTGGGGGGAGCCTCTGGCAGCAAAGGTGACCAGCAGCTGCAACCTGCCCCACCCCACCCCCCACCCCCCTGGCAGCCTGGCCCAGCCCCAGGGCCCATGGTACCATGGAAGTGGATGGCTGTAGGCGCACAATGGCCTCCCCCACTCTGGCAGGGGACGCTGCAGCCCCAGCCCCGGGGATCAGCCCCACAGACTCCTCTCCTGTCCCAGCACCAAAGCAGGATGATCCCTTCTGCGGGACAGAGCCCAGCAAAGGGGCACCCACTCCCCACCCAGCACAGGGCTCAGCAAACGAGTCCCCCGAAGGGCTGAGCTTCCGCCCCACACATCTGGGGGCCTCCACGGAAAGCTGCCCCCCACCCCCGACCCAAGGGGCTCCTCTTTCTCACATCTACCCTGGCCTGTGCCCTGCGGCTCTCCACACACGGCTGCAGCCCAGCTGCCCTTTGCTCCAGGGCCAGGGCCCTTCCGGCCGGACCCGGCTGCACCCAGGTGCTGGTCCCAGCAGAGTTCAGAGGGGTCTGTGCCTGGGGAGTGGGTCTTGGCTGCTGCCGCCCTGGGCCCCTCACTCCTGACTTGCAGCCCAGCGCTGGACCCCCCCAACCCCCACAGCTCCTCCATCTCTGCCCTCTGAACTGCGAATCCCTCTCGGCAGCCGGCAAAGCCTGGGGCAGGCTGAGCTGTACGACCCTTGGGACCCAGCGTCTTTCCCAGGTGCTGGGTGCAGGCTGCCCCCTCCAGGGGCACCCCATGGGCAGGCTCCCAGCCCCCCCCCGGTGTAACACCACTGGACCACCCACACTCCAGTGGGGGGACTTCAGGGTGTGGCAAGCAGGGCACATGGCAGCTGTGCCCTCGTGGCAGCTCTCTGCCCCTCCCGCTCCCCTAAGCCCATGCCGGGGGCAGCCCTGGACAGGGACAAGGCCCCCGAAGCAGCTCCCACCACCAAAATACCAGTGCGCCGGCCGCTCTGTGCACGCTGCCCCCGAGCACTGCACGGCATCGTGGGGGCAGCAGCGGCACCCAGGGGCTCATAGCTTGGCACTTACTTGCTCTGCAGGGCACAAAGGTGAGAGGGGCGCTGCAGGGCTGGGGGCTTCCCAGGCACTTTTATAGCCGGGTGCGCACAATGGCAGGGCTGAGTCAGCAGGCGGGGGCCCCAGGGGCAGGCGCTGCTGTCCCTTCCACTCAGCCGCTGGGGTGAGATCAGCGCCGGCCACACAATGGAAAGTGCTGGGCCATCGCTCGGCGGCTCAGGGGCACAATGGGGAAAGTGCCTGACATGCCAGTTCCTTTCTCTGGCGGTGGAACGCGCCTCGGCTGGCCAGCGCGGGCCTCGTGGGACGCCAGCCGGGGGGTGGGGAAACAGGCCACTGGGGAGCTCCCAGCTGTGCTGCGCTGGGAAGTGCCTTGGGTGGGGCAGGCAGGGCTGGGCTAGATGCTTTGCTTTCTTGGTCGCTGAGGCCAAGCCATGCCGGGCTCCTTGGCCGGGGCTCAGCCCCCCACCCCAGCTGGCCCTCTCACCAGCCTGCCGGCCATGCTGAGCTGGTCAATGTTTAGTGTACTGGGACGGCCCAGCAGCCGGACTGGCTCATCTTGGTGCCTTGCCCCAGCAGCCAGCAGTATCTCTGGCCAGCCGGGCGCCCCTCCTGAGCTCGTCTGCAGGCATCAGGGCTTGCTCCAGTCACCACCCCCCCACACACACCACACACTTTCTCCCTCCTGGCAGGACCAGGCCTCCAGGTGGTGCACAGATGTGGCTGGTTCCCATTCTTGCAGCCCCCCACCTGGGTAGGCTGCCCCCCGACAAGGCACTGGGCTTTGGGGCAGGGCTGAGGCCAGCCTGTGTGGGGAGAGACCTGTGCGGAAGGGACGTGTGAGGGACTTTCCCCCGAGTCGGCTGCATGTGTTTCCTACTGTCCTGTAGCAACACCAGTGGGTGCCTCAGTTTCCCCAGTCACACCATCAGAGCACAGCGGGGAGGGGAGTTTGGGTGTGATGACGTCTCACCCGTAGCCAATGGCCATCCCTGCTCTTCATAACCCAGGCAACCAGGTGACCCCTTTCTTCCCTGGGAAACAGGACAGAGGCAGAGGAGGGGCCTGGCTGGTTTGAACTGGAACTGGGCTGGGGGGTGGGGTAGTCTGGTCTGGCTGGAGAGGGAGGAAGAGGGCCAGGGCCTGGCTTGGGGACCCCTCTGGGCCCCTCTCCCCAAGCTGGATGGTACTGACGGCTTCTGGTCCCGGTGCTGACCCGTCTGTTCTACGCTGGGTCCCTGTCGCCTGGTCCCCGGCTGTTCCCCTGGGGAGTGAGAGTCACGCCCGCTTGCAGGTCGGGGCAGGGCTAGGAACCACCCCCCCACTGGGACAGGACCATTTTGGTTAAATGTGGAACCCCCTGGGAGCAGCTTTCCCTTTAATTCTCATTCTGGGTCCTGGTCCCAGCCCCAGATTGGCCTTGGCACACTCACACCCTGGCTAAGGAGGGGGGCAAAAGGAGCCCTGGGTGTGGGGGTGGGCAGTGCACTCCTGTCTGGAAATGGCCCTTGGAAATGTCTGGGACCCCCTGGGCTTCTGGGGAAGAGGGGCAGCCCCCAATGAGCTGCCATGGCCTTGCTGGTGGGGGGAAGGCATGGCTGGATTTTCTATTGCCAGATCTCGCAGGTGGGGACACAAGCCAGGGGGAGGTGGCTACCAGGACTCCTGGGTTCCCTCTCTGGCTCTGGAAGCCGGGCAGGGAAAGGCGTCCCCTCTCCAATAATGCTGCCTGAGCCCCCCACGTGTTAAGCTCCCACCTTTCCTTGACGACGTGTCCGTTGCCCCTGAGCCATGAAATGCGGAGCTGCAGCCAGACCCTCCAAGGCACACAAGCCCGTCCACCCCTCTGAAACCGGGCAGCTCCCTTGCTCTGCCCCACTTGCACCAATGGGCTCCTAGGGGTCCCCTGCACGGAGAACGGGAAGATAAGAAGGGACCCTACAAGCCGCAGGGAGCGAGAGGGTGGTGGGTGCTAAAGGCAGGGGTGAAAGGTCTTCCAGGCACCGTCCCATCACACCCCCACACCCGGGGGGGCGGGTCTCAGGGCAGGGGTGGGGCGGCCACGGCTTGGCATGACCTGCGACACATGTAAGGGCAGAGGATGGGGGTGGGGGCTCAGTCAGGGAAGGTGATGGAAAGGGGCATTCAGTGGGCGGGGGGCTGGGGCCATGTGGGGGAGTCGAGCTCGGGGTGGGGGTCGGGGGATAGAGCAGGAGGACCCCAAGGACCCTGCGCCGGAGTGACCTGTGGCTGCGGAAAGGCCCTGGGTCTGTCTGTCTGCACCCTGGCCAGGCATTCCCGCAGAGACCAGCCCTGCCCCGGCTGCAGGAACTGCCCCCGGGGGACACCCCCTTGCTGTCCCTTCTGGCTGGCAGGGGAATGGACGGGCCCAGAGCAACTGGGCGGGGGTTCCGAGGTGCGGGGGGCGGGGAGAATTTTGAACCAATTTTTCATTGTCATTGAACAAGTGGCCTGGGGCTGACAAAAGAGCCAGGTGCGGTTCTGGCCTGAGCCACAGGCGGCCTGTCCTGGTCCAGTGGTTAGAGCCGGGGCGGGGTACTCGGACTCCCGGGTTCCCTGCCGGCCCCGGGAAGGGAAGTAGGATCTAGTGGTTAGGTGCGGGGCGGTGTGGGTATCAGCCCCTGTAGGTCCCTCCCTGGCTCTGGGAGGGGAGCAGAGTCTAGTGGCTGGGGGGGCGGGAGCCAGGACTCCTGGGTTCGGTGCCCTGCTCTGCCGTGGACTCGCTGTGAGACGTCAGACACGTCCCGTTCCCCACCTGTGCCTCAGTTTCCTGCGGGCTCGGTCGGCGGGCTCGGGCCCCGCCCCTCCCGCCGTGAGCCCCGCTCGGCTGCCCCGGAACGATCCCGCCAGCCCGCAGCAGAGGGCGCCGGAGGGCCGGGAGAGGGACCGGGCGGCCCGTGGGGTGGGGCCGGGACCCCCCGCGGGCGGCGCAGGCTGCAGCCCCCGCCCGGCTCGGGGGCACCAGGGCCGGAACAGGGGGCCCCGCTGGCACAGCACGGGCTGGAGCCTGGCACCCGCCGCGCCCCAGGCTCTGAGGGGGGGGGTGGGGCGCACCAGCCTGCCGGTCGGGCCCCCAGCCTCCCCCCGCGCCCCACACAGCCGTGCTGCCCGCCTCTCCCCGGCCCCACACACCCCCCCGGCCCCACACAGCCGTGCTGCCCGCCTCCCCCCGGCCCCACACAGCCGTGCAGTCCCCCCCATCCTCCCCCCCAGCCCCAACCCCGCCCCTCCCTGGCCCCACACTCCCCCCCAGCCCCACACAGCCGTGCAGTCCCCCCCAGCCTCTTCCCTCCCCCCCGGCCCCACACAGCTGTGCAGTCCACCCCAGCCTCGCCTCTCCCCTCACCCCCAGCGCCAGCCCCGCCCCTCCCTAGCCCCACACCCCCCCCCCAGCCCCACACAGCCCTGCAGTCCCCCCCAGCCTCTCACCTCCCTCTGGCCCCACACAGCCGTGCTGCCCCCCCCCCCGAGCCCCAGCCTCGCCCCTCCTGGCCCCACAGCGGCCAGTGCCAGGCGGCGCCGGGCACCAGATGTGCTGGGCAGGGGCTCATCTGCGGATGCCCCTGCTGCCAGCAGGTTAGCGTGCAGCCAGGGCGGCCCAGGCAGGGGGCGTGGCAGGTGGTCCCTCTCCAGGCCTGGGTGGGGTCTGAAGGCAAGGCCCAGGCTGTGGGGATGGCAGGTGTCTCCCCACTCATCCCTCTGGGCAATGCCCCCAGCACCTCGTCCTCCTGCCGCCCTCCTGGCCCCTGCCTGCCACAGGGGCGCTGGGCTGGCCTAGCTGCCTGCAGAGGACAGGAGGCTGGGCACAGGGCTGGTGATACAGGGAGGCTAGTGTCTGGGCCAGGGAGGCTAGTGTCTGGGCCAGTGAGCAGCAAGGGAAGGGATGGGGGTAGTCACGGTTCATGGGCCGGCCAGGGCCAGGCCCAAGGTAGCCCCTTTGCTCCAGACTTGGGCCCTAGCAGGGCAGGGCTGGGCACAGGCAATGCCTAGGCTGGGGGAGGGCCAAGGGAATGGGGGAGGGGATTGGTGGGTGGCCAAGCTGCCCCCATTACCCTGTGGGACTCCCTACAGCAGGGTGGGTGGGGTAGTGATGTGGCAGGAGGGCACCAGCTGTGCACGCTGGTGGCTGCTCTGCAGGGCTTGGCCCAGTAACCTGGCACAGAAGGCTCCCTCTGGAGCGGAGATCCAGGCAGGCTCCCCATTCTAGCCCCATCCCACCCAGAGTTGGGGCAGTGCAGGGGGGAAGCTGGGTGGAGCCCCCTGCCCCCAGCAGCAGACACTGGGCTGTGCTGGGGTGGGAAGTGGAGCTTTGCCTGGCAGTGCCACAAGGGCACACGCTGAGACGGTTCAGTGGCTGGCCAGGAGGTAGGAGAGGCCCTTGGCTCTTCCAGAGCAGCGGGAGGTGGGGTTCTGGTGGGGTTCTGGAGTAGGTGGGCTGAACTGATGCAGCAGGAAGTGGGTTCTAGACTAGATGGGCTGAACCAAAGCTTCAGATGGTTGGTTCTATATTTAGCTGGGCTGAACCAGGGTCTCGAGTGGGGTTCCAGACTAGCTGTACTCAACCATTACAGCAGGCCAGGGTGGCCAATGCTACATGCCAGGGCCCATCTCCCTAGGGAGCTGGCCTGGTCCCAGTGGGCCTGTCTCTGCATTTGCCCCAGCCCCATAGATTGGGACAGATTCAGAGGGCAGTTCCATGCCTTTCCCCGCATGGGGGGTTGCTCTGCTCTGCTCTGCTCGGCCCAGCCCAGCCCCAATTGAGGCAGGAAGTTCGGGGCCCATTTGGGGAGCTGCCCCCCCAGCAGATGGAGCTGAGGTCGGGCCCTGTTTATCTTGCTCCCAGTTGCCTGGTGCTGTGTTTGCTCTGGAGCCTGTTTCCTGCAGACACAGGTGGCTTTTATTTGCAGGGTCTGGCTGATTAGATCTGGGCTGGTGCAGCCCCAGCCCCGCTTCCTGGGCAGCCTCATTTCCTGCAGGGAAGGGATGCAAATTCACCCCTGGCTGAGCTAGGCCCTCACCCTGCAGGGCTTCCCTCGCACCCACAACTGCCCTACCTCCTGCCTCAGGTCCCTTCGGCCCACCCCCCCCAGGTCCCAGCCTGCCCTTAACCCCCTCCACAGCAGCCAAGCCACCCTGCACCTCTCCTCCCAGGAGCGCCTGAGCTCAGCCATGCACACGCTTCCCCCCACACGTGATCCATGCTGGCGTGTGCACCCAGCGAGACAGCCTGGCACACGCTGGCCCCACCGCAGCCCCAGCCATGCAGCCCCTAATGTCCGAGCCAGGCACACGTGCTGGCTGGCCTGGACACATGTGTGCACCTGTGTTCCCCCTCCCCCCCAGCCCCTACTGCCGCTGACAGCAGCTCTGTGACGGCAAACAGGCTGGCAGATGTTCCTGGATTAGCTCCCCCGCCCCTGCAGATGGGGAGTGCCTCTAACGTGCCATGCCCTGGCTGCTGCACCCCTTGGCTCCCCCAGCCTGCTGCTCTGGGCCCGGAGCCTGGGGGACGCAGGAAGGTGAGGTTGGTGGGCAGGTACTGGTAGAGCTACCCCCCCAAGACTAGCTGTGGAAGCTTGGCACTCAGTCCTCACCAGTGTGCCTTGTGAGCTGGGCACAGGGGAGACTCCAGTGCCACCCAGGCGATTAGCCGAGCGCCCCCTGGCAGCATATTTCCATTGGTGGTGCCCATCTGCGCGTGCCTCGGAGCACGTAGAAAAATTATTCTGCACTTGGGTTTAAAAGATCAGAGGGAATGTTGGGCCTGACCTGCACTTCTCTGTGGCTCAGGACTGGTCTCCCCCCAGCTCTGCCAGTGCCCTTCCAACCCACAGCCCCTGCCAGCCCAGCCAGTGCCCCTCAGTCCCATCTCACAGCCCCTGCCAGCCCAGCCCTGGGCTCCCTCTGACACACTGCCCTGCTGGTGTCTCCCTCTGGACATGTAGCCACTACCCCAGAGGCAGCGTGGTACTGCTGGGTGGGTGTCTGTGTGCCAGGGCCAGGCCTGCCAGGCGGGGGCGGGGGGTGGCCGCTCTGGGTGGAGCTGTGCTGAGCACCGAGTCTGCTTGTTGGAAGTAGCAGGTGGGACGGGGCCTTGGCCCCAGTGCACTGTCAGACCCCCCCGTGCACATCCACGCCCCTAGGGCCCCACACGCGTGAGCCCTGGGCACGCTCGGCTGGGCCAGCAGGGCACACCTGCCTGCTGTGGCACACGCGGGTGTGCCCAGGTCTGCCGGGATGTGTGCCACTGCTGGTGATCACACAGGGCCCCCCCTCAGGGGCTACTGGGGGCAGAGCCTGACCCCTCCCCGACCTGCGATGGAGAAGCACAGTCGCCTCGGCTGCTGTTCCCATGGGGATTAATCCCACGTGAAGGTCACCAGAGCCCCACCAGCTGCCGCGCCCGGCTGGTGGATTACTGCCTAGGTGTGCGCAGGGCCTGACGCCAGCGCCCGCTGCCTGGGAGCACGGCTCAGGCTCACCTGGGGGGTCTGGCGCCACGTGCTGTGGGGATACCTCCAGCCAGAGTCAGAGCTGCTCTAATGCACCTCCAGATCCATCCCCAAGGGAGGCCACGTGCCCCTGCCCAGCACACGTGCCAGGAGCTGCAAGCACAGGGAGACGGGGACGTGAGGTTCATATTATGGGGTGCCCGGCACCCCCCAGGCATAGCCCCCAGTCAGGACGGGTCTAGTGGCTCCCTTACCAGCCAGTCGGGTGGGTGCCAAGGCAGCTGGCCCACCCCGGGACAGCGACATCTCCCTAGCGAGACAGGTGGTCCCTGTGGGGAGGGGGGGGAAGCCCCCAAAGCGCGGGGGCCCCAGCAGGCCGGGATGCAGGCTGCCCCGCCCCCGCCCAGCACAGGCCGGATCCCTGTTGGCGGGGCGTGCACCAGGATGTGGCTGCCGGGCTCCTGCCTGCTCTGCTCGCGTTGCCCTGAGCAAACAGCCGCTCGCCGAGGTGATGAACAGCAGGTGTGGCCGGGGCGGGGGGAGACCCAGCAGCCCTCGCCATCACCAGGCCTGGTTCTCAGCGGGCACAGGGTGGCTCTGGCGCAGGCTGGGGACCTGTCCCAACCCTCCCAGCCATGCAGCAGCCTGGCTGGGGAGGGGGTGGCAGACAGGGCCTTTCTGTAGCTCCCCCCACAGCCAGCGCTGCCCCTCGGCCAGGCATGGGTGGGGGTGAGGCGCTGGGTGTAGCAGTAGAGCATTGCCTCTGCCATTCAGCGGGGCAGGGGGACCCCTGGCTCTGGTTCTGGGCTCAGGGTGGAAATGCCCAGTGGTTAGAGCAGTGGGTTGGGGCTCTGGGGCCTCCTGCCTCCAATGGCCATGACCATTGCTTGTCTTATCCCCAGCTGGCCCCCGGGCTCCTGGCCTCGGCTGTGCAGCGCCCTGCGTGGCAGGGTCCCAGGCCACACCTGCATCCTGGACTGCACGAATAGCCACACACCACTACGCGATGAGGCAGAGATCTGCACACCTGGCAGTCCTCTCAGGCAGGGCCACGGCTCAGGGGGCTACGGGCCAGGAGCTGGGGGGGGTTTGTACTGGGGTTGACAGGGCTGCAGGCCAGGCGTGAGGGGTGCTGGCAGGGATTTGGGGAGGGGTCCAGGCTGTGCCCCGGGAGATCATCAGGAGATTTAGCCTCCGGAAGCAGCCAGGCCACCCCTTCCCCAGCATGACCGATCGGCACAGGGAGCCAGCCCCAACGGCGGAGCCGTCGGACGGGAGCGCAGCAGCGAGAACAGACCCTGCTGCTCCCGGCACCTGCCTTTGACAGCTGGGCCTGGCCCTGCCCACAGCCTGGCTGCCTCGCCTCTCCCCAGCCCAGCCCAGCACCTGTCCCCACAGCCCTGGTCTGCCCAGGACAGCCCAGCCCCCCAGTCACACAGGGAGCAGACACCCCCTGGCTCCCAGGGACCAACGCAGGCTTCAAGCCAGGGCTGGGCATGGCCAGACACTGAGAAACAGGGGCTGGGCCCTCGTCTGTCTGCCTGGCCCAGCCTGGGCCACCCAGTGAGGGCGCCTTGACCTGCTTCCCCAGGAGCCATGTGGGGCTGAGCCAGGGCTCGCCTCACACTCACTTCCCTGGGGGCCCAGGAAGCCCAGCCCCTGGCTGGCCGCACTGGGCTGGGCCACTCAGGAAGCCCCCACAGCTGCCTCCCCTGCCCAGGGTGCAGGATCCCGGCTGGATTCACCCTGGGACAGCTGCTCCCCTGTGGGGCCCAGCCTGGACCCCTCACCAACCTCCAGCCTCCTGCGCCTGCTCATACACACCTCTCCCCAGTGGCAAATGGCCAAGGGGTCTCTAGGCTGGCGGATGTAGGGAGCACACAAGGGGGCTCTCCCCACTGTCCGGGCTCACCCACCGGTATGCTGGGCGTGCTGTGCTGCAGTGAGCAGGGTGGGTCAGTAGGGGGCGCTCTCCCCGGGCAGGCAGGGCTGGCACTGGGGGCTGTGCTGCAGGGAGCAGGGTGGGTCAGTAGGGGGCGCTCTCCCCGGGCAGGCAGGGCTGGCTCTGGGGGGCTGTGCTGCAGGGAGCAGGGTGGGTCAGTAGGGGGCGCTCTCCCCGGGCAGGCAGGGCTGGCACTGGGGGCTGTGCTGCAGGGAGCAGGGTGGGTCAGTAGGGGGCGCTCTCCCCAGGCAGGCAGGGCTGGCACTGGGGGCTGTGCTGCAGGGAGCAGGGTGGGTCAGTAGGGGGCACTCTCCCCGGGCAGGCAGGGCTGGCACTGGGGGCTGTGCTGCAGTGAGCAGGGTGGGTCCGTAGGGGGCGCTCTCCCCAGGCAGGCAGGGAGGGCACTGGGGGGCTGTGCTGCAGGGAGCAGGGTGGGTCAGTAGGGGGCGCTCTCCCCGGGCAGGCAGGGCTGGCTCTGGGGGGCTGTGCTGCAGGGAGCAGGGTGGGTCAGTAGGGGGCGCTCTCCCCGGGCAGGCAGGGCTGGCACTGGGGGCTGTGCTGCAGGGAGCAGGGTGGGTCAGTAGGGGGCGCTCTCCCCAGGCAGGCAGGGCTGGCACTGGGGGCTGTGCTGCAGGGAGCAGGGTGGGTCAGTAGGGGGCGCTCTCCCCGGGCAGGCAGGGCTGGCACTGGGGGCTGTGCTGCAGTGAGCAGGGTGGGTCCGTAGGGGGCGCTCTCCCCAGGCAGGCAGGGAGGGCACTGGGGGGCTGTGCTGCAGGGAGCAGGGTGGGTCAGTAGGGGGCGCTCTCCCCAGGCAGGCAGGGCTGGCACTGGGGGTGCTGTGCTGCAGGGAGCAGGGTGGGTCAGTAGGGGGCGCTCTCCCCGGGCAGGCAGGGCTGACACTGGGGGGGGGGTGCTGCAGTGAGCAGGGTGGGTCCGTAGGGGGCGCTCTCCCCAGGCAGGCAGGGCTGACACTGTGGGGGCTGTGCTGCAGGGAGCAGGGTGGGTCAGTAGGGGGTGCTCTCCCCGGGCAGGCAGGGCTGACACTGGGGGGGGGGTGCTGCAGTGAGCAGGGTGGGTCCGTAGGGGGCGCTCTCCCCGGGCAGGCAGGGCTGGCACTGGGGGGCTGTGCTGCAGGGAGCAGGGTGGGTCCGTAGGGGGCGCTCTCCCCAGGCAGGCAGGGAGGGCACTGGGGGGCTGTGCTGCAGGGAGCAGGGTGGGTCAGTAGGGGGCGCTCTCCCCGGGCAGGCAGGGCTGACACTGGGGGGGGGGTGCTGCAATGAGCAGGGTGGGTCCGTAGGGGGCGTTCTCCCCGGGCAGGCAGGGCTGGCACTGGGGGGCTGTGCTGCAGGGAGCAGGGTGGGTCAGTAGGGGGCGCTCTCCCCAGGCAGACAGGGAGGGCACTGGGGGGGCTGTGCTGCAGGGAGCAGGGTGGGTCAGTAGGGGGTGCTCTCCCTGGGCAGGCAGGGCTGGCACTGGGGGCTGTGGTGCAGGGAGCAGGGTGGGTCCATAGGGGGCGCTCTCCCCAGGCAGGCAGGGCTGGCACTGGGGGCTGTGTTGCAGGGTGGGTCCATAGGGGGCGCTCTCCCCAGGCAGGCAGGGCTGGCACTGGGGGCTGTGTTGCAGGGTGGGTCAGTAGGGGGGCGTGGTATCCCCACTGCCAGTGATGAGGTCCGTGCCATGCTGGGGGCACCGTTCTGCTGTGGGTGCTGCTGTTCAGCTGGGAGGCAGAGCTGGGCCCCAGCCCTTTGCTCATGGCAAGACAGGGGCACTTCCTCCAGGAGTCAGCCGGCGTCCAGGCCAAAACACAATGTGGGTGACCCATTTTGCCGCCCTGCAGCCCCTACTGGCTCCGAGCTGCCTCCGCTCTGCCTGACTGAGGCTGCTGCATGTGGGCTACGTTCCACCCCAGAGGTGGCTGGCTACATTGCGGTGATGGGCAACTGGTCCATGTGGGTGTATTTAGCTTGGGACAGGCAGCAAGAGGTTCCCCTGGCTCCCCTTGTCCTTCCCCAGGGCAGCTCTGCCCACCCTTCTTCTGCCACTGGCTGGGGCCTCCTGCTCCCTGAGGCCGAGGCCCTGTCTCTCTGTGGCCCTGGAGGTCACGTGACTGATCTCCCCATTGTTCCCTGGGTGCAGCCCCAGAACCAGGGCCCCAGCTCCTGCAGCCTCTGGCTCCTCCCACATGGACAGACCCGCTGTGGATCCTGCTCCTCCGAGGAGCCGGGGAGGGGCACAGTCACAGACTGGCCAAGGGAGGCTGGTGGGAAGAGGCCCTGGTGCCCCTCCTGTCTGGTGTGTGCCAACTTTCCTGCAGCTCCCTGGCTGGCCCTGCATCCGGCTGCTCTCAGCAGGGCCCAGGCTGGCATCCCACCAGCTGGAGGTGTGACACTGGCAGTGCACTGAGGGGTAGTGCCAGTCCCTGGAGCAGAGCGACCTCCCAGGCGGGGAGGACCCATTCATCACATGCCGCAGAGCTGTGGGGTGGAGCCCTGGGCTGCGGAGCTGAGCCGGCAGCCATCTGCAGGGAGCGCCTCTGCCCAGCCCTCCCCCTGCCCTGTCCGTCCGCAGCATCACCCAGGTACCAGAGCCTGGGGGTGCCTGTGAGCAGCCAACATTGCCTGCACTCCAGGCCCTGCCCAGTGCAACCTGGCTGTCTGCCCACATCCTGCTCCCCTCCATGGCAACACACACAGCAGCGGCTCTGGGTGTGATGGTCTACACAATCACACAAATGCGCATCACACGTGCATGCTCAGTCCCATGCACACACAATCACATGCGCACACTCAGTGCCATGGTGCACAAGCTCACAATTCCATGCACACACACTTACATGATCCCCCACACACATGCTCACAATCTCATGTACACACAATCACATGCACACACACTCACGTGCACAATCGCTCACTCACATACACACACACACACACTCACACAATATCACATGGCCACACACCCCCAGTTTCTCATAGACGCAGTGCTGAGGGCGGCAGAAAGACTGTGACGGTGCTGTAGCCATGTGGAGCCCGGAGGTCAGCCAGACAGGTGGGGGGGCCCTTGCCTGGACCCCCAGCGCTGGGCCGAGAGCCAGGGGGGCCGCTCAGCTCTCTCCCCAGCCAGACTTTGACCAGGCGAAGCTCGTCCCTCCTGCACCCCCCCATGAGAAGACACTGGCACACTCACGCCCATGCAAATGTGCTGGGCCAGGGCCAGGCTCTCACCCCTCAACCATGCAAATTGCCTCACCCCCAGCAGGGCCAGGGCCCCCCACACAAAGCACATGCAAATCTTGTCCCTCTCCCCCAGCAGCCCAGCCCTGGTGAGCACAATACGCACATGCCAGGGCTGAGGCTCCTTCCCTGCTCCCACCCCTGAGCCGGGCCCTGCCCTGGCCCCCAGCTGGGCACTCAGCGAGTGTTTGCTGTGCTCTGGCTCCTGCCCCGGCTCTGGCTGGCCACTGGCTCCTGGCCCCAGACTGTGGGGGAGGGAGGGAGGGAATGCGGCACACTGGAGGAAGGGCCCCTCACCCGGCCTCCTGCTGCCCAGCAGGGACTGTGCCTGGAGACCAGCCACAGCCCCCTGGCAGATACCAGACACCCCCTTCTCGGGCTGAGATCTCACCCTGGGCTCCTCAGTCACCGGGTCGGCCGACCCAGGGAGTCACTCACCGTCCCTGGGTGCCCCTCTCCCCAGTGGGCTTAGCTCTGTGCCAGCTGCCCCCCGCCACCGCCAGCCACCGCAACAGCCCAGCTGCACCCGGTCTCCAAGGCCACTTTGGATCTGGCAGCACAGAGGGGTTTTGAGCCAGTCCTGGGCTAAACCAGCCGGCGGGAAGGAAGGAGACGGGGGCGTCGTTCCCACCCTCGGAGCTGGGAGCCAGAGACGCACAAGAGGGGCACCAGCTCCCGTCTCAAAAGGCAGAGATGCTTCTCCCCCAGGCCAACTCTCCGGCTCCTTGGGGGTCAGCCCAGGCAGTGCAATGGGCTCCTCTTGCTGGAGCCACCCCCCCACCCCCGGCCCTGCCGTCGGGTCCTCCTCTCAGGGGTTTGTTCGCCCCTCCGCCTCTGCGCTCACAGCTGCAACCCCTCCTCTCCCGAACAGCCAATGCCCTTTGTCCGCTGCGTCGTCCCACGGCAGTGCTTGGGGTGCTGCTGGCCCTTCTCTGGGGGGCAGGACATAACCCCCTGTTGGGGCCAGCCCGGGGCACGGGAGTCGGGGAGTTCACAATGACGGGCTGGGGGTGACGTTAAGGCTCAGACTTGCAGCCTGTAAAGCAGGAAGCCCAGCGTGTGGGGCAGGAGCTGCCTTACAGCCAGCACGGGGGCTCCGAAAAGTACAGCCAAGGCCTCAGAGGTGTAGTTACCCCCGGGAGAGGGGCTCTGGGGGGCAAGTGACAAGGAGGGGCCAAGGGCAGGGCCAGCAATGTCACAGAGACGTTCCCACTCAGTGTGCTACTTCGGGGCTCCGTCACCCCAGTGTCTGACCCCCTTACAAGGGCTGAATACTGCCCCCCCAGTCCCTTGGGGCGGTACGCCGGCCCAGGCTGGTATCCCCACTGCACTGGGGGGGCGACGGGCCACTCACACTGGGGCCGGATTTTCAGAGGCCCTGGTGGGATACTTGACTGCGGCAGGCCGGCCGAGCCGGGCGAGGCCTCGCTGCACCTCGCTGGTTTGTCCCATGCGGAGCAATGAAAACACCTGGAACTCTTCAGCGGGGAGAGGAGACGACTGTGGGCGCGCGCGGAGGGGGATCTGAGGGAACCCGAGAAAACCCTGACTGGTGCGGAGACAGCCAATTGAGACGAGTTCTTTGTTCCTTCCCACCCCACACGCACTCAGGGGCACCAGCGAAATGAGCAGGCAGCAGGTGTAAAGCAAACAGTTTCTTCGCACGCATGCGGTTAACCTGGGGAACTCCTCGCCAGAGGATGCTGTGAAAGAGCTAGCTGGCTTCCCGGAGGCCAGGCCCAGCGATGGCTGCCAGCCAGCCTGGGCAGAGATGGAGCCCCCTGCCTCTGTGTGGCACAGCTGGGGATGGGAAGACGCAGACGGGTGGAAACCAGCTCTTGGAGAGGCAGCAAAGGAGGGGGCGGTGAGGGCTGACGGCAGGAAAAACAGCCCAGCGGCTTGCCGGGTGGACACAGAGCTGCTCGCTTGTTGGCCAAGGCAGGGCAGGTTCTGCCCCGGGCAGGGTGTGGGGAAGTGACTGCTGTGCGGCGTTAGCCAGAAACCATTTCGGTGTCCAAGCAAAGGGAGCCCAGTGGCACCTTCGTCTGGGCCCAGGCTTCGGAGAGCTCCAGCCCATGAAGCGCCTGCCCAGCTCCCCTCGTGGACCTGGCCATGCCCCAGGAGTCCCGAAAACTCGCCAATGCCTCTCACCCCCACTTGGTGGCCTCCAGGTTGGATTCTGAGCTGGAGCAAAGGAAGGACCCAGAGAAGGCCGTGCCTGAGCCAGTGGGTGTGAAGTGAGAACAGCAAGAAGTCCTGTGGCACCTTATAGACGAACCGATATTTTGGAGCATGAGCTTTTGTGGGCAAAGACCCACTTCATCAGATGCATGAGTTGTGGGGGGTGTTCAGAGGGGTATTTAAAGAGTGGGGTCCCAGTAAGAGGCAGGGCCGGAGCTGACAAGGTCCATTCAGCAAGGTGGAAATGGCTCAGTATCAACAGCACTTCTCAAAGGAGTTAAAAACAAGTCGGATCAGACAGGGGGATAGTAATAGAGGGGGAGCCGGGCTAGTCTATACACTATCAAAACAAAAAGCAGTCAAGTAGCCCTTTAAAGACTAGCGACATAATTTATTAGGTGATGGAGCTTTCATGGGACAGACTATGGGCTGAAGAAGTGGGTCTGTCCCAAGAAAGCTCATCACCTAATAAATTATTTTGCTAGTCTTTAAAGGGCTACTTGACTGCTTTTTGTTTAGACGGGGCTGTGAGCCTTTGTCAGAGTCTAATGGGGAGCTATTAGCGCCCAGAGCAGAGAAACCGTCTTTGTAAGATGACAGCCACTCCCAGTCTCTCTTTAATCCTTGGTTAATGGAGTCAAATTGGCAAATAAATTGCAGCTCAGAGATTTCTCTCTCCATTTGATCTTTGAAATTTTTTGTTTCAGAACTGTCACCCTTAAATCTGCCACTGAGTGTCTGGGGAGACGGGTGTGAAGTGGTTGGCCCTGCTACGTGAGGTACCAAGTGTGCAGTCACCGAGCACAAGTTAGTATCTCCAACAGCAAGAGCAGTTTTACGGGATTAAGGATTAGACGATTCAACCCTCCAACTTTCTTCCAAAGGGCAGAGCTGTTCCGAGCTCCTGGGCTGCCCTCAGAGACTCTGAGAAACCTCCCGGATGCTGTACTGTTCTCAGCTTTAAAATGTGTGTTTTCTTTGGTTTGAAATATTCCCTGTGAGAGCGGCAGCTCAGGCCCCGTAGGGTTGTGTTTCAGAACCGGTGGCCAGTAACTAGCCTGAAGTAGAAGTAAAAATCTGTTGCCAGCTTTTATGATTTTTCAAAACAAAAAAGCAGTCAAGTAGCACTTTAAAGACTAACAAAATAATTTATTAGGTGAGCTTTCGTGGGACAGACCCTGGATCTGTCCCACAAAAGCTCATCTAATAAATTATTTTGTTAGCCTTTAAAGTGCTACTTGACTGCTTTTTTTGTTTTGATACAACATAGACTAACATGGCTGCTTCTCTGTTCCTATTTTTATGATTTTTGTTTTCCTTACAGGCCCAGCTCCTGGAGTCAGGCGGATATGTGACCATTTCCACCTTCATTCATAAAGAAAAACGAAGTTTCAGCCCTTGTGCTGTGAGGAAAGCTTCAGACTGTAACCCTCCCAGCCCACAATAAAGGCTCTGAAAGCAGAAGGCAAATAAAATCAAAGCCTGATCTGTTATTTGTGCATAATCTTGTGAGTTCACAGCCAGGATTTCTCCCCATTTTCGGTGAGCCTGGTTCATGATTTTGCAATACTCAGGCTGGCAATGCTGTGTAAGTCACTGTCATGCCTGTTTGAGGTCAGTTTCTACTGGGTTATTCATAGAAAGTTAACACCCCTTCCACGCCAGAGGGTGCGTGGAGAACACAGGGGACATGGCCCCAGTCAGAGGTTTTCGAAATGAAACGATCCATTCCAAGCTTGGGGAACTGCAAAACAGTGATAGAAAGTCAGGCGGATTTTCCTACAAGTATTTCAATTGTTATGTTGAAGAGTCCGTAGCAAAGCCTGTCTCCTGCCACGTTAAATCTCACCGGTGTCCCTTCAGCCATGTGACACACCGGGAGAACACGCTAGTGTCAGAGCTGAGCAAATCCAAAATACATTTCACTCTCTCTTTTAATGACGGAATCAGGCAGTGTGCTCCGGTCCACTAACCTCTGAGTTACTACCTGCAAAGAACCTGAATCTTCAGGTGCCTGAGTAACCCCTGGAATCGTGGTTGAAGACAAGTTACCTCCCTGCAGCAAACTCCGAGCTGGTGCCTTGGAGCCGGGGGTGCATCAGGCTGCTGGCCGTTTGCGCCAGAGAGAGGGGAGGCAGAGCTACCTGCTCTCTGCCCAGCTCTGGGGTGGGCAGAGCGCTGTGCATTCTGCATGGGGGATAGGGCAGGGGGCGGATTTTTTGCACCCCAGTGATGTAGTTACATCAACGGGTCTGGAGCAAAGACCCAGCCGCAGGGGAGCTGGTTACAGCCAGGAAGAGAAACAGCCCCGCTGGCGGGAGGGGCTAAAATGAGCACAGCTGAGAGCCAGGCGCCCAGCACCCCTCAGCTGGGACTGGCTGACCAGACAGAGCCGCTCTGCTCTGGCACAGGGCATCAGCAGGGAGCCGGCTGCAGGTACTTACTGGGGAGGGGCTGTGCTGGGAGATACGACCCTCCAGGCCACCCCTTGCCGCTCCCCTGGGGCACTCGCCCTGCTGGCAGCCACCGAAAGGCCCCTGAACAACGGGGGCCACCGAGAGCTGCCAGGGTGAGAACTGGCGAGTGGTACCCACGCAGAGCTGGTCCCTGCAGCAGGGCAGGGGAGCTCCAGCCAGCTTTGAATGGCCAGAGGGGAGCTGGCGGGGGGGGGACGGATTCCCCTTTCCTTCCCCCAAGACTCCCCAAAGGTGCTGCCGGGAGTCCCCTGGGGCTCTTTGCAGAGACGTGGGCTGTGTGCGCCAGGCACGCCAGCCTTGCGCACCGTGTGGCCAGCGCCTCTCCCCGTGCTCGCTGTGTGTCTGCGGGTTCCCATCGCACGGGCTCCGTGCCGCCCCTGGTACGACTGGCGAGCCGCAGCCGGGAGACCTTGCACGGGCGCTGCGGGTCGCAGGAGCGCCGACAGGCTGGACCTGCCTAACGCGAGCCGAACGAACAAAACGTTCACGTCAGGTCTTGCACGTGGGGCTCGACGCCAGGCAAGTGCAGAGGTGGCTCTGGGCACTGCCCGCTGGCGCCCATCTCTGGCTCAAACAGCCAGGCCGGAGGAGACTCCTCGCCGGGCGCCTCTGGTGCAGAAGCAGGTGTCCCCACCGCTGCCCTGGAATGGGCTCATCCGGGGGAAGTCCAGAAGGCGCCTCTCCTGGAGAGCAAAGAGCAGGAAGAGGGAGAGTTACGCGACTGGCGGGAGGGAGAGAAGGGCAGCACACAGGGAAGGAGAGGGACGAGCAGGGGAGACTGGCAGAGGCAGGAGAGGATGGGACCAGCTAGGAGCCAAAGGGGGTCAGTCCCTCCAGCAGAGCTGAGCCCCCCTCGCCTGGGCAGAGTCCTGGGGCATCCGAGGGCAAGTCCTGGGCATTTCCGAGCCGCCCTCCCAGTCTGACGGTCGGGGTCCAGTCACCAGGAGCCCTAAGTCCAGGCTGGCTCCCAGCTGCAGCCAGGCCCTGAAGGCAGCCAGGCCGGCAGGACCTCACCTGGTTCCGGTGACACGTTGGCAGCTCCCAGGTGAGTTGCTCACTTTCTCCGCCTGGCTCCCGTGCGGAAAGTGAGGGCGCCGGCGGCTCGGTGGGGCTTTTATAGCCCTGATAAAAATAGCGCTGGCTTCCCTGTGCGCCAGGGCTGAGCACCGCCGGGGGAGAGGGCTGGGTCCTCAGCGAGCAGCTCCCTGCACACCTGTCACCGGCTCTGTGTTTGCTCAGCACAAATATTGACCCAGAGGAGGCAGGCTGGGCAGGGGGGTGATTCGCCCACCTCCATTAACGCCAGAGCCCGGGGCGGCTGTGTGCATGGGAGCCTGCCAGGAGCCTGGGTGCTGGGCGAGGGGGGGGGGGGTCGGGGGAGGAGACACTCATTAACCTGCTCTGGAACAACACCAGCTGTCACTTTTCCACCCACCTGCCTGGCTCACTTCGCAGCCAAGGGGTGGGGCAGGGGGTGGGGAGCCTGCCCGGAAGGCAGCCTGCCTGTCTCCAGAGGGAAAGGGGGCAGTGGGGCGGGCAGAGCCATTGGGGGTGAGGAAAACGCTCCCCCGGGCAGGCTCGGCAGGGCTGGGGGAACACAGCGGGCGGCTTTGACTGGAACTAAGCAAGCCGGGGAGACCCCCCCACCCTAAGCGCTGCCTGGCTCCGTATTCCCAGCCAGGGTCCCCTTCCCTGTAGCCGCTCCCAGGCACAGAGGTGCCCAGCGCCCCTTTCGCTAGTGAGCTGCCGCGTTAGAACCCATGCCTGGCACGGCGTTATCACCCCAGGCTCGCATCAGCCGCAGACGCTTCCCGGAGGGGCTCAGGGCTCGTCCAGGCCCTTGGAGAAGATGTGGACCAGCAGGAGCCCCGGACACCCACCCTTCGGCCAGGGGTCCCGCTGTACGCTCAGGCCTCCCCGGCCTGTCCTCGGTTTCACGGCGTTCTGGCTCTTGCGTGGCTCTGTTGCCTTGCATGGGCTGTGTCTCCTTGGTCCAAACTGTGCAATTCATAACGGCTAGTGTGGGGGTCCCCCTAGAGGCCCCGATGCAGATCCGGACCCCACGCACCAGGTGCTGCACGTGAAGTAGGGGGCCAGGTATGTGTCTCCAGGCATCTCCGAGGATGGCAACGGATTCCTCTGGAAACCCTCCAGCGCCAGGGGATCCCCGCCCCATGCCTACTCCAGCAGGCGCCGGGGGACACAGGAGTCATGCCCAGCAGCTGGTGGCATGACCCAGTGTGAACGCAGTGGGAGGAAGGATGCTCTGTCTCAGCTCTGGGACCGCCCTGTGCCCGGCAGCCCTCGGAGGGCCGCACGTCCCTCCCCAGCCAGGAGCCCGGTTGGTGTTCCCTTGCCTCCCGGAGGGGCTGCCAGGGAAGCAAGCCCCCAGCGTAGCGCACGGCAGCCCCTGTGCTAACCACAGCGTGGGGGGCTTGTGCAGCAGACGTCTGGTGCTCCTAGGAACTGCACTGACCCTGACCCAGTGCAGACAAGGGCCACCAAACAGCTGGCAGGGAAAGGGCCTCAGGCCCAGCTGGCCTGCACTAGACACGGAAGACGCTCCAGGCCCAGCTCTTAGGGCAACCCAGTGCCATGGGCCCGCTCCTTCAGCGCTGTGTGACTGGGCCTAGAAGGTGGGGCTGCCTGCCTCTGCCACTGGCCTGCCGTGTGACCTTGGGCAAGTCGCTTCAGCCTCTTTCCACTCCCGTTCGTCGGTTGCAGGGCCTGGGACTGGCTCTCACGGTGTCTGTGCAGCACACTAGGCCCCGAGCTGCGTGTGTGTAACCTGCACACCTCTGCTCGGTTAACCGGCCCATGGAGTGGTGCCTAGCCCAGTTCACGTACAGCACCTGGCGCGTGGGGCCCTGATCTGCATCGGGGCCTCCAGGCGCCAGCGCACTGGTAATGACGAATTGCACCGTCGGGACCGAGGGAACCGAGCCCCAGGGGAGCAGGTGGAGCCGTGTGCTGCTCATGCCAGGTAACCGACGGGGGCTGCTCCTCGGCTGAGCCTTCTGCCACACAGAGCCGGGTTGGCACAGGGCCGGGGCTGGCGGCTGGGTCTGGTGGAGCTGCAGGGCCTTGAGGTCCACGTGGTGCTCCCCAGCGAGCCCAGGTGCTGCTTTGTTCTGCGGCTGGCGTTCTCCCCCGGACAATGGAGGGATTCGCAGGGTGTTATCCTGTCTGTTCTCCCCGCCCTGCCCAGAAGGGGCCCTGGCAGCAGAGCAGCCGGCTCCATGGAGACTGATCTCTGCGCAGATAGCGTCCGGCAGCGCACAGGAGAGCATCTCATTACAGCTGCCTCTGGTGAGAGCCCCGGGCTCCAGGGCAGGGGACACATCCGGCCGCCCTCCCGCTGAGGGGCCCAAAACACCCACCGGCCAGCCCCAGAAACGCTCCCTCCAGCCCTGCCCCAGGCCATGGCAGGGCACGCGGCCCCACCCTGCCCCACAGCTGGAAACGGCCCTGCCCCACGGCTGGGCATTCAGTATTCGGGCCTAGCCCCATGGCAGGGCATGCACCACCACTCTGCCCCACGGCGGGGCACTCAGTATTTGGGCCTGGCCCCACGGCAGGGCACGTGGCACCACCCTGCCCCACGGCTGGGCACTCAGTATTCGGGCCTGGCCCCCTGGCAGGTGGAAGGTGTGATTTCACACCAAACAGCCCGGCTCCTGGCCCACGCTCTCTCCCAGCAGACCTGGGCAAGCGGGTTCCCAGCGCTGCAAGCAGGGCAGTCTGTCCCTCCCTCCATCCCTGGGGCCTCTGACGAGCTTCGGGGACACGGTGGCATCCCGAGCCGGGCACCTGGCACAGCTGCGGCGCCCTCCATCTCAGGACCTCACCGCTCTGCCTGAATTCAGCCGCGCGCCGGGGCGGAGCAGGGCTCAGTATCACTCCCGCACAAGGGGCCGGCCCGAGCTGGAGTCGCTCGCCCGGGGCATGTGCCAGCCAGGGCAAGAGCCGGGCACGGACTGGGCAGCAGAAGCACCTCCAGGGAGTGAGGGTGAGGTCCCCTCTGCACTGGCGGGCGCCATTCGCCCTGGCTGCCGCTCAGCCCCACGGGGTGGTGCCCAGCATAATGTTGAGCTCTCACCGGCCCTGCGCCGGCCCGGGCGGGTGCCACTGGCTGCCCCTGCCTGCCAAGGAGCTGGGGCAAAGGCGAAACAGCCAGCCACGAGGGCTGGGCGCTGGCTCGATTTTAACTGCACGCACGTCCGCCTGCCGCGCCGAGGCCTGGATGTGGTAACTGCAGCACCTGGGCTTTGCAGCTGGCGGGAGCTGAACAGCGGCACCACGAGAGCCGTCCCCCCGGTGGCCGGGGCAGGGCCCACGCGGGAGGGTGCATCCCTCGCGCCCGCTCCTGAGCTGCGTCGCAGAGCGCCCAAGCCGGCCCCGGGCCACGTGGCTCCGGCCAGCCAGCCACAGCCCAACGCTGAGAGCAGGTCAAGCGGCGCGAAAGCTGGTGGGGGGGACCCCTGGTCACTGCGGTCTGGCGGCAGAGACAGGCCGGGCACCAGGCTCCAGGGGGCGTGAGCAGGGGCGGCACCATGTAGAACTGTGGGTGCCCAGGTTGATTCCAGGTCCCTCCCCGCCACACGCCCTGTCAGTTGTTACAGGTTTTTAAAATGACAAACAGGGAGAGGAAACAGCCCCTCCGCCGCGCCCCCCCCACCAGCCCCAGGGCTCCCACCGCTCGGCCGGCTCCCCACTAGGGCTGTGCTGGGGCTCAGCAGCTCTGCGCCCCTTCCTGGCAGAGCACGAGGCGGCAGTGCCAGCTGCTTTGTGCTGCCAGGTGGGTCGGTTCCCCCCTGGGATTGCAGGGGGGGAGCGCTGGAGTTGGGGTGGAGGAGGGGTAGGAGTGAAGGGCCACAGCGCAGGGGTTGGGGCGCAGGTGGGAGGGCGGGGTGGGGGGGGACAGGCATTAGGGACAAAGGCAGGCACAGTGCAGAGAGGGAGGTAGGGGAGTAGGAGGGAGGTTGGTGCAGGGGTTGGATGGGGGGAAGAGGGGGTGGGAGGGAGGGAGGGAGGGAGGTGGGGGGATTGGAGGGAGGTTGGTGCAGGGGTTGGATGGGGGGAAGAGGGGGTGGGAGGGAGGGAGGGAGGGAGGTGGGGGGATTGGAGGGAGGTTGGTGCAGGGGTTGGATGGGGAGAAGGGGGGGTGGGAGGGAGGGAGGGAGGGAGGGAGGTGGGCGGGTCAGAGGGAGGGAGGTGGGGGGATTGGAGGGAGGTTGGTGCAGGGGTTGGATGGGGAGAAGGGGGGGTCAGAGGGATGGAGGGAGGTGGGGGGGTCAGAGAGGGGCACCAGCCACCTGCAGGACTCCGGCCTCTGCCTGTGAGCTGTTTGCAGGAAAGCGGCTCCCCAGGCCTGGCCGCAGCTCCCTCCATGGGCTCGTCAGTGCTCTGCCTGTAACGTGTACTAACGCTTAGTGCTGCTGCCCCACCCTGCGCCCCAGGAGGGAGCGGAGGGGAGCCCCAGGGTGGCTCTGCCCATCAGACTGCAGATGTGCCAGCTCCATTCTTAAACCACCAGCCCCTCTGACCACCTGAATGCTCGTCACCTGCTGTCCCGCTCCACGCGGCTCTGTGGGCTCACACCCCAGGGTGCACAGCTGGCCCAGCTGATGTAGGTCTGAGAACGGACACAGAACAGGGGAGCAGAACTGGGGCTCGGCCTGAATGCACAGAGGGAGGGGAGAGGATCCCTGCAGAAATACCCCTTTGAAGTGCTCAGCTGATGGTGCTGAGCCCAGCAGGGGTGGTGCCCTGGATGGTGCTCATCCCAGAGGGGGTGGTGCCCTGGAGGTGCTCATCCCAGAGGGGGTGGTGCCCAGGATGGAGCTGAGCCCAGCGGGGGTGGTGCCCAGGCTGCTGCCGCAGCTGGGCCAAGAATTTGTGCCTGCTGTGCCATTTCTTCCCCCTGAATTGACCCTGGTCACTCGTCCTTAAGAGCACAGTGCAGGGCAGAGCGCAGGCTGTCCTGCCGCCCTCCAGATCCACCTTTCAAGCCACAGACTCGGCCCTGCCCCCTGGGAAGAAATTAGCCCTGAAAATCGCCCCCTCTGAGCCCTGCACGGCCAGGGTCTGTCAGAGCTGGGCGAGCTGTGGGCTGTAGCTCTCCAACCTACTAGGTGTGCAGCTGGCAGCACCAGTCTCTGTATGAGCTTCTCTGGCCAAGGACAAGGCTTGCTCCTTGGCCATCCTGCTGGCCTAGGCTAGATACAGCCCCAGGAGACACATCCCGCACAGGAAGGCTCCCTGTGTGGAGTCAGCCCCACCTGCCCTGAGCCCCAGGGCGCCCCAGACAAGCTCATGAACGGGCTCCATGCGGCACAGGCCCTGGGAGCTTTGGCTCAAGAGCTGTGGAGTCCCAAGCCAGAAAGAGCCGCTGTGATCCCCACGTCCGACCCCTGCAGAACACAGGCCGGAGAACTGCCCCAAGCAATTACAAGAACTGCCTACCACCGCTGCCAGCTAACGAAGCTGCCCCTTAGCACACGCAGCAGAGGCCTGTGCCTGTAGGATGTGGGATCCGGGATCCGCTCCCACTGAGCAGCAGTTCGATGCCTTTGCCCAGCACTGCAGGAAAATTTCAGCGACAGAGACAGACCCCGGGGAAGGGACAGCTGACCCCACAGGTCAGAATTCAGCCTGGGCACCACGCGCTCTCCATCCCTCAGTGTGACTAGCCGTCCGCACGTCCGCTTCACACCTCCACCAGCACAATGCCCCACACTGGGGTCGGCTCATCTCCGAAAACACGGATTGGCATTAGAAAAGGGCAGCTAAAATGACGAGGGGGGTGGAATGGGTCCCGCGTGAAGACAGGTTAAAGAGACGAGGACTTTTCAGCTTAGGAAAAAGCAGACTGGGGGCCGGGGAATATGACAGGTCTATGAAATTGAGTGGTGTGGGGAAAATGAACAAGGAAAAGTTATTTACTTGTGCCCAGAATAGGAACTAGGGGACACAAAGGCTACGTCTACACTAGCCGAAAACTTTGAAATTGCCATGCAAATGGCCGTTTCGAAGTTCACTAATGAAGCGCTGAAATGCATATTCAGCACCTCGTTAGCATGCGGGCGGCCGCGGCACTTCGAAATTGACGCGGCTCACTGCCGTGCGGCTCGTCCAGACGGGGCTCCTTTTCGAAAGGCCCCCGCCTACTTCGAAGTCCCCTTATTCCTATGAGCAGATGGGAATAAGGGGACTTTGAAGCAGCCAGGGGTCTTTCGAAAAGGAGCCCCATCTGGACGAGCCGCATGGCAGTGAGTCGCATCAATTTGGAAGTGCCGCAGCCACCCAGATGCTAACGAGGTGCTGAATATGTATTTCAGCGCTTCATTAGTAAACTTCGAAATGGCCATTTGCATGACAATTTCGAAGTTTTTGGCTAGTGTAGACACGGCCCAAATGACATTAATGGGCATCAGGTTTAACACAAATACAAGGAAGTTCTTCTGCACCCAGCACACAGCCAACCTGTGGAACTCCTCGCCACAGGAGGCTGGGGAGGCCAGGGCTGGAACAGGGTTTAGAAAGAGCTAGATCAGTGGGTGGAGGTGAGGTCCATTAATGGCTGTTAGCCAGGCTGGGGAGGAATGGTGACCCTGGCCTCTGTTTGTCACAAGCTGGAGACGGATGGCAGGAGAGAGATCACTTGATCGATACATGTTCTGTTCACTCCCTCTGGGGCACCCAGCGTTGGCCGTCAGCAGACAGGACACTGGGCTGGATGGACCTTTGCACTGACCCAGTGTGGCCGTTCCTATGTAAGGCAAGGAGGGCAGCCTCCAGGCCGCTTCACCCCCCAGCTCCCTGCAGCCCCGAACGTGCTGCATCAGCCCAGACGCTGTGGGAAGAATGCCCCCTGTGGAATCCCTTCCCAGCCCCGGCGAGACTGCAGCGTGCACCAGCATCCCAACCCGCGTGGGGCCAAGCGTTCCACTGGTGTTCCATGGAGCTCTGGCCCTGTCCAGGCGGAGAGCCTGGGGCAGTGAGCTGTGGAGCACAATGGGCTGGGCTGGGCTGGCGCTTGGGGGCGCCTCACGTCGTGATCTCGGGGGCAGGCGAGGAGAACTGGGACCCAGCTCAGCAGAAGGGAGCTCGCTGCTCAGCCTCCATCGGTGGCACACGGGCTGTTCTGGAGCAGCCAGAGGGGCCCTCGCTCGCTCTGACCACAGGAAGAGGTCAGCCCTGTGGCAGGGAGACGGGACAACGCACAGCTCCTGTCTGGAGCTGAGTGCTGTGTCTCCAGCAACAGGCAGTGGGAGGTGCCTCCTGCAGCCCCTGCCTGTGCAGCCTGGACCACGGGGGCAATACACCCTCCGTAACTCCCCATGCCAAGGCCGTACAAGAGGCAGGCAGAGCCACATGTGGTGCCAGGGCTGCCGGGACCCCAGACATAATGCACTGCCCAGGCGGGCGGCTGCCCCAGGCCCCGCGTGCCAGCCCACACTGCCCTGGGCGCTAGGCACGGTGCAGCCGGCCTGGCTCGTGGCTGGCCATGTGCTCAAAGGGGTGGGTGGGAGGCCACAGTGAGGCTTGCAGGGGCTGGCAGGAACGGGGCAGCACTCTGGCTCGTCACACTCCACGGAGGGTCCCCTCTCCCCACCCACAGCTCCCCAGAGGCCCCCCCAGGAACAGGAGCCGGGTGAACCGCTTGGTACTTTTACTAATGCTGCTGGTGCCACCTACTGGCGATTGCTGACGCGGCTTGGTTAGGGCAAAGCCTTTCCCGCCACCAGGGTCTTGGCCCCATTCGGCCTGCCAGGCCGCGGGGTGCGAGGGGGAGACTCAGACAGGCCATGCACAGTCCCAGGGTCCCAGCCCCCGCACCCCAGGGGAGCAGCACGCAGGGGTCTGCAGCAGGCCATGCCTCCCTGCAACAGGACTGTGGGGCAGAAGCTCAGTCCCAATGCACTAGCCACACCAGGTGTCCCGAGAAGGGCAGGGCCACAGAGCCCATTTTACTGGGCGGGAGTCAGTGCTGCAGGCACGCAGGTCTCAGTGCCACGGATGCTGGAGATTGCGGTAGCAGATGGGCCCGGCTCCGGCTCCGGCTCCGGCTCCGGCTCCGGCTCCGGCCGCCGAGGCAGAGCGAGCGCGGCCTGGAGCAGCGCGCAGGGAGGGAGTCCGTCCTGAGCAGTGTGCTCCATTTTCAGGCCGGCGCGTTCCAGACCCACAGCCCTCCCCAGGGACTCACTGGGGCACACTGCCCTGCGCTGTCAGAGCGGGTGGGTCACACTCCCTGCCAGCGGCTGAACTCCCTGGGCCTCCGGCCTTGGGACTGTCTCTGCGTGCGGCGGGCCGGCAGTGGGCAGCTGGTCCAGCAGCTGTGCCAGGGGGTTGCAGCAGCAGCTGCGTCCGCTCCTGTCCTCGGAGTGCAGGCTGAGCACTGGCTCGCCAGCCGGCGTGGGCAGCAGCTCTGCGGCATGCCGGCCACCTAGGCGGACGGGACGATCTGAGGGTGCCCCTCGGTTCCTTTGCCTTCAGCTGCTAGGTGTGACAGTGATGCTGGGTGGCTGGGTGTGCCTGGGCGGATGCCTCTGCAAGAGAAGAGATTCCCTCTGGGTCTGCGGCCTCCTGCAGGTCACCCTCCCCCTCCAGCAAACTGCCCTGAAGGACCCAGCAGGAGGAGCCGCCGCCTAGTGATGGGCAATGAGCAGGCTCTGAGACGGCTGGAGACCCTCCCACAGGCACAGAGCCTTAACCAACCCAGCCCTGCTTCTGGCCTCACCCGCTCCCCTGCCCTGCCTGCCCGTGTTCCCCTTCCTCAGCACCCACAGCTGCCGCTTCCCGCTCCTCAGCGCCAGGCCCTCGACAAGCAACTGCTGGGCCCTGCCTTCCTCAGCCTCTCTGGCCAGCCCCGAAGCAGCAGGGGAGACAGGGAGCTTTGCCAGCTGCCTTGTGCCACCACCCCACCCAAACAGGGACCAGCGCGCAGGGGAGACATGCAGGTTCATGGCTGCCAGGCCTGGGCACTGGAGTTTGGCTACTGCTCCATGTGCTCTGGGATACAGACACCTATGGAGGATCATTCACCTGCTGTCCTGCCCCAGCTCAGGCCTCACTGCACACAGGCAGAGGCTTACCACGGACAGGACTTTGTCCTGACAGGCTACAGCCTCACACGCACAGTCGGCCCCTCTAATGGGGCTCAGGGGGTTCCCAAGCTCTGCACCCCATCCACAGGCAGGAGAGACTCACTCGGCAGGAGAACAGTGGGCTTACTTGCCAACAGGGCGCAGCGTCGTACAGAGGAGTCAGTACAGCCGGCAGGGACAGTCAGTCCAATCCACGCTGGGGAGAGGAGGCCCTGAGGGGCCCCCAGAGCCGGGGCCTGGCCCCCTCCTTTGTCTCTCTCTCTCCCAGCCCAGACTCACTGCTCCCAACTCCCAGTTCCAATTCAAACCCCTCCGGCTCCACCTCCCCCTTTGTCTGCAGCCCAGAGGTGTCACCTGGTCACCAGGTTAACCCAGCAGGAGCCCCCCACCTGCTGTGAGCCCCACACCTACACACACCCATCCCCCACTCCATCACAGCCCCCTAGTATAGCCTCCGCAGAGCAACCTCCTCTAGCACATCCCCAGGCACCGAGGTGCAGCCTGGCTGCTCTGCCGCACGCTGCGCCTAGCTAGGCATTTTGTGCAGACGCAGAGCGTGAACCCATGAGGCCAGGGAAGGACCCGTGTTCCTTCCCCACTGCGATCCCAATCCCCAGGCTCAGCGCACAGGCCACATTTTAAAAAGCTCCTGGCAGACAGGACACCAGAAGCAAGCCCTGTTGCCAGGAGCGGCGGCCTGCTGCAGCCCAAGGTCCCTGGACGTAGCGAGGCCTCTGCCAGGCTCCGCTCCCCTTACCTCTGGGCGGAGGCGGGGGGCAGAGCAATCACCCTGGGGCGGGTCGTCAGAACCACCTCACCGCGGCTGGCCTCCACCATTATGTTCTGGAGGGTGTTCTCCAGCACCAGCTCCACCAGGGTCCTGAATGCAGGCCGCCTGGAGAGACACAAGCACAGGAGAGCCTGGCAGGGCGGGCAGCTGGGGTTCCCAGCTGGTGCCGAGGTGTGATGGCCCACTGCCTGGAGAGTGGGGAAGAGCAGCCCCTGGGCCTCTGGCCCAGCCTGGGCCTGAAGCAGGAGCTGGCGGACGGGAGCCTCCGAAGCGCCTGGGCTGAAACCCGCCCGGTCGGCACAGAGCCACGCTGTGTGCAGCTGCTCTCCCTTCCGGTGCCACTGCAGGCGGAGCACTGCGCGCTGGGACTTGTCTGCACAGGCTGCACCTGGCTACCGGCTGCGGGCAGAACTCCACGGGTGGCTACAGGCCCAGTGGCGCCTGGCTAGCCCCTCTGGAGGCCCAATGGGACAGGGAGAGCTTGCTGTGTGCTCCCCACAGCTGCCCTGCCAGTGGCGCACCAGCTGGGCCTCTCCTCACCTGGCCATTGCCTCCTTCTCCTGCCTCAGCTGCTCCTGGAGAAGAACTCCTTGCAAGCTGTCCTGAGGCTCTTCCCCAGCAGACCTGCAAGATGTGGTCTGGCTCGTCTTACGCTCCTGCTCCCTCTCCTCCTCCGGCTTGTCCTCAGTGCAAGGATCCAGGGAAGGAGAGGCTCTGGAGGAGCCCCCTGGGCTCTGCGTCCTGCCCTGGAGCTTTGCTGACTTTTCCGACCAGAACTGGTGGAAATAGGGCATGGGCTCAGCCAGGCTGCTGCTCACTGCCTGGTGGAACTGGGTGTCCTCCAACAAGCCTCTGAGGTGGGAGGGAAAGGGACAAATGGATTAGAAACAAGAGGCCACAGTCATCTCTGGCAATAGCAGAAGCCTGTCCCAAAGGCAATGTCCTTGTCAGCGTAATGGCCCCTGGGACTGAGGCAACCCAGCCGCTCTCCCTGGCTACGTCTACACTAGAGTTCTTTCCAAAGAACTTGGGGGCATCTCCACTAGGCACACCCTACGCTGAAAACAATCGGAATAGCGGGCGCGTTATCTTGAAACCGGTGAACCCCACTGCAAGAGGAATAAGGCTGGTTTCGAAATCGGCCCTGTTCAGACACGGAGCAGCGCTATTTCGAGATAAGCCATAACGGCGCCCACTGGCGGCAATGGCGAAACAGGCGCTGTGCGTCTGGACTTGCTGGTTTGAAACCGCGGGCGCTATTTCGAACGCGCTGCCTGCGGAATGGCGTCACTTCAAAAGAAGAGAGCTTGAACCAGCTGTTTCCAAATAGCTCTGGAGTGCGGCCAGTGACCGGCTTGGCCCCCTGCTAGCCTCCGGGTTCCAGGAGGCCCCGATTCCTCTGCACCCAGGCCCAGAACTCACGCAGCACGCTCGGCCCCCGGGGACCTTCCACTCCACAGATGCATGTGGTGCAAAGGCCATTGGCAGGGCGACTGGCACTGCCTCAGAAGCCAGGATAGGACAGTTCCAGAACCCAGCAAGCAGCTGGGAGATGGAAAGAAGGAGCTGCCCCCGAACCGGTGGCTGGGCACATCCGTAAGGGCGCCTATGCCCCCTGGTTGGGTGCCTGCGATGCACAATCCCCAGCACAGAGCTCCTGCACTGCAGCCTTGCACAGGCCCGATCCCCATTCCAGGGCAGTGGTCAGACTCAATGCTCCCACCAGGGAAGGATTACAGAACAGAGTGGGGAATCGGGACCCCAGTTCATCTGAGGGACGCTGAGTCCTGAAGGAATGGGGCACCTGTACCTGATCACAAGCATCAGCATGTCAGTGACCACCTGCCTCTCCTGTTCAGAGGAGCCAGCCAGCGCCAGGAGAACAGGGTCTGTCCTGGCCTCTCCCTGGTCCTGCCTCCTGTCTGCAGCCTGGCCCTCTCGCACCCTCTCCTGGAGATCCCTGGAGAAGGAAAAGAGCAGGGGGGGCTTCAGAGACAAAGCACAGTGCCGGGAGTGCAGGGGGGGCCCGAGGGGACCAGGATGTGGTTTGGTAACTAGAGTCAGTACCATCACGCAAGCCACTCGGGGCTGAAGCGGGGCACCTGGGTCACCCAGCCATGCACTGAGAACATTTTGGGGCAGAAAGAAAAGGTGTATCATGGCTCTGAAGTCACATAACAACTGAGCTCTGGAGAACCCAAACAAGGCAGCACAGCCCGTCCCTCCAAGCACCCTGCAGGATCTGTGGGAGTGGGGAGAAGCAGGCCAAGAGGGGAAGAAGCGGGGGGCACAGAACTGCCAGTGTGAGAGACTGGCCTGAAGCACCCCCATGCTGCCTGCAGGCACTGCAGAGGCAAACGGCTGACAAGCAATGGCCAGAGCAGCGTCACTCCACAGGGATTTACCGGTGCCAATAAACTGCAGCCAGCCTGAAAGGGGGCGCTCAGCACCACGACCGAGGACCTGCGCTTCCTGCTGATGGCTCAAACAGCAGCCCTGCACTCGCCCACAGGCATCATCTCCCGCAGCTCCCATTGGCTGTGATTCCTAACCAATGGGAGCTGCAGGGCTGGAGCCTGGAGACAAGGGCAGCTGGGGGACCGAGCTTCCCCCAGCACTCGGTGACATGGCTGCAGCCCAGCTGGGGGCAGGGGGACAGCTGCCTGCAGAGCTGCCTCTCTCTCACGCACCCTGGCCAGGCAGGGGCTCCAGTGCCTGTAGCCCAAGGCCCCGGGCGAAGGGGCCCTCACCTTTCGGCACACCAGAGCTCGTTGCAGGGCTCCCCTCAGCCCAGAGAGTTGGGCTGCAGCTCCCGAAGCCCCTTTCGTCACCCAGCCCTGTGCGAGGGTGGGGTCGGCGCACGCTGGCTTGGGCCAGCTGGAGACGGGGTTCACACGAAGGCCTCTGGCTCCTTACCAGCACAGGAAGTGCCTGGGGAGCTCGGAGCTGAAGTTACCCAGGAAGTCGTCCATGGAGTGGGACCTGGCTGTCGCTGCAAGGTGCAGCAGGTGGGACGTGGGAGGCTCTGCTTTCGCCCACAGCCTGCTGGCGCCTTTGTCCATCAGGTGCCTCCTCTGACAGCGGCTGACAGGTGGATTGGACGCAGGCAGGTTTTTAATGGGGGGCAGAGTCTGTTGGGGAGGAAAGAAACATTAACTCCTCACAGAGTCTATCGCTGGCTCTAATCCAGGGGCCAGCAGCCCCCAGCACGGGCACATGAGCCGGATCTTCGGCACACGAGGTGGACAAGGCGGGAGCTCAGCCCCGACCCCTCTCCCCCACGCAGCCGGGAGCTTGCTCAGAGCCAGGGCCCTGTGGATTAACAGCAGCCCAGCTGATGCTGCCGCCCCCGCCTGACCGGTACGGCTCTGCCTCATCACGGGGTTGTTAAAGACGCCGCTGTGAGCAGGGCTGTTGGTGACTTTAAAAGTGTCACCGGCGCTCGGCCCGTGCAGCGAGCTGCAAAGGTCCCGTTCCGGCCTGCGCCGAGGAAGGTCGCGGAGCCCTGTCCAACGTCCCTTCCAGAGCTCAGCGCTGGTGCAGGAAGTGAACAGCACAGGGCGTGGGCACCAGGCCTCTCATTACCAGCCAGAGGAGGAAGCACCAAAGCACAGAGGCCAAAGGGGATGAAATGGAGCCTGGCCCCTCCACCAAGCCTCGCCCTCGGGCAGCACCAGGGCCAACTTCCTCCTTCCCCTGCCTGAGACCTGGCACCTCAGCCTGACCTGCAAGGAGCTTCTCTCACAGCAGCTGGCCTAGGTGATCCGTGCCCAGGCCTGAGTCTGTGTGATGGAGTGGGGGATACCTGTGTGTGTGTGGGGCTCACACAGGGTGTGGGGCTCCTGCTGAGGGTAACCTTGATGACCAGGTAACACCTTTGTACTTCAGACAAAGGAGGAGGTGGAGCCTGAGGGGTTTGAATTGGAACTGGGATTTGGGAAGCAGTTAGTCTGGGCTGGGAGAGAGAGAGAGACAAAGGAGGGGGCAAGGCCCCAGCTCTGGGGGCCCCTCGGGGCCTCCTCTCCCCAACATGGATTGGACTGGCTGTCTCTGCCTGCTGTACTGACTCCTCTGTACGATGCTGTGTCCTGTCAGCTAATAAACCTGCTGTTTTCCTGCTGAGTGAGAGACTCTCCTGCCTGCGGACAGGGTGCAGAGCTTGGGGGACCCCAGAACCCCATCACACTGGTGTCAGAAGTGGGATGTTCTGCACCCTGAGGATGGAGCATCCAGCAGTAAGTGACCGGGGCCCCGGAAGAAGTGGGGCCTGCGAGACCCAGGTGTGCTGACGGGCAGTGAGGTGCAGCTCCCCAAGGCGGAGGGGCCTGCGGCCGAACCCAAGCAACTGCGGTTGTGGTCCTCGAGAGGGGGTGTCACACCCGAGGAGGGGTTACTCCTGGGAATCTGTTGGAGTCGGTCCCAGAAGGTGGAGGGGCTGAGAGCCCAACCCCCAGAAACAAGTGACCCCTGAGGAGGCTGACGCTGAATGAGTCCTTCCCAAGACAGGGTGCTCATGGTCCCTGAGAGTGGGTGTCACACTGAAGAAGGGGTTCCGCTGGGAGTCTGTTGGAGTCGGTCCCAGAGGGCAGAGGGGCCTACGGCCTAACCCTGGGCAGCTTGTGACCCGCAAGGAGCCTGGCACACTGAAGGGATTCTTCCAGGAATCGTGGGGTGCAGAGGGCATCAGCCTGAGAGCCTGCAACCACGCTGAGCAACTCCGCTGTGAAGTGGCAGCACCTGGAAACTGAAATCGAGATTAAAGAAGCTGGACAAGGCAGCGTGGATGTGCAGTGGCAGAGCTGAGGGTTAAGGAGAATCCTGCAGAGGTGAGCCCGGATCAGGGCAGGGAACCCTGGACTGCCTGGAGCTCTGAACCGAGTGGCCTGCCACAGCTCAAGGAGGGAAGGAGCGATTCCAACCCATCATCTACTAGTGGCCAAGACAGACCTGCGAAGAGTTTTCCAGGCCTGGGCCGAGGAAGGTGCCTGTGCGTCTGTGCAGGAAAGCAGCTTGTCCCCTGGGAATGGCAAGTTGTCTGAGAGAGAAGCTGCTCCACCTTCTGTGTGTGTGTGGAGACCAGCCGGGGGGCTGGGACAAAGGAGAGAGTGTCTCCCATTGTCTGTCTGTGTTGAACAGCAGCAGCAGCCTGGGGAGAGGGCAGAGCCTGCATTGGGAAAAGGTGCCAGTGAGGAAACTAGCCCATTGTCTGAGGAAGATTCACCAGCCTGGGGTGGCTGGAGAAGGAACCACCAGGAAAGAGCATTCCAGGTGTGACTCTGAATCCAGCCATGGGGGCTGGAGCAGAGGGAATGGCTCTGGGATGGGCAGTGGTGTCACTGCTCAGGACACTGGTCCTTGGTGCAAGAAAAGTGCTTCTGCTTCTGGGGAAGTGAATCCTTTGCCTGAGCCTGTGGGGGCTCAAGATGGAGCCAAGATCCCAGAGCTGGATCTGAGGGCATCTGAAGCCCAGATGGGAAGTGGGCCTACCCCTGTGTCTCTCAGGGGGGATGATGCTTTAACTCGGTCTGATCCAGTTAGTATCATCAGGGAATCCCAGAGACCAGACGATTCTGGTACTTGTTCTTTGCCTGATGCTGAGGTGTTACTGGGAGGGGGTGAGAGGATTCTGTCCTCCCAGAGTCATCCTCTCGCCAGGACACAAGAACAGATGGGCAATGGAGTTACGCTGACTGATGAAGATAAAGGAGCTGGTAGCAGAAGGGAGGAAAGGGATCCTAACCTTCTGTCCGGTGGTACTGGCTGTCTGCCTGGAGGGGGGTTACGTGGGAATCTGCCTAATGGGCCAGAAGTGATCCTGGGCGTAGGTGAAACCCAGGAGCTGGTTGTGGCTCAAGGGAGCAGTGCCCCCGTGGAGGCAGCCAGGGGTGAGTTATTGTTTGGGGGAGCTCTTGAGGAAGAGAATTTCCCTGAAACTTTTCCTGACCCATCTGTGGGGACTGCAGAAAATGGGAGTGAGGTGAAGGAGAGTGAACAGGAAAGGTGCATGTCTGTGAGAGCCGGAGCAGCCCTTTGCCTGGGGAGAAGTTTGTTTCAGCTCCTGATGGCCAGGACCTGCCTGAGTGTGAAACCACTGGCTGTGCTCTGGAAGGGTCCAAAGCAGGCAGTGTAAACGTTTCTCAGGAATTGGAAGCTGGTGCAAGTAAAGTAAAAACTATCAGGGAATGTGAGCAGCCCTGTGAGAACCAAGTAAAACAGCTGCACAGCCAATCTCTGTAGGATGCAGGAGAGCGCCAGCAATTCCCCATCTCCAGATGGTGGAAACACTATATTCTTATACTGGACTCCACTTCTGATTCCATGGGGAGGCAGTAGTTGGAGGGGGAAGGACAAAGGAGCTGTGGTCCTGGTGGGCCAGTAAGGGATAAACAGGGATTCCTCCATGTGGATTCTGCGTCTGGGACTCACAAAACAACTCTCAGAAAGCAGTTTGGTTTGCAAATTTCCAGGCTGGCTGGGAGGGGGCCGTCTCCCTGAGATCATCAATGGCCCAGCTCTTGTTAGAAGGGAGGGCACAGCCAGAGAGATCAGATTTCCACCCCAGGGGGCAAGAGAGAAGATTAGAACTTGATGGTGCTAAGAAAGGCCTCAGCCATTTATCCCCAAAATACCAGATTCTCAAGGAGGTTACACAAAAGTTGTGGTCTACCAAAGAGCAACGTAAATGTGCAGTTGCAATGGGTTTGTTCTGTTACTCACGCTGACTGCTGTAACCAAGGGGTGCTGCTACCAAAAGCAGTAGAATTGTACCATGTACTGAATGTTTAAAAAGAGCCATGTGACATGATGACATTGATGTAGAAGCATGAATTGTATGTTGAAGGAGTCTGTAACTCTGAAATGTCACCATTGTTCCCTGTAACTAGTCTTGCAACCTCTGACATGAGAAGGAACATTCCAAACCTATTGTGTGGCATGGAAGGGGAAACTGAGGCACACAGCCATTGTGGTGGTCTGGCTAAATGCCAAGGATGGAAGCATTTGTACCTTCCGTTACTGGACTGTAACTGAATTCCAGACATTGGCTGGAGCAGCTGTATGAACTGGTGGTCAGATGGGGCAGGACCCAGACCACAAAAGACCTGTTTGATCTGTTGGTGCTGCAGCATCTGTATGGGCTCTGCCCGCCCGACTTGAGAACGTGGCTGACGGACCGGGGCCGAAGCAGCGAGACCAACCAACCCAAGGGAACTAAAGGGACTTGCCCGGCTGCATCACATGAAAAGGGCCAAGACCAAGCTCCTGACTTGGAGCCTCCCCCAGCAGGACTATGACGTGGAGGTGGTGCACATCAAGGGGAGAACAGAGGGTACAGCTGATGCCCTGTCACAAGGGGAGAGCCCCGAACTTCCCCAGGTCACCAGTTGAGTGACCCCGCTCAGTTCGGTCTGGAAGGGGGGAGAGATGTGATGGAGTGGGGGATACCTGTGTGTGTGTGGGGCTCACACAGGGTGTGGGGCTCCTGCTGAGGGTAACCTTGATGACCAGGTAACACCTTTGTACTGCAGACAAAGGAGGAGGTGGAGCCTGAGGGGTTTGAATTGGAACTGGGAGTTGGAAGCAGTTAGTCTGGGCTGGGAGAGAGAGAGAGACAAAGGAGGGGGCAAGGCCCCGGCTCTGGGGGCCCCTCGGGGCCTCCTCTCCCCAACATGGATTGGACTGGCTGTCTCTGTCTGCTGTACTGACTCCTCTGTACGATGCTGTGTCCTGTCGGCTAATAAACCTGCTGTTCTCCTGCTGAGTGAGAGACTCTCCTGCCTGCGGACAGGGTGCAGAGCTTGGGGGACCCCAGAACCCCATCACAGTCTGTCCAGCCGAGGGGTGAGCTGCTGTTCTGCACGGCCCTGCCCAAGTCAGTGCGCTCCCCGGTTGTGGGTCGCCTGGACTTCGGGCAGGGCCCAGAATTCTCTGCTCAAGCACAGAACAGCTTGGGGGTCCAGCCACACACACGGGGGACCCACAGGAAGAGACTGGTTGGCATGCGAGCAACTTAGCCGCAGCTTTACTCCAGCTCCTCGGGCGAGAGAGGGCAACCGTGACATTTCTGTGGAGGATGCCCATCTCCGAGGGACCGGGCGGAGATCTCCCTGCTCATCTCCCAAAGGGGAGGTGGGTTGTCGCTAGCAGACCTCCCAGGTTCCAACCAGGGACTACAGCTAACCACCTGCACTGCTCACCCTTCCCCGTCCTCGCCCCTTCCCTGCCAGCCCCCCTGCCAGTCCAGCCCAGCCCTGGGGAATGGCCCCAGCTCACGCCTCGTGCTGGTTCTGGCTGTTGGAGAGACGCACGACGCTGGATGCACAGAGCCATCTTCAGGCCCCATCCGCCCTAGACCCCTGCTCTGGGACACCGCGGCCTTCGCATGGGCCACATCTCCCAGCCCTCCCCCCCGACTGGCCCACGTTAAAAACAGCCCCACATGCTGCCCATGAACCATGTGGCAGGCAGAATCCTCTGCCCCTCTCACTCAGCAGCAGCTTATCTCCAGCCATCAGCCTCTGCTCGCTTCCAATTTAATCCACCTCTAAAGCCAGCAGCCGACTGGCACAGACACACAGCCTCTTCCCAGCCTGGCAGTCTAACCTTCCAAGCCGCAAGCCTGGCTGGCTCTGGGCTCCCTGGCCCGCCAGCCTCCTTGTCCCCGTGCTCCACTACCTCACTGCTGGGTTCCTCCCTTTGGGGGTGGAGCCCAGCCTTACCTGGTACTTTCTGCTCACAGTGTGTGCGCTCGTGAGTTTTCCTTCTGCAGAGGAGCCTGATGAGCTCTAGAGAGAGGAAGGAAAAGCGGAGAGCAGGCAGGAGAAAAGCAGAACCCTCCCAACAGCAAGGGAGCAGTCTCACTCCCTGGGACCCAGAGCCTCTGCTTAGGCTTGTCACCAGGCTCCAGCCCCACGTTCCCTGCCACATTTCACGTGGTCTTTAGTAAATTCCAAATTTGCTGGACAAAGTCTCTTGACTTCCCCACAGAACTCCCGCCTGGGGCAGCCCTTCCCCTGCGTGACACATGGAGGAGAAGCGCCAACGTAATCTTGTGGGTAAAGCAAAAGATTAGGAGCTGAGAGTGCCGCGGCTCCCCACCAGCCAGGCAGAACTGACCACGCGAGCTCGGGGAAATCCCATGAGCCCCTTGCCTGTCACCGGTCTAGCTGGGATCATTTTTAGAGGTGTTTCCTCACTGAACCCCAGATGCTGCTCTACAGCTGAGAAGCTGGGAAACCAAATTCCATGTGAAGGAGCATCTCGTCCCTTGGGGAGCTGAGACCCCCTGGGGCTTTCCGTACTCTGGGGTGTGCTTTCACGTGGCCCTCGGCGCTCAGGTCCTTCTCAGTGATGGTGAATTCCACAGCCTGGCGTTCCTTCTCCGCTTCCCACTCCTGCAGCTCCTTCTCGTAATCGGCCAGCACCTGCTGCATGAACGCCTACAAAACGAGGCCCCCAGGAGCTAGCGAGGAGGGAGCGCTCCACCAGCTCCGGGCCTGTGGCTTGCTCCCCACCTTGGCTGCAAGTGCAGGGTGAGTCCTGTCTCTCTCTGCCACAGCTCCCTGGGGCACGGAAGTCCTCCCTCCCCAAGGCCTGGGTAGGGGGAGGCGTGAGCTCCTCCTGTGTCCGTGGCTGGGAGTAGGGGGACAGAGTAAGCTTCTACACCTCCCCCAAAGGGGGCATTTAAATCCCTGCACGTGCCCTGGTTGACTCTCTCTCACTCACAATACATGGCGTCAACAGTCATGAGAGTCAGCATTCACCCTGCCTTGCTGGGCTGGACCAGAGATTTTTCCTGCTGTGCCTCCCAGTACCTTGAACCCCCACTGAGTCCTACAGAGGGGTGAGTCACTCTCCTACCCAGGGAACCCAAGGGAGCCCAGGCAGGGTGGTGTCACCCGCTCTGCTCCCAGCCCGGTAAATAGAGAAGTGACTGCCCCAGCTTTTCTCACAGTCACAACTCAGTCACGGGTGGGGCTCGAACCCCCCATGCCAAGTGCTCCAGCCCCTGCACCAAAGAACTCTTGTGATGGAGTTGGGGGGGTGCATGTGTGAGACTCAGGCTGGATGTGTGTGAGACAAGCAGACCAGCTCCCAGCAGCTAAGGATGACCCTGCGGCTACAACCTAGGCTGGCAGGTAACACCTCTGCCCTAAACAAGAAGAGGGAGGAGCCGAGCTGGGTTTGAATCGGAGGCAGCAGTTAGAAGGGGGAGGGGAGAGGGAGCTGGAAGGCAGCCAGATGGGCAAGGGGGAAGCTACACCCCAGAGGGGCACCCCTCGGGCTCCTCTCCCCAGGACGGGTTGGAATGACTGTCTCTGACTGCTGCATTGACTCTTGCGTGAGAAACTGGGCCTCTGTCGCCTAATAAACTTCCTATTCTACCTGCTGAGTGAGAGTCACTCCTGCCCGTGGCCAGGGTGCAGTGTATGAGGACCCCGAACCCCAGCACAACTCTGTTGTCCCTTGTAGGCTGTTAGCAGCTGAGGACAGCCCCAAGGGAGACATGACAACCCCACTGAGCCAAGAGAAGAGGCAGGTACCTCCCAGGCTCACCTCACACACCAGATCCACGTTGTAGAAGCACGCGTTCCCAGACGCTTGCAGTGTGACGATGCAGGGGATACTGGCCCTGGGCTGCACAACCCCCGTCTCCGGTACAATCTGTAGGGACTAAGACACAGCAAGAACTCATTACAGTGACCTGTGTCTGGTAACTCTCCTTACCAGGCGGGAAGCACAGGGCCTCAGGACTTCTCCCAGTCTGCCCTCCGCATGAAGTCAGTAGGCTGCGGAGGGAGCCTGGATCCACGTTCAAAGAGCTCTGAGTGACTTCGTAGGTGTGGTAGGAGGATGGGAATCCAGGCTTGCCGACAGGAGGCACGACGCACAGCCACGTTGGTCCACTTCTCTGCTGCCTGATGGAACTCCACGCCAGTCCAACCCCTTCAGCTCCCACTCACAATCGCTGCCCTGGTGCCTTCGCCCAGATCACCATCTTCAGGTTTCCCATCGCCTTTCCTCTCCTGTCTGCTCATGCCAACACCTCCTCCATCGGACGCAGTTTGGATGCCATCAGACTGCGTGGCCCAGCCCAGCCCAGCCCTGCAGAGCTGAAAGGAGAACTTACCTCGCCGGCATTAGAGGCACCAATGCGCCATGCAAATATGATGGCCTCACTCTCGGAAGCGTTGTTGAGAAAGACGAGGCGGCTGGACTTGCTGTAGACGGGGATGTTTCCCAGGCAAAGCCGGTGCTGGGACAAGAAGGCCGTCTGGAAGAGAAGAAACCAGGCAGGAAGGTCAGCCGGAGAAGGGAGGTGCACTGGGCACATCCCAGAGAGCAGCGGATGCTCCCCAACACCCTGTGTCCGTCTGATGTCCAGCAATCAATGGGTGACGTGAGGGAGCCCCAGGTACACTGATCATTTCTTTAGTGCTGGACACACTGTTCTAAGAAGACACTTACTGCCTGGTTCCAGGGCCATTCCTGTCCTGCAGGGCACAGCTGGCAATCTGGGGCATGCAGCCTCTCCCCCGGCCCTGCCCAGCTTACAAGGGCTGTCTCTTTCCCAGCACCAGGAAGTTCCAGGCTGGGCAGCGTACTGAAAGAGGCTGTCATGCTGGAGGCGGTTGGGCAGAAGACTTCCCTGGAGCAGTGGTGACCCAGCTAAGCACAACCTCTGAGCAGAGCAGCCCCACTCAGTGACCGTGGGCCACGGCCTGAGGCCCTGACTTTGACAGAAGCCCCCGGCCCTGAGCACGAGTTCTGGACACACACTCCATAACCCAGACAGTTAAAACCTCACATTTGACATGTGCAAGGTGCATGGATTGCACAGAATGGCTTGAGAAGTGCAACGACCATCAGGTTACTAACTGCAGAATGCCCTAGGGCCACTGATATGCACGGCATTGTAGGGCACGTTGTGAAGGGGACCGGGACCGTCTGCTTTCCCCACAGCACGATGCTCCTTGCAGAGAGCCCGCTCCATTCTTACTAAGATCTCGTCTGTGCCCCAGGTTGTGCAGCTGTAGCTCACACCATGCAGGGGGGATAATCCACACCTCTGAGTCACATAAATCACCTCAACCTAAGTGCCAGAGTTGACAGCTCTGTCTCCAGGAGAGCCTCTTCCGCTGACACAGCTACCACCACTCGTGGAAGCCTGTTTAGTAAGCCAACAGGAGAGCTCTCTCCTGCCAGCTGAGACCGCCTCCCCCGTAAGTGGTCACACTGAATCCTCTCAACTTGTGATACACAACTGGATGTGGGCTCCAGCGCACCAGCTCTCTGCTGGGCCAGGCAGCCAGCAGCAAAGTCTCAGCACACTTTGCACTGGGACCAAGTTCTTACTTGCCCTGTTTAAGTAGCAACCCCGTCGTCTGTCCAGATCGAGAGACGCCTAACGCACTGCATGGCGTTAGCACACGAGTGTGCAAAACTTGCCCCCAAAGACAGGAGCATAGCTTTCTTGTACAAATACACGACCCCGGAAAAGCTGCGCTCCTCCCCACAGGTGACATCAATCAATCAGCGTTAATCTGTAACACGCGCAGGTCATGGGACAACTTCTCAGCAACAGTTTTGGTTCTGGTGCCTGTGGTGGTGGAACTCTTTAGGACAATTGCAACCCTGGACAGGAATCTGGCTCTTCCAATAGCAGCCAGGCAGCGCCCCTGCCACCAAACCCTCACACAGGGGCCACCTCCCTCATGCACTCCTGAAAGGACCACGCTTCTCACACTGGGGCTCTGGCACTGCCACAGCTGGTGCTTACCTGCCCAGGAACGGTCAGTCTGGAAGAACCTGGAGTCACAGAAGGAGACAAGAGGCGGTCGAACTGGGCAGTCTCCCCCATAACGTGTGGGTCGTAACCTATTCCCTGGAAGGTGATCAGAGCTGAATCTCCCTCCAGGATGTGGATGGGAACATCTACCTGGCACAGAAAGGGCAAGAGGATAAACTCAGGGCTGTATTCCGAGGGACTTACGCAGCAATGACTTTGCTAATGGAGCAGCCTTCCCATTTGCCGTGAGTGCCAGGGCTGCTGCACTTGCGCACTGGGGTTCTTGGAAACACTGACAAGCTGAGTCCTCTGACACCCACGCAGAAGGGGGATGCTGGCTGCCTGCCAGGCCCGCGGGTTACAGAACAGTGTTGTACAACAGGTATCACCTTAGAGTAGCTACTTCTCAGAGACTTTCCAACCTCACCCTACAGCCACTGCATCACGTCAGGGGTCTGATTCGCACTCAGGCCTAAAGTCTCTAATATTTCGGCACTCTTCCTGCTCTTACCCTGGCCCCTTGCCCCAGGCTGCAGGGCACTCCCTGTCTGGCCATAGGGCCAGTGACACCAGATCCCAGCAAGCACAAGAGCAGGGAAAGCTGAGTCCCTGGCATGGCAGAACAGACACACCTGGTCAGGAGCACAAGGAGGAGGACAAGAGCCCAGCTGTGGGGCACACCGCTCGTTGCTGAAAGGCTCCTGCCTAGGGATGGCCCCACGCTCCCAGCCAGTGAATGAGAGAGTGCGCAGGGCCATGCCAACAGGCAGCTGAACAGTACCAGAGCCACGAATGACACCCGATCCCTGCAGGTGCTAAGTCCAGCAGGGGCTGGGCTTGCCCAGATTTCTTTTGGCGGTTTCCATGTGTCAGGCAAAATCAACATCTCCCAAAGAGAAACAACTTCAGTCGAGTTCAGCTAAGCCTGGCTCTGATGCAAAGGGAGAGGGCTGCGAGATAATGACCTCCCCACCACCCCGCGGACCGGCACTTAACCCTGTCACTCATTCATGCTGAGGAGCCTCACAGAGTACGTCCTGGCTTCCAGTGGTGAGAAGACCCACTGGATGTGGCTTGTCGTGCCGGGAAAGATCTCGCCCCTGGGATTCAGACAGACAAACACTGGGTGCTGAAAATTCTCCTCCTGGAGCTTCATCACAGAGTCCAGCTGAATCTCATAGGTCACCGGCATGGAGCCCCCGTTGTACAGCTCGTAGACCTGCAGGGAACAGAGAAGCGCGCAGCTCACTGTACCACCCTGACGTTACACTCGCGAGCACCAGCTAATGAATTTCATGGGTCAGGGCACTGGCGGAACAGAGTTCAGTGGGAGGAGGCCCCATAACACCTGCACTTATGACAGGTGACCACACACAGCAAACATCTAGCACCACCTCGGTGCAGCCTTTCTGCTCCAGCGCCTCCCACACGCTGCCCACCACACTCAGATTCACCCCGGGCCAGGGCAGCGGCTGCAGGAATCAAACACCGGCATCTTCCAGGACAAGTCCAGTCAGGTCTTTGGATACAGGCCGCAGAGTTCAGAGACTCTGACCACCTGTCCCCCTCCCTGGTGCAGAGCAGGCCCTACAGCCCACCTGCAGGGGTCTGACTAGCTCCAGTCTCAAACCAGCCATGTGGTGGGACCTCACTCCGTCTCGAGAGGCTATTCCACAGTCGAGCACCTGCCACCGCCTCCTTCCCTCCCCCAGCACGGGCCAGCATACGAGCTCCTTCACTCTGCCTGCTTGTGGGTGTGCATTGCGGCTGCTCACCTGTCTGGGTGGGCTGGAGCTGCCAATGGCGATGGGGGTGAACAGATGCTTAGTGGACGTAAAGTGAACGTACCGCTGCTTCCGTTCCACTGTCACGCCAATGAAATTCAGCTGCAGGGCAGGCAAGGGAAAAGGGCCAGTCACTCTCTCCAGATGACAGCACTGCCAGAGCACGGTTACACAACTGAATCGGTAATAACAGGAGAGGCAGACGGGGCTAAGAGGCTAAGCAAGGGAGGAAAATATTACTGCCCCTGGCTGCTGCCTTCTCGGGGGAAGGGAGAGCTCAGTGGTTTGAGCATTGGCCTGCTAAACCCAGGGTTGTGAGCTCAGTCCTTGAGGAGGCCATTTAGGGATTGGGGCAAATAGATCTCAGGGATGGTGCTTGGCCCTGCCAAGAGGGCAGGGGACTGGACTAGATGGCCTCCTGAGGTCCCTTCCAGCTCTGGATATGTATCTCCAGTTATAGAATTGCGCCATCCCCACCCCTGACAATGGGTGAACACGCCCAGCCTGAGAGCCGTGAGACAGAGTGTTGGCACTTCATCCCCTGTCCGAGGAGATGGTACCTGCCTTATCGGGGAAGGGCTGTGAGCGACTGCTCTTCCTCCCATTCTCAGTCATAGGCCCTGGCACTCAGATGGTAACCCATTCCTGGGAGGTCTTAAAGCAGGAGTGCCTAGAGGCTGCCACAAGAACTGCCGAGCATAATGTAAGTATAACGGCATGTGGGGTTCCCCAGGCCCTGCCCCACCCCCGCAGGCGGACGTGGCTCTCACTCCCCAGGAGAACAGCCAAGGATCAGGCGACAGGGACACCGCAGAACAGACTGGCCAGCACAGGGACCAGAAACTATCAGTAACATCCATCTGTGGGAGAGGGGCCCAGCAGGGTCCCCGAGCCGGGCCCTGGTCCCCTTCCTCCCTCTCCAGCCAGACCAGACTGCCCCACCCTCCCAGCCCAGTTCCAGTTCAAACCAGCCCGGCCCCTCTTCTGCCTCTGTCCTGTGTCCCAGGGAAGAAAGGGGTCACCTGGTTGCCTGGGTTATGAAGGGCAGGGAGAGTCACTGAGTATCCTGAGAAGTTATCACACAGAAACTCCCATCTCCAGCTATTCACTGATGCCGTGCCTAGGGAAACTGAGGCACTCACCCAGAGCATTTGTTACAGGAGAGTAGGAAACACATGCCACACAACAAGGGGAGTAAAATCCCCACAACCCTCACTTTGTCACTTTGTGAGGTGGCAAGCCGGGGAGCTATCACGTGTCCCCTCTGTAGTGCAGCAAGAAGAAAACCCAGAGACTGGGTGTCCTCCTGTCACCAGCTCTACAGAGCCCTGGAGAGGACAGACCTTGAGCCACATGGGGCTCGGCCCTGAGGAACTGGAGGCTCTAATTCCCTCTCAGCGTGCACTACAGAAGCCCAATGCTGTCTGATCCACAGGGCGACTGCAGCCCTGAGGGAACCCAGAAAACAGCTGCCAGACAGAAGGTAGGCAGAGTCCACAAGGGCCTGGAGGCCTCAGAACTCCACAGTGAAACAACTGAGCCAAACGTGACACTATTACATAAGCCTTGGTGAGAGAGCCGAGACAGCAAGGGGGAGACAGCAGCTGAGATGATCCACAGAACCCTGGGCTGGAAAAGAGAAGACTGAAAAGGGGACATGATAACAGCTTTCAAGAGCTGTGTCTACACGTGCACGCTACTTCGAAGTAGCGGCACTAACTTCGAAATAGCGCCCGTCGCGGCTACACGCGTCGGGCGCTATTTCGAAGTTAACTTCGACGTTAGGCGGCGAGACGTCGAAGTCGCTAACCTCATGAGGGGATCGGAATAGCACCCTACTTCGACGTTCAACGTCGAAGTAGGGACCGTGTAGACGATCCGCGTCCCGCAACGTCGAAATTGTGGGGTCCTCCATGGCAGCCATCAGCTGGGGGGTTGAGAGACGCTGTCTCTCCAGCCCGTGCGGGGCTCTATGGTCACCGTGTGCAGCAGCACTTAGCCCAGGGCTTCTGGCTGCTGCTGCTGCAGCGGGGGATTCATGCTGCATGCACAGGGTCTGCAACTCGTTGTCGGCTCTGTGTATCTTGCGCTGTTTAGTGCAAGTGTGTCTGGGAGGGGCCCTTTAAGGGAGCGGCTGGCTGTTGAGTCCGCCCTGTGACCCTGTCTGCAGCTGTGCCTGGCACCCTTATTTCGATGTGTGCTACTGTGGCGTGTAGACGTTCCCTCGCTGTGCCTATTTCGATGTGGTGCTGCGCAACGTCGATGTTGAACATCGACGTTGCCGGCCCTGGAGGAAGTGTAGACGTTATTCATCGAAATAGCCTATTTCGATGTCGCCACATCGAAATAGGCTACTTCGATGTAGGCTTCACGTGTAGACGTAGCCAAGGAGGCAGAAAAATTATTCTCCTTAACCTCTCCGGGTGAAGCAACGGGCTCAAATTTCTGCAAAGGAGGTTTAGGCTGGGAGTTAGGCAAGGCCTCCTGTCAGGGCAGTTACGCACGGGAATGAATTACCTGGGGAGGCTGTGGAATCTCTGCCTTTGGAACCAATGTTTAAGAGCAGGTTGGACAAACACTGATCAGGGATGACAGTGCTGGTGCCTGGTCCTGCCATGAGTGCAGGGGCTGGACTCCCTTCCCGTCCTATGGTTCTATGATTCTGTATCATGCTTCAGCTCCTGTCTAGCATCCTGCACCTGCCATGGGCAGTGGGAGACATGTGGGCAGGTCTCCTCACTCCCTCTCCCTCTGTCCCCAGGATGGATCAGTACAAAAGGAGGAAAGAGAGGGGCCTGGGCAGCTCCTTTCTGATGCAGCCGATCAGCACCCTGGTGCTCTGTAGCCTGTACTGTGCTTGTGAGTGCAGTGGTGAAAGGTGTTCCTTTCAGCACCGAGTCCTGCATCTGCCCCAGCACTGATCTAGGTCTCCTTGAGCCCTGGGGCCAGCACAGCTCTCTGTATTGGCTGCGGCATCTCCTATCCTACATGCAGTGCTCTCGCGCTCTGTCTCTGGGACTCTGTTAGCACCGTCACTGTTCTCACTCTCCTCGGCACTCTCCTTTGACTCAATTGCCCCCTTGCCGGCAGGTCTGGGCGGACTAAGCCCCAGTGGCTGGAAGCTGTAGCCAGGCAAAGTGCAATGAAAATAAAGAACAATTTCAACAGAGTGTGATTAACAGAGGCTGTGAGATCTAGACTGGAGCCTTCCTGGAAGCTGTTGGGATCAAATGAGCTGTTGGGCCCAGTACCAGAGTAACTGGGTGAATTTCAGTGGCCTGTGCCACGCAGGCCGTCCAACTAGATGATTTAATGGTCCCTAGTCTACAAAAGCTGCCCTGGGACTATGAGCTATCAGCCAAATCTGTGTTTCATGCATCGTCTGCAAGAAGGCACCTCCCTCACAGCACCCTTGCACCCTCCTACTGTCCGGCTTCGTGGCTGGCTCCAGGGGAAGATCACCACTGACTGAATGCTTGTGCCCCAGCTCCTGGAGCTGACTGCCTGCTAGCTGTGCCGCTCATCTTACCAGAATCTCACGGCCATGGGAGACCTTCAGCAGGACTGGGAGCCGGTCCGTGCCGATGAAATCACGTCTAGCAGGGCAAAAATCCCACCAGGGTGAGAGAGGGAGAGAACAGAGAGCATTACACATCTGCACCTGTGCCTGGAGTGCGAGAATCCAGGGCCACGTGGTAAATGAAACACGGTTCGGCTCCCTGCTGAAGAGAATCACCGCTGCACAAGGGCCATATGCAGGGTGAGGCACACTTGTCTTTGATCTAGAGATGCACCAATGCACCAGCCCAAGCCCTAGGGGTCCTGGAGCCCAGAAGCGCTAGAGACAACCAGGGTTGTGCACAGTGAGTTATTTTTTCTGCACGGGGCAGCGGACCCTGCAAGCAGGGTGCTCGGGCGGCTACGAGGGAGGGATTCAAACGCCACCCAGCTGAGTAGCGGAGCACCCACAGCGAGGACTTCGTTTTTACCACTGGTTCACGTCTGCACATGGATGGCAAAGAACAGAGGGAACATCGATACAGAGCCATTGTCGCCGACACAGCTGGTCTGCAAGCCTCGCCTGGTTTTTAAAACGACATAGATAAACCCACACAAAATGGCCTGGGAAAGGAGCCATGCCCCTCTCTGCCCAGGAGCACAGGGCTGGCCAGGAGAGCCATCCTGACTGTCTCGGCCAACCAGCTTTAACAGCTAGTAACATGATTCCTGCACAGACCACACTGGGGCCAGAACACGGGACAAAACCAGAGGGACTTGTGTGGGGCCTGCTGGCGAGCCTGGCAAGAGCCAGGTGGCGGGAATGGCCCAGGAGAGGGAGGCACGGACTGTCACCTGTGTGCGAGCTGCACTGCTTGCTCCTGGCCTGGGAAGAGCTGTCCTGACTTCGGGGAAACACTGAAGAGCTGGTTGTCCTGAACTCTCATCTGGTGCAGCTCACTGGGGTCGAACTCTGTGCTTTCCGCCCAGTGCTCCACATCAATCTTCTGGTCAGAGGGGAAGAGAAAGGCCCTGCGGCCCAGCAATGGCAGTCAGCCAGAGCAGGAGCAGCACTCCCACACAAGAACATGTTCTAAGGGCACATGTATTACGTCTAGGGCGGTGAAGGTACTAGCCTCTGCACACGGCAAGGAAGTGCCGGAAGCTCACCGCTCCCCTCCTGCCAAACCCCTCGGAACCCAGCCCTGACCCCCCCCACACACCAATACAGCCCTGGGTCTCAGGCCAGAACCTCAGAACCCAGCCCTGACCCCCCCCACACCAATACAGCCCTGGGTCTCAGGCTGGACCCTCGGAACACAGCCCTGACCCCCCCACACCAATACAGCCCTGGGTCTCAGGCCGGACCCTCAGAACCCAGCCCTGAGCCCCCGCCACCGATACAGCTGTGGGTCTGAGGCCGGACCCTCGGAACCCAGCCCTGACCCCCCCCCACACACACCGATACAGCAGAACCCAGCCCTAGCTTCCTCTCCCACTGCCAGATCTAGCCATGAGTCTCAGCCCTGACTGGCTAGACGCAGGACTGACCCACGAAAGCTGGGACTCTCCCACACAACTTGCTTTCCCTCCACAGAAGGGCCAGAGGCGAGCAACGACCCATGGCTCAGCCACTCAGGTAGTCACAAACCTGCTGGTGAAATCCCCTGGCCAATCTGCTCCTTTTCCCTTGCTCTGGGCAGACACTCTGGTACCCAAGAGAGGCACTGGCTTTAGAGAGAGCGAGCTACGCACCATTCCACAGGCAGCAGCCCATTGTTCTCCAGCATGAGGACCACCACGGACGGCTCGGCTTCGATCGGAGCAGCCCCAAAGTTGAAATCCAGCAGGACGGGGGTGTGCACGGGGGGGACTGGGCTGACACTGCACAGAGCAGAGGAAGAGGAGAGGCAGGAAAGGTCGCTGGAGGTGCTGGACGCCCCAGAACTCTGAGGAGGCCTTGGACAGGAGACGGCTCCTCTCCTCGTTGCCAGCAGAGGCTGTGACCTTCACCCCCTAATGAGAGCTCCAAGAACAGCAGCTGCCCAGAGAGGAGGCACCCGAATGCTCAAACCCTTCCCTTCCTCCTGAGAGCTGCCTCTGGCTAAGGGGACTCGTCCCTCCACACCCATAAGCTGCTACAGGGTGAATCTTAACACCCACCGAGGGCTGAGAGCATTGGGTAGGCACAGCGTGCTTAGCACCTAGAACGGGAGTAACACAGCTCCTAGCAAGAAGCCTGCAGCAAGGTGCTGTGGCCTCCCCTGACTCAGAGGAGGAGGCCACTCAGAAACCTCCATGGGTGGGCCCTGAGCCAGAACACCTGTGCCCTGCCCCCCAGAGAGCAGCACCTGGGGCCAGAAGGACCAGTGGTGGGGCTTGAGGCCCATTAAAAGACTGGCCTCCAAGCAGAGCGGAGCTCTCCGATCAGGCTCCTGGGGGCCAGAGCCAGGGGACCCAGGTCAGACCGGCAGGCTGGCGAGACCCACCAGCCACCTGCCCAGCCCATCCTGGAGGGCCGCAGCCCAGCTTGCCGTTGGCCCAGTACCAGACTTCCTGGATCTACTGGAGCCTTTGGGCTTGCAGCGGACCCCACCCCCGAGGCCCTGCCGTGGGCCAGAGAGCCTGCCCTGGACCAGTCACCTGGAGCCCCAGACGAGCATGGTCCTGGAGTCCTGCCTGATGCCCCAAGCACTGAGGCCTGCAACTGGCCAGAGCCCACAGTCCTGCTGCTGGTCCACTACCCAGCCAACGTGGAGATACTCGACTGGTCAGACCTGCCAGATGCTACCTACCCGGAGGAGACCCGCCTGCCTGGACTTGCGAACAATCCGACGGGGGCCCAGCACTGGTGGAGGTAGGAACTGGCCTAGGGGATGCTCCACCTGAGCCCATGGTGGTGTGCTGTGGCTCCCCACTACCCAGCTCAAGGTGAGAGCCATCTCTAGGGCCCTGGGCCAGGACGCAGTGGAGTGGGAGGGCCTGCGTCCCTCTACGCCCCACTGCCCCCGGACAGGCAGCCCCTCGCCTCTCCTGTGCCACCCCACTTTGGGGGCTAACTGTGTGCCTGCCGCCCTGCCCTGGATTGTGGGCTGGGCTTCCTAACTGCAGGCCTGCCCTGAGCAACCCATTAAAGGGGACAAGGCCCCAGGGCTGCCCGTACACTGAGGGGGCAAGCTGCAGAGGCCCGCACCGCCAAGAAAGGGGTGCCTGCTGTGGGCTGAGTCTGCTACAGAGCCCCTCGGGTTACTGCCCTCCCTCAGGGGAAGCGTGTCTCCACACACAGCCAGAAGGGCAGCTCAGCCACAGGCTGGGCGCTGGAGACGGGTGGGGCATGAGAGAGAGAGAAGTGGCCACCCAGGCTCAGTGCATCAGCTCTGGATGGCTGTATGTGGCCAAGTGAGTGGACTCATCCCTGTTCACAGCATCCTGCTTCCATCCAGCCGACTCCCACTGAGCAGCGGGACAATGCTGAGCCCAGGGAGGGGCAGGAGGCTAAGAGCTTCCCCACAAAGGGGAATGGGTGAGACAGAGAGCAGGCTGGGGGCAGGCAGAGATGAGAAGACGCTTTGGGGCTGGGACAGAGGCAGTAAAGCTTTCTAGATGACACTGGTCTGCAGACCAGACCCTGTGGCCACGGCCTCCCTGCCTGGCTCGTACTGCGGGTGTCCCTAGTCACCTGTGCCTCGTGGGAACCCTGTAGGTGAGCTCTGCGGAGGTGGGGTCTCGCTCCAGATACTGGTTCAGAGTTTCCAGCGAGAAGAGCCTCCAGAGGTGCAGCTTGCTGAGGCCACGGGCGCTTCCGACTGCACGCACATCGGTGACACAGAGGGATGGGTAGACCCCCGTCGCTACCACACAGCAGAGAGCCTGCCGCTCCCCTAGGGTGTTCGCAGGGCCCAGAGCTTGTGGGAGTACAACAGGAACAAGTCACTGCAATGCCGAGGAAAGCTGCCCAGGCTGGACTGAAGCAGGCTCTGCATCCCCTCCCAGGCTGCCACGGCACAATTGTCAGAAGCCCCCAAAACATGAATGTGTCTGTTAGAAAGATATAGGGGGAACCTCCACAGGAGGCATCAGCAGGTGAAGGGGATGGGACCAGGAGCTCTCTGCCCCAGCACGCCATGGCTCAGCTGTGTCTACCACCGTCTCTGCATACAGCACAGTGGAGAAAGGGAACAGCCTTAGGGATCTGGCAGAGCTGTTCAGCAGAGACCCCCAACAGGCGGGAGCAATCCACCGGGAATGCAGAGAGTGACGCAGCGGGGGACTGACAGCTGGGCCAGGTCAGACATGGTTTACGTCTGGCGTAGAACAGACCCCTGGCTGGATAGGATGGAACAGCCCTTTGGGTCCTTCCTGGCAAGCCAGGGCTCTCACCTTTGGGTGCGGCAATGGCGTAACTGAGTGCCCAGGTGTAATGCAGTTGGCGGGCTGGGCTGACAGTCGCTTGGATAACGGCCTTTGACCTTGCAGGAATCATTCCTTTGTAACGCTCCAGCTCTAAAGCTGTGAGAGAAAGAAAAAGGTGCGAGTACTGGGAAGTCACTGGCCTCGGCCTCTCAGCACAATTCTCTCTTTATACACCTACTGCTCTCTCGGATGCCCATCCTGTGTTCTTACCCTGTCTGTTAGTTCTACACGCAGCCAGTGTGCTGTCTCAAACAGTCCTAACTGCTCCAGGCAAACCACTTCTTCCCCAAGCCCCGGACACAGGCCAGTCCTCACGGAGGGCTCGCCAGGAAAAGCTTCCGGTGTCCTCTCAGTTGATTTTGCTCAAAATTCTACACTTAGAGCCAAAATGCTGAGTAGGAACTGCCCAACCGGAATGAGGAGTGCTGGGGAGACGGGGGCGTGGGGACAACAGGAAGCTTTTGTTTTAGTTGAGAACTGTGACAGCTCTTACAATAGCGGGAGAGATTTGTATTGGATTTCTAGTCTAAAATCTCTCTCTGACCAGGACCCTCACACACACCAGCTGGCACGGGAAGAACACGTTTCTCAGTCGGCCTCACTCGATAGCTACACACCAGCTGGCAAGAGCATTCCACCCCTCTTAGAAAGCCTTCGTCTGCAACAGAAACAAGGGCCAACTGCCCTGCCCCCACTCCTCCCCAAACACCCTTCAGTACCGAGCGGATCACTGAGGACTTCCTCGGGGTCACACGGTCCTGTGATTATCTGCTCCACGTGGAGAAGGAAGTTCAGAGAACAGATCCCATCATTCAGTAGCACCAGCTCACAGGACTGCTGGCTGCCAACCAGAACGTTCCCTAGGTCCAGCTGCTCCTCTTGAGCCTAGAGCCCAAAGCCAGCATGGGAGGGTCAGACTGGCATTGACATCACCACACACAACCAGGCTGCAGCACAGTGTAGCCAGGGATGTGCGGAGTTTGCCCCAGGGACCCCATATGTTCCAGCCAATTGTGAGGCCCTCCCTGCTGGGACTCGCAGCGTGCATGGGGCGAAGCTGCCTGCTCACGGAGGAGGGGGACAGATGTTTGCAAAGTGCCAGGACAGCCCAGTACAGCCAAGCGGCAGTAGGTGCCTTTCCTCTGTGCCTCTCCCTCCCTCTGGAAAGGCACTGCCAGTGGACTCCAGCCTGCCCACCCTCCTCGAGCATTTTACCAGGCAGCTAGAGACTCTACTAGGCCAATTAGTGCCCCCGGGAAACTCAACTTCTCCTTCCCCCCCGCCACACCCTCGCACTTACCCGAATGGTGCCCAGTGCCCCTTCGCCGATGACCCGCAGGGCATAGCGGGTGCTCTCAGGAGACTTGGGGGTGGAACTCCCTTGGGCCCGCCACACTGACATCCAGCTTCGTAGGAGATACTTGGTCGCCTCCCCTGGAGTAAAGGTCCATGCCTGCGCCTGGAACCACAAGAGGGAGAGGGCATCGCTGGTGTTCCCAAGCTCTCCGCTGCCAGGACGTCAATTCAAACACGTCAAGGAGGAGCTGACAGTCACGACAGCACCTTCCTCCCCATACCGATCGCTCAGTTGCCTTCCTCCACACAGCTCCGGGCTGACTCAGAACTGCATCTCAGCCCATGCCCCATCCCTGACTTTGGTGGCTCTTGCTGGGAACACAGAGCCAGACACTCTCAGCTAGCCCCTCCCTCGCCGTCCAACTAACCAACCAGCTATCCAGCCTTCCCAGCTATATCAGACCTTGCAACCCTCCACGCAAGATGATGAAGGAAATCTGCATAGTGGTTTATGACACATTTGCTTCTAGAGTCTGGAAGGCAAAAAGCAGACAGTAGAGCATATCTACTGCATGGGAACCTGAACCAGCGGGGAGAAAGAGGGCTAATTCCCTACCTGAGACAGGTATGGGTAACCTCCAACCTTGGCCTGCAGGGCTCTGAACTGCTACCACAGCTGTTTGCTCTTAGCTCTCTAGAGCTGGACGGTGGGTAGGAAAAGAAAATGACTCTAGCAAAGCTCACCAGTGCTTCACAGGGCTGGATGATCCCTGTGGCAGGCTTGACCGACAGGACCTTGCTGTCAGACTGCTGGATCTTCCACTGGAAGTGCATCGGCAGCCTCGTGCAGTTCTTTACGGTGTACGTGCGTGTGGTTGAAGTTCCCACACAGGTAGGCTTGAAATATAGATTCCCATCTCCTTCTAAGAGCAACAGAAGGGACTCGCCTCTGCTCTGCAGCAGGATCTCCTGTGGGACTCCAGGGAAGGGTACAGACAGTAACAAGAAACCTCAGCCAAGCTCTGAAAACATCAGGCAAATTTATAGCTCCTTCCCAAAGGCACCTGGGGCCACAACAGGGCTGAGCTCAGAGGAGCATGGACTGTGGGCCTGCCCATTGTCCTGTCACAGAGAGTCCTGAAGACAGCTTGGCCCAAGAGACACCAGAGAACAAGGGGCATGAGGCCCTGGAAGGCTCCTGCTGTGCCAGTAAGAAATGGGCACTTTGATGCCACGCAACCAACATTTCAGGAGACTTTCAAATCCCATTTCCAAAACAGAAGAACCCAAACTACCAACCAGGAGAAATACTCAGGCCCGCGAAGGGTGAGTATAGAATACAAAACAGCCTTTCTTCCCTGGGCCTACCTGGGTGTACTTGGCACAGGAGTTCAGCTGCAAGGACAGGGCGTGCTGCTGGGTGCCCATGTCCATGGGCTGCGTTGAGAGAAGGAAGATCTGGTGGGCTCCTGGCGTTATGAACCCTGAGTGGGGTTTGACCAAAACAGAGGGAGAGATGTCCTGGTTCATGCAGAAGGTGATGGGGGAGGTGCCAGCGTTGCACAGCAGCATGCTGCAGTAGGTGTTGGTGTTTGGACCCACCGCAGGGAACGCCTGGTGGACAGAAGTGAGCTGGGAGGCCTGGGCTCAGTCCAGGCCGATTTCCCCAGGAAATGCTTGTCTAGTTGAATTCCACTTTCCAGAGTGTGACAGCACCAGCCTGAGCCTTCTAAAAGGCTGTAGACAGGCCAGAGGCAGAGGTACTCAGCTTCTCCTTAGCCTCTGGAAGGACAGCCCCTAGGCGGGAGGAGTGGCAGCAAGAGCACCTTTCATTTCCCTTCGCCTTGCAAATTACTTCTCTTCCAGGAAAGTCTGCATGTGCTGCTCTATGGCTGATCCCGCTCTCCCCCGCCCAGCGGACGGAGGCTGGCTACAGCACCAGGGGACACCAGCTACCTAAGCAGTCCTTACTCGTGATGGGAGCAGCTTTGACAGGGAGGACCAAGATACTCACTGCAAGCTGAGACACAGGAGAAATGTGGTGAAGGGGGATCCCCCACCTGTCCTAAACTGGCAGTCTCCACGCAGTGGGATGCTACCAAAGCCTAGGTCTCTGACAAGGACAGCAGGAGAGGTTACCCACTCTGGCACTCCCTACACCACAGATTCACCACCTGCTTTGCATGGACACAAGCCCTGCACACTCACCTTGGGGAAGTCCAGGACGTACTGTGGGATGAAGTGCTGCCGATCTCCTTCAAAGGTGTGGCCCCTCACACGGATGGTGAGGCACCAGGACGGACACATGGTGCTGTCCTCTTCAATGTTACTGTAGTGTCTCAGCACCTGCAGCAAAGGAGAGACAGAATCATGCACCTGTGGGGAGGAAATGTCGGAGAACTGTCTTCAAATGAGAAAGCACATGAACCAGCATAGAACCAGGACTGGAAGAGACCCCCGAGAGATCATCTAGTCCAGTCCCCGCCCTCAGGGCAGGACCAGGTACCATCCAGACCATCCCGGACAGGTGTGCATCTAACCTGCTCTGAAAAATCTCTAATGATGGAGATTCCACAACTTCCCCAGGCAATTTATTCCTGCGCTGCACCACCCTCACAGTGAAGGAGTTTGTCTAGGTTCCAGCCTAAACTGCCCTGGCTGCAATTTCAGCCCTTTGCTTCTTGTTCTGCCCTCAGAGGTTAAGGAGAACAATTTTTCTCCCTCCTTCTCGTAGCAACCTTTTATGTATTTGAACGTTTTTATACCCCCTCTTGGTCTTCTCTTCTCCAGAATGAGCAGCCATTCTTATGATCACCACCTTAGGGGGATTCAGAGGAGCTGACATGCATCAGGGAAGCAGGACCAGTCGGGATGGGATGGGGAATGACTTCCAGCAGAGAGAGAAATCCCAGTGCCTGGTGACCTTCGTTGTCTATTTTATGTATTTATCTGGCCCCCACCACTGCAGGTATCTGAGCTGCACCATCTTTAGTGTTTTTTATCATCGCCACAAGCCTGTGACATGCTCTTACACCATATCACAGCAATTAAAGCCCAGAGAAACTAAGTGACATGCCCAAGATGACACAGTAAGCCTGTGGAAGAGCTGGGAACTCTCTGTTGAGTCCCAGACTAGCTCCCATCTCTTCACTTTCCAGCCATTCTGCTCCTGACATTGACTGACAAAAGGAGTAACACAGGTGCCATGTACTTTGGGAGACAATGACACCCTGAGGTCCTTTCGCTCCGAGTTGAAGGGCCAGTGTTTGTTCTACGACAGTGGGTATCAATCCCACCTACAGGGGGCAGGCGGCTCAGGAAAACGTTCTGCCTTAGGCACTAATGAAATCCAGGACACAGGACGTGGCAAGTGGGTGGCAGTGAAATGCTCACGACCATGTTGTTGTCAAACTTTGTGGGTCTTTCCAAGCCTGCCCACAGGGAGGAAAGGGCAGCAGTAGGACAGGCATCTGGCTGGGGAGCATTTGTCCTCCTCCAGGCCACATGCTGTGATCAGAGAACGTCCGATAAGACAAAATACCAGTAAAACAAAGCCAATTCAGCCTGACCCTCCCAGGCAGTGCTGTGGCAATGTTCTCTCTCCTTAATGCCCTCCCTACCTTGAGACTGAAGCCCAAGGAGTGGGCAGACCGTAGGCCCAACAGGGAGAAAGCCATAGTTCTGGATTTCAATCAAGACCTTGACATTAATGCTGATGCATTTGGTGCAGACTCTGGTAATTCCTACTGACCTTGTAGAAGGCAAACCCTTCCAGCTCTGCTGCATACAGCATGTTGAGCTGCGAAGGCTGGAAAAGGAGGCGAAAGGCTGTGGATTTCAAAGGTGGGATGTCGCAGGTCTCAGGGGTCACCCGGAAGGGAGTCTCTGGACTGCCTGTCCATGTAACAGTGATCTTCCCTTTGGTGTGGTTGGTCAAGCAGAGAGGAAGTGGTTCCACCTGGAGCTGCGCACAGCAACCAAAATCAAACTCCCTAATGCTGACGCTGACATGCGGGGGAAAGACAGTGAAGTCGCTGGTTATGCCATCATGGAAATATTCAGTCATGGGGTCGATGTAGGGATACTCCCCTGGGGGCTTGTCTTGACGGACCTAGGAGAAGAACACAGATCTCTGTCTACCACGGGGTAAGCACTCCAGCAAAGCACACTCCCAAGAGGGAAATGACTCTCGAGGCACTGGAGGCCAGGTAGCCTCACAACCCTGGCTGCCAATGCGACCAGCCAGCTGTAACAATGCACATTGGAGTTCCCCTGTATAGCGTGTTTCCTAGGAAAGGTCAGCTGACCACAGCAATTGGGATCCAAGAAATCTCCTGCTTCTCAGCTAAATAATCGCTGGAGATTAACTGAGGCAAGAAAAGGTCCAGCAGCTAGTGGAAAGGCACATAGCAGGCTTGTAACTGAGTCTGGATAAGAACTCAGACAGACTGATGTCAATATATGCTAAGTAAAGTTGTGTGATGGGGTTCAGGGGTCCCCATGCACCGCACCCCGCCCGCAGGCAGGAGTGACTCTCACTCAGCAGGTAGAACAGGCAGTTTATTAGGCGACATAGGCCCAGTTTCTTACCGAAGAGTCAGTGCAGCAGTCAGAGACAGTCATTCCAATCCGTCCTGGGGAGAGGACCCCGAGGGGTGCCCCTCTGGGGTGTAGCTTTCCCCCTCACCAGGCTGGCTGCCTTCCAGCTCCCTCTCCCCTCCAGCTTCTAACTGCCACCCCAGAATCAAACCCAGTTCAGCTCCTCCCTCCTCTTTGTGCAGGGCAGAGGTGTTACCTGCCAGCCTAGGTTATAGCCCCAGGGTCATCCTTAGCCGCTGGGAGCTGCTCTGCTTGTCTCACACACATCCAGCCTGAGTCTCACACATGCACTCCCCCCACTCCATCACAAGTTGTAACTTCATAATTAGCATGAGGACAGCTGAAAACTGCAGAGGGAAACCAGTACCCAGGGAGGCAGAGCAAGAGCAGCCAAGCACCCGCACAGGGCAGCCCATACCTGTGGAGGAAGCATGAGAGCTCTGCTTTCATCCACCTGCAGCTTCCCCTCCCTCAGCATAGAGCTGAGGATGTCCGGTGGGTAGAAGGTCAGTCCTCGGGCCAGGTTGGTCCTGTACCATGAGAGGTGTCTTGGCTGCAGGATGGCTGGTTTAGTTGCATCAGAGTGGCAGGTGCCAAACAAATCCAGGAACAATGGATCCTGGGGAAGTGCCAGAAACTCTTACAGGAAACAGGCTACTTTGACTGCCCTCTTGTTGGCTGCTTTTCCTGTTACACATCACCCCACCCCATAGTGTAAGTTACAGACTTAGCACTGTGTAAACACACCCTACCCTCTACACTGTCTCCAGATTTGCCGCGATATGTTTGCTAGCCAGGGGGCAGAGACATAGCGCAGGGTGAGTGCAACAGCCTTTCTTTTCCAGAGACCTAACCTGACTCACAAGTGAGATGAGTTTGCAGATCTTCCTCTTGTACATCAACAACCTCATGCCACTTGGCAAAACACACCCCATAAACAGCCTGCTCGGAAAAGGCCCTGGCTGGGTTAGCAGGAAATTCTGCACTGGATTGACAGGGCTACGCAGGGGAGGCCAGGACGGGGAGAGAAGGGGGTGCTGCAGACCAGTCAGGGTTGAGGGCACTGGCACAGATGGGGTCTGGGAGCAGGAGAGTCCCTGGACTGAAACCACAAGGACAGGCTTCCGCTAGACTGGCAAGAGCTGTGAAACAGAAGCTCGTGCTGGACTAGAAGAGCACTGCAGGTGAGCACTGAGCTGCACTGGCAGAGCCACAGCGGGGGAGCTCGTGTAGCACAATCTGTACCCACACACTGTGTCTTCCCAGCCCCACATTCATCAACAAACAAGGTGGGGGCAGCAGTTTGTGCGTTGACAAACCCCTTGCTCTGAAACGAGCGCAGCTGCCTGGTGCCTCCCACAGCCAGAGTGAACAGGAGACCCTAGCCCTTGGCACTGTCCACATCTCCTGGGCAGAATGACACGCAGCATTCGCCGCCACTTGCAGGTCCCTTCCTTCTCCAGAGACGCGGGACCCAAGATGAGCAGGGCTCTGCACCAGCACTTTAGCTGTCCCCTCTCTGATGCAACTTCCCAAACTGAAGAGATGCTCTGACATCTCAGCAACAGTGTCACCCATGGCCCCTCCTACCTGGTGATGGATGAGGCAAACCACCCTGCGGTAACAGATGATGGGGTGAGTAGGCCGGAAGGTGACCCTCAAGACGAGCGTGGCCACCCCGCTCAGGACTCCACACGGCCGGTCAAAGGAGAAGACGCTCTCTCTGCCATCAATGTCAAACTGGTAATAGGCAGGGACATCAGAAACGTTGCTGATTTCCAACGGCTGCACCAAACACTCACCAAGGCTGAGCCAGCCAAAGTCCACAAAGGACTGCTGCAGGGATACTAAGGGACCTGGAACAACAATCAATGCCTGGGTTTTCAAACCAATTTCTATCCTGTTCCCGCAGCACACACGTCTCCTGCCAAACGAGGATCCTCCCAAAGCAGAAGCGAATCATCTGACAGGCTCCCTGAACCAACCTGCTTCAGCAACAAGCTGGAGGTGTTCTTCCAACAGCCGCATGCCCAAGCACAAGCGAGTGGTGGAACGTACACCCCACTGGGGCCAAGAAGAGCATGGAACCATACAGAAGGCCAGTCCCAGCCCACGTCCATCACCCACTCCCCTACCCACAATGAGGAGGAGGCCTGGAGGAGGGTGGGGGGAACTGTCCTTTGATACCTTTGCATGATCCCGTCACCTTCAGGACCGTCTGTGTGAGGTTCCCTACCGGCATGATGGTGAAATAGTCCACACTCTGCACCCCTACTGTCTCGGGGCTAAACCGCACAGAGAGCAGCAGCTTCCCATTGGCTGGAACAATGGCCTGTGTGACATCACAAGAGAAGACATGGTCCCGGAGCAGGGGTTCCTTTGCTCTCTCGACCTTAAGTGGGACATTGACCTGGGAGGGAAAGATGGGCAGGTTCAGACAGTGCCAGCCCAAGGACCAAGCACCGAGACAAGGTTGCTCTGCATTTTGAAGACTGTCAGTCGAGATCTGTGTTCTCATTTCAGCTGAGCTCCGAGTAAGTGAATGTCCTTGTCTTTCACTCTGGAGAGCTGGGCCTCATTTACAGCAAGTCACAAGTGAAGTGAGCTGAGGAGAGCCTCCTCCTGGTTCCTAGTGGGCATCTGGCTATGTTCCTGAACCAGCAAGATCAGTGGCTTCTGTTCAGGAGAAACCAACAGACACTTGGCATCTCCTAAGACGGGTGCTGCAGGTCAGAACTGAGATGTACTGCAGAACTGTCTGAGGAAGCCAGCACAGCACCCCCCTGCACAGTCTCTGGCTGTTTCTCGGTCTGTTCAGCAGTAAACTCGCACCAAAACCCTGAGCAGACAAGGGTGCCTGACAGCAAAGCGCCCATCGGAGAAGGAGCTCATCCTCTTTTGGGGTCACCTGGTGTGTAACAGCACTGCAAAGTAGGCGTCTTTCCTGATTTCCCAGGAAATGCTGCCATCTGCTGGGCTGCTGTTAGGGAGGGCAGCAAACCAAGGGCACCAAGGGAATAGTGGACCAACGTCTGGATTTGAGACACACACGTACTTTCAGGCCTACACAGAGCTCTGCCTTGTTGGGGATAGTTGTCATTTGTGTCCCAGAAAGCCTCAGCCAACGGGAATGTAAAGCTGTGGAAGTTGATGACAACGGCACCCACTGAGACTGGCACCCATCTCTACTGCATCCTGTCCCCCTGCCCCTGCCTGACTGTTCACCCACCTCTTTCACCATATCAGACACTTACATCAGGGCAGGGACTGACTGGCTCTGATCCCTGTTTGGGGCCTCTGGGTGCTTTCACAACAGAAATAAGAATGATCTAAAGAGGAAGGCTTCCTTCATCTGTTCCTCAGGCTTTACATAATGTTGCTAATTCTCCTCTGTGCTCTTGGCTTTAAATTGACAGTCCCCTTGCATATGCAACCTGAAAACTGGCTGGCCTAACAGTATGAACCCAGGCAGTTCATACTGAGGGAAAACCACCAAATTTCAGGGTCTCAAGCCCCAAGGAAGAACATGTCCTTGGCACCAGCAAGGCTTAGCTGAGCCCCAGGGGCACATCAACCAAGCTGCAGGAGAGGCACTTGGGAGTGAGAAACCACCCATCCAAGACAGACACTTCTCTGGCGCCAGGATGGGTGGAGATCACTCTGAAACAAAGGCAGGCTGCTTTTTCCCCTCTTGTTTAGAATTATGCAACTCCATCAAAGTCAGCAGGTTTCCTCCTGGGTATATCAGGGCAGATTTTAGCCCCTTCACTAACAAGCATTTGGAGGCCGTCTGATTGATTAATTAGCATACCACAGTATCATTGATAAGCTATTAATATATTATGAAGTTTTCGCCTTTGACATTGACAGTACTGCGAGTCTGGAGGCAGCGGGGCTGGGACCAAAAGAGCAGGAGGGATGTGAGAAGCCTGCACAGTGCATGTCTGCATTAGGCCTGGCTTGAGCTCATTACCAACAGCACCCTGTCCTCCAGCAGCATTTTCATTCGCAAAGTGCAGTTCTGCTGAGAAGTGACCCTCTCAGCTTGGCTTCCCGCCCAACAAATTGAGAGAGAAACGCCTGGCTTTTCTGCACTGGGTGTAAATCTCTTTGTCTCTCTCGAATTCCCCAGCATCATTCCAGGCCCACGAGCACAGCATCCTGCCATGAAGAACCTCGCTGCACTCTTCACTACGCTCTCCCGTGGGTGGCAGTCTCATTTCCCTGCTATCCGTACAGCGGTACCAGGGAGGATGAAGCACGCTAGCCGCTGAGGTCTGGGAGGAACAGACTGGTTTTACAGCCCCTCCTTGCCAACTCACCATGGATGGGTTGCAGATCTCCACGTGTCTCTCCATGGTGGTGCCAACAGCCACAGAACCGAAGCACAGCACGTCCCTGAAGTCACCAGCCTCGACATCTTCACAGGGCCCCCCCAGTACATTCACCAGCAGGTGGGGATATTTAGCTATTAAAAATCAGAATACACAATCAAGAGGCGAGTCCTTTTGTTTGTCTTCTCCTGATACCGCAAATGAGACCGCTAGCTGTTCCTTTTATGCCAGCAGGGCCCTTGCCCAGGAGCAGTTCCAGATCTTAGTAATTGTGGTTGTTCAAGATAATCACCTGCGTGCGTCCACACTCTGGCTTTAGAGAAATACTCTCACTGGTAGCGCTTATGAGAGTCCTGATACGGGCAAGGTCCTGCGTCTTCCAGTGTTTTTACTACCATGAAAATTAAACCATCTCATCTTCCCCCATTAAGTTACTGAAGAACAGGAGAATTGCCAGTTTGGGCCAAGCACGCTGGAGCCTGTAGTCCCCATACTCTCTCTGTATTAAAGATGAGGATGGCTGCACATCATATTAGAATTTCATTGGCCAATTTCAATAGGTGGCCACCACTGATTCACATGCGACAACAAAAGGGCCTCTTGATGCATTTGTCTGGACTATGATTTCACAGACTCCTATACTCATGGACTGTGCTGGCTTCTTTTACCTTTAGACTCTAGAAAGCCTCACCGATGGCTCTTAGCTTGACGGTCTTCTCCTGCTCCTCATGGTCTCCAAACCAGCACGTTGCTATCACATCGTACACCAGAGCCACCTGGGGCTGGAAGCTCACCTTCACCATGCACTCAGAGCCTGGCTCCAGCATGCCACTGATAGGCATCAGGTGGAAAGGCCTTGGCGTCTCCCAGTTAAATAACGTAACTAGATCACTAGTGAAAATGGAGATGTGTGGTAAGCAGACCTGAAACTCCCCACCCATCTGTCAGAGCTTCTCTCCCGGCGCATTCACACCCAGACTGTGCCTCTCCACTTAGCCCTTTGGGGCCAGTTCCCCACCTCCTGCAGCAGCCCCCAACACCCCCCGTCACACACACACACAGTGCTGCCAGAGTGCACCTGGAAACTTAAAGTGGTTTATGGCAGATCCATCTGCACTTGCCTCCCTCTGGGCCATCTGTGCCCTCTACCCACAATTTACTGCCAAAATACACCCCTCCCCCACGGCTTTGGAACACATGAGAACATGTGACAGTTTCCAAGGAAGAAAGGCCATTTCACTCCAGGGGAGGCTGGCTGCACACCTACCTGCCTTCCATCACAGCCCTCTGCCTCCTCCGGCCCTGACCCTCTCACAGCTGCTGGCCCTCTCCCCAACCCCTCCCCACTGCTCTCGTGATCCCCGCTGGCATGACACCCCCTGAAGCAACTGCCCTTTCGTTCCAAACCAGTCCCAGGCATGGTGACTCCAAGTCTCCTTAGTCTTAGAAGATGTAGTCAAGCGGCTGAGTCCCTCTGCAGAGTAACGGCTTTCTCCTGACAAAGAACCAGCCTGTTTTACAGCAACCCTGTGGCACCCATCCGGTTCAAGAGAAAATGATGTAAGCCCCAGAAATTCAGATACTATGTCCAGTGCCCAAGGCACAGGTAACACAGATGTGACATTCCAGGCCAGGTGGTGCAGGGCTTGACACCTGCTGTGCTCTCCTCTGTGTGCATCTATCTTCCTTTCTCTCAGCTCACCTTTCTTCAGCCTCTCTGTGCTGTGTGCCTCAGCATGGAAGAGATGTACTAGCAGAGGAACTTGGTCCCGAAAGCCCTGCTGACATTTCTGTGTTGCTGGCTTGCCGGGGATTGACAGACCCATGCACAGAGAAGTGCTGAATCAACAAGGTCAGCCACCAACCCACCTCTGGAGGCTCCCTAGGAAGGGCGTGTACATTTATGAACCGTTATGTCCATTCCTTTCTGCAGGAGTGGGCAATGATCTGCACCCTGACTCTTTGTGTATGGGGAGGCCAGGCTGCACGCATGAGTGCTGGAGGCCACGTAACCCTGTGGGCTGAGCTGTGAACCCAGGGACCTGCTCGCACAAATGGAGCAGAAGCCCCCCTGCCGCAGTGAAATGCACAGCACAGCACAGCAATCTCCCCCGACACTCCCCGCCTTGTGCATACCTGTGCATTGCCAAGGGAAGGGGATGGAGGGGAGGAGTGCACAGAGAGGGAAGGAAATCCAGTTGTGTGGACAGACAACTATCCTGTGTGAGTCACAGAGAAAGCACTTTCACCTTGGAGCAGGGGTTAGCTTTCTGGAATCGGACACAGTGAAAGGCAGCAATGCAGAACAGTGGGCCCTACCAAATGGCTGGGCTGGGGAATGGGCACTAGAGTGGCCTGGAGGCTTGGATCCTTTGGCTAACTGGGCATCTCCCTGCCATCCCGCCAGCATCAGAACCCCAGCCCTCACAGGAACACTAACTGCCAGCAGGCTTTCACTCTTCTTTCTCTATGTGAAATTAAGGCTGGACTGGAAGCCCTAGAGCAGGTTCAGCATAGCGACCCTCATACACTCTGCCCAGCTGCCAGCACGCCTCAGCCCTGCCCCAGAAACCCCTGTCATAGAACTAAGAGGGGAGTTAGCTGCTGTGGCCCCGCTAGGCAAGGCTCCCAACAGGGCCAGCTGCTCTGCTGGGAGGCGAGGTAGACACCTCTCCTGTGAGAAATCAAAGAAACAGGGGCTGGCAAGGACCTCAAAAGGTTGCCTAGAGCATCCCCCACCAGTGCCTGTTATAAGAGTCAGACAAGATGAAATTACTATCGTTTCTGGCCTTAAAATCTAGGCGAGCCTCTCAGTGCCTTCCACAGGCCAGGTGCTAAGGCCACCGACGAGCCTTTCACTCAGCAAAGGCTGGGCCACACTACAAAATGAAGTCGGCTTAGCTATGGCAGTCGAGGGTGTGAAAAATCCAGCCCCTTGAGCACCATAGATAAGCCAACCTAACCCCTGTGTGGACGGCACTAGGCTGAGAGCAGGAATCTTCTATTGACCAAGCTACCACCTCTCAGAGAGGTGGATTCCCTACACTAACAGGGCAGCCCCTCCCATCGGTCTTGGTAGCATCCACGTTAAAGTGCTGCATAGCACTGCAAGCCAGGCAAGTACTAACGAAACAGGCTTAGATCTGAAGGGCTGTTCCCCACTTCCATCCTCTTGAGCCAGCCAGTCCTCTTGATCAGGGCTGGGGGGACTGGTGCACAGCAATGAACTGGTGCCTTGTATCCCATTTCCAACCCTACAGCCAGACACCCCCACACCCCACACTGTGGAGCCTGTGCCTGGCAAGACTTGCCCTACAGAGGTGGCTTTTTCCAGAGGAGCGGTGTCAGCCTAAGACGGGAATGATGGTGAGATCTAAGCAATGAGCCAATGAAGCCAAACTGGTCCAAGGCACCAAGAAGAGGACTTGGTCCCAGCAGCTCTGGGAAATGGTTCGCATCAACCTGCAGCCGCTTTGCAGGCTCACTCACCCAACATTGCGCAGGGGAAACGAGGCCTCTGTAGAGTCCTGGACAGCGCAGAGAGGCAGCTGAATGGCAGCTGGAAAGAGCAGCTCATGGTGCGGAAGGGTCGCTCGCAGGGCCACAGAGAACTCCCCCTCAGGCTTTTCAAAGCAGATACTGTCTTTGTACTCCTTCTGCACAAAAAAAAGAGGGGGAGAGAGAGCTAGACAGGACCAGCTTCCCACCGACGGCAGCTCTGTCCTTGGATCCTGGCCACTCACCCTCCGCAGGGCACAGGCAGATTTTCTCATCCCAGGCCCTTAGCATGAGCAGTGCTGGGCTGTGCGTGACTTGGGTAGGATGTGACAGGTGCTAGGGATGGCAGTTATGGTCTCCTGGACATAAATCTTGCACCCTCAGAGAGCACAACATTTGAATTACCAGATACATTCACTTCACCTTTGTTTGTTTCCTGGCAGTTTTCTGTTCTCAACCGCTTTAAGACGCTGACCCAGCAAAGCACCTGTGTGTGTGCCTCATTTCAGCCTGTGAGACCCCCCCCTTGACCCAGGCGCAGCTCCTTGACGAAGCACTTTGCTGGACTGTGGCCTAACTGTGTTTTGTGCAGGTGGAAGGCGCCAGGCTGAGTGTCGGAGACTGATGGCCTGTTTACAACAGCGAGCACGTACAGTCCAGGGAACTGCAAGGCACCCATCTGCCACACACCACAACCCCAGTGGGATGCCCTGGAATACCACATGTGTAGGGGAGGTGACACCCACCCTTTCTGACCCCGTCAATCCATGGCGACTCTCCCGCAGGCATGGTGGGACGTGGACACCTGCCCGCCTGAAAATCGAACAAGACCTTCGACTCATTTTGCAAGGACCACCAGATAGGAAGTGGAATGTAACACCTTTCCTGACACCGCTCAGCGCGGGCCAGTCAGACACAAACCTCAAGGCACTGTGCTCCATACCCCTTCCCACATGCCTGAGCAAGCCAGTCCACCAAACTCAGGCCACATTGGTCCCCATGTGCTGGCACACCTCAGTGAAGCCAAGGATTGAGTAGACCAGGCTGTCTCCACAGGAGTCCCTCCAGGGCAGGACTGGGACGTACAAGCACAGGGTAAAAGTCACACTGGTGCTGCCCATGTGGTACCTTTTCTTTGGATGCTCGGACGCTCTTGGTCTCTAGGGCTGCCACTTCAGCACCTTCCTCCAGAGATTTATTTGCTCAAGAGATGTTTAAAAAATCTAAACCTAAAACCTCCAAAGTACGTCTGAGAAAGGGATCTGCTGACTGCCCCCCTTCTCCCCCCCCGGGCCTTTCCTTCCATTCCCGGAGCTTCACCTACACACAAATGGCAGCTGGGATAGCAGCAGCAGAAAGGGCTGTGAGAGGGATCAGTTTACCTTCTCCAAGGGGCGGAAAATGATAGGAAGAGCTAAGGACATCCCAGGGCTCAGGACAATAGGCTGTGGGAAAACAGTGATGAAAAACCTTGTAGCAGGAGGTCTAGAAAATCAAAACAAGAGAGACATCAGAGGAGATAATCAGCACCTGGTCAATTACCCTGGCCATAGGGCTGGCAACACAGCAACTGCGGTGCTCTTGTCACCCACACACTAGGGAAGCTGAGGCTGCAGGGGAGGGAGGCAGAAGGGGAGGGGCTGGGGGCTCAGATGTTCAGCGGGCTCCTCCCCACAAGGTGGTCTGGACCCCACTCCCCAAAGGAAGCTTGGGGGCCAGACTGAAAGGTCCAGCAGGCTGGATGTGACTCACTCGGGGTAGCTTGCCCCCCTCTGGTCAAAGGTCACTTAGCAAAGCAGCAGCAGAAGTAGAAGGAAAACCCTGGTGTTTTGACAATCCCCCATCTCTAAGCACCAGACCCCTTTCCTTCCCTGCATACTGTCGCATCACCGCCAGGTAGGCAGCCCAGCAGGGCAAACACCTGATAGTGGGGAAATGATCACCAGGGATACGTGAGCAGCCCTAAAGACAGTGGACTTACTAGATCCACACCAGTAACAACTTAATATGCACCCTGCCTGGATTTCTAGCCCCACTAGAAGCTGATTCTCATCAGGGTTAGAAATGGCACAAGGGTAAAATTACGATTAAAAAAATAACACTTCACTTGATGTCACGTGACTGGATTTTTATACTGGATACAGAAGCCCGTTTATGAGCCCATTGTATCTATTCACAACAAATTCCGTGCCAGAGGGGTGAGGTGCCTAAGGAAAGCTGAGGAAGCCCTGAATGTGTGTATGCAATTTATATGTCTGAATCATGTCAGTAGGTAGGGTTATAGGTTTTAGCTCTGTAGTTGTATTAGCAATGTTTTAATGATAAGATACACACATGGGTGGTGGCCTCTCCAGCCAGGATGATGGGCTAAACAAAAGGCCTAGACGGCCAGTACACATATCAGGAGTTTGGGACCATCTCCTGGGATTCATTCAATGGCAGTTTACCACAACCCATCTGAATCAGGTAATCCAGACTCTCCAGTGCCTGATGGGAAGAAGGGGCTTTTTCCCTCCACAGGGGAAAACTATAAAAGAGGCCTAGCAGTGTCCATCTTAAAGAGAAAGCTTTTGTCTTTTGTTCCTGTCTTTGTTCATGTTCCTATTCTAAGGTTCCATGTTGCAGCTCACCAGATCTCCAATTCTCCGGTACCTAAGACTGTGTAACCTGAAATCATACCCCTTATGGGGTGAACTTTCAGAGACTTCCCAGAATCAGCACAGAACCGTTGCTGGCTGCCTCAGCAGATGTAGTTCATGTATGTAAAGTATCGCTTTAACAATTTTCTCTCTAATCCTCTTCTTTCTTTTTTTGTTAATAAACCTTTAGATTTTAGAGTATAAAGGGATCTGGCATTTATGTGTTGTTTTGGATATGATCCACATATATACTAACCAGGAACTGTGGCTGGACCCTTTTGGGCCCAGCAGAAACTGTGTGGTGTTGGTGAAACAGGTTTTAGAAACCTCTCACCTTAGTTGGGGGTTGTTGGTCTGGACTGGTATAGCAGCTGGCTTTGCTTGTGTGACTTCTGGCTGCTCAGTGGGGCTGGCAGAGTTGCTTTAGTGGCTGGTTGGATTTGCTTTAGTGAGAAGAAAATCCCAGCCTGAGGCTGTAAGTGGCCCGGATTTAAGCAAAGATACCCTGCACTGATGTCCTTAGCTGTGCCAAGAAACCCCATCATATTACACTTGATAAGCTGTGGCCAGAGACCAAGAGGATACATCTCAGACACGGCATGCCCTGAAGCCAAGAGCACAGCCTGCTCTGTGATTCAGAGTACTCATTCGCTAGCCCACAGCAAATGGCAGAGGAGAAGGGGTAGAAGGGTTCCATGGGAGGGTCTGTGAGGGAGTCAGCATGATAGGAGGGGTGGGAATGGAATGTTCCCACTAGCAAGGGGGAGAGGAGGAGCCCCACCACCACCACCTACCTGTAACTCAGCTTCTGGGTTTTCATGTGAATGTTTTTCAAGGATAAATGTTTGGTAAATTCCTTTCCCAGCTCCCAGCCATGCCAGTGGAGAGCCTCTGCCACTTCAATGCCCCCGAAAGTGACTTTCTTCTCCTTGGCCTTCCTCACAGAGTGTTCAGAGCACCTCACTGGGGACATTGGCTCTTCCTACAAAAGGAGGGAGAAATCACTCACACAACCTGGGCACTTACTTGTCCTGGAATGTGCAACTGCCACAAAAGGAGCAATGTTCATGGAATCATAGAACTAGAAGGGACCTCAAGAGGTCATCAAGTCCAGTCCCCTGCCCTCATGGCAGCACCAACCACCATCTAGACCCCCAGTAGGTGTCTATCTAACCTGCTCTTAAATATCTTCAGCAATGGAGATTCTACAACCTCCGCAGGCAATTTATTCCAGTGTTTAACCACCCTAACCGTTAGGTAGTTTTTTCTAATGTCCAACCTAAACCTCCCTTGCTGCAGTTTAAGCCCATTGCCTCTTGTTCTATCCTCAGAGGACAAGGGGAACAATTTTTCTCCCGTTTCCTTGTAACACTCCTTTAGATACTTGGAAACCACTATCATGTATCTTCTCAGTCTTCTTTTCTAAACTAAAGCCCAGTTCTTTCAGTCGTCCCTCAGAGCTCGTGTTCTCTAGAGCTTGTATCATTCTTGTTGCTCTTCTCTGGACCATCTACAATTTTTCCACATTTTTCTTGAAATGTGGTGCGCAGAACCAGACACAATACTCCAGTCGAGGCCTAATGAGCGCTGAGTACAGTGGAAGAATGAACTCTCCTGTCTTGCTCACCACACTCCTGTTAATATATCTCATAATCATGTTTGATTTTTCTTGCAATAGCATCACACTGTTGACTCATATTTAGCTTGTGGTCCACTCTGACCCCTCCATCCCTTTCCCTCGCTTTAGTCACTCACCTGCCTGGAGCTGCTGGACCTGTGTCTGTGGCAGGAGTTGGCTCTTGATGGTCCCCTGGGTATCTGAGCAGCTTCAAGCAGCTGGAGCAAAGGGAACCAGGTTGTGCCTGTGTCGAGAACGGGGAGGGGAAGGTTTAATGGAGGGCCGGGGGTACCTCAGGAGGGGGAGGGGCAGGTGATGGGTGTTCCTCGAGGGCAGATGGGGATCAGTGAAGTCCTGGGGTGGGGAATGGGTGCACCTCGGGGGGTGGAGGCTCAGTGGAGTCCCGAGGTGTGGAATGGGTGCATCTTGGGGGGAGGGGGCTCAGTGGGGTCCTGAGATGGAGGATGGGTGCACCTTGGGGGGTGGGGGGCTCAGTGGGGTCCCGGGGTGGGGGAGGGGTGCACCTCGGGGGGAGGGGGGCTCGGTGGGGTCCCGGAGCGGGGGAGGGGCGCACCTCGGGGGGAGGGGGCTCGGTGGGGTCCCGGGGTGGGGGAGGGGTGCACCTCGGGGGGAGGGGGGCTCGGTGGGGTCCCGGAGCGGGGGAGGGGCGCACCTCGGGGGGAGGGGGCTCGGTGGGGTCCCGGGGTGGGGGAGGGGTGCACCTCGGGGGGAGGGGGCTCGGTGGGGTCCCGGGGTGGGGGAGGGGCGCACCTCGGGGGGGAGGGGGCTCGGTGGGGTCCCGGGGTGGGGGAGGGGCGCACCTCGTGGGGAGGGGGCTCGGTGGGGTCCTGGGGCGGGGGAGGGGCGCACCTCGGGGGGAGGGGGCTCGGTGGGGGTCCCGTGGTGGGGGAGGGGTGCACCTCGGGGGGAGGGGGGCTCGGTGGGGTCCCGGAGCGGGGGAGGGGCGCACCTCGGGGGGAGGGGGCTCGGTGGGGTCCCGGGGTGGGGGAGGGGTGCACCTCGGGGGGAGGGGGGCTCGGTGGGGTCCCGGAGCGGGGGAGGGGCGCACCTCGGGGGGAGGGGGCTCGGTGGGGTCCCGGGGTGGGGGAGGGGCGCACCTCGGGGGGGAGGGGGCTCGGTGGGGTCCCGGGGTGGGGGAGGGGCGCACCTCGTGGGGAGGGGGCTCGGTGGGGTCCTGGGGCGGGGGAGGGGCGCACCTCGGGGGGAGGGGGCTCGGTGGGGTCCCGGGGTGGGGGAGGGGTGCACCTCGGGGGGAGGGGGGCTTGGTGGGGTCCCGGGGTGGGGGAGGGGTCTCGGTGGGGTCCCGGGGCGGGGGAGGGGCGCACCTCGTGGGGAGGGGTCTCGGTGGGGTCCCGGGGCGGGGGAGGGGCGCACCTCGGGGGGAGGGGGCTCGGTGGGGTCCCGGGGTGGGGGAGGGGTGCACCTCGGGGGGAGGGGGGCTCGGTGGGGTCCCGGGGTGGGGGAGGGGGCTCGGTGGGGTCCCCGGGCGGGGGAGGGGTGCATCTCGGTGGGAGGGAGCTCGGTGGGGTCCCGGGGTGGGGGAGGGGGCTCGGTGGGGTCCCGGGGTGGGGAAGGGGCGCACCTCGGGGGGAGGGGGCTCGGTGGGGTCCCGGGGTGGGGAAGGGGGCTCGGTGGGGTCCCGGGGCGGGGGAGGGGCGCACCTCGGGGGGAGGGGGCTCGGTGGGGTCCCGGGGCGGGATTCAGAACAGCGGGGCTCCGCGGGCCGCCATTTTGCCGTCTCTATGGAAACTGGACGCGGCGGCGGCGTCGCCCGGAGCAACGACGGCGGCCGGAAGGGACCCGGGGCTGGAGGCGAATGGAGCCGCGCGGGACAGACCGGTAGGGGGCAGCGCCGAGAAACCCCCGCCCCGCCCGCCGGCTCTGGGGGAGGGGAGCTGGGGATGAGGTAGGGGCTGGAGGGGCTGGGGGAAGGGGGCTGGGGTGAGGGAGGGGGCTGGAGGGGCTGGGGGAGGGGGGCTGGGGCGAGGAGGGGGTTGGAGGGGATGGGGGAAGGGGGCTGGGGCGAGGAGGGGGTTGGAGGGGATGGGGGAAGGGGGCTGGGGTGAGGGAGGGGGTTGGAGGGGCTGGGGGAGGGGGGCTGGGGCGAGGAGGGGGTTGGAGGGGCTGGGGGAGGGGGGCTGGGGTGAGGGAGGGGGTTGGAGGGGCTGGGGGAAGGGAGCTGGGGTGAGGGAGGGGGTTGGAGGGGCTGGGGGAGGGGGGCTGGGGATGAGGTAGGGGCTGGAGGGGCTGGGGTGAGGGAGGGGGTTGGAGGGGCTGGGGGAAGGGAGCTGGGGCGAGGAGGGGGTTGGAGGGGCTGGGGGAGGGGGGCTGGGGCGAGGAGGGGGTTGGAGGGGCTGGGGGAGGGGGGCTGGGGTGAGGGAGGGTGTTGGAGGGGCTGGGGGAGGGGGGCTGCGGTGAGGGAGGGGGTTGGAGGGGATGGGGCGAGGAGGGGGTTGGAGGGGCTGGGGGAAGGGAGCTGGGGTGAGGGAGGGGGTTGGAGGGGTTGGGGGAGGGGGCTGGGGATGAGGTAGGGGCTGGAGGGGCTTGAGAAGGGGGCTGGGGTGAGGGAGGGGGTTGGAGGGGATGGGGTGAGGTGGGGGTTGGAGGGGATGGGTACCAAAGCGGGGACTAGGGATGGTACAGGAGCTGGGGGAGGATGGAGGGCTCGAGGGGCTGAGGGAGTAGTGGGGGCAAGATGTGGGAGGGGTTGTGGGAGTCAGGAACTGAGGGTGCAGGGTCAGGGAGTGGGTATACAGGTCTGAGACTTCCCCGGGTGGGGCCTATGGCTCTGTGTGGGGCTGGCTACGATGCTGGGCCCAGGGCCCAGGTGCCATTGTGGTGTGGGAGTTGGGGCCAGCAGCATGCAGAGCTTCTGGCCTGGGGTAACTGGGGGGATTACCATAGCAGGGGGCTGCCCCGGGTCCACATGCCTCTCCCCCCAATCCGCCATCCAGTACACATGTCCTGCAAGCTCCAGGAGAAGGACTTCAGCAGATTGCAGAACATTTCCAGGCCCAGCCCAAGACACTTTCCAAAGGAGGAGCACAGTGCAGTGGTGGGGGTGGGTGGATCTCCCGTCCCTGGTGGGGTTAGCAGCAGCCTTTGAGTAGGTACCACTTGGCCCAGGGTGCCCTTGGCCTGGTAGAGAGCAGCTTGTCTTGGAGAGCTGCATGACAATGCAAGCAGAGAGGGTTGGCAAGGGAGAAATGTGTCTTTAACGGCATTTGTGTCTGTTTACATTATGAGTCATGCAGATAAGTGGCTGTAAATCAGTCCCCTTCCCCCCAAAGACGTCCTGAGCGTCCCCTCCCTTTGTCCCACCAGAACTGGATGTGTGCCCGGATCCTGCAGAAACAGCCTCATAAATAACAGCAGCAAAACAAGCCCGTTTCATGCAGCAAAGGGCCCCGAACACACTCGGTGCAAGATTAACGCCTCCCATTCATCACTTTAATGGTTGTACTTTGGAAATTAAACCTGTCATGGCCCATCAGGGTGAATATTTTTAAACCTGTGACATCCCTATGTGCTGCCCCACCTCTCCTCTCGTCTTGGAGCGCCCGCGCCTTTCTTCTGCTCAGGGCCATGTCCTGGTTCTCCTGATCTCTGTCTGTCCGGCCCTGTTGTCTGCTTTCTGCCTTTCTTGCTTGGCCTCATTCAGCTGTAGAGCAAGGTGCTGCTGTGTGAGGCTGGTGTTGGCTGAGTGTTACACTGGGAACGGGAGGGACACAAATGAGGCCGCAGACCTACCTAACTCCCCAGCCACAGAACCAGACTGGCAGGGCTGGGAATCATGTATTACGCCTCTCTCTGGGTGGAGATGAATCAGGGTGCATGAGGAGGAGCAGCCTCAGGAAGAGGGGGGACACATCCACTCTGCGGGCCATATTGTGGGAATCAAAGTGCCCACAAGCGCTCATGAGCAGACTCCTTGCTGGGCCCTCTGCCACGCCCCAGGCTCAGTGCTGCCCGAGCAGAGGCACCATGTGGAGGGGATCGAGGTGTCTCATCGCAGTGCATGTTGCTGCTCCAACTCCCCGGGCTTGCCTGCTCCTTTCCTGGCTATCTTGTCCCGTTCCTCTGCCAGCACACCCTCCCCTGCCCTTTGGAACACAGATCTTCTGTCTCCTGTATTTAACCTGTTCTGTCGTTTGCTGCCATCTCGCCCTGCATTTCTCCTGCCTCATTACAACCCTCTGTCCCTGCATCCCCATCCCTGTACCTCTCCCACCTCACTGCAACCCTCCGTCCCTCCGTTCATCCCTGCCTCCCCATCCCTACACTTCCCTCACCTCATTACAACCCGCCGTCCCTCCAGCCGTCCCTCCCTCCCATCCCTGGATCTGTCTCACCACATTACAGCCCTGGAGTCCTGTGACAGACCCCCCATGCTTCATGGAAGGTGGGCTGCGCGTATCCATATGCATAATTCAGGGGTGCTTTGAACATAATATGGCTTGTGCCCTGTTGTTTCCAGTGTTACAATCTGCTGGGTCTGTAAATCCTACTTTTGTGCCTGTGTCGTTTAAGTTGTAAGTGTCTATGTATCTGAATTCCAAAGGTTGGTCTGTGAAGCACTCACCGGGGGAGTGGTTACCCTGTTGTGAGTGCATAGCAGGACTGAGCAGACAAAGGGCCTTAGCAGGTGCCAATTCACATCTATAAACATGCAATCCAGCAGACAGACAATAGGAGATTGCCTGAAAAGGGCTTGGCTCATGTGACAGGCTCCCTCTTGGAGTATTTTACGCAGAGAGAACAAGGGAATTCCCTCCATAGGGCGAAGGAGTAAAGAGGACCTTTGGGTTCTTTCATCTTTGGTCTTCAGCCTGCCTTGGAAATTGCCTGACACACCCTAGGAATACAGAGAACTTTAATGAACAAGAAGCCTTGTGGCACCTTATAGACTAACAGATATCTTGGAGCCTGAGCTTTCGTGGGCGAAGACCCACTTCATCAGATGCATGCACAAAGCAGGTCTTCACCCACGAAAGCTCATGCTCCAAAATATCTGTTAGTCTATAAGGTGCCACAGGACTTCTTGTTGTTCTCAAAGATACAGACTAACCCGGCTACCTCTCTGATAGAGAACTTTAATGGAGACTCAGGTGGGGATAAGATCGTTTTCACATGAAGTTTTCCCCGATAGAAAGGCAGCCAGTTAGGGTAAAGACTCACAAGTAACTAGAAATTTAGAGGAACCAAATTAGCTATGTGTTTTCTTCTGTTAATTTGGTAACTCACTTTGCTCTGTTTGTTCTTAGCTATAACCACTTACATGCTGCAGTTTTGCTTAATAAAAACTCTTGTTTATAATTAAGCCCAATATAAATTTTTATTCCCTACCACTGTGCACATTTCCCTTTCCTTGCTAAAGGGGGGCTTACCTACCGAGCCCCCTTTTGCACAGAGAAAAACAAATTTATTTGGGGTCTTGATCCCTTCTCAGGGGTTGATTCCCTGGGTGCTATGCCCCAGAACTGCATCTGTGCAGTGTTGGGTTAAACAGTCTGTGTTGCTCTTCTGAGGGATGGTAAACCCGACTCGGTACCTTGGCTTAGGGGACCAGAGGATCTGGCCCAGCAGGATGGGGTGGTGAGGGCATCCCAGAGAGCAAGAAGATGGGTGTCAGTTGCATGATCAGCGAATTGGGGAACTTTGTGAGGGGTCTTCTGTGACCACACCAACCCACAGTCCTCCTTGCCCAGTGCTGCACCCTGCACCTTTCCCACCACACTACAACCCCCTCCATCCCTTCCCTGCACCTCTCACCTCACTGTGACTGGGGGCTGGAGCCTGGGTTCTGGGGCAGAAGCCCTGGGCTCCAGGCTGAGAGCTGGCCAAGGAGTCTCCATAGCTCCTGACCGTGGTGGGCCCCCCCTCAGCTCCTGTACAAGCCTGTGCTGTGGGAGCGCTTCATGTCCTGCATCCCAGCCAGGGCCAGTGGAGATGGGCATTGCTCCCAGGGCAGGGCTGGCCAGTTCCCCTGCTCCTCAGCTACCCTGTGTTCAGTTCTAGACAGGCCTTCACAGCACCTTCAAAGGGCCCTTCAGGAAGCCCCTGCCCCGCCAGGCTCTGGTGGTGAGACAGTGAGCTGCACCTTCCGGCCAGTAAGGTACCAGAGCAGCCAGGGGCAGCAGCAGCCCCAGATCCCTAAGGGCCTGGCTGCTGCTGGGAGCCCCAGGGGCCTTGGTTTACTTTGTTTGGTCATCTCTCTCAAGCAGGGCAGCATCCCAGGTGCCCCATGCCAGGCACACAGTGCCCGCTAATAGCCAGACCAGCGCAAGCAGGTGCCAGATGGACATGCAGAGCTGCAGTACTTCCAGGCAGCCACCGTGTGTCACGCTTGCCCCACACAGACTGCTGACTTGCTGGTGGTTCCCTTGGCAGGCCAGCACCGGGCGAGTGACAGTGCCTGGCTGGGTCTTGATTTCCACCCCTGGCTTCAATCAGCCTTCAAAATTGCTGTGCAAAGGCTCCAGCCCAGGTGCAAACCTCTCCTGGCTGCCCTTTGCCCGCTGAAGGTGGAAACCAGTGATCTGGTCCGGGCCCGCCACTGGGCGAGTGGGTTGGACAAGCTTTTCAGGGCTTAGACTGTGCTTTTAGCTCTTCCCCTGCCCCCCCCCGGGGTCCCTTTGCTGCTCTTGGGACAGGCTGGGGTTTTCACTGCGCCCTGGGGGGAGCCAGGCTCAGGCTGAGACAGTCAACCCTCATCTGCAGCTTGGTGTGGGTGCATGTCTCCACCCAACTCTGCCAGCCTCATGCTCCTCTCCAACCTGTTCCCATCCCTGGGATAGCCCTCCACCAGAGCTGGGCCCACGGGCACCCAGGGAGCTCAGTGCCACCCTTCGGGCCTCCTGCAGCCTACCAGGTACCAGCTAGAAGCTGGAGCTGCGGTACCCTCTGGGGTGTGCCGGGGCAGGGAGGGGGCACTCTCAGGGCTGCAGTCAGTCTGCCAGCTGCAGGGCCAATGGCTGAAAAGAACAAGGCAGGAGAGAGGGAGTGGGGACAAGACAGACAAGCAGGACCTGCATGCAGCCAGCTCCCAGACCATGCCCTGGCCCCACACCCTGCTGAGCACCCCCCTGCATGGAGCCAGGCTGCACCCAGGTCTCCTGCCCTCTCAGCCTCATCCTGTCCTTCTCAGCCTCCTGGCTTTTCTCTTCTTCCTTTCCATCCACAGCCACTCCTTCCCCTTGCCCCTGTGCTCCTGGACTCATTGGATCTACCTCCCCCCTCCTCTCTCCCTGCCCCCTGGCCACTTCCCAGCAGGCACCACACAGCCCCACAGCAGTCCATGCATCCCCCCAGCAGCCACTGCCTCTGGGCTGCAGCAAGGAGTGGGGTGCTGGAATCCTCCATAGGGCTGAGGGGCGGGGTAGGGGCCTGGCACATGAGGCTGCTTGCATTCCAGCAGCTGGCACTGGGAAGTATGGGTGGGGAGCTCAGCAAGCTCTGAGGACAGGCTGGTTGGGCCCTTCTGGGGGTGGCTGTGGATACGGCCATGGGGAGGAGACAGACAGCGGGTTGGGGCGGAGGGAAGAAATGGCCTCCCCCAGGGCATGCAATGTGCTCTGGGCAATCAGGGGTAACTGTGGATTAGCCCCAGTGCCACAAACCATTGCATCCTGCTGCTGCCCCTGCCAGAAAAGGGGGGACAGTGGGGCCCTGCCTCCTGGGGCTGGGAGGGATGGGCAAGCAGACCAGGCAATTCGAAGGTGAGTCCTCATTCTGCAAGCCCAGCTTGAGGTCCCCAGCCAGTGGGGGGCAATGGGGCTCATGCCCCTCCCTGCAGCTGGTGAGTGCTGGTGGGGGAGCTGCTTAGACAGGCAGTCGGGTGGCTGGCTGGGCATGGTGAGTGGGCACTGGGGGGGGTGTTGCTGGTAGGCGAGGCAGGCCGGGGTTGCTTGGGTGGCTGTGAGTGGTTTGGACGGGGGCTGGGGTGACTATTTCCTTGGCCAGGTGGGCGGCTGTCTGCTGGGAGCAAAGGCGTGCTGTTGAGGACTGACTGACTGCTCGCCTGGCTGGGGTGCTGGATGCCTGATGCCGTGGTCGATTGGTCAGTATACCAATGAATGGGTGTGCAGAGGGTCGACAGGTGATTGGCTGGTGGCTGGTTGTGGGGCTGGCTGGGGAGCTGCTTTGTTTAAGGGCTGGGTAGATGCTGGCTGGGGGGTTTGGTTTAATTTGATGAATGGGAAGGGCTGGCTGGATAGAGGGCTGCTTAGCTGGATGGTTAAGGTGGAGGCTGGATGAATGGGTGATGGGTTAGTTGAGTGGCAGCATAGGTCCTGGGTGGCTGGGATCTCGGTGTGTTGGCTGGGTGGGTGGTTGTTTAGATGAATGGCTGGGTAGGGGGTGGGAGGATGAGTGGTTAGTTTGATGACTGGTTAGTAGGATGGCTGGGTAGGGGGTGGGAGGATGGGTGTGCAGGGAGGTGCAGGGGGATCACAGTATTGCCACCCTTACTTCTGCAGTGCCTTCAGAGCTAGGCTTCTGGAGAGCGGCAGCTGTAGGCTGGGCCTCCAGTTCTGAAGGTGGAGCCATCATTCGAAGCAGCTCCAAAGAAAAGGTGACAATACCATGCCAAGCCCCCCTTCCTTCAGTGCTGCTGCCTTCAGAGCTGGGTGGCTGTAGAGTGGCAGCTACTGGCTCAGGGCCCAGCTCTGCAGGCACCAGCACGGAAGTAAGGGTGGCAGTACCACATCAGGCCATCCTGCCTCCTGCGCTGCTGCTGGTGGGTCTGCTCCTGGCCAGCAGCTGCTGCTCTCCAGCTGCCCAGCTCTGAAGGCAGCACGATCCCTGGCACCAGTGCAGAAGTGAGGGTGGGAGAGCCACAGCCCTTGCGATAACCGTGTGAGCCACCCACTCCTCTTCAGGCAGGGTCCTACAATTACAGCACGGTGGCACTGGAGATGTAAATAGCTGAAATCAAGGAATTCACAATGTGTAAAATCTGATGACTGTGAAATTGACCAAAATGACCCCTGAGTTTGGTAGGAGCCTATTCCTTAGAGAGGGCACCCGTGCAGGGACGGCTGCTTGAGCAAAGGGGACTGCCTGGTACCCACCGCCCCGCAAAGGTCCAGCAAGCTCGAAGAAAATATAAAAGAGGGGAAATGACATCATCCCTTGGGCTCCTTTCCCCCACCCCCAGCACAACACCTGGCTGCATATCTGTAGGACAGAGACTTTGAACTGGGGAAGTTTGGTCCCGGGCTACTAGGGAGTGGCGGGCTGCGTACTGAGGGACTGTGACCTGCTTGTAGCAGCTGTCAGCATGAGGAAAGCGGTCTGCAGCGACTCGTGCTTCGATTAAAAGTTTACATCTTAGCAAGCGAATGCCTCGTGTGATGTCCAGCGGTTCCAATCTCGGAGTTTCCACGGACACTCGTGAAGTACTGGTCTGTCTGGAGGCACAAATCCCCTGCTTTCCCCAAGGCAGCATGCTGCGGCGGCGGTGCTTGAAACCCTCCGCTCAGGTCACCCAGGGCTTTGGAATGTCTGCTACCAACAGTCGCTCTGTCTTGGACGTCCGTGTGTGGAATGAATTTTGTTATGGGCACTGCTGTGGGGCTGGCGTGTGACACCTAACCACACTAGTGCACGTAACACAGTTCCTTCGGCACATGGACGATCTGTGGGGGGACAGGGAGAGGGGTTTGGAGTGGGGGAAGAGGCTTAGGGTGGAGGGGTGGGGTGCAGGCTGGGGATGGGTGGGGATGGGATGTGGGATGGGGAAGAGTCGATCCTGGATCCCCCAGGAGAGAGGGCTTCCCCCAGTCCTCTCTCACTGCAGCAGCTCCAGTGAGGCAGGGCTGGGCTGGAGGAGGGCCACCTCTCTCCTGGTTATGGCAGCTCCAAGCTGCAGGGGACAGGGCTGGGAGAGCTTAGAGAAGGCTCCTCTCCCCAGGCCACGGCAGCTCCCTGCAGGCCCCTGGGATCTCACCTCCCCGCTGGCCGCTGCAGCTGAGAGCCTCTGTGGGGGGCTTATAAGGCAGCTGCACTGACGCATGGCCACACAGCTTAGCGGGAACCCCTCGGCCACAGCCCTGTAGTCAGAGTGGAGACCTAGGTGACGAGCTGACGCTCGCCAGTGCAGGAGAGTGCAGTTGTGGAGTGCACGCTGGGGAGCCGGCACCAGGGGCTGGCAGCCCCTATCGATGCCTGTGGCTGGGAGAACATCCATGGAACCCAGCGGGGTGCGTCTCTGCAAGCACAGGGCCTGTCAGACAAGGGCAACCTGGCAACCGCAACCCAGGGCGAGGCCAGCCCAGGATGGGACAGACGGCACCGCAGTCCCACTCCGGGGACCTGTCACACGGGCTTTGGCTGGCTGAAGAGCTGGCTGGTTGTGGGGCTGGCTGGGTGTTAGTTGATGGCTGGGTGGGTGGGTAGAAGGATGGCTGGATGGGGCTGGCGAGGTGGGTAGATGGCTAGTTGGATGGGAGGGTAGGAGCTCAGTGGTTGGGTGGATAGGGGCTGGGTGTGTATGTGGGTGTTTGCTGGATGGCTGGATAGGGGCTGGTGTGGTGGGTGGTTAGATGGACAGCTGGATGAGTGGGTGGGTGAGCGTTAGTTGGCTGGCTGGGTAGGGGCTGGGAGGGTGGGTGGTTAGTTGGAAGGCTGGGTAGGGGTTGGGTCGGTGGGTGGTTAGTTGGCTGGCTGGGTAGGGGCTGGGTGGGTGGGTGGTTAGTTGGATGGCTGGGTATGGGCTGGGTGGGTGGGTGGTTAGTTGGCTGGCTGGGTAGGGGCTGTGTGGGTGTGTGGTTAGTTGGATGGCTGGGTGGGGGTTGGCTGGGTGGGTGGCTAGTTGGCTGGCTGGGTATGGGCTGGGAGGGTGGGTGGTTAGTTGGAAGGCTGGGTAGGGGCTGGCTGGGTGGGTGGTTAGTTGGCTGACTGGGTATGGGCTGGGTGGGTGGGTGGTTAGTTGGTTGGCTGGGTATGGGCTGGGTGGGTGGGTGGTTAGTTGGTTGGCTGGGTAGGGGCTGGTGGTTAGTTGGCTGGCTGGGTATGGGCTGGGTGGGTGGGTGGTTAGTTGGATGGCTGGGTGGGGGTTGGCTGGGTGGGTGGTTAGTTGGCTGGGTGGGAAGGGGCTGGGTGGGTGGGTGGTTAGTTGGCTGGCTGGGTAGGGGCTGCGTGGGTGGGTGGTTAGTTGGATGGCTGGGTAGGGGCTGGGTGGGTGGGTGGTTAGTTGGATAGCTGGGTGGGGGTTGGCTGGGTGGGTGGTTAGTTGGCTGGGTGGGTAGGGGCTGGGTGGGTGGGCGGTTAGTTGGAAGGCTGGGTATGGGCGGGGTCGGTGAGTGGTTAGTTGGCTGGCTGGGTGGGGGCTGGCTGGGTGGGAGGTTAGTTGGATGGCTGGGTAGGGGCTGGGTGGGTGGGTGATTAGTTGGTTGGTTGGGTAGGGGCTGGTGGTTAGTTGGCTGGCTGGGTATGGGCTGCATGGGTGGGTGGTTAGTTGGATGGCTGGGTAGGGGCTGGGTGGGTGGGTGGTTAGTTGGATGGCTGGGTGGGGGTTGGCTGGGTGGGTGGTTAGTTGGCTGGGTGGGTAGGGGCTGGGTGGGTGGGTGGTTAGTTGGAAGGCTGGGTAGGGGTTGGGTCGGTGAGTGGTTAGTTGGCTGGCTGGGAAGGGGCTGGGTGGGTGGGAGGTTAGTTGGATGGCTGGGTAGGGGCTGGGTGGGTGGGTGGTTAGTTGGATGGCTGGGTATGGGCTGGGCGGGTGGGTGGTTAGTTGGCTGGCTGGGTAGGGGCTGGGTGGGTGGTTAGTTGGCTGGCTGGGTAGGGGCTGGGTGGGTGGGTGGTTAGTTGGATGGCTGGGTGGGGGTTGGCTGGGTGGGTGGTTAGTTGGCTGGCTGGGTAGGGGCTGGGTGGGTGGGTGGTTAGTTGGATGGCTGGGTAGGGGTTGGGTCGGTGGGTGGTTAGTTGGCTGGCTGGGTAGGGGGTGGGTGGGAGGGTGGTTAGTTGGCTGACTGGGTAGGGGCTGGGTGGGTGGGTGGTTAGTTGGATGGCTGGGTATGGGCTGGGTGGGTGGGGGTTAGCTGGATGGCTGGGTAGGGGCTGGGTGGGTGGGTGGTTAGTTGGCTGGCTGGGTAGGGGCTGGCTGGGTGGGTGGTTAGTTGGCTGGCTGGGTATGGGCAGGGTGGGTGGGTGGTTAGTTGGCTGGCTGGGTAGGGGCTGGGTGGGTGGGTGGTTAGTTGGCTGGCTGGGTAGGGGCTGGGTGGGTGGGTGGTTAGTTGGCTGGCTGGGTAGGGGCTACATGGGCGGGTGGTAAGTTGGATGGCTGGGTAGGGGCTGGGTGGGTGGGTGGTTAGTTGGATGGCTGGGTATGGGCTGGGTGGGTGGGTGGTTAGTTGGCTGGCTGGGTAGGGGCTGGCTGGGTGGGTGGTTAGTTGGCTGGCTGGGTAGGGGCTACATGGGTGGGTGGTAAGTTGGATGGCTGGGTAGGGGCTGGGTGGGTGGGTGGTTAGTTGGATGGCTGGGTGGGGGTTGGCTGGGTGGGTGGTTAGTTGGCTGGCTGGGTAGGGGCTGGGTGGGTGGGTGGTTAGTTGGATGGCTGGGTAGGGGTTGGGTCGGTGGGTGGTTAGTTGGCTGGCTGGGTAGGGGGTGGGTGGGAGGGTGGTTAGTTGGCTGGCTGGGTAGGGGCTGGGTGGGTGGGTGGTTAGTTGGATGGCTGGGTAGGGGCTGGGCGGGTGGGTGGTTAGCTGGATGGCTGGGTAGGGGCTGGGTGGGTGCGTGGTTAGCTGGATGGCTGGGTAGGGGCTGGGTGGGTGGGTGGTTAGTTGGCTGGCTGGGTAGGGGCTGGCTGGGTGGGTGGTTAGTTGGCTGGCTGGGTATGGGCTGGGTGGGTGGGTGGTTAGCTGGATGGCTGGGTATGGGCTGGGTGGGTGGGTGGTTAGTTGGCTGGCTGGGTAGGGGCTGGGTGGGTGGGTGGTTAGTTGGATGGCTGGGTAGGGGCTGGGTGGGTGGGTGGTTAGCTGGATGGCTGGGTAGGGGCTGGGTGGGTGGGTAGTTAATTGGTTGGTTGGGTAGGGGCTGGGTGGCTGGGTGGGCAGTTAGTTGGCTGGCTGGGTAGGGGCTGGCTGCCGGGGGGTTAGCTGGATGGCTGCGTAGGAGTGGTTGGGTGGTGGTTAGTTGGAAGAGTGGGTAGGGGCTGGGTGGGTGGGTGGTTAGTTGGCTGGCTGGGTGGGGGCTGGCTGGGTGGTTAGCTGGATGGCTGTGTAGGGGTGGTTGAGTGGGGGTTAGTTGGCTGGCTGGGTGGGTGGTTAGTTGGCTGTCGGGGGGTTAGTTGGCTGGCTGGGTGGGTGGGTGGTTAGCTGGCTGTTGGGGGGTTAGCTGAATGGTTGGGTGGGTGGTTAGTTGGCTGTCAGGGGGGTTAGCTGAATGGTTGGGTGGGTGGTTAGTTGGCTGTCGGGGGGGATTAGTTGGCTGTCAGGGGGGTTAGTTGGCTGGCTGGGCACTAGGCAGATGGGCCTTTCAGAACGTACTGCTCAGGCTGCAGAGCTCTTCAGCAGTAGAGGGAAGCGTAACACAGGGCTACTTGCTTCAGTTCAGAACAGAGTGCTTGCCCTTCCCTGGCTCTGACCCCGAGGGAGACGACGCTCCCTGGGGCTGGCTCTCAAAGGGTCGGCATTGCCCTGCACACACTGGCTGGCTAGCAGGGTCCACAGTTCAGCAAGTACCAAACCCCCAGGTCGCTGATCACACGTCTCTTACGTGGCCAGGTGACAGCTGCTGCTGCAGCAGCCAGCAGCATCCGGGCTGGGGACCCGCACCATAAAGCACTGGGGTGACTGCTACTCTCTCAGAGCCAGACTGTACTGAGAGGAGTCCAGATGCAAGCCCAGGAGCAGAGGCGGGTGGGGAGATGGATGGGTGTGTCCCCGGCAGGGGGAGGAGTGAGTGCAGTGACCTCGGGCGAGGGCTCCCCACGGGGAGCATGTTAACATACGCCCCCCCAGAGCCCCTTCACTCAGCACCCAGCAGAGGCTCTGACCCACATCGCTCCAGCTCTGCTCCCCCTGGCCTGCCCCCGCACCCTTGTCTGCAGGACCCGGATCCCCTGCTTGCAGCAGAGCTGCCTGTGGGGGAAGACAGGGCCGTACCCCCAAGTTTACTGGGCTCGGCTCCCTTGTAAGGTAAAGCACCAGCTGGCTGATACACTGTAGCAAACACCTTTATAGGGTGGAGCAAGGGGTCCCAGTCTGTCCCTGCCCAGCCCTGCTACACACACTGACAGATAATTAGGGGTTAAATAGGATCCAAACACTCATAAATTAGAAGAGACGGGCAGGTGCCGCAGAGCCTGTTGGGTGATGCTGCCCCCGGGCTCTCAGTCTGCTGGCCGCGGAGGAGGGCACAGCCCCGGCCCCATGGCTAGGCTCCAAGCAGCTCCCCCAGCTCCGTGTCTTGGGGTGGTGGCCCAGGGCTGCCTCTCATACAGCTGAGCTGATCTTGCTGTCTGTGGCACCGAGCTCTTCCTCTTCCTCCCCGGAGCACGAGGAGCCGGGTCTGCAGCCAAGCTCGGCAGCACGGCGGTGCAGAGACTCCACGCTGGCCCCGGGCCTGTGTGAGTCCAGGCCCCTCTCCTGCCGCCGCGGCTCCCTGGGAAGCAGCTTCTCAGCACCTCTGCTGACCCCTCTTTGCTTCTCAGCCTCCCCTTGGGCCACCTGCTCCTTGGCTTTCCAGCTGCGTTTCCACTTCATCCGGCGGTTCTGGAACCAGATCTTCACCTGCCGGAGACCCACAGCAGGTGAGCACAGAGCATCCCCAGGCGCCCGCCCACCCACCCCCCCGGTGCAGCCTCTCCCGGCGCAGACAGGCCACCAGCCCTGGGCAGGGCATGGCTCGGCTAATGCTTCCGACTTTATTGCTGTGACCTGTTACGGGGCCCTAGGGCTGGAGCTGGGCCCCGCTGGGCCATACGCTGACCGACACGCACTGCCAGATCCCTAGCCAGGGGCCCAAAGAGAACAATAGCTCAGCCCCCTCCTGCGTTACCCATCCCCGAGGTGACCCCCAACCGGGTCAATCACCCTGCGCTGTCCCCCCGCACTGGGTCACCCCACTCTGGCATGTGCCCCAAGAACTGCCTGGGCCCATTCCTTGCCACCCTGAGGTTTCCCCCGAGGGCTCCCAGCTGACACTGATCCGCACCAGCCCTGCTGAGTTGAGCCCGCTGCTGGCAGCTCCCTGGCTGCAGGAGGGAAGCAACAGCACCTGTTCTTTGCTCAGCTCCCCGCAACCATGTGCCAAGGGGCAGGCGGTGGCCACAGGGCAGAAATGCAGCTTGCCCTCCCCGGCGCGCTCTGCCTGCGAGGAGGCTGCTGGGCTGGATGCTGAGTTACGCCTCTCTGGGTGGTGGGGGGGCCACAGTGCTCTGTCCAACCGCTGTCCATTGCCTCTCAGCTGCATAGCACGTGCTGGAGACCTTTCAAGGAGCTAGACTCACACCAGGGTCCCAATGGACACACAGATAGGCTAAGCAGTCACTCTGCAGAAAAGGGCCTGGGGATTACAGCGGATGAGAAGCTGTACAGGAACCAACAGTGCGCCTGTGTAGCCAAGAAGGCTAATGGCATATTGGGGTGCATTAGGAGGAGCATTACTAGCAGATCTAGAGAAGTCATTATTCCCATCTCTTGGGCACTGGTGAGGCCACACCTGGAACATTGTGTCCAGTTCTGGGCGCCCCATGACCAAAAGGATGTGGATGCATTGGCAGGAGTCCAGCAGAAAGCAACAGAAATGGTTAAAGGACTGGAGCACCTGACCTATGAGGAGAGGCTGAGGGATTTGGGCTTATTTTATCTACAGAAGAGAAGACTGAGGGGTGATTTAATAGCAGCCTTCAACTTCCTGAAGGGGAGCTCTAAAGAGGCTGGAGAGAGGCTGTTGTCAGTGGTGACAGATGGCAGAACAAGGAGCAATGGGCTGAAGTTACAGTGGGGGAGGTGTAGGTTGGATATTAGGAAAAACTACTTCCCCAGGCGGGAGGTGAAGCACTGGAATGCGTTGCCTAGAGAGGTGGTGGATTCTCCATCCCTAGAGGTTTTTACGTCCCAGCTTGACAAAGTCCTGGCTGGGAGGATTTCATGGGGCTGATCCTGCTTTGGGCAGGGGGCTGGACTTGATACCTCTGGAGGCCTCGTCCAGCCCTAGGGTTCTCTGGTTCTGTGACCAGTGGGGCTATACTCGCTCTAGGTCCCAGAACATCACACACACTCACTTGCACCCAGAGCCACAGTCCTGGGGGTCAGTTTGGGGCAGGGCCCTGTTGCTGGTGACCTGTTTCTGGAGGGAGTCGCTGTGCTGGTGTCGGAGGTAAATCCTCTGGGCTCATCATTGCAAGAGGGGGCCCAAAACCCATCAGCTCTGCCCCTCGCCCACAGCTCAGAGGGAGGCCAGCAGGTGACCCCCCGCTTTCCCCTCCAGCAGGGCTGTACCTGCGTCTCGGTCAGCATCAGCGACGTGGCCACCTCAAAGCGCTTGGGCCGGGACAGGTACTTGTTGAGCTTGAACTGGTTCTCCAGCTCCAGCAGCTGCTGGCTGGTGAAGGCTGTGCGGGGCCGCCGGCACTTACCCATCAGGCTGGACTGTGGAGTGGCTGAAAGGGAAGAAGAGGGCTTGGGTCAGTAGGCAAGCGGGGGTTGGGGGGACAGGGTGGCCAGGTGCCACAAGGAACCCCTTCCTGGGGACAGGGCTGGGTGCCTGCCCCACCTGAGGCTGAGCACCTAGACCCAGGGTCAGGCCCCTGCTTCGCCACTCATGCCTTTGGGTGAGGCTCAGTCAGACCAGCTAGCGCTGCCCTGTCTTGCTGGGGGCACTAAAGGGGCATGTGCTAACGAGCGGGACGTGCTCAGGCTGGGCTGGGGGGAGCAGATGAGGTTGCTGGGAGTGGGGTTGGGCAGCAGGAATTTCCGGGATGCGTCTGAGAAAGACAAGGCTGAGCTGGGGAAGTTTCACTCTGGTGGCACAGGACTGGGGCAGACAGGATGCCCCCTGAAGCCAATGGGTGGGAGCCCTTGAAGGGGAGGTGTGAGGCTGGCTGGCCTGGGGACGAGCAGGGGCGGGGGCAGAGCATGAGATGTGTCCCAGGCTGAGGGGCTGGCTGCGGCACGTCACGGGCAGCCGAAACTGGAATAAAGCCTGCCCAAGATAGCGAAGGCCAAAGCGGATTGTGAAGAGCTCCAGGAAGATCTCACCAAACTAAGTGATTGGGCAACACAAGGGCAAATGAATGTTAATGTGGATAAATGTAAAGTAATGCACATCGGAAACCATAAGCCCAGCTAGACACACAAAGGGATGGGGACTAACGTCGCTATAACCACTCAAGAGCGAGATCTCGGTGTCATTGTGGACAGAGCTCTGAAACATCCACCCAATGTGCCGCAGCCGTCGGAAAAGCAGAGAATGTGAGTGATCATTTAAAAAGGGACTGAGGATGAGACAGAGAATGTCTAATTGCCTCTGCAGAAACCCCTGGTGCGCCCACGGCTGGAATGGTGTGTGCAGACGCGGTCCCCTCACCTGCAAACCGGAGATCTCGGCATTGGACAAGGTTCGGAGAAGGGCAACAGGAAGGGCGAGGGGGTTGGAACAGGAGTCATATGAAGAGAGGTGAAAAAGCCTGGGACTCTCCAGCTTCGGGAAGAGGAGACTAAGGGGGATGTGAGGGAGGGCTGTAAAATGAGCCTGGTGTGGAAGACGGGGTTGGCCACTGCCGGCAGACAGGCTGCCGGGCTGCATGGACCCTCCGCTGACCCCGCTGGCCGTTCCTAAGTCACAGCTGTCAAGAGGAGCCTGAAGGTCCTTAGAAGTGGAGGAGCCACAAGCATCGTGACCATGGCCCCACCACTGCCCCGCCCCATGGTCTGCGCCACCTCCCCCTCCTCCCGCCGCCGTCCCCTCCCCCACCCACACCAGGCCTGCCCCGATCCAGCCCCCTCTCATCTGCCCCTCCTCTGCCTCTCGGGGTGGGAGGGAGCCCCTGGAAAGGTGGCTGAGAAGCATGTGCAGTGAGGCGGGGGCCACGGGAGGGTGCAGAGGCGGGGGCGGGGCCACGGGAGGGTGCAGAAGTGGGGGCGGGGCCACAGGAGGGCGCGGAGGTGGGGGCGGGGACCACGGGAGGGCGCGGAGGCAGAGGTGGGGGCCACAGGAGGGCGCGGAGGTGGGGGCGGGGGCCACGGGAGGGCGTGGAGGCGGAGGCGGGGGCCACGGGAGGGTGCAGAGGTGGGGGCCACGGGAGGGCGCAGGGGGGGCAGGGACCACAGGAGGGCGCGGAGGCAGGGGCGGGGGCCACGGGAGGGCGCAGGGGGGGCGGGGGCCACGGGAGGGGGCGGAGGTGGGGGCGGGGGCCACGGGAGGGGGCGGAGGCGGGGGCGGGGGCCACGGGAGGGCGTGGAGGCAGAGGTGGGGGCCACGGGAGGGCGCGGAGGTGGGGGCGGGGGCCACGGGAGGGGGCGGAGGCGGCGGCGGGGGCCACGGGAGGGCGTGGAGGCGGAGGTGGGGGCCACGGGAGGGCGCGGAGGTGGGGGCGGGGGCCACGGGAGGGCGTGGAGGCGGAGGTGGGGGCCACGGGAGGGCGCAGGGGGGGCGGGGGCCACGGGAGGGCGCGGAGGCGGAGGTGGGGGCCACGGGAGGGTGCGGAGGTGGGGGCCACGGGAGGGCACAGGGGAGGCGGGGGCCACGGGAGGGCGCGGAGGTGGGGGCGGGGGCCACGGGAGGGCGCAGGGGGGGCGGGGGCCACGGGAGGGTGCGGAGGCGGAGGTGGGGGCCACGGGAGGGTGCGGAGGTGGGGGCCACGGGAGGGCACGGGGGGGCGGGGACCACGGGAGGGCGCGGAGGCGGGGGCGGGGACCACAGGAGGGCGCGGAGGTGGGGGCGGGGCCAAGGGAGGGCGCGGAGGCGGGGGCGGGGGCCACGGGAGGGTGCGGAGGTGGAGGTGGGGGCCACGGGAGGGCGCAGGGGGGGCGGGGGCCACGGGAGGGGGCGGAGGTGGGGGCGGGGGCCACGGGAGGGCGCAGGGGGGCGGGGGCCACGGGAGGGGGCGGAGAGGCAGTGGGCACTACAGAGAAGAGGTGTAGTGGGGATGGGAAGGGCAGATTGGGCGGGTCCCTGGGGCAGAGTGAGGGCTCAGCCACAGCCCAAGTGCATCCAGCTGCAGCCCCCAAAGGGAGGTCGGCCACACCTGGGAGGGGGCAGGGCTTAGCCTCTCCTGACCTCTGACCTCTGCCCTCCCTGCCCTCACGGGGACTGCATGGCCGAGGGGCGCTGCCAGGCGAGGCCAGGCCCCGGTGGGGCTCCAGAGCAGCTTAGCCCTGGAACCTGCCCGGGTCCCAGCTGGGATTCCGCCGCAGGATCTCTGCCCCGACCTGCCCGGGTGCAGCTCGCGTGGAAGGGGGCTGAACCCTGCTCTACAGCTGTCAGTGCTGCGGGTGGGGAGCAGCCAGCGCCCGGGGGCAGCGTGAGGGGGAACCCCTGGGGCAGGCCAGGGAAACGAGGCCTCTCCCGGGGGAGCCCTGGCCGGCCCCAGCAGAGACGTTCATGCAGCCTGTGCCCCACAGCCTGGCAAGGAGGGACCCAGCCCCGCCCCATGGCAGCACACGGGTGCAGGGCACCGCGGGTGGCTTCCATCGCCTGATCTTACAATAATGGTTTTATTGCCCTGCCGCTATTAAACTGCCGTCCGCTTTATCTGGGCTCGTTTTGCCAGGGAGAGCGATTGGTGAAACCTCCTTGATTAGCGTGAAGTGTATTTGATTAGCCCCTGCTGCCGCAGGCTGCGATAAGGGGTAGGGGCAGGCCCTGCTATCTCCTAATGGCCCTTTATCACAGGGCCTGGATGAATCTGAACAAAGGCGCCTTTGAGAGCCCCGGTGGCAGGCCCAGGGGCGCACCCTTTGATCCCCCTGAGCGCCGCTCTGCCTTCTGCATTGGCTGTTTGGGGCTCCGCCTTACGGCCTTGCGGGGAAGCAGCAGCTGCCAAGGCCGGATGGGGCACAGGGCAGGAGGCGCTGAGCGGGAGAGGCAGGGGCAACAGGATACCCTGCCCCAGGGCACCTCCCAGTGCTTCCTCCCACTCTGAGCCCATCATAGGGCCGGTGGTGCTGGTGGGTGGCTGGGAACACCAGGCACAGGGAGACCCCGGCCCCAGCACAGAGATCTGCAGCACGACGCCCACCTGCAATGCCAGCAGCAGGTCCGTGCCGCAGGGGGCTGATCCCCCGACCACCAAGCAGGAGGCTTCCACGCGGCCAGCGCACCAGGTGGACTTAGCCTGAGGTTGCCCCGTGGAACTCAGCATGGGGTGCAGGGCACCCAGGAGATCTGCACCCCCTCCGCGGAGCCGGTGGCTCCACCATGGGAGCTCGCACCACCCATCTGGCCAGGGCTGGGGGATGCTCCGACCCCTCTGCCCACCTCCAGCCCTTCTCCACCAGGGCAGCTCAGAGCCCATCACAAGCATGATCGGAGCTTTAGCAGCTGCAGCTCCCATGTAGCCAGAGCACACAGCCCCTCAAACCCCGGCCCCTTGGGAGCCACAGGCTGAGCCAAGACTGGAGCACGTGGGATGCAAGTAGAAACCAGGGTCACAATGCTCTTCCCTCTGGCTCCGTCGGGATCTCGAGGTCTCTAACAACCCAGGGGTGCTCTTCGTGGGGAGCAGAGTCCTGACCCCACCTCCAGTAACGCTGATCTACTGCCCTAGAGCCCCTGCAGGAGGCAGTTGTCCCTGTCTACTCCCCTGCCAGAGCACTGCGCACAGCCGAACAGCGGTTGCCCTTCGGAGGTGGCTGCCCTCCACCCTCCGCCCCACCTAGGCCCCAGACTGTTTGGTGAGTTTCCTAGTAGCCAGATTTTAGATGTTGTACATTTCACGATTTCAGCTGTTTTAACCGAAGCTGTCAGCATTGCATTTGCGGGGACCCACCCCAAGGAGGAGAAGTGTGGGGGGGCTGCGGTGCTGCCGCACTTCTGCCCTGGTGCTGGCAGTGGCACTGCCTTCAGAGCTGAGCAGCTGGAGAGTGTTGGCTGCTGGCCAGAAACCCAGCTCTGACGGTGGAGCTGGTACCGGCAGCAATGCAGGAATCAGGATGGTACGGCATTGGCACCCTTCTGCACTGACATCTGCAGAGCTGGGCCCTCATTCAGCAACCACCACCCTCCAGCCTCCCAGCTCTGATGTCAGCACAGGTGCAAGGGTGGCCTCATATGGTGCTGTCACCCTTACTTCTGTGCTGCTGCTGGCTGGGAGCTGGGTGCCTAACCAGCAGCTGCTCCTCTCCAGCCACTGCTCTCTGGCCAACCAGCTCTGGAGGCCGCGCAGAAGTAAGGCTGGCTATATGGTGATCCCCCACAACTCCTGTCTGAGAAATGCTGTGCAACCTGTACAGTACAGGGTAAAACCCATGCAAGACCAGATTTGACCTGGGTGGGAGACCAGCTGTCGCAGTCGGTGATGGTTTTTATGGCTATGAATTGGTAGGGGCCCAGTGATGGTGCAGGACAGTCTGATCTCTCTAGGTTCTTACATGGCACCTGACATCAGAGCACCTACGATTTATCCCCGTAAACCTTTATAATTCTCAGTTGATGCAACATCCATAAATTCCCACATGACACATGATTAACACGGTCGGTTTGGCCCCAGTTAATTGACTCTTGTTTGTAAAGAGTAGTGACAATGGACAGGGCTGTCTCAGGGCTGTGTGCTCTTATTAGCTCAGGGAGGCTCCTTCCTGGTACCCTTGACTTCAGTTCCCATGCCGACAATTTCCCCCCTCACTGCTTTGTCTGTACGCTTCTCGGGGCCTGGGAATTTTGAGCAAGCCCTTCAGGGTCACCTGCATCAGCCCAGGTGGGCAGAGGAGCCATGTGCCTGGACCAAGCCTATGAAACTGGTGCTATCTATCCATGCCATCCAGATCATCACTATGTCCCAGTTCCTGCCAGCCTCCCTCCCCTTCCTGGCTGCTTCCTCAGTACGTATCGCATCGCACTGCAAATGTCCGCCCTACACTTCGCAGTCTGCCGGCCCAGGGAGGTCTGAGAGAGCTGTGTGCACGCCACAGCAGGGGCCATAGGGTTAACAGAACCTCTGTTCATGTCAGGTGTGTTCTCCCCTGGAGAGAGCAGAGGCCGATCCTCTTGTAGAGCCCAAAGGGGCACATTCCACATCGCTGGCTTTTAGTTACCCACGCCCCTCCGCCCAGTTGTGCCGCCAGACTCTCAAGGAGGTGGGGGCAGGAAGGTAACACCTGCGCTTGGCCCACTCCTGGCAGGTTTTTGAGAGGTGCAAAGATCTGCTTCCTAATGCGCATGAGGAGGGTTTCCCTTGGAAAGGGGGGCAGCGTGTACTCCTGGTAATACTCCTGGCAGCCACCAGACCCTCCTGTTACAGATACTCATGTAACCGACCAGACAGACCCTGGAGAACTGTTGGGTGTTAGTTGTGGTGCAGTTCTAAGGGGTTCCCGACCTCAGCTTCATGGCTGAGTGTGACGACAGCTCCTAGCTGCGCTCACACAACAAGCCACGAAAACACTCAGAGTCCAAGCTTGCATCCTTATTCAGGGGCCTTCAGGGCTCCAGAAGCAGCAATGGTACCAAAATGCAAACCAGGTGTTGAGTTCAACAGGGGCATCCTGTCCACAGTAGGCTTTCCAACATACAGGTACCAGCTACTACCAGGGACGCCTTCCCTCGCTTGTGTCACCTATGCCAGCTGAGCTCAGCGGAGGGCCAGCAAGCTCTTTCAGAGGACAGGGGAGTGACTGGCATCTGTTTAGGATGCAGTGACAGATCCATGAAGCACCCTACATCCACAAAGCCCCGAGGTGCTCTACAACTCATACAATTAGAGTCCTACCAAATTCTTAGACATGAGAAACACACTGTGGAGTGTGACCGCTGGGCTCCCCTGGGATTTTCCAGGTGCTTTTATCCTGTACTGTGAAGCGTTCACAGAAGATGTGTATGTGATGGGGTTCAGGGGTCCCCATGCACAGCACCCGGTCCGCTGGCAGGAGTGACTCTCACTCAGCAGGTACAACAGGAGGTTTATTAGGCAACAGATGCCCAGTTTCTCACAGAAGCGACAGTACAGCAGTCAGAGACAGTCCTTCCAACCCGTCCTGGGGAGAAGACCCCGAGGGGTGCCCCTCTGGGGTGTAGCTTTCCCCCTCCTCAGGCTGGCTGCCTTCCCTCTCTCTTCCCCCAGCCTCTAACTGCCGTTCCCCGATTCAAAAACCCAGCTCGGCTCCTCCCTGCTCTTTGTTCAGGGCAGAGGTGTTACCTGCCAGTTGTAGCCCCAGGGTCATCCTTAGCCACTGGGAGCTGCTCTGCTTGCCTCTCACATCCAGCCTGACTCACACATGTACTCCCCCCACTCCATCACATCTCTTCCCACTTCCAGAACGAACTGAGCAGGGTCACTTAGCCAGTGACCTGGGGAAGTTCGGGGCCCTCCCTGCGTGACAGGGCATCGGCTATGGTGTTGTTGTTCCCCTTCACATGGACCACCTCCATGTCGTAGTCCTGCAGGAGCAGACTCCACCGCAGGAGCTTGGCGTTGGCCCCTTTCATGTGATGCAGCCAGGTCAGGGGTGAGTGATCGGTGTACACGGTGAAACGCCGTCCACACAGGTACGGCTGCAGCTTCCCCAGCGCCCACACCATGGCCAGACATTCCTTCTCTATGGCCGCGTAGTTCTGCTCCCGGGGCAGCAGCTTCTTACTCAGGTACACGATGGGGTGTTTCTCCTCTTTGTCATTCACCTGCATTAGCACCGCCCCCAGCCCCACGTCTGAGGCATCGGTGAACACCAGGAAGGGTTTGTTGAAGTCTGGATTTGCCAGCACTGGGGCCCTGACCAGAGCCTCCTTCAGCGCGCAGAGGGCCTCTTGGCACTGCTCGGTCCAGACCACCTTGTCAGGCTTTCCCTTTTTACACAGCTCCGTGAGGGGGGGCTGCAATGGAGCTAAAGTGGGGAACAAACCTCCGGTAGTACCCCGCCATCCCAATGAAGGCCTGGACCTGTTTCTTAGTCTGGGGTGTTGGCCAATCTCTGACAGCCTCCACTTTAGCTGGCTCTGGCTTTAAGCAGCCGCTGCCCACCTTGTGGCCCAGGTAGGTTACCTCAGCCATTCCCACCTTGCACTTCCCTGCCTTGACAGTCAGACCGGCCTTCTGGAGTCGGTCCAGCACCTGCTTGACCTGGGACACATGGTCCTCCCACGTCTGCCTGAAGATGCAAACGTCGTCCATGTAAGCCAGGGCAAAGCTCTCCATCCCTTTCAGTAGCTGGTCCACCAGACGCTGGAAGGTAGCGGGTGCCCCCTTGAGGCCAAAGGGCAGGACCAGGAACTTGTAGAGCCCCACAGGAGTGATGAAAGCCGACTTCAGCCGGGCATCTTGGTCTAATGGCACTTGCCAGTACCCCTTGGTGAGGTCTATGGTGGTGAGGTAACGGGCTCCCCCCAGCTTGTCTAAAAGGTCATCAGGCCTGGGCATGGGGTAGGCGTCCGAGACAGTGATGGCGTTAAGCTTGCGATAGTCCACACAAAACCAAACAGATCCATCTTTTTTAGGGACTAACACCACGGGAGAGGCCCAGGGGCTGGACGAGGGATGGATCACCCCCAGAGCCAGCATGTCTTTAACCTCCCGCTCTATGTCCTGAGCCGTCTTCCCTGTGGCTCTGAATGGCACACACTTGATAGGGGCGTGGATGCCTGTCTCTATTCGGTGGACAGCCAGGTCAGTGCATCCTGGTCTGTCTGAGAACAGCTGTTGGTGTGAGTGCAGCACCTCCTTGATCTCTGTCTGCTGGGCAGGGGTCAGCTGGTCTGAGAGGGGAATAGACTCCAGCAAGGAGCCTGCTCCAGTCCCTGTGAGTAAATCCACCAAGGGATCATCCCCCTGCCCCTCCCAGTGTCTGCACACGGCCAGCACCAAGTTCTCTCTGTCCCAGTAAGGTTTCATCATGTTCACATGATAGACCCAGTGGCTGTGGGCCCGGTTTGACAGTTCCACCACATAATTCACGTCATTTAGCCGTTTGACGACCTTGAAGGGCCCATCCCAGGCCGCCTGCAGCTTGTTCCGCCGCACAGGTATAAGGACCATCACTTGATCCCCGGTGGCATAGGCTCGGGCCCTGGCGTTACGGTCATACCAGACCTTTTGCTTCCTTTGGGCCATGGAGAGGTTCTGCCTGGCCAGGCCCATGAGCTCGGTGAGTTTTTCCCGGAAGGTCAGTACATACCGTACCACTGACTCCCCTTCAGGAGAGGCCGTCCCCCCCCACTCTTCTCTGAGCAAGTCCAGGGTTTCCCCGTACCCTCCTTCTGTACAGCAGCTCAAACGGGGAGAACCCCGTGGATTCCTGGGGCACCTCCCTGTATGCAAACAGCAGGTGGGGTAAGTACTTGTCCCAGTCATGGGGGTATTGATTCATGAAGGTTCTCAGCATCTGCTTCAGAGTCCCATTGAACCTCTCCACCAGCCCATTGGTCTGCGGGTGGTAGGCTGTGGCCCAGGTGTGCCGGACCCCACACTTGTCCCACAAGCTTTGCAGCAGGGCCGACATGAAGTTGGACCCCTGATCTGTGAGGACCTCCTTGGGGAACCCCACTCTGCTGAAAATGGACAGCAGTGCATCCGCCACGGTGTCAGCGTCGACAGAGGTCAAGGCCACTGCTTCTGGGTATTGCGTGGCAAAATCTACCACCACCAAAATATATTTCTTCCCCGAATGCATTGCCTTGCTGAAGGGTCCCACTATGTCCATAGCCACTTTCTGGAAAGGCTCCTCTATGATGGGCAGTGGCCTCAGGACAGCTTTCCCCTTGTCTCGGCCCAATCCGAGTGCCCACTGTCAGCACCACCCGCCTTGGCCGCCAGCCCCTCTGGCTGCTGGGACTCCACCCAGTTGACTCCATGACCCCCCGGCCTGCTCAACCAGTCTGGGAGCTTGAGGCACTGGGCTGCTCTATGCCCCTTTCGCCCACAGCGATAACAGCCTGGGTCTTGTTGTATCCCTCGGGCCGGCTGCTCTGTTCAGGCTCTGCTTGGCTCCCTGGGGGGTGGGTGGCCGGCCTCTCTTTCCTGGGCTCTCCCAAGAGGTGGTCCCCTCTGTTGTACAGTCAGGAACCGGTCTCTCTGAGATTCTCCCTCTCTCCGGGACTCCCTCTCCCTCCGGGACTCCCTCTCTTTGTGGGGCTCACTTTCAAACCTGGCCCAGCTGTTTGTGAAGTCATCTGCCAGTTTCCCTGCATTGTGTGAATCCCCAGGCCTCCGGTCCATGAGCCACACCCTCAGGTCAGGTGAGCACATCTCGTAGAATTGCTCCAGGACCACCAGCTCGATCAGGTCCTCTACGGACTGGGCTCCCATCCCGAACACCCACTTCCGGTAGTATTGCCTCAGGCGGGCGGTTGTACCTACATGGGTTTCCTCTGGCCTCTTCTGCGCCTCCTGGAACATCTTCTTGTACGTCTCCGGAGTCAGCCCGAACTTATGCAGCAGGGCCTGTTTGAACCGTTCATAGTCCCCAGGCTGCAGCCCCTCCAGCTGGCTGAGCACCGCTGCGGCATTCTGGCCCAGCAAGGGGGTGAGGTGCCGGAGCCACTCAGCCGGGGGAACCTCATGCAACTCACATGCTCGCTCAAAGGCGGTAAGGAACTCGTCCATGTCCCCTGGGTCCTGACACTGAGCCAGCACGCGTGCCTCCAAGTGACTGGCCACCCCGATCCGTCTGGCCCTCTCCCCGCTTACCGCAGCTGGGGCCTCTTGGTGTCTCGCCCCTGCCATGGCCCGCTCATGCTCCCGCTCTCGCTCTCTCTCCTCCCGCTCTCGCTCTCTCTCCTTCCGCTGTCTCTCTTATAGCTGGCGCTCATGTTCACACTCTCTTTCCCGTTCCTGGTGCTCTAGTTCCTTTAATCTCACCTTGAGCTCCATCCGTCGCAGCTCTGCGGTGGGGGACTCTGCCCGCGATGGACCACCGCTAGCTGACAGCAACCTGGCGGGCACCTTGTGTGTCTGACGGCATCGAGCCCCTGCTCCTGTCGGAGAATCCGAAACGCTTCCCGAGGCTGACCCGCCACTTTCTGTCGGGACAGGCTCTGCCCCCCCCGGATCGGTCATTCTCTTCCAGCTGGGCAATCAGCTGGGCCTTGGTCGCCTTCCCCACGGTCAGGCCCCTCTCTCTGCACAGCCCTGCTAGCTCTGCCTTCAGGAGTCGGGTATAATCCATCTCCCCGCTGTCTCCCGGGGTATCCACTCACCAGAAGCAGCTGCAGGAATTGCTCTGCTCCCCCTCTGGCTCTTGTGAGGCTCCGTCCTTCTCTTGCGCTCAGTCAGCCACTGCTGGGAGCTCATCCGTGGGTGCAGTGCATCCCACTTCTGACACCAGTGTGATGGGGTTTAGGGGTCCCTCTGCACTGCACCCCGTCTGCTGGCAGGAGTGACTCTTACTCAGTAGGTACAACAGGAGGTTTATTAGGCAACAGATGCCCAGTTTCTCACAGAAGCGACAGTACAGCAGTCAGAGACAGTCCTTCCAACCTGTCCTGGGGAGAAGACCCCGAGGGGTGCCCCTCTGGGGTGTAGCTTTCCCCCTCCTCAGGCTGGCTGCCTTCCAGCTCTCTCTTCCCCTAGCCTCAAACTGCCGTCCCCCGATTCAAAAACCAGCTCGGCTCCTCCCTCCTCTTTGTTCAGGGCAGAGGTGTTACCTGCCAGTTGTAGCCCCAGGGTCACCCTTAGCCACTGGGAGCTGCTCTGCTTGCCTCTCACATCCAGCCTGACTCACACATGCACTCCCCCCACTCCATCACAGTGTATTTCTCAAATTAGGGGGTTTGCCCCAAAAGGAGGCTGTGGGGGGAGGGCCACAGTATTTGCCATCCTGACTCCTGCACTGCCTTCAGAGCTGGGCTGCTGGAAAGCAGCAGCTGCTGTCTGGGAGCCCAGCTCCAAAGGCAGCACCCTGCCAGCAGCAGCACAGAAGTAAGAGTGGCAATACAACACCTGGTCTCCCATACATCTGTGCTGGCAATGGCTCTGCCCTCAGCACTGGGCTCCCAGTCAGCAATGACCACTCTCCAGCTGCCCAACTCTGAAAGCAGCACAGCTCCAGAAGCAACTCCGAAGGAAGGGTGACAGTATCACAACCCCCTACAATAACTTTGCAACCCGTCCCTCCCCGAGCTCCTTTTTGGCTCCTACAAGTACAACATGTAGAAATTTCAGATTTAAATTGCTGAAATCATGAAAATTATGATTTTTAAATCCCTATGACAGTGAAATTGACCAAAACAGACTGAATTTGGTTGTACCCTAACTAGAGCTAGTAGGAAAGTCTCCGCAAAAGCAGGACTAGAACTGAGACCTTCCCATGATGCAAGCAGGCCAGATGTCAGCTCATGCCAAGGCCCCAATGTCTCTGCTGAACCCTGACAGATCCCTAGCTAGGCCCATTCTCGCTCCCCATGCCTTAGTGCTGTCACAGTCAGGTTAGCGTGCCAAGGCAGGGCTTGGTGCTCACAGAATGCCTGAGAGTGGTGGCCAGCATCAGCCGCAGCTACATCAGCTGTAAGCCACATTGAGCATTTGTATTGTAAGCCTCTGTGAGTGTCACTCAGCAGGCAGCAGACAGCCGTTAGCCAGTCTGCTGTGCTCACCTCTGCTGAAGCTGCTGTGTCCTGGCCAACAGGGAAGGTCCATCAACTCCCTATGCACTATTGTGAGATGCTAACGAGGACAAAAGATGTTGGCGGGCTCTCACCCACCCCCCCGAAGATGAGTCTTGCAAGGGAATTCCTCCCATCCGCGGAGCTTGCAGCTCTGAAGAATAGGAATAAAAACCCCTGGCAGGAAGGAACTGAATCTCTGTGCTGTTTGGGCTGTCAGGCACAAGGGTTACTAGGTCTTAAAAGATCCCCTGCTTTTAGTGCAGGTTAGCCCTAAAGACAGAATCATAGAATCCTAAGGCTGGAAGGGACCTCAGGAGGTCATCTAGTCCAGCCCCCTGCCCAAAGCAGGATCAACCCCATCTAAGTCATCCCAGCCAGGACCTTGTCAAGCCGGGACTTAAAAACCTCTAGGGAGGGAGATTCCACCACCCCTCTAGGCAACACATTCCAGTGCTTCACCACCCGCCTGGAGAAAGAGTTTTTCCTAATATCCAACCTACACCTCCCGCTCTGTAACTTCAGAACGTTGCCCCTTGTTCTGCTGAGAACCGTCTCTCTCCATCCTCTTTAGAGTTCCCCTTCAGGAAGTTGAAGGCTGCTATTAAATCACCCCTCAGGCTTCTCTTCTGAGAACTAAATAACCCCAGATCCCTCAGCCTCTCCTCATAGGTCATATGCTCCAGGCCCCTAACCATTTTTGTTGCCATCTGCTGAACCTGCTCCAACACATCCACATCCTTTTTATGCTGGGGGGCCCAAAACTGGATGCAGTACTGCAGATGTAGCCTCACCAGTGCCGAATAGAAGGAAACAACCACTTCTCTAGATCTGCTCAAAATGCTCCTCCTAATGCAGCCTAATATGCCATTAACCTTCTTGGCTACCAGGGCACACTGTTGACTCATATCCAGCCTTTCATCCACCATAACCCCTATGTCTCTTTCTGCTGAACTACTGCTGAGCCAGTCAGTCCCCAGCCTAGAACATTGCTTGGGATTCTTCCTTCCCAAGTGCAGGACTCTGCACTTCTTGTTGAACCACATCAGATTTCTTTTGGCCCAATCCTCCAATTTATCCAGGTCACTCTGGATCCTATTTCTACCCTCCAACATACTACCACGTAATAATAAAATCCATCCTAGAACTCTCCAGGGGTGGATTAAAGCAATATCTGAGCCCTTAGCTGTTACCTTCTAAAAGCCCAGCAAGATGAGAGAGATGGCAGAGCCCTGGGAGAGGATAAGTCTAGAACCCATCTACGCAAAGGGAAGTAAAGACGACCTGGGGAATTACAGACCAGTCAGCTGAACTTCAGTGCTGGGAAAGATAATGGAGCAAATAATAAAGCAATCACCTTGCAAACACCTAGAAAATAAACAGGTGATAAGTAACAGCCTGAATTTGTCAAGAACAAATCATGTGCAACCAACCAAATAGCTTTCGTTGGCCGGGTAACAGGCCTGATGGACACGGGGAAGCAGTCATAGGACAGATATTGAGTTTAGTGAAGCATCTGTTACAGTCTTGCATGACCTTATCATAAACAAAGCGAGGAAATCCAGCCCTAGGCGGGGCTCCTCCACCGTGGGTGCAGAACACTCCCAGATGGTGGCGGTTGGTGGTGCCCAGTTGTGCTGGAAGGGCTCAACAAGTGGAGATACGCAGAAACCAGTCCTGGGTCCAGTTCTGTTCTCAAGGACTCAGATAATGGCAGCGAGCACACAGCTGTCTCAGTGGTCACCTGCTCAGGAGTAGGACGTCTTCATGTCACCCTCCCATTTGAGATTCCTGCAGCTGCCATGTGGCTACTGTTGGCCACTGGTCAATGGCCAGGTGTGATGGAGTGGGGGGAGTGCATGTGTGAGTCAGGCTGGATGTCTGAGGCAAGCAGCAGCTCCCAATGGCTAAGGATGACCCTGGGGCTACAACTGGCAGGTAACACTTCTGCCTAAACAAAAAGCAGAGGAAGCTAAGCTGGGTTTTTAAATCGGGGGCGGCAGTTAAAGGCTAGGAAAAGGGAGAGCTGAAAGGCAGCCAGCCTGAGGAGGGGGAAGCTACACCCCAGAGGGGCACCCCTCGGGGTCTTCTCCCCAGGACAGGTTGGAAGGACTGTCTCTGGCTGCTATGCTGTTGCTTCTGTGAGAAACTGGACATCTGTTGCCTAATAAACCTGCTGTTGTACCTGCTAAGTGAGAGTCTCTCCTGCCAGTGGACGGGGTGCAGTGCAGGGGAACCCCTGAACCCCATCACACCAGGCTACTGCACCATGCCTGACAGAGGCCCTGGCTGCCCACGGGCTGGCCACAGAGGGAGCTGTCCAGCAGCAAGCAACATCCAGACAGGACCTCGACAAGCAAGTCGGCCACAGCCACCCAGCAAATCCACTGACATCGATCAGCCAAGAAAGCTGCTACCTAATCTATTCGACCCCATCCCAGTGTCCTGAAGGAGAACAAAACTCGTCGGGTCGGCCCACCCCCTCCCCTCCCTGTTCAGAGATCCCAAGGTCAGAAGGGACCATTGTGACCATGTCATGTGAACCTTCTGCCCGAGCCGGCTGGCAGAGCCTGCATTCAGTCCTGTCTGAGAGCAGCAGCTCCGAGGAAAAGGTCCAACTGCAGTGTGACACTTGGTTCTGCTGGAGAATCCAGAACCGGCTCTGTCTTATCAGTGGCTAATTACCCTCAGTGTTAAAAATGTATCTCTGATTGCCAGCCAGGGATTGACTGCCTGCCCCTTCCTGCCCCTGGGTCTTCCTAGACCTCGGATGGGCAGAGCGACTCCTCTGTCGTGAACCCCAGCAGATGGCTCTGTGTGGGTTTAACATAACCCACACGTCCGTCTGTACCCTAGGTGCTCCGGGTATATGTTTAGCTCGGACACCTCCAGGCTATTTTCACCTAACCTTTGCATCAGAAGTTAAATGGACCCGTCTGTGCCAGCGGGGGCTTGGCTGGAGTGCCTTTGAGCCCCTCCTGCTGGGGGCAGGGTTTGCTCTTTGTCTGCGTCCCAGATTGTGGGGGTCCCTGGGCCCTGCCCCCACCCACATGCAGATGTGACTCTCATTCAGCAGGGAGGATTTAAGTCCCCTGGTTCAGCTCTATGTGTTTCCTTTTGCCCTGTGGTAACACCAGGTGAGTGCCTCAGTTTCCCCAGTCCCTGGGCTTATTAAGTTATTAGGCCAGGGAGTGAGCCAGCTTTTTATGTCGGGCTCCACTTTTCATCCTGGCAGCTAGCGTGGCCCCTGCAGCCTGTCGAATGCCATCCGCGCCGATGGAAGGTTTGATTATGTTCATCTCAAGGAACCCTTTTGGCACGTGGGAGAAAATACGTCTGTAGAATGTAAAACCGTTAGGGGTCGGTAGGAACAGCTGACTGCACAGACAGGAAACCAGTAACTGATTCGGGCTCTTTTAATGAGAGGGATGAGCCTGAGCCCCAGCTGGCGCATGTGCTGACCCCCACGAGGAGGCCCACCCCCACTTTGCACACCTGCCTTAGGCAACAGGGACCCAGCATAGAACAGACTGGACAGCACAGGGACCAGAACCCGTCAGTACTGTCCAGCTTGGGGAGAGGGGCCCAGAGGGGTCCCCGAGGTGGGCCCTGGTCCCCTTCCTCCCTCTCCAGCCAGACCAGACTGCCCCTCCCCCCAGCCCAGTTCCAATTCACACCAGCCTGGCCCCTCCTCCGCCTCTGTCCTGTGTCCCAGGGAAGAAAGGGTTCACCTGGTTGCCTGGGTTACAACGAGCAGGGATGGCCATTGGCTACCTGTGAGATGTCACCACAACCAAACTCCCCTCCCCGCTGTGCACTGATTGTGCCTGGGGAAACTGAGGCACCCGCTGGTGTTACTGCAGGGCAATAGGACACACATGGAGCCGAAGCAGGGGACTTCAATCCTCCCACACCCACGGCTTCACTGCCTGCCCACCTCTCCTGGAGGCTGCCCAGCGTGACTGACATCAGAGGTACTTTCTACACCTGCTGGTGATGATGTGACTCTCCCTGCATCCGCCATTCACTGGCACACCAAGCTCTGGCCCCCCAAGTGGGACTGGGGCCAGCGCAGCTGCCTTCCTGGTCCTAGGTAGAGCTGACACAGAACTTCTGGGTTCTTTGCCCTGGCTCAGTCAGCTGGGAGGGACCTGTGGGATTCACTGTTAACTGACTGTTTCCATTTGATCTCAGGTTCAGCCGGTCTGTTTTCGCTAAGAGCCGTATCCCCCGGGGGCCCAGGGTGGGCCTGGTGCACCAGCAACAAGCTCAGGACTCTGAGCAGCTCGGGCAGACAATGCCCCTGGCACTGACCCCCAGGACTCACCCGCATGTCCCTCTGGGCCAGGCACCATCCAGGCTCCTTAACCATGTGCCCAGCTCGCTGGCTGCGCTCTGCCAGGCCTCCGCCAGGCCCCAGGGCTGACGAGGTGCACAGCTGGAGAGGCCCAGCTAGCCCTAGTCCGACCTCCCCCAGGCGATGCCTCACTGCCCTGCACTAAACTTACTGGCTAAGGCAGCCTCCAGGCAGGAGCTGGAGAAGCCGCCGCTGTCCTTGGCGGTTTGTCCCAGTGACTGATGCCCTCCCAGTTAACAGCTCCTGGGGGGATGTGTCTGGCCTCAGGTCCCGCCACTGGCGCTTGCTCGGCCTCACTCCACTTCCGTAGATTAAAGTGCCTGGTGAGCGCCTGCTGGTGTCCCTATGCACTGCAAAGCAGACGCTGCTCCAGCAGCCCAGAGGAGGAGGCAGCTGGAGCCCCGATGGCCCTCGCTCCAACGCCCTTTCTCCAGCCCGGGACCGTTCCTAGGGCTCTGCTCTGCACCCAGCCCACAAGCTTCTTGCACATGGAGACCTCTGAACTGGCCTCCGTGTTCCTGTCAGTCTCCCCAGGGCTGTCTGCAGAGTAGCGTTGCCTGCCTGGTATGGCCACTATCTCCCTATTTACACCTGCCAGCGCCAGCCTCGGGAGCCAGGTGCCCCGAGACAGGTGCCCGGGGCTTGCAGGCTGGCGCGTGCCCTGTGTCTGAGAAGGGCCGGTGCTGGCAGTGCCAGAGGAAGGTGCAAGGAGCCCCTCACTGGAACAAGCTGTTGAGGGGAGTTGGTACCTCACCCGGGGCTGGTGGGTGCAGCCAGCAGCAGAGCTGACAGTCCTGCAGGGTTATCTGCCTGGAGCACCCACGGCGCTGTCCCAGCATCATGGCTTTAACCCCCGCTCAGCACCTGGCCTTGGCACTGCGCTGCACTGAGCTCTGCGGGTCAGCACTGCCTGGCTATAGCGAGCAGCGTGTGATGGAGTGGGGGGGTTGCATGTGTGAGTCAGGCTGGATGTGTGTGAGACAAGCAGAGCAGCTCCCAGCAGCTAAGGATGACCCCTGGGGCTATAACCTAGGCTGGCAGGTAACACCTCTGCCCTGAACACAGAGCAGGGAGGAGCCGAGCTGGGTTTGAATCGGAGGCGGCAGTTAAATGCTGGGGAGAGGGAGCTGGAAGGAGCCAGCCTGGCGAGGGGGAAGCTACACCCCAGAGGGGCTCCCCTCGGGCTCCTCTCCCCAAGACGGGTTGGAAGGACTGTCTCTGCCGGCTGCACTGACACCCCTGTGCTGAGCTGGGCTCTGTCTCCTCATCAACTCCCTGTTTTACCTGCTGAGTGAGAGTCACTCCTGCGTGCAGCTGGGGTGCAGAGCTTGGGGACCCCTGAACCCCATCACACAGCATCTCCCCATTTCACACTGGCACAGCTGGAGTAACTTTGCTGCAGCTCCAGCTCCAGGCCAGACACTTGTTACCAGGCCATTCTCAGCCTCCTCCTTTAACCCTTCCACTTCTGACTCCCTGTCCAGAGAGCGGACAGCATGGGAGTCACAGTGTGGGGGGTCCCCAGCCCTGCCCCTACCAACAGGCAGACGTGGGTCTCACTCCCCAGGGAGAGCAGCCGGTGATCAGGCGACGGGGACACAGTGTAGAACAGACTGGTCAGCACAGGGACCAGAACCCGTCAGTACCGTCCAGCTTGGGGAGAGGGGCCCAGAGGGGTCCCCGAGCCAGGCCCTGGTCCCTTCCTCCCCCTCCAGCCAGACCAGACTGCCCCACCCCACAGCCCAGTTCTAATTCAAACCCGCCCGGCCCCTTGTGACATTATTGGGCTTTAAAGTGACCAGGCAAAACACGATTGCAACTACTCCTAGGTGTGCACCAAACCTTGGGCCAAGCAGGGTGTCTACTGAGTCTGTCTGTCCTGTTCAGATCATTTCTGTGTGTGGAGTTAGACAGACAGACTGGACTCGATGACCTCCCGGGTCCCTTCCAGCTCTAAGAGATGTGCAATGCCCTGGAAGATTTGTGCTCCAGAAAAGAAATGCCCTTTAGGAAAAGAGCTACTGACGGAGACCTGTGCTCTTTGTCAGTGGCCAGGGATGCTGCAGAAGCAGTCAGAGAGGAGGAGGCCGTGAAGAAACGTTATGCAGGAAACGTTCATCCTTTTGTTTAAAAGAAAAGCGGGAGACGCCGCCCTGGCGAGAGAAGCTGCTCAAAGGAAAGACGCGTTGGCTGAGGTGGAGCCAGAAGGCCAGGCAAGGCCTAGGGAACATTAGGAGGAGCATTTCGAGCAGATCTAGAGAAGTGGTTGTTCCCCTCTATTTGGCACTGATGAGGCCACATCTGGAGTAGTGTGTCCAGTTTTGGGACCCCCCCCCCAGTATAAAAAGGATGTGGATGTGCTGGAGCAGATTCAACAGAGGGCAACAAAAATGATTAAGGGGCTGGAGCACAAGACCTATGAGGAGAGGCTGAGGGATTTGGGCTGGTTTAGGTTACACAAGAGAAGACTGAGGGGTGATTTAATAGCAGCCTTCAACTTCCTGCAGGGAGCTCTAAAGAGGATGGTGAGAAACTGTTCTCAGTGGTGTCAGATGGCAGAACAAGGAGCAATGGTCTGAAGCTGAAGAGGGAGAGGTGTGGGTTGGATATTAGGAAAAACTCTTTCCCCAGGCGGGTGGTGAAGCACTGGAATGCGTTGCCTAGAGAGGCGGTGGATTCTCCATCCCTTGAGGTTTTTAAGTCCCGGCTGGACAAGGTCCTGGCTGGGATGACTTAGTGGGGGTTGATCCTGCTTGAACCAGGGGGCTGGACTAGATGACCTCCGGAGGTCCCTTCCAGCCCTGTGATTCTGTGACTCTGTGGAACAACTGGCTGCCACAAACTCCGCATCTAGAAGCAAAGGGAAGACGAGTGGAGACCGCACCCTCCCGGAGGCAGTTTGACTAGGACAAGGCAGGTGTGTTTAGTGGGTTTTATGTCACAACCCAGCCCCAGACACATATGACTAAACTCCTCTGTTACCGGCAGCTCCCCGGGGGCTTTGTGATGAGGGTATGTGGCTCTGAGCAATTACCAGGTTTGCTGTGAGGAGGGAGAGGGCGTCCCTAGGGGTGTGCCAGGGGAAGACAGCTGTCTGTGTGAAATGCCTGGGAATGAGGTTTCTGAGTGTTGGCTTAAGGCCGGGCTCAGTGACTTTCCTCGGCGCAGGCCGGAACGGGACCTTTGCAGCTCGCTGTATGGGCCAAGTGCCGGTGACACTTTTAAAGTCACCAACAGCCCTGCTCACAGCGGCGTCTTTAACAACCCCGTGACGAGGCAGAGCTGTATCGGTCAGGCAGGGGCGGCAGCATCGGCTGGGCTCTTGTTAATCCACAGGGCCCTGGCTCTGAGCAAGCTCCCGGCTGTGTGGGGGTGGGGGGGGCGGGGCTGAGCTCCCACCTCGTGTGCCGAAGGAAACCAGCTCATGTGCCACTCTTGGCACCCGTGCCGGGGGCTGCTGGCCCCTGGGCTAAGGTCTCAGAAGGGGCGCGGCATTAGCTCCAGCCCAGGGAGAACTCGGGGATCAGGAGAAAGTTTCGCTGGCGTGGAGTGACGCTGGTCAGGTTGGAGCCCGGCCTGAGGAAAGGGGACGTAGGGGAGGAGGATGGATTGTTGGCTACTGACGCTTGTGCAGGTGAACCTGAACAGGAGGAAAAGGAGCGGCGTGAGGGAGCTCCGTGGGATCTGCCATGGCTTGTGGAGCCCAGCGGCGTATCTGATGGGCGTGGAGGGCGGCTCCGTTTCCCGGTGTGTGTCCGACTCCAGCCGGGGGCGCTGGGACACAGCAGAGAAGGTCTCCGCGCGTCTGTGTGCCTTGAGCAGCAGCAGTCTGGGGGGAAGAGTTTCTTTCCGGTCCTTTGTGTGCACAAGGTGCCTCTCAGCCTGTGGTAGCTGATGGGCAATTGTCCCAGCGCTGGTTCAGAGAGGGACCAGCCCTACGTGTGTGTCTGCCAGGGAAAAGGCTGCTGTAAATTGGTTGCATCCAGATAACGTCCTAACAAAATCCCAGCAACCCAACGATTCCAGTGCTGGTATGTTACCTGTTCCTAGTGAGCTGCTGGGGAAGGGGGAGGTGACTCTGTTGATTGAGGTGATGCCCTTGCCAGGGCACAAGGAGAGCACAGAAGTGATTTAGCACCCACAGGCTATACCACCATAATCCTAATCCTGGAACTTCTTGCAACAAGGCCCCTTGCCAGCTTTGTCCACATGTCTATTCTGGAGATCCCATCACTGGGCCCGACCATGTTAATCCAGAATCACTGGCACGTTCTCACGTTCCTCAGCTAGTGTCATATACGCCATCCTGTGCCAACAATGCCCACACCCCAGGTGTATCGGACAGACGCAAACACTCTTCCACAAGGAACGAATGGACACAAAACAGACATCGAAACACTCCTGATCCACCAGCCTGTCAGCCAGCACTGTAACGGAGCGGGCCCTTCTGTTAACGACCTGAAAGTCTGGGTCTTACTGAAAACGGACTTGAACAACCATTTGCAGAGGGAAGCTCAGAACTGTCATTTATATTCAAATTCAACACATTAACAAGTGGTTTGAACCAGGACAGCCATTACCTGGCCCATTACAAGGACTGTTTTACTTACTTTATCTTATCTAACTTTTAACCTCCCCACCCCACACCCCTCTCCAGCCGCCCCTCTGATTTGCCAACCTTGACAACAACTTTTCTGATTTGCCAGCCTTGATAACAACGTGTGGCCTTCTGTGCCTCATAGATGGAGTCTTTTCTGGTGTGGCTCTGGTCTGGAGAAGTGAGTCTGCCCCTGAGAGCTCAACGCCTACTAAATTATTTTGTGAGTCTTTAAAGTGCCAGGTGCCTGCTGGTTTGGTTTGGTAGAGGTGATTTGATCGTGGTGCCCAATGACGGTGTGGAACTGAATTTGTGCCAAGGGAGAAATGAGTCCTACGTGTGTGTGTGCTGGGCCAGGGACCTTCCTCTGGGCAGTGCAGAACGCTGCAAAGGGGAGGACAGAGCCTCTGCCCTGTTATCTCCTGTGGCTAAGGGCTTGCCAAAAGCGGGTTGGTGGGCCAGGGATGCTCCTGGGCTCAATGGACCTCAGAAGAAGGCGCCGGTGGCTCAGCAGAGCTTCCCTTCTGCAGAATCAGGGGAAGGTGAAGCGTTGCCCAGAGCCCCTCAGGAAGAGGCTGCTCCCGGTGGCTTGTGGCAGCAGTTTGCAGCGGCTGAAGGCAGTGGAAGTGATGAGAAGGGAAGAAATGGCCCGGGGCAGGAGGTGGCGGTGTGGGGGCGGGAGGCGCAGGGCCGGGGGCTGAGGGTTCCCCCCAAGAGCTGCTGCGGGTAATGCTCAAAAGCTGAGTTCCCGGGGCTGGGCCTCCGGGGGCTGTTACTTTAGGAAGAACAAACTCCAGGAGAGAAAATCCTCGCGGGGCTCAGCTCAGGTGCCGCCGGCCCCGGCCCCCCAGGGAAGAGTAACGGTAAAAAGTGGAGCGAGCGGCGCAGCCCGGGCAGAGCCGCAGGAAGGCCGGGCTGTGCGGTTCCTCCTCCCCGGCCCCGGCCCGGTTCCCGTAGGGCCTAGAGCCGCTGCAAGGAGGAGGACGCGCAAGTCCGGCGCGGAGCTGGTACCGCAAAGGGCGGGGGCTGCGGCCCAGGACCGGGGGGCGGTGTTCGGAGCCTTTCCACCCCCGGCGGCTCTGGTGGGGGCTGGCCCCGCGGATCACCTGCTCCCTCTGGGCGCGGGCGGAACAGTCCCGCTGGCCCGAGCGCCGGAGAAAGGCGACCCCGGAGACGGGATCTCAGTGCCGGCTGCCGGGCTCACCGCGGGGGCGGCGTTCGCGGCCCCGGAGCTGCCCCCCGGCCCGGCCCGCTCCTGACCTCAGCGCCGCCCCGAACCCCGGCCGAGCCCGGGCCCGTTCCCACCGGGACGCGCTGCTAGGGGGCCCGGTAGCTGCACCCCCTCGGGCTGAGAGGCGGGGGCATGGCCCGGCGGGGGGAGGGGTGCAGCCCGGCCCGCTCCGGTGCGCGGCTCCTACAGGCCGATGCCGCCCGGCTGGAGCTCTCCGGGCCGCCCGGCCCCGCCGCGAGTTCGAGCCGCAGCCCGGGGCCCGAGCGGCCCGGCCCGGCCTGTCTCGGCAGCTCGCGACAGGTCCCAGGGGAGAAAAGGCACCGAGGGCCCGATCCCGCCTCTGCCCCCGGCCGCGGAGCGGGTCGCGGGCCCCAGGGCGGAGCTCTGCCTGGCAGGTGCCACGAGGTTTTGTGCTGTTTCGCCTCCGAGGGCGCCTGCCGCTGCGCCGAGCCCGGCCCCAGTAACCGCCACCACCGGGGTGTCCGGGAGCCGGCGGCGCCCCCGCCCCCGCCCCGCGCCTGGCTCCGGACCCCTCTCCCGCTGCGCTGCGCAGGCTGGTGGGGGTCGGGCCCCTCCCGTGTAGCCGGAGCCCGTCGGGGGCGGGGGGGGAGCAAGTCAGGCCGGGCGCGGACGGGCGGTGCGGGACCCATTGGACGGGCTATGGGGCTCCCCTGGGGGGGCCGCCAGCGCGGCCCTTGCAGCAGGAGAAGCGGGGCCGCTCCCGGAGGGGGCCCGTCCCGTCCCGTCCCGTCCCGTCCCGTCCCCTCCCGCCGGATCGGGGCCCTGCGCCGGCCGGGTCCAGGCACTCCGGGTTCCCCCCGTGGGGCTCCGCGTCCCGCCCGCTCCCGGCCGCGCCCCGCGCCCCCTCGCAGCCGGTACTCACCGGGCAGGTCCGAAAGCCGCGGGATCAGCACCCCGGCGCGGATCCAGTGCCCCAGCGGGAGGGCGGCCCCCGGGTGCTCGGCGCCGGGCGGCGGCAGGTGCGCGAAGCCGCCGTAGGGGAAGGGCGGGTACAGGGGGGCCGCGTACAGAGGCAGCGCGCTCAGTCCGGCGCCGGGCGTGGGGCTGAATCCCGGGCCGGGCAGGGGCCGGCCCTGGGGCGCCGGGCTGCGGGAGCAGGAGCCGGGGCTCCCCGCCGCGCTGGGGGTGCTCAGCCGCTGCGGGGAGGCTCTGGGCGCGGGCCGGCCCGGCTCCTCCGCCAGGAGCGCGTCGATGCCGAAGTTCCTGGACTTGTGCATGGCGGGTGCGCGGCGCTGCGCGGCCCGGCGGAGCTGGGGGAGAGGCGGAGCCCGCCAGCCGGCCTCGCCCTCGCCCCCGGCCTGAGCGCCGCCGACCTCCGCCAGGGACTGGGGCTCCGGCGGCGTCTCCGCAGACACCTCCCCCCCGGCTGCCCCACCCTTCCCGGCTTCTCATTGGCGCCCCCGGGGCCCGCTGCCCCCCACCCCCTGCAGGAGCGCCCGGCCGGGAGGGAGCCGCTGGGGGACCGGGCTCGGGACTCGGTACCCGCCCCAGCCCCTGGTGCCGAGGCCAGCGCCGGGGCGGCCCGGGACGGGGGCTGCCGGGGCCGAGCCGAGCCGGGCTGGGATGGGATGGGGGCTGCGGGGGCCGAGCCAGGGTGGGGACTGCGGGGGCCGGGCCGGGCCGCGCCGCGCGGGCAAGTTAAACACGAGCCAAGTTCCGAGTAGTTCTCGCCGGCTCTGGACGCGACGGACACACGGCCCGGCCCGGCCCGGCAGCCACAGGGGGGCGGCGCTGCAGCCGGGGCGGGGCGCAGACCCCAAAGGCGCTGCCCCCTGGAGCGGGCCGGGCGCGGGGACACGGCCCGTGTGAACGGGGGAGAAGGAGCCCCGCGCTGCCGGGGGCTGGGCTGGGCTCCCCGCCGCCGGGCGCGCAGCGGGAAAGGGCCGGCTGGGGGGGCGGACACGCGCTCCCGAGCGGCCGCTCTGCACCCGGCGCTGCCCTCCCAGGCTGCGTCCACACGTGCAGTCCTGCTTGGAAAGAGGCATGCAAATGAGGGGGGTCTGAATTTACATATACGGCGCCTCATTTGCATATTCCCCTTTTCAAAGAGGAACGCGAGTGTAGACACCGCCTGGGAGAGCAGAGGGGAGAGAAGGTCCCGCCCGGCCCCCGGGTAAGCGGGGCGCAGGGGGCCGGGGAGCCCCTGTGCTGAACTTGCCCTCGCTGCTAGGGAGCCCAGTGCGGAGCCCCTTAGGGGGCTGGAAACCCAGAGGCGCTGGGAGGCCGGGGCTGGAAGTGGCCCTGCTAATGGCCAAATCGAAGAATACTAATGAGGCGCCGACATGAACATTCATTGCCTCATTAGCATGCTGCCGGCTGTGGCAGTTGGCAAGTTTCCTGTTTCCACCCCGCAGGGCTGGTCCACAGCGGGGTCCCTTCCACAAGGCCCCGGCAAGCCTGGAAATCCCCTTAGTGCTGCCGGCTGCTGTGTGCCGGGTCCTTTCCGAAAGCGCCCAGTCGGGGAGCCGCGCAGGAGCGAAAGGCGGCAACTTCCAAGCGCCAGGGCTAGCGGCATGCAAATGAGGTGATGAATATGCATTGCAGCGCCTCATTAGTATTCTTCCATCTGGCCATTAGCACGGCCTGTTTGAAGTTGCTTGTAAGTGTGGAGGGAGCCAAAATCAATAGCAAAGGGAGCGTCTACACTCGCACTCCTCTTTCACAAGAGGTATTCAAATGAGGTAAATCGAAATGCAAATGAGGTATAAATTTGCATATTTGGCAACTCCTTTGCATATTCTAATTTCGAAGGAGCTTCTTTTGAAAGAAGAAAGCCAATGTAGACCCTGCTCTTTTGAAAGTAAACCCATCTTGGAAAGAACCCTGCCCTTTATTTAATGGGAAGAAGGGTTCTTTCGAAGATGGGATTTACTTTCGAAAGAGCAGCGTCTACACTAGCTTTCTTCTTTCAAAAGAAGCTCTTTTGAATTTAGAATATGCAAACGAGGTGCTGAATATGCAAATTTCCGCCTCATTTGCATGCTTCTCTCGAAAGAGGAATGCAAGGGTAGCCACACCCCTTCTGCCCCAAACCAAATGGGAAGATGGGGCTTTTGAAGTCCAGGGGTCCCTTTGAAAGGCCCCGTCTACATGAGCAGCGTGCATTTCAAAAGTGGCACCTTACAAAATGCGTGCAGCTGCCATTATGTTAATGGGGCACTGCATATTCGTGGTGCACCTCATTAGCATTTGCCAAAGTGGCTCATTAGCATACTCCTTTTGAAAGGCGGGGGCTAGTGTAGCCATGGCCAAAGAGACTAAGACAGATAATATTTTATTGCCTCTGCGGTGCACCCACATCTTAAATCCTGCAGAGATCTGGTCACCTCAGCTCAGAAAAGATCTTGGCATTGCAAAGGTTCAGAGAAGGACAACAGGAAGGGCGAGGGGGTTGGAACGGGAGTCATATGAAGAGAGGTGAAAAAGCCTGGGACTCTTCAGCTTCGGAAAGAGGAGACTAAGGGGGATGTGAGGGAGGGCTGTAAAATGAAGCCTGGTGTGGAAGACACGAGTAAGGAAAAGTTATTGACTTGTCCCCATCACAGAAGAGGTTGGGGTCACCCAGTGCACTGCGTGGGCAGCAGGTGTAAAACTAACAAAGGGAAGTTTTCCCTCACGCAGTGCCTGGGCGGCCTGGGGAACTCCTCGCCGGAGGGGCGGTGCCGACCAGCACTTTGACAGGGTTCAAGACGAGGTAGGTCAGCCCATGGCGGTGAGGCCCGGCAGTGGCCGTTAGCCAGGCTGGGTAGGATGGTGTCCCTGGCCTCAGTTTGTCAGATCCTGGAAATGGGTGACAGGGGAAGGCCCACTCTGTTTTGGGGCACCCAGCATTGGTGTTGTCGGCAGACAGGATGCTGGGCTGGATGGCCCCTCTGACTGCACTCTCCATCCATTCCCGTGTTCTTTGTGTCGGCCATCTAGATTGATTACGTGGCTTTGGGCCCCATCCACACGACAGAGCTCGGGAGGGGGGCACAGCTGTGCTGGTGAAGGTCTCCCCATGGCTGTGCCTTGAAAGCAGGTTTCCCCCATCACCAGCCTCCCACCACAGCGGGTTTCCATGCTGAGTTGTAGCAAGAGCAGCTTGTGAGGCCCCCCCAGTTCCTCTCACACCCCCACCCAACCAGGCCGTCAAGCACGGAAAGGGAATCTCTTCTTTACAACCTCCCAGCTGGTACAGAGATGGGGGAGGGAGTGTTCCCCAGTGGGCCAGTCTCTGCTGCTGAGGGAGACCTGCCCTGCGCCCCAACAGGGGCTGAGCCAGTATGAGACTCCCCCCACCAACCTGGCATCTGGGATGGGCACCAGGCTGCCCCTACCATCTGCCACGGGGCGAGAGATTCGTTAACAACCCCGGGAAGGTGAGACACAAGGCCGGGGGCTTCTCGCTGGCTCCTCTGAGCCAGGGGTGCAGACTCCTGTGTCAGGCCCCCCCTTTTCCTCCTTGCAACTAACAGCCCCTCCCCATCCCTCTAATGTCATCCACATGGGGGGGCATTTTGGTTTTGTTCACATGACTCTCCACCCCAGCACCTGTAAGACAATAAGGCAACTTTGTTAAGCGGTTTGTAAGTGTGAATGCAGAGGCACAAAAATGTAACCTTTCAACGTGTGAATGTGCTGGTGTGACAGTGGGGACTGACAGGGTTTACTTCCCCTGGCTCAGCTGCATGTGTTTCCTACTGTCCTTCAGTAACACCGGGTTGGTGCCTCAGTTTCCCCAGACACAGTGTCAGCACACAGCAGGGAGGGGAGTTTGGATGTGGTGACATCTCACAGGTAGCCAATGGCCATCCCTGCTCTTCGTAACCCAGGCAACCAGGTGATCCCTTTCTTCCCCAGGACACAGGACAGAGGCAGAGGAGGGGCCTGGCTGGTGTGAATTGGAACTGGGCTGGGGGTGGGGCAGTCTGCTCTGGCTGGAGATGGAGGAAGGGGGACCAGGGACCAGCCTGGGGATCCCTCTGGGCCCCTCTCCCCAAGCTGGACAGTACTGACGGGTTCTGGTCCCTGTGCTGACCAGTCTGTTCTACGCTGTGTCCCTGTTGCCTGACCCCCGGCTGTTCCCCTGGGGAGTGAGAGCCACGTCTGCCTGCAGGGGGGGGCAGGGATGGGACCCCCCCCCCGCTGTAACACCATGTATCCCAGGAGCAAGCCCATGGCAGAAAGGGCGCAAACAGGTGACCCACTGCTGTGACCGGCTCCATCCCAGCCGTGCTTCCGCACAGGGAGAACAATGCAATTCCCTCCACCTGGGCCTGGGGCATTGGCCCGACAGATAGTCTGGTTCCTCCTTGCCCTGGGCCCTGTGCAGCCACAGCAGGACCAAGCAGCTGGCACAGTCCACCAAGTCACCACTGGGCACTGGTGCAAATAGCCTCTGGCTTCACCCAGCGCCTTGCTCACCGAGCCCAGCCCTGGCACTCGTGGGGAGAGGGGAGCCCTGCCTGGGAGAGGAGAGCAGCAAAGAGCCAGGGGGAAAGCCACCTGGGGGCAGCCAAATCTCCTGCAGGGCACCTAAACTGCAGGGTGGTCCTGCTAACATCCACACTGCCCGAGGCCGGTCCCAGCCAGGGACATCCCCTCACCAGGAGAGAGCCATGGTGAGTTCCAGCCCTGCCAGGGCAAGCCCCGAGCAGCTGCCAGGCTGGGCTGGCACAGCTGGCTCTGCCAGCAGTGTCAGGGAGAGGCGGCGGCCGAGAACACCGACGACAGACGGCTCCAGGCCTGCCCAGAGGAGAAGCCCACCCAGAAGGCAGGCCTCAATAGATGCTAGGACAGCTGCTGAGCTCAGAGGCTTGGGGTCATTAATCCGAGCAGGCAGACTCAGGATCTGATTAGCTTCATTTCCCAGGCCAGGAAGGAGGAAGCCGCTTCCCCACCCATCCAGCCGGGAGTGACAGCACCTGGCCGCAGTTTGCACTGGGGCTTGCAATAGGGGAAAGAAGTCCTGGGCTGGGGAGCTGGCCCTGCTAGCCCCAGGGGAGCGCCGAGGGCCATGTCCCTTGCCTGGCTTGTGGGTGGCAGCTGCAGATGTCATGTCTGGGATGGGAGATCTAACCCAAGCTGTGGGGGTGCAGGGCTCTGTGGGAGCCAATGAGGAGCCTGCAAGCCATCATGGGGCTGGGAGCAGGGGGCCAGGAGCCAGCCTGAGGTGAGCCGGCAGCTGGGGATGGATGCTGACCTCCCAGCCCCCTGTGGAGCGGCAGCACCAGCCAGGGCAGCTTCGCCAGGGAGAGGCATGCAGTGACATGGCGTCTGGGGGTTGTCCTAGTGCTGTGGCTGGCGCCCGCTCCTGGCTCTGCGGTGGTCCCGAGGAGCCTGCAGGAAGTCCCCTCTCTCGGGGAGTGCAGCCCAAACACCGCCCCGGTCCTCGAGGAGCAGCAGCCCAGGAAGAGACACTGGTGAGCACCCCCCTTGCTGCTGGCAGAGCACCCACCACCACCAGCTGACCCTGAGCCAGCATTCAGCCAAGCACTGCCACAGGACAGAGACACTGGCTAACCAGCCACACCGCGCTGCCCTCGGCACTCTGGCCTCGGGGGTCCCTGTGCTCCTGCTCATAGTCACTGCTTCCACCACAACTTCCTCCCACAGGGCCCCTCAGCCACCCCAAGCCAGCGGGTCGGTTCCCCAGCACATCTTGGGGTGGGGAGCAGGGGATGGCGGGTGAGGGCTGAGAGCCATTGGCAGAGGCATGAGCTGGGAGTTTGCCTGGGCCTGGCTCAGACTCCTGGGGGTCAGCCCTGGCCCCACTTTGACCCACTGTTATGAATCCCAGGCTGCCCTCTGGCACCGTCTCGGGCGTGGGGCTGGATGGCAATGCTGCAGCATGGGGCACACAGGCTGAGCACCCCCCGGGGCCTGTCTGCAGCCTACCTGTGCCCCTCTCCGTGCAGAGAAGACCCTGAATTTCACATTGGGACCAAGTACCAGAGGGAGCTGTGTTAGTCTGTAGCTTTGAGAACAACAGGAAGTCCTGTGGCACCTTATAGATGAACAGATTTTTTGGAGCATGAGCTTTCGTGGGCAAAGACCCACTTCATCAGATGCATGAGTGGGGGGGGCGTTCAGAGGGGTATTTAAAAAGTGGGGTCCCAGTAAGAGGGAAGCCAGAGCTGACAAGGTCTACTCAGCAAGGTGGAAATGGCCCAGTATCAATAGTAGGTATCAAAAGAGGAAAAAACAAGTCAGATCAGACAGGGGATATGAGCCATTATCAGAGTCTAATGGGGAGATATTAACACCCAGAGCAGAGAAGCTGCCTTGTAAGCTGCCAGCCACTCCCAGTCTCTGTTTAATCCATGGTTAATGGAGTCAACTCTGCAAATAAATTGCAGCTCAGAGATTTCTCTCTCCATTTGATCTTTGAAATTTCTTTGTTTCAGGACTGTCACCCTTAAATCTGTCACTGAGTGTCCAGGGAGATTGAAGTGTCCCTCCCCCGCAGGCTTCTGTACATCACCGTTCCTGACGGCTGATTTATGTCCATTTATTCTTTTATGGAGAGACAGTCCAGTTTGGCCAATGTGGGCCACGGACCAGGAAGCTGGTGGGCTCATGCTTCTGTGAGAGCCCGAGAAACATCTTTGTTTCCTTGCTGTTAGTGCTGCGAGTGCCTCTCCCTTTTACAAACAGCCCCCGGCCCGGAGTCCCTGGTACCTATTCGCTGCGCACCTGGAGAGCAGCGGCTGGAGCAGAGCACCGTGAGGTGCTGTGGGTTACACACACAGGACAGCTCTGGAGTCTAATGATTTGCTTTTAAGACGTGGCACGTCCACACTGGCCTTTAATGGAACTTCGGAATTCAAGCCTGACGCTGCACCCAGCCGGTTCCGGGCTATCGTCACGCCCGGGTTAGTGCTCTCTAAATCGAGCTACCAGCATCTACAGTGAAGAGGGTCGCACGGGAATGGCCTGCAATTGGGATGTGTCTCGTTGTGCAGGCACAGCCTTTGCCACCCTCTGTGGGGCAGATGTGACAGACACAGAAATGGAAGGGACCTGGAGAGGTGGTGGGGCCAGTCCCCTTTGCACTCCGAGCAGGACCAAGCACCATCCAAACTGTGTTCAGAGACCAACTCGCAGGTGTGCCGCCAGCGTCTGACACTTTTCTGATGTCAAACGCTGCTGGTCGATATTTTCTGTTGTTAAAACCAGGTTAACAATGTTACTACTTCATTGCTACGGTGCCTGATTCAGTTACTTCGTTCCGGTTTTGCTGTATATGTTGCTGTTCGGTTGGGTCTGGGTTTTTATTTTTTGAAGAAAATTTTCCTAGGTGCATCCGAGAACAGCTGTTGGTGTGAATGCAGCACCTCCTTGAGCTCCGTCTGCTGGGCAGGGGTCAGCTGGTCTGAGAGGGGAATAGACTCCAGCAAGGAGCCGGCTCCAGTCCTTGTGAGCAAATCCACCAAGGGTCAGCAGGTGGGGTAAGTACTTGTCCCAGTCATGGAGGTATTGATTCATGAAGGTTCTCAGCATCTGCTTCAGAGTCCCATCGAACCTCTCCACCAGCCCATTGGTCTGCGGGTGGTAGGCTGTGGCCCAGGTGTGCCGGACCCCACACTTGTCCCACAAGCTTTGCAGTAGGGCTGACATGAAGTTGGACCCCTGATCTGTGAGGACCTCAGTGGGGAACCCCACTCTGCTGAAAATGGACAGCAGTGCATCCGCCACGGTGTCAGCGTCGACAGAGGTCAAGGCCACTGCTTCTGGGTATCGTGTGGCAAAATCTACCACCACCAAAATATATTTCTTCCCCGAACGCGTTGTCTTGCTGAAGGGTCCCACTATGTCTATAGCCACTTTCTGGAAAGGCTCCTCTATGATGGTCAGTGGCCTCAGGGCAGCTTTCCCCTTGTCCCGGCTCTTCCCCACCCTCTGGCAGGGATCGCAGGACAGGCAATACAGACGGACAGCTGCAAAGATCCCAGGCCAAAAAAAGTTCTGTAACAACCTTCTCCTGGTGCGGTGGATCCCCTGGTGTCCTGCGAGCGGGACATCATGGGCTAGGTACAGCAGCCTGCACCGGTACTTTTGGGGAACCACTAGTTGCCTCTGGACCTTCCATGGCTCCGCTTTGCGTCTGGGAGCCCACTCCCGGTACAGGAATCCCTTTTCCCACAGGAATCTCTCCCTGCAGCCCTCCCCCAGCTGTGGAGCTGGGCTGAGACTGGCCAGTTCCCTCAGCTTCTGCAAGGAGGGGTCTCTCTGCTGCTCTGCCTGGAATTCTTCGGCTGGGGCAGGGGCGGATGCTACTTCCCCATCCCTGCCTGGCTCCAGCACCCCTGGCCTGTGAGATCTTGTTTTTGGGGGGCCCCTTTCTCTCAAGGTTGGCCCCTGTGGCTTTGGCTGGGCCTGTACCCCTGAATCTGGGGAGCGCACCCCTTGTTTTCTTTGGCTACAGGTCAAGACCAGGGCACGAGGGCGTTCACCCGGCCAGTTCTCCAGGTCAGCCCCCATCAGTACATCTGCCGGCAAATGCTGTGCACGCCCACTTCCTTGGGGCCTTCCTTCTTCCCCCATTTCAGGTGCACCCTCATGTGATGGGGTTCAGGGGTTCCTCTGCACTGCACCCCGTCCGCTGGCAGGAGTGACTCTCACTCAGCAGGTACAACAGAAGGTTTATTAGGCAACAGATGCCCAATTTCTCACAGAAGCGACAGTACAGCAGTCAGAGACAGTCCTTCCAACCTGTCCTGGGGAGAGGACCCCGAGCGGTGCCCCTCTGGGGTGTAGCTTTCCCCCTCCTCAGGCTGGCTGCCTTCCAGCTCCTCTTCCCCCAGCCTCTAACTGCCGCCCCCAACCCCATTCAAAAACCCAGCTCGGCTCCGCCCTCCTCTTTGTTCAGGGCAGAGGTGTTACCTGCCAGTTGTAGCCCCAGGGTCATCCTTGCCCTCACATCCAGCCTGACTCACACATGCACTCCCCCAACTCCATCACAGGGTGTAATGCTGGGGGGTTAAGATGAGTGGGTAAAACACAGTTGCAACCACTGTTCTAGGTGTGCACCAAACCTGGGCCAAGGGGGTGGCTACCCAAAGCTGGGGCTGCGCCGTGGCTGTTTCTACTGTTCACACGTTCGCATCATTTCTATATGGGAGTTAGACGGGCTGGCTCCGGGTGTGCCGGTGAAATGTTAGTGTCTGGGAGACCTCAGCAGGAGCTGTGGCACCCCTTGGGCTAGGGCTCCTTGCACTGATGGACAAAGGGCCTTATCAGATTCCAGCCTATCTCCCAGGGACCTGGCCGGGGGGCGTCACCCAGCAGACAGGCCACGGCTGATTGATTAATGGACCCTGGACAGGTGACAGGCTCCAGCTCAGCCCAGCTTCCACCCAGGGAGAACAATGGGATTCCCTCCACCTGGGCCAGGGGACAGAGGGGCCCTGAGGCTCCTCCAGCTTTGTCTTCACTCCAGCTCCTCACTGCAGGAGCATCTCTGTGATGAATGTGGGCCCAGTGGGATCAACAACTCAGCCAACAGAGGATGATTTCCTGAGGCTTGTCAGACAGGTCTTCCACCTGCTGCAGCCGGCACTGAGAACTCCGGGACTTGCCTGCTCTGCCTCTTCCTCCACACTGACATGGCCGGGGCTCTGTGCAACCGGATCCCACTGCTGCCCCTTGTCCGGGCTGTGACCCCCCGACCCCCAGGCCCTCCCAGCAGTGCTGCTGCAGCCGGCTCTCCCGCTCTGCCTTGGGGCGTTTGGCTTGGCTTCCCTGAGAGCAGCGCCGTACGCCGGGCACCGCTGGGGTTCTGTGTTTCCATTGTCCAGGGCTCTGTGTTCCCCCTGAATCCCCAGCTGCTTCAGCCGTGCAGCCCCATTGTGCCAGAAATGCAGCTGTTTCCCACTGTCGAGCCTACCAGGGCTGTGTGACCCCCCCCACACAGCCAGTCCAGCTGTGGTGATGTTGGGGCCAGCTGCGCTCCACCCCAGAGCTGGCTGCATTTCAGCACCAGTGAAGGTGCACTGGGGACATGACCAAGTACCAGCTGGCTCAAACAGAAAAACGAGTCATGTTGCTGCATGCATATATTTTTGGACGATATAGAACTTCACCCCCACCTGGCAAACAAACCCTCCCCTGCCCCAGACTGCCTGGTTCTCCACAGCCCGCCCCCACTGTTCCCTGGGTGGCAGCAGGACTGCCAGGAGGTTAGGGATGAATTAGAAGTAATTTAATTTACCTCCCTTGTCAGGAGTGCCGAGGAGCCGCCGAGCCCTCTCCCTCCAGCCCCACATCACACTTCATTCCCTAATTAGAAACTCTTGCCCCCGGCGCATCCCCCCCCCCCAGCTGACCCCCCTCCACTGGCAGCACCATTATGAAAATAAATTGTTCCATTAGTGGCATTGTTGCAGCAGCCGGGCCTGGTGGCCACGTTTGGGGAGCAGGAGGGAGGGGGCTCAAGTAAGACAGACGAGTTATTAAGGAAAAGGTTCTGATTAGCTTTTATCCGCCCCCCCCCCCCGATGTCCCTCAGCCAACCCCCCCCTCCCCACGCATGCGGCAGTGGAAGGTCACCGTGAAACTGGTGCACATTCCTAAGCAGATCTCCAGCTGTGCCTGTAGAAAGGGGATCCAGCTGTGCACCCGGACCCTGGGCCCAGCCTGGGCTTCTCCTGGCCTGTGTGCAATGCAGAGGGGGGCCTAGGGCCAGAGGCTGGCAACCGGGGGGGGGGGGGGGGGGCCACAGGGCTTGTGTGTGCTGGGTCTCGCCCTAGTGACTGCTCCAGATAAGGAGGTGTGATGCAGGGGATGGGGAGTTGATTCCCCTGGGTCAGCGGCATGTGTCCTGTAGCAACACCAGTGAGTGCCTCAGTTTCCCCAGGCACAGCATCAGAGCACAGCGGGGAGGGGAGTTTGGGTGTGATGACATCTCACCCGTAGCCAATGGCCATCCCTGCTCTTCGTAACCCAGGTGACCCCTTTCTGCCCCAGGAAACGGGGAGGAGGGGCCGGGCTGGTGTGAATTGGAACTGGGCTGGGGGTGGGGCAGTCTGGTCTGGCTGGAGAGGGAGGAAGGGGACCAGGGCCTGGCTCGGGGACCCCTCTGGGCCCCTCTCCCCAGGCTGGACAGTACCGATGGCTTCTGGTCCCTGTGCTGACCAGTCTGTTCTGTGCTGTGTCCCTGTCGCCCGACCCCCCGGCTGTTCCCCTGGCGCACGACAGCCACATCCGCCTGCAGGGGGAGCAGGGCCTGGGGAACCCCCCCCACACCATTGCAGGAGGTAACAGCCTATTGCTGCTACCAGCCGGTGGAGCCACTCCCTCAACCCAGGGCTTGCACCTCCAGCTCTGGCATTCTGAGGCTCAGGGCCTGGGGAGACCCCTGGGAGCGACCTCGCCCGGGGCTGGGGCTGCCACAGCCCCTCGCCAGCAGCTCCCAGGGCACCGCAGGGAGCAGGGGCCCTCAGCTGAACTGCAGCTGGAGTCACCCCTCTGGCCAGCAGCTCCCGGCGCAGCTTGTGGGCTGCTCTGCTGGCCCGGGTGAGGCTGAGATGAGACCAGGCCGCATGCAAGCACCTGTGCTGGGGCCTGGCCGGGGGGGGCGGGGGGCAGCTGTGCCTGCCCTGTGGGAGGGGGCTGGCAGATCCTGCACTGTGAGTGGAGCAATCTGGGGCGGTGGCTGTGCTGGGCCACTGGAGGGGCAGGGGGCTGGCAGGGAGCTGCTCGCTTTGGGGTGGGCTGGGGGGGAGCTGGTAATGTTGGGGAGGGGCTGCTGAGAAGTCGTGGGGGGGGGGTGCATGTGGGTGGGGGCGTGCGTGTATGTTTGTGGTGTTGGTGTGTTTGTACAAGTGTGCATGCCGGTGAGTGGTGGTTCATGTTTGTGTGTGTGTTTGGGGGGAGGGGGTGAGATATGTTGGAGTGTGTGTGTGTGTGTGTGTGTGTGTGTGTGAGATGGAGTGGGGGGAGTGCAAGTGTGAGTCAGGCTGGATGTGAGAGGCAAGCAGAGCAGCTCCCAGTGGCTAAGGATGACCCTGGGGCTACAACTGGCAGGTAACACCTCTGCCCTGAACAAAGAGGAGGGAGGAGCCGAGCTGGGTTTTGAATCGGGGGACGGCAGTTTGAGGCTAGGGGAAGACAGAGGGAAGGCAGCCAGCCTGAGGAGGGGGAAAGCTACACCCCAGAGGGGCACCCCTCGGGGTCTTCTCCCCAGGAAGGGTTGGAAGGACTGTCTCTGACTGCTGTACTGTCGCTTCTGTAAGAAACTGGGCATCTGTTGCCTAATAAACCTCCTGTTGTACCTGCTGAGTGAGAGTCACTCCTGCCAGCGGACGGGGTGCAGTGCAGGGGGATCTCTGAACCCCATCACACTGTGTCAGAAGTGGGATGCACTGCACCCACGGATGAGCTCCCAGCAGTGGCTGACTGAGCGCAAGAGAAGGAAGGAGCCTCACAAGAGCCAGAGGTGGAACAGAGCCATTCCTGCAGCTGCTGCTGGTGAGTGGATACCCCGGGAGATAGCGGGGAGATGGATTATACCCGACTCCTGAAGGCAGAGCTAGCGGGGCTGTGCAAGAGAGAGGGGCCTGACCGTGGGGAAGGCAACCAAGGCCCAGTTGATTGCCCAACTGGAAGAGAATGACCGATGTGGGGGGGCAGAGCCTGTCCCGACAGAAAGTGGCTGGTCAGCCCCAGGAAGCATTTCAGATTCTCCGACAGGAGCAGGGGCTCGACGCCGTCAGACAGACGCGGTGCCCGCCAGGTCGCGCTCAGCTAGCGGTGGTCCATCGCGGGCAGAGTCCCCCGCCGCAGAGCTGCGACGGCTGGAGCTCGAGGTGAGATTAAAGGAACTAGAGCACCAGGAACGGGAAAGAGAGCGTGAACATGAGCGCCAGCTACAAGAGAGACAGCGTGAGGAGAGAGAGCGAGAGCGGGAGCATGAGCGGGCCATGGCAGAGGCGAGACGCCAAGAGGCCCCAGCTGCGGTAAGCGGGGAGAGGGCCAGACGGCTCGGGGTGGCCAGTCACTTGGAGACGCGTGTGCTGGCCCAGTGTCAGGACCCAGGGGACATGGACGAGTTCCTTACCGCCTTTGAGCAAGCCTGTGAGTTGCATGAGGTTCCCCCAGATGAGTGGCTCCGGCACCTCACCCCCTTGCTGGGTCAGAAGGCCGCAGCGGTGCTCAGCCAGCTGGTGGGGCTGCAGCCTGGGGACTATGAACGGGTCAAACAGGCCCTGCTGCATAAGTTCGGGCGGACTCCGGAGATGTACAAGAAGTAGTTCCAGGAGGCGCAGAAGAGGCCAGAGGAAACCCATGTAGATACAACCTCCCGCCTGAGGCAATACTACCGGAAGTGGGCGTTCGGAATGGGAGTCCAGTCCGTAGAGGACCTGATCGAGCTGGTGGTCCTGGAGCGATTCTACGAGATGTGCGCACCTGACCTGAGGGTGTGGCTCGTGGACCGGAGGCCTGGGGATTCACACAATGCAGGGAAGCTGGCAGATGACTTCACAAACAGCCGGGCCAGGTTTGAAAGTGAGCCCCACAAAGAGAGGGAGTCCCGGAGAGAGAGGGAGTCCCGGAGAGACCGAGAATCTCAGAGAGACCGGTCCCTAACTGTACGACAGAGGGGACCACCTCTGGGGCAAGCCCAGGAAAGAGAGGCCATAGCCTACCACCCGCAGACCAATGGACTGGTGGAGAGGTTCAATGGGACCCTAAAGCAGATGCTGAGAACCTTCATGAATCAATACCCCCATGACTAGGACAAGTACTTACCCCACCTGCTGTTTGCATACAGGGAGGTGCCCCAGGAATCCACAGGGTTCTCCCCCTTTGAGCTGCTGTACGGAAGGAGGGTACGGGGACCCTTGGACTTGCTCACAGCAGAGTGGGAGGGGACGGCCTCTCCTGAAGGGGAGTCAGTGGTACAGTATGTACTGACCTTCCGGGAAAAACTCACCGAGCTCATGGGCCTGGCCAGGGAGAACCTCTCCATGGCCCAAAGGAAGCAAAAGGTCTGGTATGACCGTAACGCCAGGGCCCGAGCCTATGCCACCGGGGATCAAGTGATGGTCCTTATACCTGTGCGGCGGAACAAGCTGCAAGCGGCCTGGGATGGGCCCTTCAAGGTCGTCAAACAGCTAAATGACGTGAATTATGTGGTGGAACTGTCGAACCGGGCCCACAGCCACCGGGTCTATCATGTGAACATGATGAAACCTTACTGGGACAGACAGAACTTGGTGCTGGCCATGTGCAGACACTGGGAGGGGCAGGGGGATGATCCCTTGGTGGATTTGCTCACAAGGACTGGAGCCAGCTCCTTGCTGGAGTCTATTCCCCTCTCAGACCAGCTGACCCCTGCCCAGCAGACGGAGATCAAGGAGGTGCTGCACTCACACCAACAGCTGTTCTCAGACAGACCCAGACGCACTGACTTAGCTGTCCACCGAATAGAGACAGGCACCCACGCCCCTATCAAGTGTGTGCCATTCAGAGCCACAGGGAGGACGGCTCAGGACATAGAGCGGGAGGTTGAAGACATGCTGGCTCTGGGGGTGATCCAACCCTCGTCCAGCCCCTGGGCCTCTCCCGTGGTGTTAGTCCCTAAAAAAGATGGGTCTGTTCGGTTTTGTGTGGACTATCGCAAGCTTAACGCCATCACTGTCTCGGACGCCTACCCCATGCCCAGGCCTGATGACCTTTTAGACAAGCTGGGGGGAGCCCGTTACCTCACCACCATAGACCTCACCAAGGGGTACTGGCAAGTGCCATTAGACCAAGATGCCCGGCTCAAGTCGGCTTTCATCACTCCTGTGGGGCTCTACGAGTTCCTGGTCCTGCCCTTTGGCCTCAAGGGGGCACCCGCTACCTTCCAGCGTCTGGTGGACCGGCTACTGAAAGGGATGGAGAGCTTTGCCCTGGCTTACATGGACAACATTTGCATCTTCAGCCAGACGTGGGAGGACCATGTGTCCCAGGTCAAGCAGGTGCTGGACCGACTCCAGAAGGCCGGGCTGACTATCAAGGCAGGGAAGTGCAAGGTGGGAATGGCTGAGGTGACCTACCTGGGCCACAAGGTGGGCAGCGGCTGCTTAAAGCCAGAGCCAGCTAAAGTGGAAGCTGTCAGAGATTGGCCAACACCCCAGACTAAGAAACAGGTCCAGGCCTTCATTGGGATGGCGGGGAACTACCGGAGGTTTGTGCCCCACTTTAGCTCCATCGCAGCCCCCCTCACAGAGCTGTATAAAAAGGGAAAGCCTGACAAGGTGGTCTGGACCGAGCAGTGCCAAGAGGCCCTCTGCGCGCTGAAGGAGGCTCTGGTCAGGGCCCCAGTGCTGGCAAATCCAGACTTCAACAAGCCCTTCCTGGTGTTCACCGATGCCTCAGACGTGGGGCTGGGGGCGGTGCTAATGCAGGTAAATAACAAAGGGGAAAAACACCCCATTGTGTACCTGAGTAAGAAGATGCTGCCCCGGGAGCAGACCTACGCAGCCATAGAGAAGGAATGTCTGGCCATGGTGTGGGCGCTGGGGAAGCTGCAGCCGTACCTGTGTGGACGGCGTTTCACTGTGTACACCGATCACTCACCCCTGACCTGGCTGCATCACATGAAAGGGGCCAACGCCAAGCTCCTGCGGTGGAGTCTGCTGCTGCAGGACTACGACATGGAGGTGGTCCATGTGAAGGGGAACTACAACACCATAACCGACGCCCTGTCACGCAGGGAGGGCCCCGAACTTCCCCAGGTAACTAGCTAAATGACCCCGCTCAGTTCGCTCTGGAAGGGAGGAGAGATGTGATGGAGTGGGGGGAGTGCATGTGTGAGTCAGGCTGGATGTAAGCGGCAAGCAGAGCAGCTCCCAGTGGCTAAGGATGACCCTGGGGCTACAACTGGCAGGTAACACCTCTGCCCTGAACAAAGAGGAGGGAGGAGCCGAGCTGGTTTTTGAATCGGGGGTGGCAGTTAGAGGCTAGGAAAAGGGAGAGCTGGAAGGCAGCCAGCCTGAGGAGGGGGAAGCTACACCCCAGAGGGGCACCCCTCGGGGCCTTCTCCCCAGGACGGGTTGGAAGGACTGTCTCTGACTGCTGTACTGTCGCTTCTGTGAGAAACTGGGCATCTGTTGCCTAATAAACCTCCTGTTGTACCTGCTGAGTGAGAGTCACTCCTGCTAGTGGACGGGGTGCAGTGCAGGGGGACCCCTGAACCCCATCACAGTGTGTGTGTTTGTGTGTGTGTGTGTGTACATGTGCATGCCGGTGAGTGGTGGTGGGGTGTGTGCCTGTGTGGTTGTGGGCCTGTGCACCAGAGCTGCCCTCTACAGGAGGGCCTCGGGGCTGCTCAGCCTTCCATCAGAGCCCCCGTACTGCTGACCGCTCCTGGGGATTCGCCACTTGCGCCAGTGCGGGGGTCCTGAGTTCCTCAGCATAGCAAGGCTGTGGCAGTGCTTCAGGGCAGGTCGACCCCCTGGCTCCCTTGCCCTGCCTGAATGGCAGGGGTGACGGGGCTGGGCGGGAGGGGCAGGAGCGAGCAGCCACCAATCTCTGCCCAGTGCAGCTCAAGCCCCTGCCCCCTGGCCCAGCCGGGGGATGCCTCTAGGGCCCCCCTGTCCCGGGCGATGCAACCCGATCCTGCAGCGCTTGGCCCAGCCGGGGCGCCCAGTGGGATGGGGGCAGCACGGGGGCTGGCCCAGCTGAGCCATGTCATGGTCCTGTGCTGGCTTCCCGCAGCCCATCGATCGCACCTGTCATTCAGCTCCCACAGGACCCGCCCCCCCCCATTAGCTCAATTGGCACTCGCCACTGCTGGCCGGAAACCTGGCGTGGGGAGGGCAGGGGCTGGGCCTGAGCTGAGGTGGGGGCGGGGTCAGATGCTGCCCAGCCGTGGGGGGAGGGGCCACTGGCTCCAACGTGCGGGAGAGAATTGTCTACACTAGGGCCACCCCTGCCCTGCCACAGGAGGCCAGCCAGGATTGCCCGTGTGGGGGGCAGCTGCCCAGCTCTGCCAGCCAGGGGCAGAAGCAGAGGGAGTGCAGCGCTTTCACCTTGATGCACCTAGCAAGTCTCAGGCCCTGGGCAGGACTGGGCCGGCAGGGGCTGTGGGATGGAAGTGAGGGGTACTGGGGGGGGTTGGGGGCAGGGCTGGGCCGGCAGGGGCTGTGGGATGGGGGCGGGGGCTGGGGACAGGACTGGGCCGGCAGGGGCTGTGGGACGGGAGTTGGGGGGGTGGGGGCAGGGCTGGGCCGGCAGGGGCTGTGGGACGGGAGTTGGGGGGTGGGGGCAGGGCTGGGCCGGCAGGGGCTGTGGGACGGGAGTTGGGGGGCGTGGGGGCAGGGCTGGGCCGGCAGGGGCTGTGGGATGAGAGTTGGGCAGGGCCGGGCCGGCAGGGGCTGTGGGACGGGAGTCGGGGGGGTGGGGGCAGGGCTGGGCCGGCAGGGGCTGTGGGACGGGAGTCGGGGGGGTGGGGGCAGGGCCGGGCCGGCAGGGGCTGTGGGACGGGAGTCGGGGGGGTGGGGGCAGGGCCGGGCCGGCAGGGGCTGTGGGACGGGAGTCGGGGGGTGGGGGCAGGGCTGGGCCGGCAGGGGCTGTGGGACGGGAGTTGGGCAGGGCTGGGCTGGCAGGGGCTGTGGGACGGGAGTCGGGGGGGTGGGGGCAGGGCTGGGCCGGCAGGGGCTGTGGGACGGGAGTTGGCCAGGGCTGGGCTGGCAGGGGCTGTGGGACGGGAGTTGGGGGGGTGGGGGCAGGGCTGGGCCGGCAGGGGCTGTGGGACGGGAGTCGGGGGGGTGGGGGCAGGGCCGGGCCGGCAGGGGCTGTGGGACGGGAGTTGGGCAGGGCTGGGCCGGCAGGGGCTGTGGGACGGGAGTCGGGGGGGTGGGGGCAGGGCTGGGCTGGCAGGGGCTGTGGGACGGGAGTTGGGGGGGTGGGGGCAGGGCTGGGCCGGCAGGGGCTGTGGGACGGGAGTCGGGGGGGTGGGGGCAGGGCTGGGCCGGCAGGGGCTGTGGGACGGGAGTCGGGGGGGTGGGGGCAGGGCTGGGCCGGCAGGGGCTGTGGGACGGGAGTTGGGCAGGGCTGGGCTGGCAGGGGCTGTGGGACGGGAGTCGGGGGGGTGGGGGCAGGGCTGGGCCGGCAGGGGCTGTGGGACGGGAGTTGGGCAGGGCTGGGCCGGCAGGGGCTGTGGGACGGGAGTCGGGGGGGTGGGGGCAGGGCTGGGCCGGCAGGGGCTGTGGGACGGGAGTTGGGGGGCTGGGGGCAGGGCTGGGCCGGCAGGGGCTGTGGGACGGGAGTCGGGGGGGTGGGGGCAGGGCTGGGCCGGCAGGGGCTGTGGGACGGGAGTTGGGGGGGTGGGGGCAGGGCTGGGCTGGCAGGGGCTGTGGGACGGGAGTTGGGGGGGTGGGGGCAGGGCTGGGCCGGCAGGGGCTGTGGGACGGGAGTTGGGCAGGGCTGGGCTGGCAGGGGCTGTGGGACGGGAGTTGGGGGGGTGGGGGCTGGGCCGGGCCGGCAGGGGCTGTGGGACGGGAGTTGGGCAGGGCTGGGCCGGCAGGGGCTGTGGGACGGGAGTCGGGGGGGTGGGGGCAGGGCTGGGCTGGCAGGGGCTGTGGGACGGGAGTTGGGGGGGTGGGGGCAGGGCTGGGCCGGCAGGGGCTGTGGGACGGGAGTCGGGGGGGTGGGGGCAGGGCTGGGCCGGCAGGGGCTGTGGGACGGGAGTTGGGGGGCTGGGGGCAGGGCTGGGCCGGCAGGGGCTGTGGGACGGGAGTCGGGGGGGTGGGGGCAGGGCTGGGCCGGCAGGGGCTGTGGGACGGGAGTTGGGCAGGGCTGGGCCGGCAGGGGCTGTGGGATGGGAGTCGGGGGGGTGGGGGCAGGGCTGGGCTGGCAGGGGCTGTGGGACGGGAGTCGGGGGGGTGGGGGCAGGGCTGGGCCGGCAGGGGCTGTGGGACGGGAGTCGGGGGGGTGGGGGCAGGGCTGGGCCGGCAGGGGCTGTGGGACGGGAGTCGGGGGGGTGGGGGCAGGGCTGGGCCGGCAGGGGCTGTGGGACGGGAGTCGGGGGGGTGGGGGCAGGGCTGGGCCGGCAGGGGCTGTGGGACGGGAGTCGGGGGCGTGGGGGCAGGGCTGGGCCGGCAGGGGCTGTGGGACGGGAGTCGGGGGGGTGGGGGCAGGGCTGGGCCGGCAGGGGCTGTGGGACGGGAGTCGGGGGGTGGGGGCAGGGCTGGGTTGGCAGGGGCTGTGGGACGGGAGTCGGGGGGTGGGGGCAGGGCAGGGCCGGCAGGGGCTGTGGGACGGGAGTCGGGGGGGTGGGGGCAGGGCTGGGCCGGCAGGGGCTGTGGGACGGGAGTCGGGGGGGTGGGGGCAGGGCTGGGTTGGCAGGGGCTGTGGGACGGGAGTCGGGGGGGTGGGGGCAGGGCTGGGCCGGCAGGGGCTGTGCGACGGGAGTTGGGCAGGGCTGGGCTGGCAGGGGCTGTGGGACGGGAGTCGGGGGGGTGGGGGCAGGGCTGGGCCGGCAGGGGCTGTGGGACGGGAGTTGGGCAGGGCTGGGCCGGCAGGGGCTGTGGGACGGGAGTCGGGGGGGTGGGGGCAGGGCTGGGCCGGCAGGGGCTGTGGGACGGGAGTTGGGGGGCTGGGGGCAGGGCTGGGCCGGCAGGGGCTGTGGGACGGGAGTCGGGGGGGTGGGGGCAGGGCTGGGCCGGCAGGGGCTGTGGGACGGGAGTTGGGGGGGTGGGGGCAGGGCTGGGCTGGCAGGGGCTGTGGGACGGGAGTTGGGGGGGTGGGGGCAGGGCTGGGCCGGCAGGGGCTGTGGGACGGGAGTTGGGCAGGGCTGGGCTGGCAGGGGCTGTGGGACGGGAGTTGGGGGGGTGGGGGCTGGGCCGGGCCGGCAGGGGCTGTGGGACGGGAGTTGGGCAGGGCTGGGCCGGCAGGGGCTGTGGGACGGGAGTCGGGGGGGTGGGGGCAGGGCTGGGCTGGCAGGGGCTGTGGGACGGGAGTTGGGGGGGTGGGGGCAGGGCTGGGCCGGCAGGGGCTGTGGGACGGGAGTCGGGGGGGTGGGGGCAGGGCTGGGCCGGCAGGGGCTGTGGGACGGGAGTTGGGGGGCTGGGGGCAGGGCTGGGCCGGCAGGGGCTGTGGGACGGGAGTCGGGGGGGTGGGGGCAGGGCTGGGCCGGCAGGGGCTGTGGGACGGGAGTTGGGCAGGGCTGGGCCGGCAGGGGCTGTGGGATGGGAGTCGGGGGGGTGGGGGCAGGGCTGGGCTGGCAGGGGCTGTGGGACGGGAGTCGGGGGGGTGGGGGCAGGGCTGGGCCGGCAGGGGCTGTGGGACGGGAGTCGGGGGGGTGGGGGCAGGGCTGGGCCGGCAGGGGCTGTGGGACGGGAGTCGGGGGGGTGGGGGCAGGGCTGGGCCGGCAGGGGCTGTGGGACGGGAGTCGGGGGGGTGGGGGCAGGGCTGGGCCGGCAGGGGCTGTGGGACGGGAGTCGGGGGCGTGGGGGCAGGGCTGGGCCGGCAGGGGCTGTGGGACGGGAGTCGGGGGGGTGGGGGCAGGGCTGGGCCGGCAGGGGCTGTGGGACGGGAGTCGGGGGGTGGGGGCAGGGCTGGGTTGGCAGGGGCTGTGGGACGGGAGTCGGGGGGTGGGGGCAGGGCAGGGCCGGCAGGGGCTGTGGGACGGGAGTCGGGGGGGTGGGGGCAGGGCTGGGCCGGCAGGGGCTGTGGGACGGGAGTCGGGGGGGTGGGGGCAGGGCTGGGTTGGCAGGGGCTGTGGGACGGGAGTCGGGGGGGTGGGGGCAGGGCTGGGCCGGCAGGGGCTGTGGGACGGGAGTCGGGGGGCGTGGGGGCAGGGCTGGGCTGGCAGGGGCTGTGGGACGGGAGTCGGGGGGGTGGGGGCAGGGCTGGGCCGGCAGGGGCTGTGGGACGGGAGTTGGGCAGGGCTGGGCTGGCAGGGGCTGTGGGACGGGAGTTGGGGGGGTGGGGGCTGGGCCGGGCCGGCAGGGGCTGTGGGACGGGAGTTGGGCAGGGCTGGGCCGGCAGGGGCTGTGGGACGGGAGTCGGGGGGGTGGGGGCAGGGCTGGGCTGGCAGGGGCTGTGGGACGGGAGTTGGGGGGGTGGGGGCAGGGCTGGACCGGCAGGGGCTGTGGGACGGGAGTCGGGGGGGTGGGGGCAGGGCTGGGCCGGCAGGGGCTGTGGGACGGGAGTTGGGGGGCTGGGGGCAGGGCTGGGCCGGCAGGGGCTGTGGGACGGGAGTCGGGGTGGTGGGGGCAGGGCTGGGCCGGCAGGGGCTGTGGGACGGGAGTTGGGCAGGGCTGGGCCGGCAGGGGCTGTGGGATGGGAGTCGGGGGGGTGGGGGCAGGGCTGGGCCGGCAGGGGCTGTGGGACGGGAGTTGGGGGGGTGGGGGCAGGGCTGGGCCGGCAGGGGCTGTGGGACGGGAGTCGGGGGGGTGGGGGCAGGGCTGGGCCGGCAGGGGCTGTGGGACGGGAGTCGGGGGGGTGGGGGCAGGGCTGGGCCGGCAGGGGCTGTGGGACGGGAGTCGGGGGCGTGGGGGCAGGGCTGGGCCGGCAGGGGCTGTGGGACGGGAGTCGGGGGGGTGGGGGCAGGGCTGGGCTGGCAGGGGCTGTGGGACGGGAGTCGGGGGGTGGGGGCAGGGCTGGGTTGGCAGGGGCTGTGGGACGGGAGTCGGGGGGTGGGGGCAGGGCAGGGCCGGCAGGGGCTGTGGGACGGGAGTCGGGGGGGTGGGGGCAGGGCTGGGCCGGCAGGGGCTGTGGGACGGGAGTCGGGGGGGTGGGGGCAGGGCTGGGTTAGCAGGGGCTGTGGGACGGGAGTCGGGGGGGTGGGGGCAGGGCTGGGCCGGCAGGGGCTGTGGGACGGGAGTCGGGGGGCGTGGGGGCAGGGCTGGGCCGGCAGGGGCTGTGGGACGGGAGTCGGGGGGTGGGGGCAGGGCTGGGTTGGCAGGGGCTGTGGGACGGGAGTCGGGGGGTGGGGGCAGGGCAGGGCCGGCAGGGGCTGTGCGACAGGAGTCGGGGGGGTGGGGGCAGGGCTGGGCCGGCAGGGGCTGTGGGACGGGAGTCGGGGGGGTGGGGGCAGGGCTGGGCCGGCAGGGGCTGTGGGACGGGAGTCGGGGGGCGTGGGGGCAGGGCTGGGCCGGCAGGGGCTGTGGGACGGGAGTCGGGGGGGTGGGGGCAGGGCTGGGCCGGCAGGGGCTGTGGGACGGGAGTCGGGGGGGTGGGGGCAGGGCTGGGTCGGCAGGGGCTGTGGGACGGGAGTCGGGGGGGTGGGGGCAGGGCTGGGCCGGCAGGGGCTGTGGGACGGGAGTCGGGGGGGTGGGGGCAGGGCTGGGCCGGCAGGGGCTGTGGGACGGGAGTCGGGGGGGGTGGGGGCAGGGCTGGGCCGGCAGGGGCTGTGGGACGGGAGTCGGGGGGGTGGGGGCAGGGCTGGGCCGGCAGGGGCTGTGGGACGGGAGTCGGGGGGGTGGGGGCAGGGCTGGGCCGGCAGGGGCTGTGGGACGGGAGTCGGGGGGGTGGGGGCAGGGCTGGGCCGGCAGGGGCTGTGGGACGGGAGTCGGGGGGTGGGGGCAGGGCTGGGCCGGCAGGGGCTGTGGGACGGGAGTCGGGGGGGTGGGGGCAGGGCTGGGCCGGCAGGGGCTGTGGGACGGGAGTCGGGGCGGTGGGGGCAGGGCTGGGCCGGCAGGGGCTGTGGGACGGGAGTCGGGGGGGTGGGGGCAGGGCTGGGCCGGCAGGGGCTGTGGGACGGGAATCGGGGGGGCTGGGGGCAGGGCTGGGCCGGCAGGGGCTGTGGGACGGGACTCGGGGGGGTGGGGGCAGGGCTGGGCCGGCAGGGGCTGTGGGACGGGAGTCGGGGGGGTGGGGGCAGGGCTGGGCCGGCAGGGGCTGTGGGACGGGAGTCGGGGGGGTGGGGGCAGGGCTGGGCCGGCAGGGGCTGTGGGACGGGAGTCGGGGGGGTGGGGGCAGGGCTGGGCCGGCAGGGGCTGTGGGACGGGAGTCGGGGGGGTGGGGGCAGGGCTGGGCCGGCAGGGGCTGTGGGACGGGAGTCGGGGGGGTGGGGGCAGGGCTGGGCCGGCAGGGGCTGTGGGACGGGAGTCGGGGGGGTGGGGGCAGGGCTGGGCCGGCAGGGGCTGTGGGACGGGAGTCGGGGGGGTGGGGGCAGGGCTGGGCCGGCAGGGGCTGTGGGACGGGAGTTGGGGGGCGTGGGGGCAGGGCTGGGCCGGCAGGGGCTGTGGGACGGGAGTCGGGGGGGTGGGGGCAGGGCTGGGCTGGCAGGGGCTGTGGGACGGGAGTCGGGGGGTGGGGGCAGGGCTGGGTTGGCAGGGGCTGTGGGACGGGAGTCGGGGGGTGGGGGCAGGGCAGGGCCGGCAGGGGCTGTGGGACGGGAGTCGGGGGGGTGGGGGCAGGGCTGGGCCGGCAGGGGCTGTGGGACGGGAGTCGGGGGGGTGGGGGCAGGGCTGGGCCGGCAGGGGCTGTGGGACGGGAGTTGGGCAGGGCTGGGCCGGCAGGGGCTGTGGGACGGGAGTTGGGGGGGTGGGGGCAGGGCTGGGCTGGCAGGGGCTGTGGGACGGGAGTTGGGGGGGTGGGGGCAGGGCTGGGCCGGCAGGGGCTGTGGGACGGGAGTTGGGCAGGGCTGGGCTGGCAGGGGCTGTGGGACGGGAGTTGGGGGGGTGGGGGCTGGGCCGGGCCGGCAGGGGCTGTGGGACGGGAGTTGGGCAGGGCTGGGCCGGCAGGGGCTGTGGGACGGGAGTCGGGGGGGTGGGGGCAGGGCTGGGCTGGCAGGGGCTGTGGGACGGGAGTCGGGGGGTGGGGGCAGGGCTGGGTTGGCAGGGGCTGTGGGACGGGAGTCGGGGGGTGGGGGCAGGGCAGGGCCGGCAGGGGCTGTGGGACGGGAGTCGGGGGGGTGGGGGCAGGGCTGGGCCGGCAGGGGCTGTGGGACGGGAGTCGGGGGGGTGGGGGCAGGGCTGGGTTGGCAGGGGCTGTGGGACGGGAGTCGGGGGGGTGGGGGCAGGGCTGGGCCGGCAGGGGCTGTGGGACGGGAGTCGGGGGGCGTGGGGGCAGGGCTGGGCTGGCAGGGGCTGTGGGACGGGAGTCGGGGGGGTGGGGGCAGGGCTGGGCCGGCAGGGGCTGTGGGACGGGAGTTGGGCAGGGCTGGGCTGGCAGGGGCTGTGGGACGGGAGTTGGGGGGGTGGGGGCTGGGCCGGGCCGGCAGGGGCTGTGGGACGGGAGTTGGGCAGGGCTGGGCCGGCAGGGGCTGTGGGACGGGAGTCGGGGGGGTGGGGGCAGGGCTGGGCTGGCAGGGGCTGTGGGACGGGAGTTGGGGGGGTGGGGGCAGGGCTGGGCCGGCAGGGGCTGTGGGACGGGAGTCGGGGGGGTGGGGGCAGGGCTGGGCCGGCAGGGGCTGTGGGACGGGAGTTGGGGGGCTGGGGGCAGGGCTGGGCCGGCAGGGGCTGTGGGACGGGAGTCGGGGGGGTGGGGGCAGGGCTGGGCCGGCAGGGGCTGTGGGACGGGAGTTGGGCAGGGCTGGGCCGGCAGGGGCTGTGGGATGGGAGTCGGGGGGGTGGGGGCAGGGCTGGGCCGGCAGGGGCTGTGGGACGGGAGTCGGGGGGGTGGGGGCAGGGCTGGGCCGGCAGGGGCTGTGGGACGGGAGTCGGGGGGGTGGGGGCAGGGCTGGGCCGGCAGGGGCTGTGGGACGGGAGTTGGGGGGCGTGGGGGCAGGGCTGGGCCGGCAGGGGCTGTGGGACGGGAGTCGGGGGGGTGGGGGCAGGGCTGGGCCGGCAGGGGCTGTGGGACGGGAATCGGGGGGGCTGGGGGCAGGGCTGGGCCGGCAGGGGCTGTGGGACGGGAGTCGGGGGGGTGGGGGCAGGGCTGGGCCGGCAGGGGCTGTGGGACGGGAGTCGGGGGGGTGGGGGCAGGGCTGGGCCGGCAGGGGCTGTGGGACGGGAGTCGGGGGGGTGGGGGCAGGGCTGGGCCGGCAGGGGCTGTGGGACGGGAGTCGGGGGGGTGGGGGCAGGGCTGGGCCGGCAGGGGCTGTGGGACGGGAGTCGGGGGGGTGGGGGCAGGGCTGGGCCGGCAGGGGCTGTGGGACGGGAGTCGGGGGGGTGGGGGCAGGGCTGGGCCGGCAGGGGCTGTGGGACGGGAGTCGGGGGGGTGGGGGCAGGGCTGGGCCGGCAGGGGCTGTGGGACGGGAGTCGGGGGGGTGGGGGCAGGGCTGGGCCGGCAGGGGCTGTGGGACGGGAGTCGGGGGGCTGGGGGCAGGGCTGGGCCGGCAGGGGCTGTGGGACGGGAGTCGGGGGGGTGGGGGCAGGGCTGGGCCGGCAGGGGCTGTGGGACGGGAGTTGGGGGGCGTGGGGGCAGGGCTGGGCCGGCAGGGGCTGTGGGACGGGAGTCGGGGGGGTGGGGGCAGGGCTGGGCTGGCAGGGGCTGTGGGACGGGAGTCGGGGGGTGGGGGCAGGGCTGGGTTGGCAGGGGCTGTGGGACGGGAGTCGGGGGGTGGGGGCAGGGCAGGGCCGGCAGGGGCTGTGGGACGGGAGTCGGGGGGGTGGGGGCAGGGCTGGGCCGGCAGGGGCTGTGGGACGGGAGTCGGGGGGGTGGGGGCAGGGCTGGGCCGGCAGGGGCTGTGGGACGGGAGTCGGGGGGGTGGGGGCAGGGCTGGGCCGGCAGGGGCTGTGGGACGGGAGTCGGGGGGGCTGGGGGCAGGGCTGGGCCGGCAGGGGCTGTGGGACGGGAGTCGGGGGGGCTGGGGGCAGGGCTGGGCCGGCAGGGGCTGTGGGACGGGAGTCGGGGGGGTGGGGGCAGGGCTGGGCCGGCAGGGGCTGTGGGACGGGAGTCGGGGGGGTGGGGGCAGGGCTGGGCCGGCAGGGGCTGTGGGACGGGAGTAGGGGGGCTGGGGGCAGGGCTGGGCCGGCAGGGGCTGTGGGACGGGAGTCGGGGGGCTGGGGGCAGGGGTGGGCCGGCAGGGGCTGTGGGACGGGAGTCGGGGGGTGGGGGCAGGGCTGGGCCGGCAGGGGCTGTGGGACGGGAGTCGGGGGCATGGGGGCAGGGCTGGGCCGGCAGGGGCTGTGGGACGGGAGTCGGGGGGGTGGGGGCAGGGCTGGGCCGGCAGGGGCTGTGGGACGGGAGTCGGGGGCATGGGGGCAGGGCTGGGCCGGCAGGGGCTGTGGGACGGGAGTCGGGGGGGTGGGGGCAGGGCTGGGCCGGCAGGGGCTGTGGGACGGGAGTTGGGGGGCGTGGGGGCAGGGCTGGGCCGGCAGGGGCTGTGGGACGGGAGTCGGGGGGCTGGGGGCAGCCGTAGCCCCAGGCCAGCTCCCCACCCCCACACACAGCAGAGCCCATGGGGGAGTAGTTCTGGCAGGGCCGGAAATATACCTGCCTGCCCCCCCCGCCATGCGCACGGCCCCTCCCGCGGTCGGAGCGGTAATTAGGCCAATGAAAGTGTCATCTCCCCCCACCCCAGCTGGGCGCCCCGGCGGAGGCCGGAGGGGGCGGGGCCGACGGACTCCTCCAGCATCTGTTCGCTCTGGGAACAAACCCGCCCTTGACGCTGCCCCAACTGCCCCCTCATCCCCCCCCCCCCGTCCTCCTCCAGCACCTGCCCTCAGCTGCAGGCCAGCCCCCCCCCCACCCACACAGCCCCCTGCCCCCCGCCCCTCCCTGCCTGCCACAGCGCAGTGCGGTTCATGCTGGGCGAGGGGTCTGAACCTGGGGCCGGCTCTGCCTGACCCGTCTTGCTCTGTCCCCTGTGTCAGGCTGGGAGCTGCCGGGGTCGCTGGCTCCTGGGGCTGGAGCGGCTGGTTCTTGGCTGGCTTTGCAGCAGGAGCCCAGTGCTGCCACCATGGCCGGGCCTTGCCCAGCAGGGTGAACACAGCTGTTACTAGAGGGCCTTGGCGCCACTCGCCCCAGGGCCTGGCCTGTGCTCACCCTGCCTCCTGGCTGGGCCCTGTGGTGCTGGCACTGGCTGGGCCCTGGAGGAGAAGTGGGGGTGGGAGGGTTTGATGCCCCTGAGTTGGCTGCATGTGTTTCCCACTGTCCTGCAGTAATGCCAGGTTGTGCCTCAGTTTCCCCAGGCACAGCATCAGGGCACAGCGGGGAGGGGAGATTGGGTGTGATGACGTCTCATCTATAGCCAATGGCCATCCCTGCTCTTCGTAACCCAGGCAACCAGGTGACCCCTTTCTGCCCCAGGAAACGGAGAGGAGGGGGCTGGGCTGGTGTGAATTGGAACTGGGCTGGGGGTTGGAGCGGTCCGCCTGTGGGTGGGGGCAGGGCGGGGGACCCCCCACGCCAACAACCCTGCAGTGCCAGTGCTGGTGGCTGGCTGGGCCCTGCAGTGCCGGTGCTGGTGGCTGGCTGGGCCCTGCAGTGCCTGTGCTGGCGGCTGGCTGAGCCCTGCACTGCCAGTTCTGGCGGCTGGCTGGGCCCTACAGTGATCGCACCAGCTGTGGCAGGGGCTCCGAGTACCAGGGGGAGTTTCTGGTGTCAAGGGTGGGAGCATCACTTTGCCCCTGCGTTTCTGGCCAGTTGTACCTACCAGGTTCCCTTCCCTGCTGGATTTAGCCCTGCCAGCAGGGTGAGCAGGGTGGTCCTGGGGCTCAGAGCTGGCCGAGCCTGGGGCTTAGGCTCCTGGGGTGGGGATGGCTCCCCTGCCTCACTGGGTTGCAGCGGTCTCCCAGGCTCCCTGGATCGGGGTGGCACAGGCCCTGCCCCGGTGCAGGGAAGCAAGGGGCAGGTCAGGGCAAAACCCACCAGGCTGAGGGCCACAGCCTGTGTCTGGCAGATGGGCAGCCCTGGCCCTGGCCTGGGCCTGGGAGTCCGGGGGGGTTGCTGGGGTGGGGTGGGCCAGGCTCTGGCAGAGCCATTGAAGTGGGCGGGCCGGGGGGGCCCGAGTTAACATCGCCGGGTCATGTCGTCTTTTCAGACGGGGCCAGTGGGTCCCTCCCCTGACACCGCTGGGAGCCGCCCCTCCACGGTGCAGGCAGTCACCCCAGATGGGCACAGGGGGAAGACAGGGCCCCTCCCCCCAGCTGCCCCGGCCCCCCACCATTCACATGGTAACGAGGACAAATTGATGGAGACGTCTCCATTGTGGCCTGTCAATGGCAGGCCCAGGCATCAACCCACCGCCCACTGCCAGCCCCATCCATCACCACCCGGCTGGCCTGGAGCCAGCCCCTGGGCAGGCTGGGTGGGACGGATTCTGCTTTCTGGGGCCCAGCTCCCCTGCCCACCAGGCGAGCAGCTTTCCAGGGGTGCCAGAGTGCGGGCAGAGTGCCTGGGCACCCCCCACCCGCCACACACCCCTGTGGCTGCCTACCTCAGCCCTATCTGGCACCGACACTGCCCTGGGACTGGGGGAGCCGGCACCCCAGCGGGGACAGGTCCCATGGTGTGTCTGGCTCTCTGTGGCAGCCAGCTGGGCTGATTTAAGTTGGGGTCCGGCAGACGGAGCCCCTGCCAGCTGGCTGGGCTGAGCTAGGCAGTGGGCACAGTGCCCAGCCAGCCCCCTTAATTAGCATATCTCCCCTGCCTCCCCTGGCCCAAGCTGTCCTGTAGGGCAATAAGAACCTAACTAAATTAGCAAAGCTGTGCCAGTGGCCCAGGACACACACACGCGTGTGCGTGCTGGCCCAGGCTCCCCCAGCGCTGGGGTGGGGTGAGGGTTCCTGCACGCCCCAGCCCAGCCCATGCCAGGCAGAGCTGTGGGAAAAGGGGCCATTGGGGGCTCAATGCATTGGGCAGCTCTGGGGGGTGCTGAGGGCATAAGAGGTGGTTTAGGGGACCCAGGGCCATACCCCTCAAACTGCGTCTCAGCCCCAGGGCCCCCAGCAGTTGGGCTGTATGGGGAAGCTGGGGGCCCTGGGGCTGAGACGCAGTTTGGAGGGTATGGGGAAGCTCTGGGCCAAGAGGCAGTTTGGGCTGAAAGGCAGTTTGGGGGGTTTCGGAGGAGCCAGGGCCCTGGGCCAAGAGGCAGTTTGGGGTACAGGGGAGTCAGGGCCCTGGGCCGAGAGGCGGTTTGGGGGCATGGGGGAGTTAGGGTCCCTGGGCAGAGAGGCAGTTTGGGGGTACGAGGAATTGGGGTCCCTGAGCTGAGAGGTGGTTTGGGGTTTGGGGGAATTAGGGTTCCTGGGCCGAGAGGCGGTTTGGGGGCAAGGGGGAGCCAGGGCCCTGGGCCGAGAGGCGGTTTGGGGGAGCCGGGGCCGAGCGGCGGCGGAGTCCTAGCCAAGGCCAAGGCCAAGGCCAGTGCTCACCACGCCGGGGTTGCGCGCAGCCCCGACGAGCCGCGGGGTCCGAACCGGCGTCCCCCGGGTCTCCCCGCGCCCCGCCGCCCGGGGCAGCCAGTGCGGGGCCAGCCCGTCCCGGGATCCGCTGTAGGGCAGCGCCCCCTGCTGGCCCCGGCGGAGCACTGCCAGAGGGCGCCGCACCCCCACGAGCGGGCGCTGCCCGCCTGCTGGTGCCCGGTGCTGCGGTCCCGAGCCGGCCCCCGCCCGTCCCATGCGGCGCCCCCGCCAGCCTCTCCCCGCACGGGGTCCCTGTGCCTGGCTGGGGGGCGCGGTGCTCCCCCCAGAGCTGGCCCCACCGCAGGCAGCTCCTTGGCAGGGTCACGGGGGCGGGCTCAGCCCGAAGCACAGAGAGGCGGGAGGCACCGCTGCGTCCATCGCTTTATTGGCCTCGTCCCCCCGGGATCCTCCCTCCCGCGAGAGCCGAACCCCGGCTTCACAACCCGCTTAAATACCCCCCCGCTGCCCCCGCCCGGGCCTCTGCCCAGGGCAGGGAAATAAATAACAGGAGGGGCCCCGTGCCCAGCTGAGCCCTCCGGCTGGTGGGGGGGGTCCCGCCGGCTGGGGCTCCCAGGTGGGGGGTTGGCACTAGGGGAGCAGCCCCAAGTTACCAGGGGTCTGCAGCCAGGGCAGCGCCTGGGGCACCTGACTGCGAGGGGCACAGATGGGGGCCAGGGCCTGGCGGGTGCCGATGCCAGGCCCAGGCCTATTCTATAGTGGGGGTCTCTGGCCCGTTGCCACCTGGCACACCCCCGGCTGGAGCCATGGCCAGCTCGCCCCTGCCTCCCCCCGACCTGGGCCCCAGCTTCCCACCTGGCTCAGGGGCTCCAGTACTGGGCACAGCAACCCTTCCCCCACAGACACTCATCCCTAGGGCCTCCAAGGCTTGGCTGGGGGGCAGACACGTAGGGCACCCCCCCAGCTGGCATGGGACTTGTGCTTCCAGCTGGGGTGCAGGCGGCTGTGGGGCCTGGCCGGGCAGAGCCAGAGGCTGCTTGAATCTCTCCCCTGGTGCCCGCCCACCCAGGGCAGCACTGGGGAAGGGCTGGGTTCCCCACTGCCCCCCAGGCCCCTGCACTGGGCACAGCCACACACGCAGCTGCTGCAGCACTGCCTCAGCCCCCCAGTAGGGGGTGCCCTGCCCACCCCCCAGGCACCTTCCTTGGCACTCGCTCATTAGCAAATTGTGCCCAAAAATAGCAGCATGCAGCCCCCGCTGGGCGCCCCTCCAGCTGTGCCCCCAGGGCTGGCTGACTGGGAGCTGGCACAGCCCTGGCATGGGGCGACAGAGGGCAAGGACTGGCTTCAGGCCCTAGGGTGCCTGGACACAAGACAGGCTCCTGCATGCCCCAGGCAGGTAGAGCCACTGGGGTCTGTCCGTGGTGCCGCCCAGCCCCTGGGATCCAGGCCCAGGCCAGCACATACCCCTGCCCGGGCCCTGCCGGGGCTGCCCGGGCCCTGCAGCGGCTCCCCAGCCCCACTTGCTGGGGCAGGCGGCATCTGGGGAAGCCGAAAAGCTGCTCCTGCAGCATGGCCCAAGGGCCCCCAGCAGCCCTCAGCTCTCGAAGGGGGCCGTGGCCAGCGGGTGGAAGCTCTCGGGGGCCAGCAGCAGCCTGCCCAGGCGGTACAGCAGCCCCGAGTACCAGTGCATGCCCTCCGGCTGGGTCCTGGGCCCCCAGGCCAGGCTGTGGTAGAGCCGCAGTGGCCAGAACGCCAGCTGTGCCAGCTGCTGCTCCTGAACCAGGGCAAAGCAGGAGGCCACCACGTCGTCCACCACCAGGGTCCCATGGCGGGTGAGGGGGGCATAGGCCCCCACGTCTGTCTGGGTGGAGACGCTCACCACCCTGGCAGGCCGCAGGTTTGTCCCTGCCTCTGCCACCAGCACGTAGTGGCCGGGCCGCACATGGCTGGCGAAGGTGGCCTGGAAGCGGGCGGCAGGCGCCGTGGAGTTCTCAGCCACGAAGAGCAGGTGGGCGGGGGTCAGGGCCAGCCGGCGGGGCGGCTCCCGGGTCTCAATCACGTGGAAGGTGGTGAGCGCCGAGGCCTCCTTGTCCAGGAAGGCCAGGAAGTCGCTGTAGGTGGCCTGGCCTTGCTCATCCATGGCCAGCACCCGCTGCCCCGGGCGCAGCGCCCACAGCGGGGTCTGCGCCCCGCCCTCCAGCGTCGCCAGGGCCCGGGCAGGGAAGCAGCCGCCTGTCTTCGCGGCCGCCGAGTGCTCTGTGGGGAAATGGAGAGGACAGGGCGGTTACCCTGCAGCCTGAGGCCCCAGCTCAGTTGCCCCATGAGCCCTCCCCAGGCAGGCAATGCGGCCACTTCTGGGGTGGGGCGTAGCGCCTGCTTATACAGGGACACCTCCTCCCCCAGCGCTGCGTGGGACGTGCTTCAACCCAACAGGCGGAGCAAAAGTGGAGCCCGCATTGACCTCCCCCACCCCCACACCGTGCACCCCCAACCCCCAGTGCCTAGTGCAGCCTTCACCCCCCACTATAACACCCCATAACCTACCCCCTCTGCCCCCAAGTAGCACTGAGGGTGGGGCAGTGGTGGGGCTGGCGGTACCTGGTGGGCGTCACCACCTCTCCCTGCCACCTGTCTGCCTGCAGCCAGAAAGCTGCTGCTCTTGGTGTGGTTGGCTGGCAGGAGCCCAACCCTGGTGCCAGGTGGGCCCTGGGCGAGTTCGCCCCAGCTTGGGCCAGGAGCTCAGCCAGCTGGCATGCGGGGGAGCCTGGAGTGCAGGTTCAGGGGGCACATCCCAGGAGCAGGACCTGCCAAGGCTGGCAGGGGGCTGGACTCTACACTCAGGACTACAGCCATATGGCAGGAGGCACTGGCCTGCCCTGGAGAACAGGCTGCAGGGCCCAGCCTGGGCACCTGGGGTGGGGTGCGACTGCCGCCTTGGGCTAAGGCAGCCCCCAGGCCACTGCCGGGGCACAGGGCCAGTGCTGACTGCAGCAGCTGGGCCAGCACTGGGGTCCCTGCAGGCATAAGCCCAGGTGCAGGGGGTCCCACGGGCTGGGTACCTGGGGTGGGGGATGGGGGCCAGGAAGGGGACACGCTGGGTCCCTGGGGCAAAGGGACTGGACGTCTGGGCAAGGGTGGGCTGGAGCCCAGGGGGACCTGGGGGCAGGGCTGGGAGGGCAGCTGGGTGCCCAGGGGGGATATGCTCATAAGGGGTTTTGCCGCTCAGCATAAATGGCTTTTGGCTCCTTCAGAAAAACCCTCTGATGGGGTTCAGGGGTCCCCATGCACGGCCCCCCATCCGCTGGCAGGAGAGACTCTCACTCAGCAGGTACAACAGGAGGTTTCTTAGGCAACAGATGCCCAGTTTCTCACAGCAGCGTCAGTGCAGCAGCCAGAGACAGTCCTTCCAACCCCTCCTGGGGAGAGGAGCCCGAGGGGGGCCCCTCTGGGTGTAGCTTCCCCCTCGCCAGGCTGGCTCCTTCCAGCTCCTTCCCCCCAGCCTCTAACTGCCGCCTCCGATTTAAAAATACTCGGCTTCACCCTCCTCTGTGTGCAGGGCAGAGGTGTTACCTGCCAGCCTCGGTTATAGCCCCAGGGTCATCCTTAGCCGCTGGGAGCTGCTCTGCCTGTCTCACACATGCACCCCCCCCACTCCATCACACCCTCCCCCCACAGCCCCACTCCAGCCCTCCAGGGCTCTCTGTGCCCCAGCTCCCCCACCTTCCCTGCCCCCTCCCCCACCCCCTCTTGCCCCAGCCCCTCCAGCCTCCACTGCACCGCACCCCCTGTACCCCATCCCCGCCCCCTCCTGCCCTCCACCCCACCTAGCCCCTTTCAAATGCCTGTCCCATGTGACAGCCTCACCCGGGCATGGCCCCCACCCCCAGGGTCTGCCCAGATGCCCCCCCGCCTCTCCTGCTCCCATGGGCGCCCTGGCCTTGCGCTGGGGGCTCACTAAGAAAAGCATCAAACTCTGGAGCGATTCCTTTTATTCCTCAGGGCTGCACATTCAGCCCCAAACACCCCCCTCCCCACCCCCGGGAGAGCCCCTTGTGCCCAGCCACAGCCCTGGGGCCAGAAAGTGCAGGATCCCACCAGGGCCTGTGCCTGGGGGCAGGGCTGAGCCTGCAGGGCCCATGGGGGCAGAGGTGGTGGACAGATGTGGGAGGTGCCCTGGGGGCGAGGGGGGTGTTCAGGGCAGGGGGGTGGAACAGGCAGGGGCAGGGTGGGGTGGGCGTTCATGGCCAGCCCCACACATGCCCATACCGTGGAGCTAGCCAGCTGGCCCTGACCCACTGCTCTGGGAGCTGCCCCCACAGGCCCTGGCTGGCCCTGGCCAGGCACCAGGTGCTCCCAGCGGCCTGGCAGAGCCAGAGGCAGTGGCAGATACCTGCTGGAGCTCCCCACCCAGCACTGCTCAGTGCCAGGGGCAGCAGCATCCTATGTCCAGGGCCTGCCCTCTCTACTCCCCGGCACCCCCAGCTCCTGGGCCGCATGGGCCAGTAGGCAAGGTGGATGGATCCAGGCTGAGGCAGTGGTCAGAGCTGGGGCTGAGCAAATGCAGAGCCCTGTGGGGTGGCCCTGCCCTGCCCTGCCCTGCCCGGGCACCTTCCCACCCCGCTCTGGGGCACAAGAGCCCATGGCCCGTGCCCACAGGGCCAGAGCACGGGGTGGGGGTGTCCATCCTGCTGGGGCCTCACTGCCCTCTGCTGGGTGCTCTCAGACCTGCACTGTGCCCCTGTCAGGGCGCTTGCTGCCCTACCAGGCCATGGCCAGGGGCAGCCACTCCGTGCCCGGCTGCCAGGTGCTCAGGGACAGGCTCTTGGTGAGGAGTCAATGGGCTTATCGCTCCTGCTCAACACCTGGGAGCACTATCCAGGGTGCCGACCGGCCAGCCCCACAGGCAGGGAGCCCCAGGGCCCATAGACAGAAAGGAGCTGGGCTCGGTGACCCCCTGGCAAAGGCCCACCCCACCCCATGTGCTCAGGTCTGGGTGGAGACAGGCCCTCATCCGAGCAGCCAGCCCTTGCCTCCCCTCTCCCCGCGCGCCCCCTGCACCGGGTGCAGAGATGGGGCACCACAGAGGGGTGCAGGAGGCGCCATGTGACTCAGACGCGTTGGGCAGAGGAAGGGGGTGCCAGCAGAGCCAGAGGCGGCCTAAGGGGTCTGGGTGGCGATGCGAGGCAGGCAGGGGCAGCCCTGGGATGCAGTGTGTCGGGCGCCCATGCGACGGGTGAGGGAGGGCACCGGTGGCAGGGGAGCGAGCGCTGTGCCAGCCAGACTGGTGCCCCGGCTCCCCACTCAGGGCACGTGGCCCTCCCCCTACCTGACTTGACGGAGCAGTGGATGTGGGCCTTGGACTCGTAGTAGACCCAGTCGAAGCCGGCCTCCACGGCCAGGCGCGCCAGCATGCCGTACTTGTTGCGGTCCCGGTCCGAGGTGGTGATGTCCACGGCCCGGCCCTCGTAGTGCAGTGACTCCTCCGAGTGGTGCCCGTCCTCGTCCCAGCCCTCGGTCACCCGCAGCTTCACCCCCGGCCACTGGTTCATCACCGAGATGGCCAGGGAGTTCAGGCGGTCCTTGCAGCGCTGCGGGCAGGAGCAGGGTTAGCGAGGAGCTGCCGTGGGGGGCAGCACAGGGCAGGGGGTGCTCCAGCGTGTTACCCCGCACCCCAGGACACTGCGAACACACAGCAGCAGGCCCCCCCCCCAGGAAAGCTCTGCAGGGGCTCTCCCCGCCCTCATGCGCCCAGCCCTCTGTCACGTCCCCCAGGCTCCCCGTAGGTCCAGCCTCTCCCCTTGCTCTGCAGCCAGCCACCACGGGCCAGGCCTCCCTTGAGATACAGCCGTGCCAGGCAGCCCTGCCCCCAGTCCCGCGCTGCACCCCGGCAGAGGCTCCCCGGCTTCGGCAGCCCCCATCTCATCCAGTGCAGAGGCTGCAGGGCCAGGGCAGATTGGCGGCAGCAGGCGCTGCTGTCTGCGCCGCACACGGGCCGGCTCAAGCTGGGGCAGGCGGGCCTAGCAGACTTTACCCTAATGACGCGGGGAGCCCTGCAGCCGAGAACTGCCCTGCGCGCGGTTGAGTGTCCAGGCTCGAGCTCCCCCACTAAGCCGCGTGCCGGCATTGTGATCCCCCCACGTGGTGTCACGCCACTGCCTGGTTCTCCTTCCACGAGCCAGGGAGGACAGAGCTGCCCAGCTCCCACTCTGGCCTGGCCTGGCCAGCGCCTCCCGGCCGGCTACGACAGCTCCCAGGGGAGCCGCGCTGGGGGAGCCAGGCTGGGCAGTGCCGCCGATTTGGACCCTACAGTGTTGATGTGGGTTATTCCCCCCTACAGCGTTGAATCTACCTGCCATCGTCTGCCCCCCATCCCTGCCCCCTGCTTCCGAACTCCCTGCTGCGCCTCCCGGCCTCACTGGCCCTGCATAGCCCACAGCGCCTGCTGGGGACGTGCAGCTTCCCAGGGCCCTGCGGGTCTGCCAAGCCGCTCCCATGCACCCCACTGCTCAGCCTCGGCCCTGGGAATGGGCCCTGCAGGCCCCCACTTTGCTCTCTGCAGCTGGCCCGTGTTTGAGCCATGCCAGGGCTCTGCCTCTCGCCTCAGGGGCGTTCCCTTTGCCTGCCCTGCACCTTACACCGTGTGCCCTGAGCCCTGTGCCCTGCGCCCAGGCTTGGTGGGGCTGGTACCAACCCAGATCTGAGCTGCTCCAGCCAGCACGGAAGGGCCAGGCTCTCATCAGCTGTCCCACGGCCTCTGGGCACAGCACACACTGCCCTGGGGTTCCACGGTCATGCCACGCCCTGGCCTGTCTGTCCCCCTCCCAGGGCTGTCACTGGGGTCTCCCCTGGGGGTCCCAAGGTACCTCCTGCCCCTCCCGAATGAGGAGGTGCAGCCCCAAGGCTACTGTGACCACGTCACCTCCCCCAGAAGAGGCAGGGTCAGGGATGGGAGACACTGCGTGGTCACAAGCACAGTCTGTGGCCAGGGGGCTGGGGAGGGGCAGGCAAAGCGGGGGTGGGAGGAGGAGCTGTGCTCCACAGAGGTTCCTCTGCCCTCTCCCTGCGCCTGGGCTCCCCGGCAGCAGCCTGGGCCAGCCGGAGAGAAGCCAGGGAAGGAATGGGACAAACACAACTGGGGGGTGGGGTTTGTCCCCATGACACCCTGTCCCAGTGCTGCCCGCCAGCCACCAGCACACTGGGAGCAGGGCTGCTGTGGCCCCCACCCCGCTGGCCATACAGCCCCCCCAGAGCCCGCTGGGCTGGGCAGCAGCTTGCAAGGGGAGCAGGCAGCTAGGGCTGCCCCGGGCCTGAGCCCACACCCTCGACAGCCAGGGCGGGGGGAACAGGACCAGCCCCCGAGCGCCAGCGTGGCTGCAGCTCACAACAGCTGTCAGGGGTGGGGCTCATAGCAGCCCTGCTCCGCACACCCCAGCCCCCAATGGATGCCCCCCAGGCATCCCACAAACGCCAGCCCCAGGCAGGGCTGACCCGAGTCCCAGGGCATCTCCCCCTCCTCTCTGGTGCACTCAGCCAGGTCACCGCTCCCCAGCCTTGTCCCATCACCCCGCAGCCCCGGCTCAGTCTGCACACGGCCTCCAGGCCACTCACCCGGCCCCCCATCACTGGAGCATCTCCCTGGGGTGACAGACACCCAAGAAACACACTCGAGGAGAGCAGACGAGGGGGCAACCGTAAGGGGGCCAGGACTGCCTGGGTGCACTGGCAGAGCGCTGCTGGGGCCCCATCTGGCCCTGCCATCCCAGCACACAGACGCCCACGGGCACAGGACCTCAGCCCCTTCCCAGCTGCCAGCTGCGCTGCCCCTGCCAGGCCAGGACCCCTGCGCTTAGAGACCCCGGCAAGGCCCGGCTCATATCCCCACTACCGCCCCAGCACCCCCCGCCGGATGGGACGGATCCCTCCTGACCCTGTAGGATGCTCCCTCCCGGGGCCCGGCTCAGGGACTGGCCCCACATGCCAGCAGCTACACAGACCGAAAGAGGCTCCTCAGCCCCTGGCCCAGCCCCACACTTCCCCACCTATGGGGCGCCGAGCCAGGCCCAGGCCCTGCAGACCTGCCCCACCCCAGCTCCCGGGCGCTGCTGTGCGGGCAGACGCGGGGGGCAGCGGGGTGGGAGAAGGTCCCTGCGGCCGGGGCTGGGCTGCTCGGCCAGTCCCAGCCGTGGCCAGCAGGTGTCGCCGCAGTGCCAGAGTCCGCCCAGCCGCAGGCCGGGGACGGGCCCCCCAGGCTATGGGGCGCCCCCCGGCGGCCCACCAGAGGCGGCTTTGCAGGCTGCTGGGGAAGGAGCCGGCGCGGGGACATTGAGCACAAAGGCTCTGAGAAAATCGCTGCAGGCGACAGGCTGGGGCCAGACCCGGCCAGGTGCTGTGGCCTGCAGCCCAAAGGGGCTGGGGCGGGCAGCGAGGGAGGCCAGGCACATGCCATCAGGCGGAGGTGCCCAGATGGCAGCGGCGGCAGGGATCCCACCATGCCAGGGGCATGTCACAGCCCAGCTGCCACCACATGGCTGCACCAGGTGCGGGGCCCACCTGGGCAGGCTCCAAGGCTTCAGTGGGAGCGGGGCTGGCTCCCCCCGCCCAGGACAGCACCATGGCGCTGGGTGACGGGCGCCGCTCACATTGTGACAGGCAGAGAGGAGACATCCCAGAGACTGGCACACAGCCAGGCACAGAGCCAGCCCCTGGCCCTGCCCCGGGGTGCAGCAGGACAGCCAGGTGCCAGAAGCTCTGCCCCGGACGGTGATGTCGAGCAAGTGCCACCCTGGTTGTTTGCCCGGTGCCATGGGCCACTGCGCAGCCAAGTCATTGACGGGGAGTAAGACCCTCCTTACCCAGAGCCCAGCTGGCCTGCAGAGCTCTGCCAGGAGAGAGACGCTGTGGGCTGCGCCGCAGGCTCAGGGCACGGGGGGGCTGGTCTGACACTGCAGGGCCTCCTGCCCAGCCAGCCAAGGACATCACAGGGAAGCGCTGCCCCAGAGCCAGCAGCACCTGGCCATGGCTGGAGACCCGCCGCTGGTGAGCAGGCACCGGGGCTCTGGGAGGGGCCGGTGCCCATCACGCAGCGGTTGCTCTGAGGCAGGCGTTGCGCTGGACGCCTGATGCTGGGTTTGCAGGCCTCGTGGTGTAGGTCTCGGTGAGCTGGAGGGGCAGCGGGGCCGAGCTCAGCCCCAAGGTGCCCAGGGGGCCCCGGCCCACACGACGGTGAGCAGGGTCCTGCCCCGCTGCGGGAGACGCCTGCACCAGCCCAGCCAGTGCTGACGGGTGGCCGTGCCCAGCCGCTCAGGGCGCCTGTGCCATGCTTGGCAGCCCCAGCACAGAGGCTGGCTGGGCCTTGGAGAGGGAGTGCCCTGGCATCCGCTTGACACCTTTAGCTCCTGCTGGCCTCACTCCCGAGCAGGGCCGGGGGGACCCATTGCAAGCAGAGTCCCAAGATGACAGGGCCAGGGCCAAACCCTTCCCCTGGCACGGGTGGCAGCCAGCAGGGGTGGAGGAGGTTAGTGGCGTCTCCTCGGCAGGGCAGCCTGCCCAGGCCCTGCCAGCCCCACGGAGCAGGAGGGGGAGGGGCAGCAGCTGGGGCTGCCGGCCGGTGGGGCTGAGCCACGAGGGTGGCGGGGGGGCTCCATGAGGGCACCGGGGACATTCCCCTGCCCGGGCGGGGAGAGGTGAGGCCTTTCCTCTGGCGGGGCCTGCCAGCCGCCCAGCACAGAGCAAACAGAGGCAGATTCTTGAAGCAGATGGACCGATAAGGGGAGGCGGGGAGCAGCCCTGCCCCTCCAGCCGGCATCTCCCAGCCCCACTGGCCCAGACCCTTGGACTTGGGGAAAACAGGTTCTGAGGTGAGTCAACAGCAGTAAAAGGCAGTGAGGAGAGGGAGGGGGTTGCATGGGAGTGGTCCTGGCCCCTCCCCCAGCTGCCCCCCCAGTGTGGAGCTGCCTGGGGCCCTGGGGGCATTGCTCCATTCGCCCACCTCCCGGGGCACTGGCGGGTGGGGGACAGGCTGCCCAGAGGGTGCTGGGAGTCCGGGTGCAATTTGCTGGCAGCCCCTTGCTCCCCCAGTCAGACTGACCCCAGCACCCTGCGTCGTGGGGAGGGCTGGTGGGGCCCAGCCCGTGGGGCAGCAGGGCGCTGCTCACAGGTAATGCCTGGGAGGCTCTGGGCAGGGCCCCTGCTCTGACCTGCCTGAGGTTGGGGGAGACACAGAACTAGGGCTCACAGCTGGGACATGGAGCCTGGCCCCTCTGTAGGGGCTGGCTCTGATCCAGTCCTGGGGTAGGGACTGCCGGGCTCAGGAGGGACGGGAATGGGGCACTGGGCCTGCCCCCTCTAGGGGCACCAGCTCGGGTTCAGCAGCGGGCATCAGCGCTCATGACACAGTCCCTGTTAGCGGTGGGGCCCCAGGGCCCGGCTGGCAGAAAGGAGCCGGGCAGGAGGCTCAGCAGAGCTCCACACAGGCCGGGCAGGAGCAGCCGGGTGCAGGGTTGTCCCAGGCAGGACCTATCCAGGGGTCCAGTCTCCACAAAGGGCAGCCCGCCCCCATGCAAGCCCTGCAGCTCTGGCCTCCTCACGCACACCAAGGCCAGAGTCCACCAGAGCTCACCACACCAGCCATGCTGCAGGCGGCAGAAACTCCGGGGCCCAGCGAGCCAATGCCTGCCCCACGGCCTGGCATGGAGGTCAGTGCCAAGGCTGGAGCCAGCCACAGGCATCCTCCAAGCCCCACGGACGGCACTGCTCCGCTGCCTCCTCTGGCTCAGACAGGCCAGTGACCCCCGTTAGACATGGACTCCCTCCCACCACCACCACCACCTCACAGACAGGGAAACCGAGGCACGGAGCAAGTGAAGGGGCTTGGCCAGCGCGGTGCAGGGACCCACCTGCTTTGAGTGAAGGCCGTGCCCGCCAGGCCACGCTGCTCAGGGTCTGGGGACATTAGTTCCCTCCCTAGCGGAGGGGACCAGCTTCTGCCCCCCAGCAGGATGATAGAGCCCTGCAGGGGTGTCCCCCGACCACTGCCGCCCGCCCAGGCACTCAGCCCACGGCCAGAGGCTGGGTACTGGTGCCCCCACACTGCTCACACCTCAGCCTCCCACCCCCACTCTCCGACCCCGAGTGACCTGGTCTGCCCGGCCAAGCCCAGCACCCAGCTATGGCCAGAGCCTTCATGGGGCCACCTCCATTTGGCTCCCCATTGGCCAACGAGGGGATCTGGAGCCCAGCAGGGACCTGCCTACAGCCCCTGAGCCGAGCCAAGGGGGTCAGGAGGAAGAGCCACTGAGCAGTCGGGGGTCAGCGTGTGCTGGCGGCGCCAACAGGGGTCACATCAGACCCCCCAGAGCCCTTTGCTATCCCTCCGCAGCCTGAGACGTCCCTGCCTGCTTCAGCGCTGGCACTGCACCCCTTCCGCTGCTCTGCCCCCGCACGGACGCGGTACCTCCAGCGCCCCCCTCGCCAGCACCCACCCCAGCACCCACCCCGGTGCCCTCCAGCACCCCCTCACCAACACTGAGCCAGCACCCTCCGGCGCCCCCCTCGCCAGCACCCACCCCGGCACCCTCCGGCACCCCCCTCGCCAGCACTGACCCAGAAACCTCCGGCACCCCCCTCGCCAGCACCCACCCCGGCACCCTCCGGCGCCCCCCTCACCAACACTGACCCAGCACCCTCCGGCGCCCCCCTCGCCAGCACCCACCCCGGCGTCCCCCTCGCCAGCATCCACCCCGGCACCCTCCGGCACCCCCCTCGCCAACACCCGACCCAGAACCCTCCGGCACCCCCCTCGCCCGCACCCACCCCGGCACCCTCGGGCGCCCCCCTCGCTATGACTGACCCTGGCGCCCTCTGGCGCCCCCCTCGCCAGCACCCACCCTGGCACCCTCCGGCGCCCCCCTCGCCAACACTGACCCAGAACCCTCCGACGCCCCCCTCGCCAGCACCCACCCCAGCACCCACCCCGGTGCCCTCCAGCACCCCCTCACCAACACTGACCCAGCATCCTCCGGCGCCCCCCTCGCCAGCACCCACCCTGGCGTCCCCCTCGCCAGCACCCACCCCGGCACCCTCCGGCACCCCCCTCGCCAGCACCCACCCCGGCACCCCCCTCGCCAACACCCGACCCAGAACCCTCGGGCGCCCCCCTCGCCAGCACCCACCCCGGCGCCCCCCTCGCCAGCACCCACCCCGGCACCCCCCTCGCCAACACCCGACCCAGAACCCTCGGGCGCCCCCCTCGCCAGCACCCACCCCGGCACCCCCCTCGCCAACACCCGACCCAGAACCCTCCGGCGCCCCCCTCGCCAGCACCCACCCCGGCACCCTCGGGCGCCCCCCTCGTCAAGACTGACCCCGGCACCCTCCGGCGCCCCCCTCGCCAGCACCCACCCCGGCGCCCCCCTCGCCAGGACCGACCCCGGCGCCCTCCGGCGCCCCCTCACCAACACTGACCCAGCATCCTCCGGCGCCCCCCTCGCCAGCACCCACCCCGGCACCCCCCTCGCCAACACCCGACCCAGAACCCTCCGGCGCCCCCCTCGCCAGCACCCACCCCGGCACCCCCCTCGCCAACACCCGACCCAGAACCCTCCGGCGCCCCCCTCGCCAGCACCCACTCCGGCACCCTCGGGCGCCCCCCTCGCCCGCACCCACCCCGGCACCCTCCGGCGCCCCCCTCGCCAGCACCCTCCCCGGCACCCTCGGGCGCCCCCCTCGCCAAGACTGACCCCGGCACCCTCCGGCGCCCCCCTCACCAGCACCCACCCCGGCGCCCCCCTCGCCAGGACCGACCCCGGCGCCCTCCGGCGCCTCCCTCGCCAGGACTGACCCCGGCGCCCCCCTCGCCAGCCCCAGCGCCGGGCTCCGGCCAGCCGCAGCACCTCCCCGGCCCGGGGCGCACCTGGGTCATGAGGCGGTCCGCCCCCGTGTTCTCCTCGTCCTTGAAGATGATGTCGGGGTTGTAGTTGGGGGTGAGCTCCCTGAAGCGCTCCGAGCCGCGCGCCACCTTCCCCTCGTAGCGCCCGCTGGCGCCCAGCGTCTTCTCGGGCACGTTGGGGCTGAACTGCTTGTAGGCCAGCGGGACCAGCTTCCGCGGGGGCCGCCGGCGGCTGCCCACCACCCGGCCCGGCCCGCAGCCGCGCACCGCCGGGGCCGCCAGCAGCAGCAGCAGCAGCAGCCGGGGCAGCTCCATGGCAGGAAGGCGGCCGGGGCCGGGGCCGGCAGCCCCTCAGGCTCGGCCGCGGCGCCCCAGCGGGGCCGCCATGCAGCGCGCGGGGCCGGGCAGGTGCGGCCGGGCGCCCCGCTGCTGCCGCCCGCTCTGCGCGCTCGGGCCCGGCCGCCGCCAATAAATAGCCGCGGGCCGTTTGTTTTGGCAGCGGGGCCGGGCCCGGCCGGCCGAGTCCCCGCGGTCGCGCCCCGGCGGTCAGGGCGCGGGGCCGGGGCCGCTGCTGCCTCCGCGCCCAGGGCACGAGTGAGAGGGGAAATTGGAGAGATCCGGGCTCGGGAACCGCCAGGACCGCGCCCTGCCCGGGCCCGCCCCCGCCCCCCTGCCCGCAGCCCGCCCCCGGCAGCGCCCGCCCGCCCGCAGGTGTCAACAGAGCCCACGTGCGGCCCGAGCAGGTGCCCGGCCGCGGGGGCAGGTTCAGCCCGAGGTCTCCCGCCCGGGCTGGGGGCGCTGATTAACCGGCCGAGACAACAATGCGGGGCCGGGCCGGGCCGGGCTTCCCTCCCTCCGGCCGCTGCACGCCCGCCGCCCTCCCTCTACTCCCGGGCCCCGGGGAGCGCTCGGGACCGGCTCCCGCCCCCCCGAGGCCCACACACCCGCCCCCGCCTGCCCCTCACTTGGCCAGGGAGCCCCCTCGGGCTGCGCAGAGCGGGGCAGCCCCAAGGCCTTTGCTGTCCCCTGCGCGTCCCAGGCCAGGGAAGCGCAGCCTGCAGCGCTGGCCCCCGCCCCGGCCTGGACCACCGGGGCCCTGCCTGGCTGGGAGGCAGGACAGCCCCTCACCCCTCGGTATCCCTGGAGCCTGGGCCACAACAGCAGAGCTGCCGGGCGGGGGGCTGCAGAGAAGGCACTGGGCCAGGTCTGGGGAGACCCAGGGGCCCTGACCTCAGCTGGGGATTGGGCAGCACCAGCCTTGACAGGGCCCTGACCTTGGCCAGGGTTTGGGCAGAGCCGAGCACACTGGGGCCCTGAGCTTTGTCAGGGGCAGGGCAGCACCTGGCATGGTGGAGCCAGGATCTTGGACAGCTGAGATCAGAGCCCCGGCCTGCCGGACGCTGCCCAGACCCAGCCCAGATCAGAGCCCCAGTCTGCCAGGAGCTGCCCAGACCCAGCCCAGATCAGAGCCCTGGCCTGCCGGACGCTGCCCAGACCCAGCCCAGATCAGGGCCCCAGTCTGCCAGGAGCTGCCCAGACCCAGCCCAGATCAGAGCCCCAGTCTGCCAGGAGCTGCCCAGACCCAGCCCAGATCAGAGCCCCAGTCTGCCAGGAGCTGCCCAGACCCAGCCCAGATCAGGGCCCCAGTCTGCCGGACACTGCCCAGACCCAGATCAGATCAGGGCCCCAGTCTGCCAGGAGCTGCCCAGACCCAGCCCAGATCAGAGCCCCAGTCTGCCAGGAGCTGCCCAGACCCAGCCCAGATCAGGGCCCCAGTCTGCCAGGAGCTGCCCAGACCCAGCCCAGATCAGGGCCCCAGTCTGCCGGACTCTGCCCAGACCAGGGCCCCAGTCTGCCAGGAGCTGCCCAGACCCAGCCCAGATCAGGGCCCCAGTCTGCCAGGAGCTGCCCAGACCCAGCCCAGATCAGGGCCCCAGTCTGCCGGACTCTGCCCAGACCCAGCCCAGATCAGGGCCCCAGTCTGCCGGACTCTGCCCAGACCCAGCCCAGATCAGGGCCCCAGTCTGCCAGGAGCTGCCCAGACCCAGCCCAGATCAGGGCCCCAGTCTGCCGGACGCTGCCCAGACCCAGCCCAGATCAGGGCCCCAGTCTGCCGGACGCTGCCCAGACCCAGCCCAGATCAGGGCCCCAGTCTGCCGGACGCTGCCCAGACCCAGCCCAGATCAGAGCCCCAGTCTGCCAGGAGCTGCCCAGACCCAGCCCAGATCAGGGCCCCAGTCTGCCAGGAGCTGCCCAGACCCAGCCCAGATCAGGGCCTCATTGCACTGGGCACATGAGGGCTTCTTTCTGCTGCCTGGATCAATCCAAGCAGGCCTTGTGCCAACATGGGGCTGGGACTAGAGGGCATCTATTGCTCTGGGGCAGAGCTGGGCTATGGGACGACCCCTCCTGCTCTGGATCCGGCCCTGTGTCCTGTGTCGGAAAGGCAGCAGCACGCTCAGCACTGCACAAAATGAGGCAGTGGGGGCACAGATGGCACCTTGGGGATGAGCCAGAAGGCAGGAGGGAGAGAGGTTCTCTGCCATGGGCCGGGAATGCCCCTCCAAGGGCCTGGGCCAGGCCCCTAGGCTGGCTCGCTGGGTGACACCAGGCAAGCCCTGCCTCACCCCGTGCCTCGGTTTCTCCGCTGTGCAGCGGGGTGCTGAGCTCAGGAAAGGTGCTCTGATGTCGCTATTTGAAGCATTCCCTTCCCCGCACTCAGCACTTGGGCAGCTGGCAGAGAGCAGAGCAGAACCCCCCGTGGGGTTGGGGCAGGCCCCCGGCTGCAAGCCTGGCAGAGCAGGGGGCAGAGCAGAGCTGGCCCAGCCGCAGGCCAGCACAGCCAGGCGGGGAGCTGCAGTCTAGGGGGTGCTATTTCCTTAGTTTTGCGCCAGGCCCGCTCGGCTTGGCTGCTTTTCCCCCCTTTTCTAAAAATACTTGAAAGCGACTGAAAGGCCCCTTTAATCGAGGCTCCAGAGCACTTATTAAGGCCACGGGCCGGGGTGCGGGGCCTGCCCTGCTTAACAGCACCTTTAAACCCCTGAAAACTCAGGTTTAGGGACCCAAAGTGATGGAGGCCCAGACTTTCAGCTGCACGCAGGGTCCTGGGGAGACCTCACAACCGCACAGGTTGGCCCAGAGCGCCGGGTGACGCGGGGAGCCTGCCCTGTGCTTGCTCTGGATGCTGAGGGGCTCACCTGTTCCCCTCTGCTGTGCAGGAGATGCCCTGCAATGCATCTGACCGCGGCGGGGTCTGCTGAGCATCGCTCCGCTCTGGGCCTCCTGCCCCACCAGCGTCTCCCTCACAGGTGCAGTCCCAGGACATTTCACAGGGAGACACACATCTCACAGAGCTGGAGGGACCGTGGGGGGTCACTGAATCCAGTCCTCTGACCTCATGGCAGGGCCAAGCAACCGCCCTTGTTTTTTGGAAATCTCTTTGCCCCAGAGCCCTAAATGGCCCCTCTGGGGCTGAGCTCACCCCTGGGTTTTGCAGGCCAATGTTCAAACCACCGAGCTGCGCCTCTCCCCAGGTCCTGCGTCACTCACAGGTGGATGAATAGGCTGCAGCAAGTAGCCTGACGCCGGCAGAGCCCCATGGGATACCTGCCCCACTTTCTTGCAGACAGGCGCCCGCCACGCAGCACAGGCAGCAGGAAAGGCCCCCGGTGGAGAGACGCGAGGGAGCACCCCCGCTGGTGAGGCTGCCCAGCAGCAGCAATGTGGGATCTTGTCCCAGGAACGTCACTGAAACTGGCACAAGTGCTGGGCTAATGGGTTCTGGGTTAAGAGCTGTGGGGCGGCAGGCAGGGCTGGAGGGACCCACGGGCTGGGCCAGCAGGGGCTGTGGGTCGGGAGCGAGGGGCGCCGGCAGGGCTGGAGGGACCCACGGGCTGGGCCAGCAGGGGCTGTGGGTCGGGAGCGAGGGGCGCCAGCAGGGCTGGAGGGACCCATGGGCTGGAGGGACCCAGGGGCTGTGGGTCAGGAGCGAGGGGCGCCGGCAGGGCTGGAGCGACCCACGGGCTGGGCCAGCAGGGGCTGTGGGTCGGGAGCGAGGGGCGCTGGCAGGGCTGGAGGGACCCACGGGCTGGGCCAGCAGGGGCTGTGGGTCGGGAGCGAGGGGCGCCAGCAGGGCTGGAGGGACCCATGGGCTGGAGGGACCCAGGGGCTGTGGGTCAGGAGCGAGGGGCGCCGGCAGGGCTGGAGGGACTCACGGGCTGGAGGGACCCAGGGGCTGTGGGTCAGGAGCGAGGGGCGCCGGCAGGGCTGGAGGGACTCACGGGCTGGAAGGACCCAGGGGCTGTGGGTCGGGAGGGAGGGGCGCCGGCAGGGCTGGAGAGACCCACGGGCTGGAAGGACCCAGGGGCTGTGGGTCGGGAGGGAGGGGCGCCAGCAGGACTGGAGGGACTTACGGGCTGGAGGGACCCAGGGGCTGTGGGTCGGGAGCGAGGGGCGCCGGCAGGGCTGGAGGGACCCACGGGCTGGAAGGACCCAGGGGCTGTGGGTCGGGAGTCAGGGGTGCTGGCAGGGCTGGAGGGGCACTCAGGAATCAGGACATTTTTAGGAAGTCGCTTAGTGCTTCTGGGCAGCTCTGGCTGTTGGAAGCACTTCCCCAGCTGGGGGTGGCAGCACTTCCCTGAGCTGACACAGTGAGATGCCCTGGCCCCGTGGCAGGTTGCAGATCCCGCCCCACCCCCCAGTCCTGCTCCTGCAGCACCTGGGACCAACCAGGCTGCAGCCCAGTGCTGGCCTGTTCGGTCCCTGCCGCACACACCGGAGCTCTCCCTCGGCACAGCTGCCAGGTGTTTTCCTTTCCTCCTCGACAACACACCCCAGAAGGAACATTCACTGCCCCCAGCCCAGCCCCAGGCAGCTGCCCAGAGACCATCTCCCACCCTCTGGGCACAGGGGAATGCAGAGCTCTGCCAGGGGGCACTGCCCCCCGATCTCCGTGGGGCATCCCCAGTGCCACAGCACAGCTTGTGAGCACGGGTGGGTGGGAGCAGCATCCCAGTGCCAGGGGATGTGAAGCCAGGGACAGAGCCGGGGAAATGCTGCCAGGAAGATGGGGACCGGCGGATGGACGGACGGACAGCCGGGCTGGCCCTGCTGCGGACAGGGGGGAGGCGGAGCTGGGGGAGGAACAGGCTGTGAGCGTGGCCGAGCTGTGAAGCGCACTGGGCTGGGGCAGCTGTGGAAAGCCATCAATGGCTCACCCGTCAGGAGCTGTTCTGACCGGCGCCACGTCCGCCTGGCAGGACTGGATCACCCTGCCGACTGCGCCGAAGCTCTCCCACGGCTCCAGCTGCTCGCAGCAGCCAACTCCAACCTCCCTGCCTCAGGAGAGGGGCAGTCGGCTCGCAGACCCTCAGCTGGACGGTGCCACCAGTCACCTAGCCCAAGGCCAGTTATCTCAGGGCTGCACCCACAGTCACAGCCACAGCCCAGCCCAGCGCTTGAGAGCAGACGGCCCTGGAGCTGTAGTGTCTGCAAGCCCTGCTCCAGCTGGCAGAGGAGGGAGGCTGCAGTTAGCGCCGCTGCGGTCGACCTTCTGGAGTTCAATTCAGTGTGCCTCATGGGGATGCCCCACATCCAACTTCCAGGCGCAGTACGCCTGCCCCCCCACAGGAGGAAGGGCAGGGCCTGGGCACACAGACTCCCGTTGACCTCCCTTGGTGGAAGCCCCAGTTAAGGTGCCTCGACTTTAGCTGGGAAATTAACGCAGGTGGGACTGCGTCCCTTAACTCGCCCGCCCCCGCTGAGCAGGCCTGCCCTCTGGTTCAGAGGTGGCCCTTGTCCTCCTGGCTGGGAAGAAACCCTCTGAACTCTCCAGAAGAATCTGTCCCAGCCAGCAGGTGCAAGGGGCAACCAGCTACAGGGCAGAGGCTGTGAAGGGGACAGGGCTTCCATGGGGCACCTGGCAAGACCAAATGGGAGGAGCCAGAGTTTGCCTCACCCCCAGCCAGACGCAGCATCTCTGAGCAGAGAAGAGCCTTTATTGCAAACTGGCATAAAAACAAAGTGTGGGGCCAGGAGGAGCTGTCCACAGCTAGGGCCGTGTGGGGAGAAGAGAAGCACCGGGGTGAGGAGCAGGGCGGCCTGGCCCCCAGCATTTAGCAAAGGAGCTGAACAAGTGTCCTTCAGCAGGTTTGGGGGGCGGGGGTGGAGCAGGGAGGGAGAGAGCAGCCCACATGCTGCCTGAGGTAGAAGCCCGGACTGGGCCTTCTAGGCGCTGTGTCACCATCAGGGATGAAGGCTCTAGCTGGAGTCCTGGAGCTGCGGTGATGAGCAGCTGGTCCCCAGGGCCAGACTCCTCCCCCAGTAAGGTAGGGCAGAGCAGTGCTGTCTCAGCCAAAGAGCCCCTTTGCCTTCTTCCTCTTGCTCTTGGACACGGGCACTCGGGCTCTCTGGGCCGGGGAGGAAGGCGTCTGGAACCAAAGAACCTCTGTCAACCAAGGGGGATGCTCTGCAGGCCAGGTGTGTGCATGTTTGCGGGTGCATGGCCAGAGGTGCTGGAACCAGAGTTACTGGGGAGGCTGGATGAGGTTTCCATCATATTAGAGTTTGCGGTTGCCCCACTGCACTGCAGAACGTGTGCATGTCTGTCTGTCTGTCTGTCTGTCTGCCAGCCTGCGCGCAGCCCATCTCTGGACACCGGCGTGGGCGGGCGTCTGGGGGTACGTCTGCGTAGGTGAGCAGGCAGAAAACAGAAACTCTACAATCCAGCCAGAGTTTCTCCAGCGCCTACATCCCAAAGCACTTCCCAACCCCGAGACCCCTACCCAGCAGGAAGGGCAGAGCAGTGCCACAGCACCAGTCGGGGCGGCGGAAAAGGCCTCAATGTCTAATTAAAAGTGGGGGTTTGATGGAAAGATGCTGCCCAGCCCAGTCACCGTTCCAGACCTGGTGAGGGGCTCCAAGCCCCAGGGCTCACCTGTCCTGACTCCCAGCAAACCCGTGACTGATGCCTGCTCCCTGGGTCCCAGCCCTGTCCTGCCAGGAGGCACCCTCCTAGTGCCGTTGTGCCAGCTCGCACCAGCACAGCACTCTGCCCCTGCTGGAGCCCGTCCACACTCACCCGAGACGAGCTTCAGCCTGGTCCAAGGGAACACCTCTGAGTGGCTGCCTGCCCTATTGCCCCACCTCCTTCGGAAGAGCAGCCAATCAGAGGTGCTGTAGGGGGCAGGCAGCGCTCTCAGAGCACCCTGCCGGGGACAGAGTTTTTGGGTAGAGGAGGCATGAAAGGGAGCAGCCAGCACCTGAAGGGGAGGAGGGAGCAGAGCTCAGCACCAAGACTGCGTCCTGCAGGTCCCATTGCCCTGATGGTGGGAGCGGGTGAAAGGTGCTTTTTTGCACACAGGATTGGGTGGGCAAAAAAACAGACTAGGGAAATTTGTGGGAAATCACAATTGTCTGGTTCCCAAGAGTTGCCTGTCCACAGAAGTGCTCATTGTTGCGTTTGCATTTCTCTTTCCCAGCCGTGGATCTGCCTGGCCCCAGACCCAGTGCGGTGCACTGCCACAAGTCAGGTCAGGTCTGGCTGTGCTGGGAAGGTCGCTGTCGTACCCGCTGCCTGTGAGCGCTGCAAGCACCTCTTCTGCTCAAGGGTTTTCATACGGCAGTAATAGAGCTACAACTAACTTGACTGGGATGTTTCAAAGTTCTAAAAACAGTCCTGAAGTGGGTTAAAAATTTCCAGAGCTTTTGAACAACTTCCTTTCTATAATCATTAAAAACCCTGCCCCTTTCAAGGCAAATTTGCTTTGACGTTTGGTGTGACAGACACGTGACAGCAGGCTGTCATAAACAGAACTCCTGTAAGGTACAGCAAGGGTTGCTTTCTTTTTTTTTTTTTCTAAAAAGGCTTTCGTACTTACGCGTCGGTGAGGGATAGAAAGGGACTCGATGCCTATCGGAACAAGAGTGCTAACATGGTACAAGCAAGACTTGTTTCATTCTTGTAAGGCTAAAAATTGCATCTGAATTCTGGTTATAACATATGCACCAACGGCGGTGGATTTTTTAGTGGTGGTGGGGAATCTGCCTCTCTTGTGGGAGTTACGGGAGCGAAGGTTTTTGTGAGTGGGAGAGGGATAAAAATGCAACAAAATGCGGGAGCAGGTTTGAGGGGAGATTGTGGGGCGGGAGCAGAATTAAAAAACACTCCCAGGCAGAGCTCTCGGGGGAAAACAGCCCAGCAGACCCCCTCCTGTGAGCCTTGGGCCAGCCTGCTCCCTGCTCCGCCTGAATCACCGTAACTCCTCTGCGGGGCCTCACGGCAGTGTCCTGGCTGGAGCAGGCAGAAAACAAGCCTGCGGAGCTGCAGGAGGAGCAGACATGGGCTGGGTGGCACAACACGGAGGAGCTGACAGCTCTGCACACCCAGCAGCCACCTGAGCCATGCGGCTGAGCCAGGGTCACCTTGCTCTCTGCATCGGCAGCAATGGCAGCTGTGTAACTGCCCCTGCACCAGGGCAGGGAAGAGAAGGGGGAGGTTCACAATCTGAAGCTGAGAGGCCCTGCGCTGTTTGGATGGACCCCACGTTAGAAACTCAGCTGAGACACCCAGTCACCTAACAGCCACCGGATGGGAACAAGCTTTGATCGTGGGGCTGGATCAGGGCCATGCTCCCCAGTGGGGAAAGTGTCCGTGCCCCATTCCACAGCCCCTGGCACAGCCAGGCCCCCGACCTGGGGCTGGATCAGAGCCAGCACCTCTGAGATGGGAAAGGCCCCATGTCCTATCCTCCACCCCTCCCGCACCAAGCCAGCCCGTTGTCTCTGTAGGTTGGTTTGTGCCAGAGACTGAGGAGGGGCTGGAGGGCTCTGGAGCAGAGCCCAGTCACTGTGGGTTTTCTGTGGACCCTCTTCGGGATGGAGGCTGCTCAGCAAAGCTTGTCCCTCTGTTCAAGCCCAGCCATTTCCCATCAGGTGTCTCACCCCAGCTGTCCAGCCGGCTGCTGGTTTGGGAGCTGCACTTACCGCTGTGGCTCCCAGGCTCTGGGACAGGTCAGAGGGCGGCTCAACCTTTTCCTGCTGAGAGTGCTGCACGTTCAAGGAGTCCTCTCCAGCCAGCTGGTGAGATGAGGCGAGCTCAGGGCTCTCGGCATCCCCTGTTCCAGACACAGAAGGCAGCAGTCAAATGCACGCAAGGAGGCAGAAAGGCCAACAGCTAGTGGAGAGGAGTGTGGGTCACCCCACCAGCTCTGGGGAGAAAGAGTACTGCCAGGTCCAGGAGCACCAGGATGGGGCAATGCCCAGAGCCCCCCATGCCCTCGTGGGAGGGGACCCCCAGGAGAAGCTGCACAGGGCACACTTCTATCTGCCCCCCCCCACCGCTGACTGATGGTTCCTCACCTGAGTGAGGCCGCTTCTGTACTGCCCTTGCCTCCTGCCTAGCCACGGCTGTGTAGAGAGGCTGCAGGGTGTCTGTGAACGCCTGGCCGTCCCCTGCGCCGCAGAGCTGGGGCAGACGCTGCCAGGGACAAGAGACATCATCAGCCCCGCTCTGCACTAGGTCATCATCTCTGCGCAGACTGATGATCCTGAGGCTAATGAGCAGAGGCAGCAATGCCCACCTGGGACTTCCCTGAACCCCGCGGGCAGCTCTGAGGAGCCATCTTCTCTGAAACAACCCCCAACAGGCTACACCGCCACGGCTTGCCCAGGGAGAGCGCCCCCTACGGACCCACCCTGCTCCCTGCAGCACAGCCCCCAGTGCCAGCCCTGCCTGCCCGGGGAGAGCACCCCCTACTGACCCACCCTGCTCCCTGCAGCACAGCGCCCAGTGCCAGCCCTGCCTGCCCGGGGAGAGCGCCCCCTACTGACCCACCCTGCTCCCTGCAGCACAGCGCCCAGTGCCAGCCCTGCCTGCCCAGGGAGAGCGCCCCCTACGGACCCACCCTGCTTCCTGCAGCACAGCCCCCAGTGCCAGCCCTGCCTGCCCGGGGAGAGCGCCCCCTACTGACCCACCCTGCTCCCTGCAGCACAGCGCCCAGTGCCAGCCCTGCCTGCCCAGGGAGAGCGCCCCCTACTGACCCACCCTGCTCCCTGCAGCCCAGCCCCCAGTGCCAGCCCTGCCTGCCTGGGGAGAGCGCCCCCTACTGACCCACCCTGCTCCCTGCAGCACAGCGCCCAGTGCCAGCCCTGCCTGCCCGGGGAGAGCGCCCCCTACGGACCCACCCTGCTCCCTGCAGCACAGCCCCCCCAGTGCCAGCCCTGCCTGTGTGGGGAGAGCGCCCCCTACTGACCCACCCTGCTTCCTGCAGCACAGCCCCCAGTGCCAGCCCTGCCTGCCCGGGGAGAGCGCCCCCTACGGACCCACCCTGCTTCCTGCAGCACAGCCCCCAGTGCCAGCCCTGCCTGCCCGGGGAGAGCGCCCCCTACTGACCCACCCTGCTCCCTGCAGCACAGCCCCCAGTGCCAGCCCTGCCTGCCCAGGGAGAGCGCCCCCTACTGACCCACCCTGCTCCCTGCAGCACAGCGCCCAGTGCCAGCCCTGCCTGCCTGGGGAGAGCGCCCCCTACTGACCCACCCTGCTCCCTGCAGCCCAGCCCCCAGTGCCAGCCCTGCCTGCCCGGGGAGAGCGCCCCCTACTGACCCACCCTGCTCCCTGCAGCACAGCCCTCAGTGCCAGCCCTGCCTGCCTGGGGAGAGCGCCCCCTACGGACCCACCCTGCTCCCTGCAGCACAGCCCCCCAGTGCCAGCCCTGCCTGCCTGGGGACAGCGCCCCCTACGGACCCACCCTGCTCCCTGCAGCACAGCCCCCCAGTGCCAGCCCTGCCTGCCTGGGGAGAGCGCCCCCTACTGACCCACCCTGCTCACTGCAGCACAGCACCCAGTGCCAGCCCTGCCTGCCTGGGGACAGCGCCCCCTACGGACCCACCCTGCTCACTGCAGCACAGCCCCCCCAGTGCCAGCCCTGCCTGCCTGGGGAGAGTGCCCCCTACGGACCCACCCTGCTTCCTGCAGCACAGCCCCCAGTGCCAGCCCTGCCTGCCCGGGGAGAGCGCCCCCTACTGACCCACCCTGCTCCCTGCAGCACAGCACCCAGTGCCAGCCCTGCCTGCCCGGGCAGAGCGCCCCCTACTGACCCACCCCACAACCCGCTGCACAGTCCCCCAGTGCCATGCTGGGGCCACCGCTGCCAACCAGGGGAGAGCATCTCCGAGTGACCCACGCCACTGCCTGGCGCACCACAGCCCTAGCGCAATGCTGGCGTGTCCCACAGCACCTAGGTGCGTCCTGGTACTCTGCCGTCCCAGCACCTTAGCTGATGTGACAGGGCTCGACATACGGCACAACTGGGGGCCCCCCAGGAGGCTCACATCCTTCTGCTGGGGCGCAGTGGGGTTCACTGAAACAAGCTCACTGCCTGTACCCCCAATCCTGCACAGCCCCTGATCGGCCCAGCACAGTCCTGAGTGGGGTGCCAGCCAAGCCCGCCCCGGCACACAGTGAGCTCCTGGCTTTGCCTTTCCCCCATCAGTGGGGCAGGGTTCATGGCCAAGTACAGCCGGGTGCAGCCTCTGCCACTCTCAGCCTCCTACTGTCCCCGCAATCTAGTGGGCCTTACTGCAGGGCGCCCAGCCTGGCTCCTGTCCTGTGCAGACCCTCCCCTTTCCCTCTGGCACTCCCCCTCCGAGCGCTGACGAGCCGGGGCTGCTCCCCCAGCCGAAGGGATCGCAGCGGGGGGTGCGAGGGCTGCAGAGACCTGACCTCCTCCCTTCCCAGAGAGGCTTAGCAGGCAGCCATGCAACGCCAGCACATGGGCTCTTGGCTTAACCCGCTAGCTCCAGTCCCCCAGGGGCCTCAGATTGCACAGGGTTAGCTCTGGCCTGCTGGGGGTCTGGACCCATGTCACTGCTATTCTAGATGCTACAACAGCACTGGCCCGGATCGGGGCCCACCCTGCCAGGCAGGAGAGACCAGGCCCATCTACACGGAGGTGGCAAGGACGCAGGATTACCAGCTGAGGCCACACTGGGCAGAGCTGGACACTGCCCCTGGCTTCTCCACACCCCCAGCCCGTGAGAGGAGCTGGGGAGGTGCCCTGCTTGTCACGTGCAGACCCCCGAGCTCGGGGCATCGCAAGCAGCCACCACAGCATTGGCCCGGGGCCAGCAGGCACTGCTGAGTGGGAGAGGTGGCTGACACCCTTCCCCAGACTCCCTGGGACACTTCCACTCCCACCCCGGCAGCTCGGTTCCAGTCTGAGACCCGGGAGCACGAGCCTACAGCCAGCGCTCGTGTGGGACCCTGCCTGGTAGAACTCTTTCCACATGGACTAAGCGGCTGGCAGGACAAGCCTGCTCCAGCCCTCGGCAGAGCCCGGCTCCTCCTCAGCTGTACAGACACAGACACCTGCTCCGGCCTGCGGGCGGGAGTCCCATTCAGCAGAGGATTCCAGAGGCCAGGCCTGGGCCTGAGGAGCTGAGAGTCATTCATGAAATGCTGCTGCTAAGATCTAATGGGAAGGGCTGAGGCTTCCCCTGCAGAGGGACTGAAATCCTGACAAGTCTCAGAGGGTGAGCCGAGTTAGTCTAGAAGGTGTTTTTGCAGGTACAGGCTAACAGGTTTGAGAGCATGAGCTGGCATCTGGCGAAGCGGGTCTTCGCCCATGAAAGCTCATGCTCCAAAATCTGCTCGTCTGTAAGGTGCCACAGGACTTCTCGTTGTTTCTGAAGTCTTGAGTCACCCAGCTGCCCACATGATAAGGGTGAGAGGCCTGGGCCGGGCCGGGCCGGGCCGGACCTGGCCTGAGTGTCAGCTGAGCAGGGTCAGACAGGACCCAGCGCCTAGCAGGACCCCTCATCCCCTCTGAGTGGAGCAGAGGGAGGAGGCTGAGATTCCTGAGCACCCCAGACCATGAACCAAAGCCCTCCCCACCAGCAGCCCCAGGGCAGAATCAGCTGGGGGAGGGGGTCAGGGGTGGAGGGAGGAGCAGGGGGAGGTAGCAGTCCTGGGCACCTCCTCAGGCACTCCCCTTGGAGCAGGCCTTCACGCTGAGCGCCCCCTGGCAATGGAGCTGGCTGCCGGCACTAGGGTTGGCATCTTACTCAGGACACATAACCATCCCCCCACGCGCCCAAGGGCATCAGAGGAGCTAGCGGCTGGTCCCTGAAGTTAGATAAGGGCCTGCCCTTTCCACAGGGTCACATGGGCTGCTGCATGTTCCTCCGTGGAGGTGCCTTGCTGCCCCCCAGCGCCAGCAATCACTGGGAGCACCCATCTCTGCTGGGCAGCAGCAGCAACATCCCTGCCCCATCTGTGTGCTAGGCAGGCCCCCTTCCTGAGCACATATGTCCAGGTGCCCCTAGGGAGAACTCAGCAAGGCTCGCACCAGGAGCTGGGTGCCCTGCACAGGCCGGGCGCTGCCCCGGCTGCTGGCGCCATGAACAGCTCCATGTTTCGGCTGCGGGCGGTGCTGCCAGGCGGCTACATTCCCATCCCACTGCAAAGCAAATCACTTCCCCATTTTGTTTCTCCTAAATGTTTCTTTCCTCCGCTCGAGTGCGTGCCCAGCCCTGGCTCGGCGCTGCGCCAGCACAGCAAGCGTTACGCTCCACCGGGAGGTAAGTGCTGCAGCGTGTCCACAGGGAACAAAACATCTCTGCTTCCGTCTCAAGTGAGCTGTCATCCGGGGCTCTGGCGACATCCCTGGCGGGGCCTGGCCAAGTAACGCAGGGCTCCTGGGGAGCACTTTGGACTCTCCCTGAGGCAGGAGATCCCCCGGTACAGTCATCAGAGACCTGCTGCTCTCAGAGGCCCAGCTGAGTTTGGATGGGCAGCTGGCCTCCACGTGCTCTCTCTGGGTGCCTTTGGCTGCAGGCCCAGCAGCTCCCAAGCAGCTGGCCCATATGAGGACACCCCCCCACCGATTCAAACACACCCAGCTAGCTACAGGGACTCGGCCGGGGCTCCCGTCCCCCAGCCCCCAGGGCAGGACTGGAAGCCGCCCCTGCAGCTCGTCAGCACACGCCAAACGCGCAGAACGCACACTGCTTTCCTGGCCCTCCCCTGCACGCACTGGGCGCAGGGACCGCAGCTCGGGGAGCCCGGGAACCGTGAGGCCAGGGGGGAGAGATTCCCAGGCGAGGCTCTCGCTGCCCTCCAGCTCATCGTCCTCATGTCCAGCAGGGGTGCTGCGGGGAGGGGCAGGCGGGGGAGCTCCCAGCTATTCCAGCCCCACTAGCTGAGCAGGGGGGTGCCGTGGGGGGAGGAGGGGCAGGACAGGAGTCCTGGCCGAGGAGGGAGTTCCCAGCCGTGGGCGCTGGGGGAAGCGGGGCAGGGGGAGCTCCTGCCTGTGTCCGGCCCAGGCTCCCAGCAGGTGGTGCTGTGGTGTGGTGTCCTCTGCTAAGGGAGAAGCGAATTGTGCCCGGGCCCGCTGGGCACACAGAGCAGGCTCCCTGCCTGGGGGAGGGGGCGCGCTGCGAGCCCCTGACCCCGGCACTAAGCCCCAGCACTAAAGCAACCCATAAACCTGCCTGCAGCGTGTGTGTCAAAGGTCTGAGGCTAATCTCTGCCAGCTCCGCAGCTCCACACCCAGACAGCAGGGAGAACAAAGTGTAACAGATAAAGGCCAGTTCCTCTGTTCCGGGAATGGGGGGGCACGGATCTGCTCAAGGCCAGAGTCCACAGCCTGCGCCTGGCAAGTCACAGCAAGAGCCTGTGGCTGCCGTCCCCTCCTTCCCGGTCTGGGGCGTCTCCCTGGGGTGCTTGGGAGGGGGGAGGGAGGAGCAGCTGTTGCCAACAGGCCCCTTGGCTGGTGCTGGTCCAGCCCAGCAGGCCTCACGCCCCCTTGCTGGGGCTGGGGCGGGCTGGGAACACGAGGGCCCTGCTCATACACAGCAGAGAGGCTGCCCTGCGGGTGGAGCCAGGAGCCACCAGCGCCCAGGCTCCAGGGCCACAGGAGGTTCAGCTTCAGCCCCAGTCATGTGGCACAGCCGCTGGGCGGCACAGACCCCCAGGACCGGCAGGCAAGCGGTAGGTGAGGCCAGCCTCAGCCCGCCATCCCCCACGGAACCGCAGCCAGGGCCGGCCTCAGGCGGGGGCTTCCCCAGCCAGCTCCGTCTCCGGAGCCAGCACTCTGCCCCCTCAGCAAGTGACGGGCCACAGGGCAGTGCCTGAGCAAATGAAAGCATCAAGAAATGAGCCCTTTGAGATGCCCCCTGCTCCCCTGCACTCTCCAGCCCCCCGAGCTTCACTGCATTGCAGCTCTGCTGGCCCCAGTGCTTCCAGCACCAGCCCCTCGACTCCTCTGGGACCCAGAGCCGAGCCTGGGCCGGACTGGGAGAAAGGGGACAGGGAAGGAAGGTGAGGCGGCAGAGAGAGGCTGCCAGCAACAGCTCCCACCCCATTACCCAGGCAGGCTGCAGGACTCTGGGGGACAGCCCAGTGCAGTATGCTGGGAGAGCAGGGGGAGCCCTGGGCCATGCAGGTGCAGGCTATCTGCCCCTCCTCCACAGCCAGGCACAGGAGGCGGCTCCCCGGCTGCCTTGGCGTTACGAAGATCCGTGACCTGGAGCGGCTGCTTGGCCCGTGCTGTGACCCAGCCTGGCGTCTCCCTGCCCGCTGCCAGCGGCGGGAAGGACTGCCCGAGGGATGAGAGCGATGCCTGGGCCCTGACAGCCCCACCATCCTCGGCACGTCGCCAGCACCTCCCCAACAGGCATCTGGCTGCCCTGCAAGGGAGCGGGGGGCAGGGAGATGGGCCCAGCCCTTCAGGGGAACCTGCACCACAGAGTAAGGGCAGAGATCGTGGGGTGGGAGGGGGAACATGTTCTGAACCACTACCGGGGACCCTGCCGAACCCCGCGCAGCAGGAGGCTGGCGTGGGAGATACACGCACCTGTGCAGGGCAGGGGGCCCGTCCCACGAGAGCTCCTCACTGAACAAATCAAAGTGCCACACTTCTGCCACTTGGTTTTGGTTGGGTTTGTTCTGCCGGAGTACAGACTAACACGGCCACCTCTCTGGTACCTCATAGCCACTGGGCACCTTTGCAGCTCGGCACTAAGATTAGGATATGGGCCCCATATCCTGCCCCGTGCTCTGCCCCCAGGCCGGGCACCCCTCGCAGGGCAACCTAAGGGTCACTCATGCATGGTCACCAGGGCCCAGGGGCACCTATGCACAGTGGGCACAGAACTGTGCCCGCCACAGAAGCATCTCAGATCTCCCCAGGTTTGCTCCTAAGGCTGCAGTAGCAACACCCAAAGCAGGGAAGGTAAGCGCACTTCAAAGAAAGGCCAACGGCAGCCAATGGAGGCTGGACGCAGCCCAGATCAAAGGCACAAGCCGGAGTCATAATTCAGAGAAAAGCAAACAGCAGCTCCCAGGAAAGCCGGGCACGGCAACGGAGTGAGCAAAGAGTTCCAGATAGCGCAGCACATGGGTCAATGCCCCGGGGAGGGGGGCCAGGCAAGCTGCAAAGCACGGGGCACAGCGACCCCTGCCGCCTGCAACCTCCACTGGACACTTCTGTCCAAGCCTGGGGCAGGGCTGTCACATCTCACCCTGCGCAGAGCTCTGCTGGGACAGCAGAGGTGCTGGGCTCACACTGATGCTCCCTGCACGGCTCCCCAGTGCAGCTGCTCCCCGAGAAGGCAGCAGTGAGAGATTTTAAACAGAAGCTTGTTGTAGCCCTGGTTCCAGCGCAGCTCCCGGCACAGCAGGGGTGCTGGGCTGGCTTACCACGGCCTAGCAGCAGGGGCAGTTTGCTCCCTCTTACTGGCATTCCCAGCTCCCACAGACCCTGAGCCACACCCAAGCAGCACCAGCCAGGTGGCAGGGGCATGTGCCAAAGGGAGACACGTTTGTAAGCGAAGCTGGAAACGCTTCCCTGCAGAGTGGAGACTGGCAGGGAGGGAGATGAGGCTAGTTCAGCATGCCAGCTGCAAGCTCCAGGAGGACCCAGGAGGCATCAAGCTGCTGCCTGCAGCATGTGTCCACCCAGGAGCTGTTGAGCCTGGTGGCTGCTGGACAGCCAGGAGGGGCGCAGGCTCCTTGCCAGCCTGCCTGGCTGACGGCGTCTCTCATGGCCATGGCACTGGACGCTCACAACCGGGGAGAGGCCGTGGAGCTGAGCTGCGGATGGTGCTGAGGACAGCAGTGTGAGGGGAGCCACAGACGATGGAGTGGGCAGTGTGGCGTGCAGTGCTCACAGTGGTGCCAGTGCTGGAGCCAGGTACGCACACTGGGGTGTCGACTGCCCTGGCTCACGCACCGGGAGCGAGGGGCTGAGGACTGTGCCACCCTGGCAATCACGTCCCTTGCAGCATCAGTAGTGTCCAGTTGGGAGGGAAGGTCCAAGTTCTCCTCCAACATCTCACACACTGGGGAGTCCACTGAGACCAGAGCCAACGGTGCTGGGACGGGCGCACCAGGCTGTGGGTGTCCCAACATGGGACGCACCCCACTGGGGTCTCGGCTGGCCTTGGCCAGGGCCCGGCCTGGGTCACCGTTTTCTCGTGAGGCACAAGAGGCTGCGAATGGTGTCGCCCTGATGAGCTGCTCTTCCACGCCCGGGAGCGGGGCCGGTGCTCCTTGTGCCCATCCTTGCCCGGTGCCAAGGCGTCCTGCATGCAGGCCAATGGGCGGTATGCAGGTAACGCTGGCGCCGACTCCCACAGCCGGGGCAAGGGGCAGACTCTGTGGCAAGAGGTTTTGTGGCTGGTCTCGCTCGGTTTTTGTTCTGTGCTTAAAGACCCAGCAGGTGCTGCACCTGTCTCCCAAGCGCTTCAGACAGGCAGCACGAGGACTCCTCTCAGCATGGCCTGGCTGCACAAGCAGCATTGTTCCAATGCCTGAGGTCACCGCATGCCCCAGTCATCAGGGCAGGGGGTATCTGAGGGAACCCCCGAAAGAAGAGTCACTGCTCACGACGGAAAGGCTCACACACACCATCACTGCCACTGCCTCTAATGCAAGACCAGAACGGTACGAGACGAATCTACAGATGCTTTTAGAGCAAAAGTTCGGTTGTTCCAGTGATCGCCTCTGGAGGTAAGAGCTGAGCAGGCGGTGGGGCAGCAGCCGGGACTATTCATGCCACGGAGGCTCCACTCTGGGGGTCTCCGAAGCCAGCCTGATGGGTACCACGAGGGGAAACCGCCCGGTGCTCGTGCACACACACCCGTTGGCAGGGACTTGAGCCAGACATCCGAGGGGTCTGCTCCCTGGCTGAGCAGAAGTACCACGTCAGGGCTGGAGATGCGGACTTGGCTGTGGTTGAGTGGGACGTGAGATGGCTCCCAGGACAGGAGACCTGCTCTCCATCCCTGCCCCCAGCACTCCCCACCCAGCTCCAGGCTCTGGGACTGTGACCCCTCCACAGATGTGTGCCTAGCCAATGGCTAAGCCAGCTTGGCCGCCTGCCCTTCTCCATCCCTGTGAGCACTACGCAGCTCCCCGAACGAACACACCTGACGCTGCATTCGTCTCTTGCTTCTGAGCCTGCTGGGCCGTGCTCTCTCCCGCTCCACGCTGGCTCCTAGGTCGATGGGCCGGCAGCCGGACCCCAGGGCTCTGGGAACTGAGACTCACTGTCCCAAGGTGCTGCTCGTAAGCTGCCCAAGCCCCTGAGCCTTCATGTTTCTCCAGGGAGCTGACCACAGCCCTTAGGACTTTTGTCCAATGGAACCAGCTAGGCGCCACCTGCAGCTGCACCAGGCCACTGGCCATGTCCCTGGCGAGCCACCGGTACGTGGGACTGGCCTGGTCCCAATCTGGCACATCCAGCTCCCACCCGGCAGCTGCTTTCCGTCACAAAGCCCTTTCTCTGCCCACCCCAGACTTTGCCTCTGGGTCGTTTTCCTTACCGCGCTCCGGGGGAAACGTGATGCTGTGAGCTAAGGGCAGCAGCAGGAGAGGAGGCTTATCGGAGCGCGGGGGCCAGCCCATAGCAGCTTTCTGCGCTTGCCCATCGAGGCTGAGCTGCACCAGAGACAAGTCAGCCCCTGAGCCCACCTGGGGCAACAGATGCGGGAGCAGGGAAAATGGGATCATTGGGGAAGGCCCCAGGGGAGCAGCTGGGTGGAGCACACAAACCCCCCTTGGGCAGGAAGCACTGCTGGGGTGAAGCGACTTCGCCCTTGGGCCAGGCAGTGGCTAAGCAGCTGATCCACAGAGCCCTGATCCCAGCCCAGGCCGGGGTGCTGGACAGCCAGCAGCAGCTTAGTGTGTGCCGGGCTTGCCCAGCATGTTATGACTACCTGGCCACAAGGCCAAGTGGGTTGCGTGGGTATCAGATGAAGCGACTCAAGGCTAGGCAGGAGCACAGGGCCTCTGCAGCGTGCCCTGAGCCACGCGATCCGCAACCAGCGAGGCATTCCAGGGGACTCCTGGCCAGACAGAGGTAGGCAGTACCTGGGCAGGGGAGAGGAGCTGCTTCCCCATCCTGCCCCGAGGCACCCAGCTGGAAGGTGGGGCTAGGCAGGCTGCACAAGGTGTTGGCTGGGAGGGCGTGGGCTGCAGAAGCTGCTTTCCTGCCCAGAGGGCTGGTGTGGCACGAGGAAAGGGTGGAGCCTCAAAGCACAACAGGCCTGGGGCCCATCGGCACCAGGACTTAGGGAGCCATGTGAGAGGGGCCTTGGGGGCTAAAATCAGGTAGATGATGAGGAGAAAGGTTTCACTTTGGACCCTTCCCCAAAATGCTGCTGGTTCCACATGCTGGCCCTGCTGGGAGACCCTGGCTGGCCAGATACAATGGTGCCAGGGTGTGCCAGGGCTGGTGTTTCCACACTGGGCTGCCAGTTTCTAGGGCTGATGGACAAGGCTGCAATAATGCCCCCGCCCTGATCAGCACCTCCTGCTCCCAAGCCCCTCGCGGAGTCTCTAGGTGATGGTGGGTGACAGAACCCAGCCCAGCGACGCAGCAAACAGCAGGACAGCGCAGAGCTTGTGGCCATGTTCAGTGAGAGGTGTCTGGGGCTGGACACCTCGCCCTGAGCATGGCCCACAAGAACCAACAGTGGCTTTGAGGTTTCCAGCACAACCTAAGCAGACAAAGTACACTTCACACAAAGCACAGCCCACGCGCACAGACCCAAACCACGGACCTCAAACGGACGCCTCCTGCCCAGCAGGGAGCAGGCAGCGAGTTACGCAGGTTACCAGAGCACAGCACAGACACATCTCTGGCTTGGTCAGACGTGACAGTGAGTATCTCCAGAAGGCTGAGGAGCAGAGCCCAGTCTGCCTTCTCGCTCCCCAGTGCTATTCCCTACGCTGCTGCCATGGTCAACTCTCCTTCGCTTCCTCCCCGAGCCAAACCGCCCTCCAACCTTGCCACACGGCTCTCTCTGAGCCCCTGGCTGCCTTCCCGCTCTGTCTAACTCAGGCAGGTGGCACGACTACTGTTTATACCTAGGGGTTTGCTCGCCAGCACACCGCCACAGCAAGGAGCTGGTGAATGTGCTACAGGCTCTGGGGAAAGAACAAAGGGGGCGCTCATCACCTGTGCCTAGTGACCACAGTCACATGCAGGTCCTTGGCGCCTTTTCCACGTAAGGAGGGTTTGTCCCCATCTCTTGCAAGATGTGCTGCTGCGATTCAATCTGCACCAGTCTTTCCAACCTCAACCAAAACCTGCTGGTTCCTTGGCAGGTCAATGAGGAGTTGTTTGTTCGGAGGGTCCCTAACACTCCATGTGGCTCTCCACTGAGCCTCAGCAATGGAGCTGGCTGGGAGGGTCTTGGAGTGGTTCCACGGAGGACGGTGGGATTTTTATCTTCTCTTTGGCGGGTTCTGCAGGTCATGGTGCCGTGGGCGCCTCACATTTGCACTGACACGGTTAAGAAAGTGAGAGGTCTGAGCAGCAGCTCTTGTACTCTGCAGAGGCTGGATGTGATAGGACCAGAAGCCAGTCAACTGGAGTCCATCTGAGCATCACTGAGAGGAAGCGCATAGCGTAGTGAGTGGAGCCTCGAGGAGTTCAGCATGGCTGTGCGACACACACACACACACACACACACACACACAGAGCCTTCCCCCATCACTCCTGGAGCAGCTGGACCGGCCACATTCGGAGCACTAGTCCATCTGGCAGGAAAGACTCCACCCCGGGGGGAGCCCACAGCCTGAGGAAGTCATCCCCATTCACCTCCCAGGTACAAATCTGCACCTTATTTCTTGTCTGCGTGTTCCTGGCTCCAGCCCCAGCCTCTTGCCCTCACTTGGCCCTGGTCTGCAGCGGGGAAGCCCTCTGCCAGCAGAGACTGTTTCACTTGCATCTCCAGGGCCCCTGAGAGATACTGAACAGTGAGATAATCCAGGGATGAGCAAATCCCCAGCTCCTGGCACCAAGCCAGTCCCACAGTCACCAGGGAAGGGTTCCCCCTCTCCACAAAAAGGGCCTTGCCTTCTGAGACACCAGCTGTTGGTGCTGCTGGAGGCAGGGTCGCAGCTTGGCTGGACCAACCATCTGATGCACTAGGGCAAATCCTCAGCTTCTGTGCAAGCACCAAGTACCAGAGGCTAAATCTGGCGTTCTGGCGGACGGGGCCTGACCCTTTCATTATCACACCAGAGCGTTCTCCCTGGCTGCAAACACTGCTCTCTGCACACCCCACATTCCTATTTTTTAATATATTTTTAACTGAAAAACAGAGCGATTGGGGCCTGTTGGAAATTACAGGCTGGCTGCTGTGGCTTGTATGTCAGATCTGCCCACATTCCCGTGGCGAGCCTCAGCACATGTTCCACCAAGGGCACGCTTCATAATTCACGCTGCAGCTGGGCGCCACAGGGCGTGGGCCAGGGAGGGGGAGCTCCGGCTTTTCCAGCCTCGCTCCCACCGGCAGGCTCCAGGGAAGTGATGTGGTGGAGTGACACCCAGGGAACGGCCCTGGCTGCTGTCCTGGGCGTAGCTGCAAAGGTTGGCGGTTCTGTGCCATCCCGCACTGGGTGCTGGAAGATTTGGTGGCATGAGGCGTTTTGGAGTCAGCCCACAAGACCTCCCCTTGTCACTGCACCTCCTCATGCCGTTCTCTTTCAAAGCAAGAGCCATGTGCCCAGAAGCGGTGAGAACATGTGCCACCCCCCCCCAGTTGCCTCAGCGTCCCCCCTCTCAGCACCCAGGAGCCCCGGGTGGCCTTGCTGCCCACTAGGTACTCACCTCCCAGCAGCACCAGTCCCGGCGGGAATCAGCAGAAGGAACGCCAGCTGTTCCCACCCTGGGTCGTGTGACCGGAAAGAAGCATGTTCACTTTCCCGGTGAGTGCCCAGACCAGGGCCCCTGCTCCTGTCAAGCCCTCCAGGCACAAGACTGTCCGGGGCGCCTCCCACCTCCCTCTCTGCCAGTGACGTCTCCAACCTACTGGCCACTGAACTCTTCCCCTGTGCCCTGGCGCTGGCTGGGACCCACGCAACACAAAAGCCTCCTCTGCCCATCCTGGGCAGGTCACTTCACTGCCGGACCAGAGCAGCCCACAAACAGCCACCATCTTGCTGCCAACAGCCTGCCTCGAAGACTTGTCTCCAAAATGCCCATTTGCCTCGACTCCTCTAGCTTCTGCCTACCCACCTGCCCATCTGGCCTCTAGCTGGGATCTCCAGGGGGCAGGGGAAACGGCTGGAGAGAGCCTGGCACCTCAGAGAACCACCACGACAAATAACCAGGAGCAGCTACATGAGCCAACCTGGAAACCACCTGGATTCTGCACAGTTCCAAGCCTGCCCAAGAAAAGATGCTGCCCAGCCAATGGGTTAGGGGCCAGAGAGGCGCCCACAGCCCCAGCCCCACCAGACGCAGACACAGAGGAGACAGCGGTGCTCTGTGTGCTCGGCACAGTCCCTGCACTCACTCTCGGCAGGGACGGAGTCACTCGCACCCCACGATAAAGCTCCAGAAGCAGCAGCTCCCTCACCCAGTGCCTCTGAGCCCATCACTCCAGCACTGGATCACCAGGAATACAGAGCCCAGAGCCTGAGACACACCCAGTCCCCTGGGCTCAGCATAAGTTGGGGTGGCTGTGGGGCTCTGCTGGTAAAGGCTACCAAAGAGCAATCAGATAGGTGGGGGGTCCCAGCCAGCCCAGTGCTGCACCTGTAAGGAGGTGTCCAGAATCGCTCCAGCAGGGCAGGTGAGGCCTTGGTCTGCCTCCTGCAGCTGCCAAACTGGCCCAAAGGATGCTCGGACCTGACCAAGAGGCCAGTGTGAGCCTCTGTGCACACATCTATCATGCCAAGCTACTGCCATGGATTGGCCCGCGTTCCCAGAGAGCTCCCTCAGCTGGACTCTTGGACTGGGACTCACCACCCAGTGAAGGGGAGGTGTGGAGTGCAGGAGACAGAACTAACAAGGATCCACCCCAAACCTCACCAGGGAGAATGCAGAGGCAGAGAGTTAGATCTAGGTGTATTTGGGGAGGACGGGTCCCTCAGCGACCGTTACCAGGCTGGGCAGGGCTGGGCCGGGAGCTGGTGACGGGACGGATCAGTCGAGTACCTGTTCTGTTCATTGCTTTGGGCATGGAACTGATATTGGCCACTGTGGGAAGACAGGATATGGGGCCAGATGGACCATTCATCCCATCAGTTGGGCTGTTCTGTTCTCATGCAACTCTCCACCACCATCACCAAGCAGGGAACACGGGATGCACGATACAGGATGAAACACAAACCTCACTTCGCTCAGCCTTTGTCTGCAGATTCTTCTCACTCACCGGCACCTGCCTGTACCCACTGCACACCAAACCCGCCACCTGTCCCCCACTCACTCACCAAATCTGCCGGCACCTGCCTGTCCCCCTGACTCACTCACCAAACCCGCCGGCACCGGCCTGTGCCCCACTCACTCACCAAACCCACCGGCACCTGCCTGTCCCCCTGACTCACTCACCAAACCCACCAACACCTGCCTGTCTACAACTCACTCACCAAATCTGCCGGCACCTGCCTGTCCCCAACTCACTCACCAAACCCGCCGGCACCTGCCTGTCCCCCACTCACTCACCAAACCCACCGGCACCTGCCTGTCCCCCTGACTCACTCACCAAACCCACCAACACCTGCCTGTCTACAACTCACTCACCAAATCTGCCGGCACCTGCCTGTCCCCCTGACTCACTCACCAAACCCGCCGGCACCAGCCTGTGCCCCACTCACTCACCAAACCCACCGGCACCTGCCTGTCCCCCTGACTCACTCACCAAACCCACCAGCACCTGCCTGTCTACAAGTCACTCACCAAATCTGCCGGCACCTGCCTGTCCCCCACTCACTCACCAAACCCGCCGGCACCTGCCTGTCCCCCACTCACTCACCAAACCCGCCGGCACCAGCCTGTCCCCCACTCACTCACCAAACCCACCAGTACCTGCCTGTCCCCCTGACTCACTCACCAAACCCACCAGCATCTGCCTGTCCCCCTGACTCACTCACCAAACCCGCCGGCACCTGCCTGTCCCCCACTCACTCACCAAACCCGCCAGCACCTGCCTGTCCCCCACTCACTCACCAAACCCACCAGCACCTGCCTGTCCCCCTGACTCACTCACCAAACCCGCCGGCACCTGCCTGTCCCCCTGACTCACTCACCAAACCCGCCGGCACCTGCCTGTCCCCCACTCACCAAACCCGCCGGCACCTGCCTGTCCCCCACTCACTCACCAAACCCGCCGGCACCTGCCTGTCCCCCACACACTCACCAAACCTGCCAGCACCTGCCTGTCCCCCACACACTCACCAAACCCGCCGGCACCTTCCTGTCCCCCACTCACTCACCAAACCCACCAGCACCTGCCTGTCCCCCACTCACTCACCAAACCCACCAGCACCTGCCTGTCCCCCACACACTCACCAAATCTGCTGGCACCTGCCTGTGTCCAATGACACACCAAACCCGCTGGCACCTGCCTGTGTCCAATGACACACCAAACCCACCAGCACCTGCCTGTGCCCCATTCACTCACCAAGCCCGCCGGCACCTTCCTGTCCCCGACACACTCACCAAACCCACCGGCACCTGCCTGTCCCCCACACACTCACCAAACCCACCAGCACTTGCCTGTCCCCCACTCACTCACCAAGCCCACCAGCACCTTCCTGTCCCCCACTCACTCACCAAACTCACCAGCACCTGCCTGTCCCCCACTCACTCACCAAACCCACCAGCACCTGCCTGTCCCCCACACACTCACCAAATCTGCTGGCACCTGCCTGTGTCCAATGACACACCAAACCCACCAGCATGTGCCTGTGCCCCATTCACTCACCAAGCCCGCCGGCACCTTCCTGTCCCCGACTCACTCACCAAACCCACCGGCACCTGCCTGTCCCCCACACACTCACCAAACCCACCAGCACTTGCCTGTCCCCCACTCACTCACCAAGCCCACCAGCACCTGCTGGAGAGTGAATATAAGGGGGGACCGGTTTTACGCTATTTTGTGTTTGGCCCCCAGAACACGTAAACAATTGCCATGTGACCCCCCATGCAAAAGGTTGGCCACCCTGGCTTAGCAACGTTCCAGTAATAGGGCTGGCTGAGGCACAGCTGAGCTCTGTATAAACCAGGGGGTCCAAGAGAAAGTTCTTGGGAACCAGCTCCCAGGCATAGTCCTGAGATCAGAGCTGCTGGACCTCAACATCTGCCAACCCACCATGCAGAAGCTGGAGTACCCCAGATAACCTAATCCTGAATGCCCATCAAGAGACCTTCATCTGCCTCACTGGGACTGGTGAGCATGGTGTGTTCAGCGCGTGCTTCCTCCCGAAATTGTTAACCACCAGGGGTTAGGAAGGATGTTACTACATAAGGTTCTTTCACTGGTAAAAGACCCTGTGAACCCGCAAAAGATTAAGCCACCAGCTCACAAGTAATTGGTGCGTGTGCTGAGTCGACGGGGAAAAGACAGCTACCGTTTCTGCAGCTGGTGCTCTTTGAGATCCATTCCCTTGTCGATGTGTGTGTCTGACACACGCATCCATGCCAGGAATTTTCTCTCTCAGTGGTCGCACTGGCTCTAGAGTGTCACACGTATTGTGCAGCCCAAGATGTGCCTCCAGCCCCCTTCCCCGCAGCCCCAGCTCCTTCAGGTCAAAAGCTCCAAGAGTCGAGGAGGAGGACGTGTCACGGAATGGACACGAACAATACATCTCAAAGAGCATCGGCTACAAAACAGCGTCTGCCCTTGCTTCTCGGAGCGTTTGCCCTCGCACCTGCCGCAGCGGGTCTCTGCCCACGAACGCTCATGCTCCAAAACATCGGTTAGTCTATAAGGTGCTACAGGACGTCTTGTTGCTCTCGAAGCTACAGACTAACACGGCTCCTCTCTGATACTTGTGCCCATGGTAGGTGACTCCCAAGCACCACCACCGGCGGCAGACAGGAATTCTGCATCGTCTCTGGCTTGCTGGATGATGTCATATGAATATGGGTAGTGAAAACCATGTCACAGCCCCGCAGCCTTAAACTGCAGCAAGGGATTAGGTTGGACATTAGGAAAACCTCCTACCTTGCAGGGTGGTTAAACACTGGGATAAATTCTCTAGGGAGGTTGTGGGGTCTCTACTATGGGAGATTTTTAAGAGCACGTGAGACAAACACCTGTCAGGGATGGCCTATGTGGCGCTCAGTCCTGCCACAAGGGCAGGAGACTGGATCTGATGGCCTCTTGAGGTTTCTTCCAGTTTTCCGTCTTGGAAGGAGACGCACCAGGCAGGTGGCCAAAGATGCCCGAGCCCTAGTCAAGTAGACCTTCACTAATGGTGAAGGGACAGCCTGGGCTAACTCGAAACCCTCTGACGGGATGCCAGTAGGCCCCTCTGAGCAGCCCTACAATAACAAACCACCTGAGCCGATGTGTCTGCTGCCCCAGTAGAGAGCAGAGTCAGCCCGCGGAAGGGCTCGGTGCATGCTAGGTAGAACCCACGGTGCACTGGACAGCCAGAGGACGTAACTTCCTCTTTGGACACATCGCCGGGAGAAAGACTTCCTGATCGTTATGGAAATGCGACGCCACCTTGGGCCAGAAAGCTAGGCGGGGCCACAGCTGAACCTTGTCGTTGTGGAATACCCACACCTCACCTCTGGCAGGGCCTAGCCTGGCGTCCCAGCTGAACAGCACTGCCCCTTCTGCCTGGGAGGAAGCCGCTGGCTCAGCTGTGAGAGGCAGGATGGGCCATGAGCACAGCAGAGCAGCCTTAGCGGCAACACAGTGAAAGGGTGGCAGCAGGCACGGGCACGGCCCAGTGGGCAGGACGAACACCGTGACGAGGGTCGGCCGTGGACCAGTCGGGCCCAGCCCTCCACCCAGCCCAGCCCAGCCCAGCCCAGCTCAGAAACCTGCGAGCACCGTGTTTTCCTTTCCCTCTTTCCAGAGAGTAAATGTCAGGCACATAAAGGCCGGCACTGTGAGCGGAAGGCCCGGCCCGTGTCACTGCGGAAGTGCTGCCTCGCACATAATCGAGGCACTTTCCATGCAGGACACCAGCTTAACAACCAAGGGTCTATGCCGGCAGTGAGACCACAGCAGCCCTGCAACTCAATAACCTTTTCTTCCCCCTGCTGCTGTTTGCTTGGCTCGCCTGAGAGGCTTTTCTTACAGACACTGAGTGATGGGGCGGGGGGGTGGGGAGTTGGGGCCAAACCCTGGCACATTCAACCAGCACAGCACAGCACAGCACAGCACAGCACAGCACGGCACGCCTCGCGACAGGACAGCTGGCTGTCCCCTTCCCATTGGCTAACTTGCTTGGGTTTCCACCAGAGGGCTGCTCAGAGGACGGGGCGGCTCAGGCGGTTTGTTACCGTAGGGCAGCTCAGAGGATGGGGCAGCTCAGGATGGACAGCTCAGATGGTTTGCTACCGTAGCGCGGCTCAGAGGACGGGGCGGCTCAGGCTGACCAGCTCAGATGGCTTGTTACCATAGGGCAGTTCAGAGGACGGAGCGGCTCAGGCTTAGTGGCTCAGGTGGTTTGTTACCGTAGGGCAGCTCAGGTGGTTTGTTACCACAGGGCGGCTCAGAGGCTGGGGCAGCTCAGGCTGGACGGCTCAGGTGGTTTGTTACCACAGGGCGGCTCAGAGGATGGGGCAGCTCAGGCTGGACGGCTCAGGTGGTTTGTTACCACAGGGCGGCTCAGAGGACGGGGCGGCTCAGGCTGGACGGCTCAGGTGGTTTGTTACCGTAGGGCGGCTCAGAGGACGAGGCGGCTCAGGCTGGACGGCTCAGGTGGTTTGTTACCACAGGGCAGCTCAGAGGACGAGGCGGCTCAGGCTGGACAGCTCAGGTGGTTTGTTACCGTAGGGCGGCTCAGAGGACGGGGCGGCTCAGGCTGGACGGCTCAGAGGACGGGGTGGCTCAGGCTGGACGGCTCAGGTGGTTTGTTACCACAGGGCGGCTCAGAGGACGGGGTGGCTCAGGCTGGGTGGCTCAGGTGGTTTGTTACCACAGGGCGGCTCAGAGGACGGGGTGGCTCAGGCTGGGTGGCTCAGGTGGTTTTTTACTGTAGGGCGGCTCAGAGGACGGGGCGGCTCAGGCTGGACGGCTCAGGTGGTTTGTTACCGTAGGGCGGCCCAGAGGACGGGGCGGCTCAGGCTGGACGGCTCAGGTGGTTTGTTACCACAGGGCGGCTCAGAGGACGAGGTGGCTCAGGCTGGACGGCTCAGGTGGTTTGTTACCACAGGGCGGCTCAGAGGACGGGGTGGCTCAGGCTGGGTGGCTCAGGTGGTTTTTTACTGTAGGGCGGCTCAGAGGACAGGGCGGCTCAGGCTGGGTGGCTCAGGTGGTTTGTTACCGTAGGGCGGCCCAGAGGACGGGGCGGCTCAGGCTGGCTGGCTGATGCTGGCCTACCGCAGAGTTGCCAGCACTGGGTCTATGAGAGGCTCTGCAAGTGGGACGCACAAGCAGTGCACCCTCTGGAGACAGACCTGAAGTAGCAGCAACAAGGTGGGTGACATTTTGCCCCCCAGCTCTGTGCTTTGCTGTGGAGGACCCAGTCAGGGCTCTGAGTGCCCAGAGCCTGGGGGATGCCTGACACAGCAGGCACAGGCTGGGAGGACGGGGCAGGCACAAGGAGCGACAGAGGGAAGCTGTGGGCACGGAGCAGTGACAAGAGCCCGATGACGGGTGAACACTGAGGACTCGGGCTGTGGGGCACAGGGTGAAAGTGCTCGGGGTGGGCTGGGGGCCGCAGAGGCCAGACACAGCTGCCAGGGACGTGGAGAGGAGCAGGCTGCAGCCTGCCAGGGTGGTAGGACAGACCGGAGACAAGCCAGGGACATCCACGTGCCACCCGTCATTTCTCAGTGCAGGCTGGGCTGCTTGGATTGACCGATTCATTTTCAGAGCCATCACTGGCCTCACAGTGACCCCTTTGCCTGCAGTGAGGGGTGTCCCAGGGCTCCCCTTGTCCTCTGCCCCCGGGAGACACAGGCACCCTCCCTTCCTTTCCCACCCTTCCCTTCACGCCTGTCACTCCAGCCGAGCTTTAGCTTGGTAACGTCAGGAGCCAGGTACACTCGCTCCCCAAAGGGCACCCAGGGGCCACCCTACCAGGACCCTCTATTCTTCCAGCTCCTGGGGTGACCCTTCAGGAGCCAGCCCCGCTAAGCTTACCCAGGGCTGGCCTCTACCTGTGCTGCCTCCACATTGGACCTGGGTGGAAGAGAGCACACAGCCTGTGACTGCAGTAGCCAGGCGAGTGGGGATGGGCTCATGCCCATGGGGAGAGTAGTGAGTTTGTGGCACTCCAGCCCAGGGTGCCCAGGCGCTGACGGTTTGCGAGCAATGCTTGTGAAAGGGCTCCCTGTAAAACTGGTTCCTGAGGGCCTGCCGTCTGCCTGGGCAGTGGGCAGAGCAGCCAGAGGCCAGGGAGGGGCCAGAGGGACCCTCAGTGTGGCCCAGAACGGCTCGTGCAAGGGATCATGTGAGCGAAGAAAGGCGCAGAACGCGAGGCGCTTGAGGCTGAGTCAGGTGAGATTAGTGGCTGCAGGGGAATGTGGCACGTTCAGGAACACAGCAAGCAGCCAGGGAAGCTGGGAGCAGCACCGGCCCGCTGCCTGGATTTGTGGCGCTCTACCACACTCCACATACATGCGTGGGTGCTCTCAGAACTGCATGGAGGCGCCTCTGGCCAGAGCCTCCCAGACCCATGACTTCAGCAGGACGTCTCTGGCATGCAAGGTAGACATGAGAGGAGTGCTACTTCCACAGCTGCTGCCGCCATGTACCAGCAGAGAGAGGCAGTCAGGCTGGGCACCGTACATCCCAAAAGCCCTGCAGCCACCAAAAGGCAAAGCAACAGACACACTCCTACTACAGGGCACACTCTGCTCCCAGAACACACCTGCACCCTCAGGCCACGGGGGGACTAGCGCACAGTACCCCCCTAGTGCCAGCCGGGTATCCAGGCACGGCCCTCTGCACAGAACTCCCTGGTGCCAACCCGCACTCAGGCACTGCCATCTGTGCAAAGCCCCCCAAGGCCAGCCAGGTTCCCAGGCACCCGCCACAGAGCGTGGGGGTCACCAGGCCCTGCACCCCGTCCACAGTCAGGTGTGACTCTCGCTCAGCAGGGAGAAGAGAAGCTTTATTAGGAGAACGGGACACAGCTTAGAACTAGTCAGCACAGAAACCAGAAGCTGTCAGTACCATCCATCTTTCAGTACCAATTCAAAGCAGCCAGGGCCCTCCTCCTGCCTCTGTCCTGTTTCCCAAGAAGAAAAGTATCACCTGGTTGCCTGGGTTACATAAGAACAGACAGACTGGGTCAGATCAAAGGTCCATCCAGCCCAGTGTCCTGTCTTCTGACAGAGGCCAACACCTGATGCCCCAGAGGGAGTGAACAGAACAGGTAATCACGAAAGCGACCCGTCTCCTGACATCCATCACCAGCCTCTGACAAAGAGAGGCCAGGGACAACATCTGACCCAGCCTGGCTAACGGCCACTGCTGGGCCTCACCTCCACGCATTGATCTAGCTCTTTTTAAAACCCTGTTCCAGCCCTGGCCTCCCCAGCCTCCTGTGGCGAGGAGTTCCACAGGTCGGCTGTGCGCTGGGTGCAGAAGAACTTCCTTGTATTTGTGTTAAACCCGCTGGTGCCCACGCAGTGCACTAGGTGACCCCAAGCTCTTCTGTGATGGGGACAGGTCAATAACTTTTCCTTACTCGTGTCTTCCACACCAGGTTCATTTTACAGCCCTCCCTCACATCCCCCTTAGTCTCCTCTTTCCGAAGCTGAAGAGTCCCAGGCTTTTTCACCTCTCTTCATATGACTCCCGTTCCAACCCCCTCGCCCTTCCTGTTGCCCTTTTCTGAACCTTTTCCAATGCCACAGATCTTTACAAAGGCCATGGAGGCCCATTGTGCACCTGTGAGACATCATCACAGCCAAACGCCCGTTGCCAACTCTGCACACTCACATGCACCCTACCCAGGGGAACAAACCCATCACAAACCCCACTTCGTCACAGCCCCACTCAGGGTACGCCCCCTGCCCCCAGTACCCAGGCATCCCTCCAGGTGCTGGAGCCTCCCCTGGAAGCTGGGGCTGAATTTTGATGCAGCAAAGAGAGAGGCAGGGGGCCAGGCTGCCCCATGAGCAGTGACTGCACAGTTATGACCAAAACCAAACCCTGGGGCGCGTTCCCCATGCTGGACCAGACCCCCCTGCCGCCACATCCATGGGTACTCAGCACTCTTCCCCAACAAGGCAGGTAGCAGCAGACTGACACTGCAATGGGAACCCCTCTGCCAAAACCCACTGGCCGTGGCAGTTCCCGGTAAGCCACCCGAGGAAAGGCCCTGACAGCTCAGGCACCCCAAGTTCACCCACACAAACCAGCCCTGTGTAATGGAGTGGGGGGAGTGCATGTGTGAGTCAGGCTGGATGTCTGAGGCAAGCAGCAGCTCCCAGTGGCTAAGGATGACCCTGGGGCTACAACTGGCAGGTGACACCTCTGCCTGAACAAAGAGCAGGGAGGAGCTGAGAGGGGTTTGAATCGGGGGTGGCAGTTAGAGCCTAGGAAAAGGGAGAGCTGGAAGGCAGACAGCCTGAGGAGGGGGAAGCTACACCCCAGAGGGGCACCGCTTGGGGTCTTCTCCCCAGGACAGGTTGGAAGGACTGTCTCTGGCTGCTATGCTGTCGCTTCTGTGAGAAACTGGACATCTGTTGCCTAATAAACCTGCTGTTGTACCTGCTGAGTGAGAGTCTCTCCTGCCAGCGGACGGGGTGCAGTGCAGGGGGACCCCTGAACCCCATCACACCCTGGTTCCAGGGCACAAGGGAAACGCAGGAAGTCAGAGCCGCAGCTCCCCTAGGAGTGGCTCTAAACCTCAGCCCAGCCAGAGTCACCCCGGGAGATCCTTGCCTGGTCACGGTGCCAGGCCCAGCAGCGTGCACAGGAGCCCCCTGCCAGGTCCAGCAGCTGAGCTACTGGAGAAGACGTTGTGCCAGGATTCTCTGGTCAGTCTGTGTCCTCCAGCCACTGCTGCTCCAGTAACTGAGTCTCACCGTCGTCATGGATTTCCCCTCACGTGTAGCATGGGCCAGCCCCAGATCTCTGTGCCTCTCTGGAACTGACACCTGCAGGGTGCGGTACTGAAACACACCGAGCCACACACCAATACTGCTGCTCAGCGGCCCAGCCGGAGTCCAGAGCGTGCAGAGTCCCCTGCAGGGACGGTGCTGGGGCAGCGAGGGCCCAGCCCCATGGGCAGGGGCTGACAAACCGAGGGCCCGGCAGGGACAGAGCTGGGCCGTGATCCGACCGGAGAACGCACGTGATTTGGGGCTTAGCTAGGGGCTGTACGTAGCAGGGGATTACACAATGGACAGCTGGGAACACACAGACACGGCCTGCCCCATCCCTCCACCCCTGCCCAGTCCCTGACTGGGAACCCCCAGGCAGCCACATACCTGGCCGACAGGGGCTCTGAAACCGACACTGCCCGTGAGAGCAGCACGCTCCACTGCCCTCCTTTCGGATCTGCACCTGCCCTCCCCAAAAGCCTGCACTGACCCTCTCCCATCCAGGCCTCCTCTCAACTCCCCCCCCCCACCGACTTCTACCCTGTCCAGGACGTCAGTCCCGTGTAGACTGGCCACACAGGGCTGTCACTGTCAGCCCCGAGCCGTATGCTGCGCCCACGCTGAGGGCGGCACGCACCCCTGGAGCAGCAGCAGCTGAGCACCCGCTCCCTGGGCAGGGCTCGGCATTGTGAGCCAGGCCGCCCCCAGGCAGGTTTCATTCCATTCTGCTACAGCCGGGCAGGCTGCGCTGGGGGCCTGAGGCATCCCAGGGAGGCACACGTGAGGATGGGCCTGTGGGCTGAGCTCTCAGCACCTTTGCTGCACGAAAACGAACGGCCCAGGATTGTTGTGATGCTCCGAGATGGGCATGTGCAGGGATGTTGCAGGTGCTCCCTGGCAGCAGCCTGCCGTGGTTCCGGTGCCGGGATCGAGGGCCAGCCGGAGCTCTCCCAGGGCCCTACAGGCTGGCACTGGAGGCAGAGTCAGTGCCCCGTGGGGAGGAAAAGAAGGGCACAGCACAGGGAAGGATTCAGCAGTTCCCCCACCCAACAGGGCCCCATCGTGTTACTCTCCGCAGTGCGGGAGGCTGGGCTGTTACTGCCCAAGCTCCCACAGCAGCACAACCAGGAGGAGGGAGTCCAGCGCGCCCTTTAAACAGGAAGGGCTAAACCCAAGCCCTGAGCGAGGTCACAGGAGCGGGAGTAGGGAGGGTCTCAGAGCCATTCCCAGGGGGCAGGCAGCCCCTCTTTAACAGTACTGAGCAGCGTCCGGCAAGCAGGGCACTGGGCTCCCCTGGGCCCCACCAGGGACTCCCCTGGTAACCCTGGACAATCCACGCCACTTCCCGGGACCCCGTTTCCTCTCTGCACAGAGGGGATCAGGGAACGGAGGGGGTGGGAGGAGTCAGTCACTAGCTGTACAGGGTTTGGAGAGGCTGCAGAACAGCAGGGCAGGAGCTGCCCCCTGCCCCCAGGCCGGGCAGCCCCTGTCCGTGGGATGAAGAGGAGACGCAGGCTCCGGGGCTGCCAAGCACACACCTCTTCCCACAGCTAAAAATTCACTTTTAAACGCATCCAAATAAAAAACCAAAACAGCAAGAAGAAAAGCAAAAGAAACCAGCCCAGCCCAGCCCAGGAGGGTGAAAGACTCCTGGCCATTTCTGCCCTCCACGCGCCGAGGGCTGGAGGAGGGAGGTGAGAGCCCCCCGGCGTTTGTCAAGCAAACACTTTCACACCCTCAGCAGCTCTGTGCTCTGCAGCTGGAACGCCAAATATATATTTAAGCCCTGCTCATCAAAGGAGTCTGTTCGGAGTCGGTCTGGAGCAACGGACATGTGGGTTTGGCCCCACAGCCCAAACCAGAGACGCTGAGAACATTTCTCCCTCTCTCTGTCTCACTCTCACACACAAAATAAATGGCGCTCTTCAAGGTCATGTGTCTGTAAGGTCGCGGGCTGGGCACGAGATGCCTGCCCCGGTGCAGGGAGCGGAGCCCACTCAGAGCATTCATTCTTATCACCCAGTGTTGCACACAGGGTGGGGATGTTTAGGCTGGACAGGGGCCAGCGGCAATTCAGCATTCCAGTGCACTATAAAGTTAGTCAAAACTAAATGGCCCCAGCCAACAAAGCTGGGGTCCAGGGAACCGACCAGGAAGTGACACTTCAGGAGAAACCGCCAGGATCTGGGCAGGGGAATGAGGGCAAGGCAGGGCTGCCAGGGAAGGGAGGGGCACAGTTATAACAGAGCATTCGTGCAGCAGGGGACTACAACAGGGAGTTACTGGGGGTTATAACACGCCTGGGTCGCTCGGCGTGGCAGGCAAAGGAGCTGCAGACTGGCATAGGGGAGCACAAAGGGTTACCCAGGCGCCCACCGGGGGTGGCACAGCTAGTGCCACGTCACAGACGCCTACTACGGGGCTGCAGCGTGAGGTGGGCAATGCCATTCCTGCCCGTCCCCTTTGCTGCCGTCCTGGGTCTCGTTTCTCCTCGCACTCGTACAGGCTGCAGGGAGACAAAAGCAGCGAGCTGCCCCGGCTCCCCTCACCCCAGGGCTCAGCCTGGAAAGGGTGTGCCCCCCTCTCACCGGCCCCTGCCTCTGGGCACATGCAAAGCTGCCACTGCAGGGCTGACGTGGGTTGCAGCATCCCAAGGGGCAGGAAAGGAACCCCATAGTTCTGCCTTCACCGTGCTACACGCCCTCCCTCTCCCACTGTCAGTGTGCTGAAGTCCTGGGCCCGACTGGCCGGGAGAAGTGGGCTGTGCTGCCCCTGGGCAGCAGGAGTTGCTGAGAGGAGCATGCACAGGCTGGCCTGTACTGCCAAGGGAGGTTTGCCTGCCACTTCCCACAGCTGGCAGCTTCAGCCTTCCTGGCCCCATCATGCCCTGGGTCTCTGGGAGCCATGGGGGCCTGTCCCCTCCGGCATGCAGTCAAGGCCTCACGTCCACTTCTCAGTCGGGGACGTGCTCTGGTTACCACTTCCGTGCTACCCAGGAGCAGTCTGAGCGCTGAAGCCCTGCCAGCTCTGGGACACGGGGAGCTCAGCTGGATGTTCTCTGCCTACCAGCCCCTGGGAGTGGGAGCTGCCGGCTCCACGGGGAGCCTTGCTCCTGCAACCCGCCCAGAGCCCAGGTGGGGCTGACCCCAGGAGCAGCCGGCTCTGCCTCAGGGGACGCTTCCCCTTGGGTCAGGTTTTCCTTTTCTTCCCGCTGAACCTCCTGTCACAGAGGATCAGGCCACCAATACCCCAGCTACAAGGGGGATTAGGGACCGGGCCTAAATCTTGGGCCTAATCCCAGCTGACAAGCCTGAGACGCTGGCAACGACGAGGCAGAGGATGAGAGTACAGGGAGCTATAGCGTGGGCCGCAGAGCTCACTGCCCCGAGCAAACACAGCACCCGCGGCTGTGAAATCACACATTACGCGGCTGTCACCCGCGGCAGCACCAGCCCGTCAAGCTGTAGCGAGCTGAATACTTCGCGCCTCTAGTTACGGCCTGGGTAATCCCCACACTGGGAGGAAGCGCCAGCCTGGCACCGACTCAGGCTGACCCTGGGCAAGGATGCAGGCCCCTGGGTTCATCTCCAGGTGAGGGGAGGGAGCACCGAGACACACAGGAGATGGCTCAAATTTCAGGGCACCTGCAGGCAATAAAACACTCTGGGGCTTGGACTCTCCATCACTTCAGCAGGGGGGAGACGGGAGGGTTGGGGATGCTGCCCAGGAGCTGCTGAGGAGGTGGGAGCCTACGTATGCGCATCAGATGGTGTCGCCCTCTAAGCGGGTAAGAGACTGAGGCCAGGAGGGAAAAGTCGGTATTTTGGGGGCAAAACCACAGCACAGCCCCTGAGAGCGCTTGAGAGCTCTCACCCCACCGGGACAATGACGGGCCCGCTGGTACCCCAGGGTTGTGTGGCTCCAGCTTGCTGGCAGGAGCTACTCCTCGTGGTTAGCCACCGGTACCTCTGAGCATGAGCTAGTATGCGGTGGGGAGGGGAGGCCATGCCTGAGGAGGGCAAGATGCATGCTGGGCAGAGCAGTGGGCGAGGGTGCTGCTCTGGTCCACAGCTCCAGAGCTCTGGGCAGCTGGTGGGCAGCGCAGCTGCAGCCAGGCTCCAGCCTGGCTTCCCCGGCCTCTTCCATCAGGCTGGGGGCGGGAGCCTGGGGGCCTCTGATACAGCGTGGGTGGTGCCAGGTGAGGCAGTATGAAAAGGCTTTGCCTTCCCCTGCCTATGAGACCCTTTGCCCATGGATCCAGGTCTCTGTGTTAAACCTCCCAACCCGCCTAGAAACTGACCCTGAGCATCCCCCAGAGCACCTCTCTCCACAACAGCCACTGCCTGTAGCAGGTAGACTCCTCAGAGAGTAGGATGCTGGCAGACTCAGGAGTGAAGCTCAACAGAGGAGGAAACAGGGATTTCTCAGCAGCCTGGCCTGGAGCTCTGCAGCGACAGGAAACAGAACCAGACCTAGCCATGCAGCCCTGCAGCAGCAGGCGTGAGCCTCACTCCTTGGACTTCAGGGCCTCACAGACACAGCAGACAGAAGAGAGGAGGAAAAGAGAAGGCAGGAAAGGAGGCAGAGCAAGAGAGGAGGAGGGCCTGAACCCTGGTGCAGAGGGTTTCAGGCCTCTGGCAAGGAATGCTGCAAAGCAGTTCTTGGCTAGTTTCTCAAAGACTTTGACATGAGAAGGTTGTTTGCCAGCTCCACAGGCTCACAAGTTCATAGAACGAAAAGCTAACAGGGATCATGAGATCATCTAGTCTGACCTCCCGTACAGCCCAGGCGAGAAATTCCACCCAGTACTCTCTGCCCTGAACCCAACACATCGTGCTTGGTAAAAACCCTCTCAGTCTGGATTTGAAGCTATTAAGAAACAGAGAATCCAACATCACTTACTTCTGAGAACTCCTGTAGGATAGACTAGCAAAATAGTTTATTAGGTGAGCTTTCGTGGGACAGACCCACTTAAGCTCACCGAATAAACTATTTTGCTAGTCTTTAAAGTGCTACTTCACTGCTTTTTGTTTTGATAGTGCATAGACTAGCACGGCTGACTCTCTGTTCCTGTAGGATGGGGGAGATCCCAGACGACTGGAGAAGCCTTTAGCTTCTCTTATCAGTTTTCTACACTTCACAACTTCTAATTATATGAATTTCTGTTTATTTCCCCTTTTCCCAATTGTTACATATTGGTTTTTTTAATGTCTAATTGCTATCTTCTCTTCATCAGGATGTGCTCTTATGCCTCGACTACTCCACACAAGAGATACACTTCCTGGACACTGGACACTACAGTACAAATCAAGGATGGCCTGATCCGTACCACACTCTGCTAGAAACCCACTGATCGCTATACTTACCTACACGCTTCTAGCTTCCATCCTGCACACAGAACTAGATCCATTGTTTACAGTCAAGCCCTTAGGTACAAACGCATTTGCTCTCATCCTACTGACAGAGACCAAAAACAATAAGATCTTTACCAAATAGTCATAAACCTGAATTACCCATCAGGAGAAATAAAAAAATAAATCGAGAGGGCCAGACGAATACCCAGAGACCAACGACTCCACCATAGGCCCAAAAAAGCCAAGAACAGAACAACGTGGTCATTACCTACAGCCCCCAACTCAAACCACTGCAACGTATTATTAAAGACCTACAACCTACCCTTAATCAGGATGCCACACTCCAGAAGGCCCTAGATGACAGGCCTGTTCTCTCCTACAGACACCTCCCAACCTTATGAGGATTCTCACCAACAGCCACAGTCTATACTGCAGGAACACCAGTCCTGGAACTTTTCCTTGCAACACGGCCCATTGCCAATTTTGTCCGCATATCTATTCTGGAGATACCATCATTGGACCCAACCAGGTTATTCACAGAATCACGGGCACATCGTCACGTTCCTGAACTAACGTCATATATGCCATCATGTGCCAACAACACCCAGATGCTTTGTATATTGGACACACTTCAAACTCTCTCAGACAAAGAGTTAATGGGCATAAAACAGACATAAAAACACTCCTGATTCACAAACCTGTCAGCCAGCACGTTAATGGAGTGGGCCATTCTGTTAATGACCTGAAAGTCTGTGTTTTACTGGAAAGGAATTTTCACAGCCTTTTGGAAAGAGGCTGCTGAACTCTCTTTTATATTCAAATTCGACACATTAACATGTGGTTTGAACCCGGACGACAATTTTCTAGCTCACTACAGGGGCTCTTTTACTTGCTTTGCTTTATCTAATTCTTGATCCCCCGACCCATTGCTGCCCCTCTGCTCTCTGATTTGCTCACCTTGATAATAATTTTTCTGATTTGTCAACCTTGATTACTATTTTTGGTTCTCTGTGCCTTAAATATTAAGTCTGTTCTGGTCTGGCTATGATCTGAAGAAGTGGGTCTGTCCCACGAAAGCTCATCACCCAACAGATTATCTTTCTTAGTCTTTAAAGTACTACTGGACTGCTTTTTTGTTCTGATAGTGTTTAGGCTAGCATGGCTCTCTCTCTGTTACTATTCAAAGCTACCCTGTTTCTCGATTATAGAATTGATGTACTTTTTTGCCTATTAAGAAGCGTTTCAGATCTCCCAATTTTCATCACATTCCTCTACCTAAATTTTTCCTTCCAATCAATTTGGCTCACAATTTTCCTTCACTTTGGGAAATAACCCTTCTGAAGCATCAATAATGGCATCAATATCAATAACAACATATTAGTTGGGATAGGCCCCCTTTTGTTTACAATGAATGTAATCAGGCCACAAACACTGGTCCCTAAGCAACCACCAACTTCCAATTGGGTGATTAATTCATTTTTATTCACTATAATGAGGGCCAATGAGTTTACCCCACGCCAAGAAAAATACCTTCTGTGTGGAAAACGATTGTCAATCATTTCAGAAACGGCAATGACATTTTGTCCCGGCAGCGTGAGAGGTCCAGCGTCCATCTCCCAACAAGATCCCATAACAACATTTCCCTCTGCACCCACTACGCGCAGGTGCGAAACGAGCAATTTACTCTGTTCTTTGCCTGGGGGCGGTGGTCTGTGACAGAGCTCCACGCTGTGGCTTCACAGACAGAAGAGAGGGGGAAATAGATTCTTTTCAAGATGCATCTGTTTATGGAGCTGCAGAAGGGGGGTCTGTCACAGAGCACTGGTGAGCAAGGTAGGAAGGCGGCCTCAGGGCCTGCTCTCACAGAAAGGAGCTCACTGTTTCTCAGGAGGTACGTGATTACGGCGGTGACAGGCGCCGCTCTATACATATGAGCCATTCGATACTAGACAGGATGCCCCATTCACATAACAGCGTCCAAAGCAGACACCAGGCACCCACAGACCACAATCTGGCACCTCCTTCTGTTCTCCCCAGACCCTGGGCAGGATTGTTCCCAACAGCAGAGTCCTCCCACTCCTAGGCCCTTCGGCCTCCCCCTCATTCCCACAGCTCTCTCCTTACCACCATTATTTACAATTTGTCCCATGCAGACGAGGCGCTCAGGAGCTCCCTGCTACGAGCCCACCTCTGACTCCTGGCCTGCTCTCCCTCCCTCACTGCACCTCTGCTGCTCTCTCCATAAGAGCATACGGCCAGACTGGGTCAGACCAAAGGTCCATCCAGCCCAGCATCCTGTCTTCTGACCGAGGCCAATGCCAGGTGCCCAGAGGGAGTGAACTGAACAGGTAATCATCAAGCGATCCCTCCCCTGTCATCCACTTCCAACCTCTACAAACAGAGGCCAGGGACACTATTCCTATGCAGCCTGGGTAATAGCCATCAATCGGCCTCACCTCCATGAACTGATCTAGCTCTTTTCTGCACTCAATGTCCTTGTCTCCACGATACCCTGCGGTGAGGAGTTCCACAGGTTGACCGTCTGCCTGCTCTCCCCACAGATGGACAAGCTGAACTGTCCCAGATGGGCTAGCAGGTGGGATTTTCGGCCCACAACTCTCCGTTCCCCTCACAACAAATTTACTTTCTTGGCTCTCACTGCACGGCAGCAATTCCCAGTTCAGAATGATCCGTGATTTGCTGAGCGCTTCTCCCAGACCACTACAGAAGATGCTAAATAAGCCTGGGCCATGCACTGCTCCCTGGAAATGAGTTTGATAGACCCCTTTGACTACAGGCCTGCAGTCAGTGTGAGCCCCTGGACTGTGTCCCTAGCCAAGCCCATCACAATCAGTTATCTCGTAAGTTCTCAGGCTGCAGCACCTGTAACAGGCTAAACTGCTCTCGTCACCTGTGCTGTGCCCACTGCCTCAAGAGACCCCCATGGCCACTCCAGGGACCCCCATGGTAACTGTGGCCACTGCAGAGAGCCCTGTGCTGCTCCCACTGCCTCTAGCGAGCTCCCTGCTCACCAAGGCTGCTCCAGGGAGCCCCTGGATCATCATAACTGTTCTAGGAGGTCCCTGGCTAACCAGAACTGCTTCAGGCACCGCCCCCCTGCTAAGCGTGGCTGCTCCAGGGGGCCCCCCACGAAGCACAGCCGCTCCGGGGCAGCCTGCTAGCTCCAAACAGTGGAACTGGCTGCAGGCTATAAGAAACCCTGTTGCTGATGTACCAGTTGCCCCAGAGCAGGGATGGCTCTGCAGGGCTGACAGGAGCTGCATTCTTCCCATCTGAGCTGTTAGCAGCCCTTGCTCCTGTGACCCTCTGTACAGGGCAGGAACTCCCACCCTCCGGATATGTCTGAGTGCTGCCTATGTGCCACACCCAGAGCACAGGGCTGTCCACGCACCTGAGAGGGCACAAGGAGTCACTGACAGACGGGCAGCCCAAGCTGCTATGATACAGTCATGCCCGCAGCAGGTACAAAGGCAGGGCTCTCGGAGACCCTCCTGGGACCCCTCAGCCCGTCACATGGGCACAGCGAGGGGAGCAGCGAATGGGCAGCTTCACTGTCAGTTGCGTGCTTGGCACCCAGCTGCCCTGGCCAGAGGGTGGGGCGGGGGGGCTGAGACGTTAGGCTGTGCAGACCACCGAATCAATGAACAGAACCGCACGTGCCAACCACACAAGCTGCACGAACTGGTCTGACACCAGTAAGACACCATTCGGTCACGACGAGCGCAAAGTACGACACTTCGGAAGGCGGAATCAATTAACTACCCCATGGGAACGTCTTAAAAATAGACCTGACCCCTCGGTGTTTGGTTTCCACTGGTGAGACACGTCTGTGCGTTACCTTCACGGTGGTGCACATAACAAAATTCGTCGCCTCTGGTGTTTTCCTTCCACGTCCGGAACACTGGCCAGGAGTCTCCGCATTAGTATGAGTCAGTGCGATACTTATCTCAGTCCAGGGCTCCTTCCCAGGAGCTCTGTCAGCTGGACACCGGAGGTAACTGCCCCCACTGCCCAGCACTGGGGAGGCCTCGCAGGGAGAGCTTGGCCCAGGTCTGGTGCTGCACTGTGAGAAAGATGTGGACAAACTGGAAACAGTCCAAAGGAGAACAACAAAAGGGATCAGAGGTTTAGAAGACCTGCTCTGTGAGGAACAGCTGACGAAAGAGAAGGCTGAGCGGGGTCTGAGAACAGTCTTCACCGATGTCACAGGGATGGGTTGTTCTCCTGTCCACCAGGGGTGGACAAGAAGGAGCTGGCCGGTCTGCTGCCAGGGAGATGTAGGTTAGCTAGTGGGAAAAGCCGTCCAGATCCCAGGACCGAGTAAATAGTGGAACAGCGGACGTAAGAAGGTTGTGCAGTCCCACCACCGAACAGTCTGGACAAACTTCTGTCAGGGCTGGTCTAGGATTACGTGGCCCGGCCTCAGTGCAGGGGGCTGCACTTGATGACCGCTTGGGGGCCCTTCCAGCCCATCATTTCTATGATGCCTACAGAGAACATCCTGGATTTGGAGACCCACGCCCATTCCACCCACCTGAGACCTGATGGCTCAGTCCAGCTCCCGCTGGGACAGGTGTCTACCCCACAGATACACCAGCCCCACTGGCATTAACTCAGCACCGCCAACTGCAAATGCTGAAAAATCCTGAGCTGAGGCCCTAAAGTTCAGGCGTGTTTAAACAATGCTACAGGTTGGGCTCTGGTTCTTTGGCTTTGGGTCTGGGAGCAGCTCAGGGTCACAGGGCCCCACCCCGGCAGCCAGGACATCCTTGCCTAGTTCTCGCCTAACTCTGGGACTTGGTGCTTTCACAAACATCCAAGAACTGCAAGATTGGCAGTAAAGTGACCAGAGCTGGCAATGCAGCTGACAGCTCAGTCTCAGCAGAGGACAGGACTTGAAGAGCCCTTGCAGACAGGATCCTCCCTGCCCAGGGTCCCTCCAAGGTAGGCTCCACTTGCGCTCTGCATGCTCGTCCCAGGGGATCAGCACCCACAACCCAGCCTTTTCCATCCGCACTGGACTCCCCCTGGACTGACATCATCACAGATTCATAGATTACACCAGTGGTCTCCAATCTTCTCAAGCACGCGATTAGTTTTCAAATGTAAACACGCTTCAGGATCTTCCTCAGACCCCAACACCCTTGTCCTGCCTGTTCCCCTGCCCTTTCTCTGAGCCCCACCTCCCTCCCCTGCCCTCTCGCTGAGGTCCTACCCTGCTCACTGCATTCCCACCTGCCATCCTCCTCACTCACTTTCGCCACGCGGGGCGCAGGCTCTGTGCTGTGGGATGAAGGAGGGGCTCCAGGCTCAGTGCTGGGGCAGGGAGTTAGGCCACCAGAGAGCATTCAGGGCTGAGGCAGGGGATCAGGATGCAGACCCTGGCTGGGCACCGCTTATTTCAGGCAGCTCCATGGCGGTGGTGCAGTGAGGCTAAAGCAAGCTCCCCCCTGCCCTGGCCCGTCAGCACTTGCGAAAGCGGCTGGCATGTCCCTAGCGGGAAGGGCCAGAGGCTCAGTACGCTGCCCACCCCATCCTCTGGCACAGCCTCCACACCTCCCCTTGGCTGTAGGTCTCCATTCCTGGCCCACGGGAGCTGTGTGGCTGTTGCCTACAGGCAAGGGCAGAGTGTGGAGACCCCCGGCCCGCCTCCCTCCCAGGCTGCAAGGAGGTGCCAGATGCTTCCAGGAGCAGGCCGTGCAGAGCCAGAGCTGGAGGAGCCCCCAGGAGATAGCGGCCGACCTCAGGAGACTCCTGGCCAGTGTTCCGCACGTGGATGGAGAAGAACAGAGGCAAGGAATTCTGCTACGTGCACCATCACCGCTACTACGGTAACGTAGAGATGCGTATCACCAGCAGAAACCAAAAACCTAGGAAGAACGTCTGCGTTTTAAAAAATTACCACGGGGAAATCGCTCCAGCCACGACATGTCAGAACTCACTACTCAGTTCAATGTAGGCACGAGAGACAGAACCGTTACAAAATGCACAGGCCAAACGCCTCAAACCCCACACTCTGAGCGAAGGGAAAGAAGCAACAACACAACTAGGCGTTGTGTCGGAAGACGAGTGCGAAGATGGTGTAGTTGTGAATGACAGATACACGGTGTGAGAGACTGACAGATCTGCGCGGCCACCTGAAGTACGCTGAGCACGTTCAGACATCGGACCAGCTGCCCACCAGCTCCCTCTACCCTGAGCCCTATTGCGTCCCCCCTCTGTGGAAGTGGGGATGCCATGACCCATCGCCCTCGCCTTCTGCCTCACCTGCCCTGCGCAGCAAGGCAGAGGGCTGGAGCAGGATGGCAGGGCAGGAGGGACAGCTCGAGTGCTGGCGCTTGAGAGCCTCCCAACCAAACTTGTCAGGCTCACCCGCCAGAGGCCCCGAGACCCACCTGCAGATCCCGCTCTACTGGTTGTTACCACCGTGTTCCACTCTTAGGAGTCACCTCCAGGCCAAGGGGAGGCAGGGGTCTCCCAGAGCCGGATTGCTGCCTGGGCGTTTGGCTGGGTACGCTGTGCAGGGAGCACCGGTAAGTCAGTTTGCTCCAGGCCGTTCTCAGACGCCCCTGGAGGTGCCTGCCGTCCTGGGGCAGGCTGGGAACACACACTCTTGGTTTTCCCTTGAGTCCCTCCCCCAAGCAAAGCAGCTGTACAAATGGTTCATGTGGGAGGCACATGTCGACCACTTGAAAGCTCCTGGTGTGGAACGGCTGGTAAACCATGGCCACTCCTCTGCCGCTCGGTGGGAGCGCTATTTATGGAGTAGTTGGTGCCACCCTGGGTTAGCTCAATAGCTGTGGCACAGACTTCTGCCAAGCTAGCTCCCCCTGGACATTGTTCCCCACAACCAGCAGGGCAACCTGGGAATGGCCCCAATACATGCGAAAGCTCCCTCGCATTCCCAGACAGAGCTGGCCAGGCACCACCGGAGGGCCTCCCCAACCAGGTCTTGATGGACACACGAGGTAGAGGCACGTGGTAGAGCCCTGCCTGCACACCAAGGTATACGACCCTCCAAGCAAGCCCAGGACAGAACCACAGACGGTCCACCACCCAGGCTCCCTGATCTGTCAGCTGCTGGCCAAAGGCGGATGCAGAACCTGTGCGCTCCTCGATCACCAAAAAAGTAGCCTCAGCCAAATCCCTCGAGACCCTGGGTGCTGGCGGAGGGAGCAGTGGGCCTGGAAGAGCCAGTTAGCAGCAAGGACAGAGAGAAACAACACTGTCCAAGGACAGAGCCCTCTGCAGAGCCACAGTCCTGAGGGCCCTGCTCTGAGGCAGTGAAACAGAGAGGCGGGGTCCCATTCCACCTTAGGGTGTGTCTATACTTACTGCAGGTTCCACACGCCACAGCCCATCCGCTGGAGTCCGATTTTCCCACGTCAGTGAAGACGTCGCCAAATCAATCTCCCAGGGCACGGCCGTCGACCCCTGAACTCCCCGCTGCCGTCTGGCGTCAGGGACGCTGGCGCAAGCCTGAAGAGCCCCCATCTACACCAGGGTACAAAGTCAGTCCTGATACGTCGATTCTACGGGGATGACGCAGGTAGAACTGCAGAGCTGGGCTCGACTTTGACCTCGAGTGCCGAGCAGGCCTCCGCCACACACACACGCACGCACGCACGCACGCACGCACGCACGCACGCACGCACGCACGCACCTGAGCTGGTCAAAACAGAGACTAGAGAAGATGGAGTCTCCCTGGTGCACAGGAGAGCAACCGCCCGTCATCAGTCCCTGCACGGTGAATCCAGCCTGCGGCTGCATGGATTATCCCCGCACAGGGAGACCGTCCTGGTGCCGCTGGGTCGTTCCCCCACACAGTGAGTCTATCCTGGTGCCACATGCATCATTCCCGGCATGGTGAGACTGTTCAGGAGCCGCAAGACGCATTCCCTGCAGGGCGAGTCCATTTTGCTACCGCCAGGGTCATTCCCTGCACGGTGCGACTGACCTGGCGCCGCCTGGGACCCTCCCCACAGGGCGAGTCCGTGCTGGCGTCATGGGGGTCAGAGACTCACAGCCTCAGCACTTGGCAGAGCCCCACCTGGAGCAGTCTCTACAAAGGGATCTCCTGCCCAGCACCAAGCTCGCCCTCTCCAGGGGCAGCCTGGGAATACGGGCTCTGCGAAGCAGTCCCTGCTCCACCGGGCCTGGAGCGGGGCGCGCGGGGCCCTTGCCCTCCAATTCAAGCTGCACAACTGTAGCTCAGATGCCTCAGCCGATGAGCTACCAGAGGGGAGAAGTGGCCAAGAATCATACATGTGCCCCAACAGCACAATCCACGAGCCCCAGCGGATGGTCACTCCACTCCACAGGCACCGGAGGTTAACCCGCCAGCCCGCGGAGGAGATAGAAGCAGTGATCCTCCCAGTGTAACGGGGGAAGGGACCTGCCCAAGGTCACACCCTCAGTGCCGGTCAGTACTAGAACCAGGCTTCAGATTCTGTGGCTCCACCTACTCCTCCCAGGGCATCTCACTGCCACGCAGCCTGCACAGGACGGGGCCCCAGAGAGACCAGAGCTGGGATTTCTTGTGGTGAACTCCAGAGAGGGAGCTATATGTGGGGTCATGGGTTTACTGGGTGTGTTTGTGTGAAGGCAGCTGCTGCCATGGCCTCACATCCACACAGCATACGTTGTCCTCCCGCAGGAAGGAAGTCCCCTCTCAGCATCCTCTCTGCACTGGGGCAGGCAGGCTGGGGTGAGTGTCTTCCCCGTCCCAGCTGGGGCAGCTCCGTCAACGCCACTCACACGCCGACATGGCCGCCCCTCCTTTGTCATCAGCAACGGGAACCAGAGCCCTTCTGGGCCGTCTCATCGGCACCCGCAAGTCCTGATTACGGCCCCGTGGCCCAAAGTCTTTCCTCCCATGACCGCAAAGGGAAAAGTTTCCACATTAAAAACCTAAAACTGGCAACAAGGTGCCCATGCAGCAGCCTCTTAAACTGGCCATTAAAGTTTATAAGTTAGACGGGCACCGTGCATGAAGGAAAACAGCCGCTCCTTCTGGGGCAGCCTGACCACCGCTTTCCCCTGAAGCCACAGGGCTGATGTCACGAGATGAGTTCACTTCCATCACCCACTGCCTGACCATCAAGAGCCCTGTGTTTATGCGTGCGGCCCCCAGCACTGTCACTCACAACGCAGCCAGGCTGTTTGCTCTTTGAGGTCGGCAGCCAGGGCCTGGCGAGGAAAAGAAATAACAGAAACAAACAAACCTCAGCGCCCACGGGGCAGCCTGCAAACCACGGAAACAAAGTCAGTCCCACTGGCACCAGGACAGCAGGCTACCCGGGCCTCCTCGCGGGGAGCGTCAGGGCACCAACCACCTCCCAGAGCAGAGCAGCGCAGCGCTGAGCTCTCCCCAGGGTGCACCAGCGTAACAGCCCTTGCGCTGCCTGGCCACTGATCCAGACTGTCACCAGGCTTCAGTGACCAGCCACTCCAGCTTCTGGTCTCCCCTCCCCTGCTGAACACATGGCCCCCGGGATGAGGGACGGAAAGATACAATGCACCCACGGGGGCTGGTAGGGGTCCGAGACCAGCACGCTGCAGCTGGACATGGGGTGAGCAGGACTCCTAAGCCACCTGGCAGTTACCACCCAACAAGCCAACGAATTTTAGGCCAGAACAGATCACCAGGTATCCAATCTGACCTCCTAAAACAACAAGAAGTCCTGTGGCAACTTACAGACTAATGGATATTTTGGAGCATGAGCTTTCGTGGGCAAAGACCCGCTTCGTGCATGCATCTGACGAAAGCACATGCTCCAAAATATCGGTGAGTCTCTAAGGTGCCACAGGACTTCTTGTTGTTCTCGAAGATACAGACTAACACGGCTCCCTCTCTGAATCTGACCTCCTGTGTATCACAGGCCACCAAGCCCAGCCCTGGCTCCTGAACTCGGTAACATGAAATGAGACCCACAGGGAAGCAGTCCATGAAGTGCCAGAGGAGGGAGCAAGGGGCACCAGCGTCCAACGCCCCAGCCATGGCGGGCAGTGACGACGTGAGAGACACCCAGGTAAGCGAGCTGCATCCCACGCTGCAGAGGAAGGAGACAGACCCCCCAGCTAGGCCTCTGCCAGGCTGAGCTGAGGGAAAATGCCACCTACCCGGTATCAGCGAGCCCCGGCCGTGAGCAGAGCCAGCCAGCCATGCACCAGGAGACAGAGAGCTCACTGCCACCTTGGGGCCCTGCCTCTCCCAGCCCAACGGCCATCTCCAGCTGGGCCCAGGATGACAGGAAACAAAGAACAGTTCCCCCGGCCCACAGATAGCCCGGCCGCAGCAGGCAAAGCGCCAATGCCTCTCTGGGCGCGACTGACTTGGCCACAGGAATCACCTTGCTTCTTGGCCCAGTGCAGCTCCCCGAGGCCAGCTCTCCCTCCAACTGACTGCCAGGGCCGCGTGCCGGCACTCCAGCAGGTTCGAAACCTGGCAGCCCATCCCTTCGGCAAAGGGAACACATCACCCCAGCAGAGAACGTGCACCCCCGGCTTTCCATCCCGCCCTGCCACCCCAATCAGCACCCTCCACGCTGGGCACCGCCCAAATGCCGGAGTGTCCCCAGAAGCCTACAGATGTGACGAGTTACAGTCTGAGCTGGCTGTATGGAGAAAGAGGAGCAAGGAGGAGTGGTCACCCATCTCGCCCGGGCACACGCAATGGCACAACCAGGCAGCAGTGTGCAAACCCACCAACAGCAATACGGCTTCACCACACACCACTGTCACAAGATACCAGGGAAGCCACAGGATTCAAGGGGAACGCGCCGTTGGCTGCACAACGAGACCATCCAGCGCTGTGATGGTAAATACTAGCTCTGCAGGACTTAAGACCTTGCGTTTCAGGGCGTGGGCCATCCGCTAACGGCTGGGGATCACAGACATACCCCAGGAGCAGACTCTCCCGTGGCCGCCCCGCAGAGGGATTCCTGCTGGCACGGCCTGTCAGAGGCAGGAGACAGCTGGCAGCCAGTGGCCAACCTGCTCTGATATTCCCAATAGTGCTGGTGAGCGAGGGGCACAGAGATGCCCCAGGCCTGCTCCAGGGGCTGGCGCTCGCTCCAGCCTGGGCCAAGGCTCCGAGTACTCTGGCAGAGGAGACCCCGCGTGCAGTTCGAATGGGCGGAGGGAGAGCTGCTTTAATTCCCAGTCAGAAGAGCCAACAAAGAGAAGGGGCTCTCAAGAGATTAGAAACATAGCCGGGGTGGGAAACAACAACATGCCTCAGGCTTTCAGTCCAAACTCGACTGCCCAAAGCGCTTGGAACACAGGAGCTGCCCAGGGTGTGGGGAGTGGGGATTTTCCATTCTGCCGTCCATAGCACTATGAATGTGTGAGCTGAGGGGAAATGAGCCACAGCCTACACCCAGCCCGGCCCCCTCCAGCTAGTTCCTTCCCAGCTGCCGGCCAGCCCCTCGTCCCTCCTGCCCACGGTGTTTGGGGACAAGCGACCCCTCGTGCCCTCCCATGCCTCGCCCCTGGCACCCCCACACAACCTGGCAGCAACGTGAGCTGGACAAGCTGGAACGATGCAATCTGTTCTGAGTGGCACAGCCCCAGCAAGATCCTGCCTCCTGGGAAATTCAGGGAAGAGCCCGACAACCCTTCAGGAGCCGAGGGACAGAGCGAAGAGGAAAGGTGAGAAGACCTAGATCTGCCTGGCCTGGCCAAGTGACAGCACAACTCTGCAACGCCTGGGAGGTGCAAGGCCCTGCTGAGGGAGCAGGGAAGCGGCTTTCACTGCCCACTACTGTTCCAAGCTTGGGGGCTGGGGGTGTCTCATCTGCTCACACTCCCAGCTGCCCCGGTGGCTGCTCACCAGAGGTTTGTGGGTTATGTAGACAGCTTACCTCACTGGCCCAGTCCCTTCTACACGTTCTCTGAACCTCAGCACCATTGCAGGCTGGGCTGAGCAGGGCAGCCCCCTGTGCGCCCCGGGGCAAGCAGATGTGCCAGCCCTCCGCGGTCCGGCCCCCGTGAGTCAGTGCCTAGAAGTACGCGCTCACACGCTTCGCTCAGGAGAAACGAAAACGCCCAAACACAACAGGGCAGCCTCAGCAAACAACTGTTTGTTAAGTTAAAATTAAACTTTGCACAAATATTGACCTTTGGAGGAGACAGAAATTAGTCCTGATATATTTACCAGCTTTATAAATGGGACTGACCACAGGTGCCCTGTCCACATAGCCAGATGAGATGAGGATGCAGTGGCACCTGGACGGCCGGGGGGTGCATTGCTAACCCCTCCCGACAAGGCTGCTCTGCTTGTGCATTGCACACTCCCACTGAACTGGAGAAAGAAGGGGTGACGGCAAAGACCCTGCCCAGCTTTCATTTTTCTCTGCAGCGTGGAGCCCAGGTCACCCGCTGGCTCAAGAAGAGTAAATGCTGGACTTTCTGTCACTTGACAGGCCCATATGCGGAGGAGCGAGGGGGTGCCAGGGCACCCCCCAATGGGCTACCTCGCCCCTGCCCCCCTCAGCCTAACTCCTGGCTCGCTCCCTGACCAGCCTGGCCAGGGATTACCAGGACAGGGTGTGGACAGGCGGCGACAATGGCAGCCGCAGGGAATCGCCTCCCCACAGTCTTCCTCCCCTTACAGCACTCCGCCATGTCCTCCGGGCCCACTGCGCCCCTCTGGAGACCTCCCAGCTGCCTGCAGAGAAGCAGGGCTCGGCAAGCCAGGAGGCCAAGGCAGAGCTCCTCGTGGTGAGAGCCAGGGAGGGGGAACGAGGCCAAGGGAAGGCAATCCCCTGTGGTGGCTGCTGCCTGCCCGCCTCGTGGCCAAGCTGGGGGAATGGAGACTCTTGGGGATGAGCTGGGGCTTGGAGGCTCCTTGGGATGAGCAGGGCATGTGGAGGCGACTGTCTGAGGGGAATGGGAGGACCTAACAGGGGGTGGCTCGAGGGGGCGGCGGGGCAGGGCCAGCTGGTGAGCAGAGGATGTGGGGAAGGGTAGGGCCTGCTGTGGCCGGGGTTGCCCAAATTTACAACAGAAGCACCTCGCCCAGAAACTCCTGCCCACAGGCGTGGCTGAAGTGTTTAAATCCAGCTCGGGGACTTCCACAGCTCAGCCAGAGGTTCTGGGCCTGCTGCAGCAGTGGGGCCGCGGGCGGGAGAGAGGCCTGCAATGTGCAGGAAGTCAGCTCAGTAGATCTTGAAGGTCCCTTCTGGCCCTACATGTGCATTAAGGCAAAGAGATGGGGAGCGGGGAGAGGAAACCAAGCACCACCTCTCAAATGGAGCCTGACACAGGTCTCTTTTTTCAAAGCATGGTGCAGGAGGGTTTGCTGGTGTCAGATGCAAGGGGAATCCTGTGCCCACAAGAGCCCCACCAGAACCAGGGTGTAGCACCCAGGAAAGCCCTTCTCCCAAGGGACCTAAGCCCAGTAAACAGAGACCTCTTTGCAAAAGCTTGTGCAATGCTTTTGGGTCCCTATTGGGCTCTTCATGGCTGGACAATCACACAGCCACTTTGTCTGCCTCAGAATGGGCTGCTTTTCTAGCCAGAGGCCCCGGCACTGGCGGGTGAAGATGGTTCCTTTCGCTGGCTGATCGTCCGGCAATTCTCACTGCAGAGAACGAAGGGAGACTCCCTTACCTGAGCCATTCTGTTTCAGGGAAAAATCGGAGGAACTGCCCCAGACTGAGATGTCAATAAAGGACATTTTGAAAAAAAAAAAAAAACCTGATCAATTAAACAGCAATAAAAATTAAAATTAAACAGCAGTAAGTCCCAGGACCACATGAGAACCAAAACTAAGAGTTTAGAAGAAACTCAAACCTGAAATTGCAGAATGGCTAATTGTGTGTGTAAACTATCACTTAAATTGGCAGCACAAGAAGAAAAGACCACACCAGCGCCCCAGCCACAGAATCAGGAAGGGACCCAATCAGGAAGGCACCCCATAGCAGGAGAAAAACACGTGGCACCTCCTAGCCTGGCTAGATGCAAGCAGGTTCATCTGGGGGGTTCCTCGTGCTTGGAAGATCAGGTTAACTGCGCGACAGAGGGAGCACTCCTGGAGAAAGGAGAAAGTCCTGCTGGGGTGATGTGTCAGGACATTCTCGGCTCCAGGGCTCACTGGGCATGCCTATCCCAGAGTCGCCAGAAAGCCTTAACGAGCCCAGCGGGGATCTGCGAGGAGGAGGGACGCTGGGTTTAGCTGTCACAGCCCTTCCTCCTCTTCATCGCCACCAGAACCCGGATCCACTAAGCATCCAAGGGGACAAAAGTGAACATTTTGAGGGTACACTTAAAGCAATGCCCAAGTCAGCCGGCCAGATCCTTCCTGTCCTTTCTTCAATCACTTTTCCCATACCACTCAGCCTGGTCGTGGGTTACTTTGGACCACTGGGTCCTGCAGGGACCTTATCTACCAGCTAACTATGCTGCTCAGTGAGTATTTAACAAGTACTGAATGCTAACTCCACAAAACCAAAAGGCGGGCATGTAGCAATTTGAAGACTAACAGAAGTGCTATATGGCCGCTTTTTGGTTTTGTGATGATACAGGCTAACACAGCTACCTCTCAGTTAATACTAACTGCACACGAAAGCCGAAAGGCACGAAGTCCAATGGAAGAAAACTGCTAGCTCTTGACAATAGATCTTGACGGATAGATTAGTGTTTCTCAACCTTTTTTTAAAAGTACCCCTTTTTAAAAAGAACACACGTGTGCGCACACACACACACACTTCTCTCATGTACCTCTGTGCCCCCGGGGGGCATGAAATTTCGTAAGGGGGAGCACAGCACAAGTGCCAGCTGGGTCTCAGGATCATCCATCTCATTAAGCATGTCAAAATATGTTATTGGTTGTCTGTCTGCGTATTCACATTCATAAACTGATTCATAAAATTTTTACATTCTACAGACTTATTGTCTTACACATCAAAAGGGCTTTTTTCCCCCATATGAACATAACCAAAATTTCCATCGGTTTTGCTTACAGTAGACAAGTTGCGGGGGCTACTAATTTCAGGGACGAAAAGTGGGGGCCAATGTAAAAAGCTTGCTCACCCCTGCCCTAGGGGCACGCATACCACCAGTTGAAAAACATGGTCCTAAGGTCATCTGAAGTCCTGAAACAAGTGCCATTCAACCTTTCCGCATTACTGTGCCTTTTGCAGGAGTCAGAGTTTTTTGCATATCATCAAATTACACCTCACTTAAAAACTACTTACTTACAAAAACATGCAAACATATCACAGCAGACTATGACTGAAAACTGCTGACTTTCTACCATCTTCTTATCAAATAAATGAATTGGAGTAGAACTATTACAACAAGAAGTCCTGTGGCAACTTATAGACTAACTGGACCATAAGCTTTGGTGGGCAAAAACCCACTTCGTCAGAGGCACAGAAACACTGTATTCACCTGTCAGCATAAGGCATACGAAGCAGTAAAAACAAGTCATTGAATGAACTTGTAGATTGTACTGACTTTACAAGTGTTTTTAACGTAGCGTGCCGCAAAACTAGACAAACATCTAGATGAGTTGATAAGCATCAGAGAGGTGGCCGTGCTAGTCCGTAGGTTCGAGAACAACAAGAAGTCTTGTGGCACCTTACAGACTAACAGATATTTCGGAGCATAAGCTTTCGTCGGCAAAGACCCGCTTCATCAGCTGCAGCATGAACTACATGGCATGACCATGGCATGAACTACATGGCATGAACTACAGCTGGTCCTACGGGTACCACTATGACAAATACCTCCACCGTTTATTCACGCCTAGAATGGAATCGACATGAGCAAGCGCTCTAAGAGGAACCACTGATGCTGACCACACACCACGGCGGCCCTGGGGTGAGAGAAGATGATTCTGAGCTGGCCCACCCTGATACGGATGCTGCTGAGCTCCATGGAGCGCACAGGAAAAAACTCCATTGTCACAAACCACCACTGCTGGAAAGAATCTCTGCTAGATCGTACACCGGTGAGCATCTGACCTCTGACCCAAGCTTCCTTCAGGGGGTGGGAAGGAAGGCAATGGAGGGCATTACATGGACACACACGAATGTTGCTACAGGATTTAGTTCTCATCACCGAATCTGGTCCATGTTCCACAGAGCACACGGCCCTGGTTAAGCAGCAGGCGTAGCACTGCCCTGGGAAGTGGGAAGGAAGCCGCCAGGAATGCATGGAAGCAGCTCGAGACGGCAGTGTTTTCTTGAGATTCCACAGCTCTGCAATCCACCTGTACAACCAGGCCCTGGAATCGAGGGTCTCTTTATTTAAAGAAAAATAATGTTCAGAATGTCCCACTGCCACCCCCCATTTGATTGCGGCACTGACCACGGTGTGCCAGGGGCTTTCCCAAGAGGGGGACACCATGTCTGGTTTGAGCTGATGAGCTCTTTGGACAGGGAGTGGTCTGTTCTCAGGGGTGCGGAGTGCCACTGGCATCACCAGGGATTGGAGCAGCTCTGCAGCTGCCTCTGTAAAGCAAACAAGTCTGCACCATTTGGCCAAAGCATCTGGCCCTTTGGCTCTGCAGGAAACATCCCAAACGTCTCCTTGAGGCAGAGCTGGATGAGCGGTGGTGGAGAGGCACGGGGAATTGCTTGCACGGCTGGCACCGTTGCACCCAGTGCTGGAGATTGCAGGGTCATTGTTAACTACTGCTGGTCCCTTTGGCAGACATCCAGCAGTGTGCTGGCAAGCACAGCGCCTGCCGGGATGCAATGGCGATACCTGGGTAGGGCCACGAGGTAGCTGCTTGCTGAGAGTGGAACTAGGCCCTAAGGCCTGGCCCAGAAATGTCAGGTTACCTCCACCTCTGCTGCTCCAACACCCAGGAGAGGGAAAGGGGGTACGTGCCAGCCGGCAAAGCCTGACCCGTCACAGGTGCCCGACCCTACCTGTCCCGGGTGCCAAGCATCTTTCCCAGAGGTGCTGTCCATTTGAGAGGCTGCATATGCTGATATCTGGTGGGCAGCTTTTGGGGCTCAAGTCCATAACCTTTGCAACTCTCCTGATCATGCTGGCTCCCTTCTGGAATTCAGAACTCCCTCCTTCCCACGCCACTCAAACCCACCCTGGAATTCCCCAACTGCTGCTCCCGAGGCTTCGAAACCAGGGCACATCCTGCAGAAGAAAGCCCAAGCTGCCTTGGACCCACAGGCCTTCACTCCAGGCAAGTGTCATGGCAGTCCCACCTGTGGAAGCTCTCCTTCCTCTGCTCCGTGCCACGGCCCCTCTCTGCTGTGGGTCTGTTTCCCCATGGCACGCCCTCTGTGTGAGTGAGCCAATGGACCCACTGCCCGCCAGGGTGCCCTGCAGGAGGGTGTTCTGATGTCTCTGAGAAGAGCCAGGAAGAGATTAACCCGATAGCTGCTCTGCTTTCTGGTTGCAGCCTTGTGACTCTGTCCCCATGGGGAGCAGTTGCCAGGTTGAGTCCCGGCAGGAGGCTCTAGTGTGGACAGAGAACAGGAACAATCCTTGTTCTAAGAACATAAGAACAGCCACGCTGGGGCAGAACAATGGTTCAGCGAGCCCAGTAGGCTGTCTTCCGACAGTGCCAGGTGTTTCAGAGGCAATGAACAATTATCAAGGGATCTTTCCCGCTGTCCAGTCCCAGCATACGGCAGTGAGAGGTTTAAGGGCACCCAAAGTATGGAGTTGTGTCCCTGATCATCTTGACTAATAGCCAGTGATGTACTTATCGTCCAGGTACTCATCCAGTTCTTTTTGAAGCCCGTTATACATTCGGCCTTCACAATGTTTCCTTGGCAAGGAGTTCCAAAGACTGAGTGTTTATTGGCTGAAGGAGGACTTCCTTGTGCTTGTTTTAAACCTGCGGCCCACTAACTTCACTGGACGACTCCTGGTTCTCGTGTTATATCACTTCCCTATTCTCTTTCTCCACATTATTCGTGATTTTATAGACCTCAGTCCAATTCCTCCCATGATACAGAGGGGTCAGAGAGCAGCAAGAGATTGGCCCCATCGGGTTTGGGAAGTGGGTGGGCATGAGCCTGCCCCCAGATAAAGGTCCCTCCTCAGCCTACGGGGAGGAGCCACAAGGCCCCATTACTCACCTAACTTCTGGGGAGAACCAAAAATGTAACAGGGCAGGTGTGAAAGCCAAAGGGTCAAGCCAAGGGTGTAAGAAGAGGACACCCAGAGGAGAGCCCCAGACAGCACCCACTGCTACTCAAAAGCGTCCAGGGAGCCACCGAACGCCACCGTGAGGAACTCTGCCCAGATGCGTGAATGGAGGCCCCCAAAAACATCCAAGTGAGCACCGTGGGGTATTGGCTATGATACTGCCACTGGGCAAGCCCAGCAGGAGCAGGGCGGTATACAAGCCCTAGGATGATTAATATCTTATATCCTAGTGCAGTACCCAGAGGTACTGAGACTGCATACGAGGGTGAGTGAAGTCTCTGCTCTGCAGCCTCGCCTGAGCGCCAGCTGGCCTTTAGCTCACGTGGCAGAGTGCAGGGCTTTCTGCTCGCAGGTTCTATCCCTGGTGCTGGCAAGCCGGGTCTGTCGGTGTTACACTCAGGACTAAGGAAAGGTAATCGCAGAACCTCAAGCCAATTAAGGACCTGCCTAAGACTTAAAAAAAAACCCTCCTCCTTCGGTCAGGCAGGGAGGAGAGCTGACTAGCTGGAGGAGTGCTGCTGCTAGTCAGAGGGCCAGGGAAAGGAGGAGTTTCCTTGGCATAGAGGCTTGAGAGCTGCCCATGGGGGGAGAGGGTGCACAAAACTGAAAGGGCTGGGACCCAGAGGAGAAGAGCGGACCCAGGTCCCTTCCCACTCTCCTCATCCCCCCACTGGGTCATGAGCAGATCCTGAAACATCCAAGAATAGGGGTGAGGGGCAGCAACACCTTGACCCACCACAGTAACGTCACCCATTGTTCACACTCCTAGATGTCTCTCTGCTGAGCTGAGCTGCGCCAGCCCTTCCGGAGCTGTTCCACACTTCTAATTATTTCAGTTGCCCTTCTCTGCACGATTTCCAAGTCTAACGTATCTTCTTTCGAAACAGGCACCTCCTACAAGGACAGAATCTGTCTGAGTGGTACCTGGGAGGAAGGTCCCAGAAGCAGGGAGGTAAGAGGCTCCTGAGTGAGGTGACAGGCAGTACGTACCCCTCTAGCTCTCCACAGACCTAAGCAGGAGTTGATTATACTTGGGTCACGTCTTCAGAGGTCTCTTCATCACCATGAGGGCTAGAGCTGTGTTTTCTAAACAGCTGAGATTGCGGGTCACTACTGTGCAGCTCGGGGTGACCTCTGCAGCAGACTCCCCCGGGAGTCCTGTATGTAACCCAAACAGCTTTCCTGCCAAGTCACAAACTCATCCAGCTTCTTCAGAGCATCAGCCCCAGGCCTCAGCCACACTAAACCTCTGCCGTAATGCCACACACCGCCACGTACTGCCCAGGACACTGGGCCACGGCCTAAGCAGACGGTGGGCTAGAAATGGCAAAGACTAGTTTAAAAGCAACAGCTACAATGCTACAGCTCCCTCAGGAAACCTTCCCAAAATCAATTACCTTGGCAAATAAAAACCCGAGGGCAGGCAGCTCTGCCCAATACCAGCACACTCACCCTAACGCAGACCCAGTGGCCTGGGGGAGCCCAACAGAGGAGAGAGCAAACACCAGAGAGAGTTTCTACTCCACTGTCCCAGGGTGAAGTGAAGTGAGCCAGAGTCCCTCCTGCCAGCACAGAAGAGGATTTCTCACTCAGAGCAAAGGTGGAGAAGTTGCACCTACTTCCAAGAGAAAGAGCTGCTGAAAATCGCTCCCATGCTCAAACCCTGCAGTGAACAAGGGGACACAAGGGCAAACGCATCCTCGCTGAGAAGCCCTGTGCCTGGCAGATGACAGACCCAGGGGATGAGCTGGCCACGAGCATCAGCGGGAACTGACCTGCTACAGGGTGTGATTGCACACAGACATTAGGCTGGAGAGATTCTGGGCTGGAGACTAAGGGCCGTGAGCCCCAGGGCTTCTGACATTTCAAAGCTGATTCACCACTGAGGGGGACAGCCACAGATCAGTCCTGCTCTGGCCCTCAGAAGGGGAGCGGCACAGGAGAGGGGACCAGAGCGCCTTTTCCACCTGCTTCTTTGGTTTCAGGACATTTCGTTCTTCCAGTTCACTTTAAATGCAAGAATCTCTGTTCGAACATGAAGGGCTCTCCTGTGGGCTCGGTGCAGCCTGGAAACACTCCCTTGTCCTTATGCCTCATGACATGACACCCCTTTCAGTTACAGGGGCACACATTTCTCCTACACCTGGGACACCAGTACAAGAACCTCATCTCTCGCTCTGTACTGGTTCCTCCTGGGGGAAGTACAGCCAAATGCAGAGAGCTGTGGTGCACCTGGAGTCCAGCCAGCTGCCCGAGAAGCCCTTCAGGCTAGGCCATCTAGGGTTCAAGGAGCCCCCAGGGAAGCAGGGAGCAGGCTGCATGCAGTGGCTTGAGCAGGGATGCAGAAGGTACCACTAACCACACGCTGCAGCGAGAAAAGTGGAAGCACCAGGGAGCAGAAGTTGAGTTTTCTGCCCAATCCTGAGCCCTCGGGCTTCACGCTGGAGAACGCCTCGAAGAGTGGTTCAGCCCTTAGGCCATGTGCACACATCCCCTGGAGGGCCTGACAACACAGGGGAAGGCGTGTGGAAAAAAACTGGAAAAAATAACCCCAGCCATGGCTGCAGCGTTACAGGGGCTAACTCAGCCACAGCTCATCAGGAGAGAGATCTTGGAGTCAGTGTGGCTCGTTCTCTGAAAACATCCCCGCCGCGTGCAGCGGCAGGCAGAGAAGCAAACAGGAGGTTGGGAATCCCTGAAAAAGGGGTAGAGAATAAGATGGAGAGTATCTTATTGCCCTTGTACAAAACCATGGTAGGCCTACACCTTGAATACTGCGTCCAGATGTGGTCTCATCCCAGAGAAGATATATGGGCATTAGAAACGGTTCAGAAAAGGGCGACTAAAATGATGAGGGGTTTGGAATGGGCGTCAGATGAAGAGAGATTAAAGAGACGAGGACGTTTCAGGTCCTCTGGGGCACCTGGCATTGGCCACTGGCGACAGACAGTTACTGGCCTGGATGGACCTTTGGTCTGATCCAGTCTGGCTGTTCTCACATGGGCATGCAAGCGCTTCTGCGAGCAGCTTCTAGCATGTACAGAGAAAGTGCAAGGGCCTGAAAGTCTGGCATGGAGGAGTGAGCGCACAGCCTGGCTGTGCCAGACAACACCTGCAGGGAAATGTGCAAGCACAGGCATGAGGGCCCGCCTCCAATGGAAAGCCTGTGCAAAGAGAAATGTGTGCGCCTGTGCCTGGGTGTGCAAAGAGGAAGGTGTGTACACACAACTGAAAGCACGTGCAAAAGAGCCCGTGTGTGCCTGCCCGCTGTCACATCCCTCTGAGCCCTGGAAAGCAGGTAGACAGCAGTTTGGAAAGCTCCATGCATGCGCCGGGCGACCCCAGTCCTAGGAAATGCTAAACAGAGTCTCATTCAGGCAGCTGTAGAACACTGCTAAAACACACAAAAGTCCTTTGACTAATGGGCCAGCAGGAAAGAGGATCTATAATTACCAGTAACTGTTTGAGATGGTCGCTGCCCAAAGATGTGTAGGGAGCAAAACCACTTGAAACGGGCCCCGGATGAAAGGCGAAGCCTGGGGGCGTTTCAAGCAGTCCCTCATGTAACGATCCCAGCCCTTCCAAAATAATTCTGCCGTATTAAAAAACCCCAAACCTCAGCTTAATCGACCTGCACCACTGGGACTGGTGAGCCCTGGGAAGACGGGAAGGGAAGCCGAACCAGCTTCCAACTAGAGCCTCATTAGAAAGGAAAGCCAGGGAGCTATTCCAGAACAGTGCACTGTGAAGCAGGCCAGAAGTGATCTGAGGGGAGCCTTCCCCTTCCAGCTGCAAGGAGCACGGGGGAATAAGCCAGCACTGCCCCAGCAATGCCAAGAGGTCTCCAAGGCTTTGTAGTTCCAGCTCTACAAGCTAGTTTACGGGGTGAGGAGACCGTGGGTGGGGAAAGGAAGCAGCCAGTGCCACATGGCTGGGAAGGAGGAGGATGGGGTGATACTAAGGGGCCTAGCAGGTTATAGCTGAAGAGTGACCTTTCCAAATGGCACTGCCCCTTCCCTCCTAACAGCAAGATTCAAACGGCGGGGCCCTCATCTGCCCCATCCCACCCCTCCACAGGCCACCTCTGCCTTGCTCCAGACCCATGTGTGCTGTTGGGCTCAGGAGCCAGTGGCCGGCTCCCACAGGCGTAGTAAGAGGCAGTGTCACTGCCCACAGGTGGACTCCAGCCTGGGACCTCTTGGAGCTCAGTGGATGGGTCTGTACAGCTGGAACTAAAAGCCCCCTGGCTCTCCACTGAGGCTGTCGGGGAGACATTCTCTGCTCCGTGTAAGTGGTCTAGGTGTCGCTAACATGGGACAGGGAACCACACCCAGGTGTGTGGGTTACAGCAGGTCAAGCTGTGCTACCAGCAGCAGGAGCCCAGCGACCTGTGCAGCCCGCGTCTGTCCTGTGTGCCTTTGACTAACCCATCCACGAGCCCATGCAGTGCCTGGCCCCAAGACAAGCACTCCCGGAGCACAGAAACACAACCCCACGACCAGGGAGCAGGACTGAGCCCAGCTGAGCCTGTCGCTGGAGAGAACCGAGAACACTGTAAACATGCACCCACCCCCAGACAGGCCACAGCCCCGAGACACCCACAGCTCCCCCCGCACGCACACAAACACAGGCAGCCCCCCACGTACATAAATACACACAGCCCTGTACATCCACCCGCCACCGGACAATGCAGAGCCACAGCCTGGCACCCACGGCAATGAAAACACAGGGCCCCAAGGGATTAGCAGACCAGCCAGGCTCCCTCTGCTGTGTGTGACAGGGAGCGAGGCCACACTACTGCCTACAGCTCAGCACAATGCACAGGACCCGGGTCCTAGCTCTGCCAGTGACGCATGCGCCCATCTGGTGCCTCAGTTTCCCCTCACCGCTGCTGGAGGCAGAGAGGGCGGCTCAGTCCAGTTGCAGCCCCCCAGCGGCAGGGAAAGAGCAAAGGCAGGGTGAGTTATCAAGAGCCCCACAAAAGGCTTGAGCGGGGAGCTCCTTCCTCTTGGCATTTTCCTGACACTGAGGCATTGAGTGAGCTGCAAGCCTGAGCAGCAGCACACGCGGGGCCCCGGCTGCCCCTGGGCCAACACCGCCTGGCGCTAGGCCACGCCGCAGAGACTATGTGATGGGCTCAGTCATGCCAGGCACTTGCCCCCTCAGCTCCCAGGCAGAAGGGGAACCCGGAGCCCTTTGCTTCTCCACAGCGAGGCCCAGTGCTCTGTACCCAACCGCTGAGCAGCGCCAGCCAGGCTCCTCCAGGCAGCCTCAGGATGAGCAGTCTGCTCCTGTCTTTCTCCCACGGCTGCACCCTCCCACCTCAGCAGCAGGCTGGGCCCCGGCATTAGGCACTCCTATGGCAAAGTAGGCCTCTCAGTGCCAGGCCCAGCACTGGGCTGCTCTCCAGACCCCCTTCCCCAGGCGCAATCAGTTTATCTGCCCTTGTAGCACTCCGTGTTCACCCAGGCATCAGCGGGGGGCTGGCCCCGACCTGGGCAGATTCCCTCCTCAGCCTCACCTCCCTGCATGGGTTCTTGCCAACCATCCCTCCACCCCAGAGCCCACCATCCTGGTTTCCAACGCCTGCACCTTGCCCAGGCTGTGGCCCAGGCCGACACCGCAGAGGAAGGTGTCCAGCCCTGAATTCACCTTGTCCAGTGCACCCACAGGTGGCGTGTGCCCTGGGGGTGCCCCAGTGATGCTGCAGGGAGGGTACCAAAAGCAGTGCTGCGGGGGTAGGGAGGGGCTCCTGCAATCTGGGGCACATGCACTGGCCTGGGGGGCGTTGAACGGGGGCTGCTCCTGCCCTGGCCGCCAAGCAACTGGTATGGCATCACCTCTGACCCGTCAGAAGGGTCGGCAGGGAAAGCTGCACGCCAGGCATCCCTGCCGAGGGGCCAGCGCCCAGGGAAGGGGGGTGAGGACACAAGGGTGCTCTGAGAGCTCTCGCCTGCCCAGCCCAATGCTTGGGAGCCAGCACAGCTGCCCCAGCCTGTGCGTTACTGAGCCGTCGCCAGGCCGGGGGGGAACAGCGGAGCTGGTGATGCTCGGCATGACCGCCAGGGGGCATCCCAGCTCACAGCAGGCTCTGCCACCGCCTCTGCCGAGCCGCCCGTGGGCCAAGGTCTGTGTCTAAAGGGGATTTTTCAACTTCCCCAGCCCCGTCCTCTCCCTGCCCACCTACCCGCCTCCACCTCTCTGCACTAGGCAGGGCCAGGCCTAGCTCCCGGGGCTGGCCAAGGGCGGCCAGAGCAGCAGCATGGCCCAAGGGCCTGCCGGTTTGCCTGCAGACCTGGATGAGGGGTGGAAGGACACAGACCGCTCCTGCCCATCCCACAGCTTGGGGCCCATCCAATACAAAGTTAATTTCTAACTGTGGGTAACCACCAGTGCCTGGGCTGGGATGATTTATCTCCTACCCATCTGGGTAGGATTTATGAGCCACACATCCCATGGCTGTTATAAAGGCCATGCCTGTGCACTTCTGCCACCTCAACCCATCCATGTGGACACGCTGCTCCCGCACCCATTTATAAGCCTCCCGCCATCATGGAAACCTGACAGCCCACGAGAGAACAGTAAACAGCACAGCAAATGAGACACAGTGGAGTCACGCCAGCCCAGGAAGCCACAAACGGCTCCTGCTTTCGGGCCCTGTTCAAGAAAACAGAGTGGGATGCAACCTGGGCCACCGCAGGCTTTGACGGGGTGGGGGAGGTGACCCGAGCAGCCAGACCGGGGAGCTGCTGGCTTGGCTGACTGCAGTGAGGAGAGAAGAGCAGAGTCCCCTGCTCCCTTGGGCACTGCCAGGCTAGGGATCAGCCCGGGGGGCCTTGGTGGAGTCCTCGGAGGCTGGGGGGGGTCAAGTAGGGAGCTCGGGTGCTGGGCATCAGTGGAAACGGTACAGCCACCAGAGCGTGCGCGGCCCCACCCCAGGGCCTGCCTGGACCAGGAGGGCAGGACCAAGGACAGCCATTTGGCCCCAGGCTGTGCTGGCGGAGGGGCCCTCCCCTCTGAGGCCAGCAGGCAGACAGGCCCAGCCAGACGGGAGATAATTGCCCTGATCTCCATCTCTCCTGCAGACACCACAGGTCCCCTGGGCTCACCAAGGACAGACGCAGAAGCAGCAGCACAGACGGGGTCAGACTCATTCTCAAGGCACTCAGGCCAGTCTGGCCACGGCTGAGAGAGATGGAACAGCCCCCGCTGCAGGGTGGGCTCAGCACAGCCCTGACCCAGCTGCAGGGAGAAGCTGCGGGAGGCCTCAGGCGGGGTGCTCACGTTCCCACCCGAAAATCGGACACAGCTTCTGTCTTGCCTCCTTCGGGCCATGAGGCAGAGTCTCTGCTCTGCTTGGGCCCCCCTGAACAGCGCCATGGCAGAACACCTCCCAGCAGCCAGGAAGCACGCCCTCCCGAGCTGCGTCCGAGGGGAGCGGGTACTCCCAGCACCCAGGTGCCAGGGTTCCTTCTGACTCGGCTGACAGCAGCCCGACCTGCTGGCCCCACGTCTAGGGGCCTCGCCCTTGCACAGGGCGCTGCCGTCCAGGGGCGTGCGTGGTCACCGTGCCACAAGGTGGTGCAGCTGGCTCACACAACACATGGGTACCTGTGCTGCTGGACAGCCTCAGCCAGGCTTCAGCCAAGCGCTTGCCAGCCCTGAGCCATCAGCATGGGAAATGGGGTGGGGTGGGGTGGGCAATTAAAGCCACCAGTGCCAGTCCAGAGGCAGCACAGCCGAGAGACTAACCATGTCCCTGGCCTGTCGGAGCACCGTCACCTCATCGCCCCACTTTCTGCCCCATCGTGAGCTCCTTGGGGCAGGTGGCGGCTCTGAGTGCCTGTGAGCGATGTCCTGCAGCGGGACAGTGACCTTAGCCGGGGTGTTGGAGCCCTACCACAACCAGACAACGCTAGCGGGGGGCACAGCACTCCGAGGCTTTGGCCTGGCCAGATTCCAGCAGTGCCCTACAGACAACAACAAACCCACTCCCCTAAGGACCAGGCAGCCCAGCCAGTGTGCCGTCCCCGGGCACTCTGCTGCGCTGATAGCAGCGGTGCCTGCCAGGGAGAGAAGAGAGCCTTGTTCACGGGCCGAGACTAAGCCGATTCAGTGCTGGTCTCCCCTGAGGCTTCGCAGGGGAAATATGGTTCTGTAGTGGCTGTGTCTGTGAGTGTATGGAAATGCCAATAAAACCTGTATCAAATGCTGTATGGAGAGAGATATATATGGATCAGTGGAGAGAACGATGAAGTTAAAAGTAGACAGGGGATTGAGGCAGGACGACTTCCCCTCAAGCTGTAAACACACACAACAAGAGACCCAAGTGAAAGGGCTGCAGCCAGCAGCAGCAGGGGCTGTGGAGACAGCCAGGCGCTGCGAGGGAGCAGGAGGGGTCAGAGGTAGATGCAGCTCCTTCAGCACGCAGCAAGCCAAGGAGCGGGGAGGGATGTGGTTCAGGTCCCATGCGAAGGCAGTAGGGACGAGACAATGCAGAGAAGGGAGCCCCTTCCAAAAGCTGCACTCAGCTCTGGTGCAGAGCAGGACAGAACACGCCTTACGACCCACCTTGGGGGGCTGGGGGCACAGCTGGGACATCCATGAGCTGGAGGGAGCCCAGAGAAGCGTGCTGGGTCTGTGCAGCCGGGCAAATGGATGCTGCAGACAGGCTGGTGACTGGCTGCACTGTGCAATGAGGGAGTGATGCTGGCAGAGACCCATGAGGGGAACGTATGAGCAGCCTGACGATGGGATTTAGGCTAAGTATTGGGGGGGCACCTGACACCCGACCCGCAGCCCCTCCTCTAGTGCCTGGGGCCCTGCCCCTCCCCATGCACTTCCTCTCAGCCTCCCCTTCCGCCCCTGGTGCTCTGGGCAGCCCGGCAGTGCAGCTGCAGTGCCCCCAGCCCCAGTACGCTGACAGCACGGTCTCAGCATCGGCCGGTGCGCATGGCCCCGGGGACAAGCGTGCTGAGTTCTCCGGGAGGCAGGCGGGCCAGTCCCAGGCAGGGCCTGAGCAGAGCACAGGGAATGGCTGGAGTGAGCCGGGCCTGGCCTGGGAACAAAGCGCAGGTGGCCATGCTAGGCTGGCTGTGTAGACAGAGCCTCCCCCAGCCTAGGATACCTGCTGCCCCTACCCTCAGGCCAACCCTCTTTCCGCACTTAGCTACCACTTCCCTCAGTCGCCACAGCAAAGGGGGGCAAGACGCTAACAAGATTTGAAAAAGTAGTAGATGTACGAGGAGGCCATGCCCAGCAATGGCTACGAGCCAGGATAGGTCCCTAGCCCTGCCTGCCAGAAGCTGGGAGTGGGAGACGGGATGGATCACCTGATGATGGTCTCTTCTCCTCATTCCCTCCGGGCACCTGGCAGTGGCCACTGTCAGAGACAGGATCCTGCGCTCGATGGACCTTCGGTCTGACCTCGTGTGCCTGCTCTGATGTCACATAAGTACTCGAGATAAAATTCACAACACTGCGTCACAAACGTTTGTGCCTCCGCCCAAGGCAATTCCCCTCACACAGCTCTGCACTGGTGGGGTCAAAGCCTGCGCCCAGCATGAAGCACAATCCTAGAGGAGTCAGATTCTCTGCCGAAAGTAGTCAGAGGTAAACTAATGATCAACGCTGGCTTTCCCCCCACCATCTTTGGGGTTCAGAGTTCACCGCTTGCTGAGACTGGTGGGAACAGGTCTGAATGCTCAAAACTCTCACGGCACATTGCCTGCTGACTGAGGCTGCCAGAGTGGCCCCATTAAGAAGGGTTTCTTCAGAGGAAGAAAGACCAGAGGGCTTTTTTCTTGGAAAGTTACATTCCGCAGAGCCGTGGGAGTTATACCACAGCAGAGCTCGATTAATCTCAGGGCAAACTGCCTCACTGTAAGAGCAGTGGGACAGTGGAGCACATGCCTGGAGAGGATGTGGAAACGCCTTCCCCGGAGGTTTGTGAGAAGAGGCTGCATAGCATCTGCCTTGGATGGGTTAGACCCAACAAGTCTTGCATCCTGATGGGGATTAGACTACATGACCCTTGTGGTCCCCTCTAACTCTATGGCTTTATGGCTATGTCGTGCTCACCCAGCTGTCACTGAAATACACAGGCCTGACCCTCCCCCAGAAAGCAAACGTTAAACGTAGCAGTTGGCGACTGCTTCTTGAGCCCTCAGACCTCTGCTGCATTCTGCAGCTCACCCATTTGGTGAGAAGGAGCACTCCCGCCTCCACTGCTTGACTGCCAGGCAACAGCCACGAATGGGTTTGTCGAGTTTTAGCAGCACCTACTTCCTGCTTTGGAGAGACGCTTCCGCAAACAAAGAATTCTGGAGTGTGAAGACGACAGTGTGTTAATTACAACAAACAATGCCACTAATTTTACTGCAAGGGGCAGAATCCAAATGAAAAATCACATTTTCAGTGTTGCTAACCCCAAATATGCAAAAACAACGAGCCGGGCCCCAAAAAATCATGTCATTTTACAAACTAATCACAGCTACGCTCTTTTCATTGCCTCCTGGCGAGCAAACATTTCTCCTCCTTTCAAGCAGAAGTGGAGAATCTCCCAAAGAGCCAGGACTCCAGCCCCTGGGGCTTTACCAAAAACACCAAACATCACAAGGCTTGAGACAAGATGAGAAGTTGCTTGTTCTTGTCCTGTTTACCCGGGGAACCTCAGAGAGCAAGCAGAAGAGCTGGACTACTGCACGTCGCTGTCCCCGCTGACGCTGCTTGCTTTCTCTCTTCCAAGAGACACTGAAAACAGGTCAGTGCAATTTTGCTTTCTCGTTCCCACGCAGTAGCACAAAGCCCTTGTACAAGTTTGGTTTCAATCCACCAGCTCCTGCCACCGAGGGAAGAAAAAAAAGTCCTGTGCTGACATATTTCCACCCTCTCTGGGTTTCATAAAGCCAGGGACAAGCCCCATGCCTCAAATCTAGGACCGAACATCCTCTGCAGCAACCCCCGCCCTGCCCCCTGCCTTTAATACAGCAAAGGGAAATCCAGAGAGCACAGGGCCCCTCATGCACCTGCTGAGATGAGGAAACGCAGGGCCAGAAATCAACAAGCAGCCAGGAACATGGCCTCTTCCGCCCTCACCAGGAAGCGGCCCTCGGGACCTGGCTCCACGTGGGAGCCTGGCATTGAATGAGGAGCAGAGCCATGGCAATGGGTGGGAGCTCCAAGAGCTGAGGCACCATAGGGAAGCTCTAGACACAGGCTGTGAACACTTAGGCCAGGGCAGCAACTCCAGAACGCCTCCAGCAGGTGCTTCACAGGGTGGCACCACACCCTTGGTCTCTGCCCCCCAAGTCTGGCAGCAGAAGCTCCACGATGAGTGGGGTGCTAGGCCCCTGCTGTGCGGCTGCTCCGAGAGGGGCTCTCTCCCCTCCCTGCTATCTCAGAACCACCTCAGAGCACTCATAACCCTGCTGCTTGAGCGTGCCTCTGCCCTGCGGCTCCACTGCGTCCCCCCGCCAACGCCGCAGCACGCCTGTGGGAGCAGCCAGCTCCCCACAGCTACGCTGTACCCCTCTCAGAGCACACAGCGAAGGCGACAGCGAACCCAACAGGAACCGCAGCAGGGCTTGCAGGAGGTCGAATGGGGCCACCCCAGCAGCAGCGTGGCCAGCACAAGACGCAGAGCGGCCCAGCACTCGGAGAACCTGCCCTAGGACCAGCACTGACCTGAAGCGGCCGAGAGTTCGGTTCTCCTCTCTCAGCTGAAAGGCAGTTCAGAGCTTCCCCACGCCACGCCGGGGCATTAACGAGGCTCCAATTCAGAGGGAAGAGCACCACCTACTGTATCACCGACACAATGCCATGCAATTTCACGTCCGGACAAAGGCGAAAGGCTGTAACTAGCACAGCAGCTACAGGCAGCGCATGATCCTGGACAGCTCCCCTGTGGAACACGGCCCACCCCTCACCAGTGACACCCCGTGTCCCCTGCCCTGTGGAGCTATCCTACCCAAAGAGACCTTTCCTGGACATTGTGCCCGGGGAGCCACGCAGGCCCCTGCTGGGGCAATGCCTTGGAAAGGACAATGCAGAGTCCAGGCTCCTGAGGAGCTGCATTAACTCATCAGCAAATCACAGCTGGTGCAGACAGGCTCTAGTTAACCCAAGCCAGTGCTTCAAGTGTGCAAGGGAGAGTGTGTGTGTGTGGGGGGTTGTGACTCGCTGCAGACAGGCCAGTGATTCGCAATGGGGGGCACGTTGTGAAGGCAGGTCAGTGATTTACAATCCTGGGGATGGGCAGTGGGGGAAAAGGCCCAGCAGATAGGACGACGTTACCGATACAGCAACTGGGATGGTGGTGTTTGGCAAAGCTACAGACTAACCCAGCTACCCTTCTGAGACTACTGGCGGCTGTTGGCTTGTCCCTATGGGTGTTCCACTTAGGTGGGCTTGCACCTTTGGTCAGAGATTTTTGGCAGCGCTGCCTGTTCACACACCCATCCTAGTAACCCTGGGCCCCATACCGAGGGAGGAGCCAGTCTAATTCTTCTCTTATTGCTAACTGCTGAAAAGGCCGAGGGTCCAAAGCAGATGGGAAGGAGGGCAGGTAGCTAAGCTCCCTCCAGGACTAACACCTCGCAGAGCGCCTGTTACCACACATCCTAAGTCATCTCTCTTTCCTCCCCAACGTGCCCCCACCTCAGATGACCCCGAGCAGGACTATATGGGAAGTGGGTGTTTTGAGCCTTGCTTAAGAGTGTTGGAAGCCGAGCCGCTCCGAAAGGGGCATCTGCCCAAGGGAAAGTGTGAGCCGGAGCCCGAGCAGCAGCTTTGTGGCTCTCTGCAATGAGAGACGTTTTCAGCCCAGCTAACCGTAGGCGGCGACTCCGCAGAATGGGCCACAGCCTGAGGAGAGGCCGCCTCAAGCGACACAGAATGCAGCCAGAAGCCCATCAGGAGAGTCTTTGGGCTGAAAAAGGAGAACCTTCCACTCCATCCATGGCAGACAATCGATCTAGAAGTTCTCCTAACACGCTTACTTCTCTTTCCACCGGGGTGGGCAAAATGCAGCCCTTGGGCCAGATGCAGCTCACCAAACTGTGGGATCTGGCCTGCCACCACCATCCCGTGGCCCACTCGGAGCCTCAGGCAGGCTGTCTGCCTGCCACATCCCCACATGCCCTTCAAAGCGGCTGTCTGCAGGGGCTATGCGCTCTGCATGCCGAGAGCACTGCAGGGGAGGGGCAAAGTGGGTGCATGGGGGCTTCATGTGTTCTCTTCACCCCCAGCACCACCTCTCACCTCCCGATGGCTGGAAACTGGGCCCTGCTTGCAGTACAGGCAGCGTACACCATGTGACTCCTACCCCCCAAGGGGGCTCACATCCCACAGAGCCTTGAACAGCACGCAGGGAGCAGAACACAGGCAGCCTTACAGAGAGCCCCACTGGGCTGCTGGCTGGGAGCCACCTAGGTAAGCACCTCCCAGCCAGAGCTTGCACCTGGCACCCCAGCCCCTCCCACATCCCAACCCTCGGCTCCCACTCCTGCACCCCATCCCAGGTCGCAACCCAAACCCTCTGCACCTGCTCCTGTGCTCATAGCCACTTCCCAGACCCTGCACCCCAAGCCTGTGCCCTGGGTCGCAACCCCCTCCCAGGCCCTGAGCCCTCTCCTACACCCCTCCTCCAAGTCAGGATCCTCCCCAGGCCCTGTGCTCCAGTCCCCTACCCCAAGCTCCCTTCTGCACCCAGCTTCCACCAATATCAGGGAAGAGTTGAGCTCTTAACCATTTGCCAAATTCTTAAGTGGACCCCACCTCATCAAAACTTCTCACCCGGCCCTGTTCTAAACAGAAAGCCAATCCTTCCTTCCCTCATATCTGAGGGGTGAGGAACCTAGATTGGTGAGTCTGGGGTAGAAAAATGGCAGTTGAATGTCTGGGTTGATACGAAATTCTGAGGTTATCTTCTCCCACAAAACCATTGTTGTGGGTGGAGGGGCTTGGCCATTAGAGCTCCTAGCTTGCCTACCCTTGGAGCAGAGAGGAGAACCACCACAGGGCAGTCCTTCTGGACAAGCGAAGCAGGGAACATTTCGCCTCACCGAGAACGGAGGAGTTCAGTAAGTTCCCACGCCGGGGTAGGTTGCTGACATGTGGGAAGAGATTCACTGCGTCCTTGAGTGGTGTGAGCAAACAAGAACCTCTCTGCTATGGAAGGGAATGCAGTGATCAGCACTAACTTCGCTCAGGAGAGCTCTAAAGGCCTGAGGTCTTCAAACGCAGGATGTAATTCAGAACATGAGGTCAGGTAGCATCTAGAGGAACAGGACCTTGCTGGGTAAACCAGTGGTGGAATCTGTTCCATTTCTGCCAACGTGTTTTCCTAGGGAACGCCTTGGTGCTGTGCTGCAATGCCTCAGGCCGACAGTCCTCTTGGAATCAAGCCTTGCAATGCAGTACAGAGAGGATGGGGTCAGTAAGTCAAATATTAGCAGTCGGCAAAGTGACAGCTGAGGTGAGACATGAAGTCAGGGAATCATACCTGCCTGGGCCAAACAGGTACAGACTGAATGACTAAGGTTGTTTTGCTTCTTTTTGTTTGGGACCCTGAGAAGAACAGGAGTTGGAGGACTGGGTTAAGGTAGATTTCTCAGCCCAGAAATGAGGAAGGTATCTCGCCTCAAAAAATTGCCAGACTTCCTCTCGACAAGAATTTCTGACATTTCTCATCAGTGGTGGCAGTGAGAAGGTTTCCTTCTGTGAAACCCCGGGTAAGGAATATCTTTTGGAGAGTTGAGTTGTTGCGCTTCCATCCACAGCACTGTAATCCCTCAGAACGCACCATTTTGAGCTGTGCTTAGCTTCATTAATGCAAGTTAAGTGCAACTCAAAATCCTGCTCCCCCTAGTCCTGTACGCCCCTGGTTCAACTCCACACAGCACCTGTTCAGGCTCCCCTCTCCCCACAGGGCACGGCTCTGGGTCACCCCCCGCCCCCACGGCTCCGGCTTACCTCCCCCCTCCCCCACAGGGCTGGGCAGCCCCGGTTCAACCCCTGCCCCCCCCCACACCCTGCTCTGCACAGCCCTGGTTCACCCGCACCCTGCATGGCCCCATTTCAACACCCCCCACGCACGGTCCCGACTCAACCCCTCCCCGCAGAGCCGTGCGGCCGTGGCTCAACCCCACCCCCCTGCAGCCCTAACCCAAGCTTAACACTCCCCTCCCCGCTTCCATGGCCCCAACCCACCACCAGGCTTAACCTTCCCCAGCCGCCCCCACAACCTGCTTTTCAAAAGGAGCTCCAGGTGCTCCTGCTGCTTCCCTGGCTGCAGAACGTGCGTTCCACCAGGGAAAAGAGCTGCCCCCGACAGTGGAAACTTGAGCTACGCGAGGGAGCGCGGGAACTCAGCCCTCGCGTAACGTGAAGAACTACCGTACTGGCCGCAACGACTGCTTGTACCATCGGCATTCTGAAATCCTGGGACTTATGTGACTGAGGTGGCAATCTGATGGGATATGCACCGCTTCCAATGTACCAGAGAGGTAGCCGTGTTAGTTTGTACCCTAACAAACCAACCAACCATCAGCCACGTGGCATTTTAAAAAGTAGCAGAAGAATTTATCAGGTGATGAGCTTTCCTGGGGCAGCCCCACTTCTCCAGAGCTGGAGACTGTTTCAGCATGTTAGTGCTTCTGCACAAAGGGAGGGAGATCTCGCTCTTTCATAGCCATTTGGGTAACACGTGCCAGCCCTGTCATCCTCGGAAGTGTGAGAGATCGACCATTAATTGCAGGCAGGAAGTCTCAGGGGGTAGTTGCCGTGTTAGTCTGTACCTTCCCAACACAAAACAAGCGATCCAGCAGCACCTTGAAGACTAACCATACTTTTCGTTAGGTAATAAGTGCTCATAGGTAAGACCCACTTCTTCAGACTCTGGAGCAGAATTGAGAGAAAACTAAGGAATGAGCTAAATATAAAAATTAAGAAGTGAGGACGGAGGGGGAGACAAACTCACCACAGTGGCAGACGCAGCACTTGTGGTAAGGACGGGAATACTCATGGTTCAAACCAGGAAGAGCAAGGGGTGTCCCAGGTACTTCTGTATCTCAGAGTATCAACACCAAAGGGTGGAGGTTATGCGGGTTGCTGTACGGAAAGACTTTTCAAACCCACGAGCAGTGGGGATTCCGGTTCCTCTGGAACAAACAGGTTGCTAGAGCCCGAACTCTTTCACTACGAGGGTTTGCTTGGCAGGAATTTGGCAAAACTCAGCACCAGTAGATGGCCGTGCCAGAGGCGCTCTGGTCTTTGTTAATGCTAGTCAATCCATTCGCAAGGTTGTGAGGCTCACTGCAAAGGAAGGGGTTGAAACTGAGGAAGAATTCTTTGAGTGCCTCACACTGTGGTCATGCTTGGACAGAGCCGAGCACAGAGGTAGCCATTGGTACCAAACGATAATGGATACCATAGGACTCACAGGTACCTGAAAAGCCTTCTTAGTCTGGTATCCTTCCCGTCACAGGAACTTGGAATCTCAGCAGAACTGTTTGTAGGACACACGGTCTCTGAAGCGGCAGCTCTCTGAGGTGATTAAGGACTTTTGCTGTTGGTTTCCTTCAGAGGAGACTTTTTGTTCTTTTTTGAAGGTTTTACAGAATTGTAGAAATGTTGGGCTGGAAGGGACCCTGAGAAGTCATCAGGTCCAGCCCCCTGCACCGTGACAGGGCCAAGCAAACGAGGACCATCCCCGACAGGTGTTTCTCCACCCTCTTCTTTGAAACGTTCAGCAATGTGGATTCCACAAGCTCCCTTGTAACCCTCTTCCAGAGCCAAACCACCCTGAGTTAGAAAGTGTCACCGAAATCGCCTTTGCTGCAGATGCATTATTTCAGCATGTTTCCTCAAGACCCAGTGAGTGAAGGGATCACCCAAGTTCAAGGTCAGCAAAACGTGCTCTGGTTATCAGAGTCCCCATACACAAGGAAGACTGTTGGGAACACCCCAGGAGATATAGCCTGAGGCTGATGTCCTTGTTCATCCTTGACCTACTCCTGAAGCCAAGGCAGATTTTACACCTAGAAGGGACTTGGCTGTCCCCTACGCGGCTGATAGTGCTGGAGTGGCTATCACTAATGGTGATACAGTGCTTGCAAGTTAAACTGGAGATCTCGGCATATCCCATGCAAAAAAGTCAAACAGAGCTTCCTGGGAGAGAAACACCCTCAGCGAGGAGGGGATGGGAAAAGATTAAAAGTCTCTCAATAAGAGACCCCCAAACTACGTACCGGTTACAAAAACACCGTAACTATTAAACTATACCTCAGCTCCGACGACAATACGGAAAGCTACAGCTAAGTAAGTAGTATACCAGGCGTCCTCCACCACTGACCACGGGCAGGGCAGAAAGAACGGTGGCAGTTTGTTCATCACTGCTCTCTCTTCCCCTTGCGTGAGCCCCAGTGCAGACTGAACGGACACTGCGACCCAGAGTCTCTGTTCAAAGACGCCAGTGCACCCAACATGCAGCTCCCAAGCTGAGAGCGCCCCAGGAGCTCTCCGAACGTGCGCATTCCCTGGCAGCTCACTGCGATGAGCCCCGAGCTCGTGCTGTGGTGTCTCCATTTCCTGAAGAATCCTGCAAAGCCGGGGGGCAGAACGTGAAGGAGCACAGCTGCCTGTGTCTGCACCCCCACTACGAGCAACGTGGGGAAATCCCAGCGAGTGCAGCAAGAACGAGGGGACCTGGGCAGATGGTTGGGGAGAGGAGCACCGGATGGTGCCGGGGGGGGGGGGGGGCTCCACAATGACCCTCCCACGTGGAAAGGTGTTGTAACCTTGACCCCTGCCAGAAGACTGGAGCGAGGGCACCAAGACAAGCTGCTCACTAGCATCCCCTCCTTCCACACCTGGGGAAGCAGGGGAATGAGTGCAGCTGGGAGCTCCCCGGGGCGGTACTCCACTGGGTGGGGGCTCAGCACTGTTCCGCTGTGGGGAACCTGAAATCTTTGACTGCCTCATTTCCAGATATTCTGAGCGCCCAAGACATCTCCCGCTGGCTCTGCCCGTTTCCTGACTGCCTCCAAGGAAGGACAAGAGTTGGGCCCATTCGCTTTGCAAGTAGATTCCCCCCCCAAAGAATAATCCCCCCAAATCAGCCCCACCATGGCAAGGGGACTGGGAAAGATGCTCACCTTTGCGTGCGCACACACGCACATACCAGCTGTGACACAGACTCAGCACCTCCCTCCCGGCTCTGCTCCCTTGCCCCGGGCTCAGCCTTAGACAGAACTGCCTTACCTGGTGAAAGCAGGTGAAAGATACACATGCGGGCTGCTGCAGAGTCTGCAGAAGAGTCATGAATATGGATGAGCTTCTGTGGGCTCATGAATATTAACGGCCACTGTGGCTTTCAGGAACATCAACATGGCACCAAGCTCAAATGTTAATCTTGGCGTTGCAAGTGACAGCCGCGCTTTCAGCCCACCCCCCTGCAGGGAGGCCAAGCAGGCCCCAGAGAGACACGAACGGACAGTAGGACTGGGCTCCCACGCCGCCCACCCAACTACTCTCCCTTTGCTTTAACGTGCCCAGGAGGGCTGGGGGCTGCAACACCAAGCTTGGGCTCTGCGCTCTGCAGCTGGAGAGAACCGACGCGAGGAGCAAGCCCCTCACCAGACACAGCCTAGCAGCCAGTCACCTCTGCTCACCGGGCCAGGCTGGAAGAAGGGCCCAGGCAGCCAACTGGCCGTGTTCACAGGTCTGTCACTGCCGCTCAGGGCTGCACACTTCCCCTCCAGCCCTACACCAGAGGGACTGCCGAGCCCATCGGTGCCGTCCCAGCCATCAGGCACAGGGAGCGGCTGCCAGCCCAGGCGGTGCCAGGCTGCGGGTGCGTGCAGGGCATGCCGGCAGCAAGCTGGCACCGGAGGGGAAGCTGCACTAATTGGTTCCGTCCGCTCCGCATGCGCAGCCATCGCCAGCTGGCAGGGCCCGCGTGGCCCACGATGACTCACAAACGCTTTATTTAATAAGTGCCTCTGGTGGCATTTACACGCGAGTGTGCAGATTCGCTGAAGAGCTGCGGGAGATAACACCGCCAGGCCCCAGGGCACGGCTGCAAGCACTGCCCTCCTGTGGGAGCGGGAGCGGCTGGGAGAGCAGGAGTGGGGCATGGCAGCCCCTTTTCCTCCCCATGTCTCTCTGGCTGCAGATGGAGTGAGCTGCACTAGATGACAAGGTTTTACTAGGTTATTCTTGGAGCTCTTTGGGTTCCTCCCAACCTGCCTGAAGCCGCCAACCTGTCCCAGGGGCTCCCGAGGGCTGCCCAATTAGAGAGGGACCCGGCAAACACTAAAACCATTCACAGGGCGGGCAGAAAAATGGTGGAGGTGCTCACATCACCCGCAGCAATTGTCCTCAAGGCGGCTGGCTAGCTTCACAGCTCGTAGCCGCTTGCCTGGGCTCAGCAGCCAGGAGAGCCAGGTGAGCTAGAAACTCTGACGCAGCAGGGAGGCGAGACAGAGCAAGTACAGGTGAGAAGGGATTGGCTGGGAGCAAGCCTTAATCCGGGGAGAGAGTCGGAGAGAGCTGCCCAGTGGTAGGCCCTGGAGCCTGCTTTTGTTAAGGGTCTTGAGAAACAAGGTGGTCCAGTCATGATCGGAGTCTGCCAAAGCCTCACAGTGCAAACAGCCATCACTCCCTGGGGATTTGGACAACAGCTGGAGCTTCCCAGAGCATTCCTAGCCCAGTAGCCAACAGCAAAAGCCAGAGCTGAAGAACGAGACATGGGTCCTAGCAGAATGGGCTGGGTGATGTATTCACAGCTCTGTACAGGCTGAACCTCTCTAGTCCCGCACATTCGCCCATCAACATCCATAATCCAGAATGATTAGAGTCAGCCAGACAACCCCTTGTGGCCAAGTTTCCTGGGTCCCAGAAAGTTTGTTTCCAGCCACGAGTCCTGGCTCTCGGTGTTCTGGAAACATCCCAGCTGCGACCAGGCTGAGAAAGCAGCTACTTCACAATGCCCGGTAACGTTGCACAGGACCAGATGTGAAGAAACCCCACCTGCAGGCTTTGAGAAGGAATTCCCCCATGAGGTGCAATGGTCCACATTACTTCGGAGGCACTAGAGACCGGATGGCCAGGATCTGAGATGGTCTCACTACAGAGGCAGAGTGCAGTGATTCATGTGTGCTGTCGATGGGACATTACAGAAAGCCCCATGCAGCATCCTCCTAAGCCACAAAAGCCACAAAGTGAAAGGGACCAGGAAGAGAAAGGAAGATGGCCAGACAGGAACAGCTGGGAGTATAAGGCAGGGTTCCAAACTGACAAACTTGCACACCGCAGGGTGCAAGATTTGGTCCTCTCGCCCCGGATGCACCTATTAGGGGCAGAGGGGCCAGCCAAGGACCCATGGGGGAGCAGCTGAAGCGGTGCTGGAAACCTGCTTTAGCATGTCTGGGATTTTCAAAAGGGCCCTGACACAGAACACTGCCAGGAAAATTACAGCCACAGCACCTTCAGATCTTGCCACTCCATTCAGTATGAATGGACGCTCTCCATATTTCTGAGTAATAACACACCCACCCACCCACCCACACACACACACACACACACCAGTTTTCTGTGGCCCCTCCTGGAGCCAGTCAGGGCCTAACAGCACTCCCCGCTGGTCCCCGTGGGCAGAGGTGGCAGAGCCGTGCGCCATGCGCTCTCAACACTCCCTCACAGCATCCTCAGCCAGCAGGGCGCAGGGTCACACCCAGGCCTGTGAACCCAGGCCTGCACAGGAGTAACCTTCTAGTCACACAATTACTATATTATGTAGCACTAATAAAAAAAAAAAAAGTCTTGAAGGTTTCCTAATGCCACATAGTAAAGTATTTATAGAATTCCAGGCGTGAATGGTCTGCTCACAGGCCACGCTCCTCCTCGGCGTCAGGATCGCCAGGAATTATTCTGTGCAGTCACATTGTTGTATTCACCCTGAGATTGCGTTTAACTGCAGACACCCAGGCAAACAGGCTGTCAGTGTTCCAGCCCCTGAAGCCTCACAGGAAAAGGGCAACTGAGCTTTCTTTAACACACTTATTTTAGTTTAAAAAGAGCCCAGAATAGACTAGCAGGGGGTTGCGGGGCAGGACAGAGAGGCACCAGTAGAGCTGTAAGAGAGAGGAGCTCAGGACTGGGATGACAAGGGGCTTGGACTTGGGATTGTGGGGCACTGGCAGAGCTGGGTGTTGTAAACCTAGAGATGAGGTGTTGGCAGAGCTCTTGTGTGTGGGGAGGCCAAGGCTGGGACAGCAGGGGGTCCAAGTCAGGACTGAGGGGCACCAGAAGTGCTCAGTGTGTGGGAAGCCCAGCACGGAGATAGCAGGGGCTGCAGGTCAGAATTAAGATGCACCAGCATCTCTGGGCACGAGAGGAGCCCTAGGCTGGGAGAGCAGGGGCTGCAGGTCAGCAGAGCTAGGCATGAAAGGACACCTGGTCTGGGCTGTGGTTAGCGCAGTGCTCTTGTGACCCAAGGGCTGTGATTAGTCTCCTCACTGGTCTGGGGCAGGCTAGACCAAAAAAAAAAAAATCTGTCAGGGCTGGTGATAGGCCCTGCTGTGAGTGCAGGGGGCTGGAAGTGATGCCCTCTTCCAGCTCTACGAGATACGCACAGGGCTGGGAGGCATTCAGCAGAGCCGGGCTTGACAGGAGCCATGGACAGGAATACCAGCCCCGACTGAGGAATGATGGTGTTACTGTGCAAGGCTCAGGGCAGGACAGAACAGAAGGAGAGGCTTAAAATGTTGTGCTCACATAGGGTTGGCTGGTGTGAAAAGTGTTTGCCTTTGGCACCTGGATTGCCAGCAACGGGTGTCCTGTGAGAGAGTGCTTCCGGCAGCACCCTAGTCACTTACGTGACTGTGTAACAGAGAAGATTACGGTCTTAACTGGACTCAATTCACTTGATACATTGGGAACCATTTGACTTTGGGAACAATGGTTGGGTTAAAGAGGTAACTAGCTCAATAAGGGGAGACGTAATTGGCATGGCAGGAGGTGAGGAGGCGAGTTCAGAGAGGGAGCCAGGCACGTCTCTTCTGCAGTGCTTAATCAAAAGAGGAAAGATACTCCTGGGCAAAAGGCAATTTACACGTCCACTGCGAACGAGAACCCACACAAAGGGCGATTACAACTGCACAGCAACGATGCTGAGCATCTCCCAGCCACACAGCAATTTCACATAGTCCAAGATCCCAAGGCCTGGAGAATCCACAACTTCCTTCAGACAGCAGCTTTCTTCAGCTACCTAGCAAAGCTCCGCAAGTGGGGGTGAGGGGATAGAGAATGCTCCCAAGTTATTACAGACCAGAGTATAAACAGAACAAATAAATATAGCGCTGCTTTATTACAAGGCTGGCCTGCTCTGGTGGTTGGCTGATTACAGGGCAGGTCTCTCCAGAGCTACTCAAGCCCAGACCTCAATAAAGGCCAGATTGGAGCTCCCTTTGGCTTATTTACAACTTCGGCGTGCGCCTTTGCTCTGGCGCACAGCCCTCGCGCAAGGCTCGCCAACACCAGCTCGCAGAGGGCAGCAGGGAAAATAAAAGCTTAAACAAACAGTGACTAAGTGATGAGCAGGGGCAGGCAGGATCTTCAGCCTTGCAGACAAGCACTAAAAATACGGTTTATTTTCCTAAGAAACCAGCAGCTCCCCAAACCAGAGATTAAAAAACAAAGCCACAAAAAAAATTATAGCTCTGTGGGGGATGGGGAACCCAAGAAGGAGGAAAGAAAAACACCTCTGGGTGTAAGATACACACGTGACGTACAGAAACAGAGAGAGACGGAAATACGCAAACCCTCCTATGCAGGTATACACGCACTCGGGCCCAGGCGCGGTGACTCACCGTGGCATCATCTTCAAAGCTCACTTGGTGAAGGGAAGGACCTGCCACTCCTTTGAGAGAGATGGAGGACACAGCCATCTTAGTCTCTCCACTTGACTGGAGGCTAATGACTTAATTCCCCCACACACACTCATCTTTCCAGCACTTGCACTGAAAGGGCATCTTGTCTCGTGGCCTTTTCATCTGGCTCCAAAGCCACCACTGACGCATCAGGGGTGTGAGCTGCTGTCAGATGGCTCCCATGACCACCTCTGTCCCCAGTCACTGGCAGCAAAGCACTAGCCTCTCCTGCTGCAGAGTTGGGGGTAAGAGATCCGGGCAGGAGACAGCTGCACAAAGAGCATCTAGGCCTGTAGCTGAGCAGTGACTGGCGCTCTGGCCTGAACACGCGTGTGCTGGACAGGCCCACAACTGATCAGTGAGAAATGGGCACTGGCCGCTCACGGCCCAGTGCCATTCAATGCTAAAGATGTTGATTTATTATCATATCCCCTGCATAGCAGTGGGGATTGTGGGCACTCTGGTAAACAGGCAGATAAGTTGTCTAGGGTCACCGATATTCATGCAGCTACCTGTGAGAGCTACCTGTGCCATCAGCTTCCCTGCACGGCTAACCCCTCCACAGGCGTCTCTCAGCTGAGCTAGCTTCATGCCCACTGAAAGCCCCAGGAAACGCCTGGGGCGATGCACCAGCGCTCAATGCAGCATGCTGAAATGGGAACGCTTGGCTGCAAGGCCCCCTCTCTCACAAGCAACCCAGGGCCACAGAAACTCAGTCAGTGTCAGCAGCCTGTCCACCAGTGGAAAGAAGAGGCCATGCAGCTATGGGGGTGGTGGGAAGGGTGACAGGCGTGTGCAGTGCCTGAGCCCCCACCCTGTACCAGTGCGAGGATCATGCCAGGGGATATGCACCCAAGGAACTTCTCTGCCTGTTTGCACAAAGCCTGCCTAAGCGAGGGACATGCTGAAGCCCCACTCCGCCCACAGGGGTCCCCAGACAGGGCTGGGCCCTACCCGATGGAGCAAGCTGGGGGAAATCTTTAAACGACCCCTTTAAGGTAAAAGGTGCCAGCCAGTAATGAATGTGTGACTCACCTCCCTTCAGCAGGGCGTGTGCGCCAGGGCTCCAAGCTACTCCCCCACACCCCGGAAGAGGCAGGAGGCACATGTATCTGAGCACTAACTAGATTCACACCAGCCCTGGCAAGGGGCTAGTGGCAGCCCCACACGCTCCCCAAAGATGAGTCCGATTCCATGAACAGCGCTTGTGCCTGACAGAAGGAACTGAAGGCGCAGGCTGCAGAGAGGGCTGGGATGGATGCCTCAGCTCCGCACTACCCCTCAGCCCTGGCCCCAGCCAGGGCACCCTCTAAATCATGCACTTGGCAGCTGCTCAGGAGAGATTCTGATGCCACCCAGTTGATTAGCAGAGCCCCCCGCCCCCCCAGCTCGTTTTTTTGTTTCTACTGGTGCTGCCCATCCGCACACGCCTCAGTGCGCACAACATGGACGATAAAAATCCACAAATGGATGGAAAAGATGAGCAGAGACGTTGCCCACAACCCTGTCCCCATAACACACACACGTCGTACCCTTTGCTCTCCATCCGCTGCACAGCATGGCCAGTGCCCCTCAATCCTACCCTGCAGCCCCCTGCTATTCCTGCCCTGAGCAGAGACTGCAACATCTGTGGACCTGTTCTGCAGCACACTCAGGCACCAGGCCAGGCTGAGGCTCACCTTAGCTCGCTTATCCTGCGAACTGAGCAAATAAAGTTCCACCCTCAGAAAAGAAAGACTATTGCACTGACCGCCAGTGGGCTAGGAACCTTCTACTACACCCCCGCACACTGAATACCCGCGCGGTTCTGGTCACCTCATCTCAAAAGTTCTGTTAGAACTGGGCAAGGTGCACAGGAGAAAAAGGGAGTGAGTACGGGTGTGGAGTAGCTTCCATCTAAGGCGAGATTCAGAAGATTGGAACTGTTCCTGCCTGAAGAGAAATGATTAAGAGAAAATATGGTGCAGATCTCTGCAATCAGGAGAAAGTGAATAGGAAATGCAGTGTACCCTTCCTCCTCAGAGCCAGGCGTTGCCCACATAAATGAACAGGCAGCAGGTTTGAAACAAACGTAAGGAAGTGCTTCACCCAACATTCAGTCGACTTGGGGAACTCACTGCCAGGAGATGTCGTGAAAGCAAAACTGTGAGTGGGTTCAAAAAAGAACTCAAGTTCCTGGAGAACAGACCCATCAATGGCTATTGGCTACCAGTCAAGATGCAACCCCACGCTCTGAGTGTCCCTAAAAGTCCCACTGCCAGAAGATGGGACTGATGACAGGGTTGGATAACTCAGTAACGCCTGCTCTGTTCACTCCCACTGAAGCATCTGGCACCAACCTGTGTCAGGAGACAGGGTAGTGGGCTAGATGGATCACTTCTCTAACCATTCTTCTTCCCCCATCTCTCTCTCTCCCCCAACTGCCTCCCACTCCTTGTAAGTTCCTCAGGGCAGGGCTCATGTTTTGCCCATGCTGGGAGGTGCCCAGCACAGTTGTACAGGCCGCTAGATTACCCACAAGCGATTGAGCCTACTTGGTCAGGTAATCCCTCCTGGTAACTCCCCATCCCTACCGGCTTCCCTGCGGTAGAGCGGGAGGAAAGCTGACCCAACTGCGCCACATGCAGACGGATTCATCCACTGGAGGATGCCCAGGTTTGATGCACCAGCTGATTTTCCTAGGACACCTTCCTAACCCCAATTGCATTGCACATCCTGGCCAACAAACCCCCTTTACCTCTGAGCCAGGCCAGGGCTGGGAGTGCTGACTGCTTCCGATTTTATCCATTTGGAGGTGATTATCTGACAGCAGCATCAACTGGATACTTGCCAAGCTCCCTGGCTGGCTGCTGGCGAGGTCAGAGTCGACCTGACTGGTTAGCCAACCTACCACACCAACGCCCAGCTATCCAGTGAGCAAAACAGGCCTCAAGAGCTTGTCCTTATGGGAAACTCTCTGATTTGCACCTCTCTAGTTAAATAGTTCCCCTTTCCCCAGCACAGCTCACTGAGGGGACACTCACACTGCCAGGAGTGCCTCTTCTCGGCACCGCGTTAACCAGCACAGCTGGCTGCTGAGCTTTGTGCCTTTGTCCTCACCCACAACCATTTCAGAATTGGGGACAATTTACACCTTCAGGTCAGCGGCACTGCTCTGGGCACCCGCAAGGCCCCACAGGTCACCAACATTTTTACGGCTGACATGGAACAACGCTTCCTCAGCTCTTGCCCTCCAGAGTCCCTCTCTAGCTGCACTACACTGACGACATCTTTATCATCTGGACCCATGGGAAGGAGGCACTTGAAACAGTCCACCAGGATTCCAACAATTTCCCTCTCACCTTCACTCTCAGCCTCGACCCATCCACAAAACAGAGCCACTTCCTGGACACTAGTTCAAATGTCGGAGGGGTAGCCGTGTTAGTCTGGATCTGTAACAGCAACGAAGGGTCCTGTGGCACCTTATAGACTGGTCCAGCATCTGAAGAAGTGAGTCTGTGCTCACGAAAGCTCATGCTCAAAACTTTTCTCTTAGTCTATAAGGTGCCACAGGACCCTTCGTTGCTGTTATAGTTCAAATGTGTGATGGACACAAACAACACCCTATACTGGAAACCTACTGGCCACTATACTTGGCTACACACCTCCAGCCTTCATCCAGAACACATCTCACAATTCACTGTCTGCCGCCAAGCCCTAACACACAACCACGCTTGCTCCAGTCCATTAGACAGAGACAAACACCTACAGAAGCTCTATCAGGTATTCTTAAAACTACAATACCCACCTGGGGAAGCGAGGAAACAGACTGACAGAGCCAGTCAGGCACCCAGAAGCCACCTGCTACAAGACAGACCCAACAAAGAAAGCAACAGATTGCCGCTGGCCATTAGCTACAGCCCCAGCTAAAACCTCTCCAACACATCATCAAGGATCTACAGCCTGTCCTACGTGATGAGCCCTCATTCTCACAGACCTCGTGAGCAGACCACTCCTCCTTCACTGACAGTCCCCCAACCTGAAACACGCTCACCACCAAACACCCCACAACAGACACCCTGCAACAACACACGGTCCTCCCTGCAACAAATCCTGTTGCCAACTCTGCCCACCCATCTACCCAAGTGACACCATCGTAGAACGTAACCACATCAGCCTCACCATCAAAGGCTTGTTCACCTGCTTACCTGCAAATGTGATGTGTGCCAGCAGTCCCTGTGCCATGGTACATGGGACTAACTGGACTGTCTCTAAGCAACAGAATAAATGAACACAAATCAGACATCAAGGACGGTAACATACGAAAGAAGCAGGAGAGCATTTTAACTTCCCTGGTTACACGGCTACAGACTTGAAAGGCGCTGCCCTCACGCAACTTCAAAACCAGGCTGCAGTGTGAAAGTGCTGAGCTGGAATTCATATGCAAATCTGAAGCCACTGGAATGGGTCTGAATAGGAACTGGGAATGGGTCTCTCATTACAATAAGTCATTTTCCACCTTCGGCATTCTCAGCTTTTTATCCACAGCCACCCTGCTCGAATGAGCTCTGCTGTAACTTTCCCAGCTCTGTATCTCCATGCGCTCTCTCTTTTCCTTTCCCATCCCGCATCTGATGAAGTGAGCTGCCACTCACAAAGTCTTATGACTTCAGCTGTTAGTCTCTAAAGTGCTGCTGGACTCCTTGTCGCTTTTGCTGAAACCTGCTAACATGGCTACCTCTGAAATAAAGCTTCCAGAATGAGTGTCATCCCCCGACCGCCACCTCCAGGGAACTCGGGGATAACAATAGGACTTTAAATTCCACACTTCCTGGGGTATCACTTGAGCAGACAAGCCACCAATGTCACTTTGTAGCAGCAAAGCGCCCCTCCGGCCAAGGTGTTTCAGAGCTACCACTGCCTTTCCAGGAGGTGCAGCGACCATACGGCAGCACGGCTGCACAGCCAGCACTGCCAGTTGGGTCCCGACACACAGGACACAGATGAGGCTAGCGAGCAGAATGTGGTATGGACGGGTCACTAGAGGAATGCACTGTAGCCAGCACTCTGTCCCCAGTCCTGCATCTCCACAGCACACCTGCTGACAGCTCTCCCAGCCGCCCCTCCTTTCTGACAGCAGAGCGCGAGGCGCAAGGGTGGCTGCCCCCAGGGGGACCAGAACGCACCAAAGCCCTTGCAATTTCATTTTTTAAAACACTAATTTGACTTGCTACTGCACACTTTGATTAAAAACTCAAATGATACAAAATTAACATGGCCTGCATCAAATGGATGAAAAACTAGCTAACCCTGAGGCCTCAAACTCATTGTATACGGGGACTAGTCATTGGATGAGCATTTTTCTGGAGCGCGGTTTCCCAAACCAGGGGGCGTGCCCCCTTGGGGGGCATGAAGAAATTCCAGGGGGGACACGAGGTGACCCAGCTCCCCCATCATTCTCCCCACCCGAAGAAAGATCCAGCCTTTGCTTCCAGCTCTCAGCCCCTGACATTTTACATGGGTGACCCGGCGCAGTTGCTATAAAAAGCAGACAAGCTGGGGAAGACCCTAGTGGAGCTGACTGCCTTCTGCAAATGAGAGTGAGTGTGGGTTGTGGGGGGAAGGAAGAAGATGGGGTTAGGTGGGGGGCTCGGGGTGCCTGGCTTTGTGGGAGGGCAGGGGAGGGGCTCTGGTGGGTGGCTCGCAAAGCTTGTGGGGCTCGGGCAGCTGGCCCCAGCAGCGCAGGGCTTGGGCGGCTGGCCCTGGTGGTGCAGGGCTCAGGTAGTTGGCCAGCTGAGGCTGCACCAGGCAACCACAAGGAGCCAAGAAGAATTATTAGTGCTTATTTTTAATTTTAAATAACATTTTTATATCAAGCTTTTGTGTTTATTTCAAATTACAAATTGAATTGTTTGTTGGGGGGGGTTGGATGATGAGGTGGGGGAGGCATGAGGGTTTCTCAAAAATCAAAAGGGGGGAGTGACGCAAAAAAGTTTGGGAACCCCTGCTCTACAGAGTTCCATGAGGATCAGGTCTTGGCCCTCCCCCGTAACAGTTTTTATCCATGACCTCAAGGAAAACACAGAATCATCACTGACATGCAAATGACACAAAACCGAGGGAATGGTAAGAAAGGAAGTGACAGGTCCTGGGTTCAGAGCGATCCAGACTGGCTGGTAAAGTAAGTGAAAGCAACCAGCGTAATTGTAATTACATGTAAACGTGCCCACATAGGAACACAGCGTGCAGGCCAGCCTTCCAGGGTGAGCGACTCCATCCTAGGAGGCAGTCACTAAGAAGGAGTCGTGAATTATGGTGGATAATCAGCTGAACATGAGCTCCTAGTGAGCTGCTGCGACCAAAAGAGCTCATGGGGTCCTGAGCAGCATCAGCAGGAGACCCTGGAAGAGGAGTAATAGATTATGTCACCTCTCTGCCGGGCAGCGTGTGATCGCTGCTGGAATCCTGGGTCCGCTTCTGGTGCTCACAATTCAAGGAGGATGTTGGTTAAACTGGAGAGCAGCCAGAGCAGAGCCCAAGAATAACTGAAGGATTAGAAAGCCAATCTTATAGCGATAGACTCAAACAGCTCCATCTAGTCACCCCAGCAAAGAGAAGGTTAAGGGGTGCCTTGACTCCAGCCTGTAAGTAAAATCCTACATGGGCAACACATATTTAATAAGGGTCTCTTCAATCTAGCAGAGAAAGTCTGACAGGAGATCCACTGGCAGACAAATTGAAAAAGAAGGTGTACGTTTTTACACTGAGAGCGATCAACCATGTGAACAACTTACAAAGGGCCATGGTGGCTTCGCCATCACGCACGATTTACTGATCCAGACTGGATGCTTCCCTTAAAGCTCTGCTCTAGAAATGATAATAGGGCAGTTTCCTGGTCTGTGCTATACAGGAGGTCATACTAGGGGATCACAATGTTCCTTTTGGCCTGGGAATCGATGAATCTATTACATTTACTCCCGACTCCTAACCTATGCTTTCCACAGGCTGCTTAAACCAGGGTGGTACACTGCATGAAGGGACCTATAGTTCCCCTAGCTAGGCCATGCATCTGCATTACAGATGAAGGCAGTGGCTACATGCTCTGTTCAACATCAGAGGGGTAGCCATGTTAGTCTGTAGCCGCAAAAGCAACAAGAAGTCCTGTGAAACCTTACAGACTAACAGATTTTTTGAAGCATAAGCTTTCGTGGACAAAGACCCACTTTGCCAGATGAAGCGGGTCTTTGCTCACAGAATCTCACACTCCAAAAAAACAACCAGGTCTGTTCTGGTCTGGCTCTGGTCTGAAGAAGTGGGTCTGTCCCACGAAAGCTCACCTACTAAACCATTTTGCTAGTCTTTAAAGTGCTACTTGACTGCTTTTTGTTTTGATAGTTTATAGACTAGCACAGCTTCCTCTCTGTTACTATCCAAAAAATCTGTTAGTCTATAGGGTGCCAGAGGGCTTCTCGTTGTTTATGGCTCTGTTCCATACCTTAGTGCTGGTGTTAGAGTCAGGAAAGTGGGATACGCGTTCCCTGCTCCATCTCACTGGAGCCCAGAGCAGCAGCCCCACCCTTGCAGTCTCACCTTGAAAGGGACCGCAGTCCCAGCTATGCCTTCTCCACAACACGCGCTGCCCCTCTCCCTCGCCCTCCGCATGCCGAGCAGGAAGTGAATCTCTGCAGAGGGTAACAATGCGGAAGCTGTTCACATCCCCTGGTGCAGGTCTGGCGGGTGAGGAGGAGGGCAGCGCCTGGGTCGCTGGGTTATCGGATGGTAACAAGGCAGCGCAGCCCGAGCACGCGACTTCCAGCAATGCAAGGCTGCTTCCTTTGTTTTGGGAAAACAAGAGCTGAACAAGACCTTTTCTGGCACGTTCTTGCGGAGCCTGAATCTGTTCCCCAACTGCACCAGCTCCAGCATAAGTCATCACCCCGAGACTCCCCACGAGACAGGGCAGCTCAAGGCAGCAGGTAGGGGCACCAGGACTAGCTTTCACCCTCATGTGCTTCTTCCATTTCCACTACTTCCTTGCCCACAAGGGGCATCCCAGGTGCACAGGGTCTGGGGTCCCAGAGAGACATTCTGCAGAGCAAGACAAACTAGCTGCCAGAGGCACAACATTTAAGTGGGTCCAACTCCTCCGGGTCCCATCAGCCCAAATGGGGAGGCGACTGGCCTGGTTTGTACACAAGGTTCAGGTTAAATTCTACTCCGATCCCAAAACATCCACAGGGGCAAGATGGGCAGCAAGAGATACCCTGCAACAGAGGAAGAGAGGGGAGTCAGGACTCCCCATGACAGGTCAATCATCCCCGTAAGAGGGAAGGAGGTCGGGAAAAGATGTGACTTGGGCCAGCACTCCTCTCTAAAGCTCTCTGTGGGCCATCTCCACCTCCGCCTGGCTTCATTCAGCCCTCCGCACCCTGCTCCAACAGTGCACAGTGAGCCGAACCCAAAGCTCTCCAGCTACAGCTTGGGAAGGATTGGGAATCTCAATAACCCAGGACACCTCCCCCAGGAAGACAGTCCCGGGAGCATCAAGAGCACAAGCACCCTCCCACCCAGCCTGGCCCAGCAAGCATATGCCAGAGCTGTGGGCTCCAGCGACGACTTGCCACACTGCCCAGTACAACATTTGGCGGGGGAGGGGGGTGCTCCAGTTCCTGGGGAGGCATCGCTGATGATCAGCAGGCCTGGAAAAACGATGGCTCTCGGCAGTGTCTGTGCTGTACGCAGGACCATTCTGCTCACACCAGCTGGGGGCAGACTAGCTGGCCAGAGCCTGCGGGGTCGGAATTATCTTTCGGCTTTCTCCCTCCAGGAATCAAGTGAGAAGTGGGTCACTGGCTGGCTGGGCTCAGTCTGCCCCAGCCGCTCTCCCTGACAGAATGTGGTTCCTGCCCCATCCCCACACTGGTACCCAAGGCTCCTCAGAGACCCTGCTCAGGCTGCGGTTTTGATTGCAGCGGGGAGGGGGAAAGTCTTCCCTCGGCAGCTCATGTGCGGGAGGAGGAGGCGGCGGCGGCGGAAACATAATAAGAAAAAAATAAAATTTATAAGCGAGGCAGTAATTACAGCGTGGCTACAAGAGGCTGCTTCCTCAGGGCCATCATTATGTGGCTAAATTTAACGCCTGCGCGGCTGCTCTGGGGAGGGAGGACTGAGCATCCACACAGACGCCGGCTCCTGCTACCTTCCCTCTGTGCCGACCACGGCAGAGCAGCTGAATGGCAGCCAAGAAAGCCATAAAGCAGGTCAGAAGTTTTTTTAATCATCTATTTACCAAGATGCTGTTTTTACTGCCGAGGTTTCTCTCATTTTATCTCTGGCTTTTTTCCCCTCGTTCCTGAACAGACTGGTCTGTATTTTCTGCTTTGGGTTCCTCGCTCATTTGCTCGCTCTAAATACTATTTTCAGAACTCTAATTTTATATGGTATGTCCCTTTTTTGGTAAATATTTGCCATGACTAAGCCAGAACACATCCAGTTTAAAAGTTTCTCATCCCACAAAACATCAGCCCTTTAATGACATGAATCTCATTAGTGCTCCCCATGAAAAGAGGTATAGAAAGGAAGCATCGCTCAGCCTCTCTGAACTCTTACATCTATACAGACGTATTTTTAGCTGTGTGTACTGTACAGTCACAGAAAGGGACAGGCAGGGCACACGCATGCCGACAGAATAACGGCCATTTCATTCAGCCAAAGGGACGGAGAACAGGGGCCCTTGGGACAGATTCTGCGGTGAGTGGGTTCTGGGATATCCGTCTGTCTGGGATGGGATTTGGAAGGGCTCTGGCCCCAACAGATGCTGAGCCAGTCTCAAGGAGCCCAGGCACAGAGGATCCTCAGATTCAGCAGCTGGATCATTAGAGATTGCTTCTAGCTAGGAGGGTCAGAGCAGCCCCCCTCTTACACTGCCCTCCAAAGGCTACCAGCAGGAACACAGCACAGTAGCGAGAGAGATGGGAGCACCTGAACAGTTATTCATCCTGGGCCATGGGAGAGCGCGATGCGCTCAGTCCTTTACTCAGGATTACACAGTATCCCCTAGCACCATGCTGGGACACAGAGGTCAGCTCTGACCCACAGGGGAGGTGCCCCCTATAGAGTCAATCACATTGGTCCATGGTCCGTCAGAGACTCCCAACATACCTCGAGAGCTGTGCCCCACACAGAGTTTAACCCCCAAGGAGCTGATAGAGGGAAGCAGGGCTCCCACCGCCAGCCAGAACGTCAAATTCAGAGTCCAAGGTCTACACTCTAATAGCCAATGGCAGGTCCACACTGACCCTTCAGAGTTTCAGCCTCCTCAGGGTGGGAGGTCTATCACCTGCAGAGCCAACATCACACAATACATCAGTCTCCCGGTATGAGGAAATGTTGAAACATGCCACTCCAAACACAGCCACAATGGAAAGGGCAGGAGCTGTGGTGTACAGTCCTGCCCATGGCACTGACGCACCAGCTTGGCAAACCAGGGGCTGGGTCAGCACCTCATACCATCAAACGCTCAGTGCTCTGGGTGCGCCAGCTGACTTTCCCAAGTCTGTGTCCCCACTGCAAGGGGTTCCTTCGGGAAGGAGCTTGGCCTCATGAGAACGGAGGGGCTCTCACCCGTCTCAACCCCTGAAACTGAGCAGCGCCGAAGGAACCAAGAGCTATGAAGTTAAAGAGATAATACAAGTCCAATGAATAAACCAAAACAATGTTTCTATGCAGCACTTAATTAACACGTGGCCCTCACTGCCATGTGATACTGAAACAGTTAAGTAAGAGTCACAAACGGGAAAGACATAGGTGTGACGTTCACCACAGTACAGAGGGGTTGGCTCCCTTTCAAGCAACCCTGCCCTCTGTGACCAGGGTGATGGAGGCTGTAGACAGAAATTAGACAGACTGTGCAGGTCCTCTGCATTGAGGAGGGCAGAGAACAGGACTTCCAGTGATAAAATAAAATCGGGTAAAATAACCTGACATGGCCTCAGGGAGAAGTTAGGGATGAAGGAGTCATAATGGGTCTCTGCTAGTCCATGTCCCCATCGCCAGTGCAGGATTCCTGAGCTGTATTCCCTAGGTTCTGGGGAGCCTCGTTTTCAGTGTCTGCAGGAATGGGGCTCCATGCCCTGTCCTTGGGGAGGTGAATCCACACCTAAGCCACAGCACTGCCAGGGAGTTTTTCCTGAGGTTGACTGAACTTTCTCTTTCTAGAGATCATCCCCAGCCCCAGGAACACCCCTGTAAATGGCTGCTCCCTCTCCTCAGGGTTCAAGCCATTTAACATCTACGAACGCCTGTCCCCCTTAGTCTCCCTGAGCCAAGACAGTCAGTCAGCTCTTCTATTCTCTTCTCCTTGTTCAGAGTCTGATGGTTTGCACCTCTTCCCAGAAGCTCATTTGCGTCTGTCAATGTCTGTCTGGTGATGAGCAGTGCAATGCCGGCTTCAATAGAGCCAGGAGTTCCCCTGTGTTTTCTGGACTCCAGCACAATGTTTGGGGTGAAGAGGAAGTCTTCCCAGAGCTATAAGGAGGGACTCTCCCCTCCCCAGGATGGGACTCCTGTGCATATGCAGCCCTAAAGCCTCCCTGGAAGGGTCTACCACCACCGAATACCACTCCTTGCCAGCTTATGTCCCCTCTGAGCTTTTGTCAGCAATCTGACCCATGCAAGGGCTGGCTTTCAGAATTTTTTCCCCAGACAGATGAGCTGCACAGTTTCAATGAGAACCACGTGGTATTTTTCACTCACTTTTCCAGTCCCCCTAGATTACTCTCTTATTCTTCGGACCTCACCAGCAACATACCATTCTCGCCATCCTACTTTCCTCACAGCATGGTTTCCCAACCTGAGGGGCGTGAAGAAATTCCTGGGGGGGCCCCCACTCCCATTATTCCCCCCCCGCAAGGAAGACCCAGCCTTTGCTTCCGGCTCTCAGCCCCTGCCATTTTATGTGGGCGACCTCGGGCAGCTGCTATAAAAAGCAGGCAGCTGGCGAAGTTCCACATGAAGATAGGTGCTTCTTGCAAAGGTCGGTGAGAGGGAGTTGGTGCGGGGGAAGGATGGGGTTAGACAGGGGTCTGAGAGCGTCTGGCTCGGAGGAGGATGGGGATGGGGTAAGAGCGAGGGGCTGGTGGTGCCTGGCTTTGGGGGAGGGAAGGGCCCCAGGCGGGCAGCTGGCCACAGGCGGGCAGCTGGCCCTGGGTGGCGCAGGGCTCGGGTGGGTGGGCAGCTGATGCAGGCAGCTCTGGAGGCTGGCATGGGGTTCAGCCAGCTGGGACTGCACCAGGCACCGGCCAGGGGCCATGGAAAGACAGTTCCCTGTTCTGTAACCGGTGTTCTTCGAGAGGTCTTGCTCACGTCCATTCCAAGATGGGTGTGTGAGGGCACATGCTCAGTTGCCGGAAGCTTTTTTGCCCTAGCCAGTAGCCCTAGGGTCGCTGCGGCACCCCCTGGAGTGGTGCCCGTATGGTGGCCCATATATGCCCCGCCCGCCCCGCCCATTCTCGCCAGTGACTCCAACAGCGGGGAAGGCGAGTGGGTTTTGGAAGGGACATGGGCAACACGTCTGGAAGAACACCAGTTACGGAAGAGGCAACTGTCTTTTCTTCTGCGAGTGATTGCTCACGCGCATTCCAAGTCGGGTGAATGCCAGCCAGTGCCTAGGAGGTGGCGTCGGAGCCCTGCACAGAATGGAGCACAGCCCTGCACACCGCAGCGTCTTCCCATGCATGCTGCATCAACGCATAACGTGCTGAAAACATGTGAATGGAGAACCAAGCGGCCGCCCTGCAGATGTCCTGGATAGGGACCCTGGCCAAGTACGCCATAGAGGATGTCTGCGCCCTGGTAACGTGTGCTCTGATCGAGGGAGGGGGAACCCCCGTTAGTCTGTAGCACTCCCTGATACAGACGGGATGCCCCTTCATCCTGTCTGCCACTGCAACAAACAGCTGTTGAGACTTTCAGAAGGGTTTGGTCCTGTCCATATGGAAGGCCAGCGTCCTCCGGACATCGCAGGTATGTAAGCTCTGCTCCCTAGGTGAGGCATGAGGCTTTGGAAATGACACTGGTAGGGTGATGTCTTGGTTAACGTGGAGGAGGTAGACCACCGTCGGCAAGAACGCCGGGTGGGGTCTCAGCCTGCCCTTATCCTTGTGCAACACCGTATAAAGTGGGTTCACCGTCAGGGCCCTGAGCTCTGACACCCTCCTGGCCAAGGTAATGGCCACCAAGAATGCTGTCATGTAACCAAGGAATAAAAGGGAGCAGGAAGCAAGGAGTTCAAAGTGGGGAGCCACAAGTTTAGACAATACCAAATTAAGGTCCCATACCGGAGGTGGGGCCAGAACTGAGGTTTGACCCTTTCCATTCCTTTCATGAACCTCTCACCACAGGGTCCAAGAAGACGGATGACATCCCAGACCCCAGGTGAAACACCGAAATAGCTGCCAAGTACACCTTCAGAGAGGATAGCGACAGCCCTTCCTGGCTCAATGACAGCAAGTAGTCTAGGATACGTGGTATCGGGGCCTGCCCCAGGGATAGCCCCCTCCGAGCTGCCCAGAGAGCAAACTTTTTCCATTTGGTTACATATGTTGCCCTCGTGGAGGGCTTCCTGCTGTTTAACAATACCTCTCTGACAGGTTCGGAGCACGAAAGCTCAACCGCTCTCAGCCATGGAGCTTCCACACTGTGAGATGTAGCGCCCAGAGATCGGGGTGCTGCAGTCTCCCCTCCTCTTGTGTCCACAGGTCCCAGCGTGACGGAAGTGCCATTGGGTCACAGACAGACAACTCCAGGAGGGTCGAGTACCAGTGCTGTTGAGCCCAAGCTGGGGCCACCAGGATAACAGATGTTCAGTCTGACCGAATTTTGAGTAGCATTCGGTGGATGAGCAGTATCGGAGGGAAGGCGTACAGCAGAGGGTCCAACCAGTGAATGCTGAAGGCATCTGCCCTAGAGCCTGGGCTCCGGTTCTGGTAAGAGCAGAACGTCTGGTACTTTGCGTAGAGATGGGTGGTGAAGACGTCTACCTGGGGATGTCCCCACTTCTGGAAAATGAAATTCAGTACTTCTGTGTGTGGTGACCACTCATGGTCCATGAAGTACCTGCTGAGACACTCCGCTAGGGAGTCGTGAGCCCCCGGTAGGTAGAACGCTCTCAGGAGAATCTGGTGCTGGATGCAGAAGTCCCAGAGCGCGAGGGCCTCGAGACACAGGAGGGAAAGAGCGTGCACGCCCTTGTTTGTTTATATAATACATCGCCATGGTATTGTCTGTGCTGACTGCGACACGCTGCCCCTCAGTTCGCTCTGAAACACTTCGCACGCCAGCCAAACCGCTCTGAGCTCCCGCACGCTTTTGTGGAGCTGAGCGTCGGTCTTGCTCCACAGGGCCTGGGTCTGGCGGTCCCCCAAGGTCCGAGGCATCTGTGACTAGGGAGGGGGAGGGTTGAGGGGGATTGAAGGTCACTCCCATGCAGACTGACCGAGCCTCTAGCCATCAGCGTAGTGCCCCGAGCACTCATGGGGGGACTGTCACTAACTTGTCTATGTTGTCCCTGACAGGTCCGTACACCGAGGCGAGCCACAGCTGGAAGGGAGCGTTTGCAGCCTGGCATGCTGGACTACGAACGTGCATGCCGCCATGTGGCCCACAACCCGAGGCATCCCCTGCCCGTTATGCTTGGGAACCTGATCAGGGCTTGGACGCAAGACGCCATGGCTTGGGCCCTCCTCTGGGGCAGGAAGGCCCTGGCTTGCTCTGCATCCAGCTGGGCGCCCACAAACTCCATGACCTGAGTTGGGGCTAGCACAGACTTTGCCTCGCTCACTAGGAGGCCAAGTGTGTCGAACATCTGTTGTATCAACTGCACGTGTTGTGCCACCTGGCGCTGCGACCAACCCCAGATCAGCCAGTCGTGCAGGTAAGGGGAGAGGCGCACCCCTTGCCCGCGCAGGAAGGCCGCCACTACTGACATACATTTGGTGAAGACCCTTGGGCCGAGGAAAGGCCAAACGGAAGGACTGTGCACTGGTCATGGTCCTTCCCTACCACAAATCGGAGGAACCTCCTGGGAGGCAGGTAGACTGCTATGTGGAAATACACGTCCTGTAAGTGGAGCGCAGCAAACCAGTCCCCTCGTTCCAGCCTCGGGATAATTAGGCCCAGGGATATCATACAAAACCTTACCTTGCTCATGAAATTGTTTAGGTTTCGCAGGTCCAAGACTGGCGGCAATCCCCTTTTTCGCTTTCGGGATTAGGAAATAAGGGAAATAAAACCCCTGCCCCTAGAATTTTTGGGGGACCTGTTCTATAGCCTCCCTTTGTAAGAGGGACTTAACCTCCTGCCTAGTAATGTCTTGTGAGAGGGGTCCCTGAAGAGGGACAGGGAGGTGGGGTGGGAAGGGGGGTAAGAAGAAAATTGGATAGCATATCCCTTTTCTACTGCGCGGAGGTCCAACTGGTCCAACGTTATGTTGCACCATGCACGGCAGAAGGGGTATTAGCAGGATGAAAATAAAAGCTGAGCTGGAACTGAGGTGGTGGCCAGTGTGTCACTCCCGACCACCCCATCAAAACTGTTGTTTAGACCCCGGTGGGGGTTTTTGATGACTCTGGCCCTGGGTCTGGTGGCCCTGATGCCTCCTAGTGGAGCAGCCCCTTCTCCTGCTACCATCCCAGAGTTGCTGTGGGAATTGCCTGGACTGTGGTCTCGGGGTAAAGCGCCTTCTGTGGGTCGCCGGTGTGTGTAGCCCCAGCGAACGTAGGGTGGCCCTTGAGTCCTTCCTACTGTGAAGTCTCTTATCCATCTTTTCAGAAAACAGGGAGGGCTCCTTGAAGGGAAGGTCTTGTATCGATTGCTGCACCTCGTAGGGGAGCCCCCAGACCTGCAGCCATGCTCCCGTTCGCATGGCTATACCAGAGGCCATGACCCTGGTGGCCGCATCTGCTGCATCTACTGCAGCCTGTAGTGCTGCTCTAGATATGAGTCTCTGCTCCTCCACCATAGCATTAAACTCGGTCTTGCTCTCTGGCGGGACCAGTTCCGCAAAGCGACCCACGGAGCTGGCCGTATTATATGCGTATCTGCTAACCAGGGCCTGCTGGTTAGCGATCCCTAACTGAAGACCACCTGTAGAATAAACTTTTCTACCATACAGGTCCAGTCCTTTGGCTTATCTGTTTTTAGGGGAAGGACACTGAAACCCCCATCTCTCCCTGTTGTTGGCCGCATCTACCACCAGGGAGTCAGGAGGAGGGTGAGTGAACAAGTGTTCTTTACCCTGGGCCGCAACACAGTACCAGCACTCATTCTTTCTGGCCGTGGGTAGGGCTGAGGCTGGGGTCTGCCGCGCTGTCTTCGCCACGTTGGCAATTGTCTTAATAACAGGCAGTGCTACCCTAGCGAGTCCAGACGCTGACAAAATGTCCGTGACTGGTTCTGTTTCACCCGACCTCCTCCACCTGTACTCCCAGGCCCTGTGCCACCCTTCTCCGTAACAGCTAGTACGCCCTTCCATCCTCCATTACTGGGGATGCTGAGGACCCAGCCAAGGCCTCGTCTGGGGAGGACAAGGACGACAGCCACGCGCCCTCCGAGACCACCAGCCCAGGGAGTTCAAGTTCTTCTGTTTGAGTCCCTGGCACTGTGGTCTGTGGTGCCGTGCTCGGTGCCTGGGGTGGGGGGCTCCACAGTGGTGTAGGTTGCAGTGTTGTCATGGTGGAATAGCTTGGCACCTGGGGATGCCGGGCGCCCTAGTAGGGAGTCCCACGGCCTGCCCCTGTGCCTCATGGATCGCCCACGGAGGCCAAAAGGGCCATTGGGGGGCACCTTGGGTTAGCATCTGCCAATCCCCCACTGCGGGTCGCCGGATGACCTCCCACTCCTGCTCCCAGCCGAGCTGGAGTAAAAAGAGGCCAATTCCAAGGCTGACGCTGATGCCGACGACCACGGAGGTGCCCAGGGGCCTGTGGCGTCTGCCGACTCCTGCGCGCCTTGCACCATGGGATACGGGGCACCGAAGGAGGTAAGCGCCTGTGGGGCTCGAATCGGTGTCAGAAACTGTGCTGGCAACCTTGCAGACTGCTCTGGCGCCTGTGTCTGAGGCGGCGACGAGGACTCCCGGTGCGGCATCTGGACCGGCACTGCTGTTTGTAAGAGGCCCTGCACGGCGCTGAAAGCCTCCGGAGTCAAGGGCAGCCACAGAGAGCGCAAGCTCCTGCCTCGCGCCCGAGCTGTGCCTGCAGTTTGTGACCTCAGTCACGGTGCGATCTGGTGGATTCCTCAGAGGGTTGTTGCCTTTTTCCCCTCTCACGGGATCGACCCCGGTCTCGCCTCTTCTTCTTGAGAGGCACCAGGGATTGGCTCCTCTGGCGCCGAGTCCCGTTCTCGGGGTCGGGAACGCTCTGCACCAACAATGCACTGCTCTGACCTCCCGCCAGGGAAATGTCCGGACACAAAGCTGCCTGCATCAGCAGCACCGTCAGCCATTGAGCCCTGTCCTTCCGCGTTCTAGGCTTGAAGGCCTTGTGTATAGAGCAACGTTTCCAGAGGTGAGCCTCACCGAGGCAGCTCAGACAAAGCTTACGTGGGTCACTTCTGGGCATTTGCTTGCCACGTTTTGAGCAGTTTTTAAACCCTGGAGAGCCAGGGATCCCCTGGCACCGAGAGGGGTTAGAGTCCCGCCTGGCTCATTAACCATTAAGTAGAACTATTTACAAGTAAAAGACAACTATCTAAACTATTTACAACTGTTTACAGTAGCTATCAACTAATTTACACATAAAGGCTACCAGCGATACACCAGAAGTGAGAGAGCTCCAGCAACCCACAGCATGGTGAAAAGGAACTGAGCAGGGGGGCAGGGTGGGTGGTGCATATATGGGCCACCATATGGGCGCCACTCCAGGGGGCACCACACTGACCCTAGGGCTACTGGTTAGGGCAAAAAGTTTCCGGCAACTGGGCATGCACCAGCGCACACCCATCTTGGAATGCACATGAGCAATCACTCGAAGAAGCAAAACTGTTTGTGCTTATTTTTCATTTTAAATAAAATTTTTATATCAAGTTTTTGTGTTTATTTTAAATTATAAATTAATTTTTTTGTTAAAAGAGCAGGTTGGATGATGGCAAAGAAGAGGTGGGGTGCATGAGAGTTTCTCAAAAATCAAAAGGGGGTGTGATGCTGAAAAGTTTGGGGACCCCTGCCTTAGTGGGTTTCATTAACAAGCTCTTTACTCCCTCCTTGAGATCTTTCACAAGCAAGATGAATGCACAATGCAAGGCAAACATAGCCTTAAGCAGGCCAAGTTAAAGTAAAGTCCAGAAATATAAGGGAAAGATTGCTTCCTTACTGTGTTCATCCGACTGACTATGACACTGTATTTTAGATGAAAATGGAACCCTTCCCAGCCAACCAGTAAACACACCAGGCACACGCAAATCCACAAAAAATATTTCCATCAATAATAATCAACACTGACTACTATGCAAAGTCAGAAAATGCTGCGTGAGATGTTATCAGGGTTTGATACAAGAATAGTTACTTCATATATTTTGATCCGACACAAACAATTTGTGCTTTAATTTCTGGACTGCCCATGCATTCTATTAACAAGTAACTGACTGACTGACCCAGACACCAGAATCGTGGCTTAAATTCTCATAAGTGTATTTCCCAGAACACCCCACCCACGGTGCTCCTCAGTACACTATAAAAATTCCTGGTGGGGTGAAAATATTTAGCAGAGCTTTGCTTTGGACAGCTCCGGATGAATTTAAGAGCTCCCCATAATTTCCCACAACCATGAACATTTAAACTGATAAAAATAAACATCAACATTATCTACCCAATTGTTAAAAAAGAAGAACTGAATTCTGCTCAGTCTAATTTTAGAGAAAACAGCTGGCTCGAGCGGACTGCAGAAAGGTCAGTGGAGCTGGGGAACCTTGTCCTTTTGCCTTTCCTCAACAGTCTGACCTACATGGCACATTAACACCGTTTTGGGGATTTTACTTCCCTCAGTTTTTTTTAAACTTCCACTAAACTGCTATAAAGATGTAATGTGACTTAATGGCTCAAACGGCTGTGCAATTCCAGGGATAAGACGTACTTCCAAGCCAATGCAAAATCATGAGTCAGGCCCAAAAAACATGACATTTGTTTTAAATGTGGTGGGGGTTTTGTGTCCCCCGGTTTTCGGGTTTTTCGCTTGTTGACTTGTTTGTTTTCTGAGTCTTTGGGTTTCTCCCAAGTCCTGTTTTCAAACTCTCCCCCACAATCAGCACAACTAAATATTTCTCTTTTTAAAAAAAGAAAGCGGCGTGCCTCCCACAATCACGACTCCGTAAGCTGGGGCTTTGCGGAACACGTCACATACCACAAGGACTGGCACCACTCGACATCTCAGCACATGTGGAGGGAAATCTCCACATCCACCCCCTGCTTCAGACAGGCTTGTCCCTGCACATGGTCCACATGCACAACTGCCAGCATGACTAACTCCCTCACCAACCCGCTGGGGTTCCCCTCCCAAACTCAGCCAGGCACACGCTCCCCAGCGAGGGCGGCTAACAGGTCAAGTTCCCAAGTTCAGCTCTCCCATGTACATCAATCTGACATTCTGAACCAACTCACAGGGTTATACTTACAAGATTTTTCAGGCTCCTCAGTCACAAGAAGAGACGTTGCCCTGATGTCCCGTCCAGTCCACTCCCCTCTGCCAAGGCAGGCGCACTCTCCAGCACCTCATCCAGCCCAGGGTCAGAGCCCCAAGCGAGGCAGCTTCCATCACCTCATTCACAGTCTGTCAGGGCAGCTGGGCAACTAGCCATGGCTGGTGCAGGACAGGCATGGGCTGGATCAGGGGCAGGAGTAGTCTGCTAGAACTGCTAGGTATCCAGGAGCATCCTCAGCAAGGTAAGAGACACTGAGCAGACTGAAGTGGCTGCTTTCATCAGGGGCCTATATACCTGCCTTGGGGTCACAGGTTAGACCAGTGGTGTTCAATAAGCATTCAAAGATCACCACACTTGTGGTCTTTGTCCTTCCACATTCGCCACAGCACCCCGCCCCCCAAGCTCTAAATAAATGCCCTCGCCCGCCCCCAGAGCCAGGCACTCCCAGGCACCCCGCCCCACTCCGGCACACCCAGCCGCCATTCTAAACAAATACCGGCGACTCACCAGAGCTGCCGGGGCCCACCGGGGCCCACCAGAGCTGCTGGGGGGGCTGCAGCCTTGGCACATTTCTGTGCACATGCACCCAGACCAGGCAGATGGCACCCCCCCGCATGCGGCGCCTCCTGACCCCAACCAGGGAGCTCCAGAGCTGGAATCACCACACCGAGGTGCCCTGTTCTCCACGTGACGAGTGGTGAACGTATGGGACACCACAGAGTTAGACCCTTAGGACTGGCCTCAAATGTCTCATCACTCAGAACACTTGAGCTCTGGGGTGACTCAGCCGCTCAGAACACGCAGCACCCAGCCATTAGGAATCTGTACTTAACATCCAATCTCATTTTTCCCTGGCCTATTTCATCCCGCCTCTCCTTGTGACGTGCCTTGGGCACCCAACTGCCATGATCTGGGCACCCTCTGATCAGTTCAGCAGAAACTCCCCCCCTTCCAGGATGTCCCACACAGTCCCATGTAAGAGACACCTCGCTCCGAGGCACGCAGAGCACAAAGCAGGTTCAAGGGACTAAAGGCCAGCCAGCACTCAGAGGAAAAGCATCGGGTACCACCAGAGCTGCGAATGCTGCATCGGGGAGAAGGGCAGAGTGGTGGATCAATGGAGGCACAGTATCTCGCAAAGCCTGGCCACAGCAGACACTTTGTCTGCTGGGGAGCAGCACTGGGAGGCGAAGGGTGTTCTCGGCTCCCCCCAAGAGGAGGAGGAAGACTACTGATCACATGTATTTACGTAATTTAACTCTCTGGCTTCGAGTGGAAGGCCATGTGGCCCTTCGATAACGAGGTGCAGCCCCCATTTGTATTTGTACAAATGGACGTAAGCAGTAAAATGTATAAATAGCTTATAGACACACATCTCTCTATAAGTTGTCTATATAGTTGTGATTGTGTACACACACACACACACACACACACACACACTTGTTTTTAGAGTGGTTCAGGATACATTCCAAGACAAAATTCCAGCCAACCTTGGAGCCAAGAACATCATTCAGCCCGGCATAATCTGCCCCCTCTGCCTATGCATACGCTAAATACAGAAAGGGAGTAGTATAAATAGCTAGAGACGTATGTGAATGGCCCTGTTTCCTTACACAGATAAACACACATGCAGCGTGGAGCAGGCAGCTGCAGAAAGGCTTAGGGACCTGTTCAGGGGCCATTAGACCGAATTCAGTTCGGAGGTTCACCTTATGCCTGATGCTGCATCCCACTTGTGCGCAGAACATGCACATGCACATGGCTTCCTGCACAGATGTGCCCAGCTGTTCTGGGCAATGCTCACCATCTGTCCGCACTGACTGGCACGCCCCAGTGAGCTCACAGTAGCGTGGGATTTGGGAAGTGGCTCCCCCAAGCCCTGAGAAAAGCTGTCCTCAAGGAGGAGTGGGACACAACAGGTAGAGGAAGAGCAAGTAGGGAGGGGAGGCGCTGGCAAAGGAAAGGGCTTTGAATGCGAGCAGGGAAACTTCAGAGAATACCTTATCTCACAGGCCCATAAGAGGTGCTAGGCACTGCATAGACAGCACAGTCCCTGCCCCAGAGAGCTTGCAATCTCCATTTGAGACATGACGCAGCAAATGAAACAACGGGGAGAGGAAGGGGTAAGACGAGCGACAGTGAGGCAGACAGCTCAGCCTCATGCACAGCACTGCAGCTCTCTCCAGCCCGTCGTCTTTGCATGGCAGTCCCGAGAACAGTCATACAAGTCCGAGTGACTGGATCCGCAAGCCAGCCAGGGCAGTTACAGAAGGTGGGGTGGGACAGCAAGACCAAGAATGTCAGAGCTGATGCAATGGAAGGGGGATCCCAGGGAGAGATGAAGAATGAAGCAATCCGACACAGTCAGGGCTGCTGCAAGCCCTTGGTAAAACGCACCGTGGTAGCGGGTTACACAGCAGCGCTGCTGAGGCCGTGGTGAACAGAAGGCAGCTGGATAGGAGAGTCCTGCCTCCACGAAAGAGCCGGGAAGCACTGCAGGGCATTTAATCGCTGCTGCACTCCATCCCAGCACCAGCTGCCTTTCAGCAGCAGCTGAAGCGATCCCAAAACTCGGATGCGTGAGATGACACTAACCCAGAGCAGTCCCTGCAGAGGGCATCGTGTGGCCACAGACTCAGGCAGACAGGCCAGCATGAAACAGCAATGCCGTGATGGGCTCCACAACACGTAACTGAGCTGCAAAGCTTGTGGGGGCTGTGCCCGCAGGGCACACATTACAGCAGCAACCGCTGCGAGGTCTGCCCTGCAGCTGATCTATGCCACTTGCTAGAGAGCTCTCCCGCAGGCATAATTAAACCACCTCCAACGAGCAGCAGGAGAGCGTCTCCCACTGACACAGCGTTGCCCACAAGTTTTACTGACAGAAGCGCTAGTGCAGCCTAAGTGAAAGATTCGGTTCTAGCAAGCAGAGCAACAAAGAGAAGAAAAACAACAAGAACTCCCGTGGCACCTTATAGATGAACAGATATGATGGAGCATGAGCATTCCTGATGCCCACGAAAGCTTATGGTCCAAAATATCTGTTCGTCTATAAGGTGCCACAGGACTTCTTGTTGTTTTTGAAGATACAGACTAACACAGCCCCCCCCGACACTTGTCACCATGCAAAGAGAAGAAAGGGCCCCTGGGGCAGAACAGATGCTTAGGGGGGAAACAGGACCTAACCCTAGTGATTTCATCCATTCCGAGACCACTGGTCACCATACCAGTGCAGGGCAACAGTCCCAAACATTCAAAGCAAAATGCTTCATGCACCGTCTCACTCCTTAACCTTGCAACTTCCCTGCTCCTCCAGGTGCTGCTCAGCCTCTACTGCTGCTTCCCTCCAGGCTGCAGTTTAAAGAACCTCCCCCAAACCTGCTTACTTTCCGTGCTAGTAGCCCGGTCCTCTGTGGCTAAAGCAGAGCCCTTCCTATCCATACAGGATGGCCCTTCTGCCCTGTGCACCCGGCACCTGGGAAATCCCTACCCCTCCGTTCTTTACGCCACCTGCTCCGCCATTCAATGACCCTGGCCCAACACGTGAGACAGTCTCCTGCAGATCAGTGGCACGTTGAGAGGGTGGCCCCTATCACAGGGGTTAGACATGCTAAGCACCGCCCGTTGGCCTGGATTAGACAAATTCTCCTAAATGCTTTACAGAGATTCTATCACAGCCCTGGCCAGACCCTTGACCCCTTCACCCCGGTCTCTGCCGGTGGCCAATAATGTTCCCACCTAATCTTTCCATCCACGGGCAGAATAAATGTTGTGATGTGCGCAAAGGCACGTGGGGACGTGCACCACCCATAGAAACACAGGCTGCCGGCTGCGTGTGCTCTGCTAATCAGCTGGGCAGCATTTTAATGCCTCCTGGGTGGCCACCCAAGCACACAACTTACAGGGCACATTGGTGGCCAACGCCACCTGCACCAGACGAATGGGCAAGGGCGTGCACCGTGGCCAGCTCCGGGATAAGCTGCCCGAAGAGGACATTTCCCCCTCGCTCTAGGTGGCCAGTCAGCTCAGCAGGAAGATTAGTGGCGCACACACCCGGTGCCCTGGTCTGTTGTCACTACAGAGGTTTCTGTCGGAGCCTCGCTCGGACCTCAGCAACAGAAAGAGGCCGGGAATTCTGCCGGCTGCCCACGTGCTGTCTCATACACCATCGTCGCCTGAGTCTTAAACGTGCTGGCTCTTCCTGCCATCGAACGTCCCTCACGGGTGGGCTATGAGAAGGAAAATGGCAGCACTCCACCTACCTTCTCCCTCCCAGTAATCATCCCCCAACCGCTCGGCCCATTTGCTTGTCTCTTCTCTACACCCAACAGCACCCACCTTCTTCACCCGTCCCAACCTACAAGGCCTCTCCAGCCCACGAACCACTGTCAACCCTAGCCCTCTCAGCCTGACCTATCCTCTAGGGACAGGAGGTGGACACCAGGATCCAGGTACAGACCCAGTCTTTGGGTTGTCTTCTCTAGCCATGCTCAGTTGCTTATTGAACTCTTCAGTGAGACGCTCCGTGTCTGCTCCAGAACTGCGAGTTCACCACCCTCCCACTGTGCAGCAGGATGCTCTGACCCACCCTTTGCTCCAGAACACACAGCCCTTCGGGGGGAGTGCAAAGTGGGGGAAGGGGTAGAGGAGAACGGGAATAAGTAAGTCTCTTTCTCCCTCACGTGCTGCCTAACACCTGCTACTGCTCCCCTCCAGACTGCAGTTTAAACAACCCTCTCCCAACCGGCTTAGCTTCTTCGCCAGCAGCTTGGTCCTCTGTGGTTAAAGCAGAGCCAGGACCTGGGCAGTTCTGCCCCTCTGCCTCTCTTCTTACCATCTGCTCCAGCATGCAGAGACCCTGGGCTTCCCCTGCCTAGCTGTGCCGAAGCAATTCAAAATAACTTCTACAGGGCCCTGGATCCGTACCTTCCTCCTGGTAACTACTCTTCGGTAGTGATTTACAAGGCAAACTGCCCCGTTCTACAGAGCTCAGAACAGGGAAGGGTTCGCCCAGGGCACTCAACCACAGAACAGGGAATAGACCCCAGATTGTCTCTCTTCTGGTGGCGCACATTGACACATGCCGGGGTGCATATAAAAATGTATCTGCACATGGACCAAAAAAATCCACACATGGATGGAAAAGATTAGGGGAACGGTGGCTCTCTCTCTCTCTCTCTCTCTCTCTCTCTCTCACACACACACACACACACACACACACACACACACACACGAGCGACTGGCTTCCCCTGGCCCTTCCCACCGGTGCAGAGTCTTGGGCTGAGCCAGGCCTGCTCCGCTCCACGACAGTTTCCTTTGGCACATTTAAGAAAGGGCATCCGACGGATCACACGATCCCTCTAGTAAAACCCTGCGAGAGTTGCTCCCATGGGGCTCAGTTCACTCCTTCACACAGCATTATCCAAACCAGCGCCCCCACGGAGCACAGGCAGCCCCGGCCTGGAACCAGGCTGGGCAGAGAGCTAGCCCCACACTGCCCTTGGGGGTGACCTGGATTTCCCAGCACGAGTGCTCTGAAGTCTGGTCTCTGGTCCACCCTGGGGCAATGGGCAGTCTCAGTGGGCAAGGAGACCAGACTGCTTTGCCCTGCTCTGTGCCTTCCCCATTACTGCTTCCGGCTGCTCGAGTTGCAGATCCGTCTGCCCCTGCCCCCGCCCCTGCCCCCATGCCCAGCAACACTGGGCCTAGCCAGTGTCTCCTCACACCACCACCCCAAAAGCCCCCAGGGTTCCAACCAAGCTGCAGCAGACTGGGGGAGCCACAGCCACACTATGGGACGCTCAGGGGTAAATGCAAGAGATCCAGGAGGAATCCCCGCTCCCGAATGAATACTTCTGGCTCCCCAGCATTCTGAAGGGGAATCGCAGAGTCCCAGGGCTGGAAGGGACCTCAGGAGGTCATACAGTCCAGCCCCCTGCTTCCAGCAGGATCAACCCCCACTAAGCCATCCCAGCCAGGACCTTGTCAAGCAGAGCCTTAAACCTCGAGGGATGGAGATTCCACCACCTCTCTAGGCAACGCATTCCAGTGCTTCCCCACCCGCCTGGGGAGAGAGTTTTTCCTAATATCGAACCTACTCCTCCCCTTCTTTAGCGTCAGACCATTGCTCCTTCTTCTGCATCCGTCACCACTGAGAACAGTTTCTCTCCATCCTCTGTAGAGCTCCCCTGCAGGAAATTGAAGGCTGCTACTAAGTCGCCCCTCAACCTTCTCTTCTACAAACTAAATAACCCCAGATCTCTCAGCCTCTCCTCATAGGTCATGTGCTCCAACCCCTTAAGCATTTTTGTTGCCCTCCGCTGAACCTGCTCCAGCACATCCACATCATTTTTATACTGGGGGGCCCAAAACTGGATGCAGTACTCCAGATGTGGCCTCACCAGTTCCGAATAGAGGGGAACAACAACATCCCAATCTTCCTAGATCTGCTCGACATGCACCTCCTAATGCACCCTAATATGCCATTAACCTTCTTGGCGACAAGGGCACACTGTTTACACATATCCAGCCTTTCATCCACCATAACCCCTAGGCCACTTTGCACTGAACTGCTGCTGAGCCAGTCGGCCCCCAGCCTACAACAATGCTTAGGATTCTTCTGTCCCAAATGCAGGACTCTACGCTTCTCCTTGTTGAACTGCATCAGATTTCTTTTGGCCCAATTCTCCAATTTATCCAGGTCACTCTAGATCCTATCTCCATCCTCTAACTTTACCCCTCCCATTAGCTTGGTGTCATCCACAAACTTGCTGAGGGTGCAATCCAGTCGCAAGAATGGAGGCCCCAAGCACGTCTTTCCCCCATCAGTGCTTCTGTCTATGTTCAGACCTGGCTCAAACCACTGCTTGCTGACACAAAATCAATCACTCCGGGAGCTGCTCCTCTTCAGTGACACATGCCCACACCTGTGAACATACCTGTCCCTCCCCCACCAGCCTGCCGCTGCCATTATTCTTCTTGTTCTTTATTTACTGATTCATACACCAAGCGCCTTGATGAGCAGCCCAGACAGGGAGCCCTGCATGTGCTGGAACTGGTTCTGGATTTCAGACCATACAGGAACCTGAGTCCACAGCCACCGGTCCCCCTCCCCTCCAGGAGCCAAGGGGCCAGCAATGGTAGTCTTCTGGGAGTACTCCATTCTCCTCCCTACGCCATCACCTGTCCAGATTCAACTAGACACATAACTCTGTTTCAGCTCTTGGTCCACCCTGCACAGCCTGGCTGAGCGGCTGCTCGTCAGCTGCCGGGGCGTGCCACAGAAAGGGCTGTATCTCAGGGCTAGGAGAAGCAATATTTACACCTGTATGGTGCTGTCCTTGATTTTTCTACTCCTGCTGACCATCAACAGCCCCCATGCAGGGGTAGCAGGGCCCAGCCCACAGTGCATAAAGCTGCTCTAGGAGGGAAGATGTAGAAGCAGAGGTTGGGCTGGGCTGGGACAGAGCAGCGACAATGGTGAGACCAGGGTTGGGCCTGCGGGCTCATGACATCTAGGCTGCGGGGTCTGGATGGCTCACTCTACCCATGTGCCTCAGGACACATGCTGTGCAACCTAAGCAACAGGAGATTCCAATCCTGTGGAACAGCCACAGCCGCTGGGGATTAAGCCTCAGGCCCCCGCACCCTACCCAGCAGGGAAAATGCTAGTGGAATATCCTTCAGCCAGCCCACTCACCACGGTGACTCAAGAGTCCCAAGTACAGCCCTTGGGGCAGGGAAGGGGAGGAGACACAGCCAGGCTTGCCAGAATCGTAACCAGCAGGCCCACAGCCAGCCTGGTCCCAGCCCTGCTCCTGGGGGCTTGTTCCCTGCCCATGGTCTGGGCTCTATTTCGGGCAGCCTGCTGCCCTGGGGCTGATGTGCAGAGTCTGGTTTTAGCAGCATGCAACTCCACTGACTCACTGTTTGTGTAAACGGCCTGCGGTTCCCCTGCATCGGCTGGGAATGCAACTGCCGGCCAAGTTCCCGCCTCACCTGATTACGCCTAAATAAATAAATAAATAAAGCCACTCTCCCATCTGCCACAGGCCTTAATGGCAAACAGATGGGGAAAGGCCGGCTTAGGCTTCGGCTCCACAGCACCGGGGGTCAGGATCGCGCCATCAACCCACCCTGGCACTAGCTACACAGCACAATTACAGGGGGCTGGGACTGAGCCTGGCCTCACACGCCACGACATGTGTCATCGCAGAGACCCCCATTAAAGCCTGCATGGATCCCTGTGCACTTTTGCACAGAACGTGCACGCACACATGGACTGACACACTTTCACACATTGCCATGCACGCTCATCCAAGCCTTGCACAGCGCCACTCGTGCTCTTAGCCGCGCACTTCTGCACAGAACCTTGCAGAGGCAAGGAGCACAGTCACACCTCCCCACGTTCAGCGTCACACTGGGCTGCGTCCGTGGGACCACTGCCAGCAGAGCAAGGGAAGTTATTAGTCCTCTCTCTTCAGCACTGGGGAGACCACATCTGCAGTGCTCTGCCCAGTTCTGGGCCCCCCACAACAGAAAGGATGTGGAGAGAGTCTAACGGAGGGCAACGCAAATGATGAGGGGGCTGGAGCACATGACTTAGGAGGAGAGGCTGAGGGAACTGGGCTTATTTAGTTTGCAGAAGAGAAAAATGAGAGAGGATTTGATACAGCCTCAACTACCTGGAGGAGGTTCCAGAGAGTGGATCTAGGCTGTTTTCAGTGGTGCAAGATGCAATGGTCTCCAGCTGCACTGGGAGACATCCAGGCTGGATATTAAAAACCACATTCACGAGGAGGGTGGTGATGCACTGGAATGGGTGGCTTAGGGAGGTGGTAAAATCTCCATCCCTAGAGGTCCTCAAGGCCCAGTTTGCCAAATCCTGGCTGGGATGATTTAGCTAGAAAGCTATAGCCCCATGCAGCTCGCTCCTTTCTCTGCAGCCTTCCCTGAATCCAGCTGTAAGAGAGCCTGGTCGTCCCTGGCATTGCTTGGAGCCAGATGCTCCTTGGATTGCTGCAACAAAGCTCTGGTAACCCAACTCCTTCTCTGGTCCCCACCCTGGCCTGGCAAGGTCCAAAGGGCTCTGGCTCAACCACACCATGGCCAGGCCTCCTGGTCCCCATCTGCCATGTTGCTACCGCTCATTCTTCCAGGTTCAGAGTGGTTTCTGAGATTTCATACAACGAGTCAAGGTGAGGGAGTGATGCCACCGGCTGGCTGGGCCTCCAGTTCTGCAGGTTTATGGGATGGAATCAGCCAGGTGAGGCCCAGCATATAACCTACAATGTCACTCCTGGGGAAGACACAAGGAAATGAAACAGATGTGAGAGGGGAAGAGCCCAGGGAGGAAAGCAGCAGTAACAGTTTCCTCCCTCTCCCTCTTCCTAAGCCCCCATCCTGGGAGTCGTGCTGGAGCAGAGGCCGCACAGATGGCAGGAGGGAGAATAGGAAACTGGGACCATTAACAGCTGCTCTCGCCAAGGGACTCCGGCCACATGAGAAAGGAGGCGGTAAATGACAGTTCCACACCACACCTGTGCGTGGCACCCACCAAACATACCCGCAGTGCCAGTGCCATGCCCTGCAGGAGGCCCTGCTCTTGGCCAGCCACAGCTGCAAAGCCGCAACCACCTTGTGCTAATTAAAACCATTCCCCTTAGGAAGTAGGCAGACGGTTGCTTCCTCCCCTGCTGCCCGAAGCTGGCTCACGTTTAAGAGCTGATGTCCCCACCCTGCGTAACACACGGCCCATCACCGGCTTCAGCCCTTAAACAAACACAGGCCGCTTCTCTCCACAGGCTTATTTTTAGTGCTTATACAAAGGGAGAGGCAGAGGGCGGGGAAGTCAGGCAGAGTGCAGGCAGGGGCTGGGCTGGGCCAGCCTGCACATCTCGCTCCTGACCTGCGAGTGACGCAACGCTCTTCCCTTCCATTACTCCTGCCCAGCACTTCCAGTCCACGCCATGCAGGGCAGCCAGGGGCAAAGGGGCTCCCTCAGATAAATATTTCTCCAGCCTTAAACCACAATCCTACCACACGGCAGACTCACATTCGGGCAACGCAGCAGCTTGCTGGGAGATCCATGTAATACTGATTTAATGCACAGGCCTCTCCCCTCTCCAGCGCTCAGACCTTCCTCTCCTCCTCTCCCAGGGTGCAGGGTCCATCTGCCCTTGGGCTCCCTCCCCATGTAGCCCAGACAGCGCCCACCTTGCCCCAGCAAGGCTCCTTGGTGCCTCTTCCAGCCCACTGCCTCTGGGGTGGGAAAGGACAGCGCTGCGCTGTGACCCCAGGCGTCCCTGACGCCAGCCACCCCACGTGCTCCATGCCCGTGCTCCCTGCTTGCCCTGTCAGCCTCAGTCAGCCAGCTGCCTGTTTATCTTCCTATTCAGCATTGCTTATTTTGATGGCACATCCTCCGAGCTCAGCCCAGGTCAACCTGTGAACCTTCCACGTCCTGTTTGCCGAAGCCCTGCTCTGCAAGCCAAGTGAGCAGAACGGCCAGAGGCCCAGCACAGCAGCCACCTTGTGCACTGGCCACAGCAGATAAAAATATTCAGGGTGAAACATCCTGGGGCACAGGGGTCTATATTTGAACTGATTGTATCTGTGTGTTTATCCAAGCAGGCTTGATTACTGCCCTGTGTGTGCAAAGCAGCCAAAACAATCTCCACTCCACAGGTCAGGGCTTCCCTCAAGCCTTCAGGGATTTACTGGGGAGAAGAACCTGCTACCCTTGCGTGATGGTTAAGCACTGTAAAGTACAGAACTAAATTCCACCCACAGAGGCAATGTTTCTCACCAGCCCAGGACTCCTCCAGGGCAGCAAGGTGGGGAGTGGCCAGAACTGGCATGTTTGGCCCTCGTGGCCTGGTATTAAGCAGGCAGCAATCTAGGGGGGGAAAACCCAAACCAGCTCAAAAGCACCCGCCACCAAAGTGTTTTAAGGCCAAAAGGCCCCTGATAACTCAAGAGCAGGTCACCAGTCACGGAGAGAGAGAACGGCCCTATGGGTAAGGCACTGCGCCGGAACTTAGGAGATTTCTGCATTATTCCCGGCTCAGCTAGATGCCCTGTGAGGCCTTGGGAAAGCCACTTTGCTCTTATGCCTCAGTTTCCCACCAGTAAAATGGGATGATGATTGTGATCCATTCAGATTCCACAGTGATGAGAACACATAAAAGCTTAAAAATAAAACCACCACTGGAACCGAGTCCAAACAACACCGATTCACACACGCTGGCCTCCGTTTGTGCTCTCCTGGCCTCCCATCTCCACAATCTCAGGAGCTCAAGCCTCACACGTTGGCCCATTACACAGCCCAAATGTGAGATATACCTCTCACATAGAGCTGGAAGGGACCTTGAGAGGTCACTGAGTCCTGTCCCCTGCCCTCATGGCAGGGCCTATCACCAGCCCTAACAGACTCTTTTTTTTTTTTTTTTTTTTTAAATCTGTTTGCCCCACATCCCCACGTAGCCCCCGTCCTCCCGCTCCAAAGCCTGAACTCACAACCCTGAGGTTAGCAGGCTGATGCTCAAACCATTACGCTATCCCTCCCCACAAACGCGCTGTGTCACTAACCCCACACGCATGCGCCTAGAGCAGGGGGCCTCATGCCAACACCCTGCAGGGAGTGAATGACAGCCAGTCTGTGCTGCAGGTGAGAGCAGGAGTGTGGGGAATTCAACAGGCACCTCCTGTTTCAGGACTCAGGAATGCACTGCTTGGCAAGAGCTGAAAAGCCCACCAGCCTATGGAGCACTATGCTGACCCACTAGGGCCCAGCAACACAGGAACCCCAAGCAGCACGCACCCCTGCACCATATAGCACTGCAGGGAACAAGACACATCCTAAATATAGACAACCATCCAGTGCCACTCGCAGGCCTCAGTGCCTCCCCAGCAGGGCCAATGCACCCGCCTACCACGCACAATGCTGAGCGTCCAAAGGCAGAGCAAGTGTACTGTGACCGGCCTGCAGCACAGCAGCACCTGGCTTCACACCCAGTGTGCTGGGCTCTGGCAGGCACATCCCAGAGTGATGGTCCCTGCCCCAAGGAGCTCACCATCCATGCAGAGATGTGTGCATGAGTCTGCAGATAATAATTAACAGGAGCAATAATTCTGCCTCCCCCATTATCTCAGTGGGGTGTTCCCTGAGCGTGGCGATCTCAATCTGACGAAGTGGGTCTTTGCCCACGAAAGCTCATGCTCCAAATTATCTGTTAGTCTATAAGGTGCCACAGGACTTCTAGTTGTTTTTGAAGATACAGACTAACTTGGCTCCCCCTCTGATACTTTCAGTATCAGCATTAGCTGTATCCTTGCTGATCATCTGAGCAGAGAATGCAGGAAAGAGATGAGGGCTCTGCTGGGATGGAAATGGAGGATGGCCACATCCGCAAGGAAGGGAGAAGAAGAAAGTAAGGTGGGTAAGGCAGAGAAGCAACAGGTAGACGCAGCAGGCTGGTAATGGAGACTTTTTTCCCCCAAACAATGCTGGACATGACAATAAAGCACTGACCAAATAATAGTAATAACTAAATGATCACCTCTTGCTATGTGTGTGAACTCCTGGGTCTGAGCAGGCTTGCGCTGTATGGAGAAAGGCCTTTTTAGTTATCAGGCTCTCAGAGAGTCTCCAGCAAGGCCAGACAATGATCTAAGGGTCACTTCTAGCCATACCATCTATGAAGAAATGCCTGCCCAATAGTGTTGCCTCCTTCTTCCATCCAGGGGCAGAATACATTTGCTATATGCACCAAGGCATGTGCAGACGTGCACCCCCAACAGAAACACACACTGCTGGCTGTGGGTGCTCTGCTAACTAGGTGGGAGGACCCTGAATCTCTCCTGGGCGGGCACCCAAGTGCTCAGCTCCCAGGGTACCCTCCTGCCCCAGCCTGCAGAGAACAAGAAACCTTTGCTTTCTCATTTGGTATGTATTGCTTATTTTCTAACTTGTGCCTCCACTTCACTACCACTTAGCCAAAGCTGCCCTCTTGCTCTGTTGTTGAATCACAGTCTTTTGGCTGCCTGCTGTATATTTTTTTAAAAGAACACCCAAATTCCAGTCCCATCATTCTGTCTAATTTTCTTCTCACAGTCATTTTGCCCAGTTTTCCTCAGCCTCCGGAAATTAGTTAATTTGAAGCACTATTTCTGGTTGGGACTCTCCTCCGTCACACCGAATATAAGCGGATCATGGTTGGTGGTCCCTAGGAAGCCATCAACTTCCAGTCCAGAGATTAATTAATCTTTATCTTTGTAATAAGGTCTAACATAAAGTTACCCCACACTGGATACATCATCTTTTGTATTATGAAGTTATCATCTATCTTCTGAGGATAGAACAAGAGGCAACGGGCTTAACTTGCAGCAAGGGAGGTTGAGGTTGGACATTAGGAAAAAGTTCCTACCTGTCAGGGTGGTCGAACACTGGAATAAATTGCCTGGGGAGGTTGTGGAATCTCCATCGCTGGAGATATTTAAGACCAGGTTAGACAGATGTCTGTCAGGGATGGTCTAGACTGTGCTTGGTCCTGCCATGAGGGCAGGGGGCTGGACTCGATGGCCTCTCGAGGTCCCTTCCAGTCCCAGTATTGTACGATTCTATGATCTTGTTGAGAAATGCCAGTGATGTATTCTCCTGAGTACACGAGACTTTCAGAGGATGTCTCCCAGACTGAATTTCCTCATGACAACGCAATTCCCCCACGTATTCACTATAGACAGGTGCTTACGAAGTAGCTCACCCCATTCTCTGGTTTGATCTAGTGGTTTACAAGACACCCCCACTGGCAACCCCTCTTGTGCTGTACCAACGAGCACAAAAGGACTGGAAAGCACCTCATCATCTTTACACAATGCAAGTCCATCGCCCGGCTCCTTTCCAGCCACAGATTGAAACATCTGTCGAGCACGATTAGCACAGGAACATAGGACAAAGGACTGGAAACAACTCCTGGGTCATCGGGTCCAGTCTGTTCCTATCACAGACATCTTCATCATATCGTTCCATTCACAAGCTTAACACGCTCCATTTTAAAACCAGAAAGGGGTCTTGCTGCCGCCACTCCTCCTATTGGAGGATGTTCCAGAACCTCCCTCCTCTGATCATAAGAAACCGTCTTCTAATTACCAGCCTACATTCACTCCTGCTCTGGGTATCCCCATTTGTTCCTGAACAAGTCACAATTATAGCGTTCTAGTGACTGCCCTGGTTTATAAGGCAGTGCAATGTGCAGAATCTCTGGAGCTTTCCCTTAACACGCCAAGTTCTCCTCAGTGTGCATGTCGGATTTTGAAGCCCGTGAGGAAGGGCACACCTGTCAAACCAAGCGGCAGGTTGTAATGAATATGAGACAGCAACTTCTATGTACTTTAGCACTCCTCCCATTCCCCTTCTCTCTCTACAGCCCCAGCCAGCCGGGACGCCTCAGCAGCCACTTGCCAAAACTACAAGCCAGTACAAAACTTTGAGAAAGAGCCAATGGTGAGTTGGCAGAGGAACTGGCCAGATGGTCCCACAACCTCTCTCCACCTGGATTCCCACTGGTGTTGTGGAACAGGCAGGTTCAGGACCAGCCATCACGAAACTGGACTTTGGACCACAGCCTCCTGGCCCCTCAGGAAGCTGCGAGTTTCACCAGAAGAGAGGTAAGGGCAGTTTTGACTGGCTTTGTCAACATTTGATTCCTGTGATAAAGCCAAGCTGCTGTTAGAACTGGTGACCGCGGGGTAGATTTCCCCAGGGGGCAAATGGCCAAGAGCAGTCTTCACCCCATCCCCCGGCTGGCTCTCCGCTCTGTCCCCAACACGCCCCCTTCTGACCCACACTAGCCTGCGCCCTTCTCCCACATACCCTGGCTTAGCCCCACCACTAAGCCCGCAGCCAGACAGCTCTCCCCAGACCACGTATAATGATCCTGTAGGTCCCTACAGAACACTCTGCAAAGCTCCACGCCTCCAGGTTAACAGCGCACACAATGGAGGAGTGGGGCTGACAGTATACGCACATCCAGCCATGCCTCTGACTCATACGCCGGCTTCTCAGACCACTCTCACAATGAACTAGTGACCAAGGGCATGGAGGTGGCTCTCAGGAGGAGATAACAGGGGGAGGACACAATGTCCCAGCCAGTGGCACTGAGCAATCATTTCACTTCCCTGTGTGTGTCACTCCTCAGAATTCAGGCAACAGGAGCACCTGTGAAGTATTCCCCTCTGACCTCAGGAGGGGAGAGAGCTGCTCTCCCACTGGCTCCTTTCAGAGAGCCCCACAGACCCAGGCAGCCACTGTCCATTCCTGCTCTGCCTCCGCCACAACCCAGGCTACTAGCTGCCTGCCTGCCCAAAATGCCATACAAGAAGCAGCACAAATGCAGCCAGCTCAGAAGGCAGCACTCCCCAGTGGCTTGGCCAGTGACCATGTTTCACCCAGAGCACAGCAGTATCTTTCCAATTCAAGCATTCAAGGGAACATCTGCCTGGGATTACTCTCGCCAGTCTGTGTGAGAACACGCTGGCTTGCTTCTGTCTCACTCAGAGCGTGGGTCCCGCCTTCAGGGACAGGAGCTCTTAGGGCACAGGCTTTCGGCATGGGGGAGCAAGGGGGCCCCCCGTTGGGTACCCGTCTGCAGCAACCTGGCAGAACTTTCCCAAGCGCCCCTGAAGCACCGTGTGCAGATCCTGCGGGGAGACCGCGAAGTGGGTTCTGCCATCTGGAGAGAAGTGCAGTGGGAGCGCTCCGGGAGAGCGAGGGGATTTAGGGTAAGGGCTCAGAGGGCTTGAGAAGAGCCCGAGGAGCAGCCCAGCCTGGGGAGAAGAGCTGAGCTGACTGCTGTGTTATTCTAGAGCTCAGTCCCAAGCCAGGGTGGTCCCAGCTTCACTCCCAACAGGCCACTTCTTCAAATAATCCCAGAGACAGACGCAAGCATCTGGAATTGCAAGAGCAGCACGAGCTCCTTTGTCACACCAGGACCAGACAGAGCGAGACCCAGACCCATTGTGCTGCCCTAGCACAAGGCTCTGTCTGCTTCCCCACACTACCCCGCGGTCACCTCTGGCATACAAGGGCACTCTAACTAACCCGCTCACACAGGCAACGGCCCAGCACGCTGGGCTGCACTAACCTGTGTGGCCCAAGGCGTGTTGGCACCTTGCTGCCCTGACCCCTTCACACTCAGAGCTCATCCATAGGCTACTGCCTCAGAGCGAGACCCGTTCTCTTCCCCAGCACCCTTAGGTCCCCCTTATTCTAACTCATGAGACTATCATTCCCTACCTCATCCACAAACTTCTTCAGGAATGACTCCTCCTGGAAGGGCTCGGTCCTCAGGCGACCTGCAGTAGAGATGGGAGTGTAAGTAGGGTGGGCGCCACCAGCCTAGCCAAGCACACCAGCTTGCTCCCTGCACATCCCCTGGCCGGGGGATGATCAGACAGGGTGCCCAGGTTTGTTTTGTTTTGTTTGTTTTTGTTTTTTTACTGTTAGTTTGAATTACCTCGGGGATCTCAGGTAATACAGTGACTGAGTCATGCAACACCTACCCTGGGTCACTAGCAGTGCCAGCCAGGAGAGCGGAACCCCCAGTATCCATCAGCTCTGGCACCAGAGGCCAACAGGAAAGCATTACAGCCCAGGAGAGGCGGGGAGCTCACAAGCACTGGCATTGCCCAGACGTTTCTGCGTGCCAAGCCATGCTGACTGCATGTGGCACACCAGGAGCCCCTCCAGTCACTCGGGTGGAGGCACCTTCTGAGGAAGCCCACTAGCAACTATGGCAACATGAAGACGGCACACAGAGGCCAGAGAAGGCAGATTTGCACCTCACCAGCCAGCTGTGAAGCTCCACAAGAAGGCCCCTTCCTAAAGACAGCCGCCATTGCGGCAAAGCGCCCCAGCCCTGCAGCCCAAGGCCCCATTCTTGCTGGAGCTACGGCTGTCTGCCCTGAGGTAGCACCAGATTCCAAAGGCCCCTTGGGCAAACCTGGCTTTAGCACTGTCTGAAAATTTGGAAACATGCTCTAGTCTTTAGGGTTTGCTGAATTCCATATATACGGCTCCCTCCCAGCCCAGGGCAGGCCGGTCCAAGGACCTAAGGCCGAGCTCCCCAGCATGCTTTGGTAAGCAGTACTCCCCAGTTTGGCACCTTCCTATTCCCAGTGACTCTGTGCTGCAGCAAAGAGACATGGAAATGGCTGTTGCCACTACATTTCTGAGGAAGGAACCCCCACTGCCCAGGTGGGTAGGGAAGATGTTCTGGCTGCCGACCGCAGCACTTCCATGTTGGGCCCCCTCTCAGCACGCGAGCCGCACAGTGAGGCCTTTGCACTTCACAAAAATGCTTAAGGCTTTGGCTACCACCAATCATGAGGCCACTGTCTAGCCCACCGGAAGCTGTTGTGCTGCCTGAGAACCAGCAGTGGCTGCAAGAGGCACCCACAGGCATTTTGGTGTGTCCCAGAAAAATGGCAGCTGCCATCCTGAGCTTCCTCTGCAGTAAAGTTGAGGGTGGGAAAAGGTCTCCACTTAGATCATTTTCTTGCTGCCCTGACCCCTTCACGCTCAGAGCTTATCCGCAGGCTACTGCCTCAGAGCGAGACCCGTTCTCTTCCCCAGCACCCTCCACTGGCTTCCCACCAAGCAGCTCCGAAGCCAGGAGTCCAAGGGAAGGAGTGAGCCCTGGCATCACAGGAACATACGATGGCGTTCACTGACCTTGGGGCTGGAAGGGATCTCCTAGGCCCTACCGCAGTCATGCCGTTATCCCAAGGCAGGTGCTCCTCCTCCCTTCTCCTGCCACAGGAAAGCCAACCCCTCGACAGACACACGGGACATAAGCCCTTGAGGTCATGCCCACGAGACATCCCACTGGTCCCAAAGTCTGGCTTACCTAGCCCTGTCACTAGCTCCAAGCCGTCATTTTGCTCCCTGCCGCCATGAGCTGTTTCTCAAGGGCAGAGCAGATTGGCATCTGCTGTCTCTGCCAACAACGGGGCAAGCTCTGCACACCTCACGTCATATGAAGGGCACAGAATGACTGGAGGATGACGCTTCCCAACCCCCCTTGCTGGCTCCTGCATCAGGCAGACCTGTTGATTTTACACCACGAATCAGCTTCACTGGGCTCCAGCGAGCCCCGAAGACCCAGCACAACAGCAGCAGAGGGAGCCAGAAGCTGGTCTGACCCATGTGCTAACCCAATTCCAAGCACTGGCCAGGAGCTGCCCTCACACACACCCATCCCCACCAAGGGCTGCAGCAGGTGTCCCTGCACAGGGAAATCGCCCTGCACAATCCCTATTCCTGGGGGTGATGGACAAGACTTTCAGGAGCCGGGCCATCCACCAACTTCCAGGGAAAATTAATGGTACCAGCTAGAAGGAAAACACTCACCACTGGTAAGGAGAGTAAGCGTGAGCCTGAATCACTGAAACAGCAGGGCCTGGAGCTCCTGGCACCACTTTCCAGCATGGCCCTTACTGAGGGGGCTGTATAATCAGTGAAACAGCTTGCCCTCATTCAGAGAGCTGTGTGTGTCAGACAATTAGCACTGGGCCAGCTCCAGATACATAATGGCTCCTGGAGAGCTGGTCAGAACCATATGCAAGAAGAGCTCTCTGAGGAACTCAGGCCATGCTAGTGAAAAGCAGGGTATGTCCCCCTGGAAACACTGTCCTCCAGCCCAATGCATGCAGACCTTCTGCCAGCTGCAAACCAAATCCACATGCCAGAGGCTTGCCAGCTGTGGGTGGGATGTAGCACCCCTTCTACTCACTTAGGGACTCCGCCCACCAGCAACAGCTCAGCCAGTCCTTATATCACCCTGCCCTGTGCATTGTGCTCCACCACCCAGCGATTAAACCCGAGCCTCTTGTTAACATCTCTGAGGCTCTGCAATGGAAGGAGACCCATGGGCACAGCCACGCCTCCAAAGCTCTTCTAAGGAAGACGAGGACAAAAGCTGGGAGCCCCTCATTCCTCTCCAAGTGCTCTGCAAGCTACTGCATGTGGGGAAAAACGCCTGACTCTGCTCCGGCTCATTCACTAGCTGGCCTCTGATCCAGGCTTCTGGTCACCAGCCAGGTACTCTATGCAAAGCAAAGAGCCCCTTGGCGACGTCCCAAGTCTTTTGGCTAGCCGGGAATGTCCAGTCCTCCTCCACCTCTCCCCTGGGGACTACTCCCAAGGCTTCTGGCTACTGTCTGATTGCTGCAGCAGCTGAACATGAAACACAAGCTTCTTTGGGTAATAGCCAGATTGAGCACTTTGTGCCAACCCTGTGCAAGGAAAGAAACTCACTCCCTCTGCACTCCAGCCCTGGTTTCCCCATGAGTACAAGAGCTCTTCTTACCTCTGCTAAGAGCAGCCCCACTCTCCCTGTAGTCTTCAATCTCAGCATCCTTCTGCACCAGGAGAGAAGCCAGCTCTTGTAACTGGCACCGCAATGCCAGGCTCATCCTGATGAGGGGCCGCAAAAGATGACGGGAAATCTGGGTTGGGAAAGACAAAATAGGGAAGGCCAAGAAGGGCACTTAGTCTCTAAAACAAAAGTGGTTGAAACAGGTCAGCCAACAGCAGCAATGTCTTGGCAGCAGCTACAGCCAGAGGTTACTCAGGGCTTCCCTGCAACCGGAAATTACAGGCATGCCTGTCTGCCATTCTAGCATCTGCCAATAGGAGGTACTATGTGGAACAAATCAGGTGCTGCAGCTGTGCAGGGCGTAGGGATGTAAATATCGCAATTGAACTATAATTGTACCAATTAACCATTGGTGGGGACAGGGCAGCCAGAGCAGGGGCTCTTACCAGGGCTGTGGGGAGGCATGATCAGGCTGCTGCTACACGGCCGGGGTCCAGGTCCTGCTGCAGCCAGAGCTGGGATCCAAGGCCACAATGGTGCAGTCAGGGCAGAGCCCCGCTTGCCCCTGCTGAGGCTGCTGTGGTGTGCTTGGAGCAACATGCCCACCTGCCCACCATGTGACCCCACCTGCCACCCTAACCTGGCTGAGTTCCCAATGGGAAGCACTCTAGGGAACAGTATACAAATGTTGACTGTGAGAGGAGCTGTGGAGAGTGGGGTAATTGTGGAATAACTTCTACATACCTCAGTCCCAGCCTCTCCTACCAGAAAGCACCACACAACACAACACAACACAACACAGGCAGCAAGGAACAAGATGAATATGTGACGAAGAAAATTCAACATCAAGGCTTAGACCGGGGTCAGCAAGCTTTCCAAGGTGGAGTGCTAAAATGTGACCTTGTGATCTCCATGTACAGTCTGACTGCTGGTGACACTTTTTAAAGTCACTAACAGTCCTACTTAAAATACCTTCATTAATAAATAAATACAGATGCAGAGCTTGACTATTGAAGTGCGGGTTGGCAGCATTAGCTGGCCTTTTGTTACTCCACAAGCAACATGTCTTTGAGTGAGCTGCCACCTGCATGGGGGAGAAGGGGCAGGGCTGAGCTCTCGCCTCGTGTGCTGATGAAGATCGGCTCACATGCCACTCTTGGCACCCGTTGCTGACCCGTCGTTTAGATAACGGCATAGAGAGGTCACTCATAAAATCTGTGGATGATACCAAGGTGGGAGCAGTCCAAGTGCTCTGGAGGGTTGGGTTATAATTCAAAATGATCTGGGCAAATGAGAGAAATAGCATGAGGCAATCAGAATGAAGTTCAGAAGAGACTAATGCAAACTACTCCACTTAGGAAAGAACCATCAGTTGCAAGCATGCAGAATGGGAGGTGCCTGTAAGAAGGAGAACTGTAGAAAGGTATCTAGGGGTCATCCACAAGCTAAATATGAGTCAACAGCATAACACTGTTGCAAAATAAAAAAAATAAAAAAAACATTCGAGGATGTAGTAACAGGAATGTCATAAGCAAGACACAAAGAAGTAATTCTTTCACTCTATTCTGCATTGATTATGCTTCAATTGCAGTACTGTGTCCAGTTCAAGGCACCACATTTCAAGGAAGATGTGGAGAAATTGGAGCCAGTCCAGAGAAGAAGAACAAAGAAGATTAAAGGTCTAGAAAACATGATCTATGAGGGACAACTGAAAGAATTAGCTTTGTTTAGTTTGGAAAAGAGAAGACCGAGAGGGACGTGATAACAGCTTTCAAGTACCCAAAAGGTTATTATAAGGAGGAGGGAGAAAAATATTCTCCTTGACCTCTGAGGGTAGGACAAGAAGAAATGGGTTTAAATTGCTGCAAGGCAGGAGGCTCGGTTGGACATTAGGAAAAACTTCCTAACTGTAAAGTGATTAAGCACCAGAATAAATTACCTAGCGAGGTTATGGAATCTTCATCATTGGAGATATTTACAAGCACATTAGATAAACAACTGTCGGGGTGATCTAAGATCAGTGTTTCTTAAACTTTTTGAGCCCACAGAACATCAAATAATAATATTTTTATGTGGAACATCTATGGAAATTTTCTTCAAAAAAATTGTCAGACTGGAAAAAAAAAAAAAAAAAAAACCAGACCCAAAGGAACAGCAACATATACAGCAAAACGGGAACGAAGTAACTGAATCAGGCACCGTAGCAATGAAGTAGTAACATTGTTAACCTGGTTTTAACAACAGAAAATATCAACCAGCAGCGTTTGACATCAGAAAAGCGTCAGACGCTGGCGGCACACCTGCAAGTTGGTCACTGAACACAGTTTGGATGGCGCTTGGTCCTGCTCGGAGTGCAAAGGGGACTGGCCCCACCACCTCTCCAGGTCTCTTCCACTTCTGTGATTCTCTGGTTCTATATAGGTGGGGTGAGGGGTTGTTCTGTAAATGGCATTACAGCTACGTTTTCGTTAGTACGGACCCCAACCACCCCTGCAAACCTTTTGCGGACCCCCATCAAAGCCTATTCTAGCCACTAAGTACACTTCATTACATGAAAAAGGCAACCACGATGCAGATTTTCAGGGAGCAATTAACATGACTGGATGATATTTAATTTAAAATAATTGATTGTACCTTTGCAATTTATAAAACTTGTTTTCTGTCATCATATTTATTTTTCCCACGGACCCCTACATTACCTTCGTGGACTTCCAGGGGTCCACGGAGCCCTGGCTGGGAACCACTGCTGTAAAGCACACATGCACTGTCCCCACCAGCAGCACTCATCACCTGCCCAGGACACCTCTTCCTAGCTACAGCTGCCTCAGCTTCTAGGGCAAGTCACAAATCCATCACATGTCACTGAGCCGCCTGCTGACTAGCACCAACTATTAGTTAGGTGTAAAGCGCACTCTGGTGCATGCCGGATGCCACTACAACTTCATCCAATTATAGGGAGCACACTGCCTTAGAGACAATGTAAAAGTAACGAATGGCCAAAACTCCCCCGACGCACACCTCTGCGGAGGAACACACTCCTCACCGGCAGAGCCATACAACAAGCTGGAAGTGAAGCCCTTGAGGGCCAATTTGTTCTGTGAAAAACAAGACGACATCCAACCAGGCATGCAGAAGGTGGGGGACACACAGGGAAACGGCCCCATCAATCAGCGGGAGCACAGAACTCTGCCGGGTCAGGACAGCTCTTCTGGCCGTGCACAGCGAGAACCAGCTCCACTGACTACGGGGGAAAAGCGACCTCCTCAAGCCACTGGGGAGGGCATGGCAAGGAGAAAGCCAGACCCTCGGGCTGTGGGAGCACAGAAAGCGCCCCTCCGAAACAGCCAAAGTTTCTTCCTGCATCCAATTAAACTGAAAAGCAATGAACTCAAAATTGAGTAAAGGAAACGCTTTCCCAGAACATACTCAACTAACTTGTGGCGCTCATCACCACAGACATCCAAGCAGCACCAGTTTGGTACAGGGATGATGGGAATGCCCAGAGCTGCAGCAGTAAGGAATATTTTCTAACCCAAATGCTTTCGGCAGAGCTATAGACCTTTATTCTTCAGGCATATGTCAACTTCTGATCTAAGGACAGTCATCCCATCACTGCCCACTGTAGCGTTCCCTGCACCTCCACCTGAGCAGCTGGGACTGGCTTCTGCCCGAGGCAGGAGACTGGGCTGGAGAACCCTGGCTCTGGACCAGCCTGGCCATTTGTTTTCCTAACCAGCCCAGCTAGCGTGCTTGGTTCCTGATTTTCTTGTTGGTCCCAGTTTTGAATCTCAGACTGAAGCCTCCCAGCTGTTTGCATGGCACCAACTGCAATAAGTAATGTCCCCAGTCAGGCCCTTCCACCCTGCAGGTGCACACAGGACTGTCCAAAGATCGAGAGACACAAAAGCACAGACCGAAATCACATCCCTCACCGAAGAGACAACTTAGAGCAGTGCTGCAGAACAGATGGGTGGGAAGCAAGCAAGCCTTGTCTCCCAGCTCAAGGAGTTCTGGGAAAGGACAAAGTGGCTCAGAAGCTCTATTAAGAACTGGACTGTTAGCTGCAAAACCAAAGCACCATTTGTTACCAGCTGGCCAGAGCATCAGTGTTACGTGTCAACCAAAATACAGGCCTCTAGCGGCACAGCACTGTGAAGCATCACACAAAGGCATCAGAATCAGCACTGGATCCAAGAAGAGGGTATCCCCACCTCTGCTCCTGGCAGCATACTGCCACCTAGTACCATAATGGGGCCCTACTACTTACTGAGCCATTCACCCTGCTCCTTGTACCCCCTACGCATTCCCTACGCTAGAATTTGCTTCCAAGTCCTGGTCCCCATGAGCTTGTATGGGAGAGGGCTCAAAGAGGAGCCACAAAAATGACTACAGGGCTTGAAAACACACCTTACAGCAACAGACACAAGACGCTCATCCAAGAGAAGATTAAGAGGTGATCAGATCACACACGGTCTAAGTATGTACACGCAGAACAAGTATTTAATAACGGCCTCTAGCAGACAAAGGTAAAACACAGTCCAATGGCTGGAAGCTGAAGCCAGACACATTCAAATTGGAAATAAGGTGTATATTTTTAAGCGGGAGAGCGATCAACCATAGGAACATACTCAGAGTGGTGGTAGTGTCTCCATCACTGACTCACAGTCTCTCCAGATCTGCTTCAGGAGCGAGTGCAGGGCATTCTCCGGCATGTACTCCGCAGCAGGCAGACCAGATGATCACTGAGGTCACTTCCAGCCTTGGAAACTTTGAAACTCTTCTGAGCTTAAGAGTTCCAAGGGAGGTTTGACTCCAGGAGCAGATCTATGCCTAAGGCAGCAAGCCCATTCCTCTTCCTATTTCTCTGTCCTTGTCTTTATCATGCAACTCCACTCTGCCAGCCAGGCCAGGCTTCATCACCTGTTGGTTACCTTTGCACTTGCTTCCATGGTAACCCATACGCAGGAAGCAGAGTTAGTCCATAAAGCCACTACCCTGGACATCTTCAGATCCCTCCCCTCTTCTAGGCAGAAGGTGTCTTTGAGGGCCCTCCAGCAGCCCTTTGGCCCACGTTAATTCCTAGCCTTGTCCGAAACCCCGTGTTTGCTACACCCACTCGTATCTTACTTAGACTGTAAGCTGTTCACAGCAACCACCATCTCTGACCCTGTGTTTGCTCAGCGCCCAATGCAGCAGGTCCCTGCTTCGGCAGAAAGTCTCCAGACACTACTTTCACGCAAATAATTAACGCAAGGAATGACCACAAGCAGCGCTGTGGTGACTGGACTGGCTCTAAGAAAAAGTGCTACCCAGTCTCAGTAGATATCCCTTCCCCTCCTCGCCCCCCAAAGGGGCTTAGCAGGGTACTTGGCCTTTACAGACATCAGCTCAAAAATCTCCCAGCACCTCTGGAAGGCAGGAATACTCTCTCTCACATCCCACAGAATGTGAAACTGTAGCACAGAGAAAAGCAGTGACTCAGCCAAGGCTACACAATGCACCTGTGGCAGGGCAGGGACAGATCTGAGGCCCTTCTGACTCCAAGGCTCTCTGCTTTATTATTAAGTTTATTCCAGTTGCCCTGGTGCAGGATCTCCTCGACCTGATATGCTGGGTGCTGCACACAAAGGCAGAGATAAGTCCTCTGACACTGGAGCTGACAGTTTAGCCAAGGAAAGGGTAAAAAGCAGCCCATGGGCCACATGCAGTTTGCCAGAGTTAGCACCTGACAGGCAGCCAGATGCTTTATTTACCTGAGCAGCCACAGATGTGGCCATTGGCAGCACCAGTTGGCCACAGTTTGCCGTTCCCAGCCAACGAGAGCTGCAGGAGGTGGTGGCTCAGCAGCCAACAGGAGGTGTAAGCGGCAAGACCTGCAGATGCTCAAGTAAATAAAGTATGTGGCAGCCTGCCAGAGACCAACCCTGGTCAACCACATCTCAGCCCAGGGGCCACATATTGCCCGTCTCCAGTCTCACCTGAACAGGAAGCAGAAGGTGGCCGTCTCTCACAGCATGAGGGACAGCAGTGGAAAGGAATGAGGAATGCCAGCAATCAGAGTACTCCTTAGTAAATCCGTAATTCAGCTCCCACCACCCACCGCGGCACCTCGCCATCACTGGCTGGCTAGTTTTGCTGAGCCTTTCAGCAGAGGGGCAGATATCTGGCTTATTGCAAAGCCCTTTCCTCACCATCTCCACAGCAGCTGCAGAACAGTGGAAGTCCCAGTAGAAGGGCAATCCGGAGAGATCACTTTTCACATGGATGGTGAGTTTGCTGGGGGTCTGTTGGCAGGAGAACGAGGTGGCATCACTCTCTCTTCCTTCTAGCAAAGGACACATCAGGTTGCTCAAACGATTCAGGAAAGACGACGCATGAGCTGTCAGCCGCTTGTTCAGCTCCTGAGAAAGCCCAAATGCAGAGCGGTGAATGGGAGCAGCCAGGCACCCTGAAGACCCCAATGACAGACTCACAGCTCAGGGATGGAACCCCAGCAAACAGGGTCCATCCCAGTCCGTTCTGTCCCAGGGATACCTACTCGAACAGTCCATCCTTGTGACTGTCACTGCAGGCAGCTTGGCTGCCGAATGAAGCCTCCCACAGACAAACAAGACTGAGGGCGAGAGATACCCATTGGGCTCACGCTCAGCAAAGAATCTTTTCTCACCAGTTTGCCCCATGCACATCAAACCTGGGATCCAGGCATTCCCTCCTGGCACATCAGATCCCCAGCTCCTGGCAGGTGGAGTTTGAAAGGTCAAAATGAAAAGGGCATCATGAAACTATCTCCATTGTGGTTTCTGGAATGCCCTCACCAATACCCCATTGCCATCCCAGGGCTCTCCTGCACTAGGACACCTCTCAGCCGCTCCAGACTGGCTGAGAGACTGCTACAGCCTAGCCCACTTGCCAGCAAACCCAGATAGTGTAGTTATATTGGAGTGGCCAATAGGGATGTTAGTGGGCTGGAGCAGCCCCCCCCCACCTGCCACAGGCAGGATGTTGTGCCATCCCTAGGGGGCCACTGTGGGCAGGGCACTCCAGCCCAGCCCAAGCAGTCCCCATCCGTGGTGGCCGGGAAGACCATTCCAGCCACTCCCCATTAATTAGTTAACCAGTTAAACCTACCATTTAACCAATTAAATGGGACTTTAGATCCCTAGTAGCCCAGGGCGGAGGCAAGACTCCTCTGCCTATCACCATCCACTTCCCAGCAGATGCCAAATTCTATAAAATACTCAAACATTAACCCCAGTGATGAGGGCAAGAGGCTCCCATCAGGCCCAGCTCTCATCTGCCCCTTGGCCAGGAGACAGAGAGGACCTAGAGGAGAGGTAGAGGATAGCTGGTGTTCCCGGTCCTGGTTCTGAAATTACAGAAGATGTAACATTAAAATGAGCATGTTACTGAGGCATCGGGAATTGCCAGGGTAGCACCTCTGCTGTAGCTGCTTGAGAAGGAAGCTGCTGATAGCCTCTGATGCAGCGGAGGGCAAGCTGCAGCCCATCGGGGTCTATGCGAGAAGAACTGGGTTTTATCCATGTGAGTTCATGACCTAATACATTTGTTAGTCTCTTAGGGACCACGGTACTAACACCTAGATGGTGATGGGAATTTCCATGTGATACAATGGCTGGTGCCCTTTGTAACCTGACCCTGGGAGGGGATGAAACCAAGTGACACCTTTTGCCCCAGAAGAAAAGCAAAGCCTGAAGGAGGAACCTAGCTGGGGACTGGGACCAGCCGCTATGAGTGAGTCAGTCTCAGCTGGCTTAGGGAGCAGGGCCCTGGATCTGGCCCCCACTTCTCCCACAGATGGATTGTACTGACTACTTCTGGTTTCTGCATTCCCGGGTTTGTTCTACACTGTGTCCCTGTCACCTAATAAACCTGTTCTACACTGCCTCTGACTGCAGATGGGTGCAGGGCCCTGTCACTCCTCCAAGCTTCAGTGACAAAATGGCCATACTCAATTCCACAGCCTCTCAATCACCAGAAAGACAGGGAAGGAGGACAGGGTGCTAGAGGAAGATACCAGTGTTTGCATCCCTGGAAACGTGCTTCCACCCCAGCCTACAAGTGAAGTACACCTGATGGCCTCAGCCCCAGGCAATCTCTCTCTGCATCCCAAACCCACCAGTTTGGTTCTACACCTGAGGAGGAAGAACCCAGAACTGGAACAGCAGAGTCAGAACGGCAGGTTATTAACAGAGATGCGGAGAGGGGACCATGACTGGAACAGAAGAGTTTGCAGACCAGCCCTGAGGGACAGCAGGAGGGATTGCGCGGAGGAGCCCAGAACTGCAAAGCAGGGACTGTTGTAGGTCAGAAAGGAGAGAATCAGCAGATTTGCGTAGGTCCTCCCCCATCAAGACCCTCTACCTTAGTTTTACTGAAGCTGCCACCTACCCTCTCATGTCCTGTACACTCATGAAGGAGCATTCGCTGGCTTACACATAAAAGGGGGTTTGTGGATTTTTCTGACCTTCATTCCAGACTCACCTTGGACCTTTTCCCGACGACATCAATCTCTGCACGTTCACACCACACGCTGCTGAGGTCAGAGACCAGCAAGACGTAGCCGGTATCTCTGAAACAAGCCTTGGCAATAAAAGTGGACTCACCAAAGCAAACTGAAGCCCAAGGCTGCGTCAGGAGGCTGCTCTCTAGATTCTCAGAGCCCTCCATTCTGCAAGAGAGCAAACAGGCTCAGACAGCAGCGCTCCAAGCAAACAAAGAGCACAGCTTCCATCTGACCCCCTGCACAGGAGAAAATATGCTCCAGGAATTGCTCCTTGGAGGCTTTTGCATCCCTCACTGGCTCACAGCAACGAAGGGTCCTGTGGCACCTTATAGACTAACAGAAAAGTTTTGAGCATGAGCTTTCGTGAGCACAGACTCACTTCATCAGATCACTGGCTCACACTAGCCCCCAGGCCTGCAGTTGATATGAAACCAACTCTCAACACAAGCATCATTCTCTAGTGACTGAAACTTGGCCTCGGCTCTTGCCACATGCATCTCCTCAGACAGGTAACAGCCCCATGAGCTGGAAAAATATCCCATTAGAGGAGTGACCAAATGACCTGGCCGTGGAATAGGACCAGAGAGGTACATAAGAACAGCCATACTGGGTCAGATCAAAGGTCCATCTAGCCCAGTATCCTGTCTGCCGAGACTAGCCAATGCCAGGTGCCCCAGAGAAGGTGAACCAAAGACAATGATCAGGGGATTTGTCTCCTGCCATCCATCGCCCGCCTTCGACAAAAGGCTAGGGGCACCGTACCTTACCCCTTGCTAATAGCCATCTATGGACCTAGCCTCCAAGTATTTATCAAGCTCTTTTTTAAACTCTGTTAGAGTGCTGGCCTTCACAGCCTCCTCTGGTAAGGAGTTCCACAGGCTGACTGTGCGCTATGTGAAGAGAAACTTTCTTTTATTAGTTTTGAACCGGCTACCCATTAATTTCATTTGGTGTCCCCTAGTTCTTATATTACGGGAACAAGTAAATAACTTTTCTGTGTTCACTTTTTCCACACCATTCCTGATTTTAGACACCTCTATCGTATCGCCCCTCAGTCTCCTCTCTTCTAGACTGAAAAGTCCCAGTCTCTGTAGCCTCTCCTCATACAGGACCCGTTCCAAACCCTTCATCATTTGAGTTGCCCTCTTCTGGATCTTTTCTAATGCCAATATATCTTTTTTGAGGAGAGGAGACCACACCTGCACGCAGTACTCAAGATGTGGGCGTACCATAGTTTTATATAGAGGAAGTAAGATAGTCTTCGTCCTATTTTCTATCCCTTTTTTAATAATTCCTAACATCCTATTTGCTTTACTGACTGCTGCTGCACACTGCGTGGATGTCTTCAGAGAACCATCCACTATAATTCCAAGATCCCTTTCCTGATCTGTCGTAGCTAAATTTGCCCCCCCCATCATATTGTATGTGTAATTGGGGTTATTTTTCCCAATGTGCATTACCTTACACTTACCCACATTAAATTTCATTTGCCATTTTGCTGCCCAATCACTCCATTTGCTAAGATCTTTTTGAAGTTCTTCACGTTCTGCTTTGGTTTTGACTGTCCTGAACAGTTTGGTGTCATCTGCAAACCTTACCACCTCACTGCTTACCCCTTTCTCTAGATCATTGACGAATAAGTTGAACAAGACTGGTCCCAGGACTGACCCTTGGGGAACGCCACTAGTTACCTCCTTCCATTGTGAAAATTTACCATTTATTCCTACCCTTTGTTTCCTGTCTTTTAACCAGCTCCCAATCCATGAAAGGATCTTTCCTCCTATTCCATGACCACCTAATTTATGTAAGAGCCTTTGGTGAGGGAACGTGTCACAGGCTTTCTGGAAATTTCTGGTAGCCGTGTTAGTCTGTATTCTAACAAAACAAACCAGCAGTCATGTAGCACTTTAAAGACTAACAAAATAATTTATTAGGTGATGAGCTTTCGTGGGGCAGACCCACTTCTCCAGATCTGAGGACACTTCTTCAGCCCTTTCTCATTACAGTTACTATTCCTTTCTTAAACAATAATACGCTGCTGGTTACCAGACAAACAAGGTGGGCACCGCCACGGATGACCACAGAAACTTCTGTACTTAGCCCAGCGATTTCTGTCCAGCTTCTCCTCCTGCCAGCTGCCATAGGCACATTGTAGTCTATGTGACTTCCCAATCACCAGAGCTAGCACAACGAGTTACGATCTCACTGCAAGGTCAGACTGGAGAAGATGGGCCACTATCAAACAATTCTTTGATCCAGAAAGGGGATCAGGGTCCCCCAGACAAGATGCTGGACAAACGAATCTGGGCTAAAATATCATATACCACCTGAAGGGCTTTGTGTTTCATAGCAAGCACGCCCAGGAGAGTACTGTGACTACAACTGCCAGCGTACAATTCTCTTCTTTAGTCCAACAATGGAACTACGCATGCTGGGACCTATAATCCCCACAGACTACTTCAGAATACTAAAGCTGACCGGCTATGCCTTTCCTGTGTCGTTCTGAAGGACAAGGATGGCTCCAGAGGGATTGGTCCCACCTGCCCCCCCCTTTAAAAAAAACTTAGTTCCACAGATCATTTTTCACTAGACATTTGACTCTCATCTCCTTTTTCCCTAGGAGATTCTCTGGGAACTGGAGAACTGATAGCGGTGCCACTACCCGGTCTCTGACAGTGGCCAGGAACAGACTTGTTTCTAGAGGGAATGTACAGAACAGGGCAAATATTGAATGATCCATTCCCTATCTTCCAGCCCCAGCTTCTGACACTTGGATGTTTAAGGACTGCCAGAGCGTGCAGTTACCTCCCGGGCCATCCTGGCTAATGGCCACTGATAGACCTATCTCCCAAAGTCTTTATCTTTTTTGAAACCAGTTATACTTTCAGCCTTTGCAATGTCCCCCAGCAGCGCGATCCACAAGTTGACTGTACGTTCTGTGAAGAAGTCCTCCTTCATACTTATTAATTTCATTAGATGATCCCTAGTTCTCATGTCATGTAAAGGGGTAAGAAACACTTCCAAATTCACCTCTCCACACTATTCACTATTTTACAGGCCTCTATCAGATCCCCCAGTACTGTCAGGGACACAGCCCCATGCTTATATACCTCCAGTTGCCTGAAGTTGGGACTGGACAGCAGGGGATGCGTTACTCAGTAACTGTGCCAAGTTCTGTTCATTCCTTCTGAGACATCTGGCACCCACCACTGCTGGAAGAGAAGCAGTCCTGTGGCACCTTATAGACCAACAGATATTTCGGAGCATCGGCTTTCATGGGCAAAGACCCGCTTTGTCAGATGCAACTGCTGAAGCGGGTCTTTGCCCATTAAAGCTCATGCTCCAAAATATCTGTTAGTCTGCAAGGTGCCACAGGACTGCTTGGCATTTTTGAAGACACAGACTAACTCAGCTACCTCTCTGATACTTGCTGGAAGACAGGACGCTGCCCTGGGTGGACTGTTGGCGTGAACCAGAGTGGCCAGTCTTATGTTCCTAGTCATCTCTTTTCTAAACTGAACGGTACCAGTCTTTTTAATCTCTTCTGAGATGACCAGAACTACATGCAATATTATTCAATGAGTGGGTATTATATAAGTGATTGTTATTCTGATTGCTTTAAAAACTTTCTTTTCCCTTTATTCCTGTTAAAATGTACCTTAGATACACTTGGGAGGAAAGACACCTTTGTTACAAATTTCATCTTCCCTTTCCCTTTCAGCTTAGGGCAGGGCACTCCAAGGTCTCTCTGAGACCTTCGGTGAGAACGTCAACAAAACCATAGAAGACTGAACTTAATATTGACAAAATCTGTACGGTTCACAAGCAGAAAAATAATTTTGTTTTAGAAAACGCAAATTAAATTATTTTCTTTGCACCATGTGTGCCCAGAGAGGAGCTGCTTGCTCTTTGCAAGGCAGCAGTATAGCCCTTAACTCAAGGGCAGGCGAGATAAGGCCCGCAGGCTGGATCTGGCCTTCCAAGCCTTTTAATCCTGCCACAGTCAGACCCTATGGCTGCAGAGGGGAGGAGAGCTTTAGATGCTGCTCCTAACCCCAGAAAAAAGCTCTCAGCTCATAGTGACCCAGTGTCACATGCTGCTCCTGCCAGCCAACAGAAGTTGAGAAACTTTGCTGGGGGCGGGGGGCAGTGCAAGAAACTGGCCGATGGGAGCTGAGAGATTTTGCTGAGGGTGGGGCCAGTGAAGTGGCTCCCCATCGAGAGCTGCTGCCAGCACTGGACAAAGTCTGGATGTTCCTGGAGTAGAGCCTACAGAAAGCAGAACCCAGTGGCAAAGGGCCACGCAGAGCAGATGCTTCTGTCTCTCTGTAATGCACTGTGAGGCCTACAGATGATTGGCACTTTAGGAGAGTTTATTATGCTGTCTGTACATGGTAACTGTTGGGGCCCGTGAACGGTCACTACACAGTGGGCTCAGAGGAACAGCCCAAGACCCAAATGTCCAACAGCTTCAGGCAGAAGTATTTGGAGAAGGAGGAAAGCTAAAGGCCCGGCCCGACCCATCCCCGAGACTGGCACAGCACCTGTGCTTCTCCTCACCGCCTCTCTCCCGGGCGCGCCTCTGAGCCCCGGCCAGAGAGCAGGAGCCCACTGTACGTGCTCTGCACAGAGCACAAAGGTGGCTCAGTCCCAAAGGGTTTACAGGCTCAGGAAGGGTTACTCTGCTCCCCTGCTCTGCTGCCACACTGGCCAGCACCTGCCCTCACCAGCACCGGGCAGGCGGGACTACATGCACGTGCTAAAGCCAAGCAGGTGCTATAAGACAGCCCAGGGTCCCATCTGGGGTGGGAGCGGCACAGCAAGGGTGGGGGAGGCAAGGAGCAAGAGCAGAGCAGACCGAGCTCTCCCAGCCAGGCAGGAGCCTCTGGAGTACTGGGGCCTCCACAGCCATACAGACGTTCACCTCACCGCCGCCCTCTCCTCCCCCAGCCCCCACTTCACCCCACCCCCCACCTCCCCCAGCCCCACACTTCACATCCCCTCAGCCCCCCACCTCACCTCTCCCCCCACCTCCCCCAACCCCCCACTTCACTTCCCCCACCTCCCCCAGACCCACACTTCACATACCCCCAGCCCCCACCTCACCTCTCCCCCCACCTCCCCCAACCTCACACTTCACATCCCCCCAGCCCCCACCTCACTTCTCCCCCCACCTCCCCCAACCTCACACTTCACATACCCCCAGCCCCCACCTCACCTCTCCCCCCACCTCCCCCAACCTCACACTTCACATACCCCCAGCCCCCACCTCACCTCTCCCCCCACCTCCCCCAACCTCACACTTCACATACCCCCAGCCCCCACCTCACCTCTCCCCCCACCTCCCCCAACCTCACACTTCACATACCCCCAGCCCCCACCTCACCTCTCCCCCCACCTCACACTTCACCTCCCCCCACCTCCCCCAGCCCCACACTTCACATACCCCCACCTCCCCCAGCCCCACACTTCACATACCCCCACCTCCCCCAACCTCACACTTCACATCCCCCCAGCCCCCACCTCACCTCTCCCCCCCCCAGTACCGTGAGCGCCGCCCGGCTCCCGCGAAGCGCCGCCCGCCCGGAGCAGGGGACTCCCCCCCCGGCGCCCCGCGCGGTGCAGGAGGCGGGGCCGAGCCGGACGGGGGCGGGGCCAAGGCTGAGCGAGCTGGGGGCGGGGCGGGGCCGGAAGGGGCGGGGCCAAGAGCGCGTAAGCTGGGGGGCGGGGCCGGCCGGGGGCGGGGCGGGGCGGAGCCGAGGCCGCCTGTGCCGGCGCGGGGGCGGGGCGGGGCGGGGCGGCGCTCGGTCGGTGCACGTGCTCAAAGACCGGGAGAGGGGCCGGTCTCGCCCCCGGGGCTGCCCCCTGCCCCGCCCCCGCCCCCGGCTGAGCGGCACGTGCTTCCGTCCGGCCCGGCGGCTGCTCTCCGGGAGGCGTGTTCCGGGCGAGCCCCCGTCTGCCGCCAGCCAGCCCCGTGCCGGGCCGCGGAGGTCCCCGCCTGCTGGGTGCGGGGCAACGCGCCGCGCACGGGGCTTCCCCGGCGCTGGCACCAATGAGCTGCACCCACGTGGGCTCCCCCAGCTGCCACCTGGGGGGTCCGCATTGCCGTGGCGAACAAAGAGCCCCTCGCGCCGGGGTGGCGCTGTGCCCCTTGGGCACGCGGCCTGGGGGGGAAGGTTATGAAGCGCTGAAACCCCCCCGCCCCCGGGCTATCTGCGGAGCTTCAGTCTGCATGAAGGGATGAGGTGGTGCTGGAGGGGTGTCGCCAAAACATGCTGGACCGCGGGGAATGAGCCAGGTGTTACCTCCTCAGAGACAAGGGCGAGGAAAGTGAGCAAGGCCCGGGTGGGTGTCGCTGTGCCTGGGGGCTCAGCGAGGCCTGGATCTGTGTTCCTCAAACAGAGGGGGATGAGGGTGTAAAACGGAACAGACGGAGAGGCCCCTGCGTCACCTTTCTCCTGCCTCTGCTGAAGACCACAAGGGAGGAGGCTGGCCAGGGTTTTCATACCTTGAACTGGGACGTCCAAAGGGGTGAATTTAGCCTGTGCGCTTATATTTTCTTTTCTTGTGGTAATCGACTGACTTTTCGCCTATCACGTACAATCGCTTAACATCTATCTGTTGTAGTGAATACATTTGCTTAACTGTATGCTGGAAGCGTCCGGTAACTTGCTCAAGTTTTACAGAGGCCGGTGTAGTCCACTGGTGGGAGGTCGGAGGGTGGGGGTCACAGCCCAGACAAGGGGCAGCAGTGGGATCCGGTTGCACAGCGCCCCAGCCATGTCAGGGTGGAGGAGGAGGCAGAGCAGGTTAGTCCCGGGAGGAGCTAGCACCGCTCTGTTGGCGTGGGCAGGTCTCAGCTGGAGGGCTGGGGCAAGTGCTGGTCACCAGTGCTGAGGGAGGCGGCGCAGAGACCGGCAAGGCTCCAGAGAGCAGCGACAAAGCTGCCCCATGGGGGGCAATGCAGCACTCGGGGCGAAGGCTGCCAGACTGGGCACCACTCGGTTTGGAGAAGAGACGGGGGACGTGCCAGCAGGCGGCAGGTAGGGGAAAGGCTGCCAGAAAAACACCAGAGAAAGTTGTTCTCTCTCGTCCCCGGGGCAAGGGGCCAAACTGCAGCGGAGCAGAGTTGGGGTCCATCTTGGGGGAACTGCTGCCCTGTGGGAGCAGCAGGACGTGGAGCAGGCGCCTGGGGCAGCCACAGGAGCTCCTTTGCTGGAGAGCGTCTGTCTGGGGTGGGGCAGACCCAGCACTGCAGCAGGGTCTGGCTAGGTGACCCCTGCAGGTCCTGCTCGCCCCGTGGGTCTGTGGTTTTGCACACACATGCACCGTGTCCATGCTCAGGCCCTCCACTGCTCTGCCAGGCCTGGCTCCCCTGAGCATAAGAAAGGTGTTTGCACGCAGCCCCACCTCGTGGCTGAGCCGTGTAACGCTTTGCTGTGCAGGTGGCGTGCAAGGACGTAACTGGGCTACGCTGAGCTGCGATTGTCGCACACAAAACAAGACACGCTTAAGAGGGAAAAGAACAGCAGGAGGAAATGCAGCTTCCTTCCAGCTCTGGCCTTGACATTCACTTCCATCCTCCCTGCTGGGAAAACACAGGTGCAGCCTCCTGGCTGACCAGCCACTCTGAGATCTGGCAAACCCGTGCCACCTTCAGCCCATTTAAGGCATTGCTCTTAGTGGTCACAGGCTCCCACCAGTGTTACAAAATACACAGCCTCAGCCACCTGAGTCAGACCCTTGTTGGCCAGGCAGCAGGAGGAGAGGGCTGGAAAAGAGGAGATAATGCAGGGGATGAAAAGGGTGTGCTGGGGCCTCATGTCCTGAGGGTGTTTGGGATTCACCCAGAGCCAGGAGATAGAGCTCCGTGTCATCTGGCTCTGGCTCGGGCTGCTCAGGACAATGCTCGGGGTCGGGCTGATGGGGCCCCAAGAGATGGGGCTGGTGGCTGATGTGAGGGTGAAACTCACTCTAGTACTGTTTTTTCCTTGCCACCGTCTCGTTTTAGGCGCCCCAAAGCGGGGAGATGGTGGAATAATCCCCCCTGCATTATTTTGTCCACCAGTTAGGTGTCATATCGAACACGCCCCTTTTGGTTCCTTGCTTTTCCATCTCCCACTGTTCCTGTTTATCTGCCCTGATCTTAACACAGGCCTTGAGTTCTAGCAGACGGCCTCATTGTTTGGGCTAACTCAGTCTCCTGCGCCATTCCCATCCCTGTCTGGGCTAACAGACAGGGTTTGTGGGACACTGTGAACTCTCACCCACTCTTCACCACTGCAGTCACAGTTGGGTACATCTGTAGTCCCTGGTATCGCAGCCGTGCTGGGCGTCACCCCAGAAGTGGGGACGCTGCAGCCAGCTTCACGTGCCAAACGGCTGCATAGCACTGGTGCTCTGTGTGATGAGCAGCGACTAACTTACTGTCCAAGTTGGAGGGCAAAGGGCTGGGCAGATCCCAGCAAGCCAGCAGGAAGAGTGACAAGCGGGCTGCAGGCCAGCGTTTCCTACCCATTCCTGCTAACCCCCTGCAAACAGCTCCTGTGGCCAGGCTGCCCTGCAGATCCACAGGTCCCAAGGACGGAGGAACCACTGTGAGCACCTAATCTGGTTCCTGGACAGCCCAGGCCAGAGACCTGCCCCCAGATCATCCCCAGAGCAGAGCATTTAACAAACTGTGGTGACTTACAGATGCCAGCCCCTGTGCAAGCAGGAGCTACAATCTTGGCTCCCTGGCTCTGAGACAGCGCTGGAGCAATTCCACCACCACCCCTGGCAGGAAGTTGCACCAGCTCCTGTCCCAGCTGGAGCTGGGGGCATCCTGCTCGGGCTCTGCCACTTGCCCTCCATGGGGTAAAGAGATCACAGACTAGACCTCTGTCCAAGGCGAGGTGCAGAGAGGCTGGGTCTCCCTCCTCCGGCAGCAGAATGGGGCAGTCCCCTCCCTTGGGCAGGGAGCGGGCAGGGAAAAGCAGGGGGACTCAAAACCCCGGGGAGAAATAGCCTCTAAGGGGCTGGTGCATGTGGAGCAGGGGGGCTCCTGCTCAGGGCACCTCTGCCTGGTACAGGAGCCTGAGGGTAGCCCTGTATGTGTCCACAGGAGAGGGCTGTGGGCCTCCTGGGTGCAGCTGCAGCCAGGCACACAAGGCTGGAAGACGGGTTTATTAACCCATCCCAGGCAGGGCTTGCAAACCCTGCTCCCCACCTGTAAGTTCCAGCTGCCTGCAGCAGTGCAAGGGGAATTTTATGCTTCCTGGCCTGGGGGCAGCTGGGCCCAGACACTCCCCAGTATGGCCTTCGTAGGACAGACCCACTTCTTCAGCCCAGAGCCAGACCAGAACAGACTCAATATTTAAGGCACAGAGAACCAAAAACGGTAATCAAGGAGGACAAATCAGGAAAAGATAATCAAGGTGAGCAAATCAGAGAGTGGAGGGGTGGGGGGGAAGATCAAGGATTAGACTGAGCCAAGATTAGATAGCTTGGCCTTCCCCCCACCCCTCCCCTCTCTGATTTGCTCACCTTGATTATCTCTTTCTGATTTGTCCTCCTTGCTTACTGTTTTTGGTTCTCTGTGTCTCAAATATTGAGTCTGTTCTGGTCTGAAGAAGTGGGTCTGTCCCACGAAAGCTCATCACCTAATAAACCATTTTGCTAGTCTTTAAAGTGCTACTTGACTGCTTTTTGTTTTGATAGTGTACAGACTAGCAGAGCTTCCTCTCTGTTACTACCCAGTATGGCCGTGATGGCACCAACAGCCCCTGCAGCTACCCACATTCCCCTGAGCAGCAGGGCACAGTGGCGGAGGGGCCAAGGCTGCCGGCCGGCCAGGAACCTTGGGAGGCCAGCGTGGACCTGCCCAGCCTGCTTGGTTTGAGCTCCTCCCTCTGCCGACAGCCTCTGCCCTACGACCCAGAGACAGAAGCAGCGAGGCTGAAGCTGCCCGGCTGGCTGCGGGCTCTGTGCTCTGACCCAGTGAATCTAGCCGCAGGGCAGGGCAGGGCACCAGCTCCAGCAGAGCAGCCAAGAGGCAGCCAGCAGGAGCCCTGCTCTTCTCCCGCCCACTCGCACGAAGGCAGCAGTGAGAAAGGGAACCAAAACTCAGAGCGGCCGCACCTTTTTATAAACCCCCGCTGGGAGAGCGCGGTGCGTGCCGGCAGCCCGAGAGGGACCCGCGCCGGCCGCTCGGTACAACGTGCGGCACAGGGGAGCAGATCCCGGGGTGAAACCCCCGCTGGGAGAGCGCGGTGCGTGCCGGCAGCCCGAGAGGGACCCGCGCCGGCCGCTTGGTATAACGTAGGGCACAGGGAGCAGATCCCGGGGTGAAACCCCCGCTGGGAGAGCGCGGTGCGTGCCGGCAGCCCGAGAGGGACCCGCGCCGGCCGCTTGGTATAACGTAGGGCACAGGGAGCAGATCCCGGGGTGAAACCCCCGCTGGGAGAGCGCGGTGCGTGCCGGCAGCCCGAGAGGGACCCGCGCCGGCCGCTTGGTATAACGTAGGGCACAGGGAGCAGATCCCGGGGTGAAACCCCCGCTGGGAGAGCGCGGTGCGTGCCGGCAGCCCGAGAGGGACCCGCGCCGGCCGCTCGGTACAACGTGCAGCACAGGGAGCAGATCCCGGGGTGAAACCCCCGCTGGGAGAGCGCAGTGCGTGCCGGCAGCCCGAGAGGGACCCGCGCCGGCCGCTTGGTATAACGTAGGGCACAGGGAGCAGATCCCGGGGTGAAACCCCCGCTGGGAGAGCGCGGTGCGTGCCGGCAGCCCGAGAGGGACCCGCGCCGGCCGCTCGGTATAACGTAGGGCACGGGGAGCAGATCCCGGGGTGAAACCCCCGCTGGGAGAGCGTGGTGCGTGCCGGCAGCCCGAGAGGGACCCGCGCCGGCCGCTTGGTATAACGTAGGGCACAGGGAGCAGATCCCGGGGTGAAACCCCCGCTGGGAGAGCGTGGTGCGTGCCGGCAGCCCGAGAGGGACCCGCGCCGGCCGCTCGGTACAACGTGCGGCACGGGGAGTAGATCCCGGGGCGAAATCCCGGCTGCTCCCTTGCTGCTATGGGGCTGGTTCCTCAGAAGGTGCTGAGCCCGAGCCCAGCCAGCCTCCCTGCAAACAGGGCTCTCTCGCCCAGCGCCAGGTTTCCAGTGGGAGCCTGGAGGCCCATGCCGGGGGTGCTGGCGTTCTCCGGGCGCCTGGACGCGAGCAGTCTGTTAGCTGGGCTCCTGGCTGGGTGGCACATGGGGCTGAAGCAAGACCAAGGTCTGAGTCAATCTGATCGGGGCTGCTGTGAGCCAGGGCCCCTGCTGAGACTGTCCCAGCCCCTTTCCAACCGGGGCCACCCGCAGCCTCCTCCCAAGGCTGTGCAGGGCGAGGGCAGGCCAGGGCAGACACCGCATTCACTTGCATGGGCAGAACTGGGGCGCAAGCGCCATGCCCAGACGTGGGAGAGACGGACGACACCAGGGAACTGCTCGCCACAGGGAGAGCGACAGCCCACCCCACGCACGCCCCTGGGGCTGGGAGCAGCGCGCAGGGCAGAGGGCCCCTGGGGCAGGCCGTGGTTACGTCTCTTCATTTCCCTTCCCACAGGAAACACAAAGGTCAGTTGGAGGGGCCCAGGGGGCGTGGAGATGCTGGGCCCAGCGTGGGTGAGGGGTCCGTCTGCCCCTGCTCTGTCCAGAGCTCTGCCCCTCACACCTCACTGTCCCCTCTGCAGTTCCCAGCGTCTCTCCGCCTCCCGTCAGCCTCTGCCTCCAGAGCACCGAGCTTCAGCAGCAGGCCCGTGGCTTCCCCCGGCGGGCCAGATCCCTCTTCCAAGGCCTGGCCCGGGGCCTCCCTTCCCGGGCAGAGGGAGCAGAGCAGGAAGGTCTGACATCCGGAGGGAGGGAGCAGCTTCCGCAGGGCCAGGGGCAGCCCATACACCTGGCTGGCTTCACGCTGGCGCTGCAGAGCAGCGCGCGCCTCTGCACCGGGGTCCCACGCTGCCAGCTCGGTGAGCAGCCCCCGTTCCTCCAGCGTGCCTGGAACCCAGAGAAAGGCCGAGGTTGGAGAACTGGCCAGCTGGCAGGCAGAGGAGAACCTCTGAGCGCTGGGCAGCGGCCCCAGGTCTTCACTGGCACACACTCACCAGGGCTACAGCCTCCCTAGCTATCAGCTGCACTCCAGTTCCCAGAGCCAGCGAGCCCTAGCCACGGGAGGTGCTGGCCACTGGCTCCACCACCACCACTGTGTTGGTGACAGCATCCCAGTATGCTTATGGCCATCCTGGGGGGCACTGTTGTGACTGGTGCCCTCGGTCTCACTGGTCGAGTCCTGGGACCGTCCCTGGTACACTCCCCCACCTGCTCCCACTGGCCGGAGGCACAGGACTGAATTCCACATCCCTGGGTAGCTGGCGCCAGCTGGAGCCGACCTGCTGCCCTGCAGCAGAGAGATTTAAACAGGTGCGCAGCTGGGTGGGGGCACTCACCTGAGACTGTGTTCTCCAGGAAGAAGGCCAAGAGGCCAGTCAAGACGACTGGCACCGTCAGCACTGAGAGGAGGAAAAGGTCCAGGCTGGCCCAGCCTAGGGGAACGCGGACAGAGTTACCCCAACCAGTGGTCTGGAGACACCCCGGCCCAGGGCCACAAGGGGAGGTGCAGCCCTGCAGCAGCCGCCAAAGAGCATGCAGGGCCCAGCGCCGGCCAGGGATCAGGGCTGGAGGTGCCCAGCAGCCGGGCTGGGCTCTCACAGTGCCTGGTGACCCAGAGGCTGGCAGGGAATGACCAGAGGAGGGATATGGGCCCCGGGGTGGCAGCCCCCACCCTGAGAGACAGCAGAGCCTGCAGCACCTGTGGCCACGTGTCCGGGGGCAGCGCTGAGCCAGCGTGGCACCAGCAGCGCCATGAACATGGTGAAGCCAACGATGAAGATGTTCCTGCCTGAGTCGATGTTCGCGTACTGGAAATAGGAAATCCCCGTGCCAACAGCAACGGTGTAGGTCACGCAGAGCACCCCGCCTGCGGCACAAGGGACGGGGTCAGCCGGGGCGGGGCAGGACAGGGGAGCCAATCCCAGGTCACGCAGAGCACCCCGCCTGCGGCACAAGGGACGGGGTCAGCCGGGGCGGGGCAGGACAGGGGAGCCAATCCCAGGTCACGCAGAGCACCCCGCCTGCGGCACAAGGAGAGGGGTCAGCTGGGGCCATGCTGGGGAGTGGGGCAGGACAGGGCGTGTGACTCCCACCTCCTGCAAAGCATCCCCTGCAGCACCGGGGAGGGCTCAGCCCAGGCCATGCTGGGGGGCTGGGCACAGGTGCCCAGCTCACAGAGGGCACAGTGGGATGGGACAGGCCTACTGCGGTGCTTCCAGGGGGCTGGCCTCCCCTCTGCCCTCCCCGGGCCCACTCACAGGCTGAGCTGTGCTGCCAGCTGTCAGGCCTGGCCATGCCCCCGCCCTTGAGCACAGCACCTCTGCAGCTGGGTCCCCTCTGGATTGCGCCCCTGCCTCTCCAGGGCCACGCTCCAACCAGCCGCCCACCCCAGGCAGGGCACTGGGCTGTCCCTCGTCCGCCAGCTCAGCCCCGGCACTCCACTGCCCGCCTGCCAGCCCCCATGTGCAGGAGGGGTGCTGTGCTCTCTGCTGGCCTTGGAGCTGCGTTGGTGGCCGCCGGGCCCCAGCAGCCCTGGACAGGCAGAATCAGCACCACCAGTGTCACCAGCCCCACCCAGTCGGGTGCAGGGCTGAGCTGCTGGCAGCAGGGCTGGTGCTCGGCTGTGGTCCTGATGCCAGGGGGAGTTTGGCTGCTGACGCCAGCGGGGCAGGGTCCCCCAACTGCCGGTTCGAAAGGCGCTGCAGAGTGCGCAGAGCAGGCGGGTCCCACCCACCCCGCCCGGGAGCAGCTGGCCTGTCCCCACCCCCACCCCCAGACTCCAGGGGCCGCGCAGACCCCGGTGTGGGGCTCCTCTGAGGCCAGAGCCCACGCTGCGCCGAGCTGGGGCACTTACCGTGAATGGCCAGGGGGATGGAGGTGAGGAGTTCCGCCAGCCGGGGGGACATGCCCAGCAGCACACACGCCAATGCGCTCACCTGCACGGCGCGGCGCGAGCCGACCTGTGCACAAGAGAGGGGAGTGGGGAGGGCTGGTGGCCTGGGGGAGTCCCGCTAGCACACCACCCAAACCTGAGCTCCCCCCAGGGCCTCTGCGCACGCTGGCCTGTCGTGCAACGCCCCCCCAGGGCCTCTGCGCACGCTGGCCTGTCGTTCAACACCCCTCCCAGCGCCTCTGCGCACGCTGGCCTGTCGTGCAACACCCCTCCCAGCGCCTCTGCGCACGCTGGCCTGTTGTGCAACACCCCCCCAGGGCCTCTGCACACGCTGGCCTGTCGTGCAACACCCCTCCCAGCGCCTCTGCGCACGCTGGCCTGTCGTGCAACACCCCCCCCAGGGCCTGTGCGCACGCTGGCCTGTCGTGCAACGCCCCCCCCAGGGCCTCTGCACACGCTGGCCTGTCGTGCAACGCCCCCCCCAGGGCCTCTGCGCACGCTGGCCTATCATGCAACACCTCCCCCAGGGCCTGTGCGCACGCTGGCCTGTCATGCAACGCCCCCCCCAGGGCCTCTGCACACGCTGGCCTGTCGTGCAACGCCCCCCCCAGGGCCTCTGCGCATGCTGGCCTGTCGTGCAACACCCCACCCAGCGCCTCTGCACACACTGGCCTGTCGTGCAACACCCCCCCAGGGCCTCTGCGCACGCTGGCCTGTTGTGCAACACCCCTCCCAGCGCCTCTGCAAAACCTGGCCTGTCGTGCAACACCCCCCCAGCACCTCTGTGCACGCTGGTCTGTCGTGCAACGCCCCCCAGGGCCTCTGCGCACGCTGGCCTGTCGTGCAACGCCCCCCAGGGCCTCTGCGCACGCAGGCCTGTCGTGCAACGCCCGCCCCAGCGCCTCTGCGCACGCTCGCCTGTCGTGCAACACCCCCCCAGGGCCTCTGTGCATGATGGCCTGTCGTGCAACACCCCCCCCAGCGCCTCTGCAAAACCTGGCCTGTCGTGCAACACTCCCCCCAGGGCCTCTGCGCACGCTGGCCTGTCGTGCAACACCCCCCAGGGCCTCTGTGCACGGTGGCCTGTCGTGCAATGCCCCCCCCAGGGCCTCTGCAAAACCTGGCCTGTCGTGCAACGCCCCCCCCAGCGCCTCTGCGCACGCTGGCCTGTTGTGCAACACCCCCCCAGGGCCTCTGCGCACGGTGGCCTGTCGTGCAACGCCCCCCCAGGGCCTCTGCGCACGCTGGCCTGTCATGCAACGCCCCCCCAGGGCCTCTGCGCACGCTGGCCTGTCGTGCAACACCCCCCCCAGCGCCTCTGCGCACGCTGGCCTGTCGTGGAACGCCCCCCCCGGGCCTCTGCGCACACTGGCCTGTCGTGCAACACCCCCCCAGGGCCTCTGCGCACAGTGGCCTGTCGTGCAACGCCCCCCAGGGCCTCTGCGCATGCTGGCCTGTCGTGCAACACCCCCCCAGGGCCTGTGCGCACGCTGGCCTGTCATGCAACACCCCCCCAGGGCCTCTGCGCACGGTGGCCTGTCGTGCAACGCCCCCCCAGGGCCTCTGCGCACGCTGGCCTGTCGTGCAACGCCCCCCCAGGGCCTCTGCGCACGCTGGCCTGTCGTGCAACACCGCCCCCAGCACCTCTGCGCAGGCTGGCCTGTCGTGCAACGCCCCCCCCAGCGCCTCTGCGCACGCTGGCCTGTTGTGCAACACCCCCCCAGGGCCTCTGCGCACGGTGGCCTGTCGTGCAACGCCCCCCCAGGGCCTCTGCGCACGCTGGCCTGTCGTGCAACGCCCCCCCAGGGCCTCTGCGCACGCTGGCCTGTCGTGCAACACCGCCCCCAGCGCCTCTGCGCAGGCTGGCCTGTCATGCAACACCCCCTCCAGCGCCTCTGCGCACGCTGGCCTGTCGTGCAACGCCCCCCCCAGCGCCTCTGCGCACGCTGGCCTGTCGTGCAACACCCCCCCAGCGCCTCTGCGCACGCTGGCCTGTCGTGCAACACCCCCCCAGGGCCTCTGCACACGCTGGCCTGTCGTTCAACGCCCCCTCCAGCGCCTCTGCGCACGCTGGCCTGTCGTGCAACGCCCCCCAGGGCCTGTGCGCACGCTGGCCTGTCGTGCAACGCCCTCCAGGGCCTCTGCGCACGCTGGCCTGTCGTGCAACACCCCCCCAGCGCCTCTGCGCACGCTCGCCTGAAGTGCCCCCCCCACTTCCCCCAGCTGAGGGTCACAGAATCACAGAACAATAGATCTGCAAGAGACCTAAAAAAGCCACAGAGTCCAGCCCCCTGCCCTCGGCAGGACCAAACCCATCAGATCAGCCGAGACTCAAACACCCCCAGGGATGGAGACTCCCCTGCTCCCCTGGGTAGAACATTCCAACGCTTCACCACCCTCCTAGGGAAAACGTTTTCCCTAATGTTCAACCTGGACCTTCCCAGCCGCAGCTCGAGCCCATTGTTCCGTGTTCTGCCCTCCGGGACCTCTGCGAACAGCCTCTCTCCAGCCTCTTTGCAGCCTCCCTTCAGTGAGTTGAAGGCTGTTATCAAGTCCCCCCTCAGTCTTCTCTTCTGCAGACTAAACAGTCCCAATTCCCTCAACCTTTCTTCATGGGTCACACGCTCCAGCCCCCTCATTATTTTGGTCGCCCTCCGCTGGGCCCTCTCCAGTGTGTCCACATCCTTCCTGTAACTGGGGGCCCAGAACTGGACACAGCACTGCAGATGCTCCCTCACCAAAGCCGCATAAAGAGGAATAATCACTTCTCTGGATCTACGGGCAACGCCCCTCTTGATGCAACCTCACATGCCATTGGCTTTCTTGGCTACAGCAGCACACTGTTGACTCATGTCCAGCTTCTCATCCACTACGACTCCCAGGTCCTCTTCTGCAGAACTACTACCGAGCCAGTCGGACCCCAGCCTGTAACAATGCCTGGGATTTGTCCAGCCCAAGTGCAGGACTCTGCACTTGTCCTTACTGATCCTCATCAGATTTCTTGCAGCCCAGTCTGACCCTGTCCCTACCCTCCAGCGTATCTACCTCTCCCCCTAGCTTAGTGTCATCCGCAAACTTGCTGAGGGTGCAGTCCAACCCCTCGTCCAGGTCATTGATAAATATGTTGAACAGAACAGGACCCAGAACTGAACCTTGGGGCACTCCACTAGAAACCGACCGCCATCCCGACATCGAGCTGTTGATCGCTACCCGCTGGTCCCGACCTTGTAGCCAGCTTTCTATCCATCTTACCGTCCATTTATCCAACCCACACTCCTTTAACTTGCTGACAAGAATATTGTGGGAGACCGAATCAAAAGCTTTGCTAAAGTCAAGATAAATCACATCCATTGATTTTCCCCTATCCACAGGGCCAGTTACCTCATCGTAGAAACTAGTCAGACTGGTCAGGCATGACTTGCCCTTCATGAATCCAGGCTGACTGTTCCTGATCACTCTCCCCTCCTCCAAGCGCCTCAAAATGACTTCCTTGAGGAGCCCCTCCATGATTTTTCCAGGGACTGATGTAAGACTGACCAGCCTGTAGTTCCCTGGATCATCCTTCTTCCCTTTTTTGAAGATGGGCACCACATTTGCCTTTTTCCAGTCATCTGGGATCCCTCCCGATCTCCACAACTTTTCAAAGATAATGGCCAAGGGCTTGTCAATGACATACGCCAACTCCCTCAGAACCCTCGGATGAATTAGGTCCGGGCCCATGGAATTATGTACGTCCTGGCGCGTGTCTGCCTCACAGCTCTGTTTACAGCACTGAGCCCCCTTGAAGGGGCAAGCCAAAGCCCCCGTGGGCCCAGCAATCCCACACGGCCTGGTCCCATCATGGCCAGCATGCACCAGCATTTGGGAGAAGCAGGACAGTGGGGATCTGCTCTGGGCCATGCCCCCAGGCTCCCAATGTGTCATGACCTTACCCCTGCCACATTGCTCGGGGTCCCCTGAGCTCCTGGCACCCTCCCTGTTCCCTGACCTCCCTGCTCACACAGCACGGCACTGGCTGCAGGACAGCCAACATTCAGTGCCAACGGCTGCCCTTCGTACCCAAGCGCCATGCCCTGGGCATCAGGGCCACCGCAGGCAGGCAGCACCCTCCCGCACACCCTGCACTCCCGCACAGGCACCACCCTGCCCTCCGCCCCTTCCAAGAAGTACTGTAGCCACCCGCCATCAGTGTCTGTGCCAGTGCAGCTCTCTGACTGGCCAGCCCCACTCTGGTGTGGGGAGCTCCCAGTGGTGCCTGTGCGCCAAACCAGCCCCCCTTTGGGCCCTCTCCAGCCCTGTTCTGCTGCCCCAGGAGCTGGCCAGACTGGTGCACCGTGGTCCAGTGCCAGACAGGCCCCTGGCCCCGTGATGCCGCCATACCTGGGTGAGGCTGGTGGTGCAGGCGTTGGGGATGCTGGAGGCCATGCCACTTGCACCCCCCAGCGCCCCGGAAAGCAGGCTGCCCAGCCCTTCCACGCAGAGCCCGCGGTTGCAGGCATGCCAGGGTGGGGCTGGGACCCGCAGGGCTCGTGAGCACAGCAGGTAGCAGCCCAGAGAGTTCATGCTGGCAGCGATGCCCATGGCGATGCCCGCGCCCAGCGCCCGGGAGCTGAGGGATGGCCATCCCTGCTCACCTAGAGGGGAGGACGCAGAATTGTCACCGGTGAATGCAAGCTAAGGGTGGGTGGGTGCAGCTGGCCACCGGCTCGCATCCTACCTGAGTAGGGGACTTGCAGCCAAGGGGGGTGGAGGGTGCCATTGGCCACGGGTGGTTGCCACGTGGCAGGGCCCAGCGGGGCCCAGCGCCCGTGAAGATGGCTCACGATTCCCCAGACAATCCAGGCTGAGCAAAGCGGCAGCAGAACCTGTAGAGATCAGCAATGGAAATCAGAGTCAGGCCCTGGCGCCCTCCCCCAGCCCAGTCCTGGGAGCACCCATCCCCCCGCCAGTGCACCACCAACCTGCAAGGTCAGCCGTGGGCTAAAAGCCCACCCGGCCCACTTGCCTACCCCTGGGTGATGTAGTGGGGAGTTGGATGCATGCAAGCAACAGGCTGAGCAACTCACACGGCTGGGGATGACTCATAAGGATACCATAATAGATGTCCAAATTAAATATATACCCCAAATTGAAAAGCATAGTAAGAGAGCTAAAAAAGAGTCACTGTGGCTTAACAACCATGTAAAAGAAGCAGTGAGAGATAAAAAAACTATCTTTTAAAAAGCGGAAGTCCAGTCCTAGTGAGGTAAATAAGAAGGAACATAGACACTACCAAATGAAGAGTAAAAATGTCACAACAAAAGCCAAAAAAGATTTTGAGGAACAACTAGCCAAAAACTCAAAAAGTAATAGCAAAATGTTTCTCAAGTACATTAGAAGCAGGAAGCCTGCTAAACAGCCAGTGGGGCCCCTAGACAAACGCTATACAAAAGGAGCAATCAGCATGATAAAGCCATTGCAGAGAGACTAAATGATTTCTTTGCTTCAGTCTTCACGGCAGAGGATGTTGGGGAGATTCCCAAACCTGCACTGTCTTTGTGGGTGATGAATCTGAGGAACTGTCCCAGATTGAAGTGTCATTAGAGGTGGTTTTGGAACAAATAGGAAAACTAAACAGTAACAAATCACCAGATCCGGATGGCATTCACCCAAGGGTTCTGAAAGAACTCAAATGTGAAATTGCGGAATTATTAACCGTGGTTTGTAACCCGTCCTTTAAATCAGCTTCTGTACCCAAGCCCTGGAAGACAGCCAACATAATGCCAATATTTAAAAAGGGCTCTAGAGGCGACCCTGGCAATTAAAGACCAGTAAGCCTAATGTCAGTACCGGGCAAATTAGTTGAAATAATAGTAAAGAATAGAATTGTCAGACATGTAGGAGAACATAATTTGTTGGGCAAAAGTCAACGTGCTTTCTGTAAAGGGAAATCATGTCTCACTAATCTATTGGCGTTCTTTGAAGGGGTTAACAAACATGCAGACAAGGGGGATCCAGTAGATACAGTATACTTAGATTTCCAGAAACCCTTTGACAAAGTCCCTCACCAAAGGTAAATTAAGTTGTCACGGGATAAGAGGGAAGGTCCTTTCATGGATTGAGAACTGGTTAAAAGACAGGAAACAAAGGGTAGGAATAAATGGTAAATTTTCTGAACAGAGAAGGGTAACGAGTGGTGTCCCACCAGCATCAGTCCTAGGACCAATCCTATTCAACTTATTCATAAGCGACCTAGAGAGAGGGGGAAGTTGTGAGGTGGTAAAGTTTGCGGATGACACTAAACTGCTCAAAATAGTCAAGACAAAGGCAAACTGTGAGGAACTTCAAAAAGATCTCACCAAACTGAGTGATTGGGCAACAAAATGGCAAATGAAATGTAATGTGGGTAAGTGTGAGGTAATGCACATTGGAAAAATAACCCCACCTATACTCACAATATGTTGGGGGCTAATTTAGCTATAACTAATCAGGAAAGAGATCTTGGAGTTATCATGGATAGTTCCTTGAAAACATCCCTGCAGCGTGCAGCGGCAGTCAAAAAAGCAAATAGGATGTTAGGAATTATTTAAAAAGGGATAGAATTTTACTGCCCTTGTATAAAACTATGGTACGCTCACATCTTGAATACTGCATACAGATGTGGTCTCCTCACCTCTTAAAAGATATTTTGGTATTAGAAAAGGTTCAGAAAGGGGCAACTAAAATGACGAGGGGTTTGGAATGGGTCTCATATGAGGAGAGGTTAAAGAGACCAGGACTTTTCAGTTTAGAGAAGAGGAGACTGAGGGGGGATATGACAGAGGTCTATAAAATCATGCAGAGTGTGGAGAGGGTGAATAAAGGAAAAGCTGTTTACTTGTTCCCATAAGATAAGAACTAGGACACCAAGTGAAATTAATGGGTAGCAGGTTTAAAACTAATGAAAGAAAGTTCCTTCTCACACAGCACACAGTTAACCTGTGGAACTCCTTGCCAGAGGAGAGTGTGAAGGCTGGGACTATAAGAGAGTTCAAAGAAGAGCTAGATAAATCCATGGAGGTTAGGTCCATACAAGGCTATTAGCCAGGGGTAGGAATGGTGTCCCTGCCTCTGACTTTCAGAGGCTGGAGATGGATGGCAGGAGACAAGTCGCTTGATCAATGTCTTCGGTCCACCCCCTCTGGGGCACCTGGGATTGGCCGCTGTCGGCAGACGGGATGCTGAGCTGGATGGACCTTTGGTCTGACCCCGTAATGGCCGTTCTTATCTTCTTATGACCCCCGGCTGTCTGTAACCTAAGCTGGCAAGTAACACCTCTGTCCCCGAACAAAGAGCGGGGAGGAGCCCAGCTGGTTTTGAATTAGAGGTGAGCAGCCAGTGTTAGGGAGGCTGGAGAGGAGCAAAGTCCGGCTGGGCCCGAGCCAGGGGCTCCAGGCCTGGGGTTCCCTCAGGGGGATCTCCTCCCCCAGTGTGGGTCAGACCAACACGTCTGGTCACTGTCCTGACAAGTCAGTACCACACTGCATCTGTCACCTCATTAACCTGTTCCACTGCTGAGCGAGCATCACTTCTGGCTGCGGAGGGGGGCAGAGCGTGGGGACCCCTGAACCCCATCACACCCCGCCAGGCCCAGCCCACTCCCCGGAGCAGGAGCCTACCCCACACACCAGGTGCTCGCAGTTGCATGTGGGGCAGGACCCAGGGCACTGAGGCAGTGGTGCTGCCTGAGGGGTGGGCTGGCTCTGGGAGGGATGTGTCAGCCCAGCCAGCCCCTGCACCTTTGTGCCCTGCCTGGGGCCGCGCCGGGCCCGGATGCTGCTAGGAAGGGGTAAGAACCCGGCAGCGGCTGCTTGTTGGGGATAAGAGACCCACAGACTGCGGGACTGGAAGGGACCTCGACAGCCACTGAGTCCAGTCCCTGCCCTCATGGCAGAGCCAGGCACCGTCCAGGCCATCCCGGACAGGTGTGCATCTCACCTGCGCTTCCATATCTCCAAGGATGGAGACTCCACCCCTCCCCAGGCAAAATATCCCGGTGCCTCACCACCCTGGCAGCTGGGGAGTTTCTCCCCAGGTCCAACCCAGGGGTGAAAGTAACTCAGGTGTCTTACAGGTACTGTCCTACTGCAACCCTCCCTCCACCCCTGTGGGGGTTAGAGTGTGTGGTGGGGGTGAGGGGTTGCAACAGAACAGTACCTGTAACACATGTAAGTGAGGGCAGGAGGTTGGGGGAGGTCTGGATGGAGGTGAGCTTAGGGCAAAGGGCAGGGAGGTGTGTTGGTGGGGCGGGGGGTGAGGGCAGGGCTGGGGGTTCAGGAGGCAGGGCTGGGGATACAGGTGGGGGGGGCTGAGGGTGCAGGAGTCAGGGCGGGGGTACAGGGAGGGGGGACTGAGGGCAGGAGTGCAGTGTTGAGGGGCAGCTCGGGGTTGGAAATGCCAGCAGCACATTGCTGGCTCCCTGGGGTCGCAGGGCTCGCGCTGCCTGAGCTGGGGCTGGAGCTGGGGCGCGCTGCAGCTGCAGAGCCCAGCTGCCAGCAGCCCCCAAAGGCCTGCCCCCAGCAGGCCAGACTCTCCCTGGGGCTCGCCTGCTGACTGCCCCGGGGGCCAGCCCAGCCCACCTGGGGAAACGAAGGCCTTGGCTTCGGCCTGTCGTCGGGGCCAGGGAGAAGGTTTTTCTCTCCCCTGCAGGTGCTGGAGCTGTTCACGTGGCCCTGCTCAGCCTGAACAAGCCCCCTTCCTCGTTGGCCATGCTGGGGCCTGGCTCCAGTTTCACTCTCTCGTTTTTTGCTCTTTCACCCCTAAATCCCCCTCCCCCCGGCTGCCTGGCCTCTGACAGGTGGGGACCGGCTCCAGCCCGTCGCAGGGGCCGATACTGTGCCAGAACCTGGGCTCTCATTCATTAGGACGAGGCTGGGGGGCCTCGTTCTCCAGAGAACTGCCCAGCCCCTTGAGCCAGGACGTCTGGCCTGGGGGTTCCCTGGCTCCCTTCCACAGAGTGTGAAAGTTTGTCCTTCCGGCCCCTCACTTCTCTGTCTCCTCCGGCGGCCCCTTGTCCCAGACCAAATGAAGACCAGAGGGGGCACTTCATGCACGGGGGGGGCACACGCCGCTCTCTCCCCCATCTCTTCTCCATGCGAACCGCCCCGTCCTCACAGCCTCTCTGCAGCAGCTGTTCCCCTGGCCCGGCCCATGGCCATTTTTCTGCTTCTGCCCTGCGCCCTCCCGTCCTGCGCTGCCAGGGATCTGCTCGCGCCCCCCTAGCGCAGACCCCGCCCGGGAGAGCCCTGCAGGGCACGAGAAGGGACATTCCTCCTCCACGTCCACACTGAACCAGCCCCGCTCTCCCGGCAGGCCCTGTGGGACTGAATCTCCACTCCCCGGGCTGGCTCAGGCCCAAGGCCCAGGGTGCCGCGCGGTGCCCGGCTGGGCCGCCAGCGCCGTGAGGAACGACGGCATCACGGCAGCCCGGGGCTCGTACCGAGAACATGCGCAAGGCTGGGATGCTCGTCTCCACGGCGACGCCCTTGGCCCGGGTCCATGTGCAAAGGGGCAGGTGGCAGGCGCCCAGGTGCTGGGAGCACAGCACAGCCAGGAGCACGAGCCTAGGAGAGAGGAGCACAGGTCACCCCGTGGCTAAGGCAGGGCAGGGCACCCCAGCCCAGCTCCGGGTCGCCTGACCCCCCAGCAGCCCCCCAGCACCGCCTCCTGGGAGTGGGCGGGCCTGGGGGGGCTGGGAGCTCCTCCCCCAAGTGTGCATGTCCCATCCCCCCAGCGCCTCCTGCTGGGCGAGCCTGGTATCAGCCTGCTCCCGGTGCCGTCTGCCAGGACAGCAGAGGGGGGAATGTCCTGACCCCAGTCCCATGGGGACCCTGGCCCAGAGCCCACGTGGGTGTGAGCAGCAGCTCCGCGAGCCCGACTACGTACAGCAGCGCCACCCCCCAGCTGGCCGAGCAGAAGCGGGCGGCCTCCTGATAGGCAGACAGTCCAATGATGGAGAGGCTGGGGGCCAGGACCATTGGCCCGCAACGCTGGGCTATCCAGCCGCCCGTGCCAGACACCCCCAGTGCCAGCTGCACCAGCCCTGCCATCACCACGGCACCGGAGACCTGTGAGAACAAGAGATGAGACAGAGGGGACAGTGGTTAGTGCCGCCCCCCGACCCCGGCCAGCCCGTCACTGGTTCATCTGCTCCCTATTGCTTCTGGGACCTGACATCTGCAAACACCCCACCCCTGCATCCCGCCCGCACACACAGCCCCAGTTCCCCATGCCCCCATGCACCCCACGGCCCCATGCACCTCTGCATCCCGCCCCTACACACAGCCCCAGTTCCCCACGGCCCCATGCACCCCACGGCCCCATGCACCTCTGCATCCCGCCCCTACACACAGCCCCAGTTCCCCATGCCCCCATGCACCCCACGGCCCCATGCACCTCTTCATCCCGCCCCTACACACAGCCCCAGTTCCCCACGGCCCCATGCACCCCACGGCCCCATGCACCTCTGCATCCCGCCCCTACACACAGCCCCAGTTCCCCACAGCCCCATGCACCCCACGGCCCCATGCACCTCTGCATCCCACCCCTACACACAGACCCAGTTCCCCGCACCCCCATGCACCCCACGGCCCCATGCACCTCTGCATCCCGCCCCTACACACAGCCCCAGTTCCCCACGGCCCCATGCACCCCACGGCCCCATGCACCTCTGCATCCCGCCCCTACACACAGACCCAGTTCCCCGCACCCCCATGCACCCCATGTCCCCATGCACCTCTGCATCCCACCCCTACACACAGCCCCAGTTCCCCATGCCCCCATGCACCCCATGGCCCCATGCACCTCTGCATCCCGCCCCTACACACAGACCCAGTTCCGTCCACCCCCATGCACCCCATGGTCCCATGCGCCTCTGCATCCCGCCCCTACACACAGACCCAGTTCCCCGCACCCCCATGCACCCCACGGCCCCATGCGCCTCTGCATCCCGCCCCTACACACAGCCCCAGTTCCCCGCGTCCCCATGCACCCCACACATTTCACTCCCACACACACACACCACTTCCCCATGTATCCCCCGCATCCCACCCCCTGCATCCCACAGCCCTCTGCATGCCAATCCCACACCCATGCACCCTGCATCCCACACCCCACCAATCCCAGCCCTCCACACCCTCATCGCACTCCCCACCCATCCCAGCCCTCCACACCCTCAGCCCACTCCCATGTCCTCTCCACTAACTCCTCACACACACACTCCCGCTCACACACAGCATTCCTGTACTCCCACCCCTGCCCCTGCACACCTCACCATGTCCCCTCTGCACAACCCCCCACACCCATTTCTGCACACCCCATGTCCCCCCCACACCCTGTCCCTGCACACCACACCATGTCTCCCCACACCCCCTGTCCCTGCATAACCCCACACACACTCATCCCCGCACACCCCACCATGTCCCCCCCACACCCTGTCCCTGCATAACCCCACACACACACCTGTCCCTGCATGCCCTGCCATGTCCCCCCGCACACTCTGTCCCTGCACACCCCACCATGTCCCCACACACACACACACACACACACACCCTGTCCTTGCCCGCACACACACGCCCCACGCGCTTGCCAGGCCTGGGACTGCAGGGCACTGACCTCTCGGAGTGACTGGTTCTCTGGAGCGGCACAGCCCTTCCCGGCACACTCCGCTGGCCCTGCCGTCCCTGGAAGAGGCGGACGGACAGACGTGAGTAGGCAGTTCCGGGGATTGAGGTCGTGGTGGGGAGGGGACCCCCGGTACTGGGCCAAGCCAGGTCACAGGAAGGGGGGTTTGAAGTGGGGGGGGTACTGAGTGGCAGAGCTGCCTGCTGGCTGTGCAGCCGCCGACCACTCTCCTGGCACTGCAGCAGGCTGTGTGCAGGGCTGGGGGCTGCAGGTGGGCGCCGTATGGGCCAGCACCAGTGCCAGCGGTACATGACTCAAGGCCAGGAGCTCCAGGGCGGCGTTGCAGCTCCAGGCGGCTGCCAGGGCTCGGCGTGTGGCTGAGCCGAGGGTGCAGGGAGGACGGGCGAGGGGCATTAGGAACGGGGAGCCTTGGCAAGAGAGAGGAGGGACCAGCTCCACCGAAGCCGAACAGAACCTGTCACAGGATAACCAATGTGGTTTCTCCAGCCATGTTGAGGGGCCTGTAGCTCATCCGCAGCCAGACGACAGAGCAGCACCAGTAACTGTGAAGCTACAGGTCACACACTCACATCCATCTACTCTGCAGTACACAGTGTATCAGGCTGGTAAGAAGGCGACCAAATCCTCGTGCCGCCCACTGTTAAACGGATCTCAAGATGGGTCAAGAAAACTCAGCTAACAGCATTTCTTCTGGCAGGCACCGACTTAGCAATGGCTGAGGTGAAACCACCATTCTCTGGTGATTGTCTTCACTTTTCTACTGCTTTCTGTATAACCACCTGTCTGGTTTGTAATTGCTCCCGTCTGCTGGATAATTCATTTTGTGAGGTGTAGCTCAGTGAAGGTGGTGGGGTGTGATCGGTTAGGTAATTCTCTTATCGTAGGTTAAGATTGGTTCGTAAAATTGTACTAAAGAATAGGTAACAGTGGAGCTAAGCAGGAGTCAAGTTTCACTACTTAAACAGGGGTCCGAGAAAGGAAGGGAGGAGCAGAACATCAAAGGGGGAAAAAGAAGAACAGGACATCAAGGAGAGAAAGAACAGGACATCAAGCAGGAGGAAAGAAGGAACACCTAAAGGACTCACCCCCAAAACACCCCCAGACCATGAGGTGCAGCAAGCAGCATCCAGAGGGTGACTTTGTCTGTCCCAACAGCGGAAGGCTGCCTGCCTGCCTTGTCAGGACTGGTGAGCAGGGTACTGGGTGCGTAGCATGTATTCGGCTTTCTTGGCAATTGTAAATAAATAGCGAATAAGAATATTCCCGTGTGAGGCTTTTTCAGTGGCACAGATCCTGCAGCCCCGCAGGGAATTACGCCCTGAGCCCTAGGAATTGGGTAAGGGTGGGAGTTTAAATGAACAGGGTCAGGCCTTGAGCCCTACAGATTGGGTAAAGGTGTGTGTGTTCCTGAGTGTGGAAGGGATGAGAAATTTGTGTGGGTAACAAACCAGGTCGCTGGTTGTACAGCTCAGCCGGGCACTTTGACACTGAGGGCTGGCGGGGGGGCCACAGGTGGGAAGACCCAGGGTTCAGGCAGAGGCATCTCATTGGGATGCCTTTATTAGAGGCAGGACTCTCCCACCCAGTAGAGAGGACAGGCTAGCAGCCAGTGAAGTGCTGGGGAGCTGGGGAGGACCAGCCCTGCCTAGCAGGGCTCTGTTTCAGTCTCACATGGAGGCGAGCCCCAACACTTGTGTCCCCAGCCCACAGAGATGGGGCCCCTCAGACAGCCACTCTCTCCCCAAGCCTGCCTTCCAAGCGGGGTGCACCAGTGGGACAGGCAGTGCCGAGGACAGGGATAAGGGGCGCCTGAGAACGGCGCTGGGAGAAGGATGCAATGGGGGTAGGCTGGACAGCAGAACGAGGCAGAACAAGGGGTAGGTGATGCAGGGTGAGCCACACAGGGCATAAAGAAAGCCCAGAGCCAAGCCCAGTAAAAATCTTCAGTGGCTCAAAGGGTCCCCAGCCTCTCGGAGGGTGGACATCCCAGGCTGGGATAACTAGAGTCCAGCAGCCAAGATACGCTGCCAACTGCCTGACCTGGGCATGAGAGCAATTGTGAACGGCTCCGGGAGACAGAGCGTCTACAAAAGCAGAAAGCACAGTAATAATGGGGGATTTCAATTGTCCCCAAAGCAGCTGGGGATGTGCCAGAGACAATTTCTAAGCCCCTCAAAGGCTGCTCTGTCCTGGAACGCACAGGTGCCTGAGCCAGTCCGAGGTGGCGACAGGATCGGGTCCAAGGGGGTAGGATAGCGGGACCGCCTGGTAACAGCGACCCTCCTGGAATGAAATGTAGCACCCTCACGGGGGGATACCCCGAAGTCCCACCGCAGCAACGTTCCACTTTCAAAGCAGGAGCGACCCCGAAACGCGGACGCCGGGTGGAGGAAAAGGCAGAAGAGCTGTCGCAGGGGTTCAATGCCCACCAGCAGTGTGGAGACTACTTAAAACCTCCATGATGCGCTCCAAACACATGGGGGCCTCAAATCAGACAGGACCACAAGGGGACCAAAGGAGCCGCCCACCCATGCACACCTGCACCCACAGCCAATCAGGGCTAAAGAGCAGAGCAATGAAGGTGGTTAAACACCAAAAGGCTTTGTAATAGGACGGGGTTTCCAGGCACAGTGAGGGAAACCAACCCAGGGTAACTTTGCTTAAAATCTGCCGGGATTTCCTCCTCACTAAGACAAATCCAACCAGCCTCCACAGCACCTCTGCCAGCCCCACTGGCCAGCCAGAGCCACACAAGCAAACCCACAGACTGCCCAGATGCTCCACCAGCCCAGACCGACAACCCCACACTCAGGTGAGTGGTTCCTAAAACCTATTTCACCAACTCCACACTGATTCTCTGGGACCCAAAGGGTCCAGCCACAGCCCCCGGTCAATATACACTTGGATCTTGCCCCAAATCACCACGCAAAAGCCAGATCCTTTAGACTCTAAAAATCGACAGGGTTATTAACAAAAAAGAAAGAACAGAGTGAGAGAGAAGAACTGTGAAAGTGCAACATTACAGACATCAATTTCAGCTGTTGATGCAGCCAGCAATGTTCTTGTGATGCGGGGGCGGTGCATGTGTGAGACTCAGGCTGGATGTGTGTGAGACAAGCAGAGCAGCGCCCAGCAGCTAAGGATGACCCCTGGGGCTATAACCTAGGCTGGCAGGTAACACCTCTGCCCTGAACACAGAGCAGGGAGGAGCCGAGCTGGGTTTGAATGGGAGGCAGCAGTTGGAAGCTGTGGGGAAAGGGAGCTGGAAGGCAGCCAGCCTGGCGAGGGGGAAAGCTACACCCCAGAGGGGCACCCCTCGGGCTCCTCTCCCCAGGACGGGTTGGAAGGACTGTCTCTGACTGCTGCACGGACTCTTCTGTGGGAAACTGGGCCTCTGTCACCTAATAAACCTCCTGTTGTACCTGCTGAGTGAGAGTCACTCCTGCCAGCGGACGGGGTGCAGTGCAGGGGGACCCCGAACCCCATCACACTGGTGTCAGCAGTGGGATGCACTGCACCCACGGATGAGCTCCCGGCGGTGGCTGACTGAGCGCAAGAGAAGGAAGGAGCCTCACAAGAGCCAGAGGTGGAACAGAGCAATTGCTGCAGCTGCTGCTGGTGAGTGGATACCCCGGGAGACAGCAGAGCTGCAGGAAGCAGCCGGTCACCCTCAGGAAGCGTTTTGGATTCTCTGACAGGCGCGGGGGCTCGACGCCTTCAGACACACACGGTGCCCGCCAGGTCGCGCTCAGCTAGCGGTGGTCCATCGCGGGCAGAGTCCCCCGCCGCAGAGCTGCGATGGCTGGAGCTCGAGATGAGATTAAACGAACTGGAAGCCCAGGAACGGCAGAGGGAACATGAGCGCCAGGAACGGGACAAAGAGCGTGAACACGAGCGCCAGCTACAAGAGAGACAGCAGGAGGAGAGAGGAGAGAGAACAAGAGCGGGAGCATGAGTGGGCCATGGCGGAGGCGAGACGCCAAGAGGCCCCAGCTGCGGTAAGCGGGGAGAGGGCCAGACGGCTCGGGGTGGCCAGTCACTTGGAGACGCGTGTGCTGGCCCAGTGTCAGGACCCAGGGGACATGGACGAGTTCCTTACCGCCTTTGAGCGAGCCTGTGAGTTGCACGAGGTTCCCCCAGCTGAGTGGCTCCGACACCGCACCCCCTTGCTGGGCCAGAAGGCCGCAGCGGTGCTCAGCCAGCTGGAGGGGCTGCAGCCTGGGGACTATGAACGGTTCAAACAGGCCCTGCTGCATAAGTTCGGGCTGACTCCGGAGATGTACAAAAAGAAGTTCCAGGAGGCACAGAAGAGGCCAGAGGAAACCCATGTAGATACAACCGCCCGCCTGAAGCAATACTACCAGAAGTGGGTGTTCGGGGTGGGAGTCCAGTCCGTAAAGGACCTGGTCGAGCTGACGGTCCTGGAGCGATTCTACGAGATGTGCGCACCTGACCTGAGGGTGCGGCTCATGGACTGGAAGCCGGGGGACTCACACAATGCAGGGAAACTGGCAGATGACTTCACAAACAGCCGGGCCAGGTTTGAAAGTGAGCCCCACAAAGAGAGGGAGTCCCGGAGAGACCGGGAGTCTCAGAGAGACCGGTTCCTGGCTGTACGACAGAGGGGACCACCTCTTGGGCAAGCCCAGGAAAGAGGGGCCAGCCACTCACACCCCAGAGAGCCAAGCAGAGCCTGGACAGAGCAGCCGGCCCGAGGGACACAACAAGACCCAGGCTGTTATCGCTGTGGGCGAAAGCGGCATAGAGCAGCCCAGTGCCCCAGGCTCCCAGACAGGTTGAGCAGGCCGGGGGTCATGGAGTCAACTGGGTGGGGTCCCAGAAGCCAGAGGGGCTGGCGGCCAAGGCGGGTGGTGCGGACAGTGGGCACTCGGACTGGGCCGAGTCCGCCCCACAGACCAGCTCCTCAGGGGGACCAAATGCTCAGAGGTCAGTTTACAGAGTGGGGGCGGCACTGCCTCTGTGGAGCGAGTGTCTCACACCCCACGAGGTAGACGGGAAAAAGGTCACGGGGTTCTGGGACACAGGCGCTGACGTGACGCTGGGCCGACCCGGGGTGGTGGCACCGGGCTGCATGATACCCGATTCCCACCTGACGATAACAGGAATTGATGGGACCCCTTTCAAGGTGCCCATGGCGAGGGTGCACCTGAAATGGGGGAAGAAGGAAGGCCCCAAGGAGGTGGGCGTGCACAGCCATTTGCCGGCAGATGTACTGATGGGGGCTGACCTGGAGAACTGGCCAGGGGAACGCCCTCATGCCCTGGTCCTGACCCGTAGCCAAAGAAAACGAGGGGTGCGCTCCCCAGATTCAGGGGTACAGGCCCAGCCAAAGTCACAGGAGCCACAGGGGCCAACCCTGAGAGAAAGGGGGCCCCCAAAAACCAGATCTCACAGGCCAGGGGTGCTGGAGCCAGGCAGGGATGGGGAAGTAGCATCCGCCCCTGCCCCAGCTGAAGAATTCCAGGCAGAGCAGCAGAGAGACCCCTCCTTGCAGAAGCTGAGGGAACTGGCCAGTCTCAGCCCAGCTCCACAGCTGGGGGAGGGCTGCAGGGAGAGATTCCTGTGGGAAAAGGGATTCCTGTACCGGGAATGGGCTCCCAGACGCAAAGCGGAGCCACGGGAGGTCCAGAGGCAACTGGTGGTCCCCCAAAAGTACCGGCGCAGGTTGCTGTACCTAGCCCATGATGTCCCGCTCGCAGGACACCAGGGGATCCACCGCACCAGGAGAAGGTTGTTACAGAACTTTTTCTGGCCAGGGATCTTTGCAGCTGTCCGTCTGTATTGCCTGTCCTGCGATCCCTGCCAGAGGGTGGGGAAGAGCCGGGACAAGGGGAAAGCTGCCCTGAGGCCACTGCCCATCATAGAGGAGCCTTTCCAGAAAGTGGCTATAGACATAGTGGGCCCCTTCAGCAAGGCAACGCGTTCGGGGAAGAAATATATCTTAGTGGTGGTAGATTTTGCCACGCGATACCCAGAAGCAGTGGCCTTGACCTCTGTCGACGCTGACACCGTGGCGGATGCACTGCTGTCCATTTTCAGCAGAGTGGGGTTCCCCAAGGAGGTCTTCACAGATCAGGGGTCCAACTTCATGTTGGCCCCACTGCAAAGCTTGTGGGACAAGTGTGGGGTCCGGCACACCTGGGCCACAGCCTACCACCTGCAGACCAATGGGCTGGTGGAGAGGTTCAATGGGTCTCTGAAGCAGATGCTGAGAACCTTCATGAATCAATACCCCCATGACTGGGACAAGTACTTACCCCACCTGCTGTTTGCATACAGGGAGGTGCCCCAGGAATCCACAGGGTTCTCCCCGTTTGAGCTGCTGTATGGAAGGAGGGTACGGGGACCCTTGGACTTGCTCAGAGAAGAATGGGAGGGGACGGCCTCTCTAGAAGGGGAGTCAGTGGTACAGTATGTACTGACCTTCCGGGAAAAACTCACCGAGCTCATGGGCCTGGCCAGGGAGAACCTCTCCAGGGCCCAACGGAAGCAAAAGGTCTGGTTTGACCATAACGCCCGGGCCCGAGCCTATGCCACCGGGGACCAAGTGATGGTTCTCGTACCCGTGCGGCGGAACAAGCTGCAAGCGGCCTGGGATGGCCCCTTCAAGGTCGTCAAACAGCTGAATGAGGTGAACTATGTTGTGGAACTGTCAAACCGGGCCCACAGCCACCAGGTCTATCATGTGAACATGATGAAACCTTACTGGGACAGACAGAACTTGGTGCTGGCCGTGTGCAGACACTGGGAGGGGCAGGGGGATGATCCCTTGGTGGATTTGCTCACAAGGACTGGAGCCGGCTCCTTGCTGGAATCTATTCCCGTCTCTGACCAGCTGACCCCTGCCCAGCAGACAGAGATCCAGGAGGTGCTGCATTCACACCAACAGCTGTTCTCGGACAGACCCGGACGCACTGACCTGGCTGTCCACCGAATAGAGACAGGCACCCACGCCCCTATCAAGTGTGTGCCTGTGATGGAGTGGGGGATACCTGTGTGTGTGTGAGTGGCTCACAGAGGGTGTGAGGCTCCTGCTGAGGGTAACCCTGCCAACCAGGTAACACCTTTGTACTGCAGACAAAGGAGAAGGTGGAGCCTGAGGGGTTTGAATTGGAACTGGGAGTTGGAAGCAGTTAGTCTGGGCTGGGAGAGAGAGAGACAAAGGAGGGGGCAAGGCCCCGGCTCTGGGGGCCCCTCGGGGCCTCCTCTCCCCAACATGGATGGGACTGGCTGTCTCTGCCTGCTGTACTGACTCCTCTGTACAATGCTGTGTCCTGTCGGCTAATAAACCTGCTGTTTTCCTGCTGAGTGAGAGTCACTCCTGCCTGCGGACAGGGTGCAGAGCTTGGGGGACCCCAGAACCCCATCACACTGGTGTCAGAAGTGGGATGTTCTGCACCCCGAGGATGGAGCATCCAGCAGTAAGTGACCGGGGCCGTGGAAGAAGTGGGGCCTGCGAGACCCAGGTGTGCTGAAGGGCAGTGAGGTGCAGTTCCCCAAGGCGGAAGGGCCTGCGGCCGAAGCCAAGCAACTGCGGTTGTGGTCCTCGAGAGGGGGTGTCACACCCGAGCAGGGGTTACTCCTGGGAATCTGTTGGAGTCGGTCCCAGAAGGTGGAGGGGCCGAGAGCCCAACCCCCAGGAACAAGTGACCCCTGAGGAGGCTGACGCTGAATGAGTCCTTCCCAAGACAGGGTGCTCATGGTCCCTGAGAGCGGGTGTCACACTGAAGAAGGGGTTCCGCTGGGAGTCTGTTGGAGTCGGTCCCAGAGGGCAGAGGGGCCTACGGCCTAACCCCGGGGAGCTTGTGACCCGCAAGGAGCCTGGCACACTGAAGGGATTCTTCCAGGGATCGTGGGGTGCAGAGGGCATCAGCCTGAGAGCCTGCAACCACGCTGAGCAACTCCGCTGTGAAGTGGCAGCACCTGGAAACTGAATCGGGATTAAAGAAGCTGGACAAGGCAGCGTGGATGTGCAGTGGCAGAGCTGAGGGCTGGGGAGAATCCTGCAGAGGTGAGCCCGAATCGGGGCAGGGAACCCTGGACTGCATGGAGCTCTGAACCGAGTGGCCTGCCACAGCTCAAGGAGGGAAGGAGCGATTCCAACCCATCATCTACTAGTGGCCAAGACAGACCTGCGAAGACTTTTCCAGGCCGGGCCGAGGAAGGTGCCTGTGTGTCTGTGCAGGAAAGCAGCTTGTCCACTGGGAATGGCAAGTTGTCTCTGAGAGAAGCTGCTCCACCTTCTGTGTGTGTGTGGAGACCAGCCGGGGGGCTGGGACAAAGGAGAAAGTGTCTCCCATTGTCTGTCTGTGTTGAACAGCAGCAGCAGCAGCCTGGGGAGAGAGCAGAGCCTGCATTTGGAAAAGGTGCTAATGAGGAAACTAGCCCATTGTCTGAGGAAAACTTCCCCAGCCTGGGGTGGCTGGAGAAGGAACCACCAGGAAAGAGCATTCCAGGTGTGCCTAAACCCAGCCATGGGGGCTGGAGCAGAGGGAATGGCTCTGGGATGGGCAGTGGTATCCCTGATAAGGACACTGGTCCTTGGTGCAAAAAAAGTGCTTCTGCTTCCGGGGAAGTGAATCCTTTGCCTGAGCCTGTGGGGGCTCAAGATGGAGCCAAGATCCCAGAGCTGGATCTGAGGGCAGCTGAAGCCCAGATGGGAAGTGGGCCTACATCCGTGTCTCTCAGGGGGGATGATGCTTTAACTTGGTCTAATCCAGTTAGTATCATCAGGGAATCCCAGAGACCAGACGATTCTGGTGCTTGTTCTTTGCCTGATGCTGAGGTGTTACTGGGAGGGGGTGAGAGGACTCTGTCCTACCAGAGTCATCCTCTCGCCAGGACACAAGAACAGATGGGCAATGGAGTTACGCTGACTGATGAAGATAAAGGAGCTGGTAGCAGAAGGGAGGAAAGGGACCCTAACCTTCTGTCCGGTGGTACTGGCTGTCTGCCTGGAGGGGGATTACGTGGGAATCTGCCTAATGGGCCAGAAGTGATCCTGGGTGTAGGTGAACCCCAGGAGCTGGTTGTGGCTCAAGGGAGCAGTGCCCCTGTGGAGCCAGACAGGGGTGAGTTATTGTTTGGGGGAGCTCTTGAGGAAGAGAATTTCCCTGAAACTTTTCCTGACCCGTCTGTGGGGACCGCAGAAAATGGGAGTGAGGTGGAGGAGAGTGAACAGGAAAGGTGCTTGTCTGTAAGCGCCAGAGCAGCCCTTTGCCTGGGGAGAAGTTTGTTTCAGCTCCTGATGGCCAGGACCTGCCTGAGTGTGAAACCACTGGCTGTGCTCTGCAAGGGTCCAAAGCAGGCAGGGTAAAAGTTTCTCAGGAATTGGAAGTTGATGCAAGTAAAGTGAAAACTATCAGGTAGTGTGAGCAGCCCTGTGAGAACCAAGTAAAACAGCTGCACAGTCAGTCTCTGTAGGATGCAGGAGAGGGCCAGCAACTCCCCATCTCCAGATGGTGGAAACACTTATATTCTTATACTGGATTCGACTTCTGATTCCATGGGGAGGCAGTAGTTGGAGGTGGAAGGACAAAGGAGCTTTGGGCCTGGTGGGCCAGTAAGAGATAAACAGGGATTCCTTCATGTGGATTCTGCATCTGGGACTCACAAAACAACTCTCAGAAAGCAGTTTGGTTTGCAAATTTCCAGGCTGGCTGGGAGGGGGCCGTCTCCCTGAGATCATGAATGGCCCAGCTCTTGTTAGAAGGGACGGCACAGCCAGAGAAATCAAATTTCCACCCCAGGGGGCAAGGGAGAAGATTAGAACTTGATGGTGCTAAGAAAGGCCTCAGCCATTTATCCCCAAAATACCAGATTCTCAAGGATGTTGCACAAAGGTTGTGGTCTACCAAAGAGCAACGTAAATGTGCAGTTGCAATGGGGTTGTTCTGTTACTCACGCTGACTGCTGTAACCAAGGGGTGCTGCTACCAAAAGCTGTAGAATTGTACCATGCACTGAATGTTTGGAAAAAGCCATGTAACATGATGACATTGATGTAGAAGCATGAGTTGTATGTTGAAGGAGTCTGTAACTCTGAAATGTCACCATTGTTCCCTGTAACTAGTCTGGCAACCTCTCACATGAGGAGGAACATTCCAAACCTATTGTGTGGCATGGAAGGGGAAACTGAGGCACACAACCATTTGGGTGGTCTGGCTAAATGCCAAGGGTGGAAGCATTTGTACCTTCCTTTACTGGACTGTAACTGAATTCCAAACATTGGCTGGAGCAGCTGTGTGGACTGGTGGGCAGACAGGGCAGGGCCCAGACCAGAAAAGAACTATTTGATCTGTTGGTGCTGCAGCATCTGTATGGGCTCTGCCTGCCCGACTTGAGAACGTGGCTGATGGACCAGAGACAGAAGCAGGGAGACCGACCAACCTCAGGGAACTAAAGGGACTTGCCCGGCTGCATCACATGAAAAGGGCCAATACCAAGCTCCTGAGTTGGAGCCTCCCCCAGCAGGATTATGACATGGAGGTGGTGCACATCAAGGGGAGCACTGAGGGTACAGCCAATGCCCGATCACAAGGGGAGGGCCCCGAACTTCCCCAGGTCACTGGCTGAGTGACCCCGCTCAGTTCGGTCTGGAAGGGGGGAGAGATGTGATGGAGTGGGGGATACCTGTGTGTGTGTGTGTGTGGGGCTCACAGAGGGTGTGAGGCTCCTGCTGAGGGTAACCCTGACGACCAGGTAACACCTTTGTACTGCAGACAAAGGAGGAGGTGGAGCCTGAGGGGTTTGAATTGGAACTGGGAGTTGGAAGCAGTTAGTCTGGGCTGGGAGAGACAGAGACAAAGGAGGGGGCCAGGCCCCAGCTCCGGGGGCCCCTCGGGGCCTCCTCTCCCCAACATGGATGGGACTGGCTGTCTCTGCCTGCTGTACTGACTCCTCTGTACGATGCTGTGTCCTGTCGGCTAATAAACCTGCTGTTTCCTGCTGAGTGAGAGACTCTCCTGCCTGCGGACAGGGTGCAGAGCTTGGGGGACCCCAGAACCCTATCACAGTGCCATTCAGAGCTGCAGGGAAGACAGCTCAGGACATAGAGTGGGAGGCTGAGGACATGCTGGCCCTGGGGGTGATCCAACCCTCGTCCAGCCCCTGGGCCTCTCCCGTGGTGTTAGTCCCTAAAAAAGATGGGTCTGTTCGATTTCGTGTGGACTATTGCAAGCTTAACGCCATCACTGTATCGGACGCCTACCCCATGCCTAGGCCTGATGACCTTTTAAACAAGCTGGCGGGAGCCCGTTACCTCACCACCATAGACCTCACCAAGTGGTACTGGCAAGTGCCATTAGACCAAGATGCCCGGCTCAAGTCGGCTTTCATCACCCCTGTGGGGCTCTACGAGTTCCTGGTCCTGCCCTTTGGCCTCAAGGGGGCACCTGCTACCTTCCAGCATCTGGTGGACCAGCTACTGAAAGGGATGGAGAGCTTTGCCCTGGCTTACATGGACAAACCAGTAATGGACGAACTGGATCAAGAGCCGACTGTGGATGAACTGAAGAGAGCCATGTGGTGGGGTTCTGGGGTCCCCCAAGCTCTGCACCCCGTCCGCAGGCAGGAGAGTTTCTCACTTAGCAGGAAAACAGCAGGTTTATTAGCCGACAGGACACAGCATCGTACAGAGGAGTTAGTACAGCCGGCAGAGACAGCCAGTCCAATTCATGTTGGGGAGAGGAGGCCCCGAGGGGCCCCCAGAGCCGGGGCCTTGCCCCCTCCTTGGTCTCCCTCTCCCTCAGCCCAGACTAACTGCTTCCAACTCCCAGTTCCAATTCAAACCCCTCAGGCTCCACCTCCTCCTTTGTCTGCAGTACAAAGGTGTTACCTGGTCATCAAGGTTACCCTCAGCAGGAGCCCCACACCCTCTGTGAGCCACTCACACACACACAGGTATCCCCCACTCCATCACATCTCTCCCCCCTTCCAGACCGAACTGAGCAGGGTCACTCAACTGGTGACCTGGGGAAGTTCGGGGCTCTCCCCTCGTGACAGGGCATCGGCTGTACCCTCAGTGCTCCCCTTGATGTGCACCACCTCCACATTATAGTCCTGCTGGGGGAGGCTCCAACTCAGGAGCTTGGTATTGGCCCTTTTCATGTGATGCAGCCGGGCAAGTCCCTTTAGTTCCCTTGGGTTGGTTGGTCTCGCTGCTTCGGCCCCGGTCCGTCAGCCACGTTCTCAAGTCGGGCAGGCAGAGCCCATACAGATGCTGCAGCACCAACAGATCAAACAGGTCTTTTGTGGTCTGGGTCCTGCCCCATCTGACCACCAGTCCATACAGCTGCTCCAGCCAATGTCTGGAATTCAGTTACAGTCCAGTAACGGAAGGTACAAATGCTTCCACCCTTGGCATTTTGCCAGACCACCACAATGGCTGTGTGCCTCAGTTTCCCCTTCCATGCCACACAATAGGTTTGGAATGTTCCTTCTCATGTCAGAGGTTGCAAGACTAGTTACAGGGAACAATGGTGACATTTCAGAGTTACAGACTCCTTCAACATACAATTCATGCTTCTACATCAATGTCCTCATGTCACATGGCTCTTTTCAAACATTCAGTGCATGGTACAATTCTACAGCTTTTGGGAGCAGCACCCCTTGGTTACAGCAGTCAGCGTGAGTAACAGAACAAACCCATTGCAACTGTACATTTACGTTGCTCTTTGGTAGACCACAACTTTTGTGTAACCCCCTTGAGAATCTGGTATTTTGGGGATAAATGGCTGAGGCCTTTCTTAGCACCATCAAGTTCTAATCTTCTCCCTTGCCCCCTGGGGTGGAAATCTGATCTCTCTGGGTGTGCCCTCCCTTCTAACAAGAGCTGGGCCATTGATGATCTCAGGGAGACGGCCCCCTTCCTGCCAGTCTGGAAATTTGCAAACCAAACTGCTTTCTGAGAGTTGTTTTGTGAGTCCCAGATGCAGAATCCACATGGAGGAATCCCTGTTTATCCCTTACTGGCCCACCAGGCCCACAGCTCCTTCATCCTTCCACCTCCAACTACTGCCTCCCCATGGAATCAGAAGTCGAATCCAGTATGAGAATAAAAGTGTTTCCACCATCTGGAGATGGGGAATTGCTGGCGCTCTCCTGCATCCTACAGAGATTGGCTGTGCAGCTGTTTTACTTGGTTCTCACAGGGCTGCTCACGTTCCCTGATAGTTTTTACTTTACTTGCACCAGCTTCCAATTCCTGAGAAACTTTTACACTGCCTGCTTTGGACCCTTCCAGAGCACAGCCAGTGGTTTCACACTCAGGCAGGTCCTGGCCATCAGGAGCTGAAACAAACTTCTCCCCAGGCAAAGGGTTGCTCTGGCTCTTACAGACATGCATCTTTCCTGTTCACTCTCCTTCACCTCACTCCCATTTTCTGCAGTCCCCACAGACGGGTCAGGAAAAGTTTCAGGGAAATTCTCTTCCTCAAGAGCTCCGCCAAACAATAACTCACCCCTGTCTGGCTCCACAGGGGCACTGCTCCCTTGAGCCACAACCAGCTCCTGGGTTTCACCTACACCCAGGATCACTTCTGGCCCATTAGGCAGATTCCCACGTAATCCCCCTCCAGGCAGACAGCCAGTACCACCGGACAGAAGGTTAGGATCCCTTTCCTCCCTTCTGCTACCAGCTCCTTTATCTTCATCAGTCAGCGTAACTCCATTGCCTGTCTGTTCTTGTGTCCTGGCGAGAGGATGACTCTGGTAGGACAGAGTCCTCTCACCCCCTCCCAGTAACACCTCAGCATCAGGCAAAGAACAAGTACCAGAATCGTCTGGTCTCTGGGATTCCCTGATGATACTAACTGGATTAGACCAAGTTAAAGCATCATCCCCCCTGAGAGACACAGAGGTAGGCCCACTTCCCATCTGGGCTTCAGCTGCCCTCAGATCCAGCTCTGGGATCTTGGCTCCATCTTGAGCCCCCACAGGCTCAGGCAAAGGATTCACTTCCCCAGAAGCAGAAGCACTTTTCTTGCACCAAGGACCAGCGTCCTTAGCAGGGATACCACTGCCCATCCCAGAGCCATTCCCTCTGCTCCAGCCCCCATGGCTGGATTCAGAGACACACCTGGAATGCTCTTTTCTGGTGGATCCTTCTCCAGCCACCCCAGGCTGGTGAATCTTCCTCAGACAATGGGCTAGTTTCCTCATTGGCACCTTTTCCAAACGCAGGCTCTGCTCTCTCCCCAGGCTGCTGCTGCTGTTGTTCAACACAGACAGACAATGGGAGACACTTTCTCCTTTGTCCCAGCCCCCGGCTGGTCTCCACACACACACAGAAGGTGAAGCAGCTTCTCTCACAGACAACTTGCCATTCCCAGTGTATCAGCTGCTTTCCTGCACAGACACACAGGCACCTTCTTCGGCCCAGGCCTGGAAAACTTTTTGCAGGTCTGTCTTGGCCACTAGTAGATGATGGGTTGGAATCGCTCCTTCCCTCCTTGAGCTGCGGCAGGCCACTCGGTTCAGAGCTCCAGGCAGTCCAGGGTTCCCTGCCCCGATCCGGGCTCACCTCTGCAGGATTTTCCTTAACCCTCACCTCTGCCACTGCACATCCACGCTGCCTTGTCCAGCTTCTTTAATCTCGATTTCGTTTCCAGGTGCTGCCACTTCACAGCAGAGTTGCTCAGTGTGGTTGCAGGCTCTCAGGCTGATGCCCTCTGCACCCCACGATTCCTGGAAGAATCCCTTCAGTGTGCCAGGCTCCTTGCGGGTCACAAGCTGCCCGGGGTTAGGCCGTAGGCCCCTCCACCTTCTGGGACCGACGCCAACAGATTCCCAGGAGTAACCCCTCCTTGGGTGTGACACCCCCTCTCGAGGACCACGACCGCAGTTGCTTGGGTTCGGCCGCAGGCCCCTCCGCCTTGGGGAACTGCACCTCACTGCCCTTCAGCACACCTGGGTCTCGCAGGCCCCACTTCTTCCAGGGCCCCGGTCACTTACTGCTGGATGCTCCATCCTCGGGGTGCAGAACATCCCACTTCTGACACCAGTGTGGTGGGGTTCTGGGGTCCCCCAAGCTCTGCACCCCGGCCGCAGGCAGGAGAGTTTCTCACTTAGCAGGAAAACAGCAGGTTTATTAGCCGACAGGACACAGCATCGTACAGAGGAGTTAGTACAGCCGGCAGAGACAGCCAGTCCAATTCATGTTGGGGAGAGGAGGCCCCGAGGGGCCCCCAGAGCCGGGGCCTTGCCCCCTCCTTGGTCTCTCTCTCCCTCAGCCCAGACTAACTGCTTCCAACTCCCAGTTCCAATTCAAACCCCTCAGGCTCCACCTCCTCCTTTGTCTGCAGTACAAAGGTGTTACCTGGTCATCAAGGTTACCCTCAGCAGGAGCCCCACACCCTCTGTGAGCCACTCACACACACACAGGTATCCCCCACTCCATCACAAGCCATCAACAGCATTGCAGCAGGAAAGGCCCCTGGCCAGGATAGTATACCACCAGAGGTAATCAAGTGTGCCGCGGACACACTCCTGCAACCCCTACATGAGCTACTGTGCCTGTGCTGGAAAGAGGGCGAGGTTCCACAGGATATGCACGATGCTAACATCATAACCTTGTATAAGAACAAAGGAGACAGAAGCGACTGCAACAATTACTGTGGAATCTCCCTCCTAAGCATCACTGGTAAACTGTTCACTCGCGTCATCCTCGGCAGACTCCAGAAGATCGCTGAGAGGGTGTACCCCGAATCGCAGTGCGGATTCCGCGCAGAGAGGTCTACCGTTGACATGGTCTTCTCTCTAAGGCAGCTGCAGGAGAAGTGCAGGGAGCAGAGGAAGCCACTCTACATAGCCTTCATCGACCTGACCAAGGCCTTTGACTTGGTCAGCAAGGATGGTCTGTTCAAACTGCTCCACAAGATAGGCTGCCCTCCACGGTTACTCAAGATGATCCAGTCGTTCCACGAAGACATGAGAGGAACCATCCAATATGACGGCGCATTATCGGATGCTTTCAGAATCAGGAGCGGCGTCAAACAAGGATGCGTGCTTGCTCCGACATTGTTCGGGATCTTCTTCGCACTCCTCCTGAAGCATGCCTTTGGATCTTCAACAGAGGGCATCTTGCTGCACACAAGATCTGATGGGAAACTGTTTAATCTTGCAAGGCTGAAAGCTAAATCTAAGGTGCGGGAAGTCCTCATTAGAGGCATGCTGTTCGCAGACGATGCTGCTGTAGTGGCTCACACAGAAGACCAGCTTCAAAAACTGCTGGATCAGTTCTCCAAAGCGTGCAAGGACTTTGGGCTTACCATCAGCCTAAAGAAGACAAACGTACTCGGTCAGGATGTTGCTGAATCCCCATCAATCAGCATTGACAACTATACGTTAGAGGTCGTCCACAAGTTCGTTTACCTCGGGTCCACCATCACTGACACCCTGTCGTTGGACACTGAGCTAAATAGGAGGATCGGAAAAGTGGCCACAACTCTGTCTAGACTCAGCAGGAGAGTGTGGAATAACAACAAGCTGTACACTCACACCAAAATGCAAGTCTGCGGAGCCTGCATCCTCAGCACCCTCCTTTATGGCAGCAAGACTTGGACCCTGTATGCCCGCCAGGAAAAGAGGATGAACGTCTTCCACTTGCACTGCCTCAGGCGCATCCTTGGAATATCATGGAAGGACAGAGTGACCAACACTGCCGTCCTCGAGCAAGCTGGAATCCCAACCATGCACACCCTCCTCAGGCAGCGTCGACTCCGCTGGCTTGGCCACGTCCACAGGATGAATGATGGAAGGATTCCAAAAGACATCCTGTATGGTGAGCTAGCCTCTGGCAAAAGACCTCCCGGACGCCCCCAGTTGCGCTACAAAGATGTCTGCAAGAGAGACCTCAGAGAGGTAGATATCGAGCTGGACAACGGGGAAGAACTAGCAGACAACCACAGCAGATGGAGGCAGGGGTTACACAAGGGCCTTCAGAAGGGCGAGATGAGGATCAGACAGCTAGCAGAGGAGAAGCGAGCGCACAGAAAGCACAATAAGGACTTGCCAGACACCCGCCACATCTGCAAGAGATGCAGCAAGGACTGTCACTCTTGTGTGGGTCTTCATAGTCACAGTAGACGCTGTAAATGAAGTCCTCAATTGAAACTATAAAGGGCGTGATCCATAGTCTATGCAGACTGAAGGATGCCTACTACTAGAGGGTGGTTGGTGGCACCCAGACATGTGGCCATATCAGCTGCTACAGAACGCCGCTTTGATCCAAGAAGTCCTGTGGCACCTTATAGTCTCAGAAATATTTTGGAGCATGAGCTTTCGTGGGCAAAGACCCGCTTCATCAGATGCATCAGAGGTGAGGGTTCAGAGGGGTATTTAAAGAATGGGGTCCCAGGAAGAGGGAGGGCCAGAGCTGACAAGTTCTGTTCAGTCAGAGTGGAAATGGCCCATTGTCAGTAGTGTACATCAAGACAGGAAAAACAAGTCAGATCAGTCGGGGGGATGTGGCCCATTGTCAGATTCTAATGTGGAGGTGCGAACTTCCAAAGCAGAGAAGCTGCTTTTGTCAGGGGCCAGCCACTCCCAGTCTCTGTTTAATTCTTGGTTGATGTAGTCAAATTGCAAACGAATTGTAGCTCAGAGATTTCTCTCTCCATTTGATTTTTGAAATATTTTTGTTGTAGGACGGCTCCTTTTAAATCTGTTACTGAGTGTCCAGGGAGACATCACCGTTCCTGATGGCTGATTTACGTCCATTTATTCTTTTACGGAGACACTGTCCAGTTTGGCCAATGTAAATTGCAGTGGGTCATTGCTGGCACATGATGGCACCTATTATATTAGTAGATGTGCAGGTGAAAGAGCCCCTGATGGTGCAGTTGATGTTAGGCCCTGTGATGATATCGCTGGTGGAGATATGTGAGCAGAGTTGGCAGTGAGGTTTGTTGCAGGGATTGGTTCCAGGTTTAGAATTACTGTGCTGTGATCTATAGCTGCTGGTGAGGATTTGTTCAAGGTTGGCAGGCTGTCTATAGGCGGGGACAGACCTGCCTCCCAAGGTCTGTGAGAGTGAAGGATTGTTGTCCAGGATGGGTTGCAGATCACTGACGGGCCATTTCCACCTTGCTGAATAGATCTTGTCAGCTCTGGCCCTCCCTTTTACTGGGACCCCACTCTTTACATACCCCTCTGAAACCACCCCCCTGCTCATGCATCTGATGAAGTGGGTCTTTGCCCACAAAAGCTCATGCTCCAAAATATGTTAGCGTATAAGGTGCCACAAGACTTCTTGTTGTTCTTGAAGCTACAGACTAACACGGCTCCCTCTGATACTTGTCTCCTGTCAGATAAAATCTTCAAACCAGAGCTCCTCTTTCCTCAGTCCGGGGGCAGCAGCTTTCCATAGGCCTTGACTCCAGAGCCACCTGAAGGTGGAAACCAGTAGCTTCCCACAGCTTATGAGCCACTCCCAGTCTCTGTTTAATCCATGGTTAATGGAGTCAAATTTGCAAATAAATTGCGCTCAGAGATTTCTCTCGCCATTTGATTTTTGAAATTTTTTTGTTTCAGGACTGTCACCCTTAAATCTGCCAAGGTCTGCGAGAGTGAAGGATCATTGCTCAGGATGGGTTGCAGATCACTGATGATGCGCTGGAGAGCCCCACCCCTCCACTCTCTGATTTGCTCACCTTGATTATCTTTTTCTGATTTGTCCTCCTTGCTTACTGTTTTTGGTTCTCTGTGCCTTAAATATTGAGTCTGTTCTGGTCTGGCTGTGGTCTGAAGAAGTGGGTCTGTCCCACGAAAGCTCACCTAATAAACTATTTTGCTAGTCTTTAAAGTGCTACTTGACTGCTTTTTGTTTTGATAGTGTACAGACTAGCACGGCTTCCTCTTTGTTACTAATGGATCGTGTAGTGTGCTCTGGATGGAAGCTGGAGGTGTGTAGAGAAGCACAGCGGTCTGTGGATTGTCGGTATAGGTTGGTATTTATGTGACCGTCGCTTATCTGCACAGTAGTGTCCAGGAAGTGAATCTCTTGTGTGGGCTGGTCCAGGCTAAGGTTGATGGTGGGGTGGAAACGGTTGAAATCACGGTGGAACTCTTCAAGAGCCTCCTTCCCACGGGTCCAGATGATGAAGATATCATCAGTGTAACGCAGGTAGAGGAGGGGCACTAGGGAAGGAGAACTGAGGAAGTGTTGTTCCAGGTCAGCCATAAAAATGTTGGCAAACTGTGGGGCCATGCAGGTGCCCATAGCAATGCCACTGATTTGAAGGTATAATTTGTTCCCAAATCTGAAATAGTTGTGGGTGAGGACAAAGTCACAAAGCTCCGCCACCATTTGTGCCTCCATCTCATCAGGGATAATGTTCCTGACAGCTTGGAGTCCATCTTCACGTGACATATCTGAGAGGAGAAGTGCTCTTAGGGTTAGAATCTGTATGCCATAAGCCTCTTGGGGAAGTTAGAGCTAACTATGCGTTTTCCTTCTCCTTTCGTAACTTAAGTTTGAGCTGTCTGTTTTCACCAGGGGTGTAAAAAGTACCCCAAAAAGTTACTTAGGTAAAACTACAGTTACTTTGCAAAAACTGCATGTAAGTAAAAGTCAAAGTATCCTTCTGCAAAACGACTTTGGTAAAAGTACAAAGTTGTCATATCCTGATAGTACTAAAGTATCCAGAAGCAAAAAGTAGCATCCTATAGAAATGTCTGGTTAACTGCCTGAGTTAAGGTGAGGCTCCAGTATTTTTTCATTACAATATATAGATGCACACACACACGTGTGTGTGTGCGTGTGCATGTGTGTGTGTTATATACACCTGTACTATGGATTTACATTTCACATCTGGAATTTAAATGAGTAGTCGTATCCTTCATTTAGGGGAGGGGCACAATGAAAAGGTTCCCACCTTACAGTCAAGCGTCAGACCCCACTCCCCAGTTCCTGGCCCAGACCTCCTCCTCCATCTCCCAGTGGAGGTTGGGAGGAAAGGGGGTGGGGGTGGACCCAGACCTGCTCTGCACTAACACACACCCCAATAGCAGGTTTACTCCAAATCCCCTCCAGCCAGGCACCACACAGAGGGAAGCCCCCCAACACTGATACCCTCCCCACACACACTCCAAACCCCAGCCAGCCGGAACAGAGAGAACACACACACACTTCTTCAACCCCCAGCAACCTCAGCCACCTGCCCCGAGCCTCTTCCAGCACAGCCTGCCCCACCTCCTCCCACAGGGCATCCACAGGGGGCCTCTGTCCCAGGGAGAACAGGGAGCCCCTGCCCTCGGCACCCACCTTCCTGCTTCTCCCACCAGCGCGGAGGACTTACTTGAGACAGAGTCAGTGCTGCAGCCGTTGTATTCCCCCCTGGATTCCCCTCCTACCTAACTGGCTCACCTGCAGGCAAAGTCCCAGAGACTCTTCATATGCACCCACATCACCTTGGGCAACAGCCTCAGTCACTAGGGAAGGTAGATACTGCACAGATACTGGTTTGGGATAAAAGGTGTTGATGCAGCTATTATAAGGCTAGCAAAAAGGTTCTTCTCTGGCAGGGTGTGATGGAGTGGGGGTGGGGATGTGGGACTCACAGAGGGTGGGGGGCTCCTGCTGAGGGTAACCTGGAGACCAGGTGACACCTCTGGGCTGCAGACAAAGGGGGAGGTGGAGCCTGAGGGGTTTGAATTGGAACTGGGAGTTGGAAGCAGTGAGTCTGGGCTGGGAGAGAGAGACAAAGGAGGGGGCCAGGCCCCGGATGCAGGGGCCCCTAGGGGCCTCCTCTCCCCAGCATGGATGGGACTGGCTGTCTCTGCTGGCTGCATGGACCCCTCTGTACGATGCTGTGTCCTGTCGGCTAATAAACCCGCTGTTCTCCTGCCGAGTGAGAGTCACTCCTGCCTGCGGATGGGGTGCAGAGCCTGGGGACCCCAAACCCCATCCCAGGGTCATTGTGCTTCCTGGTTATCTTTTTTTTAAATTGTCACTGCCTGATGAGTGGCCACTACACAGGTGCAGCTGTGTGTTAGCAGACTGGAGTACGGGCTCGAGGCGTGATGAAAGGAGGGAGTAACCGAACGCTTTTGGAAATGGCAGGGGAGTAAAAAGCACAGCGGTTTCTAAAAGAAATGCGGAAGTGAAAGTACAAGTTTCATGAAAATAAATTACTCGAATAAAGTACAAATCCAGAAAAAAACGCACTTGGGTGGTGTAAGGAAGTGCTTCTACTCTGTTACGTTAAACCGCTGCTTAGAACCATTTAAATCCAACTGGTTTTGCTTAACGAACACTCTTGTTCACGATCCAGCTCGGTGTAAATAATTACTGCCTGGGGGCCCCGCTGCACACATCACCCTGTCATTGATAAAGGGGCTTACCCCAGGGACAAACACAGCTTAATTTGGGGGTTCGAGCCCTTCTGGGGGTTGGTTTCCTGGGTGTGGGGCCCTCCAGCTGCACCCGCCTGGAGCTGCAGTTAATCAGCGTCTGTGCTGCTCTGCAGGGTGGCAGTAACCCCAACTCTGTGCCTTGGCTGGGGGAGACCAGAGGGTCTGGCTCAGCAGGAGAGAGTGCTGGGGAGCAGGCGTCAGTGGCATGCTCAGCACCCCAGAGAACATCCCAAGGGGTCTCCTGTGACCACACCCCATGTGATGCGGTTCGGGGTCCCCCAAGCTCTGCACCCGTCCGCAGGCAGGAGTGACTCTCACTCAGCAGGAGAACAGCGGGTTTATTAGCCAACAGGACACAGCGTTGTACAGAGGAGTCAGTGCAGCCGGCAGAGACAGCCAGTCCCATCCATGCTGGAGAGAGGAGGCCCTGAGGGGCCCCAGAGCTGGGGCCTGGCCGCCTCCTTTGTCTCTCTCTCTCTCCCAGCCCAGACTCACTGCTTCCAACTCCCAGTTCCAATTCAAACCCCTCAGGCTCCACCTCCTCCTTTGTCTACAGTACAAAGGTGTCACCTGGTCGTCAAGGTTACCCTCAGCAGGAGCCCCCCACCCTCTGTGAGCCACTCACATGCACACAGGTATCCCCCACTCCATCACACCCCATCACAAACGTTCATGAAGATCTGGAAAACAGGGTAAACAGTGATCACTGCTAACAGACCAAACCAGCAGTCCTGGAGCACTTTAAAGACTAACAAAAGAATGTATGAGGGGCTGAGCTTTCGTGGGGCAGCCCCACTTCTCTGCATCTGGAGATACGAAAGCTCAGCCCCTCATAAATTCTTTTGTTAGTCTTTAAAGTGCTCCAGGACTGCTGGTTTGGTTTGCTAGGCTACGTACAGGCTAACAGGGCGACCACTCTGTTCCTAGTGATCACTGCTGGCAAAGTTTGCAGACGCTACAAAATTACTCAAGATATTTCAACCCCAAACTGCCTGCACAGCGTTACCGAGGGAGCTCACAAAACTGGGTGACAGGGAAACAAATGCAGATGAAATTCCTGATTAGTGAGTGCACAGTAATTCGCACGGGAAAACAGAACCCTAAACGCAACAGATAATGAGGGGCGGTCCCCATGAGCCGCTCAGTGCGCCCACAGCCAGGTCTGTGTTTCTCCTGGTGGTGCCCACCCGCACACATCTCGGGCACATAAAATTATTCTGCACATGGCTGGAAAAGATTAGGAGGAACACTGACCATGAGGGAGTCTAAATTAGCTCTCCCCACTCCCTCAGGTCAGAGATCCGGGATCGCCAGGCATTGTGCTTTGAAAACTACAGCTCAATATGCAGCAGTGGTCAGAAAAGCGAATGGCACGGTTGGAGAAAAAACAAGAGAAAATATCATAAGCCCACTGTGTGAACCCTGGTACACCCTGCGCTTGAATCCGGCCTGCCCCTCGGCTCACTGCCCTTCCAAAAAAAAAGGAGATGGTGGAACTGCAGAGGGCTCAGAGCAGGCCAGCGGCAATGCCAAACTCACCGAACAGAGTCAGAGGGAACCATCCAGGCTTCCTTTTCTAACCCCTGCCAAGACGCAGGGTTTTCAGTGTCTAACCAGTCAAGACACGGTCCAGGGGACGGGAACAGCTTCCATACCAGGGGATAGTCAAACAATTAGGACTCTTCAATTCAGAAAAGAGGGGGCTATGGAGGGGATACGACAGAAGTCTATACAACCACGCCAGCTGCTGAGACAGGGTACCAGAAAGTGTTGTTTACTCCTTCACGTAATGGAAAACTCGGGGGCCAGCCAGTGAAACAAACGGGTGGCAGGTTTCAAACACACAAAAGAAGGACATCTTCACCCAACGTGTGGTCAACCCGCAGCGCTCCTGGCCAGCGGGTGTTGTGAGGGCCAAGAGCAGAACTGGGTTCAAAAAAGAACTGCAGAACTTCCTGGAGACCAGCTCCCTCAATCACTGTTAGCCGAAAGAGTCAGGGTCACGTGCCCAGGGGTTCCCCAGCCTATGAGTGCCAGAAGCTCTGACTGGGCAACATGAGCACCACTCAGTAATTGTGCTGAAGCACCTGGTGTGGGCTGCTGTGGGAAGAAGGACTGTGGGCTGGACAGATCCTTGGTCTGACCCCAGCGGGCTGTTCTTATGGCTGGGCTTCAAGTGACTTTGGGTTACGAAACATCAGCTACGAACGCCCCAAGCAAAGCAGAGCCCGACTCCTCCAGCCCCCAGGCTGGGGCAGGGCAGCACATCGGCTGATGCTGCAACATCCCAATGAGGGACTACGTTGTGCCCCGAGCCAGGGGCCCTGCCCCCCTCTGCTGCCATGCCCAGGAGCAGCTGCAAGGAGAAGCCGCCCAGGAGATTGTGATACCAAGCAGATGGTCTCCAGCAGAGCAAAGAATAAGAGCAAGCTGGGACTAAACAGCCCCTCATCCCCTTGGCCCTGTTTCTCCTTCCCTGGCCACAGCAGGCCCCTGTCTCCTCGCCCAGCCGAGCTGGCCAGGACTACAGTGACCGGCTTTGAGCTTGCAGCCTAGGCCAGCGGCTGGTCCAAGACAACCCCAGGCTGGCAGGAAGAGGCAGCCTATCCAGGGGGGCAAGGGACCATCGGGGCAGCATCCCAGGGCCGTGGGAGATTCTCCTTCACTCCCAAAGCACCGCCCATCCCAGGGCTGGAGCAGGACGCATGGCAAGGGGCTTTGGCAGGGAAACACAGGACGAAGTGGTTCCTTCTGGCCTTACCACCCGGACTCCAGGAGAGCACAGCTTGTGTGATCCCCTGCAGTGGGAGGTGCAGAGGGTGGGCTGGCAACTAGGCCAGGCCTGGCACCCACATGCCCACCTCCCCAAGGACCAGGCCTGGCACCCACATGCCCACCTCCCCATGGACCAGGCCTGGCACCCACGTGCCCACATCCCCATGGGCCAGGCCTGGCACCTGCCCATCCCTGTCCCCTGCAGCCCAGGCCGAACCACAGGCTCTGCTCACCGTTCCGGCCTGTGGCAGGCGCATGGCGGCTCAGCACCATGGCAGGGATCAGGAACTCGAAGGACGGCGCCTGAACCAAGGGCAGCCTGCCAGGCAAGACGAGAGGCAGATCAGCAGGGCAGTGGATGGGTGGGGGGCTCCTGGCAGGGCTGGGTTCCCCCAGCACAGCAGGACGCAGAGATGGGGCAGTGTGGAGAGATGCCCCCTTGGCTCACGTGCTGCCTCCAGCTGCTCGCAGGGCCAGGCGTCGGGGAGGCTGGGCCCCTCCTGCCCAGCCCCACAGCTGCAGGGACTCCCGGGGCCTTGGCTCACCTGCTGCCCAGGCTGGTCTGCAGCGCCGTGGAGACCCCGCAGGCAAAGAGGCTCTGGGCCAGCACCTCGCTCCAGTTCCGGCTCTGGTCCCCGGCGGGGAGGGCCGGGAGCAGGAGCAGGTGGAAGATGCAGAGGAGGGAGGCCTGGACAGCCAGGTGCTGCGGACAGGGAGGCCAGGGTGTGTCAGGGCCTGCCACTGTGCAGCATAGGGCGCCCCCCCAGCTCTGCCTCCCGCCCCACAGCTCTGCGGTGCCCCTCCGGCCTGACCCACAGCCCTGGGCTCCCTTCCCCCCAGCTCAGCGCCACTCAGTCCTGACCCACAATCCCAACCCGCAACCCCTGCCTCCTCCTGACCTGGCCTCCCCCCACAATCCCAACCCCCAGCCGCTGCCTCCCCCTGACCTGGCCTCCCCCCACAATCCCAACCCCCAGCCGCTGCCTCCCCCTGACCTGGCCTCCCTCCACAATCCCAACCCGCAGCCCCTGCACCCCCAGACCTGGCCTCCCCCCACAATCCCAACCCCCAGGCCCTGCCTCCCCCTGACCTGGCCTCCCCCCACATCTCTGCTGGGGCCTCACAATCCCAACCCGCAGCCCCTGCCCCCCCAGACCTGGCCTCCCCCCACAATCCCAACCCCCAGGCCCTGCCTCCCCCTGACCTGGCCTCCCCCCACATCTCTGCTGGGGCCTCACAATCCCAACTCCCAGCCCCTGCCCCCCCAGACCTGGCCTCCCCCCACAATCCCAACCCCCATCCCCTGCCTCCCCCTGACCTGGCCTCCCCCCACATCTCTGCTGGGGCCTCAAAATCCCAACCCGCAGCCCTTGCCCCCCCCAGACCTGGCCTCCCCCCACATCTCTGCTGGGGCCCCACAATCCCAACTCGCAGCCCCTGTCCCCGCAGCCGTAACCCTGGGCTCCCCCCTGCCATGGCTGCTTGGGTGCCCCTCAGCCCTGTGCTGCAGGGTCCCCTGGCCCCTGCCCTCACCGTTACGGACCCCACTCGGAGTGAAGAGAGCAGAGACCGTACCTGGCTGGGCCCAGGAACCGGGCTTGGAACTGGAGCAGCCAGCAAATCAGGGCACCAGGCCACAGCCCTGCCCAGTCAGTGACACCGGGGGTGACCCACAGCCCCAAGCGTAGGGCCAGTCCCAGCATGACTGAGGCGCTGGGCCCATGCCTCAGTTTCCCCAGTCCCAGGGCACAGGGGGTTGCAGAGTAGGGCAGGGCGCCTGTTTGCAGGGGTTACACTGGCAGAGGCTCCAGTGAGCCATTGAGTACCGCGTGCCACAGAACCAGGGTGGCATCGTGCCAGGCTGGTGCCAGGGCTGAGGTGGGGGAGCAGCTGGCCCCGTGTCAGTCCGAGGGTGCCGCCGGCAGCTGAGGCGGGGGGGATCCCCAGGCTCTCGGCACCGCAGAGAGCGCTGCGCAGTGGGGAGCTGTGTCTCGCCCCCATCCCTCCCCGGCTACCGCCAGGGATCCCAGCACAACGCGGCACCTGCCCGGCTGAGCTGCAGGAAGCGCCGGCAGGGCCAGGTCCCTCCCACCTGCCCCAGCCCGGGGCTGCCCCAGCCGTGCGGAGAGAACCCCTCCGGCGTCGCACGGGCAGAGCCCCGCTCCCCACCCACCGGCTGTTCCCCGGGACGCTTGCGGGGCCGGGCGTGCTCTCAGGCACAGGGACCACCTCCCCTGCACCCCACGGCAGCCCGTGAATCCCCTCCCCACAGCCGCTCTCACCTGCAGGGCGAAGCAGCAGCTCAGGCCCCATGGGGGCATCTCCAGCAGGGAGTAGGAGCTGCACAGGGGGCGCCGGGAGGCTCGGCTCCTCCAGCAGCCCCCGTTCATGCTGCCCCTTCCCTAGGCTCCGGGCCCCCCTCTGGCACAGGGCAGCTGTGGGGAGGGGACCGGCAGGGCTCACGTTCCAGCACGGGAGGCCGGTGCGAGGCGACCTTTGCCTGGATCCCAGCCGGTTAGCCATTAACCTGGCGCGGCTGCGGCTGGACGCAGGGCTGTGACCAGGGCCAGGCCCGCCAGGCAGTGCCACGGTGCCCTGTGCCAGGCTGGGGGCTGCAAAGGGCAGCTCCTCGCGGCTCTCTGCCCCCCCCGAGCCCCCAGTCTCAGCTACCCTCTCCCCCTCCCCCGGCCACAGCAGGGGGGTCTTACAGCCCCTCCCCCCACACAGGCCTGGTGCCCCCCAGCTGTCCCAAAGGCTCTGCCTGCTGCTCGTCCCCCTTCGCCAGGTGCTCCCTGCCCCCACCCCAGCCGGCTGCAGCCCAGCCCAGCTGTGGGCTCCCAACCAGCCCTTCCACCCCCCTGTGGCAACACTGGGTCAGGCTGGGCAGTGACTGGGGCACGGGGCCTCCTTGGGCCCATTTACCCCACGGAGGTTATTACAGCCCAGCGTCCTGCTCCCGCCTCCCCCACCCCGGGCAGGCGACTCCCTTGGGCTGGGCCCTGCAGACACAGCCCCTGCTTGGCCCCGAGCTCACTTATTAACTGGCCACTACACAGGGAGCAAAGGGCAAAGGAGCCACGAATTCCCCAGGGGCACCCGGCAGAGCTGGCACACGCCGGGCACAGCTGCCAGGCAGCCCCTGTGGGTGGGAACCAGGCCATGGGATCTTTGAATGCTGGGGCCAGAGCCAACCCCATTCCCCACACAGGGCAGCTGGGGCCTGAAGAACGGGGGCTGGATCAGCCATCGCCGTGCATTGCTACCAGGGCCCCGCGCTGCCGGAAGCCGGTTGGGGGTCAGGTCAGCCATCGCCGTGCATTGCTAGCAGGGCCCTGTGCTGCCGGGAGCCGGTCGGGGCTGGGTCAGCCATCGCCGTGCATTGCTACCAGGGCCCCGCGCTGCCGGAAGCCGGTTGGGGGTCAGGTCAGCCATCGCCGTGCATTGCTAGCAGGGCCCTGTGCTGCCGGGAGCCGGTCGGGGCTGGGTCAGCCATCGCCATGCATTGCTAGCAGGGCCCTGCGCGGCCGGGAGCCGGTCGGGGCTGGGTCAGCCATCGCCATGCATTGCTAGCAGGGCCCCGCGCTGCCAGGAGCCGGTCGGGGCTGGGTCAGCCATCGCCGTGCATTGCTAGCAGGGCCCTGTGCTGCCGGGAGCCGGTTGGGGCTGGGTCAGCCATCGCCATGCATTGCTAGCAGGGCCCCGCGCTGCCGGGAGCCGGTTGGGGCTGGGTCAGCCATCGCCATGCATTGCTAGCAGGGCCCCGCGCTGCCGGGAGCCGGTTGGGGCTGGGTCAGCCATCGCCATGCATTGCTAGCAGGGCCCCGCGCTGCCGGGAGCCGGTTGGGGCTGGGTCAGCCATCGCCATGCATTGCTAGCAGGGCCCCGCGCTGCCGGGAGCCGGTCGGGGCTGGGTCAGCCATCGCCGTGCATTGCTAGCAGGGCCCCGCGCTGCAGAAGGGAGGGAAAGCTCTTTGCACCACTGCTAGGGGCAGAGCAGCCCGAAGGGGGACGGGCACTATGCTGCAGCCAGGGAGGACTCTCCCCATAGCATCACTAGCGCCATTACTCTCCACCTTGCACAAGACACATACCAGGGCCAGGCCCTGCCCCGGGTGGGAACACCGCTCCCAGCCACAGGGCCCAGCTCATGCTGCCCAGCGCTGGAAGCACTGGGGCTGTGGGGTTTGGCAGGGTGGACTCGGCCCCTCGAGCAGGGCACGCAGAGACAGGACTCATTGGCCCTGGCTGTTTCCTCTCCTGGGGAAGCCGGGGCAGGGGTTTACCGGCAGACTCTGCACCAGCTGCCGGGTGGCTGCAGTTCAGTGGTGGGGAAGTGGCCCCGGGCCTGTGACCCATGGGGGCACAAGGAGGAAGAGGCTGAGACAGGCTTGCGACCAGAGCTACCTTTATTGGAAGAGACTTTCATCTACAAAAGAGTGAGAAAGAGCTGTAAAATCCAGCGTGAAAAGATTGGGCTCCCAGGTGGGACCAGCTTCAGCTGGGGCCGGCCACTTTTCCCCATCCCCAGCAGATCTGCTCCAGGCATGGTCACTCTCAGCCTGCAGGGAGGGCACCTTCCCTCCCCCACCAGGGCCCCAGCCCCTTCCAAGTGCCCCTGCGTCCTTCCAGTCTCCTGGGTTCTCTATTGTACAGCCCCAGGGCCCAGAGCCTCACCTGCCAGCCCTGTTCCCACACCCGGCTCTGTGCAGCAGGCCAAAATCCCTGCTCACCAGCAGGGACCAGCGGGGTGGGGGTGGGGGTGGGTTGTACCCTCCCCTGCCTGGGGCACCCCAATCCCCAGGACAGACTCTGCACCCTGTGGCCACCAACCCTCCACACCCCACACAGCCAGATCCTCCCCGCAGCTGAGCTGAAAGGTTTGGCCAAGGGAAGGCTGGGGTACAAAAGCTGGCTTGGACCCAGGCCCTTGGCGCCCCACAGGCCAGGGCCTCTCCAAGGGCCGCATGAGTCACCGTGCAGCCCTAGCTGGGGAAGATGAAGGTCTTGATCCGGCCCAAGCCCAGCGCGGCCTCCAAGGAGCACTGCTGCAGACCCAGAGGGCTGGGCCAGTCCGGGGCACTGGGGGATGGATGCCAGCCCCAGGTGCTGCAGTGGAGTGTCAGGCAAGCGGGGACCAGGGCCAGGCCAGGGGGGCTGCAAGGGCTGGTGTGATTGGCTCTCTCACAGGGGCTGTGCTCTCTGCGGTGTCTCAGGCAGTGCGGGCAGGGAGGGGGCTCTTGCTGGGGACGCGTCTGCGGGGCAGAGCCTGGGGCCTCCACGTAGGACAGGGCGGTCAGCACGCTGCCCCACAGGTACAGTGCTGCCGCTGGGACCCCACTGCCTGGGCAGCGCTGCTCCTCCACCGTCCTGTTTGCCACCAGTGGCCGGGAGATGCTGTCAGAGCAGGAGTGAGGTGAGGGATCAGGGAGCCCCAGGCCGGGATCCAGCAGGGGGCTGACAAAGGGGGCGAGGGAGGCCCCTGAGCCCAGCGACCTCCCCCCAGCTTTGGGGAACCCCAGAGGCCATCGGACAATGGGGCTGGTGCTCCCCTCCTGCATGACCTGGTGCACCACGGTGACAGAGGCGTAGACTGCAGCGATGCCAGTCAGGTACATCACGCCCAGCAAGCAGGCCAGCTGCAGGGGGAGAGAGACGGGTCACCCAGCGCCTCTTCTGCCTGCCCCGCTCAGGGGATGGGCCAGAAGCAGCCACACAGTTCCCGCAAGGCGCTGGAGGGGCACAGGTCAGCAGCCTCTGGCAAAGCAAACCCCCCGAGGGGCATCGACTGGAACCAGGGCGCTCAGCTGCTGGGAAGAAAGGGGAGCGGACCAGTACCCGCTGCCAGCTGGTGTGCCCCAAGCTGACCCCTCTGGCTCTGTGGCCCAAAGATGGAGGGAGGGTTGGCAAAGAGGGACCATCGTGGGCAGCGAATCTTCTCAAGGACCTTTTCCCCCTTTTGGAAAAAAACCAGAGGCCAAAAGCCTCCTTTCTCCACCCGGAAACACTGCCTGCACCTTGCAATGCATCCTCCAGGGTCAGGCTCCCCTCGCAGACTACATCTCCCATGAGGCACCAGCCCACCCCCGTGCCCCCCCCGTAGACACTGGTGCATGATGGGAGTCCCTGACTGGGAGGAATCATGGGACACGTAGTCCAGCACACGGAAGAGGCCAGGGAGCTTCATCTCCCAGGAGGCTTTGTGGCAGCATTCCCAAAGCAAAAAACAAACATCTATTTTTAGGCGTTTGGGGCTTTTCAGCAACAACAAAAGCCGCAATTTCCATGGAAAACCGTCCGCCAAAAGCCTGCCCGAGGGAAAGTCTCAACACACCCTCAGCAGCTCCCATTCCCGCCGGCAGGGAGCAGCCCATTGACAGCCGCCCCCTTAGCCAGCTCCCGGCACTGGCCCATGGATTCACAGCTGTCCTCCTCCCCGGCGCCCCCTTCTAGGTGGGCTCCCTCTGGCCTCGCGGCCCAGCCCGCTCTTACCTTTGCCACCTGCTGGTAGAACTGGCCCAGGGCATGCTGCCATAGGGACTGCTCCAGCAGGACACACAGGTCCGTGTAGGTGAACCAGCCACGCTGGGTGCCCTGCTGCTCTGCCACACTGAGAGGAAGGAAAAGCACTTACACTTACACCCTCCTGCTAACCAGTCCCCTTCAGTGAATGGGGGCAGCTGGCAGAGCCTCTGTCTCTCTGCAGCAGGCCCTGGGCAGCACTCCAAACCCCAGCTCCCTCCTCCTCCCTGCTTCGGAGCCTGGCATGCAACGCCCCTCGAAGCCCTGCTGGGGAGGACGCAGGCTGGCTCCGGCGGGCAGATCCAGGCCAGTTCAGACAAGCTGTGGCTTGCACCTAAGTGTGACGCTATCGGATTTTAAAATGAGCATGAGGACCATTGGTGTGAGCACTGGCCGAGGTTTGCACCGCCCCGTGCGCCAAGGCGGGCACGTCAGGTCTCTGACGAAGGCCAGGGAGTCGCTGAATCTGGTTGTGCTGCTGGGACGCCTGCACCAGTTTGGCACATGAAGCTGTAGGACCGGCTCTGGGCTCGTACTAGAAATGTTACGTCACAATAGGAGGCAAAGCTGGAAGGACAGAGGAAGGGCCTCATCCGGCTCCAATCCACACCTTAGGAATTCAGCTGTGGACACGTCGCCTGCCAGTGGCAGAACGCCCCAAGGACGGACATTGCCAGGTGACCCAATCATGGGGTTCTCCACTGAGAAGGTGATGCCAGGCAGGGACTGCCCTCCACATGGGCATGGCTAGAGAAGGGACACTGAGAAGCACTGTCTGGTCTGCATTTGGCATGAACGTCTCTGCTATGAGCTGAGGCCAGAGGGATCAATGACCCTCCCCACCCAAGGATGGACTGCAGAGACGATGAAGACAGCAGGTTATTCCACCAGCTGCTGCCTGCACCAAGTCCTTTGCAATTGGTTTCGGTAATTTGATTCCTTTAACGGCTTCACTCTGACTCTTTTCTTTCTCTCTGTTATTAGTAACTCCTTAGATTTCAGGTTCTAAAGCACCGGCCCAGCCTGCTGCTTTGGGTAAGAGCTGAATCTCCATTGCCCTGGGAATGTGACTGGAAGAGCCTGTCCAGATTTGGCGAGACTGGCTTTCATAGCCTCTCACCTGTGCGAGGAGGGGACGGACCTGGGCACCAGGGAAGCTGGGCAGCCTGAGAGATTTGCTGGCGTGACGGCTGGCTGGCCAGAGAGGCAGCAGAGGTGCTCGGTGCCTTAGAGTGGAGGGCCCCAGTCTGGGCTGCCAGCCTGTTTAAAGCATTTTGCCCAGGTCTGTCTCTCTCAGCAGTGCCTGGGAACCCCCCATGTATTACACTCAGGCACCTGGGGCCAGCCATCAGTCTGCACCTGGGCTGCTCTGGACAGCAGGAAGGGTGCTGACACAGGCCCCAGCAGATGGGAAAGGTGCAGAGGTGCTAGATCTCCTGAGAGCCAGGCCTCTCCCGTTACCATCCCCGCCAGCTTACCATCCTTCCAGCCAGCTCAGCACCTCAAACAGCTCCTTGGGGTCAGTGTACAGGCTCCAGTCCTGCAGGGGGGCAAGAAGCGTCAGGCCAGAGGGAGGGAGGTATCTGCCGAGGCAGGCCAGGAAACCCTGCCCCCACCAGCATGTGCTGAGTGGGGTTAAACGGGGCTTGGGGGCCAGCCAACAAGAGCGAGCCGGCAGTTGCTCTCGGCCCATGTCCCAGCTGGGCTGGGGGCTTTGCAGCCCCCCCGTCGTTGCTCTCCCCAGCCAGGGCTGGGCAGGGTCCTGGACAAGTGCCGCTGGGGAGCAGGAATCCCCTTCCGTGCCGCTCCTGCCCCGTCAGCGGGAAGGAACACTCGCTGGCCTGCGCAAAGCCAGGTGGCCAGGAAGCCCAGCACAGCCACAGCAGGGTGTACAATGGCCAGGAGCCAAGGGGAGGCAGATCCCAGGCTGGAGAGAGCCACAGGCCAACGAGCTGCTGGAAACGTGACATCCCCAAGATGGAGCCAACTCTGCAGAGCCACCGGGCCCTCCCACACGGCCATTTCCTGTGCCAGCTGCCGCCCGGGGCAAATCCCCCTTCCGCTCCAGCGCCCCCTCCTCCCGCCAGCCCCTGCTGCCCCACATGGCTCCGTCCTGAGGAGCGCCTCCTGCTGGCAGCTGCACACACTGCCCTGACAGCAGCCCCCGGAGTTCCTGGCCAGCGGGGGGGCGGGGCAGGGCTGGGATGAGGGGCACCGTCTGTGCTGGCAGGGGTGGGCTGCGCCAGGCCCCCCCCGACATCTGGTCTTTCCAGGCCAGAGGCGGGACGAGCCCCTGGCTCACGGGGGAAGGGAACGGGGACGGCAGAGCAGTCCTGCAGCACCTGGGGAAGGGGCGGCAGCTCCCAGCCCTCTCCTCTTCCATCAGCCGTTCCTGTGCCAGGCAGCCCCCGATTTCCCCCCGGTCCCACTGAGCACAGCAACTCACCAGCGCCTGGCGTGGCTGCTCAGGCCAGATGCTGCCTGGAAGCCCAACAGGAGGTGTGTGCGCGAGGCCCCAGCCTGCGTAGCACCAAGCACACGCGGGAGAGCCCTCTGCTAGTTGGCCTGGCCGCCCTCACCCACCACGAGCTGCCCTCAGCGCCCCGGCTCAGCACCTCTACTCCAGCCCACAGCGCACTCCAGGGGCCGGGACCGTCTCGTGCTCCGGCCGGGCTGTGCCCAGAACAACGAGGCCCTGTGCTCGGTCGGGGCTGCGTGGCCCAGGAGAAGGGCCCCCAGGGCAGGGGATGGCGTCAGCAGCACTTACAATGGCGCGCAGGAAGTTCATCTCCAGCGTGTTGAGGGCCTGCACGTCCACCTTGCCGGCTGCGCCCCACTCGCCATTGAACACCTCCTCCTCCTCCCCCTCGTCGTACAGGTACTTGCTGGCCACCATCTGAAACCCAGCAGCAGAGCGCCGCTCAGCACGGCCCGCGGGAGAGCCGGGAGCCTGGCCGGCCCGCGCCCCCGCCCCTGGCCCCAAGCCCCCGCCCCGCTCACCAGGGAGACGAGGAAGAGGTCAGAGGAGGAGATCTGCTGCAGGTACTCGGGGTTGCGGTGCCGGAGCCTCTCGATGTAAACCAGAGCCAGCATCATGGAGCAGGGCGAGACGCACGCTTCCCTGTGACGCAGGGCGAGAGCGAGGCCGGTTCCCCAGTGCCGCCACCGCCGGCCCCATGCACCGGGGCAGGGCAGAGGATGTGACCCCCACTGCCAGCGGGACGGGGGCTTATGGGCACGTCCGCAAGGGACCTCACCAGATGGACGGCTCAGCCCCTCCCGGAGCAAAGCTGTGTCTCCAGCTCTCCAGCATGCGGCTGGAGGGACGCCCAAGGCCTGGCTGGCGCATGCAGAGCCGCCCCCAGCATTACGACATTCCCAGCGCCAGGGAGCTCAGGGACTGGCCGTGCCCTGTCAGTCCCAGGTCAGACCCCTCCTGAAGGCACGTGAGGGGCTGGCAAGGGGAACGGACTATGGGAACCCACAGCAAGAGGCTCCCCAGCCAAACTGCAGGCGACCACATGGAACGCTGAGCCCGGTCCCCGGCCACCTGCTACAGGCAAGGGGCCGGGCGGGGCGGCCCTTACCTAGACACATGGCAGGCGTATTTCTTCTGAAGCCTGCGGACGGGGCTAGGAGCTGCCTTCTGGAGCAGCTCGACGGCGATGTCTAGGTCAGAGGCAGAGCAACACAGAGATTAACCCCAGCACACCAGGCCCTGTTCCCTGGCCCAGCAGCAGGGAGTTCAGCAGGTAACGGCCAGGCCCCACCCTCCCACCCACCTGCAGAATCTCCCTTTGATGCCCGGCTCCAGGCGCCGGTAGGAAGGAGCTGAGTGTCCTGGGAGGGTGCGTCCTGCTGGGCAGCCTGCGACCCAGCTCAGGAGCCAGGGGCCTGCAGAGATGCCGTAGCATCGAGCGGGGGTCCCCGCCAGATGACCGGGTTCGTTCACCCTGGGCGCAGCACATCCCCCTGCAGAGGCCCGCCCCACTCACCGGCCACGGGGCTGGAGAGGCCGTCCAGGCTGCAGTCTTTGTCCCAGCCATAGTACAGGCGCTTCCGCACCCTCTCACTCAGCTGCCGGTGCCCTGGCAGAAACTGACGGGGGAGGGGGGCAGGGTGAGAACCAACCTGCAGACCACCCAGCCCGGCTCCAGCCACGGTCCCAGACAGCTGGGCCCTCACCTGGCTGCAGCAGGTGGATGCAACTGCAGGGTCACAGCAGGGCCCACAGCAACCATGGGCCCCAGGGCAAGGTGAGGGGGGCGCGGCTCCATGCCCTACAAGGGGTGGGGCCTGGGCCATTCAGCCCCCAGTGTCGCTGGGCCTACCTCCCACCACGCCCGCACAGCAGCTGGTGCCCTGGGCCCCTTTGATACGTCGGGCCCAGGGGCAACCGCTCCCTTCCCAGCCCCGACCTGCCGGCAGGCCTGCAGGGTCACGCCAGCGCCCCACACCCCCGCGTCTGGGGCCAGAGGGGGGCTCGAGGCAGGGCCACGGGTGCTGGGACGAGGGACGTGGACGGGCTTTGCGTGGAATACAGGTTTGGCTCAGGGACTCTCAGCACCCGCCAGGTCGGGGACGTGCCAAACCGAACGCCTGCGGTCCCTCGCCCCACGGCCCGGCGCTCGGCGCGGCTGCCCGCAGCGGGTACGCCAGCCTGGGGAAAGGCAGCGCCCCGGCAAGCACGGGGAGGACGGCGGCTGCTGCTGGGCCCGGGGAGGAGATGGGCAAGAAGGACCCAGCGGAGATGAGCAATACAGAGTAACTCTTGAGTACGGGGCACACCCAGCTCCGGCAACGGGGCCGCGGGAGGGGGGCGGCTGTCAAAGCGGGACTGGGGCGGGGAGAAGAGCAACTTGCCCGCAGCGCGGCTCCGAGCGGACCAGGCGCAGGGGAGGCGGCTCGCTCCGGTCGGCGGGTCACGGCGTGGCTGAGCCCCGGGCCCGGCAAGGTCATGGCGGGACGGCGGCGGGTGCGGGGAGCGTCGGACCGGAGGGGGCGGGCGGGGGACTGGAGGGAGCTGGGGGGGCCCCACAGCCGGGGCGGGGGAGGGGAGTGGGGGGGCCGCGGCGGGGCGGGGCGGAGGGGCCGGAGGGCCCGCAGCCAGGGCGGGGGTGGCGAAGAGAGTCGGGGGGGGGCCTGCAGGGAGCCGGGAGGGCCCGAGGGGGGCCCCGCAGGAAGCCGGGAGGGGCGGAGAGAGGCGCGGGGGGCCCGCAGGGAGCCGGGGGGCCGAGGGGGGGCCCGCAGGGGGTCGGGGGGGCCGGAGAGAGGCGCGGGGGGCCCGCAGGGGGTCGGGGGGCGGCGGTGCTCACCGTGAACTCCTGGAAGCCGCTCAGGGGGAAGCTGCTCTCCTCGTCCAGCAACAGCCCGTCCAGGTCCATCCCGCCGGGCGGCCGCGGAGGCTGCTCTGGGCGCTCGGCGCTGGACACTCCGGCCGTGACCGCCCCGGGGCAGGCTGGGAAAGGCCCCGCCTCGGCCTCTCTTTCCTCTTCCCGGGCAGGGGGCGGCTGTAGCCCGGCTCGGCTCGGCTCGGCCCCGCCCCGGAAGCCGCCCGCGGCTCTGCGGCGTCGGGGACCGAGAGTCGGACGGGCCGCGGCGGGAGAAGCCCCCGGCCGGGGCAGGCGCTGGCGGCAGCCCGCACTCCTGGGCTCCCTTCGCTGAACCACCGCCCCCCCCCCCCGCGCCTCTGGCCTCAGTTTCCCCACGCCGCGAGCTCCGGGCAGCCCAGTCCCACCCCGACGGGCTGGCAGCCTCCGCCCAGTGCCCCACGGACGGGCTGGCAGCCTCCGCCCAGTCCCACCCCGACGGGCTGGCAGCCTTCGCCCAGTGCCCCCCGACGGGCTGGCAGCCTTCGCCCAGTCCCACCCCGACGGGCTGGCAGCCTTCGCCCAGTGCCCCACGGACGGGCTGGCAGCCTCCGCCCAGTGCCCCACGGACGGGCTGGCAGCCTCCGCCCAGTGCCCCACGGACGGGCTGGCAGCCTCCGCCCAGTGCCCCACGGACGGGCTGGCAGCCTCCGCCCAGTGCCCCACGGACGGGCTGGCAGCCTCCACCCAGTCCCCCCCGACGGGCTGGCAGCCTCCGCCCAGTGCCCCACGGACGGGCTGGCAGCCTCCGCCCAGTCCCCCCCGACGGGCTGGCAGCCTCCGCCCAGTGCCCCACGGACGGGCTGGCAGCCTCCGCCCAGTCCCCCCCGACGGGCTGGCAGCCTCCGCCCAGTCCCCCCCGGGCTGGCAGCCTTTGCCCAGTCCCACCCCGACGGGCTGGCAGCCTTTGCCCGGATGGTGGGCGGTGCTTTGTGTCCTGTGTGAGTCTGTGTCTGCCCACACCTTTTGGTGTGGGGTTTTTGCAGTGCAGGAGCAGCACTGGTACGCCCGCAGTTCTTCCCTAGGAGAACTCTATGGCCTGCCTGCTACTCCCTCCCAGGCCACGCCAGGCACCTGCACTGGGAGCGGCAGGTACCAGGGCAGCTGGCAGACGCAGGAAGGATGAGCGCGATGACGCGGAGCGCTCCACAGCCGTAGCGTGGGTTTAAAAACCAATTTGCAGCTCATGCTGGAGCTAGGACGTTGCTGCTGCACTGAGCACCGGTACAGGCCGTTCCTTACAGCTCCGCAACGGAGGGCACCATCTGTGTCTCCGTTACACGGGGGCACAGAGAGGTGATTTGCCCAAGAGGACGTGGTGCGTCAGTGGCAGAGTCGGGAACAGGTGACATCTGGGCCCTACTGCTGTGACAACAGGAGTTTTGCTGATGACTTCGCTGGAGCACAGATCACGCTGCAGGACGCCGGACACCCGGCCAAGCGCCGTTCTGCACTGTGTGACAACCCCCCTCCAATGCGCACTTTCTTTCACGGGCTCTTGGGCACGGATCCAAAGCCACTCCGCTGTCCCAGAATCTGGAGTGAAATAAAATCCCCACCAAGGTGGAGACTAGCCAGCAGGGAGGGGACATCCAATGGTCACCCCAGATGTCATCCCACCAAGAGAGAGCATAAGCAGCTGCTTTACTAGGTTACCATGGGGTCATTGAGTGTGGGGGGTGGTCTCCAGCCCTGCCCTGCCCGCAGGCGGACGTGGCTCTCACTCCCCAGGGGAACAGCCGGGGACCAGGCGACAGGGACCCGGCGTAGAACAGACTGGTCAGCACAGGGACCAGAAGCCGTCAGTACCGTCCAGCTTGGGGAGAGGGGCCCAGAGGTGTCCCTGAGCTCGGCCCTGGTCCTCTTCCTCCCTCTCCAGCCAGACCAGACTACCCCACCCCCCAGCCCAGTTCCAGTTCAAACCAGCCCGGCCCCTCCTCCGCTTCTGTCCTGTTTCTGGGGCCAGGGAGGCCTGGGGGGGGGGGAAGGTGTCACCTGGTTGCCTAGGTTATGAAGGGTATGGAGGGTCATTGAGTCGGCACACAAAGTCCCCCCTGCACCTATTCATTGATGCTGTGCCTAGGGAAACTGAGGCACACACATGGTGTTACTATGGGACAGTGGGAAACACCTGCAACCTAGCCAGGGGAGTCAACTCCCCATGTTGTCACACACAGAAACCTCGGAACCGGTCAGTAGGTCTGGGGCCCAGGGCAAATGTTTCTGAAAGTGAAGTGAGTTGACTTGGACCCCTGCATGAGCAGCCTCCGGAGTCTGACTACCCCCACACAGACACGTTCCCTGCATGCCAGAGCCTGCTGGGAATCCCACTCCAGAAAAAGTCACTCACTTTTTTGTGATCCCTCCATGGCTACGTCTACACGTGAAGCCAACATCGAAATAGCTTATTTTGATGTAGCAACATCGAAATAGGCTATTTCGATGAATAACGTCTACACGTCCTCCAGGGCTGGCAACGTCGATGTTCAACTTCGACGTTGCGCGGCACCACATCGAAATAGGCGCTGCGAGGGTACGTCTACACGCCAAAGTAGCACACATCGAAATAAGGGTGCCAGGCACAGCTGCAGACAGGGTCACAGGGCGGACTCAACAGCAAGCCGCTCCCTTAAAGGGCCCCTCCCAGACACAGTTGCACTAAACAACACAAGATACACAGAGCCGACAACTGGTTGCAGACCCTGTGCCTGCAGCATGGATCCCCAGCTGCCACAGCAGCAGCCAGAAGCCCTGGGCTAAGGGCTGCTGCCCACGGTGACCATAGAGCCCCGCATGGGCTGGAGAGAGACCATCTCTCAACCCCCCAGCTGATGGCTGCCATGGAGGACCCGGCAATTTCGACGTTGCGGGACGCGCAACGACTACACGGTCCCTACTTCGACGTTGAACGTCGAAGTAGGGCGCTATTCCGATCCCTTCATGAGGTTAGCGACTTCGACGTCTCGCCGCCTAACGTCGAAGTTAACTTCGAAATTGCGCCCAATGCGTGTAGCCGCGATGGGCACTATTTCAAAGTTAGTGCCGCTACTTCGAAGTAGCGTGCACGTGTAGACACAGCTCATGAGTGCAGCTGAGCCACCGGCCCACTGTACACACCCAAACCAAGGAAACCCACCTGTGGGTGACAAGTACCATTCACAGCCAGGCAAAGGGAGAATGCTGCTGGAAAACTTGGAGTTTGACTTGGGCATGATGTTGGCACTTTCTGTTTTAATAGTTACAAAGCTCCAACCTGTGGCATCTCAGTAACCACTGTCATTGGGTATTGTCTGCTCCCTGCTCCATTGCCTGACACACCTCTGATAACTTCCTGCAACTGTGAAAATGGTACCAAGGTAAGACAAAGCTGTAAAAAGAAACAGCAATATTGTCTGTCAACATTAGAAACCAGTAAGAATGGACTTCTGCCTAGTGCAAGTATAAACACAGATTGATAAGGTGCTAAAACTGCTGTGGTCCTCAGGAAGGGATTCCCTCTCCTTCAGACCTGTTCTCACAGAGGTGGATCTCTTGCCTTTGGTATGTACATGGCCCAAGTAATGCCAGAGAACTAATTCATTCCCCAGTGCAAATAATTATTGTTATACCTGATGATTTCTGATACCAGTAATTGCCCCACCTGACAACGAGACGGGGAATTTAGTGCAGTAGGTATGAAATGCATGCAAATGAGCCTCACGCATGAAGCTTATGTCTTCCAAACCACTCGAGACCTGAACAGAGATTTTTCATTGTTCCGGAGCTGTTCAGTGTGGCATAGCTAGAGGTTCAGCTGGACCCAGGCATCGGGGTGTAGCCACTGGTGGGCTGTGGCCTCCACCCACTTTGCATCCAAGCCCACCCTGCAGCCGTCCACAGCTCTCCTCATGCCCCAGTGGTTGTCCTGCTCCACCAGCCCACCCTGGGCTCCAGCCAGGGAGCAGGGCCAGGGCTTACCCTGCTCTGCCCAGCACTCCACTTGGGGAGTGTCACTGGGGCTGAATCCTGCATCCCATTATTGCCCATCCACCTTAAGTTATGGCCCATCCAGGCGGGCCCTTCTGGCTACACCAGTGCCACAGACGTGCTATTCTCACATTCTTTCATTTGACATTCATAAAGCAATCGCATTCAGAAATACCCAGTTCTGAATACTATGCGCTGATACTGACCAGAGCGAAAGGCCTGAGCTTTAAGCTGAAATCACCTTCCAGTAAACTCTGGGTGTTAAATTCACTTCCTTTTCTTCCTGTACTCTGGCTTAGACCCTCGACTTGTCTGTATGTTTTCTGAGGAGAGAGAGGCTTCAACGGAAGAGGCAAATGAACACTCTGCCTTTTCTTCATGGGGGGTGATGGGGTTCAGTGTTCCCCAAGCTCTGCACCCCATCCGCAGGCAGGAGTGACTCTCACCCAGCAGGAGAACAGCGGGTTTACTAGCCAACAGGACACAGCGTCGTACAGAGGAATCAGTACAGCCGGCAGAGACAGCCAGTCCCAGCCATGCTGGAGAGAGGAGGCCCTGAGGGGCCCCCAGAGCTGGGGCCTTGCCCCCTCCTTTGTCTCTCCCTCTCCCAGCTCAGACTCACTGCTTCCAACTCCCAGTTCCAATTCAAATCCCTCAGGCTCCACCTCCCACTTTGTCTGCAGCCCAGAGGTGTCACCTGGTGGCCAGGTTACCCCCAGCAGGAGCCCCACACCCTCTGTGAGCCACACTGTACATGCACGTATCCCCCACTCCATCACAGGGGGCTATTTGATGCTTCAATAGCTGTGGGAGGGAAGTAATACAGTATACATTGATCCAACTGGGAAATGAACCATAACCCACCAAAACCCTCCGGATATGCTTAGGTATTAGACAAATATTTGAATCCCTGTTTAATGAGATGTATGGAAACTCACTACAAAGGCTCTGTACTTTAAAGCCCCTCTGTACCAAAGTACATGAAACATCCTCTCACAAGTGATACATTGCACATGAAGAATAACAAATTACACTTATCCCCGAGGTGGAAGACACCAAACCTCTAGTGACTGCTGAAAGCAAAGAGACATTGTCAAACTCAGTTGTGGGGAAGTCCCTGTGAGTGCGAGAGCTGCCTCAGGTCTCTCACTCCCAAAGGCTATATTGAGAACAGTGACCTAATTTCTGCATTTCCTCAGCTGTCACACGTGTACTCTGCAAATGCTGCAGTGCTCTTCTACTTCCATTCATTGGGCTGTGTATTTCTGACTGCAGGAATTATCCTCTCTGGAGCTGTGAACAAAAGAGTGACTGAACTCCTAATACTGTCCTCATTTCCCATCAGGTGCAGTAACTTAAAATGATCCTGGATTGGTTTGCTACTTTTACTACTGAGATCAAGACCTTTCTCTGGCTATTAAAATTGTGCCAGTGTTTATACTTTATCGGGTAGGCAACCCACTGTAGTCTTGTAGGATAGTAACAAGGAGATAGCCGTGGTAGTCTATATACTATCACAACAACAAAGCAGTTCAGTAGCACTTTAAAGACTAACAAAATAATCTATTGGGTGATGAGCTTTCATGGGACAGACCCACCTCTTCAGACCAGAGCCAGACCAGAACAGACTCAATATTTAAGTCAGAGAGAACCAAAAACAGTAATTAAGGTGGACAAATCAGAAAAGATATTATCAAGGTAAGCAAAACAGAGAGCAGAGGAGTGGAAGGGGGAGGGGAGTCAAGAATTAGATAAAGCCACGTATGTAAAAGAGCCCCTATAATAAGCTAGGAAATTCCCATCCCAGTTCAAACCACATGTTCATGTGTCACATTTGAATATAAAAGAGAGTTCAGCAGCCTCTTTCCAAATTGCTGTGAAAATTTCTCTTCAGTGAAACACAGACTTTCAGGTCGTTAACAGAATGGCCCGCTCCATTAACGTGCTGGCTGACAGGTTTGTGAATCAGGAGTGTTTTTATGTCTGTTTTATGCCCATTAACTCTTTGTCAAGGAGAGTTTGAAGTCTGTCCAACATACAAAGCATCCAGGCCATCATGCTGGCTCATATGGTGTTAACTGAGGAACATGAGAATGTGCCCGTCTACGCAGGAAGAGAGCCAAGCAAAACAAGCCCCCAGCTGAAGCCCCAGTTGGAGGTTTGGGTGGGGCTCCAGCTGCGGTGCTGATAACAGCCATGCAGCTCTCTGGGCTGGCGCTTGGGCAGAACCTCCCTCCCTTCTGCTGTGTGTTTTGCTGGAATACAGCCCAGCTCGGCTCTCCCTCTGCCACGGCGTGGCCCTGGAAGCCGGGCCCACAGCCAGGGCTGCTGTTTTCCGAGAGGTGCTTTTGCAAAGGCACCGACCCCTGGGAGCAGCGGGCCACGCAGCGGGGCCCGTTCGAAGCAGGGCTCCACGTGGCGCGAGCTCAGCTCAGCTCAGCTCAGCTCTCACGGGGCAGGCCCTTTGGGTCCCTCGTGCCCCTTCCCCCTGGAGCAGAGCAGCACCGGGGCGGCGAGCCGGAGCTCGCGGCGTGCCCCGGGCAGCGCAGCCAGACCCCGCCCCTCTCCCAGGGAGCGCCCGAGAACCAGGTGGCACCGGCCGCATGCTCTGAGCATGCGCATAAGAGTCGCGCACGCGCAGTAACGCCCGCCGAAGCCCCCCCCCCGCCCTCACGAGCCACGGGCGCTCCAGCGGCGCAGGCGCAGTCGGACGCACCGTTGTCGCGCGAGGAGAGTGACGGGAGAGGCGCCCGGCGGCGCCTGCGCGGGTGAGCGCCCTGAGTCACGTGTGGAGGGAGCGGGGCCCTCCGGGCGGCTCCTGTCACGTGGTGCCTCCTCGCCCCAGCCGGCTTCACCCGTCGCCGCTTCCGGCCGCGGCTGACAGGCGCCCCCCGCCTCTCCCCCCGCCCACCGCGGCTGGGCGCGAGCCGGAGCGCCATGGCGGGCGGCGGCGGCGGCGGCGGCGGCGGGCGGGCGGAGGAGGCGGCGGCGGCGGCGGCCGGCCCCGAGGCGGACGAGGAGGCCCTGGAGCGGCTGGCGGCGGCGCTGAGGCAGCGGCTGCGGGGCTGGGAGGCGGCGCTGGCGGCGGCGCAGCGGCTGCTGGTCTGGGAGAGGCCGCTACACAGCCTGGTCACGGCCGGCGGCCTCGGGGGGGCCCTGTGGTGAGGGGCGGGGCCGTGAGGCGGGGGGGGCAATAGGGAGGGGGGCGTGAGGCGGGGGAGCGGGCCGTGGGGGAGGGAGTAGGGAGGGTGTGAGGCGGGGGAGGGAGTAGGGAGGGTGTGAGGCGGGGGAGGGGGCCGTGGGGGAGGGGGTAGGGAGGGTGTGAGGCGGGGGAGGGGGGCGTGAGGCGGGGGAGGGGGCCGTGGGGGAGGGGGTGGGGAGGGTGTGAGGCGGGGGAGGGGGCCGTGGGGGAGGGGGGAGGGAGGGTGTGAGCCCCACGAAGGTTTAGTTGGTGGGGGTGCTTGTGCCCCTGAGAGTGAGTGGAGCAGAGAGAGATCCCCACTACCTGGCCCAAATTCTGTGGATCCAGGATCCCTCCTCCCATCAGATTTGTTATGAACTGCAGGTGCCTGGGAGTTTACGCTCTAGCCTGAATACGATTGTGCTGCTCCGAGTCACGTTTGTATTGAAACGCGCTGCTCTCCTGTTCATTGCTTCCTGGTCCCTCGCTTGTTTGATCCTGCTGGAAATCAAGGTCAGGAAACAGGAACTGCCCGAAAATCCAGATGCTGCATTCAGACTTCCTCTGAGGAGATGCATTACAAAGCTTGCCTATTTGTGAGGGGTGTGGGGTTCTCTTCCCCAGTGTAGGCTCTTGTTCCTGCCTTGTCTCTTCTGCACATATGCTATCTCATGGTGACACTGGTGCGAAGGGAGAGAGAGAGCTCTCTCCAGAGCTTAGTCAGTGCTACTTGTTCAGGAAAAACGGTTGTTGCTTTAGCTCTGGGCGAGACAAGTTTTCACCTTCTCCCTAAGGACTGAATAGAGTATCTCTTCTGAATAGGGACATGTGACTCTGTTGTAGGACAGGAAAAAATGTGGTCCATGAAGTTCTATGTCCTCTTCTCTAATGTGCAGCTAGTGGAGGTGTAGAGCCCAAATTGCAAACAAGCAACACTGTCTCAAGATAAGAGGTCATGTGATGCCATTGATGGTCTCAGAGGGGTGACCAATTTCATTTAGCTATAGGGGATCCCTGGAGCTCCTGGCAAGTTGTCTATGTGAGTTGGGCAGAGTTCACATGTCGCCAGCTGAGGACCAAAGTGACAAGTTCCTTTGGACTAGTAGTCAAACTGGGTGGGAGTAGTTCAGTGCCCAAGATTATAGTTCTCTTGTGCATCAGCGGCCGGGGTCAGGGTGCATTCATCCTCCTGATTTTTACAGAAGTCTTCAATTCCTTTTCTGTAGCCTGCATTAAGAGCAAATGGAACTCAAAGTGGTGTTCTGTAGAAGCTCATTCACAGAAAATTGTTCCTAAACACACTTTGGGATATCTTCTGGGTAGTCTGATGTGAGAGAGTCTTGAGGGGAGACAAATCAAACCCTAGAATAACCCACTACCCCCAAAGCATCCTGCAGGGGCTATCTCTGGACAAATCTTATGATGGTTGTAAAGCAGAAAGTGTGTGAGAATGAGCAGTAGAAGGAATCTCAAGAGGTCATCTGATCCAGTCCCCTGTACTCATGGCAAGACCAACCACTATCTTGACCTCCCTGTCAGGTGTTTGTCTAACATGCTCTTAAAACACTCCAGTGACTGAGATTCATAATTTCCCTATGATATTTATTCCAGTGCTTAAACGCCCTGACAGGAATTTTTTTTCCTAGTGTCCAGCCCTAAAACTCTCTTGCTGCAATCTGAGCCCATTACTTCTTGTCCTGTCCTCAGAGCTTAAGGAGAATAGTTTTTCCCTCTTCCTTATAGCAGCCTTTAGATGCTGTTATGCGTCTTCTGTCTTCTTTTTTTCCAGGCTAAACAAACCCAGTTCTTTCAGTCTTCCTCATAGATCATGTTTTCTAGACCTTTAATCGTTTTTGTTGCCCCCCCCCCCTTTTTTTTTTTTTTGGACCTTCTCCAGTTTGCCCACAACTAGACACCATACTCCAGATGAGGCCTAATCAGCAAAGAGCAGAGTGGAATAATTACTTCCCATGTTGTCTTTACAACACTCCTATTGATATATCCCAGTGTGATGCTTTTTGACAACAGTGTCATACTGTTGATTCATATTTAACTTGTGATCCACTATGACCACTAGATTCCTTTCTGTAATACACCTTCCTGGATAGTCATTTCCTGTTTTGTATGTATGAAACTGATTGTTCCTTCCTAAATGGAGTACTTTGCCTTTGCTCTTGTTGAGTTTCTTCCTATTTACCTCAGATCATTTCTCCAGTTTCTGAATTATAATCCTGTCCTCCAAAGCACTTGCAGCCCTTCCCAGCTTGATATCATCCCACTTTGTACGCATACTCTCTTGCACATTATCTAAATTGTTGATGAAGATACTGAACAGAATGGTCCCAAAACGGGTGCCTGTGTAAGGCATAAGAAGTGGGGTTCCAGCATGACTGCGAACCATCGATAGCTACTCGGTGGGAATCGTTAACTAAGCAGTTATGCACATGTTTTATAGTAGCCTTGTTAGGCTGTATTTCTGTAGTTTATTAATGAGACAGTCCTGCAATACTTGGAGGGGCAGCCGTGTTAGTCTGGATCTGTAACAGCAACGAAGGGTCCTGTGGCACCTCGTAGACTAGCAGAAAAGTTTTGAGCGTGAGCTTTCGTGAGCGCAGACTCACTTCATCAGATGCCGGTCTTGGAAAGACCCTGACCCTGACCCTAACCCTTTCCAAGACCGGCATCTGATGAAGTGAGTTTGTGCTCACGAAAGCTCACGCTCAAAACTTTTCTGCTAGTCTATAAGGTGCCACAGGACCCTTCGTTGCTCATGCAATACTGTAACTAATGCTTTACTAAAATCTAGGTATACCAAGCCTACTGCTTCCCCCTTATCAGCGAGGCTTGTTAGTCGATCAGCGTAAAGCTGTCAGGTTGGTTTGAGGTGGTTTGTTCTTTGCAAATCCATGCTTAATGTTGTTTATCATCTTATCATCTCCTAGATGTTTGCAAATTGATCCCTTAATTATTTAATTCATTATCTTTCCTGGTACGGAAGTTAAGCTGACTGGTCTGTGATTTCCTGGGTTGTCCTTATTTCCCTTTTGGTAGATGGGCATTATATTTGCCCTTTTCTTGTCTTCATGACTTTTCAAAGATAATAGTTAATGGCTCAGCTATCTCCTCAGTTAGCTCCTTGAGTATTTTAGGATGCATTTCATCAGGCAATGGTGACTTAAAGAGGTCTAACTTGACTAAGTAATTTTTAACTTGTTCTTTTCCTATTTTAATTTCTGAAACTAGCTCATTTTCACAGGCATTCACTATGTGAGGCATTCAGTTGCCACCAGCCTCGTTGGTGAAAACCTAAACAAAGAAGTCATTAAGCACCTCTACTGTTTTCCCCATTTTCTGTTATTGGTTTTCCTCCTTCGTTACATAATGGTTCTACCCTGTCCTTGGTCTTCCTCTTGCTTCTAATATACTTGTAGAATGTTTTCCTGTTCTCCTTTATGTCTCTAGCTAATTTGATCTCACTTCCTGCCTTGGTCTTTCTAATTTTACCCTACATACTTATTTGTTTTTATTCATGCTTTGTAACTTGACATAGTTTCCAGTTTTTATAGAACTCCTTTTTGGTTTTTAGATCCTTCAGAATCTCCTGGTTAAGCCAGCGTGGTCTGTTGCCAGATTTCCTCTCTTTCCTATGTAGTGGAGTAGTTCATTGTCTCTTTGAAAAGCTGACAACTGTCTTCAGTTGCTTTTCATCTTAGTTTTGCTTCCCATGGGACTGTACCTATCAACTCCCTGAGTTTGCAAAAGTCTGTCGTCTTGAAATCCATTGTCTTTATTTTGCTGTTCTCCTTCCTTAGAATTATAAATGTACAATCACTTTCTCCCAAGGTGTCTTTCACTTCCAAATTCTCAACGGTTCCTCCCTGTTTGTTAGAATCAGTTCTAAAGCAGCCTCCCCTCCAGTAGCTTTCTCTGTTTTCTGAAATAAAAAAGTCTCCAGTACATCCCAAGAGCTTGCTGGATAATCTGTGCTCTGCTGTGTTATTTTACCACCAGGTGTTTGGATAGTTGAATTCTCCCATCACCACAATGTCCTTTCCTTTGGATGATTGTATTAATTGTTCAAAAAAAAGCCTTATCCCTGTCTTCCTAGTTAGGCGGTCTGTACTAGTCCCTTACCAGGATGACACCTTTGTTTTTACCCCCTTTTATTCTTACTTGGAGAACAGTGGGTAATGTGCAATGCTAGAAAATCACTGTGGACAGTTAAATGCAGCAGTTTGTGATGATGGGGGCAGTGTAAAGGGAAATGAAATTGAGTTGCTGCCATAAGTTTTGGTTCGTACCACAAACCCATTGCTATGTCTAGCAATGGCAGCAGCATCTTCACCAGAGTGCTCCAAGGCTGTGTTAATGGAGGGTATGGCAGGTCAGGGGGAGGTGGATTAACAAAGCTGCTTTGAGGACTCCAGAATTAATGAATGGTGTCTGTGGGGCAGGATGGAGAGGTGCTGGTGGAGTGGGAGCTTGCATTATTTTTCCTAGTACAATGTCTCACCTTCTCTGAGATTTGTAATTCTCAGAAATGTTCTAAAATGCCCAAGTGTGAGGCTCTTGTCTCTGTTCCTGTTGGATTTGTTTGACAGCTCTGGTGATGGCCCTTTTTAGTTAATCCCAAGAGCAGCACATTCTGGTGGGAATGTACCTAATGTGGATGCTGTAAAAATCAATGCTTTAGCGGGGCAGATAGGGAGCAGGGGAGCAACAGTTAGTACCCTTCATCGTGGGAGCATCCCATGTGCACCCATCCTGGAGTTACACTAACATCTAAGTTGCATCTTCCCTGGGTATGGACGTGCAACTCATGGGCAGTAGGGCTCCCAGGATGCAGTGTGTTGTCTTGCCCAAAGCAGCCTGTGATCTGCTGTTCGGTCTGTCTAAGGCACCCCTCAACTATGGGCTACCCGTCAGCCACAGTCTACAACATAGAATTCTATAGGATGTGGTTAGCTGGGAATAGTCTTGCCATTTTCCTTTGTCAAGCACAAACAGGCTGATTGTTGCTGCCAGGGAGGTGCCAGGAGGCTGCACAGGATTTGTCCTATGATGATAAGGTGCATGCTCCTGCTGGCAGCTGTAGCTAATTGGCCCCTCGCCCAGGCATGTTTCTAGTTAAATTCTTTGTTGTTGCTATATTAATGTGCTTCATTCCACAGTCACAGTAAGTTATTAAACCCGGGTCATGTTCTGGGCTGGAAGGAATCTCTACATACCACCTAGGCCCCTTCAAATAGTTGAGCTCCGTGTTTAAGGACCTTGATCTCTTGCTAAGCCTGTAGCTGTTCTGTATTTCTGTCCTGGCACAGTCTTTTCATCCTGTCCTGTGTGCCTCACTACTTTTCCATCACCCCTGCCCCATACACAGCAGCCGTGTCAACAAGTTTGAATGTTGAGTGGCAGAAGCAAGCTGTGGACTGGAAAGAAAAACATTGTTTACTTGTGTAAACAATGAATCTGTTTTATTGGCAAAATGTTCCCTCTGTGTTTTTCCACACAAAGGGGGACACAGCTGGTCAGAAAGACTTATTTTTTTACATGCCAAGACAATGACCAATTGAATCTTAAAATTAGGGGAAGGAAAAGGGTACTTGACCAAATACCCATTTAAATTTTCTGTTACCTCTTTCTTAAAATTACCCAGCAAGAAACTTGCATAATGCTCATCTGCTTTAGATGACCATGAACTAATGTGCTGAATATAGAGGGGAAAATCCAGAGCAGAGCTTTGAAGCTGGAGCGATGTTGTGAGGCTGGTGTGTTTGGGAGAATGATTTATGGGGAAAGATTAAAGGAGCTAAATGTGTCTAGTTTGGCTAAGTGACAATTACAGTGGATTATAATGGGGTGGAGGACGTGAGTACTCGGTACACAGATGGGTTTAAGTGCCACAGGTGGGGGAGGGACTAATTACAGTCCTGCAGAGGCTATAATTGGAGACTGAGCTGATGTTCAGAAAAGAGACACTAAGGATGAACAATAGGAAAAACTTCCTGAGCTGGTGTGGATTTAGCTCTAGAATCATCACCCCATGGGAAGAGATGGGAACAGATCTGCTCTGGCACAACTGAAGGGAAAGAGTGGGTGTGTTGGGTGGCCCCTGATGAGCCCTAATCTCTTTTCTGAGCCCTTTAAGGTCTGATTCTTTGGTTTATCCTGGAGTTCCTCTCTTTCTTGCTTTGAATAGTTGAGATATGTGTACCCACCTGCCGGTTCTCTAGTCAGGGCTTCTGTTGCCCTTCATAGTTTGCCATTAGTCTCGTGGTAAGCATTTCCAGCAAGATAAGGATTCAGGTGGTGGTCCTTGCTCCCTGGGCTGACAGCACTTTCAGCCTAGAAGCATAAGAGTGCGTTCCTCCCTCTTTGTCCCTCAGCTGGCTCAAAGATGGCAGTGATGGGCTCTGGATGGTGCTTTAGTGCAGCTTTTATTGGCTGAAAGGAGACATTAGCCTTTCTTTGCTGGCTGCGGGAGAAAGGGGGGTTAGGCAAGCAACAAAGAATGAGGTTGGAGTTGTGGGGTGGCATGTGTTTCAGGAGCACCGTTTGTTATAGAATTTATAAGAATGGCCAGACTGGGTCAGACCAAAGGTCCATCCAGCCCAGTATCCTATCTGCTGACAGCGGCCAATGCCGGGTGCCCAAGAAGGAGTGAACCGAACAGGCAATGATCTCTCTCCTGCTATCCATCTCCAGCTTCTGACAAACAGAAGCCAGGGACACCATTCCTACCCCTTGCTAATAGCCATTTATGGACCTAGCCTCCCTGAATTGATCTAGCTCTTTTTTAAATCCTGTTATAGTCCTAGCCTTCCCAACCTCCTCTGGCGAGGAGTTCCACAGATTGACTGTGTGCTGTGTGAAGAAGTGTTAATTTCTGCATTAGAGGAAACATCCCCTCTAGCTGGTGGTGAGCAAGGATCTCTGGGGTTGGGCACAGGCCAGAGTATCAGTGAGGTAGATGGAAGACTCTGGGATCCATCTAGGCCATCTACATCAGCTGGGTGGTAGAGCCACACGCTTCATGTGACTGAGGCCATGCTAACTGGGGGAGAGGACCAATGAAAGAACTAGTGTTTGGAAACAAATTGTGGATCGGTTTCTCTTGCCTTCTAATGCTGTCTGAAGATGGTTTAGAAACATGTATCTCTCTCACTGCAGCTCTTTTCAAAACTGAGCTAGTCTTCTCAGCAGCAGCCCTCTAAGAGTCAGTCCAATCAGTTTGCTTTTACAGCTGCCTCTGTACTTGTGCAGCTGTAAGCACTGCCCTTGCTTTATAGCGAGGGAAGGAACCCTAGTGCAACGTGACGAAGTGATGTTACCAGGGGACCAGGTGGGATCAGTGGCAGAGCTGGGATTTCACTCTTGGGCTCTGATGAGGCCAAATGAGAAGCTGTCTCAACTGCTGGGCTGAAGTCTCCCACTAGCTGCATTTCCCTGATCTCTCTTGGCCCTTGAGCAGTATCTGCCTTCGTAAGAGGGGTTCACAGCATTCCTCCCAGCACCCCAGCTAATGACCTCTCTGTTTGCTTTCCCAGGTTGTTCTCCTCCACCTCCCTGCGACCCCTCTTTCTCCTCAGCATCTCTCTGCTGGGAATGCTCTTACTGGAGAGGTGGAAGCCCAGGTTCCTGTTTGACTTCTCTGGTAGGTGATACCTATTGCTGCAGCGGGGGAATTGGCATGAGTGACAGCTGCTGATGTTCCTTGACTTCATTATGGGTATTGTAGGTCTGCTCCTTCCCTGCCTTCAGGGGTGCGTTGTGCTGCAGATGAGTCCATTGCATTGAGCAGGCTCAGATGCACAGAGCTGCTTGGGAACACCTCCAGTCCCCCAGTGTGTGAGGCATGTGGGGGAGGGGGCAGCCAGGGGGCCTGTGGGCTGCAGGTTTACTCAGTCTGCAGTGTGACTGTGTGTTGTGTGAAGAAGTGCTTCCTTACATTTGTGTTACACCCGTTGCCTGTCAATGTCATTGGGTGACCCTGGTTCTTGCATTGTGTGAAGGTGTAAATAACGTTTCCCTGTTCACTTATTCCTCAGCAGTCATGATTTTATAGACCTGTATCATACCCTCCTCCCCACGTAGTCTCTCTTCCAAGCTGAACAGTACCCATCATTTTAATCTCGCCTCACACAGCAGCTGTTCCATATCCCTAATTGTTGTCATTCTCCTCCATACTTGTTTCAATTTTAATATCTTTTTTTGAGCTGGGATGATCAGAACTTCATGCGGAATTCCAGGTGCAGTTGTACTATTGATTTAGACACTGGCATTGTGATATTTTCTGTTGTATCGTTGAGGCTTTTCCTACTGGTTCCCGCTAAACACAGTGCAGAGAGTGAGAGGCAGATTCCAGACATGAAAGTACACTGCCAAAACCGTAAGTCAAAACCTGCATGCCAGTCCCATGGTGAGCCACAGTCACCATGCTGTTAGTCAGGAGATGGGCCTGTACGCCCTCAGAACAGTCAAAACTGGATACAGCCATCTCTAGCTACATCCAGGTAGTGCAGGGAAAATGGTGTGGACACGAGTGCGAGCTGTGGTTAGGTTATTATGTTGGTTGTACACACCAATATCTGGCTTCCAGCTAGTAGGCAGCAGGGGATCATCTTGCATATCTTGGCAAATTCATTATGGAGACTGTCAGCATCAGACTCAGGCCATGTCTGTGCTACAGTCATTGCAGCATCCCAGCTGTGGTGCTGCTGCTGCACTGCTGTGGTATAGATTCTTACTGCCGCGACAGAAGAGGCTTTTCCATTCCTGCAATAAATACACCTCGTCAAGAAGCCATGACTCAGTCAGCAGCAGGATTCTTCAGGTAGACTGGGGTCTGAGCCAGGATGTAGGTTGGCTTATTTGCATCTGTCATGGGTGTGAAAAATTCACAGCTCGGAGCAATTTAGTTAAGTTGATCTAAGTTGTGGGTGTACACCAGGCCTCAGAGGAGCAGCAAGGAAGCATTCAAATGAGGGGTGTTTGACCTGTTTTATGTGCCCCTCCTTCATCTTTTATATATTAAATGAATAGAGTTTAAGAAGCAGTTTTGTACCAGAGGGACCTGTGTGTGTAAAGGGAAGCTATATGTGACTGACTGGGGTGTTGACTTAAGAGCTCTGATAAGATTACCTCACCTGTAAACTTTCTTTCTATGTGTTACTACCTTCATTCTTGATGCTGTTTGTTTGTTTACTCTGTGCGCTTCATTCAGCTAGACTGTTCAGTTTCTTGAGTATTAGAGTGGTACATTTTTCCAGCACTGCAGGGAAGAGTTAAATGCTTAAAATAACGCCCCCGGTCTTCCAAAATGCCTTTTTGTGCACGAGGCCTGATAAATCCTTTTGTATATGGAATTCTGCTGCCCTTTGTAACAGTCTGACTGAGGTCAGGGAGGGGAAGAATTTTCCTTCTAAAATTACCATATCTAAAGCCATCGCCTTATTGCACAGCAAACAGAAAACAACGCTGGAATATTTGAACATACAGCAGTGAAGCAGCCAAGAAAATGGGACTTAATGCCCTTGGCTCAGTGTGACAGCTTGATGCACGTCCCACGTTCTGGTGTGCTGACGGTTACTGGACACAACTACTTCTCTGAGTTCCTTCCTTCCCCACTGGTCTCATCTAAAACCAGCCCAGGGCCTGTTCTTTTCCCCTCACTGCGCTGCCCTCCTGCTGCTGACAGCAAAGGGCAAGTCCCACCCTGACTGGCCTTTTCAGAGTGTTTCCGTGAACGGCGTTCCCTTGGTTCTTGCAGGGGAAGAGCTGTGTTGCAGCTCCAAGGAGCCCACTAGTGCAAGGTACCGCAACTGAACGTGTGGTGGCTCTTGTCTGAGCCTGGCCTCCGTCTTAGACACAGAATGGCAGCCTGATAGCAGAGCAAGAACCAGGTCAGCACAGCACCTATATGGGTTCATATGTGTGTACGCACACTCCCCTAGCCCAGTAGGTGGCTGTCTGGCCGCAGTTCCACTGTTGGATGAAAGCTGGAACGCAACACCAGCTCTCATTCATCAGGGACTCGCCTGCCAGCACCCCGGACTGCAAAGTGGCTGCAGAGCAGCACACGCGCGTAAGAGCATCTCCGTGGAAGGGGTGTGTTCTGTGCCCTGTAGCCATGTACCTGCACCGACCTTGGGCACTTCCCAAACTGGTGTTCTTCCCATTCCAAACTCAATGTTGGATTGTCACAGTAACATGGTCAGAGGGGTCGCCGTGTTAGTTGGTATCCGCAAAAATGGTGAGAAGCCCTGTGGCACCTTGTAGACTAAAAGATTTCTTGGAGGAGAAGCTTTTGTGGGTGAAGACGCCCTTCGTCAGATGCGCGTAGGCTACAGTAAATTTGCTAATCTATAAGGTGCCATGGGGCTTCTCGTTGTTTTTACAGTCATATGAAGAAGATGCTGCTTTTGAGCAGGGAGGCTCCAATAAGGATAATTACTGGAGCACTCTTAGACTGCTGGGCACTGTGCCGAGGAGGTCACTTACCCACTGGACTGTGGTCTGTTAGACCAAACCCACTGGAACCTCAGTCTGCTGGCAGGCCAGATAACATGCTGAGCTGGAAGTTGTGCAGGTTATTTCTATGTTCTTTTTATCTTGCTATTTCCTGTCGGTGCATAAGTGTAAGTGTACAAGGACGGGTTTGAGTAGAGAATGTGACTGGCTGGGAGTAGGAGGTAGCTGTACCTGGGGTAAACGCCTCAGCCCATGAAATTCAGATATCCCCAAGCCCAGATCCTCTTGTGAATGGAAAACCTCTCGAGTCACTCCAGCACAAGGATGGAGGATCTGGTACCCTGCTTTCTAGCGGGGTTTGGCTGCAGACAGGCTCACGAGGAGCCGCAGGCACCATCACCTGACCTGAATACTGTCTCTTAGATGTAATTTGGTGTGTCAAGTTGTGTTTACACTGGATTTTAGGTTAATATAAATGTTCACAAAGAGATGTCAGCAGGGCGCTGTTTCTCTGGGCAGGTGTTTAAGGCCTGCTGGCTGTCCTGTGTACGCCCACTGATTTAATTTGGAGGATGATGGGTGGTATCTCAGCAAAGAGAGTGAAGATTTAAAAACGTGCTTATTTGAGTGGTTACAGCTCCTGTCTGAAACTCTCTGCAGCTTTGCTGTGAGTCTAATTCCCCCTCCAGGCTCTGCAGTGCCTTGGGGTGGGTAGCGTGCAGACTACGTTTCTGTAGGAAGGGGTGACGCTATCTGCGGAAGAGCCTAATGCTGCGCAACCTGCTGATTTTTTTTGACCTTGCTAATGTGGTGTCATTCCGCATGTCCCAGAGCTACTGTAGATTTGGAGCTGGTTTCAAAACCCTTCCCAGGAAGCTGTTCTGGAAGGAGCTGGCCCAGTCTCTCCAGTGCCATGGGTTCAGAAACCCTACCAGTGCTTCAGGCTCAGTGTGCTGCGAAATTCCCCGTCCCCCGGTGCTCTGCCTCAGAGCAGTAGTGTCGCTTGTACCATGCGAGGGCCAGTGCTACTTGGTTGTGTTGGCTGCAGTGTAGCAAACCACCCAAAGCATCAGTGCCAAGGGCAGTTTCCAGCGTGATACTGGCACAGTGCGGGTGGCAGCTGCGCAGCCCAGCTCCCGATTTCGGTGGGCTGTTGATGCAGCAGCACCGTTGAGACACTCATCCGTGGAGATGGGATGGCAAGTGCATCCATCGCAAGCGAGAGGCAGACTCCCAGCGTGGCAGCATTGCTGTGGTGTTAATGCTCACATCTGCTGTGGCTGAAAACCCCATGGCTTTCAGTGTGTGACTGCGGAGCTGCACCAATAGCCACCAGAATGCAGGCTGGCAAGGAGAGTGACTGGGCAGCCAGCCTCCAGGCAATTGGCTCCTCTCTCAGGGCTGATGATGGGAATCTGCGTCACAGACAAAAAGGGCTCATCCAATGAGAAGAATGTGGCTTCCTCAGCTGGCGACTGAGACTGGACTGGACTGGACTAGACTAACCACTCCTGTGTACTGGTTGACAAGACTCCCAGGGGGAGATCCTGAAGTCCTGTTCATAGGGAGGTTAGGAACTCGTGTTGTGCGTAAAGCCTGAATTCCAGGCCTGAACTCAGCATCTGCGGGCCTTTGTGTGTGTTGCACTGTGAGAAGAATTTCCCATTGGTGCTTGGAATTGTGGCTGTGTTGGGGAATGTGTTCAGCACTGCACAAAAGCCCTGCTTCCTTGTCACCGAGTCTGTGTCAAAACTGGGCTGGAGAAACGCCTGGCCATTTAGCCTGCGTACGCTTCCCAACCCCCCAGCAGCCAGACTTGCCAGTGTACAGCATTTTGCACAGCGGGGTCCTGGGCTCCACTGTAAGACAAACAGCAGATAACATCTGTTTCCCGGTGGGATCAGAGCTGCCAGCAGGACACAGCTATGCACAGGTACCCTGCAATTAGTCTTTGGTGTACAGCAAGTCCGTGCTCTTTGGTACCTGTGCGGGGAGTGGGTTTTTAGCATGCAAACACCCTACCATGTGTTGCAGAGAGGCGCCTACTTGGAACACACTGTGGGTGATTCTGGGGTGGCAGGTGCCCAAGGAAATGCAGCACATTACACTCACCCCAGGGCACAGAGAGAGGCATATTCCGGGTCTTCACTGTTCAGTTTCCAAATGACATCTGAGCTCGTATTTTGCCCAGTTGAGGAGTTCAAGGGATGCACCTGAAATTGCAGCTGTGCTTGTGTTGAATATGGCGCTGCAGCCGGTAGCAGTCCCTAGGCCCAGCATGCAGGGCTCTAGGTCAGTCTGTAGTGGAGACTGAATCTGTGGCCTGGCTACATTGCCTGCTGGGGTTTGAGGGTTGCAGCTGAGCCGAGGCCGGGCACGTCCACTGGCCCCAGTACAGACCTTGGTGGGCTGAGTCTGGTCTGTGTGCAATGCTTTGACCGCTCTGGTTTGGAAGGCTAACCTGGATCTGGAAGCATTCCCAGGTATCTCTGCAAGTAACCTCATGCAAACCCAAAACAATGTCTAGTCTGAGCCCATTGCCCAGCTGAGTCTGTGCAGGTCCTAACAGCAAAGCCAGCATGTTTTAGCATTCACTTGGCTAATGAATCGCTCCTTCTCTGTCTCTACAGCACAGCCTTCGGAGGAGCCAGGAGGGGACAGGTAGGCTCACTTGGGCCCTCTCAGGAAGGGGGTGGGAAGGGGTGGTGAGCTCAGTGTGGTGGTCTCGTCTGTCCTCTTTGCCTGGCCCCCTCCTTGGCCCTCGCACAGGGCTGCTCCCGAGTCTTGCTGCATAGCGTTTGTGCATAGTTCCTGAAACACCCCTTCATTAGCTGACCCACAGCTGAGTTTTCAGCGGGAGCTGTTTGCTTCGTTTGCACGGGAACTGCATCCTGACAGTCCAGAAAACAGTGAGGCCCTTCCATCAGCAATACAGTCCATGTGGTTCAGGCACTGTGATGTCCAGTGTATTCCTCTGAAGTTCAGGCTTTCGTAATCTATAAACCACCTGCACGGCCTGTGCTTCGCCCTTGGCTGTGGGAAGCACAACCCCTCAGAGCTCCAGGGCGTTTGTTCCCAGGACTGGAGGCTAGGAGCTCCCAGAGGTCTAACCCCAGCTCTTGACCTGTGACGTGGGGTTGTTGCTGCTTTCAAGGAGGCGATGTGTTTTGCAGCAAGGTGCCTGGCTGCTCCCTCGTCAGAAGCGTTAACCATGACGTTAGGTCTGAGATGCGCTGTGGTATTCGGAGGCCTTTGGAGGGAACCTGGTTTTCCTGGGAGCATTAAAGGTTTGTACGCTTACACTTGTCTCTGTTTCTGTAGTGAGAGTGTGACAGCTGGAGCACAGCCCCATCTTCTCAGTGTCCCGGAGCTGTGCTACTGCCTGGCGGAGAGCTGGGTCACCTTCAGGTTGTACCTTCAAGAGCTGCTGCAATACAAGAGGCAAAATCCTGCCAAGGTAAACCGGGGATGTTGCTCACCCTGTACTGGAAGGGCTCCTCCTGTCGTCAGGAGCGCCTCCCGTGAGCTGGGGATGGGAGGAGACTCAGTGCAAAATTTTAACTCTTACAGCCCACTGTTAGTGATTGCCGGTGCGCAGGAAGCAATTGTGTTCCCAGTCACTCCGAGCTGGGGCAGAGCTTAACCCCTCATGGGAACAGCCAGCTCTTTGTTCCTTTTCTTCCTTGGTGTCTAGGCTGAGTAGGCAGTTGGCCTGGTGATGGCTTTGCCCTGCCATAGGCTCTGTTCAGTATTGTATGAGTCTTGCAGGTAGCACCCTCGGGTTGCTATTGTCCAAGTCAGTTATGCAGAGTTGTCCAGAGCTCCGGGATGCTTGAAAGAATCTGGCATAAACCTAGTAGTTGCCGGTTATGCCATATGTCATTTGCCTCTAGCCAGGTCTTGGTTCTGGCATGTATGAGGACCTCCTCATCGCATCATCGCAAGAGACCACTGACATTCCCACAGGTTCCATTGTAGCAGGCTGGGTAGAATCCAGTACATGAAAATGAGAGAAGTCGGTGGGGTTTGAGTGCACTTATTCCCATTGCTGGCTGTGCCCACTGCTCAGATGCCTCCACAGTTGGAATATTCAGCCAGAAGGGAGGGGAGAGTGTCTCAAGGCAGATGCCATGCATGGAAAGCCTGGTTTGCTTTGCCGTTGATCTTGAATTGGTTAGAAGATGAGACAGAGTGCACCACACTCTTCCACTTGGCTTCCTGTACCTGGCAAAGCTGCCTGTGGCTCACACTGAGGGCCCATCTCTCCAGCACCGTACAGCCACCATCTGACGGATGAGCAGAGCCCGTGTCTCACAAAGAGCAGAACAGTCTTGGCTGGACAGTCACATGCCCACGACTTCTGGGGGTGCCCTCCCAGAGGTGGATAGGGCACCAGGGACTGTGGACAATTTGTTCAACTGCTCTGTGCCTTGGTTTCCCCACGTGGGCCCTGGGAGGGAGAATATAGACTCCTCTGTAAAATGTTAATTACAGCCGAACAGCTGCCTGACGTTAATAGGTGTATCTTACTTCCAGGAGGCTTTGGTAAACGTCAGAAGTGCTACGGTTTAGGACAGGGACGGGCAGCCCTGAAGAGTGGGTGGGCTTGCCTGGTGGCCCCCCTCCTCTTCAGTGAGCTGCAGCAGCACATGGCCCACTTGGATGCCACCTGCAGCCTTGCAGACCCCCAGGCTCCCTGGCCAGCTGATCTGCAGCATTCCAGCTCTGGGAGGGAGAGGAAGGAGTGGGGACAAAGCATGAATCTAACAATTTGTGGCTCCAAAAGCCCTACTGGGGATGAGGAAGGGGTTGCAGCCAGGGCAGGGTGCAGGCCGCAGGTTGCCCACTGCTTGTTTAGGGCATTGCCATAAAGTTGGTTTAGTTAGGAGGTGGGCGGGCTCAGCTCCACTGACTTGCTTTTTGCAGTTCACACTGCTTCTCCCCAGGGCTGGGAAGATGAATGTTGCATGTTCAGAGCAAATCAAGGCCAGAATAAACCATTGGGTTGGTTCAGGCTTTTGTGTGTAAAAACATTGTACTGTGGGAAATGGGGCAGAGTGAGACTCCTGCACTGGCTGCAGGGATGGCATCTTTGCCTTTTGTTCATGCTTCTCCCCTGTCTGTCCCCAGTTCTGTGCAAGGGTCTGTTCCGGCTGCCTGGTCCTGGCTATGGTTGGACACTATGTTCCAGGCATAATGATCTCCTCCATCATCTGTGAGTATCAGGCCCTTGGAGTTGGCTGAGGCCAGTAATGACATGCCTGAGTCCTTTGATAAGCTGGCAGAAGTGTGCTAACGATTTCTATAGCTCATATCAGATAAATGGAGGCACGTAACCCCTCGTCTCCCTTTTTGTCTCAGGTTATTCACTAGCTTACAGTGTGAGGCAGTACTGCCCACAGCCAGCAGAAAGAGCCAAGGTCAACCAATGAACCTTCCCAGGTCTGCACCGTTCTACATGCCTGGTGGTTCTCGGCACTCTAGTTGTCGGTGTGTTGGCCTGGATGTTAGAGAGCCTGGTGGGCAAGGCACTGGTCCCATCGGTCCAATAAACTCTAGCTTAAGAAAAGAAGAGATGTGGTGGGACTAGGCGAGGAAGAAGTAGGGAGTGCATACTGAACAGCGCTCAAACACAAGATTAGGAATGCAGGCACAGAGAAAGACCTAAATAAGAGAGTCGAAGGCCTAGATAAAGACCCAGATAAGAGCGGAAGGCAATAGAAGAGGCAGTTGAGTAGACTGTTCCAGAAGAAGCGGAGAACAATAAGAAGTGGATTACGCAGGAGATCCTGAAGCTGGTCCAAAAGAAGAGAGCATTGACAATCAGAAGGGATGCTTCCGAGAGGGTGGAACAGCAAACGAGGGTGAAATGCAAGGCGGTAAGGAAAGCAGCCAGAATGGATAAGGCAAAATGGTCGGAGGAGCAGTGTGAAGATACAGAGGGATATTAGAGCAAATGTAAGACCAGGGAGGTGTATAAGATGATCAGGAATATTAATAGGAAGTGGCAGGCAAAGCAGATGATGATCAAAGATGAGAACGACGTGCTCATGAACAAGGAGGAGAATGTGCAGCTGTGATGGGGTTCAGGGGTCCCCCTGCACTGCACCCTGTCCGCTGGCAGGAGTGACTCTCACTCAGCAGGTACAACAGAAGGTTTATTAGGCAACAGATGCCCAGTTTCTCACAGAAGCGACAGCATAGCAGCCAGAGACAGTCCTTCCAACCTGTCCTGGGGAGAAGACCCCAAGCGGTGCCCCTCTGGGGTGTAGCTTCCCCCTCCTCAGGCTGGCTGCCTTCCAGCTCTCCCTTTTCCTAGCCTCTAACTGACACCCCCGATTCAAAACCCAGCTCAGCTCCTCCCTGCTCTTTGTTCAGGCAGAGGTGTTACCTGCCAGTTGTAGCCCCAGGGTCATCCTTAGCCACTGGGAGCTGCTGCTTGCCTCAGACATCCAGCCTAACTCACACATGCACTCCCCCCACTCCATCACAGCAGCAATGGACGAGATATTGTACACAGCACAGTTGCACCTGAGTGTCTCAGGGACTGATCTAAGAACTGAAAGCGGGATCTCTACTGAGCATCGAGACAGAGACTGATATTTCCAAGGAGGAAGTAGAAAGAGCGGTGAAATGACTAAAGAAAAACAAAGGCCCTGGAAATAAGATCACAAGAGAGATCATAGAATCGTAGAACGCTAGGACTGGAAGGGACATTGAGAGGTCTTCGAGTCCTGCCCCCTACCCCAATGGCAGGGCCAAGTACTGTCTAGATCATCCCTGATAGACATTTATCTAACCTGTTCTTGAATATCTCCAGAGATGGAGATTCCACAACCTCCCCAGAGAATTTGTTCCAAAGTTTGACCACCCTGACAGTTAGGAACTCCCTTGCTGCAGTTTAAGCCCATTGCCTCTTGTTCTTCTTGGCCTCTGAGGATAGAACAAGTTTTCTCCCTCCTCCTTATGACACCCTTTTAGATACCTGAAAACCGCTATCATGTCCCCCCTCAATCTTCTCTTTTCCAAACTAAACAAGCCCAATTCTTTCAGCCTTTCTTCACAGCTCATGTTCTCCAGTCCTTTGATTGTTCTTGTTGTTCTTCTCTGGACCCTTTCCAATTTTTAGACATCTTTCTTGAACTCTGGTGCCCAGAACTAGACACAATACTCCAACAGAGGCCTAACCAGCGCCGAGTAGTGGAAGAATGACTGACTTCTCATGTCTTGTTCACAACACACCTGTTAATGCATCCCGGAGTCATGTTTGTGGGGTTTTTTTTTTTTTTGCAACAGCATCTCATATTTAGCTTGTGGTCCACTATAACCCCTAGATCCCTTTCTGCCATACTCCTTCCTAGGTAGTTGCTTCCCATTCTGTATGTATGAAACTGATTGTTCCATCCTAAGTGGAGCACTTTGCACTTGTCTTTATTAAACTTCATTCTGTTCACTTTGGACCATTTCTCTGATTTGTCCAGATCATTTTGAATTTTAACCCTAACCTCCAAAGCAGTTGCAACCCCTCCTAGCTTGGTATTGGTATGATTAAGTACGGTGGAGAAAGTATAATTCAGGAAATACACCAACTATGTAATATAGTATGGAAAGAAGGAAAGGCGCCTAAGGAATGGACAAGATCTGTGCTAGTGACAATACACAAGAAAGGAAGTACGTTGGAGTTTGAGAAATACAGAACGATTGCCCTAATAAGTCATCTAGGCAAGGTGCTGGTGATGATGCTGACAGAGACTAAGATCGCAGATGGAAGAACGTCTAGCAGATGAGCAAGTGGGGCTCAGGAAAGAGAGAAGTACCATACAGCAGATATTGGCACTAAGATTGATAGCAGAGGAAGCTCGACAAAAGAACAAGAATGTCGACAACTGTTTGACATTTGCCATTATAGATCAGAAAGTGACTTGGGCAGTGTTGGAGTCACGTGGAGTGGATAGCCGACTGATACAGTTGTTGAAGGGTATCGACAACAATGCAGAGGCAGCAGTGAGAATGTACAGAGAATTGGGAAGTTGGTTTAGAACAAGCAGAGGTATGAGACACGGTCTGATATTGCCAAGTATATTCATCACGCTTATAAAGAGAGCGATGGACAAGATCAAGGTAGAGGCAGAAGGGATACCTGTGCACAGGATAAGAATTAACAACTTGAGGTTCGTGGATGATAGTTATCACTGAGGAAGATGAGAAGCTAGCAAAAACGGTGCAGGTGCTAAACAAGGAGGGGAAGCTGTACAGACTGATTTATGAACCGATAAAACAAACAATGGTATTTGGAGATAAGGAAATAGGAAGGCAGATCAGTGGAGATGGGATTGAACTAGAGAATGAAGAGAAGTTCACATATCTGGGGAGCAACATGACGTATGATCTAGACTGTAAGAAGGAAATAACGACCAGAATAGCAAAAGCAAGAGCGAGTTTGAAGGCGATGGATGAGATCTAGAAAAGCAAAGTGATTACCTTAGGAAAGAAGCTGAGCATCTTGAAAACATGCATATTCAGCAGCATGTTGTAGGAATGTGAGACATGGGTGATAACGAAAGATTCAAAGAGAAGAATGTTAGTGTTCCAGTGGAGTTGTAGAAAGATCCTGAGAATAGAATGGATGGAGAAGGTCACCACCGAGGAATTATATAGGAAGATACAGCTGAAAGAGAACCTACTTCAGAAGGTTATAAATGGAAGTTACAGCTATTGGGCATATCTGCAGAATGAACAACGAATGAAAAATCAAGACCCTGGTATTCGGCATAAGGGACAGTTCAAATAGGAGAGGCAGACCCCACAGAGAATGGGTGGATGATGTCGCAGATTGGTGTGGAGCTAGTCTACAGACACTAAGCCACCTCCGTAATGGACGGGAGAAGATGGAAGGAAACCGTCAGAGACACCTCAGACACCAAGAGGCACTGAGCCCACGGTTGTTGAGGATGAGGATGTCAGGGGAGCAGAGAAATGCAGTGTCCCTCTGAAACCTCAACAGAGGAGACGTCCCTATTGAAAGAGAGAAGCTGCTGGGGAAGGAGCGTGTGTATTAGCAGCAGGCAGTAAAATCAGAAGGCAATGTAAGTGCTTGGCTACCCTCAGGTCACTTAGCCCTCCAGTAGTTTGGAACTGTAGGCAGCTGATCTCCTGACGGTCCGCTGCTCAAGTGCGTGTTAGCTGATGGGGTTGCTCAGGTGTCGTGCGGGCCGAAGGTTGGGGATACCCAGAGCATAGGCCCGTATCGACGCCCATCTTCGAGGAACATCCCAGGTTTAATTTTGTCCTCCAGGACATCCCCCTGGCAAGGAGTCCCCCAGATTGGCTGGGCACTGTGAAGAAGTGCTCCCTTTCGTTGGGTTTAACCCTGCTGCCTCTTTTTCACTGAGTGACCCTGGTTCTCGTGGTACATGAAGGGGTAAATAACAGTTCCTGATTCACTTTTTCATTCCAGTTATGATTACAGACCCCTGTCTTCTCCCGCCTTAGTGATCTCTCTTCCAAGCGGAACAGCCCTCGGCTGTTGAATCTCTTCTCACAGAAGCCTTTCTGTGCCCCTCGTCATATTTGTTGCCTTGCTCTGCACCTTTCCCCAGTCCTAGTACATCTGCTTGTAGGTCTGGTGACTAGAACTGCCAGCGATGTTCCAGATGTGGGTGTGTCATTGTGCTATCTTCTGTCTGCGTATTGACCCCTTTCTGAATGGCTAACCTGTCCCGGGTGTTCTCCACATGTCCAGTGCTCAGCATTCTACTCTGGCCACTAGTGGTGTACCATGAGCTGATCCAGAGGATGTACACTCGGCTGGAACCTGTCCTCATGAAACTGGACTACAGCATGAAAGCAGAGACCCTGCACCTGAAGCATGAAAAGAAAAGTAAGGCAATGCCTTTTCTCTGTTCTCCCTGGCTGGGAAGCCAGTCCAGCTAAAAACAGCCCCGGCAAGTGGGAACGGACCAGAACAGGGCAGTGGTGTGGGCCGGAGAGGAGCATCCGAGGGGTTGTGACTGTAGTGGTGGGGTGAAATGGAGTGAAGGAAATCTTGGGGTGATCACTGGGAGTATGGGGGAGAGTGCTTGGCAGTGACCCGCTGCACACTGGAGCGGGTGAGAACACCAGTACATGGGACACTCCGGGCTGGGAAGAGCTTCCATGAATGAGCTGTTGCAGCTCTTCGGCCAGGGGTTGGGAGGGACTAGACGGGGCCCTGCAGGTCCTTCCTGCCTTCCCCAGGATCGGAGCCGGGTGCCGCTCTGTGAAGCTTCTTCCGTTTCTGCACGCAGAGCGCCAAGCGAAGAGCGAACCCACAGCAGGTGATGAGCCCATGGCGGAGACGGAGAGCGAGAGTGAGGCGGAGCTGTCTGGCTTCTCCCCAGTGGTAAGAGCCCCAGGAGGGTTATGCAGTAGAGCCAGGAGCAGAGGGGTGGTCAGAGTGCAGTCACCAGGGAACCAGCAGCAGAGCTGTGCCAGTCGGCCCTTGCCCTTAGGCGCTGGCAGAGCTTGGAACTCACCACGGGGCACCAAGGGAGGTGTCGATTTGCCTCTGCGGGAGGCTGTCGCCAGCTGGCCCCAGGAGCGGTGCGGTGGAGTGAAAAGCCCAGGGACACTTGTGCAGCTTCACACCTGAGCCCTGTAGTAAGGGATTGCCCTACCCTGCCCTGCTGCACATCCCAGCCCCGACCAGAGCAGCTCTGGTGAGTTCTGGAGGAAGCCCTTCTGCACCTGCCACTGTTGGCTGGCTTGCGGTGGTGCGGGTGAGGTAAACAGCTGGCTATCTCTGGGAACCCAAAGCATGGCCAGAGCAAAGGGTCACGGAGCTGCTCCCAGCCCTGCAGCTCCCATTTGCTCAGCAGATGGGGAAAGGGAAGGTCTGCTTGTTACTGGTGTGGTCAGGGCAGTGGCTGGTTTTGGTGGCGGGAGATGGGATGCTTAAGGTCACATGACAGCATCTGCAGCGACTTCTGCTGCTGCATGTGTGGCTGCCCTGTTGGCGGCAGCAGCAGGAATGCGTCCTGGCCTTTGCAGTGCTGCAGTTCTTAGCTGCTGCAGGAGGGGAGGCTCCCCCGGCTGAGGATTTCTAGGATTCGCAGGAAATGCACATGTGCTCTTCGCTGCAACCTCTGCGTTGGGTGCTGGCAGGGGACACACCCAAGCAGGCTCACTCCAGGCGCAGGACGGATAACTCTGCCTGTTCAGCGTGGTGGTGGTTCTGCCCAGCCCCCGTCTGTACAGTGAGAACCCTGTGTGCCCGTTCATCTGGCTGATAACTTCTACCCCTGCGGCCTGGTTTGTGCAGAGGGGCCAGCAGGGAGCCCTGCCAGCTGGGCAGCCAAACCTAAGTGTCTTCCCGCTCTCCTCTGCCGCAGGTGGATGTGAAGAAGACAGCATTAGCACTGGCGATTACGGACTCTGAGCTCTCTGACGAGGAGGCTTCCATCCTGGAGAGCGGGGGCTTCTCTGTCTCCAGGGCCACCACCCCGCAGCTGACCGACGTGTCGGAGGGTACGCAGTGATCACGGGTCTCCCCCTTCCCCCTCAGGCATTGTCCTAAACAGCCCAATGGCAGGACCAGGCCATTGCCATTCCCACCCCCAGCCCACCGCAGAGCTGATGCTGTCCGTGGAGGGCAGAGGGAGATGGGCTGAAAGGGTCTCACGAGGCAGGTAAGGTGGCTTTGCCCCATCACCTCGGCCTTGGGCTTTTGTCATTTCTGGGTGTTCAGAGCTCACCTAGCTGGGCCAATAGTGCCCCCGGCAGTGGTGGGCTCTGTGCAGCACTGCCCGGGGTGGGGAGGCGTTAGCAGCAGCACATCTTGTCATGGCTTCTGAGCTAGCCACGACCACGACTGCTCCGCTGCCTGCTGTGCCCTGCTGCTGGCCTCCCTCTGCAAAGGGGAGCTCTGCGGTGAGCAGAGGCGGAAACCCTCCCCAGTGGTGACGTGTGCGCTGGCGCCTGAGCTACGTGTGGCAGAGTACCAAAGAGCCAGAGGGGAGGCCCTGCCCTGCAGCACTCCAGCAAGGGCTGCATGGGGGGTGACCGCAGACTCTTCGGGTGAGTGGGGGGAGTCCTGGGCACTGGGGTGCTGCCTGTCAGACACATGGGGCAGGTTGGAGGAGGGACTGAAAGGGATGAGGGTGCAAGTGAGACAGGAGCCCCAGGCATCAATAGGCAGAGTGGGAGGGTAGTAAGAAGAGGGGTCAAGTGAGCCCTGCACACCCCAGCTGTGGGGCAGCGCGAAGGGAGGCAGCTCCTAGGCAGGAAGACCTAACCTGTGCGGGGCTTTGAATCCAGACCCGTGTTCCTTCAGACACTCCTTGTGGGACTACAGGCAACTCCCTGCTTGCGTGCCAAGCCGGGAGGACGGGTCCTGGGGGCAAAGATCAGCTGATCTACCAGCTTGGAGCCGGCAGAATGGGGGGTGTAGAGTGGGGAAGCAGGCAAGTGCTGCTGCTAATGCCTTTGTCTTGCTGGGCTTCCAGACCTGGACCAGCAGAGCCTGCACAGTGAGCCGGAGGAGTCCTTCACCAAGGACTTGGCAGAGTTCCCCTCCGTGGAAGAGTATCATTCCAGAGACCTGGGGCCACCAGGCGGCGACGGCGACGATGCCTTTGGGGTGCCACAGGGCCCCGGCCTGGCCCACATGGCCTGTCAGCTGGACTCGCTGGAAAAGGAAGCCGTGGACACTGACCTCTCCGTTCTGCGCCTGGCTTCTCCGCTGCATTTTGTAAATACGCACTTCAATGGGAACGGGCAGGAGGTGCCAAGTGGTGCTGAGCCGCAGACTGCCACTGCCCCTGGCCTGGGCATCTGCCTGGATGTGCTAAGTGAGGAGATAGTCACCTCTGCCATCACCACAGTGGTGCAGAACACCCTCTCGGCCCTTCTGCGCTCCTCGGAAGCTCGCGAGGGGCCTTCCCTCTCCGAGTTCCTCCCCACTGAGCCGGAAGAGAAACTGAACTTTCAGGCACAGCTGGCAGAGACGGAGGCGGTGGGGATGGAGACAGCAGCTCCCCCGGAGGAGGAGGGGGAAGCAGATGACTTTGAGCTGCTGGATCAGAGGGAGCTGGAGCAAATGGATGTGGAGCTGGGGCTTGGAGGAGGGCAGGAAGAGCGGGAGTCACCTGTCGCTCACCTTCCCGCTGGCTCCTCGCCTGCATTGTCTGAGCCACCCAAGCGAGATGATCCAGAGGAGGCGGGTACAGCGGCGACTTTGCTACCCCTCTCGCCGCCATCCCCGGAAGAACACACGGGCTCCTACTGAGATGTCTGGGATATACCTGAGATCTGGGATGGCAAAAAGTCTGTGTTGTGCTGTGTCTGGAATGACCCGCCCTTTCCATCCTTCCCCAGTCTGGCTGTCCCTGTGCTGAGTACGGGGCGCCCGGGGAGGAACCCAGCCACCATTGTAACGCCCGCCCCAGCAAGAGCTTCCTAGTGACGGTGCAGTATTTTGGTCTGTCTTCTGTTTGTCCTTTGTTTTGCACGCAGAGTACTGAGCCACATGTAGCGGCTGCTGTACCCCACCCCCACCCCCTAGGACAGATGCAATTGTATTTTATTGGGTTTTAAATGGTTACAAGTGTAATTAATTTTAACTCTTGGTTTGGATGGATGTGGGGAGGGGCAGGAAATAGCTCAGATCTCAGGGTTGTGGGGGAGAGGAATTCTTGAAGAATCAGGCTGCTTCCTACCAGCAAGGAGGATGCAGGAAGGGGTCTGCAAGGCTGATACCAAATCGTAGCATCCTCTTTGTCAGCCGAGTGTTGGGCACTTCCCTGATATCTGGCCTGAATTATGCTGCTTAGCTGGCTTGGAGACTGCTGCCGGTGGGGCAGCTGGTAGGTCTGGGCCGGTAGCTCCTGGCCTTTATTCCAGGGTGCTGGATTCTCTCCTTCCTTCAGCTCGATGGTAGGCAGGCGGCTCCCCAAAGCAGGACCCTCTAAAGAAGCCTGACCCTGACTCCCTGCCACTTCCCCTTGTCTAGTGTCTCGCTGTGGCAGCTGGCTGGCTCCCGGTGGTGTGGAAGGAGTTTATAAATCTGTCTTGTGCAGCGGTGAAAGAACTGTTTTATGTGCATGACTGTTTTGTGGCCCTAGGCCGAGGGGCTGCACAGATGGTAATTGGTTGATGGGACCTCTCCAAATCTTTATTTTGTATTTAACTAAAAGCTGGCTTGAGGCAGTGTTCTGTGATCTCTTACTGCACTTTACACCCAAGCGCCCTCTCCCCTGCCAAAAACATATATGGAGATACACATCTCATACAAGTGGAAGGGACCTTGGGAGGTCAGCAAGTCCAGTCCCCTGCCTGCTTGGCAGGACCAAGCACCATCCCCCCCACCCCCCACCCTTTTTTTTTTTTTAAATTTTTGCCCCAGAAATGGCCCCCTCGTGCGCTGAACTCACAAGCCTGGGTTTAGTAGGCCACTGTGCAAACCACTGAGCTACCCCTCCCATACCAGCACACCTTTGCTTTCCCACCTGGCTGTAAGGGGGGGGGGGGGGGCTGTGGGCCAGCCCACCCCCAGGAAAGGCTGCCTGGAGCCCCTCACCTGCCATCCCCCCAGTCTGTACAATCCCCCTCCCGTGTGTAGTCTGTCTCCCCCCACCTCTGCCCAAGCAGGGACCTGTGCTGTTGTAGAGAGCCCTCTCCATGTCAGACCTTGCAGGGGCAGAGCTCCTGGGACTCCGTGTATGTACAGGGCTAGGACTTCTGTCTCTCCTTCGTTAGGGCAGTGGCCGGCAGACCCTAGAACAGGGGCCTGGTTCTAGCCCTTGTGCTTCTCCAGCTGGGAGCTGAGCCCCTGTCCCCTCAGTGCAGCCCCCACGGGGTCTAGCTCAGAACTGACCCAAGAGCTTTCCCAGCACCAGGGACCCGCGCTCCCCTAAGCTCAGGGGCTGGTGGGTGCAGCGGCTCGCTGGTGGGCTGGCCAGGCCCCAAGGCAGCGCACCCTGGCGCGTTCCCTGGGCTCCTGCGATCGCTTTAATGTGTGGGGGCCGATCCCCCGCCCCCATTTCCCCCGGGTTGGGGGGACAGGCCAAGACCTGCGGGCGGCCCTGCAGAGGGTCTGGCACAGCTCTTCCACCCGCGCGGCTTCCCTGCTGCGTGGGACCGCCCGGGGCGTGGTCGGGACTTCCGAGCTGGGGGCTCCGCTCTCCATCCCCGCCGGGGGAGCAGGAGGCGCTTCCTGAGTCCCTCCTGCCGCGCCCCACGCCCGGCGCGAGCCGAGCCGAGCCCCGCCCCGCCTGCGGGGACCCCCCTCCCCCATCAGCCGCAGGCCGCCCGGGTGTGCGAGCGCAGCCCTGCGCCGGTGACGGGGCAGCTCGGTCCGCAGGGGGCCCGGTGCTAACGGGGCGTCCAGCTCCGCCCGGGGCCGGGACTGATGCCAAGCGGGGCGCGCCGGGCTGTGCAGCTGGCGGGGTGCACGGCAGGAGCGCGGGGGGAGCCGCCCCGCCCAGCCGAGCCCGCGCCGCGGCGGGGAGCAACCAGCGGCGGTGCCGGAGGAGCGCTGGGCCCCCCGGGCGTTACGGGCCGGGCGCTGCTCCCTGCTCCCGCTCGGCCTCACCCGGCGCGCGCTAGGACCCGGCGGCGCGTGGTGGGCAGGCCGCCGCCCGCCCGCTGTTGCGACGCGCTTACGTCATCGCGCCCGTGCGTCCGCTAACCGGAAGGAGCCGCGGCGCTTCCGGGTCCGGGCGGCGCTGGGGTCGGTCCCCGCGTCCCCCAGCCCGGGCCCCCCATTGCTGAGCTCCCCCCGCCGGGACCCCCCCCCCGACTCTCCCGCCTGGACCCCCCGTCCGACCCCCCCCCCATTGCTGAGCTCCCCCCCGCCGGGACCCCCCCTTTCCCCCAGACTCTCCCGCCGGGACCCCCCACCCCCGGTCCCCCCGGACTCCCCCGCCGGCCCCCCGCGTCGCTGGCCCCCGCTCCCTCTCGCCGCTGCGGGGTCCGGCGCCGGCCCCGCCGCCATGGAGTTCCCGGACCTGGGCGCGCACTGCTCCGAGCCGGCCTGCAAGCGCCTGGGTGAGGCCCCGATCCCGCCGCTGCTGGGGGAGGGGGCGGCAGAGCCTGGGCCGCGCTGCTCGCTTGGCGGCTGCGGACTCCTGGGGTCCGGTCCGGTCCGGTCCGGTCGCGGGGGAGGGGAGGGCAGCTGGGGAGCAGGACTCCTGGGTCCTCTCCCCGGCCCGGCCCTGCCCCTGGCGTTGTGCGTGAGCTCGGCGCGGTGCGCGGTACGGGCCGGGACGCTGCCGCGTGCGGTGCGCCGCGCCGGGCAGGTGTGGAGCTGCCGCTGGGCGCGGGGCGTTCGCTGCGGGAGCTGGTGCTGGGCCGGACGGGCTGCGCGAGACGGACTCTGCAGCGGCGTTGGGCCCCTTGGTGCGATTGACGCTGCAGCAGCTGTGACGTGAAATCCTGTTTCTTCCTTGTCTGTGTGTGTCTGGGGGGGACACTAAGGCAGCCAAGTGCTGCGCGCACGTGCACACACGCGCACACACGCACGCAGACAGACAGACAAGTGCTGCGTGCACACACGCACACACACGCACGCAGACAGACAGAAGTGCTGCGTGCACACGCACACACGTGCACACACAAGTGCTGCATGCATGTGCACACACGCACACACACACACACACGGGAAGTTATGGGCTGGCAAGGAGGGGCAGCGACCCATCCAGTTCAGGCTGACGGCCAGGGAAGCAGCGGGTGACTGGAGCCTGGGGAGTGGGAGAGGCTGGGGGCAGCCGCAGACAGGGAAAGCAGAGCTGCTCTCAGAGAGCGGCTGGTGCTCGTGAGCTGCGCCAGCGTTTGTGACCGCGCACCTCTCTTGTGCGCTTTGTCCAAACGTGCAGCCCCTCGGGGCTGGGGGGGCCGGAGCAATGGCCAGTCCGATGCCTGGGCACTCGGCCTCAGCCCTGCGGTTGCTGTGGGGCAGAGTGGCTGCATAGCGCCTCAGTGCTGGGTGTCCTCACCTGCCGGCGCACTCCAGCTGCACCGCTCCTAGTGAGCTGGCGAGGAGCAGAAATCCCACCCCCGGGGTCTGGGAGCTCCACGACAAAGGCCAGGGCTAGCTGGAACCGGCGCTACCTGTCCAGTGCTGGGCTCGCGCCCTGGCTGCAGGGTGCCAGCAGAGGCTGATTTGCTCACTCCCGCGCTGCGGCCGCTCGTGGGTGCGGGGCAACAATTTACCCCGCCGCGGGGAGCTGCAGGTCTGTGCCTGCCTCCCACTTCATTCACCGCCCTCGTCCACTCCCTTGTTGGGGGGCCCTGGGGTTCCAAGCCCCATTGACAGGCGCTAGTAGCACTGGCACTGCCTCAGGCTCTTGCTGTTTCTCCTGCGTGGGCCCAGGCCCTGCGCCCTGGCGGGGCCGTGCTTCCCTGCACTTACACGCATCGCAACAGCTGCAGCACTGTCAGGCCGGGCGTGTGGGAGCCCTGCATGCTGGGAGCTACGCGGCGGGGGGCTCAGCATCCCTGTGACCCAGCTGTGCCTTGGGAGCAGGTGGCTGGGGAGCACCGGCCCCAGCCTGTCCTCTGTGTCTCCTGCCTCGCCAGACTTCCTCCCTCTGAAGTGTGATGCCTGTGAGCAGATCTTCTGCACCGACCACATCACCTACACCCAGCACCGCTGCACCTCCGCCTACAAGAAGGTAAGGGGGTGGGCGCCTGTGCTGAGCGCTGCGCCAGGGGGCGCTGGGACTACCTGGCACCCTCAGCCTGGATCAGGCAAGTTCAGCCTGGGATAGCACTGGTGCTGGTCTAGCATGAGGGGCTCATGGCCAGCGATAGAAAGCTGCTCCCTGCAACCCCCTGGCCCCGCAGAGGCAGATAGCGCAGAGAACAGGAGGTGGGGAGGGCTTGCAGACCCTAAGCTAGGGGCTTGGGGGGCGCCGTAGCCATAGGAAAGCATCAGACTTTCTCTGCTGTCCTGAGCTGTGGGTGTGGCGCTGAGTGCAGCCCGCTGGGGAAAGGGACTGGCATGGTGCGGTGCTGGTGCTGCCGTCAGGCCTGGGGCGTGAGCTGCCTGCTGTGCGCTGTGGCCGGGCTGCTAAGGGCCTCTAGCGGAGATGCAGCGTCCGCGGTGGATGGGGTTTCCATTGCCCCAAAAGGAGCGGGGCTCCCCAGTGAGCTCGCTGGCTCCTGCTGGGGTGGGTGATGGGGCTGCAGTGCTCAGCGCCACTGACCAGGCTGGGGCTGCTGTTACAAGGCCATAGGAGTGGCTCATGCCTTGGCAGCTGCTCTGCAGGCTGGGGCCTTGCTGGGCTGGGTGGCACAGGGGGTGGATGGTCCGAACCGTCCTGTAACCAGGCATTCCCAGGCTGCCAGTGCCCCAGGTGCGGCTGGGCCTGGCCTGCTCACTTAGCAATGGCAGGCAGCACCGACAGGCTAGAAAATCCCTCGTCTGGCTCTCTGGGGTGGGCAGGGAGCCCGTCTTCAGCCTGGCCTCTGGTGCCTTCCAGGACGTGCAGGTCCCCGTGTGTCCTCTCTGCAACATCCCCGTCCCTGTCCGAAAGGGGGAGATGCCCGACCGCGTGGTGGGGGAGCACATTGACCGAGACTGCAAGTCTGACCCTGCCCAGCGCAAGCGCAAGGTACAAGCCTGGGCCCAGGGCCCTGCGTGCGCCTCAGGGGGTTGGGAGCAGGCTCAGGTCTGTACTCGCCTAACGCTGACTGGGTGAGTTGAGCTGCTCTCAGCTGGCTCCCCGGTGGGCAGCATGGTTCAGCGTGGCCTGTGGCAGTGAGCAGCTCGCTGCTGGGGGTGCGGGACACTGGGGCAGGGAAGGGCTGAGGCCAGGGACTGGGGAGCGGCAGCAGGGCTGGGTGCAGAAGCCCAGGCCCAGAATGGCAGGGGCTGGGGTGGCGCCGATGCGGATGGAACTGAGACCTGGGTGGAGCTCCTGGAAGCTGAGGTGAGCAGCTGAGTCTCGCTCTGGAGAGCGGCTCTCCCTGGCATGGGAGCAGCTGCCCAGCCTGCCGTGCCAGGAGCCTGGCTCCACTGTCTTCGCCCGCAGGCTGCCAGGCACCACGGTGCCCCAGCCCAGGGTCTGTGCCGCAGGAGTTTCTGCGGGCGGCTCTGGCCTGAGCTGCTCAGATGAGCAGTGTGCCCTTCCAGCCTGACCTGGGGAACCGGAGCGCCGGCAAAGCCCCTTCCCACTGGAGCACCCCTCTGTGCCAGCTGCTGCTGGGACTGGAGCCGGGGTGGGGAGACCTGGGCTCACGCTCTGGCCTGGTGCTGGTGTTGGACGTTGCTGGAGCCTGACAGCGGCTGCTGGCTGCTCGCATGGCTGGAGCCCACTCCCGGCAGTGGGCCGTGTGCAGCTGGTCACTGGGCCCCTGTCCCCGGTTAGATTTACACCAACAAGTGTCTGAAGCCCGGCTGCAAGCAGAGGGAGATGATGAAGGTGATCTGTGATCAGTGCCATGGGAACTTCTGCCTCAAGCACCGGCACCCCCTGGATCACGAGTGCAGCGGGGCCGGGCGCTCCCTCTCCAAAGCCGGGTATGGAGGGGGGAAGGGTTTCCCCAGGCTGGGGGGTGATGGGAGAACTGTGCACCCCCTGCCTCACACCCCAGTTCTGCCCCTTTCCCCCATCGCCTGCCCAGGCCCCTTTCGGAGCTGTGTTGCTGTGGGGCACAGGGGAGGGGGGCAGGTCCTGCCTTGGCGCTCGGCCATGGGAAAAGCTGCTGGTACGGCCCACGCTCCTGTTCTGAGCAGAGTGGTGGGCAGGTGGCGCGGGGTGGGGCAGCCTGGTGCGCTGCGAGTGGTGGGCGGCTGGCGGGCGCAGGGCGGGGGGCAGGGCGGGGCAGCCTGGTGTGCTGAGTGGTGGGTGCAGGGCGGGGTAGCCTGGTGCGCTGCGAGTGGTGGGTGCAGGGCGGGGTAGCCTGGCGTGCTGCGAGTGGCACCTGGCGGGCTGGTGCCGGGTGCTGGCCCTTGGGGGGCTGAGGGCCCATGGCTGGGGTTGAGACCCTGAGGGAGGGGTGGGAGGCAGGGCTTCTACCCCCACTCCATGCAGGGCGGGGGGCTGCGAGCTTGGGGAGGGGCTGGCACATAGGGCCGCGAGCCCCACTGCGGGGGAGCCGTGACTGACGACATCGTCCGCCACAGACATGCTGCAGTCACAAGAGCCCAGAGCCCTGCTGGGGCAGCCGGCACCTCGAGCAGAGCAGCTTCCAGAGCAACGGGCAGACCAGCCGCTGGGCTCCCGGCGCCGCTTCCAGGCAGGTACGCTCAGGCCCTGGGGCTGCCCGAGCTGGATGGACCCCGTAGCCTCTCCCAGCTGGCACGTGCCCGTAGTCTGCTGGGACTGGCCCAGAGCCCCGTTAGTTCAGGGGTAGGGGACTGGCATGGGGCTGTGCCATGGGCTGCCACTAACCCTGCTCCTCTCGTGCCCAGGGGCGGCGTGATGGCAGCACCGCAGCCCGGCAGCACCTCGCCCCCAGCCCTGGCGCTGCAGAACGGACTGGTGAGTGGCCTGGCAGACTCGGCACCCGCTCTACCCAAGCAGCCGCCGTCAGGCGCTCCAGCCCTGCCCTGAGCCCCCTGGGCTGGCGCTCGGCAGGGCCCCGCGTGCTCGGTGGGGCTGGGGTGGCACTTGTGCTTGGCTGCCTGCACACGGAGCCGGGCAGCCCTGGCCACCCGCAGTCGCCTCGCGCACTCGGCTGGAAAGCAGCAGCCCCTGCTGGCGGGCAGCAGACGGGAGCGGCTCCCTCAGCCTGTGCTCCCCAGGAGGCCGATGGGGGGGTGGTATCTTGCACCCAGACCCCTCCCTCTGCAGGCGGCCAGACACTCGCCACGTGGCTGGGGGCCGGGGCCTCGGGCGCAGCTAAGCCGGGTGCGTGGGCACCTCCGCTCTCCTTTCAGAGCGAAGAGGAGGCGCTGCAGCGAGCCCTGGAGATGTCCCTGGCAGAATCGGCGCACGGCTCCGCACGGCCGCTCAGGTACAGGATGGGGCTGGCACAGCACCTGGGCACAGCTGCGTCAGGCGCCCACTCTGCCCATGGCCTCTGGGCCAGGCATGGGACATGCAGGTGTTTGCCTGAGAACTGCCCTGGGCAGCGCCTGCAGAGGGCACCGCTGGGCGGGGGCAGGGGAGCATTTACTGGCCTGGGCCGGGCGCAGGGCAGTCCAGCCGGGGCCTCTCTTCTGAGCCAGGGTCCCTGCCTGGGACCGTAGGGGAGCATCTCCGGGGCCTTTCCCAGCAGGGCTCTGGCCTGGCTCTCCTGGCTCCTGCCCCACGGGGATGCCTGCAGCCCAGCTCCCAGAGCCCTGCGCTGTCCCAGACACCCCTGCCTGGCTGGGCTCCTGCGAGGCTGCGAGCGCTGAACCCACCTCTCTCCAGCAGTGCTCAGGAAGAGGAGGACCTGGCCCTGGCGCGGGCACTGGCAGCAAGCGAGGAGGAGTACCAGCGACGGCAGCAGCAGCAGGTCAGCCAGCCTGGGCGGGGCGGCCCAACTCGCCCCACTCCCCAGCCCTCGGGGGGCTGCAGCTCGGCACCCGCTGCCAGGGCACAGCTCCACAGCCCAGGCTGGACGGCCACCTGCAGGCGGGACCTCGGGGGGGCAGAGTCCCTGCCACCCCCAGGGGCGCCCGACCTGGCCCTGCGGAGACCCTGCCCCCCAGGGAGCTGAGCGCCTGCCACCCCAAGGGGTGCCCGACCTGGCCCAGCACAGACCCTGGCCCCCAGGGAGCTGAGCACCTGCCACCCCAAGGGGCGCCCGACCTGGCCCAGCAGAGAGCCTGCCCCCCAGGGAGCTGAGTGCCTGCCACCCCAAGGGGTGCCCGACCTGGCCCAGCACAGACCCTGGCCCCCAGGGAGCTGAGCACCTGCCACCCCAAGGGGCGCCCGACCTGGCCCAGCAGAGAGCCTGCCCCCCAGGGAGCTGAGTGCCTGCCACCCCAAGGGACGCCCGACCTGGCCCTGCGAAGACCCGGCTGGCTGGGGGGGCCGTGTTCCCTACAGCCCCAGCCCTGCTGGAGCCTGCATGTGCCGACCAGGCAGGGCCGGGTGCTGGGGTCAGGTCCCGTGTGTCCCTGTTGCAGGCCCAGAGCCGGAGTTCGAGACCATCCGACTGCAGCATGTTCTAAGCTGGCGCCCCCGGGCACTGGCCCTGGCCCTGCCCGCATCACTGGGCGCAGCACCAAGCTCTGCCAGGGCCCACCTGCGTCTCGCCCTCGTCTGCTGCTGGGCCCAGCGCACCACCTGCCTGCTCCCTGCACACGAGAACTGCTGTTGCGTAGAGCCTCGGCCTCAGCCCCGTGGGTCCGCCCAGGCCCCACTACCTGTGCTCGACTCCCCTGGCCCACACACTACAAAGGGGAAAGCAGCCCCTGCCCTGCTCAGCCGTGCCTGGACACCTCGGGGAGCCCTAGGCGTGTTGCAGCTACTCCCCCCAGCTGCGCCGGAGCTGACACGTTCCCCCCAACTCCCTGCTGGTCGCAGGGCGGGGCAGCTCCTTGCCCCTGCACCAGGACTCAGTGGTGTCTGTGTTACCCACAGCTGGGCCGTGCAGCCACCCTCCTGGGCCTGCTCACACTATACCTGCAAGGCTGAGCCCTGATCCCCCCCTGCTGGCTGGGACACTGCCCCTGCTGGGGGGCCCTGGCCCCACCCCCAGGCCGGCAGTGGGCTGCAGGGGGAGGAAGCCAGTCTCAGGTTTGCTATGAGAAAGCAGCCCCTCTGGGCCCTGACCACTGCCTGCTCCCCAGGTGCTGCCCTGAGCTCCCCCACCCCCAGAGCCGGGTCTGAGGTGGGGGCTGGAGGGACCCCCCTCTGCTGGAGTCTGCCCTGGAGCAGCACCCAGGCCTGGGAGCAGAGGGGCAGGGCCCGGCCTGAGCTCTGAGCCACTGGGGGGGTCCAAGCATGCGATGCAGCCTGTTGGGTTCCCTGCATGCTCCCCTGCAGCTGCAGCAGGCGCTGGTGCACGGCCGTGCCTGTTGGCAGGGGGTGACTGCAGCCTGGCGGGGGTGGGCCAGCTCACAGCTGGGGGGACGTGTCCCTTTCTGTGCTCTGCTGGGGCAGGCCCAGTAATTGGGGGGGGGGGGGGGCTGCAGGCCAATAAAGCGCTAACCCCCAGCCTGGCCTCTGGTCTCATTGCCAGGAGAGGGGCTCTGCACTTGGCTGTGCTCACAGCGCCGGCCCTGACCCCTTGGGCACCAGCACCCCTGCGGCCCCTTTCCAGGGAGCAGCCCTGGGTAGGTGGGGGGTGGGGGAAGCTCCTTGCTGCCTGAACCTGGGGCTGTGCTGTGGTGATGGGTGCTGGCTGCCAGCCCGATGCCCCCAGGGGGGTGGGGCTGCAGGCAGGTGGAGCTACAGAGGGGCTGGGGCTGCTCCCCCCCCCGCCCCGCCTGCTGCTCCAGAGTCACAGGGAGTGCCCAGCTGTCAGCCTGGCTGGGGGGGCTTGTGAGTAGCTGCTCCCCCCCAGGCACGGGGTCACCTTGCCCCTGTGCTTGGGGTGCAGGAGCTGCGTGTCCCAGCTCAAGAACTGCCCCAGGGGGCACAAGGCCCCGGGGGGGGCAGCCAGGGGCACCAGTGCAGCCCTGCCCCACGGCCAGGCCCCCACTCAGCTGCTGGCTGCCACACATGGGGCAGGGCAACCACAGGGCACAGCAGGGGCAGCGGTACTGACCGGGGGAGGTGTCGGGCTGCCCTTGCTGGAGGCTGGTGCCCTGGGGGCCCGGGCACAGGCACGTCCAGGGGTAGCCTGTGTGCCACAAACCAGCCTGGCCCCGGCAACCCACCTGCCAGGTGCCCCTCACGCCTGCTCCCAGCCACAGGGCTCCTCCCCAGGCTCCTCACTCCCAACCCCAGCCACTTCCTGCTGCTGCCAGTAGCAGGGCCTGGTGCAGCCGCCCCTCTCCTCTGGCGCCAGCCCAGCTCCCCCGACACACCCCACTGGCTGCCCTGCCCTGCCCTGCCCTGCCCCGGCCGGCAGCTTCCTGGGCCCCCAGCCCTTTCCAGCCACAGCCACGGGGTAGCCGAGGGGTGGGGAGCAGTGGCCGGGCTGGCAGGCTTGGGGCACAGGCCTTGGGGCTCTGCTGGTGCCTGCCCCCGGCTGGGGGTGGGGGGAGAAATGGCCTTGGGGGCACTGAGTCCAGCCAGCTGTGTGGTTGGGGGCGGGGGTAGAGGGACTGTGGAGGTGGCAGTCACTGCCCCTCCCGCCCCCCAGAGGTGGAGGTCAGCAAGGGGCTCCCCTGGACACTGGGGCTGGCCCCCTTGCCCAAGGGGGGGGGGCACTCGGTACCATGAATGGGGTTGGGGGTGAGCAGGGGGGCACCTGGGGCAGGGTGGCTGTTACTACGGGGCACACAGGGCAGTGACCATGCCCCCCACCCCCCCGCAAGCACCTGGCCCTGTGGCACCATGGGGCAGACCAGCGTGCAGGGCATGGTGGGCAGGTGGCTGCAGGTGCCAGCTGTGCCCGCTGGCAGGGCCCCTGGGTGTGCCCCCCCCACCCACACCCACGGCTGCCTGGGGTGGGGGCTGCCCACCCACACAGGTGCTCTGGCAGCGGTTGGTCCGTAGGATGCTGGGGGGGTGGGGCCAGTGCCCGCAGTGGTGCAGGCGGGGCTGGGCCATGGGGTGCTGCCCCCCCCTTCTCCCAGCCTGTCCCTGTGACCCCCATGGTGCTCACCACGGGTGGGCCCCCAAGCCAGGGCGGGGACCAGTCCCTCCCCTCCAGGGCACCAGCCCCAAGCCAGGGACTCGCCCCCCTGGGCTGCGAGTTGGGCTCCAGCCCCGGCTTCAGGGAATGTCCCTGGCAAGAGGCAGGCCAAGGCCCCCCTGTGGGGTGGGGCTCACCGGCCATGCTGGGGTCTGCACGCCCTGGGGCTGCCTGGCCTCCACTTCTCTGGGGTGCAACGGGGGCACCCCCGGGAGCTCCCCTGCCAGGTGGCTGCAGGATTCCTGGGAGCCCCGCTGGAGCTGGGTCAGCCTCCACCCTGCCGGCCAGTGGGCTGGGCTGGCCCGACCCCCGCGACCCCGCGGAAGAGAGGGAGCCGGAGCCCGGAGCTGCCCACGAGCAGTTTACACGGTTCAGTAACAAGCCACAACACGTCAACCCTTAAACCTGCCCCTCGGGCGCCCCCCACGCCCGACCCCCCAGGGCATGCGCGGGGGTGGCAGCAGCTCCCTCCAGCGCTGCTGGGCACCTCACCCAGAGCAGCTGTGCCCTGGCGCTGCCCCCCAGGCCCCGCTCTCCGGCCCCATGGGCCCTGCTCCCGGGTGCCTGGCCAGGAGGCAGCTCCCCCACATGGGCAGCGCCCCCGGCAGGGACGTGCCCGCCCGGGGCCAGGGCAGCTCCGTGCCAGTCCCAGCGCTGCTGCGCTCACGGCCCCTTCCGGGCGGCTGGCGGCAGCTTCTCCGTGCTGCAGTCCTTGCGCTCGGCGTCCGAGTCATCCGCGTCCCCCGCCTGCTGCTGCTGCCACATGCCGGCGTAGACGCCCCCCTTCTGCAGCAGCTCCTCGTGCCTGCGGGAGAGCCGGGGCTGAGGGGTGCAGCTGCCCCGTCCCCCCCGCCGCACCCCGTCCTCTGCAGCTGCCGCCTGCCCGGCCCCATCACCCCCACCCCGTCCTCTGCAGCTGCCGCCTGCCCGGCCCCATCACCCCCACCCCGTCCTCTGCAGCTGCCCCGTCCCCCCCCCGCACCCCGTCCTCTGCAGCTGCCGCCTGCCCAGCCCCATCACCGCCCCCCGCCGTCCTCTGCAGCTGCCACCTGCCCGGCCCCATCACCCCCACCCCGTCCTCTGCAGCTGCCGCCTGCCCGGCCCCATCACCGCCCCCCGCCGTCCTCTGCAGCTGCCACCTGCCCAGCCCCATCACCCCCACCCCGTCCTCTGCAGCTGCCGCCTGCCCGTCCCCGTCCCCCCGCCCGCCATCCTCTGCAGCTGCCGCCTGCCCGGCCCCATCACCCCCACCCCGTCCTCTGCAGCTGCCGCCTGCCCGTCCCCGTCCCCCCCCCCGCCATCCTCTGCAGCTGCCGCCTGCCCGGCCCCATCACCCCCACCCCGTCCTCTGCAGCTGCCCCGTCCCCACCCCCCGCACCCCGTCCTCTGCAGCTGCCACCTGCCCGCCCCCATCACCCCCACCCCGTCCTCTGCAGCTGCCCCGTCCCCACCCCCCGCACCCCGTCCTCTGCAGCTGCCCCGTCCCCACCCCCCGCACCCCGTCCTCTGCAGCTGGCACCTGCCCAGCCCCATCACCCCCACCCCGTCCTCTGCAGCTGCCGCCTGCCCAGCCCCATCACCCCCACCCCGTCCTCTGCAGCTGCCGCCTGCCCGTCCCCGTCCCCCCCCCCGCCGTCCTCTGCAGCTGCCACCTGCCCAGCCCCATCACCCCCACCCCGTCCTCTGCAGCTGCCGCCTGCCCGTCCCCGTCCCCCCCCCCGCCATCCTCTGCAGCTGCCGCCTGCCCGGCCCCATCACCCCCACCCCGTCCTCTGCAGCTGCCCCGTCCCCACCCCCCGCACCCCGTCCTCTGCAGCTGCCACCTGCCCGCCCCCATCACCCCCACCCCGTCCTCTGCAGCTGCCGCCTGCCCGCCCCCATCCTAATCAGCTTCCACGTGCCTCTCCTGCCCTTGCTCTATCCTGCCCACCTCTGCCCTTCCCCCCACACTGCCCTTCCCCCGCTCACACCTGCCCTCCCATTCCGCCCCCTGCGGCGCTGCCTGGCCCTGCCCCAGGGTACGGCCCAGCCCAGCCCCCCACGCACCCTCTCTCTGCTGGAGCCGGCCCTGCGCGGGGCCCAGCCCAGCCCCACACTCCCCCCTGCTGAAGGGACAGGCCCAGGCCAGGCGGCGTCAGCTGGCCGCAGGCCGTTACCTCCCGCGCTCCACGATGCGCCCGTCCTTGAGAACCAGGATCTGGTCGGCGCTGACGACCGTGGAGAGCCTGGGCGGGGGGCAGGGGTGTTAGTGGGCAGTGACGGGAACAGGTGCTCAGTCGTGCGTGCGCTGCCCCGAGCTGGCACCAAACCCCATGTCTCCCGGCCGCCCCGGGGTGCTCCGTGGCCTTCCAGGCTCTGGCTGGGCTGGGAACGGGCGCCCCAACAGCTCAAGCCGCCCTGGAGGCCAATCCACATGCCCGGAATCCCAACACCCTGAGCCAGGCCGGGCCGAGCCGAGCTGGGCGATTGCCCCGCACAGGATGGACGCCGGACACGGGTACCAGAGCCGCCTGCTGCAGCCGCCGGCCCCACGGCCTTTGTGACTGGGGGGGCGCAATTCGATGGCGCTAACAGTTATCCCGCTCGCCCTGGTCTTAACAACCCTTCAGATGTTAGAGGCTGAAGGAGCTGCTCAAGCGTGTGCTTTGGGGGGGGGTCTGAGGTGCACAGGACGGGGGGACGTGGCTGGTTCTTTGGGGGGAGGTCTGAGGTACGTAGGACGGGGGGACGTGGCTGGTTCTTTGGGGGGAGGTCTGAGGTACGTAGGACGGGGGGACGTGGCTGGTTCTTTGGGGTGTCATCTGAGGTACACAAGACGGGGGGACGTGGCTGGTTCTTTGGGGGGAGGTCTGAGGTACGTAGGACGGGGGGACGTGGCTGGTTCTTTGGGGGGAGGTCTGAGGTACGTAGGATGGGGGGACGTGGCTGGTTCTTTGGGGGGAGGTCTGAGGTGCACAGGACGGGGGAACGTGGCTGGTTCTTTGGGGGGAGGTCTGAGGTACGTAGGATGGGGGGACGTGGCTTGTTCTTTGGGGGGAGGTCTGAGGTGCACAGGACGGGGGAATGTGGCTGGTTCTTTGGGGGGAGGTCTGAGGTACGTAGGATGGGGGGACGTGGCTTGTTCTTTGGGGGGAGGTCTGAGGTACGTAGGATGGGGGGACGTGGCTTGTTCTTTGGGGGGAGGTCTGAGGTGCACAGGACGGGGGAATGTGGCTGGTTCTTTGGGGGGAGGTCTGAGGTACGTAGGATGGGGGGACGTGGCTGGTTCTTTGGGGGGAGGTCTGAGGTACACAGGACGGGGGAATGTGGCTGGTTCTTTGGGGTGTTATCTGAGGTACATAGGAAGGTGGGAATGTGGCTGGGGTGTTATCTGAGGTACATAGGAAGACGGGGATCTGGCTGGTTCTTTGAGGGGAGATCTGAGGTGCACAGGACGGGGGGACGTGGCTGGTTCTTTGGGGTGTTATCTGAGGTACACAGGACAGTGGGAGGTGGCTGGGTTTTTGGGGTGTTATCTCAGGGGCACAGGACCGGGGGCACCCCAAGGCGGCGTGTGACAGCTGGCAGTGAGCACCGCCCCAAAGGAGCAAGTCCCCCCGCCAGGCGACAGGCGCAAGGCCAGCCTGCTGGCAGAGCCCAGAGCCACAGCCACCGACGCTACGTACGGGCTGGGCTGCGACCCGCCGTCGCCCCGTCTTGGCCTGGGTGTCACGCTCCCAGCCACGCCCCCACCCCTGCTGGCCAGGGCCCCACGCCCACGGGCCAGACACAGCCAAGCACCTGCAGAAGGGCACCCATGCCCCAGGCTGCCAGCTAACACCCGGTGTCCCAGCTGAGGCCCAGCTCTGGACCAGGCACGATGAAAGGGGTCTGGCTTCTCTGCCCCCCAGCCCAGCTCATGCCCTGGGCTCTTCATAAGGGCGGGGGGCCAGGGACAGCTGGACTCCCTACTCCTCCGAGGGCTTCGGGCAGAGCTGCCCCGCCAGGCTTCCCTGGCGTTCCAGCCTGCTAGCAACTCCACCCCCGTGACGGGGCCTGGGGCACCCCGCCCTCCGCCGGGCTCCAGCCCTTATCCCCAGCCACAGCCTCACGCCAGACAGACCCCAGCGTGGCACTAGGGGCAGAGCGCTGCAGGGAGCGGGGGGCAGTGAGGGGCACCTCCCACTCAGTGCTGGCTCAGGCGTGGTACTAGGGGCAGAGCACTGCAGGGAGCAGGGGGGGCACAGGGGGTACCCCCCATGCAGCCACATTCGTTACACCCCAGGGGAGCAGTGACACCCTGGGGAATTGGCCCTCCTTCCCCCAGTGCCCCCCCGGCGCAGAGCCCCTGCCCACCTGTGGGCGACGACAATGGTGGTGCGGTTGGCGCAGACCTTGGCCAGCGAGCTCTGGATGTTTCTCTCCGTCTCCGTGTCCAGCGCGGACGTCGCCTACAGAGTAAAGCATTACAGAGGGGGACGGCTGTGCTGCCAGGTGGTACCCGCCCTCACCCCGCTCCCAGCTGTATCCGCCCCATGCCAGGCTGTGCCCACTCTGTGCCAGGCTGTACCTGCCCCACGCCAGGCTATCCCTGCCCCGCTCCCAGCTGTCCCCGCCCCATGCCAGGAAGCTGGCAGAACCTGCCCACAGTGGGGCAGAGCAGGGTTGATGGGGGCCCTGTGGGAGCAGGGAGGCGGGTGTTGGCAGTGGGGTCACCGCGGGGCCGGGCTCCAGTGTTACCTCGTCCAGCAGGATGATCTGGGGGCCCTTGAGGATGGTGCGTGCAATGGCCACGCGCTGCTTCTCTCCCCCGCTCAGCTTCAGGCCGCGTTCCCCCACCTGGGTCTCGTATCCTGCGGGCGCAGAATCAGACGCTGCCCACGCAGGGCTGCTCCCTTCTCCCTGTAAGCCCCTCGCCAGGAGCACCCAGCTGCCCCCATGCCCGCCCTGCCCCATGGGCCCCAGCGCCAGGTGTGCCCTCCACCGGCTCTGCCAGGGCACTGGCCAACCAGGCCCATCGCCCCGCCGAGAGCAGCTGGCACCGGTAGCAGAGCTGGTTCAGAGGGGACAGCGGGGGGGTCCTGGTGGGCCCTGCAGGATGGACTCACCCTCGGGGAAGGAGAGGATGCGGTCGTGGATGTCGGCGGCGTGGGCGGCCTGGCGCACCTCCTCGTCCGAGGCCGTGCTGCGCCCGTAGCGGATGTTGTTGCAGATGGAGTCGTTAAAGAGCACGGTGTCCTGGGGCACCACACCGATGTGGGCACGCAGCGAGGCCTGCGTCACCTGCAGGGCAGCCCCGTCAGCGCCCGCCCGGCCCGGGCAGCGCCAAGCCCTGCTAGCAGCTGAGCCAGCTCCCACCCTCGAGCCCCCCAGACCCTGGACTCCCGGCCCAGAGCCCCACGGCACTCACTCGGTGAGGGCCCCAGCCACGGGGCCAGGCCCCCCAGGGAGGCCCAGTCTCAGGGACCTGTAACTGGGATCCCTGCCACTGGCTGCCCGCAGGGCACAGATGACGAACGCCACCATGACAGGAACCCCTTGATGTGGCTGCCTGGGCCCCCCGGCCCTCCCCTTCCCTTTCTGCCTAACTGAGGCCAGGCTGGGAGCCGATCTGCCACCTGACCCCTTCCCATGGCAGGCTGGGATCTGCCCCTCCCTGGAAGCTGGGAAAGCCCCTGTGATGGAGTGGTGGGGAGTGCAAATGCGAGAGTCAGGCTGGATGTGAGAGACAAGCAGAGCAGCTCCCAGCGGCTAAGGATGACCCTGGGGCTACAACTGGCAGGTAACACCTCTGCCCTGAACAAAGAGCAGGGAGGAGCTGAGCTGGTTTTTGAATCGGGGAACGGCAGTTAGAGGCTGGGGAAAGAGGAGCTGGAAGGCAGCCAGCCTGAGGAGGGGGAAGCTTCACCCCAGAGGGGCACCCCTCGGGGTCTTCTCCCCAGGACGGGTTGGAAGGACTGTCTCTGGCTGCTGTACTGTCGCTTCTGTGAGAAACTGGGCATTTGTTGGCTAATAAACCTCTTGTTGTACCTGCTGAGTGAGAGTCACTCCTGCCAGCGGACGGGGTGCAGTGCAGGGGGACCCCTGAACCCCATCACAGCCCCTCCATGCAGGCCGAGCCCCCGGGGCTGGGGACACCGACACCTCCTCCGAGCGCTGCCCCAGGGCGGGGGCTAGCCCAGGGGCCGAGATGCAGGCGGCCTGGCAGGTCCCTGAGTCCCTGTGCAGCTGCTGCTGGGGGGCCGCGGCATGGCTGGGCCTGCTGTGCCCAGAGCACCCTGGGGGACGGGGCTCCTGGCTGGATTCAGCCCATGGGGGAGCCCAGGGCTCTCACCCGCCCCGTAGGCCGGGCTCCCTCCTGCCAATGCGCTCGGCCCAGGCCCCCAGGAGGCGGCACCGTCTGTGCCCAGAGAGCACGTGGGCAGAAGCCGCAGCACAGGGCCTCCAGGCAGGAGCACAGAAACTGCCCCTTTGCCCCAGCTCCCCGCGAGCGGCAGCCAACAGGCCGGCCCTGCACCCGGGGGGCCAGACCAGCCAGAAAGAGCCAGCAGGGCCCTGCGGGTGGGTGGGGGAGGGGGCAGAGTTTAGATGCTCCGGGGTCGCCAGTGAGCTCCTGGGGGCACAAGCGAAGGCCGGGCGCAGGCCGGAACGGGACCTTTGCAGCTCGCTGCACGGGCCGCGCGCCGGTGACACTTTTAAAGTCACCAACAGCCCTGCTCACAGCGGCGTCTTTAACAACCCCGTGACGAGGCAGAGCCGTACCAGTCGGGCGGGGGCAGCAGCATCGGCTGGGCTCTTGTTAATCCACAGGGCCCTGGCTCTGAGCAAGCTCCCCGCTGCGTGGGGGAGAGGGGCTGAGCTCCCACCTCGTGTGCCGAAGGAAACCGGCTCACACGCCGCTCTTGGCACCCGTGCCGGTACACCCTGACCCGGGGATGTGGCCGGAAGAACGTGTTCGGATTTGGTGGGACTGGAGGGGACGGGCTGTGGCCCAAGGGAAGCGGGAGCGTGGGCGGGAGTTGCTGGTGGGAGGCCTGGCTGGGCGGTGTGGTGACAGCCGAGTCGGTGTGACGGTTTGAAGCCCTGTTGTGGACCACCCCAGTCTGGGGCTGGTCGTAGCCCTGGCTTATGCAGTTGGCCCTGGCTTGGCCCTCTCAGCGGTGCCAGAGAAGCCTCCAATATTACACCCTGGCAGGGGACTGCTGGGCCGGGACACCAGGAAAGCACCTGGGAAAGCAGCTGCCGATGCCACCACACGGTGGCAGCCAGCGAGACGGCAACTTTGTGCGAGAGCTGTGCCCTGGCTGCCCCTGACGGCAGCCCCCCGGCCCCTCTCACCTTGGAGATGTCCTGCCCGTCGATGCGGATGCAGCCGCCCCACACGTCGTAGAAGCGGAAGAGCAGGCGGATGACGGTGCTTTTCCCGGCGCCGGAGGGGCCCACCTGGCACAAGAGCACAAAGGGTGAGCGGGCAGAGATGCTGCGCCATGTGCTGGGGACAGGCGGTGCTGGTGCTGTGTGGACCAGCCCAAGATCCTGAGCCAGGGGGCCCCTGGTGTTCCCAGAAAAGGGAAACCCTGTACGGACCAGTCTGACAGCCTCCTGCAGAGCAGCACAGGGGGGTACAGGGAGATGGAGGGGCGGGCGGCAGAGGCAGGCTCCATACGGACCGGTCCCCGGGACCATTCTGCAGAGCAGTAGAGGGGGTACAGGGAGATGGAGGGGCGGGCGGCAGAGGCAGGCTCCATACGGACCGGTCCCCGGGACCGTTCTGCAGAGCAGTACAGGGGGTACAGGGAGATGGAGGGGCGGGCGGCAGAGGCAGGCTCCATACGGACCGGTTCCTATAATAGCCATTTGCCAATCCCATCTGCCCAGCTCTCAGGGCCAAGGTCCTGTTCTCACCAGGGCCAGGGTCTGTCCGGGCATCACTGAGAAGGAGACGTCCTGCAGGATTTCCCTCCTGGTGGGAGAGAGGGGTTCAGTGGCTCCTCCCCACAGCCTTCAGCGGGGGCGCCCGGAGCTGCAGGGCTGGGCCCCAGCCATTGCCAGGAAGGGCCCACACCCAGGTCTGGTACCCAGCATATACACACCCCATCCCACCGGGCCCCCATCCCCCCTTCCCAGCCGCCAGGGCCCCGCACCACACACTGCACTTGTCTCATGTATCTGCCACCCAGGCACCTGCCCCCTGCGCGCCCCACTCTGCCCCACACCCCCCTCCCCTTTCCTGCCCCTTGTGCCTCAATCCATCCGGCATCCCCCTGCCCCCCGTGCCCCACTCCACCCCTCACGCCCCTCCCTACGCCTGCCCCGCTGCATTCCCCCTCCACCTGCACACCCCAGCCCTGTTCCGTTTACCTAGCCTTCCCCCCAGCCCCGCTGCAGCCTGTGGCCTCCAACGCCGCCCACCCCGATCCCCAGGCTGGCCCCGTACCCGTCCACGTAGCTGAAGTGCACGTTCTCAAACTCGATGAGCCCCGAGCGGAAGTGAAGGGCCCCTGCGTTCACCTCGTCCTTCACCTGCCGGACAGACAAGCAGCCTCGCCGCCCTGCACCCACTGCAGCACCACCCGTCCCGGTGCCGCCGGGCCCCATGCCGAGCCAACGCACCCGCAGGGCCAAACCAGCTGCAACGCAGGGGGGTGACCCCCATTTTCTGTGGAACGGAGTAGCTGATCCCCTGGAGAGAGGCACCCACCTCCTGGGGGTGGAGCTGGGAGAAAGGGGTGGGGTAGGAAGTGGGTGGATGGGGTCCCACTGTCCTGGGGGCGGAACTAAGATCGGGGGCGGGGCAGTTATGGCACCTGCTGGGGTTGGAGCTGAGGGCAGGGTAGTTATGGCCCCTGTTGGGGGCGGAGCAGTTACAGCGCCTGCCGGGGTGGAGCTAAGATCAGGGGGCGGAGCTAAGATCGGGGGCGGGGCAGTTATGGGCTCCGCTCGGGGCACCCACCTCTTGCTCCTCGCTGAAGAGCTGGAACATGCTTTCCATGTCGATGAAGGAGGTCTGGATCATCCTGCAGGCACAGGGCGGGCAGGTGACGAGGGGGCGGGGCCACATGTCTGTGCCCCTCCCATTTGTGAAATACCAGAGGGGCTGATCTGCCATGGGGGCGGAGCTGCAGGTCTAGCCGGACCAATGGCCTGGTCTGGTGCAGCAGGGGGGCGGAGGTGCAGGTCTAGCCGGACCAATGGCCTGTTCCGGTGCAGCAGGGGGGGGGAGCTCCCAGACTAGCCGGACCAATGGCCTGTTCTGGTGCAGCAGGGGGGGCGGAGCTGCAGGGCTAGCCGGACCAATGGCCTGTTCCGGTGCAGCAGGGGGGAGGGAGCTCCCAGGCTAGCTGGACCAATGGCCTGGTCTGGTGCAGCAGGGGGGCGGAGCCGCAGGTCTAGCCGGACCAATGGCCTGTTCCGGTGCAGCAGGGGGGCGGAGCCGCAGAGCTAGCCGACCCAATGGCCTGTTCCAGTGCAGCAGGGGGGCGGAGCTGCAGGTCTAGCCGGACCAATGGCCTGTTCCGGTGCAGCAGGGGGGCGGAGCCGCAGAGCTAGCCGAACCAATGGCCTGTTCCAGTGCAGCAGGGGGGCGGAGCCGCAGGGCTAGCTGGACCAATGGCTGGCGAGTGTTACCTGTAGTAGGTGCCAAACCAGTTGAGTGGCGTGTAGAGCTGGGTGATGTAGGTGCCGAACAGGACGAAGTCGCCCACCTGCAGGGGACGGGGAGAGGCCCGTCAGAGCTGGGCCAGGCCCCCCAGCGCAGCGGGGCGGGGGCAGGACGAGCCGGGGGGGGCGGGGGCGGGGGCGGCTCACCTGGAACCTCCTCTCGGTCACAAAGTAGGCGCAGAGCAGGGAGCCGGCCAGCAGCCCCAGCCCGATGAGCAGGTTCTGCGTCTGGTTGAGCAGGGCCAGCGAGGCGTTGACCTTCCACTCCGAGACCTGCCGGGGCAGGGGGACACTCAGGGCCCCCCAGCTACAGCGCCCCCCACCCCACCCCACCCCGAGCCGAGCCGAGCCTGCCCCGCAGCCGCCTGCTGCGCACCCCAGGGGATGCGGCTGGATGGGACTCCTGCGGGGCAGTGGGGCAGGCAGGGGTCACACTTAGCCCCCTGGGGCATCCCCACAAGGGGCCCTTCTCAACAGTGTCCCCCGAGCAGGGGGTGAGCGACAGGAGCCCCCACGACCCCCAGCACCTGGTACTTCAGGATGGCGTCACTGAACCGATTCACTTCGTAGCTCTCGGCGTTGTAGTACTTCACCTGTCACACAGGGAGCCGGAGCTCATTCCCTGCCGCGCCCCGGCCCAGTCCCCCCCTCCCCGCCCGCCGGGTCACAGCCCAGTCCCCCCCTCCCGCCACCGGGCCCGGCTCAGTCCCCCCCTCCCCCCACCGGGCCCTGGCTCAGTCCCCGCTCCCCCCCCGCCAGGTCACAGCCCAGTCCCCCCCGGTCCCCCACCACCGGGCCCCGGCAGAGTCCCCCCCTCCCCCCCCGCCGGGTCACAGCCCAGTCCCCCCCGGTCCCCCACCACCGGGCCCTGGCCCAGTCCCCCCCTCCCCCCCGCCGGGTCACAGCCCAGTCCCCTCCCCCCCGCCACCGGGTCCCGGCCCAGTTCCGCCCCCCCTCCCATCCCAGTGCCCCGCAAACCCATGGCCCAGCCCCCGCTCAGCTCAGCATAAGGGTCCACCCCCCTTCCCCCGCTGGGCTCCCATCCCACCCTGGCCCCCCCGCGAGAGCTGCCCCAGTGCCCTGGCCCCGGCGCCCCAAGGCCGGTACCGTCTCGAAGTTGAGCAGCGAGTCCACGGCCCGGGCCTTGGCCTCGTTGTCGCGGGAGTTCATGTCCCGCCGGTACTTGGTTCTCCACTCGGTGATGACAATGGTCAGGGCTGCAGGGAGAGGGGGGTCAGGCGTCACCCCTGGTGCCCCCCCAGCACCCCTGCCCAGTGCACCCCCCAGCGCCCCGTCTAGCGCCCCCCCAGTGTCCTCCAACACCCCCGCCCAGCGCCCCCCACCCCGCACGCACTCAGGTAGAGGCTCATGCAGACGAAGATGATGAGGCCAAACCAGAGGCTGAAGGCGGAGCTGAAGTACACGATGCCGATGCCGATGTCGGCCACCGTGGGGAAGATGCTGAAGATGATGTAGCTGGTGGGGGGGAAGGGAAGGGTCGCGTCAGCTCAGGGTCACCCCCAGCGGTACTAGCGGACTAGCCCCTCCCCGATCCAACCCCCCCGCCCCCTCCCCGATCCAAACCCCCCCACGCTGATCTAACCACCCCCACGCCCTCCCCATCCAACCCCCCCGCCGATCCAACCACCCCGTCCCCTCCCCAATCCAACCCCCCACCCCTCCCCCATTCAACACCCCCCCACCAATTCAACCCTCCTGCCCTCTCGCCAATCCAACCCCACCACGCCCTCCCCGATCCAACCCTTCCCGCCCAGCCCCTCCCCGATCCAAACCCCCCCACGCTGATCTAACCACCCCCGCCCCTCCCCCATCCAACCCCCCACCCCCTCCCCCATTCAACACCCCCCCGCCGATTCAACCCCCCTGCCCCCTCGCCAATTCAACCCCCCCGCCCCCTCCCCCATCCAACCCCCCCGCCGATTCAATCCCCCTGCCCCCTCCCTGATCCAACCCCACCACGCCGATCCAACCACCCCGACCCCTCCCCAATCCAACCCCCTGCCCCCTCCCCGATCAAACCCCACCACGCAAATTCAACCCCCCCACCCCCTCCGCGATCCAACCCTTCCCGCCCCAGGGCCCCCCCCGGCCCCTCCCCGATCCAGCTCCCCCACGCTGATCCAACCACCCCCTCCCTGATCCAACCCTTCCCGCCCCAGGGCCCCCCCCCACACCCTCCCCGATCCAACCCCCCCACCCCAATCCAACCCCTCCCGCCCCAGGGCCCTGCCCACCCCACCCTCCTCCCCCTACCCTGAACACATCCCCCTTCTTATGGGCCCGCCAACACCCACCACCACTGCCCCAAACCACCTCCCCCCACCTCATGGCCCCCTCCACCCCCGCCCATCCCCGCCCACCCCTCTGCTTTTCCCCCACTGCTCCTCCTCCGCCCGCCTCCAGTGCCCCGCGGCCCCCCAGGGCAGGGGCGTGGGGGCCCAGGAGACCCCCGCCCCACCGCACCTGAGCAGGTTGTTGATGCTGCTGGTGCCCCGGTCCACGCTGCGCAGCACCTCGCCCGTCTTGCGCCCCAGGTGCCAGCGCAGGGACAGGCTGTGCAGGTGGGCGAAGAGCCGCACCTGCACCTGCCGGCTGGTGAACTGCTGCACTCGGATCCACAGGAAGGTGCGCAGGTTGCTGATGAAGCCGCTGGAGCCTGGGGACGGGCGGGCGGATGAGCCTCGCTCAGCGTCGGGAACCTGGGTACCGAGTCCGTCCCTCGCCTCCCGCTGCCCCGCGGGGCGTCTCTCCCTCTGCGCCGGGAAGTCCGTTCCCGGCACAGCTTCCCCCGCCTTGCAACGAGTCACACGCACCTCATAGGGCCGGGCTGGTGCCCGCTGGAGCTCTCCCCCGGGCTCGGCCCATCCCAGCGCCTGGGGAGGGTGAGAGGCCCGGAGGCCGCAGCAGTGGGAGGGAGGAAGGGCCAGCCCCAAGGAGAGGGACGTGCGGAAGGCCAGACGTACCGACGCCCGCGGGGGTCAAACACAAGCGCCCTCGGGGGGCAGAGGCAAAGCCCCAGCAGACGATGGACGGGGCAGCACCCAGAGGCTCCCGGCAGGGCCGGCGGAGACGCAGGCGAGAGGGCAGAGGTCCTGCGTGTGCCTGGGAGGACAGACTGGTGCAGATCTGCGCGAGACACACGCCCCTGGAAATCCAAGGGGGCTGGCAGGGGGACTGTTACGCGCCTGGATTTTTACACTGGGTCTCCAGGCCATCCGAACGCCCAGCGTGGCTACTGGCCCCAAACGTTGTCCTGGTGTCCAGAGAAAGCTGCTCATGCCCTGAATTTGTGTGCGCTACTTCTGCCTGTCACACACGCGGGCAAAGGTGAGAGACTGAGCTCTGCGGCAATGGTTGAGTGCCCAGCTTCACAATGGGAGGTGTGAGCTCAGCCCGGGCCAGGGTGAACGAACAGGTGCTCAGACACCGAATCCTGAGCTAAACCACAGGAGCAGCTCCACCAGAAATCAGACTGTCCCCTGGGATTCACCCAATGGCCGTTTGCCACCACAGCCCACCTGGGTCAGGTGGGGACGGACCCACAAGGGCCTATGGGAAGAAGACAGGGCTTTGTCACGGGACACAAGAGAAGAGAGAACCGTGACGTGGACTTGGAGGGTCCACCTTGGATGTTTGGTCTTCTGGTCTCCAAGGTCCATGTCCAGCATGTGGGCCCCAGCGGGCCGGACCTACAGTACCCCAGTGACTGAAACTGTGTGACCTGAAATGGACGTTCAGAGACTCTCAGGAATCAGCAGATAACAGCGCTGGCTGCACCAGTGGTTGTGGCTGACGGATGTGAAGTGTCGCTGTAACCATCCCTCTCTCTGACCCTGCTCTTTCTTTTATACTAAATCTTTAGGTATTAGATCTCCAGGACCGGTGGGCGTGTTGTTTGGGTAGGTCCAAGCATATATTGACCAGGGTCTGGGGCTGGGCCCTTTGGGGCTGGAAGAATCTGCGTGTTGTTGGTGAAAGAGGCTTAAGAGCCTCTCACCTGACGTTGGGGGCTGTCGGTCTGGGCTGGTGCAGCAGCTGGGCAGTCTGGGGGTTTGCTTGTGTGGCTCGGGCTGGCCGGGGGGCTGGCAGAGGCGCCGGGGTGGCCGGCTGGATTTGCCTTAGAGAAGGAGATCCCAGCCTGGGCTGGGAGGGGCCGGGTTTTTAAGCAGTTACCCCGGAGTGATTTCTCTAGCTGTGCCCAGAACCCCCGGCCTGCTACAAGGACCCTTGGGCACAACACCAGAGCACGGAGCCGCATGGGCAGTGCCCGGCTCCACCCCTCCCGTCTCGCTCACCTGACCAGAGAAGTTAGGGGGAGCACCCAGGGGTAAGAACAGCCGGACGGAGCGCGCGGGTGTTCGTGGGCGAGAGCAACGTCTCACGCGCGCGGCTGTAACCCCGACAAGTGTTTTGGAAACTGAGGCAACCCAGGGCCGCAGAACCGCGGCTCAGAGTCCGTGCGGGGTGAGGCTCCTCAGAGGCACCAGGGAAAGAAACCGTGTACAGGTACCTGCCCCCGCCTGGGAGCGGGTGGCCAGAGCCCCACGGCAGGGGCAGGGGCGCAGCTCAGCATCTCCAGTCGCTGCGGATTTGCAGCCGGGTTCTCGCTGTGCTGGGAACGCTGACCGGGGGTTCCTGGCGGGCGGCCGCGGCCGCGTACGCTGGGGGCTCCTTTGAACGTGGTCGATGGGGAATATTCATGGTGATGTTTAACCGAGGGGCCAAGGGGCAGAACGGGACGGGCTGAGCGAGCTGAGACGAGACCCGTTAAACTCATTCCGCGGAACAGCGTAACCCAGGGCCAGGCCGGGCTCTGCCGGTGCCCACACGCCTGCGGTCGCAGAGACGAACTGGCTAAGTCCCTTATCGGAAGGACCCCCACTCCCCCACTCACACCGCTAAAGACCAACCTGCTGACTGCTCAGGGGATGAGCTCCCATGGGGCAGACCCACTTCTCCTCCAGAGCTGGAAATGCTGCTACTGAAGGGGCCAGGAAGAGTCGCTGGGAACCCAGGTCAATGCCACCAGCTCTGCCAGACCCAGCCCTGGGCCACCCCACCCGGGCCGGGGGCTCGAGAGGCCCAGCCCGGGGATCTCCCACGGCCGGAGGAGGCGGGAACGGCTGGAGTGCAGGGCGCTGCTCACTGCCTGCTAGGGGCAGCATTTCCCCACCTCCACCAGCCCCCAGCCCCCCAACACCCATCCCCAGGGCTCACGCCCAGGCCCGCGCCCCTGCCCCCAACCCCATGGTCCAGCCCAGCCTGGAGTGGCCCCCCGCAGGTCCTACCAGCACCTCCGCCCTGCAGGAACTTGAGAAGCACATAGACGCAGATGGTCCAGGCGAGCGTGGGCCAGGCAGCCCCCTCGGCCAGCTCGTTCACTGGGGAGACGGGAGACCTGGCTCAGGGTGGGGGAGCCTGGCAGCACCGCCCTGCACCCAACACGCATGGCGCCCACCCCAGCTCCAGGCCAGGCAGCGAACAAAGGGGCTAGTGGGGGGCCCTGAATCAGCACCCCGAGCACCACGGGGGAGTGAGCCAGCCCGGCCCGGCCCCCAGCCCGAGCCCCCTGCCCAGCCCCCTGCCCAGCTTGAGCCCCCTGCCCGGGCCCCGGCCCAGCCCCCTGCCCAGCCCAGTCCAGTCCCGTCCCCATCCCGAGCCCCCTGCCCAGCCCCCAGCCCGGTCTGGTCCCCAGTTCAAGCCCCCAGCCCAGCCCGGCCCCCAGCCCAGCCCCTGACCCAAGCCCCCAACCCAGCCCGGCCCCCAGCCCGACCCCCTGCCCGGCCTGAGCCCCCTGCCCGGCCCCCGGCCCGGCCCAGTCTGGTCCCCAGCTCAAGCCCCCTGCCCAGCCTGGTTCGGCCCCCAGCCCGGCCCCTGGCCCAAGCCCCCAGCCCAGCCCGGCCCCCAGCTCATCCCAGCCCAGCTCACCGATGTTCTTGTAGGAGATGGGCACGAAGACATTGACGGCGCGCTCCAGCCCCATCAGCACCATGCAGAACACCACCAGGACCTGCAGCCGGCGGCTGCCCTGAGGCCACACGTACTGCACCAGCAGCCGCAGCTTCCTGCCCAGGCCCTGCCAGGTGGAGCGGCTCTGGCGGGAGCCTGGCAGGAGGGGCTGAGAGAAGAAGGGGTGAGCAGGGGGTGCGCCCCGCGGGGCGGGTCTGTCCCTTCAGCCCAGCCATGACCGGGGTGGGGGGGCCTGGCGCCGGGGGGGAACCCAGCAGCGCACGGGGGTACAGAGCGCCCCGGTGTGTGGGAGGGGAGGGACGCTCTGCGGTGCCAGGATCAGGGCTCCAGTTGCTGTTGCTCCCAGGGGTGCCGGAGGGGGAGCTCCGGGCAGCTGGCACCAACCAGCACCGTCTCTCGCTCGCTGCTCAGCGCTGCCCCCCTGCACCCCCAGGCCAATCCTGGGCCTGGAAACCCAGAGGCCCTTCCCGCCATGGCTCCTCTTCCAGAGCCCCACCCTGGGCCTGGGCCCAGGCAGAGCCTGCAGCTACCAGGGCTGCTCAGGGGCACATGGGATTAAGAGGCAGCCGGGGGCTGGCGGAGCAGGGAGGCACCGGGGTGGCCACCATCAGCAGGGCCGTGAGAGCGCAGCCCTTGAAAATAACCTGAAACCCTCCTGGCTCCTTTTGAGTCAGGACCCCAAGTTGAATGTGAAGCTGGATTTGGAGGTGGGCGTGGGGCAGTGCAGATAGAGTGTGGGGCTGGGCATGGGGCAGTGTGGCTGGAGAGTGTGGGGTGGGGCAGCTGGAGTGGGGGGGGCTGGGCATGGGCAGCAGGAGAGGAGGGGGGCTGGGCGTGGGCAGCAGGAGAGGAGGGGGGCTGGGCGTGGGCACCAGGGGGGCTGGGCGTGGGCAGCAGGAGAGGAGGGGAGCTGGGCGTGGGCGTGGGGGGCTGGGCGTGGGCAGGAGTGGGGGCCTGCGGGCCGTACCAGGACACAAGGACATCCTCGCCGAGGCAGGCCACACCCCTCCACCCCCCCTGCGGTCTATAGCATGGCAGCTGCACCCCCCCTGCCCAGGCCAGCCGTGGGGCTGGAGCCTAGCAAGGGTCCCTGGGGAGGCAGCTGGCTGCCCGGCTCAGGGCTGGGTGACGTTCCCGGCCTCAGGAGGGGGCTGCATCTGCGTGCCAAAGCTGGTGACCGGGGCTCCCTGCAAACCACTGATGGGCCCCGTCAGCCTCTCTGCCCATCCCTGGGGCCAGCTGCCCCCAAGCCTGGGGCTGGTTCACCCCCGGGGACAGGTCAGCTCAGTCCAGGCTGGGGCGAGGCTCCTTCCTCCCGCCCGCTCACCCCCAGGCTAGGTCCTCCCAGCTCCCTGTGCCCAAGCGGGGCCAGGTCGCAGAACCCACACGCCCAGCACTGAGCCGTGCCCCAGGGACGCCCCTCGCCCGAGGGACCCACCTGGCTGTTCTCCACGTCGCGCTCGTCCTCGTTCACCAGCAGCATGTAGGGCTTGTGGGGCAGCCCAGGGGCCTTCATCCCCAGCACGAAGAGGGCCAAGGTGCTGACGTAGCGCAGCACCCAGAGGCTGAACTGCACCTGCCAGGAAGCCCCGGATCAGCCCTGCCATCCCCACCCGCCGGCTTAGAGCCCAGCAGGACGGGACGCTTCCCAGGGCAGGACAAGGAGCCGTTCACCCGGGCTGGACGGGGAGGGGAGCTGGAGCCCCACGGGACCCTACCGCTGGCCCAAGCCTTCCCCGGGCGGGCTCCTTAGGCCCAGGGGTCTGGTGCCACGTGGGCGCCTCCGGCCTGGGGCCCGCAGCTGAGCCCAGCCCTGGCGCGCCGACCGACGGAAGGGCTGGGGCCCGTGACGAGGCCCTCGGGCCCCAGGAGGCGGGGAAGGGGCCATGCCCTGTCCTGGCTGCTCCCCCCCAGCTGGGCTCTTGCCTTTGTGTCCAGGGGGGTCTGGGCCCCGGGGATCACCTCCCTGCCAGTGCTGCGGGGGCCCCTGGCAGCTGGCCCACACTGGGGTGCAGCGGGGGGTCCTCTAGAAGCTCACCTCGCGGCTGGTGTGGGGAGCCGGGGCCCACCCCAGAGGGATTTGTGGTGACCAGGCCCTGAGATGGCTGAAGGGGGGCACTGGACCTAAAGCCCCCATGCTCCTGGGTACCAGCCCCCTCGGCACAGCAGGACTAGGGAGATGGGACAGACACCCCGACCCCCAGCGGGGGGAACTGCGGCACCCCCCTGCCTCTGGGCACAGAGGGGAACAGGCACCCTGCAGGGAAGGGGACCCCATGTCCAGCCCCAGGGACCCAGAAAGCAGCTCAGCTCCCCCAACCTCCCGGCAGTGACTCAGCAAAACAGCCAGCTGGGCCCTGCCCCACGTGCCTGCCCCCCCGCCAGCTCCACCCTGCGTGACTCAGCAGAGGCCCAGCGTGGGGCAGAGAAACAGGGCTGCCTCCCCCGGGGCAGCTGTTGTGGCTGCCGTGGGTGGAGTAACGCCCCGGGGGGGGGTAAAGGCCAGGGGGGGGTTAACGCCCCGGGGGGGCAGGTAAATGCCGGGGGGGGAGGAGGCGGGGGCAGGAGCTGGGCGAGTGCCAGGGGCCAAGTTACAACCAGCACAGACAGGAAAGCAGGACAAACTCCAGGCCGGGAGACAGCCTTGCTGGCATCGTCAGCGGCCCTGGCACTCGGGGCCCGCCAGCCCGAGCCGGGCACGGCCCTGTGGCAGAGGCTGGAGTCAGACTGGAATTAACAGCTCCCAGCTGCCCTTGCACAACTGGCCCATGCCGCAGCCCCCCATAGTACTGCCTGTGACCACCCCGCACCCCCACTGCCAGCTGGCTGGGACGAGGCAAGTTGTGAGCAGCCGGCCAGGCGATCCTTCAGGCTCGGCACCGGCTGGGCTGGACAGGCCCCGTGGGCCGGCGTTAGGGGCTGCTCCAGGCCAGGGGTACGACTGTTGGGCTCACAGGGCTCTGCTCTGCAGTGCCGCGGGGCCCTGCTCCCGTCCCCCCTGGGGTACAGCCCCACGAGAGCCCCCGGCTCCCCACCTACCTTCTGGTGGGCGTCTGCCAGGGCCCACCACCAAAGTGGGCTCCTCCAGGACACCAGGGCCAGGTTCTCGGCGGCGAAGGCCAGCGCCCAGAAGAGCAGCAGGACGGTGCCATGGCCCCTGGTCCTGTCCTGGGCCAGCACCCGGGTGTGCTCCAGCCGCAGCAGGCCGAGGGTGCAGCCCCAGCCGGCGGCCGAGAGGCAGCCGTACAGCACCACGTAGCCGTGCAGGGGGCCCGGCTCCAGCGCCTGCCACAGGAGAGCGCCCAGGGGCTGCACCGCCAGCAGCAGGGAGAGCAGCAGCTGCCCGCGGTAGAGGCGGGAGCGGGGGACGTGCTTGGGCTCCATGGCACGGCCGAAGCGGGCGTAGCAGGCCAGCTGCAGGGCCCCCAGCAGCAGGCAGAGGCTCAGCAGCGCCGTGGGCACCAGCGTGAAGTAGAAGCAGGGGGAGAGCCCCTGCTGCGTCCAGGCCTGCGAGATGCTGCTGTTGGCTTCGCAGTAGCTGCCCAGGGCCCCCATCCTGCCGGCGAGAGGCTGCGGAGACAACGGCACAGAGCACAGCTCAGCGCGGGCCTGGCACTGGCACACGGCACCACCCGCCGGCCTCGGCTGTCCACCGCCCCATCCACTGGCCCTCACCAGCCCCCGCCGGCCCTCACCACCCCCCGCCGGCCTCGGCTGTCCACCGCCCCATCCTCTGGCCCTCACCAGCCCCCGCCGGCCCTCACCACCCCCCGCCGGCCTCGGCTGTCCACTGCCCCACCCGCCGGCCCTCACCAACACCCGCCGGCCCTCACCACCCCCCGCCGGCCTCGGCTGTCCACTGCCCCACCCGCCGGCCCTCACCAACACCCGCCGGCCTCGGCTGTCCACCGCCCCACCCGCCGGCCCTCACCACCCCCCGCCGGCCTCGGCTGTCCACTGCCCCACCCGCCGGCCCTCACCACCCCCCGCCGGCCCTCACCAACACCCGCCAGCCTCGGCTGTCCACCGCCCCATCCCCTGGCCCTCACCAACACCCGCCGGCCCTCACCACCCCCCGCCGGCCTCGGCTGTCCACTGCCCCACCCGCCAGCCCTCACCACCCCCCGCCGGCCCTCACCACCCCCCGCCGGCCTCGGCTGTCCACTGCCCCACCCGCCAGCCCTCACCACCCCCCGCCGGCCCTCACCACCCCCCGCCGGCCTCGGCTGTCCACTGCCCCACCCGCCGGCCCTCACCATCCCCCGCCGGCCCTCACCATCCCCCGCCGGCCTTGGCTGTCCACTGCCCCACCCGCCGGCCCTCACCAACACCCGCCGGCCTCGGCTGTCCACCGCCCCACCCGCTGGCCCTCACCACCCCCCGCCGGCCCTCACCACCCCCCGCCGGCCTTGGCTGTCCACTGCCCCACCCGCCGGCCCTCACCACCCCCCGCCGGCCCTCACCATCCCCCGCCGGCCTTGGCTGTCCACCGCCCCACCCGCCGGCCCTCACCATCCCCCGCCGGCCCTCACCATCCCCCGCCGGCCTTGGCTGTCCACTGCCCCACCCGCCGGCCCTCACCAACACCCGCCGGCCTCGGCTGTCCACCGCCCCACCCGCTGGCCCTCACCACCCCCCGCCGGCCCTCACCACCCCCCGCCGGCCTTGGCTGTCCACTGCCCCACCCGCCGGCCCTCACCACCCCCCGCCGGCCCTCACCATCCCCCGCCGGCCTTGGCTGTCCACCGCCCCACCCGCTGGCCCTCACCATCCCCCGCCGGCCCTCACCACCCCCCGCCGGCCTCGGCTGTCCACCGCCCCACCCGCTGGCCCTCACCAGCCCCCGCTGGCCTTGGCTGTCCACCGCCCCACCCGCTGGCCCTCACCAGCCCCCGCCGGCCTTGGCTGTCCACCGCCCCACCCGCTGGCCCTCACCATCCCCCGCCGGCCCTCACCACCCCCCGCCGGCCTCGGCTGTCCACCGCCCCACCCGCTGGCCCTCACCAGCCCCCGCTGGCCTCGGCTGTCCACTGCCCCACCCGCCGGCCCTCACCATCCCCCGCTGGCCTTGGCTGTCCACCGCCCCACCCGCTGGCCCTCACCATCCCCCGCCGGCCCTCACCATCCCCCGCCAGCCTTGGCTGTCCACCGCCCCACCCGCTGGCCCTCACCATCCCCCGCCGGCCCTCACCACCCCCCGCCGGCCTCGGCTGTCCACTGCCCCACCCGCTGGCCCTCACCACCCCCCGCCGGCCCTCACCACCCCCCGCCGGCCTCGGCTGTCCACTGCCCCACCCGCTGGCCCTCACCACCCCCCGCCGGCCCTCACCATCCCCCGCCGGCCTCGGCTGTCCACCGCCCCATCCACTGGCCCTCACCAACACCCGCCGGCCCTCACCAACACCCGCCGGCCTCGGCTGTCCACTGCCCCACCCGCTGGCCCTCACCACCCCCCGCCGGCCCTCACCACCCCCCGCCGGCCTCGGCTGTCCACTGCCCCACCCGCCGGCCCTCACCATCCCCCGCTGGCCTTGGCTGTCCACCGCCCCACCCGCTGGCCCTCACCATCCCCCGCCAGCCTTGGCTGTCCACCGCCCCACCCGCTGGCCCTCACCATCCCCCGCCGGCCCTCACCACCCCCCGCCGGCCTCGGCTGTCCACCGCCCCACCCGCTGGCCCTCACCAGCCCCCGCTGGCCTTGGCTGTCCACTGCCCCACCCGCCGGCCCTCACCATCCCCCGCCGGCCCTCACCAGCCCCCGCCGGCCTCGGCTGTCCACTGCCCCACCCGCCAGCCCTCACCACCCCCCGCCGGCCTCGGCTGTCCACCGCCCCACCCGCCAGCCCTCACCACCCCTGGCCGGCCTCAGCTGTCCACCGCCCCACCCACCGGCCCTCACCACCCCCCGCCGGCCCTCACCACCCCCCGCTGACCTCAGCCCATACTGCTGCCCACTCACCCACCCACACCACTGCCACACCCCCACCCACATCGCCATCCACTGGCCCATACAGACGGGTGTGTGAGCACCACGGCATGGAGGTGTGTAAATACACACTGATGAGCCAGCAGAGACACGTGAGCACGCCTGGTAACGAGGTGTGCAAACACACACTTGTGGCTGTGCCCTTGCACACTGACTGCTGCAGAGTAGTGCAAGAACACACGTGCACTGAGGGGTGCAAACACACACCAGCCTGCCTGTGCAGAGCCCCGATGTGAGCACGCACACGCCCACTCCCACACACACGCAGCCTCTCTCCCGGGGAGGTTTTCCTACCACACTCATCACCCTGGCAACGCAGCCCCAGGAGATGCACGTGCGTGGCACAACAGCACCAGCACCAGCACCTCTCGGCCAGCGTGCCTGGCAGGGGCAGGGAGGGAACCGGGTCCCTGGCCTGCCTCCCGCCCCACAGGCATCCTGCAGAGATCATGGCCCAGCCCCCTCTGAAAGCTGGGGAGTGACCAGTTATCCAGCTTCCCCAGCTGGGCACATCCCCACACTGGGCCAGGGTAGGGCAGCCAGGCTGCTGGCTGAGTACCAACCCCCAGCTCTCTGCCCCGTTCCCCAGAGCAACAGCACGAAGGCGGGCGGGCAACGCAAAAGCAAGCGCATGGCAGCCCCTCGCAGCGCTGCGGGGCAGAGTGCCAAGGGAACCGACCGACCGCTCCCAGGGCCAATTTCCACTCAGGCACCAGGCACCGGGCTGGCTCTCGCACGCTGTCCCGTCAGGAGCACGGGCAAGAGACACCCGGGGTTTTAAGTGGCCTCACGCGCTGTCCTGGCGCTGGTAACTGCTCCAAACCAAACCCATGCAACCCACCAGGGCACAGTCCTGCCCCGCACTCAGCCCACGGTACCCCGGCCCGCTACCCGAGAACAACGTGGCTGGGAAGGGAGGCCAGGCCAGGCCGGGCACCTGTCACCAGCCCTGCAAGGACGTGCAGCTGATCACTCGCAGGTCCCTGGCTGCGCCAGCCTCTGCACCGCGCCAGGCTCCCCCCGAGAACTGCGTCGAGCCCGGCCAGAGTGAGCTGGCAGCAGCCTGCAGCCGAGCGCCAGGGGGCACGGCCAGGCGCTCGGGGGGAGATTCCACACTGGCCAGGCCAAGGCCCCAGCGCTGTGGGGGGCAGGGCGGGGCGAGCTGTGCCCTGGGGGTCCCAGTCCCCTTGGCACCCCTAGGAAGCCCATAATCACTGTGCACATGGGCACGGAGAGCGTCCGGGGACCCAGGGGAGCCCCGAGGGTGAGCACAGGCCGGGCCCCAGCACAGCCAGACCGGGCCCCCCTCCCCTGCCCCACAACGGGGACCGCCCCCCATAGCCCCCAGCCCCGCACGGGGACCGGCCCCATTCTCCCCTACCCCACAACGGGGACCGCCCCCATAGCCTCCAGCCCCACACAGGGACCGGCCCCCTTCTCCCCTGCCCCAAAATGGGAACAGCCCCCAGCCTCGCACGGGGACCGGCCCTCCCCCGCCCCACAATGGGGATCACCCCCATAGCCCCCAGCCCCGCACGGGGACCGGCCCCCTTCTCCCCTGCCTCCCTGCCCCACACTGGGAACCGCCCCCATAGCCCCCCTGCCCCACGGGAGGACCGGCCAGACCCTCTCTAGCCCCACACTGGGGACCAGACCCCCTCTCCAGCCCCACACTGGGGACCAGACCCCCTCTCCAGCCCCACACTGGGGACCGCCCCCCATGGCCCCCAAGCCCCATACCGGGGACCGGCCCCCCCTCCAGCCCCACGGGAGAACCAGCTTCCTCAGTCTCCCCTGCCCCACAATGGAGACCGCCCCCCATAGCCCCCAGCCCCGCACGGGGCCGGCCCCCTTCTCCCCTGCCCCACACTGGGGACCGCCCCCCATGGCCCCCAGCCCCATACCGGGGACCGGCCCCCCCTCCAGCCCCACGGGAGAACCAGCTCCCCCAGTCTCCCCTGCCCCACAATGGAGACCGCCCCCCATAGCCCCCAGCCCCGCACGGGGACCGGCCCCCTTCTCCCCTGCCCCACACTGGGGACCGCCCCCCATGGCCCCCAGCCCCATACCGGGGACCGGCCCCGCCTCCAGCCCCACGGGAGAACCAGCTCCCCCAGTCTCCCCTGCCCCACACTGGGAACCGCCCCCCATGGCCTCCTGCCCCACACCGGGGACCGCCCCACGCGAGCACCAACTCCCCCCACTCACCTGCCCTGTCCCGGGCCCCGCTCCGGCTACAGCCCAGCTGCGCACACCGCGGCGCGGCCCTGCCGGCTCCCGCTGGGTCCTAGTGCCCGTCACATGCCAGGCGCGGCGCACGCCGCACCGCCCCCCGTCCCGGGACTGGACCCCCCCCAAGCTCTCCGTGCAGATACACCTGGACTGACCCCCCCACGGTGTCCCCGCCCCAGTCTCCCGAGTCCCTGCGCCTTCTGCCAAGACACCAACCTCCTGATCCCACGTGTACCCCACATCCCTGCCCAGGGGGTCCTGGGAGATCTCAGATCCCACTGACCCCCCCGTACCCCACGGGGCCCCAGGCCCCGGCCCTACAACTTCCTCCAGGGACTCCCAGGGACCTCCCGCAGGCAATGGACCAGACTCCGGGTAGGTGGGTTCATGTCATCCCATCCCCCCAAACTTACTTCCACTCTGCTTAGGGATGGCAGCAGGTTTGCCCTCACCCTGGGCTGGTGGGGGGTGGGAGGGTGGCAGCAAGGCCCCCCCAGCACAGGACAGGGGATGAAGGGGCCAGCACTGGGGCCCTGACCACAGCCTCCTTCAGCGCGCCGAGGGCCTCTTGGCACTGCTCGGTCCAGACCACCTTGTCAGGCTTTCCCTTCTTACACAGCTCCGTGAGGGGGGCTGCGATGGAGCTAAAGTGGGGCACAAACCTCCGGTAGTACCCCGCCATCCCAATGAAGGCCTGGACCTGCTTCTTAGTCTGGGGTGTTGGCCAATCTCTGACAGCCTCCACTTTAGCTGGCTCTGGCTTTAAGCAGCCGCTGCCCACCTTATGGCCCAGGTAGGTCACCTCAGCCATTCCCACCTTGCACTTCCCTGCTTTTCATAGACTTCATAGGTCATTGAGTCCAGCCCCCTGCCCAAAACGGGATCAACCCCCAACTAAATCCTCCCAGCCGGGACTTTGTCAAGCTGGGACTTAAAAACTTCGAGGGACGGAGAATCCACCACCTCTCTAGGCAACGCATTCCAGTGCTTCACCACCCACCTGGGGAAAGAGTTTTTCCTAATATCCAACCTACACCTCCCGCTCTTCAACTTCAGACCATTGCTCCTTGTTCTGCCATCTGACACCACTGAGAACAACCTCTCTCCAGACTCTTTAGAGCTCCCCTTCAGGAAGTTGAAGGCTGCTATCAAATCACCCCTCAGTCTTCTCTTCTGTAAACTAAATAAACCCAAATCCCTCAGCCTCTCCTCATAGGTCTTGTGCTCCAGCCCCCTAAGCATTTTTGTTGCCCTTTGCTGAACCTGCTCCAGCAAATCCACATCCTTTTTATACTGGGGGCCCAGAACTGGATGCAGTACTGCAGATGTGGCCTCACCAGCACTGAGTAGAGGAGAATAATAACTTCTCTAGATCTGCTGAAAATGTTCCTCCTAACGCACCCAACATGCCATCAGCCTTCTTGGCTACCAGGGCACACTGTTGGCTCGTATCCAGCCTCTCATCCACTCTAGCCGCCAGGTCCTTTTTTGCTACACTGCTACTCAGCCAGTCAGTCCCCAGCCTGTAACAATGCTTGGGATTCTTCTGTCCCAAGTGCAGGACTCTGCACTTCTCCCTGCTGAACCTCATCGAATTTCCTTTGGCTCAGTCCTCCAATTTATCTAGGTCACTCTGGACCCCATCCCTACCCTCCAACATATCTACCTCACCCCCTAGCTTAGTGTCATCTGCAGATTTGCTGAGGTGCCATCCATCCCCTCATCCAGGTCGTTGATGAAGATGCTGAACAGAACAGGTCCTAGAACCGATCCTTGGGGCACCTCACTTGAAACTGATTCCCAACCAGACATTGAGCCATTGACCTCTACCCATTGGGCCTGGCTGTCAGGCCAGCTTCCTATCCATCTTATAGTCCCTGTATCCAACCCAGACTTCCTTAACTTATGGGAAAGGATGTTGTGGGATGTTGTATCAAAAGCTTTGCTGAAGTCAAGGCATGTCACATCCACTGACTTCCCCATGTCCACAGAGCCTGTTACCTCCTCAGAGAAGCTAATGAGATTGCTCAGGCAGGACGTGCCCTTGGTGAATCCATGTTGGCTACTCTTGATCACTTTCCCCTCTTCCAAGTGCTCCGAAATGGATTCCGTGAGGATCCCCTCCATGATTTTCCCAGGCATTGAGGTGAGGCTGACCAGCCCATAGTTCCAGGATTCTCCTTCTTTCCTTTGTTAAAGATGGGCGCTGCGTTTGCCTTTTTCCAGTCACCCGGGACCTATCCCGGTCTCCACCAGTTTTCAAATATAATGGCCAAAGGCTCTGCAATGACACCTGCCAATTCCCTCGGTACCCTTGGGTGCATGAAATCCGGACCCAGGGATCTGTGTGCGTCTAGCTTTTCTAAGTAGCTCTTAATCTGTTTTCCCCCACCAAGGGCTGCCCCCCTCCTTCCCATACTGCATTGCCTAGCACCGTAGGTTGGGAAATGATCTTCTCCATGAAGACAGAGGCAAAAAAAGCCTTGAGTGGTTCAGCTTTTCCTGCATCATCGGTCACCAGGTTACCTCCCTCCTCCAGTAACGGCCAAGTGGTGGGGATCCCCCCGCTCAACCAAGGGGCAGGCGGGGATGGGACCCCTAAGAAGGGAGATCCCCACCACTTGGGAGTCCCAGCCACATCTGCCCCTCAGCTGAGTAGGGAGACCCCCACCACTTGGGGGGCCTGGCCCAGTCTTCCCCTTCAAACACGGGCCTGGAGCATCAGCAGTCACTGGGCAAGTCAGATGGGAGCAGGGAGCTCGGCCAGAGGACGGGCTCCTGGGTACAGCAGCTCCCTCGATCCCACCCCGAAGGTGCAGCCCTAGCCCCCTTCCTGCCCAGGGAGAGGGCGGGAGGCACATCTCCCCCTGGAGAAGGTCGCCTGGGGCAGGGGACACCCAGCTGCCTGCTGGGCTCTCTGCTGGGCATGTTCAGCTGTCCTGCCCAGCACCCCCACTCTTTGGGTCGTTTGGGGACGGGGGACTTCAGTTCTAGGCAGGCTCCATGTGCCAGGCAGGGCAGGGCCGGGCTGGGGCCTCCTCCTGCATGGGGGCGAGCCCAGAGCATGTTGTTGCCCTGCCTGCAACGCAGGGAAACCTCCTCCTCCAGCGCAGAGACACACCCTGGAGCAGAGGCAAAGTCCAGGCACCCTCACTCCCTCCCCAGGAGCCTGGCTAATCCCTGTGATACGGGGCGGGGCGGAGAACCTCTTCCAGCCCAGCCTCTCCCCCAGGCCCGGCTGCACCTCCGCTGCCCGCAGAGGTTAACACATGGCCCCGTGGATCGCTGCTGCCACCGCTGTTCTCTGCTTGCCACAAGCCTCGTACCATGCGTGGCACCCGAGGGGCGCCAACGAGGTCCGATGTGCTGGCCAGGAACACGCCTTTGGCACGCGTGTATCATGGGTGTGGTGGCGTGTCCAGCATTGCCTCTGAACTTGTCTGTCAAACGTTTGCTCCGGGGACCCCAACCCAGGTTTGGCCAGGCTATCCTGAGGGGTCCTCCACGCACAGGGCCCAGCCAGGAGAGACTGGCAATGGGCCCTGGGAGGTGCCACCCACAGCCGAGGGGCCTTGTGATGGAGTGGGGGATACCTGTGTGTGTGTGTCTTACAGAGGGTGGGGGGCTCCTGCTGAGGGTAACCTTGACGACCAGGTGACACCTTTGTACTGGAGACAAAGGGGGAGGTGGAGCCTGAGGGGTTTGAACTGGAACTGGGAGTTGGAAGCAGTGAGTCTGGGCTGGGAGAGAGAGAGACCAAGGAGGAGGCCAGGCCCCAGCTCCAGGGGCCCCTCGGGGCCTCCTCTCCCCAGCATGGATGGGACTGGCTGTCTCTGCCTGCTGCACTGACTCCTCCGTATGATGCTGTGTCCTGTTGGCTAACAAACCTGCTGTTCTCCTGCCGAGTGAGAATCACTCCTGCCTGCAGACGGGGTGCAGAGCTTGGGGGACCCCAAACCCCATCACAGGCCTCCTGGGGGCATTCAGACCAGCCTGTGGCAATGGACAGGCCCGCCAGGGAGGAGCTGTTGCGCATGGCCAGGGGACAAGCACCAGCCTGGTGCTGTGCTTTGCCACAGCAAGAGCAATGGAAAAGGCCCCAGAACGCAGCCCTTTCCCTCCAGCTTCCCCATGGCTCCAGCCTTACGGCACTGGCTCCTTCCACCAACAGTTGCTGGCAGCTCGCTCCACCGCAGCTGGGGCTGTACAACTGAGCTCTCATGGCTGCGGGTTCCTTTGCGCACAAACGTTTCGGTGTTAGATTCTGCAGGGTTGGCTCAGCCTCCCCTGGGTGCGGGCTGAGCACCACACATTGGCCTGGGAGTGTGGCCAGGCCTGAGGGGTGGAAGAACCCGGGCTTTCATGACCACCAGTCCAGAGGGGCCAGGCTACTGGTAGTGCACAGAGCTGGAGCGGCTGAGGGAACTGATCCTGTGACTTGTTAGCCCCTCCCCGCCCCAGGCCAGCCTCTGGCCGCCCACTCCCAAGCCACATCATGCAGCTGGGGCACCCCTGCACTCACTGGCACGGCTGGAAGGGGAGCAGCCCGGCCCCAGCCCCATGCTCGGGAGTGGAGAAGGCTGGGGCTCAGTCACTCTGCTTCCTGGTCTGACCTCAGCTGCTGGCCGGCCCCAACCCATCCAATGGAGGGGTCAGCCCCAGCCAGCCCTGCAGGCTCAGAGCTGCACACGGGGCTGCTGGCTGCTTTCAGGGGCACCCCCAGAGCAGCCCAGCTGGGCGAGAGTCTCTGCTTCCCCTGGGTTTGCCAGCCAGGGACAGAATAAATCGTGTTCTGGGCACTGAGGCTGTGTGCCACCACGGAAACAGGCTGCCGGCCGCGGGTGCTCGGCGGCTCAGCTTCCAGGACACAGGCGGGGCTGGCGCCGTAGCTCGGGGACAGGCTGGCCGGCCTCAGGCGGTAAGAGAGCGGGAGGGGGGCTTGTTAAAAGTAACCGGCTGTTCGGTCGAAACGCTGCTCGTCTGTGCTACGGAAAGGCCCGGGTGTGAGACAAGGGCACCCACCCCAGCGCTCGCGGGAGGGACCAGACGGGCACGTCCCCATTGCAACATGGGAAGGGGCAGCCGAAAGGACCGGCAGGACAGGCCGAGACGAGAAGGAAACTCGGGAACACCAGCGCCCTCACATCGAGGCAGCCCCCCCTTCCCCTGCAAGCAAACGGCTCTTGGGGGGCAGCTCTGCCACGGACGCTGGGATCGCTGGCCCCTTCCACCTGGTCCCACTCCAGCCTCCTACGTCATTAGCTCGGCCAACTCGCTGGGAGCGAGCCCCGGCCTGGGACCGAGAACCCCAAGTGGTGAGACAGCGTGTGGCTGACCGAGGCGAGAACCGCGGCGCTGCCCTTCCCCGAGCCAGAGCCCGCCTGCTTCCTCCGAGCAGCAGAGAGAGGGCCGAGGCGCGGCGTGAAACGAAGCACCCCTTTATTAACGCTGTACAGCGAGGGGCCGCAGCTCAGGCAGCACATTCCCAACGAGCTCCGCGCCCTCCCCCGGGCGCTGGTGGCACGAGCGGCACAGCGGGGGAGGAGAGCTTGCCATGCGCACACGGGCGAGAGACACACACAAGCACAGCACCTGGCACGACTCTCCAGCCACGCCCTCGGAGGCCCCGGCGCGCCTGCTGCCGTGCTCGGCGCCAAGGGCAGAGCTCCGGGCTGAGCGCGGCCACGCACCGTTCCCGACCGGGGAGATGGCGTTTCCCTGTGCACGGTCCCCACGCGGCTGCAGCAGGGTGCCCCAGCCCCAGGGCCTGTGTGCTGGCCCTGCCTGGCCGTTCAGGGCCCCTTCCCACGGGCAGGAAGGGCTGAGGGCTGCCGGGCCGGGCCGCTGGCGCCTAACCCCGCCCTGCAGGCCACCACAGCACTTTGTCCCTGGTCAGACTGTGAAGCACCAATAATCCGGGCTGGGAAAGGGTGTGAGGGGAGGGCAGGGCAGGGCAGGGCAGAGAGGCAGCTGTTCCACCAGGCCTGCAGGGATGGGGGGGGTGGGGGAGTTAAACTGGCAGCCGGCACAGCCCCCCCCGGCCCCCAGGACGGGCAGGGCCATGCCCAGTGGGCCAGGTGCCACAGCAGCTTGGGCAGTGGGGGCCACCTCAGCCCTGCTCGAAGAGCAGCCGGGGGGCTGCCAGTGGCAGAGCCGGGGAGCCCCCGGCCAGAGCCCGGCATCGCAGCCAGAGCCCCCCGGGGCTGTGGGAAGGGGTGCCCAGCCCCCGCACTCTCCCCTCCCTGCAGCGGGGGCCCCGTGGCATGGGGGGAGCTGTGAGACCGGGAGCTGCTGCCGTCACTTAGACTAGCTGCAGGCATAGGAGCTCTGCTCCGATTGGCTGAAGCCACCCCCCACCCCAAGAAGCTGTGCAGTGATTGGCTGCCCAGAGGCCTGTAAGGGCTAACAAGGGCGCCCAGCTTTGGAGTTGGGGGGTGCTGGGCCCGTGAGGTCAGAGCACAGCCCTGGCCCTGGGCATATGGGCAGAGAGATGCGGCCAGCTGAAGGCCAGGCCGCCGGCCAAGGCCCCGGCTCAGCGCGGGCAGGGAGCCGGCCCGGGGGGTTAGGGGCTCTCGGGGCCGGAAGGGGCCAGCAGACAGAACCTCAGGCCTCCCCCCCCGCCCGCTGCCTTGGCACTGCTAGAGGGGCTGCAGGAGGGCGAGCCAGGCCCGGGGACGAGCAAGGGCCCTGGCCCACAGCGACTTCCCCTGGGGCTGCGGGGATGGGGCACCGGCGGCTTTTCTTCCACTTGCTGGGGGAGTGTTGGCTGAGAGGGCCTGTGCCTCCTGCTCCGCCAAGCGGGGTCCTCACGTGCCTCCGCCAGGGCCAGCGGGCAAGCTCTGCAGCCAGCACCGCTCTAGCCCAGCGAGGACAGGGCTTTGGCACACCGGAAGGGCTGCCCCACAGCTGCCCTGGCTGGCTGCACTCTGGGCTAGGGGCCCTGGGCTCCAGAATTCCCAGACAGACAGCAGCAAGGAGTCATTTGGGGGAGGGTGGGCACCCTCACCCTGCACCACAGCCAGCAGAGCTCAGGGGCACATTGCAAGGGCTGAACCAGTCCCTCTGCCAGCTCGCTTTGGCCAGGCCAGCTCCAGCTGTGTTACACAGGTGGGGACGCAGCCCTGCCCCGCGGGTGCCCAGGCGGCGGGGGGGGGCGGCTGCAGCCGGGTTACACAGACAGGGGGACGCAGCCCTGCCCCGCGGGTGCCCAGGCGGCGGGGGGGGGCGGCTGCAGCCGGGTTACACAGACAGGGGGACGCAGCCCTGCCCCGCGGGTGCCCAGGCGGCGGGGGGGGGCGGCTGCAGCCGGGTTACACAGACAGGGGGACGCAACCCTGCCCCGCGGGTGCCCAGGTGGGGGGGGGGGGCGGCTGTAGCCGGGTTACACAGACAGGGGGACGCAGCCCTGCCCTGCGGGTGCCCAGGCTGTTGAGGGGGCGGCTGCAGCCGGGTAACACAGACAGGGGGACGCAGCCCTGCCCCATGGGTGCCTGGGCTTGGGGGGAGGAGGCGGCTGCAGCTCCCAGAGGCGTCTCTACTTGGCCTGGCGAACAGACGGCGCTGGCTCTGCTCAGGGACTCCGCGGGAGCCTCTCCCGCCCTCTCCGGAGCACTTCACGTGGCCAGCCGTGGCTTGCCGGCCTCTTGCGGCGTGCCCTGCTGTGCCGTGCCGTGCGGCTCCGTCGGCTCCCTCCGACACGGACAACACATATGCAGACACGGACACACGGACGTACTCACACACGCATTCACCCGCCAGTCAGAGCAACGCCGGCTCGACAAGTCTGTACAGAAGCTTCCACCGCAAGGCGCTGACGTGGCGGTTCTGTCCCTTGGGCACGACCGTCGGTGCCGGGCACGCCCGCCCGGCCCACCTCTGACGGACACGGGAGGGAGCCAGGACCCCCCTCTGCTCCCGAGTCTGGAATCCCCACGAGATCCTCAGCCCGCAGACCTACACCTGGAGCAGAGCACCCGGGCGTTACGTGAAGGGCCGGCCCAGGGCCAGCCAGCCCAGAGCCCTGGCTCAGACAGGGGCTGGGCCTTCCGAGGGAACAAAGAGAGCAGGCGTCAGAGACCCAGCCCCTCGCCCACCCCCAGCTCCCGGAGCCCAGGGCTGTTTCCCTGCCCTGCCCAGCTAACAGGCTGCGCTGGACCTGGCCTCTGGGCACGCAGTTGCACCTTTGGCCAGAGCTGCCAGGTGGCCGGCTCCCCCGCAAGGCCTAGCTGACTTGGACCCTGGGGGCTCTGGTCGGCACTGCCAGCCGGGCTGTTAGAAGCCTGGCTGGGGGCACAGCAGAGGCCAGGGCTAAAGCAGGCTCCCTACCCGCCCTGGCCCTGTGCAGCTCGTGACAGCCGCTGCCAGGTCGGCTGGGCAAGCTGCACCCGGCCCGAATCCCAGCTCGGCAGCTCCCACTGGCCAGGAACCACGAGCGGTGGGAGCTGTGGGCGTGGCACCGAGTGCAAGGGCAGCGTGGAGCCCCCCCAGCCATCCGTCAGGCACCTGTCAGCTGTTTCCTGGGAGCTGGGGCGAGCACCTCTGAGACCCTGCGCATGGAAGCCCAAACCCCTCCTCCCCAGCCCGGCCCCCCAGCCAGAGCCCTCACTCCCCTCCCAGCCCCAGCCCCAGCCCCGCCTGGTGAAAGTGAGCGAGAGCAGGGGGACGGGAGGGGCAAGGTGTTGGAATTTGTACTATTACAGCTTGCCAGCCCCCACTTCTGGCCTCCCCTCTCCCCTGCCCCACAGGGAGCTGCACCGGCTAACTGGGGGCCGGTGGAGAACTGCTTCCTTCACCTGGTTTAATCCTGCAGCCCGTGACTGGCCCCGGCTCTCGGGTCCCAGAACTACCCCTTCGCTGGCTCTTCCCTGGCTGCCAAGCCCTGAGGCGAGGCGAGGCGCACGGGAGGCGGGGTGGGGCGAGGCGGGGCAGCCCCGCCTGCTCAGGCCGTCCCTCCAGCACGGGGGCGCCGGGACTGTACCTTGTGTATCTGAGGTGGAAGCTCGTCCTCGGAGCTCTCCTCTGGCACCGGCTCCGGGAGGCGCGCCGACTGGCCGTCCTCAGCCCAGCCCCCCAGCGGCAGGCGGGAGAAGTGTGCCGGGGCTCGGGGCACTGTGCCCGGATCTGTGAGAGGCAGAGGCGAGTGAAAGGGGCTCTGGTGGCAGCTCCGGAAGGCAGGCGATCGCTCCGACCCGGCGAGGGGAGGGGAAGGGAGGGGCTGTTCCAGGGCAGCCACCCCCGCACGGGGAGGCAAAGGAACCTCGGGGCCGGCTCCTTGCACCTGCCAGCCACTAGCCCAGGCACGAGGCACCTCCACGGCCCCCCTGGGCTTTAGCCCACGTGCTGTGGCCCGAGAAGAGAACACGCATGGCCCAACCGCCCCTCCTGCAGCGGCTCCCGGTGCAGTGGGAGAACCCCGGTACCTGTGATGCCGCCGTATCGGCGCTGGAAGCCCGTCTGCAGGGTGGCCGACTCCTCGGCAGCCTGGCGCGGCGAGGAGAGGGGGTAGCTGGCCGAGCGGGGGATGGCAGCGGGGGCCCCCTTCTGAGCAGCCGGCTCCTCCTGGGCGCTCTCGCCGCTCTCGTCGCTCTCACGCCGGTGCCACGCGTGCCGCTCGGGCTCCGCCTGGGTGTGCTGCTTGTGCAGCTGCACGGCCAAGGGAACGGGCCCGGTCAGGGGGCGGGAGCAGAGCCGGGCCTGCACCAGCGCACGCCGAGCCCACGCCCCCTGCGCTGCCAGCCCCGCACCACTGCTCCCCTGCGCCTGGGGGCAGAGCCGGGCCTGCACCAGCGCACGCCGAGCCCACGCCCTCTGCGCTGCCAGCCCCGCACCACTGCTCCCCTGCGCCTGGGGGCTGGGGCAGAGCCGGGCCTGCACCAGCGCACGCCGAGCCCACGCCCCCTGCACTGCCAGCCCCGCACCACTGCTCCCCTGCGCCTCCAGGAAAGGCAGGGCCCCTGGGTAAGGCACACCTCTCTCCAGCGGGCGCGCTGGCCTAGAACCCCAGGGCTCCGAGCCAGGCACAGCCCCCCAGCGAGCTGCCCTCTCACTATGAGCTCTGTGCCCCCAGCAGAGCGAGCCCTGGCCTGGGCACACCCCCGGCAAGCTGCCCCCTCCCTGCGTGGGCCAGGCCCTGCCCCTGTGCAGCGAGCCCTGGCCTGGGCGCAGGCCGCTCACCTCGTGCATGTAGAGCGCGTGCAGGCTCATCTCGGTGGAGGCGTATTCCGACAGGATCAGGCTCTGTAACTGGCCCTCCCAGGCGCTGCTCCCCGAGCTTGCTGTCCTGGCGTCTGTGCTGCGGGTGGGACGCAGAAGGGCTGGGCGAGGCGCTCAGCTGCCCACCACTGCCCTGCTTGCACCAACAGGGAGGGGGCTGGGTACGTGCCTCTGCCCAGCCTCGCTCCATGGCGCCACCTCACCCCCTCCCTGCACTGGGTTCACAAGGGTCCCTCTGCTGCCCAGGTCCCTGTGCTTCGCTCAGTGGAGTCCAGCCCCAAGACAGGCCCCCAAGGGGGGACTGCCAGGCACTGGCCCCATGCCAGGGGAGCAGGGCACGCCGCAGCCCCTCTGGGACAGGACAATCGCTCCTGGCCCTGCTCTGGCTGCTGAGGTCTGGCTCACCGGGGTGTGCAGCAGCCGGCATTGTGTGTGAACCCCAGCAGTGCCTGGGGAACTCGGGGAGCCTCCCTTCGGTCCCAGGCACAGGAGCGGCGCCCAGCATGCCCAGGCATCGGGGGCACGGCCCACGAGCAGGCTGAGCTCTGCACTCCAGCAGCTGCCAAGCCCACGGACTCTTACCCAGAGGCCGTCATGGTGCTGGGGGCTGGTGCCCCTTCTGCATGGGGCCCTGCGCTCTGGGAGCTGCTGGGAGGGTGCTGGGCAGACTGGAGTGGGGAGAAGGTGCGCAGGGCTGAGGCTACCTCGGAGAGCTGGCGGGAGGCCTGAAGTTCATGGCTCACGTAGCCCAGAGCCGAGGAGCCGGCGATCACGTTGGCAATCAGGCTGTGAGGCTGCAATGGGAAGGGGGAAGTGCTGGTACTGGGCAGGCCACCCCCCCCAGGCAACGACAGGGCCCCTCAGCAAGGCTGCACGATCAACCTCCCCCGCCCAGCTCCCGGGGAAAGTCGCCCCTACAGCTGCCCAGGGCAGAGTCCCAGAACTGCCCACCCTCCGCCCCCTCGCAGGCCAGGACACGCCAGCGCTCTTGCAGACAGGCACTGCCCTCCCCAGCAGCCCAAGCCCAGCTGAGGCGGCACCGCCGCCTGGGCTAGCCAGACAATGCTGGGCACAGGCCCTGCAGCCCCCTCCCGCCGCCGCGGCCGGGCACCTCGGACTCCGACTGCAGGGACTGGATGGAGGTGAAGAGGGCGTTCTCAGGCAGCACGGCCTGCTGGGTCAGCGCCCCGCCGCTGTCGCGCAGCACCCGCTCCTTGAGGAAGCCGATGAAGGCCGTGCTCGCGCGCGGGGGCTGCCACTTGGGGTTGGTGATGGCGAAGTGCATGAGGGAGAGCTCCGTCTTGCCATCTTCCGCCTGCTGGTAGATGGAGGCCTCCGTCTTCCCCGCCGACATCCACTGCAAGCACACCGGAGATGGGGGGCACTGCAAACCCTCCTGGGGCACCGCCCTGGAGCCTGGGGAGCCCCAAGGGCCACGCACAGTCGGGAACCCCTGCAGCTGCAGTTTGGCCTCACGCACCCGGCCGGGGATGCTGCACGCTGGAAGAGGAGCCCCACGGCCAAGCGCGCCCCCTCCAGGGCCATCACTGCGTGCCCCCTTGCTGGGCACGAGGCCTCGCCTGGCCAGCTGGGCTCGGGCACTCCGCGCAGGGCGCCAGGGTGGTAGCTACGGGGTTCGGCCACAGCCCCCTGTGACTACAGCCCCCAGCATGCAACACTTCCACTGCACCACAACACAGCCTGGCTCCAGCAGCGCCGCGTACCAGCTCCCTCTCACCACAGGCTGCCTGGCTGGACTCCGGGGGACATCACCTGACACCTCAGTTCCAGCCAGAGGCAGGTGCCCCCAGGTGCAGGGGGAGGGAGGGAGAGACCCCAGCCCAGCCCAGCCCAGCTCATGCCCACACCCACGCCCCCCAGCCCAGCCCTACCGCCGGGTGGCCATGCTGGCGCACGTCCATTTGTGCAAAGGAGCAGGTGTCGCCCACGCCCACCACCTCCACGGTGAAGTTCCGGAAGAAGTCGATGATCTCCAGGGACTTGGGCCTCAGGCAGAAGATGAGGATTAAGGGGGTGATGATGGGGCTCAGCAGCTCCTCCAGGATGAAGACCTGGCAGGGAGAGGCAGGACTCAGCTGGCAGTGGGGCCCAGGCTGCCGCAGGCCAGCACTCACCAAAGCATCCCAGAGAAGGGCGAGAACACCAGCCTGACGTCCGTATCATCCTTCAGAGCTGAGCAACAAGCCCTGCTCGCCGCCGCCCCTCGGGCTGGGAGCCACACGGGAGCTGCAGAGCCCCAGGCCAGCCCAGCCCAGCCCAGCATCCCTCTGGGCACCGTGTCCTGACAGACCCCAGCCCCCCAGCACTGCAAGGGCCCTTGCCAGCAGAGGGGCCAGTCTCACCGCTTTGTACTGGAAGAGCTGGGCGAACTCGTCCCGTGTCTCATAGCGGTGGGCGTTGGCCTGCCAGTGGTCTGGCATGTAGTGAACGTGAGCCAGGATCACGCGCAGCAGCTGCTCGGGGCAGAACACCAGGTGCTGGTCTGGGATGAAGGACCTGCGGGGCGGGGCAGGACACGGATAGGAAAGAGCCCAGAGAGCTCTGGCCCACCGCGGCTCCCCACCCCCAAGCCTGGGCCACAAGCTTAGGGAGGCCCAAGGACAGAGCCGCACGGCCCCTCTCACCTGCAGACGGTGACGCCCACGCCCAGCAGGGTGACGGTGGTAAGGACGTGCTCCACAGCCAGCACGTCCTCGTCGTAGATGGTGAGGGCCATGAGCACGGCCAGGATGGAGCCGGCGAAGAAGGCCACGTTCTTGGCCACGATGGTGAGCAGCGGGGAGATGAAGCAGTTCATGTACTTGGAGGCCGGCTTGTAGCCCTTGCTGAGGCGCGAGTGCAGCTCGTGGTCCAGCTCGTTGAAGTGGCGCAGGTAGCAGCGGCCGTAGAGCGACCAGCAGCGAGCGCCCAGGCTGCCCGGCTCCCGCTTGAGGATCTCGGTGTAGCTGAAGAAGGCGTAGAGGATCTGCCAGATGAGGATGAGTGGGCAGAGCAGGAAGTTGGCGATGCCGATCCAGAGGATGCGGGTGCCGAGCTTGTCGGCCAGCTCCAGGCGGTTGCCGCCGCGCTTGTACTCGGCCTTGAGGCTCCACTCGTTCTCGAAGAGGGAGCCGGGCCCCCAGAAGAAGATGAGCTCGAAGTTGTACTTGAGCCCCCGGGTGTAGAAGACGGTGTCGCCCAGCAGGGGCAGGCGGAAGCGGATGGGCAGCAGCGACTTGTTCACCATGGCCACCATGTAGTTCTTGAAGCGCAGGATGCGGTGGTAGATGTCCAGCTCCGTCAGCTCCTTCTTGTGGATGCAAATCTGATGCTCCTTCTGGATCTGCACGATGCGAGCCTGCACCTCCTGCCAGGTGTAGTAGGGCAGGGTGGACTAGCGGGGAGGGGAGGAGGCAGCGTTAGAACCGGGAGAAGAACCACCAGCGCCTGCAGGCCAAGTGCTGTGCGGGGAGCGCTGCAAGGCGGCCACCAGGAACTACAGGTCCCAGCATGCACTGCTCCCACCTTCAACAGGCACAGGCCTCGCTAGGTGCTGGGAGCTATGGCTCTGCTCAGCTTTGTACCTGCTGTGGGCTACCCTGGGCTTCCCAGGGAAGGAGCAATGCAGCCGCGGGGAGCAGGAACCTCCCTCACCCCACCTGGGCTGGCAGGAAGCGCTAGAGAACTGGGCGCCTGTCCCAGCAGGCAAAGGGGAGGAGCACTCTGGTGTTCCCAGTCCCACAACTTCGCTACGCTCCACAGGCTCACGGATTTGCAAAAATGAACACAAAGGATCCTGCTGCTCCTCGTCTATCGCTGCTCGCTCCCAGAGGAGCCCTGAGCTGGAACTTGGAGTCTGGCAGAGCTGGGGACTGAGTCCAACTTAGGGTCTTGGGCGACTCCTAGCCGCTTTGTGCCTCAGTTTCCCTACCCATAAAGGAGGGATTATGACCTTGCCCTGCCTCCTGGGACAACCAGGATAAAAACCCCTGTGAGGCTCCAGCGCTGCTGAGAGGGAGGCGAAGAAAAGCCTAGCAGCAGGTTCAAACGCAAAGCCATCAGCTGTCCCGTGGCAATTCTGCCCTTCCCCATGCAGGGGCATCTGCCTGAAACAAGCTGTAAGGAGAGCCAGGCGATTGTGCCACTCCCCAGAGAGGCCTGAGGGGCACCCGGAGAGAGACCAGAACCTGTCAAGGTGGTGAGCAAGACATCAGGAGACGAAGTGAGGCTAGTGCAAGGGGCAGAGGAACCCCGCCCCCCCGACAGCACCCACACAGCAGCCCAGAGCCGGGGGCGGAAGGAGCTCCCTGCTCAGCCACCAGCCCTGGGTCACTCACCATGGGGATTTTTAGGGCATTGATATAGAAGGAGTGAATCTCCCAGTAACAGCAGATGTTGTAAATAAATTTGATGAGGCGATGGACCCAGAAGACTCCTGCTATCACCAGGATGCAGATGAGAAAGCCGTTCTGCTGGATTCTGCAAGGGAGCAGACGTTCAAGCAACGAGAGACGCTCACTTTTCGGCAAGTCCCACAGCATGGCCTCATCCCACAGGAGCCCAAGTGACACGCAGCATGACCCCATGGGTACGTAGCCACGTCTGCGGCAGGGTGCGCCAGCCGTGTGAGTGCAGGCAGCAGCCACACACCCCCAGTACGTACCTGCAGAGGCAACTCTGGGGGCTTATGCGACCCAGAACACAATGCAGGTTGGCCACACGGGTCAGCACAAACCAGGGACTTGCAGCCTCGGCAGGGCTGAGAGCAAGGGCTGCCTACTGCAGGTGGGTGAGGTGTGACCACTCCCCCGTCCGCCTTTCGGGAGGGCCTGGCTCTCCAGCCCCTGTCTGAGATGGGCGAAGAGGGAGCTTGGACAACCATGGCCTTGGAAGGTGGCAGGCTGCCAGGCTGGAGGCGGGGCGGGGCCGCCGCCCTTACCTTGCGCTGCAGACGCTGGGAGGCAGAAAGGCATCTGGCAGCGTCACCTTGACAGGCTCGCTGGAGTGCTGGCTGTGATTCACCATCTTGTTGGCAAACAGGATGTCGTAGTCGACGCAGCTGACGAGGAAGGTGGTGAAGGCCACCACAAAAATGAACTGCCTGTGGGCAACGCAATGGCCATGAGGGGGCAGCCCTGGGGGAAGACTCCCCTGCCCCCAGTACCTAACACCCCACTGCCAGGTACGGCTCTTGGGTTCCCGTGCACCGATGCCCTTGGCACGAGGCAGGCAGGTTCCGAGGAGCAGGCGACAAATTCCTGGGAATGGGGGTGGCGGGGAGAGGGAGATGGGCCCTGACTGAAAAGGGAGGGGCCCGGACAGTCTCCCACCTCATCCCCTGAAAGCCGACTCTTGGCACTGGCTGCGCAGCAATAGTGGGAACCCTGGGACACAAGGGAACGAGCCCCCTCGCTCCAATCAGAGCAAGAGCTTGGAGACAACCAGCACCTCTCTGGCCTCTCACCCCCAGCACCGGGGGACCCAGGACGTACATGAGCTCAAAGATCTCGCCCATCAGCATGCAAGTGAAGCCGTTCTTCTGGTGCAGGTTATAGACGTGGGCGCTGCAGTCAAGGAAAACAGTCGGGCCACCGGCCGAGAGCCCTCTCCACCACCTGCGGGAAAACCCCTCCCCACCCCAGTCTACCCGTCAGCCGGGACAGATGGCTGCAGGCCATGTGCCTTCCGCTCCACTACAAAGCCCTCCTCAGGCCTGGCCTCCACGCCTGGGCCAGGCCGGAGGTAAAGCTAGCTGGGCACAGGAACCCACAGCCCCACCATCCCTGACCCTTCTCCATGGCCTGTAGAGGAAGGGCCTGAGGGACACGGCCAGCACAGATGGACGTAAGGGTGGATCCCAAGCCTGACAACCGAAGCAGACCCAGGAGGCCATCACCACAGGGCTCGAGAAAGCCATTTCCATCTTCCTACACCTCCCACCGCACAGCCTGTCTCAGCCATTCTCCCATGGGACAGGGTGAAGGTGCCACTGCTCGGCCCATTGACACACCACAGGGCGGGGAGCAATCCAGCCACAGATGAGGTGGGACTTGTGCAAGCGATTCCCGCTTGGAACAGCACCGGACTGAGACTCTGTATGGTCAACACTAGTCTGACCATCCTTCTAGCGAGGGAGCAGCTGCCTCCCATCCCACCACACCCCGCATGCAGCAAGGATATGCGAGAGAAGAAGAGGTCCAGGTTCTCTATGTGATGCCAGGGAGCTGCAGGAAAGAGAGAAGGCAAAGGGGTGGCTGTGGCTCATCCTGCTGTGGGCTGCCCCACGGGGGGGTCAGCTGGCTGCTGCTAGCTATTCTTGTGACACAACCAAGGGCGCAGAGCAGCCTGGGTCTACGCAATCACCCTAGATGGGGCCCAGTCTCTAAGGGGCGTAAAAGGGAGGTAATCACCACCACAGATCGCAGGGGGTGCCTGGCCAGATTCCCCACTTTGCCAACAACCTGCACAGCAAGTCCTGCCCCTGACACTGAGCCAGGGGAGCCGCTTGCTCCTGCCTGCGCCCTTCGCTGGCACCCCAGTGTGCAAGGAGACAGGCGACCCTGTGCCAGATCGGCTCTCTGTAACCCCACCCAGACCCCTTACATTTACTGCCCTCGGGGACGTGCACCAGCAGGTCCTCCTCCCCCGGCGGCGAGTCGCTGTAGGAGGCCTCCAGCCGCTGGTACTCTGTGTCGAAGTGCGCCATGTCACCAGCCTGCCGGGCTTCATGGAGTGCCAGGGGCCCTGCAGGCGAGGGAGCAGGATCTCTCAGGTCGGGGTGGGCAGTTGCTGGGGGACCAAGGCCATGTTAGGGTGGGGATATCACAGTGTTCCTAGGCACGGAGAAGGGACTAGCTGGGGGGGGCAGGCGGGGGTGGGGCGGTGGTTGGGGGAGGGGATTGGCTGGGGGGGTCAGGCAGGGGCAGGGCGGTGGTCAGGGGAGGGGATTGGCTGGGGGGGGTGAGGCGGGGGCAGAGAAGTGGTTGGGGGGAGGGGATTGGCTGGGCAGGGGGGGCTCAGAGCGGTCACCAGGAAGAGGTCCGGGCGGGGCGGTAGGGGCGAACCCTGTGGGGGACAGGTGGTCCCTGGGGGGCTGGAGCTGTCACTAGGAGGGGATTGGCTGGGGGGCTCAGGCGGGGGCAGGGCGGTGGTTGGGGGAGGGGATTGGCTGGGGGGGTCAGACAGGGCAGGGCAGTGGTCGGGGGGGGGAGGGGATTGGCTGGGAGGGTCAGTGGTTGGGGGAGGGGATTCGCTGGGGGGGGTCAGACAGGGCAGGGAATTGGCTGGGGGGGGTCAGGCGGGGGCGGGGCGGTGGTCGGGGCAGGGGATTGGCTGGGGGGGGTCAGACAGGGCGGGGCGGTGGTCGGGGGAGGGGATTGGCTGGGGGGGGTCAGACAGGGCAGGGCAGTGGTCGGGGTGGGGAGGGGATTGGCTGGGGGGGGTCAGACAAGGCAGGGCAGTGGTCGGGGGGGGAGGGGATTGGCTGGGAGGGTCAGGCGGGGGCGGGGCGGTGGTTGGGGGAGGGGATTGGCTGGGGGGGGTCAGACAGGGCAGGGCAGTGGTCGGGGGGGGGAGGGGATTGGCTGGGGGGGGTCAGACAAGGCAGGGCAGTGGTCGGGGGGGGGAGGGGATTGGCTGGGAGGGTCAGGCGGGGGCGGGGCGGTGGTTGGGGGAGGGGATTGGCTGGGGGGGGTCAGACAGGGCAGGGCAGTGGTCGGGGGGGGAGAGGATTGGCTGGGGGGGTCAGACAGGGCAGGGCAGTGGTCGGGGGGGGAGGGGATTGGCTGGGGGGCTCAGGCGGGGGCGGGGCGGTGGTCGGGGGAGGGGTTGGCTGGGGGGGGCTCAGAGCGGTGGCCAGCTCGGGGTCCGGCCGGCGGGGGGGGTGTAGGGAGGTCCGTGGGGGCGGCCCCAGCCCGGCCGAGGTGGCGGGACGCTGCCGTACCCCTACCCCGTCTCCCGCCCCCCCTCACCTACCTGGTCTCCCCAGTAACCGGCCCCAGCCCCCCTCTCCTGCGCCAGGCCGGGCCACCGCCTCCTGTGTCACCACCTCTAAACGGGCGGCTCCGGGGACCAATCGGGGCCCGCAGACGGGAGAGCCGGGGCCAATCGGAGGATGCATGACGGGTGGTGGGCGGGGCCATAAGATTGTCCCCGGCGGCGCCCCGTAGCGGGCCGGATGTGACGTAAGGACTATGCTCACAGCTGGGGGAGACGAGCGCGGTCTACTTCCTGTTCCAGACGGGTGAGCCCCAGCCCGGCGCCGGCCAGTGGGGGGGCGGGTCTAGGAATCCGCTGTCCAATGGGGAGCGGGCCTGGGATCCCGCTGTCCAATGGGGAGCGGGCCTGATATCTCACCGCCGACACTGACGGACAGACCCGCGAGTTTCCCCTGCCGCGCAGCCGGACCCGGCTCCAGCGCCGCCCCCCACCCCCCGACGCGCTGCCCCCGCCCCCTGTCCCGCCCCCCCCCGACGCGCTGCCCCCGCCCCTCCCGGCCCCTGTCCCGCCCCCCCCGGTGCGCTGCCCCCGCCCCTCCCGGCCCCTGTCCCGCCCCCCCCGGTGCAGCCCCCGCCCCTGCTCCTCCCGGCGGCTGGCGGGACCCGTCTGGCGCGGCCCGGCCCGGCGGTTGGGGCCCCGGGCGCCACGTCCCGCGGCGGCCGCTGCTCGAGGGGCGGGTCCCTCCCGGGTCCCTCCCGCCGGCCGGGGCAGCCGCATTCCCGCGTCGGGCGGCGTGTCCCGGCCCCGGACTCGCGCCTCTGCCCGGCTGCGCTGCACGGCGGGGGGGTCCCGTGGGGCTGGACCGCCCCGTCCCGCCGGGGGAGCCGCGCGTGGTGCCGGCCGCGCCGCGGGGTGCCACGAGCGCCGGTGCCGCAGGGCCCCCGTCCGTGGCGGCCTCTGGCTGCTCGCGCAGAGCCCCGCCGGGAGCGATGCAGCCCCTCGAGGCCAGGTCCGTGTTCGAGGCTGCCCGGGACCCTGCCCTGCTGCGTGGCCTCTCCCTGCTCGGCGGCGGTCCGGGGGAGGCGCCGTCCGCGGGCGCTGAGGCCGGAGCGCCAGGTAGCGTCTGAGCCGGGGAGCTGGCGGGGCGTCCAGGGGAAGTCCAGCCCTCGGGAGCGCCGCAGCCGTCGGCCTGGGTGGGGAAGCCGGTGCTCCCGTGGGGTCGGGGTGACGGGCGCTGGTTGCGAGGTGCTGTGCCCCGGCCCGGAGCCTTCAGCCTGGGGGGCACAAAGCGGCGCGCGCACTGAGACTAGCCCCGTGTTGTGGGTCAGAGCTCCTCGTGTCTCACGGGTGGGGGACCCGAGGCACAGGGCCACCATAACTTCCCCAGGGCCGTGCATCGAGCAAGTGGCTGGGTCGGGGCAGACTGGGGAGTCCTGGCTCCTGCCCCTTTGCAGTAGCCGCACTTGGGAGAGAGCGGCCTGCCCCGCAGCCCTCTGCCGCGCTCCGAGGGAAGCGGCGCACCTTCCCTGAGCGCCTCCCCCTTTGCAGAGCAGCCAGCAGCGGCCAGTGGGCAGGAGGGCGCCCGAGGGACCCCGGAGATATCCGACCGGATGTGCTGCTCAGCCTGCTCCCAGGTGTTTGACAGCAGGGAGGAGCAGGTAGGCAGCCGGGTGCCGGCCTCAGCAGCACTGCCAGGGAGCCGGGAAGGCATTGTGGACTGGGCGCGCGAGTGGCGGCACGTGGGCCATGGTGCTGTGTGGTCGCGTCCTGCGTACGCGGAGATGCAGCCCAGAGAGTGCTGGTCCAGCAGGGCAGGGCTCCTTATTGGGCTTAACCGCTGGGCACAAGGTGGGGCACTGCACGCGGGGACTTGGAGTCTCCGTCGGCCCCAGCCCCAGGACGAGGGAGACTGTCACTTATTCTATCGCAAGCCTCTGGGGTGCGTTCTGGGGGCCCTGGCTGGGCAGGGCTTGGCTGTCCCAGCATAGCTCCGTACCAGCTTCTGGCCCAGGGGCTCGGACCGGCTTTTGGAAGCTGGTGCCATGTCTCTGCTGCCCGGGGGCAGGAATGGGCATTAGCTAACCAGGGGGCTGTGGTATGCCAAGAGCGCAAGGCAGCTGCCACTGCTTCCTGAGTCCCCTGCTGGCTGGGATCTGGCTGGCCAGTCCAGGCGCTCGGCGCTTTTCCTGCCAGCCGACCTGGGGCGCTCCTGGCCGTGGGATGCCCATTCTCACTCCTTTTCCTTCCCAGACGGAGCATTACCGTCTGGACTGGCACCGCTTTAACCTAAAGCAGCGCTTGCTGGGGCGCCGGGCGCTGGCCGCTGAGGAGTTTGAGGCGAGGACCCATGCAGGTGAGGGGCTTGGATGGCTGGGCTGTTGTCACCGGCTCGACGGGGCTGTGGAGCGCCAGTTGGTAGCCAGGTTCTCCGGAAGCCCCTGCACTTCTGCAGCATAAAACGCTCCCCCCCATCCCGGGTCAGGACAGGCCTGGCAGGGGGGTAAATGGAGTGGCCCTTCCTCCCCCAGCTGGGCCCAGAGCTTCCTGTCTGGATGGGCTTGTGCCCCTTCCCGGCCTTTCTACCCGCTGGAGGCGCATTTCTTGTTGGATCCTCCAGCTCCTGACCCTCGGGATGACCTTTCTAGGCAGTTTTGGAAGTCTCATCTCGCTGCTTTTTCCCCGCAGAGAGGTCATCTTCTGGGGGCGTAGGTACCAAAGTAGCAGAGCTGTGAGCAGGGGCATCAAATGTCTGGTCCCCCCATCACAGCCACCCTTCAGCAGGAGCCCTCTCCGTTGGTCCTGGCTGGAGAAGCTCTGAGCACCAGTCTCCAGCTGCTGCCTGTGCCCAGATCCCCAGAGCTGAGAGCCTGTGGCCTGAACGTTGACAGCACGGCTCACCAGAGGCGGACTGGCACTGCATGAGGAGTGCGGTCGGTCGACTGCTCCTGTTCACGCGGCTGGCAAACCTTTCCCAGGAGGTTAGCAGCCCTCCTGCAGCGTCTCCCCCAGCCAGCATCGGCAGTGCCAGCGCAGAGCCAACGCTTCGCACCCCAGAGTGACCCTTACCCTGCGCAGCACAGACACAGCCAGTGACCCCCACTTTCCGCAGACCCTCCTGGGCCGGGGGCGCACGTGACGGGTTGCACGATGACCTGTGCGCACGTCTCACCTCACACCCTGCCTGGTTTGCAGGTGACGTCTCGAGCATCTCTGGGTCTGAGTCGGATGACTCCGATTCAAGCAGTGAGTCGGACTCGCTCCCTGCCCGAGGACCCGCAGATCGAGCCAGCAGCCAGGAGAGCCGCCCACTGGGCGCCCGCTCAGCTAAAGTCCTGTTCCGCAACTCCCAGGGCCAGCTGCTCTCTGCCTACCGCTGTGTGCTGGGCCCTAAGAAGGCAAGCGATGGCCTGGCGGTGCTGAGCGCCAGGCCCTGCCCGAGGTCATGGGGCGGGTGGCAGTCTGGGGTGGCTCCCATGGGCCAGCTAGCAGGGTGTGGCTGGGCCCCCTGGCCTGCCACTCCTCGTCCCAGTGATCCTGCGGGCCGCAGAGCTGAGCACCAGACCAGTCGAGATCTGTCTGCTCTCATGTGCAGCTCGGCTGGGTTTAGCCAGACTGGTGCCGGGCACCGTGGGGTCCTCGCCCAGGTGCTGGGGTACAGGGGAGAACCACCAAGGCTTTCCTGGTGCACAATGAGCCCTGAGCACACGAGAGCTGCCACCACGATTGCCGGGCTGGCTCCTCCTCCTGGCCAAGCGTCTGCCAGCTGGGTTAGCCTGCAGAGCCCTGGCTGGTGACTCCTGCCGGGGCGGAGCGAGGGACCATGCCCTGGAGCAGGCGCTGTGCTGATGGCGAGGCAGGGCCTATGCTGCCAGGCTGCTCACAGGGTGTCCGTATACCAGGGCAGCGGCGAGCAGCAGGCGGAGCTGGTAGCATCTCTGCAGAGCCTGAGCACAGGCACCTGCTGGGTTATCCTGATGACCGGCGGAGGACACTTTGCAGGAGCAGTGTTCAGAGGGTGAGTGTCCCTCTGCCCCCTCCGGGGCCTCGACGTGCAGGTGGCTTGGGGCTGTGGGGAGATGGGCCCTTGCCCCCATCTGTTCGTGGGGCACAGGGGCTGGCCCTGAAGACATCTCCCCCCCTCCCCCGGGATCCACGGCATTCGCAGAGCCTATGCGCCCAGGCAGCAGCAGAAGCTCCTGGGATCCCTGTCCTGTGTCCGTTTGCCCCCCAGCTGGCAGTGAGCCCTGGCAGCGGTTGGGGGTCAGTGCCAGAGCCCCGACACCCTGCCCAGACCCCTAGACAGACCTGCTCTCGCCGAGTGGGCTTCAGCCCCGGATCCCCTGCCCACTGCCATGTTTCTCTTTGCCAGGCCGGAGGTGCTGGAGCACAAGACCTTTCACCGCTACACGGTGCGCGCCCGCCGGGGCACGGTGCAGGGCCTGCGTGATGCCCAGGGCCAGGCCTCGATGCCCAGGTCAGCTGGTGCCTCGCTGCGGCGTTACAACGAGGCAGCTCTGCTCAAGGTGGGGACGAGCTCAGGATCGGGCCCTCAGTGCAGGAGGTCTGGGGCAGCGTAGGCCAGGAGCCCTTCCCTGGCTGGGCTGCGTGGCCGGGGCTGGCCAGGGTGTGGCCCATAGCTGGAGTGCCCGGGGGCGGGCCTGGCTGCAGGGCTGGAGGGTGCCTGGGGGGCCTGCGTGTGTTCCTGGGTATTCCAGAGCGCAGCGAGTGGCCTGCTAGTGACTTCCTGCTCTGAGTCCAAAGCCCTGCACCGCACAGCAGCATCCCCAATGCACCCAGCTGCCCGGGGCCGGCTGTGCTTGGCCACAGCCCAGGCTGGCAGGTGGCGCCTGGGAGCTAGGGGTGATCCCTCCCCTTCTGCCCCCAGGACATCCAGGACCTGCTGGCTGGGTGGGCACAGCACCTGCAGGGGGCCCAGCGCATCTTCCTGCGCACCCCTCGTGCCAACCGGGCCCTGTTCTTCGGCGGCCAGAGCCCCCCTCTGCAGAAGGCCGACCCCCGTGTCTGCAACATCCCCTTCAGCACCCGCAGGGCCACCTTCCGGGAGGTGCTGCGTGTGCACACGGCCCTGGCCACCCTGCAGGTGTACGGTGAGAGCGGGGCGGGGCGGGGGGCCTGGTCCCCTGGCCAGGGCTTGCAGCTGCCTGCTTCAGAGGAGCTCCCTGGGGTGGGGGCAGTAGATTCCTCTCCCAGGGATGGTGGGTGGCTGTGGCACCCTTTCCTGGACCCCACGGCCCTGTGTACGGGCCCAGCCGGCAGCCTCAGACCCACGGCTCCTGCCCCCCAGGGAAGGACACGGTGCTGGCAGCTCTCGCTGGCTCCCCCCGGCGGGGCTGGAGGAGAGAACCGCCTGCGCCCACGGAGGAGCCCCAGCAGGATGACAGCAGTGGTGAGTGAGGGTCAGACACCAGGGGGAGGGGGTCAGGTGCCTGCCCCCCCCCCGGGGTTTCCCTGCCCTGTGGGGCGCAGTGGGGATGGCAGAGTGAGGGAGGGTCAGGCACCTACCCCCCCGGGGTTTCACCGCACTGCGGGGCAGGGGCAGGGGTGGGGGCGGGGGGACGGCAGAGTGAGGGAGGGTCAGGCACCTGCCCCCCGCCGGGGTTTCACCGCACTGCGGGGCGGGGGCGGGGGCGGGGGGGACGGCAGAGTGAGGAAGGGTCAGGCCCCTGCCCCCTGCCGGGGTTTCCCTGCACTGCGGGGCGGGGGCGGGGGGATGGCAGAGTGAGGGAGGGTCAGGCCCCTGCCCCCTGCCGGGGTTTCCCTGCACTGTGGAGCAGGGGTGGGGGGACGGCAGAGTGAGGAAGGGTCAGGCCCCTGCCCCCTGCCGGGGTTTCCCTGCACTGTGGAGCAGGGGTGGGGGGACGGCAGAGTGAGGAAGGGTCAGGCACCTGCCCCCCGCCGGGGTTTCCCTGCACTGTGGAGCAGGGGTGGGGGGACGGCAGAGTGAGGAAGGGTCAGGCACCTGCCCCCCACCGGGGTTTCCCTGCACTGCGGGGCGGGGGCGGGGGGATGGCAGAGTGAGGGAGGGTCAGGCGCCTGCCCCCACCGGGGTTTCCCTGCACTGCGGGGCGGGGGTCGGGGGACGGCAGAGTGAGGGAGGGTCAGGCACCTGCCCCCTGCTGGGGTTTCCCTGCACTGGTGGGGGCGGGGGCGGGGGGACGGCAGAGTGAGGGAGGGTCAGGCACCTGCCCCCTGCTGGGGTTTCCCTGCACGGGTGGGGGTGGGGGCGGGGGGACAGCAGAGTGAGGGAGGGTCAGGCGCCTGCCCCCCGCCGGGGTTTCCCTGCACTGCGGGGCGGGGGTGGGGGGATGGCAGAGTGAGGGAGGGTCAGGCGCCTGCCCCCACTGGGGTTTCCCTGCACTGCGGGGCGGGGGTGGGGGGACGGCAGAGTGAGGGAGGGTCAGGCACCTGCCCCCCGCCGGGGTTTCCCTGCACTGCGGGGCGGGGGTGGGGGGACGGCAGAGTGAGGGAGGGTCAGGCACCTGCCCCCCGCTGGGGTTTCCCTGCACTGCGGGGCGGGGGCGGGGGGACGGCAGAGTGAGGGAGGGTCAGGCACCTGCCCCCCGCTGGGGTTTCCCTGCACGGGTGGGGCGGGGGCGGGGGGACGGCAGAGTGAGGGAGGGTCAGGCACCTGCCCCCTGCTGGGGTTTCCCTGCACGGGTGGGGGCGGGGGCGGGGGGACAGCAGAGTGAGGGAGGGTCAGGCGCCTGCCCCCCGCCGGGGTTTCCCTGCACTGCGGGGCGGGGGCGGGGGGACAGCAGAGTGAGGGAGGGTCAGGCGCCTGCCCCCCGCCGGGGTTTCCCTGCACTGCGGGGCGGGGGCTGGGGGACAGCAGAGTGAGGGAGGGTCAGGCGCCTGCCCCCTGCTGGGGTTTCCCTGCAGTGCTGCAGGGAGGGTGCCCGGCTCTGGACTCTTCGATCACAGCAGCTGCCTCGTGAGTCCCCTTGGGACAGCAGGTTCCAGACGTCCAGGCAGCCCCGAGGCCGCGCTGCCGCAGGGCGCTGGGTGGGGCGGGCCGATCCCGGCTCAGGCCCACGGCCCGGCGTCCCCCCACCGCCCCAGAGGGGAGGGCAGGAGGAGCCTGGTGGGGCCCAGCCCTGATCCCCCCTGTCTCCCCAAGCTGAAGAGGAGGAGCAGGAGGAGCAGAGCCAGGCGGGGGAGCTGGAGACGGTGGAAGTGACGCTGGGGACGCTGCAGCTGCGGGAGTTCGAGGTGACGCCCAGGCCAAGCCGCAAGAGGAGGAGGAAGAAAGACAGAGCGGGGAGAGGTGAGACTGGGTGGCCCAGGACGGGCGCTGCTGGGGCCCTGCCAGTGCCAAGGGAGGGCAGATTCCTGGCGGTGAGCCCCAGCCTGGGGCTACCACGACCCTCCTTCCTCGCCCAGGGATGGGCTGCTGGCCCCCGTCTGCGGCAGTGGGTGAAGAAGGGGTCAGCCCTGGGCCATGGTTGTGACCCTCTCTCTGCCCTTCCTGCAGCAGGGGCCCACGCGAGGGGACCAGGAGAGGAACAGCCGGCTGGCTCAGCACCGCAGCTGGGAGCGGAGACCGGGGCGGCCCCCCTGGAGAGACCTGGGGTGGAACCTGCCGGTGAGCGGGGCCGGGCCGGGCCGGGCCGGGCCAGGCCCCTCCCCAATGGGCTGTGCCACGCGGGGGGAGCGGTGGTGTGCTGGAGGGCCCCTCCCCACCCCAGGGGAGGGCAGCCACGCAGTAAGCGGGCCCGTGAGAAGCCCACCCGGGTCATGGGGAAATGGCCGAGCAGGCGCTGCTGGGCTGGCCCCTGAGCCTGGGGGCGCTGAGCGTGGAGTCCTGCGTCTGGGGCGCAATGAAGAGCCCGGGCCCAAGGCCTTGTGCTGGGGCCGGAGGGAGCACCACCCTCTCACAGTGGGGTGCTGCCGGTGCCCCCCGGCTCTTCAGTCCAGCAGAGATGGGCAGGCGCAGAGCTGGTGGCTGGATGCTGGCAGTCAGCTCCGGTCGTTAGCTGACTTCCCCGTCACCACCACCGTCTCCCTCTCGCCGGCCTGGTGCCTTTCTGGGCTAGGCTTTAGCCAAAGCCAGGTCTGGGCTCCGCGGGGTGATGGGGGAGCCTCTGGCACGTGCCACACGGGGGTCAGACCAGTGATCAGAGGGTTCCCAGCTGGCCTCAGGCTCTGGATCTGTTCCGGACTCTGCAGGCCCTTCTTGGGGAGCTCTCGGCTGTGTGGGGTGCTTGGGGGCTGGCTGCTGAGCCCCCCTGTCCTTTCCTCCAGAGGCTGGGCAGGGCCCGCTCCGGGACGCCCTCTTCACAGCCTGCAAGACGGGGGACATGGAGATGCTGCAGCACCTGCTGGGTGTGGGGCGGAGCAGGGCACAGCCCGCAGGCAGCGAGGAGGGAGCCGTGGGGCAGCCCGGGTGCGATGACCCCAGCAGGATGCAGAGTGAGGGGCCGACCCCTGAGCTTGTCTCCCTGCTCAGCGAGCCCGTGGACGGAACAGGCTTCACCCTGCTGCACGTGGCGGCTGCGGCGGGGAAGGGGGAAGCTGTGCAGCTGCTGCTGGAGGCGGGGGCTGACCCTGCCCTCAGGTACGGCACCCCCACCCCAGTGTCCCTGCCAGTCAGCCAAGGCGGGGCGGCCCTGTGCCACGCCGGTCCGTTGGCCCTGGCTCCCTTGTGCCAGCAGGACAGGACAGGCCAGTGCCAGTGGCCGTGGGGAAAATGACCACCCTGGGTGAACCCCCCCGCCGGGTGACACCCCAGCTCTCCCAGCCCGGCAGTTGCCCACCCGAGGTTCTCCCTGGCTCTGCTTCCCTGTTCACCCCTTTGATGTCGGGTTCAGTCCCAGGGCCCCACCGGCAGCTGTCGTCTTCCTGCAGCACTCCAGCCTCTGGGCTCCTGGCCTGCCCCCATCCCCAGCGCAGTGGGGCAGGCTGGCCAGGGAGCTGGGGCCAGGAGGGGCCCCTCCCGATTCTCCCAGGCTGCCCATGGGGAGCTGATGGGCCCTGCTCGGCTCCTAGGGACAGGCAGGAGCGGCCCCCGTACTGCGTCTCTGCCGACAAGCCGACCCGGAACGCCTTCCGCAAGTACATGGGGGAGCACCCGGCCCAGCACGACTACGCCCGGGCCCAGGTGGGTGCTGCCGCCAGCCCCCAAACCCTCCCTGCCCCGGAGAGCGCCCAGCCGGCCCCAGGCTGCTGCGGCCCTGGCAGCAGAACAGGCAGCTCTCCCTGCGCAGGTGCCCGGGCCCTTGACGGCGGAGATGGAGGCCAGGCGGCTGGAGAAGCAGAGGGCACAGAAGGTGCAGCGGAAGCAGCGGGTGCAGGAGCTGAGGCGGCAGCAGCAGCGGCTGGCACAGGAGCAGGAGGAGAAGCAGCTCTTCGCGGCCCTGTCTGACCGGGAGAAGGTGAGGCTGGGGCCAGACACGCTGCTGGCTCTCGGGGAGGGCTGGCCTGGAACGCCAGCTGGGGGGGCCCTGCAGGGCTCCCGTCACTGAGGCACTGTCTCTCTGCTCCCCAGAGGGCCCTTGCGGCCGAGCAGAGACTGGCTGCCCAGCTGCCAGCCGCTGGCAGGACGCTCGCCAACACCAGGTACCGGGGGGGGCTGGGCTGGGCAGGGCTGGGCAGGGGCAGACGAGCCCTGCTGTGCCAGGGGAGAGCACCGCTGGCTCCTGGCTGCAAGCTCCCCCAACACCGTCTCCTGTGCTTTGTGCAGGCGCTGCTGGCAGTGCGGCGAGTCGTTGCTGGGCCGGATCCCCTTCCACTACCTCGACTTCTCCTTCTGCTCCACCGCCTGCCTGCAGGGGCATCGCCGGGGCCGGGCCGGGCAGCCCTAGGCACCCCTTGGCACCCAGCCCATCCCGCCGGGAGGGGAGCGGAGCCCCCAGCCCCAGACAGTAGCGTCACAGTAACGGGGGGTAGCAGCCGAGGAGCAGGACAGGAGTGGGTGTCTGGAGGCTGCGGAGCTGACGTGGGGTTCAGCTGTGGGCCTTACAGAGCTGGCCTGGGACTAGGGGGTAGCTGCAGCTGTCACCGGCTGCCCTCGGGCTGGATCTGGTGACGGGGGGTGGAGGTTTGCAGTCCACAAGCAGGGCTGCGAAGAACCTGCCCAAGGCCCCTGGAGGGCAGGGGAGCCAGGTACCCGCCTGGTCTGGGGGGAGCAGCACCTGACCTTGAGCGCAGCCTGCTGGAGCAAGCCCTGGGGCTGGGGCAGGCGCACAGAACACACAGCACAGCAGGGCCCAGCACAGCACCAGGAGTTTCTTTGCAGTCAGGGTAACAAAGTGTAACAGCTGGGCCAGGGCCCTGGGGCTGGAAATAAAGAGCAGGTAGCAGGGCCTGAGCTGTGTGCGCTTCTGCGGGGGGGCCCTGGGCGCTGCCCGCCTGCCCTGAGGGGCTGCATGGGGGCTCTGCCGCAGGCACTGCTTGCTGGGGGCCAGCCCTGGGCAGCCAGCACCTGCCGCCTCGCAGGGAGGAGTGCTCGAAAGGCCCATCGTACAGGGCCCCCCCAGGTAGGACATGGTCATGTCCTGGGGGGCTGCTTCCTCAGCCGGGGAGCAGGGAGAGACGACTGTGCCCTGCCTGCTGCTCTCAGCCCGGGGGCCCTAGGGAGGGGGCAGGGGGGCCCTGGGGTGGGGGCTGACAGTCTGGTTGAGGAGGGGCCGGTCCAGGAAGAGCAGCATGGGCCGCGGGGGGGCCCCCTCCAGCTCCAGCAGAGTGATGTTGTTGGGGGCAGAGGGGCTCAGCAGCGAGCCCGGCACAAAGAGCGTCTGCTGGGGCCCGCGTGCCGGCCAGTAGCGGCCCAGGTTGAAACCGTTAATCCAGAGCTGGCCCTGGAGGGCAGAGAGCGGCCGTGAGTGCTGGGGGCAGGCCCAGCCTGGCCCCACCTCTGCCCCAGGCCCCCTACCCCCAGCCTGCCTCCACCCTATGTGTGGCCACTGGTCTTACTGGGCCCCACCTCTGCCCCCAGCCTGCCTCCACCCTCTGCTTGGCCCCTGGGCCCCCGCTCGGCCCTAGGCCACGAGCTGACACCCAGCCCACTGCCACCCTGTGCCACTTGCTGACAGCCTCAACTGGCCTCTGCCCTGTAACTCTGCCTTTCCTGGGCACCTTCCTCCCCCTGCCCTGCCCTCCTGGGCCTCACCTGCCATCTTTGTTCAGGGCCCCTCAGTGCCTCCGCCCCAGGCACCATGGGGTCGGCCCTGCCAGCTGCTCCCCCAGACGCCCCCCACCTTGGTACCTTGCTCCAGCCTGGGAACTTGACAAAGGTGTCCCAAGCGATGCCAGGGGTCTGGAAGGACCCGGTGTAGAGAGCAGGCCCTGGCCTGGCCCGGCTCCCCTCGGCTGGCGGGGAGCGCGGAGGCCAGCCCCGCGCCACGGCCGTGTCCACGTCAAGGGGGTAAATGAGCCAGTCACTAAGCAGAGCTGAGTCCAGGGTCAGGTTCCGGACCAGGCCCTGCGAATGGGGGACAGGCACCTGACTGGGCAGCAGCGGCTGCCCGGGTGCTGACCGTGCTGGCTGCAGGCTGGTGTCCCCCCCACCCCCCATGCCCACTGCTGTGGCCCAGTGCCCACAGCTTGGCCAGAGCCAGGGCCTGGTGCAGCAACTGCCCCCAGTAGGGGCCCTGCTGGAGCCAGCAAACCCCTGCGCCGGGACTCTGGCTCAAAGGGCCAGGAACAGCTGTGCTCGGGGAGGCTGCCCAGCCCTGGGCTAGGCTGCAGGGGTGCCCTCTCCCTGCCCAGCCCCTCCCATCTCCCAGGGCTGCAGGGCCTGGTGCTGCCGGGCTGGTGCCTGTCCTAGCTGCAGGGCACCAGCCCCATGAGGAATGCAGGGTGCTTCCCCCCAGCCTGTAGCATCCCCAGCTGCGCTCTCACCCCCCATTAGTCACTGCCCCCGGCTTTGCCTGCCCTGCGCTGTGCTCAGGGGGACCTGCAGCCAGGTGCTGGGGGGTGGGAGCAGGGCAGGGCCAGCGCATGGCTGGGGTTCCTGGCAGCACCAATACCCCCCCGCCCCAACCTTGAAGTCGCTGGCATTGGTGCCGAAGTTGATCCTGCCCATGTTCTCCACCAGCAGGTCAAGGGAGGCTCCAGCCCGGCCCGTCAGGTTCAGCGTCGTCTGCCCGTCGCGCTCCAGCCGTCCCTGGTACTCCTGGCACCAGCGGGCAGGCCATGGGGTCAGCACCAGCCAGGCCCCCCACTCCCTGCACACACCTTGGGCTCACTCCGATCCCTGGGCCTGCAGAACCAGCTCCCAGGTCTCCCTCCAGCCGGGCCCCCCACTCCCTGCACAGGCCCTGGGCTCACGCCAGTCCCTGGGGCTGCAGAACCAGCTCCCAGGTCTCCCTCCAGCCGGGCCCCCCACTCCCTGCACAGGCCCTGGGCTCACGCCAGTCCCTGGGGCTGCAGAACCAGCTCCCCCTCCCCTGGGGCTCCATGGGCGCTAACCCCCACAGGGGCCCCGGGCGCGTGGGACTCACCCCCTCGAGCAGGACGTAGGCGCGGTCACACACGCCGCTGGGAGGAGAGCTGAGCGGGGCCGGAGCCCAGAGGTCCCGGGGCAGGCGAGTGCGATAGAGCACAAAGCCGTGAGCCTGCAGCACAGCGCAGGGGATGGAGGCTGAGAGGGACCCCACCAGGGCGCTGGGCTCCAGGCAGAGCATCGTGCAGATCCCAGGGCAGGCTGGGACCCGCTCCATGGGCTGCAGGCTGTGCAGGCCTGACCCCCTCCCTCAGGGGCCAGGGCCCACCCCCACCCCCACCCCCACCCCAGCCCCTCACCTGCTTCACAGCCTCGAAGGTCAGGGGGAAGCGGCTGCGGATGGGCCCAGCCGGGCAGAGCACGTCCAGGAGCTCCAGCACCTCGGCCAGCTGCAAGAGAGCAGAGGGCAGGTGGGCGGGGGCGCTCCGGGCACAGGACAGCTCCCCAGGCAGCACTCACCTTCCGCAGGGGCACGGCGCCGTAGGCAAACTTGGGGGTGGCAGGCGGCATCGGACCCGCAGGCAGGGCCTGGAACTGAACAGCAAACCTGTCAGGAGCTGGCCAGGCTGGGCCTGGGCACGGTGCCCCCTGCCGGTGCTACCCGCGGGGGTGGGGGCAGGCACCAGCCCCGGGGCAATGGGATCTCTGTGGGAGTAGGTCAGTGCTGCTCCCTGTCCTACCCGGGGCAGAGCTGCCCTCGCCCCAGGGCCCACAGCGAGCGGCTAGCACGGCCCTGGCACTGTGGGGGACGTGGGGCTGGCAGGACACAGGCAGCCGCTCTGCCCGGGCTTGGCGGTGCCAGGCGGGGGGGTGGGGGGGGGGCTGGCTGGTACCTTGCCAATGACCGTCCGTATGGCAAACAGCTTCTCGGTGGGGTCGCCGGCCTCGGAGAGCGGCGCGTCATAGTCGTAGCTGGTGGTGACAGGCTTGTACCTCCCCTTGTAGTCAGCACCTGGCCGGGCAGGGGGAGTGAGCCATGGCCGGGCCCTCGGGCAGCAGGGCCCCTGCTGGCCTGCACCCTCTTGCAGGTGCAGGCCAGGTGTGTTACTGAGGGCGGCGGGGGCTAATACTAACACAGGACCCCAAGCAGGGGAAGGGAAGGGACCCGCTGGGCCCAGCCCCTGAAGGGTGGGCAGGTGCCAGCCGGGTAATCCACAGCCCTGCCAGACAGTGCCTGCCAGCCCCGCGCCCGCCGGAGCGCCACCCCCCACGCAGCGCCCCAGGGCCGGGGTACTCACCGCTCCAGTAGCCAAAGTTCGTGCCCCCCTGGAACATGTACCTACATAGTGACCCAGAGACGGCCGTCAGAGCCCAGCACGGCCCCACCAGCCACCACCCTCCCTGCAGCTCCCCCAGCCGGACCCTGCAGGGCGCCAGCTCCCTGCACCGTGGGCTGGGCAGCGCCAAGCGCTGCCGGCCGCACACCGGGGAGGGATGCAGCCTCGGGAACGGGCGGGGAGGGAAGGCAGGGGAATGGCTGCCAGGTGCCTGGACCCACAGCTGCCTGGGGGCCTCCGGCCTGCAGCAGCAAAGGGGGAGCCCCACGCGCCAGCCCAGACGCCCTGGGCACGGCCAGCAGAGACCCTGCTGCCCAGGTCGCTTGTGCTGAGCTGGCCAAACCCTGCAGCGGGAGGCCCTGGCCCCCAGCGCTGGCAGTGCCGATCTGCCCCCCTCCGGCCTTGCCGCCCCACACAGCCCAGGGCTCTGCCCTGCCCGGGTGCGACCCGCCAAGCCCCCGCGGCTGGACAGTCACATGTTCACACTGGCTCCCAGCTGCAGCATGTCCTGGAGGCCCTGAGCCACCTGCGCCGGGCGGGTGCTGGCGTGCGCCTCGCCCCAGTAGTCCAGCCACCCCGTGTAGTACTCCGAGTTCACCTGCGGCAGAGGGGGACGGGCTGTTACCCACAGCCCCCCTGGGCCTCCCACGCCTGGCCCCTGCGCCCGCCCCACATCCCCACCGGGCCTCTCGCGCCCGGCCCCTGCGCCCGCCGCACATCCCCACCGGGCCTCTCGCGTGCGGCCCCTGCGCCCGCCCCCCCGCCTGGGCCTCTCGCGCCCAACCCCTGCGCCCGCCCCCCCGCCTGGGCCTCTCACGCCCGGCCCCTGCGCCCGCCCCACATCCCCACCGGGCCTCTCGCGCCCCTCCCGCCCACCTGGGCCTCTCGCGCCCGACCCCCATGCCTAGCCCTATGACTCCTGCTGGCCTGGGCCCCCCACACCTAGCCAGGCTCCCCACCCAGCCTGGGCGCCCCCACACCTGGCCCCCACCCAGCCCACAGGGCCTCAGGCCCTAAGGCTCCCTACAGCACCAAAGGGAGGCAGCAGCCACTTTCCCCTGCAGAGCCTGCACGGCCCCCGGCGCCCAGCCCAGCCCCACATCTCACACTGCCGCAGCCCTGCGCCCCACAGAGCCCGGCGTGCCCCACAGCAGCCACCCAGGGAGTCCCTTGGAGACCTCTTGAAACAACTGCCCCCCTACACCCGCCCAGCCCAAGGCAATACCTGCCCCACCGGCCAGCCTGGAGCCCCCTCATGCGCGCCAAGCCCACAGCCCCCCGGCCCACAGCCCCACTCTCACCAGGGGGCCCTGGGGCTCGTACTGTCGCTGAGGGGCGAATGCAGCTGTCATGTTGGGGCCTGGCACAGAAGAGAGGCAGGTCAACAGGGCCCATGCACCTGTCCTGACCGCCCCAGCCCCAGCCTGGCTCCATGCTGCCCCCCCCAGCTATCCTCGCCCCGAGCCGCCCCCCGTCGTCCTGCGCCCCGAGCAGGTCTCCCGTCACCCCCCCCCACCCCCACTGTCGTCCTGCGCCCCGAGCCGCCCCCCCAGCTATCCTGCGCCCCGAGGTCTCCTGTCACCCCCCGACCCCCACTGTCGTCCTGCGCCCCGAGCCGCCCCCCCAGCTATCCTGCACCCCGAGCTGCCTCCTGTCATCCTGCGCCCCGAGCCGCCCCCCCAGCTATCCTGTGCCCCGAGGTCTCCTGTCACCCCCCCCACCCCCACTGTCGTCCTGCGCCCCGAGCCGCCCCCCCAGCTATCCTGCGCCCCGAGGTCTCCTGTCACCCCCCCACCCCCACTGTCGTCCTGCGCCCCAAGCCGCCCCCCCAGCTATCCTGCGCCCCGAGGTCTCCTGTCACCCCCCCACCCCCACTGTCGTCCTGCGCCCCGAGCCGCCCCCCCAGCTATCCTGCACCCCGAGCCGCCCCCCCCAGCTATCCTGCACCCCGAGCAGGTCTCCTGTCACCCCCCCCACCCCCACTGTCGTCCTGTGCCCCGAACCGCCCCCCCGTCATCCCCCCCCCACTGTCGTCCTGTGCCCCGAGCCAGCCCCTCACTCCCACACTCCCCCCCCAGCACCTGGCCCGAAGTCCACCGTGGCGTAGAGACCCTGCAGGGTGCCGCAGCGCAGCTCGGCGGGGCTGTTGCCGTCGGTGGTGAACAGCAGCACGTCCGGCCCCAGCAGGGCGCGGAAGGTGGCCAGCAGGTGCCGCAGGTAGTCGTAGTCGCAGGCCGAGAAGCTGCCGTATTCGTTCTCCACCTGCAGAGCCGGGGTGGTCGGGAGGGGCTGGGCCACCTTCCCCCGTGCTGGAGCACGGCAGAGCTCAGACCCCCAGCACCAGCGTTCCCGGCTCACCTCCAACAGCCTGACCCCCAACCGCCGCTGCAGCCAGTCCAGGCCGCCCCACACGGACCCACTGCAGCCCCCAGAGCCAGGGCTTCCATGAACCTCTCAGCTGCCCCAGGCCTGCACACGCAGCCCCCGCCCCCCGGTGCCCCTCTGTCCCCCCACAGCCCCTGCCACCCCCCAGCCCTGCCACTGTCCCTCGGTCCCCTCCCCAGCCCCTGTTACTCCTCAGTCCTGCCACTACCCCTCTGTCCTGCCCTGAAGCCTGGGGGTTCAGCTCAATGTGAGGCCAAGGGAGTATCTGTCCGTGAAGTGAGAGGCAGCCCCAGTGGGGCGGGGGCTCCGCTGGGGTGGGGGTTGTGTGGTAAGGCAGGGGCTCTTGTGGGGACAGGGTGTGCTGATGTGGGGTTTATGCTGCGACATTACTGGAGTTTTACAGCAAGTGCAAAACCATTTCTGTGACCACTGCAGCAAGTTGGCACCACACCTTGTGCCAGGGGAGGTGGCTCATGACACCCGGCGATGCCCTGAACCTGCCTCTGCTGCCTGTACGTCTGTGCCGTGGCGGTGTGTGAAGTTATGGATGTTGGCTCTAGCGCTGCCTTGGAAATGTGTTAGTGCGCAGGGTCACAAGGGAACATGTGGTCCCCTCCCAGCCAGGTGCCACGGGCCGAACAGAGGCCCAGCCATCCAATCCACATAGACCGAGACGTGCCGCTTAACCCAGCGGCCAGTGGCAAAGTGCCACAACAGGCCACCTGCTCAGGTGATTCCCCCATTGAAAGGGGCTTCCCTGCACTGGGCAAGTCCATAAGACGTCCCTGGCAGTGACCACCTTGCTCTTCAGTCCTTGTGAACTAAGCTGGTGCGGTCTGGGCCCCCGGCCCTCGGGGATGTGATTGCAGAGACTCTCAAGGGCAGCAGCTCCTGCCAGCGGCTGTGGCCTGCAGCCAGGGCTGTACCCGATGTCCGGAACGTACCACCTTCACCCTGGGCTCTCTCACCCTCTTCCTTCTTCCTTCCCGAGTTAATGACCCTTTCGATCTCAGGTGCTAACCGACCGGCCCAGCGTGCTGCTTTGGGTAAGAGCCAAGCATACATGGACCTGGGGCTGGCCCTTTGGGGCCCGCAAGAACCGGTGTGGAGTTGGCGAAATAGGTTTTAAGAGCCTCTCGCCTGAGAACAGGGGACGATTGGTCTGGGCTGATGCAGCAGCTGGGGAAGCTGTGGGTTTGCTTGTGTGGCTTCTGGCTGGCCAGTGGGGCTGGCAGAGGAGCTGTTGTGGCTGGCCTGGTTCACCTCGCTGAGAAGGGGACTCTAGCCTGGGCTGGACGTGGCCTGGCTTTAAGCAATTGACCCAGGGAAAGGGCTGGGGGCTGCTGTAGGGGAGAGGTGGGGTTAGTCGCAGGGGCCTCTGTGGGGGTGGGGAGTAGGGGGCAGGGCAAGGGGCTGTCCTGGGGGTAGGTTGCTCTGCTTTGGTGGGGGGTTATGGGGCAGGGGGCTCCCATATGGCATAGGGGGCTCTGTGGGGGTGGGGGCTGCCATGGGGAGCAGAGCAGGGGACCCAGTGTGGCTGAGACAGTCTTGGAACAAAGCAGCGAGCCAGGGCCCTGGCCCCCACCCACCTGAATGCTGATGATGTTCCCTCCGTTCTGGTACAGCCGGGGCCTGAGGCGGGGCAGCAGGACGCCCAGCCAGGAGTCCACAGCCTGCAGGTAATCTGGGAGCGCAGAGAGCAGCTGGGCTCAGGGGGAGAGGCCGGAGCCGGGCCCAAGAGCTGGCAGAGCTCCACAGCCACCCCCAGCTCGCCCGGGACTCCAGGGACAGGGAAGGGCCCAGCGACTCTGCATCTGGGACTCGGAGGTTGTGGGGGGCCAGGCAGTGGAGCGTGAGCCCCCAGCAGCCCAGCACCAGCAGCCCAGCCCCGCATGGCTGAGTGCAGGAGTCAGGGCGCTGCTCCCCTTACCTGGGTCCGAGGAACGCAGGACAATGTCTGGTTTCCACAGCAGCCAGGCAGGGAGGCCGCCCTAGAGAAGAGCCCGGGGGGCAGAGAAACTCCTCAGCTCCGGGAGCCACAACGTTCTGAGCCAGGGGAAAGAGCTGGAAGGTCTCACTGGCCTGTGACGGTAGGGAGTGAGGGGCACTGGCGGTGGGCTGGGAGTGCCAGGCACCGGCAGGGCTGGGGGGAGCCCAGAGCTGGGATTGGAGGGGCAGCAGCTCTGGACCCCTATTCCCCCTAAGCTGAGCCCTCAGGCGGCCGCCCAGCTGGTTCACCAGCGGCCCAGCTGGCAGCGTGTGCACATCACACATGTCACAGCATGTATTTCGCCCGTAGGGGGGGAATGCGAGAGGGAGCCCTGCTCCAGAGAGGGAGGGACGCAGCAGAACTGAGGGGGCGAGGCTGGGATAGTGGGGGTTATGGGGCGGCCAGGGCGAGGCTGGGCTAGCGGGGGTTATGGGGCAGAGCGAGGGGTTATGGGGTGGCCAGGGCGAGGCTGGGCTAGCGGGGGTTATGGGGCAGAGCGAGGGGTTATGGGGCGGCCAGGGCGAGGCTGGGCTAGCGGGGAAATGGGGCCCTCAGGTCTCCCATGCTGCCCAGGCTGAGGTGGGGCCGGGGCTGGGGTCAGACTCAGGGCAGAGCTGCCCCCACCCGGCCTCACCATGTCCCACTCGGCACAGATGTAGGGCCCGGGCCGCAGGATGACCAGCAGGCCTAGCTCCACCGTCAGGTCCAGGAAGCTCCCCAGGTCGCGGTCCCCGGCGAAGTCATAGAGCCCGGGCAGCGGCTCATGGTAGTTCCAGGGCACGTAGCTGGGAAGAGTCGGGGCAGTGAGGGGCGACTGCCCCACCTCACGGGCACACCCCAGCTTCCCAGCCCTGCAGCACGCGGCCCCACGGCCAAGCCGGCAGCCCCTGGCCCCTGCGGGCGGGCGGGCGGGCAGCCGAGGCTGGAGCCCGCCAGCTGCCCTTGCGGGGAGGGCCGGCGTTGCCAGCGGAAAGCGGGAGCTGGGGTCCCGCCCCGGCCTGGCCCTGCGGGGCGGGTGAGAGCCACGGGCCAGGGCCCTCGCACGGAGCGTCGCGGCTCCGAGGACACCTACACCTGCACGGCGTTGAGGCCGCTCATGTGCATCTTGCGGAGCCGGTCCCTCCAGGCGGGCCGCGGGACGCGGGCGTAGTGGATGCTGCCCGCGATGTAGCGGAAGGGGGCACCGTCCTTGCGGAAGCAGTTGTTGGCGTAGTCCACCTGGAAGGAGCGGGCACCGGCACAGGCCTGGCCCCGCACAGGGCGGTGAGTGGCCGGAGACCCCTGCGCCCCACCCAGCACGGGGCGTTACGGGGCGGGGGGCAGCTGGCGCGCGGGCGCGCGGGCGAGGGGAGGGCCAGGTGAGGGGTCAGTGGCTCACCTGGCACCCCTGCAGCCGGGCAGGGCCCCGCCCTGCCCCTCACCCTGGCACGGGGCTGCAGGCCCCAGGCTCGGCTGAGTGGGGCAGCGCGTGGCAGCCCGCGGGGGGAGACACCGCCGGACCTCAGCGCTGCTGCAAGCGCTGCCCACTCCAGCGCGACCCCAGGGCTGCTCCGGCCGGTCACGGCCACCCCCCCTAGAGCCCGGCCCGGCCTCTGCCCAGAGCTCCCGGCCCAGCTCACCTCGAGGCGCAGCAGCAGCAGCAGCAGCGGCGGCAGCAGCTGGACGCGAACTCGGGGCCCCATGCTCAGCGCTCCGGCCAGCTGGGGAAGCAGCAGCGGTCATGTGAGCGCCCCCCACCCCCCGCCTCCGGCCCCAGCCCCGGCGCTTCCCCTGGGTCCTAGGCGCGGCCGCTTCCTGCCGGAACACCACGGGGAAGGTGGGGGGCCGTGGGGCAGCGCCCCAGCAGAGCGGGGGGCCGCGGCTCAGGCAGGGAGCGCTGCGGGACACCCCGCACCAGGGCGCCCCCCCACCTACAGCACGTGACCGCACCTCCCCAGCACCATGGGCCGTGCCCACCCCCCCCCACACACACCTACACGCGCACCCACCGCACCATTGCAAACGCACCCGCACCCCGACACCCACACATACACCCACACCCACCGCACCATGGCAAACGCACCCGCACACCGACACCCACACCTACACGCGCACACACCGCACCATGGCAAACGCACCCGCACACCGACACCCACACACACCGCACCATGGCAAACGCACCCGCACACCGACACCCACACACACCGCACCATGGCAAACGCACCCGCACACCGACACCCACACATACACGCGCACACACCGCACCATGGCAAACGCACCCGCACACCGACACCCACACACACACGCGCACACACCGCACCATGGCAAACGCACCCGCACACCGACACCCACACACACACGCGCACACACCGCACCATGGCAAACGTACCCGCACACCGACACCCACACACACACCCACACCCACCGCACCATGGCAAACGCACCCGCACACCGACACCCACACCTACACGCGCACACACCGCACCATGGCAAACGCACCCGCACACCGACACCCACACACACCGCACCATGGCAAACGCACCCGCACACCGACACCCACACACACCGCACCATGGCAAACGCACCCGCACACCGACACCCACACCTACATGCGCACCCACCGCACCATGGCAAACGCACCTGCACACCGACACCCACACACACACGCGCACACACCGCACCATGGCAAACGCACCCGCACACCGACACCCACACCGACACCCACACACACCGCACCATGGCAAACGCACCCGCACACCGACACCCACACCTACACGCGCACACACCGCACCATGGCAAACGCACCCGCACACCGACACCCACACCTACACGCGCACACACCGCACCATGGCAAACGCACCCGCACACCGACACCCACACATACACGCGCACACACCGCACCATGGCAAACGCACCCGCACACCGACACCCACACATACACGCGCACACACCGCACCATGGCAAACGCACCCGCACACCGACACCCACACATACACCCGCACACACCGCACCATGGCAAACGCACCCGCACACCGACACCCACACACACCGCACCATGGCAAACGCACCCGCACACCGACACCCACACACACACGCGCACACACCGCACCATGGCAAACGCACCCGCACACCGACACCCACACCTACACGCGCACACACCGCACCATGGCAAACGCACCCGCACACCGACACCCACACCTACACGCGCACACACCGCACCATGGCAAACGCACCCGCACACCGACACCCACACCTACACCCACACCCACTGCACCATGGCAAACGCACCCGCACACCGACACCCACACATACACGCGCACACACCGCACCATGGCAAACGCACCCGCACACCGACACCCACACATACACGCGCACACACCGCACCATGGCAAACGCACCCGCACACCGACACCCACACATACACGCGCACACACCGCACCATGGCAAACGCACCCACACACCGACACCCACACCTACACCCACACCCACTGCACCATGGCAAACGCACCCGCACACCGACACCCACACATACACGCGCACCATGGCAAACGCACCCGCACCCACACACCCACACATACACGCGCACACACCGCACCATGGCAAACGCACCCGCACACCGACACCCACACACACCGCACCATGGCAAACGCACCCGCACACCGACACCCACACCTACATGCGCACCCACCGCACCATGGCAAACGCACCCGCACACCGACACCCACACACACACGCGCACACACCGCACCATGGCAAACGCACCCGCACACCGACACCCACACCGACACCCACACACACCGCACCATGGCAAACGCACCCGCACACCGACACCCACACCTACACGCGCACACACCGCACCATGGCAAACGCACCCGCACACCGACACCCACACCTACACGCGCACACACCGCACCATGGCAAACGCACCCGCACACCGACACCCACACCTACACGCGCACACACCGCACCATGGCAAACGCACCCGCACACCGACACCCACACCTACACGCGCACACACCGCACCATGGCAAACGCACCCGCACACCGACACCCACACATACACGCGCACACACCGCACCATGGCAAACGCACCCGCACACCGACACCCACACATACACGCGCACACACCGCACCATGGCAAACGCACCCGCACACCGACACCCACACATACACGCGCACACACCGCACCATGGCAAACGCACCCGCACACCGACACCCACACATACACCCGCACACACCGCACCATGGCAAACGCACCCGCACACCGACACCCACACACACTGCACCATGGCAAACGCACCCGCACACCGACACCCACACACACACGCGCACACACCGCACCATGGCAAACGCACCCGCACACCGACACCCACACCTACACGCGCACACACCGCACCATGGCAAACGCACCCGCACACCGACACCCACACCTACACGCGCACACACCGCACCATGGCAAACGCACCCGCACACCGACACCCACACCTACACCCACACCCACTGCACCATGGCAAACGCACCCGCACACCGACACCCACACATACACGCGCACACACCGCACCATGGCAAACGCACCCGCACACCGACACCCACACATACACGCGCACACACCGCACCATGGCAAACGCACCCGCACACCGACACCCACACATACACGCGCACACACCGCACCATGGCAAACGCACCCACACACCGACACCCACACCTACACCCACACCCACTGCACCATGGCAAACGCACCCGCACACCGACACCCACACATACACGCGCACCATGGCAAACGCACCCGCACCCACACACCCACACATACACGCGCACACACCGCACCATGGCAAACGCACCCGCACACCGACACCCACACATACACGCGCACACACCGCACCATGGCAAACGCACCCGCACACCGACACCCACACATACACGCGCACACACCGCACCATGGCAAACGCACCCGCACACCGACACCCACACCTACACCCACACCCACTGCACCATGGCAAACGCACCCGCACACCGACACCCACACATACACGCGCACACACCGCACCATGGCAAACGCACCCGCACACCGACACCCACACCTACACCCACACCCACTGCACCATGGCAAACGCACCCGCACACCGACACCCACACATACATGCGCACACACCGCACCATGGCAAACGCACCCGCACACCGACACCCACACATACACGCGCACACACCGCACCATGGCAAACGCATCCACCCCCGCACGCACACACACGGCACCATGGCAAACGCACCCGCACCCACACACCCACCGCACCATGGCAAATGCACCCGCACTCACCCCCCCCAACACACACACACACATACATGCACCGCACCCCATGGCAAAAGCACCTGCACCCCCCCCCCCACACACACACACGGCACCATGGCAAACGCACCCGGACCCACCCACGCACCCGCCCACATACCGCACCATGGCAAACACACCCGCACCCACACACCCACACACACTGCACCATGGCAAACGCACCCACCCACCCACACACACACACTGCACCATGGCAAACGCACCCGCACCCACCCACCCACACACACCCCCCGCACCATGGCAAACGCACACACACACACACACCCCGTACCATGCCAAACGCGCACACACACACACACACACACCCCACACCACGGCAAATGCCCCCGCACCCCCCCCACCCCCACACAGTGCACCATGGCAAACACACCCACCCCTGCACGCACACACACACACACACACAGTGCACCATGGCAAACACACCCACCCCTGCACGCACACACACACACACACCGCACCATGGCAAATGCACCCGCACCCACCCCCTCCCCACACACACACACACACCGCACCATGGCAAATGCACCTGCACCCACCCCCTCCCCCCACACACACACCACATCATGGCAAATGCACCTGCACCCACCCCCTCCCCCCACACACACACCACATTATGGCAAACGCACCTGCACCCACCCCCTCCCCCCACACGCACACCACATCATGGCAAGCGCACACACACACACACACACTGCACCATGGCAAACGCACCCATCCCTGCACCCACACACACACACCCAGACCCACACACCGCACCATGGCAAACGCACCCACAGCCCCATGGTGCGCACAGCCACCCACGTACACAGCACCATGGCACGTGCACGTGCAGGCCCCTAGCTGGGGCTGTGCGCCCCACAGTGACTCCAACGCAGGGGCCACCCTGGCATCAGCGTCTCGGCAGTACCAGCCAAAGCAACGCCGACGAGCCGGGGCACCTGCCTCACTGGGCTGCCGCAGGGCAACAGGCGTGCAAAGAGCCTGCACAGGGGCCTGGGAAAGCAGTGATCTCTAGGGGGTCTGGGCTGGGGGCACGCGTGGGGCCCAGGGGAGCAGCGATCTCTAGGGGGTCTGGGCTGGGGGCACGCGTGGGGCCCAGGGGAGCAGGGATCTCTAGGGGGTCTGGGCTGTGGGGGCAAGTGTGGGGCCCAGGGGAGCAGCGATCTCTAGGGGGTCTGGACTGGGGGCACGCGTGGGGCCCAGGGGAGCAGCGATCTCTAGGGGGTCTGGGCTGGGGGCACGCGTGGGGCCCAGGGGAACAGGGATCTCTAGGGGGGTCTAGGCTGTGGGGGCAAGCGTGGGGCCCAGGGGAGCAGCGATCTCTAGGGGGTCTGGGCTGGGGGCACACGTGGGGCCCAGGGGAGCAGGGATCTCTAGGGGGTCTGGGCTGTGGGGGCAAGCGTGGGGCCCAGGGGAGCAGGGATCTCTCGGGGGTCTGGGCTGTGGGGGCAAGCGTGGGGCCCAGGGGAGCAGCGATCTCTAGGGGGTCTGGGCTGGGGGCACGCGTGGGGGTCTGGGCTGTGGGGGCAAGCGTGGGGCCCAGGGGAGCAGGGATCTCTCGGGGGTCTGGGCTGTGGGGGCACGTGGGGCCCAGGGGAGCAGCGATCTCTAGGGGTGTCTGCCCTTGGGTCACAGGGGATGGGGGTTCCTCCACTGGGGTCCCACAGGAGAGTGCCAGAGAGCAGGGCTGGTGCCCAGGTGCCAGCCCCAGGCAGTGCCCCGGCCCTCTCGTTGCTCTGCGGCAGTGCTGGGTGGAGCCCACCTCCGCTGGTGCAGGGATCTGTGCCCCATTGGAGACCCGTGTCCCAGCAGCTGGCTGAGCTGCCCCATTACTTGCCAGGTGGAGCCCGGGTCTCTGGAGAGCAGGAGGCCCATGGCTCCATTGGATGCTGCTTCTGCCCAGGCCCCAGTGCCCACGGTGCCAGGCATCACCACGTTCCATGACAGCTCACAATGGGGCGCAGCTGAGGCAGAGCTACCCTGGCACAGCCGGCGAGGCAGACTCCCCCCCACTTGCCCTTCTTCTCTCACTGCCACCCACTGCTCTGCCCTGCCAGCGAACTACCCCTGTGACACCTGCGGCTGGGGAGCTCCTTGCCGGACGCTTTCAGATCAGCCCGGTCCACCACGTCTGCCAATGGGCGTTGGCACAGGGCAGCTCTCTGGCTCATGCTGTGCAAGGGGCTCCGGGCAGAGGGGCGCAAGGGTCTAGGGGTGCCAGACTTTCAGAATGTTTGTGAGCGACAATGCCCTCCCCTGGCCCTGAGCCAGGCACCCCCACCTCCCCTCACCAGAGCAGGCACCCCCACAACCCAAAGTAACCCAACCCCCTCCCCTCCCCTCCCCCAGAGCAGGCACCCCCCAGCCCCCCACTCTAACCCAACCCTCTCCCCTCCCCCAGCACCAGGCACCCCCAGAGCCCCATTACCCAATGCCCTCCCTCTCCTTCCACCAAGCATCCCCCACCGCGGCTTTCACCCAGCAGTCACCGTCCGAGGCAACTTTGACCACAGTAGTTTTCCAAACTACGTAGTCATGTCACTCTGACCCAGGTGCTTCTGGTTCACTAGTGACCCTTCTGGGGAACCACCGACAAGATGGTTTTAACCCGGGCACGACTGGCAAAGCTCTTTTTAAACCCTTTGTAAACTGCCACGCTGCAGCGTTCCCTGGAGCCATCCGCTCAGTTCCTGCGGGTGGGCTCTGGTCAGCCACGCTCTAACTGCCTCCAGCCTACTGACGTCCAGGGCAGAGCGTGGGGGTGCACATCTCCAGCACTGCTTGGGGCTTAGGTGAGACATTTTTTGCTTCATATGGTGCCAAAAATCAGTCAGCTGAAGAGCTTTGCTGTCCTTCTAGCCTAAAGCACAATGGTTTGGCCAGCTTCAGTTCTAAGCAGAGATGAAGAGCAGGATTAGGTGGTGATGGGGGACTCAACTGTCCAGGCAGAGTTGGGAAACTACCACAGCCAGGCACAGACTATCCAGTAAGTTCTTGGACCGCGTTGAAGGCAACTTTTCATTTCAGAGTATGGAAAAAGCTACTGGGGAGAAGCTGGCTGTAGATTTGATTTTAGCAAATTGGGAGGAACTGGCTGAGAATCTGAGAGTGGAAGGCAGCCCAGGGGACAGTGACCATGAAGTCACAGAGCTCACGATTCTAAGGAGTGGTGGGAGGGAGAACAGCAAAATAGAGACGATGGGTTTCAGGAAGGCAGATGTGGGTAAACTCAGAGATCCGGCAGGTGAGGTCCCATGGGAAGCAAGACTAAGAGGAAAAGCAACTGAAGAGAGTTGGCAGTTTTTTTAAAGGGACATTACTAAGGGCCCCAAATCAGCTATACCGCCGTATAGGAAAGTATAGCAAAGACCGCCTTGGCTTAACCAGGAGATCTTGCGTGATCTGAAAACCAAAAAGGAGTCCTATAGAAATGGAAACTAAGAGAAATTTCAAAGGGTGAATATAAGCAAACGATACGGATATGCGGGGCAAGACTAGAAAAGCAAAGGCAAAAAAGAGCTCAAACTAGCTAGAGAGATAATGGGTAACAAGAAGACCCTTAGAAGCAAGAGGAAGACCAAGGACAGGGTAGGCCCACTACTCAGTGAGTAAGGAAGAAACAATATCAGCAAACTTGGAAAGCGCACAGGTGTGTTATGACTTCACTAAGAAGTCTGATGCAGATATGCCTAATCCAGTGAATGCTAGTGGGAAGGGGGTAGATTAGAGGATAAAATAAAGAGAGAAGTTAAAAATTACTCGGAAAAATTAACGAAGGGTCCTGTGGTACCTTATAGACTAACAGAAAAGTTTTGAGCATGAGCTTTCGTGAGCACAGACTCACTTCATCAGATGCTGGTGTCAAATCAGATCAGATCCAGCATCTGATGAAGTGAGTCTGTGCTCATGAAAGCTCACGCTCAAAACTTTTCTGCTAGTCTATGAGGTGCCACAGGACCCTTCGTTGCTGTTACAGATCCAGACTAACACGGCTGCCCCTCCGATACTTAGAAAAATTAGATATCTTTGAGTCACCAGGGCCTGATGAGCTGCAGCCTAGAAAACTCAAGGAGCTGATAGAGGAGGTATCCGAGACTTTTAGCTATCATGTTTGAAAAGCTATGAAAGTCAGGGGAGATTCCAGAAGACTGGAAAAGGGCAAATATAGTGCACAATTATAAAAAGGAGAATAAGAGCAACCCAGGAAACTACAGACCAGTCAGTTTAACTTCTCTGCCCCGAAAAATAGTGGAGCCAGTTAGTAAGAATATGAAAAGAGAGTTGGGCCCTAAACACAAGATTGTGTAATGATAGAGAGCTATATAAAGGGTTAAGCAGCTTAATAAAAGACTATGTATGTGCTTTGCAGTTTACATAAAAGCAATGGGCTTTTGCAGCCACAGAAAGGCATTAAAATAACATACTTAAGTCAGGAAAAAATGTAATTAGCAAAATAAATGGTAAAAATGCCCAGCTTCAAGTGTGGCTGTTAAGAGAAGACTGATTATTAGAACTGCTTCTAGTCAACACAGAAAAGTTTAGTGATGTGGTTATCCAAAGAAAGGGGCCTGGTGTAAAATCTTGTCTCTTCCAGGCCTCAGAGTTACTTCCCCAGACCAGCCAAAACCTGGCTTGTAGCTAATAACAGTCACAGCGAGATCCCTTCTTTGTTGCACTATAGAACCGAAGCAGGCGTGCTAGGTGCCTACCTGATCGTGCCAGGGCAAGCCAGGAAGAGAGGGCTATCCCTGGGACTGGGCCTTCCCGAGTATTCCAGTGCTCGTTACTGTATGGATCTGGTAATTGCTTATGATGTAGGATTTTTAATCACATTTAGAACAACTATACAAATATCATTTGGCTTTGAGAGTTAATAAAAATAATTGACAGTTGACTTGGTGCCATGATATTACCCTGTGTTTATAATAATAATAGTCCCAGCAAGAAGGTTCAATAGCTTTTCACTTCAGGGGACCCTGGACTACACTAGGAGTGTAGACACAAAGCAAAACAGTTTGCCTGTTCTCGTTCTAGTCTACTTTTGGCATATCACAACCACCGCCAGCGTTTGAACAAACCCAACCACAGAATAATAAACCTGCCATTACTGCAGCTGTCTAATAGTGACATTTATTTTGACATGCAGTGCTCTTTGGAGAAATTTGCTTCAAAATAAACTAAACTAAACCATAGTACTTGTTACTACCTGTGATGGGGTTCAGGGGTCCCCCTGCACTGCACCCCGTCCGCTGGCAGGAGTGACTTTCACTCAGCAGGTACAACACAAGGTTTATTAGGCAACAGATGCCCAGTTTCTCACAGAAGCAACAGTACAGCAGCCAGAGACAGTTCTTCCAACCCGTCCTGGGGAGAAGACCCCGAGGGGTGCCCCTCTGGGGTGTAGCTTCCCCCTCGCCCAGCTGGCTGCCTTCCAGCTCTCTCTTTCCCTAGCCTCTAACTGCCACCCCGATTCAAAAACCAGCTCGGCTCCTCCCTCCTCTTTGTTCAGGGCAGAGGTGTTACCTGCCAGTTGTAGCCCCAGGGTCATCCTTAGCCACTGGGAGCTGCTCTGCTTGTTTCTCATATCTAGCCTGAGTCTCGCATTTGCACTCCCCCCACTCCATCACACTACCCTAACACTTTCTGTCTAAAGATCTGAAAGTGCTTTTCACGAAATGATAATGCTTCCTTCCTTCATCTCTAAATTCTCTCAAGCATTTTAAAGGAAACTGAAAATATGACTCGCATGAGACAGATTGGTATTATGATGCCTCTTTGTACGTAGATACAGGTAGTCTTCATTTTATGACATAAAATACAGAACAAAATTTAAAAAATTGCCTATCCCAAGAGAAGATTTTAACCCAAAAAGAGAGACTCCAGAAGGTCCATTAGAGACCTTGCTCTTACATAAATGATGACCACATACTACAGCAACAGGCAGTAGGCAGACATGAACTATCGGAGAGCCAAAATTTAGACCTGTTTGGAGATCAGGCTGTTCAACAGTGGTCAGATTTCTAGTGTTAGACAAAGCACCTTTATGAATGCAGTGTAGACAACACACCCTATTCTGAACAAGCAGAAGTAATCTCTCATAGGGAAAGACAATAACAATAATAGGTTCCATTTACACAGTGCTCCTTGTTCCAGAAATTCCTAATACCTTAAGAGCTGAGATGATCTGTCCAGGCTGGCGAAAACAAGTCTTAAACCTACAGTGAGGGGGCGGGGGGGGGGAATTCCTAGCTGTATGCCGGCAGAAAGTTGTTTAAGAATGAATCTCACTAAATCTGAATAATCCCATTGACTTCCCAGGTTTAAAAATGGGTGTTGCTGAAGTAGGACCACAAAGTGTCATGAGCTGCTGGTTCTTCATCAGATTCCTAGACCAGAACTGAATATTGCCTGTTGTGGGTCTCAGGCCCGTATAATATTTGGTTGGGGAAGAGGGGAGAAACACCACATTCAGAGGGTAATAATAAATATTTTTAACTATGCGCTGTCTGAAGCTCCCCAGACTTGGAATATTGAATGTGGGATGGATGGGTGGGCAGAGGGCAGGTTAAACAGTCACACAGCACAACCAACAGTGTTTCACTTGATATTTGTGTATTCCTCTGTGCAGTTTCCACCATATTATTTTTGAGCCTCCCAAAATGTTTATTCCTCCACCTCTGAGAACTCCATTTAACTGGAAGGGGGTGTGGCCAACTAGTTTTGTGGGTCCTCTGAGATCCACGCAGATAACATGGAATCCCTGTGCCTTTGCCATGTCCTGTTGCCTTGGCCTCGTGGCTCCCTCAGCTGTGGGATGCCCGGCTGGGAGGTGGGCTCCTAACCTTGGGTTTTAACTCAAATGCCCCAAGAAATGAAACACTGGTGCATTATCCTATAACCTCGTAAGAATAATTTCAAATGCAAAGAAAAAACCACACCTTTAGAGTACATTATACAACAAGCGATATGCTGGTTACTATAGAAATTAGTTCCTTATTTATTGTTCAGTGATAAAAAATGTTTGATGCCACAGTAGAGTTCCTATTACATCCAAAACTGAACTAAAATCACAACAGCACAAAAACTATTTTGTAGGTACTCCAGCTCCCCTAAGCTTTATAACCTGGCATCCCCCCTTTGATTTACTTACCACTTCTAATAACTGGACCACACTTGTGACTATACAAAACACAACTGGGTCACAAACTTAACACCACCACCAGCCCCAGCTGTGGGAACCTCAGCCAGGAAGGCGGGGTCCCCACAGCCCCACAGCTGTGACGTCGAGCCCGGCCGGCAGCCCCAGCTGTGGGAACCCAGGCTGGGGGGGTCCTTTTTATGACAAGACCTGTGTCTCTCCCTACTGGACATTTTTGCGTTAATGGAGGACGTGGGACTTGTCCTGGGATGTCTGGTAACCCAACAAGGGTCCCTACGGGCCTTAAGGTCTGCGAATGATGGGAGTGTAGCTCAAGGCAGGCCCATTTGTAAGATGGCTCCCAGAGACAGTCCCAGCAGTAACAGGCTGGTGCACCTGACCTCAGCACTGGGCCAGCTGCTTGGAACTACTGCAAAGAGCACAGCTGTGTCCAGCACAGGGCCGGGGTAATTCGCTGGGGGAGAGCCCATGCGGCTGTTGTAAAGAGAAGTCAAAGCCTGGCCACACCTCACTGCCCTGCCCTGCCCTCCTCTCCCCTCCCCCAGTCCCGTCCCTACAGCCTCCCCCACTGCTCCCCTCACAGCCCCTCCCCTCCCCCCACTGCTCCCCTTACAGCCCCTCCCCTCCCCCTACTGCTCCCCCCACTCACAACCCCTCCCCCAGTCCCGTCCCTACAGCCTCCCCCACTGCTCCCCTCACAGCCCCGCCCCTCCCCCCACTGCTCCCCTTACAGCCCCTCCCCTCCCGCTCCCCCCACTCACAACCCCTCCCCCAGTCCCATCCCTACAGCCTCCCCCACTGCTCCCCTCACAGCCCCTCCCCTCCCCCCCACTGCTCCCCTTACAGCCCCTCCCCTCCCCCTACTGCTCCCCCCACTCACAACCCCTCCCCCAGTCCCGTCCCTACAGCCTCCCCCACTGCTCCCCTCACAGTCCCGCCCCTCCCCCCACTGCTCCCCTTACAGCCCCTCCCCTCCCCCTACTGCTCCCCCCACTCACAACCCCTCCCCCAGTCCCATCCCTACAGCCTCCCCCACTGCTCCCCTCACAGCCCCTCCCCTCCCCCCACTGCTCCCCTTACAGCCCCTCCCCTCCCCCTACTGCTCCCCCCACTCACAACCCCTCCCCCAGTCCCATCCCTACAGCCTCCCCCACTGCTCCCCTCACAGCCCCTCCCCTCCCCTCCCCTCCCCCTACTGCTCCCCCCACTCACAACCCCTCCCCCAGTCCCGTCCCTACAGCCTCCCCCACTGCTCCCCTCACAGCCCCTCCCCTCCCCCTACTGCTCCCCCCACTCACAGCCCCTCCCCCAGTCCCGTCCCTACAGCCTCCCCCACTGCTCCCCTCACAGCCCCTCCCCTCCCCCCACTGCTCCCCCCACTCACAACCCCTCCCCCAGTCCCGTCCCTACAGCCTCCCCCACCGCTCCCCTCCACTCACAGCCCCTCCCTTCTCGACAGCCCCTCGGCCCCGCCCCCCGAGCATTTGTCACGCGCGGCCCCGCCCCTCTCTCTTCTCCGGCCTATGCCGCCCCGCCCCGCCCCGCCCCCGCGCGGCCGTTGCTCGGCCGCTGGCGCAGGGTGATGACGTTGCTCAGCGCCGGCCGCGGCTCCTTCCGGGAAGGGGCGGGGCCTGAGGGACAGGACCCCCCCCCTCGGGGCGCGCCCCTCCCCCACTGCCAGCACCGGGCCGGGCCGGGCCGGGCCATGGGCCACGCGCTGTGCGCCTGCGCGCGGGGCACCCTCAGCATCGAGGGGCAGCGCTACCTGCTGCTGCAGCGCCTGGGGGAGGGGTGAGCGCGGGGCAGGGGCTGGCGGGGGGGGCTGCTTAGTGTCGTTCCCCACCTGGCCCGGAGGGGGAAACTGAGGCAGGCGGGGTGCCCGGCTGGGCGCAGCCGCTGCGGCCCTTCGAGCCCCGCCTCCAGCCCCCCCGCCCCGGGCCCACGGGAGAGCGGCCCCTCCCCGGGCAGCTGGGGGGGTCACGGAGCCGCCCCTCCGCGGGGGGGCCGAGTGTGCCCGCCCCCCGCTCCAGCTTCCAGCCGGGCCCCGCCCCGCCGCCTCTTCCTGGGCTGCCAGCGGCCACGTCGCCGGGGACTGAGCCCTCCTGGGTGCCCGGGCGGACCCGCCCGTCTGCCCCTGGCTGAGCGGGGCGCTGGCGATGGGGCCGGGGCGCCGGCCGGTGCAGTGGCAGGGACGGGCTCGGTCTTGCTCTCTCCCCGAGCAGCTCCTGCCCTGCACCGGGGCGCGCTGGGGGCGCTGCTCCTGCCCTGCACCGGGGAGCTGCTCCTGCCCTTCTCACACCTCCTCCCCTCTGCAGGGGCTTCAGCTACGTGGACCTGGTGGAGGGGCTGCAGGACGGCCAGTTCTACGCCCTGAAGCGCATCCTGTGCCATGACAAGCAGGACCGCCTGGAAGCCCTGCACGAGGTGGAGATGCACCGCCTCTTCGACCACCCCAACGTCCTGCGGCTCGAGGCCCACTGCATGGTGGAGAAGGGGCCTAAGCACGAGGCCTGGCTGCTGCTGCCGTTCCTCAGGGTGAGGCCGCCCCAGCTCCCAGGCAGGAGCCCTGACGCGGCTGGAGATGGTGATCCCTGTCCCACCTGCCCCTGGCTGCCCCAGGCCCTCTTTGGAGCTGGCCTCGGGAGAGGGTGCAATGCATGCTGGGAAATGTAGTCTTCCTAGGCCAGACGGGGGTGCATGGGGTGTACAGGGAGGGCTAGTACCTCTGTTGGAGGCACTTGTCGTACCTCTTCGGGGGTAGTCCATCCACTTTGGTCCCCGCCTGTCACTCAGCTCTCACTTGTGGCTCCAAGTAGCTGCAGCATGTGCAGTGGCCACACCCCGGGCAACAGCTTCAACAGGCCGGCCGAACCAGGTGAGTGTAACCGATGGGGCTCAAACCCTCGGCGAGTTTTCAGATGTGCCTACCCAGCATGCGAAGTCAGTTCCGGCGGACGAGATCATTTCGATCCAACGGCCAAGAAGGCGGTTCTGCAACGCTTTGTGGAAAGCGAAGTGCTTGACAAGGCATGAAAGACGCCAAGGCCACCACTGCAACCAAAGAAGTTACCAGTCGTGACGATTCTGTGTACCACTGGTGCCTGGCTTCCAAGGTCGAGAGAGTGGGATTGCTCCTGTGCAACAGCTCTACCACTTAAAAAGCTTTCACGCACGGGTCCTGTGCTTGTCATCGTCGGATCGATGGACTACCATTATTACTCCGAGCTAACTACAAAGGGAGCATAGGATGGTGCCCTCGCCTCTCCTGTAGCCAGAGGGTGGTTATGGTATCTCCAGGCTGCCCTGCCCCCCCAGGCTCCTCATTGCACCTATGCGTGGGAGCGAGGGGGCTGCCTTGGGCCCTACACAGCCAGCACACCAAGGGCCAGGAGCTGGAATCAGGAAGTGCTTGGCCAGCTCATGCCAGCCATGTCCTGCCTCTGGCAGGGCCCAGCCCAGCAACTGAAGGCGTAAAACACCCCTGCTGGCCAAGGCCAGTCGTCTTTAGCAAGGGACAGCTGGAGACCAGCACTGTCCAGACATCCCTCCAGTCCCTGCTGAGCTCAGCAGCGTCCTGGGCCCTACTGGTCTCCTAGGGCAGCAAGTTCGCCCTGAGACTCACCTCCAGGTTCCAGAGTCTGCAGCAGCGCTGTCCTGCTGTGGGTCAGGGAGCCCGAGCATTAGAACAGCTAGTGCTGTATGGTTGCACTCTGGAGCTGTCCCTGTGTCACTTTCCCCAGAGCTCTTGGGAGCCATTGGCTCTTAGTAGGAGCTGGCACTGGTGCGACCTGGTGAGTCTCTGCCTGCCCCATGCCAGCACCCTGTGGGGAGCACCTGCTCTCTAAGCACCTGCCTCTTTGCTTGCCAGAGAGGGACCCTGTGGAGTGAGGTGGAAGCTCTGCGAGACAAGGGCACCTTCCTGCCAGAGGAGCGGATCCTCCCCCTTCTCCAGGGCATCTGCAGAGGGCTGCAGGCCATTCATGCCAAGGGCTACGCACACAGGTGAGCCCCAGGCTGGGCCCAGCTGGCCCTGGCCCTTCCAGGAGGAAACAGTGCTCGGGGCAGCTGGGCGCTAGGCCGTCATGTGGAGCTGGCACACCAGCGATGGGGGAGGGACTCTGCCCCTCTTGGGGGCCTGGCAGGCTGCAGGGAACTCAGTCACTTGGCCCCCACAGGGACCTGAAGCCCACCAACGTGCTCCTGGACGATGCTGAACAGCCAGTGCTAATGGACCTGGGTTCCATGAACCGGGCCCACATTGAGGTCAAGAGCTCCCGGGAGGCCATGGCAGTGCAGGTAGGAGGCTTCCTGCCCTGGAGGCACCGAGCTCAGTGACCTCTCCCTGGGGGAAGGCAGTGAACAGCCGCTTGGTCTGAGACCTGCCCCCTTCCTCTCCCTTGCTTTCCAGCCTTGCGCCTGGGGCAAGGCCCAGCTAACCCTCTCCCATGTCAGTCACTGGCCCCTGCCCTCCCGGTGCTGGGCTCACTTTGTGCTCTCCCCCCCCAGGACTGGGCTGCTCAGCGCTGCACCATCTCGTACCGGGCCCCTGAGCTCTTCACCGTGGAGAGTCACTGCGTTATTGATGAGCGGACGGACATCTGGGTAAGGGCCCCCCCCCCCGGGGCAGCTGCCCAGCTCCTTGGCTGTGCTGGCTGCAGCCTGACTGACCCTGTGGTGCCCATTCAGTCCCTAGGCTGCGTGCTGTACTGCATGATGTTCGGGGAAGGGCCGTACGACATGGTCTTCCAGAAGGGCGACAGCGTGGCCCTGGCTGTGCAGAACCCACTCCGTGTGCCCCCCAGTGGCAGGTGAGGAGCTGGCCCTGCGACCCACCCCTCCGGGCAGGGTTGCTCTGGGCTCACCCCTCCAGAGGGGCCTGGCCTTACTGCCATCTCTCTTGCAGGTATTCGGCTGCTCTGGAGAAGCTGCTCTGCACCATGATGGTGGTGAACCCACAAGAGAGGCCCCACATCACCCAGATAGTTGACCAGCTGGAGGGGTTGCAGCTGTCCGCCTGGGGCCAGGACACCACCCGGATCTGAACTGGGGCCTGCGCCGTGCCAGCTGGGAGCAGACTGTGTGGTGCACAGAACTGCTTGAAAATGGAGTTGCAGGTTAAAAGCAAAACCAGGCCTGGGGTGTGAAGTTGCCTCCCACCTGCAACAGGCTGGGAATGGAACCAGTCCTGGGCTGGGCCCTGCAGGGCTTTGGTGCACAGTCCTAGAGTCCATGGGGCTGTGAGCCCTTCGCCTGCCCCACTGCTCTGCTGCCTCTCCCAGGTATGGCCAACTAGCTGCTGTTGAGGTCAGGGAAGGATGCTGCCCCTTGGCTGGGGCTGGCCTGGCCTGCTGGGTTTCCCCCACCCCTGCTCCTCGTCTCCTGCTGGCAGGGAGGCGCGACTCAGCCTGTGTAGTGCCCCCCGGCTCAGCCAGAGTTTTCTGTCCAATAAAGGGTGTAGCTGGAGAATGGGTCCTGGCTCTGGGAGATTCCTGTGGACCCCTTGCAACTGGGGAGGGGGAAGTAGGAGCTCTGGGACTGGGGTGGGGACTGAGCCGCCCTGGCTCAAAGCTGGGCCTGGCTAGGCAGCTGTTGTCATGGAAGGACCTCAAAACCGCCCTGGGCAAAACAGCTTCCCATGGAGTTCTGCCCAGAAGCTCTCCCCAAGCTGCGGCTCCTCCCCAGTCTGAGACAAAGTTCCTGCCCCCTTGGTCACCTCCCCAGCTTGTAGCCCAGCTACTCCCCAAACCTGGAGTCCCCCGGCGTGTGCACCACTGCACAGGGGAGAGGTGTCACACTCAGGAGTGGACAGACAAAGGGACACTGGTCCTGGGGAGGTGGTTATGCCTGGCTGGAGCAGGACCATGCCTGCTGTGTTCAGCACAGCCGTGGGGCAAGGATGGAGCAGCCCCTGCTGTCCCCTTCCCTCTTCTCAGGGGGAGCGCCCCCAGCTCCAGGGCAGCAGCCAGGTGGCTACTGGGGCTTGGCCACTTGCAGGGCTCCTGCCCTGGGCTAAGGCCAGACCACAACTGGGTCATTAACACCCCGCCCCCCAAGTTGCCCCCATCCTGGGAGCAGGAGTCCAAGCAGGTTCCCCAGTGTTGCCCCCCCCCCAGACAGCAGAGCAGTGCACGCAGACGTGGCCAGCCGCTGCCAACTCCGTCCCACGTGAGGGAGCCGGACTTCGGTCCCCAGCTCCTGTGCCAACAGCCAGGGCTGGGCCAAGCCAGCCATGGGGGAAGGGCTGATTCACCAGAGCTGAGTGTGCCCCTCCCTTCCCCAGTCACACTGCTGCAGAAGCAGGCCTGGCAGATTCAGCCCTGCCCTGGCAGCTGGGAGGAGGGCACAGAAGCCCCAGCCCTCTGCCAGCCAGGGGAGGGCTCCCTCCAGTAAGCCTCTTCCCACACTGACGCTCCCCAGTCAGCGAGCACTAGGGAAGGGGCTGTGTGGGCTGGATGCGCCATACTGAAGCATGTGCCGCCCTATGGGTGGTGTTTTCCTTCTGCCCTGAGGCCCACTGACCTATGGACAGCAGCCACCCGGCTCCAGCAGAGACTGCTCCCTGTGGCACAAGCCTGGCCTGACAGGGCAAGCTAGCTGGTTTGGGGCTGGCCCTCCCCATTGCACTGCCCAGGAGAGCCCCATAGCCAGGTGTCATCTGACAATCCCATTCCCAGCACCCTGTGGCACCCCACAGCCCAGGGGCATGGCCCTGCAGCCAGGTGGGAGCTTTGGGCTGACAGGGCAGCAGAACCAGGTCCCCTGCTGCACACCCCTCCTGGCAAGAACCAGCCACAGCTCAGGGTGGGGGTCAGACCAAGAAGGCTGTTTATTTTGCAGTTAAAAGAACATGAAAGTCCCTGAGCCAGCACCTCAGTACTCCTCTCCCTCCTCTTCGTCCTCGTAGGAGTCAATGCCCACCTCCTCGTAATCCTTCTCCAGGGCAGCCATGTCCTCCCGGGCCTCCGAGAACTCCCCCTCCTCCATGCCCTCCCCGACGTACCAGTGCACAAAGGCACGCTTGGCGTACATCAGGTCGAACTTGTGGTCCAGACGCGCCCAGGCCTCAGCTATGGCTGTGGTGTTGCTCAGCATGCACACCGCCCGCTGCACCTTGGCCAGGTCGCCCCCGGGAACCACTGTCGGGGGCTGGTAGTTGATACCAACCTTGAAGCCGGTTGGGCACCAGTCCACAAACTGGATGCTGCGCTTGGTTTTGATGGCAGCAATGGCCGCGTTGACATCTTTGGGCACCACGTCCCCGCGGTACAACAGGCAGCAGGCCATGTATTTGCCGTGGCGGGGGTCACATTTCACCATCTGGTTGGCTGGCTCAAAGCAAGAGTTTGTGATCTCAGCCACGGAGAGCTGCTCATGATAGGCCTTCTCTGCCGAGACCACGGGGGCGTAGGTGGCCAGTGGGAAGTGGATCCGGGGGTAGGGCACCAGGTTGGTCTGGAACTCTGTCAGGTCCACATTGAGGGCGCCATCGAACCGCAGGGAGGCCGTGATGGAGGACACGATCTGGCTGATGAGGCGGTTCAGGTTGGTGTAGGTGGGGCGCTCGATGTCCAGGTTCCTGCGGCAGATGTCGTAGATGGCCTCGTTGTCCACCATGAAGGCGCAGTCCGAGTGCTCCAGGGTGGTGTGGGTGGTGAGGATGGAGTTGTAGGGCTCCACCACTGCAGTGGAGACCTGGGGCGCAGGGTAGATGGCAAACTCCAGCTTGGACTTCTTGCCATAGTCGACGGACAGGCGCTCCATCAGCAGGGAGGTGAACCCCGAGCCGGTGCCCCCGCCAAAGCTGTGGAAAACCAGGAAGCCCTGGAGCCCCGTGCACTGGTCAGCCTGTGGGGGACAAAGGGTCAGAGCTCGTTACCGCAGTGACAGCCAGTCCAGGCTGGGGCACAGGCACGGCAGAGGTGTACCAGGAGGGGAGCCAGCTGAGGGTGATCACTGGCTCCAGCAGGAGAACAAGCTCTGGAGTCACCGAAGTCCCCTGAGCAGGGAGCCCTCCCACACCGACCCCCCACCAAGTGCGGCCAAGGCCCAAAGGCGGGAGCACGCGGAGGCAGGTTTTCTGGCAATTTGCAGCCAGAAACCAGAGCCCCCTCCCCCACCCCCCCAACAGGCTCCTCACCAGCTTGCGGATCCTGTCCAGCACCTGGTCGATGATCTCCTTGCCGATGGTGTAGTGCCCACGCGCGTAGTTATTGGCAGCATCTTCCTTGCCGGTGATGAGCTGCTCGGGGTGGAAGAGCTGGCGGTAGATGCCTGTCCGAATCTCGTCTGGAAGTGGGGAGGGGAAGTGTTGGACAGGCCTGCAGTACCTGAACAGCCCCAGTCCCCCCTTCCCCCCCAAGCAACCGAATCTCCCTGCACCCCGGAACCCCAGTAACTGAACAGACAAGGCCTCGCCAGCAGCAGAGCGAAGGGCTGGCTTGTCCCCCCGCCCCCCACAGGGCAGACACAAGCTTCCTGGTGTCACCGTAAACCCTCCTGTGCAGCCCAGTTTGCACCCCGCTGCTCTAGGCCCTGGGAGGCCTTCAGCTGCAGGTGAACTAGGCAGGGCCACCGCACAGAGGGTGGATGATGCTTGTCCTCTGCCTAACAGGAGGGCCTGGGGCAGCCCTTGCTGGAGGGGCTTGGCTGGGGAAGCTGCCAGGGCCTGGCAGAGGGGCACAGTGTTTCTCTGAGCCTACTCTGCACCTGCTGTCCAGGCCTATGGCAAGGTCAGCCCTGAGCACTGCTGTGGATGCTAGAGGAGCAGTTGTTCCGGCTCAGCAAGTTTCTCTGGGCTCCTGCTGCTGTGCGGATGCCACTCCCAGGCCATGGGGAAGGGCCTGGCACAGCCAGGGCAGGGCAGGGAAGGAGGGACTCAAGCCACACCAGCCAGCTGCAGGCCATGCCAGGCAGGGAGCAGCAGGTGGGGCTCTCCTGGGCTCACCGATCACCGTGGGCTCAAGGTCCACAAAGATGGCCCTGGGGACGTGCTTCCCGGCGCCCGTCTCACAGAAGAAAGTGGTGAAGGAGTCGTCCCCACCCCCGATGGTCTTCTCGCTGGGCATCTGCCCGTCAGGCTGGATGCCGTGCTCCAGGCAGTACAGCTCCCAGCAGGTGTTGCCCATCTGGACGCCGGCCTGGCCGACGTGCACTGAAATACACTCACGCTGTGGGCAGAGAAGGGCAATTGAGGGGCCTCCCCTGGCAGCTGGCACGGGGGGCAAGGCAGGGCAGCCTGGGATCGCAGCAGCTGTTTGCCGCGGCCACTCAGAGGGGACAGCCCAGGTCACTAGCGCCTGTCCTGTTGTCCAGGACAGCTGGGTGCGCCCTGAACAGGTCCCTGGGAAAGAGGCCTTGGTTTGGAGAACAGCCCCTACCAGCTCCCCCTGCCCACAGTCTGGCCTGGAGCAGAAGCTGCACAGGAGAACCTGGTCCCTGCAGCCCCCAGCCTGGTGCCCAGTGCTGCCAGGGCCAGACAAGGGGTGTCGCACCCAGGGTACCAGAGCAGGTGCTGGATAGCTGCCATGCCGGGTACCCACCCCCAGTGCAGCTCAGCACAGACTGAAGGTGCGGGGGTGGGGGAAGCACAGCAATGTAGAAACCCTCCCCCCGTCCCCCACAAACCAGCAGGCCATGGCCACACATGCCAAGGAGCAGCCAGGGACTGAGAGAAGATGTACCTACCACCCCATCCCCGCCATGCTGGCCACTGCCTGACCAGACACCTCCACCTCCTCCTCTTCGTCCTCCCGTTGGCCTGAGATGCAGCTGCAGGACACTCCTGGAGTTCCCTGCCACCTCCGGAGCTCCAGCCAGGCTGCTGAGCAGACCTCAGGGCAGGAGCAAGGCCCGGGGAGAGGAGTGACTTGAGTAAGGCCCCACAGCATGGTGCTGGCAGAGCTGGGATCGACTCCAGCCGCTCCTCAGGACTCCTAGGTGAGGCCCAGCCCTCAACACCCTGGCAGCCGCCTCAAACCACTCAGACATGGGGAGTTCTCCCCACACGTCCAGCTCAGGCATGGACTCTCCTGTCCCCACCAGGAGCCAGGCCTGCAGCGGGCGCCCGCACTCAGGCAGGTGCTGGGCTGACAAACACGTACCTCAGGCATGAGCTGCAGTGCCACCCACCCGCCCCGGCTGACTCAACCAGCACATGCGCACAGCTCGCGGGGGCCCAGCAGCGGGCAGGGACTGAGGGGCATCAGCAGAGCCGTGGGCAGAGCAGGGAGCTGCCCTGTACCTGCCAGGGCCGCCCCAGGGCCCACGGGCACAGGCAGGGTGATCACAGCAGCGTCCCCCGAAGGCGGCAGGCTCAGCTGCGCGCACTTGGCCAGGAGTTGGCTGCACTGGGTGGGTGTGAGTGGCAGGGACACAGACCCCACCCCGCCCCGACTCTCCAAGAGCCCCCAGCAGCTCTCCAGCTGCCCGCCTGGGACAGGCGCCCCGAGCCCTGTCCTGGCCCCAGAGTCCCTGCGCCAAGGAGGCCCCTCCGCCCCCACACAGCAGCGGCCCCAGGCTCGAAGTTCTCCGGGGGAAGCAGCTGGCACCTGCCAGCCGTAGCCCGCGCCCGCCGGGTCCCCCCACGCCTGGCTGGACCGACGCCGAGCCCAGCCTCCCGGGGTCGCTCTCCGGCACTTGCGGGCAGGCAGCTCCCACGCAGCGAGCGCGTCCCGGGGCAGGTCCCAGGGGCGGTGGGTGCGCAAGGGGGCACTCGCGGGTGACACCATCTCCCGCCGGTTCGATCCCCGCCCGGGGCGGGGCGGGCCCGGCGCTGCCACGCAGCAGCGGTTTGAAAATACACCACCCAACCAGGACGGCTGGAGAGCCCGTGAGCCCCACCCCCGGCCCCGCCCGGCCCCCGCCGCCCCCCCAGCCCCGCGCACGCGGGGGACGGCGGGCAGGAAATCCGCGTCCCCAGGGCCCGAGAAACCCCAGGGGGCGGGTGGTTAGGCCGGGGCTCGGGCCCCTCCACGGGGCGGGGGCGCAGCTGCAGGCCCCTGTCTTGTCCGGGCCAGCAGTGTCCCGGCCCCCCCAGGGCTGCGAGGCGCTTCCCACGGGGCCCAGCTCCGTCCAGCCCGGGCGGGGAGACCCGGGCCAGGCCGCCACCGGCGGGCACGGGGCCCCTAGAGGGGCCGGGATCCCATTACCCCTTGGCCGGGAGCCCGGGCGCAGTCCCGCGGCTGTTCCCAGCAGGGCCCCGGCCCCACGTCACCTGCCTATTAATAGCCCCCGCGCCCCGCGCGGCCGCGGGGAGAAGAGCTGGGCCGGACTCCCCCTGGCGCCCCCGCCCCCCCGGGCCGGCCAGCAGCCCAGAGCTGCACCCGCCGCACCTCCCCGCTCCCCAGAGCCGCAGCCGCTGGCCCCGTCCCAGACCACCCCCGCGGGAACCCAGGCGTCCGAGACCAGCGCCCTGCCCCTTCGCGCGCCCCACGCCGCGGCTGCTGGAGGGGGAGGGGGAGGGGGAGTCTGTCCCGTCCCGTCCCGTCCCGTCCCGCTCCGAGCACCCGGGGCAGCGGCTCGCGGAGGGGGACACGTGCGGGGCCTGCGGCTTGGCCCGGCCCGGCTCACCATGACGCAGCAGCGCGGGGCTCTCACGCCGACCCTGAGCGACGAGGTCTCGGTGAGAAGCTTCGCCTACTGCAGCGCCCCGCGCACCTGCCTTATATAAAGTGGGCGGGGCCGGGGCCGGGACACGCCCGTGGGGCGGGGCGATCAGATTGGCCACGCCCCCTCACCATATGCGGAGAAGGGGCGTGGTTTGTGTGTTTAAGGGGTGAGGTGTCACGAAAGACGCACCCCAAGATTACCCCTCCCTCCCCCACCCAGAGCCTTACCCTCTGGACTCTTGGGCAACCCCTTGGCATTGTGCCTGTGGCATTCCTCCCTGGCCCCCCACAAGCCCATGGCTCAACCCCTTCCTCCCCCCGCACAAGTGCACAGCTTAACCCACTCACACTCGCACCCCTGTTGAGCCTCTGGCATTGTCCCTCCAGCCCCCAACAAGCCCATGGCTCAACCCCTTCATCCCCCTGCAAGCCTGGCGCATAACCTCATCACTTCTCCCCCACCCATGAGCCCATGGCATAACCCATCACACTCATATCCCCTGCGAGCCCCTGGCATTGTCCCCCCGGCCCCCGACAAGCCCATGGCGTAACCCCTTCATTCCCAAGGCACGGGTTGCCAGCTGGATTTATTTATTTTAGCTTCAGTGTGGCAAAGCCCTGTCCCTGAGAGTGGTTGGGGAGGTGTCCCAATCTCAGCCATTGTCTGGGAAGCAGAGAATGCTCAGGGGTTTGAGCATTGGCCTGATAAACCCAGGGCTGCGAGTCCCCTCCTTGAGGGGCCATTTAGGGATCTGGAGCAAATTGATTTAAAAAAAAGGAAAGAAAAACCAGTGTGGGATGGTAACACAGAGATAGCCCTGCTGGTCTATATACTACGAAAACAAAACAAGCAGTCCAGGAGCACGTTAAACACTCACAACATAATCTGTTAGGTGATGAGCTTTCGTGAGACAGACCCACTTCTTCAGACCAGAGCCGCACCAGAACAGACGCAATATTTAAGGCACAGAGAACCAAACATAGTATTCAAGGTTGACAAAACAGAAAAATTATCATCCGGGTGAGCAAATCAGAGAGCAGAGGGGCAGAAGGATGGTGCTTGGTCCTGCTGAGAGGGCAGGGGGCTGGACTCAATGACCTCCTGAGGTCCCTTCAAGCTCTCTGAGATGTGTGTCTCTGTCTCGCAGAGGGTGGAGCAAGCTGCTGCAGGCTGTTCTAGGTGTGGTTTGACCAATAGGGTGGAAGAGCTTGAGCATTTGGACGTGACAAGCAGCTTGGATGGAAGGGCTCATGACACAACAGAGCTCATGACTCAAAGGGGTGGTAGGAGGGAGAACCACAACATAAAGCCAATGGATTTCAAAAAGGCCGACGTAGCAGACTCAGGCGTCGGTAGGTGAGGTGCCAGGAGAAAGGAGCACGAGCGGAAAACCAATTGAAGACAGTTGGCAGTTTTCAGAGGGTCTGTCTACACTTGCTGAAAGATCGACTCCTTTAGGAACGAGCTGCCAGGGTTTGACTTAGTGCACCTAGTGGGAACGTGCTGAATCAAACCAGCCGGGCTCTGCAGTCACCCCGGTACTTCTCTTTGTCGTGAGGAGTAAGGGGGTCAACAGGAGAGTTCCTCCCATCAACCTCCCTCTGTGTGGATGGTCAAACAAATGGGTTCACAATACTTTGACCCCAGCTATGCGATTGTCATAGCTGAAACTGAGTCTCCTAGATCGACTTTCTGACATCGTGTGGAGCTGGCCAGAGACATTATTCAGGGCACAAGAAGAAATATTTCACTGCATAGGACAGACAGGAAGTATGGCAAGAGGCCAGCCTGGCTTACCCAGGAGATCTTGAATGATCTAAAAATGAAAAGGGAGTCCCACACAAAGTGGAAACTAGGTCAAGTTACAAAGGCTGATTATAAACAAATCACACAAGTTTATGTGGGGGCAAAGTTAGGAAAGCCATGACACAGCACTAGGCCAAATTAGCTCGAGCCAGAAAGGGTAAGAAGAAAGCGTCCTACAAATATATTAGAAGGAAGAGGAAGGCCAAGGGCAGGGTAGGGCCATTACTCAATGAAGGGGGAAAAACAATATCAGAAAATGTGGAAATAGCAGAGGTGCTTAATTACTTCTTTGTTTTGATTTTCACCAAGAAGGTTGGTGGTGACTGAACATCTCCAGCATAGTGAACGCTGGAGAAAAAGAGATAGGCTGGGAAACTAAAATAGTAAAAGAACAAGTTAAAAAGTACATAGAAAAGTTAGATGCCCACAAGTCACCAGGGCCTGATGAAATGCCTCTCAGACTACTCGAGGAGCTGAATGAGGAGGTATCTAAACCATTAGCTATTATCTTTGAAAAGTCATGGAAGATGGGGGAGATTTCAGAAGACTGGAAGAGGACAAATCTAGTGCCCATCTATACAAAAGGAAATAAGGATAAGCCAGGAAACTACAGACTACTTAGCTTAACTTCTGTGCCAGGAAAGATGCTGGAGCAAATAAATAAGGAATTCGTCTGCAAACATCTGCAAGATAATGTGACAAGTAGCACCTAGCTTGGATTTGTAAAGACCAAATTACGTCAAACAAACCTAGTACCTTTCTTTGATAGGATAACAAGCCTTGTGGAGAAGGCGTAGTGGTAGATGAGGTATGCTTTGAGCATTTGATACAGTCTGTCTTGCATAACCTTCTTATTAACAAACTAGGGAAGTATAACTTACATGGGGCTACTGTAAGGTGGGTGCGTAGCTGGCTAGATAACCATTCACAGAGAGCAGTTATCAATGGTTCACAGTCATGCTGGGAGGTAAAAAGTGGAATTCTGCAGGGGTCTGTTTTGGGACTGGTTCTATTCAACATCTTCATCGATGATTTAGATACTGGCATTGAGAGTATGTTTATACAGTCTGCACTGATACAGGCTGGGAGGGGAGTGCTGCAAGTGATTTGGAGGGGAGGGCTGTAATTCCAAATAAACTGGAGAATTGAGCTGAGGTAAACAGGATGAAGTTCAATAAGGACAAATGCCAAGTGCTCCACTTAGGGAGGAACGATCCATTTCACACACTCAGAATGGGTGAAAGAGCTCTGCGGAAAGGGATCTGGGGGTCAGAGTGGACCACAAGGTAAGTGTGAGTCCACAGTGTGGCACTGTTGCAAAAAAGGCAAACGTGATTCTGGGAGGTGTGAACGGGAGTGTTGTGAGCAAGACATGAGAAGTCGTTCTTCCGCTCTTCTCAATGTTCACCTCACTAGGCCCCCACTGGAGTGTCGTGTCCAGTCATGGGCACCAGAGTTCAAGAGGGATGTGGAGAAATTGGACAAGGCCCAGAGAAGAGCAGCAGGAATGATGAAAGGTCCAGAGAACATGAGCTGTGAGGGACGACTGGAAGAACCGGGCTCGTTTAGCTCAGAAAAGAGAAGACTTAGGGGGGACGTGATAACAGCTTTCAGGTACTTAAAAGAGTGTTACAAGGAGGTACAAAAATTACTTTATTTAACCTCTGAGGACAGGACAAGGAGCAATGGGCTTAAACTGCAGCAAGGGAGGTTGAAGTTGGACATTAGGAAGAAGATCCTAACAGTCAGGGTGGTCAAACACGGGAATAAACTGCCTGGGGAGGTTGAGGAATCTCTGTCATCGGACGCATTTAAGAGCAGGTTAGACACACACCTGTCAGGGATGATCTAGATGGTGCTTGGCCCTGCTGTGACTTCAGGGACTGGACTTGACGACCTCTGGAGGTTCCTTCCAGTTCTAGTGTTCTCTGATTCTGTGATCTTTGGGGAGACCCTTCCATGCTGGACTCTAGCCAGGCCCTGCGCAGACTCTGCCCAGCTCGGATGTAGCTGAGAGCTCGCTGTAGTCTTTGCGCCCTGGGAGAGAGATGTAGCCTGGAGAGACTACAGGCCCCAGCATGCCTGGCTGTAGCGTGCTCCCTGCCTGCCAGGACAGGCACCGCATCCCCCAGGCGCTGACGCCAGAGAAAGCCCCACGCCTTTGTTGTCATAGACCTTAGCAATGTGGAGCCCGGTCCCAGGAGTCTCTTGAGGAAGGAGCTGATCCTCCCACCCCGCGCTGAGAGCGGTGGGTTAACACGTGGGGCCCCTGGCCAATCTGGGGGCCCAGGGATGGGAGGGGTCAAAGGACTCCAATAAATCCTGATGGGGCTCCGCTCAGCAGAGGTGCGCAGTGCCCAGACCTGCTCACAGGGTGATTTGCTCCCCGCTGCTGGCCGGGGGGTGCACAAAGGGAGAGAACACAGTGCAGGGAAGGAAGCGACTGACCCCTTGGCCAGGGAACCAGGGTCACTGCGCTGGCATCTGTGGTGTCCCCAGCCAACCACTTCTCCAGCTGCACCCGGAGCCTGCTGGGAAACCAGGCGTGATGGGCTGAGTAACTGCTAGAGAAACACGAGGGGAGCCCCGGTTAGTCCCTGCGGTGCCGCAGGGCTGCAAGCGGCGAGCACCTTTCGCTGCAAAGCAGAGCGCGGCAGCCCTTCCAGGAGCAGAGAAATGAGGCAATAAAAAGGCACCATCATGTTCTCTGAGCACTGCAGACCCAGAGAGGGGCCAGGCCAATGCTCCCGTTGGCTGGTCTGCAGCAGGGTCACGCCCTGGGGTGGGGACGTCAAGGCAGGCAGGAAATGAACAGGTGTCCCCTTGTGCAGAAGGACAGCTGAGCTTCCCTGGGCAGGGAAAGCAGCGTGGGTTGCTTTCCCACAGTGCTGGGTGCAGGCAGGCCAGGCTAGCTCCACGCTGCACTAGCCAGGAGAGAGCCTTGCGGTGGGGGGAGAGAGCAGGGGTGCCCCCAGAGGAGCTGCAGCGTGAAGCAGCAGGGCACTGGGACCTGGACTCTGCTGTGATGTCTGTGCTGATTGCTCTGCACAGCTGCAGGGATTGCAACAGCCTCCGAGACCTTCATCAGCCCAGCAGTGCTGCACGTTGGGCCCTTCTGCCAGGTCCCAGGGAGGTGGGCAGGGCAGGACTCTGGCCCTGCTTCCCCAGGCCCATAAGCCCTGCACACCTGAGCAAAAGGAGGATCACAGTGAGTACAGGGCCTATGACACACAGATGAGCAGTTTGGCTGCCACCCAGCAGAGGACACGCACACGAGCCAGCTCCACGCGGCAGGTTTGCACCTGGTACGTCTCTCCCCAGGAGCCCTTGCCAAGCTCCCGGGCGTGTGCAGCAAATCACAGCGTCAGCCGAAAGCCGCATCCCCCAAGGACTGTCCCACTCCTGCAGCCCCTGCCCTGCTCCCCGGCTGGGCTGCTGCAGAGCGGGCAGAATCCAGGCTGCGCAAACAGCTTGTTGACTCTGGGGGAGGAAGCACTGGGTGGCGTCACCCCCGCTCGCCTCGTGGACTTCCCGCAGGGCCGTTGGGAGCAGGCGGAAGAGGCCTGGCGGCCGGCCAAGCCCAGCAGAGGAAGTGGTGGAGTGAGCAGGGCCCAAGGCTCCCAGGAGCCTGAGCAGCCCCAGAAGGCCGTGTGCACTTCTGCTGTAACCCAGCAGCCATGGGGTTAACTCCCTGTCCAGCGCTCACCGCCTGCCCCGGGCAGGTGGAGACGGCGCAGCCGGCGGCCAGGCAGCCCTCCAAGGCGCGACAGTGCTGGACACAGGGTGGCTCAGCCAGGCCCTGGGCGCCTCTTACAGCACTGGCTACAGCGGGGATGGGGGCTCGTTTCTCCGCATGGCCCCTAGCGCGCTTGGGCCAGGGACGGGGCTGGAGCCTGCTGTTGCTAGGCCCATCCCTCTGCCTCAGGGCGGCAGGTCACACAGGCCTGGGGCAGAGGACTCATGCCTGGCCTCTCTGGGGAGCTGGCCTGGGCCTGCCCCCGTGTGGTTGGCTGTAGCAGGGCCAGGACTGGCCAGACAGCCAGGTCAGGGGCTCGACTCCCTGACCACCTCCACACCCAGGGCCTGGGTCAGAGAGGGGCTGAGATCCAGCCCTAGGTTCCTCCCGGGGGAAACCTGGAAGCCAGTCCCAGCTCTGCCCCTGGACCCTGGGCCTCAGCCTGAGCCTGAGCCTGAGCCTGAGCCTGCCCAGGGCCCTGCTGCAGGTGGAGCCCTGCCAGAGCCGGGAAGGGCTCCCTCGGACATCCGCAGGCAGACCTGCCGCCCTGGCTGTCCCCAGCAGGCCCGTTTTCACACCCTGCTCAGGTGTGGTCTCCAGACTGTGTGAGCTGGGATGCAGGGGGTAAGACAGGTGACCAGGCAGGGAAGGATTTGGTTTCTTTGACCATGGGATTCTTTTTTGTGAACAGGGATGGCTGGGAAGAGACGGGATCCACCTCACGAAGAGAGGAAAAAGCATCTTTGCGGGCAGGCTTGCAAACCTAGGGAGGAGGGCTTTAAACTAGGTTCCTTGGGGGAAGTTGACACAAGCTCTGAGGTAAGTGGGGAGGAGGAGGGAACAATCGAGTGGGTTTCCTGGGTGAAGAGGAGAACGTGGGCCAATCGGCCCCTTCTCTAAGGTGCTTGTACGCTAATGCCAGAAGCCTGGGGAACAAACAGGAAGAATTAGAGGCCCTGGCATTGTCCAAGAATTATGAGGTGGTTGGAATAACGGAGACTTGGTGGGACGAGTCGCATGACTGGAGCGCGGTCGTGGAAGGTTATAAACTGTTGAGGAAGGCCAGAGGGAGGAGAAGAGGAGGAGGAGTTGCGCTCTATGTGAGGGAGCAGTATGATTGCTCAGAGCTCCAGTATGAGGAAGAAGAAAATCCAGTTGAGTGTCTTTGGGTAAGCTCAGAGGTGGAAGTAACAGAGGTGATGTTGCAGTTGGTGTCTGCTATAGGCCGCCAGATCAGGGAGAGGAGATAGATGAGGCTTTCTTCAGGCAGCTGAGTGAAGCTTCCAAATCACAGGCCCTGGTTCTCATGGGAGACTTTAATCATCCGGACATTTGCTGGGAGACCAACACAGCAGCACACGGACAATCCAGGAAGTTTTTGGAGAGTGTTGGGGATAACTTCCTGGTACAAGTGCTGAAGGAACTGACCAGGGGCCGTGTGCAGCTTGACCTGTCCACGCTCAGTGGTGAGGTGGATCTGACCAGCACAGTCGTGTGTGGTAGATTGTTTCCACTGGCACCTGCTGGGAGACACTTTGTGTCAGCTGTATGGACATTGTGTAGCAGGGTTGTGTAGCAACTGTGACAGAATCCCAGGGCTGGAAGGGACCTCAGGAGGTCATCGGGTCCAGCCCCCTGCCCAAAGCAGGATCAACCCCAACTAAGTCATCCCAGCCAGGACCTTGTCCAGCCGGGATTTAAAAACCTCAAGGGATGGAGAATCCACCACCTCTCTAGGCAACGCATTCCAGTGCTTCACCACCCGCCTGGGGAAAGAGTTTTTCCTAATATTCAACCTACACCTTCCCCTCTGTAACTTCAGCCCATTGCTCCTTGTTCTGCCATCTGACACCACTGAGAACAGTTTCTCACCCCCCTCTTTAGAGCCCCCCCATTACATCACCCCTCAGTCTTCTCTTCTGCAAAGAAAACCAGCCCAAATCCCTCAGCCTCTCCTCATAGGTCCTGTGCTCCAGCCCCTCAGTCATTTTCATTGTCCTCCACTGGACTCTCTCCAGTGCAGCCACACCCTTTCTATACCGGAGAGCCCAGAGCTGGACACAAGACTCCAGATGCAGCCTCACCAGTGCTGAGCAGAGGGGAATAATAAGTTCTCTAGATCTGCTGGAAATGCTCCTCCTAATGCACCCCAGTACGCTGTTAGCCTTCACGGCGACAAGGGCGCACCGCTGACTCATATCCAGCCTTTCATCCGCCGTAATCCCCAGGTTCTTTTCTGCTGCATTGCTACTGAGCCAGTCAGTTCACAGCCTGTAACAATACTTGGGATTCTTCCATCCCAAGGACAGGACTCTGCACTTGTCCTTCTTGAACCTCATCAGATTTCTTTTGGCCCAATCCTCCAATTTATATAGGTCGCTTTGGACCCGATCCCTACCCTCCAAGATATCTACCTGACCCTCCTAGCTTAGTTTCATCCGCAAATGTGTTGAGGGCGCAATCCATCCCCTCATCCAGGTCATTAATAAAGATGTTGAACGATACTGACCCTAGAACTGATCCTTGTGGCACTCCACCTGAAACCGACCAGACATTGAGCCATTGATCACTGCCTGTTGTCTCTGACCATCTAGCCAGCTTTCTATCCCTCTTACAATCCATGGATCCAATCCAGACTTCCTTAACTTATGGGCAAGAATGTTGTGGGAGACTGTATCAAAAGCTTTGCTAAAGTCAAGGTATATCACATCCACTGACTTCCCCATGTCACTACATCATAGAAGCTAATCAAATTGGTCAGGCACGACTTGCCCTTGGTGAACCCATGTTGTTCCAGAATGGATTCCTTGAGGATCCCCTCCATGATTTTCTGGGGACTGAGGTTCGTTCAATCTGCCGTCATAGATAATGCTTTCTAGACTTTTACTTCTCTGTGTTGTACTGAAAAGTCCTGTACAGAATCTTTTCAGGGAAAAGGCAAAACTCTGCATTTATTGGTAATACACATATAGCAGTCAACACTTATATGCATATGATATATTACACTCACACGTGTACACACACACACACACACACACACACACACATGCACTCCTGTTTTGTGGCTGTTACCAATAGTTGCTCCCCCCAGTTGCACTGGACAGCTGAGTTAGATGGGGGAGGGGCCGAGCTGGGCTTCTGCCAGTCCAGATCGATGCTCCCGTGCTGACAAGATGAGACCTGGGGTCCCTCTGCAAGATGCTTCCACTGACAGTGTCCGCTCTCCCATGCAGGTCGACACCAGTTGGCCAGCTCATGCATATGCATAATATGGAAGAGCAAACTTATGAATATGCATTTAGCACCTTCTTGTGGGTGGTGCTCCCACAGGCAGGCACTTGCTGGTGACTCCCCAGGGGTCCATGTGTCCAGCGTTCTTTCAGTGGGCCCACTGCACAGGCTCCACTGTTCTTCTCACTGGGCTTGGATCCACCTCCTCCAACCCTTGCAAGTGCCTGGAGGTGTCTGTCTTCCGCCTTCCCATTCACACCTCATGCGCTCCACTGGGCAGTCAATGAAGCAACCCAAAACTAAAGGGCACAGAGGGGTTTTTCTTTCCCTTCCCTCCTTCTAGGAACTGTTGTACAAAAGAGAAGGACATTTCCGTGTCACAGGGCTCAACACAATGACACAGAAAGTGACTTGACAGAATATTTAAAAACTCCAAGGAGAGAAGAGTTAAAACAAAGCTGTAGCTACATCTGGACTTTTCCCACATCTGTCCTGAAATGTGGAGCCCAGAACTGGGCACAGTGCTCCAGCTGAGGGCTCACCAGCATGGAAGAGGGCGTATCAGGGCCCTGTGTCTCTGGCCTCTCTGGGCCATGTGTAGTCATATTAATGATAAGTGCAAGACTAACAAAATCAGCAACAGACCACACCAGGCCAGCCCGAACCAGCAGTTATTCTGCAAAGGGAAAATTGCGTCTCTCTAATCTCTTACTGTTCCCTGAACATGCCAATAACGCCATGAGTGGAGATGGTTCAGGTTTACTGAGACCCCCCCAAGGGCCTTTGAACAGCTCCAGCAGAAGAAGGGATTAAAGAAGCGCCATCCTCACGGAGAGAGAGGCAAAGTACTGTCAGGGCTGCACACCTGGCCTGGAGACAGAGCAACCAGGAGGGCTAATGGCCACCATTCCTTGCGGCCAGAGGGTAACGGTGGGAGCTGCCAGGTGATTGCTTGGCACCTTTAACAAGGCTCTGGGAAGTGGTGAGGGGGGACGTGGGACAGCACCATTTGCTGATAGCACAAAATCCCGAGGGTGAGTTAGGACGCGAGAGGAGCTTTGGGGAGAAGGAAACCAGCAGGGACAAGTGAAATGAGAGGCCAATCACCCCGCCAGGGGAGGGACGGCTAGCTGCTGTCACGCCTTGTCACTCAGGGTGGAGCTGCCGACCTTGCAGGAGTCTCCTGGGGACGGCGGAAAGCAACCCCCCCCGCCGGAGACCCTGGGGCATAGTGTAAACAAATGACACGGCCTCACGTTGGGAAAAAAGCGTCTGGAATCGCTTCCGTCAGAGCTGGCAGGGCCTGGCCACTGGTCGAGCGCCGTGGCTTTGGCTGCTGTGAACATCAGCAGGGCTAAGGCGGCCAGGATGGACCTGCCCTGCTCCCTGGTTAGCCTGTCACGAGCCACCAGTAGCCTGCGGGTGCCCGGGCACTGGCAGAACCCAGCGGATGCAAAGGGGCTCCTCTGCCAGCAGAACTGGGCACAACCAGAGCCGGGCCCTGGCAGCTGAAGCCGGAGAGGTTCCAGGGAGAACAAGGCGCAGAGGGACGGGGTGGGAGCTCTGCCTGGGGCCCAGGCGCCCAGAGCAGTGGCGGATTCTCCAGTGCCCTCCGGCGTCACGTCCAGCCTGGTGCCTTCAGCAGACGAGTCACTGGGCTGCCTGGGGGGGTGACGGGGTGAGGCCAGACTCCAGGATAAAGGGCCCTCCCAGTCTTCAGCTCTCTCTAAGCAGCTCCCCAAGAGATCAAAACCACCTAGGGCACAGCCCTGACATCACAATCAGCTGGCGCTCCCCATAGGCTGCAGCACCTGTCACTCAGCCAGGGAGGACAGCGAGGGCCCTGCACCCACCTGTACCACCGAGGGCAGCTGCAGATGGTCAGTGGAGTGCAGAACCCCCTGAGCTGATGCAGTGAGGTACGGCCTGGGCATGGGTGGAGGGTGGAGATCCCCGCGGGCTCTGAAAGCCGGGGGAGTGGGATGCGCTGGGTGCAGCCCGTAGGGACGCGAGGGGGGATGGGACAGCGCGTGATGCAGTCGGATGCAGGAGGAAAGCTCGGGCTCCGTCTGCTCTTCCCGGGCACGTCGCCGGCTGCCACCCGACTTTAGGTGTGCCACTTGCCGACCTAAAATGGATTTAGCAGCTGTCGACCCTGGTCCCTGCCCTCGCTGCAGAAGGTCGCCAGGATCGCCCCTCCCATCGACGCGCCTTACCCCTTGCAGCTCGCAGGGGGTTCCGGGGTTGACATTGATCCTGGAACGTGCCGTTTGGCACATGCACAAAACGGCGCCCCCGAAGACTGAAGCTAAACCTTCGATCTTCCGCAGCGCGTGTAGACCTGGCCTACGGCTCAGACAAGGGCTGGTCCCCTCGGCATGGCCTGATAACCACAGCCTAGAGGGAGCCTGGCCCCTTGCTCCGCCAGGGAAGGGCCCTACACCCCAGCCAACAGTGGAATCAACATCCTTCCCATCCCCGCCAGGTCTCACCTGCCAGGACAAGCAAGGGTCCAGCTCGTGGATTGTGGGTGAAAGCTCCCCAGCCCGTCTGAGAACCTCAGCCAGGGAGGCAGCCTGATCTCATCCAAAGTAGCAACAAAACATTCATGGCCAATGGGCTTAAAGATCAGATGTTATAAAACCTCTGCGATAAATAATCATATTAGTAACGGCATAGGCCCATATTGAGACAATATAGTAAAAACCAGTATTTCCGGTCTGTACCTCAAACCAAGCTGAATGATGCATTCACAGGACACAAGGCAATCCATCCCTTTCTTTTTCATCAGTAATGAAGGAAGATGTTAAGCACCTACTAAAACCAGCAACGAAGGGTCGGTCCTGTGGCACCTTATAGACTAACAGAAAAGTTTTGAGAATGAGCTCATGCTCAAAACTTTTCTGTTAGTCTATAAGATGCCACAGGACCCTTCGTTGCTGTTACAGATCCAGACTAACACGGCTACCCCTCTGCTACCAAAACCAAACATTTTAAAATCAGCAGATGCAAAGCACTTGCCCCCAAGAGTTTTCAAAGAGTAGGCTCAGGAACTCTCCCATGCAATGGTATTGAATTTGGCGACGTTCCAGAAGACTGAAAGAAAGCTGCTGTCATGTGACTATTTTAAAGGGGTAAACAAGATGACCCAGGTAGTCTGAAAGAGGAGCACAGCCACAGGTGGGCCTGGGTGGGCCCACTCCCCACCCTGGCTGTGCTCTCGCCCCAGTGCTTTCTGCTCTCTGCTGCTGCTGCACCCTGCAATAGAGTGTCCATTTTCCTTGCCAGGCTGGCTGGCATGTGGAGGAGCTGGCCTCTCTCCCTCCTGTTCCCTCTTCTTCTGCTCCTTGTCATTACCCACCTTCCTGAAGCCACCCCAGGCTCCCATCCTGACTATGCCACTGCCTGACAACACTCCCAAGGAAAATGACTGGAGAGCTGATGAGACTATCAACACCAATCCAGGTGGTTTCCTGGACTGAAGGTCAGACAAGGAACGGAAAGGGCAACCAGAGGGGTTTATACAAGCATGTTAACAATAAGAGGGTGATCAGGGAGGGCGTGGGGATGAGGGAGGGAACCTGGTGACAGACGATGTGGGAAAGGCTGAAGTGCGCCATACTTTTCTTTTGCCTCAGTCCTCATGGACAAGGTCAGCTCCCCGACTGCGGCAGTAGGCAATGCAGGAGCACTTAGAAGAGGAGCTATTTAGAAAAGTTAGACACATGCAACTCCGTGGGTCTGGATTTAATGCACCCAAGGACACTGAGGGAGTTGGCAGGTGTCATTACTGAGCCTTTGGCCGTTATCTGTGAAAATTTGTGGCGACTGGGAGAGGTCCCAGCTGATTGGAAAAAGGCAAATGCAGCGCCCGTCTTTAAAAAAGGAAAGAAGGACAATCAAGGGAACTGGGAAAATCATGGAGGGGATCCTCAAGGAATCCATTCTGGAACACTTCGAAGAGGGGAACGTGACCAAGAGTAGTGAACATGGATTCACCAAGGGCAAGTCGTGCCTGACCAATGTGATTAGTTTCTGTGAGGAGGTAACTGGCTCTATGGACATCGGGAAGTCAGTGGATGTGATATACTTTGACTTTAGCAAAGCTTTTGATACGGTCTCCCACAACATTCTTGCTCATAAGTTAAGGAAGTCTGGATTGGATACAGGTATTATAAGATGGATAGGAAGCTGGCTTGATGGACAGGTCCAACAGGTAGTGGTCAATGTCTGGTTGGGAATCAGTTTCAAGTGGGGTTCTCCAAGGATCGGTTCTAGGGCCTGTACTGCTCAACATCTTTATTAATGACCTGGATGAGGGGATGGATGGCACCCTCAGCAAATCTGCAGATGACACTAAGCTAGGGGGTCAGGTAGATATGTTGGAGGGTAGGGATGGGGTCCAGAGTGACCTAGATAAATTGGAGGATGAGGCCAAAAGAAATCTGGTGAAGTTCAAGAAGGAAAAGTGCAGGAGCATTTCCAGCAGATCTAGAGAAGTCATTATTCCCCTCTATGCGGCACTGGGGAGGCTACATCTGGAGTATTGCGTCCAGTTCTGGGCCGCCCAGCACATAAAGATTGTGGATGCACTAGAGAGAGTTCAGCAGAGGGCAATGAAAATGATTAAGGAGCTGGAGCACACGACCTGTGAGGAGAGGCTGAGGAATTTGGGCTTATTTAGTTTACAGAAGAAAGGAGTGAGGGGTGATTTAATAGCAGCCTTCAGCTTCCTGAAGGGGAGCTCTAAAGAGGAAGGAGAGAGGCTGTGCTCAGTGGTGTCAGATGGCAGAACAAGGAGCAATGGGCTGAAGTTGAAGAGGGGGAGGTGTAGGTTGGATATTAGGAAAAACTACTTCCCCAGGAGGGTGGTGAAGCACTGGAATGCGTTGCCTGGAGAGGTGGTGGATTCTCCATCCCTGGAGGTTATTAAGTCCCAGCTGGACAAGGTCCTGGCTGGGATGGCTTAGTGGGGGTTGATCCTGCTTTGGGCAGGGGGCTGGACTAGATGACCTCCTGAGGTCCCTTCCAGCCCTGGGATTCTGTGATTCCTGTGGGATGAAGGTGGTACCATTCTGTGACAAGGTGACCGTGGGTCTGATAACGGTATTGGCTCTGACCTACGGTAGGTGGCTTTGTGTGGTGCACTTGGCCCATTACCACACAACAGTCTGATTAAAAGCTGTGCACTGTACGACATCAGTACAAATTAAAAGGAGCAAAATCTGGTTGGCTGACAGACCTCAGCGTTAGTGTTACTGGAGAGCTGCCAACAAGTGGTGGCATCTCTCGCTGGCTTCTGGGGCCTGGGGTTTGGGTCAACACAATCTAATATTTTAATTAACAATCTGGAATGAAAACAATCATTGCTGAGACCATCTTCAGATGGCGGGCGGCTTAGGGAGAGGCAGGAAGAGTGATGTGGCCCGAGCCCAACACGGAGCATGCAGGGTTGGTTGCACAGCTGGGCACAATTAAAAACGTGGGCACAGGCTGCGGAGGTGGAGGGGTGCTTGTCACATGACTGGATTTGGGTCTGGAAGCCATTTTATGTGCCCTGTGTATCTATTGGCCCCAAATATTGTGCTGGGGGAGGGGCCATGTGAGGTGTCTAAGGAAAGCTGATGGGGCCCTGAATCTGAGCGTGCTCCTTGTACATCTGTACCACGGTGGTGAGTAAAGTTATAGATTGCAGCTCTGTGGTTGTATTAGGAGTATTCACAGAATGGGAGGAGTGACTGCCACCCCTGCCCGGGTGGGTACCTGGCCGACACAATGGACAATACACATCTCAGAAATTGATTAGTAATGGCGAGATAGCCCTGCTAGTCTGTATACTATCCAAACAACAAAGCCCTCCAGTAGCACTTTAAAGACTAACAAAGATAGTCTATTGGGTGATGAGCTTTCATGGGACAGACCCACTTCTTCAGCCCAGAGCCAGACCAGAGCAGACTCAATATTTAAGGCACAGAGAACCAAAAACAGTAATCAAGGAGGACAAATCAGAAAAATATTATCAAGGTGAGCAAATCAGAGAGCAGAGGGGCAGAAGGAGGGGGAGGGGAGTCAAGAATTAGATTAAACCCAGTGTGCAAAAGAGCCCCTAGAATGACCCAGAAAATTCCCTCCCGGTTCAAACCACGTGTTAATGTGTCGAATTTGAATATAAAAGAGAGTTCAGAAGCCTCTCTTTCCAGACTGTTGGGAAAATTCCTCTTCAGTAAGATGCAAACTTTTAAGTCATTAACAGACTGGCCCCACTCCATTAAAGATCTGGCTGACCGGTTTGTGGATCAGGAGTGTTTTGATGTCTGTTTTGTGCCCATTAACTCTTTGTCTGAGAGAGTTTGAAGTCTGTCCAATATACAAAGCATCTGGGCGTTGTTGGCACATGATGGCATCTATGATGTTAGTTGAGGAACATGAGAATGTGCCCGTGATTCTGTGAATAACCTGGTTAGGTCCAGTGATGGTATCTCCAGAATAGACATGTGGACAAAGCTGGCAGTGGGCTTTGCTGCAAGGAAAAGTCCCAGGACTGGTGTTCCTGTGGTATAGACTATGGCTGTTGGTGAAAATGCTCATAAGGTTGGGAAGTTTTCTGTGGGAGAGAACAGGCCTGTCACCCAGGGCCTTCTAGAGTGTGGCATCCTGAGTAAGGACAGGTTGTAGGTCTTTAATAATGCATTCAGTGGTTTGAGTTGGGGGCTGTAGGTGATGACCAGTGGTGTTCTGTTCTTGGCTTAGCTTGGAGTAGCTGGTCTCTGGGTATTCGTCTGGCCCTGTCGATTGGTTTTTTTATTTCTCCTGGTGGGTAATTCAGGTTTATGACTATTTGGTAAAGATCTTGTTGTTTTTGGTCTCTGTCAGTAGGATCAGAGCAAATGCGATTGTACATAAGAGCTTGACTGTAAACAGTGGATCTAGTTATGTGTGCAGGATGGAAGCTAGAAGCGTGTAGGTAAGTATAGTAATCAGTGGGTTTCCGGTACAGTGAGGTACTGATCAGGCCATCCTTGATTAGTACTGTAGTGTCCAGGAAATGTATCTCTAGCGTGGAGTAATCGAGGCATAAGTTGGTGGTGGGGTGCAGATTGTTGAAGTCTCTGTGGAATTCTTCTAGAGTCTCTGTACCATGGGTCCAAATCATAAAGATGTCGTCAATGTATCTGAAGTAGAGGAGTGGTTATAGGGGATGAGAGCTGAGGAATCGTTCCAGGTCAGCCATACACATATTAGCATATTGTGGGGCCGTGCAGAAATGTACACTAAGAAATTGAGATTGCCATTGGGTGAATCCCAGGAGACAGTTTACCCCGGCAGCTCACCTGACTTTTGACCCTCAGGTGCCTGATGGGTCAGGTGACTTTTAACCCTCAGGGGCCTGATGGGAAGAAGAAAGGGCTTTGTCCTTGAAGACAAGGGAGAACCAGGGTGTGGACTTAGCAGTGTCCATCTTGGACTGGATCTTGCTTCTTTGTGCTGGGGCCTGTCTCCAAGGGTCCGTGTCCAGCGTGTGGGCCGGAGCTACAACTCTCTAGTAACTGAAACTATGTGACTTGAAATGCACTTTCAGAGACTCTCAGGAATCAGCACATAACAGCGCTGGCTGCACCACTGGTTGTGGCTTATGCATGTGAAGTGTTGCTGTAACCATCCCTCTCTCTGACCCTGCTCTTTTGGATTAATACACCTTTAGACTTAGATCTGAAGGACTGGCGAGCGTGTGGTTTGGGTAGGATCCAGGTATATATTGACTGGGGCTGTGGCTAGACCCATTGGGGCCCAGAGAACCAGTGTGGAGCTGGTGAAATAGGTTTAAGAACTGCTCCCTTGAGTGTGGGGTTGCTGGTCTGGTCTGGCGCCGCAGCTGGGCAGTCTGGGGGTTTGCTGGTGTGGCTCTGGCTGGCCGGGGGGGCTGGCAGAGGTGCTGTGGAAGCCGGTTGGATTTGCCTTAGCGAGGAGCAAGTCCCAGCCCGGGCTGTGAGTGGCCCGGATTTGAGCAAAGTTACCCAGGTGGGGTGGGTCGGGTCCCTCCAGCTGTGCACCGAAACCCCGTCCTATCACAGTGCCGCAGGGGTTTGGCGCCTCCCCTCTCCGCTGGGGCGTGACTCACGGCTGCAGCGCCTCCTGCTGGCCACGCAGGGAATTGGTTCACATGGCAGCAGGGCTCCCCTTTCTGGCCGGCGCGTCGCCAGTTGTGCTCGCTGCTGGCTCTGGTCTGGACCCGCGTCGCTCCCCGGATTGCGACGTCCTCCGTGGGACCAGCCTCCGGACGCCCTGCCGCTGCACACCCCAACTGCAGCCTCACCTTGGGGCAGCCACAACCCTTAAGGGCCTCTCCTTGGCAGCACAGTGCAGTGCAAGGGGCAAGGGGAGGACCCAGGCCTGCCCGCTACTCTGGGTCCTGGCCCAGGGACCCTCTGGCAGCAGCCTTGTCCTGCCCTCCTCCTCTCTCCCCTCCACCACCTCCCACCCTCAGCCCACTCCCCTGCAGCCTTTGCATCTGCCTGGCCCCCGCAGCAGGGCCGGCACTCCGCCAGGGGTCAGGCTGGAGCATCCCTCCCACGCCCCATGCCTGCCTCTGTCCCGGTGCTTCTCCCGGCCTGCAGCCAGTCCCACCCCTCCTGGTCAGGGCCCAACTGCCTCTGCACTGCTAAGCTGCTCCTTTTATACAGGGCTGCTCCAGCAAGCTGCCTTCTGATTGGCTCCCCTACACCCCACCCAACTGGCTGGGGTGCTTTAACCCCTTCCCTGCTGGAGTGAGGCAGCTGCCCCACAGCACAGCCACACGCCCCTGCTGCCCAGGTTCCCAGCCACCCCCACTTCAGAATCTGTTCCCGTGCCTGTCCACAGCCGCTGTCTGTCCCGCAGGGAAGAAGGCAGCTCTTGGGGTGACAGCCGGGGGGGGGGGAGGCGGCTCTGATAGGGGAGCTGGGGGTCACAGCAGGTGCTCGGTGGCTGGAAGTCCGGGGCGCAGGCTGGGGGCTTGTCCTGCCCTGGTTGAGGCTAAGGCCAGCCAGGCCCCCGGCAGCTGTCCTGGCCTCAGCGGCCGAGTGAGGAGGGCTCCGAAGTGGGCTCAAGGGGCCGGTGAGAAAAGCCCCTGGATGTGCATAAAAAAGGCCTCCTGACCAGAGGCTGCGGTGGGGAGAATTCTCCTCCTGGCCTGGCAGGTTAGCGCGGTACGGGAGTCGCTCCCCTGCCTGTGGGTCCATCCCAGGCCCTGGGCTTCAGGTGCCCGTGTCCCGGCATGTCTCTCTCGTCCAGGGCCAGCATCGCCCTGCCAGGTCAGCGCGATTAACCTGGGTAACCCACATCCCTGGCCTGGCCTAGGACAAACCTGCTTCTCACCGGTACCTAAGGTGGCCTGTCGTGTCTTCACCATGGTCAGATCACATCACCCGAGGGATCCGTAACCGTAACTTCCCCGGCCAAGGCCACCACCCCTGCACTGCGGGGGGCCGATCACCAGCACAGCTCTGGCTCACTGAGGCAGGGGTAAGCCGGGGGCTCCTGGCTCTGGGGCGCTGCAGCAATGCGTCACACCATCGCTGCAGGCGTCCGAGAGCGGGCTGGATGAACCCGTCAGGGCGGGTCTGGCTGTGCTCAGCGCCCGGCCGGGCCTCGCTGACCTCTCGAGGGCCCTTCCAGCCTGACGTCTCCAGGAGCCCAGGAGCTCCGAGGGCGACGCTCTGGCAACGAGGCGCCTTGCAGGAAGAGGCAGCGGAGCAGTGAGCAGGAGAAAGGGCATTCGTTCTCCTGCCGCCTCCCAGCGCAGCGCTGCCCCTGTGGCTACCCTCGGGGGCTCTGCAGGAGGAACACACGAAGCCAGCCAGGCCTGTTCTCGGTGTGATCGTGTTCACTCAGGCACAACTCTCCCGCCCCCCCTGCAGTGGGGCACACGGCCCAGGCGGCAGCAGCAGTCTCCTCGCCGGAAGGGCGAGTGCCAGGGAACACCGCCCCTCTGCTTCTTAGATGGTCAGACGTACAGCCCTGCTCCTGCCTTTCTGCCTCCGGCCCCAAGCCCCCAGCCCTGCAGGAGCCCCCCAGGGATGCCCTCGGCCCACCTGGGCTAGCTCAGGCCTGCCACGCCCCAGCCTAGCCAAGGGAACCCCACCCACCCCAGCAGATTTCACTGCATTAAGTGGCTTAGCTGGACCTTCTGCTGGGTCTGAAACGCTCTGGCTATGAGGACGCCTGGGATGCCAGACCCCAATGCTGGCCACTAGCAGCCCCTTGCCACCAGGGAGACCAGTCTGGCGTGGTTCACACATTCCCGGGGCCAGTCAGACGACAGCTATCAGAATGAATTTGAGCTGGGGTGGCTCAACTTTGTGGTTTGTCGCAGAATTGGTTCCAGGGTGACTCGATCAGGACCCGTGAGAATCTGCACGGGAGATTTCTGGCTGCAGAAGACTCTTTAGTCCAATGGACAAAAGCAAAGCAGGAGCCACAGGCTGACGGGCGAAGTCAGGAAAGTTGCATTTGGAAGTCAGCCCTGAGGCTGCGCCAGTGAGGGGAATGAACGAAGCGGCCTTCAAAGTCCACAGAGCCCTTCGTCTTGTCAAACTCCAGACGTTCCTCAGCTGCTCAGGGACTTGGGCAAACCGTTGGTGAGAAAAATGCCGAAGAAAGTGTTGAGGTGAGAACAGAACAGTCAGATTCCCCTGAGTCAAAAGGGCTTTTAATTCCAACCTTTACCTAACAAAACAAACCAGAGACATAGAACAACAGCAGCACTGAACAACACCACAAACAGCGCAGAGCGACACACACTCTCAACAGCGCTGAACGCAATCCTGTCCAGAGCCTCAGAAATAACTCGGACGTTACAATCAAGCCAGCTGACAAAGGGGGCACTGTTGTCATCATGAATAAGTCAGGCTGTGAACAGGAGGCAGCTGGACAACTCTCCAACACCACATTTTACAGACCTCTCTCTGCTGATCTCACTTTGGAATTCCACAAGGAACTGCAGCATCTTCTTCAGGAACTGCCGGCCTCTGCTTGAGACCAAATTCACTCAGACTCACCAGCTGAGCCCCGACCCCGATTGTTCTATTTGCTTCCAAAAATCCATAAACCTAGAAATCCCAGACACCCTGTCAGTTCAGGTATTGGCACCCTTACTACCGGACTGCCCAGACTCCCTCCTCAAACCCTGCACCGCCAGCACTCCTAGCTGCCTCCGAGCCACCGCTGACGTCCTGAGGAAATTACCAAACATTGAAAACCTTCCTGACAATCCCATCCTTGCTGCCCTGGTTGTGGAGGCTCTCTGTGCCACAGCAATATGCCACGTGAAGATGGACTACAAGCTATCAGGAATGCCATCCCGGATGTTACCACAGCAAATCTGGTATCTGACCTCTGTAGCTTTGTTCTCACCCACGGTTATTTCAGATCTGGGGACAGCTTATACCTCCAGATCAGCAGCACTGCTATGGGCACCCACATGGCCCCACAGCATGATAACGTCTTTATGGCTGATTTAGAACAATGATTCCTTCGCTCTCATCCCGTTACCCCTCTGTTACTTATGCTACATCGATGACGTCGGTGTCATTTGGACCCACAGTAAAGAGACTCCGGTAGAATTCCACAGAGATTTTAACAGCCTGCACCCGACCATCAATCTTAGCCTTGACCATTGCGCACAGGAGATTAATTTCCTGGACGCCACAGGACAAATCACGGATGGCCAGATCAATGGCACTCTCTCCTGGAAACCCACTGACTGCTACACTTACCTACACGCCTCCAGCATCCACCCAGCATGCTCCACATGATCCATTACTTATAGTCAGGGCCTAAGATACACTCTCATCTGCTCCAATCCTACTGACAGAGACTGAAAACTTCAAGATCTCTACCAAGCCTTCGTACAACTTAATTACCCACCAGGAGAAGTAAAAACACAGGACATGGCCAGACAAATACCCAGGAACCAGCTACTTCAAGATAGGCCCAAGAAGGTCGATAACAGAACACCCAACTCAAACCCCTGCAGCGCATCATCAAAAACCTACAACGTATTCTAGATCATGATGTTACACTCCGAAAGGCCCTAGGTGACAGGCCTGTTCTCTCCTATAGACAACCTCCCAACCTAATGAAAATTCTCACTAGCAACCACAGGCCATACCACAGTAATACTGATCCTGGAAGTTTTCCTTGCAACAAACCCCATTACCGGCTTTGTCCACGTTTATTCGGGCGATACCATCAATGGACCCAACCACATTAATTGCAAGATCAGGGGCGCATTCTCCTGTACCTCCACCAATGTGATCTATGCCATCATGTGCTAGCAATGCCCCCCTACAAGGCACATCAGACAAACTGGGCGAACACTTCGCCAAAGAACAAATGGACCCAGAGCAGAGATCAGGAATCCCAACACACACGAGCCGGTCCGTGAGCAGGTGGGCCATTCTGTCGTAGACCTGAGAATCTGCGTCCTACAACACAGAGACTTTAACAGCAGATTAAAAAGGGAGACGTGTGAACTGGGGTTCATGCTCATAATTCGATACATTAACACCTGGCCCCAACAGAGATAGCAATTACCTCAGGCATTGCAAGGACAGTTTCCCGTCCTTTGGTATTCGTACTGATCTCAGGCAGGACACTTGAATGTCTTGTACCCCTCGTCCCCCCCTTAAGTTCTATGTATCTAATTTGTCAGATTTTGTTTCAATTTTTTTGGCCCTCGGTGTTACATAAAGGTCAGTCTGTGCTGGAAACGTTCTGTCTCCAGCTCTGAGGAAGTGGCTCTGCCCCACGAGACCTCATCACCTAATATGTTCTTTTTGTAGTCTTCAAAGAGCTGCAGGACTGCTGGTTCGTTGTGCTGGAACGCAGACTAACACGGCTCCGCTCTGTTTCCATTTAACGAAACAAGTAAAAGCCTGCAGCAAACGTTTCAGTTTGAACCACGCGGAACGTTCCATTTGACGGGAAGCAGTTCTCTTGGGTGGAAAGTTTGCTTCACGGGAATTTTGGTTTGATTTGGTTCCCGTTTCCCGTGGAATGGACCTGGCCAGCGGTAAGCCGCCTGAGCAATGCGCTCTGGAGTGCAAAGCAGGGGGCATGGGGAAGGCGCCGTCGCAAGGAAGCGAGACTGGCTGTTCTCTGCCAGCGAAAACATCCTCACCCCACCGCAAGGTGCTGCGCTGTGAAATTCTCTGCCCAGCTCCCCCAGGAGATCAGTCCGGCCTCACCATGCATGAAGGGAAGGAGAGGCCTGATGCTGGGGCGTGCTGCCAGGTGGCCAGCGGCTGTGCCTGTCTCCCGGGGTGTGACCCGGACACCGGAAGCTGGATTGAGTGAAGAGGGAAACGGATTTCGGAGCCGTTCAGCAGCCTGGTTGGCGTGTGTGTGAGTCGGGCGGACAGGCCTGGCTAAGCAGGGATTGCAGCCCGACGGTCTGTCGGAGCTCGGTGAGGAGAGGGCGACCTGGCTCAGGCTCCGTGCTGCAGAAGGGCTAATGATGGAGTGAGTAAATCAGCAGAGCCCTGGTCAAATCAGGGGAGGCAGGACACGTTCAGCGGGGGAGGGCAGGTGGCCCGAGTCCCTTCTCGCTGGGGCTTGCAGGCTGGCTGAGATGTCTATTTAACCATTCCGTCCCGTGCTCTGTAGGGCCAGCTGGCTACAGCACGCATCTGCCACCACTCTGCATGGAGCTGGCAAGCCACGGGAAAGGCCATGACCACCGCTAGCCCCTGGCCTGCAGGCTCTGGCTGCATCTGCGGAGACACCCAGTTCCTGGCTACTTCTCCCCCCCAGCGGCACGGCCGGGCTCTGCGCAGGACGGCTGGGCGCCATGGGGGAGTACTACAGGCTGCTGGAGCTTCCGCCAGACGCCTCTGAGGAAGACATCAAAAAGGCGTAAGTCCCTCTGCCGTGGAGCTTTCCTTTCTCCGTGCACCCGGCTGGCATGGGCCCTGCTGCCTCTCTGCCCGGGGCTGCTGGCAGTCTGAGCTGTGAGGGGCGGGAGAGGGACTCCTCAGCTGGGGCAGACCCACTGGGAGGTGGCTGTGACTCCAGCCAGTGACACACTGACCCCAGTGGGCTGGGGACCATGCGGCATGCCTGCAAAAGGGCTCGGTGAGCGTCCTGGTGAGATGGGCGTGGCTCAGCGGGCAGGACTGGCCCTGCAGACCCAGCGCAGTGTGGGGGCGTGCGGGGAGGCGGAGCGCCCCGGAGCTGGGAGAAGTCACTGCTGGCCCTGGGGGGACCCGGCTGCGGTGGGGTGGCTGGAAGCACTGCCTGAGGCTGGGTGCCGCCCGAGGGTCGGGTAGCGATGGGGGGTGGGGTGCACATGGGCACAGGGGCAGCCCAGGCGCTCGCGCCAGCTGCACTCCCTGGAGCCAGGCCGGTGCGTGCGACGGAGCTCAGAGGAGCCCTGGCCGGAGAGGAGGGCAGCTCCGGGATTTCCACGGGCGGGCTGGGCACAGGGGGAGCAGGTCCTAGGGCAGCAGGGGCACAGCCAGGGCGGTGATGGACAGGCCCCCGGCTCGGCAGGTACAGGAAGGCAGCGATGAGGTGGCACCCGGACAAGAACCCGGAGACGGAGCAGTACGCGGCGCGGAAGTTCAAGGAAATAACGGAGGCCTATGAAGTGCTGTCGGACAGTAAGGGGCCCCCTCGCCCTCCCCTCCAGCCCCTGCCCTCGGCCTGTACTGCGCCTGCCTGCTCACACGCGGGGCCGGTCTCCCGCCCCTGGCTGCTGGCGCCGTACCGGACGGGGGCGCTGGGGGGGCGTCTCTCGCACTGGCCCCACGTCTGCCAGGGAGAGACGAGCTTTCCGGGTGGGCGCAGCGTGGCTTCCAGCCCGTCGCTTTCACCGACAGAGATTTCCTCACCGTCTCCCTGCCTCCTCGGGGCACCCAGTGCTCCGCACAGCTCTCTGGGGGCACCTCGGGGAGCACCACCTCCCCCAGCTCCCCTTCCCCGCGGTGCAGTCCCACCGCACAGCTGAGCCAGGGCCTGAGCCCGGCTGGGCCGAGGTGTAGGGCTGCCCAGTCTGATGCCCCCGCCCCGGCGCAGACGCCAGAGACGATCTCACCCAGGAGCCCTGCAGCACGGCTCCGTTCGCCCAGCGGCCGTCTCCTGTGGGGCGCGGTGGGCCGGGCAGAGGGTGGTGGGCGCTGAGCCCCGGGGGCTCTGCAGTGTGACCCGTCCCCGGCCAGGTGACCTCTCGCTCTGTCTCCCTTCCAGAGAGCAAGCGGGAGCTGTACGACTGCTACGGCAAGGACGGGCTCTTGGGGGCAGGTGAGTGCCCCCCGGGCCACGGGCACCTCTGCCCTGCATGCCGGCTTCCTGGGCAGCCTTCCTCCCTGCGGCCGGCGCTCTGCTCCCAATCTGGCCGGCGACGCAGGGGCCCGAATCGACGCCGGCTGCTCCGCAGCGCTCGTGGGGATGGTCGGCGCCTGTCCACGTGAGGAGGGGCCACGTTCACACAGCCACGGCCAGACCAGCAGCGCACTCAGGGCCTTTCCTCCTGCTCGGCATGGGGAGCGGCCGGGGCCCAGCCCTGCAGCCCCACGCAGGGGCCCTGTTGGCTGGTGCTCTCGCAAGGGCCGGGGCCAGGGCCTGGGCACTGTCGGGCCATCCCTTTCTCTGCTCCTCCTGCAGGGCCTGGGGGAACGAGGGCTGAAGACGAGGCTCCTGGGTTTCTGTTCTACTTTGCTGGACTCCGGGACATCTTCAGAGAGTTCTTTGGGGGCCGAGCGCCTTTCTCTGGTGAGTTTTAACCCCTCCCACCTCTCTCGGGCAGAGCCCAGGGCCACCCGTGATGGAAACATTTGCCTGTAAAACAGGAGAGTTTGCCAACAATGGAGCTTTGGCCAGAAAAGGCCATTTTCTATTACGTTATTTGAGGGCAAAAGTCAGTGTGGGTCTCTGCCCCCGCCTGGGCGACCTCCCTGCAGGCAATCGGGGCAGGGGCGGGGGATGGGGAGTTTAAAGCTGGGCCTCCAGGTACCAGCCCAAGGACTCTGCTCGGAGGGAGTGGGCTGGGGCGGCTGCTCCATAGCCGGCTCGCCTGTGTCTGCGGATGGGTCAGTTCTAGGCGGCTGAGGAGCCGCAGGGCAGGGCTGCGCTGAGCGAGGGGCATTGCAGGCTCTCTTGCCAGTGTGACTTCTTGCAGGTGGGACGGGGGGCGAGAGGAACACCACCCCAGCAGCGAGGCACAGATCGTGCCCAGGAGACGACCCTCACGAGATCTATGAGCTGTATGACACGTGGGAGGAGCTGCAGGAGGGACGGGAGTCGTGCTGTGAGTACGAGGCCGCTCCCAGGGACCAGCTGCTTGAGGGGTATGTGTGGTATGACAGATGGAACCAGACACCAGGCGGGCAGGAGACGAGCCCCGTCTACGAGCTGCACGAGGCTCGTACGTTATATGACACCTGGAATGACACGCCAGGCAGGCAGGAGACGAGCCCCGTCTACGAGCTGCACGAGGCTCGTACGTCATATGACACCTGGAATGACACGCCAGGCAGGCAGGAGACAAGGCCCGTGTACGAGCTGCACGAGGCTCGTACGTCATATGACACCTGGAATGACACGCCAGGCGGGCAGGAGACAAGGCCCGTGTACGAGCTGCACGAGGCTCGTGCATTGTACAACAGAAGGAATGACACGCCAGGCAGGCAGGAGACACGCCCCGTGTACGAGCTGCACGAGGCTCGTGCATTCTACGACAGAAGGAATGACACGCCAGGCACGCAGGAGACACGCCCCATGTATGAGCTGCACGAGGCTTGTGCGTCGCACAATGGGTGGAACAAGACACCAGGCAGGCAGGAGACTAGGCCCGTGTACAAGCTGCACGCTGCATGGAGCAGGGGACAGGACAGCCGTGGATACAGGTCCCACGAGGAGTGTGCGTTGTACGATGAATGCAGCCGGAGAGCAGCCAGACCCGAGCTGGCCCCTGGAGACCCGCTCCGTGCAGGATGGAATCCATTGCAAGCTGGATGCAAGGAAGCAGCTGGTGAGCGGAAAGAGCTGGCTGCTGGCCACAACCCAGCACCCAGACACATGTCAGCTCCTGAGTGGAGCAGGCCGGTGGCCAGCTGCCCCCAGGGGGCTGACGGGGGCCATGGGCTGGCTGCTGGGGAGAGGCGACCCCCAAGTGAGAGGAGGGAGCTCTCTGCCGGAGGCAGGCTGCTCCCGGGTCGCCTGAAGGCGAGGCGGTGGGACGGAACAGAGAAGATCTGGGGTGGAGTGAAGAAGCTCCTGGATGGAACCAGGAAGCTCTTGTGTAGGCGGAGCGAGCTCTGCAGAGGACCAAGTCCCGTCCCAGGAGCAGCCGGTCAGGTGCTCGGGGCCAGCCAGCTGCCGGGTATAACCCGCTGGCCGCCAGCTGAGCTGGCGCCGTTATCGGGCAGAACGAGCCCGCTCCCGGACTCCTCTCAGCTCCCAGATACGCCCAACCCGCTTCTGAGCGCCGGGAGCAGCCCGCTGCCTGGAGCCAGTCGGGGCCCGAGCAGACTCAGCCGGCCCCCGCGGGAGACGAGTCGGCTCCCGGACATAACCAGCCACCTCCTAGGCAGGACGAGCAGCTTCCCAGGCCAACGCCATCTCGGTGTCACGCCCTCCGCATCCAGCTGTCCCCATCCCTCCTTCATCGCCAGGCTGGGGAGAAGAACGTGAACACCTGGTGCATGGGGGCGGTTCCCCCAGGCCGCTGGCAGAGCGGGCAAGCGGCTGCTCAATAAAGCCTGGGACCAGAGCCATGAGGGTCCGTGCCTTTCTGAGCCACTGGGAAGCCAGCGTACCGGGAGCTGTTCAGACCAGGGAGGGCGCATGAGTGGCGGTGCCAGGACTGCGTGGAGCAGCAGGTCTCAGCACTGCCCTGTGGGTTGCTCAGCCAGGGCGCTCCTGGCTGGCTCACTTTGCAGCAAGGGGAGGGAAATCGGGGGGGCTGGGCTGGTTTGGAAGGGGAAGTCTCTGGGAGGCACCGCTGGGGGGTGGGACTGGGGGGGTCCCCTCTCCGCCTCAGGCCCTTATGGGCTTCTCACTCCCAGGAGGGCAGGAACTGAACCCTGCGACGGCCAAGGAGACAGAAGAGCTTCCTGGGGGTTGCCTGATGCGCCTGCTGTTCATACTAGGACTGAGCCCCTCTCTGTGCACTGTCTGGCCTAGAGAACGCGCTCTCCCTGCTGAGACGTACCGCGTAGGGAAGGGTTTGCCTGGGTTCTTCCATCTGCCGCGAACGGCCAGCATGACTGCCGTGGGCCCCCTGCTTTCCCTGGGTGCAGTGGGGCAGGCACCGGGGCCATCCCTTGCCCCATCCTTGGGCTTTGTGGGCTCTGCTGGGGGACAGAGGAGAGGGGAAGGGATGGCCCCAGCCTCTCCCACCCCCGGGGGTTACCTCAGTCTCCCTTCCTCCACTCGCTGGTCTTTCAGCAACACACCTCCAAGCTCATCCTCTCCCAGCTCCACCCAGCCTGCCTGCGGCGCCAGGGGCCTTTATTAGGTTCCTGACGGCACCTTAATTGGCTACAGGGGCTTCAGTTAGCCGGTCGTTGTCCTTCCCAGTCCACAGGGAACCAGGCCTTAGTCAGGCTCAGGCTATGGTATCTCCCCTCTCCCACTCTCCTGCTGCCACACACTGAAGACCCACGGACCCGCTGTCCCTGGGAGTGGGGCACAGCCGGGCGTGCCACTCCGGAGCAGCTTGTAGGAACACAGGCCAGACACCCCGAGCATGAGCTGCGCTCTACGATTAGACTTCATGAGGCCAGGAACAAATGTGAGCACCTGGCTCACTGTGCCAGTCTCCAGGGAGTTACAGACCCAGACACCTGGTCTCTGGCACCAAACCTCACCCTGTCTCAGTTACTCCCAACCCCAAAAGGAGCTCAGGATATCACACCCATGACCACCCTGGCGACTGAGTCTCTAGTGAACTAGCTACAGATTTATTAGCACAGTGGCAGGTCCTGAGAGGTTAAGGCAGCTGCAACACAGTCCCAGTTTGTAAGTTCACAATGGTAGCAGAGATGTAATAAACCACCAGTTTCCAAATATCTTCCAGGGTGCTCAGAGATCCCTGGGGATCTCTGACTCTTCATTCACCCTGATGGAATCCAAACAGGCCAGAGAAGAAGGATCTTCCCTTTAATCCACCCTGTACATCTCTTTACCCAGGAAGCGAGCTGACAGCTGCTGGGCCGCCTTTGGGTCCCCATGAGTAAGTCGCGCAGACTGAGTCTGTGAATTTCCACAGTCAAACACAACAGCCTTTGAGAGGTACTTTAGATACGGAGAACTAAGTCATGCAAATGCCGACCCTTATGCAGGAATAGACAACGGACAGCAATCCAAGTAATGTACCAGGCGTGTTCATGAAGTTCTAACATCAGAATAACTTCCTCCTTTTCACACCTTTGATCGAGGGGAATTTAATGACAGGGCCACATAAAGTAGAAGTACTATAAGAGCAAACGACAGGGTACAGACTGACCAAAGCAATACAATAAACTGTTCATTTGACCTCTCTAAGCACAGGAGCACGTATGCGAAAGGTGGATGAGGCCCTGAGTCGCCCGGCTGGAGGCCCCAGAGCCCTGCCAGACCTTGGCTCAGAGAGGAGGAGAAGAGAAGTGATCTAGAGAAGCTGCCAGGGAAGTAGCCAATCAGAGGGGTTGCAGGAACAGCCAAAGTGGATGGATAGAAAGTGTTCTCAGTGGTGTCAGATGGCAGAACAAGGAGCAATGGGCTGAAGCTGAAGAGGGAGAGGTGTAGGTTGGATATTAGAAAAAACACTTCCCCAGGCGGGTGGTGAAGCACTGGAATGCGTTGCCTAGAGAGGTGGTGGATTCTCCATCCCTGGAGGTTTTTAAGTCCCGGCTGGACAAGGTCCTGACTGGGATGACTTAGTTGGGGTTGATCCTGCTTTGGGCAGGGGGCTGGACTAGATGACCTCCTGAGGTCCCTCCCAGCCCTGGGATTCTGTGTTTTTATGAATCAGGGGCCAGGGTGGCCTTCTAAAAAGGAGCTGCAGTGCTGGGGTCAGCCAGTTGCTGCCTGGATCTTGTTCCGGAGAGCTGAAGGAGCAGCAGGACCCTGGGCAGCTCCGTGTGGGCAGGGCCTGGGAGCAGCAAGGCAGCGTTCGGAGCTGGCTGCTGGGACTAAGGACTGAACCCAATGAAGGCTGCAGGAAGACAGAGTCCCCAGGGAGGAAGTCAGGCCTATAGCAGGGCTGTATCCCCTGAAAAGGGCCTTGCTCTGGTCCCACCTGCTGGACTATCTGTCATGGGGCCAGAGGGCTGAGCCACTGAAGGAACCATCAGCCAAGAGGTATGTGTGCTCATGGGGGTGGGGTGCCACCCGGTGCCACAAACTGCCATTGAGGACACGTTCTTGAGCAAAGAGGGAGCAAGCGAGAGGCAGGTTACAACCCCCTTACAGCACACTAGCACCTACACGTGAATTGTCCTGAGAGTCCGTCAATGCATATATCAAACTATCCCCCAGGAAGGCTACAGCCCTATTTCTGCCACCTCGCTTGGGAGAATGCCAGGGTGCTGGACTCGCCAAAGGTTGTCTTTGAAAGCACAATCGCTCACAGTGTCGTGAGCAGTTGCTTTGGCTGAAGGAATTTGCCAGAATCGTTTCCATCCACCTCCGAGAATGCTGCAGCTAATGTTCCTTCTAATTTTTTCCCACCCAGGGTGGAATAAATTTTCTTATGTGCACCAAGGTATGTGTGGCTGTGCACCACCAATAGAAACACAGGCTGCCGGCTGCGGGTGGCTGTGGGGGCTTGGCTAATCAGACGGGTGCATTGGTATCTCTCTTGGGCGCCGTCCAAGCATTCAGCTTACAGGGAACACTGCTGTATCTCCTTTCGTTTTGGGGATGAAGTCCTCCAGCCTCCAGCCTTTGCTTTTTTGCTTAACTTACTAGGAGATAATTATTATCTATAGGATGCATAGGCTATAAAATTATAACATCAGCAAGTATAAGAGCATTAGTTTAACCGATATGACAACGTAACTTCTGTAGCTTGTGGTTACACTGTGGTTTAGCAGGCTTCCTGCTTGTCACATGAGGCTCTGTAGCCTGCGGCCTGGCTTATCCGCATAAAGCCTTTGGCTAAGCGGCCTAGTTGAGTTCTGGAGCCTTTTTAAATTTTCCCTGACTGTAATGAGCAAGTTGGGAAGATGCTAATGAGGCGCTGCCATAAATATGCAGCACTTCATTAGCATAATGGTGACCGCATGCGATTTGAAAGTGGCCTCTTGAAAGGACCCCCCCGGACTTCGAAAGTCCCTTCTTCCTATTTGGTTTTAGGAAGAAGGGGCTTTCGAAGTCTGGGGGGGTCCTTTCAAAAGGCCCCATCTACACACGCAGCGCATGATTCGAAAGCGGTGCTTTCAAATCGCGTGTGGCTGCCATTATGCTAATGAGGCATTGCATATTCATGGTAGCACCTCATTAGCATCTTTCCAACTTGCTCATTACCATGCCCCTTCCGAAAGGAAGGGGCTAGTGTAGACGTGGCCACAAACATAAAAACTTCTGGTACGCCGAGAGTCGCTGCTCTGCAGAAGGTGGAACCGTCGAAGAAAGCTTGTCTGTCTCACCACACAAGCTGGTCCAATAAAAGGCCTGGCCTCCTCCCTGGTCCTGCTAATATCAACATGACCTGCTGCTTCTGAGCTGGTTGCAGGGCTTCCAAGTTCCTTCTGACTTGTGTTCTGCTGTTGGAGTAGTTCAGATTTCTCTGCTCCCTGTCTAGCTGGTCAAGTCTTCAGCTGTAGCTGCGGTGAAAGATTTACCTGTTAACCCCCTAACCAGGTTCTCTCGGCTATTTTCATGCTTTGCACGCCCCCGAATGGTTTTCAGCCAATGTGTGCGGAGATCTGACAAAACATTGACTATTGTCCCCTGCTGAAAACATGGTCCTTCATAAAGCATGTTCCTCTGAGGTGGAAAGTATACATCAAACGCAGCCAGATCCATTTCATACTCACCGCTGCGCCTGATTTCCGCAACGTCGAAGGGTTTGAAGACGCTTGCTTTCCCAGAGCCTACAGGAACGAAAATACCAGACTATCGCCACTTTCTGCATGGAGCTTCGCAGCAATTCACTCTTGCAAAATACTATTTTCAGTCTGTCCTTCATGAAGGTTTGTCCAAGCTGAATTTCTCCCAAGCTCTGAACATTGGCAAATGTATGAGATTCTGCAATTGGTGGCCCCCATTGCGTTGTTTCCTCTACTTGTTCTCTTCTGGCACTAGTTTATTTCTGATGCCATGTCATGTACTCCCCGTACATGGTACCTTGTGGGGCTGCTGCTAGCAGCTCAGGCTTCTGCTTCAGAACTGTCCTCCCAGACAGTGACATTGCAGATGTGTTCACAATAAGGTTCTGTGATCCCCGCCAGGTAGGGCTCAGGTTCGCTGAGACGCCACCAGCACCACCTCGGCTGTGTTTAAAGAGCAGTTAAACACCCAGTGATGGCCCACATTGGCTGGCTCGGGCTCACAAAAGTCAGGCTGTGGGGCTGCAACATTGTTGTGTAGACATATGGACTCCGGGGCCGTGTCATGGGGGAGAGTCCCAGAGCCCCAGCACGAACATCCCCACTCCCGTTTTACAGCCCCTAAACATCCAGCCACAGGCATTCACTGCACGGCAGATGGCGTCCGAGCGGCGGATTTCCTGAGGGATTTCAGCCTGAATGACGTGTACTGGGGCTCTCCTGCAGCCTGTACCGGAACGTCCTTGGAACTACTACTCGGATTTCCCAACTCCGAGAGCGTTGCAGCCAACCCAGGGAAACTCCTTCCTAGAGCTTGTCCTGACAGCTGACGAGCTCGGAGCACAGCACCAAATGTTCCCGGTACTTGGGGGCCTGTGACCCTGACTTGATCACCTTTGCAATGCACAAGCTGAGTCAGCCCAGACCAGCAGGAGAACCGAGCGCTTTCCTAGGGCCCGGGTCACACAGCGGGAAAGAATTTCTAAATGGCGCAACGGGCACAGACCCCCAAGCAGGGGTGAACCCAGGGCAGGGCGTTGGGGTGCTCCTGTCTGCGGTGCAGCTGTCCGTCAGTCTGTCCAGCTGGGGGGCAAGGCAGAGAGCAGTGGCGCAGTCCCCCCCGCAGGCTGTGAAATGAGTGGGGGTCAGAGAAGAACAGAGCCGCGTTAGCATTTGTCGGGGACTGTCCAGCAGTGTGGTAGCAGCTCCACCCTCTCCCAGCCGGTGCTCCCCACGCTCCCACAGTGACAGGACAGGTGCGAGCCCAGCATCAGGCTGTACCTGCCCTTGTTTCCTACAGCACTTAGCTTGGCTTGTGCGACTCTTGGGCACACACAGCTAACACACCCCAAACAGAATCCCAGAATCCCAGGGCTGGAAGGGACCCCAGGAGGTCATCTAGTCCAGCCCCTGCCCAAAGCAGGATCAGCCCCCACTACGTCATCCCAGCCAGGACCTTGTCCAGCCGGGACTTAAACACCTCCAGGGATGGAGATCCCACCACCTCTCTAGGCAACGCATCCCAGTGCTTCACCACCCGCCTGGGGAAAGAGTTTTTCCTAATATCCAACCTCCACCTCCCACTCTGTAACTTCAGCCCATTGCTCCTTGTTCTGCATCTGTCACCACTGAGCACAGCCTCTGTAGAGCTCCCTGCAGGAAGGTGAAGGCTGCTATTAAATCACCCCTCAGGCCTCTCTTCTGTAAACTAAACCAGCCCAGATCCCTCAGCCTCTCCTCACAGGTCTTGTGCTCCAGCCCCCTCATCACTTTTGTTGCCCTTCGCTGAACCTGCTCCAGCACATCCACATCCTTTTTATACGGGGGGCCCAGACGTGGCCAGCGAGCATGTGAGCAAGTGTGCGGGTGTTGCCTGGGGAACAGGAAGGACGGACACAAAGGCCTGGTCATTTGAGGGCTCTGCTTGGCTACAAAAATCCACCACAGGTGACAAGGGCAAGGTCCTGACATCACAATCAGCCTCCTGGTCTCTAGGGCAGCGCCCGGCCAGGCAGAGGCACACTCTGCAGCCGGGAGGTGGAACCAGGGAGAGGCTGATTGTGACCATGGCGCAGCCAGTCCAGGCTCTTCCACCACTGGAAGGTACAGCCTGAGCTTTCCTGGTGGGGTAGCAGGCCTGGCCGGGGTCTCCATTCAGGGACCCTGCGGGATGGTGGAGGGAGGGGCCTGGCAGCGCAGGATGCAAATGGTACAGGGTGGAAGGGGGAGCCAGGAAGAATCACAGAGGTCAGAGGAGGGCTGGTCTCCTGGCATGGGCCTAATAACCACCGCCTGGAGGGACAGGCTGTAATCCTCATCCACTGGGAGCTCAGTGCTTTCCCAGCCCCACTGCTCTCATCTGCCGCGAGTGGCAGGGACCCACCTGCAGGCTGGGGCCATACAGCACGTCCTGGAACCTCGGCGAGGGGGCTGCTGCGATCCCAGCCAAAGGGTGGCACGTTTGTCCTGCCCTTGCCCAGACCTGCAGCTGGGGAGGCGGCCAGTCCAGCCCAGGCCCAGCCAGAGACATTCTGAACCTGCTGACACAGGAGCAGCTGGGGTGTGGCTGGTGGCAGGAGAGGCCTCGCAAATCAGTCCTGTGTGGGTGTAACCCTTCGGCTGGAAGGAGTCAGCATCGAGTAGGGCCAGGTTCAATATCTAGGGGTTCCTCTTCATCCATCTCACATAGAACTGGCTCGAGCCTCCACCCAGTAGCCTGGGAAATTCACACACCCCTGGGTGCCTCGGAGAGGCAATTCTTCCCCACTCGCAAGCAGAGTCTGAGTGTAGCAAAGAAACTTTTAATGAAAGAGGCAGCAAAGTCAATTGGTGTAAGCTTGGGAAAATCCCACACCCAGAGCTCATAACCAACCTCCAGTAACTGTCCCAGCTCAGATGGATTGAGCAGTGTCCTTGGCCTCTCAGGCTCCCCAGTCCAATACTGTAACCAGCCAATCCACACACCCAAACGTTCTCCGTACCCGCCTTCAAATGCCCCACTTACACCTCGGTCCAGTCTGCGCAGGCCCTGACGCATCACCCTGGCGCATTCCTGCATTGAACCTGCGGCAATGCCCCCTTTGTGCTGGTCTGGCGTTCCACTTGCCCCCCGCCAGCTGCCCCAGTGGCCACCCACCGCTTCCTGTACCGGCCAAACACTGGTCGTGCCTGCTGGCCACCCGCTGTTTCTCTTACTGGCTGCCTGCTGGTTGCACCGGCTGTCTGTCCACTGCTCATCCTAGTGTCCATCTGCCAGGCACGTGTGCCGTCCGTCCACTGGTCCTTCTACCTGCCATCCACTGGTCACCCACTGCTGTCTTGTGGGTTTTGCTGTAGGCAAAACCCTGTGGTTCCGGGTCACAGTGGCATTCAGCTCTGGGCCTAGACACAGCATCTCAGTATCCACTGAGGTGGAGTCTCACAGAATAACTCCAGACCCATCTTTAGGTCTACCTTTGAACAGTGGGTGGGAAGAACTAGTCAAACCAGCCTCACAGCTGTGCAGCTAAAAGGCTTCCAGCCAGTTGGTTCAATCACTCTGCCTCCCACTTTCTCCCCTCACAGAGCTTAGAGGGAGGGAGCCCTCTACAATCCGTATCTTACACAGCAGTGATGGCTGCCCTGTACCCCCTCAAAAACTTCAAGCATTGTTGAGACTCCACAATTCTTACTCTGGGTGATGGCATAAATGTGACTTTACAACGTGTTGTTTACAATACACAAAAGCTCATTTTGCCGGCTCCCATCAGGCTTTGTTTACAAGGCGTTACATATGAGCCTGAAGCAATGCCACCTTTGTGCTAGTCCGGCACTCTGCTTGCCCCTGCCAGCTGCCCCACTGGCCGCCCGCTGCTTCTCCTTTCGGCCGTTGCTGCTCCTCCCACCGTCTTTCCGCCGGGCGTGCCTGCTGTCTGTCTGCCGCACCTCCTACTGGCCATCCACTGGTCACCCGCTGCTGTCGCGTGGGTTTTGTGGTAGACAAAACCCTGTGATTCCAGGTCACAGCGGCATTCAGCTCTGGGCCTAGCCACAGCATCTCAGTATCCACCGAGGTGGATTCTCACAGAATAACTCCAGACCCATCTTCAGGACTACGTTTGAGCAGTGGTGGGGACGAACTAGTCAAACCAGTGTCACAGCTGTGCAGCCAAAAGGCTTTGTGTTTTCACGCAGGTGATCTCTGGAGGACACACTCCCCAACTCCTTCGGGGTATTGAGCTCCTGCTGGCACATTCCTTACATCGGCGTGATGAGGGAGGCAGGAAAGCTCTCCATGCTCGCCAGAGCCAGGGCACAAGAGCCCAGTGCTTGTCTCTGTGCTGCCATCTGTCAGACTCAAGGGAAGACGACAGATTCTGTCCCAGGCCAGTGCCTTGCCCACAAGACAACACCACAAGCTCTGGCCACCAAGCGCTCAGCTCACAGAGAACGCTGCCTGGGACCCAAGAGAGCAGCTTCCCTCTTTGCTGCCGGCTGCCTGCTCTGACCTGGGGAAGCTGCTACACTCTCTGCTTCCCAGCTGTGCCCTGGAATGAGAACTCTTCCTACCTCACAGAGTCAGGAGGTTAAATGCGTAAAGACGGAGGCGCTCAGACACGTCACTGATGGGGACTTAATCACCTTGTCTGGCAGGCGCTACCCCTTGGGCTGGCACCTGTTTTTGTACAAGAGCCTGTCACTTGGGTCTCTGCCAGCTGAAGGCCCATAGAGCTCACTGCCACAGTTCGTAGTTCTGCTATTTCACATCTGGTCCTGGGGGCTCCTGGCTGGTTAGTTCGTCAGATTGTTCCAAACCCCTCTAAGGACACCTCCGTCTGGGACAGCCCCTCGCGTCTGTGGTCTAAAAAGAAGGACTCAGCTTGGGAATGGCCCTCACCTCCCCAGCCAGGAAGCCATTTAGTTTCTCTGCAATAACCTTGTTGTCCTTGAGTGCTCCCTTAGCACCTCGGGTGCCTGGTGGCCCCACTGCTGGCCCCTGTGTCTGATGGACATGTTTTTTGCTCGTATTTGGAGGCTGTGGCTTGCTGTTCTTCAGATCCTTTTTTGGCATTCCCAGTTCTATTTTTACATTCCAACTGCCGGAGTTTATGCTTCTTCCCTAAGTCATTATTACCTACATGCACCTCGACCACTAGCACCTGCCCAGCACTGCACATACATCGATCTAGACAAACAAGCAGTCCAGCAGCACTTTACAGACTAACAAAATAATTTATTAGGTGATGGAGCTTTCGTGGGACAGACCCACTTCTTCAGACCAACTCAGTTACACATGTATGTAGATGTCTCAGGAGATTCACCGCCCTCGCACCAGGCAGGCAGGTCACCGTATGGTTCTCCTGGTCATTGCAAACCAGTTGTCTATGTTTCTAATGATCGAATCCCCCATTACTAACACCTGCCTTTTCTTAATGACCGGCGTCCCTCCCGCCGAGAGGCCTCCTCAGTGCGAGAGGTACGACGCCATCATCTGGAAGGAGGGTCCCCACGATGAGATGGTTCCCCTCTGCTCCCATTGGATGTGCTCCTTCCCTGAGACTTTCACCCTCCACAGCAACACGGGGCTGCCCGAATGGGGGTGGGACAGTTCGACAGTGCCCGGAAAAGCCTCATTCACACACCTCTCTGCCTCCCTGAGCTACTCCAGTTCAGCCACCCCAGCCTCCAATGCCCGGACGCGTCTGTGGGGGCCAGGGGCTCCTTGTACCCAATGCACACGTCTGCCACCCATCTGTAGCTCATACTCATACGTTCTGCACTGGGTGCGGTAGCATTCGGCAGCCCCTGCTCTGTTGCTGGGCGACTGCCTGCATTCTCCGCATGCTCCCCCAGCTCGCTTCTCTGTTCTTGCACTAGTTAGGCCAGGGATGGGCTTTTCGGCTTGAAGCTTAAAGAACATGAAGTATCTCTAGCCCCCGACCCCCTTGTGCACATACAACTTCCCCACAAAACTCCTGATAGCCACTCCTGGTTGCTAGCGCCCTGGGCACTTGGGAGGGGGCTTTTGAAAGCCCTGGCTTTCCTTGCTGGCCCCACTTCCAGTTCAGGGTTGAGGGGTGCCCAAGGGCTTAGGGATCAAGGCCTCCTGAAGAAGCTCTCAGTCTGGTCGACCAGACCACAAGACTTGGCACACAGCCCCACAAAGACCCAGACCACGTGGGACCTTTCAGGCAAGCAGCCAGCACGTCCCAAACACACACACACGGCCGACAACCAACTGCCCCAAGGGTCTCCCCCTCCCTATGGAGAGCGTTCCTGCCAAGCTCCCCTGCCACCCACCCCGGCTGCAGGAGGAGAAGCCAGAGAAAGCCCCTTGGCTGAACAGCAGAGCGATGGCGGCCACTGATGGGTGTGTGCCATGACTCAATAAGCTGCCGCAGCAGAGCGAGGCCTGGTAAAGTCAAACCGCGGAGGGGCTGGGCTCGCATGAGGGCGGGAGGGGGCACAGGGAGGAGCTCCCCAGCGCTCCCGAGAGAAAGGGAGGGGGCAGTTTCAGTAACTCAAGTTCATGAGACGTCCATCCAAGGGGAGAGTAGCCGAAAGAGGCGAGGGCTGTTCGGCTCAGAAAAGCAGCAGCGGGGCAGGGATGGGACGGGGCGTGGATGACCCTGCCTGCGCTGCAGAGCCAGTGAGGCAGTGTTCTGAGTGAGGTCATGAAATGTGTTACCCAGATGGGTGGGGGAATCTCCAGCCCTAGGGGGCTTTAAGTCCCAGCTTGACTTGATCCTGGCTGGGGTGATTTCGTTGGGGCGGATCCTGCTTTGGGCAGGGGGCTGGACTCGCTGAGCTCCTGAGGTCCCTTCCAGCCCTGGGAGTCTGTGAGTCTGTGATTTGCCCTTCCCATGACACAAAACCCAGGCAGCGCCCAGTGGCTCCTTCGGCAGCCAGTTCAGTGCAAACAGGAGGACGTGCTCGCCCCCACCCCCCGTGCACAGCCAACCGCTGGAATTCCTGGCCGGGGCGAGAAGGTAGAATGGGGTCCCAAAAGACCGAGACGTGTTCACCGAGGCTGGGCCCACCACCGGCAGCCAGTCAAGATGGTCCGGGTGCAAACCTGAGCATGGGGTAACCCTAACCCTCCGAGTGCAGACACCCCCCAGCCGTTCACTCTCTGCTCGCCCCTCGTTCCCAGCCTCTGCACATGCTGACCTATGGTCTCGGCCACGCTGGACAGCGCTCGCAGTTCCTGCATTCCCTGCCCCAGTGACAGGGGTATGGCTGGAGCCCACGCCTGCAGTGGCACCAGGAGTCCAGCCCTCCAGTGACCTCCAGCGGGGGGGACTGGCAGAACTGCTGTGGGGCAGAACTGATGCAGGGACCGGGGGGCAGGCAGTGGGGGGGATGAGAGGAGATGGGGCCAGAGCCCTCTAACTCTGTACACCCCACACTCGGGAGCTGGGCAGGGGGAGGTGAATGGACAGGCCCAAAACCAGCATTATCCGGGTTGAAAAGCTTTGGGGACAGACTCCTGGGGTGGGGGCCTGATGGGAAACGTTGGCCCTCTGGAGGGGGGAGGTGCTGGGGCTGGGGCTGGGGCGTTGCACGTTGGGCTCTGACCACCATCCTGCCCCATGGCTGCTGCTCTCCGTAGGCGGGTGCCCGCGGTGCCCCTGGGAGTGCTGACGAGGTCCGTTCTTGCAGGGGTGGCTGTTGACAAGAGGTGCCAAAGAGCTGCAGAGCAGAACTCCCAGGGGGGGCCTCTGGAGCCCCACCCTGGGCCTTACATGCCTCAGCAGAGGCAAAAGAAGCCACACGCCAGGCACAAGCCCGCTGCAGGCTGCCAGCTGCCACTGGGGAAGAGCGTGCTGCAGGCTGGCCAGAGCAGGCTGCCAGCCAAGAAGCAGCGGCCATGGGCCAGGCGATGTGCGCCCCAGCAGGGGAGCAGCCCAGCCCCGGCACAGGCCGAGAGAAGCACCTCAGGGCCTGTGGGGAGCGGGTCTGCGGCCTGCCTGGGAGCTTGGTGGCACGCCGGACGGAGCGCGCTGCACGCAGGGAGGAAAGAGCTGCATGCCAAGATCCGGTTAGCGCCCAGATCCGCTGGGAGGAGCCAGTCGCACGCGGAGGTTGGGTGGCAGGCGGCAGCGGCTGGGTGTGCTGAGCAGGCTCCTGGGCGGGACACCCCACTGGCTGGCGGTGGAGAGTGGCTGCTCCTGGGCGGCACGAGCTGGAAGCCGGAGACGAGCCAGGTCCCCGCAGGGCTGGAGCAGCGTGCTCAGGAACAGTACTTTGGGACCGCCTGCCTCATGCGCGTGACGCTCCTGGTGGAAGAGAGTCAGGTGCCAAGAGTAGCCGGCGCCTTCCCGCGCGGAACAAGCCGCCAGCTAGACAGACTGCGACAGCTGCGGGCAGGGACCGGACCTTTGCCCAGGTGGCCAAGCCAACCCCCGGGCCGGGCACGCCAGCTCCAGCGTAGCACCTCGCCAGGGCTGGGCACATGCAGCTGGCTGCCGGGTGGCACTGGATGGCTATGGGACGGGAAGAGGGAGTGGGCCAGTGGAACAAGCCAGCTCCTGGACGTGATCAGTCAGCTCCAGGGTGGGGTGAATCTGCTGCAGGGCAAAATGTGTCCACTTCCCAGTATAGACAGGCAGCCCCAGGGTGCAGTGAGACACCTCCCAGACAGGAGCAGCCCAGAGGTTTCACCCCCTCTTTCTGGCTGCTCCCCTCGCCAGCTTCGCCCCAGGGAGGGCAGAAAACTGTGAACATTGGGGCCTGCTGGGAAAGAGGTTTCCGAGGGGCAGTGGCCCTGCACCACAGCTGTCCAATAAAGGACAGGACCAAGGCTCTCCGTCTGGCTTTGTCATTCACTGGGAATCAGGCGCTGAAGAGCTGCCTGGGCACAGACAGAGCACAGCTCCCAGGGCCGACAGGACGCCAGGCCTCAGGGTGCCTGGGGCTAGCTCAGCGTTGCTATCACCTGCTGCGTATTCAGCCGGCATCTGCTGCAGAATCTACAGGCCGGAGGAAATGGGTCTGCTGGCTGCTCACAGGCTCAGCGATGGGGGTGCGTGTCACTGGCACAGCTGGTAACATGTGGCCCATGGGGGCCAGAGAAAGAGGAGGGCTGGGGAGCCCCCTCCGAGGACAGGCAGGGGCTGCTCAGTGTGGGAAGCAGAGTGGGCTCTGTGCTAGGCACTGAACAGAGCAGCCCGAGAATGGGCTGTGATAGGACGGGGGTTCTGGGCACAGCTAGAACAATCACTCCAGGGTAACTTTGCTCAAAATCCGGGCTACTCACAGCCTGGGCTGGGATTTCCTTCTCACTAAGGCAAATCCAGCCAGCCCCCCAGCACCTCTGCCAGCCCCCCTGGCCAGCCAGAGCCCCACAAGCAAACCCACAGACTGCCCAAGGGCTGCACCAGCCCAGACCGACACCCCCCAAGGTCAGGTGAGAGGCTCTTAAGCCTCTTTCACGAACTCCACACTGATTCTTCCAGCCCCAAAGGGTCCAGCCTCAGCCCCTGGTCAATATATACCTGGATCCTCCCCAAACCACATGCCCACCAGTCTGTCAGATCTAACCAGCTAAAGAGTTATTAATACAAAAGAAAGAGCAGGGTTAGAGAGAAGAATTGTGTGATGTGTGTGTGTGTGTGTGTGTGTGTGAGTGTGTCACAGAGTGTGTGGGGGAGTAGACAAAGGGGGAGGTGGAGCCGGAGGGGTTTGAATTGGAACTGGGAGTTGGAAGCAGTGAGTCTGGGCTGGGAGAGAGAGAGACAAAGGAGGGGGCCAGGCCCCAGCTCTGGGGGCCCCTCGGGGCCTCCTCTCCCCAACATGGATTGGACTGGCTGTCTCTGCCTGCTGCACTGACTCCTCTGTACGATGCTGTGTCCTGTCAGCTAATAAACCTGCTGTTCTCCTGCTGGGCGAGAGTCACTCCTGCCTGCGGACGGGTGCAGAGCCTGGGGACCCCTGAACCCCATCACAAATTGCTAAAGCCATACTTTACCCACATCAGCCATAACCACTGGTGCAGCCAGCGCTGTTATCTGCTGATTCCTGAGAGTCTCTGAAAGTCCATTTCAGGTCACACTGTTTCAGTTACTGGAGAATTGTAGCTCCAGCCCACTGGGGCCCACACACTGGACACGGACCCTTGGAGACAGGCCCAGAACAAAGCAGCAAGATCCAGTCCGAGAGGGACACTGCTAGGTCTGCATCGTGGTGCTCCCATGTGTTCTGGGACTAAAGTCCTTCTTCCCATCAGGCCCTTGCGGGTCAGAAGTCACCTGGCCCAGGTGCACCACCATGGCAAACTGCGATTGGTCGCTGGTTTCCAGCCCGCCCCTGTCATCTACATGGCTGACTCCTGGGAATCTCGTTTCAATTTCTTTGACCAGCCCAGGTGTCATGTGGTTCAGGGGTCCCCAAGCTCTGCACCCCATCCGCAGGCACGAGTCATAGGAATGGCTATTATTGGGTCCATCTAGCCCAACATCCCGTCTGCCAACAGTGGCCAGTGCTATCTGGCTCTTCTTTGAGCTCTCTTGTAGCCCTGGCCTTCACAGCCTCCTCTGGCGAGGAGTTCCACAGGTCGACCGTGCACAGAAGAGCTTTCTTCCATTAGTTTTAAACCTGCTGCCCATTAATGTCATTTGGTGTCCTCCAGTTCTGCTATTATGGGAACAAGTAAATAACTTCTCTTTATTTGCTCTCTCCACACTGCGCGTTATTTTATAGACCTCTGTCATGTCCCCTGCCCCTCAGTCTCCACTTTTCTAGGTTGAAGAGTCCCACTCTCTTTAACCTCTCCTCATATTTCGGAGCTACACATCTCGTAGAGCTGGAGAGGACCTTGGGAGGTCATTGAGTTCAGTCCCCTGCCCTGTTGCAGCAGTACCAAGCACCCTCCCTTTTTTAACCTATTGCCCTAAATGGCCCCTCCAAGGATTGAACTCACAACTCTGGGTTTAGGAAACCAATGCTCAAATCACTGTGACCCCACCCCCACTGAGATACTCTCACTTGGCAGGAGAACAGCGGGTTCATTAGCCGACAGGACACAGCGTCGTACAGAGGAGTCAGTGCAGCCGGCAGAGACAGCCAGTCCCATCCATGCTGGGGAGAGGTGGCCCCGAGGGGCCCCCGGAGCTGGGGCCTGGCCCCCTCCTTGGTCTCTCTCTCTCTCCCAGCCCAGACTCACTGCTTCCAACTCCCAGTTCCAATTCAAACCCCTCCGGCTCCACCTCCCCCTTTGTCTGCAGCCCAGAGGTGTCACCTGGTCGCCAGGTTACCCCCAGCAGGAACCCCTCACCCTGTGTGAGACACACATGCACACAACACACCCCACTCCATCACATCTCTGCCCCCTTCCAGACCGAACTGAGCGGGGTCACTCAGCCAGTGACCTGGGGAAGTTCAGGGCCCTCCCCTCGTGATAGGGCATCGGCTGTACCCTCGGTGCTCCCCTTGATGTGCACCACCTCCGTGTCATAATCCTGCTGGGGGAGGCTCCACCTCAGGAGCTTGGCATTGGCCCCTTTCATGTGATGCAGCCGGGCAAGTCCCGTTGGGTCCCTCGGGTTGGTTGGTCTCCCTGCTTCAGCCCCGGTCCATCAGCCACGTTCTCAAGTTGGGCAGGCAGAGCCCATACAGCTGCTGCAGCACCAGCAGATCAAATAGTTCTTCTCTGGTCTGGGCCCTGCCCTGTCTGCTCACCAGCCCATACAGCTGCTCCAGCACATGTTTGGGATTCAGTTACAGTCCAGTAAGGGAAGGTACAAATGCTTCCACCCTTGGCATTTAGCCAGACCACCAGAATGGTTGTGTGCCTCAGTTTCCCCTTCCTGCCACACAATAGGTTTGGAATGTTCCTCCTCACGTGAGAGGTTGCAAGACGAGTTACAGGGAACAACGGTGACATTTCAGAGTTACAGACTCCTTCAACATACAACTCATGCTTCTACATCAATGTCATCATGTTAAATGGCTTTTTCCAAACATTCAGTACATGGTACAATTCTACAGCTTCTGGTAGCAGCACCCCTTGGTTACAGCAGCCAGTGTGAGTAACAGAACAAACCCATTGCAACTGTACATTTACGCTGCTCTTTGGTAGACCCCAACCTTTGTGTAACCTCCTTGAGAATCTGGTATTTTGGGGATAAGTGGCTGAGGCCTTTCTTAGCACCATCAAGTTCTAATCTTCTCTCTTGCCTCCTGGGGTGGAAATCTGATCTCTCTGGCTGTGCCCTCCCTTCTAACAAGAGCTGGGCCATTGATGATCTCAGGGAGACTGACCCCTCCCAGCCAGTCTGGAAATTTGCAAACCAAACTGCTGCTCTGTTGCTCTGTGAAAGTTGCTTTGTGAGTCCCAGACTCGGACTCCACATGAAGGAATCCCTGTTTCTCCCTTACTGGCTCACCAGACCCACAGCTCCTTTGTCCTCCCACCTCCAACTTCTGTTCCTGCTTGGAATCAGGGGTCCACTAAAGGAACACAAGTGTCCACAGTGCCAGGAGATGGGACATCGCTCACCCACTACTGCTTTTTACAGAAAGCACCTGCACAGCTGTTCTGCTCCACGTTCTCAGTCACACAACCTTTCCTCTGAACCTGAGACCCACTTATCCCAGAGACCTGGCTCAGGACCACACTCCCAGTACGCTGGTCACACCCAGTCACTTGGTTATCGCAGGGCTGCTCACATTCCCTTACAGCTTTCACCTTACCTGGACCAACTTCCAGTTCCTGAGACACCTTTACACTGTCTGCTCCGGACCCCTGCAGAGCACAGCCAGTGGTCTCACACTCAGGCAGGTCCTGGCCATCAGGAACCGACAAGCTTCTCCCCCAAACAAACTGCTGCCTCCTCCAGACAAGCAACTTTCCCAATCACTCGCATTTCCCTTGCTCCCATCCCCTGCAGTTACCACAGACTGCTTGGGGCAACTCCCAGGGGGACCCGCTTCCTCAGGAGTTCCCTCAAGCAACAGTTTGCACATCAATGTGGTTTAAACCAGACTGGCAATTTTCTAGCTCATTGTAGGGGCTCTTTTACATACTTTGCTTTATCTAACTCTTCACTTCCCCCCTCCCTTCTGCCCCTCTGCTCTCTGACTTGCTCACCTGGATAATAATTTTTCTGGTTTGTCAACCTTGATTACTATGTTTGGTTCTTGGTGCCTTACATATTGAGTCTGTTCTGGTCTGGCTCTGGTCGGAAGAAGTGGGTCTGTCCCAAAAAGCTCATCACCTAAATAAATTATTTTGTTCGTCTTTAAAGTGCTACTGGACGGCTTTTTGTTTCGATGGTATATGGACTAGCACGACTTTCCCTCTGTTACTAGTTGAACTCCATCGGCTTTAGAGGGGCCCTGCTCCCTTGAGCCACAACCAGCTCCTTCTGGGCTTCAGCTGCACACAGATCCAACTCTGGGATCTTAGCACCATTTTGAGCCACCCTAGGCTCAGGCAAAGAACCAGCTTCCCCAGAAGCAGAAGCACCTTTCTTGCACCAAGGACCAGCATCCTTATCAGGGACACCACTGCCCATCCCAGAGCCATTCCCTCTGTTCCAGCCCCCATGGCTGGATTCAGGGTCACACCTGGAATGCTCTTTCCTGGTTCCCTCTCCAGCCACCCCAGGCTGGGGAATCCTCCCTAGACAATGGACGAGTTTCCTCGTTGTCGCCTGTTTCAAACGCAGGCTCTGCTCTCTCCCCAGGCTGCTGCTGCTGCTGCTGCTGCTGTTCAACACAGACAGACAATGGGAGACACTCTCTCCTTTGTCCCAGCCCCCGGCTGGTCTCCACACACACACAGAAGGTGGAGCAGCTTCTCTCACAGACAACTTGCCATTCCCAGTGGACAAGCTGCTTTCCTGCACAGACACACAGGCACCTTCCTCGGCCCAGGCCTGGGAAACTCTTCACTGGCCTGTCCTGGCCACAAGTAGACGCTGGGTTGGAATCGCTCCTTCCCTCCTTGAGCTGTGGCAGGCCCCTGGGTTCAGACCCTGTAACAGTCTCGGCCCGCAGTGGGGGCCCCCTCTGGGCAGCGCGGGCCTCCGCTCCTTGCCCCAGTCTGTGTTCGGCCGACCGTGGGGCCGACGGGTGTCTCCCTGGGGTCTTGCCCCCTTTAAGTGGGCTGCTGCCCAGCAGCATACGCACCCAGGCCCTGGTTCAGGGCAGGGCAACAGGCAAACAAGCAGCCACCAAAGCGGGGTGGTGCGCGAGAGGTGAGGGGCTGCCTCTCTGGGGACGGGGTAGTGGGACACAGGCCCTCCCACCCCACTGCGGCCCAGCCCAGGGCCCTAGCGACAGCTCTCCCCATGAGCCGGGCAGTGGGGAGCCAGGCCACAGCACGCCACCATGGGCTCAGGTGGAGCGTCCCCCGGGCCACTTCCTACCTCCACCTCCATGGGTGAGTGGCCCCCTCGGGGTGCTCAGCCAGCTCAGGCAGGTGCGTCTCCCCCGGGTGGGTATCAGCTGGCAGGTCCGGCTGGTTGGGCATCGCCGCGTTGGTTGGGTAGCGTATGGGGGGACAGCACCGTGGGCTCCAGCCGGTCCGAGGCCTCGGCGTTGTGGGCGGCAGGCAGGACTCCAGGCTCATGCCCATCTGGGTCCCCGGGGCAGCTGGCCACAGGCAGGCTCTCGGGCTCTGGCAGGGCCTCAGGGTGTGGGGTTTGCCGCAAGCCCAAGGCCCCGGCAGGTAGGGACGTCAGGGTACCTGGCTAACGGCAGGCTGGGCTGCGGCCCTCCGGGTTGGTCAGGGCAGCTGGCCGGTGGCTCTCGCAAGTCTGGCCCGGGTCCCCTGGCTCCGCTCCCAGGAGCCCAGTCAGAGGCAGCCTTTGAATGAGCCTCGAGCTCCACCCCAGTTCTTCTGGCCCCAGGTGCTGCTCCCTGGGCAGTGGGGCCAGGTGTTCGGGGCCAGCCCACCAAGTACTCTGAGAGGCCTCCTCCACCTCTGAGTCAGGGGGAGGCCACTGCACCTCCCTGCAGAGCTCCAGGCAGTCCCGGGTTCCCTGCCCCGATCTGGGCTCACCCCTGCCGGAGTTTCCTTAACCCTCAGCTCTGCCACTGCACATCCACGCTGCCTTGTCCAGCTCCTTTCACTTTCCAGGAGCTGCCGCGTGGCAGGCAGGTGCCACAGCCAGGGGGTTAAGCTGAACCAGAAGCCAGCACTTATTCCAGAGTAGGCACGTCCACACACAGAGCTAGTCCGGAGACGCTGGGCCAGTCTGTACGGCCTTAGTGCAGATCAGGTCTCAGGTGCAGACAAACCCCAGGGAGGTGAATGCCCTGTTACTAACTGAGTTGCATTCGTTGTTACAGGCACACGTTCTTCGCCCACCTGCGGACGCCTGAGCCGGGGAAGCTGTTACTGTGCTTCGTTTGCAATAAACCTGGCCTGGTGCTTCCGTCCTTATCTGATCTGCTGCTCTTGTTACCCACGCACGTTTTTTTGTCCCTTCCACACTTCAGGGACGCACACACCTTTACCCAGTCCCCAGGGCTCAGGGCGTGACCCTGTTAACTTAACACCCAACCTTACCCAGTCCCAAGGGCTCAGGGCGTAACTTGCTGCAGGTCTGCAGGATCTGGGCCACTGACAATGCCTCACACAGTACTATTCTCATTCTGTGTTTACTGACAATTACCCAGCAAGCAGAACACGTGCCTAGCACATGGTGTCCTGCTCCCCGTCCTGACAGAGGCAGGCAGGCAGGCAGACGTCCCCTGCTGGGACAGACAAAGCCGGTCCCTCTGCATGCTGGTTACTGCCCCTCCCGGTCTTGGGGGTGAATCCCTTTTTCCTCTTCCTTCTCCGTCTCCTTCCTGCCTCTCTTTCCCTTTCCTTCCTCCTGTTTTTCCTTGTCGGACTCCAGGTTAAGTAGTGAAACTGGAGTCCTGCTTAGCTCCACTGTGACTCATGCTTTTAGTATAATTTTACTAACCAATTGTAACCTAATCTAGCAGAATTACCTCACCAGTCACACTCCATCGCCTTCACTGATTTACACTTAGCAAAATGAATTATACGGCAGACCGCAGCAATGACAATCGCCATGTCTCTCTGTTCTGTATTCATTGTGCCAGTTCACTATTTCCAGCTCTGAGGAAGTGGGTCTTTCCAGTGCTACAGGACGGCTGCTTTGGTTGGTGAAGATGCAGACTAATACTGACACCTCTCTGTGACTAATTACAAGGCAGACAGAGAGCACACAGAAAGCAGTAGGAAAGTGAGGACAATCACCAGAGAATGAGGCTTCCACAAGCTCAGCTACTGATAAGTCACTTTTTGCTGGACAAAATGCCGTTAACTACCCATCTGGAGATCAGTTTCTGTACCTGGTGACAGCGGGTGCCACTAGGATGGGGTCTTTTTCTAACAGCTGGGTGTGACGCTTCTGTAAGGAAACATAGGTGGAATAAGAAGGCTTCAAGGTCATAGGTGGAACGCGTGACTCTGAGCTGTACAGTTCATGGCTGTTGTGCTTGGTTAGGGCAGTAGAAGGCGGCCTTAGGCCTCTCAGTGCGGTTAGGACTTAACCCCTTGGATGCTGAGTTGAGCACAGGTCACCGACAAGTCTCCCCCACTTCACTCCGTCTCAGGACAAAACTTTTCGCTGACCCCAGCAGAACCCCTGTTGTTCACCTTCAGCCTCAGTAGACCTTCTCCATGTTGTCCGAGGTCTTCCTCTTGGATGTTGTCCTTGCGAGTTCCACGTGAGAGCTTGGTGGGCTCTGCTGGATGATGCTTTTCTGAGCGGGTGGTTCTTGTCCTGCTCTGTTCCAAAGCTCCTCATTTATGGCCAAATCCAGGTACCTCAGGCATCCCTGTGTGCATGTCGGTAGCTTGTGATTCAGAGACTTGTTAGTCCCCCAGGCCTTGCACCACACCCAGGCGCACGCTTTGCATGTGCGTTGAAGAGCGGCAGTTTCCTCTTTGCAGATATTGTTTGTGAACTCCATCGGGGACGGAGAGTCTTGAATGCAGCTGTTGCTTTCCCTGTCCTGGCATTGAGGTCCTTGTCTGTTCCTCCATCCCTGCCCGTAACGCTCCCTGACCTGCTCCGCATCTTCCAGGCCATCCCTCCCCGTGCGATGGTGGTGGTGTTGGACTCATTGATCCTCATTGTTTGGTCTCTCCCTGGTTAATGCTCATCCAGTCACTGAGCAGTTTTGTCCCGGGCTGTGACCTTTTCCTCCATGCTCTCGCGTCCATGTGGAAGGAGGGTGACATATTTGTTGACCTGCTCTAGTCGCTGGGGGGCTCGCTGGGAGCCTGCTGGGTCATCGCCACTTGCACAAGCCAATACACCACCCGAAGGGGCCAGGCCCGCGGCCCTCCAGCTGCCGTTGCTGCTGAAGCAGGGAAGCTGTCAGAACACCAGGCGGGAGCCCTCTACCCACTGCACCCTGCGAGCTGAGCGCTTGGCGGCCGCCCCGGCCAGACGCAGGCGCCGGGCAGTGGCTGAGCCGAGCCGGCAGCGCGTCTCTGCTGGTGGGGCCCACCGCGCACCCCCCCCCACGGACGGACAAGTGAGAGGGAACTGGGGAATACCCCTGTGCCACTGCTGCCCTGGGCAGAGCCTTGACATCACAATCAGCCAGAGCTGTCCATTGGCTGCAGCAGCTGCTAATCCGCAGGGGAGGAATGGGATGGGCTGCTGCCGGCCTCCTGCCCGCCCTCCTTCCCCCAGGCGAGCGGCAGGTGCGAAGTCGAGCAGGAGCCTCCCTGAGACCATGGTGCAGCTGAGGCAGCCCCTCCTGCGGCAGTGAGGTGCGGCCCGGCTTTGTCGGGGGGCTGGGGGTGCAGGGTGGGGAGCCCCTCGCTTGGAGCCAGCAGGAGCAGGGACTCGGGGTGAGCGTCCTTCACCTGGCGCAGGCCGCTGGAGCAGTCCGGCGGAGCTAGGACCCGTCTGCTGGGGGGCTGCCTGGGGCTCAGCGCTCCGCAGCCACTGCAGCCCCCGGGCCGGCAAGGGGGCTGTGGGAGCCATGGAGGGAGTGGTATGGGCCCTGGGTGCTAAGAGCCCCCGTTGCTGCCCCAGGGGCTGGGGTATGTGCCCACCTGCGCAGCACCACGGCTCACGCCCCCCGCAACCCTAGGAGCCGTTTAGTGCAGAGCCTGGCAAAGGAGAGCCTCGGGCCCTGCGTCCCTCCCTCCTGCTGGGAGGCTGGCGGAGGGTGAGGAGAAAGGGCCCCACTGAGAGCTGGGGGACGGTGGCTGACATGAGCCACCAGAAGTGTGAGTCCCGCTCTGGGCAAAGGGGGACGGGACCCCAGACCCGTAGGCGGGGTGGGGCTTCGGGCAGAAGGATGAGGCTGGGGGTGGCCTTCCCTCCACCCTTCAGTGTTGCCCAGCCCGGGGCCCAGGGCAGCCGCCCCTTGTGCTCCGTGGGGGGCACCGCTGCTGCTGGCCTGGCGCTGGAGCACGGGGCGGCTGGACCAGGCATGTGGAACCCGCAAGCCGCTGCGGCTGCCGAGCTGTGAAGGTGCCAGCGGCAGCAGCCAGCGGCTCCAGGCCCTTTTAAGGTGCCCAGACCCCTGGAAAACTGCTCCTCCCGGCGCCATCGTTCAAGCCCGCAGAGGGGCCTGCGCGCCACTCCCTGCTGGCGTGGAAAACGCCACTGCCATGTCTGGCCGGGAGAGCCGCTGGTCACCTCCCTGCTGGGAAGCGCCCAGGCAAGATGCTAAGTCAGGGCCGCAGCGCTGAGGCCTGGCAAACTCTGCCCAGTCTTGCTGCTGCCTCTGCCTGGCCCCAGGCTGCGCTGGGCTCTTCTCCGCAGAAGTGACGGGGGGAGAGAACCCACAAGGGGTCGGGGCTGCTTGTGACAGTCTCCTGCCCTAGTGGATGGGGGATTCAGCGGGTGCTGGCACACGACCTGGGCCCCTCTCGGCCAGGCTGACAGAAGCGCAGGGCCCCGGGCACGGTGGGCACGGCAGTCCTGCTGGTGAAGGTCACTGCCGCAGCCACTTCGCCCCAGCAGGGCTGGTGGTGGGCACAGCCCAGCCTCTCAACCTGCCCCCCTGCCAGGGCAGCTCCTTAGGGCCCAGCTCCACACCCCCTGGGCAGGGGCCTCTGACTTTCCCATCCCGTCCCTTCTCGCAGCTGAGCACACCACCAGCCTGAAGTCGCAGGTCCTGTTACCCCGCTGGGGGACCCCTGGAAAGGGAAAGGGAGCCCCAGCCCCAGCCCCAGCCCCAGCCCCAGCCCCAGCCCCAGCCCCAGCAGCCTGAGCCTTCCTCTCGCCAACTGTGGGGCCTGGAGGGGGAGGCAGCCAGGCTGACAGAGCAGCCCCCCAAATCCTGGGGCGAGGTGAAGCATGGCAAGGACCCCGAGAGAGGGCCCTGTGGGCAGGGGTGAGTTCTGCGGGTAGAAAGCAGAGCAGGAGCCAGGCTGGGTCAGGAGAGTGAGGCGCAGGGACGGAGGATACAGAGAGCTGGTTGGATTCATGGGCAGGAGACCCTGGACAGGGACCAGCTGGTGCCAGCAGAAAGCAGCGAGGCCGAGAGGTGCCTGGGGAGGAAACGGGCAGCAAACGTGGGCAGGATCCCCTGCATTCCTGCCAGCCGGCCACTGATCCGAGCCGTGCTGAGGGGTCCTGGCGCTGGCAAGGGACCAGTCCTTCTCGCTGTGGCTCTGGGCAGGCTGCAACTGGGACAACATACCACAACGGCCACTGCCTTGTGCTCCCCTGGCCTCCCTCCACAGCTGGGCTGGGGACCCCCCAGCTTCGCCTTGTGCTCCCCTATGGGCTCTCTCCTGCAGGCTGGCACCCTCCACTGTTCCAGCTCCCTTTTCGCAGCCCGGTGTGGAATAACTGTTGTTCTGTGCGCAGCGGTGTGTGTGTGGGTGTGCACCGCCAGGAGAGGCACCAGCTGCCAGCTGTGGACGCTCTGCCAACCAGCCGACTCTCGGCAGCCGTTGGTATATCACGGCAAACTGCCGTTATTAGCTGCACCGGTGCCCAGGCTGTAGTGCTGTGACTACAGCCCATGAGCCCCTGGTCTTTACCGCCAGCCCCGGGCCCCCCATCCTTTGGGCAGGAACCGCAGCTGCCGGCATTGCCGGGCAGGCACCTGCCATAGACTCACCTGAGCAGGGCGCCCCCTTGTGGTGAGAGCCATGTCACAGCCCCCTGCCAGGCTGCACAAATGGGGGCTGCCAGCCGCGGTGCTCTCCCCAGCTGCCCAGCACCTCCCAAGCCACTGACCCCCCCAGCCTCTTCTGCTGGTTCAGGAGCCCCCATCTCCCTGCAGAGACCGTCTCCGGGTGCAGCCACCTTCCCACACACCCCAGCACAGAGCGAGGACCCCACGGCCCTCGGCCCTCCCTGGGTAGGACCCACCAGCCTGGGGTGAACCCTTAATTCTGGGCTGATTGGCCCTGCCCTTTCCCCTGGCACTGCCAGCGTGGCTGGGGCGTAGCGGCCCTGGGCAGGGTGCTCAGTGCTCGTGCGCGGCAGACCAAGCACAAAGGCGGGGACACCACGGGCTTGGGGAGAACGGCCCTCAGGGCTGCACCAGGCAGCCAGGGGCCAGAGAGTCAGGGGTGAATTTCTGTCCCATGGCTGGGCTGGAGCTAAAACCTGTGTGAGCCGGACAGAAGGACAGGGCCTAGGACAGCCGGGGCCGGCCGGCTTGGTGAGGGTGGTGCGGGGAGGAGAGGACGCAGGCTCTGGGCAAGGCGGGCTGGTTGGAGGGGGGGACGGGCTGCAGCAGGCAAGGTGGGGGCTGTCTGAGGCTGCCAGGCTGGCTGCTCTCGCAGCTAATGAGCAGTCCTGGGGCACTGTAGAGACTCACAAACGTGTTAGGTCGGAGCTGCCGGGCTGAGACCCACTTCGCCAGAGGACTGGGGATGACGAAGCGAATCGGGTGGGAAAGGCGTTGCCTGTCACTAACAGGACGAAGCAAACCGCGTAGGAGGTGTCCCAGTCCTGGAACTCCCCCGTGGGACATCGCCCTTGGAATGCATCAGAGAGTTGAGCTCTCGGGTACGACCCAATCTCAGTGGGTCACGTTTGCAAATGAATTCCAGTTCCCACGTCTCCCTCTGTCACTTGGTGGCAAAACCCTTTTGTAGGGGAATGGCGACTTCCCAGCCCTTTGCTGAACACCCGGGGAGGTTAACGTGTGCCCCTACACAACAGGTTTTTGTGAGGTCCATTCACCCTCCGGCGCAGAGGCTGCCCAGAGTGTCCTGTGTCCATGGCGGAGGGGCATTGCTGGCACACGATGGTGTAGTGGATGGCAGGTGTCGGAGCCCCCGATGGGGCGGCTGGGTCCAGTGATGGTGTTGCTTGTATAGAGACGCGGACAGAGCTGGCGACTGGGTTTGGCGCAGGGATAGTTCCTGGGTTGGTGTTTCTGTGGTACGGCGTGTGGCCGCTGATGAGTATTTCTGGAGGTCGGTTGCTGTCTGTAGGAGAGGACAGGCCTGTCACCCCGGCCCGTGGGAGTGAGGGATCGGGTTCCAGGGCAGTTGTAGGATGTCAGTTAGGTGCTGGAGGGGTTGGAGCTGGGGCTATCGGTGAAGACAAGTGTTGTTCTGTTGTTCACCTTCTTGGGCCTGTTGTGAGTAGGTGATTTCTGGGCACTCCTCTGGCCCTGTCAATCTGTTTCTTTACTTCCCCAGGAGGGTTATTAAGTTTTATGAATGCTTGATGAACACCCTGCCGGTGTTTGTCTCTGTTGGTGGGACTGGGGCAGATTCGGCTGCATCTTAGGGCTTGGCTGTGGACAACGGTTCATGTGATGTGCCTGGGATGTGAGCTGGAGCATGTAGGTAAGAACAGCAGTCGGTGGGTTTCCGGTAGAGAGGCGTATTAATGTGACCTTTGTTGATTTGTACTGTGGTGTCCAGGAAGTGGATCTCTCGTGTGGACAGGTCCAGGCTGAGGCTGACGGTGGGGTGGAAATTGTTGAAAACTCGGTGGAATTCTTCCAGGGTCTCCTTCCCATGAGTCCTTGTGGCTTCTCACTGCTGACCCTTGTCTTTCCCCCTAGATTCCCTGCTGGCCTCGGCGCAGGGCCACACGGCCATGGTGGAGTACTACGAAGCCCTGGGTGTTCCCAGCAGCGCCTCCTCTGACGACATAAAAAAGGCGTAAGTCCCGCTTCCCCCCAGTGCACCCCAAGATGCTGTCCCCAGGGGCTATGCCTGCAGGGTCTCCCATGCTCTCCGGGGCCCACCCTAAGGAGAAAAGCAGCACTGACTCCCACTGTCAAGTGGACAGGCGCTCATTGCTCTCAGGGAGGGGGCAGTTCTCGGGCCGGGCTCAGACCAGAGGGAAGCCAGGACTCGATGCAATGGTGGCTGCAGGCCAGGAGGGCGGGGCAGGCAGAGAGGGGCTAGTCTATGGTGTGAGCTGGGACCCGGGGAGGTGGCCCAGAGCTGGCTCCCTTGGACCACCCGGCACTGCACTTAGGTTTCCTGCTCAGGGACGTCCTGTCCCCGCTGAGCTGCGGTAGAGAGGGGGAGGGAGATGGGAGGGCGAAGGTGACCAGCCCACGTGGCAGGTGACCCACCCTTGGCCCCAAGCCTGCCCCTCCTGAAATCAGGGTCCCGACACCCTGCAGTGTCAGCAAGGCCCTGTGCAGCAGGCACGTGGCTCCATCTACCTCCATTCGCTCAAAGCCATGCTGGACCCAGAGAGCTCCTCATTACTGCAGTCCTAGAAAGCCCCAGGCTAGCAGGGCATTGGGGAGGGGGTGGACTGATGTGAGCCCTCCTTCCTGGGCAGATCCTGACATGGTGGGGTGCTGTAGCGGGGCAGTTGCTGTCATTCCTTACAAGGGTGGGGGTTGGAATGTATTCTGGGGGTGCATAGGATGCTTTTGGGGGGCAACTTATTATGCACATTTTACTCAAAGCAGTGACTAAGCCACAGCCTGAATCAGAGATTCACACCTGGTTGGTCAGGTCAAGTCAATAAAGAGTCGGTTTTGCAGAGGGGTTTGTACAGTTCTGTCCTCCAGGTCACCCTCACTTGGGCGCTGCTGCTGACGCTGCTTTCCGAGCTGGGCTACCAGCCAGCAGCTGCCGCCCTCTGTGATGGAGTGGGGGATACCTGTGTGTGTGTGAGTGGCTCACAGAGGGTGTGGGTCTCCTGCTGAGGGTAACCTTGATGACCAGGTAACACCTTTGTACTGCAGACAAAGGAGGAGGTGGAGCCTGAGGGGTTTGAATTGGAACTGGGAGTTGGAAGCAGTTAGTCTGGGCTGGGAGAGAGAGACAAAGGAGGGGGCCAGGCCCCAGCTCTGGGGGCCCCTCGGGGCCTCCTCTCCTCAACATGGATTGGACTGGCTGTCTCTGCCTGCTGTACTGACTCCTCTGTACGATGCTGTGCCCTGTCGGCTAATAAACCCGCTGTTTTCCTGCTAAGTGAGAGACTCTCCTGCCTGTGGACAGGGTGCAGAGCTTGGGGGACCCCAGAACCCCATCACACCCTCCGCCTGCCCAGCTCTGACCGGGGCACACAAGCAAGGGGGCCGTACTGCCACCTCCTTACAACTGGCTTGCAACCCCCCGGTTTGGGAAACACCGCTGTGGGTGGTGCAGGCATGTGGATGGACCTCCGTGATGCTTGCAGAGCAGCACACAAAGCTGCTGCCAGCTGTAGGTTAGTCCGTTTGCTAAGAGGCAGTTAATTGTAGGCGCCGGCTACAGGTCCACTTTTGCTTTTGTTGTTATTACAATGGGTCATTGGCTCATTTGAGCAGCAGGGAAAAACCCTACTCAAGTGAAAAGCCAAAGCTGATTCAAGCGGAGTCCAGCTGCCGGCAGGAGACGCTGAGAATCAAGCCAGACAAACAGCAAACCGTGGCACAGACAAGGTCGGGACACAGCAGAACGTCCAGGGGAGGAGGCAGCAAGAGGAAGACAGACAAGCCATACGATACTGCCTGGAGACTGGAAATGTGAAGCACCCGCAGCATCTTCTGCTCAGAAGAGCTCACGCACAGTAGTGAAAAGCCATCACCCAGCGGGGGCAGCCGCAGAGCACACCAGTGAGCCAGCAGAGTATTCCAGGGAAAGAATGAGCATTTAAAGGTCAACAGGATGTTCTGACCAAACAGCCCCAGCAAAAGCCTTAGTGCCACCCCACCACGTTTCCGTCCTGTCCTCAGAGCGTTAAAGCTGCACCCAGTGGGAGAAACTCTCCTTCCTCCTGAGCCACAACTCCTCTTGCTCTTTCCTGAGGCCGCATCACCTCATCCAGAGCAGTCGGTTCTCAGCTGCTTTCAGCCCCAGCGCCCAGCACAGCCTGCACTGAGCATCTTCCCCATTGACAGGCCACCGCTGGGTCACCGTCCTGCCCCAGAGCCTGTCCCTCCAGCCCCAGCGCCCGGAACAGCCTGCACTGAGCATCTCTCCCGTCGACAGGCCACCGCTGGGTCACCGTCCTGCCCCAGAGCCTGTCCCTCCAGCCCCAGCGCCCGGAGCAGCCTGCACTGAGCATCTCTCCCGTCGACAGGGCACCGCTGGGTCACCGTCCTGCCCCAGAGCCTGTCCCTCCAGCCCCAGCGCCCGGAGCAGCCTGCACTGAGCATCTCTCCCGTCGACAGGGCACCGCTGGGTCACCGTCCTGCCCCAGAGCCTGTCCCTCCAGCCCCAGCGCCCGGAGCAGCCTGCACCGAGCATCTCTCCCATCGACAGGCCACCGCTGGGTCACCGTCCTGCCCCAGAGCCTGTCCTTCCAGCCCCAGCGCCCAGAGCAGCCTGCACTGAGCATCTCTCCCGTCGACAGGCCACCGCTGGGTCACCGTCCTGCCCCAGAGCCTGTCCCTCCAGCCCCAGCGCCCGGAGCAGCCTGCACTGAGCATCTCTCCCGTCGACAGGCCACCGCTGGGTCACCGTCCTGCCCCAGAGCCTGTCCCTCCAGCCCCAGTGCCCGGAGCAGACTGGCTGGAAAAGCTGAATGTGTCACTTCAAGGCCCCAGGAAACTGGTGTCTTCTCGAAGAGGCTGCAGCTGGAAGGAGTGGCTGGGAAGCGGGAGGCTGGACAGGTTTCCAGCCTTGGCAGAGGTGCTGGAGAATGAGTTGGCTCCTCTCATCTCACTGGTCTCAAGAGCTGGTTCCAAATGTCCTGAGGCTTCGACTGGAATCCCCCCCGGCCGACTGCGACCTACGGGCGGTTGCTGGGCCCGAGGCAGCCCCCTGGGGCTGGTCAAGTGACCGGCTGCTTCCACCCCCCGGGAGTGACTCTGACTGTCAGTCACTGGGGAGCATCCAGTGCGACTTGATTGTCTAGGACCTCTCGCATCTCCCTGCTAATGCGACACCGCCTCCTCCGGCCCTGCTGGCTCTCCGGGGAGCCGACTCCAGCAGCAGGCGTGGGGGGGGGGTGCTCGGCTCCGAGGAGCAGCACCCCCAGCCCCAGTGCCAAGAGCGCGGCACCCCAGAGAAGGTACCTTTCTCTAGCGCTTGGGCGGCTCTGCTTGAGCCCCGGCCGTGCCCTTTGGGCAGCTGGTGAGAGCAGCAGGCTGACCTGCTTGTGTCTGTACTTGTGTGGCGGGTGGAGGAGGTGTAAATTGCCACTGACACCAAAGAGGTCTGAGAACCAGGGCCTGAAAGGGGGCTCGTGCCCTCTCGGCACGTGAGGGAAACTCCACAACCACCGGCAATGGGCAGCTGGGCCAGACAAAGGCAGGGCAGGGAGCGTGCCCCGGGTTACAGCCAGGAGATGCTGCCAGCCCGGCGCGCCTGATGGCTGCAGCCTGGGCCACAGCAGCAGAGCTCTAATCACTGGGGGTGGGGAGGGAGCTGCTGGGGGCGGCAGGAAGAAATGTCCCTGTGTCTGGCTGCAGCAGAGGTGATGTCCATGGGCGGAGATGATCTGGGGCAGCCTGGAGGAGCGGGGTGCTGCCCTGCTCGCTGGGGTGTCTCGAGCAAGGCCCAGCCCTGCTTGGGGCTACCCGAGGGGCGAGTAGAGCTCGGGGGGAGGAGAGAAGGGACGGCGTGGCTGGGCGCTGGCGGTGGGGTGCGCCTGGTGTTCTCACACTCAGTGTCTCCGTTGGCTCTCCGGGGCCGGGGCAGGTACAGGAAGGCCGCGCTCAAGTGGCACCCGGACAAGAACCCGGAGAACAAGGAACACGCCGAGCGGAAGTTCAAGGAGATCGCGGAGGCCTACGAAGTGCTGTCGGACAGTAAGGGGCTGGCGCCCCCCAGCCCAGTGGGGTCCCGGCGGAGGGTGCACACTCCCTGCAGAGGGCCAGGTGCCCCGGGGTCAGAGCAAGCTCACGCCTCTCTAGCTGCACGTGGAGAAGGGGCAGCAGCTGCTAAACCCTGGCTCTGTCACTCCCTGCACTGAGCATCTCACCCATCGACAAGGCACAGCTGGGTCCCCGACTGGCCCCAGAGCCCGTCCCTTCCCCAGCCTCTGGGCCGGACCAGTCACTGGCTGCCATGTGCTTCCAAGCCCCAGGTCTGGGGGAGGGGCCAATCCAGCCCATGGCCCACCTCACCAGGACCCCCACGCGCTCCATGTGCCTCTCTGCACTGTGCAAGGAGCTGTGTGGGGGCTGGGGGGCTCTTTGTGTGCTGCTCCTGCCCCCCAAGCACATCCTCTCAGCTCCAGCCAATCACAGCTGATTGTGCTGGGGTGGAGGCAGCCAATGGGAACTGGCCACTGGGAGCAGAGAGATTGTGCTGGGGGTGGGGGCAGCCAATGGGAACCGGCCACTGGGAGCAGAGAGATTGTGCTGGGGGCAGGGGGAGCCAATGGGAACTGGCCACTGGGAGAAGAGAGATTGTGCTGGGGGCGGGAGCAGCCAATGGGAACCGGCCACTGGGAGAAGAGAGATTGTGCTGGGGGCGGGGGCAGCCAATGGGAACTGGCCACTGGGAGAAGAGAGATTGTGCTGGGGGCGGGGGCAGCCAATGGGAACCGGCCACTGGGAGCAGAGAGATTGTGCTGGGGGTGGGGGCAGCCAATGGGAACCGGCCACTGGGAGCAGAGAGATTGTGCTGGGGGCAGGGGGAGCCAATGGGAACTGGCCACTGGGAGAAGAGAGATTGTGCTGGGGGCGGGAGCAGCCAATGGGAACCGGCCACTGGGAGCAGAGAGATTGTGCTGGGGGCGGGGGCAGCCAATGGGAACTGGCCACTGGGAGAAGAGAGATTGTGCTGGGGGTGGGGGCAGCCAATGGGAACCGGCCACTGGGAGCAGAGAGATTGTGCTGGGGGTGGGGGCAGCCAATGGGAACTGGCCACTGGGAGCAGAGAGATTGTGCTGGGGGCAGGGGGAGCCAATGGGAACTGGCCACTGGGAGAAGAGAGATTGTGCTGGGGGCAGGAGCAGCCAATGGGAACCGGCCACTGGGAGCAGAGAGATTGTGCTGGGGGTAGGAGGAGCCAATGGGAACCGGCCACTGGGAGAAGAGAGATTGTGCTGGGGGCGGGGGCAGCCAATGGGAACCGGCCACTGGGAGCAGAGAGATTGTGCTGCGGGTGGGGGCAGCCAATGGGAACTGGCCACTGGGAGCAGAGAGATTGTGCTGGGGGCAGGGGGAGCCAATGGGAACCGGCCACTGGGAGCAGAGAGATTGTGCTGGGGGTAGGAGGAGCCAATGGGAACCAGCCACTGGGAGCTGCGAGATTGTGCTGGGGGCGGGGGCAGCACACAGAGCGTCCTCCCCAACCCATTGTGCAAGGCACAGACAGGTACAAGGACTCTGTGCAGCCTGGGGCTGAAGCAGGCAGGGAGCTGCCTGCAGGTACCACTGTGCTACCACTGCGCGGCTGGCCAGGATCTGCCCAGGTAAGTGGGTTGTGGCCTCTGCCTGCACTTGGCATCCTACTTCCTCCTGTGCCCAACTCCCTGCCCCAGGTCACCCCAACCTCCTGCACCCTGCTCCACCACACCTCAGGTCACAAATCCCACCCAGGCCCTGCACCCCCTGTGTAATAGGACGGGGTTTCTGGGCACAGCTAGAGAAATCAATCTGGGGTAAGTTTGCTTAAAACCAGGCTACTTACAGCCCCAGGCTGGGATTGCCTCCTCTCTAATGCAAATCTAATAGCCACGACAGCACTTCTGCTAGCCCCTTAGCCAGCCAGAAGTCACACAAGACTTCCCAGCTGCTCTACCAGCCCAAGCCAACAACCCCAAACTAAGATGAGGGGTTATTAAACCTCTTTCACCCAACACCACACAGATGCTTCCAGGCCCCAAAGGGTCCAGGCCCAGTTCCTGGTCAATATATACTTGGATCTTACCCAAATCACCACACTCACCAGACCTTTAGATCTAAACATCTAAAGATTTATTAATAAAAAAGAAAGAACAGGATTAGAGAGAAAAATTCTTAAGGCAATGCTATGCATACATTAATTACAGCAGAACAAAACAGCAGAAATGTAGCACTTTAAAGACGAACAAACCGATTTATTTGGTGATGAGCTTTCGTGGGACAGACCCACTTCTTCAGATCAATCTAATTTCCAATCCAGACAGAGGACCAAAAAAAAATGGCAAGAACTGACACAGGGGGATGAGGGGCGGGAGGGGCGGGATATTTAATTGTCTTGCCTGAGATAATTACGAGTATCAACGGAAGGGAAGCCATCCTTGTAATGTGTGAGGTAATTGATGTCTCTGTTCATCCCACTTGTTAATGTGTTGAATACGAATGTGAATTCCAACTAACAAATTTTTCACTCTAATCCATTTTTAAATTCTTTTTGCTCCAGGACACAAATTCTCAGGTCTTTAACAGATAGGCCCACTCCACTGAAGTGTTCACTGACGGGCTTCTGTGTATTGAGTTTCTTGATGTCTGCTTTCTGGACATTTATTCTTCGGCGAAGGTTTTGCCCAGTCTGCCTAATGTACACAGTGGCAGGGCGTTGTTGGCACATAATGGCATATACAGCCAGCAGCATTATCTGCTGATTCTTGAAAGTCTCTGAAAGTCCATTTCAGGTCACATAGTTTCAGTTACTGGAGCATTGTAGATCCGGCCCGCTGGGGTTCACAGGCTGGACAGGGACCCTTGGAGATAGGACCAGGTACCGCTGGGGTTCACAGGCTGGACAGGGACCCTTGGAGATAGGACCAGGTACCGCTGGGGTTCACAGGCTGGACAGGGACCCTTGGAGATAGGCCCAAGTACCAAAAGACAAAAGATCCAGGATGGACCTTGTTAAGTCCACATCACCCTTTGTGTCCCATGACAAAGTCCTTTTTCTTCTTCCCATAGGCCCTTGCAGGTCCGTTCCCACCTGACTCAGGTGGGCTGTGGTGGCAAACGGCCATTGGGTGAATCCCAGGAGACAGTCTCGCATTTCTGAGATGGACCTGTTCCATTGTTTCAGTCCAGGCCCCCTGACCAGTGGGCTGTGTCCCATTGACTGTCCCAAGCCTCTGGGATGTGTGTTGGGTGTCTGAGCACCTGGTTTCCACCCCATTGTTCAGCCCAATGCCCTGGCTGGGGCTGAGGTTGCACCCCCCATTGTGAAGCTCAGCACTGACACATTTCCTAACACCGCTACAGAGCTGAAACCTGGAACTTCACCCACCTGCATGACATGGATGTGAGTAGCACACTCAGACTCAGGGCATCCTCAGCTTTCATTAGACCCCGGCCCAATATGTGGGGCCAACAGATACACTGGACACACAAAATGGCCTCCAGACCTAATATAAAAATCCAGTCAGGTGACACCCTCCTGCCCCCTCACCTGGGCCAGAACCCACTCCTGCACCCAGAGCTCTTCCCAGCCCACTCCAAAGCCCTGCCTGAGGTCACAGCCTCAACCCTCCGCACCCCTCCCGCAGCCCAGAACTTACCATTTCTGCTTCTGCAGCCCCTTCCCCTGGGAATCTGCTCTCCCGCCTCTTACCAGGTGGGCAGGGAGCCCTGGCATAGATACTGGCCTCTGGCCGGCTGCGTCTGTTCCTCTGGCTGCTTCCCCATTTGTGGGCCGTCCCGCTCTGGCTCTGTGTGGGGTGCAGGGCTCAGCCTAGGGGAATGGCCGCAGGGTCTGCAATGTGACCCGGACCTGGCCGGGTGACTTCTCGCTCCGTCTCCCTTCCAGAGAGCAAGCGGGAGCTGTACGACCGCTACGGCAAGGACGGGCTCTCAGGGGCAGGTGAGTGCCCCCCGGGCCAGGGAGCGGGCTGCCAGCAGCCTGGTCCTGGCCTCCAAGGGACCCATGGGCGAGGGTCTCCAGCCCAGACCCCCTACCCAGCCGGGCAGGGGGCCCCCTTGCTGCTCCGCTCCAGCCACTCCTCTGGGGAACCCTCGCCAGGGACCGTACGCGCTGGGTCTGCCGCTCTCCCGCCCTGGCGCAAATGTAGTGGAACCCTCTGATGCCCAGCCCGCTCTCTGCCTCCCTGCTTGGGCAGGGGAGCGTGCGGGTGGGAGAGGGCGGCTCTGGACCCCTGGGGGATTCTTCCCATCGGCACTAAGGGCTGCGCTGAGCTGGGTACAGCCAGTGCCCGGTGCCAGGCACTACGCTATGTGAGCTGCTGTGTCCACGGGCCACAGCTCTGTCCAAAAGTCCCTCCCACGGGCTCCGGAGAGCCGGCTCCTGCCCTGCCGTGACCTGCTCGCCGCCCTGCCTGGCGGCTGTAACGGCCGGTTCTGCTCTTCCCCCAGGGACGGGGGATCTGCGGGGCGGTGCTGGCGCGCCGGGCTTCACGTTCACCTTCCGCGGTGCGGACGAGGTCTTCCGAGAGTTCTTTGGGGGACGAGACCCGTTCGCCGAGTTCTTTGGTGAGCATTCCCCCGGCGGGTCCTGTGTGCCCCACCATCCCCCGGCTCATGCTGCCTGGGGGCCTGACCCCCTCCTGCCGCACAGACAGGCCTGCAAACGCATGGAGCAGCCAGCGGGGCAGGAGGAAAGCTCGTCCGTCCCTTCGGCCCGGGTGGGATCTCCCCACGGCCCTGCCTGAGCTCAGACAGGGCTGGAGACAGGCCTGCTTCCTCAGCGCACGTTCCCCTGCGGAGCTGGGCTGCAGCCAGCCCCAGGCCACAGCCCTGCTCCTCTGCTCCAGCTGGGGCTGCCAGGCTGCTCGTGGCCTCAGGTCACCCCACTTCCCCTTCTTCAGGCTCTTCCCAGGTTTTCCCCCTGAACCCGCCCCCAGACACGTCCCTGAGCCACACAAACATGGTTTCCATGTCCAGGTCTCGGCACGTGCCGGCACCCAGAGCCCCCCACGTCCCTGCCTGTCCCCACAAACCATGCAGGGAATGCAGCTGGGCCGGCTCCCCAGAGCCCTCGCGTGGCATCGTCGGGCCCAGCCCGGGTGTTCCCAGGGACTGCGGGCGTGAGGCGGGAATCTCTGGGCCCCGTCGGGCCTGGCAGCTGTGGCTGGTGCTCGGCAGCTGCGTGGCCCTGCCAGAGGCGGTGTCAGCACTGGTGCAGCGCCCCAAAGCCTCCGGAGCACGGAGGGAGGCCCGCGCCCCCAGGCTCAGCACGGCCATGGAGCAGGAGCCCACGCACAAGGCGGTAGGGAGGGGACGAGCTCCCTGCCCAGACTGAGCAGTGACCTGCAGCAGCCCTGCTCGGGGGCTGCGTGAGTCGGCTCTCGGTGGGGGGAGCCCCTGGGGCGGGGTGACCCTCCCACTCCCCCTTCCCAGGAGCTGGGGGACAGCACTGACCAAGCCTCCTGCTTTGCAGATGACGTGGGTCTCTTCTCCGAGCTGCAGGCTGGGGGCACCCGGGGCCGTGGCCAGGGGGGCCCCTCCGTCGCATACTCCTTCTGCTCCTACAGCTTCCCAGAGCCGCCAGGTGAGGACAAGGCGCCGTCCAGCTGCGTCGGGCTCCCTGGCATCCTGGGGCAACCACTTCGTCCTCTGCCTCCGGCCTGTGAGCCAGCCCTGCTGTCCTCAGTCAGCTCCCTCCGCCAGCCCGGCCCAGCCCGGCCCAGCCCACCTCCCCTCGGCACCGGCTCCCTCCGCCGGCCCGGCCCTGCCCAGCCCACCTCCCCTTGGCGCCGGCTCCCTCCGCCGGCCCGGCCTGGCCCAGCCCACCTCCTGCCCTCGGCGCCGGCCCGGCCTGGTCCAGTCCACCTCCTTCCTTCGGCGCCGGCCCAGCCCGGTCCAGTCCACCTCCTTCCTTCGGCGCCGGCCCAGCCCGGTCCAGTCCACCTCCTTCCTTCGGCGCCGGCCCGGCCCAGCCCAGCCCGCCTCCCCTTTGGCACCGGCTCCCTCCGCCGGCCCGGCCCAGTCGCCTCCCCTCAGTGCCATCCCGGCCCAGCCCGCCTCCTCCCCTTGGTGCCGGCCCGGCCCAGCCCACCTCCCCTCAGCACCGGCTCCCTCTGCCGGCCCGGCCCAGCCCAGCCTGCCTCCCCCTCGGCGCCGACTCCCATGACGGCCCGGCCCAGCCCACCTCCCCTTGGCGCTGGCTGCCTCCGCTGGCCCGGCCTGGCCCATCCCACCTCCCCTCGGCACCAGACCGGCCTGGCCCAGCCCACCTCCTGCCCTTGGCGCCGGCCCGGCCCGGTCCAGTCCACCTCCTTCCTTCGGCGCCGTCCCGGCCCAGCCCAGCCCGCCTCCCCTTTGGCACTGGCTCCCTCCGCCGGCCTGGCCCAGTTGCCTCCCCTCAGTGCCGTCCCGGCCCAGCCCGCCTCCCCCTCGGCGCCAGCTCCCTCCGCCGTCCCAGCCCAGCCCGCCTCCTCCCCTTGGTGCTGGCCCGGCCCAGCCCACCTCCCCCTCGGCGCCGACTCCCGCTGACGGCCCGGCCCAGCCACCTCCCTTCGGCGCCGGCTCCCGCTGACGGCCTGGCCCAGCCACCTCCCTTCGGCGCTGCCTCCCTCTGACGGCCCGGCCCAGCCACCTCCCTTCGGCGCCGGCTCCCCCTGACAGCCCGGCCCAGCCACCTCCCTTCGGCGCCGGCTCCCTCCACCGGCCCAGCCCAGCCCAGCCCATGTCATGTGATTGGATTTTTGGATTGGGTCTGGAGGCCATTTTAATGCCCAGTGTATCTGTTGGCCCCACATATTGTGCCGGGGGGGCCCTGGGAGGGGTCTAACGGAAGCTGAGGATGCCCTGAGTCTGAGGGTGCCGCTCACATCCGTGTCACGCAGGTGGGTGAAGTTCCAGGTTTCAGCTCTGCAGGATGTTAGGAAATGTGTCAGTGCTGAGCTTCACAATCGGGGGTGCGACCTCAGCCCCAGCCAGGGCATTGGGCTGAACAATGGGGTGGAAACCAGGTGCTCAGACCCCCAACACACATCCCAGGGGCTTGGGACATGTCAATGGGACACAGCCCACTGGTCAGGGGACCTGGACTGAGACAAAGGAACAGGTCCATCTCAGAGTCAGGCAGGTGCGGACCCTCGAGGGCCTGTGGGACGAGGAAAGGGCTTTGTCCCTGAACACAAGAACAAGTGTGTGGACTTAGCAGGGTCCATATTGGATCTTTTGGTCTCCAAGGTCCATGCCCAGCATGTGGGCCCCAGCGGGCCGGACCTACAGCGCCCCAGTGACTGAATCTCTGTCACCTGAAATGCACTTTCAGAGGCTCTCAGGAATCAGCAGATAACACCGCTGGCTGCACCAGTGGGTACGGCTGACGCATGTGAAGTGTGGCTCTAACCATCCCTCTCTCTGACCCTGCTCTTTCTTTTGTATTAATAAATCTTTAGCTGGTTAGATCTGACAGACTGGTGGGCATGTTGTTTGGGTAGGATCCAGGTATATATTGACCGGGGGCTGTGGCTGGACTCTTTGGAGCCTGGAAGGATCTGTGTGGAGTTGGTGAAACAGGCTTAAGAGCCTCTCACCTGAACTTGGGGGGTGTTGATCTGGGCTGGTGCAGCAGCTGGGCAGTCTGGGGGTTTGCTGGTGTGGCTCTGGCTGGCCAGTGGGGCTGGCAGAGGTGCTGTGGTGGCTGGTTGGATTTGCCTTAGTGAGGAGGAAATCCCAGCCTGGGGCTGAGTGGCCCAAATTTTAAGCAAAGTTACCCTGGGTTGATTTCTCTCACTGTGCCCAGAAACCCCGTCCTACCACAGACCAGCTTTCCTCTCCTCGGCACCGGCTCCCTGTCCTAGCCCGGCCCAGTCCTGCCTCCTCCCTAAAGCTCTGAAGACTCGGGAACAGTCCGGCCCTGGGTGGACGTTTTCTCTCACAATTTCACACCTGCCCTGTGCAATATTACAGGTTTATGGGGGTGCCACTGAGAGCATCAAACCAGGGCGAACTGCTCGGAGACTGGGCTACGTACAGCCCGGGGCTGGCAATCCTCCACTCAAAGGCACCAAACCTGTCACACTGAGCATGGCTGTAGCCGCACTGGCCAGCCAGCTGTCACACCAGCAACTCCCCCAGGGCTAATCTATACTTAGGAGAAGATCGACCGTTCAAAATCACCCCCTCTGGGCTCAGCCACTGACCCCCCACGCCAGGCTATTGCACTCAGCAAGGGGCGTCAACGTGGGACTTCCCAGCCTCAGGCTACAGTTGGGAAGAAAGTCGATTCTGATACCTGGATTCTAGCTACACTAATGACATCGCTAGAATTGTGTGTCTGAAATCAACTTTCGTCCCTGGCACAGACTTGCCCTCAGACACCCCAACTTCCCTTGGGCCCCAGCCCGTCCCCTCCGCACACAGGGGAGAGGTCGTGGAACCCACCTCCGAATCCACCCAGGTTCTTCCTGCCCCCAAGGGCTGGCCGCATCCCCGGCTCAGTGTGCACCTCGGATCTGACCGCAGGGAGCAGCTGGGCCAGGCCTTCGCAGCTAAGGGGTTGTTAGTGAAAGGAAAAGAGCAGGGTGAGAGTGAAATTGTTAAAGCTGTCAAACTGCACCGGTCCCAGAGTTCTGGGTGGGGCGGCAGCACAGAGGAAATGTTCCGTTGTGTTCAAAGTCTCTGGAGGACGCCCTCTGTCGGGATGGGTCATGGACCCTTCCAGGCGCAGCTCACCGCAGGGATGCTCCAGAGGCGATGGATGAGCCGCAAGACAAACGGAGGCACCTCTGGGGCCCTTATTCTGCCCTTGCCCAGGTGGAGAGAAGTCTGTCGCCCCCCCAGTGCAGTTTGTTACACGAGCAGGGCACATCTGTGCTTCGGCGAAGATGGACCCAGTCAGGGTTCATCTTCCAGAGTCCAAATGTGCGCGTCAGGCGAAGCCATGCGAAATTGATGTCTCTGGGGTCAGCCGTCGACCCGGGTGCCCCCACGGCGGGGAGTAAGGGGGCTCGACGGGAGAAATGCTCCTGTCAACCATCGTTAGTTAGGACAGGCAGGTGAGTCGATCGCTGGTATGTCGATTCTCGCTACGCTTTGTCCTAGCTAGAATTGCTTACCTGAAATCGGCTTATTTCCATAGCACAGACCAGCCCTCAGGCGTGGGTCGGCCCCACCGAGGGGCCACTGGCAGCGGGGTGTGACCCACCCGACCAGTCGCCCTCCCGCCACAGGCCGGCCCAGCCGCCATCGGCAATACCAGCACAGAGCCAGTCCTCAGCACGTCACACCCCAACGTGCCCCCCGCCCTGCCCTGCGCAGCCGGAGCCAGCAGTGCCAGCTGCCCGCAGAGCCTCCCGGGCCTGCCGGGCGCCCGGCTCGGGGCAACGCAGCCCAGGGGGCGACACCGCTTTTACGTTCACATCAGCATCCCATGACCTTACAACCCGCAGTGTGTCACCGGCTGCCCCCTTACCACCCAGCCCCCTCCTGCCAGCCCAGGAGCCCCCCACAGCCCCGCAGGGCTCCCTGGGCCTGACCCCGGCGGGGGCTCCCGCAGTGAGTTCTCACCCTCTCTTTCAGATTTCTTCTCCTCGTCCTTCAGCCCCGGCGCTGAGCCCGGCGTTGGCTTCCGCTCCGTGTCCACCTCCACCACCTTCGTCAATGGCAAACGCATCACCACCAGGAGGTAGGGAGGGGCCCGCGCCGACTGCCATGGGCCAAGCCAGCCTGTCTCCCAGCCCCACGGCAGCTGCTGCAGGGGAGCAGGTCACAGAGCCCGCCCACCGCCCCTCGTGCCAGAGCCCCCCTTCCTGGGCCCAGCCAGGGGCCCACCGCCCCTCACACCAGCGCCCCCCTTCCTGGGCCCAGCCAGGGGCCCACCGCCCCTCACACCAGCGCCCCCCTTCCTGGGCCCAGCCAGGGGCCCACCGCCCCTCGTGCCAGAGCCCCCCTTCCTGGGCCCAGCCAGGGGCCCACCGCCCCTCACACCAGCGCCCCCCTTCCTGGGCCCAGCCAGGCTGGTGCTGAGCTTTCAAGCGTGGCTCTTGCCAGAGCTGAGTCCCCAAGCCCCTGGGGGTCCCTCTGGGCACCTGCCCACTCCCACTGTCGCTGGGGCAGGAGGTAGCTGCTGTGTGGGGCAGGGCCCTGAGACCCCCGGGGTGTCAGTTGCCCTGGCAGCTGCACACTGTGCCCCAGTGCCCGAGGGGGGAGGCTGCGCCGAGGGACCCAGAGTAGCAGCAGCCTCCCCAGCCCCCACCAACCGGCTTTCCCTGCTCTGGCCTCCCCGCAGCTCGGGGCGCAGAGGAAGGGACCGTGGGCCGGGCCAGGCACGAGTGAAGGGTGCACAGGGGCTGGGGGGGCGGGAGAGGACCGAAATCCTTCTAACTGGCTGCTCCCCGGCACACGCCGCCAGGGCAGGCTGCTCTGCGGGCTGACCAGGCCTGTTGGCCTGAGAGGCCGGTTGCTGCCGCGGGCTCCTGCTGCAGCCGCCGAGCGGGACTGCTTGCCAGCGTGGTGAGAGCGGTGCTCCTTACGCTCCGTCCCCAGGGTCGTCGAGGACGGGCAGGAGCGGGTGGAAGTCGAGGAGGACGGAGAGCTGAAGGCGACAGAGGTGAACGGTGAGGAGCCGCGCTCCGGACGGGGGGTGTCTGTGTGTGCCGGGCTGGGAATGGGGGGCTGCGCTGGGCGTGCGGAAGATCGGGGCGGCGGGGGCTGGAACTCGGCCCAGAGGGGCCTGGCGCTGCCAGCTGGGGCCAGGAAGGTCAGTTTTGCTGGGTGTAGAGCAGGTCAGTAACTAGCCCCGGCTGGCACTGCCCTGGTCCCGGGTTGTGTCTGGGGAGGCGGAAGAGGCCATGTGCAGGGCCAGGTCTCCTGGGCAGGGCCCTGCTGCTGCCTGCCTCGGCGGGACGGACGGACGGACAGGCTCCCTCGGCTGAGCTGGGGGTGCCCTCAGGGACGCAGAGAACGGGAGGTAGGGCAGGGAGCCAGGCAGGGCTGAGCACAGTGGGGCTCTGGATCCCCCCTGCCAGAACGGCGGCTGTGTCCCTGCACTGCCAGGCTGGGGCACCGAGCCCCCGCCAGCCTGACAATGACCCTGTGCCCGACTTCCTGGGCAGGCCCGGGGGGCGGGGAGCCGGGAACACTCCCACCGGGGTCTCCCGTCACTCTGCTCCGGGGGCTCTTTCTTGCAGACGTCGGCAGCTCGGCAGGGCTGCAGCACCAGGAGCCGCACGACACCCTGAGCTCCGCCTCGGCCTCCCCCCCGCTGCAGCGCCCCCCGAGCGCTGCCTGCTCCTACGTGCTGCCCGAGGAGGAGGAGGCCAAGGACCTGCACCGGGCCATGGCCTGCAGCCTGTCGGAGCTGGAGGACGGGGGGCAGCACCGAGCGGAGCCCCGCAGCTCCAAGAAGAGGCGGGGCAGCGTGCGGCAGGCCCGCAAGGGGGCCAATGAGGAGGCGGGCGCTGTGCTGGCGCCCCCGGGCCGGGCCAAGGGGGCAGAGAGCCCCGGAGGGGGAGACAGCGCCAAGGAGGGCGAGGAGCGGCCGGCCGAGGTGCAGAAGCTGGGGAGCAGCCCGGCAGCCGCGGGGGGCAGGTCAGTGCTGGACGAGAGCAAGTTCTCGCTCCGTGACCTGGAGGCGGTGCTGGCGGAGCTGGAGGCGGCACCCGAGGACATGGAGTCGGTCGTGTGCGCCCTGCTGTGAGGGCAGCTGTGGGGCCAGTAAAGGGCAGCCGCACTCTGAGCCTGCGTCTTTCTCCGTCCGGGAGCCGCTGGGTGGGATGGGTGCTGCGCCGGGCGGGCCAGGCCTTGTCTGGGTCTGAGCCCGCCTGGCCAGTCAGCTCTCCAGCCCTCCCGTGCCATCCCTCGGGGCCCTGGGACCTGCCTGGCCCCACCCACGGGTGCTGCTGGATCAGGCTCCCTGCTAGCCTGGCGGGACTCTAGTGCAAGTCTGCACCCTCCGGGCACCGCAGCTTGGGGGCCCCCAGCCGTTCCCAGGCTCCCTGGGCAGCCGGCTTCTCTGGCCCCTGGGACCCCCCAGCTGACCCACGAGGCCTCTGCCAGTGGGCCTGTCCGGGAGCTTGGGGCTCTGGGCCTGTCCATGCCCCTCCTGCCCACAGCAACAACAGCCCAGGTCTTGCTGTGTCCCTCGGGCCGGCTGCTCTGCCCGGGCCCTGGCTGGCGCGTGGTCGGCCCCTGGTTCCTGGGCTCCGTCGTACAGCCGGGGGCCGGTCTCTCCAAGATTCCCTTTCACACCTGGCCCGGCTGCCCGCCAGCTCATCCGCCAGCTTCCCTGCGCTTCGGGGCCCGTGGGCTTCCACTGCATCGGCCCCCTTCTCGGGGCAGAGTTCACGCAGCTGCTCCAGCACCAGCAGGTTCGCTGCTTCCTCGCCGGTCTGGGCCCTGCCCCCTCGCACGCGCACTGCCCCAGCTGCTGCTCCAGCTCTGCGTGCGGCTCCCCAGGGGCTGGCTGTGCACCCCGAGACGGGCTTTGGGGGCCAGCCTGAGCGTGCGCAGCAGGGCCCATTGGATCGCTCAGCACCCCGGCCTGGAGCCCGTCCCTCTGGCTGCTTTGGCGTCCAGCAAGCGGTGAGATGTGCCAGCCAGTCTGCGGGCTCAACCCCAGGCAGGACGCTGGCCTTCTCCAAGGCGGTGGGGAGAGCATCTGTGTCCTCCCCTGCTTAGCTGGGGTCAGGAGGTTCACACCAAGGCGCCAGGCAGTCGGGGGCCCCCGCGCCCCACTGCAGCAGCGTCTTTAGCCGGCAGAACCGCTCTCGCTCTCTCCTGTCCTTGGCGCGCCTGGTCCTGGTGCTGCAGCTCCCTCTGCCTCAGTTCAAGCTCCAGTTGCCTCAGCTCCGGGGAGGAGGCGCTGAGCGGGGAGGAGCTGCCAGCGGCCACAGGGATGCCAGCAGCCCTGGGGTTTATCCAGCTGCTTCCAGCCCCTTCCCGAGCCTCAGCTGGGCAGGGGTCTGGAGTCTCCCCAGGGGTTCTGGCCCCTGCTCCAAGGAGCGATCGTTCTCCTGCAGCCGGGCAGTGAACTGGGCTGCGGTGGGTTTGCACGAGGGAGCCTCTCTCCCTGCACAACTGGACAACGTCCGTTTCAAGGAGCGGGGTAACAGACCATTGCCGCTGTTCGTGGAAGCCCCCTCAGCGCGCCAGCTGCCTCATGGGTCACCCCTCCTGGGGGCTAGGCACCTCGCTGCCCTTCAGCACGCCTGGCGCTCGCCAGCCGCCCTTCTTCCACCTACGCCCCAGTCGCTTACTGCCGGATGTTCCATCCACGGGTGCAGTAGATCCCACCCCTGCCACCAGATGTGATGGGATTCAGGGGTTCCCAAGCACTGCCCCATCCACAGCCAGAAGTGACTCTCACCCAGCAGGTAGAACAGGGAGTTTATCAGTTGACAGAGACACAGCTCAGCACAGAGGTGTCAGTGCAGCTGGCAGAGACAGTCGTTCTAATCCACCTTGGGGAGGGGAGCCTGAGGGGAGTCCCCAAGCCAGGGCCTTGATTCCCCCCTTTGTCTCTCTCTCCCAGCCCAGGCCAACGGCCTTCCCACTCCCTCATACTAAGTGCCGCCTCTGATGCAAAAACAGCCGGGCTCATCCCTGCTGTTTGTTTGGGACAGGGGTTGCAGACAGCAGGGGATCTCCCCAGCCCTGCTCAGCCTGTTGCACAAACACATGCCCACCGCAACGTCACACGGGTCCCTCCCCCAGGAGCCAGGCTAGGATGGTGTAGAGCCTGCACTGCTCTGCTTTGGACCGGCAGGCCCCTGGACCAGGGCTACCCGGGCTCCTGGCAGGAGGCAGGCCCACCACCGCTGCCCCAGCCCCAGCCCCAGCCCCAGCCCCAGGGGAGCTGCTGGCAGCTGGCCCTGGCTTCTCCCCACCAGCCTCACAATGCTTGGGCAGCCTGGGCCTCCCCAGCTGCCAGCAATCTAGCAATGACGGCCCAGATTGAAGCCCCTGGCCCAGCGGTGCCCTCCCACCTGCACTGGTCAGTGAGGAGCAAGGGAAAGTGCCCATGGACCTACTGGGGCCCTGCAGTAAGGTGACCCATTCGGGGAAGAAATACATCCTGGTGGTGGTAGACTTTGCCACTCGCTACCCAGAAGCAGTGGCCCTGACCTCTATCGAAGCTGACTCTGTGGCGGATGCACTGCTGGCCATTTGCAGCAGAGTGGGGTTCCCCAAGGAGGGCCTCACAGATCAGGGGTCCAACTTCACGTCAGCCCAGCTGCAAAGCTAGTGGGAGAAGTGTGGGGTTGAGCACACATGGGCCACAGCCGACCACCCGCAGACCAATGGGCTCAGAACCCTATGAATCAGCACCGCAACGACTGGGACAAGTACTTACCCCACCTGCTGTTTGCATACAGGGAGGTGCCCCAGGAACCCACGGGGTTCTCCCCGTTTGAGCTGCTGTACGGAAGGAGGGTACGGGGACCCTTGGACTTGCTCAGAGAAGAGTGGGAGGGGACGGCCTCTCCTGAAGGGGAGTCAGTGGTACAGTATGTACTGACCTTCCGGGAAAAACTCACTGAGCTCATGGGCCTGGCCAGGGAGAACCTCTCCATGGCCCAAAGGAAGCAAAAGGTCTGGTATGACCGTAACGCCAGGGCCCGAGCCTATGCCACCGGGGACCAAGTGATGGTTCTCGTACCCGTGTGGCGGAACAAGCTGCAAGCGGCCTGAGATGGCCCCTTCAAGGTCGTCAAACAGCTGAATGAGGTGAAACTATGTGGTGGAACTGTTGAACCGGGCCCAGAGCCAGCGGGTCTATCATGTGAACATGATGAAACCTTACTGGGACAGAGAGAACTTGGTGCTGGCCGTGTGCAGACACTGGGAGGGGCAGGGGGATGATCCCTTGGTGGATTTACTCACAAGGACTGGAGCCGGCTCCTTGCTGGAGTCTATTCCCCTCTCAGACCAGCTGACCCCTGCCCAGCAGACGGAGATCAAGGAGGTGCTGCATTCGCATCAACAGCTGTTCTCTGACAGACCCGGATGCACTGACCTGGCTGTCCACCGAATAGAGACAGGCACCCACGCCCCTATCAAGTGTGTGCCATTCAGAGCCACAGGGAGGACGGCTCAGGACATAGAATGGGAGGTCCAAGACACGCGGGCTCTGGGGGTGATCCGACCCTCCTCCAGCTCCTGGGCCTCTCCTGTAGTGCTGGTCCCCACAAACATGGGTCTATCTGGTTTTGTGTGGACTATTGCAAGCTCAGTGCCATCACCGTGTCGGATGCCGTGGTGTGGGCACTGGGGAAGCTGCAGCCGTACCTGTGTGGACGGCGTTTCACCGTGTACACCGATCACTCACCCCTGACCTGGCTGCATCACATGAAAGGGGCCAACACCAAGCTCCTGCGGTGGAGTCTGCTCCTGCAGGACTACGACATGGAGGTGGTCCATGTGAAGGGGAACAACAACACCATAGCCGATGCCCTGTCACGCAGGGAGGGCCCCGAACTTCCCCAGGTCACTGGCTAAGTGACCCCGCTCAGTTCGGTCTGGAAGCGGGGAGAGATGTGATGGCAAGGGGGGTGCGTGTGAGACAGTCAGGCTGGATGCATGTGTGACAGGCAAAGCAGCTCCCAGCAGCTCCCTAACCCTCCACTGGCTAAACACACCAGCAGTCCTCGAGCACTCTAAAGACTAACAAAATATTAGGGGATGAGCTTTCTTGGGGCAGCCCCACTTCCTCAGACCTGCAGCTCTGGTTTATTTGCTAGAGCACCAACTAACAGGGCTACCCCTCTGATACACTTTCCCTACTGGCTGTAACCTGCGCTGGCAGGTAGCACCTGTGATGGAGTGGGGAATACCTGTGTGTATGTGAGTGGCTCACAGAGGGTGTGGGGCTCCTGCTGAGGGAAACCTTGATGACCAGGTAACACCTTTCCACTGCAGACAAAGGAGGAGGTGGAGCCTGAGGGGTTTGAATTGGAACTGGGAGTTGGAAGCAGTTAGTCTTGGCTGAGGGAGAGAGAGACCAAGGAGGGGGCCAGGCCCCAGCTCTGGGGGCCCCTCGGGGCCTCCTCTCCCCAACATGGATGGGACTGGCTGTCTCTGCCTGCTGCACTGACTCCTCTGTACGATGCTGTGTCCTGTCGGCTAATAAACCTGCTGTTTTCCTGCTGAGTGAGAGACTCTCCTGCCTGCGGACAGGGTGCAGAGCTTTGGGGACCCCAGAACTCCATCACACCGGTGTCAGAAGTGGGACGTTCTGCACCCCGAGGATGGAGCATCCAGCAGTAAGTGACCGGGGCCCTGGAAGAAGGGGGGGCCTGCGAGACCCAGGTGTGCTGAAGGGCAGTGAGGTGCAGCTCCCCAAGGCGGAGGGGCCTGCAGCCGAACCCAAGCAACTGCGGTCGTGGTCCTCGAGAGGGGGTGTCACACCCGAGGAGGGGTTACTCCTGGGAGTCTGTTGGAGTCGGTTCCAGAGGGCGGAGGGGCCTACGGCCTAACCCCAGGGAGCTTGTGACCCGCAAGGAGCCTGGCACACTGAAGGGATTCTTCCAGGAATCGTGGGGTGCAGAGGGCATCAGCCTGAGAGCCTGCAACCACGCTGAGAAACTCCGCTGTGAAGTGGCAGCGCCTGGAAACTGAATCGAGATTAAAGAAGCTGGACAAGGCAGCGTGGATGTGCAGTGGCAGAGGTGAGGGTTAAGGAAAATCCTGCAGAGGTGAGCCCGGATCGGGGCAGGGAACCCTGGACTGCATGGAGCTCTGAACCGAGTGGCCTGCCACAGCTCAAGGAGGGAAGGAGCGATTCCAACCCATCATCTACTAGTGGCCAAGACAGACCTGCGAAGAGTTTTCCAGGCCTGGGCCGAGGAAGGTGCCTGTGTGTCTGTGCAGGAAAGCAGCTGATCCACTGGGAATGGCAAGTTGTCTGTGAGAGAAGCTGCTTCACCTTCTGTGTGTGTGTGGAGACCAGCCGGGGGGCTGGGACAAAGGAGAGAGTGTCTCCCATTGTCTGTCTGTGTTGAACAGCAGCAGCAGCCTGGGGAGAGAGCAGAGCCTGCGTTTGGAAAAGGTGCCAATAAGGAAACTAGCCCATTGTCTGAGGAAGATTCCCCAGCCTGGGGTGGCTGGAGAAGGATCCACCAGAAAAGAGCATTCCAGGTGTGTCTCTGAATCCAGCCATGGGGGCTGGAACAGAGGGAATGGCTCTGGGATGGGCAGTGGTATCCCTGCTAAGGACACTGGTCCTTGGTGCAAGAAAAGTGCTTCTGCTTCTGGGGAAGTGAATCCTTTGCCTGAGCCTGTGGGGGCTCGAGATGGAGCCAAGATCCCAGAGCTGGATCTGAGGGCAGCTGAAGCCCAGATGGGAAGTGGGCCTGCCTCTGTGTCTCTCAGGGGGGATGATGCTTTAACTTGGTCTAATCCAGTTAGGATCATCAGGGAATCCCAGAGACCAGACGATTCTGGTACTTGTTCTTTGCCTGATGCTGAGGTGTTATTGGGAGGGGGTGAGAGGACTCTGTCCTACCAGAGTCATCCTCTCGCCAGGACACAAGAACAGACGGGCAATGGAGTTACGCTGACTGATGAAGATAAAGGAGCTGGTAGCAGAAGGGAGGAAAGGGATTCTAACCTTCTGTCTGGTGGTACTGGCTGTCTGCCTGGAGGGGGATTACGTGGGATGCCTAACGGGCCAGAAGTGATCCTGGGTGTAGGTGAAACCCAGGAGCTGGTTGTGGCTCAAGGGAGCAGTGCCCCTGTGGAGCCAGACAGGGGTGAGTTATTGTTTGGGGAAGCTCTTAAGGAAGAGAATTTCCCTGAAACTTTTCCTGACCCGTCTGTGGGGACTGCAGAAAATGGGAGTGAGGTGGAGGAGAGTGAACAGGAAAGGTGCTTGTCTGTAAGCACCAGAGCAACCCTTTGCCTGGAGAGAAGTTTGTTTCAGCTCCTGATGGCCAGGACCCGCCTGAGTATGAAACCACTGGCTGTGCTCTGGAAGGGTCCAAAGCAGGCAGTGTAAAAGTTTCTCAGGAATTGGAAGTTGGTGCAAGTAAAGTGAAAACTATCAGGGAATGTGAGCAGCCCTGTGAGAACCAAGTAAAACAGCTGCACAGCCAATCTCTGTAGGATGCAGGAGAGGTTCAACAATTCCCCATCTCCAGATGCTAGAAACACTTATATTCTCACACTGGACTCCAATTCTGATTCCACGGGGAGGCAGAAGTTGGAGGTAAAAGGACAAAGGAGCTGTGGGCCTGGTGGGCCAGTAAGGGATAAACAGAGATTCCTTCATGTGGATTCTGCGTCTGGGACTCACAAAACAACTCTCAGACACCGGTTTGGTTGGCAAATTTCCAGACTGGCTGGAAGGGGGCCGTCTCCCTGAGATCATCAATGGCCCAGCTCTTGTTAGAAGGGAGGGCACACCCAGAGAGATCAGATTTCCACCCCAGGGGGCAAGGGAGAAGATTAGAACTTGATGGTGCTAAGAAAGGCCTCAGCCATTTATCCCCAAAATACCAGATTCTCAAGGAGGTTACACAAAAGTTGTGGTCTACCAAAGAGCAACGTAAATGTACAGTTGCAATGGGTTTGTTCTGTTAGTCACGCTAACTGCTGTAACCAAGGGGTGCTGCTCCCAAAAGCTGTAGAATTGTACCATGCACTGAATGTTTGGAAAGAGCCATGTGACATGATGACATTGATGTAGAAGCATGAATTGTATGTTGAAGGAGTCTGTAACTCTGAAATGTCACCATTGTTCCCTGTAACTAGTCTTGCAACCTCTGACATGAGAAGGAACATTCCAAACCTATTGTGTGGCATGAAAGGGGAAACTGAGGCACACAGCCATTGTGGTGGTCTGGCTAAATGCCAAGGATGGAAGCATTTGTACCTTCTGTTACTGGACTGTAACTGAATTCCAAACATTGGCTGGAGCAGCTGTATGGACTGGTGGTCAGATGGGGCAGGACCCAGACCACAAAAGACCTGTTTGATCTGTTGGTGCTGCAGCGAGACCAACCAACCCAAGGGAACTAAAGGAACTTGCCCGGCTGCATCACATGAAAAGGGCCAAGACCAAGCTCCTGACTTGGAGCCTCCCCCAGCAGGACTATGACGTGGAGGTGGTGCACATCGAGGGGAGAACAGAGGGTACAGCCAATGCCCTGTCACAAGGGGAGAGCCCCGAACTTCCCCAGGTCACCAGTTGAGTGACCCCGCTCAGTTCGGTCTGGAAGGGGGGAGAGATGTGATGGAGTGGGGAATACCTGTGTGTATGTGAGTGGCTCACAGAGGGTGTGGGGCTCCTGCTGAGGGAAACCTTGATGACCAGGTAACACCTTTCCACTGCAGACAAAGGAGGAGGTGGAGCCTGAGGGGTTTGAATTGGAACTGGGAGTTGGAAGCAGTTAGTCTTGGCTGAGGGAGAGAGAGACCAAGGAGGGGGCCAGGCCCCAGCTCTGGGGGCCCCTCGGGGCCTCCTCTCCCCAACATGGATGGGACTGGCTGTCTCTGCCTGCTGCACTGACTCCTCTGTACGATGCTGTGTCCTGTCGGCTAATAAACCTGCTGTTTTCCTGCTGAGTGAGAGACTCTCCTGCCTGCGGACAGGGTGCAGAGCTTTGGGGACCCCAGAACCCCATCACAGCACCTCTTCCCCGTACACAGAGCGGGCAGGAGTGAGTGTGTGTGTGGGGGGGGGAGGTAAGAGTTGGAAGGCAGTTAGTCTGTGCTGAGCGCAGAGGGACAAAGGACGGGGCTACAGGATATGAGGGGCTGTGGGGAGCTGGGGAGGGCTGCAGGGGGCAGGGAGCTGGGTAGTGCAGGGTGTGGGGGCAGTGGGGGGAGCTGGGGGGCTGCACAGTGTGAGGGCAGTGGGGGGAGCTGGGGGGCTGCAGGGGGCAGGGGGGCTGCACAGTGGGAGGGCAGTGAGGGGAGCTGGGGGGCTGCAGGGTGCTGGGAGGCTGCACGGTGGAGGGGCAGTGGGGGGAGCTGGGGGTCTGCAGGGAGCAGGGGGCTGCACGGTGGGGAGTAGTAAGGGAGCTGGGGGGGCTGCAGGGGGCTGCACGGTGGGGGGCAGTGGGGGAGTTGGGGGGGCTGCACGGTGGGGGGCAGTGGGGGAGTTGGGGGGGCTGCAGCGGGGGGTCTCCAGCTGGGCTGCGAGCTTGTTTTTCATGACCTCATCAGTTCAGAGTGCAGGCCCCTGACGTCACAATGGTTCCTGGACCGCCATTGGTCGCAGGTTCTGCCGGTCAAGTAGGGGAAGGCAGGGATGGGCTAGGAGCGAGCTCTGTCCCGCCCCAGGACCGCACAGCTGTGGCCGGGCTCGGAGAGCCGGAGCCTGGTGCGGCCGCTGCGCCGCGGGGAGGTAGGGACGGGGGGGGACCCGCCCGGGGGGGGGGCGGCGCAGCAGGTGAGATGGGACCCAGCGCCCCGGGGGGGCGTGTCGCTGCCTGGGGCGGGGGGGTGAGATGGGACCCAGCGCCCCGGGGGGGGGGGTGAGATGGGACCCAGCGCCCTGGGGGGGGTGTCGCTGCCGGGGGGGGTGAGATGGGACCCAGCGCCCTGGGGGGGGGTGTCGCTGCCTGGGGGGGCGGGTGAGATGGGACCCAGCGCCCCGGGGTGGGGGGTGTCGCTGCCTGGGGGGGCGGGTGAGATGGGACCCAGCGCCCCGGGGGGGGTGTCGCTGCCTGGGGGGGCGGGTGAGATGGGACCCAGCGCCCCGGGGGGGGTGTCGCTGCCTGGGGGGGGGTGAGATGGGACCCAGCACTCTGGGGGGGGTGTCACTGCCTGGGGGGGGAGATGGGACCCAGCGCCCTGGGGGGGGTGTCACTGCCAGGGGGGAGATGGGACCCAGCGCCCTGGGGGGGGTGTCGCTGCCTGGGGGGGGGTGAGATGGGACCCAGCACTCTGGGGGGGGTGTCACTGCCTGGGGGGGGAGATGGGACCCAGCGCCCTGGGGGGGGTGTCACTGCCAGGGGGGAGATGGGACCCAGTGCCCTGGGGGGGGTGTCACTGCCGGGGGCGGGTGAGATGGGACCCAGCGCCCTGGGGGGGGGGTGTCACTGCCCCAGGCCGGTGAGATGGCACCCAGCGCCCCGGGGGGGGGTCTCACTGCCTGGGGGGGTGAGATGGGACCCAGCGCCCTGGTGGGGGTGTCACTGCCGGGGGGGGGTGAAATGGGACCCAGCGCCCTGGTGGGGGTGTCAGTGCCCCAGGCCGGTGAGATGGGGCTGTTTGTTTACAAAGGCACTGAGCCCCTCTGCTGGGCTTACCGAAGGCCTCACTTACCAGCTGCACGTGGGGAGGGGGGTCAGCCCCGGCCCCTTCCCCAGCCCCGCCCTGGAAAGTGCTGATGCATGGTGGGGGGAGGGGAGGGGGAGCTGGCTGTGAGCTAGTTTAAGGCACACGCTGAATGCGTGGGGGAGGGGAGGGAGCAGAACAGCCCCACGCTGGGGGTGGACGGGAAAGGGGGTGGGCGCTGGGGTGCAGCGGGCGGCCTCGGGCCCCGGCTAGGGGAGCGGAAGGTAAGGTGGCTGGGGATGGGAAGAGGGGGAGGGGGCCGGAGCCCGGCTCTCTGCAGCTGCAGCCGAGGGGGGGTGTGACCCAGAAGGGGGCTGTGGCCTGGCATTAACCAGTGGACGGTGCTGCCTCGGTGCTGGGCCGCGCTCAGGCCGGCGCCCCTGCCGCAGCTGTTCCCTTGCCGGGGGATTACATGTGCCCAGTGCCTCCTAAGCTCCTCAGTGCGGCTGGGCCCAGCCTGATCTGTCCCCACGCGATTCCCTTTGCTCTCCTCTGCCAGCCCTGCTTCTGCGGTGCCCTGGCGAGAGCCCCGTGGGACTCCAGCGTCCGGCGCGTGCGAGATTGCGGCGGGGGGGGAGCGACGGGCTGGGGCGGCTCAGCCCTGGGGACAAATCCAGCCGCTCCCTCGGGTGCCTGAGGCCAAGCGAGGAGCTGAGGGCCCTGGCGGGACCACGCAGGCCCTGGCGAGGGGCTGTGTGCCACAGGACTGGGGCCCAGATGCGGGGAGGTGGGTGTTGTCCAGTGCTGCCTGGGATTAGGTGTCCCGGCAGCGCCCTCTCCCAGCTGGCTGCAGGCCAGCTCTAGCAGGGGCAACTTGCCCCTCGTGCTGGCCGGAGTGTCCTGCCCCAGCCCTGCCCGCACGCAGCTCTCCGCCCCTGCCCCGGGCATGCTGGGCACTTGGGGAGCGTGACCCTGCAAGGTGCCAGCAGGCAGATCCCTTTGAGAATCTGCTCGGCGTGCGGGACAGGTGCCTGTGGGGCTGGAGATGGAGGGCCCGTGTGCCCCAAATAACCCCCTGGGGGAGGCGGCAGTGCCAGAGCCAGCTGGGGGTGAGCGGAGAGGCCCGGTGGGGGTGGGGGTGGGGAGCCAGCGTGTGAGGCCTGCCCGAAGTCGCTGCTCCTGGGCCCTGAGCACCGGGGGCTCGCCCTGCCTGACGCTACCCTCCCGCCAGCTGCACGCCGGCCCCTGTGGACGGACGGGCGCCATGGTGGAGTACTACGAAGTGCTGGGTGTGCCCCGCAACGCCTCCTCGGACGACATCAAGAAGGCGTAAGTCCCACCCTCCCTGGCGTGAGCAGGTGCTGCCGGCCCCGGGTCCCTCTGCTGCCCGCTGATGGGTGCAGGCGCTGCGGAGAGCGGGCTGTTGGATGCGTGCGGGAGGGCAGGGCAGGCCACTTGCCTTGCCGGGCTTCTCTCTTCCCTGGGGTAAAAGGTGGCCCGGGTGCAGCCTGGCTCCCATCCGAGGGGTGGGGTGTCTGGCGCATGGAGGCTGGCCAGGGCCTCTCGGGGTGATGTGTGTGCTTGGGGGCCCTGCCTTGCTCTTGCACCGCTCTGGGGAGCGGCGGCGGGTGGGGGAGCTCAGCATGAGCTGGCGAGGGGAGCAGGACCAAAGAGCAGCTTGCGGAGGAAGACCCTAGAACCCAGCGCTGCCTGGCCAGGTGCCCAGGTGGGCACAGGGGGCAGGCATGGGCAGGGCCGGGGCACAGCTGCCGCAGGTGTCACTGAGGGGCTCACTGGGGCAGGTACAGGAAGGCGGCTCTCAAGTGGCACCCGGACAAGAACCCGGAGAACAAGGAACACGCCGAGCAGAAGTTCAAGGAGATCGCGGAGGCCTACGAAGTGCTGTCGGACAGTAAGGAACCGGCGTCCCCGGGGACTGGGCTACGGGCTCTGGCGTCCCCGCAGTGCAGGGGAAAGGGGCCAGCCCTGGGCCGCACAGCCAGGCTAACACGTCACGTCCGCCCCCGCCACCGTGCTGCTCAGGGATCCCCGTGGAGCGCCCGGAGAGGTGGCACCTGCCCTGAGCATCCTAGGGCCAGGAGACTGGGGCAAGGATCTGGGTCTGAGCTGGGCGGTCACCCTCTCAGCTTGGCCCTGCCACCCACAGCCAAGCTCCTTGCCCCATCCCGTGACTCCGAGAGTTGGGACTTTCGGGGCTGTCCCGATGGCCCCGGGCCTGTGCAGCCCTGACCCCAGCTCCTGTGCTCCAGTGGAGGGAGATGCCCCCCCAACCCTCCGGGTTAGTGGGGGCTGCCCCTCGCCAGCTCTGCCCACGCCTGGGGTCCTGCTAACTCCACTCCTCTCCTGCAGAGGAGAAACGTGACATCTACGACCGCTATGGCAAGGATGGGCTGATGGGAGCAGGTGAGTGGGCTGTGCTGGGGGGAGCTGAGGTGGGGTCCTGAGTGCTGCAGCGCTGGCTGGGGCAAGGGAAATGCCCTGCGGTGGCTGAGGCCGCCTTCCCCTGTCCAGACCCCCCAGCAGCGCTTCTATGCTGCGTTCCGCCTGGCTGGGGCCCTGCCCCGCCCCACACTGCACCTGCAGATGCTGCAGTGGGGCTGGAGGGAGTTAGTATGGCCCAGGGGGTGCATTGTGCCCCATTGCATGCTGGGAGCTGTGCTGTCCGCTGGCGGCAGCTGTGGGTGACGCGCCCGTGGCCTGGCTTGGGCCCTGCTGGCCTCGGCTCCCCTGGGCCATGCGTGGCTGGGCTCCAAGCACTAGCGCCCTGTCTCTGCTGTTTCCCTGCAGGACCTGGGGGCTCCCAGGCCGACACGGGAGTTCCCGAGTTCACCTTCACCTTCCGCAGCGCCCATGACGTCTTCCGCGAGTTCTTCGGCGGGCGGGATCCCTTTGCCGAGCTCTTCGGTGTGTGTCCGCCCAGGGCTCTGAGCTGAGCTGGGCTTGGCCTTGGCAGCCAGAGAGGTGGCAGAGGGGCTGTGAAGGGGGGATTGGCGAGAGGAGCCAGAGGCCGTGTTGTGTGTCACAGGCCCTGTACTGCCGATTGCTTGTGGTGATTTGCCTGTGACTTGAGTGGCGTGGTCTGGGTTTGCAAGTCAGGAGTTTGAGCTTCTGGGTGCTGGCAGGGCTGCAGCTGCCAGCCCCTGGGGTTAGTACAGTACTGCGCAGCCGGTGCTGGCTGTGCTGGGGCCAGGCGGGAGCCGAGGACCGCGGTGTGAGCTGGTGGGGAGCCTGGGAGGTGGTGGTGGTCCAGGCTCGGAGGCTGCAGGCAGGCTTGGCTCCAGCGCCGGGGAAGGGGTGGATTGGTGCCTGAGGCTGAGGGGCTGTCATAGGCCCTGCTCGGTGCGGGTGGTGGAGGGCTGGGAGCAGCGCTGCCACCTGTCGGGAGCCCCAGGCCACCGGACCCGAGCGAGGCCAGAGCAGCGTCCGCTGGCGTGCGGCCCTCGGAGCACCGAGGCCCAGGCCTGCAGGACCCCGCAGCACCCAGAGCGGGGGTCTGCTGGCTCTTCAGTGCCTCCTCCTGCTGCTCTGCAGCCTGGCACCAGGGTGCGACCCCCTGCCCCACAGAGCGCCCCGGGGGCCTGGCTGTGCTCCAGAGCTCAGGGCTGGCGAGGGAGGCCCGTGGGCTGTACTCACACCGCAATCCCTGCCTTCCAGATGAGATGCTGCCATTCTCCGAGCTGCGGGGCGCTGGTCCCCGACACTCTGGACCGGGCTCTTTCTTCTCCTCCTTCCCAGCATCCTCAGGTAGGGGCAGCCTGCCCGTCACCGCTGTGCCGTGTCCTGAGTACTGGGGCGTGTGCCTGTATCCCAGCACCACTACTGCCCCAATTACACTGGCTCTGAATCCCCTCCGTGGCCTGGCCCAAACACTCGGCTTGGCTCCTGCTCCCTGGCCTGGCCTGGCCTGTGCCTCCTCCCTCGCCTCTGGTTACCCACAGACCTGCTGGTCCTGCAAATCCTGGATGGGCGTCTGCTCAGCGAGTTTCACGCTTACCCTGCAGTGTGTCCCCGGCTGCCCCCTCACCACCCAGCTCAGGAGCCCCCCACAGCCCCGCAGGGGACCCCGGCGAGGGCTCCCGCAGTGAGGTTCTCACCCTCTCTTTCAGATTTCTTCTCCTCGTCCTTCAGCCCTGGCGCTGAGCCCGGCATTGGCTTCCGCTCCGTGTCTACCTCCACCACCTTTGTCAATGGCAAACGCATCACCACCAGGAGGTAGGGAGGGGCCCGCGCCGACTGCCATGGGCCAAGCCAGCCTGTCTCCCAGCCCCACGGCGGCAGCTGCTGCAGGGGAGCAGGTCACAGAGCCCGCCCCTCGCGCCAGAGCCCCCCTTCCCGGGCCCAGCCAGGGGCCCACGGCCCCTCACGCCACAGCCCCCGCTTCCTGGCCCCATGCTGCTCAGGCAGGGCCCCCCCGTCTCCTGCAGAAGCTGCTTGACCCGCTGACAGTGGCCAAAGGCCTGGCAGTTCTTGCCTCTCTGTCCGTGACTCGATTGGCCCCCACGGAGGGGGGCCCCCCCGGCTCGGCTGTAGTGCTTGTGGCGGGGGGGGGGGGGGTGTCACAGCTGCCCCTTCTGGTGGCAGAGTACATGCAGTCAATGATCCTGGCCTGGCAGCTGGCGCCTGCGGCCAGTGCGAGGGAAGGCAGAGGCTGGGCCCCGAAGGGGATGGCCGGAGCGCTGGCCGGGCTGACCCGGGCCTTGTGTCTCCCCACAGGATCGTGGAGAACGGGCAGGAGCGGGTGGAGGTGGAGGAGGACGGGGAGCTGAAGTCGATCCATGTGAACGGTGAGGAGCTGGGGTCGGGGGTGTCCCCACTCTGGGCGGGGGCGGGGCGAGCTGGGCCCCTGCCCCACCCCCCAGCCAGCCTGACTCTCGCCTCCGTCCCCAGGGGTCCCTGACGACATGGCGCTGGGCCTGGAGCTGAGCCGCCGGGAGCAGCAGGCCCTCCTGAGCCGGGCCGCGCACACGCCCCCCGCGCCGCCCCCGCGCCCCAGCAGCGCCTCCCCGGTCTGCCTGTACACGGACAGCGAGGAGGAGGACGAGGACCTGCAGCTGGCCATGGCCTACAGCCTGTCAGAGATGGAGGCCGCCGGGCAGCGCCCAGCAGGTGTGCGTGGCGCCAACAGGCAGCCGGGCCGTGCCCGCCAGCCGGTGCCCAGAGGGAGCCCGGTGCCCCAGCCTCAGAGCGCTGGAGCTGGGCCAGGGCCAGGGCCAGGGCCAGGGCCAGGGCAGGAGGGGGCTGTGGCGGACGCAGAGCCGGCTCCCAAGCAGAAGCAGCCGCACTGCTGTCTGCTCTGAGTGGGGCTGGGACTGCGGCCCCCCGGCTGCTCGCTCGGCGGTGGTGGGCAGGGGTCAGTGGAGCACAGGAGAGGCACCTCCCTCTATGGGGCAGGGTCACCAGGCTGCACAGCAAGGAGCTGCCTGCACTGGGGCAGGAGGGGGGCTCCTGCCCAGGCCTTGGGGCCCCTCCCCAGTGCCGCATCACACGCTTGGCTGCCTGCTCCTACCCATGCTTTCCTCTGCTGGGGGGGCAGCCTCGAGCCTGGCGCGAGGCTCAGCCGTGTGCAGGGCTGGGGGCAGGGCCTCCATGGGAGTGGGCGGAGCTTAGGCCACGTGCAGGGGCCCAGTTGGGCTGTCCCTGGGGGGCCCAGGGACCAGATGCTGCAAGGAAGGTACGGGGCGGGGAGGGGTGGATGCTTGTTTTGTCACTGCTTGTTACCCAGCCCCCACTGCTCTGGCTGCAGCCCCTGCCCCACCCCTTCCCTGGGCCAAATGGCCAGGGCACCATCACCCTCCTGGGCTGGGGGCACCAGGCTCAGTCCCTGCGTGGGGCGAGCGAGGGCTGGGCCCCTTAGCCCAGGAGCTGTGCAGCTGCTTGGCCAGGCCCCCCAGGGCTGTACCATGTGCCCCTGCTGGTGCCCTCGCCTGCCTGTGCAATGGCTCTCACAGCGCACGATTCACCCAGCGGCCTGTCCCCTCCCCTCTGCTTGTCTCCCCAGGTGTGTTCTGAGGGACGCGCCGCGGGGACCTGCCACCTGCAGTCGCCCGGGGAGGCTGGTCACGCCCGGACATCGCTGCTCCCCCGGGCTGGGCAGTGGGGGGCTGGGGGGCTGTGCTGAGCAATGCGCCGTAGGCTGTAGCTAGCGCGGGGGGGCTGGTGCCAGGCCACCCATGGGCACTGATTTCACCCGAGCCCCAGGGGGACTGTCCTGCCTAGTCCTGGGCTGTCCAGGGCCTGTGTGCCGGGCTGGGCAAGGGCTGGAGCAGTGAGGGGCAGAGGGGGGCCATGCTCAGTGCAGGCCCCTTGCTGCCCTGAGCCCTGGCGTGCTGCCTGGCTTGAGGGGAGGGGAGGAGGAACTGTTGGCTGGGGCCTGATGGCAGAGGAGGGGGCAGCCCAGGGTGGGTGGGGGACAGTGGCTGGGAGACATGGTCCAGCCCCAGGGTGGGTGGACACAGTTCTTACTCCAACACGCTGCCCCCTCTCCTCCCAGCTGGGCAGGAGCTGTGCCAAGGCGGGACGCAGAGGGGTGGAAGGCTGGGGGGCTCCTGCCCCACGTCTCCTTGGGCTGCTGCAGGGCACGGACCCACTGTCAGTCAATAAACTGTTTGTTTGCAAGAGCGGCTGTGTCAGGGGCTCTGTGCATATGTAGAGGGGAGGGGCCTGGACTGACTTCCTACCCTGGGCCCAGAGTGAAATCATAAACTCAAGGGGTCAGCGAGTGCAGCCCCTGCCCGGAGCAGGATCACCCCAGCTAACTCCTCCCAGCCAGGACCTTGTCCAGCTGGGGCTTAAAAACCTCAAGGGGTGGAGAATCCACCACCTCTCCAGGCAACGCATCCCAGTGCTTCACCACCCGCCTGGGGAAAGAGTTTTTCCTAATATCCAACCTAGACCTTCCCCTCTTCAACTTCTGACCATTACTCCTTGTTCTGACACCACTGAGAACAGTTTCTCACCCTCCTCTTTAGAGCTCCCCTTCAGGAAGCTGAAGGCTGCTATTAAATCACCTCTCAGTCTTCTCTTCTGTAAACTAAACCAGCCCAAATCCCTCAGCCTCTCCTCATAGGCCGTGTGCTCCAGCCCCTTAATCACTTTTGTTTCCCTTCACTGAACCTGCTCCAGCAAATCCACATCCTTTTTATACTGGGGGGGGGCCCAGAGGAGGGGAATAATCACTTCCCCAGACCTGCTGGAAATGCTCCTCTTACTGCACCTTGTTTTTCCCTTAGCCTTCTTGGCTACCAGGGCTCACTGCTGACTCCTCTCCAGCCTCTCATCCACCATAGCCCCCAGGTCCTTTTCTGCTGCGCTGCTCCTTAGCCCGGTGGGCCCCAGCCTGGAAGTGTTTGGGAGTTTTCCGTCCCAAGCGCAGGGCTCTGCACTTCTCCCTGCTGAACCACCTGAGGTTTCTTTTTGCCCAGTAGGGGCCCTGGACCCAAGCCTTAGGGCACCCCCCTTAAAACCAACCGCCAGCCCGGCACTGAGCCATGGACCATTACCTGCTGCGCCCAACGGTCTGTCCACCTGACAGTCCCTGTGTGCAATCCATGCGTCCCTAACTGATGGGCGAGAAGGTTGGGGGAGCCTCTGGATGCAGGGCCTGCGCCGGGACTGCAGTAGGGTTGGGCTGTCACCACCCTAGGCCCCCCTGGCAGAGCAGGGCAGCAGGGGCCCTTGGCCAGCTCCAGCCCCCAGCTTTTAGCTGCTGGATGAAGGGCCAGGCTGAGCCGGGGCAGGGGGCTCCCTCGGGGCTGCCTTGCCCCTGGGGGTGCTGGGAGCCATGTGTACCCCTGCAGGCCGGCTCTGCAGCTGCCTAGAGTCCCCCCACCCCCGCAGAGTAGAGGGGCACATCCTGCCCTCCTTCCCCTCCCCCCACCAGGGAAAAGCCCCCAGCCCTGGGGGGTGGCAATGGTGCGGGGTGGGCCCCAGCACCCACAGAGCCAGGCCAGGCCAGGCTGCAGCTGCACACGCAACACAAGAACTTTATTCACATTAAGATACAAAATTATATTTCTCTAGAAATTTCTCTTCTGCGCCCAGCAGGGAGGTGCCCCAGACAGGCCCCCCCCCCCCCCCCAAGGGCAGCCCCCTGGCAGCAGGGGAGCGTGGGCTGGTGGGGACTCTGCCAGCTGTGGCCTCTCGCCCCAGGGGCTGCACTGCCCACGCCCCCAAGCCCTGCTGCCTGGAGGAGGGGTGCTGTGTGGCGGGGCGCCGGGGGGCCGGCAGGGCAGGGGCTCGCTGTTGGCACCTGGCTGGCACAGACCCCACAGGCTGGGTCACCTGCCCTGGAGTTAGCCAAGGGCCCAGGGGTGCAGAGGTAGGCACAGGGCAGCAGCCGGGCCAGGGATCCCCCTTAGGCCAGGCAGCCCCGGGCCTGCCCTCAGCACCACCCCGCAGCTGCAGGGGGCAAGGGAGGCTGGGGGGGCAGGGGGACAGCACCACACACGACATTACAGCAGAGAACAGCCCTGGCGGGGACCCACACGAAGCACAAGGCCGGAGACCTGGGGCAGGGGGGCTTGAAGCACAGGGGCAGCACCCTGGGCGGCCTGGGCAGGGGACGAGCAGAGGGGAGCGGGTCACTGGGGCAGCGCCTTCAGGATGGCGTTGACCTCCTCTGCCACAGCCGTCAGCGCGAACTCGAACTGGTCCTGCCGAGGGACAGTAGGTGAGACCGGCCCGGGCCACCCTGCGGTGCTGGGACTTGGCTACCTTGGTCCCCTCCGTGCCAGGGCAGGGCAGGGCAGGTGGGTCCTGGGGCTCAGCCCAGCTGAACAGCTGAGCCCACCATCCATGGGGGGGAGGGCCCCTTGCTGGGGGGGGGCAGCCAGAGCCGAGCCTGGCACTCGGCCCCCATAGCGAGCACTGGCCAGTGGGAGCCTGGTGCAGCCCATCTGGCTGGGGAAGGGCTGTGCCCCGTCCCGCCCGGGGGAGCTGCCTGCAGGGTGGGGGAGGGGCTGTGCCCCATCCCGCCCGGGGGAGCTGCCTGCAGGGTGGGGGCCTGGCTGGGGAAGGGCTGTGCCCCATCCCGCCCGGGGGAGCTGCCCTGCAGGGTGGGGGAAGGGCTCTGCCCCATCCCGCCCGGGGGAGCTGCCTGCAGGGTGGGGGCCTGGCTGGGGAAGGGCTGTGCCCCATCCCGCCCGGGGGAGCTGCCCTGCAGGGTGGGGGAAGGGCTGTGCCCCATCCCGCCCGGGGGAGCTGCCCTGCAGGGTGGGGGAAGGGCTCTGCCCCATCCCGCCCGGGGGAGCTGCCTGCAGGGTGGGGGAGGGGCTGTGCCCCATCCCGCCCGGGGGAGCTGCCTGCAGGGTGGGGGCCTGGCTGGGGAAGGGCTGTGCCCCATCCCGCCCGGGGGAGCTGCCCTGCAGGGTGGGGGAAGGGCTCTGCCCCATCCCGCCCGGGGGAGCTGCCCTGCAGGGTGGGGGAAGGGCTCTGCCCCATCCCGCCCGGGGGAGCTGCCTGCAGGGTGGGGGCCTGGCTGGGGAAGGGGCGAACCTTGGTCTGCACCATGCCGGGCCTCTGGTCGCGGACGTGCTCCAGCGTAGCAGCGATGTCAATCTCCTTCACTCCTAGGGCAGAGCAGGAGGCGGGGCGCTCAGAGCCGGGGCTGGGGCCAGCGCTCGGAGCCCCTGCCAGCAGGATGGCTGCCCAGGGCTGTGGAGCAGCGCCAGGCCCCAGTGCCAGGAGTGGGTGGCAAAGCCGGGCAGGGGGCTGTGGCTGCGCTCACCTTTGCCCATGCGGTTTAGTACCATGTCGATGAGGATGTAGGTCCCAGTCCTGCCCGCCCCGTCGCTGGAAGAGAGAGAGGTGGGGGGGGTGGGGCTCAGTCCTGCGCACGGCTCCCAGCAGGGGAAGGGGGGCCCCAGTGCTGGCTCCTGGGGGGGGGGTCCCCATCGGCTGCACCTGCTCTTGCACCCCGCCCTCGGCAGGGGCCCAGTGAGGGAGGAGGGGCAGTGCAGGCGAGCAGGATGGAGCCTGCCCCAGGTGCTCAGCGGCAGGAGGGAGCTGTTACCTGCAGTGCACAATCACCGGACAGGAGCGACCCCGGTAGCACTTGTTCACCTTCCTGCAAGGACAAGGCGCAAGTAGGTGAGTGAGCTGGCGTCCACCTCGCAGCCAGCCCGGCCTCCAGGCCCTCGCCACGCCCCCAGCCCAAGCACAGCCCTGGGGCTGCAGCCCTGAGGGGGCCGCCAGTATCGCACAGAATCCCAGAATCCCAGGGCTGGAAGGGACCTCAGGAGGTCATCTAGTCCAGCCCCCTGCCCAAAGCAGGATCAATCCCCACTAAGCCATCCCAGCCAGGACCTTGTCCAGCCGGGACTTAAAAACCTCTAGGGATGGAGAATCCACCACCTCTCTAGGCAACACATTCCAGTGCTTCACCACCCGCCTGGGGAAAGAGTTTTTCCTAATATCTAACCTACACCTCCCCCTCTGCAACTTCAGCCCATTGCTCCTTGTTCTGCCATCTGACACCACTGAGAACAGTTTCTCACCCTCCTCTTTAGAGCTCCCCTGCAGGAAGTTGAAGGCTGCTATTAAATCACCCCTAAGTCTTCTCTTCTGTGAACTAAACAAGCCCAAATCCCTCAGCCTCTCCTCATAGGTCTTGTGCTCCAGCCCCCTAAGCATTTTTGTTGCCCTCCGCTGAACCCGCTGCAGCAAATCCACATCCTTTAATACGGTGTCGGGGGGGGGGGCTCAAAACTGGACACAATAAACAACTAAATAGAGAGGAACAAACACTTCTCTAGATCTGCTGGAAATGCTCCTCCTAATGCACCCCAGTATGTGCCGTTAGCCTTCCTGGCGACAAGGGCGCCCTGTGTACTCATATCCAGCCTTTCATCCACCATAGCCCCCAGGTCCCTTTCCGCCGTACTGCTGCTGAGCCAGTCGGTCCCCAGCCTGTAACAATGCTTGGGATTCTTCCGCCCCAGGGGCAGGACTCTGCACTTCTCCTTGTGAACCGCATCAGATTTCTTTTGGCCCAGTGTGATGGAGTGGGGGATACCTGTGTGTGTGGCTCACAGAGGGTGTGGGGCTCCTGCTGAGGGTAACCCTGACAACCAGGTAACACCTTTGTACTGCAGACAAAGGAGGAGGTGGAGCCTGAGGGGGTTTGAATTGGAACTGGGAGTAGGAAGCAGTTAGTCTGGGCTGAGGGAGAGAGAGACCAAGGAGGGGGCAAGGCCCCGGCTCTGGGGGCCCCTCGGGGCCTCCTCTCCCCAACATGGATGGGACTGGCTGTCTCTGCCGGCTGTACTGACTCCTCTGTATGATGCTGTGTCCTGTCGGCTAATGAACCTGCTGTTTTACTGCTGAGTGAGAGACTCTCCTGCCTGCGGATGGGGTGCAGAGCTTGGGGGACCCCAGAACCCCATCACACTGGTGTCAGAAGTGGGATGTTCTGCACCCTGAGGATGGAGCATCCAGCAGTAAGTGACCGGGGCCCCGGAAGAAGTGGCGCCTGCGAGACCCAGGTGTGCTGAAGGGCAGTGAGGTGCAGTTCCCCAAGGCGGAGGGGCCTGCGGCCGAACCCAAGCAACTGCGGTCGTGGTCCTCGAGAGGGGGTGTCACACCCGAGGAGGGGTTACTCCTGGGAATCTGTTGGAGTCGGTCCCAGAAGGTGGAGGGGCCGAGAGCCCAACCCCCAGGAACAAGTGACCCCTGAGGAGGCTGACGCTGAATGAGTCCTTCCCAAGACAGGGTGCTCATGGTCCCTGAGAGCGGGTGTCACACTGAAGAAGGGGTTCCTCTGAGAGTCTGTTGGAGTCGGTCCCAGAGGGCGGAGGGGCCTACGGCCTAACCCTGCGCAGCTTGTGACCCGCAAGGAGCCTGGCACACTGAAGGGATTCTTCCAGGAATCGTGGGGTGCAGAGGGCATCAGCCTGAGAGCCTGCAACCACACTGAGCAACTCCGCTGTGAAGTGGCAGCACCTGAAAACCGAATCGAGATTAAAGGAGCTGGACAAGGCAGCGTGGATGTGCAGTGGCAGAGCTGAGGGTTAAGGAAAATCCTGCAGAGGTGAGCCCAAATCGGTGCAGGGAACCCTGCACTGCATGGAGCTCTGAACCGAGTGGCCTGCCGCAGCTCAAGGAGGGGAGGAGCGATTCCAACCCATCATCTACTAGTGGCCAAGACAGACCTGCGAAGAGTTTTCCAGGCCTGGGCCAAGGAAGGTCCCTGTGTGTCTGTGCAGGAAAGCAGCTGATCCACTGGGAATGGCAAGTTGTCTGTGAGAGAAGCTGCTTCACCTTCTGTGTGTGTGTGGAGACCAGCCGGGGGGCTGGGACAAAGGAGAGAGTGTCTCCCATTGTCTGTCTGTGTTGAACAGCAGCAGCAGCCTGGGGAGAGAGCAGAGCCTGCGTTTGGAAAAGGTGCCAATGAGGAAACTAGCCCATTGTCTGAGGAGGATTCCTCAGCCTAGGGTGGCTGGAGGATCCACCAGGAAAGAGCATTCCAGGTGTGTCTCTGAATCCAGCCATGGGGGCTGGAGCAGAGGGAATGGCTCTGGGATGGGCAGTGGTATCCCTGCTAAGGACACTGGTCCTTGGTGCAAGAAAAGTGCTTCTGCTTCTGGGGAAGTGAATCCTTTGCCTGAGCCTGTGGGGGCTCGAGATGGAGCCAAGATCCCAGAGCTGGATCTGAGGACAGCTGAAGCCCAGATGGGAAGTGGGCCTACCTCTGTGTCTCTCAGGGGGGATGATGCTTTAACTTGGTCTAATCCAGTTAGTATAATCAGGGAATCCCAGAGACCAGACGATTCTGGTACTTGTTCTTTGCCTGATGCTGAGGTGTTATTGGGAGGGGGTGAGAGGACTCTGTCCTACCAGAGTCATCCTCTCGCCAGGACACAAGAACAGACGGGCAATGGAGTTACGCTGACTGATGAAGATAAAGGAGCTGGTAGCAGAAGGGAGGAAAGGGATCCTAACCTTCTGTCCGGTGGTACTGGCCGTCTGTCTGGAGGGGGATTACGTGGGAATCTGCCTGATGGGCCAGAAGTGATCCTGGGTGTAGGTGAAACCCAGGAGCTGGTTGTGCCTCAAGGGAGCAGTGCCCCTGTGGAGACAGACAGGGGTGAGTTATTGTTTGGGGGAGCTCTTGAGGAAGAGAATTTCCCTGAAACTTTTCCTGACCCGTCTGTGGGGACTGCAGAAAATGGGAGTGAGGTGGAGGAGAGTGAACAGGAAAGGTGCTTGTCTGTAAGCACCAGAGCAACCCTTTGCCTGGGGAGAAGTTTGTTTCAGCTCCTGATGGCCAGGACCTGCCTGAGTGTGAAACCACTGGCTGTGCTCTGGAAGGGTCCAAAGCAGGCAGTGTAAAAGTTTCTCAGGAATTGGAAGTTGGTGCAAGTAAAGTGAAAACTATCAGGGAATGTGAGCAGCCCTGTGAGAACCAAGTGAAACGGCTGCACCGTCAGTCTCTGTAGGATGCAGGAGAGGGCCAGCAATTCCCCATCTCCAGATGCTAGAAACACTTATATTCTCACACTGGACTCCAATTCTGATTCCATGGGGAGGCAGTAGTTGGAGGTGGAAGGACAAAGGAGCTTTGGGCCTGGTGGGCCAGTAAGGGATAAACAGGGATTCCTTCATGTGGATTCTGTGTCTGGGACTCACAAAACAACTCTCAGAAAGCAGTTTGGTTTGCAAATTTCCAGACTGGCAGGAAGGGGGCCGTCTCCCTGAGATCATCAATGGCCCAGCTCTTGTTAGAAGGGAGGGCACACCCAGAGAGATCAGATTTCCACCCCAGCGGGCAAGAGAGAAGATTAGAACTTGATGGTGCTAAGAAAGGCCTCAGCCATTTATCCCCAAAATACCAGATTCTCAAGGAGGTTACACAAAAGTTGTGGTCTACCAAAGAGCAGCGTAAATGTACAGTTGCAATGGGGTTGTTCTGTTACTCACGCTGACTGCTGTAACCAAGGGGTGCTGCTACCAAAAGCTGTAGAATTGTACCATGCACTGAATGTTTGAAAAGAGCCATGTGACATGATGACATTGATGTAGAAGCATGAATTGTATGTTGAAGGAGTCTGTAACTCTGAAATGTCACCATTGTTCCCTGTAACTAGTCTTGCAACCTCTGACATGAGAAGGAACATTCCAAACCTATTGTGTGGCATGGAAGGGGAAACTGAGGCACACAACCATTTTGGTGGTCTGGCTAAATGCCAAGGATGGAAGCATTTGTACCTTCTTTTACTGGACTGTAACTGAATTCCAAACATTGGCTGGAGCAGCTGTATGGGCTCTGCCTGCCCGATTTGAGAACGTGGCTGACGGACCGGGGCTGAAGCAGGGAGACCGACCAACCTGAGGGAACTAAAGGGACTTGCCCAGCTGCATCACATGAAAAGGGCCAATACCAAGCTCCTGAGTTGGAGCCTCCCCCAGCAAGATTATGACATGGAGGTGGTGCACATCAAGGGGAGCACTGAGGGTGCAGCCGATGCCCAATCACGAGGGGAGGGCCCCAAACTTCCCCAGGTCACTGGCTGAGTGACCCCGCTCAGTTCGGTCTGGAAGCGGGGAGAGATGTGATGGAGTGGGGGATACCTGTGTGTGTGTGTGTGGCTCACAGAGGGTGTGGGGCTCCTGCTGAGGGTAACCCTGACAACCAGGTAACACCTTTGTACTGCAGACAAAGGAGGAGGTGGAGCCTGAGGGGGTTTGAATTGGAACTGGGAGTTGGAAGCAGTTAGTCTGGGCTGAGGGAGAGAGAGACCAAGGAGGGGGCAAGGCCCCGGCTCTGGGGGCCCCTCGGGGCCTCCTCTCCCCAACATGAATTGGACTGGCTGTCTCTGCCGGCTGTACTGACTCCTCTGTATGATGCTGTGTCCTGTCGGCTAATAAACCTGCTGTTTTACTGCTGAGTGAGAGACTCTCCTGCCTGCGGATGGGGTGCAGAGCTTGGGGGACCCCAGAACCCCATCACACCCAGTCCTGCAATTTATCCAGGTCCCTCTGGATTCTCTCGCTACCCTCCAAGGACTCTATCTCTCCCCCTAGTTTTGTGTCATCTGCAAACTTGCTGAGGGTGCAACCCAGTCCCTCATCCGGGGCATTAATAAAGATGTTGAACAACACCAGCCCCAGAACCGAGCCTTGCGGCACTCCGCTTGGAACAGACCACCATCCAGATAGTGAGCCATTGACCACTACCCGTTGGGCCCAACCAGCAAGCCAGCTTTCTATCCATCTTACAGTCCCTATATCCAATCCATATTTCCTTAACTTATGGACAAGAATGTTGTGGGATGTTGTATCAAAAGCCTTGCTGAAGTCAAGGTATATCACATCCACTGACTTCCCCATGGCCACAGAGCCTGTTACCTCCTCAGAGAAGCTAACGTCCCCATGGACACAGTAGCCAGATAGCCCCCCCCCCACCCCCACCCCCAGACACAGCCAGTGCTGAGGCTGGAATCCCTCCCACCCCCCGGCCCCCAAACAGCCCAGGGGTACAGCCAGGCCCAGCCCAGCCAGCTCCCTCACACCCAGCCCTGCGTCCAGCGGCCCCCCCTACCCCCAGCAGCACTCCCCAAGCTCTAGGGGGGCAGACAGTACCCACAGCCAGCCCTGCCCCCGGCAAGCTTGAGCAGAGCCCCCTGAGTACAGACAGGGCTGGGCTGGGCCTTGGTGGCAGAGGTGGAAGGTGCATTTTTGACAGGAAAATGCCAAACGTTGCAACAACTGTTCAATGTTTGCACCACCTGTGAGGTGCGCCGCGAGCACTGCCGCGTGGCGGGTTCAGTTTGTGCCGCTCGGACCCACAGCCGTTTGTGGGGGGCGGGCGGGGGCAGGAGGGGCTCTGCGTGTGTGTGTGAAAGGGCCATGGCTGGGCGACCTCAGCAGGCGGCTGGGCACCCTCCTGCGAAGGGCCCAACGCAGACAAAGAACGTTAGCAGGTGCCACCCACCTGGGAGGGACCTGGCCGGGGGGGCATCACCCAGCAGCCAGGCCATGATTGGCTGGTTAAAGGGCCATGGACAGGTGACAGGTGACAGGCTCCAGCTCAGCCCTGCTTCCACCCAGGGAGAACAATGGGATTCCCTCCACCTGGGCCAGGGGACAGAGGGGCCCTGAGGCTCCTCCAGCTTCGCCGTCGCTCCAGCCCCTCTCGGCAGGAGCATCTCTGTGATGAATGTGGGCCCAGAAGGATCCACAACTCAAGCCTCAGGAAATCCCCCTCTGTTGGCTATCAGACAGGTATTCCACCTGCTGCAGCCGGCACTAAGAACTCCAGGATTGGGGGGGGGGGGGGGGGGGAATCTGATCACTGACACTTTCACCCTCTTCTTTCCTTAACAACCCCCTAGCTGGTAGCGGCGAAGGCCTGGCCCCGCTGCTCTTGGGGGTCAGATCCGAGGTGCTCACTGAGCCGGGGATGCAGGAAGACCCTGTGTGGATTCGGTGAGGTGGGTTCCACGACCTCTCCCCTGTGTGCAGAGGGGACGGGCTGGGGCCCAAGGGAAGCTGGTGTGTGGGAGGGAGTTGCTGGCATGACGGCTGGCTGGGCAGAGAGGCGACAGCCGGCCTCGGTGTGATGGGTTTGGTGCCTTGTAGTGGAGGACCCCTGGTCCTGGGCTGGCTGTAGCCCTGGCTCTGAGCAACTGGCCCTGATTTGGCTCTCTCAGCGGCGCCTGGAACAACCTCCAGCGCTGCGGGATGGGCAGCCTGCCTTCCAGGAAGAGCGGAGGGCACGCATGGGCTCAGCCCACCGTTTAGCGGCTGTTGCTCCAGTGCCAGAGACGCCCTCCCACCTGCCATGGGGTGAGTGTCCGGCCTGCTCCTGGCTGTGGTGGCTTGGCAGGAGAGCGGCAGGGCATTCACAGCTGGGCAGGGTAGGAGCCAGTCCCTGGCACTGGGCCGGGCTCCTACCCCCCGCGCCCTGGGGAACCTGGGTTCTAGCACCTCCCCACAGCAGCAGCCCTATCTGAGCACGAGGCGCAGGTTGCGGGCAGGCTCCGAGCCGTGGCCTGTGCCCAGCGCTCAGCAGGGAGCGGGGCTGGGGCCCGGGCTGGCTTCATGCAGCTGGCACAGCTGCCAATGCTCACTTTTGTGACTATGCAACTGGACACAGACCACTAGCTGCAAATCACAAAAATGCCACTGGCAGCTGCAAAAGAGGGGGCAGGGAGAGCCCAGCTCTGCCATGGGGCCTGCCCCCCAGGGGGCCCAGAGGCAGCACACACATCACAACCAACGTGAGGCATCCCACCGCAGCCCCGGCCAGGCCAGGGCAGCCACAGGAGGGGAAGATGCACAGGGGCGCCCCCTCCCTTCTGGCCTGTGGCCATGGGGCAGACCCCCCCCTCACCACAGGGCAGCAGCTACAGCCAGAGCCGCAGCTGCCCTTTGCCAGCCAGCCTGGCGAGGACTTGGGAACACCCGGGAGGGGCAGTGCCCACGAGGAGCCTGGTGGCCTCGGCTCTGAGTGCCCTGCCCCAGCGCCACAGCCAGCGCCAGGGGACCCCGGTCACAGCCCCGAGCTGCATTCCTGCCCCATGAGCCAGACGTGGTGCTGTTCGGCAGCAAGAGCCCTGGTTTCTCTGGGGGAGACACTCCACACCCAAGCAGCTGCCAGCACCCTGGCCCAGTGCGGGGCCTGGCAGCTGGGGTTGGAGCTCCCCTCCTGCTGGCTTGCAGCAGGGAACCCACAGCCCACCTGCGGAGACCCAGGGCATCGGGGGCTTCTCCCGCTGCTCTTTCCTCACAGCCCTGGCAGAGATCAGCTGAGGGCCAGCACCAGGGTCCCTCCCAAGCTCCCTCCCCGTCCTCCAGGCCCATGGAACCCCCAGGGACGTGTAGGTGCAGCCCCCCTCCACATGGGCACCAATGCTCCTGGCCGTGCCCCTGGCCTGGGCTTGCCAGAAGCTGGGAAGTGGGAGAGGGAAGGGATCACAAGTGGGCATTGGCCACTGGCGGCCGACAGGACGTGGGTGAGATGGGCCGTGGTTCTGGCCGGGGGCAGGGGCCGGCCTGTACCTGCGGAAGTCCAGCAGGGGGCGGGTGGAGGCGGGGTAGGGGCCGGCCTGTACCTGCGGAAGTCCAGCAGGGGGCGGGTGGAGGCGGGGTAGGGGCCGGCCCGTACCTGCGGAAGTCCAGCAGGGGGCGGGTGGAGGCGGGGTAGGGGCCGGCCCGTACCTGCGGAAGTCCAGCAGGGGGCGGGTGGTGGCGGGGTAGGGGCCGGCCCGTACCTGCGGAAGTCCAGCAGGGGGCGGGTGGTGGCGGGGTAGGGGCCGGCCCGTACCTGCGGAAGTCCAGCAGGGGGCGGGTGGAGGCGGGGTAGGGGCCGGCCCGTACCTGCTGAAGTCCAGCAGGGGGCGGGTGGTGGCGGGGTAGGGGCCGGCCCGTACCTGCGGAAGTCCAGCAGGGGGCGGGTGGAGGCGGGGTAGGGGCCGGCCCGTACCTGCGGAAGTCCAGCAGGGGGCGGGTGGAGGCGGGGTAGGGGCCGGCCCGTACCTGCGGAAGTCCAGCAGGGGGCGGGTGGAGGCGGGGTAGGGGCCGGCCCGTACCTGCGGAAGTCCAGCAGGGGGCGGGTGGAGGCGGGGTAGGGGCCGGCCCGTACCTGCGGAAGTCCAGCAGGGGGCGGGTGGAGGCGGGGTAGGGGCCGGGCCGTACCTGCGGAAGTCCAGCAGGGGGCGGGTGGAGGCGGGGTAGGGGCCGGCCCGTACCTGCGGAAGTCCAGCAGGGGGCGGGTGGTGGCGGGGTAGGGGCCGGCCCGTACCTGCGGAAGTCCAGCAGGGGGCGGGTGGAGGCGGGGTAGGGGCCGGCCCGTACCTGCGGAAGTCCAGCAGGGGGCGGGTGGAGGCGGGGTAGGGGCCGGCCCGTACCTGCGGAAGTCCAGCAGGGGGCGGGTGGTGGCGGGGTAGGGGCCGGCCCGTACCTGCGGAAGTCCAGCAGGGGGCGGGTGGAGGCGGGGTAGGGGCCGGCCCGTACCTGCGGAAGTCCAGCAGGGGGCGGGTGGAGGCGGGGTAGGGGCCGGCCCGTACCTGCGGAAGTCCAGCAGGGGGCGGGTGGTGGTGGGGATGCCCTCTGCTGGCCAGCTCAGGAAGTGGAACTGGGTCAGGGTGCGGGTCTCCTGCGACTGCACGTTCTTCAGGTAGAAGCTGCGCACCAGGAAGTCCTCGCACCAGATGTGCTCCGAGACCAGGTTCACCTGCGTGGAGAAGCCCCCGGCGTCACAGCCCAGCTGGCCCTGGCTCCAAGGCCCAGCCCCCCGGGGCCCCAGCCATCCCCCGCTTGCCTCGTAGACGTGGTAGAGGGAGGAGCCTTCGTCGGGCCAGTAGCGGTCGCACTGCTTGAGGCCGTCTTCCACCAGCGGGCTCAGCATGACAATGACCGTGCAGCCGTTCTCCCACACCATCTGCACCGGGCACAGGCGGTCAGGGTGTGCTGCAGGGGGCACTGGGCCGGAGCCATCGCTGCCCGGAGAACTGGTCTCTCAGGGGAGCAGCCCCAGTGCGTCCCCAGCAGCTGGGGCTGGGCACCTCCTGCTACTGCCTGCCCCCGCTCAGGACACGGTGAGGAGTGTTCCCGGTGCTGCCAGTCACCCTCCCTCGGGCCTGCTCAGGTCTGTGACCAGCCTGTCTGCTGGCACATGGGGGATCGGTGCCAGGCTGGGGCAGTTCCCTCCCAGGCAGCACAGCTAGGACAACAGCCTGCTGTGGGCACCTCTCCCCCAGCCATGGCAAATGCCTCAAAGTCGACAGGGGTTTCCTGCTCCCTGCCCCATGGGCTGGCACTCACCTGCCAGAAGTCGGCGATGGTGTGGGAGAGGGGCCCCTGCGTAGCGATGTAGGCCGGCATCCGTGGGTCGTGCTCCGTCTGGGCCAGGAGACAGCACGTCACACACCCTCCAGGGCAGCGGGAAGGGGCGCGGTGCAGCGGGTGCCAGGGGGCGTGGGGGGAGCGGGTTTCTGCTGGAAGGGGTGTGTATAGGGCAGAACAGAGAGAACCCCACTGGGAAACTGGGCCCCACTCCGAGGAACACCCCTCAGTCACCCTGTGGCAGGCAAGCTGGAGGGCAGGGCAGGGCAGGGAGTGGGGCAGGGAACGGGGTGGGGCAGGCCGGGTGTGATGGAGTGAGGGAGGTGTGTGAGCGACTGGCTGAGCATCTCGCAGTGGCTGTGGATGACACCTTGCTGTCCATAACCTCAGCTGGCAGGTAACACCTCTGCCCCAGACACAGAGCGGGGAGGAGCCCAGCTGGGTTTGAATCGGAGGCTGGGAGTTGGAAGGTGGAGAGGAGATTGGAGCAGAGCAGGGCAGGGCGGAGTGGAGAGTGGAGCAGGGCAGGGTGGGGTGGAGCAGAGAGCGGAGCGGGGCAGGGTGAGGTGGAGCAGGGCAGGGAGCAGAGCAGGGTGGGGTGAAGCAGAGAGCGGAGCAGGGAACAGAGCAGGGTGGGGTGGAGCAGAGAGTGAAGCAGGGGTGGGCGGGGTGGAGCAGGGCAGGGAGCAGAGCAGGATGGGGTGGAGCAGAGCAGGGCAGGGTGGAGCGGAGCGGAGAGTGGAGCAGGGCAGGGAGCAGAGCAGGGCGGGGTGGAGCGGAAAGCGAAGCAGGGCTGGGTGGGGTGGAGCGGGGCAGGGAGAAGGGCAGGGCAGGGTGGAGCAGAGAGTTGAGCAGGTGGGGAGCGGGGTGGGTGAACCCGGCGGGGAGCTGGGTAGGCGGGCCAGGCACGGAGCAGGACAGGCTCTCACTTACGATAGGGCTAGCGTTGATGAAGTCGCTGCGGGACGGGTTGTTCTCAGCCTTCAGTTTGATCCGCGCATGATCGTCTGGGAAATCACAGCAGAAGCAGCTGTTAGGAGCAAGCTGGGGCTGGGGGAGGAGTCCGGACCGCCCCATGCACCCCAGGGTCAGCTGCCCTGGGCGCCTCTCCCTCCACGCCATTCCGGCCAGCACAGCCCCAGCACTGCCTGGCTCCCCCTCCTGTCGGCCTCCTCTCGCTGTGGCAGAGCCCACGCCCAGGGCCCTGTGCTATGTCCCGCAGGGCCCAGCACGCCAGGATAGGGGCTTGCGGGGCAGGGCACTCACAGGGCACGTAGTCAGGGTTGCGGTTCTTCTTCAGGTTGGCTTCGCTGTGGGCGGCGGTGCAGCCGTTGGGCTCAGCCTGGTAGGCGCAGAGCGCCTGCCACTCCTTGGCCAGCCGGTCCCGGTTCCTCAGGTGGTCCTCCATGTACGCCTGGTGGGGCAGCCGGGGCAGCGCTGGCAGAGTGCGGCAGGGTGGTGCCCACTGGGGGGCAGGATGTGGGGTGGGCAGCCCCTGGGCACCGATGTGGCTTCACTGAGGCCAGGCGGGTGCCCCCGGCCGGGCGAAATCAGAGACAAGGCCGGAGGTGGAGTCACCGCGCGGGCTGCTGCATTGCCTTGGGCTGACCACACGGTACCAGCCCCTGGGCCTCCGCGCTAACCTGCGGCTGGGGAGTCATGGACAGACTGGCCGGGGCAGAGGCCAGGCTCCCCCAGGCTCCGTCTCGGCTCCCGGGGGAGGCGGGGGGCAGGAGCCCCAGGGGATCAGGCACAGGAGGCCCAGAGGAGCCCCCACGGAGACGGAGGGGGATCGCCATCAGAGCCAGCCCTGCTGGGCTCCTGACATGGCCTCACCCTCCGGCAGGGGGCAGCAGCGTCTGTCTCACACCCTCCTCCATCCAGGGGCAGTAGTGACCCCGACCCGCCTGCCCCAGCCCCGCTGTGCAGCTCACCAGGATCATGTGGCCGGTGGAGATGTCCATGTTGGGCTGGGCGGGCTCCTCGCACCAGGACGGCGTGCTGCTGTGAGAACTGGGGCTGGCCTGGGGGGCGTCGCTGAACTGGGACGAGACGCTGCTGACCCGGGAATTCTCCGCCGGGGCCGGGGGCGCGTCTGCGCGGCCGAAGAGCGACTTGGCAGCCATGTGCTGCCGGCACAGCTCCTGCAGGGGGGTGCGTGTGTGCGAGGGCGGCACCGCCTCGCCGCACTGAGCCGGCAGCAGCCCCCCCACCCGCGGCGCACCCCAAGCATTCCCCATCAGCCGGCAGCATCTGAGAATCCAGGCCAGGATTCCGCCCCCCCGGCCCCCGGCCAGATTTGCGCGCCCTGCGTTGGTGTCTGGCACTGCAGCTGAGCAGGGCTCGGAGGCGCCCTGGGCACAGGCTGGCGCTGCCCTGGGGAACACAGCCGGGGCAGGAGCACACGGCTCAGCCTCCACGCGGATGGGCCCTTGCAGCACCGATGGGCAGCAAGCGCTGGGCAGACAGGTGAGCCGTGCAGTGGCACAGCGCCCGCCAAAGCAGTGCCCGAACGCAGGGCAAGGACAACCGGAACACCCTGGCTGCCGCCCGGCCCCACTGCACCGGCCCCTGCCCCACTCGCTGCCTGCTGAACTCAGTGGGGCAAGCCTGGGAGCTAACTCAGCACCCGCACTGGGCGTCAAACGCAGGGTCTAACACTGGGAGGCCCCCAGCGCTGGGGCAGTGGGCAGCGCCCAGCAGAGTGAGCGGCCCCCAGCCTGGCTCCAGAGCGGACAGAAGCCCCTGGCCTGGCCCTGGAGCAGTAACATCCCCAGCCTGGCCCCAGGGTGACGAGCGACCCCCCAGCCCTGCCCTGCTTCCTGAGCCAAGACGTGGCTACGTCAGGCGCCTGCGCTACCACTGCCCGGCGCAGCCTGAGGCCCTACCTGGTACTCGAAGGTGCTGTCCCCTGCGCCCTCGGGGCCCAGGGCCGCCAGCCGGTCCTTCTCGCGCTGCTTGGCGTGCTGGCGCAGGCAGGCCACGATGGCGGCAGCGATGGCCACGCCCGCCACGCAGGCCAGGGCCAGGAAGGTGAGCAGCACCACGTGGAAGGTGTTGCCAGCGTGCGAGGGGTGCGGGTAGGGGGTGGCCTCGTTGCGCTGCGGGGGGAGAGGCGATGTTACGGGGCTGTGCGAGGGATGGGCAGCCGAAAAGCGTCCCAAGAGCGGTGTTTGCGGAACGCCGGGGCGGTGCCGAGTCGGTCTGCGCCCCTCACCTGTGTGCATCACGTCTACAGGACCAGCTCTGGGCTTGCCCTTAAACAGCAGCATCTGGGCGAGCACAGCAGGAGGCGAGGTAACCCCCGAGAAAGGGTCCCTAGGCCAGCCGGACGCCAGGCCACTGCTGAAGAGCTCGGCTGTAACCTGTACCCCAGCAGACAGGTGATGGCTGACCGCCCAGAAAGGGACATGGACACATAACCCGGGAGAGGCTTCGTCTGGGACGTGGGCCACCCAGAGAGGAATAAAGGGACACATGGGCAAGGGGACAAAGGGGCCCTGAGGTTCCCCGCTTTGCCGCCACTCCAGCCCCTCGCTTCAGGAGCATCTCTGTGCTGAGCTGAGCCTGGGGGAATCCCTGACCCCCCCTAACCAAGGCTGTCCTCCAGAGACAAGATAGCCGCCTCGTCCAACGCGGCTGCGGCAGAACTTTGTGACTGATGTGCCGAATTCGATGGCTTTGACAATTTTACCTGCACCCTGTTCTTTCGTTTTCCTGGTAACCCTTCCGAAGTTAGCTGCTACAGGACGCCGGGAAACCTCCACTACTGCACTCTGCGGGCAGCTGTGCCAGGCGCTGGCTTCACCAATGCCAACTAACACATTTGTTTGGTAACGAGCCTGGCCGGGTAAGGGCCACCCCCCCCCCCGGCCCCGACTTTCTGACCCACAAAAGCTCATTACCCACAAAACCAATTTGTCTCTAAGGTGCTACGGGCCTGCTTGTTATTTGGGACTTCACAGGCTGCCACTCCCAGCCGACGAGCGCCGTGGACCCGGCGCTCAGGGCAGCGGCAAGGTGCAGGGTCACGTCACTGCATGCAGCAGCAGCAGGGCGCTGGCTCGGGTGCCTGGCAGCCCTTCCCCCCACGCCCAAGCCTGGTGAGCCGCGCCGAGCGGAGCCGGGAGCAGCTCTTCCCCAGAGGGTGTCGCATCGAAAGCTGGGCCCTGCAGCCCAAGGGCCTGGGGAACGGAAGGGATCCTCAGGAGCCCCGAGGGCTGACGGCCTTGCCAGCCCCTGGGCAAAGTGTGGGGGTAGCTGGGCCTGGCCTACCCGTGGCAGGACTGAGCTCACTGCCCAGGGCTCCACTGGCACTGCAGCAGCCCCCTCCTTCCACACACTGCCCGGCGGGGAGGACCAGCCGGCCAGCAGGGCTGGGAGCAAGCGTGCCATGGTGGGGCTGGGGCTGGGCCCTCCCTCAGCGCTGGGTGTGGGCTCGCAGCCGCCTCGGGCAGCAGCCGCACAGGCACTGGCGGTGCTTCTCGCTGCTCTCCCCAGCCCCGCCGGCGGGAGCTGCCTTTCCCCTGCTGCCCCTCCTGCTCCCTCGGGGAGGCGGGGGGCCAAGGCGCAGGCACTCGGCTCACTGACCGAGTGTGACAGCTGCAGCGTAGCCCACCCCAAGGGCTGAGCCCGCGGGGCAGCACGGACAGCCAGCCTGGCTCCAGTGGGCGCTAGCAGGCTCGGCCGTGGGGCGGGGAAAGGCTGCCGGCCCTGCGGACTTGGCGCGGCAGGGAACAGGCACCCAGGCCGGAGCCCCCAGCTCGGGAACGCCGGGGCCGGGGGGAGCATGACGGACCCGGGGGGGGAGCTGAGGGAACAGGCACCCAGGCCGGAGCCCCCAGCTCGGGAACGCCGGGGCCGGGGGGAGCATGACGGACCCGGGGGGGGAGCTGAGGGAACAGGCACCCAGGCCGGAGCCCCCAGCTCGGGAACGCCGGGGCCGGGGGGAGCATGACGGACCCGGGGGGGGAGCTGAGGGAACAGGCACCCAGGCCGGAGCCCCCAGCTCGGGAACGCCGGGGCCGGGGGGAGCATGACGGACCCGGGGGGGGAGCTGAGGGAACAGGCACCCAGGCCGGAGCCCCCAGCTCGGGAACGCCGGGGCCGGGGGGAGCATGACGGACCCGGGGGGGGAGCTGAGGGAACAGGCACCCAGGCCGGAGCCCCCAGCTCGGGAACGCCGGGGCCGGGGGGAGCATGACGGACCCGGGGGGGGAGCTGAGGGAACAGGCACCCAGGCCGGAGCCCCCAGCTCGGGAACGCCGGGGCCGGGGGGAGCATGACGGACCCGGGGGGGAGCTGAGGGAACACGCACCCAGGCCGGAGCCCCCAGCTCGGGAACGCCGGGGCCGGGGGGAGCATGACGGACCCGGGGGGGAGCTGAGGGAACACGCACCCAGGCCGGAGCCCCCAGCTCGGGAACGCCGGGGCCGGGGGGAGCATGACGGACCCGGGGGGGAGCTGAGGGAACAGGCACCCAGGCTGCAGCCCCCAGCTAGGGAACGCCGCACCCGGGGGGAGCATGACAGACCCGGGGGCGGCACTGAGGGAACGGGCCTGTGAATGTGGCTGTGCCAGAGACTGGGGTCAGCCCCTGAACACAGCAGCAAGCTGGGAGCAAGGACCGGCGGGCAGGTCACCTGGCCCTCTGCTGCCGGGGGGTGGGCTGGGGGGGATGCTTTGAGCAATGCCACCCCCAAAAGCAGAGCAGCCACCGGCTGGGCCCAGCCTGGCTGCCCAGAGGAGGACCCAAGACCAGCCCCTGGGGGCTGCGAGCAGGTGGGCCCCAGGGCCAGTGCAGGAAGGTTGGAGCAGCCGGGATGAGACCAGAGCCCCTGCGGCAGGAGCCCCGGTGCGCCAGTGCAGGCAGCTGCGGGCACCTGAGGGGATTACGATTATTGCTGGACTCAGCCCCAGTGCTAATCGCTGGCTCCGGTTGTTGGCCTTTGGCCCTGGGGCGCTGGCTCCCTCCGTTTGCGTGACAGACGGGTGCTCTGCACCCGGGGGTGCACACCTGGCCTGTGTGATGGCCCTGGTGAGATGGAGTGGGGGATGCTTGGGGGGGGGGGCTCACAGAGGGTGGGGGGCTCCTGCTGGGGGTAACCTGGCGCCCAGGTGACACCTCTGGGCTGCAGACAAAGGGGGAGGTGGAGCCGGAGGGGTTTGAATTGGAACTGGGAGTTGGGAGCAGTGAGTCTGGGCTGGGAGAGAGAGAGACAAAGGAGGGGGCCAGGCCCTGGCTCTGGGGGACCCCTGGGGCCTCCTCTCCCCAACATGGCTGGGACTGGCTGTCTCTGCCGGCTGCACTGACTCCTCTGTACCACGCTGTGTCCTGTCGGCTAATAAACCCGCTGTTCTCCTGCCGAGTGAGAGTCACTCCTGCCTGCGGACGGGTGCAGAGCCCGGGGACCCCTGACCCCATCACACCAGGCTGGCCAAGCCAGCAGATGGCCAGTGAGAGGGCAGGGGCTGCAGCTGCTGCCTCCTCAGCGAGGTGAGCAGGGAGATGCCCGTGGCCAGAGCCCTAAGGCTTCCAGCTCCGGAGCTGTCGCCTGGGGCTTGGGACAGGGGACGGAGGAGCCACACGGCCAAAGCAGGACAAAAGGCAGCTGCACCTTCTCCATTGCCGCTTCTACCGGGGAGTGACCTTTCCACCGCCGACGCGCTGAGCCTCACGCGCCGTCCCACTGCCAGAAACCTGCTGGGCCGTGGGACGGGACTGTCTGGCCACTTACCATCTCTCCTTCACAGAACCACAGCGCTGGCAGGCAGCTCAGGCTGCATCGAGTGCAGCCCCCTGCCCTACGCAGGACCAGCCCCCATGAGTCCTCCCAGCCAGGACCTTGTCAAGCCAGGACTTAAAAGCCTCCAGGGATGGAGATTCCACCACCTCTCTGGTCAACGCATCCCAGTGCCTCACCGCTCTCGTCCCGGCTGTATGCGAAAGGAGCCACCACCCCCTACACGGGAATGGCCAGACGGGGTCAGACCTAAAGTCTCCATCCAGCCCAGTAGCCTGTCTCCCGACAGCGGCCAACGCCGGGTGCCCCAGAGGGAGTGAACTGAACAAGCAATGATCTCTCTCCTGCCACCCATCTCCAGCCTCTGACAAACAGGCCAAGGACACCATTCCTGCCCCTGGCTAATAGCCATTAATGCACCTAGCCCCCCTGAAGTGATCTAGCTCCTTTTGAAACCCTGTTCCAGCCCTGGCCTTCCCAGCCTCCTGTGGCGAGGAGTTCCACAGGTCGGCTGTGTGCTGGGTGAAGAACTTCCTTTTGGCTGTGTTGAACCTGCTGCCCGTTATGTCATTGGGTGACCCCCAGCTCTGAGATCACGGGCACAAGAAGTAACTTTCCTTGTTCACTGTCTTCTCATCACTGGTGACTTGACAGACGTCTCTCATATCCCCGCGTCTCTTTTCCAAGCCGAGAAGTCGCCGTCTCTCAGCTCCCCTCACAGGGCACTGTTCCGAACCCCACGCCGTTTCGTTGCCCTTTTCTGAACCCTCCATCACCCCACTGTCCGCCTGTGACTTGCAGTGCTGGGGGGGGGAGCCAAGGGCGAGCTGGGCCGAGGGGAGGGGTCCGTGGGGGTGTCGCCGACAGGACTCTGGCTTACCTGTCCCACGCCTGTCTGCACAATCTTCAGGCCCAGCTCAGCCTCCAGCTCCGACTTCACCAGCTCTGCAGAGAGAGGAGGGTAGGAGCAGCCTGGACCCCCCCGCAGGCCCAGGGCCTCCCCAGATCCCCTCCTCGCACCTGGGCACGGCGCCCCCCATGGCCCCGCCCTGCCCTGCCCCACAGGGCTGCAGCAGGTGCTCAGTGCTGCCCTGGGGACAGACCTGCCCAGCTGAGCCCCACCCCCTCCTGTGGGGGGCCCTGGCCTGTGGCCCCCACTGCCTCCCCACCCTCGCGCTCGCCTGAGCCGGAGCCAGAGCCCCAGCTGCGCCGCTCACCCGCCCGCCTCGTCAGGTCGGCCAGCGACAGGTTCTGGTGGTTCTGCCGGAGCCGGAAGGTGAGAGCCGGGCCCACGACGCTGCAGGGAGGGAGGCCTGGGTGTCACGAGAAGGGGACAAGCCACAGCCCAGACCCACCCAGAGCCTTGGGGGCAGGGCGCGCTGCAAGGAGGGGCCAGCGACTGCAGATAAACTGCACCCCACCCACCCCAACTCTCCCCTGCAGCCCTCTCTGGGGCTGCCCTGGCCCCGGCCCTGGCCCCGGCCCCAGCCCCACCTGATGTTGATGAAGCTGGCTGTGGACAGGTGGATGTGTTGGGCCAGGATTTCCAGCAGCCGCACACCAGTGGCAAGGCCCAGCGGCCTGGAGAGAGCAGGGAGGGAGCCGGTCAGGGAGGGGCAGGGCAAGCCTGGGTCCCCAGCACCCCGGTGGGTTGAGGGCCCCGACTGCCCACCTGCTGGAGGGCTGAGCAAGTGAGTGACACAGCGGGGCCCAGCTCCAGCTGGGAAGGCCGCAGGCGGGCACCGAGCTGGGCCAGGGCAGTGAGGTGGGCGTGCTGGGCAGGCGGGCACCGAGCTGGGCCAGGGCAGTGAGGCGGGCGTGCTGGGCAGGCGGGCACCGAGCTGGGCCAGGGCAGTGAGGCGGGCGTGCTGGGCAGGCGGGCACCGAGCTGGCCCAGGGCAGTGAGGCGGGCGTGCTGGGCAGGCGGGCACCGAGCTGGCCCAGGGCAGTGAGGCGGGCGTGCTGGGCAGGTGGGCACCGAGCTGGGCCAGGGCAGTGAGGCGGGCGTGCTGGGCACACCTTCCCCAGCTCTGGGGTCAGGGGAAGGAGCGCCGGTGCGCCCGCGTGCTGGGAGTCGGGGGCATTTACCCAACTCCGGCCTGGCCCGTGGGCTGCTCCTGGCACTCAGAAGTGGGTGTTGTGCCGCCTGCAAGGGCCCCCAAGGACTGGCCCGGCCTGGGCCAAAGCAGGGGGATCGGACCCTCCCTCCCCAGCCGCAGGCAGCGGGAGCCGCCCCCACTGGCCGTTCAGCGCCCCCAGCCTGGTCCTGGGCTCTCACGTCCGGTCGGTGACGATGTAGCCGTATTCCTCTGTGGGCGCCCCGGCCCCGCCCCGGCCCGCCGGCTCCACGTAGCTCTTCTTCACCGGGACGGGCCTGGCGGGGCCGAGCTGGTCACCGCCCTCGGGAGCCCGGGCTGAGGCCTGCGAGGCAGCCTGGGATGCCCACGTGGGCCTGGCCTGGCCCTGTACCGGGCCCGTCGCCTCCTCCCGTCTCGGCCCCGCTGTCCAGGAGGCAGCAGTGGCCAGGTTCTCTGGGGGCGCAACCATGGAGGGGGGCGGCTCTGGCTCCTCGCTGTGCTGCATCTCCCCTTCCGTCACCTGGGGCGCAGAGCAGCATGTTACCGCCAGGGCAGCCAGGCCTGGCTCAGCCTGTCCCAGCTGGGGAAGTGAGCTCTGCCACCCTCTGCCACCCCCAGGCTCTGGCCCGAGTCACTGCCTGCCTGGCCCCTCTGCAAGGCCTGTTGGCGGTGAGAGCGGGCACCAGGCACTGTGCAAGGCCCCTGGCGTTCTGCCCTCGATCCCAGCCTGCAGCCCCCCTCCGCTGCCCGTACCGCAGGCGTTCTCCTGCACGGGCTGCCCTGAAACACCTTCCGCTGGAGAACGTGCGGGAGGGACGGTTAGCTCTCAGCGGGGCTGGCCCACCTGCACCCTGGGCTGGCCATGGGCCAGCAGTGCTCAGCCCTGCAAGGAGCTGGCTGCTCAAAGGGGCAGGACAGGGCAGGACAGCTGGGGGGCTGCTCCGGCCAAGCGGGGAGTGGTTGGAGCGTGGGCCTGCTGGACCCAGGACTGCGAGCTCAATCCTTGAGGGGCCATTTAGGGATCGGGGCAAATCGATTAAAAAAGACTCAGGGCTGGTGCCTGGTCCTGCCGAGAGGGCAGGGACTGGACTCGATGGCCTCTCAAGGTCCCTTCCAGCTCTGCGAGAGAGGGAATTACACCTGGGCCCCGGAAGCTCTGCACCAGGACGGAGCCTGTGCTGGGAAGGAAGTGCCGCAGCCAGGGGGCACCAGGACGGAGCCTGTGCTGGGAAGGAAGTGCCGCAGCCAGGGGGCACCAGGACAGAGCCTGTGCTGGGAAGGAAGTGCCGCAGCCAGGGGGCACCAGGACGGAGCCTGTGCTGGGAAGGAAGTGCCGCAGCCAGGGGGCACCAGGACGGAGCCTGTGCTGGGAAGGAAGTGCCGCAGCCAGGGGGCACCAGGACGGAGCCTGTGCTGGGAAGGAAGTGCCGCAGCCAGGGGGCACCAGGACAGAGCCTGTGCTGGGAAGGAAGTGCCGCAGCCAGGGGGCACCAGGACGGAGCCTGTGCTGGGAAGGAAGTGCCGCAGCCAGGGGGCACCAGGACAGAGCCTGTGCTGGGAAGGAAGTGCCGCAGCCAGGGGGCAGCAGGACGGAGCCTGTGCTGGGAAGGAAGTGCCGCAGCCAGGGGGCAGCAGGACGGAGCCTGTGCTGGGAAGGAAGTGCCGCAGCCAGGGGGCAGCAGGACGGAGCCTGTGCTGGGAAGGAAGTGCCGCAGCCAGGGGGCACCAGGACAGAGCCTGTGCTGGGAAGGAAGTGCCGCAGCCAGGGGGCAGAAGGACGGAGCCAGGCTGGACACCACCTGCGCTGCCGGGGGGATGAGGCCCCCCCAGGGATCTCTTGCAGACCACACCCCTCCCTTCCCCGGTCCGGCCAAGCGACCCGCTAGGTGACCCTGCCCAGCCTCCCAGCCAAGGCAGGAGATTCTGGGCAAAGCTGCGGCATGCTGGTCCCGTCCCTGGGGAGAGGGGCTGCAGGGAGCTCAGGGGGAGAGGCAGGCGCCTCGGGGACAGGCTGGTGGGGTCGGCAGGGGAGGAAAAGCTCTGACCGGCACGGGGCGTGTGGGGAAGGCGGAGGAGGGTGGGTCATGGAGCCGGAGCTCCCCGGGTAAAGGGCTCGAGCCAGCGAGCTCCTTCGTAAGCAGGCTCACGGTCAAGTCACACAGCACTGCTGTGGGGCGAGGCGGGCTCAGGCTAAGGGATGGGACCATGCTGGCTTCGGCTGCGTGACTGCGACCCCAGGGCTGGGCACCCTCCAGCATCCGGCCGCTCTAGTCTTAGCCTGGCCCTGGGAGCAGGGCTGGGCTGCTGCCAGACTTACCCGCTTGGCCTCCGGCGCCTGCTGGCCAAACCCACCTGCGGGCAGAGAAAAAGGACATTGTGCGTTGGCACAGGCTGCTCCAGGCACAAAGCACCCCCGGGTGTGATTCCAGGAGGCGGCAACTACCCGCAGCAGGCAGCGAGCGCAGCCCCCAGGAGAATGTTCAGTGCTGGTCTGGCTGCCCCCGCCGGGGTCCCGCTAAGGTTCTCCTTCCATTGGTGGAATAAATTTTATGATGCGCACCGAGGCATGTGCGATGTGCACCAGCATAGAAACCCGCTGCGGCCAGCACTCCACTCACAGGGAGCGCTGCACCCCACCCATCCTCACTCACCAGGGCGCTGGAGCAGCTGCAGCAGGGCAGAGAGGCTGCCGAGTTGCTGGGGACTCAGGTCCTGCAGCCCCACTCCGTAGTCGGCCAGCACGGCCATGAGTCTCTGCAGGGCTGCATCTGCGGAGAGATGGCGTTTGCTTTGGGGCTCTGCCCACGGAGCACCGGGCATGGGGCAGCCCAGCTGGGGAGCCACGGGGCTGCAGGGAGACAGGACAGGGAATGCCTTCTGGGGGAGGAAGCTTGGCCTGGGTCGGGAGGGACACTCAAATGCCTGCCTCACTGGGCCCAAAGGAGTCATGAGTCCCCAGGCCTGGGGCAGAGAGGAGGGAGCAGGGGCCTGGGAGCGGCCTGACCTGCCTACGATGGCTAGGACTGACCCTGGAAAAGCCATGTGCCGATACTGCCTGTGACTAAGAAGGAACATTCTCATGAGCCTGATGTGTGTCTCAGTTTCCCCTGAGTTTCCTGTGGCTTTGTGGGGGAGGAGGGTGAGCAGCTCAGAGACCCAGGAGTGAATGTCGCCCAGCTGGGTGAGCTGGGATGGGTCCCAGGAGAAGGGCTGGCCCAGGCTGACTCCTTACCAAAGGCGAATCCAGTCACCAGCCCCCTGACACTGAGCAACCAACCAGAAAATGATGCTGTGGACAACAGCCCAGGTCCCCAGGGCCATACTGAACACAGACTGACTGAGCGCCCAACCCAGGGCTGGAACCAGCTGGTTCCCATGTGCCGGAGCCCTTAACACAGCTCAACTGGCTGCTCACACACAGGCAGGAACTGGAAGGGGAGGCTGATGTGGGTGGCCCCCTGGGCAGGAGCGCCCAGGAGACGGCCGAGTTCAGGATCGCACCCAAAGGAAGAGGAGGGCAGCAGAGTATGGAGCCTGGACTGCAGAAGAGCAGACTGACTCCCTCGGGGAGATGGGCAGGGTCCCCGGGACACTAACACGAGGGGAAGGGAGCCCAGGAGAGCTGGCTGGGTTTTCAAGCAGCCCCACAGAAGGTGCAGGAATAAACCCTCCTGACGCGTCATGAGAAAAGCAAATGTGACAGGCGACCAGCCTGGCTCACCAGAGACAAAACAGCAGCTCGCGAGGGGTGGGAACTTGGGCAGGTGCCAGGGGAGGAGTGTAGCTCCGTTGCTCGAGCACGCAGGGGTGCGAACAGGAAGGCCAATGCGCCCAGGGAGCTGCTGCTAGGTGTCACGTGACTGGATTTTATATTGGTGTGGAAACCATTTTAATGTATCTACTGGCCCTGATTATTGCACAGAGGGGCTGTGTGAGGTGCGGAATGAAAGCTGAGGATGCCCCGAATCAATATTGCTGCTTAGACGTCTGTGCCGCGTACGTGGGCAGAGTTACACAGTGTAGTTCTGTTAGACGACGCACGCGTCACTGCTGAGCCTCACGATGGGAGGTGTGAACTCAGCCCCGGCCACGACACTGGGCTGAACAATGGGGTGGAAACCAGGTGCTCAGACACCCAATACACATCCCAGAGGCAGCCCAATGGTCAGGTGACCTGGACGAAGACGAAGGAACAGGTCCATCAGAAACGGGAGACGGGCTCCTGAGAAGTACCAGAGGAGCCGTGTCAGTCTGTAGCTTTGAGCACAACAAGAAGTCTGGTGGCACTTATAGACTAACCGGTATGTTGGAGCGTGAGCTTTGGTGGGCAAAGACCCACTTCGTCAGATGCATGAGTGGGGGGGTGTCAGAGGGGTATTTAAAGAGGGAGGTCCCAGTAAAGGGGGAGGTTGATACTGGGCCATTTCCACCTTGCTGAATGGACCGTGTCAGCTCTGGCCCTCCCTCTTCCTGGGACCCCCCTGTGATGGAGTCGGGGGGGTGCATGTGTGAGTCAGGCTGGATGTCCGAGGCAAGCAGCAGCTCCCAGTGGCTAAGGATGACCCTGGGGCTACAACTGGCAGGTGACACCTCTGCCTGAACAAAGAGCAGGGAGGAGCTGAGCTGGGTTTTGAATCGGGGGCGGCAGTTAGAGGCGAGGAGAAGGGAGAGCTGGAAGGCAGCCAGCCTGAGGAGGGGGAAGCTACACCCCAGAGGGGCACCCCTCGGGGTCTTCTCCCCAGGACAGGTTGGAAGGACTGTCTCTGGCGGCTATGCTGTTGCTTCTGTGAGAAACTGGACATCTGTTGCCTAATAAACCTGCTGTTGTACCTGCTGAGTGAGAGTCTCTCCTGCCAGCGGACGGGGTGCAGTGCAGGGGGACCCCTGAACCTCATCACACCCCCTCTTTAAATACCCCTCTGGCACCACCCCCGCACTCGTGCATCTGACAACGCGCGTCTTTGCCCACCAGAGCTCACGCTCCAACGTATCTGTTAGTCTATAAGGTGCCACAGGACTTCTTGTCGTCTCCTGAGATTCATCCAGTGGCCGTTTGCCACCACAGCCCCCCTGAGTCGGAGTGGGGTGGACCCTCAAGGGACTATGGGCAGAGGAAAGGGGCTTTGTTCCTGAACACAAAGGACGTAGCAGGGTCCATCTTGGATCTTTTGTCTTGTGGTCTCCAAGGTCCATGCCCAGCATGTGGGCCCCAGCAGGCTGGACCTACAGTGCCCCAGTGACTAAAACTGTGTGACCTGAAACGCACTTTCAGAGACTCTCAGGAATCAGCAGATAACAGCGCTGGCTGCACCAGTGGTTGTGGCTGACGGATGCGAAGTGTCGCTGTAACCATCCCTCTCTCTGATCCTGCTCTCTCTTGTAAATAAATCTTCAGATATTTAGATCTGAAGGACTGGTGAGTGTGGTGATCTGGGTAAGATCCAGGTATAGATTGACCAGAGTTAGTGGATGGACCCTTTGGGGCCCGGAAGAATCTGTGTGGTATTGCTGAATTTAGGGGTTAGTTGGTCTGGGCTGGTGCAGCAGCTGGGCAGTCTGTGGGTTTGCTTGTGTGGCTCTGGCTGGCGGGGGGGGCTGGCAGAGGTGCTGTGGGGGCTGGCTGGATTTGCCTTGGTGAGAAGGAGATCCCAGCCTGGGGCTGAGTAGGCTGGATTCTAAGCAAAGTTACCCCGGGTTGCTTTCTCCAGCTGTGCCCAGAACCCCCCGTCCTGTCACACGAGGGAGGCGAGAGGGAACTAGAAAGGTTGCTGCAGGCACGTTAGCCACAAGAAGGTGCTCAGGGAGGGCGTGGGACCTTCCTGGGTGGGGAAGGGAACCTAGTGACAGAGGAGGTGGGGAAAGCCGCGGTACACCTGGCTTTTTTTGCCTGTCTTCAGAGACAGTAGCAGCTCCTGGCTGCTGCCCTGCGCAGCACAGCACGGGGAGGAGGTGGGCAGCCCTTGGTCGGGGAAGAGCAGATTGAGGATTTAGTGAAGCTGGACACACACAAACCCATGGCCACTGAGTGTGAAGGGCCGTCGCGAGCGGCCGGGTCAGACCCTGGGCGGGGTCAGTCCGGCGGAGGGACGACGGGGCCAAGAAGGGCCGTCGCGAGCGGCCGGGTCAGACCCTGGGCGGGGTCAGTCCGGCGGAGGGACGACGGGGCCGAGAAGGGCCGTCGCGAGCGGCCGGGTCAAACCCTGGGCGGGGTCAGTCCGGCGGAGGGACGACGGGGCCGAGAAGGGCCGTCGCGAGCGGCTGGGTCAAACCCTGGGCGGGGTCAGTCCGGCGGAGGGACGACGGGGCCGAGAAGGGCCGTCGCGAGTGGCCGGGTCAAACCCTGGGCGGGGTCAGTCCGGCGGAGGGACGACGGGGCCGAGAAGGGCCGTCGCGAGTGGCCGGGTCAAACCCTGGGCAGGGTCAGCCGGCGGAGGGACGACGGGGCCGAGAAGGGCCGTCGCGAGCGGCCGGGTCAAACCCTGGGCGGGGTCAGTCCGGCGGAGGGACGACGGGGCCGAGAAGGGCCGTCGCGAGCGGCTGGGTCAAACCCTGGGCGGGGTCAGTCCGGCGGAGGGACGACGGGGCCGAGAAGGGCCGTCGCGAGTGGCCGGGTCAAACCCTGGGCGGGGTCAGTCCGGCAGAGGGACGACGGGGCCGAGAAGGGCCGTCGCGAGCGGCTGGGTCAAACCCTGGGCGGGGTCAGTCCGGTGGAGAGACGACGGGGCCGAGAAGGGCCGTTGCGAGCGGCTGGGTCAGACCCTGGGCGGGGTCAGTCCGGCGGACGGACGACGGGGCTGAGAAGAGGCTTCGAGACCGTGAAGGGCTGTGGCTCGCGGCCGGGGGTTGCACGTTCTTTGTCCCAGGGAGGCTCCTCCGCAGCCGGGGGGAGGTTCCTGGCTGGCAGAGCTGTCAGCTCTGGGCGGTGGCCCTGGAGCAGAGCCCCCCAAGGGCTGGGGAACATGGGCATCCGCACAGGCCGGACAAGCTCTTGGCTAGGCTGCTCCCAGGATCCCCAGAGGCTGGGGTGCCTGCAGGAGACAGGGCTTACCTGGCTGTGCCGGGGGAGCCAGGCCTGGCTGCTGCGGTCTGTTCCGGTAGTCAGGCTTGCTGGAGGCTGGGGGGATCCCCCAGCTGTGCTGGGCCCTCGTGCTGGCAGCGGCCAGCCGGTTTGGCTTCTCTCTCGGCAGGTAGAGCAGGTCCAGGGCCTGGAGGAGAGGCCCTCTATCCAGCCCTGGCTGTCCCCCAAAGGAAGCGACGGAGGGGGCCCCAAAGAGTGCTGGGGAGGCCTGGGCAGGGGCTCTGCCAAGGAGCATGGAGGGCTCAGGGCTGTGCCTGGCCAAATTGCCCTGGGTAGGGCTCAGCTGCTGCACACCATCCTGGTAGCCAAACTGTAAGGAAAGCACAGAACCATCAGGACCTCGGAGGCAGGAGAGCCGCTGGGAGGGCAGGCCAGGGGGAACTGCAGAGCCAGCCTCCCCCAGAGCCCCAGAGAAGAGGGACCCTCACTCATGGCAGAGATGCAGCCACCTCTGGGGCAGGGCCTGGCCAGGGGTTAACAGCCACACTGCACAGCAGCTTACAGACAAGCTGGTGACAAAAATTTGTGTCCCCACCAGGAGCACAGGAGATGGGAGGGGCTGTCTAGGCAGAACACACCGGTCCCTGGGGCCCCCCACCAGGGGGCCAGGCAGAGAGGTGCCGTCAGGCTGTGCTGCAGAGCTGTTATGGTGCTAATGCCCAGGCTGGGCCAGCCTGCGCGGTGCCTGTCTCCCCTGCTCTGGCCCAGGCCTCCCACTCACCTTGGGGTATGGATAGGGCTGCAGCAGACCTTCCTCGTAGCCCAGCTCCGGCGGCGCGGCCAGCAGCAGGACAGCCAGGTATCGCTGCAGCAGGGCCGGGGGCAGTGGGGCTGGGGGCAGAGCCTTCCGGGCGCTGGCAGGTGGTGGGTGCAGAGCCAGGGCCTTGGGGCTGCCCAGCTGGCTGGGATCCGGGAACGGGGCCCTCTGGGGGTTGGCATGCAGCGGCGGGAGCCTGCAAGATACGGGGGGGCAAATGACAGGCAGGTGGGGGCTGGGCCGAGCTCCTCCCCCCCAACCCCAGGTGCAGGAGTGCAGGGGCCCAGCTCGGGCTGCCGTGGGCTCCCAGGTCATGCAGGGAGCTGCCGTGGGGCACAGGGGAGGGGCTGCCTTTTGGGGGTCGGAGTGGGGCCCTGGGCAGCCCCCACCATCACACACAATGTCCCCCACTTCCCCAGGCCTTGCTGCCTGTGGGGAACCCAGCACAGCACATCAGCGACCCCATGGGAACAGGGCAGCTCCCCCCAGCGCCCCGCCAGCTACGGCCAGACCTCAGCAGCGCAGGCACACCTGCACCCGGGCCGACGGCTGCTCTGCGGTGACTGCTGTGGCCTCCCACCGGGCAAAGCCTGGCCCCCGGGAACCCTGGCCACCGGGCTCAGGGCAGAGCAGCCTTGCCGGGCAGCGCACCATTAGGGAGGCCGGACAGCCCTGTGGTGAGGGAAGAGAGTCCATGGCACCGAAGGCGGCTGCTGTGCTGGCACAGAACGCCCAGGCCAGGGGTCAGCAGCCTGCGGAGATGCATGTGTGATGGGGTTCAGGGGTCTCCCTGCACTGCACCCCGTCCGCTGGCAGGAGTGACTCTCACTCAGCAGGTACAACAGGAGGTTTATTAGGCAACAGATGCCCAGTTTCTCACAGAAGCGACAGTACAGCAGCCAGAGACAGTTCTTCCAACCCGTCCTGGGGAGAGGAGCCCGAGGGGGGCCCCTCTGGGGTGTAGCTTCCCCCTCCTCAGGCTGGCTCCTTCCAGCTCTCTCTTCCCTAGCCTCTAACTGCCACCCCCCCACCATTCAAAACCCAGCTCGGCTCCTCCCTCCTCTTTGTTCAGGGCAGAGGTGTTACCTGCCAGCCCAGGTTATAGCCCCAGGGTCATCCTTAGCCACTGGGAGCTGCTCTGCCTGTCTCTCACATCCAGCCTGAGTCTCGCATTTGCACTCCCCCTCATTCCATCCCAGCATGTGCCTCTTTGGCAGTGCCCCCTGCCTGAGGCCTGCACCCGATCTCTGCCTCCCAGGGCCTGCACCCGTCCGCCCACCCCGCCCGGCTCCCCCCTCCCCAGGGCCTGCACCCGTCCGCCCACCCCGCCCAGCTCCCCCCTCCCCAGGGCCTGCACCCGTCCGCCCACCCTGCCCAGCTCCCCTCTTCCCAGGGCCTGCACCCATCCACCCACCCCGCCCAGCTCCCCACTTCCCAGGGCCTGCACCCGATCTCTGCCTCCCAGGGCCTGCACCCGTCCGCCCACCCCGCCCGGCTCCCCCCTCCCCAGGGCCTGCACCCATCCGCCCCCCCCCCAGGGCCTGCACCCGTCCGCCCACCCCGCCCGGCTCCCCCCTCCCCAGGGCCTGCACCCTCCGCCCACCCCGCCCGGCTCCCCTCTTCCCAGGGCCTGCACCCGTCTGCCCACCCCGCCCAGCTCCCCACTTCCCAGGGCCTGCACCCATCCACCCACCCCGCCCAGCTCCCCACTTCCCAGGGCCTGCACCCGAGCTCTGCCTCCCAGGGCCTGCACCCATCCGCCCACCCTGCCCAGCTCCCCTCTTCCCAGGGCCTGCACCCATCCACCCACCCCGCCCAGCTCCCCACTTCCCAGGGCCTGCACCTGATCTCTGCCTCCCAGAACCTGCACCCATCCACCCACCCCGCCCAGCTCCCCACTTCCCAGGGCCTGCACCCGAGCTCTGCCTCCCAGGGCCTGCACCCATCCGCCCACCCTGCCCAGCTCCCCTCTTCCCAGGGCCTGCACCCATCCACCCACCCCGCCCAGCTCCCCTCTTCCCAGGGCCTGCACCCATCCACCCACCCCGCCCAGCTCCCCACTTCCCAGGGCCTGCACCCGAGCTCTGCCTCCCAGGGCCTGCACCCATCCGCCCACCCTGCCCAGCTCCCCTCTTCCCAGGGCCTGCACCCATCCACCCACCCCGCCGAGCTCCCCACTTCCCAGGGCCTGCACCCGAGCTCTGCCTCCCAGGGCCTGCACCCGTCCACCCACCCCGCCCAGCTCCCCACTTCCCAGGGCCTGCACCCATCCACCCACCCCGCCCAGCTCCCCACTTCCCAGGGCCTGCACCTGATCTCTGCCTCCCAGAACCTGCACCCGTCTGCCCACCCTGCCCAGCTCCCTCCTTTCCAGGGCCTGCACCCGAGCTCTGCCTCCCAGGGCCTGCACCCATCCACCCACCCTGCCCAGCTCCCCTCTTCCCAGGGCCTGCACCCATCCACCCACCCCGCCCAGCTCCCCACTTCCCAGGGCCTGCACCCGAGCTCTGCCTCCCAGGGCCTGCACCCATCCACCCACCCCGCCCAGCTCCCCACTTCCCAGGGCCTGCACCCGAGCTCTGCCTCCCAGGGCCTGCACCCATCCGCCCACCCTGCCCAGCTCCCCACTTCCCAGGGCCTGCACCTGATCTCTGCCTCCCAGAACCTGCACCCGTCTGCCCACCCTGCCCAGCTCCCTCCTTTCCAGGGCCTCCCCCCCTTCCACCCACCCTGCCTAGATCCCCTTCCCTGTAACATGGTGGGGGGATACGTGTGTGTACATGTGGGGCTCACAGAGGGTGTGGGGCTCCTGCTGAGGGTAACCTGGTCGCCAGGTGACACCTCTGGGCTGCAGACAAAGGGGGAGGTGGAGCCTGAGGGGTTTGAATTGGAACTGGGAGTTGGAAGCAGTGAGTCTGGGCTGGGAGAGAGAGAGACAAAGGAGGGGGCCAGGCCCCAGCTCTGGGGGCCCCTCGGGGCCTCCTCTCCCCAGCATGGATGGGACTGGCTGTCTCTGCCGGCTGCACTGACTCCTCTGTACGATGCTGTGTCCTGTTGGCTAATAAACCGGCTGTTCTCCTGCTGAGTGAGAGTCACTCCTGCCTGCGGACGGGGTGCAGAGCCTGGGGACCCCAGAACCCCATCACACTGGTGTCAGAAGTGGGATTTTCTGCACCCCAAGGATGGCGCATCCAGCAGTAAGTCATGGGGCCCAGGAGGAAGGGGGCCAGCAAGACCCACTTGTGCTGACGGGCAGTGAGGTGCAGTTCCCCAAGGCAGAGGGGCCCGTGGCTGAACCCAAGCAACTGCGGTTGTGGTCCTCGAGAGGGGGTGTCGCACATGAGCAGGGGTTATTCCCGGGAGTGAGTTGGAGTCGGTCCCAGAAGGCAGAGGGGCCGAGGGCCCAACCCCCAGGAACAAGTGACCCCGGAGGAGGCTGACGCTGAATGAGTTCTTCCCAAGACAGTGGGGTTGTGGCCCTCGAGAGCGGGTGTCACACTGAAGAAGGGGTTCCGCTGGGAGTCTGTTGGAGTTGGTCCCAGAGGGTGGAGGGGCCTACGGCCTAACCGTGAGGAATTGTGACCCGCAAGGAGCCTGGCACACTGAAGGGATTCTTCCAGGAATCGTGGGGTGCAGAGGGCATCGGCCTGAGACCCTGCAACCACGCTGAGCAACTCCGCTGTGAAGCAGCAGCACCTGGAAACTGAATTGAAGTTAAAGAAGCTGGACAAGGCAGCGTGGATGTGCAGTGGCAGAGCTGAGGGTTAAGGAAACTCCTGCAGGGGTGAGCCCAGATCGGGGCAGGGAACCCTGGACTGCCTGGAGCTCTGAACCGAGTGGCCTGCCGCAGCTCAAGGAGGGAAGGAGCGATTAGAACCCAGCGTCTGCTAGTGGCCAAGACAGACCAGCGAAGAGTTTCCCAGGCCTGGGCCGAGGAAGGTGCCTGTGTGTCTGTGCAGGAAAGCAGCTTGTCCACTGGGAATGGCAAGTTGTCTGTGAGAGAAGCTGCCTCACCTTCCGGGCGTGTGTCTGAGACCAGCCCGGGGCGGGGGGAGGTGCTGGGACAAAGGAGAGAGTGTCTCCCATTGTCTGTCTGTGTTGAACAGCAGCAGCAGCAGCCTGGGGAGAGAGCAGAGCCTGCGTTTGGAAAAGGTGTCAACAAGGAAACTCGTCCATTGTCTGAGGAAGATTCCCCAGCCTGGGGTGGCTGGACAGGGAACCAGGAAAGAGCATTCCAGGTGTGACCCTGAATTCAGCCATGGGGGCTGGAGCAGAGGGAATGGCTCTGGGATGGGCAGTGGTGTCCCTGATAAGGACGCTGGTCCTTGGTGCAAGAAAGATTCTCTCTGCTTCTAGGGAAGTGAATCCTTTGTCTGAGCCTGTGGGGGCTCAAGATGGGGGCAATATCCCAGAGCTGGATCTGAGGGCAGCTGAAGCCCAGATGGGTAGTGGGCCTACCTCTGTGTCTCTCAGGGGGGATGATGCTTTAACTTGGTCTGATCCAGTTAGGATCATCAGGGATTCCCAGAGACCCGGTGATTCTGGTACTTGTTCTTTGCCTGATGCTGAGGTGTTACTGGGAGGGGTGAGAGGACTCTGTCCCACCACAGTCATCCTCTAGCCAGGACACAGGAAGAGCAGACGGGCAAGGGAGTTACGCTGCTGATGAAGATAAAGAAGCTGGTAGCAGAAGGGAGGGAAGGAGAGTGAACAGGAAAGGTGCTTGTCTGTAAGCGCCAGAGCAGCCCTTTGCCTGGGGAGAAGTTTGTTTCAGCTCCTGATGGCCAGGACCTGCCTGAGTGTGAAACCCCTGGCTGTGCTCTGCAAGGGTCCAAAGCAGGCAGGGTGAAGTTGTCTCAGGAATTGGAAGTTAGTTTTCACTTTACTCGGACCATCAGGGAGTGTGAGCAGCCCTGTGAAAACCAAGTGAAACAGGTGCACAGTCAATCTCTGTAGGATGCAGGAAAGCGCCAGCAATTCCCCATCTCCAGAAGCTGGAAACACTTATAATCTCCTAATAAAAAAGCAATAAAGTAGCACTTTAACAACTAAGAAAATAATTTAGTAGGTGATGAGCTTTCGTGGGACAGACCCACTTCTTCAGATCAGAGCCAGACCAGGTCTGAAGAAGTGGGTCTGTCCCACAAAAGCTCATCACCTAATAAATTATTTTGCTAGTCTTTAAAGTGCTACCAACTGCTTTTTGTTTTGATAGTACATAGAGTAGCACGGCTCCCTTTCTGTTACTATTCACATAATGGTCTCCACTTCTGATTCCATGGGGAGGTGGAAGTTGGAGGTGGGAGGACAAAGGAGCTGTGGGCCTGGTGGGCCAGTAAGGGAGAAACAGGGATTCCTCCATGTGGATTCTGCGTCTGGGACTCACAAAGCAACTTTCAGAAAGCAACAGAGCAGCAGTTTGGTTTGCAAATTTCCAGACTGGCTGGGAGGAGGAGGTTTTCCCGAGGATCACTAAGGGCCTAGCTACTGTTTGAAGGCAGAGCACAGCCAGAGAGATCAGATTTCCCCTCCACAGGGCAAGGGAGATTAGAACTTGATGGCGCAAAGAAAAGCCTCAGCCATTTAGCCCCAAATGCCAGATTCTCAAGGATGTTACACAAAGGTTGTGGTCTATCAAAGAGCAATGGGTCTGTTCTGTTACTCACGCTGGCTGCTGTAACCAGTGGGTGCTGCTACCAGAAGATGTAGAATTGTACCATGTACTGACTGTTTGGAAAGAGCCGTGTGACATGATCACATGGATGTAGAAGCATGAATTGTGTGTTGAAGGAGTTTGTGATTCTGAAATGTCACCGTTGTTCCCTGTAACTCGTCTTGCAACGTCTGACATGAGCAGGAACATTCCAAACCTATTGTGTGGCATGGAAGGGGAAACTGAGGCACACAACCATTTTGGTGGTCTGGCTAAATGTCAAGGGTGGAAGCATTTGTACCTTCCCTTACTGGACTGTAACTGAATTCCAAACATTTCTGGAGCAGCTGTATGGACTGGTGGGCAGACAGGGCAGGGCCCAGACCAGAGAAGAACTGTTTGATCTGCTGGTGCTGCAGCAGCTGTATGGGCTCTGCCTGCCTGACTGGAGAACGTGTCTGATAGACCAGAGACCGAAGCAGGGAGACCAACCAACCCGAGCGAACTAAAGGGACTTGTCCGGCTGCATCACGTGAAAGGGGCCAATGCCGAGCTCCTGACTTGGAGCCTCCCCCAGCAGGATTATGACATGGAGGTGGTAACATCAAGGGGAGCACCGTGGGTACAGCCGATGCCCTGTCACATGAGGAGGGCAACGAACTTCCCCAGGTCACTGGCTGAGTGACCCCGCTCAGTTCAGTCTGGAAGGGGGCAGAGATGTGATGGAGTGGGGGATACATGTGGGGGGGCTTACAGGGGGTGGGGGGCTCCTGCTGAGGGTAACCTGGCGACCAGGTGACACCTCTGGGCTGCAGACAAAGGGGGAGGTGGAGCCTGAGGGGTTTGAATTGGAACTGGGAGTTGGAAGCAGTGAGTCTGGGCTGGGAGAGAGAGAGACAAAGGAGGGGGCCAGGCCTCAGCTCTGGGGGTCCCTTGGGGCCTCCTCTCCCCAGCATGGATGGGACTGGCTGTCTCTGCCGGCTGCACTGACTCCTCTGTACGACGCTGTGTCCTGTCGGCTAATGAACCCGCTGTTCTCCTGCTGAGTGAGAGTCACTCCTGCCTGCAGACAGGGTGCAGAGCTTGGGGACCCCTGAACCCCACCACAGGGGCTACACCCACACCCTTGCCTTGACCCCCTTCCCTGGGCCTACACCTCACAGCCTCTGCTGCACCCCTGAGTGACACAGTGGGTGTGGCAGGATTTTATTCCCCTGGGTCAGTTGCATGTGTGTCCTACTGCCCTGTAGTGACACCAGTGGGTGCCTCAATTTCCCCAGGCACAGCATCAGTGCACAGTGGGGAGGGGAGTTTGGGTGTGGTGATGTCTCACAGGTAGCCAATGGCCATCCCTGTGCTTTGTAACCCAGGCAACCAGGTGACCCCTTTCCTCCCCGGAAACAGGACAGAGGCAGAGGAGGGGCCTGGCTGGTTTGAACTGGAACCTGCATTGCACTGGAGCCAGCCTGACCCAGCCCTACCTGTCCGGGACTGCTAGCTCCTGGCGGGCAGGTGGGTTCAGCCTGGGGATCCGCTCCATCTCCTGAGCGATCACGTGCTGCGTGAGGTTGTCCTGCCACGACAGCCCTGCCCCACAGAGACAGGTGGCAGTCAGGGCATGGCCACCGGGGCTGCAGCCACCCCCAAGAGACGCCAGGCACATGGCCATGGCACATGGGACCGGCCGCCCCAACAGGTGCCGCTGGGAATGGGTCAGCCCCTGGCCCAGGGAACCGCCAGCTCCCAGCCAGCCTGCTAGGGGCACCCCCGGGGGCACAGGCTCACCTTGTGCCGTGAGCTGGCGCAGCACGTCCTGCAGGCGCTGCAGCACCGGCGAGCTGAGCTGGAGGTAGGGCCGGTCTTGCACCATGCTCACTTGGCACTGCCCGAACAAGCCATCTAGGAGCAGAGCAGACAGTGCCAGCCTGCGGCCTCCCCAGGAGCAGGGGTGCCGGCTCAGGTGCCACGGACAGGGCAGGAGGTGCTGTGGGGCCCTCCCCCTTTCCCCGGTCCCAAGGGAGCATCTCTGGAAGAGGATGCTGCAGCCAGGCCCAGAGAGCAGCTGTGGGAGGGGGAGTTCTACCCCTTAGGCTCCCTAAGCCATCGCCCACCTGGCCTCTCAGCCCCCCGCCCCATGCTCCAGCCACCACAGCTGGGGCACAGCAGCAAGGCCCCAGGTCCAAGGGCTCAGCCCCCCCCCCCACCTCCCTGGGCCCCCAGCAGCGACTTACCCTGCACGCAGACCTCCTGCTGGGAGCAGAGCCTCCGGTCAAACAGGCAGCCTGGGACAGACACAGCCAGTGAGCGGGGGTGCATGCCTGAGGCAATCCAGGGCAGCACCCCCTGGGGTCCCCGGCCCCAGCAGACCCTCAGCCAGCGCATGGCGACCCTGCCCTCCAAGGGATGGCTGGAGCCACCATCGGCAGTGCGGAGAGCCCTGGAAGTGCTGGGCGCTGGGCGATGCCACCGCACCACTGAACACCAGCAGCCCAGTGCCCTGTGCCCTGCCCCCTTTGCCCCCGAGGGGGTTCGGGGAGTCTCCCCGCGATGTGGCATCCGGGGGGAAGGAGGCTCGGAGCCCTGGGTGCCCTTGTTGCCCAGCTACAGAGGCAACTGGCGTGGGGACTTGGGGGGGGACCCCACCAGCCATGTGCCTCTGCTCTGCCCCCACCTCACCCTTCTCCGTCCCTCCCACTGCTCCCCCCGGGGGTGGGGGTCTCTGTCCCCTCCGCCCAGAAGTAGCACAGCCTGAGGCTAGTGGGAGCCTCCTAGCTCATGGGCCCCCCACTCTGGAAATGGTGCAGCACGGACGGAAAGTGTGGGACGACATGGGGGGCAGGTGGCCCCTGTGCACCCCACGCCTTGCCTATGCCCCACTGCCACTAGCCAGGCCTGGAACGCCAGGCACAGGACGGCTGCGAGTGGGGTTTGGTGCTCAGTGCCACCCGGGGAGGGGAGGGCAGGGCAGGGCAGGGGGAGCCCAGCCCCAGACACCCCTGCAGGCTGGGCACTGGGGCTCCCGGCTCACCCCCAGGGCAGGGGCGGGCGCGAGGACGCTGGTGCCCAAGTACAGGCAGCAGCGGCTGGAGAGGGGCAGCCTGGGGGGCGCAGGGGAAGGGGAGACAGGACCGGTCACAAGCTGTGCTCACTGGGGGGAGCCGGGCTCAGTCACTGCGGGGTGAACCCCAGGCCCGCCCGGCCCACACTCCCACTCGGGCCCCAGGCCCTGCCGGCGGAGAAGGGCGCCGCGGGGGCCCGCAGCAGGTCCCCAGTGACTTGGCTCTGCACAGCCCCAGAGGAAGCAGCACAGGGCAGGGCAGGAACCGGGGGCCGGGCACTTCCCACCCGCCGGGCGGCCCCGGGCGCTGGCCAGGGTGCTGAAGTGCCGAACCCGCCGGGAGCGCCCACCGCCGCCGCAGCCAAGCAGGGCCGGCCCCTGGGCTGCCCCCGCCCCCGCGCGGAGCCCCCGGCCCGGCCCGGCAGCACCGCGCGCTAAGGGAGCCACAGCCCTGCTCTGCTCGGGCCGCGGCCTGCGCTTGTGCCAGAGTCCGCCCATCGGCCCGCACCGCGGCCCGCCCGCAGGCCCGGAGCTTGGCCCTGCTCGAGCCCCGGCCCCACCGCGACGCCCCCCGAGCCAGGGCAGCCGGGCCCAAAGCGGGAGGCGGCGCCTGACCCCCTGCAGGGACGCGCAGAGCCAGGGCCCGACCCAGCTGCCCCGCGCGCCGGGCCGGTCAGTCCGTGCGCCCGCCTGGCTTTACTCCGGCCGGGGCCCTGCTGCAGCTCCCCCACGCACGCCCCGCCAGGCTCCGCACAGCGACTCGCTGGAGGGGTCTCGGGCCAGCCGCGCCAGGCGCCCCGCACCTCTGCCAAGCGGCCGGGGGCCGGATCGCACCCCGAGGGGCCAGCGAGGCGCGGCCCGCAGGCCAGTCCACAGCAGCCACAACGCCCCGTCTCTGGGGGTCACCCCCAGGCCGGGCCCACCCACAGCAGCACCCAGCGCCGCACAGCCCGAAGCCAGGCCAGGCCATCGCCGGGGCCCCGCTGCAGCAGGGCGGGCTGAGAAGAGCCCGAGCGGCCGGCGGCCCCCGGCCCAGCCCCGCAAACCCGGCGGGGACCGAGCAGCACCTCTGACCCCGGAGCTCGGCTCACCACACTCGGGCGCCCACTGCCCCCGCCGAGCCAGCCCGAGCCATGGCCTCACCGAGGTGTGCGGAGCCGGAACAGCCCCGCGCAGAAACCCTGGCCCAGGACCTCCCAGTCCCTAAACCCTGCACAGAACGCCCGGCCCAGCCCCCGGCCCCGCCGGGCAGTGCCCTGCGCCCCCCAGCGCCCGCGGCAGGAAGGGTCGGAGGCGACCTGGGATGGGCGATCCCCCCCCCCAGCCCCTCGCGAGCGGCAGGGCCGAGCCGAGCCGAGCCGAGCCGAGCGGCGGGGACAAGGGGCTGGCTGAGTCACAGGCAGGCGTCAGCGCTGACACGCCGAGCGAGCGGTGTGAGTCAGCAGCCTCCCCAGGCAGCGGCTGCAGGGCGGCCGGGGTGACCCCCCCCCCCCCCGCACCATCTCCGCCAGGGCTGCAACAAGGGGCCCTGGCCCGGGCCCCAGGGACGCCGCTGCGGCCTCCTCCGCAGCCCAGGGCCCGGGCTGGCCGAGCGAGCACGGGGGGCAGGAGGCGGCTTGGCTCCGCCAGTCTCTTCACCGGCAGCCTGGAAGGGCCGTCCCGGCGCTGGCGGGCCGAGCACGGCTCCTGCTGGCTACCGGGGCGGGTGCCACACGCCGGCCCTGGACAGCCACAGTGCGGCGGGGGCCTGGGAACGTCCTTCAGGCAGCTCTGGAGCGTTCCCTGCGGTGGGGGGGGGGGGGATCCGGATCGGGCCCTTCCAGCAGCAGGCCCGGGGGGCCGTAGGAAGCCCCGCTGTGCGGAAACCAGCGCTTGGGAGGCGGGTGTCCGGCACTTCCCCAAGAGCGCAGCGCTGGCCCTGCCATGCGATGCCCCGGGCCCGGCCCAGCCTGCGGCCCTCCCTGGTCGCACGGCGCCGCCCGGGGCCTCTGCAGGAGAGCCGCGCCCCCTCGGGCTGCAAAGCGGGGCCGGGGCTCGGGCCCGGGCCCGCAGGGCAGGGGAGGGGGCGTTTCCCCAGCACTGACGGGCAGGGACCCGCACGCGGTGACGTCTGCAGCCGAGCGGAGGAGGGATAAAGCCTGAAGAGATTAGAGCATCCCTGGGGGAGGGGGCCGGCGAGCTCCCTACGGCGCCTCGGGCGCACAGCCCCAGGACGGCGGGGGCGCGGGGGAGACCTGGGCCCTGTTGTGCCCCCGGCTGCTTGGGGAACTCGCCTGCCCCCGCCCCGGCTGAGGCCCAGACAGCGGCCAACGCTCCCAGCCCCGAGGGCCGGCAGACCGGCGGTCGCTTCTGCCAGGGCAGCCAGCCACGCTCTGCCCAGCCTGGGAGGAACCCCAGCGCGTAGGCCTGGCTGCAGACCCCGGGGCTCTGTCCCCGCGCCCGGGTGAACCAGGGAAACCCGCCCGCGCCCGCGGGGAAGGTAAGAGCAGAGCAGGGAGGCCCTGGGGCAGAGGGAACCCGCCACCCCGCAAAGAGCCACAGAGCGCAACCCCCCAACGGCCCCGGCTGCAGCCAGCTCCCCCAGCCCCAGCGGGACCCCGGCCCACGGCCCCACCGCACAGCCCCGCCCCTCCCCACGGGGCCCGGAGCCCCCCAACCGCCCCGCCCCTCACCGTGGGGCCCGGCGCCCCCGGCCCGCGGCAGGCGGCCGGCCACGAGCAGGAGGCAGAGCAGCGCCCGCAGCAGCCGCCGCCCCATCCCGGCCGCTCCGCGCCGCACCATGCCGGGCCCGCAGCCCAGCGCCGCCCGCAGCTGCTGGCCGCCCGGCCACGCCCCCGCCCGAGGGGCCAATCACAGGCCGACGCACGGGCCCGCCCCCTTCGGAGCCACCAATTGCAGCCCGCCACTAGGACACGCCCCCTACTCCAGCCAACCGCAGCCCATCTCTGGGACACGCCCCCTAGCTAATCTAAGCAGCCACGGGACACGCCCCCTTGCCAATAGCCCCACCCCTTTGGGAGGCGCCAATCAGCTCTGACCCGTCGACACACGATCAACCCCATCCCGCAACCCCGCCCCCAGGGCCACGCCCCACGAGGGCTGCCCCATCGCACCTGGGTTTAGGACACGCCCCCCGCCGAGAAGCCTCGCTCACTTCAGGTGGCGCCAAAAACAAGAGACACGCCCCCTGGGTAATAGACCAATCACAGCCCAGATCCGGACACACCCTCACACCATGTCAGCCAATGGGAAGATTAGGGTGCGGACTCCCAGGAGCAGGCCCACGCGTCTTCCCAAGCACCGGGCACCCCCGGTGAGACCCCATTGGGACCCGCCCCCCGCCGGGCCCCACCTGCCCAGCCCCACATCCTACCTCCCCGTGGGCGGGGCGGGGCAAAGGGGCTGACAGCCAATGGGGCGGACCTATGGGGCAGGGTGGGGCACCGCGGGGCTGACCTGGGGCTGGGCAGCTGCCGCTTGGTGACTGTCCACCCCGGCGCCGCCTCCGCACGTTTCTGCCTCGGCCCAGCCGGCGGCCGCGGGTTTCCCGGCACCGATCTCAGGCTGTGGCCACGTCCAAGGGCCCGGGGGCGGCTGCAGCCCCAGCACGGCCCGGAGCTCGTTCAGGGCCTAGCCTGGGCCGCCCCCGCGCCCTGCCCCCCCCGGCGCACCTCTCCCCGCGGGCTCCGTCCCAGCCCCGGCCCCTCGCTGCGCGCTCACACCGGCGCTGCCCCGCCGCCAGGGACTGGGGGGATCCGCCCGAGAGCGCAGCTCCTGGCCCTGCCCAGCGCCTCCCCGGCCGGGGCTCGGCCCGCCTGGGCATCGCAGCCACCGGACAGCCCCGGCGTCCGGACCCGGGCCACAGCCCGCTAGCCACCAACGCCGCCTGGGCGCTCCCCGCCGAGGCGCCCCGGGGGCCTCCTGCCCCTCCGGACACAGCTGGGCCCGCGGGCGCAAACGGCCCCGCCGACTGGTGGCTCGGCCCGTGGCCAGCCTGGCGCTGGGAGACGCGGTGCACAGGGCCCAGCCCCGGGCCAGAAGCAGCTCCGACCCCGGCCCCCGCGGGCCTGAGCTCACGCACCTTCCAGCGGAGGCGCCTAATTCCCGTCCGGTCCATCCCTGGCGAGCGGCGCGTCCCCGGCTCCTTCAGCCCCAGCAGACCCCTGCCGCTGGCCGGCCCTGGGCAGCCCGTAAGCACCCACCAAGCTCCCACCGTCCCCTGCCTCCCGCCCCTTCCCCGGAGGCCGCACAAAGCCCAGCCAGGGGGTTGGAAGAAACCTCCGGAACCACCGGGTCCAACCCCTGCTGGAAACCCAACGCGGCCCTCAGCCCCGCCGGGACTTAAAAGCCTCCAGGGGTGGAGACTCCACCACCTCCCTCGGCAGCGCCCCCCGCCCCCCGGGGAGCGTGTCCTAATCCAACCTGCGCCTCCCGCTGTAACTGCAGCTCGTGTTCTGCCTCTGTCACCCCGAGAACAGCCTCTCACGCTCCCCTCCAGAGCTCGCTGCAGGCAGGTGAAGGCTGCGAGTGAATCACCCCTGTCTTCCCTTCTGCGAACTAAACCAGCCCAGATCCCCCGGCCTCTCCTCACAGGTCCTGCGCTCCAGCCCCTCATCATTTTCATTGTCCTGCGCTGGACCGTCTGCGGCGTCCACATCCTTTGCGCGACGGAGGCCCGAGAACTGGGCACCAAACTCACCAGAGCTGAAGCAAGGGGAGCGATCGCTTCCCCAGGCCTGCGGGAAATGCTGCGCCTAACGCTCCCCAATGGGCCATTAGCCTCCTTGGCTACCAGGGCTCACTGCTGACTCCTGTCCAGCCTCACCCACTGCAACCCCCAGGGCCCCTTCGGCTGCGCTGCTGCCGAGCCAGTCGCTCCCCGGCCTGTAACAACGCTCGGGATTCTTCCGGCCCAAGTGCAGGACTCCGCACTTCTCCTCATGGAACCTCATCAGGCTTCCTTTGGCCCAGTCCTCCAATGCATCCAGGTCACTCTGGACCCCCATCCCCACCCTCCAACCCCTCCCCCGGCTTAGTGCCATTTGCCAGCTTCCCCAAGGTGCCATCCGTCCCCTCCTCAGGCCCCTGATGAAGATGCCGACCATGGCTAGGCTGTGCCACGTGGACCCCCAGGCTGTCTCGCCTCGCCTCATCATTTCCTGGCCCTCCCCAGAGGCCCCTCCACCTCGCCTGCAGACCACTGCTCGCCAGAGCAGGGACTGGCCTTCCTTTTGCGCCCGGACAGTACGTGACGTGGGGTCCTGGGCACTGCAAATGGCCTCACCCCTAGGGAACCACCGCCGGCCTCACCCGTCTGCCCAGCGAGCTGCCAGCCCCTGGGGTGAGGTCTGGCCCATAGCCAATCGCAGGGGTCTCCAGCTCACTGCTCGCTGTCCAGTGTATGAAGGAGGGTGCCAGGGGCCAGCCGCTGAGCCCTTCACCTCGCCTGGCTGCACGAGCACCTGCTTCAGCCTGAGCCTCCGGAGCGCTCCCAGCAGGGCTCCCCACCACCGCAGGAGTTAGTTGCAGCTGGAGGTCCAGCTGGGTGTCCCACTGGTCTGGAACAGGCTGTCTCTAGGGGCGTCTCAGCCCCCCCTTGCTGCTGCCCCAGGGAGGTACCGTGCAGAGTCTGTGGGAGGAGAGCCGGGCTCGAAACGGGAACCGCCTCGCCACCGTCCCGAGAGCAGCACAGACGCGCCTTACAAACCTGCCACCGGCCCCTTCCGCCAGGGCCGCCCCAGGGCAGATGCCCAGCCCAGGCAGTGGCTGTGGTGGGCTGAGGAGCCAGGCAGCTCACATGGCTATGCACACTGGTGCCTGGCAGGAGCTGGCTTAGAGCTGGCGGCTGGGCTGGCTGTGCCCAGTGGAGGTGGCCCTGGGCTGACCCCGTGCCCTGCAATAGGCCAAACTGCGGCGAGAAGCTTCCTTCTAACGAGCTTTGCTGCACAGGTGAGCGAGGCTTGGCCAGAGCTGCCCTCTCCCACCCCCACTCCTGCCAGCCCTGGCCGCCGGGTGAAAGGACCTGCCCCAACGTGCTCTGGCGAAATGGGCCCAGCCTTGCCTGCCCCAGACCCCGTCCCACATTGCTGCAGGGCCAGCGCCCTTGTAACGACTCACTCGGCTGAGCTCGGGACCAGTGGGACACTGCGTGTGTGCCCTGCAGCAAAGGCCCGGCTCCGGCTCCGGCTCCGGCTCGTCGGGCAGACCCGGGGGGCGATGGGGCAGAGTTATGTCCGGCACCGAGGCTGCTGGCTGGGCTTTTGGCTCCTGTCCAGCGGTTCCAGCCTGAGCCATCGTTTGGCTCCTGTCGCTGGGCGCCTGCACCGCACAGCTCGGCAGCACTAACCCGGGACTGCCGACTGGCAAATGCTCCTGGCAGGCAGGAACACTGCCCCGGGGCGCAGGGTGAGAAGCTGCCCGCCCGCCCGCCCCCAGGGGCCTGCCAGACAGTCCCAGCCGAGGGGGGCCTGGCTCAGGGCTGCAGGCGGCCTTGGGTTCATGCTCGCATTACACCATTCTTGCATCACTGCCGCAGCGCCCAGACCGCTCACCACCACCCTGGCAGCCCAGCTCCGCTCCGGGCACCCTGCAGCCGCGGACCAGGCAGCCAGGCCCTGCCCCCCCCGACGCTGCTGGCTTAGGGCAGAAGGCGACTGCTGGTGCTGTGGGCCAAGCAGAGGAGAGCAGCGGCTGCCCCAAGCTGCTGCCGTCCACCGGTCCGTCTGCTCCACAGCCCTGGCACAGGCGGCGTTGGCCCAGCCACACGCAGACTCCCCAGCACAGCCACCGGCACCCCACCAGGGTAGGCACGGTGCGCACTGCCCTGCGGCTGCACCTGCTCTCTGGCCTTTCGCCGGCCATCATTAGAGCTCAGTCACCAACCGCAGGTGCCGTGGGGCTTGTCTGCTCTGTGTCCTGCCCAGTGGAGGCGACTTAGAGGCACAGGCCGCCTGGATGCGCAGTCGGCCAGCGACGGAGAGCCTGCCCTGCCCTGCCCTGCCCCAGGCATGCCCCGGGGGGGCAGCTCACAGCTCTTAGCACCCCTCCCCGGGGCCCTGATGCCGGAGGAGATGGGATGGCGTTCCCAGAGGCAAGGCAGGGGCCCTGAAGCCAGGGGAAGCCACGGCCTCCTGCGGGGGCTCGAGCCAGCGGATCAGGGAGCACCCCTCACAGTCCATCCTCTGCGGCCGCCCAGCTCCAGACAGTGCCCTGGGAGCTGCCTCCTCTGCAGCCAGGTGCACAGGGTCGCGCCCCTGGTCCTGGCTAGGGGCAGGCTCTGACCCCTGCAGCCGCGTGTGTCCTGTGTCTGGCAGGCTCACAAGGGGGATCTGCTTCCAGTGAATCTCAACGGCTCCAAGAGCTGCTGGAATCCCCCCCACCGCCTAAGTGCCGTAGCCCTGGGGTGAATCCAGCCATGAGAGCATCTGCTGGGCGGATCCCCCTCCCTCCCCAGGGTCCCCGTGCTGCGCAGGGGGTCAGGATCAGACCCTCTGCCTCTTGCCCAATGGTCCCTGCTACCACTGCTCCCGCGGCGGGGCCAGGCACTGCCCACCCCAGGCTGGTGGCTCAGGGCGGCTGGATCCCATGGCGGGTGCCAGCGACCCCACTGGGCACTCCTGGGGGGGGCAGAGCCCCCACACCAGCTCTCGGGCCATCACGACGGCACCCCCCGAGCCACACTGTGTGAATGGTGAATGCACTTTAATGGGCACCGGGGGCCCGGCTCAGTCCACCAGCAGGCTGCGGTTCACCTCCGGGAAGAGGCTGAAGAACCCCTGGAAGGAGAGAGCGAGGGATCAGGGCTGGGCCGGGGCTGGGGCCGGGGCAGCTCAGCCAGGGAGGGGGACAGCTGCTCCCCGCTCAGTTACACAAGCGTTCCCATGGCAGCCAGATAGTCACTTAGCGCTGGAGGATGTTGCCATAGCAACCAATCACTGACTCAAGGCCAGTGCAGGTTGCTGTGGTAACCGTTCAGGGATGAAACTGGCCAGGGAGGGGCTGGAGCAGACAGGATGGGGGAGGTCAGGGCAGCCGGGCCCATCAGCAGGGGCAGCACAAGAGCAGGGTGTGGGCGGATGGGACATGCAGGAGGATGGGGTGCAGAGGCACAGGGTGTAGGGAAATGGGGTACAGGGATTCAAAGAGATGGAGTGCAAGGGGACAGTCGCTGCAGGGTATCGGGAGACGGGGTGCAAAGATGGGGTGCAGGGGGCTGGTGTTTGCAGGGGAAAGGGGCGCAGAGAGATGGGAGTTGAAGGGGGATCGGGTGAGGGTGTGCAGGAGGACAGGGAGTGGGGGATGGGGTGCAGGGGACATGGGCATGGGGGGATGGGGCCCAGGGGGACCGGAGGTTGCAGGGGATGGAGTGCAGGGCACGATGGAGTGAGGGGGGTACAGGTGAGACTCAGGCTGGATGTGTGTGTGACGGGCAGAGCAGCTCTCAGAGGCTGGGGATGACCCCTGGGGCTATAACCTAGGCTGGCAGGTAACACCTGTGCCCTGAGCACAGAGCAGGGAGGAGCCGAGCTGGGTTTGATTCTGGGGCTGGGTTTGAATCGGAGGCAGCAGTTAGAAGCTGGAGGGGAGAGGGAGCTGGAAGGAGCCAGCCTGGCGAGGGGGAAGCTACACCCCAGAGGGGCCCCCCTCGGGGTCTTCTCCCCAGGACGGGTTGGAAGGACTGTCTCTGGCTGCTATACTGACGCTGCTGTGAAAACTGGGCATCTGTTGCCTAATAAACCTCCTGTTGTACCTGCTGAGTGAGAGTCACTCCTGCCAGCGGACGGGGTGCAGAGCAGGGGGACCCCTGAACCCCATCACACAGGGGATGGGGTACAGGGGAACCAGAGGATGGGGCGCAGGGGATGGGGTCCAGGGGGTGCAGGGGTCCAGGGGACGGGGCGCAGGGGATGGGGCACAGGGGACAGGGTGCAGGGCTCAGAGGACAGAGTGCAGGTGATGGGGCGCAGGGGATGGGGTGCAGGGGACCAGGCAACAGGGCGCAGGGGACAGGGAGCAGGGGTCCAAGGGACAGGGCGCAGGGGACCAGGGGATGGGGCGCAGGGGACGGGGCTCAGAGGATGGAGTGCAGGTGACGGGGCACAGTTGCGCAGGGGACGGGGTGCAGGGGACCAGGCGACAGGTTGCAGGGGATGGGGTGCAGGGGTCCAAGGGACGGAGCGCAGGGGACGGGGATGGGGCGCAGGGGACGGGACGCAGGGCACGGGGTGCAGGAGACAGGGCGCAGGGTTGCAGGGTGCAGGGGACAGGGTTGCAGGGCACGGGGCACAGGGTCCAGGGGACGGGGCGCAGGGGACGGGGCTCAGAGGACGGAGTGCAGGTGACGGGGCACAGTTGCGCAGGGGACGGGGTGCAGGGGACCAGGCGACAGGGTGCAGGGGATGGGGTGCAGGGGTCCAAGGGACGGAGCGCAGGGGACGGGGATGGGGCGCAGGGGACGGGACGCAGGGCACGGGGTGCAGGAGACAGGGCGCAGGGTTGCAGGGCACGGGGTGCAGGGGACAGGGTTGCAGGGCACGGGGTGCAGGGGACAGGGCGCAGGGTTGCAGGGCACGGGGTGCAGGGGACAGGGTTGCAGGGCACGGGGCGCAGGGTCCAGGGGACGGGGCGCAGTCTCACCCGGAAGAGGGTGACGCTCTGGAGCACGCTGGAGACGCAGCACATCTCGCGGACGGAGTGCATGGCCAGCTGTGGGCAGCCGATGTCCAGGACCCGCAGGCCGAGGCGGGAGGCCAGGATGGGCCCGATGGTGGTGCCGCAGGGCATGTCGTTCCGCACCATGAACTCCTGGAAGCCCAAGTGCAGGGCAGGGGTCAGGGTCACCCCCCAGAGACCCACAACCGGGGCCGCGATGGCCCTGGCAGTCTGCCAACGAGCCCAGGGGTCGAGCACATGGAAACCAACCGGGGTGCCCCCCGCAGCCCCCACAGGGGACACGCCAGAGCCAGGCCCCAGCACATGGGCTGCCCCCGCCACTCTGGGGCTCCAGGCTGCACGCCCCTACTCCACCCGAAGGGGCCACCACTGCGGGGCAGCCATTTGTTTGGGGGCTTCCCTGGCCTGCCTGGCCACCGGGGCTGGGGGGGGGCACTCAGCCCTCTCCTGGTTGTCATGGAAACCCCCAGGCCTATGCTGAGTGCGGAGGAGGGGATAGCATGGTGCCGGTGACCCGGCCTGGGGGCGATGGGGTGCAGGGGGCTGGCGTTTGCAGGGGAAGGGGAACATTCAGCCTGGGGCACTGTGCCCGAGTGGGGCCTGGGGAGGGGGGTGAGGGGTTGGCATGCGGGGGTGGGGACTCCATGCCCTGGGTCCCTGGTGTAACGAGGGAGGGGGAGGGGGTTGGTTGGTGCAGGACGAGCACAGAGTGGAGACCCCGGCGACAGGTGCCCGGTGCCCGGCAGACCCAGCTCGGGTGGCACAGCCGGTCCTGGCCCATGGAGGACAATGAGCTGCAGAGAGAGGAGCCCGGTGCCCTGCCCGGCTGGTCCCAGCCAGCGGGGACAAAGGCGGGAGCAGAGAGGGGCCCAGGCGCCCTGGTTACCCGGCGGAGGACAAAGGCCGAGGGAGGAGCTGGGGGTACTGGGGGCTCAGGTGGAAGGAGGGGCTATGGGACAGGGCAGAGATCAGGCAGAGCCCCCTGGCTGCAGGGGTAGTAATGGTGGTGTGTGCCTCAGTTTCCCTAGGCACCGCCCCAGTGCCGTTGGCGATGGGCGTTTGGGTGTGATGGCTTCTCACACGTGACACCTTTTGCCCAGGAAGCAGGACAAAGGCCCGAGGAGGGGCCTGGCTGTTTGGATTTCAGGTGGGCGGTTTCAGCCATCTGGGAAAGCAAGGGGGAGGGCCAGCGCCCGGCTTGGGGACCCCTCTTGCCCCTCTCCCCAGATGGACGGTACTGACGGCTTCTGGTCCCTCCGCTGACTAGTCTGTTCTACGCTGTGTCCCTGTCGCCTGACCCCCGGCTGTTCCCCTGGGGAGCGAGAGCCACGCCCGCCTGCGGGTGGGGGGGCAGGGCTGGGGATGCCCCACACCATGGCACCTCGCTGCTAACACTGGCTGGCAGCACTGCGCCCCGAATGGGAGAAGGAAGCTTCCCCTGGTGCCCTGCCAGCTGGCCTGCGGGTCGGGCACCCTGCAGGGAGCAGGTCACTGGTACCAATGGTCCAGTCTGGGAGCCTCCAGGGCCGGGTGTCCCCGAGGCTGTCTGGGTTCAGGGGAGACCCTGATGACGAGGGTTCCCAGGCAGGGAGGAGGAGAAGTGCAGAGTCCTGCACCTGGGGCGGAAGAATCTCAAGCATTGTTACAGGCTGGGGACTGACTGGCTCAGCAGCAGTACGATGGAAAGGGACCTGGGGGCTATGGTGGATGAAAGGCTGGATATGAGTAAACAGTGCGCCCTTGTCGCCAGGAAGGAGCATATTAGGGTGCATTAGGAGGAGCATTTCGAGCAGGTCTAGAGAAGTGATTGTTCCCCTCTATTCAGCACTGGTGAGGCCACATCTGGAATATTGTGTCCAGTTTTGGGACCCCCAGTATAAAAAGGATGTGGATGTGCTGGAGCAGGTTCAGCGAAGGGCAACAAAAGTGATTAAGGGGCTGGAGCACAAGACCTATGAGGGGAGGCTGAGGGATTTGGGCTTGTTTAGTTCACAGAAGAGGAAACTGAGGGGTGATTTAATAGCAGCCTTCAACTTCCTGAAGGGGAGCTCTAAAGAGGAGGGTGAGAAACTGTGCTCAGTGGTGTCAGATGGCAGAACAAGGAGCAATGGTCTGAAGTTGAAGAGGGGGAGGTGTAGGTTGGATATTAGGAAAAACTCTTTCCCCAGGCGGGTGGTGAAGCACTGGAATGTGTTGCCTGGAGAGGCGGTGGATTCTCCATCCCTCAAGGTTTTTAAGTCCCGGCTGGACAAGGTCCTGGCTGGGATGACTTAGTCGGGGTTGATCCTGCGTTGGGCAGGGGGCTGGACTCAATGACCTCCTGAGGTCCCTCCCAGCCCTGGGATTCTGTGGTTCTGTGGGACCTGAGAGCGGCTGGGCACTTACCTGCAGGGGGACGCCGACGCGGCCCGCGATCTCCCGTATCACTGCCTCAGTGACAGCCGTGGAGGCATAGCGCTGGTTACTGTTCACCTTGATCACAGGGCCCTGTGCACAGCCACACACCCTGGTGCTCAGCCCCGGCTCCCAGCAAGCCGGCCAGCGGGGCAGGGGCAGGGGCGGCGCTGCCATACTGCGGCTAGCAGAGCCCGGGGGGAGTGATGTCCTCTCCCAGCCCCAGAGTCCCGGCATCCACAGCGCCTCCCCCAGGGGCTGGCCTGAGGGGTCTCCAAGCAGCTGGCGGAGGGGCCTGCCCAGGGACTGGCTCCAAGCCAGGAATGGGCAAGAGGGGACGGCTTGCAGGGTGCAGCCTGCTCTGCTCCGGACGCTGGGTTGGATGGCGCTTTGGCCTGACCCACCCGGCCACTCTCACGTGCCAAGCCAGGACCAGAGCCCCTGGCTGGCTGGCTGGGGCAAGGCGAGCACCGGGGAAGGGCCCTGCAGCCCAGGAGACTGGTTCTTGGTGGGGGATGCAGGGAGTACTAGCCCCCTCCACCCAGCGAGCCCCAGCGCCTCCCCAGGGAGCCCCAGCCCAGGGAGGAGGCTGTGCTGACCTTGTGGAAGGCTGGCCGGTGATTCTCCTCATACTTGTCCCTGCAAGCGGAGCTGCATGTTACTGCCAGGCCTTCCCCAGCCCCAGCCCCAGCCCCAGCTGCTGCCCTCCAGCCCCGCGGGGCCCTGGCGCTCTGTCACTCACAGGTAGTTGGGGTGCACAGCGTGGGCCATGTCGGCGCTGAGCAGGTAGGACTTGGCCAGCGCCTCCTCGAACGCCGTCAGGTTCTGGGCCGTGGCCGAGATGCGGCGCAGCACCAGCTCGATGAGCAGGGAGCGGGCTCCCTGCGCGCTCTCCGAGCCTACCTGCAAGGAGGCGCCCGTCAGCACGGCTGCCCCAGGGCCACGCGGGAACAGCAGCCCCTGCCCCGTCCCTGGCCCCACCACCCGGCGGGAGCCAGACCCCTCATCCAGGAACACGCCGCCGGGGCCTTCCCAGTGTGCTGGGTCTGCACCAGCGCGTGCCACGCGAGGTGTGCGGCGGCAGCCGGGGGGTCGCTGTGTCTGGCGAGGGGCCGTGGTTACCGGGGGCGTTGCCAGGGCTGACTCTGAGCTGGCAGGCGGCGTTTGTTCCTGGGCCCAGCCGCGCCGACCTCCAAGGCCCGTGGGAGCAGCCTGCCTGTGCACCTCAGCCCTGGACGCTGCCGACGGAGGAACGCCCGAAGCACTTGGACGAGGGACCCGCCCATGTGACAGGCTCCACCTCGGCTCGGGACGCGGTGCCTGGGCTGCTCCCCCTGCCGGGGCAGGGAAGGGCGGTGGTGGGCTGGGACTCTCGGGGTGCAGTGGGGAGAAGCTGGGTCTGCCCCCCCTTTCCCTGCCCACGGGGCGCTGTGCCACCCAGGGCTGCATGGTGTGCGTGTCACAGGTTCCCCCGGCTGGCCCTGCCACTCACCTCCTCGTTGTCATACAACACAATCAGGCGCACGTTGGGCTCCTGGGAGAGGGAGCCTGGGGCCTCGCAGGAGTCGATCAGGGCCTGCAGGGAGAGAAAGATGAGGCCCTGGGGCTGAGCTGGGGCCAGAATGGGGCACTCGGAGGGGCAGAACCCACCGCCAGGCCAGGCAAACAGCCCCTCCGCCCCAGCCTGCCCCGCCACAAGGGGAGCCCCTGTGAGAGCCTGGGACATGCTGCCCCCAGAGACAGGTGCAGCTGCGAGCCTGGAGAGGGGGGCGAGAGCAGAGGTACAGCCCCCCCAGCACAGCCCCCTCACCTGCAGGGCGCAGTAGCAGCTGTGGAGGTTGTCCAGGCGGGGTGAGAAGATGAACTCTTCAAAGGCACCACCCAGCATCTGAAATGAGACGAGCAGACGGGACCTGTCAGGCTGGGCAGCCGGCAGAGCCGGGCCGTGGGTGTGACGCCGCTGGCACCGGGCTGGGCGGCCGGCAGAGCCGTGCCGTGGGTGTGACGCCGCCGGCACCGGGCTGGGCCCCATGTGACAGGGTCAGGGGTCCCTAAGCTCTGCCCCCACCCACAGCCAGAAGTGAGTCTCCTGCACAGGTGTAAGAGAAGGTTTATTAGCTGACAGGGATACAGTGTGGCCCAGTGTTGTCCACACAGCAAGCAGAAGTGGTCCGTCCGACACTTGTGGGGAGGAGATCCCCAGACTGACCCCCATGCCTGGGGCTCTGCCTGCTTCACTCCTGCCCAGGCCCCAGACGAACTTCCCCGGGGTGTCTAATTCAAAAAAACAGCCAGACAGCACCTCTCCCTTTGTCTGGCTCCGGGGGAGGGCCGCAGAGAGGTTCCTGGGGGAGAAGGGATTCCTGTACTGGGAATGGGACCCCGTGAGGGATCCAGAGGCAGCTGATGGTTCCTCAAAAGTACCGGCGCAGGTTGCTGTACCTAGCCCATGATCTCCCGCTCGCAGGACACCAGGGGATCCACCGCACCAGGAGAAGGTTGTTACAGAACTTTTTATGGCCAGGGATCTTTGCAGCTGTCCGTCTGTATTGCCTGTCCTGCGATCCCTGCCAGAGGGTGGGGAAGAGCCAGGACAAGGGGAAAGTTGCCCTGAGGCCACTGCCCATCATAGAGGAGCCTTTCCAGAAAGTGGCTATAGACATAGTGGGACCCTTCAGCAAGGCAACGCGTTCGGGGAAGAAATACATTTTGGTGGTGGTAGATTTTGCCACGCAATACCCAGAAGCTGTGGCCTTGACCTCTATCGACGCTGACACAGTGGCGGATGCACTGCTGTCCATTTTCAGCAGAGTGGGGTTCCCCAAGGAGTCCTCACAGATCAGGGGTCCAACTTCATGTCGGCCCTGCTGCAAAGCTTGTGGGACAAGTGTGGGGTCCGGCACACCTGGGCCACAGCCGACCACCCGCAGACCAATGGGCTGGTGGAGAGGTTCAATGGGACTCTGAAGCAGATGCTGAGAACCTTCATGAATCACTACCCCCATGACTGGGACAAGTACTTACCCCACCTGCTGTTTGCATACAGGGAGGTGCCCCAGGAATCCACGGGGTTCTCCCCCTTTGAGCTGCTGTACGGAAGGAGGGTACGGGGACCCTTGGACTTGCTCACAGCAGAGTGGGAGGGGACGGCCTCTCCTGAAGGGGAGTCAGTGGTACAGTATGTACTGACCTTCCGGGAAAAACTCACCGAGCTCATGGGCCTGGCCAGGGAGAACCTCTCCATGGCCCAAAGGAAGCAAAAGGTCTGGTATGACCGTAACGCCAGGGCCCGAGCCTATGCCACCGGGGATCAAGTGATGGTCCTTGTACATGTGCGGCGGAACAAGCAGCAAGCGGCCTGGGATGGCCCCTTCAAGGTTGTCAAACACCTAAATGAGGTGAACTATGTGGTGGAACTGTCGAACCGGGCCCAGAGCCAGCGGGTCTATCATGTGAACATGATGAAACTGCAGTGGGACAGGGAGAACTTGGTGCTGGCCGTGTGCAGACACTGGGAGGGGCAGGGGGATGATCCCTTGGAAGATTTGCTCAAGGGGACTGGAGCCGGCTCCTTGCTGGAGTCTATTCCCCTCTCAGACCAGCTGACCCCTGCCCAGCAGACGGAGATCAAGGAGGTGCTGCATTCACACCAACAGCTGTTCTCGGACAGACCCGGACGCACTGACCTAGCTGTCCACCGAATAAAGACAGGCACCCATGGCCCTATCAAGTGTGTGCCATTCAGAGCCACAGGGAAGATGGCTCAGGACATAGAGCGGAGCTACTGAAAGGGATGGAGAGCTTTGCCCTGGCTTACGTGGACGACATTTGCATCTTCAGCCAGACGTGGGAGGACCATGCGTCCCAGGTCAAGTGGGTGCTGGACCGACTCCAGAAGGCCGGTCTGACTATCCAGGCAGGGAAGTGCAAGGTGGGAATGGCTGAGGTGACCTACCTGGGCCACAAGGTGGGCAGCGGCTGCTTAAAGCCAGAGCCAGCTAAAGTGGAGGCTGTCAGAGATTGGCCAACACCCCAGACTAAGAAGCAGGTCCAGGCCTTCATTGGGATGGCGGGGTACTGCCGGAGGTTTGTGCCCCACTTTAGCTCCATCGCAGCCCCCCTCACGGAGCTGTGTAAAAGGGGAAAGCCTGACAAGGTGGTCTGGACAGAGCAGTGCCAAGAGGCCCTCTGCGCGCTGAAGGAGGCTCTGGTCAGGGCCCAGTGCTGGCAAATCCAGACTTCAACAAGCCCTTCCTGGTGTTCACCGATGCCTCGGACGTGGGGCTGGGGGCGGTGCTAATGCAGGTGAATGACCAAGGGGAGAAACACCCCATCGTGTACCTGAGTAAGAAGCTGCTGCCCCGGGAGCAGAGCTACGCGGCCATAGAGAAGGAATGTCTGGCCGTGGTGTGGGCGCTGGGGAAGCTGCAGCCGTACCTGTTTGGACGGCGTTTCACCGTGTACACCCATCACTCACCCCTGACCTGGCTGCATCACATCAAAGGGGCCAACGCCAAGCTCCTGCGGTGGAGTCTGCTCCTGCAGGACTACGACATGGAGGTGGTCCATGTGAAGGGGAACAACAACACCATAGCCGATGCCCTGTCACGCAGGGAGGGCCCCGAACTTCCCCAGGTCACTGGCTAAGTGACCCCGCTCAGTGCGGTCTGGAAGGGGGGAGATGTGACGGAGTGGGGGTGGGGGGGGTCTCACATGCGGTGTGGGGCTCCTGCTGAGGGGAGTGTCGGCGAGCAGGGCCGCCTCTGCTCGGCTGAGTCCCAGACAAAGGGAGAGGGGGAGTGTTAGAATTGGAAAGGGGCAGTTAAGGGAGGCTGCTCGGGAGGCTGGAGAGCAAGACAAGCAGGCAGGACCCAGGCAGGGGCTCCAGGCCTGGGGTCCCCTCGCGGGGATCTGCTCCCCCAACCTGGGTCAGACAGACACTGCTGGCTGCTGGGCTGTCGAGTTTGTACCTTGTTGTGAGCCCGTCGCCCAATAAACCTTCCGTTGCACCTGCGGAGGAGAGTCGCTCCTGGCTGCAGACTGGGGGCAGAGCTGGGGGACCCTGAACCCTGCTACACCTGGACGTCTGGCACTGACTCAGCCACAGCCCCTGCGAACCCCAGGCCGTGCCCCCCTGCAGGGCTGCGTCCTTGGCTCCTTCCTGGGCTCTGCAGCGCCCCGTGGCCAAGGCACCGGTGGGGGTGGGGGGTTGTCTCCTCCCAGCCGGGGCTCAGGAGACCTCAGGGTGTGGAGCCAGGCTCGGGGTGGGCTCCCCAAGGACTGCCAGCACTGGAATGGGGCCCAGTGCCACGCCACACTGTGGGGTCCCTGGGGACGGAGGGAGAAGCTGCTGCTCTGCTGATGGGTCCTGGTACTCACCGCCGGCTGCGTATCCGCCAGACACAGCTCCATCTCCACTATCTGCTCCGGCTTCGTGTCCAGCTGGGAGCAGAGCAGGGAGAGCAGAGCAGGGGCGTGGCGCTCCGCCTGGGGAGAGCAACCCCACAGCCAGGTGACCCCCATGGACTGGCCACAACACCGGCTTCCTGCAGGGCAGCACTGCCTGCCAGCCTCCCCCCACCCCGCTCTCCTGGGGACCCCCACAGCTCCGGGCTGGGCCCCCCACAGCTCCGGGCTGGGCCCCCCCACAGCTCTCCCAGGGACCCCGCAGCTCCGGGTTGGGCCCCCCCACAGCTCTCCCAGGGACCCCGCAGCTCCAGTCTGGGCCCCCCCACAGCTCTCCCAGGGACCCCGCAGCTCCAGTCTGGGCCCCCCCACAGCTCTCCCAGGGACCCCGCAGCTCCAGGCTGGGCCCCCCACAGCTCTCCCAGGGACCCCACAGCTCCGGGCTGGGCCCCCCCACAGCTCTCCCAGGGACCCCGCAGCTCCGGGCTGGGCCCCCCCACAGCTCTCCCAGGGACCCCGCAGCTCCAGGCTGGGCCCCCCCACAGCTCTCCCAGGGACCCCACAGCTCCAGGCTGGGCCCCCCACAGCTCTCCCAGGGACCCCACAGCTCTGGGCTGGGCCCTTCCCCCACAGCTCTCCCAGGGACCCCGCAGCTCTGGGCTGGGCCCCCCCTCAGCTCTCCCAGGGACCCCACAGCTCCGGGCTGGGCCCCCCTCAGCTCTCCCAGGGACCCCACAGCTCCAGGCTGGGCCCCCGCCCACAGTCCCAGCAGGGACACTCGCTGCTCAAACCAGCACAATGGGGCCTTTGGCTTCCGGCTCCTGTCCTGTCTCACCTGGGCGGGTGCAGTGCAGGGAGCTGCAGCCTCGGGCGCCCCCTTCTCCAGCTGCTCCTGGATGGCTGTAGCCAGGATGGCCACCCTGTGGGAGAACCGGCTTGGCTGTCACCTGGGCGTTTCCAGCCCAGTCACTGCTCCTGCTGCCCGGGGCAATGGCCAGAGCCCCCTCTCCCCAGACACACCCCCCGCCATGGCCCAGGAGGAGACTGAGGGGGAGCCCTGCCCCAGGTCTGGGATCCACCCGCCGTCCCCCCACGGTACCAGCCACCTCCCAGGCAGCGCCCCAGGCCTGGCAGTGCGGCCCCAGCACCGTGAGCTGCCGTGCTCTGGGGTGGGTGTGGGGCAGGGGCTGCATGTCCTGCTCGGGCCTGGCCCCCGACGGCACCAGCCCCTCACAGGTGCTGCTCCGTGTTGGGCCCGAAGCTCTCGTTGATGCTGCGCTGCAGGTGGATGGCCAGGTGCGGGATGCGCAGGATGGGCCGCTCCACCCACACCAGCCGCTGCTCCAGGCGTCCCGCCGCCGGCTCCTGTGAGCAAAGCAGGGGGGCCGTCAGCGAGCCCTCCCGAGGGACCCCCTTCCTGGGCCTCGGCATCCCCCTGCACCCGCCCCCCAGCAGGTGAACAGCAGCGGGCCCAGTTCCCAAGGCGGGCGGCTGCTGAGTCTGGGAGGGGCCGTCAGATGCTGCGGGATTCCAAGGGGGAGCGTGAGTGCCATGGACGGATGGACGGACAGATGGACACACCCTCGGATCCAGGACCCGCAGATGGGAGCGGCTCCCCCCTGGGGCGGGACCCCCGGCTGCCGCGCTGCAGCCCACGAGTGGAGAACAGGGTGCACAGCCCCCTTGCGGGGGGGACATTGCAGGAGTTTCAGATGAACCTACAAACCCCAGTGCAGCCCCAGCCGTTTGCACCCAACCCGCGCCTGGAGGGGCCACGTGAGGTGCGCCGCGAGCGCTGCCGCGTGGCGGGTTCAGTTTGTGCCGCTCGGCCCCACGGCCGTTTGTGTGGGGCGGGCGGGGGCAGGAGGGGCTCTGCGCGTGTGTGTGAAAGGGCCGTGGCTGGGCGACCTCAGCAGGCGGCTGGGCACCCTCCTGCGAAGGGCCCAACGCAGACCAAGAACGTTAGCAGGTGCCACCCACCTGGGAGGGACCTGGCCGGGGGGCGTCACCCAGCAGCCAGGCCATGACCGGCTGGTTAAAGGGCCATGGACAGGTGACAGGTGACAGGCTCCAGCTCAGCCCTGCTTCCACCCAGGGAGAACAATGGGATTCCCTCCACCTGGGCCAGGGGACAGAGGGGCCCTGAGGCTCCTCCAGCTTCGCCGTCGCTCCAGCCCCTCTCGGCAGGAGCATCTCTGTGATGCGCTGAGCCCGGAAGGATCCACGACCCGGCCGAACGTAGGATGGATTCCAGACTTTCAAGATGCCGAGAGAGGAGGTGGAATCTCCATCCCTAGAGCTTTTTCTAAGTCCTGGCTTGACCAAACCCTGGCTGGGATGATTTAGTTGGGGTTGATCCTGCTTTAGGCAGGGGTCTGGACTCAGTGACCTCCTGGGGTCTCCTCCAGCCCTAGGATTCTACGATAGCCAAGTCCAACTCGGCTGCAGCCGGCACCAAGACCTCTGGGATCGGTGTGTAGAATTCGATGGCTTTAACAATTTCACTCTCACCCTGTTCTTTCCTTCACCTTTCATTAACGACCCCTTAGCTGGTAGCTGCGAAGGCCTGGCCCAGCTGCTCCCTGGGGTCAGACCCGAGGTGCACTCTGAGCCGGGGATGCGGCCGGCCCTTGGGGGCAGGAAGAACCCGTGTGAATTCGGTGAGGTGGGTTCCACGACCTCTCCCCTGTGTGCGGAGCGGACGGGCTGGGGCCCAAGAGAAGCTGGCGTGTGGGAGGGAGTTGCTGGTGTGACGTCTGGCTGGCCAGAGAGACGCAGCTGGGCTCCAAGTGATGGGTTTGGTGCCTTATGGTGGAGGAACCCCAGTCTGAGGCTGTACGTAGCTCTGTTTAAAGCAATTTGCCCTAATTTCTCTCCCGCAGTGATGCCCAGAGAAGCCTCCAGCGTTACAGGGGCTCCAGGGGTCAGAAAACAGGGCATCCCTGGGGGCCATGGCAGAGACAAGCAGGCGGGAGGCTCAGAGAAGTGCAGGTGATGTCCCCTGCCCCAGGAAGGACTGTCTCACTGAAGGAGGGTCCCTGACCTCGGAGTAGGTAAGGGTGGGGGCTCCTAGAACCGTGTGTGGGAACCTGGCCAGACTCACCTTTACAATTACGCGTCCGGCCACGGTCAGGTCCCGGTCGAACCAGGTGCTCCAGATGCCACCTCCATAGGTCTCCACACCCACCTGCACCAGGCCCACCTGGCCCCTCTTGGAGCAACGTTTCACCTGCCGAGAGCCAGCGGCACATCACCAGCCAGCAGGTCCTGGGCACTGGCAGCAGGAGGGGAGAGGCTGCTGCTGCCGGGGGGATCAGAGGAAGCCAGGCCCCAGGAGAGGGGAGCGAGGCTCCTCACTGATCCACCCCACAGCCAGCCCAGCCCGGCGAGACCACGGCCCAGCACCCACCGGGGCAACAAAGGGCAACCCAGTGGAGGGAAGCCACAGGCCTCAATGTTCTGGGCAGAGCCCAGTGGAGCGGGTGAGGGAGCAGGCATGGACAGAGCACCAAGGGACACGGCGTGGGTCGGGCATCGCCAGGGGACACGGCGTGGGTCGGGCATCGCAGGGGACACGGCGTGGGTCGGGCATCGCCAGGGGACACGGCGTGGGTCGGGCATCGCAGGGGACACGGCGTGGGTCGGGCACACTCTGGGCAACCAGCATGAGGTGGGTCAGGCCCTGGGAGCAACCCAGTCGGTTGGATCAGGTCAGATGCTACCAGAGGACCCTGCCTGAACCAGCATGGGATGATGTGATGGGGGGTGGGGAGGGGGGAGAGAGAGAGAGAGAGAGAGAGAGAGAGTGTGTGTGTGTGTGTGTCTCACAGAGGGTGGGGGGCTCCTGCTGAGAGTAACCTGGCGACCAGGTGACACCTTTGTACTGGAGACAAAGGGGGAGGTGGAGCCGGAGGGGTCTGAACTGGAACTGGGAGTTGGAAGCAGTGAGTCTGGGCTGGGAGAGAGAGAGAGAGACCAAGGAGGGGGCCAGGCCCCGGCTCCTCTCCCCAGCGTGGATGGGACTGGCTGTCTCTGCCGGCTGCACTGACCCCTCTGTGCGACGCTGTGTCCTGTCGGCTAATGAACCTGCTGTTCTCCTGCCGAGTGAGAGTCACTCCTGCTTGTAGACGGGGGGGGGGGGCAGATCCTGGAGACCCCTGAACCCCATCACAGATGGGTCAGGCAGGACACTGCCAGGAGATCCTGCATGGGTTGAGCCCCAGGGGAACCAGTGTGGGGTGGGCCAGGTTGAGTCAGGCCCTGGGAGCGCCGCGCAGGTCGGGTTGGATGCTGCTGGGGAACCCGCGTGGGTCAGGCCCTGGGGAACCCGTCGGCCGGTGGGGGTGGGAGGAGGCGGGGGCGCCCGTCGGGAGGTCCCTCACCCTGAGGCAGGGGCTGTCGGTGTGGGCGCCGATGAGGCTGAAGCCATTGCCTGGCTGGTAGCGGCCCCCGACGGCGAAGGCAATGAGGGTGGAACAGTTCCGGGTGAGGAAGTACTGAGGAAGAGGGAAAAGGAAGCAGAGTAGTGGTGGTGGCGGAGGCCTGAGCCCATCCCTGCAGCCCTGGGGCTGTGACCCCTCAGCCCCTTCCAGGGGGCAGAGGGGTGCCCCGCCCCCCACAAATGTGCCGTGCCCCCAGAGCCACAGGGCGGGGCACTCAAGCCCCCCAGGCAGCGCCCCCCTCACCTTGTGCTCAGGCTGAATGTGCCAGTGTTCGGCCTCCTTCAGCTCCTGGAAGCCGGCCTGCAGCAGGCGGCTGCGGCACTCGGCGACCACTGCGGGGAGCACAGGGTTCCATGCAGCTGTCCCCCAAAGCAGCCCCCGCGCCCCTCTTTGCCCCGGGAGAGGAAACCGGCCTCGCCCGGGCTGGTCTGCTGCTGCCGGCTGGGTGTCTGCTGTACGCAGTCTCTGCCCCGGGAGCCTCAGCATGCCGGCGACACGGGGCACCCCAGTCCCACGCTGCTCCCTGGGGAGTCCCTCTGAGGAGGTAGTACAGGGACCGAGAACCCCCTGGGGCGACCCCCGACCCCTCCCGCCACACGGGGACCGAGAACCCCCTGGGGCGACCCCCGACCCCACCCACTCGGTGCCACCCAGCAGCAGCGTCAGGAAGGCGGTTCTGCTCCTCCCGCAGCTGGCAGCCGGGCATGGTGCTGTGCCGGGTCCAGGGAAGCCCCTGCCCCTGTGCCATATCCCCAGAGACTGGGGGCAGAGACTTCGCGTGGCCTCTGCAGGGTTCGGGGAGAGCTCCTGGCACCAACCCAGTCGGCCTCGCCCGGGCCGGCAGGTGTGTGACACGCACACGCACGTGCACGCGCACGCTCCGCCCCACGGCTCCCAGCCGCCCCCTTCCCCCAGGAGTCCCGCTGCCCTCTGACAGGCAGTGGGGCGCTGGCCTGGCTGCCAGCAGAGCAAAGGGGCAGTGCAGGGCATGGGGGAACAGAGGCTGGGAGCCCAGTGTGCGGGCGCAGCCGGGCAGGGGCAGGGGGAGAAAGGGGCCCGAGGCCCAGGCGGCACCTGAGGCTGGGGAGTCTCTACTACCCGCACCCCAGGGAGCCTGGGGCGCGTGTGGGGGGGGGAAGGGGGTCCCCGCGGGGGGCTCCTACTGGGGCAGCTGTGGGTGGCGACAGCCGGGCGAGGGCAGGAGCAGCAGGGCTGCAACGCCGGGTGCAGAGCCCGTCCCCCCGGACCCCCCTCCGTGGCCGCTTACCGTGGAAGGGGGACGGGCTCCGATTCACAAACGCCAGGAGCTGGTGGGCGGCCGCCTGCACCGCGCGCTTGGAGTCGCTGGTCACGGACGCCTGGAGTGCAAGGGGGTGTTACGCGTGTCAACGCGGCGCTGCCCCAGCCCCGGCAGAGGGACCCCGTGCGGCTGCCCCACAGCGCCCAGCACCAAGGGGGGCCCAATCCACGGGCAGCGCCCCAGCCGTGCCCTGCCCGACCCCCCCCGTGTTCCCCCCCCGGCCGTGCCCAGCCCAAACCTCCCGTGTTCCCCCTGCTGGCCATGCCCAGCCCAACCCCCCCGTGTTCCCCCCTGGCAGCGCCCCGGCCGTGCCCAGCCCGACCCCCCCATGTTCCCCCCTGGCAGCGCCCCGGCCGTGCCCAGCCCAACCCCCCCGTGTTCCCCCCTGGCAGCGCCCCGGCCGTGCCCAGCCCAACCCCCCCGTGTTCCCCCCTGGCAGCGCCCCGGCCGTGCCCAACCCAACCCCCCCGTGTTCCCCCCCGGCAGCGCCCCGGCCGTGCCCAGCCCGACCCCCCCGTGTTCCCCCCTGGCAGCGCCCCGGCCGTGCCCAGCCCAACCCCCCCGTGTTCCCCCCTGGCAGCGCCCCGGCCGTGCCCAACCCAACCCCCCCGTGTTCCCTCCCAGCAGTGCCCCAGCCGTGCCCAACCCAACCCCCCCGTGTTCCCGCCCCGGCAGCGCCCCGGCCGTGCCCAGCCCAAACCCCCCCCGTGTTCCCCCCCGGCCGTGCCCAGCCCGACCCCCCCATGTACCCCCCCGGCAGCGCCCCGGCCGGGCCCAGCCCAAACCCCCCCGTGTTCCCCCCCGGCCGTGCCCAGCCCGACCCCCCCATGTTCCCCCCCGGCAGCGCCCCGGCCGTGCCCAGCCCGACCCCCAAGTGTTCCCCCCCGGCAGCGCCCCGGCCGGGCCCAGCCCAAACCCCCCCGTGTTCCCCCCCCCGGCAGCGCCCCGGCCGTGCCCAGCCCAAACCCCCCCGTGTTCCCCCCCGGCAGCGCCCCGGCCGTGCCCAACCCAACCCCCCCGTGTTCCCCCCCCGGCAGCGCCCCGGCCGTGCCCAGCCCAAACCCCCCGTGTTCCCCCCCCGGCAGCGCCCCGGCCGTGCCCAGCCCAAACCCCCCCGTGTTCCCCCCCGGCAGCGCCCCGGCCGTGCCCAACCCAACCCCCCCGTGTTCCCCCCCCGGCAGCGCCCCGGCCGTGCCCAGCCCAAACCCCCCGTGTTCCCCCCCCGGCAGCGCCCCGGCCGGGCCCAGCCCAAACCCCCCGTGTTCCCCCCCCCGGCAGCGCCCCGGCCGTGCCCAGCCCAAACCCCCCCGTGTTCCCCCCCCGGCAGCGCCCCGGCCGTGCCCAGCCCAAACCCCCCGTGTTCCCCCCCCGGCAGCGCCCCGGCCGTGCCCAGCCCAAACCCCCCCGTGTTCCCCCCCGGCAGCGCCCCGGCCGTGCCCAACCCAACCCCCCCGTGTTCCCCCCCCGGCAGCGCCCCGGCCGTGCCCAGCCCAAACCCCCCGTGTTCCCCCCCCGGCAGCGCCCCGGCCGGGCCCAGCCCAAACCCCCCGTGTTCCCCCCCCGGCAGCGCCCCGGCCGTGCCCAGCCCAAACCCCCCCGTGTTCCCCCCCCGGCAGCGCCCCGGCCGTGCCCAGCCCAAACCCCCCCGTGTTCCCCCCCCGGCAGCGCCCCGGCCGGGCCCAGCCCAAACCCCCCGTGTTCCCCCCGGCAGCGCCCCGGCCGTGCCCAGCCCAAACCCCCCCGTGTTCCCCCCCCGGCAGCGCCCCGGCCGTGCCCAGCCCAAACCCCCCCGTGTTCCCCCCCCGGCAGCGCCCCGGCCGTGCCCAGCCCAAACCCCCCGTGTTCCCCCCCCGGCAGCGCCCCGGCCGTGCCCAGCCCAAACGCCCCCCGTGTTCCCCCCCGGCAGCGCCCCGGCCGGGCCCAGCCCAAACCCCCCCGTGTTCCCCCCCCCGGCCGGGCCCAGCCCAAACCCCCCCGTGTTCCCCCCCCCGGCCGGGCCCAGCCCAAACCCCCCCATGTTCCCCCCCCCGGCCGGGCCCAGCCCAAACCCCCCCATGTTCCCCCCCCCGGCCGGGCCCAGCCCAAACCCCCCGTGTTGCCCAGCCCGGCCGCGCACCCCCGGGGGAGGGGGGGCAGGGTCGGGGTCTCCCAGCGGTCCGGTCCGGTCCGGTCCCCACCAGTACCTGCATGATCCCAGTCCGGCTGCCACTGCCGCTTCCGGCCCCGGCCCGGCCCGGCCCGAGCGCGCTGCGGCGCCTGCGGCCAGGAGGAGCCAACGCAGTTCGGCATTGCGCACCGCCGCGGCCCTCTGGAACCCCCCTGGGGCCCCCCCACCGCCCTCTGGACCTTCCCCCAGGGCCCCCTCCGCCCTATGGAACCCCCCATGGACCCCCCACCGCCCTCTGGAACCCCCCCTTGGGCCCCCCACTGCCCTCTGGACCCCCCCCTTGGACGCCCCCACCAACGTAGGGACCCCCTCTTGGGCACCCCACCGACCTACAGACCCCCCCCCTTGGGATCCCCCACCTACTTACAGATTCTCCCTTGGACCCCCCACAGCTCTATGGATGCTCCTCTTGGGCCCCATCTCCCTTCGAACCCCCCCCTTGTACCCCCCACTGAACTACGGACCCTCCCTTGGGCCCCCCACCTCCCTATGGAACCCCCCTTGGGCCCCCCTCTGCCCACTGGAATCCCCCCCTTGGGCCCTCCACCGCCCTAAGTACCCCTCTCTTGGGCCCCCCTCGGCCCTATGGAACCCCTCCTTGCGCCCCCAACACTCTATGGAACCCCACTTGGGCCCCTACTGCCCTAGGGACCCCCCTTTGGGCCCCCCCACCCTATGGAACCTCCCCCTTGGGGCCCTCACCGCCCTATGGACCCCCCCACCGACCTACAGATTCCCGCTTGGGTCTCCCACCTCTCTATGGACATTCTCCTTGGGCCCCCCACCGCCCTATGGACCCCCCCTTGGGCCCCATGGAACCCCCCCCTTAGACCGTCCACCAATGTACAGACCCCCTCTTGGGCATCCCTCCGACCTACAGATCCTCCCTTAGGCCCCCCACCGCTCTATGGACGCTCGTCTTGGGCCCCATCTCCCTACAAACCCCCTTTGTGCCCCCCACTGACCTACAGACCCCCTGTGATGGAGTGGGGGGAGTGCAAATGCGAGACTCAGGCTGGATGTGAGAGAGAAGCAGAACAGCTCCCAGTGGCTAAGGATGACCCTGGGGCTACAACTGGCAGGTAACACCTCTGCCCTGAACAAAGAGGAGGGAGGAGCCGAGCTGGTTTTGAATCGGGGGCGGCAGTTAGATGCTGGGGGAAGAGGAGCTGGAAGGCAGCCAGCCTGAGGAGGGGGAAAGCTACACCCCAGAGGGGCCCCCCTCGGGGTCTTCTCCCCAGGACGGGTTGGAAGGAATGTCTCTGGCTGCTATGCTGTTGCTTCTGTGAGAAACTGGACATCTGTTGCCTAATAAACCTGCTGTTGTACCTGCTGAGTGAGAGTCTCTCCTGCCAGCAGACGGGGTGCAGTGCAGGGGGACCCCTGAACCCCATCACACTGGTGTCAGAAGTGGGATGCACTGCACCCACGGATGAGCTCCCAGCAGTGGCTGACTGAGCACCAGAGAAGAAAGGAGTCTCACAAGAGCCAGAGGGGGAACAGAGCCATTCCTGCAGCTGCTGCTGGTGAGTGGATACCCCGGGAGACAGCGGGGAGATGGATTATACCCGACTCCTGAAGGCAGAGCTAGCGGGGCTGTGCAGAGAGAGGGGCCTGACCGTGGGGAAGGCGACCAAGGCCCAGCTGATGGCACAGCTGGAAGAGAATGACCGATCCGGGGGGGCAGAGCCTGTCCCGGCAGAAAATGGCCGGTCCGCCTCGGGAAGCGTTTCGGATTCTCCGACAGGAGCGGGGGCTCGACGCCGTCAGACAGACGCGGTGCCCGCCAGGTCGCGCTCAGCTAGCGGTGGTCCATCGCGGGCAGAGTCCCCCGCCGCAGAGCTGCGACGGCTGGAACTCGAGGTGAAATTAAAGGAACTGGAGCGCCAGGAACGGGAAAGAGAGCGTGAGCATGAGCGACAGGAACGAGAAAAAGAGCGTGAGCGCCAGGAACGGGAAAGAGAGCGTGAGCGTGAGCTCCAGGAACAAAAAAGAGAGCGTGAGGAGAGAGAGCGAGAGCGGGAGCATGAGCGAACCATGGCAGAGGCGAGACGCCAAGAGACCCCAGCTGCGGTAAGCGGGGAGAGGGCCAGACGGATCGGGGTGGCCAGTCACTTGGAGACGCGTGTGCTGGCCCAGTGTCAGGACACAGGGGACATGGACGAGTTCCTTACCGCCTTTGAGCGAGCCTGTGAGTTGCACGAGGTTCCCCCAGATGAGTGGCTCTGGCACCTCACCCCCTTGCTGGGCCAGAAGGGCGCAGCGGTGCTCAGCCAGCTGGTGGGGCTGCAGCCTGGGGACTATGAACGGGTCAAACAGGCCCTGCTGCATAAGTTCGGCCTGACTCCGGAGATGTACAAAAAGAAGTTCCAGGAGGCGCAGAAGAGGCCAGAGGAAAACCATGTAGATACAACTGCCCGCCTGAAGCAATACTACCAGAAGTGGGCGTTCGGAATGGGAGTCCAGTCCGTAGACGGCCTGATCGAGCTGGCGGTCGTGGAGCGATTCTACGAGATGTGCGCACCTGACCTGAGGGTGTGGCTCGTGGACCGGAAGCCAGGGGACTCACATGATGCAGGGAAACTGGCAGATGACTTCACAAACAGCCGGGCCAGGTTTGAAAGTGAGCCCCACAAAGAGAGGGAGTCTCGGAGGGAGAGGGAGTCCTGGAGAAACCGAGAATCTCAGAGAGACCGGTCCCTAACTGTACGACAGAGGGGACCACCTCTTGGGCAAGCCCAGGAAAGAGGGGCCAGCCACCCACCCCCCAGAGAGCCAAACAGAACCCGGACAGAGCAGCCGGCCCGAGGGACACAACAAGACCCAGGCTGTTACCGCTGTGGGCGAAAGGGGCATAGAGCAGCCCAGTGCCCCAGGCTCCCAGACAGGTTGAGCAGGCCGGGGGGTCATGGAGTCAACTGGGTGGGGTCCCAGAAGCCAGAGGGGCTGGCGGCCAAGGCGGGTGGTGCTGACAGTGGGCACTCGGATTGGGCCGAGTCCGCCCCACAGACCAGCTCCTCAGGGGGACCAAATGCTCAGAGGCCAGTTCACAGAGTTGGGGCGGCAATGCCTCTGTGGAGCAAGTGTCTCAAACACCTCGAGGTAGACGGGAAAAAGGTCACGGGGTTCTGGGACACAGGCGCTGACGTGACGCTGGCCCGACCCGGGGTGGTGGCACCGGGCTGCATGATACCCGATTCCCACCTGACGATAACAGGAATTGATGGGACCCCTTTCAAGGTGCCCATGGCGAGGGTGCACCTGAAATGGGGGAAGAAGGAAGGCCCCAAGGAAGTGGGCGTGCACAGCCATTTGCCGGCAGATGTACTGATGGGGGCTGACCTGGAGAACTGGCAAGGTGAACGCCCTCGTGCCCTGGTCCTGACCCGTAGCCAAAGAAAACGAGGGGTGCGCTCCCCAAATTCAGGGGTACAGGCCCAGCCAAAGCCACAGGGGCCAACCCTGAGAGAAAGGGGGCCCCCAAAAACCAGATCTCACAGGCCAGGGATGCTGGAGCCAGGCAGGGATGGGGAAGTCGCATCCGCTCCTGCCCGAGCGGAAGAATTCCAGGCAGAGCAGCAGAGAGACCCCTCCTTGCAGAAGCTGAGGGAACTGGCCAGTCTCAGCCCAGCTCCACAGCTGGGGGAGGGCTGCAAGGAGAGATTCCTGTGGGAAAAGGGATTCCTGTACCGGGAATGGGCTCCCAGACGCAAAGCGGAGCCATGGAAGGTCCAGAGGCAACTGGTGGTTCCCCAAAAGTACCGGCGCAGGCTGCTGTACCTAGCCCATGATGTCCCGCTCGCAGGACACCAGGGGATCCACCGCACCAGGAGAAGGTTGTTACAGAACTTTTTCTGGCCAGGGATCTTTGCAGCTGTCCGTCTGTATTGCCTGTCCTGCGATCCCTGCCAGAGGGTGGGGAAGAGCCGGGACAAGGGGAAAGCTGCCTTGAGGCCACTGCCCATCATAGAGGAGCCTTTCCAGAAAGTGGCTATAGACATAGTGGGCCCCTTCAGCAAGGCAACGCGTTCGGGGAAGAAATATATTTTGGTAGTGGTAGATTTTGCCACGCGATACCCAGAAGCAGTGGCCTTCACCTCTATCGACGCTGACACCGTGGCAGATGCACTGCTGTCCATTTTCAGCAGAGTGGGGTTCCCCAAGGAGGTCCTCACAGATCAGGGGTCCAACTTCATGTCGGCTCTACTGCAAAGCTTGTGGGACAAGTGTGGGGTCCGGCACACCTGGGCCACAGCCTACCACCCGCAGACCAATGGGCTGGTGGAGAGGTTCAATGGGACTCTGAAGCAGATGCTGAGAACCTTCATGAATCACTACCCCCATGACTGGGACAAGTACTTACCCCACCTGCTGTTTGCATACAGGGAGGTGCCCCAGGAATCCACGGGGTTCTCCCCGTTTGAGCTGCTGTATGAAAGGAGGGTATGGGGACCCTTGGACTTGCTCAGAGAAGAGTGGGAGGGGACGGCCTCTCCTGAAGGGGAGTCAGTGGTATAGTATGTACTGACCTTCCGGGAAAAACTCACCGAGCTCATGGGCCTGGCCAGGGAGAACCTCTCCATGGCCCAAAGGAAGCAAAAGGTCTGGGATGACCATAACGCCAGGGCCCGAGCCTATGCCACCGGGGATCAAGTGATGGTCCTTATACCTGTGCGGCGGAACAAGCTGCAAGCGGCCTGGGATGGGCCCTTCAAGGTTGTCAAACAGCTAAATGACGTGAATTATGTGGTGGAACTGTCGAACCGGGCCCACAGCCGCCGGGTCTATCATGTGAACATGATGAAACCTTACTGGGACAGGCAGAACTTGGTGCTGGCCGTGTGCAAACACTGGGAGGGGCAGGGGGATGATCCCTTGGTGGATTTACTCACAAGGACTGGAGCCAGCTCCTTGCTGGAGTCTATTCCCCTCTCAGACCAGCTGACCCCTGCCCAGCAGACGGAGATCAAGGAGGTGCTGCATTTGCATCAACAGCTGTTCTCGGACAGACCCGGACGCACTGACCTGGCTGTCCACCGAATAGAGACAGGCACCCACGCCCCTATCAAGTGTGTGCCATTCAGAGCCACAGGGAGGACGGCTCAGGACATAGAGCGGGAGGTTGAAGACATGCTGGCTCTGGGGGTGATCCAACCCTCGTCCAGCCCCTGGGCCTCTCCCGTGGTGTTAGTCCCTAAAAAAGATGGGTCTGTTCAGTTTTGTGTGGACTATCGCAAGCTTAACGCCATCACTGTCTCGGACGCCTACCCCATGCCCAGGCCTGATAACCTTTTAGACAAGCTGGGGGGAGCCCGTTACCTCACCACCATAGACCTCACCAAGGGGTACTGGCAAGTGCCATTAGACCAAGATGCCCGGCTGAAGTCGGCTTTCATCACTCCTGTGGGGCTCTACGAGTTCTTGGTCCTGCCCTTTGGCCTCAAAGGGGCACCCGCTACCTTCCAGCGTCTGGTGGACCAGCTACTGAAAGGGATGGAGAGCTTTGCCCTGGCTTACATGGACGACATTTGCATCTTCAGCCAGACGTGGGAGAACCATGTGTCCCAACTCAAGCAGGTGCTGAACCGACTCCAGAAGGCCGGGCTGACTATCAAGGCAGGGAAGTGCAAGGTGGGAATGGCTGAGGTGACCTACCTGGGCCACAAGGTGGGCAGCAGCTGCTTAAAGCCAGAGCCAGCTAAAGTGGAGGCTGTCAGAGATTGGCCAACACCCCAGACTAAAAAGCAGGTCCAGGCCTTCATTGGGATGGCGGGGTACTACTGGAGGTTTGTGCCCCACTTTAGCTCCATCGCAGCCCCCCTCACGGAGCTGTGTAAGAAGGAAAAGCCTGACAAGGTGGTCTGGACCGAGCAGTGCCAAGAGGCCCTCTGCGCGCTGAAGGAGGCTCTGGTCAGGGCCCCAGTGCTGGCAAATCCAGACTTCAACAAGCCCTTCCTGGTGTTCACCGATGCCTCGGACGTGGGGCTGGGGGCGGTGCTAATGCAGGTGACTGACAAAGGGGAGAAACACCCCATTGTGTACCTGAGTAAGAAGCTGCTGCCCCGGGAGCAGAGCTACACGGCCATAGAGAAGGAATGTCTGGCCATGGTGTGGGCGCTGGGGAAGCTGCAGCCGTACCTGTTTGGACGGCGTCTCACCGTGTACACCCATCACTCACCCCTGACCTGGCTGCATCACATGAAAGGGGCCAACGCCAAGCTCCTGCGGTGGAGTCTGCTCCTGCAGGACTACGACATGGAGGTGGTCCACGTCAAGGGGAACAACAACACCTTAGCCGATGCCCTGTCACGCAGGGAGGGCCCCGAACTTCCCCAGGTCACTGGCTAAGTGACCCCGCTCAGTGCGGTCTGGAAGGGGGGAGAGATGTGATGGAGTGGGGGGGGTGCATGTGTGAGTCAGGCTGGATGTCCGAGGCAAGCAGCAGCTCCCAGTGGCTAAGGATGACCCTGGGGCTACAACTGGCAGATAACACCTCTGCCTAAACAAAGAGCAGGGAGGAGCTGAGCTGGGTTTTGAATCGGGGGCGGCAGTTAGAGGCGAGGAAAAGGGGAGCTGAAAGGCAGCCAGCCTGAGGAGGGGGAAAGCTACACCCCAGAGGGACACCCCTCGGGGTCTTCCCCCCAGGACGGGTTGGAAGGACTGTCTCTGGCTGCTATGCTGTTGCTTCTGTGAGAAACTGGACATCTGTTGCCTAATAAACCTGCTGTTGTACCTGCTGAGTGAGAGTCTCTCCTGCCAGCGGACGGGGTGCAGTGCAGGGGACCCCTGAACCCCATCACAGGAGCCGAGCTGGGTTTTTGAATCGGGGGCGGCAGTTAGAGGCTGGGGGAAGAGGAGCTGGAAGGCAGCCAGCCTGAGGAGGGGGAAAGCTACACCCCAGAGGGGCACCCCTCGGGGTCTTCTCCCCAGGACGGGTTGGAAGGAGTGTCTCTGACTGCTGTACTGACGCTTCTGTGAGAAACTGGGCATCTGTTGCCTAATAAACCTCCTGTTGTACCTGCTGAGTGAGAGTCACTCCTGCCAGCGGATAGGGTGCAGTGCAGGGGGACCCCTGAACCCCATCACACCATCCCACATTAGTGCCAAGTGAGGGGTCCTTGTGTAACCATCCCCTGCCCTACCCCAGAACCAGCTGCACCTCCATGCCAGGTGAGGGGTCCATGAACAACGAGCCCCCACACCACACCCCAGAGCCAGATGCATTTCAGCTGTGTGAGGGTCCTTGCAGGAGAGAAACTCCTTAGAAATGTGGGGGGTGGGGGGTCCCAAACTCATGTAACTTCTTAACAACATAAGGAGACTTGATATGAAAAATTTGCAGAAGACAGTGGCAAAAATCTTTTAAATATATGCACACAAAACATATTGGGGAGGAGAAAGTTGCCGTGTGTATTAAAATTGAAGTTTGCTTCCATCTCCTATTCTTAATTCAATAGAAACTTGCCGGTTTCTCGCCTCGATGGCTGTTTCCGTTGGCGTGCTGTTGGCAAGTGAGCCAGAGTGAGTTAAACAGGTGAGTTTAGGTAGCACAACCTGCCCCTTGGCTAGTGACTTTGGGTTTCATTCTATCACTTTCAGTCAACTGTGGGAGGGAGGCTGAGCAGTGAAATACAGAGGAGTGTCTTCAGAACGCTTTTCTCCCAGGTCCTCATTGATAAAGACAAACCAAACCAGCAGTCGTGTAGCACTTTAGAGACTAACAAAATAAACAATTCCGTGGCTCTGCCCCTGGGAAGCTCATCACCTAATGCAGCATTTTGTTAGGCGTTCCAGTGCTCAGGACTGCTGGTTTGTTTTGTTAGAATACAGACTAACCTGGCTCCTCTCTGTTACCATTTATGAAGACTTGCTCTAGCTCACAGCCCAGCTCCTTATGTGTTGTCTGTTTGTACGATAAATATAATCTTTATCACTGAACTAGATGGAGACCACGCAGGCATGTTGAGTTTTTAAGCTTTAAATCTGTGATAATTTATATCAGTCTAGTGACCCGACCTCCTGGGGTGTGGTGTTTCGTAAGGTAACCAAGTTACTAGGCTGGCTGGGGCGCTGTGTGTGTGGCTCATTCACAAACAGCCCCTGAAAGGCACGGCTTCTCCCTGGACCAGGGAAGTAATTGTGAACAGGAGGTCAGGAGAGTGGGTGCTTCTTGTCTGGCAGAGGACAAAAGTGTCAGGAATCAGCAGCACCAAGAGGGGGCTCTCTCTTTCCACCTGCAATAGCAGTAACAGCAGAGAACGTATGTGATCTTGTGCCTGTAACCTTCCAGGTACTCTGCCCGCTGGTGCTAACCCAGGAGAAGGAAACCATGAAGTAGGTCTCATAACAGTATTATAACTATAGTTATAATACATCAGCCTCCAAGCTGTTAGGAACATTATCCCTGATGAGACCGAGGCACAAATGGTGGCGGAGCTTTGTGACTTTGTCCTCACCCACAACTGTTTCAGATTTGGGGACAATTTATACCTTCAGATCAGTGGCACTGCTATGGGCACCCGCACGGCCCCACAGTTTGCCAACATTTTTATGGCTGACCTGGAACAACACTTCCTCAATTCTCGTTCCCTAGCGCCCCTCCTCTACCCGCGCTACACTGATGACATCTTCATCCTCTGGACCCGTGGGAAGGAGGCTCTTGAACAGTTCCGCCGTGATTTCAACCGTTTCCACCCCACCATCAACTGCAGCCTGGACCAGCCCACACAAGAGATTCACTTCCTGGACACTACTGTGCAGATAAGCGACGGTCACATAAATACCAACCTACACCGATAATCCACAGACGGCTGTGCTTCTCTACACACCTCCAGCTTCCACCCAGAGCACACTACACGATCCAGTGTTTACAGCCAGGCACTAAGGTACAACCGCATTTGCACTCATCCATCAGACAAAGACAAACATCTACAAGACCTTTACTAAGCTTTCCTCAAACTGCAATACCCACCTAAGGAAGTGAGGAAACAGATTGATAGAGCCAGACGGGTACCCAGAAGCCACCTGCTACAAGACAGGCCTTGTGAGGAAAACAAGAGACCACCACTGACCATCACATACAGCCTGCCAACCTTGAACAAATCCTCACCAGCCACTACAAATCACAAACCAGTGACTCTAGGCCTGGAACCAGCCTCTGCAACAGTCCTCGCTGCCAACTCTGCTCACATATCTACACCAAAACAAAAAGCAGTCAAATAGCACTTTAAAGACGAGCAAAATAATTTATTAGGTGATGAGCTTTCGTGGGACAGACCATATGGCTATTGATCTGAAGAAGTGGGTCTGTCCCACGAAAGCTCATCACCTAAAAAATTATTTTGCTCGTCTTTAAAGTGCTATTTGACTGCTTTTTGTTTTGATAGTGTATAGACTAGCCCAGCTCCCTCTCTGTTACATATCTACACCAGTGACATCATCACAGGACCTAACACCAACCATACCATCAGGGGCTCCTTCACCTGCACGTCCACTAATATAATATGTGCCAGCAATGCCCCACTGCAATTTACATTGGCCAAACTGGACAGTCTCTCCGTAAAAGAATAAATGGATGTAAATCTGACATCAGGAACAGTAATGTACAGAAGCCTGTGGGAAAACACTTCAATCTCCCTGGACACTCAGTGGCAGATTTAAGGGTGACAGTCCTGAAACAAAGAAATTTCAAAAATCAAATGGAGAGAGAAATCTCTGAGCTGCAATTTATTTGCAAATTTGACTCCATTAACCGTGGATTAAACAGAGGCTGGGAGTGGCTGGCAGCTTACAAAGGCAGCTTCTCTGCCCTGGGTGTTAATATCTCCCCATTAGAATCTGACAGAGGCTCACGTCCCCCGTCTGATCTGACTTTTTTTTCCCTGTTTTGAAAAGTGCTGTTGATACTGGGCCATTTCCACCTTGCGGAATAGACCTTGTCAGCTCTGGCCCTCCCTCTTACTGGGACCCCCCTCTTTAAATACCCTTCTGACACCACCCCTGCACTCATGCATCTGATGAAGCGGGTCTTTGCCCACGAAAGCTCACGCTCCAACATATCTGTTAGTCTATAAGGTGCCACAGGACTTCCTGTTGTTCTTATAACTATAGTGACTCTCTCAACTTATTATCTTCCGTGTCACCCAAATATCTAATGCTGAAATCACCCAACTGGTGCCACCAGTTCTTCTCCTCTGCTGATCAGAGCGGAACAAGGCTTCGGTGCCACTGCACTGATTTGTGGTTGTGTAAACTAGAATTTGCTCTATGAGAGCTACGGTTCTGAATGCTGCTGACTCTGGGTGGCCGTCTGCTCCAGCACGTTTGCTATTACCAGGGCATGACCAAAGTCATGTTGAATAGTAACCGGGAGGTGGCCGTGTCCGTCTGCACTCCAACAAAACAAAGCAGCAGAAATGTGGCACTTCGAAGGCAAACAAAAGGATCTATTTGGTGATGAGCTTCCATGGGACAGACCCACTTCTTCAGGATCTGTCCCACAAAAGCTCATCCCTGCACGAATCCTTTTGTTCGTCTTCAAAGTGCTACGTTTCTGCTGCCTGGTTTTACCGAATTCAGGGTTCCTTTTCACCAATTTCACAGGCAGAGGGATTTGAAGTTGGAAGTGCCGTGATTTCCGCTGTCCTAAATCTCAGCTCTCACCGCTTTGACCTTGTCGGGGTTGTGCCCCAAAGGAGCTTGGGAGAGAGGTGTCCCATGGCGGGTATGGCGCCACTCCGTGTTCCCACCCCAGGCAGAAAGAATTCTCCACTTGTGCACCTCCGCTGTGGAGCTGATGGGTGCCACATCGCTGTGTATTGGTGCGCATAAGAGAATGAACCTGGCGGGAGTGCGGCTAAGGGGTCCTGAGGGTGGGAGGTGGCTCAGGGCTGGGACAGAGGGTTAGGGTGCAAGGGCTCTGGCTGGGAGCGTGCAGGCTCTGGGGTGTCCCTGGAGCTGAGGAGTCTGGGGTACAAGACAGGAGCTCTGGGCAGGGGTGTGGCTTCAGGGTAGGACGGAGGATTGGGGCTTTGGGGTACAGGAAGGTGCTCAGGGCTAGGTGGGGTAAGGGCTGGGCTCAGGTTTACCCGGGCAGATTTCTGCTGGGACTGGCAGGGAGGGGTTCCCCACTTGCTAGCTGTGGCTGGTGGGGAAGGGTGCCCCCCTCCGCCAGCCTTGGCAGCTTCAGGGCTCAGTCAGAGAGGTTGCTCCCCCTGCAGCCCTAAATCCCAGAGCGATGTTAAAGGGAAGCTGCACAAACTCGCAGGAAACAGGCTGCAGCCCACCGCTGCTGTTGCCTTCAGACCGAGCAGCTGGAGAGCAGCACGCGCTGGTCCAGAGTCCGGGTCTGAAGGCAGAACCAACGCTAGCAGCACCGCAGGCTGTGATGGGGTTCAGGGGTCCCCCTGCACTGCACCCCGTCCGCTGGCAGGAGAAACTCTCACTCAGCAGGCACAACAGCAGGTTTATTAGGCAACAGATGTCCAGTTTCTCACAGAAGCAACAGCATAGCCGCCAGAGACAGTCCTTCCAACCTGTCCTGGGGAGAAGACCCCGAGGGGTGCCCCTCTGGGGTGTAGCTTTCCCCCTCCTCAGGCTGGCTGCCTTCCAGCTCTCCCTTTTCCTCGCCTCTAACTGCCGCCCCCGATTCAAAACCCAGCTCAGCTCCTCCCTGCTCTTTGTTTAGGCAGAGGTGTTATCTGCCAGTTGTAGCCCTAGGGTCATCCTTAGCCACTGGGAGCTGCTGCTTGCCTCGGACATCCAGCCTGACTCACACATGCACCCCCCCCACTCCATCACATCTCTCCCCCCTTCCAGACCGCACTGAGCGGGGTCACTTAGCCAGTGACCTGGGGAAGTTCGGGGCCCTCCCTGCGTGACAGGGCATCGGCTATGGTGTTGTTGTTCCCCTTGACGTGGACCACCTCCATGTCGTAGTCCTGCAGGAGCAGACTCCACCGCAGGAGCTTGGCGTTGGCCCCTTTCATGTGATGCAGCCAGGTCAGGGGTGAGTGATCGGTGTACACGGTGAAACGCCGTCCAAACAGGTACGGCTGCAGCTTCCCCAGCGCCCACCCCATGGCCAGACATTCCTTCTCTATGGCCGCGTAGCTCTGCTCCCGGGGCAGCAGCTTCTTGCTCAGGTACACGATGGGGTGTTTCTCCCCTTTGTCAGTCACCTGCATTAGCACCGCCCCCAGCCCCACGTCCGAGGCATCGGTGAACACCAGGAAGGGCTTGTTGAAGTCTGGATTTGCCAGCACTGGGGCCCTGACCAGAGCCTCCTTCAGCGCGCAGAGGGCCTCTTGGCACTGCTCGGTCCAGACCACCTTGTCAGGCTTTCCCTTTTTACACAGCTCCGTGAGGGGGGCTGCGATGGAGCTAAAGTGGGGCACAAACCTCCGGTAGTACCCCGCCATCCCAATGAAGGCCTGGACCTGCTTCTTAGTCTGGGGTGTTGGCCAATCTCTGACAGCCTCCACTTTAGCTGGCTCTGGCTTTAAGCAGCCGCTGCCCACCTTGTGGCCCAGGTAGGTCACCTCAGCCATTCCCACCTTGCACTTCCCTGCCTTGATAGTCAGCCCGGCCTTCTGGAGTCGGTCCAGCACCTGCTTGAGTTGGGACACATGGTCCTCCCACGTCTGGCTGAAGATGCAAATGTCGTCCATGTAAGCCAGGGCAAAGCTCTCCATCCCTTTCAGTAGCTGGTCCACCAGACGCTGGAAGGTAGCGGGTGCCCCCTTGAGGCCGAAGGGAAGGACCAAGAACTCGTAGAGCCCCACAGGAGTGATGAAAGCCGACTTCAGCCGGGCATCTTGGTCTAATGGCACTTGCCAGTACCCCTTGGTGAGGTCTATGGTGGTGAGGTAACGGGCTCCCCCCAGCTTGTCTAAAAGGTCATCAGGCCTGGGCATGGGGTAGGCGTCCGATACAGTGATGGCGTTAAGCTTGCGATAGTCCACACAAAACCAAACAGACCCATCTTTTTTAGGGACTAACACCACGGGAGAGGCCCAGGGGCTGGACGAGGGTTGGATCACCCCCAGAGCCAGCATGTCTTCAACCTCCCGCTCTATGTCCTGAGCCGTCCTCCCTGTGGCTCTGAATGGCACACACTTGATAGGGGCGTGGGTGCCTGTCTCTATTCGGTGGACAGCCAGGTCAGTGTGTCCGGGTCTGTCCGAGAACAGCTGTTGATGCAAATGCAGCACCTCCTTGATCTCCGTCTGCTGGGCAGGGGTTAGCTGGTCTGAGAGGGGAATAGACTCCAGCAAGGAGCCGGCTCCAGTCCTTGTGAGTAAATCCACCAAGGGATCATCCCCCTGCCCCTCCCAGTGTCTGCACACGGCCAGCACCAAGTTCTGCCTGTCCCAGTAAGGTTTCATCATGTTCACATGATAGACCCGGTGGCTGTGGGCCCGGTTCGACAGTTCCACCACATAATTCACGTCATTTAGCTGTTTGACGACCTTGAAGGGCCCATCCCAGGCCGCTTGCAGCTTGTTCCGCCGCACAGGTATAAGGACCATCACTTGATCCCCGGTGGCATAGGCTCGGGCCCTGGCATTACGGTCATACCAGACCTTTTGCTTCCTTTGGGCCATGGAGAGGTTCTCCCTGGCCAGGCCCATGAGCTCGGTGAGTTTTTCCCGGAAGGTCAGTACATACTGTACCACTGACTCCCCTTCAGGAGAGGCCGTCCCCTCCCACTCTTCTCTGAGCAAGTCCAAGGGTCCCCGTACCCTCCTTCCATACAGCAGCTCAAACGGGGAGAACCCCGTGGATTCCTGGGGCACCTCCCTGTATGCAAACAGCAGGTGGGGTAAGTACTTGTCCCAGTCATGGGGGTATTGATTCATGAAGGTTCTCAGCATCTGCTTCAGAGTCCCATTGAACCTCTCCACCAGCCCATTGGTCTGCGGGTGGTAGGCTGTGGCCCAGGTGTGCCGGACCCCACACTTGTCCCACAAGCTTTGCAGTAGGGCCGACATGAAGTTGGACCCCTGATCTGTGAGGACCTCCTTGGGGAACCCCACTCTGCTGAAAATGGACAGCAGTGCATCAGCCACGGTGTCAGCGTCGATAGAGGTGAAGGCCACTGCTTCTGGGTATCGCGTGGCAAAATCTACCACTACCAAAATATATTTCTTCCCCGAACGCGTTGCCTTGCTGAAGGGGCCCACTATGTCTATAGCCACTTTCTGGAAAGGCTCCTCTATGATGGGCAGTGGCCTCAAGGCAGCTTTCCCCTTGTCCCGGCTCTTCCCCACCCTCTGGCAGGGATCGCAGGACAGGCAATACAGACGGACAGCTGCAAAGATCCCTGGCCAGAAAAAGTTCTGTAACAACCTTCTCCTGGTGCGGTGGATCCCCTGGTGTCCTGCGAGCGGGACATCATGGGCTAGGTACAGCAGCCTGCGCCGGTACTTTTGGGGAACCACCAGTTGCCTCTGGACCTTCCATGGCTCCGCTTTGCATCTGGGAGCCCATTCCCGGTACAGGAATCCCTTTTCCCACAGGAATCTCTCCCTGCAGCCCTCCCCCAGCTGTGGAGCTGGGCTGAGACTGGCCAGTTCCCTCAGCTTCTGCAAGGAGGGGTCTCTCTGCTGCTCTGCCTGGAATTCTTCCGCTCGGGCAGGAGCGGAGGCTACTTCCCCATCCCTGCCTGGCTCCAGCATCCCTGGCCTGTGAGATCTGGTTTTTGGGGGCCCCCTTTCTCTCAGGGTTGGCCCCTGTGGCTTTGGCTGGGCCTGTACCCCTGAATCTGGGGAGCGCACCCCTCGTTTTCTTTGGCTACGGGTCAGGACCAGGGCACGAGGGCGTTCACCTTGCCAGTTCTCCAGGTCAGCGCCCATCAGTACATCTGCCGGCAAATGGCTGTGCACGCCCACTTCCTTGGGGCCTTCCTTCTTCCCCCATTTCAGGTGCACCCTCGCCATGGGCACCTTGAAAGGGGTCCCATCAATTCCTGTTATCGTCAGGTGGGAATCGGGTATCATGCAGCCCGGTGCCACCACCCCGGGTCGGGCCAGCGTCACGTCAGCGCCTGTGTCCCAGAACCCCGTGACCTTTTTCCCGTCTACCTCGAGGTGTTTGAGACACTTGCTCCACAGAGGTAGCGCTGCCCCCACTCTGTAAACTGGCCTCTGAGCATTTGGTCCCCCTGAGGAGCTGGTCTGTGGGGCGGACTCGGCCCAATTCGAGTGCCCATTGTCAGCACCACCCGCCTTGGCCGCCTGCCCCTCTGGCTTCTGGGACCCCACCCAGTTGACTCCATGACCCCCCGGCCTCTGAGCATTGGGTGGCTGGCCCCTCTTTCCTGGGCTTGCCCAAGAGGTGGTCCCCTCTGGCTCTTGTGAGACTCCTTCCTTCTCTGGTGCTCAGTCAGCCACTGCTGGGAGCTCATCCGTGGGTGCAGTGCATCCCACTTCTGACACCAGTGTGATGGGGTTCAGGGGTCCCCCTGCACTGCACCCCGTCCGCTGGCAGGAGAGACTCTCACTCAGCAGGTACAACAGAAGGTTTATTAGGCAACAGAAGCCCAGTTTCTCCCAGAAGCGACAGCACAGCAGCTAGAGACAGTCCTTCCAACCTGTCCTGGGGAGAAGACCCCGAGGGGTGCCCCTCTGGGGTGTAGCTTCCCCCTCCTCAGGCTGGCTGCCTTCCAGCTCTCCCTTTTCCTCGCCTCTAACTGCCACCCCCGATTCAAAACCCAGCTCAGCTCCTCCCTGCTCTTTGTTCAGGTAGAGGTGTTACCTGCCAGTTGTAGCCCCAGGGTCATCCTTAGCCACTGGGAGCTGCTGCTTGTCTCAGACATCCAGCCTGACTCACACATGCACTCCCCCGACTCCATCACATCCTGTCTGACTCACCTGGCTAGGGACTTTAGAGGAAGCAACTCTTGGTAACAACTACAAGAGGGAATGTGTGTGAATGTGAGTGTGTGCACGCGCGTGTGCACACGTGTGTGCATAAGTGTGAACATGAGTGCAGGTGCATGTGCATGAGTGCGCGCACATGCACGAGTGCATGCGAGTGTGAGCGTGCACGTGTGACTGCATGCACATGCATGTGCGAGTGTGCACGTGCGTGTGCGCGAGTGTGAGCATGCGTGAATGTGCGTGACATATCTCACGCGCCTACGAGAAGTGTTCGTGTCGCACTGCCAGTGGGTGCAGCGTGGTGCCTTTCCCCGGAGAAGGTCCCGGACGCTCCGTACCAGCGTGACAGGTGCGGGCAAGGGCGGTGCCCAGACCGTGGGACTGACAGGGACGTTTGTGCGGCTGACAGCTCCAGGCTGAGTCACGCTCCTACACCCCCAGGAAGCCCCAGCTGCCATGCAGAGAGACAGCTGCCTCGCTCCACGGCTTCCAGGGCCCCCAGGGAACAGCCAGGGCCTGGCCCCCGGCCGGGAAGCCATAGGCCCAGCGGGGCAGGCAGCGTCACATCCTTGCAGAAGCTGGCGTGGCCCTGATGGCCCCCGGGAGCCAGGGCCCAGCCCAATAGCTCTGGGGGGCCCAGGGCTGGGAGAGTTTGTGGGTGGCTCTGTCTCAAGGGAGAGCCCGGCACTGAGCCCCCCCACAGCCCAACGCCCCAGGTACAGGCATGGGGGTCGGCCCTGCCTGTGACAGGAGAGAACCCCCCCAGCCCACACGAGGGCCGGCCCTGCCCGCGAGGGGAGAGACCCCCCAGCCCAGCGCCCCCAGTGCCACACAAGGGCTGGCCCTGCCTGCGAGGGGAGAGACCCCTCAGCCCAGCGCCCCCAGTGCCACACGAGGGCCGGCCCTGCCTGCGAGGGGAGAGACCCCCCAGCCCAGCGCCCCCAGTGCCACACAAGGGCCGGCCCTGCCTGCGAGGGGAGAGACCCCCCAGCCCAGCGCCCCCAGTGCCCCCAGTGCCACACAAGGGCTGGCCCTGCCCACGAGGGGAGAGACCCCCCCAGCCCAGTGCCCCCAGTGCCACACAAGGGCTGGCCCTGCCTGCGAGGGGAGAGACCCCCCCAGCCCACACGACGGCCAGCCCTGCCCGCGAGGGGAGAGACCCCCCAGCCCAGCGCCCCCAGTGCCACACGAGGGCCGGCCCTGCCTGCGAGGGGAGAGACCCCCCAGCCCAGCGCCCCCAGTGCCACACAAGGGCCGGCCCTGCCTGCGAGGGGAGAGACCCCCCAGCCCAGCGCCCCCAGTGCCCCCAGTGCCACACAAGGGCTGGCCCTGCCCACGAGGGGAGAGACCCCCCCAGCCCAGTGCCCCCAGTGCCACACAAGGGCTGGCCCTGCCTGCGAGGGGAGAGACCCCCCCAGCCCACACGACGGCCGGCCCTGCCCGCGAGGGGAGAGACCCCCCAGCCCAGCGCCCCCAGTGCCACACGAGGGCCGGCCCTGCCTGCGAGGGGAGAGACCCCCCAGCCCAGCGCCCCCAGTGCCACACAAGGGCCGGCCCTGCCTGCGAGGGGAGAGACCCCCCAGCCCAGCACCCCCAGTGCCCCCAGTGCCACACAAGGGCTGGCCCTGCCCACGAGGGGAGAGACCCCCCCAGCCCAGTGCCCCCAGTGCCACACAAGGGCTGGCCCTGCCTGCGAGGGGAGAGACCCCCCCAGCCCACACGACGGCCGGCCCTGCCCGCGAGGGGAGAGACCCCCCAGCCCAGCGCCCCCAGTGCCACACGAGGGCCGGCCCTGCCTGCGAGGGGAGAGACCCCCCAGCCCAGCGCCCCCAGTGCCACACAAGGGCTGGCCCTGCCTGCGAGGGGAGAGACCCCCCCAGCCCACACGACGGCCGGCCCTGCCCGCGAGGGGAGAGACCCCCCAGCCCAGCGCCCCCAGTGCCCCCAGTGCCACACAAGGGCTGGCCCTGCCCACGAGGGGAGAGACCCCCCCAGCCCAGTGCCCCCAGTGCCACACAAGGGCTGGCCCTGCCTGCGAGGGGAGAGACCCCCCCAGCCCACACGACGGCCGGCTCTGCCCACGAGGGGAGAGACCCCCCAGCCCAGCGCCCCCAGTGCCACACAAGGGCCGGCCCTGCCTGCGAGGGGAGAGACCCCCCAGCCCAGCGCCCCCAGTGCCCCCAGTGCCACACGAGGGCCGGCCCTGCCCGCGAGGGGAGAGACCCCCCAGCCCAGCGCCCCCAGTGCCCCCAGTGCCACACGAGGGCCGGCCCTGCCCGCGAGGGGAGAGACCCCCCAGCCCAGCGCCCCCAGTGCCACACAAGGGCCGGCCCTGCCTGCGAGGGGAGAGACCCCCCAGCCCAGCGCCCCCAGTGCCCCCAGTGCCACACGAGGGCCGGCCCTGCCCGCAAGGGGAGAGACCCCCCCAGCCCAGCGCCCCCAGTGCCCCCAGTGCCACACGAGGGCCGGCCCTGCCCGCAAGGGGAGAGACCCCCCAGCCCAGCGCCCCCAGTGCCCCCAGCCCACACGAGGGCCGGCCCTGCCCGCGAGGGGAGAGACCCCCCAGCCCAGCGCCCCCAGTGCCACATTGGAGGGGGGAAGGAACTGGGCCTGGGGAGGGGTTGGGCGCTGGGTGGGAGCTGCTGGGTCTGGAGGGGGGCTGGGCTCTGGGGGGGGACTGGGCCCCGGGGGAGTCCCTGGAGTGGGGAGGGAGCTGGTCCCTGAGAGGGGCTGGGCCCTGGGGGTTCCTGGGCCCAGGGGTCCGTGGAGAAGGGAGGGGCTGGGCCCTGGGGGGGGGCTGGTCCTGGGGGTCTCTGGAGGGGAGCTGGGTGCAGGCGGGGAGGGGCTGGGCCCTGGGGGGGGCTGGGCCCTGGGGGTCCCGGGGAGGGCATGTCAGCCCCAGCGAGACACAATTAGCTCAGCCGTCTGCCAGCGCCCCGGGCTGGCTATTTCCAGCTGCTGGGCTGAGTGGCAGCAGCGGGTGTGACCCCCCCACGCTCCGGGGTGGGCACTGAGGGGCGCCCAGCTGGCAGCTCCCCAGTGTGGGGGTGGGGAGGGGGCTGGGAGAGCATCCAGAACAAGTCCCAGCACCAGGTCTGACCCCCGCCCCCCGGCAAACCACCTGCCGGTGCCCCCTGGCCTGCACCTGCCCCCCCCGCCACCAACCTGGCCAGGCCTGGCAGCCAGCCTCTGCCCCTCACCCCAGCCGGCTCCCACCCAATGGCCTCTGCCCCTCACCCCAGCCGGCTCCCACCCAATGGCCTCTGCCCCTCACCCCAGCCGGCTCCCACCCAATGGCCTCTGCCCCTCACCCCAGCCGGCTCCCACCCAATGGCCTTTGCCCCTCACCCCAGCTGGCTCCCACCCAATGGCCTCTGCCCCTCACCCCAGCCGGCTCCCACCCAATGGCCTCTGCCCCTCACCCCAGCCGGCTCCCACCCAATGGCCTCTGCCCCTCACCCCAGCCGGCTCCCACCCAATGGCCTCTGCCCCTCACCCCAGCCGGCTCCCACCCAATGGCCTGTGCCCCTCACCCCAGCCGGCTCCCACCCAATGGCCTGTGCCCCTCACCCCAGCTGGCTCCCCCCGACTCAGCCCGTCCCTGTACCCCCCCAGCCGGCTCCCACCCATCGGCCTCTGCCCCTCACCCAGCCGGCTCCCACCCAATGGCCTGTGCCCCTCACCCCAGCTGGCTCCCCCTCACTCAGCCTGTCCCTGTACCCCCCAGCTGGCTCCCACCCAATGGCCTGTGCCCCTCACCCCAGCTGGCTCCCCCTCACTCAGCCCGTCCCTGTACCCCCCAGCCGGCTCCCACCCAATGGCCTGTGCCCCTCACCCCAGCTGGCTCCCCCTCACTCAGCCTGTCCCTGTACCCTGCAGCCGGCTCCCACCCATTGGCCTCTGCCCCTCCCCCAGCCGGCTCCCACACATTGGCCTCTGCCCCTGTGCCCCACAGGCTGCTCCCCCCAACTCAGCCCCTCCCTGTGCCCCACAGCTGGCTCCCACCCATTGGCCCCACAGCCAGCTCCCACACATTGGCCTCTGCTCCTGTGCCCCACAGGCTGCTCCCCCCAACTCAGCCCCTCCCTGCGCCCCACAGGCTGCTCCCCCATTGGGAGTCTCCCCCGCTTTGTCTGAGCCCTCAGGGCTGAGGGACGCCTGCCCCAGCGCCACTCTGGTCTCCTTCTGTGGGTTCCCCACGGAAGATCTCTGCTGAGCCAGGGCCTGGCTGGAGGCAGCACCTCGCACTCCTCCTGCCTGGCTGACGGCTGCAGAGGAGTCACTGCGAGGCTGGGGGGCTGCCAGCTGGCCAGGGAGGCAGGAACCAGCCGGGCTGTCAGCTGGGGCAGGCCAGAGCCTCTGCAGCACCCCTGAGAACTCCAGCAGGGCTGCAAGCCCCTAAGGCTAGGGGTCCCACAGGAGCTATGGGACCCAGGAGGGTAGCGGGGAGGTCCTGGCCCCAGAGGGGTTCTCAACCCCGTCGCGCAGGATCTATGGGTCCCAGGAGGGTAGCGGGGGGGGGGTCCTGGCCCCAGAGGGGTTCTCAACCCCATTGCACAGGATCTATGGGTCCCCGGAGGGTAGCGGGGGGGGGGGTCCTGGCCCCAGAGGGGTTCTCAACTCTGTCCAACAGGAGCTATGGGCCCCAGGAGGGCAGCAGGGAGGGGTTCTGGCCCCAGAGGGGTTCCCGGCCCGGCCCCACAGGGTCTATGGGCCCCAGGAGGGCAGCAGGGAGGGGTTCTGGCCCCAGAGGCGTTCCCGGCCCGGCCCCACAGGGTCTATGGGCCCCAGGAGGGCAGCAGGGAGGTGTCCTGGTCAGGGCCCACAGGGGTTAATCGCACAGGCCGTCCAAGGAGCGTGTCCACAAGGAAGCTGCCTGGAGCCGGGCCAAGATTCCTGCACATCCGGGCTGGGGCCCGGAGGCTCGGAGCTGGGGGAGGCAGCCCCAGCCCCAGCCCTGGAGCTGGGACAGTGGATTCCCAAGCTCTGACGCCAGGCTGGGCCCGCAGCCGCGCTGCCTTAAATGTCCCTTCCCGCCGGGTGGGGCGGGGGCTGCCCTGCCCCTCACGTCTCCAGCACGGAGCCAGCTCCCGGCACCCACAGGTGCCCACCAGCCACACCCACAGGGGCCGTGGGGCACAGCAGGCCGGGCCCTTGGCCCACACGGCGGGGCACTGCCCAGCTTCGGGGTTACCGGGGTGCCAGGCCAGGATGCCACGAGCCCCGTTCCCAGGGAGCCCTGCCGGGCCCAGTGGGGCAGAGCGCTTGGGGGTGCCCCGGCAGGGCTGGGCGCCAGCCCCGCCGGAGCCGTCTCCTATTTAGACAAAGAGCCAGGCAGAGCGGATCCGAGGGCTGGGCTGGCGGGTTCTTCCTACTTAGGCGAACGGTGCCGCACGGCTGTAAAAGGAGCAGGGAGCAGCCGGGGTGGGGGGTGGGCACATTGGGAGCCGGGGCAGGGACTTGCCCTGTGAGCTGAGTAGCCCCAGGGGATCTGGGCTGGATCTGGGTGCCTGGGGGGCCCTACACTGGCTCTGGGTGCCTGGGGGGGCCCTACGCTGGCTCTGGGTGCCTGGAGGGGGTGCTGTGATGGGGTTCAGGGGTCCCCCTGCACTGCACCCCGTCCGCTGGCAGGAGTGACTCTCACTCAGCAGGTACAACAGGAGGTTTATTAGGCAACAGAAGCCCAGTTTCTCACAGAAGCGTCAGCACAGCAGCCAGAGACAGTCCTTCCAACCCGTCCTGGGGAGAAGACCCCGAGGGGTGCCCCTCTGGGGTGTAGCTTTCCCCCTCCTCAGGCTGGCTGCCTTCCAGCTCCTCTTCCCCAAGCCTCTAACTGCCGTCCCCCGATTCAAAACCCAGCTCGGCTCCTCCCTCCTCTTTGTTCAGGCAGAGGTGTTACCTGCCAGTTGTAGCCCCAGGGTCATCCTTAGCCACTGGGAGCTGCTCTGCTTGTCTCTCACATCCAGCCTGAGTCTCGCATTTGCACTCCCCCCGCTCCATCCCAAGGTGATACCAAGCTGGGAGGGGGCTGCATCTGCTTTGGAGGACGGCGTCAAAATTCAGAATGATCTGGACAAACTGGAGAAATGGTCTGAGGGTAACAGGATGAAGTTTCATAAGGACAAATGCCAAGTGCTCCACTTGGGAAGGAACCACCAGCTTCCGAGGTGCAGAATGGGAAGTGACTGTCTCGGAAGGGGCGCCGCGGAGAGGGGTTCGGGGTCAGAGTGGATCACCAGATAAATATGAGTCTCCGGTGTGACGCTGTTGCCAAAAGAGCAAACGTGGTTCGGGGAGGCGTGAACAGGAGAGTTGTGAGCAAGACAGGAGAAGTCGTTCTTCCATAAGAACATAAGAACATAAGAATGGCCATACTGGGTCAGACCAAAGGTCCATCGAGCCCAGCATCCCATCTGCCGACGGTGGCCAATGCCAGGTGCCCCAGAGAAGGAGAACAGAAGACAAGTGATTTATCTCCTGCCATCCATCTCCTGCCCTTGTTCTGAAGGCTGGGGCACCATACTTTATCCCTGGCTAATAGCCATTTATGGACCTAACCTGCAAAAATTTATCAAGCTCTTTTTTAAACCCTAATAGAGTCCTGGCCTTCACAGCCTCCTCGGGCAAGGAGTTCTGCTTCAGCCCTGCGCTCGTGAGGCCTCGGCTGGAGTGTTGTGTCCAGGTCTGGGCGCCACATTGCAAGAAAGATGTGGAGAAATTGGAGAAGGCCCAGGGAAGAGCAGCAGGAATGATGAAGGGTCCAGAGAACACGAGCTGTGAGGGACGACTGGAAGAACCGGGCTCGTTTAGCTCAGAAAAGAGAAGGCCGAGAGGGGACAGGACAGCGGTTTTCATGCACCTCAAAGAGGGTTACCAGGAGAAAGGGGGAAAATTGTTCTCTTGGCCTCTGAGGACGGGACAAGGAGGTTAAACTGCAGCCAGGGAGGTTTGGGTTGGACACTAGGAAAAGCTCCCTGCCGGTCCGGGTGGTCGAACACTGGAATATGTTGCCCAGGGAGGTTGTGGGATCTCCATTGCTGGCGATATTTAAGAGCAGGTTACACAGACACCTGTCGGAGATGGTGCTTGGTCCTGCCATCAGGGCAGGGACTGGACTTGGCGAGCTCTCGAGGTCCCTCCCGTTCTAGTGTTGTGGGATTTTCATTCTGAGAAGGGGCCTCGGGATCTGGACAGCCGGTGCCCTCAGCGATCACAGCCACCCTGCGGGTGAGCCCCTGTGCCCGGAGAGACCCGATTCCCCCCAGCCCTGTGGGGGCAGGCGTTGCGCCAGGTTGGGCATCACGGGCTGCGGGTGTAGGATAGGCAGCTGGGGGGAGGCAAGCAGGCAGGGGGGAAGATGAGGGGTCAGGAGGGGGGGTTGGATCGTGGGGCAGGTCAGGGAAGGGTGCAGGGGCAGATTGCTGGGCAGGCATGGGGGCAGGGTGGTGACTCATGGGACAGGCATTGGGGCCGGGCGACAGACAGTGGGGCAGGTGTGGGGGCAGGGGTCAGAATTCAGGACAGGTGTGGGGATCGGGGGTGGACTGTGGGGCAGTTATGGGGGGCAGGGAAGCGGATCATATGGCAGGCGTGGGGGGTAGGGAAGTGGATCATGGGGCAGGTATGGGGGACAGGGAAGTGGATTGTGGGGCAGGTGTGGGGGACAGGGAAGTGGATTGTGGGGCAGGCGTGGGAGGCAGGCAAGTGGATCATGGGGCAGGCGTGGGGGACAGGGAAGTGGATCATGGGGCAGATGTGGGGGGCAGGAAAGTGGATCATGGGGCAGGTGTGGGGGTCAGGGAAGTGGACTGTGGGGCAGGTGTAGGCGGCAGGGAAGCAGCTCATGGGGCAGATGTGGGGGCCAGGGAACTGGATCATGTGGCAGGTGTGGGGGGCAGGGAAGCGGATCGTGGGGCAGGCGTGGGAGGCAGGGAAGTGGATCATGGGGCAGGTGTGGGGTGCAGGGAAGCAGCTCATGGGGCAGGTGTGGGGGGCAGGGAATCGGATCGTGGGGCAGGCGTGGGAGGCACGAAAGCGGATTGTGGGGCAGGCGTGGGGGGCAGGGAAGCGGATTGTGGGGCAGTCCTGGGGGGCAGGTCGGGTGGGACGGATGCTCTTCCTCACACATCTGGATGTCCCACCCCCTACGGCCGGAGAAAGCGAGGAGCCCAGCTGGACATACCTTCCCTTTAAAGGCCAGCTCCGTCCCTGGGGCCGGGCCAGGCCTTGGGGGAGCTGTAGCATTATGTCATCTGCTCCCGGCCTGCTCTGGGGGGCTGGCTGCCCCGGAGACCCTGGTGGGGGGAGAGCAGGCTGGTTTGAAGCAGGTACCCCCCAGGGCTGCACCCATGGGTGCATGTCGCAGGGAGGCAGGGAACAGGCATGGGCTGGCATTCAAAGCATCTGCACCCGAACGCCTGGGTCCACTTCATGGTGCTGGCCCGATGCTGGCAGTGACCTGTGGCGAGTCCTGTGGCTGCTCTGTGCCTCAGTTTCCCTGTAGCTTGCTGATGGGTGTGCTGGGGTTCAGGGGTCCCCGAGCTCTGCCCCCCCGTCGCAGCCAGCAGTGACTCTCACTCAGCATGTAGAACAGGAGGTTTATGAGACAGAGCCCAGCTCAGCACAGAGGTGTCAGTACAGCCGGCAGAGACAGTCATTCCAACCCGCCCTGGGGAGAGGACCCCGAGGGGAGCCCCTCTGGGGTGTAGCTTCCCCCTCGCCAGGCTGGCTGCCCTCCAGCTCCTTCCCCCCAGCTTCTAACAGCTGCCTCCGATTCAAACCCAGCTCAGTTCCTCCCTCCTCTTTGTTCAGGGCAGAGGTGTTACCTGCCAGCCTAGGTTATAGCCCCAGGGTCATCCTTAGCCGCTGGGAGCTGCTCTGCCTGTCTCACACATCCAGCCTGAGTCTCACATGCCCCCCGCCGCATTACAAGGGGGTCCAGGAGACAGACAGGGCCAGACTGATGTCAAGAAGTCAGGGCCCCGTGTCTCCAGTCCGGTTCCTATGGGGCCGGGCAGGATAGGGCTAAGCAGCTGGGTCCCCATAGGTGGCCTGGCACCGAGGTGGAGACCATGGGCAGAGCTCTGGCGGCCTGGCACTGAGCTCGGGACCACGGGCAGAGCTCTGGCGGCCTGGCACCGAGGTGGGGACCATGGGCAGAGCTCTGGCGGCCTGGCACCGAGGTGGGGACCATGGGCAGAGCTCTGGCGGCCTGGCACTGAGGTGAGGACTATGGGCAGAGCTCTGGCAGCCTGGCACTGAGCTCAGGAACACAGGCAGAGCTCTGGCGGCCTGGCACCGAGGTGGGGGCCACAGGCAGAGCTCTGGTGGCCTGGCACCGAGGTGAGGACCACGGGCAGAGCTCTGGCGGCCTGGCACCGAGGTGGGGACCAGGAGCAGAGCTCTGGCGGCCTGGCACCGAGGTGGGGACCACGGGCAGAGCTCTGGCGGCCTGACAGCGAGGTGGGGACCACGGGCAGAGCTCTGGCGGCCTGACACCGAGGTGGGGACCACGGGCAGAGCTCTGGCGGCCTGGCACTGAGGTGAGGACTATGGGCAGAGCTCTGGCAGCCTGGCACTGAGGTGAGGACTATGGGCAGAGCTCTGGCAGCCTGGCACTGAGCTCAGGAACACAGGCAGAGCTCTGGCGGCCTGGCACCGAGGTGGGGACCACGGGCAGAGCTCTGGTGGCCTGGCACCGAGGTGGGGACCACGGGCAGAGCTCTGGCGGCCTGGCACCGAGGTGGGGATCAGGAGCAGAGCTCTGGCGGCCTGGCACCGAGGTGGGGACCAGGAGCAGAGCTCTGGCGGCCTGGCACCGAGGTGGGGACCACGGGCAGAGCTCTGGCGGCCTGACAGCGAGGTGGGGACTACGGGCAGAGCTCTGGCGGCCTGACACCGAGGTGGGGACCACGGGCAGAGCTCTGGCGGCCTGACACCGAGGTGGGGACCAGGAGCAGAGCTCTGGCGGCCTGACACCGAGGTGGGGACCAGGAGCAGAGCTCTGGCGGCCTGGCACCGAGGTGGGGACCAGGAGCAGAGCTCTGGCGGCCTGACAGCGAGGTGGGGACCACGGGCAGAGCTCTGGCGGCCTGGCACCGAGGTGGGGACCAGGAGCAGAGCTCTGGCGGCCTGACAGCGAGGTGGGGACCACGGGCAGAGCTCTGGCGGCCTGACACCGAGGTGGGGACCAGGAGCAGAGCTCTGGCGGCCTGGCACTGAGGTGAGGACTATGGGCAGAGCTCTGGCAGCCTGGCACTGAGCTCAGGAACACAGGCAGAGCTCTGGCAGCCTGGCACCGAGGTGGGGACCACGGGCAGAGCTCTGGCGGCCTGACACCGAGGTGGGGACCAGGAGCAGAGCTCTGGCGGCCTGGCACCGAGGTGGGGACCACGGGCAGAGCTCTGGCAGCCTGACAGCGAGGTGGGGACCACGGGCAGAGCTCTGGCGGCCTGGCACCGAGGTGGGGGCCGCTGCCATCAGGGCCTGCCCGAGTGCCTCCACAGGGCACCTGCCCTGGCCCAGCCCAGGCCCCAGCATGGAGACGGGAGAAGCTGCACCCGCTGGCCCGGCCCTGCCCCACCCAGCCCTGGAAGCTGGGGTCCTGGCCCCAAGCACATCTCTTTCCTGGGCTATAAATACCCAGCCTGGGGCCGGCCTGCGCCACGGGGCTATTTCGAGCTCGAGCTGCCTGCTCCAGGAATGTGCTGGCGGGACACAGCTCCTCCCGTCCCAGCAGCGCAGGGCTCCGGTCACCCTTCCCAGAGTGACTCAGCCGGGCGCTGGGGAGCAGGGGGGCTCCAGCCGCCGTGGGGTGCAGCTGGCTCAGTGGGCAGAGGGCTGTGCTGGGGGAGCCTGTGGGCCTGCGACTGGGAGCTGGGGTTACCAGGCGGGGGAACTGCTGGGCTGCACTGGGCAGCAGGCCCCTCCCCGGAGACCCTGGCCTCTGCCAGGGCTGTAGCTGGGCGCCAGAGGGGCTGAGCTGCCCCACCCACGTCCAGCCAGGGACGGGTACGATGGGGAGGCCCCTGCCTGGTCCCTGGGGTCCTGCCCAGCAACTCTCCCTCCACGGGGCTGCTCTGGCCCCGGCATCTGCCCAGTGGCCCGGCCTGGCAATCACCCCCAGGGGGGCCCCTCGTTTGGTGTACGAGGCACGTTGTGGGCCCTGGCAGTGCCATCCAGCCAGCAGAGCCTCGCCAGCCCCCAGGGCAGGACCGGCTGGCACCCAGCAGGCGCAGCATGGTCCAGAGCAGAGCTCCTGCCGGGGGAGACCCCGCCAGCCCCCAGCAATACTGACGGGGGGCCAGGCCCTGCGCTGCGGGTACGAGAGCTCTGGGCTGGGGGGGCAGACCTTGGGCTGCAGGCCGGGGGGCTGGTGGCAGCTCCTGTGCTGTCTGGCAGCCCCCAGCTCCCCGCCCCCGGCTGGCCCAGCTGTCGCTCCCGTGGGGCTGGGCTGGCTGATGTCAGAGCCGTACAAATAGCCGGCGCCCGGGTCCCTCCCCGACTCCTCTCCCTGGGCTCCTCTCGCTCCACAGCCGGCGCCGCCACCATGAGCCAGTCCTACTCCAGCCAGCGGGTCTCGTCCTACCGGCGCACCTTCGGCGGGGGCTCCCCGGCCTTCGCCCGCACCTCCCTGGGCAGCAAGGGCTCGGCCAGCGCCGTCTCCTCCCGCGTCTACCAGGTGTCCCGCAGCGCAGGCGCCGGGCCCAGCCTGGGCAGCCTGCGGGTCACCCGGGTGGCCCCGCTGCGCTCCTACGCGGGCGCCGGCGAGCTGCTGGACTTCCAGCTGGCCGACGCGCTGAACCAGGAGTTCCTGCAGACGCGCACCAACGAGAAGGTGGAGCTGCAGGAGCTGAACGACCGCTTCGCCAGCTACATCGAGAAGGTGCGCTACCTGGAGCAGCAGAACGCCCTGCTGGTGGCCGAGGTCAACCGGCTCAAGGGCAAGGAGCCCACGCACGTGGCCCAGCTGTACGAGGAGGAGCTGCGCGCCCTGCGCCTGCAGGTGGACACGCTCACCAGCCAGCGGGCGCGCGTCGACGTGGAGCGCGACAACCTGCTCGACGACCTCAACAAGCTCAAGCAGAGGTGAGGGGCGGGGGGGCCTGGGGCTGGGGCTGGGGCTGGGGCCGCCCTCCGCCGCTGCCCCGGACCTGCGCGCCGTGCGCGGCCGTCCCCGTGCCCGGCACTGCCTGTGCCCGGTTCCCTGCCCCCAGCGTACCCGTCCCCGTGCCCGGCACTGCCAGTGCCCGGTTCCCTGCCCCCAGCGTACCCGTCCCTGTGCCCGGCGCTGGCTGTGCCCGGTTCCCTGCCCCCGGCGTACCCGTCTCTGTGCCCGGCACTGCCTGTGCCCGGTTCCCTGCCCCCGGCGTACCCGTCCCTATGCCCGGCACTGCCTGTGCCCGGTTCCCTGCCCCCAGCGTACCCGTCCCTGTGCCTGGCGCTGCCTGTGCCCAGTTCCCTGCCCCCGGCGTACCCATCCCTGTGCCAGCCGCTGCCTGTGCCCGGTTCCCTGCCCCCGGCGTACCCGTCCCTGTGCCCGGCGCTGGCTGTGCCCGGTTCCCTGCCCCCGGCGTACCCGTCCCTGTGCCCGGCGCTGCCTGTGCCCGGTTCCCTGCCCCCGGCGTACCCGTCCCTGTGCCCGGCGCTGCCTGTGCCCGGTTCCCTGCCCCCGGCGTACCCGTCCCTGTGCCCGGCGCTGCCTGTGCCCGGTTCCCTGCCCCCGGCATACCCGTCCCTATGCCCGGCGCTGCCTGTGCCCGGTTCCCTGCCCCCGGCGTACCCGTCCCTGTGCCCGGCGCTGCCTGTGCCCGGTTCCCTGCCCCCGGTGTACCCGTCCTCGTGCGTCGCACCCCTGCTCCTTGGTGTGCCCATGCCCATGCGTTGCACCCCTGCTACCTGTCCCCATGTGTCACACCCTGGTTCCCTGCCCCCCGTGTGCCCGTCCCCCTGTGCCACACCCCCACTCCCTGCCCCCCGGTGTGCCCCATCCCCATTTCCCACACCCCCACTCCCTGCCCCCCGTGTGCCCGTCCCCCTGTGCCACACCCCCACTCCCTGCCCCCCGTGTGCCCATCCCCCTGTGCCACACCCCCACTCCCTGCCCCCCGTGTGCCCGTCCCCTTGTGCCACACCCCCACTCCCTGCCCCCCGGTGTGCCCCATCCCCATTTCCCACACCCCCACTCCCTGCCCCCCGTGTGCCCGTCCCCCTGTGCCACACCCCCACTCCCTGCCCCCCGGTGTGCCCCATCCCCATTTCCCACACCCCCACTCCCTCCCCCCGTGTGCCCATCCCCCTGTGCCACACCCCCACTCCCTGCCCCCTGGTGTGCCCCATCCCCATTTCCCACACCCCCACTCCCTGCCCCCCGTGTGCCCATCCCCCTGTGCCACACCCCCACTCCCTGCCCCCCGTGTGCCCGTCCCCCTGTGCCACACCCCCACTCCCTGTCCCCCGGTGTGCCCCATCCCCGTTTCCCACACCCCTGCCCCCTGCCCCCTCGTGTACCCCATCCCTGTGCATCGCACCCTCACTCCCTGCCCCCGGTGTACCCAATCCCTGTGCATCGCACCCCTGCTCCCTGCCCCCTCATGTACTACGTCCCCGTGTGTCGCACCCTCACTCCCTGCCCCCTTGTACACCCCATCCCCTGCCCCGCAACCACTGACCCGTGTCTTACAACTCCCTTCCCATATGCTGCATCCCCACAACCTGCAACCCTGACCCTGTGCCCCTCACCCCCAACCCTTCCCCTGCCCCCGGCACCTCCCTACCCCCCCGGCCCCCCCAGGCGCTCTCTGCCCAGCTCCAGCCCACCCAGGCAGCGAAGGGGCAGCGTGTCCTGTGCAGGCGCTGGGGGCGCTGGGAACACCCCAGTGCTGGCTGCAGAGGGGCTCCTGCCTCGGGGGCTTGGGAGCCCTCTGGGCAGGCACAGGAAGTCCACTGGGGCAGCAGCCTGGGTGACTGCATCACAGACCAGGCCCCAGGGCCCCGGCAGCTCAGCTCAGCTCAGCTCAGCACCCCCAGTCCGGGCCAGCCTGGCCAGAGGGGGACAGAGCCTCCAGCCCCATTCGCCAGTGCCGGGGTGTCGCCGACCCACCCGGGTCTGTAACCCACCGACGAAGCTCTGGGGCTAAGGGTGCCAGCAGGCCTGTGCGCTCACTGGTGCTCAGCACCTTCCCCCACGGCACCTGCCCCCGCCCCAGAGCTCCGCACCCTCCCTGCACAGCACCTACCTGTGCCCCCACCCCAGTGCTCAGCACCCTCCCCCTCACAGCACCCACCCCTGCCCCCACCCCCGCCCCAGCGCTCAGCCCCTGTGCTCAGCACCCTCCCCCCACGGCACCTGCCCCTGCCCCAGAGCTCCGCACCCTCCCTGCACAGCACCTACCTGTGCCCCCACCCCAGTGCTCAGCACCCTCCCCCTCACAGCACCCACCCCTGCCCCCACCCCCGCCCCAGCGCTCAGCCCCTGTGCTCAGCACCTTCCCCCACGGCACCTGCCCCCGCCCCAGAGCTCCGCACCCTCCCTGCACAGCACCTACCTGTGCCCCCACCCCAGTGCTCAGCACCCTCCCCCTCACAGCACCCACCCCTGCCCCCACCCCCGCCCCAGCGCTCAGCCCCTGTGCTCGGCACCCTCCCCCCACGGCACCTGCCCCTGCCCCAGAGCTCCGCACCCTCCCTGCACAGCACCTACCTGTGCCCCCACCCCAGTGCTCAGCCCCAGCGCTCAGCCCCTGTGCTCGGCACCCTCCCCCCACGGCACCTGCCCCCGCCCCAGCGCTCAGCACCCTCCCCCTCACAGCACCCACCCCTGCACCCACCCCCGCCCCAGCGCTCGGCACCCTCTCCCCACACAGCACCCACCCTCACCCCAGTGCTCAGCCCCAGCGCTCAGCACCCTCCCTGCACAGCACCTACCTGTGCCCCCACCCCACTCTGAGCCCCAGCACTCAGCACCCTCCCCCTCACAGCACCCGCCTCTGCCCCCACCAGCACCCCAGAGCTCAGCACCCTCCCCCGCACAGCACCCGCCTCTGCCCCCACCAGCACCCCAGCGCTCAGCACCCTCCCCCGCACAGCACCTGCCCCCGCCCCCGCCCCACTGCTGAGCACCCTCCCATGGTGAGTGCCTCAGCCCCCCCCCAGCACAGCCCCTCCCACCTGCCTCTGTCTGTCTGTCTCCCCCTCCCGCTGCCAGGCAGCACCTGGCCCAGCTGCGCTGGGGCAGCACATCCTGCTGGGGCAGCCCCTGCGGCCAGGAGCCCTGGGCCCTCGCTCCCTGGGGACCCCGGCACTCGCCCAGGGGGTTGGGAGCCCCACCTCCCCCCCCCCGCAGCAGCCCGGGTGCAGCTCCTGGGGACCCCGGCACTCGCCCAGGGGGTTGGGAGCCCCACCTCCCCCCCCCACAGCGGCCCGGGTGCAGCTCCTGGGGGGCCCAGGCACAGGGAGCTCCCCAGCGGGCACAGACCTGCCCTGCAGCCCCTCGCGCCCCGGCCATGCCGTGACTTGTGTCTGCCGTTGCCAGCTTCAGACAGGCCCAACACCCGCACCCCTTACCCGAGCCCCCACTCCCCCCTCCCTCTCTGCCCCACACAGCTCAGGCCCCATGGGCCAGGGCAGCTGGGGCCCACAGCAAACCACCTCGGGGATGCATAAGGGCCAGGTCAGCTCCGCTCTGAGGGGTGGGCAGTCCCAGAGCAGCTGGAGCACAGAGGGGCTCACGGGGGGGGGGCCCACCCTGCCCCTCCTGCTGTGGGAGGGGCAGTGACCCCAGCCCCCAGACAGCGGGGTCCCTGCAGGCAGCCTCTGCGCATGTCCTCGCCCTCGGAGGGCTGGTGGCAATGCCTCCCCGTGGGAGCTGAGCAGACCCCAAACCCTGGGGTCCCACAACTCCCCTGCCCTTCTGCAGGGCCCTGGCGGCCCCTGACTCTGGGTGCTGCCCAGCCAGGCCAGCCGGGAGCCACAGGGTGGGGGGGGCTGGGTCTCTGGACGCCCCCGGGCTGAATGTCACTGCACTGAAGGCAGAGGGGGCAGCTGGTGTCGGTGCCCCACGGCTCTGCTGTGACCCCCATCAGGGCACAGACTGTGCTGGGAGGGAGTCCAGCGGCCGGGCCTCAGGCAGGGCCACCATTCCTGGTCAGCCCCTTTGCACTGCCCCTGCGGGGTCCCTCACCCCAGTATTCCCCGTCCCATCTGGGGATCTCTGACTCACCCTCTGGCGTCCCTGCCCCCCAAGCACCCCAGCCCTGTGTTGCCATCCACGGTCAGTCCCCTGGGCGCGCTCAGCTGACACGCAGGGTCCGTGTGCCCCCTTCCACAGCAGAGCCCCCCAGCCCTGACTCTCAGCTCCCGGCCCCCGACACCGCAGCCCAGATCCCTGCCCTGCCAAGCCCCCAGGCCAGGCCGTGGTGCCCCAGCGCCTCGGCTGCTCCCCTATAAGGCAGGGGCGGCGCCGGTGACCTCAGCCTTTCTGCCGGGCTCTGGGCTGTGACTATAATAGGCAATGGGAGGCCAGGCCGCTGGCCCCGGGCCAGCCAGCGGGAATGCGGAACCAGGGGCCCTGCAGCGCCGGGGCTGTGCTGGCCCAGGCCCTGGGGGGCGGGGAGCCTGGGCTGTCCGTCCGTCTGTCCCTCCGCCTGCGCGCGGCCCTGACGCCCCTCTCGGCTGCCCTCCCCGCAGGCTGCAGGAAGAGATCCAGCTGAAGGAGGAAGCGGAGAACAACCTGGCTGCCTTCCGGGCAGTAAGTGCCGGCGCCGGCCATGCCCTGCGGGAGGGGAGACGCTGGGGGCTCCCGGGGGCGGCTGTGGGGCTCCCTGCCCCCTCCCCAGCACAGAGTCCCTGGCCCAGCGAGCCTCCCTCGCCCGGTGACTCCAGTGCCCGGCTGCGCCTGGCGCCCTCCCGCGGGGGGGCCAGTCTGGTCACGCCGGCCCCTGCCGCCTGGCACCCCGGGGCTCAGCTCTTCATTCAAGGGCAGGTGCCCCCCTACGGCCCCCTGGGCCAGGAGATCCCACAGCCCCCGGCCAGGTGACCCCCTACGGCCCCCTGGGCCAGGAGATCCCCACAGCCCCCGGCCGGGCGACCCCCTACGGCCGCCTGGGCCAGGAGATCCCCACAGCCCCCGGCCAGATGACCCCCTACGGCCTCCTGGGCCAGGAGATCCCCACAGCCCTGGCCAGATGACGCCCTACGGCCGCCTGGGCCAGGAGATCCCCACAGCCCCCGGCCAGATGACCCCCTACGGCCTCCTGGGCCAGGAGATCCCCACAGCCCCCGGCCAGATGACCCCCTACGGCCGCCTGGGCCAGGAGATCCCCACAGCCCCCAGCCAGATGACCCCCTACGGCCCCCTGGGCCAGGTGACCCCCTACAGCCGCCTGGGCCAGGAGATCCCCACAGCCCCCTGGGCCAGGAGATCCCCACAGCCCCCGGCCAGATGACCCCCTACGGCCCCCTGGGCCAGGAGATCCCACAGCCCCAGCCAGGTGACCCCCTACGGCCTCCTGGGCCAGGAGATCCCCACAGCCCCCGGCCAGATGACCCCCTACGGCCCCCTGGGCCAGGAGATCCCACAGCCCCAGCCAGGTGACCCCCTACGGCCTCCTGGGCCAGGAGATCCCCACAGCCCCCGGCCAGGTGCCCCCCTACGGCCTCCTGGGCCAGGAGATCCCCACAGCCCTCGGCCAGGTGACCCCCTATGGCCGCCTGGGCCAGGAGATCCCCACAGCCCCGGCCAGGTGACCCCCTATGGCCCCCTGGGCCAGGAGACCCCCTACAGCCGCCTGGGCCAGGAGATCCCCACAGCCCCCGGCCAGGTGACCCCCTATGGCCTCCTGGGCTAGGAGATCCCCACAGCCCCAGCCAGGTGACCCCCTACGGCCCCCTGGGCCAGGAGATCCCCACAGCCCCCGGCCAGGCGACCCCCTACGGCCCGTGGGCAGCCCCTGGCCCAGTGCCATTGGCTCAGCCGGGCTCCCTGGCTCCCAGGATGTGGACGCGGCCACCCTGGCGCGCATCGACCTGGAGCGACGCATCGAGGCGCTGCAGGAGGAGATCGCCTTCCTCAAGAAGGTGCACGAGGAGGTAGGTCTGGGGAGCCCCAGGATCTGCCCCCGTCCCGGCCCTGCCCCCGCCCCCGCTCCCGTCCCCGCCCTGCCCTCCAGTACTGCCCTGGGATCCTGCCCCTGCCCCGGAGCTGCCCCCACCCTGCCCTGCCCCCACCCCCGCCCCACCCTGCCCTCCAATACTGCCCTGGGATCCTGCCCCTGCCCCAGCGCTGCCCCCACCCCGCCCTGCCCCCGCCCTGCCCTCCAGTACTGCCCGTGGATGCTGCCTGTGGGGCCCTGCCCCGATTACTCCTCTCCCAATCACTGCCTCAGGGCCCCCCACACCTGCTTATTGTCCCAGGACCCTGCCCCCCAGCTACTGCCCCAGGGCCTCAGCCCCATCAGGTTACTGCTCCAGGGTCTCACTCCACTGGTTATTGTCTTGGGGTCCCAGCTGCCCAGTTATTGCCCACCCCCCGTTATTGCTGAGGGCCCTGCCCCCATCCTCCCCTCTTCCCCCCGGCCCAGCCCTGGGCCCTGCTCACAGGGCTGTGCTTTGACCTTGGCTCTCTGCTGCTCTGGGGTGGGGGGCTGGGCTGTGGGGGGCCGGGCGGGGTCCCTGGGTCCCTGCTCCCACGCTGCCCCTTGCCCCAGGAAATCCGGGACCTGCAGGCTCAGCTGCAGGAGCAGCACATCCAGGTGGACATGGACGTGGCCAAGCCAGACCTGACGGCTGCCCTGCGCGACATCCGCGCCCAGTACGAGAGCATCGCCGCCAAGAACATCTCCGAGGCCGAGGAGTGGTACAAGTCCAAGGTCTGGCCCTGTGCTCCCGGGGACGGGAAGGCGGGAGGGATGTGCTGGGCTGGGCTGGGGGGCGACGGGGTCTGTGCTGGGCGGGGGGGTGATGGGGGCTGTGCTAGGTGGTGGGTGACAGGGGCTGGGCTGGGTTGGGGGGCGACGGGGTCTGTGCTGGGCTGGGGGGTGATGGGGGCTGTGCTGGGTTGGGGGGCGACGGGGGCTGTGCTAGGTGGTGGGTGACAGGGGCTGGGCTGGGTGGCGACGGGGTCTGTGCTGGGCTGGTGGGTGATGGGGGCTGGGCTGGGCTGGGCTGGGCTGGGGGGCGACGGGGGCTGTGCTAGGTGGTGGGTGACAGGAGCTGGGCTGGGCTGGGCTGGGGGGTGATGGGGCTGTGCTGGGCTGGGTGGCGACGGGGTCTGTGCTGGGCTGGTGGGTGATGGGGGCTGGGCTGGGCTGGGCTGGGGGGCGACGGGGGCTGTGCTAGGTGGTGGGTGACAGGGGCTGGGCTGGGCTGGGCTGGGCTGGGCTGGGGGGCGAAGGGGTCTGTGCTGGGCTGGTGGGTGATGGGGGCTGGGCTAGGTGGTGGGCGATGGGGGCTGGGCTGGGCTGGGGGGCGACGGGGGCTGTGCTAGGTGGTGGGTGACAGGGGCTGCGCTGGGGGGCGACGGGGGCTGTGCTGGGCTGGTGGGTGATGGGGGCTGGGCTAGGTGGTGGGTGACAGGGGCTGGGCTGGGCTGGGCTGGGCTGGGGGGCGACGGGGGCTGTGCTGGGCTGGTGGGTGATGGGGGCTGGGCTAGGTGGTGGGCGATGGGGGCTGGGCTGGGCTGGGGGGCGACAGGGGCTGTGCTAGGTGGTGGGTGACAGGGGCTGGGCTGGGCTGGGCTGGGCTGGGGGGTGATGGGGGCTGGGCTAGGTGGTGGGCGATGGGGGCTGGGCTGGGCTGGGGGGCGACGGGGGCTGTGCTAGGTGGTGGGTGACAGGGGCTGCGCTGGGGGGCGACGGGGGCTGTGCTGGGCTGGTGGGTGATGGGGGCTGGGCTAGGTGGTGGGTGACAGGGGCTGGGCTGGGCTGGGGGGTGACGGGGGCTGGGCTGGGGGGCGACGGGGGGCTGCGCTCTGCTGGCCATAGATGCGGGGGCAGGACCAGGTCCCTCTCTTCACTCCGCTGTCCTGCACTGGCTCCCCGCCCCGTCCGTCCCAGAGCGGGGAGGCGGTGGGGGTCATGGCCAGCAAGGCCGTGTTGCTGCCCTGCGGGGGCCCAGTGAGCTGCTGCCCCCAGCCCATTGCCCGCAGGCCCCAGCGCTCCCAGCTGACGCCCGGCGCTGCCCCCACAGGTGTCCGATCTGACCCAGGCTGCCAACAAGAACAGCGACGCGCTGCGCCAGGCCAAGCAGGAGATGATGGAGTATCGGCACCAGATCCAGTCCTACACCTGCGAGATCGACGCCCTCAAGGGCACGGTGAGCCGTGGGCGAGGGTGGGCACCAGCTGCCAGTCACAGCTCTGCCCACACCCTGCCCTGGCCCTGGGTGACGCCCCCCTGCTCTGGGGTGTGGGCCGGGGGCAGCTCCCTGGCAGCCCAGAGTGCCAGTGGCTGGGACGCACGCGGAGCTGCACTGCCAGAGCCCTGGCTCTGCCGGGAGAAGGTGGACGCTGTTCTAGGGAGCAGCTAAGGGCACCAGCCCCCCTGCCCTGAGGCCTGGACTGACCCTGTGCCGGCTGGAGCAGCATTAGTTCCCAGCGCTGCTGAAAGGGCCAAGCTGGGGCAACGGACAGCCCCAGGCTGGGGGTTCTCCACAGGGTCACACCGAGCCCGGCTGTCGCCTCTGCCCGGCCAGCCCTCACGCTGGCACGCGCCAGCCTCCCCCGGGCCCCAGCCCTCACGCGCCAGCCTCCCCCGGGCCCCAGCCCTCACGCCAGCACGCGCCAGCCTCCCTCGGGCCCCAGCCCTCACGCGCCAGCCTCCCTCGGGCCCCAGCCCTCACGCGCCAGCCTCCCCCGGGCCCCAGCCCTCACACCGGCACGCGCCAGCCTCCCTCGGGCCCCAGCCCTCACGCGCCAGCCTCCCTCGGGCCCCAGCCCTCACACCGGCACGCGCCAGCCTCCCTCGGGCCCCAGCCCTCACGCGCCAGCCTCCCCCGGGCCCCAGCCCTCACGCCGCCCTCCCTCGGGCCCCAGCCCTCACGCGCCAGCCTCCCTCCGGCCCCAGCCCTCACGCCAGCACGTGCCAGCCTCCCTCGGGCCCCAGCCCTCACGTGCCAGCCTCCCCCGGGCCCCAGCCCTCACGCCAGCACGCGCCAGCCTCCCCCGGGCCCCAGCCCTCACGCTGGCACGCGCCAGCCTCCCCTGGGCCCCAGCCCTCACACCGGCACGCGCCAGCCTCCCTCGGGCCCCAGCCCTCACGCGCCAGCCTCCCTCGGGCCCCAGCCCTCACACCGGCACGCGCCAGCCTCCCCCGGGCCCCAGCCCTCACGCGCCAGCCTCCCCCGGGCCCCAGCCCTCACGCCGCCCTCCCTCGGGCCCCAGCCCTCACGCGCCAGCCTCCCTCAGGCCCCAGCCCTCACGCCAGCACGTGCCAGCCTCCCTCGGGCCCCAGCCCTCACGTGCCAGCCTCCCCCGGGCCCCAGCCCTCACGCTGGCACGCGCCAGCCTCCCCTGGGCCCCAGCCCTCACACCGGCACGCGCCAGCCTCCCTCGGGCCCCAGCCCTCACGCGCCAGCCTCCCTCGGGCCCCAGCCCTCACACCGGCACGCGCCAGCCTCCCCCGGGCCCCAGCCCTCACGCGCCAGCCTCCCCCGGGCCCCAGCCCTCACGCCGCCCTCCCTCGGGCCCCAGCCCTCACGCGCCAGCCTCCCTCAGGCCCCAGCCCTCACGCCAGCACGTGCCAGCCTCCCTCGGGCCCCAGCCCTCACGTGCCAGCCTCCCCCGGGCCCCAGCCCTCACGCCAGCACGCGCCAGCCTCCCCCGGGCCCCAGCCCTCACGCCAGCACGCGCCAGCCTCCCTCAGGCCCCAGCCCTCACGCCAGCACGTGCCAGCCTCCCTTGGGCCCCAGCCCTCACGTGCCAGCCTCCCCCGGGCCCCAGCCCTCACGCCAGCACGCGCCAGCCTCCCCCGGGCCCCAGCCCTCATGCCAGCACGCGCCAGCCTCCCTCGGGCCCCAGCCCTCACGCGCCAGCCTCCCCCGGGCCCCAGCCCGTCCCCTCCGCGCGCAGCTGAGAGAGATTCTGAAACCCAGTCTCATGCCCCACGGGGCTGGAAGGGACCTCAGGTCACTGCGCCCAGGCCCCTGCCCTCCCGGCAGCACCAAGCGCCACCCTGCGGGCTTGAGCTCACAACTCTCGGGGTAGCCGGCCCACGCGCAAGCCACTGAGCCATCCCAGCGGATCTGCCGGGTTCCTCCTGCCCCAAAGGGCCAGACCGCCAGCACGTGCCGTGTGAAGGGCTGTCAAAGAGAGCAGGAACAGGCAGCGGGCAGGAGCTCTTGGCGCAGGCCCGTAGCGGAGGGGGAGTCTGTGGCGTCCAGCCTGGGCGAGGCCAGGTCAGCGATGGCCCCGGCTCAGCGCATCACAGAGATGCTCCTGCCGAGAGGGGCTGGAGCGACGGCGAAGCTGGAGGAGCCTCAGGGCCCCTCTGTCCCCTGGCCCAGGTGGAGGGAATCCCATTGTTCTCCCTGGGTGGAAGCAGGGCTGAGCTGGAGCCTGTCACCTGTCACCTGTCCATGGCCCTTTAACCAGCCGGTCATGGCCTGGCTGCTGGGTGACGCCCCCCGGCCAGGTCCCTCCCAGGTGGGTGGCACCTGCTAACGTTCTTTGTCTGCGTTGGGCCCTTTGCAGGAGGGTGCCCAGCCGCCTGCTGAGGTCGCCCAGCCACGGCCCTTTCACACACACGCGCAGAGCCCCTCCTGCCCCCGCCCGCCCCACACAAACGGCCGTGGGGCCGAGCGGCACAAACCGAACCCGCCACGCGGCAGCGCTCGCGGCGCACCTCACGTGGCCCCTCCGGGCGCGGGTTGGGTGCAAACAGGGCTGTGCTGCTACCATGTGTTGCGTTTTCATCTAAAATGCAGGAGTGTCCCCCATCCCCCCATACCCCCAGCCTTACCCCGTCTCCCAGGCTCCCCGGCTGGGGGCTCGGGCGCTGCGCTGGGAGTGGCCAGGCCAGGCTCTGGGCAGCGTCTCCCATGGGTGCCTGGCACCAGGGCTAGGAGCCTCCTTGGCATCGGCACCAGCCAGCTCTGACCTCAGACCCCCTGCGCCCCGCCATGCACCCCCTGAAGCGCGTCCCCTGCTCGCACCCCCAGGACCCTGTCCCCCCGCACAGTGCATCCCCGGACGGACCGGGGGAGCCTCACACCCCACCGGGCCCTGCCCCCACAGCAAGTCCCCCTGAGGTAACACCCTCCAACCCCAGTCTTGGCCCTGTCTCTGGGCAATGTCCCCCCATATACCACCCCATGCCTCTCCACAGGCCTCCTCACTGGCCCAGCTCTCCCGCATCACAGACCCCCAGGGCTGGGGCCGTGGCCCTTGCAGGGCAGTGGGCTCTGGGAGGTATCGTCAGTGGCCAGGCCTGTAAGGGGTCTCCATCCAGCTGGGGAAGTCACATGGCTCCATCACCGACGGGGCCTGGACCCCCGTCCCTGCAGCCCCCCGGCTCCCTCCAGCTCTGGACAGCGAGTGCCCTGGAGACAGACCCTTACCCAGCCCTGCCCCCCTGCAGGTGGACGTGGGTCTCACTCTCCAGGGGAACACCCGGGGGGTCGGGCGACAGGGACCCAGCGTAGAACAGACTGGTCAGCACAGGGACCAGAAGCCATCAGTACTGTCCAGCTTGGGGAGAGGGTCCCAGAGGGGTCCCCGAGCCGGGTCCTGGTCCCCCTCCTCCCTCTCCAGCCAGAGCAGACTGCCCCACCCCCCAGCCCAGTTCCAATTCACACCAGCCAGGCCCCTCCTCTGCCTCTGTCCTGTTTCCCGGGGAAGAAAGGGGGTCACCTGGTTGCTGTGGTTACATAGGCCCTGGAGGGCCATTGTGTGTCTGTCCGGGGGGTGGGGTCATCACACCGAAACGCCCCTCACTGCTATGTCCTGATGCTGTGCCTGGGGAAACTGAGGCACACAGCCGGTGTTACTGAAAGACAGTAGGAAACACATGCAACCAAACCAGGGGTCTGAAACCGCCCTTCCTCCACACAGATTCCTCTAGGCCCCAAAGGGTCCAGCCCCAGCCCCAGCCCCAGCCCCCAGTCAATATATACCTGGATCCTACCCAAACCACACGCCCGCCAGTCCGTCAGATCTAACCAGCTAAAGATTTATTACTCCAAAAGAGCAGGGTCAGAGGGAGGGATGGTTAGAGCCACACTTCACATGCGTCAGCCGTACCCACTGGTGCAGCCAGCGGTGTTATCTGCTGATTCCTGCGAGTCCCTGAACGGGCATTTCAAGTCACATTGGTCCAGTCACTGGAGCGCTGCAGGTCTGTCCCGCGGGGCTGGACAGGGACCTTGGAGACAGGCCCAGGTACCAAAAGACAATAGATGCAAGATGGACCCTGCAAAGTCCACATCAGCCTTTGCGTCCAGGGCCAAAGCCCTTCCTTCTGCCCGCGGGCCCTAGGGGGTCAGAAGTCACCTGACCCAGGTGAGCCGCTGTGGCAAACTGCCTTTGGTCGCAGCTTTGCCAGCCCGCCCCGTCATTTACATGGCAGCCGGGATGGTGCCTGGACGTCCCATTGCAATTTCTTTGCGGAGCCCAGGGCCCCTGCCCAGTGGGCTGCACCCACTGACATGGCCCAAGCCTCTGGGAGGTGGATCGGGTGCCTGAGCCTTTGCTCACGGCCCATTCACCCTGGCGGGGGCGGGGGCTGAGTTCACACCCCCCAGCGCGACGCCGAGCACTCAGCCGTTTCCAAACACCCTGCAGAGCTGACCCACCTGCGTGCCACGGACGTGAGCGGCACCCTCAGGCTCAGGGCACCCTCAGCTTCCGTTAGACCCCTCCCCCGGCCCCCCCGGCACAATATTGGTCATGTCACAATGCACCCCCCGACCCCCACCTCCGGCCTTCGCTCCCCAGTCTGGCCACCTGCCGAGGTGGGGCTCATCGTGGTCACTGGCTGCCTGGTGTCCGCCCCCCCAGTGTCTGGCTGTGCCTGGGTCTGCCTCCACCAGGCCGTTTGCAGGGACCTGTGGCCCCCAGCCTGTCGGGTGCATGCGCAGCTGTGCCCCCCCAGCCCCGCAAGCAGCAACGCTGCCCCGCGGGGGAAACTGAGACACTCGCTGACGTCAGCCCCGCTTGGTCTCTGCTGCCGGCAGAACGACTCGCTGATGCGGCAGATGCGAGAGCTGGAGGAGCGCTTTGCTGGGGAGGCCGGGGGCTACCAGGACACCATCGCGCGGCTGGAGGAAGAGATCCGGCACCTGAAGGACGAGATGGCGCGGCACCTGCGCGAGTACCAGGACCTGCTCAACGTCAAGATGGCGCTGGACGTGGAGATCGCCACCTACCGCAAGCTGCTGGAGGGCGAGGAGAGCCGGTGAGCGGCCTGGCCCTGCGCCCCCGGGCAGCAGCCTGTGGCTCCGGGCAGGGCGCTGCCAGCCACTGGCACTGCTGGGCAGCCTGCCCCAGGGAGCCCAGCCAGCCTGGCCAACGGGCACTGCCAGGGAGCCCACGCCGGGGACCCCCCTCTGGCCGGGGCAGGGCCAGGGCCCTGAGGCAATGGCACTAACCCTTTTCCTTCTCCGTGTGCCGCAGGATCACCCTCCCCATCCAGACCTTCTCTGCGCTCAACTTCCGCGGTGAGTGCCGCTCGGCCAGCCCAGCCCTGGGCGGGGGGAGCCGTCATCGGCAGGGCCACGGCCGCACGCGGGGCTGCCCGGAGCCCCTGCAAAGGGGGCCTAGCCCTGGCGGCGTGAGGCGGGGCTGCCCCAGCCGGGAGGGCCCCATGGCCGTTGCCCGTGCCTCCCGCCAGCCACTGTCTGGCCCAGCCCGGTGGGGCAGCTGCGGCTCTGCACAGGCCAGCCCGTCGCCCCCCATTTCCCCGCAGCCAGACCGTCACCTTGTGCCCCAGCCCCTCCTGCTAGTGCTCAGCCCCTATGGCCTAGCCCACGGCCCAGCCCCCCTCACTGCCCCATCCCCTCGCCCCACACCCCATGGCCCAGGCTGATTCTCCCGCGCTCTGCAGAGACCAGCCCGGAGCAGCGTGGCTCTGAGGTGCACACCAAGAAGACTGTGATGATCAAGACGATTGAGACCCATGACGGGGAGGTGAGCCGGCGCAGGCGGCTGGGGGGCAAGGGGCCCCTGCCACAGCCGGGCCGTGGGGTGGGCACAGCTGGAGACGGCTCCCAGGCTCCGCGTGGGGGGGCTCTGATCCGCTCCTGGCGGCAATGGGGGCCCCAGCCATGGCACTGCAGCCCAGACTGTGCCGGACACAGACTCCACGGTGGGCTTCCTGCCCGCCCCCCCCACTGACGGGTCGGGCTTAGACGTGACCCCTGAGCGCCTGGCCCAGCCCAGCCGCTCTGCGAGAGGGCCCTGCCCAGCTGCCCCTGGGCTGCCCCAGGCCGGGCGGGGAGGGGCTCTGGGGCTGGCCGGGGGGTTGCCCTTTGCCAGCCTGGCAGCCGTCTCACTGGGGCTCTCTCCCGAGCAGGTGGTGAGCGAGGCCATGGAGCAGAAGCACGAGATGCTGTAGCCATCAGCACCTTCCTGTCCCGCAGACACCCGTCGCCATCCTCCCGCCTCCCGCCCTCACCAGCCCCGGGCACCACCCCCGCCCCACAGCCGTCCCCCCCACGCCCCGTCTCTCCCCTGCTTCGCATGCGCTGTGCTGGGACCGGCGCCGGGGAACCCTGAAGGCGGGAGCCAGGCTGGGCATGGGGACCAGGGCCCCGGCTTGGGGCTGGGTGGGGGGCAGTGCAGACTCCTGGCCAGGGATTCTGCTTCCCTCCCCCCGCCCTCGCACTCACGCACACAGCCCCAGGGCATGATGCCTGGCCGGGTGGGGCCTGCTTCTCCAAGCCAGGGCCCTCGGCTTCCTGCCCACAGCACAGTGGGGCCTGGCTCAGCTCAGCCTTGGGGAGAGGCAGGGCAGGTCAGCCCCCCTCACCCCTCGCCTAGACCAAAGCCATGGCACACCCAGCAGTGCCCAGCACTGGGGAGCTGGGACAGATGCAGGCTCCAGGGATGGTGAAAGTGGGGGGCAGCCCCCAGGAGTCAGTTCAGGGACAGGCTCCAGGGATGGCGAGGGGGGCCCCCAGGAGTCAGTTCAGGGACAGGCACCAGGGACGGCGAGGGGGGCCCCCAGGAGTCAGTTCAGGGACAGGCTGCGGGGACGGCGAGGGGGGCCCCCAGGAGTCAGTTCAGGGACAGGCTGCGGGGACGGCGAGGGGGGCCCCCAGGAGTCAGTTCAGGGACAGGCTCCAGGGATGGCAAGTGGGGGCCCCCAGGAGTCAGTTCAGGGACAGGCTCCAGGGACGGCGAGGGGGGCCCCCAGGAGTCAGTTCAGGGACAGGCTGCGGGGACGGCGAGGGGGGCCCCCAGGAGTCAGTTCAGGGACAGGCTCCAGGGACGGCGATGGGGGGCCCCCAGGGGTCAGTTCAGGGACAGGCTCCAGGGATGGCGAGGGGGGGCCCCCAGGAGTCAGTTCAGGGACAGGCTCCAGGGACGGCAAGGGGGGGGCCCCAGGAGTCAGTTCAGGGACAGGCTCCAGGGACGGCGAGGGGGGCCCCCAGGAGTCAGTTCAGGGACAGGCTGCAGGGACGGCGAGGGGGGCCCCCAGGAGTCAGTTCAGGGACAGGCTCCAGGGACGGTGAGGGGGGGGCCCCAGGGGTCAGTTCAGGGACAGGCTCCAGGGATGGCGAGGGGGGGCCCCCAGGGGTCAGTTCAGGGACAGGCTGCAGGTGCTCCCGAGTGGGAGGGAGCCAGGGGTGGTGGGACCCGCCTGGCCTTAGAGAGGAACCGCGCAGGTGACGGAAGCAGGAGAGAGCGGGCGAGAGAGGGACTGATGCCGAGGGGGGCTCCTCGGCCCCCACCCAGCCGCCCTGCAGTGCGTGTGACTCCCCAAGGCTGCTGAAATAAACAATGGAGCACGATCCTGCCTCCGCGTGCTGACTGCTGTGCCGGCCCCCGGCCTTCTCGGGGCATCTCTGGGCCGGGGGAGGGTGGAGCAGGGCTCTGGCCTGCTGGCTTGGCTCCTCCGAGGGGCAGTTGGGAGCTGGCAGTAGCCCAGATGGTGCAGCCGGGGTGCCGGGATGCAGCCTGGTTTGTTTTTCCAAGCAGGCGACTGCACAGGGCCTGGCTGGGCCAACCCTGCGTGTTTGCCCAGGTCTGGGGCTCCCGAGACATTGCTGCCAGTGCCCTGGGGGGGCACGTGCTCCGGGGTGGTCCCCCGGGCCAGGACAGGGCAGGGAGGGCGGGAGCCCTTGTGCACTCGCTGCCGGGGAGGGGGCGTGAGAGCGGAGAGCAGAGCCACTCCGCAGGCCAAGCATGGACTCGCCCCAGGCCGACGCATTCCCAGCGGCGCAGGCGGGCCCTTACTTATAGCAGCCTCCCCAAGGGGGCGGGGAAGGGGGCAGTGCTGCCCATCTCCGGCAGGTGGCAGTGTGGCACTGCGAAAGGCTCCTGACCCACAGCCCCTGCTAGGGCTCCCTGCTGTGACAGTGGGACCACTGTGTGTGCCTCAGTTTCCCCATAGTTGGGCTACTCACCAGGTGTGGGTGCAGAGGCCAGAGGGACCTCTGTGCCGAATGCCAGGGCCCAAAGGCTGAGTCCCTGAGGCTGCTGGGTTGGGGCACTGCCCCAGCGGGGGGGCTGTGATGGGGCTCAGGGGTCCCCCAAGCTCTGCACCCGTCCGCAGGCAGGAGTGACTCTCACTCGGCAGGAGAACAGCGGGTTCATTAGCGGACAGGACACAGCGTTGTACAGAGGGGTCAGTACAGCAGGCAGAGACAGCCAGTCCCATCCATGCTGGGGAGAGGAGGCCCCGAGGGGCCCCCAGAGCCGGGGCCTGTCCCCCTCCTTTGTCTCTCTCTCTCCCAGCCCAGACTCACTGCTCCCAACTCCCAGTTCCAATTCAAACCCCTCAGGCTCCACCTCCTCCTTTGTCTGCAGCCCAGAGGTGTCACCTGGTCGCCAGGTTACCCCCAGCAGGAGCCCCCCACCCTGTGTGAGACACTCACACACACACACACACACACACACAGGTATCCCCCACTCCACCACATCTCTCCCCCCTTCCAGACCGAACTGAGCGGGGTCACTCAGCCAGTGACCTGGGGAAGTTTGGGGCCCTCCCCTCGTGATCGGGCATCGGCTGTACCCTCGGTGCTCCCCTTGATGTGCACCACCTCCGTGTCATAATCCTGCTGGGGGAGGCTCCAACTCAGGAGCTCGGCATTGGCCCCTTTCATGTGATGCAGCCGGGCAAGTCCCGTTGGGTCCCTCAGGTTGGCTGGTCTCCCTGCTTCGGTCTCTGGTCTATCAGCCACGTTCTCCAGTCAGGCAGGCAGAGCCCATACAGATGCTGCAGCACCAGCAGATCAAACAGTTCTTCTCTGGTCTGGGCCCTGCCCTGTCTGCCCACCAGTCCACACAGCTGCTCTGGCACATGTTTGGAATTCACAGTCCAGTAAAGGAAGGTACAAATGCTTCCACCCTTGGCATTTAGCCAGACCACCAAAATGGCTGGGTGCCTCAGTTTCCCCTTCCTGCCACACAATAGGTTTGGAATGTTCCTCCTCAGGTGAGAAGTTGCAAGACGAGTTACAGGGAACAACGGTGACATTTCAGAATTACAAACTCCTTCTGTTACGCTTAAACGAAGCACACGAGATCTTTTATGGGGGGAAAAGGCAGTACACCGCATTTACTGAGAACGTAACAGAAGCATATGCTTTTAAGACACACACACACACACACACACACACACACACACACACACACACACACACACACACACACACAGAGTGCTGCCAAACGATGTTATAGTTACCAATCCAGAGCCTGGATCAATCTAGTGGCCAGCTACACTGATCACAGAGGGGCAGCAGGGCCTTGTCGGTCACCATCCGATGCTCTCCTGGAGTTGGTGGCAAGAAGAACCCAAAGTCCCACGGCAAAGCACCCTGCTTTTATAATCCTGTCCACCGTGCAGTTTGCTGTGTCAGTCTGTGACTGCTGTGTTATCTTTTGATACCAGTTGTTCTGAAAACATCTGTGGAAGGGTCATCCTGTACTCAACAAACATCTCCGAAAGGCTCACCCTCTAATCAATTGTCCTTAGGGGTGCCTGGTCCATGCTTTAGAGTCGTCAATCTGCCAATCCAATCACTTCTTGACCAGGGGTACGTACTGATGGTCCTTCTCTGACACCGTGGAGTCTGTCTTCACCCACACTTCGCCCCTCCTTCCTTGGCCATCTGGCTCTGGGTATAACCTTCCCACCTTTATCTCAACACAGGCACACCACTTTCTTACCAGGACTCTCAGAGAAAAGCAGAGTAAAGGGCATTGTAAATCAAACAATTAATGCCTCCGCCGTCAATATCATCCTGTAATCTCATTAACATAGACACAATACCAAACTGTCTCTTACTTACTTACTAACTAAATTCACTAACTCTAAAACAGGAGGCATATATTCAATTAAAGTTCAATAAGTGTTACGTATGGTAATATGTTACCTTACACTGCTACCTTGTTAAGCTTAAAATCCAAAATTTAAACAGACTAAAAGAGAATATAACTTTCAAACCCAACACCTCAACACACAATTCATGCTTATACATCAATGTCAACACATCACGTGGCTCTTTCCAAACATTCAGTACATGGTACAATTCTACAGCTTTGGGTAGCAGCACCCACTAGTTACAGCAGCCAGTGTGAGTAACAACAAACCCATTGCAACTGTACATTCACATTGCTCTTTGGTAGACCACAACCTTTGTGTAAAATCCCTGAGAATCTGGTATTTTGGGGCTAAGTGGCTGAGGCCTTTCTTTGCACCATCAAGTTCTAATCTTCTCTCTTGCCCCCTGGGGTGGAAATCTTATCATCATGAATAAGTCAGACTATGAACAGGAGGCAGCCAGACAACTCTCCAACACCACATTTCACAGACCTCTCTCCTCTGATCCCATTTTGGAATTCCAAAAGAAATTACAACAACTACTGAAGGGACTCCCTGCTGCTACTCGGGACCTCATTCACTCAGACACACCAGCTGAGCCCCAGCCTGGATTATTCTATTTACTTCCCAAAATCCACAAACCTGGGAACCCCAGATGCCCTATCATTTTGGGTATTGGCACCCTTACAACTGGACTATCCAGTTACGTGGACTCTCTCCTCAAACCCTATGCCACAAACACTCCCAGCTATATCCGAGATACCACCCACTTCCTGAGGAAATTACAAAACATCGGAAAAGTTCCTGACAACACCATCCTTGCCACCATGGATGTAAAGGCTCTGTCCACTAATAGTCCACACGAAGAAGTATCACAAGTGATCAGGAATACCATCCCTGATGTCACTGCAGCCAATCTGGTGTCTGACCTCTGTAACTTTGTCCTCACCCACAATTATTTCCAATTTGGAGACAATTTATACCTCCAGATTAGTGGAACTGCTATGGGCACCCGCATGGCCCCACAATACGCTAATATATTTATGGCTGACCTGGAACAACGATTCCTCAGCTCTCATCCCCTATAACCACTCCTCTGCTTCAGATACATTGACGACATATTTATGATTTGGACCCATGGTACAGAGACTCTAGAAGAATTCCACAGAGACTTCAACAATCTGCACCCCACCATCAACCTATGCCTCAACTACTCCACGCGAGAGATACATTTCCTGGACACTACAGTATGGCCTGAGATCAGTACCACACTGTACTGGAAACCCACTGATCCCTATACTTACCTACACACTTCTAGCTTCCATCCTGCACACAGAACTAGATCCACTGTTTACAGTCAAGCCCTTAGGTACAGTCGCATTTGCTCTAATCCACTGACAGAGACCAAAAACTACAAGATCTTTACCAAATAGTCATAAACCTGAATTACCCACCAGGAGAAATAAAAAAACCAATCGAGAGGGCCAGACGAATACCCAGAGACCAGCTACTCCAACATAGGCCCAAAAAACCAAGAACAGAACAACACTGGTCATTACCTACAGCCCCCAACTCAAACCACAGGAACACATTATTAAAGACCTACAACCTACGTTATTAAAGACCTACATTATTAAAGACCTTAATCAGGATGCCACACCCCAGAAGGCCCTAGGTGACAGGCCTGTTCTCTCCTACAGACACCTCCCAACCTTATGAGGATTCTCACCAACAGCCACAGTCTATGCCCCAGGAATACCAGTCCTGGGACTTTTCCTCTGCCAACTTTGTCCACATGTCTATTCTGGAGATACCATCACTGGACCTAACCAGGTTAGTCACAGAATCACGGGCATATTCTCATGCTCCTCTACTAACATCATATACGCCATCATGTGCCAACAACGCCCAGATGCTTTGTATATTGGACAGACTTCAAACTCTCTCAGACAAAGAGTTAATGGGCACAAAACAGACATAAAAACACTCCTGATCCACAAACCGGTCGGCCAGCATTTTAATGGAGTGGGGCCAGTCTGTTAATGACTTAAAAGTTTGCATCTTATGTGATGGAGTGTGGGGAGCGCATGTGTGAGTCAGGCTGGGTGTCTGAGGCAAGCAGCAGCTCCCAGTGGCTAAGGATGACCCTGGGGCTACAACTGGCAGGTAACACCTCTGCCCTGAACAAAGAGGAGGGAGGAGCCGAGCTGGGTTTCGAACCAGGGGTGGCAGTTAGGAAGCTGGGGAAAAAGGAGCTGGAAGGCAGCCAGCCTGAGGAGGGGGAAAGCTACACCCCAGAGGGGCACCCCTCGGGGTCTTCTCCCCAGGACGGGTTGGAAGGACTGTCCTCTGGCTGCTGTGCTGTCGCTTCTGTGAGAAACTGGGCATCTGTTGCCTAATAAACCTCCTGTTGTACCTGCTGAGTGAGAGTCACTCCTGCCAGCAGACGGGGTGCAGTGCAGGGGGACCCCTGAACCCCATCACACTGGTGTCAGCAGTGGGATGCACTGCACCCACGGATGAGCTCCCAGCAGTAGCTGTCTGAGCAGAAGAGAAAGAAGGAGCCTCACAAGAGCCAGAGGGGGAGCAGAGCAATTCTTGCAGCTGCTGCTGGTGAGCGGATACCCCGGGAGGCAGCGGGGAGATGAATTATACCTGACTCCTGAAGGCAGAGCTAGCGGGGCTGTGCAGAGAGAGGGGCCTGACCGTGGGGAAGGCGACCAAGGCCCAGCTGATTGCCCAGCTGGAAGAGAGTGACCGATCCGGGGGGGCAGAGCCTGTCCCAGCAGAAAGTGGCCGGTCAGCCTCGGGAAGCGTTTCGGATTCTCCGACAGGAGCAGGGGCTCGACGCCGTCAGACAGACGCGGTGCCCGCCAGGTCGCGCTCAGCTAGCGGTGGTCCATCGCGGGCAGAGTCCCCCGCTGCAGAGCTGCGACGGCTGGAGCTCGAGGTGAAATTAAAGGAACTGGAAGCCCAGGAACGGCAGAGGGAACATGAGCGCCAGAAACGGGAAAGAGAGCGTGAGCACGAGCGCCAGCTACAAGAGAGACAGCAGGAGGAGAGAGAGCGAGAACGGAAGGAGAGAGAGCGAGAGCGGGAGCACGAGCGGGCCATGGCAGAGGCGAGACGCCAAGAGGCCCCAGCTGCGGTAAGTGGGGAGAGGGCCAGACGGCTCGGGGTGGCCAGTCACTTGGAGACGCGTGTGCTGGCCCAGTGTCAGGACCCAGGGGACATGGACGAGTTCCTTACCGCTTTTGAGCGAGCCTGTGAGTTGCATGAGGTTCCCCCATCTGAGTGGCTCTGGCACCTCACCCCCTTGCTGGGCCAGAAGGCCGCAGCGGTGCTCAGCCGGCTGGAGGGGCTGCAGCCTGGGGACTGTGAACGGGTCAAACAGGCCCTGCTGCATAAGTTCGGCCTGACTCCGGAGATGTACAAGAAGAAGTTCCAGGAGGCGCAGAAGAGGCCAGAGGAAACCCATGTAGATACAACCGCCCGCCTGAGGCAAAACTACCAGAAGTGGGCATTCGGAATGGGATCCCAGTCCGTAGAGGACCTGATCGAGCCGGCGGTCCTGGAGCGATTCTACGAGATGTGCGCACCTGACCTGAGGGTGTGGCTCGTGGACCGGAGGCCTGGGGATTCACACAATGCAGGGAAACTGGCAGATGACTTCACAAACAGCCGGGCCAGGTTTGAAAGTGAGCCCCACAAAGAGAGGGAGTCCCGGAGGGAGAGGGAGTCCCGGAGAGACTGAGAATCTCAGAGAGACCGGTCCCTGACTGTACGACAGAGGGGACCACCTCTTGGGCGAGCCCAGGAAAAAGGGGCCAGCCACCTACCCCACAGAGAGCCAGGCAGAGCCTGGGCAGAGCAGCCGGCCCGAGGGACACAACAAGACCCAGGCTGTTATCGCTGTGGGTGAAAGGGGCATAGAGCAGCCCAGTGCCCCAAGCTCCCAGACAGGTTGACCAGGCCGGGGGGTCGTGGAGTCAACTGGGTGGGGTCCCAGAAGCCAGAGGGGCTGGAGGCCAAGGCGGGTGGTGCTGACAATGGGCACTCAGATTGGGCCGAGTCCGCCCCACAGACCAGCTCCTCAGGGGGACCAAATGCTCAGAGGCCAGTTTACAGAGTGGGGGCGGCACTGCCTCTGTGGAGCAAGTGTCTCAAACACCTCGAGGTAGACGGGAGAAAGGTCACGGGGTTCTGGGACACAGGCGCTGACGTGACGCTGGCCCGACCCGGGGTGGTGGCACCGGGCTGCATGATACCCAATTCCCACCTGATGATAACAGGAATTGATGGGACCCCTTTCAAGGTGCCCATGGCGAGGGTGCACCTGAAATGGGGGAAGAAGGAAGGCCCCAAGGAAGTGGGCGTGCACAGCCATTTTCCGGCGGATGTACTGATGGGGGTTGACTTGGAGAACTGGCCAGGTGAACGCCCTCCTGCCCCGGTCCTGACCCGTAGCCAAAGAAAATGAGCGGTGTGTTCCCCAGATTCAGGGGTACAAACCCAGCCAAAGTCACAGGAGACACAGGGGCCAATCCTGAGAGAAAGGGGGCCCCCAAAAACCAGATCTCACAGGCCAGGGGTGCTGGAGCCAGACAGGGATGGGGAAGTGGCTTCCGCCCCTGCCCCAGCCGAACAGTTCCAGGCAGAGCAGCAGAGAGACCCCTCCTTGCAGAAGCTGAGGGAACTGGCCAGTCTCAGCCCAGCTCCCCAGCTGGGGGAGGGCTGCAGGGAGAGATTCCTGTGGGAAAAGGGATTCCTGTCCCGGGAATAGGCTCCCAGATGCAAAGCGGAGCCATGGAAGGTCCAGAGGCAACTGGTGGTTCCCCAAAAGTACCGGCGCAGGCTGCTGTACCTAGCCCATGATGTCCCGCTCGCAGGACACCAGGGGATCCACCGCACCAGGAGAAGGTTGTTACAGAACTTTTTTTGGCCAGGGATCTTTGCAGCTGTCCGTCTGTATTGCCTGTCCTGCGATCCCTGCCAGAGGGTGGGGAAGACCCGGGACAAGGGGAAAGCTGCCCTGAGGCCACTGCCCATCATAGAGGAGCCTTTCCAGAAAGTGGCTGTGGACATAGTGGGACCCTTCAGCAAGGCAACACGTTCGGGGAAGAAATATATTTTGGTGGTGGTAGATTTTGCCACGCGATACCCAGAAGCAGTGGCCTTGACCTCTGTCGATGCTGACACCGTGGCGGATGCACTGCTGTCCATTTTCAGCAGAGTGGGGTTCCCCAAGGAGGTCCTCACAGGTCAGGGGTCCAACTTCATGTCGGCCCTGCTGCAAAGCTTGTGGGACAAGTGTGGGGTCCAGCACACCTGAGCCACAGCCTACCACCCGCAGACCAATGGGCTGGTGGAGAGGTTCAATGGGACTCTGAAGCAGATGCTGAGAACCTTCATGAATCAGCACCCCCATGACTGGGACAACTACTTACCCCACCTGCTGTTTGCATACAGGGAGGTGCCCCAGGAATCCACGGGGTTCTCCCCGTTTGAGCTGCTGTACGGAAGGAGGGTACGGGGACCCTTGGACTTGCTCAGAGCAGAGTGGGAGGGGACGGCCTCTCCTGAAGGGGAGTCAGTGGTACAGTACGTACTGACCTTCCGGGAAAAACTCACCGAGCTCATGGGCCTGGCCAGGGAGAACCTCTCCATGGCCCAAAGGAAGCAAAAGGTCTGGTATGACCGTAACGCCAGGGCCCGAGCCTATGCCACCGGGGACCAAGTGATGGTCCTTGTACCTGTGCGGCGGAACAAGCTGCAAGCGACCTGGGATGGGCCCTTCAAGGTCGTCAAACAGCTAAATGACGTGAATTATGTGGTGGAACTGTCGAACCGGGCCCACAGCCACCGGGTCTATCATGTGAACATGATGAAACCTTACTGGGACAGACAGAACTTGGTGCTGGCCGTGTGCAGACACTGGGAGGGGCAGGGGGATGATCCCTTGGTGGATTTGCTCACAAGGACTGGAGCCAGCTCCTTGCTGGAGTCTATTCCCCTCTCAGACCAGCTGACCCCTGCCCAGCAGACGGAGATCAAGGAGGTGCTGCTGTGATGGGGTTCAGGGGTCCCCCTGCACTGCACCCCGTCCGCTGGCAGGAGAGACTCTCACTCAGCAGTTACAACAGCAGGTTTATTAGGCAACAGATGTCCAGTTTCTCACAGAAGCAACAGCATAGCAGCCAGTGACAGTCCTTCCAACCCGTCCTGGGGGGAAGACCCCGAGGGGGGCCCCTCTGGGGTGTAGCTTTCCCCCTCCCCCAGCTGGCTGCCTTCCAGCTCTCCCTTTTCCTAGCCTCTAACTGCCGCCCCCGATTCAAAACCCAGCTCGGCTCCTCCCTGCTCTTTGTTCAGGCAGAGGTGTTACCTGCCAGTTGTAGCCCCAGGGTCATCCTTAGCCACTGGGAGCTGCTGCTTGCCTCAGACATCCAGCCTGACTCACACATGCACCCCGCCCACTCCATTACAGCTGCATTCGCATCAACAGCTGTTCTCGGACAGACCCGGACGCACTGACCTGGCTGTCCACCGAATAGAGACAGGCACCCACGCCCCTATCAAGTGTGTGCCATTCAGAGCCACAGGGAGGATGGCTCAGGACATAGAGCGGGAGGTTGAAGACATGCTGGCTGTGGGGGTGATCCAACCCTCGTCCAGCCCCTGGGCCTCTCCCGTGGTGTTAGTGTGATGGAGTCGGGGGGGTGCATGTGTGAGTCAGGCTGGGTGTCCGAGGCAAGCAGCAGTTCCCAGTGGCTAAGGATGACCCTGGGGCTACAACTGGCAGGTAACACCTCTGCCTGAACAAAGAGGAGGGAGGAGCTGAGCTGGGTTTTGAATCGGGGGCGGCAGTTAGAGGCTAGGAAAAGGGAGAGCTGGAAGGCAGCCAGCCTGAGGAGGGGGAAAGCTACACCCCAGAGGGGCACCCCTCGGGGTCTTCTCCCCAGGACAGGTTGGAAGGACTGTCTCTGGCTGCTATGCTGTTGCTTCTGTGAGAAACTGGACATCTGTTGTCTAATAAACCTTCTGTTGTACCTGCTGAGTGAGAGTCACTCCTGCCAGCGGACGGGGGTGCAGTGCAGGGGGACCCCTGAACCCCATCACAGTTAGTCCCTAAAAAAGATGGGTCTGTTCGGTTTTGTGTGGACTATCGCAAGCTTAACACCATCACTGTATCGGACGCCTACCCCATGCCCAGGCCTGATGACCTTTTAGACAAGCTGGGGGGAGCCCGTTACCTCACCACCATAGACCTCACCAAGGGGTACTGGCAAGTGCCATTAGACCAAGATGCCCGGCTCAAGTCAGCTTTCATCACCCCTGTGGGGCTCTACGAGTTCCTGGTCCTGCCCTTTGGCCTCAAGGGGGCACCCGCTACCTTCCAGCGTCTGGTGGACCAGCTACTGAAAGGGATGGAGAGCTTTGCCCTGGCTTACATGGACGACGTTTGCATCTTCAGCCAGACGTGGGAGGACCATGTGTCCCAGGTCAAGCAGGTGCTGGACCGACTCCAGAAGGCTGGTCGGACTATCAAGGCAGGGAAGTGCAAGGTGGGAATGGCTGAGGTGACCTACCTGGGCCACAAGGTGGGCAGCGGCTGCTTAAAGCCAGAGCCAGCTAAAGTGGAGGCTGTCAGAGATTGGCCAACACCCCAGACTAAGAAGCAGGTCCAGGCCTTCATTGGGATGGCGGGGTACTACCGGAGGTTTGTGCCCCACTTTAGCTCCATCGCAGCCCCCCTCACGGAGCTATGTAAAAAGGGAAAGCCTGACAAGGTGGTCTGGACCGAGCAGTGCCAAGAGGCCCTCTGCGCGCTGAAGGAGGCTCTGGTCAGGGCCCCAGTGCTGGCAAATCCAGACTTCAACAAGCCCTTCCTGGTGTTCACCGATGCCTCAGACGTGGGGCTGGGGGCGGTGCTAATGCAGGTGACTGACAAAGGGGAGAAACACCCCATCGTGTACCTGAGTAAGAAGCTGCTGCCCCGGGAGCAGAACTACGCGGCCATAGAGAAGGAATGTCTGGCCATGGGGTGGGCGCTGGGGAAGCTGCAGCCGTAGCTGTGTGGATGGCGTTTCACCGTGTACACCGATTACTCACCCCTGACCTGGCTGCATCACATGAAAGGGGCCAACGCCAAGCTCCTGCGGTGGAGTCTGCTCCTGCAGGACTACGACATGGAGGTGGTCCACGTCAAGGGGAACAACAACACCATAGCCGATGCCCTGTCACGCAGGGAGGGCCCCGAACTTCCCCAGGTCACTGGCTAAGTGACCCCGCTCAGTGCGGTCTGGAAGGGGGGAGAGATGTGATGGAGTGGGGGGAGGGCCTGTGTGAGTCAGGCTGGATGTGAGAGACAAGCAGCAGCTCCCAGTGGCTAAGGATGACCCTGGGGCTACAACTGGCAGGTAACACCTCTGCCTGAACAAAGAGCAGGGAGGAGCTGAGCTGGGTTTTGAATCGGGGGCGGCAGTTAGGAAGCTGGGGAAAGAGGAGCTGGAAGGCAGCCAGCCTGAGGAGGGGGAAGCTACACCCCAGAGGGGCACCCCTTGGGGTCTTCTCCCCAGGACAGGTTGGAAGGACTTTCTCTGGCTGCTGTACTGTCGCTTCTGTGAGAAACTGGGCATCTGTTGCCTAATAAACCTTCTGTTGTACCTGCTGAGTGAGAGTCAGTCCTGCCAGCGGATGGGGTGTAGTGCAGGGGGACCCCTGAACCCCATCACACCCTCTGACACCCACCGCCTGCCGTCACCGCGCCACCTGCCTGCCCTGGCCACCCGCCTGCCGTCGCCCTCTGACACCCACCGCCTGCCGTCGCTGCGCCATCTGCCTGCCCTGGCCGCCCGCCTGCCCTGGCCACCCGCCTGCCGTCACCCTCTGACACCCACCGCCTGCCGTCGCTGCGCCACCTGCCTGCCCTGGCCGCCCGCCTGCCCTGGCCACCCGCCTGCCGTCACCCTCTGACACCCACCGCCTGCCGTCACCGCGCCACCCGCCTGCCCTGGCCACCCACCTGCCGTCGCCCTCTGACACCCACCGCCTGCCGTCACCGCGCCACCTGCCTGCCCTGGCCACCCGCCTGCCGTCGCCCTCTGACACCCACCGCCTGCCGTCGCTGCGCTACCTGCCTGCCCTGGCCACCTGCCTGCCCTGGCCACCCGCCTGCCGTCACCCTCTGACACCCACCACCTGCCGTCGCTGCGCCACCTGCCTGCCCTGGCCGCCCGCCTGCCGTGGCCCTCTGCCTCCTGCCGTCACCTTGTCGCGTTCGGCTTGCCGTCACTGCGCCACTATCCAGCACCTCCTCCAAAGGGTTTTCAGTCCCAGCTCCCCGGCACGAGCCCCTCCTGTCCGTACGGCTGCACCCTCGCTGCCTAGACCCAGGTGCATTCAGCAGCGTGAAGAGGTGGGTCTGTGCGGCCCCAGCATGGCACCGGGGTGCTCTGCAGCAGGGACCCCGCCCCGAGCTCTGCGCCTGCTGCGAAGGCACAGCGGGAGCCTGGGGGTTTTCTGGCGGGTCTCTGAGAACAACGTCAGGTCGCGCAGGGTCTGGACCGGCTCCCAGTGGGACCCCAGTCGGAGCCAACCTGCTCGGGTGCCATTCCTGTATAATTGCGACTGCAGCCCCCCGCGTTTGCTGGCTCTCCAGCCAGTCCCTGCGGGCCAGGTCACCGTCACCGCGGGCTGGTTTTCAACGGAGCCATCCGCCCACACCAGGCACAGCACCGCACACAGTCAAAGCCTGGGACACAGGTGCTGCTCCCCCCGGCAGCTCCCTGAGCGTGCAGTCGGGTTGGCCTGACCGGCTGCTGCCCTGGAACAGGCTGAGGAGGGTGTTCGCCCCGGCAGCGAGGTGCAGGGGCTCTCACGCCGGTCAGAAGCTAGCTGGGGGCCGTGGGCTTGGCTGGGGCTGTCTCAGGGCATGGGGGCGCGTCTCAGTTTGAATCCCCGGCCCTTGCTGAGGAGTCGCTGGTGGGGCCAGGCCCTGGTGCGCCTGCCAGGGGCCGCGTCCCCGCGGCAGGTTAGAAAACACCAGAGAACCTCATCGCTGGCACAAGCTGGCAGTGGCGGAGGGGGCGGAGAAGCCGCTGTTTTGACAATCCGGGGACTGTGGGGCACTCGCGGTGGGCAAGGGAGGGAGGCTGCAGGCCCTGCCCAGGGAAGTGGGCTGATCTGGGGGGAAATGGGAAAATCTGCTACAAATGTTGGACCTCCAGGGCAAGACCCCCACTTGCCTCTGTGCACTGGTGGGAGGGGGTCTGAGGCGGAGAAACAGGCGAGTTGGCCCAGCTGGGCGTGCGGAGCTGGTCTCACCAGCAGCGGTCCTTGCTGGGACTCTTCCCTCACATACCTGCGCAGACCAGAGACTCCGCTGCAGCTGCCCTTGGAGCCGGCCAGGGGGCTGGGCCAGGCCAGCAGCAGGTCCCTCTCCGCTGCGCAGCTAATATGGAAAGGCCCAGGGCCCCTTGCTATCTTTGCAAGGGGAGCCGAGCTGTCCCCGCCGCACACTCTGTTCTGAGCGGGGAGCCTGGCCAAGGAATGTGACACATCAGAAGGCAGCTGCTACTTCAGGAGAGGGGGCAGAGACGGCCCAGCTCTGCCGGGTGGGGCTGCAGCCGCAGGAGGGGGGCACCAGGGACGAAGGCCAGAGAGGAGCCCCGCAGGGGCCGCACCCCAGGAAGGAAGAGGAGCAGGGACTGAGTCCCAGAGCAGCGCAGGGTTTGAGCTCAGCCCCGTGCTGCTCCCAGCTTGGCGTGTGGCGTGGGCCCCCTCGGCTCCGCTGCGCAGGCAGCAACCTGAGCCCTCACCTAAAAATAACCCCACGCTCGCCCGGAGCTGCGACCTTCGGGGCTTCGTCTGGCCGGGCGGCACCGAACCGAACGCCATCCGCACCGGGCAGCGGCCGCCTCCGCTCACCCCAGCACACGCCGGCCGCCCCAGGCCGCGCAGCAGGAAGGAGAACCGGACTGGGGGGTGCCCTGAGAGCAGGGCCCAGGGCACAGGCTCAGCAGGGAGCAGGCCTGCAACAGAAACCCCAGCAAGGGGCAGGCGGAGCAGCCGGGAGCCATGCACAGAGCCCAGGCACAGAGAGCCCTGAGTGGCCCTGGAGAGGAGGCCGGGGGGGCAGCGCGCGCGCTGGGGAGGCCTGGAGCAGCCCCTCCGAGTCCCGGCATCCCCCCAAAGCGCGCCAAGGTCACGGCGGTGCCCGGGGCGGGAGCCGTCCGCCCAGCTGCTCCCGTCTTCGCGCGGAAGCTGAAGAACGCGGCCATTGGCACCGGCTGCGACATTCGGCTGCGGGTGGTTGTGCTGGGGAGCCCCCCGCCCCGCCTGCGCTGGTACAAGAACGAGGCCCCCATCCCCACAGCGGGAGAGGAGTACGGGACGCTGCGGATACGCGACAGCAAGCCAGAGCACGCGGGCGTCTACACCTGCGTGGCCCGGAATGAGCAGGGGGAGGCCGTGACAAGCGCGGTGCTGGCCATCATCGACATGGAAGGTAAGGCCCGTGCTCCCGGAGTGGGAGCCGGTGCTGAGGCCAAGACCCTGGGAAGGTGCGCAGGGGCCCCGCCTGTCGCCGAGATGCAGCTGCCTCTGGGGTGGGGTGCAATGCTCACTTTCCCATGGCACCTGAGTGGAACTGCCGGGGCTGCACTTTGCCATGGGAATTTGCACCGGGGCCTTAGGTCCCCGAGCTGCAGTTGCTGCCCCCGGAGAGCTCTGAGCATCGAGGGGTGCCCAGCGCAGGGCTCGGGCCACAGGCTGGGCACTGCAAGAGGGGGCGTGGCGAGGCTGTGGTGGGGCAGGTTCAGGGAGCCGCACTCGGGGCAGGAGGAGAGAGAGAGAGTGCAGTGCAGAGGTGCTCACAGACTCAGGGCACCCTTCCAGCTGGCACGGCACAGGGGGTGAGGCTGGCTGACCGCCAGATGGAGCCCCCCTGCCCAACAGTGCCCAAGGGTGTGCCTGGGAAATGACCCATCCCGCCAGTGGCTGGATCAGGCCTCGTCTGTGGGGTCCAGCCAGGCCGTGGTACGGACAGTGCCCCCTCGACCTGGTGCTGCTGGAGCCCGGGGCCATGGGGGTTAACGCTCTCAGGGGCTGAAACAAGCTGCCACGAAACGGAGACCATTGGGTGTCACCAGCATGGGACCTGCCCATTGGTCAGTTGTGGGGGGGGCACAGTGGAGTGGGCGGTGCCCATTGGTCAGTTGCGGGGGGGGCACAGTGGAGTGGGCGGTGCCCGTTGGTCAGTTGCGGGGGGGGGCACAGTGGAGTGGGCAGTGCCCGTTGGTCAGTTGCGGGGGGGGCACAGTGGAGTGGGTGGTGCCCGTTGGTCAGTTGCAGGGGGGGGCACAGTGGAGTGGGCGGTGCCCGTTGGTCAGTTGCGGGGGGGCACAGTGGAGTGGGCGGTGCCCGTTGGTCAGTTGCGGGGGGGGGCACAGCGGAGTGGGTGGTGCCCGTTGGTCAGTTGCAGGGGGGGCACAGCGGAGTGGGTGGTGCCCGTTGGTCAGTTGCGGGGGGGGCACAGCGGAGTGGGTGGTGCCCGTTGGTTAGTTGCAGGGGGGATGGGCACAGTGGAGTGGGCAGTGCCCATTGGTCAGTTGCGGGAGGGGCACAGTGGAGTGGGTGGTGCCCGTTGGTCAGTTGCAGGGGGGATGGGCACAGTGGAGTGGGTGGTGCCCATTGGTCAGTTGCGGGGGGGGGCACAGTGGAGTGGGCAGTGCCCGTTGGTCAGTTGCGGGGGGGGGCACAGTGGAGTGGGTGGTGCCCGTTGGTCAGTTGCAGGGGGGATGGGCACAGTGGAGTGGGTGGTGCCCATTGGTCAGTTGCGGGGGGGGGCACAGTGGAGTGGGCAGTGCCCATTGGTCAGTTGCGGGGGGGGGCACAGTGGAGTGGGCGGTGCCCGTTGGTCAGTTGCAGGGGAGATGGGCACAGTGGAGTGGGCAGTGCCCGTTGGTCAGTTGCGGGGGGGGCACAGTGGAGTGGGTGGTGCCCATTGGTCAGTTGCAGGGGGGGGGCACAGTGGAGTGGGTGGTGCCCATTGGTCAGTTGCAGGGGGGAGGGGCACAGTGCAGCCTTGCCTTGGGGACTGCATGGCGGTGTTTGGGGTGTGGAAGGGACCATGTGTGGACCTGGGTCATGGAGGGAGATTTGGCTGCAGTAGGTTGTGCTGGGGAGCCCCCTGCCCCGCCTACGCTAGTGCAAAACCAGGCCCCCACCCCCTGCCGGGAGTGTGTGGGGAGGTGCCTTGCAATGGGGCCCGTGTGTGGTAAGGGGGGGCATGTGTCGCAGTGTGTGGGGAGCGGGGGCTGTACACGGGCTTGGAGCGTGTGTGGACATGCCTAGCGGTGTGTGGGGAGCGGGGGCTGTACACGGGCTTGGAGCGTGCGTGGACATGCCTAGCGGTGTGTGGGGAGCGGGGGCTGTACACGGGCTTGGAGCGTGCGTGGACATGCCTAGCGGTGTGTGGGGAGCGGGGGCTGTACACGGGCTTGGAGCGTGTGTGGACATGCCTAGCGGTGTGTGGGGAGCGGGGGCTGTACACGGGCTTGGAGCGTGCGTGGACATGCCTAGCGGTGTGTGGGGAGCGGGGGCTGTACACGGGCTTGGAGCGTGCGTGGACATGCCTAGCGGTTTGTGGGGAGCAGGGTCTGTACATGGGCTTGGAGCATGTGTGGACATGCCTAGCGGTGTGTGGGGAGTGGGGGCTGTACACGGGCTTGGAGCATGTGTGGACATACCTAGCAGTGCTGGGAGTGGGGGCTGTACATGGGCTTGGAGTGTGCGTGGACATGCCTAGCGGTGTGTGGGGAGCGGGGGCTGTACATGGGCTTGGATTGTGTGTGGACATGCCTAGCGGTGTGTGGGGAGTGGGGGCTGTACATGGGCTTGGAGCGTGTGTGGACATGCCTAGCGGTGTGTGGGGAGCAGGGTCTGTACACGGGCTTGGAGCGTGCGTGGACATGCCTAGTGGTGTGTGGGGAGTGGGGGCTGTACATGGGCTTGGAGCGTGTGTGGAGATGCCTAGCGGTGCTGGGAGTGGGGGCTCTACACGGGCTTGGAGCGTGTGTGGACATGCCTAGCGGTGTGTGGGGAGCGGGGGCTGTACACGGGCTTGGAGCGTGTGTGTACATGCCTAGCGGTGTGTGGGGAGTGGGGGCTGTACACGGGCTTGGAGCGTGTGTGGACATGCCTAGCGGTGTGTGGGGAGCGGGGGTTGTACACGGGCTTGGAGCGTGTGTGGACATGCCTAGCGGTGTGTGGGGAGCGGGGGCTGTACATGGGCTTGGAGCATGCGTGGACATGCCTAGCGGTGTGTGGGGAGCGGGGGCTGTACACGGGCTTGGATCATGTGTGGACATGCCTAGCGGTGTGTGGGGAGCGGGGGCTGTACACGGGCTTGGATCATGTGTGGACATGCCTAGCGGTGTGTGGGGAGCGGGGGTTGTACACGGGCTTGGAGCGTGTGTGGACATGCCTAGCGGTGTGTGGGGAGCGGGGGCTGTACACGGGCTTGGAGCGTGTGTGGACATGCCTAGCGGTGTGTGGGGAGCGGGGGTTGTACACGGGCTTGGATCATGCGTGGACATGCCTAGCGGTGTGTGGGGAGCGGGGGCTGTACATGGGCTTGGAGCGTGCGTGGACATGCCTAGCGGTGTGTGGGGAGCGGGGGTTGTACACGGGCTTGGATCATGTGTGGACATGCCTAGCGGTGTGTGGGGAGCGGGGGTTGTACACAGGCTTGGAGCGTGTGTGGACATGCCTAGCGGTGTGTGGGGAGCGGGGGTTGTACACGGGCTTGGAGCATGTGTGGACATGCCTAGCGGTGTGTGGGGAGCGGGGGCTGTACACGGGCTTGGATCATGTGTGGACATGCCTAGCGGTGTGTGGGGAGCGGGGGTTGTACACGGGCTTGGAGCGTGTGTGGACATGCCTAGCGGTGTGTGGGGAGCGGGGGTTGTACACGGGCTTGGAGCGTGTGTGGACATGCCTAGCGGTGTGTGGGGAGCGGGGGCTGTACATGGGCTTGGAGCATGCGTGGACATGCCTAGCGGTGTGTGGGGAGCGGGGGCTGTACACGGGCTTGGATCATGTGTGGACATGCCTAGCGGTGTGTGGGGAGCGGGGGCTGTACACGGGCTTGGATCATGTGTGGACATGCCTAGCGGTGTGTGGGGAGCGGGGGTTGTACACGGGCTTGGAGCGTGTGTGGACATGCCTAGCGGTGTGTGGGGAGCGGGGGCTGTACACGGGCTTGGAGCGTGTGTGGACATGCCTAGCGGTGTGTGGGGAGCGGGGGTTGTACACGGGCTTGGATCATGTGTGGACATGCCTAGCGGTGTGTGGGGAGCGGGGGCTGTACATGGGCTTGGAGCGTGCGTGGACATGCCTAGCGGTGTGTGGGGAGCGGGGGTTGTACACGGGCTTGGAGCGTGCGTGGACATGCCTAGCGGTGTGTGGGGAGCGGGGGTTGTACACGGGCTTGGAGCGTGCGTGGACATGCCTAGCGGTGTGTGGGGAGCGGGGGTTGTACACGGGCTTGGAGCGTGCGTGGACATGCCTAGCGGTGTGTGGGGAGCGGGGACGGGCAGTACCTGCCATGGGGACTGTGCGTGGCAGTGTGGGGTGGGGAGCCATGCGCTGCAGCGTGGGGAGCGGGGGGACTGTGTGGGCCTGGATCATGGGAGAGCCTGCCTTGCAGCGCGTGCGTGCGCGTGCGCGTGCGCGTGCGAGGCATGGGGAGGGGAGGGGAGGGGGTGTGTGCAGGGGGAGCTGTGCCTTTCCGTGCGTGTGAAGAGAGGGGCTGGGGGCCGTGCGTGGCCCTGAGGGAGCTGCTTACCTGGAGCTGCGGCTGTGCAGGCGGTGGAGAGAGAGGGCCCCTCCCTGGGACAGACTGCTCTCCCCTGGTGCCTACGCCTGGCACCCCCTGCTGCTTTGTGCCCCCCTTGGAGCTCGGCTCTGGGGCAGCTGAGGGTGGAGCTGAGCATTCAGGTCCCCGCCCCGACCTGGCGGCCCGGAGCGAAAAGGCGCCCGGGTGCTTGGGGTGCCGCCTGGCTGGACGGTTCCTGGAGGGCTCCTCACAAGCCGTCTTCGAGCAGAGAGACGCCCGGGGACTGGCAGCCCTCTGGCGTGGGAAGCTGCCTCAGCTGGGCGCAGGGACTGTGCGGAGCATGGTGGCACTGAGCTGAGAGGGGCTGGGTGCTGGCCAGAGGCAGCGTCTGTCTGCCCAGCCCCAGCAGCAATGCCTCCTGCTCTTCCAAGGCTCTCGTCCATGTGGCAGGGGCAGCAGGCACCCGAGCTGTGTGCAAGGCCCTGGCTGGCTGGGGCGGTGCATGGGGTGGGGCTGCCCCAGGCTGGGCCCTCCCCTGGGCTGCTCAGCCTTGCCTCACCTTTTCAGATCCCTGCCGGGGCCCTTTGTCCCACTGCTGCGGCTGCCCAGTGCTTGTCCTCTCTGCAGAGCCAGGGCCAGTCGCTGCCCCCACAGCTCCGCGGTGCGGCCAGCTGCCAGTCTGCCTACCCCTGACCCTAGGTGTCTGCTCACACCAGCTCCTCCCCTGGAGCCAAGTGGGCCCCAGCCCCTGCCCGCTTGGCCTGGGCTTCGTGGTCACACTCCGTTCCCCACTGCCCCGGCAGGACGAGCCCCGAGTGTGGGACGTTCAGCGCCCCAGGGAGCTGCCAGGCTGGAGGTGCCCACATCAGCTGCCTGGTGGGAGGGCTGGCCACCGCCCCTAGCTACGTGCTGTCCTATTGCGCCAGGGCCCAGCTCTTTAGGGGGAACTCAGCTCCCACCCTGGCTCCTCCCTGGGCACCCTCCTGATGCTGGGTCTGAGCAGCCCCAGTGCCCGCGGTGTCTGCCCCCATTTCTGGATGCCCTGCTCTTCCTCGGCTGTCTCTGGCCTCACTCGCTTGTGCGGCAGCGGTTTTACTGCCTGTGGTTGTTCCTGGCACGCGGTGGCTGGTTCCGGTTAGGAGCAGGCCCTGAACCACGTGCTGGCTGGGGCTCTGCAGGGGGCTGTTGTTGGCAGATTGCTCTGGGCTCTGCAGAAGCCGTGGCAGCTTCCCGTGGACCCCCTGCCCATGCCACTCAAACGTGGCCCTAGCTGCAGCCAGCAGGGGCCTGGCCGGCTGCAGTCCTGTGTGGTCCCACTGCTGTTGAGACGGTGACCCAGGGCCTGCTCAGGTGGTGTGGCACAGACGGCTGTCACAGAAGATGCCTTAAGCTTCTTCCCCAGTGTGCTGGTCATGCCACTGACAGCCACCTTCTGGGTGTCCCCCCACCCTGTCCTGCTGGACCAGAACGTCTGGTCTCCCCCAGCCCAGGCACAGAGCTGGAGTTACCACGTCCCTGCAGATCAACGCAGACACTGATTAACGGCAGCTCTGGGGGGTGCAGCTCGAGAGCACAGCACCCAGGAAACCAACCCCCAGAAGGGATCGAACCCCCAAATTAAGCTGGCTCTGCAAAAGTTTTGCACCGGGAGGGTTCCTCAGGGAAGCCGCTTTATCCGTGGCAGGGTGATATGCGCAGCGGGGCCCCCAGGCAGTAATAATTCGCACCGAGCTGGATGGTGAAGTGGTCATTAAGCAAAACAGGTCGGATTTCAGTGGTTCTAAGTGAAAACAGGCAGCTGAAAGTTACCTTACGAAAGGGGCAGGAAAATGCATGGCTAGTCCCAACTGCCCCAGGAGGCTTACAGCCTCCAGCTTCTCCCCCCCGGTAAAATCTTCAACCCAGAGCTCCTCTTTTCTCCGTCCTGGGGCAGCAGCCTTCCCTAGGCCTTGATTTCTTCTTGGGGTGTGTCGGGCAGACTCCAGAGCCGCCTGAAGACAAAAACCAGTAGCTTCCCACTGCCTACGTAGACTTTCGGAGGACTGGGAACCTTCGTTCTCCAATGGAAAACACTGGATCAAAGTAGCGTTCCACACCAGCCCGCCTGGCCACGGGTCTGGCTGGCACCAACCACCCTCTACTTACCGGACAAACAAGGCTGTTTACAAGTTGCTAACTCCTTGGGGTTCAGGGCAGGAGCGATGGCTCTCGTTGGCACATTTACCAATATAAACCGACTCACAGTGGCCCTCTACCCCGCACAGAACAATCCATGGCAGGCACCCAGCCAGCATACCCAGCTCCAGCAGAGTGTAACATGAACGTTGGTGGGCGACTCCCCGAGTTCTGGGTATTGATACCCACCAGCCGCTTTCCCTAAAGTGGGGGTGGGGGGGCGGTACAGAGAGTCCACAGAGCGTGTCCCTTCTGCGAGGGCAGCTTGTGCCCGCTGGGCACTGCTGTTGCGGGGTGGAGAGCCAACAGCAGGGGCTGACGGGTGGGGTCCATACTCACACCAAGCCTGGCATGAGGGCACACACAGCCCCGCAGTGTGGGCGTTCAGCAGCTTGCAGCCCCATGGCCAGCATCCCTCACTGTGTGGGAGCTGAGCTGTCTCTGCCGGCTGCACTGACCCCTCTGTATGACGCTGTGTCCTGTCGGGTAATAAACCTGCTGTTCTCCTGCTGAGCGAGAGTCACTCCTGCCTGCGGCTGGGGTGCAGAGCTTGGGGGACCCGAACCCCATCACACTTTCATTTCTGGGTACTCGAGTACAATCAAGATGTGACGTGTGTGCGCTTTTACTCAAGTAGTTTTCCAGAGGGACACCAGCGACTTGTACTTACACCTCCCTCCTCCCCACCACAAAAAGCAGCCATACTTTTACTGAACTAACTCTTTGGGTAGTTTTCCCACCTCAGCTTCCGGGGCACTGCTGAGAGGGTCGATCAGCACCGAGTCGGACGCGGGCAGGTGACCTGCTCGTGTGACACGCTCCATCTTGGGACATACTAGCTGCGTCTACACGTGCACGCTACTTCGAAGTAGCGGCACCAACTTCGAAATAGCGCCCGTCGCGTCTACACTCGTCGGGCGCTATTTCGAAGTTAACTTCGACGTTAGGCGGGGAGACGTCGAAGTTGCTAACCTCATGAGGGGATCGGAATAGCGCCCTACTTCGACGTTCAACGTCGAAGTAGGGACCGTGTAGACGATCCGCGTCCCGCAATGTCGAAATTGCCGGGTCCTCCATGGCGGCCATCAGCTGGGGGGTTGAGAGATGCTCTCTCTCCAGCCCCTGCGGGGCTCTATGGTCACCGTGGGCAGCAGCCCTTAGCCCAGGGCTTCTGGCTGCTTCTGCGGCAGCTGGGGATCTATGCTGCAGGCACAGGGTCTGCAACCAGTTGTCAGCTCTGTGTATCTTGTGTTGTTTAGTGCAACTGTGTCTGGGAGGGGCCCTTTAAGGGAGCGGCTTGCTGTTGAGTCCGCCCTGTGACCCTGTCTGCAGCTGTGCCTGGCATCCCTATTTCAATGTGTGCTACTTTGACGTGTAGACGTTCCCTCACTGCGCCTATTTCGATGTTGGGCTGAGCAACGTCGAAGTTGAACGTCGACGTTGCCGGCCCTGGAGGACGTGTAGACGTTATTCATCGAAATAGCCTATTTCGATGTCGCAACATCGAAATAAGCTATTTCGATGTTGGCTGCACGTGTAGACGTAGCCACAGTCACACAGGGAGAACAATGGGATTCCCTCCGCATGGGCATGGGGATAAAGAGGGGCCTAGAGGTTTCTCCACCTTTGTCTTCACTCCAGCTCCTCACTTCAGGAGCATGAGCTGAGCCCGGAAGGACTGATGGCCTGTCCTTACAAAGGATGTCCTGCAGAGACTTATAAGACAGCAGCCTATTCCATCTGCTGCAGCCTGCCTCAACGACTTTCCATTTGGTGTATGTAACTCAACTCCTTTACCAATTCTACTCTCAACCTTTTTTTCTTTCTTTATATTCATAACCTTTAGATTTTAGATGCTGAAGGCCTGGCCCAGCTGCTCTTTGGGTCAGATCTGAGGTACACATTGACCTGGGGATGTGGCTGGTTCCTTGGGGCTGGAAGAAGCTGTTTGGATTTGCTGAGGGTGGTGTCCATAACCTCTCACCTGTACAAGGAGTGGTGCGGTTGTGGCCCAGGAGAAGCTGGAGTGTCTGGGGGGGTTGCTGGTGTGACTTGTTGGCTAGTGTGGTGAACAGGAGCAGAGCTCTGTGTGGTGCGTTTGGTGTCTTACTACTAGAGGACCCCTAGGCTTGGTCTGTACCTACCCCTCTCTCTGAGCAGTTTGCCCTGACTTGACCCTCTGAGCAGCGCCCCCAGAAACCTTCCAGTGTTACCGGAATTCTTTGAACACCAGGTGTCTCCTTATGCACCACTATTACCAGGAAAAACAAGCAGAAATGTCACAATTTCCAGACTAACAAAATGGCACGTTGGGTGATGAGCTTTCGTGGGCCGGGCCTGCTTCGTCACTCATCACCGCGTGGATCACTGGGTTAGTCTTTGAAGTGTGACATTGCTGCTGCTTTGTTTTGTTGGAGTGCAGACTAAGGCGCCCACCACCCTGTCACTATTAACAGGGCCAAGGTTTTTCAATAGGACCAGGCACACTGAGAGTTTGTACAGCTTTTGGTATCAGCAGCACATCAGTTGCAGAAGTGAGCCTGAGCAATAAGAACAAATCCACTTCAAACCTACATTTATAAACACTTTTTCACTGCTCCCCGCCCCGCACTTTGGCTCATCACCACTGGAGTTCAGTATCGGAGGGGCAGCCATGTTAGTCTGGATCTGTAACAGCAACGAAGGGTCCTGTGGCACCTTATACACTAACAGAAAAGTTCTGAGCATGAGCTTTCGTGAGCACAGACTCACTTCATCAGATGCTGGTCTTGGAAATCTGCAGGGCCAGGTATAAATAAGCCAGAGCAAGGGTGGGGATAACAAGGTTAGCTCACTCAGCAAGGGTGAGGCTTACTACCAGCAGTTGATCTGGAGGTGTGAACACCAAGGGAGGGGAAGCTGCTTTTGTATTTAGCCAGCCATTCGCAGTCTTTGTTTAAGCCTGAGCTGAGGGCATTGAATTTGCAGATGAATTGTAGCTCAGAAATTTCTCTTTGGAGTCTGGTCCTGAAATTTCTTTGCTGTAGGATAGCTACTTTTAAGTCTGCTACTGTGTGGCCTGGGAGATTGAAGTGCTCTCCTACGGGTTTTTGTATATTGCCATTTCTGATGTCTGATTTGTGTGCGTTTATTCTTTTACGTAGAGACTGTCCAGTTTGTCCGATGTATATAGCAGAGGGGCATTGCTGGCACACGATGGCATAAATTATATTGGTAGATGTGCAGCTGAATGAACCCACGATGGTGTGGCTGATCTGGTTAGGTCCTGTAATGGTGCTGCTGGTGTAGATATGTGGGCAGAGCTGGCAACGAGGTTTGTTGCATGGATGGGTCCCTGAGTTAGAGTGACTGTGGTGCGGTGTACAGTTGCTGGTTAGGATTTGCTTCAGGTTGGCAGGTTGTCTGTGGGCAAGGACTGGTCTGCCTCCCAAGGCCTGTGGAAGTGGGGGATCATTGTCCAGGATGGGTTGTAAATCCCTGATGATGCGCTGCAGAGGTTTTAGCTGAGGACTGTAGATGATGGCTAGTGGTGTTCTGTTGGTTTCTCTCTTGGGCTTGTCCTGTAGTAAGAGGCTTCGTGGCACACGTCTGGCTCTGTTGATCTGTTTTTTCACTTCCTCAGGTGGGTATTGCAGAGATCAAGAATGCTTGGTGCAGATCCTGTAGGTGTTTGTCTCTGTCAGAGGGGTTGGAGCAAATGCGGTTATATCTTAGTGCTTGGCTGTAAACGATGGATCGTGTGGTGTGTCTGGGATGGAAGCTGGAGGCATGAAGGTAGGCGTAGCAGTCAGTAGGTTTACGGTACAGGGTGGTATTGATGTGGCCATCGTGTATTAGCACCGTGCTGTCCAGGAAGTGGATCTCCTGTGTGGACTGTTCCAGGCTGAGGTTGATGTTGGGCTGAAAGTTGTTGAAGTCCCGGTGGAATTCCTCCAGAGTCTCCTTCCCATGGGTCCAGATGATGAAGATGTCATCAATGTAGTGTAAGCAGAGACGGGGTGTTAGTGGACGAGAGCTAAGGAAGCGCTGTTCCAGGTCAGCCATGAAAATATTGGCATATTGAGGGGCCATGCGGGTACCATAGCTGTGCCGCTGATTTGAAGGTATATGTCATCGCCAAATATGAAATAGTTCTGTGTGAGGATAAAGTTACAGAGCTCAGCTCTGTATTTTCATGGCTGACCTGGAACAGCGCTTCCTTAGCTCTCGTCCACTAACACCCCGTCTCTACTTACGCTACATTGATGACAACTTCATCATCTGGACCCATGGGAAGGAGACTCTGGAGGAATTCCACCGGGACTTCAACAACTTTCAGCCCAACATCAACCTCAGCCTGGAACAGTCCACACAGGAGATCCACTTCCTGGACACCACGGTGCTAATACACGATGGCCACATCAATACCACCCTGTACCGTAAACCCAGTGACCGCTACGCCTACCTTCATGCCTCTAGCTTCCATCCCAGACACACCACACGATCCATTGTCTACAGCCAAGCACTAAGGTATAACCGCATTTGCTCCAACCCCTCCGACAGAGACAAACACCTACAGGATCTCTACCAAGCATTCTTGAAACTGCAATACCCACCTGAGGAAGTGAAAAAACAGATCAACAGAGCCAGACGTGTGCCACGAAGCCTCTTACTACAGGACAAGCCCAAGAGAGAAACCAACAGAACACCACTAGCCATCACCTACAGTCCTCAGCTAAAACCTCTGCAGCGCATCATCAGGGACTTACAACCCATCCTGGACAATGATCTCCCACTTTCACAGGCCTTGGGAGGCAGACCAGTCCTTGCCCACAGACAACCTGCCAACCTGAAGCAAATCCTAACCAGCAACTATACACCGGACCACAGTCACTCTAACTCAGGGACCCATCCATGCAACAAACCTCGTTGCCAGCTCTGCCCACATATCTACACCAGCAGCACCATTACAGGACCTAACCAGATCAGCCACACCATCGTGGGTTCATTCAGCTGCACATCTACCGATATAATTTATGCCATCGTGTGCCAGCAATGCCCCTCTGCTATATACATCGGACAAACTGGACAGTCTCTATGTAAAACAATAAACGCACACAAATCAGGTATCAGAAACGGCAATATACAAAAACCCGTAGGAGAGCACTTCAATCTCCCAGGCCACACAGTAGCAGACTTAACAGTAGCTATCCTACAGCAAAGAAATTTCAGGACCAGACTCCAAAGAGAAATTTCTGAGCTACAATTCATCTGCAAATTCGACGCCCTCAGCTCTGGCTTAAACAAAAACTGTGAATGGCTGGCTAAATACAGAAGCAGCTTCCCCTCCCTTGGTGTTCACACCTCCAGATCAACTGCTGGTAGTAAGCCTCACCCTTGCTGACTGAGCTAACCTTGCTATCCCCACCCTTGCTCTGGCTTATTTATACCTGGCCCTGCAGATTTCCAAGACCAGCATCTGAAGAAGTGAGTCTGTGCTCACGAAAGCTCATGCTCAAAACTTTTCTGTTAGTCTATAAGGTGCCACAGGACCCTTCGTTGCTGTTACAGATCCAGACTAACATGGCTACCCCTCCGATATAAGAAGTCCTGTGGCGCCTCATACTCTAAGAGAGATTTTGGAGCACATTTTGGATTTTGTGGGCTTTGTGAAGTGGGCTTCCTAATCAAATTCGACACATCAGCACTTGAATAGCGACAGAGAGACAGCCATGTCAGTCTGTATTCTATCAGAACAACACAGCAGTCCAGTAGCACTTTAAAGACTAACAAAATAATTTATTAGGTGACGAGCTTTTGTGGGACAGACCCACCTCTTCAGACCAGAGCCAGACCAGAGCAGACTCAATATATAAGCACAGAGGTCCAGAAGTTGTTATCAAGGTTGACAAGTCAGAAAAATTGTTATCAAGGTTGGCAAATCAGAAGAGCAGCGGGGAGGCGGGAGGGGGCTGTGGGGTGGGGAAGTCAAGAGTTAGATAAAACAAAGTAAGTAAAAGAGTCCTTATAATGGGCCAGGTAATTGCTGTCCCGGTTGAAACCATGTGTTGATGTGTTGAATTTGAATATAAATGAGTGTTCTGAGCACTCTCTCTGTAAACGATCATTAAGTTCCTTTTCAGTAAAACACAGACTTTCAGGTCATTAACAGAGTGGCCCACTCCACTACAGTGCTGGCTGACAGGCTTGTGAGTTGGGAGTTTTCTGATGTCTGTTTTGTGTCCATTCATTCTGTGTGGAAGAGTGTTTGCAGTCTGTCCTATGTGCCTGAGGTGTGGGCGTTGTTGGCACATGATGGCACATATGATGTTAGTTGAGGAACATGAGAATGTGCTCATGATTCTGTGAACAACCTGGTTAGATCCAGTGATGGTATCTCCAGAACGGATATGTGGACAAAGTTGGCAGTGGGCCTTGTTGCAAGGAAAAGTTCCAGGACTGGTGTTCCTGCGGTATAGACTGTGGCTGCTGGTGAGAATCCTCATGAGGTTGGGAGGTGTCTGTAGGAGAGAACAGGCCTGTCTCCCAGGGCCTTCTGGAATGTGGCATCCTGATTAAGGATAGCTACTAGGTCTTTAACTATGCGTTGCAGTGGTTTGAGTTGGGGGCTGTAGGTAGCGACCAGTTGTGTTCTGTTGTTGGTTTTTTGGCCTATCTTGGAGTCGCTGGTCTCTGGGTATTCGTCTGGCCCTGTCGATTTGTTTTTTTATTTCTTCTGGTGGGTAATTCGGGTTTATGACTATTTGGTAAAGATCTTGTAGTTTTTGGTCTCTGTCAGTAGGATCAGAGCAAATGTGATTGCACCTAAGGGCTTGACTGTAAATGATGGATCGTGTTGTGTGTGCAGGATGGAAGCTAGAAGGGTGTAGGTGCGTATAGCGATCAGTGGGTTTCCGGTACAGTGTGGTACTGATCAGGCCATCCTTGATTTGTACTGCCGTGTACAGGAAATGTATCTCTCGCGTGGAGTAGTCGAGGCATAAGTTGGTGGTGGGGTGCAGATTGTTGAAGTCTCTGTGGAATTCTTCTAGAGTCTCTGTACCATGGGTCCAAATCATAAAGATGTCATCAATGTATCTGAAGTAGAGGAGGGGTAATAGGGGACGAGAGCTGAGGAATCGTTGTTCCAGGTCAGCCATAAATATATTAGCATATTGTGGGGCCGTGCGGGTGCCCATAGCAGGGCCCATAGCCCTTGGTACGAACAAAGACAACAACTCTCTCACACATCACAAGGCCGGCTGCCCTTCCTTTGATGCTTGTAATGATCTCAGGCAGGACATTAACGTCCCCCTCAGCCGCTCCCTCAGTTCACGTATTTGATGTGTCAGTTTCTACTGCAATTTTTTGGACCTCTGTGCCATCTATCTGGGTCTGGACTGGAAATTACACCGCTCTGAGGACGTGGGTCTGGCCTGCGAAAGCTCATCAGCTCGGAAATCCTTTTGTTAGTCTTTAAAGTGCGACATGACGGCTGGTTTGTTTTGTGCAAAGTATCTGTTAGTCTGTAAGGTGCCACAGGTTCTTTTCACTGGTGAATTGACAGACGCACTTTGGAGAAGAGCCGCCTGCCTGCACGCTGCAGCAGCCAGCTGCGGGAACTCGCAGGGACAGGCAGCGTAGGGGTAGGAGAGCAGGGAGGTTGAGCACTGCATCCCAGGGAAGGCCTTGCCACACCTCAAGCACAGAGCGAGCTGCTTTCCCGCTTATTCCATCCCGCACTCCACGCTAGAACTAACCAGCAGTGGCTGGGCTACCCCGCTAGTGATCTAACTCAGTTACTATGACAACAATCGGATCTATCACTACGACAACCCAGTACCCAAGATCTATCACTATGACAACCCAATGCTCGTCACTAGTTTCCACATTGTCCGTGCGCACAACAATCAAATCCCCTTCGTGCTCTCCTGTGCCCTGGGTAGGGTGGCACCCCGCTGGGACAGAGATGTCTGCCCGTTTCCCACCAGCAGAACAGCCACAATTGTTCAGTCTCTGGGATTTTGCTAGGCTGTTATCTGGACACAACCAATTTACAGCAGCTTTCTCCCTGGCAGACACACACGTAGGGCCGGTCCCTCTCTGAACCAGCGCTGGGACAACTGCCCATCAGCTACCACAGGCTGAGAGGCACCTTGTGCACACAAAGGACCGGAAAGAAACTCTTCCCCCAGACTGCTGCTGCTCAAGGCACACAGACACGCGGAGACCTTCTCTGCTGTGTCCCAGCGCCCCCGGCTGGAGTCGGACACACACCGGGAAACGGAGCCGCCCTCCACGCCCATCAGAGGCACCGCTGGGCTCCACAAGCCATGGCAGATCCCACGGAGCTCCCTCGCGCCGCTCCTTTTCCTCCTGTTCAGGTTCACCTGCACAAGCGTCAGTAGCCAACAATCCATCCTCCTCCCCTACGTCCCCTTTCCTCAGGCCGGGCTCCAACCTGACCAGCGTCACTCCGCGCCAGCGAAACTTTCTCCTGATCCCCGAGTTCTCCCTGGGCTGGAGCTAATGCCGGGCCCCTTCTGAGACCTTAGCCCAGGGCTCAGAACCCTCGCTCTGCCGACAGACACCCAGAGAAACCTGCCAGAGGCCTGCCACTGCCCCAACAGACCTGGGCTCAGGGCCATCCCCTCCCTGGGCTTCGTTCGTGGCACTGACTTGGCTGAACAAAGCTCTGGTGTCATCTCCAGCCAGAATCTCCTTAGGCAGTAACTCTTTTACAGCAGCTGCGACCTCATGCCCAGACCCTGTCCCATCCTGGCCCCAGGCACACGCCCAGCTAACTCCCAGAGGGCTGGAAGAGTCTCCTCTTACTTGGTACGTAACCCTCCTCCTTGAGAGACCTGACAGCCTGTGATTTGACCCCCTCATGCTCTGTGAACTCTCCAGTCCTGCTCCTGGGCCTAGCACCAGCCTTCACCTGGGCCCACAGCAACAGCAGCGCTGGTCCGTTCGGTTACCCGCCGCCAAGGGCCTGCGGTCACAGCTGCTCTTCGTTAACCTCCCTGATGTGGCAGGTGACACCCAGGAGCTGCATCCGCACTCGCCTTGGGGCTGGGCCATTACCCTGAGTAACACATTGACCCTGTTAAAATCAGCCCATCTTCCAGCAGTGCTAGGAGACAGACACCCGGGAGCTACAGGCCCTGCAGTCCTTCCCCTGCTTTCTCCACATGGAGTTCGAATCTGGCATCCCTCCCTGCGGCCAGCCCGGCCCCCACCCGCCCCAGCCCAGCTCTCTCCCCACCGCCCACCGCAGCTGGCCTGGCCCTCCCCACAGTTCAGCACTCTGGCTCAGCGGTGGGCGGCCTCCTGGGCTTCCTACCTGTGCTGTTTGCACTGCCCTTGTGAGAGCCACGTGCAGGCACAGCGCTGCTCGGCTTCGAGCAGCAGCCCCCACGCAGCGAGCAGAGCAACCCGCGCCTGGGTCCCGACAATCTTGCAACCCACGGAGGTGGCGGAGGGCTGCTCAGGCCTCCCGCTCACTAGCCTGGGCTGCCTGTAGGGGCTTTAGTTTCTCTTTCTAGATCAGCCGTGTTCAGCTCCTTCAGCAGAGGCGTCTCTGCAAGTTCCCAGTCCTGCTCGAGTTGTGGTGTCTTCGCTGCCTCCTGCATTCCAACTGCCCGGCCCCTTGGGGTGGGGGGAGGCAGGGGGGTGCATGGCTGCCCACTGGTCACAGCTCTCCAGCAAGGGTCTCAGCTGTGCACCCTGTGGCTTTCCTGCTCCAGGGAATTCCTGTTTCCAAACACAACTCTTCCAGGGCTCTTTTTCCAAAACCCTCATGTCGTTGCTCGGACATTGCACCTGCTCGTTAACTTGTGTACTTAAAACTACTGCACAGGAGCAACACACTGCTTTTACTGGACACTCACATAGCAATCCACATGCCTCGTCTGCATGTGCCATATGAAACTCACACACACGCTCCTGTCTTGTGGCTGTTACCAATAGTTGCTCCCCCCAGTTGCACTGGACAGCTGAGTTAGAGGGGGGAGGGCAGAGCTGGGCTTCTGCCGGTCCTGATCCATGCTCCAGTGCTGACAAGATGAGACCCGGGGTCCCTCTGCAAGATGCTTCCACTGACAGTGTCCGCTCTCCCATGCAGGTCGACACCAGTTGGCCATCTCAGGCATATGAATAATCTGGGAGAGCCGTCATTTGCCTATGCAATTAGACATCCCTGGTAACTTCTGGGTGGTGTCTCATTCACCTTTGAAGACACAAAAGCCGTCCAGGAGCACTTTACAGACTAAGCAAATAATGTATTAGGTGATGAGCTGTCATGGGACAGCCCCACTTCTTCCGCCCAGAGCCAGACCAGAACAGACTCCATATTTAAGGCACAGAGAACCAAAAACAGGAATCAAAGTTGACAAATCAGAAAAAAAAATGATCAAGGTGAGCAAGTCAGAGAGCAGAGGGGTGGGGGGCGGGGAGGTCAAGAATTAGATTAAGCCAAGTATGCAAACGAGCCCTGATAATGTCCCAGAAAATTTGCATCCTGCTTCAAACCACGTGTTACTGTGTCGAATTTGAATATGAAAGAGAGTTCAGCAGCTTCTCTTTCTAAAGCAGACTGGAAATTCTTCTTCAACAACACGCAGACTCCTAAGTCATTAACAGAACGGCCCACTCCATTGAAACGTAGAGCAGCTGGCTTGTGGCTCCGGAGTGTTGTGATGTCTGGTTTGTGCCCATTAACTCTTTGTCTGAGAGAGTCTGAAGTGTGTTCTTCAAAGAGGGGAGCACTTCCAACGAAGGCATTTGCTGGAGACGCCCAAGGTGTCCATATGTCCTTCGTTCAACGGGCCCACTTCACAGGTCCCATTGTCCTTCTCCTGGGTCTTGGATCTGTCTTTTATTCTTTCTCCAATCCAGCAAATCCCTGGAGGTGCTGGTCTTGTGCACTGTGATGGAGTGGGGGGAGTGCAAATGCGAGACTCAGGCTGGATGTGAGAGACAAGCAGAGCAGCTCCCAGTGGCTAAGGATGACCCTGGGGCTACAACTGGCAGGTAACACCTCTGCCCTGAACAAAGAGGAGGGAGGAGCCGAGCTGGGTTTTTGAATCGAGGGCGGCAGTTAGAGGCTGGGGGAAGAGAGAGGGAGGGCAGCCAGCCTGAGGAGGGGGAAAGCTACACCCCAGAGGGGCACCCCTCGGGGTCTTCTCCCCAGGACGGGCTGGAAGGACTGTCTCTGGCTGCTGTACTGTCGCTTCTGTGAGAAACTGGGCATCTGTTGCCTAATAAACCTCCTGTTGTACCTGCCCAGTGAGTGTCACTCCTGCCAGCGGACAGGGTGCAGTGCAGGGGAACCCCTAAACCCCATCACATGCACCTTATCCATTCCCACCTCACTCCCGCCACAGGGCACCCAATTAAGCAAACCAAAAAAAAGGGGGGGGGGTGGAGGGGGTGGGGAGGGGGAAGGTACGAAGGCATTTCCTTTACCTTTCAAGGCCGATTCTGCAGGGTACAAACCTGCCGTGTGCAGGGAAAAAGAGGCAGTGATCTAGCAAAGGACTCCAGTGAGATGTGGTTAGCCCAGAGACGGACCTGCGCTCTCTGTCCCACAACGCAGACTGACCCAGAGCTCCACGGACGTGGGTCCATGGCTCCAGGCACGGGCAGGCGGCAGGAGGGTTTCTGGGCACTGGGAGAGGGTCCGTGGGGGGGAGTTGCTCAGGGCAGGGGGAGGCTGCAGCGAGCTGGTGCTGGCTTTCCACTCATGGGGGGGCAGAAGCACCAGCACCAGCTCACCGCTGCGGGGGGCAGGGGAGCCCTGAGCCTTGTGGGCCCCAGCAGCGGAGGCTGGGGCCCAGCTTGGCCCAGAGGCTCTGGCTGGCAGATGGAGGAAGCAGCGCTGCAGGGGGAGCACCGCCCCCCAGCACCGCCCCCAGCGCTTCCATTGGCCAGGAACCGTGGCCAATGGGAGTAACATGGCGATCCTTGCAGAGACCACTTCCCTGCAGCCGGCAGAGCTGCGTGGAGCACCTGCGACCCTCCCCCCGAGAACACAGCCCGGTAAACAGCTCCCCACTCGTTCCTGCCCCCGCTGGCCTGGCCGGACTCCCCACCCCCTCTGCTCCGCCCTCCAATTCCCCCCCAGCCTGCTCCTGCGGCCCAATTCCCATCAACCCTGCCCTCCCCCCGCCTGCTCCTGCACCCCAATTCCCATCAACCCTGCCCTCCCCGCAGCCTGCTCCTGCACCCCAATTCCCATCAACCCTGCCCTCCCCCCGCCTGCTCCTGCACCCCAATTCCCATCAACCCTGCCCTCCCCCCAGCCTGCTCCTGCACCCCAATTCCCATCAACCCTGCCCTCCCCCCGCCTGCTCCTGCACCCCAATTCCCATCAACCCTGCCCTCCCCGCAGCCTGCTCCTGCACCCCACGTCCCATCAACCCTGCCCTCCCCGCAGCCTGCTCCTGCGGCCCAATTCCCATCAACCCTGCCCTCCCCTGCCTGCTCCTGCACCCCAATTCCCATCAACCCTGCCCTCCCCCCAGCCTGCTCCTGCACCCCAATTCCCATCAACCCTGCCCTTCCCCCAGCCTGCTCCTGCACCCCACTTCCCATCAACCGTGCCCTCCCCCGCCTGCTCCTGCACCCCAATTCCCATCAACCCTGCCCTCCCCGCAGCCTGCTCCTGCACCCCAATTCCCATCAACCCTGCCCTTCCCCCAGCCTGCTCCTGCGGCCCAATTCCCATCAACCCTGCCCTCCCCGCAGCCTGCTCCTGCACCCCAATTCCCATCAACCCTGCCCTTCCCCCGCCTGCTCCTGCACCCCACTTCCCATCAACCCTGCCCTCCCCGCAGCCTGCTCCTGCACCCCAATTCCCATCAACCCTGCCCTTCCCCCGCCTGCTCCTGCACCCCACGTCCCATCAACCCTGCCCTCCCCCCAGCCTGCTCCTGCACCCCACTTCCCATCAACCCTGCCCTCCCCGCAGCCTGCTCCTGCACCCCAATTCCCATCAACCCTGCCCTTCCCCCGCCTGCTCCTGCACCCCACTTCCCATCAACCCTGCCCTCCCCGCAGCCTGCTCCTGCACCCCAATTCCCATCAACCCTGCCCTCCCCTGCCTGCTCCTGCACCCCAATTCCCATCAACCCTGCCCTCCCCCCAGCCTGCTCCTGCACCCCAATTCCCATCAACCCTGCCCTCCCCCGCCTGCTCCTGCACCCCAATTCCCATCAACCCTGCCCTCCCCCCAGCCTGCTCCTGCACCCAACTTCTCATCAACCCTGCCCTCCCCCGCCTGCTCCTACACCCCACTTCCCATCAACCCTGCCCTCCCCCAGCTTGCTCCTACACCCCACTTCCCATCAGCCCTGCCCTCCCCCCAGCCTGCTCCTGAACCCCACTTCCCATCAACTCTGCCCTCCCACAGCCTGCTCCTGCACCCCACTTCCCATCAACCCTGCCCTTCCCGACTGCTCCTGCACCCCACTTCCCATCAACCCTGCCCTCCCCCCAGCCTGCTCCTGCACCCCAATTCCCATCAACCCTGCCCTCCCCCAGCCTGCTCCTGCACCCCACTTCCCATCAACCCTGCCCTCTCCCCAACCTGCTCCTGCACCCCACGTCCCATCAACCCTGCCCTCCCCCAGCCTGCTCCTGCACCCCACGTCCCATCAACCCTGCCCTCCCCCAGCCTGCTGCTGCACCCCAATTCCCATCAACCCTGCCCTCCCACGCCAGCCACTGCACCCCTCATTTTTGACCTCACTCCAGAGCCCAGGAGGATCCCACAAAATCTACTAGGCCCTGGCCCTAAGGAGAGTTATTGAGCCCTGGGTGTAAGCTCTTAGCCTCGGCACCTCCCTGCCCCCCCACCCCCCCCCGCCATCCTGTGGGGCTGGGGCTGGGGCTGGGGCTGGGGCTGGGGCTGGAAGGGAGGGGCAGTGTCAGCTGGGAGCCAGCTCAGGGAGCGTTTTTGTTCGGTTTGATTTGGTTTTGGCTTTGTACTTGTGTGTGGCCCCCAGGTGAACTGTCTGTGGACCAGCAGCCCCGACCCAAGAGAGGTCCGGCACCCTGGCTTAAAGACCGGGCTACGTACAGCCCAGCTCCGTACTGCAGGTCCTCCACTACCAGGCACCAGCCCCTCACGCCGAGCCCGGCTGTCACCACACTGCCCAGCCAGACCTCACACCAGCAACTCCCTCCCACGCTCCAGCTTCTCCTGGGCCCCAGCCCGTCCCCTCCGCACACAGGGGAGAGGTTGCGGAACCCACCTCACCGAATCCACCCAGGTTCTGCCTGCCCCCAAGGGCCGGCCGCATCCCCGGCTCAGTGTGCGCCTCGGGTCTGACCGCAGGGAGCAGCTAGGCCAGGCCTTCGCAGCTAACAGCTAAGGGGTTCCAAAGAAAGACGAAGCAACCAGGGGTTAAGGTTGTGAAAGGGATCAGTTACAGCCCCGCTGCACGGCTCTCGCTGCAGGATTGTTGCAGAGGTGGAATAATCTGCTGGTTTAACACAGGTCTCTGGAATACAACCACTCTTGGGATGGGTCATCAGCCCTATCAAGCCTCAATTCATAGCACAGGTGATGAGCGGATTGAATCACAGAGTCCTGGGGCTGGAAGAGACCTTAGGAGGAGACCAGAGGAGAAACCTCCAGGGCCCTTTTTCTACCCTGGCCCACGCAGAGGGAATCCCATTGTTTTCGCTGTGTGAAAGTCCCTCTGTGATGGGGTTCTGGGGTCCCCAATGCTCTGCACCCTGTTTGCAGGCAGGAGAGTCTCTCACTCAGCAGGAGAACAGCGGGTTTATTAGCCGACAGGACACAGCATCGTACAGAGGAGTCAGTACAGCAGGCAGAGACAGCCAGTCCCATCCATGTTGGGGAGAGGAGGCCCCTCGGGGCCCACAGAGCTGGGGCCTGGCCCCCTCCTTTGTCTCTCTCTCCCAACCCAGACTAACTGCTTCCAACTCCCAGTTCCAATTCAAACCCCTCAGGCTCCACCTCCTCTTTTGTCTGCAGTACAAAGGTGTTACCTGGTCGTCAGGGTTACCCTCAGCAGGAGCCCCACACCCTCTGTGAGCCACTCACGTACACACAGGTATCCCCCACTCCATCACATCTCTCCCCCCTTCCAGACCGAACTGAGCGGGGTCACTCAACTGGTGACCTGGGGAAGTTCGGGGCTCTCCCCTTGTGACAGGGCATTGGCTGTACCCTCTGTTCTCCCCTTGATGTGCACCACCTCCACGTCATAGTCCTGCTGGGGGAGGCTCCAAGTCAGGAGCTTGGTCTTGGCCCTTTTCATGTGATGCAGCCGGGCAAGTCCCTTTAGTTCCCTTGGGTTGGTCGGTCTCCCTGCTTCGGCCCCGGTCCGTCAGCCATGTTCTCAAGTCGGGCGGGCAGAGCCCATACAGATGCTGCAGCACCAACAGATCAAATAGTTCTTTTCTGGGCTGGGCCCTGCCCTATCTGCCCACCAGTCCATACAGCTGCTCCAGCCAATGTTTGGAATTCAGTTACAGTCCAGAAAAGGAAGGTACAAATGCTTCCACCCTTGGCATTTAGCCAGACCACCACAATGGCTGTGTGCCTCAGTTTCCCCTTCCATGCCACACAATAGGTTTGGAATGTTCCTTCTCATGTCAGAGGTTGCAAGACTAGTTACAGGGAACAATGGTGACATTTCAGAGTTACAGACTCCTTCAACATACAACTCATGCTTCTACATCAATGTCATCATGTCACATGGCTCTTTTCAAACATTCAGTGCATGGTACAATTCTACAGCTTTTGGTAGCAGCACCCCTTGGTTACAGCAGTCAGCGTGAGTAACAGAACGAACCCATTGCAACTGTACATTTACGTTGCTCTTTGGTAGACCACAACCTTTGTGTAACCTCCTTGAGAATCTGGTATTTTGGGGATAAATGGCTGAGGCCTTTCTTAGCAACATCAAGTTCTAATCTTCTCCCTTGCCCCCTGGGGTGGAAATTTGATCTCTCTGGCTGTGCCCTCCCTTCTAACAAGAGCTGGGCCATTGATGATCTCAGGGAGACGGCCCCCTCCCAGCCAGCCTGGAACTTTGCAAACCAAACTGCTTTCTGAGAGTTGTTTTGTGAGTCCCAGACGCAGAATCCACATGAAGGAATCCCTGTTTATCCCTTACTGGCCCACCAGGCCCAAAGCTCCTTTGTCCTTTCACCTCCAACTACTGCCTCCCCCATGGAACCAGAAATGGAATCCAGTATGAGAATATAAGTGTTTCCACCATCTGGAGATGGGGAATTGCTGAACCTCTCCTGCATCCTACAGAGACTGACTGCAGCTGTTTTACTTGGTTCTCACAGGGCTGCTCACATTCCCTGATAGTTTTTACTTTACTTGCACCAACTTCCAATTCCTGAGAAACTTTTACACTGCCTGCTTTGGACCCTTCCAGAGCACAGCCAGTGGTTTCATACTCAGGCAGGTCCTGGCCATCAGGAGCTGAAACAAACTTCTCCCCAGGCAAAGGGCTGCTCTGGCTCTTACAGACAAGCACCTTTCCTGTTCACTTTCCTTCACCTTACTCCCATTTTCTGCAGTCCCCACAGATGGGTCAGGAAAAGTTTCAGGGAAATTCTCTTCCTCAAGAGCTTCCCCAAACAATAACTCACCCCTGTCTGCCTCCACGGGGGCACTGCTCCCTTGAGCCACAACCAGCTCCTGGGTTCCACCTACACCCAGGATCACTTCTGGCCCATTAGGCAGATTCCCACGTAATCCCCCTCCAGGCAGACAGCCAGTACCACCGGACAGAAGGTCAGGATCCCTTTCCTCCCTTCTGCTACCAGCTCCTTTATCTTCATCAGTCAGCGTAACTCCATTGCCCGTCTGTTCTTGTGTCCTGGCGAGAGGATGACTCTGGTAAGACAGAGTCCTCTCACCCCCTCCCAGTAACACCTCAGCGTCAGGCAAAGAACAAGTACCAGAATCGTCTGGTCTCTGGGATTCCCTGATGATACTAACTGGATCAGACCGAGTTAAAGCGTCATCCCCCCTGAGAGACACAGAGGCAGGCCCACTTCCCATCTGGGCTTCAGCTGCCCTCAGATCCAGCTCTGGGATCTTGGCTCCATCTCGAGCCCCCACAGGCTCAGGCAAAGGATTCACTTCCCCAGAAGCAGAAGCACTTTTTCTTGCACCAAGGACCAGTGTCCTTAGCAGGGACACCACTGCCCATCCCAGAGCCATTCCCTCTGCTCCAGCCCCCATGGTTGGATTCAGAGACACACCTGGAATGCTCTTTTCTGGTGGATCCTTCTCCAGCCACCCTAGGCTGAGGAATCCTCCTCAGACAATGGGCTAGTTTCCTCATTGGCACCTTTTCCAAACGCAGGCTCTGCTCTCTCCCCAGGCTGCTGCTGCTGTTCAACACAGACAGGCAATGGGAGACACTCTCTGCTTTGTCCCAGCCCCCCGGCTGGTCTCCACACACACACAGAAGGTGAAGCAGCTTCTCTCACAGACAACTTGCCATTCCCAGTGGATCAGCTGCTTTCCTGCACAGACACACAGGCACCTTCCTTGGCCCAGGCCTGGAAAACTCTTCGCAGGTCTGTCTTGGCCACTAGTAGATGATGGGTTGGAATCGCTCCTTCCCTCCTTGAGCTGCGGCAGGCCACTCGGTTCAGAGCTCCATGCAGTCCAGGGTTCCCTGCCCCGATCCGGGCTCACCTCTGCAGGATTTTCCCCAGCCCTCAGCTCCGCCACTGCACATCCACGCTGCCTTGTCCAGCTTCTTTAATCTCGATTCGGTTTCCAGGTGCTGCCACTTCACAGCGGAGTTGCTCAGCGTGGTTGCAGGCTCTCAGGCTGATGCCCTCTGCACCCCACGATTCCTGGAAGAATCCCTTCAGTGTGCCAGGCTTCTTGCGGGTCACAAGCTGCCCGGGGTTAGGCTGTAGGCCCCTCTGCCCTCTGGGACCGACTCCAACAGACTCCCAGCGGAACCCCTTCTTCAGTGTGACACCCGCTCTCAGGGACCATGAGCACACTGTCTTGGGAAGAACTCATTCAGCGTCAGCCTCCTCAGGGGTCACTTGTTCCTGGGGGTTGGGCTCTCGGCCCCTCCACCTTCTGGGACCGACTCCAACAGATTCCCAGGAGTAACCCCTCCTCGGGTGTGACACCCCCTCTCGAGGACCACGACCGCAGTTGCTTGGGTTCGGCCGCAGGCCCCTCCGCCTTGGGGAGCTGCACCTCACTGCCCGTCAGCACACCTGGGTCTCGCAGGCCCCACTTCTTCTGGGGCCCCGGTCACTTACTGCTGGATGCTCCATCCTCAGGGTGCAGAACATCCCACTTCTGACACCAGTGTGATGGGGTTCTGGGGTCCCCAATGCTCTGCACCCTGTTTGCAGGCAGGAGAGTCTCTCACTCAGCAGGAAAACAGCGGGTTTATTAGCCGACAGGACACAGCATCGTTCAGAGGAGTCAGTACAGCAGGCAGAGACAGCCAGTCCAATCCATGTTGGGGAGAGGAGGCCCCTCGGGGCCCCCAGAGCTGGGGCCTGGCCCCCTCCTTTGTCTCTCTCTCCCAGCCCAGACTAACTGCTTCCAACTCCCAGTTCCAATTCAAACCCCTCAGGCTCCACCTCCTCTTTTGTCTGCAGTACAAAGGTGTTACCTGGTCGTCAGGGTTACCCTCAGCAGGAGCCCCACACCCTCTGTGAGCCACTCACGTACACACAGGTATCCCCCACTCCATCACACCCTCCCAAGATGGAGTTTATCATATGACCAGGTCACCCGTCCATGGCAGCCGGGGCTCACGTGCTGGTCTGAGTGTTCACAGAAAACCTCGTCGGATGTGGATTGGCGCCAGCTAAGGCACGTTGTCAGGGAAATGCTGGTTCACCTGAGTGGCCACCCTTCCACAGCAGACTGGCCCAGCCTCCTGCCGAGGTCTCCCAGATGCAAACGTTAGCAGCACAAGTACAGAGCCGGTACTTGCAACCTTGGCTACAAAAGTGGCACGTGCACCTGAGCAGCACAAACAGAATCAGCAACTCCTCCGATTTCCACAGACACCTCACCTGGCCCCACCGCCCACCAGGTTTGGTGTGAACAGAGACCCATGGTTGCAACAACGATCTGCATTTGCATTAGACTGCACCATCACACTCCAGTGCCGGCGTAACCCTCCGGCACAGCTCCGTCCCGGAGGGGCCAGGGCAGCTGGGCTCTGGAGCACGGGCGCTGACGGCCTGTCCTGTGATGCTCCTGGCTAACGTTGAGCCACAGGTGTTACTGTGGAGACAGCTGGTTGTGTTTGGATCCTGGAAAAGGCAGATGCCCCATCCCCTACGGTCGTAGAAGCCTAGACTCCTAGGGCTGGAAGAGACCTCAGGAGCCCCCTGCCCAACGCAGGATCAACCCCAACTAAGTCATCCCAGCCAGGACCTTGTCACACCGGGACTTAAAAACCTTCAGGGGTGGAGATTCCACCACCTCTCTAGGCAACGCATTCCAGTGCTTCCCCACCCGCCTGGGGAAGTAGTTTTTCCTAATATCCAACCTACACCGCTCCCTCTTCAACTCCAGGCCATTGCTCCTTGTTCTGCCATCTGACACCACTGAGAACAGCCTCTCTCCTTCCTCTTTAGGGCTCCTCTTCAGGACATTGAAGGCTGCTATCAACTCGCCCCTCAGCCTTCTCTTCTGCAGACTAAATAAGCCCAAATCTCAGCCTCTCCTCATAGGTCATGTGCTCCAGCCCCCCTATGCATTTTGATTGCCCTCTGCTGGACCCGCTCCAATGCATCCGCATCCTTTCTATGTTGGGGCCCCAGAACTGGATGCAATACTCCAGAGGAGACCTCACCAGTGCTGAGCAGAGGGGAATAACAACTCCTCTAGATCTGCCAGAAATGCTCCACCTAATGCACCCAATATGCCATTAGCCTTCTTGGCTACCAGGGCACACTGCTGACTCCAGTCCAGCCTCCCATCCTCTGTAATCTCCAGGTCTTTTTCTGCTGCACTGCTACTTAGCCAGTCGGCCTCGCTGAACCTCAGCAGATTTCTTTTGGCCCAGTCCTCCAATTTATCTAGGTCACTCTGGACCCCATCCCTACCCTCCAACATACCTACCTGTCCCCCAGCTTAGTGTCATCTGCAGATTTGCTGAGGGTGCCATCCATCCCCTCATCCAGGTCATTAGTAATGATGTTGAACAGTACAGGCCCTAGAACCAATCCTGGGGGAACCCCACTTGGAACCGACCACCAACCAGACCTTGAGCCATTGATCACCACCCGCTGGGCCTGACCGGCAAGCCAGCTTCCTGTCCACCTTACAGTCCATGTGTCCAGTCCATACTCCCTTAACTTATGGGCAACAACGTTATGTGAGACTGTATCAAGAACTTTTGGTCCTTGGGGGCCCTGGCTATTGTGGTACAGGGCTGCAGGGAGACCGGCCTCTGACCTGGTCTGCTCTCCAGAGACCTCTCAGGGCCTCTGCACTGCCAGATGCCCTGGACCAGCTTGTCCCCTGCCCAGGGAAACTCCTCCATGCCCCAGCAAAGCTCCGCGAGGCTGCCAGGCTGAGCTGTCGTCCTCCCCAGAGCCTGGCCCAGCCTCATGGCCGCTTCCTCCTTAGAGCGGCCCCAGGAAAGCTTGCTGGTTCCAGCTGGTTGCTGGCCCTGCCGGGCAGCCCCAGACTTCCCAGGATGGCACTCCAGGGCTTCTGCCCCACCCGTGGGCACTCACAGGGCAGGCGCTGGGCTGCTCTGCCTCGCAGGTGCTGGGCTGCTTTGCAGCAGTGAGTTCCGCAAGTCGTGCACTGCAGCCAGACTCACTTCTTCCCCCCTGCGGAGGTGCTGCCCCTGCAGCACAGTGACTTGGTCTCAGTCTCCTTTTCCCCACATGCCCTGCAATGGCCGCAGCAGCAGCAGTTCCTGCCCGTGGGCTCCAGGACAGGGCAGGGTGCGCCCAGTTCCCTGCCAGTGACTCCCTGCCGGGCCCCCTGCCTGGCCCTGCTCCCCTTCGTACATCTGCCTGGGCTCCACAGGGCACTGCAGAGAGGGGCTGGCCTCCCCTGCCCAAGCCTTAGCCCCACTGGCCTCCTGTGCTGGTCGGCCGCTCCGTGGGCCGCCCCCAGGGCTCACTGGGGGGTTAGACGCTGCACAGGGGTTGCTTGGCCAGGCTCTCAAGGCTCCACCTTAGCAAGTGCGGCCACACGGCGGCTCCTCCTGGGTCGAGGGGCCTCCCTGAGGAGTCTCCGGAGCTGTGGCCAGCCCTGGCAGGAGCAGCTCCGGGCCCGTGGGGCAGTGCCCGCTGCATGGGGTGCTTCGCGTGCCGCGATCCGGAGCCTGGGGACGAACGGCCTGGCTGGCCGTGTGATCCAGGCTCCCTGCAGCTGTCCAGTCAGTCAGGGCCGCCACGGCCCCGCTCCCTGCGGCAGTGCTGGGGGTTATTTTTGCTGTGGAATGTGCCAGCCCCTCAGATTCTAGCAGGGCAGTGGGCTCTCGTGTTACACACAGGGCGCGACAGAGACCGCGGTGGGGGTGACTATAGCACCGGGCTGCAGGCTGGGCACCTTTTCCTCTGCCCGTGGCCCCGAGCAGTCCGTGCTCTAGCTGGTAGGAGAAATGATGGGGCTCCCCGTCCCTTCCCACTCCTGCCCAGCCGGCAGAGGGCTCCCGCCGTGCCCAGCTCTCCGGCTCGGGACCCCCTGCATCCCAGAGGCGTGAGGTTTAGGCTGGCCGTTCTCTGTGCTAGTGGCACACAGCTCTGCAGCTCCCCGGGCAGCTGTCACCGCCCCACACTGGGCTGTGGGCCTAGGTGGGGAGGAGACAGTCGTGTCAGTCTGTGCAGCCCCCAGCATGACCTCAAAGCCCAGCTGGTTCCCAGGCTCGGGGCATGTCTGCCACACGTCTGGTGGAGCCCCTGCGCCGGTCCCCGGCTGTGCCAGTGGGTCAGTGCGAAGGGCAGAGAACGGGTGTGCAATGAGGCCCTAGCAGGGCCGAGTGCCCAGCTGCAGCAGGGACCCCACAGGCAGTGCACAGCTGCCCTTGATAGGCTGTAATGGAGTGGGGGGAGTGCATGTGTGAGTCAGGCTGGATGTCTGAGGCAAGCAGCAGCTCCCAGTGGCTAAGGATGACCCTGGGGCTACAACTGGCAGGTAACACCTCTGCCTGAACAAAGAGCAGGGAGGAGCTGAGAGGGGTTTGAATCGGGGGCAGCAGTTAGAGCCTAGGAAAAGGGAGAGCTGGAAGGCAGCCAGCTGAGGAGGGGGAAGCTACACCCCAGAGGGGCACCCCTCGGGGTCTTCTCCCCAGGACGGGTTGGAAGGACTGTCTCTGGCTGCTGTGCTGTCGCTCCTGTGAGAAACTGGACATCTGTTGCCTAATAAAACTTGTGTGGTACCTGCTGAGTGAGAGTCTCTCCTGCCAGCGGACGGGGTGCAGTGCAGGGGGACCCCTGAACCCCATCACACAGGCCGAGCCTCGTGTGGGACAGAAACCTCGGTGCCAACACAGATGCCAGAGCCAGTGGGCCCAGCTGGTGCTGCAGGTCAGCTCCGTGCCAAGCTCCGGCACAGACGAGAGAGCCGCTGCCACGGCACAGCCAGAGTCACCCGCCGCTGGAGAGGAGAGAGGAACCCGCAGGAGGGGCCTGCCAGCTGCATGTGCAATAGCCCCCGGGGTGCTCACGGTGCTGCTGGGGGGCGCAGGCCCAGCCCGCACCGCCACTGGGGGGGCACTCGTAGTGCTGCTGGGGGGGGGCGCAGGCCCAGCTGGCACCGCCACCAGGTGCTCATAGTGCTGCTGGGGGGACACATGCCCAGCCGGCATCGCCACCGGGGGGCGCTCACAGTGCTGCTGGGGGGTAGCAGGCCCAGCCGGCTCCGCCACTGAGGGGTGCTCGTAGTGCTGCTGGGGGGCGCAGGCCCAGCCGCCACCGGGGGGCGTTCGTAGTGCTGCTGGGGGGGCGCTCGTAGTGCTGCTGGGGGGGCGCAGGCCCAGCCGCCACCGGGGGGCGTTCGTAGTGCTGCTGGGGGGGCGCAGGCCCAGCCGGCACCGCCACCGGGGGGTGCTCGTAGTGCTGCTGGGGGGGGGCGCAGGCCCAGCTGGCACCGCCACCGGGGGGTGCTCGTAGTGCTGCTGGGGGGGCGCAGGCCCAGCCGCCACCGCCACCGGGGGGCGCTCGTAGTGCTGCTGGGGTGGGGGGGCGCAGGCCCAGCCGGCACCGCCACTGGGGGGCGCTCGTAGTGCTGCTGGGGTGGGGGGGCGCAGGCCCAGCCGGCACCGCCACCGGGGGGCGCTCGTAGTGCTGCTGGGGTGGGGGGGCGCAGGCCCAGCCGGCACCGCCACCGGGGGGCGCTCGTAGTGCTGCTGGGGGGGCGCAGGCCCAGCCGGGGTTGGTCTAAGGCCAGGCCTGCACTACGTGGAAGCGTTGATCTAAGATACGCAATTGCCACGGTGAGAATTGCACTGCTGGAGTCGACGGCTCGCAGACCGATTTTTCTGGCTGTGCCGGCAGCAGGAGGTTGGCAGGAGAAACTCTCCCCTTGAGCCCCGGGCTCCTCGTGCGAGGAGGACCTGGACTGATGGCAGAGCCCCGATGGCGCGTGGAATCGAACCCTGGTAGGTGACCGTGAGCAAGCTGGTCTTCCAGGAAGTGCAGATGCGCCATTTGAGTCATGAGCCTCTCTGCAGCCCCTGCCCCAGCACGCAGAGGGGCCAGTCCCTAGGCCAGCGTTGCGTTGGGACCACAGACCCACGGGGCGAGCAGGACATGCAGGGGTCACCTAGCCAGACCCTGCCGCAGTGCTGGGTGTGCTGGGTCTGCCCCACCCCAGACAGACGCTCTCCAGCAAAGGAGCTCCTGTGGCCGCCCCAGGCACCTGCTCCACGTCCTGCTGCTCCCACAGGGCAGCAGTTCCCCCGAGATGGACCCCAACTCTGCTCCGCTGCAGTTTGGCCCCTTGCCCCGGGGACGAGAGAGAACAACTTTCTCTGGCGTTTTTCTGGCAGCCTTTCCCCTACCTGCCGCCTGCTGGCACGTCCCCCGTCTCTCCTCCAAACCGAGTGGTGCCCAGTCTGGCAGCCTTCGCCCCGAGTGCTGCATTGCCCCCCATGGGGCAGCTTTGTCGCTGCTCTCTGGAGCCTTGCCGGTCTCTGCGCCGCCTCCCTCAGCACTGGCCCCAGCCCTCCAGCTGAGACCTGCCCACGCCGACAGAGCGGTGCTAGCCCCTGCCGGCACTAGCCTGCTCTGCCTCCTCCTCCACCCTGACATGGCCGGGGCGCTGTGCAACCGGATCCCACTGCTGCCCCTTGTCCGGGCTGTGACCCCCCCCACCTCCCAGGCCCTCCCAGCAGTGCTGCTGCAGCTGGCTGTCCCGCACTGCCTTGGGGCGTTTGGCTTGGCTTCCCTGAGAGCAGCGCCGTACGCCGGGCACCGCTGGGGTTCTGTGTCCGGCTGTGGGGGCCCAGGCCGGGCACTGCTGGGGTTCTGTGTCTGGTTGTGGGGGCCCAGGCCGGCACCAGGGGTTCTGTGTCCGGCTGTGGGGGCCCAGGCCGGGCACTGCTGGGGTTCTGTGTCTGGCTGTGGGGGCCCAGGCCGGCACCAGGGGTTCTGTGTCCGGTTGTGGGGGCCCAGGCCGGCACCCGGGGTTCTGTGTCTGGCTGTGGGTGCCCAGGCCGCCACCAGGGGTTCTGTGTCCGGCTGTGGGGGCCCAGGCCGGGCACTGCTGGGGTTCTGTGTCCGGCTGTGGGGGCCCAGGCCGGGCACTGCTGGGGTTCTGTGTCTGGCTGTGGATGCCCAGGCCGGCACCAGGGATTCTGTGTCTGGTTGTGGGGGCCCAGGCCGGCACCCGGGGTTCTGTGTCTGGTTGTGGGGGCCCAGGCCGGGCACTGCTGGGGTTCTGTGTCCGGCTGTGGATGCCCAGGCTGGCACCAGGGGTTCTGTGTCTGGCTGTGGGTTCCCAGGCCGGCACCAGGGGTTCTGTGTCCGGTTGTGGGGGCCCAGGCCGGCACCCAGGGTTCTGTGTCTGGTTGTGGGGGCCCAGGCCGGCACCAGGGGTTCTGTGTCCGGCTGTGGGGGCCCAGGCCGGGCACTGCTGGGGTTCTGTGTCCGGCTGTGGATGCCCAGGCCGGGCACTGCTGGGGTTCTGTGTCCGGCTGTGGATGCCCAGGCTGGCACCAGGGGTTCTGTGTCTGGCTGTGGGTTCCCAGGCCGGCACCAGGGGTTCTGTGTCTGGTTGTGGGGGCTCAGGCCCAGGCCGGCACCAGGGGTTCTGTGTCCAGCTGTGGGGGCCCAGGCCAGCATCAGGGGTTCCGTGTCTGGTTGTGGGGGCTCAGGCCCAGACCGGCACCAGAGGTTCTGTGTCCGGCTGTGGCTGCTGTGGTGGGCTGGGCTGGTGGCCGTGGTGAGTGGGGTGTGGAGCTGTGGTGACCCCATGGCGGAAGGGGAAGGGGTGTCTCGGGGAGGGGCTGGGCTGGTGTCTCTGGAGAGCTCCAGAGGCACAGGCTGTGTGCATGGCGCAGGGTGGGGCAGGATTAGGGGGAGTGTGTCAGTGGGGTGGGGGAGCCAGGCCCCTGTCTCTGTGGGGCTGTGAGGCCATGAGTCGAGAGCAGCTGGCCTGGCTGGGGGCTGCAGGGGTGCGGCCATGCCCATGTTACCCACGTCCCTGGGATTCCTGGGGCTGCTGCGGGGACCCAGGCCAGGGCAGGTGCCTGGTGCCTAGGCTGGATGGACCCAGGGGCAGGGACAGACTGCTGGAGCAGAACCAGCAGCAGCTGGAGGGGCAGAGACCCCCCCAGCCCTGTTCCCAAGACAGATGCAATGAGCAAGGGGAGGGGAAAGAGTCTCACCCCACCCGCCCTGAGCTTTCAGACACCCAGCCCCATCCTGCCCAGCCCTGCCCTGCCCTGGGAGCTCCTGCCCTGGGCTCCCTGGGGCCTGCGCACCCTTCTCCACTCGCTGCCTCCCCCCACTCCATCCCCTCCCTCCCTCCCCCACCCAGCTCCAACCCACCTGTCCCCTCTGCCCCTCCCCCGTCCTTCCCCTCCCCCACCCAGCTCCAACCCACCTGTCCCCTCTGCCCCTCCCCCGTCCTTCCCCTCCCCCACCCAGCTCCAACCCACCTGTCCCCTCTGCTCCTTCCCCGTCCTTCCCCTCCCCCACCCAGCTCCAACCCACCTGTCCCCTCTGACCCTCCCCCGTCCTTCCCCTCCCCCACCCAGCTCCAACCCACCTGTCCCCTCTGCTCCTTCCCTGTCCTTCCCCTCCCCCACCCAGCTCCAAACCACCTGTCCCCTCTGCCCCTCCCCCGTCCTTCCCCTCCCCCACCCAGCTCCAACCCACCTGTCCCCTCTGCCCCTCCCCCGTCCTTCCCCTCCCCCACCCAGCTCCAAACCACCTGTCCCCTCTGCCCCTCCCCCGTCCTTCCCCTCCCCCACCCAGCTCCAACCCACCTGTCCCCTCTGCCCCCCCGTCCTTCCCCTCCCCCACCCAGCTCCAACCCACCTGTCCCCTCTGCTCCCTCCCCGTCCTTCCCCTCCCCCACCCAGCTCCAACCCACCTGTCCCCTCTGCCCCTCCCCCGTCCTTCCCCTCCCCCACCCAGCTCCAACCCACCTGTCCCCTCTGACCCTCCCCCGTCCTTCCCCTCCCCCACCCAGCTCCAACCCACCTGTCCCCTCTGCCCCTCCCCCGTCCTTTCCCTCCCCCACCCAGCTCCAACCCACCTGTCCCCTCTGCCCCTCCCCCGTCCTTCCCCTCCCCCACCCAGCTCCAACCCACCTGTCCCCTCTGCCCCTCCCCCGTCCTTCCCCTCCCCCACCCAGCTCCAAACCACCTGTCCCCTCTGCCCCTCCCCCGTCCTTCCCCTCCCCCACCCAGCTCCAACCCACCTGTCCCCTCTGCCCCCCCGTCCTTCCCCTCCCCCACCCAGCTCCAACCCACCTGTCCCCTCTGCTCCCTCCCCGTCCTTCCCCTCCCCCACCCAGCTCCAACCCACCTGTCCCCTCTGACCCTCCCCCGTCCTTCCCCTCCCCCACCCAGCTCCAACCCACCTGTCCCCTCTGCCCCTCCCCCGTCCTTTCCCTCCCCCACCCAGCTCCAACCCACCTGTCCCCTCTGCTCCTTCCCCGTCCTTCCCCTCCCCCACCCAGCTCCAACCCACCTGTCCCCTCTGCCCCTCCCCCGTCCTTCCCCTCCCCCACCCAGCTCCAACCCACTTGTCCCCTCTGCCCCTCCCCCGTCCTTTCCCTCCCCCACCGCCCCTCCCCCTACCCGGCTGTCGGGGGGGCGGAGGGAGCCCCCCCACGCTCGCGGCTCCCTGCGCACGCTCGGCGGTTGGCTCGGTGCGAGGCGCGGGCGCGGAGCCGAGCCGGGCCAGGCCATGAAGAAGCGCTGGGGGAAGAAGCGGCTGCAGGTGAGGCCGCGGCCGGGCGCTCTCCAGGGTGCTGCGCGGGGGCTGCGTGGGGAGGCGGGATCCGCCCTGCCCAGCACCGCCCCCGGGCCGCTCCCCTCCCCTCCCCTCCCCCGGGCCGGGCCGGGCCCCCCGCCCATCCCTGGCGGCCGCAGCGGGCGGTCCGGGCAGAACCTCCCTGCGGCCGCCGGTGCCCCGGCTCAGCGGGTGCCGCCCCCAGCCCGGCCCAGGCCCCGCTGCTGGCCTGGCGTGCAGAGCCCACTGCATACCGCCCCGTGCACATGGCAGCCCCGCTCCGGCCGGGGAAACTGAGGCACCGCACGCAGGGGCCTGGCCCAGGGTCACCCACGCAGCGGGTGTGGGAGCTGGGAGCAGTGTCCTGGAGGCCTGGGTCCTGCCCTGCTTTCTGGCCTTGGCCCCACTCCCTGCGGCAGGGGAAACTGAGGCAGGGCACCCAGCCCCTGGGCCTGGGCCTGGCCCTGCTCCACCCGTCATGCCTCTCCCAGAGGGAGCGTCCCTCTGCAGGCTGGTGGCCTCCCTGCGATGGCCAGAACCCAGCCTTGCGGGGCAGGTGGAGGGGTGTTTCCCACGGCAGCTGGGCAGGGCTGGCGTGGCCGTTTCCCAGCCGGCAGCGGGCCCAGGGGCGAGCGGGGGCAGGAGAGCGCCTGTTAATGGCTCTCGATTGCATTTTCATGTTGAAATGGAGGAATGATGCGTCGCCAGCGTTGTTAAATGCTCATACGTCTTCCCGGGCTGGGAAACCCAGGCTCCGAGCCAGAGCCAGCTCAGCTGGTGGGGAGGGGAGCCCAGCGCAGGCCGGGCACGGTCAGATCCCTGCTTGCCAAGGTTGGCAGAGACCACCCTCTGCATGTGGGGGCCCTGCTGAGCACAGCCACAGACCTTCCCCAGGCAGTGACAGACCCCACCACGGCCCAGGGTGAGGCTTCCCGAGGTAATTCCTGTCCCGGCCCACCTGTGCCAGGGGACGTGGCTAGTGTCAGTGCCCAGCCCTGCCTAGGGTTCGCCCTGCCTCTGCCAGGCTGCAGAGCCAGGAAATGCCTCTTTCCTGGCTGCACGGCCACCCAGTCGTGCGCTGCTGGGCTCAGCAGTGACGGGCCCCCAGACCTGTCTCCGGGCGGGTTTCCCCCTGGGTCGTACCGTCTGGCTCCTGAGCTGGGGCACCAGCCAAGGGCCCAGGACCCCAGCAGCGGCGCCTAGCGCAGAGACCCAGCAACGCCAGCGCTCGGCGCTGCCTGGCAAGTCCTTTCCGCCCACCAGGACTGCATCTGCCCTTTGGCCTCAGAGCTCTGCACACCCACGGCCGCCGGGCTAGAGCCAGTGCTGCTGTCCCATGCCCGCTCGAGGCGCGGGGGCAGCTGCCGATACAAGCCCAGGGCTCTGCTCGTGGGCAGCCACTCAGGCACATGGCGCCAGCTCCCTGCCAGAGTTGCTGCTTCCCCCGGCACATGTGGCTGTTCTCTGCTCCGAGAACCCCTGTGTCCTGTGCCCCTGCCCAGGGATCCGCCCCCCACCCTGCACGCCCTCCACAGGGATCTGCCCCCTACGCTGCACACCCTGCCCAGGGATCCACCCCTGAACCTGCACGCCCCGCCCAGGGATCTGCCCCCCACCCTGCACACCCTGACCAGAGATCCGCCCTCACCCTGCACGCCCTCCACAGGGATCCACCTCCCCACCCTGCACGCCCTGCCCAAGGATCCACCCCCAACCCTGCACGCCCTGCCCAGGGATCTGCCCCCCACCCTGCACACCCTGACCAGAGATCCGCCCTCACCCTGCACGCCCTCCACAGGGATCCACCTCCCCACCCTGCACGCCCTGCCCAAGGATCCACCCCCAACCCTGCACGCCCTGCCCAGGGATCCACCCCTGAACCTGCACGCCCTGCCCAGGGATCTGCCCCCCACCCTGCACGCCCTGCCCAGGGATCCACCCTCACCCTTCACTCTCTGCCCAGAGATCTGCCCCCCCACCCTGCACGCCCTGCCCAGGCACCCGCCCCCTCACCCTGCACGGCCCTGCCCAGGGATCTGCCCCCCTAACCTGCACTCCTGCCCAGGGATCTGCACCCCACCCTGCACGCCCTGCCCAGGCACCTGCCCCCCACCCTGCATGGCCCTGCCCAGGGATCTGCCCCCCACCCTGCACGCCCTGCCCAGGCACCCACCCCCCACCCTGCACGGCCCTGCCCAGGGATCTGCCCCCCACCCTGCATGCCCTGCCCAGGCAGCCACCCCCCCTCCCTGCACAGCCCTGCCCAGGGATCTGCCCCCCACCCTGCACGCCCTGCCCAGGGATCCGCCCCCCCACAGCCCTGCCCAGGGATCTGCCCCCCACCCTGCACAGATGGCCACTTTCTGTGTCCCTAGATCCCCACGAGTGCGAGCCCCTTCTAGGTCTCAGTTGCTCTGTGCTGGTGACCTCTCCTCAGCTGTGTTTCCACTCCCTCGGTTTCTGTGCTGCTGCAAATGTTATCAGGTTTGCCTCTGGGTCATCGCTAAAAGCACTGCGGAGGGCCAGGCAGGCTAGATGCCTGGGGGACCCCTGGAAGCAGGCTCTGGGTGATGAGCTCCGGGGTGGTTACCGTCAGACCAGCCGGCCAGCCCTTCTGCAGCGGGGGGAGAGCGCCATGCGCATTTCACGCTCTTCTACCGTTTTCAATCAAAGTGCCACGTGGTAGCAGTCAGCTGCCTGGAGCCGCTGCTCCGTCACAGCTCTTAGCGTTGTCATTCCTTCTCCATGTCTCATCTCCCTAAAAAAGGCTCTCAAGAGAGCGCTGCAGCTCGCTGCCATAGGCCCAGAGCCCCTGTCTTCATTCCAGCCCTCCTTCCATGGCCTGTTCGCTGAGTCTTGGGTCAGCTGCTTCCGTCTCATCCCTGGGATACCCGTCAGGCCAACAGGCCACAGTTACCAGCTTGTTCCGCTAGCCCTGTTTAAAACGTGGCCCAGCGGCTCTTTCTCCCGCTGCCTGCCGAGTGCAGCAGTCAGCCGGGCAGGTGGGCGCGCGCTGCCTGTGTGCTTTGGGCGGTAGGCATGTGCACGTACAGCTCATTCTCCCTGGCCACTTTCTCCCAGTTTGCTGGTGCCCCGGGTGGCTGCAGGCGGTTGTCACCGAGTGCGGGGCCCTGGCCCCAGCCACAACCAGACGTGACTCTCACTCAGCAGTAACAGGTGGGCGCGTTAGTCTGTTCGCCCACAAAACAGCGCAGCAGAAACGCAGCACTTTGCGGACTAACAAAGCGATGAAGCTGGTCTGTCCCGCCGAAGCCCATCACCGCGTACCATTGTGTTCACCTAAACTGCAACATTTCTGCTGCTTTGTTTTCTCACTCTGCTGGTGAAATAGAAGGTTATTAGCCAACAGCGCAGCACAGAGGGGTCAGTGCAGCAGCCAGTCCCGTCCATCTCGGGGAGAGGAGGCCCCGAGGGGGGCCCCAAGCCGGAGCCTTGTCCCCGCTTTGTCTCTCCCCCGGCCCAGGCTCACTGCCTTCCAACTCCCAGTTCCCGTTGGACCCGGGCACACCCCACCTCCCGCCTGTGTGCTGCTCCCCAGGGAGCAAAGGTGTCACTGGGGAGCCCCCGTTACCACTGGGCACTGACGCTGCCTAGTGCAACTTGGGGAATCGCCGGGGAACCACAGGGCACCAGGAAATACTGCCAGTTACCCAGGGAATAAAACCCTCACAGTCCTCACCTCAAAAACAACAAGAAGTCCCGTGGCACCTTATAGACCTCACCTCATCACATCTCTCCCCCTTCCAGACCGAGCTGAGCGGGGTCACTCAGCCAGTGACCTGGGGAAGTTCGGGGCCCTCCCTGCGTGACAGGGCATCGGCTATGGTGTTGTTGTTCCCCTTGACGTGGACCACTTCCATGTCGTAGTTCTGCAGGAGCAGACTCCACCGCAGGAGCTTGGCGTTGGCCCCTTTCATATGATGCAGCCAGGTCAGGTGGCAGTTGGGGATCACCCAGTCTGGTGCCAGCACATTGGGCTGGGACAGCGTCACATGTGCGCCTGTGTCCCAGAACCCCCAGACCTTCTTCCCATCCACCTGCAGGGGGGTGAGGCACCCGCCCCACGGAGGGAGCCCTGCAGCCTCCCTGTAGACTGAGCCCAGTGCACCTGGGCCCTCAGAGGAGCTGACCCGGGGATCTGCCTCCTCCCAAGCTGAAGGTACTGCCAGCCCCTCCTACCTGGGCAGCCAGCCCCTCCTGCAGCTGGGCCCCTACCCAGTCCCCCCACAAGGCCTCTGGTTGCTCATCCCAGCTGGGATCCGGGGGCACTGGGCCTGCTTATGGCCCTTCTGCCCCCAGCGCTAACAGCTGAGGTATCCCTGTGTCCCTTGGGGTGGTTGGTCTCCCTGCTTTGGCCTCTTCTCCTTCAGCCACATTCTCATGTCAGGCAGGCAGAGCCCATACAGTTGCTCCAGCACTAGCAGATCAACCACTTCTTCCCCGATCGGGGCCCCTGCCCCATTTGCCCACTTGCAGGGTTACTGCCCCACCCACAGGAGCTGTTCCTCATAGGTCTCCCCATGGGACTTCCGTGAGCTCCAGAACCTTTTTCCGATGTGCCTTGGTGGCCACCCCAGACTTGTGCAGCGGGGCCTTTCCGAGCAGTTCAGAGCCCCGACTGCGCCCCCTCCAGCTGGCTGAACATCCCGACGGCTTTGCGATCCAGTAGCAGGGTGAGACAGATCAATCCGGAGCAGATCACCGGCCTTCTCAAAGGCATTGAGGAAAGCATCGATGTCACCCCACCTTTAAACTAGCAGGGTATTTGGTTCAGAGCTCCAAGCAGTCCGGGGTCGCCTACCCCAATCCTGACTCACCGCTGCAGGAGTTTCTCTAGCCCTCAGGTCTGCCTTCGCACATTCATGCTGCCTCTCTCGCGCTCTCTCTCAGTCGAATTGCCAGGTGCCGTAGCTTCACAGCCGAGTTGCTGAGCAGAGTTCTCGACTTACAGGCCGATGCCGCTGCACCCCACAATTACCAGAAGAAGCCTTTCAGTGCGCCAGCCTCCCTGTGGGTCACACCCCTGCTGGGGTTCAGGCCGTGGGTCCCTCTGCCTTCTGGGGCCAATTCCAACAGACTCCAGGAGTAACCCTTCCTTGGGTGTGACATCCCCTTGTGAGGACCACAACCACGACCACAACCACACTCTCTTGCGTTCAGCAGTGGGCCCTCAGTCTCTGGGGACTGCCCCTCACTGCCCTTCAGCTCACATGGGTCTTGCTGGTCCCCTTCTTCCTCCTGCGCCCCAGTCACTTACTGCTGGATGCTCCAGCCATGGGGTGCAGCACATCCCACTGCTGACACCAGGTGTCCCCCTGACCTTCCTGCCAGTCCCAGTCACTTGTCCATCTTCAGCTTCTCTGTGGCATGAGCATCCTGCATGTGGTCCTCGTGTCCCACTCTGCTTGAGTGCCTGTGCCAGCCTTTGCACTGGGGCTGCTGGCCTGGGGTCGGTGGCCAGTGACAGCCTTGGCTGGGTGGGTCTCCTGGACTCCTCTCCCCTGCTGGCTGCAGGAGCTGCTCCCAGGAGCATCTACAGATGGAACTACCCAGGACCATCCTTTCACATGGGGGCAGGGCCATTGCAAGGGGTGCGGGGCAGGGCCCAGGGCAACCCCCAGTGCCCAAGGTGTGGGCCCCAGCAACCCCCTCTGTGCTGCAGCCTTGCCCTTCCCCCGCTCTGCCCCTACCCCTGACCACCTAGTGGGGCTTACCTAGGGCAGGGTGTGGCAGTGAACGGCAGCAGCAGCCACAGAGGTCGCCTCCCCCTACTGCCCTACCCCACCCTGCACTCACCACGTGGCACTGTGCACCACTCTGCCATGGCTTCCCAGCCAGCTGAGCTGCACTTCTCCCCAGGCAGCTGGGTCAGCCTCCTCGCTGCCCCTGGGGAAGTGGGGCTCGGCAGGCTGGGAGGCTGCAGTGGAGTGCCTGGTTGTGATGGGGTTCTGGGGTCCCCCAAGCTCTGCACCCTGTCCACAGGCAGGAGAGTCTCTCACTCAGCAGGAAAACAGCAGGTTTATTAGCCGACAGGACACAGCATCGTACAGAGGAGTCAGTACAGCAGGCCGAGACAGCCAGTCCAATCCATGTTGGGGAGAGGAGACCCCGAGGGGCCCCCAGAGCTGGGGCCTGGCCCCCTCCTTTGTCTCTCTCTCCCTCAGCCCAGACTCACTGCTTCCAACTCCCAGTTCCAATTCAAACCCCTCAGGCTCCACCTCCTCCTTTGTCTGCAGTACAAAGGTGTTACCTGGTCGTCAAGGTTACCCTCAGCAGGAGCCCCACACCCTCTGTGAGCCACTCACATACACACAGGTATCCCCCACTCCATCACACTGGTGGAGGGGAGAGGAAGTGGCCCCTGCAGCTGCCCCAGGTAACGCTCCCCCTCCCGCCCATAGGCAGTGCTCTGCGGTTTAGTTTTCAGTTGCTCTGTGCTAACTACAGGAGACCAAGTCTGCGTAACAAGTACAGGTTGAGCCTCTCTAACCCGGCACCCTCAGCCAGCAACACCTGCCATCCGGCGTGATGTCAGTCAGCCGGGTGGGCGGGCCCTTAGCACGGGCGTGGCCAAGCTTCTTGCGGCCCCATACAGTTTGTGTTACACGATGCACACGGGATGTTTTTAGAGGGACAAGGCAAGAACGCCACGTTTATTGAGAACACAGCACCGCTCTATTGCATGCATATAACATATATCGCTTACTCAGAGGAGTACGCGCGCGCGCACGCACACACCCCTCCCGTCTTGTGGTTGCTTTATAGTTACCAGACGTTGCTCACTCCAGTCCGTTGGCCAGATGGATCAGAGGTGCGTGTAGAGCCAGGTTCTGTTGATCTGGATCAAAGCTCCGATGTTGACGAGAGGAGCCCAGCTGTGGAGTGGGGCACACGTCTCTTATAGCTTTTAGCCCACAGTCCTGGTTCTGTCCCACTGCCCCAGGCACCATGAATCACCAGTCAATGGCAGAGGGGTTTGATCCTTTCCTGTGTGACTCATCACCTGCAGATGGGACTTAGGTCACTGCTGCAGAGTCCAGTTCTTATTGTTCTTCAGCCTCCAAGTCTTTGTTGTCCAGACAGGCAGCTCCAGAGAGTAACTCTCTAAGCATCCACATTCGCACTTCCCGGTGGCTCTCACACACACCCATTGTCACACACAGACAGCACAAGGGTTACCGGCTCGTACAAAGTTAAAAGGGAGTTTTAGGTACAATATGGAATCAGGTGCAGTGTCTTATGACTATACAATAACCAGTGTAAAGGGTAATAGGAAGGCAGAAAGTAATGTACAAAATAACAAATCTAAAGAGCAATACCAGGTCTGCAGCCTGTTGAAAGGCTACAGGGTGATACAGGGTGATGCCAAGATACATAGGAATACAAAGTTCTATTACAATAGGCCCAGCCATTTAGAGTTGCTACATTTGTTTCCAGCCACCAGCCCTGGCTCCCATGTTCTGGCCACTGTTTAGCTGTCATTCGCCCCTCCCTGTTTTCTCAGAGCCTGGTGAGCCGTGGGAGTGTTGATAAGGTGCTAGACTGTATTGACCTCCTATAGGCTGGCAAATTCTCTTGTCCGGCCCCAGTCAGTCCCGAGGGTGCCAGGGAGAGGTTCAACCTGTGTCTTTGTTTTGGTAGCAAATTCACCTTGGCTAAGGCAACGGTTTGATTTTGTGTCCTGGAAGGCAGCGGAGCATCTGCGTGTGCCTGAGACTGAGAGCGCAGCTGTCAGAGATGGCCATTGCTTTCCTCTTGTTTCCAAGGGAGGGTGAAGGCCTGGGGGATAATCCTGAGGCAAGAGCCCGAGAGTGGCGGCCTGGGCGCGAGAGAGGGGGTTGCATTCGGGTGGTGCAGCGCATCTCCCAGGGTCGGGGATCTGTGACCTCGAGGAGGGATTTTCAGCAGAAGCCTAGCGGCAAGGCACTGAGCACCTCTTGCAGGCCTCACCTTCTGAACTCCAAGTGCCCGGTGGGGTCAGCCTTGACGGATGCCTTCCTGGTGAAACACATCCTAGAGTACTCGAGGAGCTGACTGAGCCGTTAGCTATTAGCCTTGAAAACTCCTGGACCACGGGGGAGCTTCCAGGAGACTGGAAAAGGGCAAATCTAGTGCCCATCTGTACAAAGGGAAACAGAGACAACCCAGGGAACTACAGGCCAGGCTTGTGTGCTGGGAAAGATAATGAAGCGAGCAATGACAGCAGCCGTAAGGTGCTAAGTAACGGCATCAGAGGGACAGCCATGTCAGTCTGTATCCCAGCAGGACAAAACAGCACTCAAGTCGCACTTTAAATACTAACAAAATAGTTTATTAGGTGATGAGCTTTTGGGGACAGACCCACTTCTTCAGATCAGAGCCAGACCAGAACAGACTCCAGAAGGCCCTAGGTGACAGGCCTGTTCTTTCTTACAGACAACCTCCCAGCCTTATGAGGATTCTCACCAGCAACCACAGACTATACTGCAATAATACCAATCCTGGAACTTTTCCTTGCAACAAGCCCTGTTGCCAACTTTGTCCACATATCTACTCTGGAGATCCCATCACTGGACCTGACCATGTTAATTACAGAATCACGGGCTCATTCTCACATTCCTCAGCTAATGTCATATACACCATATGTGCCAACAATGCCCACAGACCAGGTATATCGGACAGACGCAAACACTCTTCCACAAAGAATGAATGGACCCAAAACAGGCATCAAACACTCCAAATACACAAACCCGTCAGCCGGCACTGTAATGGAGTGGGCCCTTCTGTCGATGACCTGAGAGTTTGTGTTTTACTGAAAAGGGATTTTAACAACCGACTACAGAGGGAATGCTCAGAACTAACATTCATATTCAAAATCGAGACATTAACACATGGTTTGAACCAGGACAGCAATTACCTGACCCATAATAAGGGCTCTTTTACATACTTTGAAGTTTTATCTAACTCTTAACTTCCCCACCCCCACCCCTCTGCTCTTCTTATTTGCCAACCTTGATAACAACTTCTGGACCTCCGTGTTTTATATATAGATTCTGCTCTGGTGTGGCTCTGGTCTGAAGAAGTGGGTCTGCCCCACAAAACCTCATCACGTAATAAATATTTTTGTTCGTCTTTAAAGTGCTACAGGACGGCTATTTCCACAGAGAGTAGGTATCAGTGGCTCCCAGTCATGCTGGAAGGGATTAACATGTGGGGTTCCCCAGGATCAGTCTGGGAGCTGGTTCTGTTCAATATGTTCATCGGATGCAGCAATCCCTCGGTTGATGCATCTTCCGGTTGTGCTGAACTCGCTTTAACGGGAGTTTCACACAGCTTGGAGACGCGCGGCTGCCAGCCTGCCTAGCTTCCTGCAGCAGCCGGTGACTAGGCGGGGTGAGAGCCTCTTCCCCCTGCTTCCCAGAGCAGCGCTAGGCACCACTCTGGGAAGGTGGGGGGAAGGCTTTTCGCTCACCTAGCTGCCTGCCACTGCGGGCAGCCAGGAGGACTAACACCCCCTTCCCAGAGTGGGGCTACTGTCAAGCTGACAGCAGCCCCGCTCTGGGAAAGTAGGAAGAGAGTTTTAGGGATCAGCCCCCCCCCCATGGCCTGAACTCAGCCCCAAGCCACGCACAGGGCTCCCAGCCCTTGGTGCACTACAGCCCCACACGAGGCTTGAGCTCAGCCCCTGTTGTGGCACACAGGGCTCGGGCTCCAGACCCCTGCCCACCACCTGCCATGGACCCGGCTCCAACCCCCACAGACCTGGCTCCAACCCTCACATGCCCCAGCTCAACTCCACCTTCCTGCCTCCCCTACAGCCCTAACCCTCCCCAGGCTTAACCCCTGAGCCCCAGCCCACTAGCCAAACCCCCCTCAACTTGTCCAGAATTTGGGATGCGCAAGGGTTGTGTAGAACACATCCCTCGCGTATCCCAAGGGACTACAGTACTGGCACAGAGAGAGCGCTCAGACAGTTTGCACAGCCACAGGGTGGGAGGGGTTGCAACTGCCTTGGCGGGGAAGGCTGTAATTAAAGTGATCTGTGCAAACTGGAGAAATGGAGTAAGATAAATCGGATGATGTTGTGATGGGGTTCTGGGGTCCCCCAAGCTCTGCACCCTGTCCACAGGCAGGAGTGACTCTCACTCGGCAGGAGAACAGCGGGTTTATTAGCCGACAGGACACAGCGTCGTACAGAGGAGTCAGTACAGCAGGCAGAGACAGCCAGTCCCATCCATGTTGAGGAGAGGAGGCCCCGAGGGGCCCCCAGAGCTGGGGCCTGGCCCCCTCCCTTGTCTCTCTCTCTCCCAGCCCAGACTCCCTGCTTCCAACTCCCAGTTCCAATTCAAACCCCTCAGGCTCCACCTCCTCCTTTGTCTGCAGCCCAGAGGTGTCACCTGGTCGTCAGGTTACCCTCAGCAGGAGCCTCACACCCTCTGTGAGCCCCACATGTACACACACAGGTATCCCCCACTCCATCACATCTCTCCCCCCTTGCAGACCGAACTGAGCGGGGTCACTCAGCCAGTGACCTGGGGAAGTTCGGGGCCCTCCCCTCGTGACGGCATCGGCTGTACCCTCGGTGCTCTCCTTGATGTGCACCACCTCCATGTCATAATCCTGCTGGGGGAGGCTCCAACTCAGGAGCTTGGTCTTGGCCCTTTTCCTGTGATGCAGCCGGACAAGTCCCGTTGGGTCCCTCGGGTTGGTTGGTCTCCCTCCTTCAGCCCTGGTCCATCAGCCACGTTCTCAAGTCGGGCAGGCAGAGCCCATACAGATGCTGCAGCACCAGCAGATCAAACAGTTCTTCTCTGGTCTGGGCCCTGCCCCGTCTGCCCACCAGCCCATACAGCTGCTCCAGCAAATGTTTGGGATTCAGTTATAGTCCAGTAAGGGAAGGTACAAATGCTTCCACCCTCGGCATTTAGCCAGACCACCAAAATGGCTGTGTGCCTCAGTTTCCCCTTCCTGCCACACAATAGGTTTGGAATGTTCCTCCTCATGTGAGAGGTTGCAAGACTAGTTACAGGGAACAATGGTGACATTTAGAGTTACAGACTCCTTCAACACACAATTCATGCTTCCAGATCCATGTCATCATGTCAAATGGCTCTTTCCAAACATTCAGTGCGTGGTACAATTCTACAGCTTTGGGTAGCAGCACCCCTTGGTTACAGCAGTCAGTGTGAGTAACAGAACAAACCCATTGCAACTGTACATTCACATTGCTCTTTGGTAGACCACAACCTTTGTGTAACCTCCTTGAGAATCTGGTGTTTTGAGGCTAAATGGCTGAGGCCTTTCTTTGCACCATCTAATCTCTCTTGCCCCCTGGGGTGGAAATCTGATCTCTCTGGCTGTGCCTTCCCTTCTAAAGAGAGCTGGGCCATTGATGATCTCAGGGAGACGGCCCCCTTCCAGCCAGTCTGGAAATTTGCAAACCAAACTGGTTTCTAAAAGTTGTTTTCTGAGTCCCAGACGCAGAATCCACATGAAGGAATCCCTGTTTATCCCTTACTAGCCCACCAGGTCCAAATCTCCTTTGTCCTCCCACCTCCAGCTTCTGCCTCCCCATGGAATCAGAAGTGGAGTCCAGTATAAGAATAGACGTGTTTCCACCATCTGGAGATGGGGAATTGCTGGCCCTCTCCTGCATCCTACAGAGATTGACTGTGCAGCTGTTTTACTTGGTTCTCACAGGGCTGCTCACACTCCCTGATAGTTTTCACTTTACTTGGACCAACTTCCAATTCCTGAGAAACTTTTACCCTGCCTGCTTTGGACCCTTGCAGAGCACAGCCAGTGGTTTCACACTCAGGCAGGTCCTGGCCATCAGGAGCTGAAACAAACTTCTCCCCAGGCAAAGGGCTGCCCTGGTGCTTACAGACAAGCACCTTTCCTGTTCACTCTCCTTCACCTCACTCCCATTTTCTGCAGTCCCCACAGACGGGTCAGGAGAAGTCTCAGGGAAATTCTCTTCCTCAGGAGCTCCCTGTGATGGGGTTCTGGGGTCCCCCAAGCTCTGCACCCAGTTTGCAGGCAGGAGAGTCTTTCACTTAGCAGGAAAACAGCGGGTTTAATTAGCTGACAGGACACAGCATTGTACAGAGGAGTCAGTGCAGCCAGCAGAGACAGCCAGTCCCATCCATGTGGGGAGAGGAGGCCCCGAGGGGCCCCCAGAGCTGGGGCCTGGCCCTCTCCTTTGTCTCTGTCTCTCCCAGCCCAGACTAACTGCTTCCAACTCCCAGTTTCAATTTAAACCCCTTAGGCTCCACCTTCTCCTCTGTCTGCAGTACAAAGGTGTTACCTGGTCGTCAGGGTTACCCTCAGCAGGAGCCCCACACCCTCTGTGAGCCACACACACACACACAGGTATTTCCCACTTCATCACACTCCCCTAAACAACAACTCACCCGTGTCTGCCTCCACAGGGGCACTGCTCCCTTGAGCCGCAACCAGCTCCTGGGGTTCACCTACACCCAGGATCACTTCTGGCCCATCAGGCATATTTCCACATAATCCCCCTCCAGGCAGACAGCTGGTACAACCAGACAGAAGGTCAGGGTCCCTTTCCTCCCTTCTGCTACCAGCTTCTTTATCTTCATCAGTCAGCGTAACTCCACTGCCAGTCTGCTCTTCCTGTGTCCTGGCTAGAGGATGACTGTGGTGGGACAGAGTCCTCTCACCCCTCCCAGTAACACCTCAGCATCAGGCAAAGAACAAGTACCAGAATCGTCTGGTCTCTGGGATTACCTGATGATCCTAACTGGATTAGACCAAGTTAAAGCATCATCCCCCCTGAGAGACACAGAGGCAGGCCCACTTCCCATCTGGGCTTCAGCTGCCCTCAGATCCAGCTCTGGAATCTTGGCCCCATCTCGAGCCCCCACAGGCTCAGGCAAAGGATTCACTTCCCCAGAAGCAGAAGCACTTTTCTTGCACCAAGGACCAGTGTCCTTATCAGGGATACCACTGCCCATCCCAGAGCCATTCCCTCTGCTCCAGCCCCCATGGCTGGATTCAGAGACACACCTGGAATGCTCTTTTCTAGTGGTTCCTTCTCCAGCCACCCCAGGCTGGTGAATCCTCCTCAGACAATGGGCTAGTTTCCTCATAGGCACCTTTTCCAAACGCAGGCTCTGCTCTCTCCCCAGGCTGCTGCTGCTGTTCAACACAGACAGACAATGGGAGACACTCTCTCCTTTTTCCCAGCCTCCCGGCTGGTCTCCACACACACACAGAAGGTGGAGCAGCTTCTCTCACAGACAACTTGCCATTCCCAGTGGACAAGCTGCTTTCCTGCACAGACACACAGGCACCTTCCTCGACCCAGGCCTGGAAAACTCTTCACAGGTCTGTCTTGGCCACTAGTAGATGATGGGTTGGAATCGCTCCTTCCCTCCTTGAGCTGCGGCAGGCCACTCGGTTCAGACCTCCAGGCAGTCCAGGGTTCCCTGCTCCGATCCGGGCTCACCTCTGCAGGAGTTTCCTTAACCCTCAGATCTGCCACTGCACATCCACGCTGCCTTGTCCAGCTCCTTTAATCTCGATTCGGTTTCCAGGTGCTGCCACTTCACAGCGGAGTTGCTCAGCATGGTTGCAGGCTCTCAGGCTGATGCCCTCTGCACCCCACGATTCCTGGAAGAATCCCTTCAGTGTGCCAGGCTCCTTGCGGGTCACAAGCTGCCCAGGGTTAGGCCGTAGGCCCCTCCGCCCTCTGGGACCGACTCCAACAGACTCCCAGCGGAACCCCTTCTTCAGTGCGACACCCGCTCTCAGGGACCATGAGCACCCTGTCTTGGGAAGAACTCATTCAGCGTCAGCCTCCTCAGGGGTCACTTGTTCCTGGGGGTTGGGCCGTCAGCCCCTCCACCTTCTGGGACCAACTCCAACTGACTCCCAGGAGTAACCCCTCCTCGGGTGTGACACCCCCTCTGGAAGACCACGACCACAGTTGCTTGGGTTCAGCTGCAGGCCCCTCCTCCTTGGGAAACTGCACCTCACTGCCCATCAGCACACCTGGGTCTCGCAGGCCCCTCTTCTTCCGTGGCGCCCGTCACTTACTACTGGATGCTCCATCCTCGGGGTGCAGAACATCCCACTCCTGACACCAGTGTGATGGGGTTCTGGGGTCCCCCAAGCTCTGCACCCTGTCCGCAGGCAGGAGTGACTCTCACTCAGCAGGAGAACAGCGGGTTTATTAGCCGACAGGACACAGCATCGTACAGAGAAGTCAGTGCAGCAGGCAGAGACAGCCAGTCCCATCCATGTTGAGGAGAGGAGGCCCCGAGGGGCCCCCGGAGCTGGGGCCTTGCCCCCTCCTTTGTCTCTCTCTCCCTCAGCCCAGACTCACTGCTTCCAACTCCCAGTTCCAGTTCAAACCCCTCAGGCTCCACCTCCTCCTTTTGTCTCCAGTACAAAGGTGTTACCTGGTCGTCAGGGTTACCCTCAGCAGGAGCCCCACACCCTCTGGGAGCCCCCCCCCCACACGTATCCCCCACTCCATCACAGATGTTCATAAGAACAAGTGAAAAGTGCTCTGCTGAGGCTACGCCTACACTGTGATAGAAATTCAGTTTTATTGAGATCAGTTTTATAGCGCTGGGTTTGATAACGTCCGTGCTGAGTGCGCTCACCTCCCTGCAAAGTCGAGTTCGTGCTGCCACACTGAGTCGCCAAACAGCGACTGCTGCAGCAGTGCATTGTGGGAACCTATCCCACACTTCCCTCAGCCCTGTAGCATTTTTGGCTTTTTCCCTGATGCAGTATGGGGGGAAGAAAATGCCCCACAAATGGCCGTGGGTGTGTGATGTCACCTTCCCACGCTGCACTGCCCTCATTCCCCTCCCGAGGAAAGCAAGCGGCCACTTTTTCAGAAGGAAAGAAGTAAAAGTCGGGCATCCCAGGCACAAGAAAACCAAACAGGCTGGCTTCAGAAAGTGACTGAAACTGGTTGCTCAGCTGGTTTTTCCCCCATTGAAAGAACACCTTCACGCTACTCCGTTTAGTACGACTTTTGCCTGATTAGCCGGCTAACACGCCAGGCAGGGGACTGTCATGCCCACATGCCAGCTTGATTCTGTGCCCTGAGCTCACCCAGGTGACCCTGCCATCTCAACTGGTCCCACAGCTACTTTTCCCCCTTGACACGCCCTGCCTGGGCAGAACGGTACGACTTCGACCAGGAAGCTCCTCTGAAAATGTTCTGGGAACAGATCGCAGCTTGTGAGGAAAGTCGTGGGGCACCGGTTGAAGGGCCAGTTGACAGGGTCTCTTCAGTTGCTTTCTACGGCGGGGGAACAGCCCCAAATGCCTATGACTGTGGGGGCCAGTTGCCCCCGTTCTAAGAGGGATGGGAACGTGTGGGTGCCGGATGTCACAAGCTGTAATCTGTTACCCTTCAACACCCAGCCCCCAAAGTCTTAGCCACAGGGGGTAGATTTCCCCCTGGCAACAACCATCCCCCAAAATCTTTGCCATCGGGGGGACATCCCCCCAGTGACAGGCAGTCCCCAAAATCTTAGTCTTCCCTGCTATATCCTGTACAGGGAAAAGCCACCACCCTGTCCTGGGGCTAATTTTTCATGGCTAGAAGCAATCGCCCCACTGATTATCAATAAATGAATTAAAAATGGGCCCAGGTGCCCACTTCAATTTCCCAGGCTTCCTGGGGCCGAATTCAAATTCACAGGCTTCCTGTTACCTACTTCCTGCACACCTGGAGAGCAGCAGAGATGGAAGCAGCCAGAGTGGACAACCGTGGGGCATTGTGGGATACATACGGGACACCTCTCGAGGCCAATAACTTCAATGTAAATAAATGCCATTCCCACATTAGCGTTAATCCAACTGTTTAAATTCGAACTTGCCATTATGCCAGCTCACTTTGTGGGTGTAATAATATTGACCTCAGTGCTCCCAAAAATCGACCTAATGGCGTTTGCAGTGAAGACAGTGACATTGTAAAATCGAGCTAAACCTGCCTTTATCAGGTAGAGCAGACACAGCCTCAGGGAGGAGCAATCGGTGTCACGCGTAGCGCATGGCGGGGGCCTTCTCGGAAGCAGTACTGTGGAAAGGTCACAGGTTCAGCCTTCAGTTCCTTGTCAGCTGCCCTCTTGGTGAGAGGCGCCTAGGGCACAGCCTGCCGCCTTCTGGGACACAGGCCTCAGCTCAGCGAAGACCTACGTTGTCAGCACACGTGGCGGTTGGGTTTAGGCGGTTACAGAGCAACCAGGAAAAGGAAGATTACAACACGGAGTGACTGCCTGGGACCCAGCTGAAATGTTGTGGAGCGCAGAGGGTGCCTCACTCAGCCGGGGAAGTCCTGCAAACCTACGCAAAATTGAAAATGAAAAATCCTGATGCCATCTGACCATACATCCCCTTCCTACATTTCAGCCTAGTCCTGTTTCTCTCCCCTGGCCACACAAGTACTGCCACAGGCACATCACCGCTTCCGTTCCAAAATCCCCCTCTCTCTTCCCATTGGCTCACCTGGCTCCTTCCCAGAGCTTCCTGGAGATTTGCAGAGACCCACCAGCTCTGGGTTTAACCCTTATGGGCAATTTAGTTAACAGAAAGCCGGGATGTCTAGGAAAGAGATACTCGCCCTCCCATCCATCACATGGGCCTACCATGAATTTATAGAGCAGCAGTAAGATATTCTCTGTCTTATTCTTGATCCCTTTTTAAAATATTCCTAACGTGCTGTTTGCATTTTTGACTGGTGCTGCCCATCGAGAGGACGTTTTCAGAGAACTGTCCACAGTGACTCCAAGATCTCTCGAGCACAAACAGCTAAATTAGTCGCCGTTGTTTTTCTCGTGTATTTGGTACTGCGTTTCCCAACGTGTGTTACTTTGCATTTATCAACACTGAATTTCACCCAACACTTTATGGCCCAGTCACCAGTTTTGTGAGATCCTTGTGATGCTCCTCACAGTCCACTTTGGACTTAACTCTCTTGAGCAGTTTAGTACCACCTGCAAATTTTGCAGACTCGCTGTTTGCGCCTTTCTCCAGGTGGTTTATGAATGTGTTGAATAGGACTGGTCCCAGCACAGACCCTGCCGGACACCACTAGTGACACCTCTCTCCAGTCTGAAAAACTGACCATTCATTCCTACCCATCGTTTCTTGTCTTTTAACCAGTTCTCAGTCCATGACAGGACCTCCCCTCTTATCCCCTGACACCTTACTTTACTTAAGAGCCTTTGGTGAGGAACCTCATGAAAGTCTAGAAATCTAAGTACACGATAGCCAGAGGATCCTCCTAATCCACACACTTGTTGACCCCCTCCTCAAGAACTGGTAGATTGGTAAGGCGTGATTTTTCTTTACAGAAAATATGTTGACTTTTCCAAAGTTATGTTCATCCATGTGTCTGACAATTCTGTTCTTTACTATAGTTTCAAGTAGTTTGCCTGATACTGACATTAGACTTACTGGCCTGTAATTGCCAGGATCACCTTTAGCACCCTTTTTAAAAGGGTTGGTGTCATATTAGCTATCGTCCGATTGTTATGTACAGAGGATGATTTAAAGGAAGTTTTGGGTGGCCTTCAGTAAAAACTTCCTAGCCATGCGGATGACTGAGCGCTGGAATAAATTGCCCAGGGAGGTTGTGAAATCTCCATTGTTGCAGATTTTTAAGAGCAAGTTGGACACACATCTGTCAGGGCTCGGCTAGATGGTGGTTGGCTCTGCTGTGAGTGCTGGGAGCTGGACTTGATGACCTCTTGAGGTTCCTTCCAGTTCTGTGGTTGTAGGACTCCTTGGTCTGGGCATGGGCTGTCTCTGGGGTCTCTGGCTGGAAGGATAATGCTCTTCTCTTTTCCTCTGCAGAAACCCGGCCACTCACGGCGCTTTGGGCGCTTCACGCATGGTGCGTTGTTCCTGGGACCCAAGCTCCTCCCCGGGTCTCCCCAGTCCCTTTCCAATGGCAACCAGGGCTCTTGCATTGCGGCACACCTGGGCCATCCCCTGCCAGAGTCACAGGCTCCTGTGGGGAGTGACTCCTCCCCACGGGACAGCCAGCTGGAACTAAGGAGCAGGGGACCACGCTGGTGGCCCCTGTCCCACTTGGCCAGGCCCCAGGGAGGGGGCTCAGCCCCAACATCCCCTCGCAGGGGTGCCCCTGGGATGCAAGAGGGCCTGGGAAACAGACGCTGCTCTGAGCTGTGAGCTGCATGGTATTTCCTGGTGCCCCATGCCGGGTGCTGCTGTGGTCAGGGCAGGGCTGGTCCATGGAACTGCTGGGAAGGGCAGGGCAGGGCTGGTCCATGGTGCTGCTGGGAAGGGCAGGGCAGGGCTGGTCCATGGTGCTGCTGGGAGGGGGGCAGGCCTGGTCTACAGTGTTCTGGGGTTTGGGGGGATCAAGTCTCGTCCATGGAGCTGCCGGGGGAGCAGAGATCTATGGGGGATCTGTGGGGGAGAGGAGGCCAGCAGAGTGTGGCTGGGAAGAGGAGGCCCATAGAGGGTGTCAGGGCTGTAAATGGGGCTGGGGGCCTGTCCAGGGTACGGGGGAGGGGAAGTCTGTACAGGTGCCAGCAGAGTCTGTGGGAGGTTGGGTGGAGGCACCAGTTAGGGGGTGTCTCAGGCAGGATCCCACTGGGCAGCAGGTGGGTCCATGGCTCAGGCCAGGCAGGAGAGCGGGGGGCACTTACAGGGGGCGTCTGAGATGGGCGAGGGGCACCCACCACTGAGTTACGTGAAGCTCTGATTGGAGCCAAGGGGCAGTGGGCACCGAGCCCCCCACCCTGCTATGCCAGCCCTGGGCCAGTCACTCCCAGATGCCTGCTGGCTGCCACTGCATGTCCATCACATCCCAGCCCAAGGCCTGCCCCTCACCTCCCGTGGGTCCCACCCCAGCCCCTCTCGCCCCTCACCTCCCGTGGGTCCCACCCCAGCCCCTCTCGCCCCTCACCTCCCGTGGGTCCCGCCCCAGCCCCTCTCGCCCCTCACCTCCCGTGGGTCCCGCCCCAGCCCCTCTCGCCCCTCACCTCCCGTGGGTCCCGCCCCAGCCCCTCTCGCCGCTCACCTCCCGTGGGTCCCGCCCCAGCCCTTCTCGCCCCTCACCTCCCGTGGGTCCCGCTCCAGCCCCTCTCGCCCCTCACCTCCCGTGGGTCCCGCCCCAGCCCCCTTCATCCCTCAACTCCTGTGGGGCCCACCCCAACCCTTCTCGGACCTCACCTCATGTGGGGCCCATCCCAGCCCCCTTCATCCCTCACCTTCTGTGAGTCCCGCCCCAGCCCCCCTCGGCCCTCACATCCTGTGGGTCCCGCCCCAGCCCCCTTCATTCCTCACCTCCTGTGGGGCCTGCCCCAGCCCCCCCTCACTCCTCACCTCCCGTGGGGTCCACCTCGACCCCCCTGGGCCCACCGCCCCCCGGCTGCCGGCAGTGCCGCTGGCTGGGCTGATAACGGGCGCTGATGTCTCTCTCTCTCTTGCTGCCCCAATGGAAGCGAAGTTTTCCGCTCCTGCAGGAAACAAAGTTACGGTAGGAAACCAGCCAGCCTCGCCCCCTCCCCTCCCCTGGGCCTCTCGGCCCCCGCGCTGCTTCTTCCCGCGCTGCCCCCCACGCGGCCCCCGCGCTGCCCCCCGCGCTGCTTCTTCCTGCGCTGCCCCCCACGTGGCTCCTGCGCTGCCCCCCACGCTGCTTCTTCCCGCGCTGTCCCCCGCGCTGCTTCTTCCCGCGCTGCCCCCCACGCGGCCCCCGCGCTGCCTCCCCCGCGGCTCCTGCGCTGCCCCCCGCGCTGCTTCTTCCCGCGCTGCCCCCCACGTGGCTCCTGCGCTGCCCCCTGCGTTGCTTCTTCCTGCGCTGCTTCTTCCCGCGCTGCCCCCCACGTGGCTCCTGCGCTGCCCCCTGCGTTGCTTCTTCCTGCGCTGCTTCTTCCCGCGCTGCCCCCCACGTGGCTCCTGCGCTGCCCCCCACGCGGCTCCTGCACTGTCCCCCACGTGGCTCCTGCGCTGCCCCCCACGCGGCTCCTGCGCTGCCCCCCACGCGGCTCCTGCGCTGTCCCCCACGTGGCTCCTGCGCTGCCCCCCGCGCTGCTTCTTCCCGCGCTGTCCCCCACGCGGCTCCTGCGCTGCCCCCCGCGCTGCTTCTTCCCGCGCTGCCCCCCACACGGCCCCCACGCGGCCCCTGCGCTGCCCCCCACGCTGCTTCTTCCTGCGCTGCCCCCCACGCGGCTCCCGTGCTGCCCCCCATGGTGTTTGTTCCCACGCGGCCCCCCACGCGGCCCCCCCCATGCTGCCCCCCACGCGGCTCCTGCGCTGCCCCCCGCGCTGCTTCTTCCCGCGCTGCCCCCCACATGGCCCCTGCGCTACACCCCACGCTGCCCCCTGCGGTGACCCCCGCACTGCTCCCCAAGCTGCTTCTTCCCGCGCTGCCCCCCGCGCTGCCCCCCACATGGCTCCTGTGCTGCCCCCCGCGCTGCTTCTTCCCGCGCTGCTTCTTCCCGCGCTGCCCCCCACGCGGCCCCCTGCGCTGCTTCTTCCTGCGCTGCTTCTTCCCGCGCTGCCCCCCACACGGCCCCCACGCGGCCCCTGCGCTGCCCCCTGCGCTGCTTCTTCCCGCGCTGCCCCCCACATGGCCCCTGCGCTACACCCCACGCTGCCCCCTGCGGTGACCCCCGCACTGCTCCCCAAGCTGCTTCTTCCCGCGCTGCCCCCCGCGCTGCCCCCCACATGGCTCCTGTGCTGCCCCCCACGCTGCTTCTTCCCATGCGGCCCCCGTGCTGCCCCCCCACAGACCCCGCGCTGCCCCCCGCGCTGCCCCCCACCCTGTTTCTCCCCACACTGGCCCCCCACCCTGCTGCCCCCCCATGCTGCTTGTCATCCCATACTGCTCCGTCCCAGCTGCCCCTCCCAGACTGTGCTGCTCCTGTTCCCCCCACGCCCACCGGCCAGGCTGCAGCTCCCCTTTCCCTGGCCTTGTGTGCTGCTCCGGGCGTGCCAGAGCCTGGACCACCTCAGGCCCGCTGGGGCCCCCGGCTCTGGCTGCCTGCACCGGCAGGGCCTGGGCACTCGCCAAGTCCCTCCCAGCACTGACCCCAGCTGGGCGGTCGGAGGTTCCCGGCCCTGTGGCCCTCACCGCTGCTTCTCTCTGCCCAGACTCGGAGACAGGTGAGGAGGACGCCAGCGAGGCCCAGGTGACGCAGCGCCCTGAGCTCCAGGATGAGACACCTTTCAGCTCTCCCACAGGTGAGCCCAGGGGCTGCCAGTGGAGGGGGCGGCGGGGAGGCTGACCAGTCAAGACTCCACTGGGGGGCAGGGACACAGCCGGTTGTGGCTCCATTGGGGGTGGGGACTGGGCACAGGCCTGGTCTCAGCAAGAGCCGGGGGAGCCCGTCCTGGCTTCAGAGGGGCTGGGGAGAGCAGAGGGGGACCCAGCGTAGAACAGACGGGTCAGCACAGGGACCAGAACCCGTCAGTACCGTCCAGGAGGTTTCTCAGGGTCGTGGCAGATGGGAACCATCGGCAGGTCACAGTCCTGCCTTTCGGGCTGTCTGCGGCCCCAAGGGCTTCACCGAATGCTTGGCGGAAGCAGCAGCACCCACAGGCAAGGGGGGCAGCTGTTCCCGTACCTGGGCGACTGGCTACTCAAGCGTCGTTCCGGGGAGCAGGTGGTTCAGCATGTACAGCTGATCCGTCAAACCTGTGTGAGCCTCGGTCTCTTGATCGACGGGGTAAAGTCGGGGTCGGTCCCGTCTCTGTCAGTAGAATTTGTAGGGGCACGGCTGGACGACAGGTTCAGGTCCATGGGGGCCATCATCTGAGACATCCTGGCAGTCCCCCCACGACGGCCGGGGCTGCCTGCGTTTGCTGGGTCACATGGCAGCGTGTACCTTCGTGGTACAGCGCGCCAGGGTAAGGATGAGCCCTCTGCAGCTACAGCTGGCATCGGGGTATTGCCCTGGACGAGACAGTTTAGAGGTGGTGGTTACAGTGTGGACATGTAGGCAAAAGGTTTTGAAAGGTTTGGAAAGAGTCGAGCCCCAGGTTCGGGCACCGCTGCCCTGTGGGATCTCGGTTTGGTGTTAGCCAGGCTTGTGGGGCCCCTCTGAGCCCCTGCTCCCTGCTGTTTGAGTTACAAAACAGCGTTTTCTTGGCTGTCGCCTCAGCCAGGGGAGTGTCTGAGCTGAGGGCACTTTCCCGCAACCCCTTGTGCACCGCGCTTCACGAGGCCGAGGTTAGGCTGAGACCTCGCCCGCGTTTTTACCTTAGGTGGTCTCCACGTTTCATGTTAACCAAGACATTTCCCTACCGGCATTTTACCCAAAGCCCCCTGCCAGCCCGAGGGAGCGACGGCCTCATACCTTGGACGCTAGAAGGGCGCCGGCCTTCTCTATGGATAGGACCAGTCCCATTAGACAGACACAGCAACTCTTTGTGGCAGTCGCTGCTCGGAGGAAGGGCCGTCCAGTCTCCTCCCAGTGGATTTCCTCCTGCATAGTGAGGTGCACGGAGGAGTGTTACAAGCCCTAACCTTCCCCGCCGGTTAGGGCTCTCCACGAGAGCGCGGGCGTCGTCTGTGGCGTATTTGGGGCAGGTGCCTACCCAGGACATCTGTGGGGCGGCCACCTGGTCCTCAGTTCCTACCCTTACCCACGCTGCGCGTTGACCTAGCACGCACGGGAAGGCGCCGCGGTGGGCAGGGCTGGCCTGCGGTCCGTTCGGGGCCCCAACCCCACCTCCTAGGCACTGGCTTGTGTTCACCCAGCTTGGAGTGCGCATGAGCACTCACTGGACGGAGCAAAGACAGGCCCGTTCTGTAACCGGTGTTCTTCCAGACGTGCTGCTCCTGTCCCCTCCAAAACCCTCCCCCCTTCCCCGCTGTCGGCGTCAGCGGCGAGAGGGGCCTGAGTTGGGGCGGGTCGCTATGCCTGCACCGCTCCAGGGGTGCCTCCCCAAGCCTAGGGCTGCTGGGTAGGGCACAAAGCTTCCGGCGACTGGGCATGAGCGTGAGCCGGCGCACACCCCACTTGGAATGGACGTGAGCGGCACCTCTCGAAGAACACCAGTTACAGAGCAGGGAACTGGCTTTTGTGTGCCTGAGGAAGCCGTCATGCCGAAATTCCCATCATCATGTAGGTGTTAGTACAGTGCCCAGGGCAACTGAGGCAGTGTGACATAGTACATTTTCTGAGGCACCACTGAGAGGGCCAAATCAGGGTGAATTGCTAACAGACGGCTACATACAGTCCTGAGTAGAGGTACTCCACTACAAGGTGTGCTGGGGTTCAGGGGTCCCCAGGCTCTGCACCCCGGCCGCAGCAGGAGTGACTCTCACTCAGCAGGTAGGACAGGAGGTTTATGACGCGACAGAGCCCAGCTCAGCACAGAAGCGTAAGTACAGGCAGCAGAGACAGTCCTTCCAACCCGTCCCGGGGAGAGGCGCCCGAGGGGGGCCCCTCTGGGGTGTAGCTTCCCCCTCCTCAGGCTGGCTGCCCTCCAGCTCCCTCTCCCCTCCAGCTTCTAACTGCCGCCCCCAATTCAAACCCAGCTCGGCTGCTCCCTGCTCTGTGTTCAAGGCAGAGGTGTTACCTGCCAGCCTAGTACCAGAGGTGGCCATGTTAGTCTGTAGCTTTGAGAACAACAAGAAGTCCTGTGGCACCTTGTAGACTAACAGATAGTTTGGAGCATGAGCTTTCGTGGGCAAAGACCCACTTCATCAGATGCATGAGTGGGGGGTGTGGTTTCAGAGGGGTATTTGTCAGTGCTGGCTTCCCTCTTACTGGGACCCCACTCTTTAAATACCCCTCTGAACCCCGCCCCCCCATGCATCTGACGAAGCGGGTCTTTGCCCACGAAAGCTCATGCTCCAAAATATCTGTTAGTCTATAAGGTGCCACAAGACTTCTTGTTGTCCTGCCAGCTTAGGTTCCAGCCCCAAGGGGTCATCCTTAGCTGCTGGGAGCTGCTCTACCCGTCACACACATCCAGCCTGAGTCTCACATGCACCCCTCCGCCTCCACCACACAAGGCACCAGGCCAGCCACACAGAGTACTTCTGGTCACCCCGCTGGCCAGCCAGACCTCGCACCAGCAACCCCCTCAGACACCCCAGCTTCTCCTGTGCCCCAGCCCGTCCCCTCCCCTCCGCACACAGCTGAGAGGTTACGGAACCAGCTTCACCAAATCCACACAGCTTCTTCCCGTCCCAAAGGGCCGGCCACATCCCCAGGTCGGTGAGCACCTCGGATCTACCCAACGAGCAGCTGGGCCAGGCCTTCGCAGCTAACAGCTAAGGGGCTTGGGGAGGAAGCCTGGGACAGGGCTCAAATACACACCCCAGTTGCACAGTTCTCAGTGCCGGCCACAGCAGTGCAATGCCTGTCTGATAAGCCTCAGGAAATCATCCGCTTTGGCTGGATCGTCGACCCTTCTGGGCCCCCGTTCACAACAAAAATGCTCCTGCAGTGAGGAGCTGGAGTGAAGACAAAGCTGGAGGGGCCTCAGGGCCCCTTTGTTCCCTGGCCCAGGTGAGGAATTCCATTGTTCTCCCTGGGTGGAAAGACAGCTGAGATGGAGCCTGTCACATAAGCAGGTCACCTGTCCACATCCCTTTTAATCCATCAGCCGTCGCCTCTCTGCTGGGTGACACCTCCCAGCCAGGTTCCTCGGAGGTACATTCGAATCCAATAAGGCCGTTTGTCCATTGAGTGCAGCTTCACCTGACTCTCTTAGCGGTCGCTCGATACCGAGTAGGATGCCTTCGTGTGACCCTGCTATCTGTGAGTTCGGTGATGGCTATCAGCCCAGTTCTGGAGCTGCAGGTCTCATCACAGAAGGGGCAGGTGCTGGTAGCTGTTGGAGGGGCGCAGGGCAGTTTTCGATGCTCTTTTCTTCTTCTCCGCCTGTCCTTGACTGCGCTGTGGTGGGACCTCTCAACTTGTGCCATCCCCTCGCAGATCACCGCTCTCCACTGGGGACCATCTTGGGCGAGGTTCTCCCAAGTGTCAGCTCCAGTGCTGCACTTCTTCATGTGCGTCTTCGGCATGTCCTTGTATCACTTCCGCTGGCCCCAACGATCCTCGGCCCTTCCTCCAACTCGGAAAACAGAAGCTGTTTTGGGAGGCGCTGATCACACATCCCAACCACGTGGCCAGTTCAACGAAGCTGTTGATGAATGATAATAGCTGTGTCTACACGTGCACGCTACTTCGAAGTAGCGGCACTAACTTCGAAATAGCGCCGGTCGCGGCTACACGCGTCGGGTGCTATTTCGAAGTTAACTTCGACATTAGGCGGCGAGACGTCGAAGTCGCTAACCTCATGAGGGGATCGGAATAGCGCCCTACTTCGACGTTCAACGTCGAAGTAGGGACCATGTAGACGATCCGCGTCCCGCAACGTCGAAATTGCCGGGTCCTCCATGGCGGCCATCAGCTGGGGGGTTGAGAGATGCTCTCTCTCCAGCCCCTGCGGGGCTCTATGGTCACCGTGGGCAGCAGCCCTTAGCCCAGGGCTTCTGGCTGCTGCTGCGGCAGCTGGGGATCCATGCTGCAGGCACAGGGTCTGCAACCAGTTGTCAGCTCTGTGTATCTTGTGTTGTTTAGTGCAACTGTGTCTGGGAGGGGCCCTTTAAGGGAGCGGCTGGCTGTTCAGTCCGCCCTGTGACCCTGTCTGCAGCTGTGCCTGGCACCCTTATTTTGATGTGTGCTACTTTGGCATGTAGATATTCCCTCGCAGCGCCTATTTCGATGTGGTGCTGCGCAACGTCGAAGTTGAACATCGACATTGCCAGCCCTGGAGGACGTGTAGACGTTATTCATCGAAATAGCCTATTTCGATGTTGCTACATCAAAATAAGCTATTTCGATGTAGGCTTCACGTGTAGACGTAGCCAATGTCTTCAGTGCTGGTCATGTTCGACTCTTCCAGGACGCCAGTGTTCGTGCACCCGTCCTCCCAAGAGATATTTACGGTTCTCCTGGGGCAGCGCTGACGATTTTGTTCAAGCAGCTTTGTCTTGGGGTAGACGTCCCGGTTCTCGAAGACCCTTTGCCTCAGGCAGGCAGAAGCAGAGCTGGCGTGGCTCAGACAATGCTGAATTTCCGCAGCAACGTCGACTTTCGTGGAAAGACGACTTCCAAGGTGTGGGACACGCTCCACATTTCCCAGCAGTCCTACACTCTGCTTCCACAAAGGAAGCGTTGCAAGATCACCCTTAGGAAGCTGCTGAGGGATTTGGTCAAGGGATTCTAGGACCACAGTGGAGGGGCGGTTCAAGAGCTCATTATAGAGTTTCCTCCAGCGAGGAACAACGGCTTCATTGTTCTTCAAGAGTTGGGCACTACCCTTTCATTTCAGGGGATCGATTCCATGGCTTCTCTGTCCGTAAACAGCATTGTTAGCATTGAAGAGACCTCTTGTATCGTTGATGCCTGCGGGATGGTGGAGCTCTCCCACCTCCTCAGTCCACCGCTGGTTTTTCAGAGTCCTTGTTTTACACTACACTTCTACCGGGGCCTCGGCGTGTGCTTCGCCCTTCGTCGTGCGGTCGGTGTCCCTTTGCCCGTCCCTTCAGCCTTTCCTTTTTGCCTCACTCAGGTTTTCAGTTTCCACATGGTTCTCATCAAACCAGTCCTGGTGCTTCCTGGTCTGGTGGCCGATGGTGTCTCCACAAGCTCCAATGATGGAGTTTTTCGATTGACACTAAAGTTCTTCTACATCTTCAGGGTGTGCTGTTGCAGCTTCCTTTGGAGCGCTGTCTGGAGGTCACTTCATCTGATGGGGTCCTTCAAGCCTCATACGTTGATCTGTCATCGGATCTCTCTCCTCTGACTGCTCCATTTGGTGACAATCCGAAGTGCCGTTGTGGATGGAATAAGGCGGTGGCTGGTGTAGCAGGTACCAGCGCTGGTCACTGCACGTGTGAAAAGGACGTCACGCCGATCCCAAGCGCTGACGATGACATTGTCTGTGAGGTGCCCCTGCCTCCATCGAGGATGTTGCTGTGAGGTCTTAACTCTGTTTCTCCGGCGGCACGGGGCGTTCGTGATGACGAGCTCGTGTTCCGCACGTTTCGTGAGGAGGAGCGCGCCAGGGAGTTGCTGTTGCTGACTCCTTTGTTCCCAGTGGCAGTCTGCCAGAGGTCCGTGTTTCGTCCAGCCCTGGCACTGAAATCCCCCAAGAGAATAATCTCGTGTCCTGGGGGGAAGTCTTGCAGGACTGCGCGCAATTGGGTGTAGAACTTCTCCTTCACTCCATCTTCGGCGGCCAGAGTTGGGGCATAAGCACTGATGACAGGTGCCTGCTGGTTTCTGGCAAGCTTCAATCGGGGAGTCATGAGATGCTCGCTGATTCCGACCGGGACTTCAGATGGGACCCTTGTCAGTTTGTTCTTGATGGCAAATCCTACTCCATGCAATGAATTCTCTTCCTCTGGGGACCTTTCCAGAAAAACGTGTGCCCTTCACCTTCTTCTCTTCACTGTCCTCCTTCTGGCCCGGGTGTTTCTCCTTTCACAATGGATTCCTGCACCTCCTATTGTGGTCTCCCAGAAACTGACATTTCAAATGTAAGCACAGAGCCCATATTCCTAACTCGATCTATTATTTTGCATTTATGAACACTGAATTCCATCGACCCTTGAGTTGCCCAGTCACCGGGCTTTTTGGGACCCCTCTGGACTTAACTAGTTGGAATAATTTTGTATCATCTGCAAATTTTGCCACCTCACTGCTCACCCCTTTCCCCAGATTGCTTATGAGTAAGTTGAACAGCCCTGATCCCAGTGAGACCCCTGGAGCTCACCACTCAGTGGTCCTACTCTTTACCTCTATCTTTTAACTGGAATACCGTGTAATATTATGAGGGATTCTGGGCCAAGCTGGGGGAACAAACCCTGGGCAGATTGCTGAGAACCGGGCCACTTACAGCCCAGGCCGGGATTTCCTTCTCACTGAGGTAGATCAAACCAGCCACAAAGGTACCTCTGCCAGCCCCCCTGGCCAGCCAGAAGTCAAACAAGCAAACCCACAGATTCCCCAGCTGCTCCTAATGCCCAAACCAGCAACTCTTCTTACTCTGGTGAGAGGGTGTGGAAACCCATTTCACCAACGCCACACAGATTCTTCCAGGCCCTAAAGTGTCCAGCCATAGTCCCAGGTCACTTTTTACTTGGCTCTTGCCCAAAACAGCACGCTGGGCGAGTCCTTTAGAATCTAAACTCTAAAGGTTTAGAAAGAAAGAAAGAAAGAAGAGGGTGAGAGAGAGAAATTGTTGAAGTGATCGTTACGTACGTCAGTTACGGCTGTTGATGCAGGATATGGTGGTGTTATACGCTAATTTATTGAAAGTCTCTAAAAATACATCCCGTGAGGGATGGGTCCAAGTTCACACAGGCATAGCTCAGGAGGATGGAGAACAAAGATGGCCCCTGGCAGCTGGCCATGTGGCAGGAAAAATTCCTTTCGTCTTCCGCAGGGGATGGAGGGTCACTTGAGCAGCGGGCTGCTGTGGCGGTCTGCCCTTGGCTCCAGCCCTCAAGACAAGTCCCAAATTCCCGAGATGTTGTATCTGATGCCTGAGTCTTTGTTCACCGTCCTGCCTGGGAGAAGACCCCCCGTCCCATGTGAATCCTTAGCTCTAAAGCATTTCTCATACAGAGCTAGAACCAACATCTACAACTTTACAAGGAAACAAGGCACAGGTGTACAAGTGTGAAATTCTGGGGTTCAAATTCCATGAGGGGGGCCTCCAGCCCTCCTAGCACCCCCTAAACGGTGCCTCCGGCAAGGGGGCCCATGTAGTCCTAGCTCTAGCTGGAGCGGGGGGCCTGGACGGTCCTGGTTCAGCCCTGGCTCCCAGGGGGGTGGGTCTGGCCAGTGCCAGCTTTGTGCGGGTGGGGGCTCTGATCCAACCTCTCCAGACGCTGCCTGCCAGTCCCCCTCTCTCCTCTGCCCAGGGGAGTCGGACACGCTGGCGGACGCCTCCATGAGCATGTCAGCGCTGGGCCTGTCGCAGGCGGAGGATCACTCCAGCTGGTCGGGCAGCCAGCAGACGGTGGTGGAGAAGGAGACAGCGTCCGGCCTCCCAGTGAGGGGGCCCTACCTGCGCCCCAGTGGCTGGCAGCCGCCGGGGACCCCAAGGCAAGCACATGCGCTGGCCCCCCGCGGCGCCGAGGTCAGGCACCTGGGGGTGGAGCCACTGCTGCGGGCCTCGCGTGCTAATCTGGTGGGCCCAAGCTGGGGGTCGGAGGATAGCCTCTCGGTGGCCAGCGACCCCTACGGCAGCGCCTTCAGTCTGTACAGAGGACGGGCGCTCTCGATCCACGTGTAAGTAGTGGGGGAGGCTGCGGAGGGGGCATCACGCCGGGGCCATCTCCTCCTGACCCCCGCAGCCTTGGGTCTTTCTTTGCTCCTTCATCCCCGGGGGAGGAGCAGGGCCTCTGAGCACGCCGCAGACCCTGCCCGCGGGAGGGGTGGGGCGCAGGGCCACGCGGCTGGCTCGTGGGAACTGCTTGGCCCTTCTCCTGGGCCGTGGGCAGGCAGCGGTGCTGATCCTGAGCCCTGCAGTGCCCAGCCCTCCCGCCCCCATGCCCCCGCAGCTCTGCTGACCCCCGCCGATGCGACCCCCTCTCCGCCCCCCGGCCCTGCTCCCTGGCTTTCCCAGCACTTGCCCCCCAGAGCCCGCTGGTCCTGGGGCGTGGGGCTTGCCGGCCATCCAGCCCCCGCTGGGATCTGAGGCAGGGCCCTCCGGCAGACAGGGCTGGCCCCTTACAGCAGGCGCCCTGGGACACTCATTTTGCCCGGTTGCAGCCCCAGCCGGGCTGCTGGGACTTGCTGGCCCGAGGGAGGCGGGGTGGGAAGCGCCATCTCCCCAGCTGCCTGCTGTGCTCAGAGGCCCCATCCTGCCCGCGCGGGCGCCTGCCTGCCCCTGTGACCTCCATCGCGCCCATCTGCGTCCCAGGCTGCTTGCTCCACCAGACTCATCTTCACCCGCGGTCCCGCCCGCAGCCCCGGGCTTCCGCGCCCACCGCCTGCCAGCCGGCCGGCCAGCCCACCACCCCAGCGGCCGTGGGGCGGGGAGGGGGTGGCGCAGGTCTGGCCGTGTCTCGGAGCCCATGGGCAGGGCCTGAACCAGGGGAGTGTGGGCCCTCGTGTCCGTGTGTAGTGCCCGCGCGTGTGTGTCCGTGTGTGTGTGTCGTGCCCACGCGTGTGTGTCCATGTGTGTGTCTGTGTGTCTGTGTGTAGTGCCCACGCGTGTCCATGTGTGTGTGTGTGTGTCTGTGTGTAGTGCCCACGTGTGTGTGTCCGTGTGTGCGTGTCCGTGTGTAGTGCCCACGTGTGTGTGTCCATGTGTGTGTCTGTGTGTAGTGCCGACGTGTGTGTCCATGTGTATGTCTGTGTGTAGTGCCCACGTGTCCGCGTGTGTGTCCATGTGTGTGTCTGTGTCTAGTGCCCGTGTGTGTGTCCATATGTGCGTAGAGCCCATGTGTGTCTGGGTGTGCGTGCCCATGTGTGTGTGTCCATATGTGTGTGTACAGCCCACTTGTGTCTGGCTGTCCAGATGTGTGTAGTGCCCACGTGTGTGTGTGTGTGTCCTTGTGTGTAGAGACCACATGTGTGGCTGGGTGTCTGTATATATGTGTGTCCGTGTGCGTCTGTCCGTGCACGTGTCCGGGTGTGTGTGCCTGGGGGTGTGTGTGCCCACGTGCATGTGCCCGTGTATGTCCGGGTGTGCGTGCGCCCAGGTGTGCGTGCCCATGTGTGTGTGTGTGCCCGTGCATCTGCGTGTGCATGACCACGTGTGGCTGGGTGTGACGCGAGGCTGTGTGACTTGCATGACCACTGTGGGAGCCCAGGGTGACTTCCCCCTCCCCGGGCCCAGCTGTTGAGTGCATTGGTTCGTCTGAGTCTGCCGGCTGGCCTCGGCCGTGCCACACCCAGGGGCTGCCCCAGGGAGAGCGTGGGCCCAGGTGCCCCCAGACAGGCCGTGGGTAGTGGGAGCACTGCACCCCTGCTTGCTGGGCGCAGCCCGGGCAGCACCAGGGGAGCAGCTCATCCCTCCGCCGCTGGCCTCCAGCCAGGCAGCCTGCCCCCAGCTGGGCGACAATCAGTGGGGCCAGGATGGGGCCCCGAGACGGGAGATGCCTCCTCAGCTCCGCCAGCCCTTGCCCCAGAGCAGTGCCGGCTGTGCCGAGGGGCGGGGGGTGCGTGCCCAGCCCGATCGCCCTCCCCCCTTCTGAACTTCCTCCCCGGTCACACGCCCCTCCCAGCCCTGGGGCAGGGCCCTTTGCCAGCCGTGCACAGGCCTGGGTCTGACATCCCGTTTCCCTTCTGCCTGCAGCAGCGTCCCCCAGGGAGGATACAGGAGAGAGGAGCCCAGCGGCAGCATCTCCGACCTCTCGCCGAAGCCTGGGGCAGACCCCCGAAGGCCTGCAGAGCAGCTGCTGCCCCCCAAGCCACCCGTCCTCCGCCCGCCCTCTCCCAGGGTGGCCCAGAGCCCAGCCCAGCCGGGCAGCCGAGGTCCTGGTGTCCCCTCCTCCACGCCCCTGACCCCCCGCAAGAAGGCCCTGATGCCGGTGGAGTACCAGGACACGGTGCCCGAGGAGTACGAAGAGAAGGTGAGGAAGCCCAAGTCGGTGGGGCGCTCGCAGGCCAGCACGCTGGAGTCCCGGCCCCAGACCCCGCTGAGCGAGACCTCCAGCCGCCTGTCCGTGCTGCGGCACTCGCCCAGGCTGGTGCGCTCCGGCTCCAAGATCTTCGAGAAGCTGAAGTACTTTGAGGAGCGCCGCAGGAGCCTGGAGCAGAGCGACAGCCCCCTGCCGGTGCACGCCTGGCTGCCCCTGCGCAAGACGCGCTCCTTCGAGCAGCCCGACCTGGGCGGCTCGCAGGAGGAGCTGCAGGACGGCGTGCAGTCGGAGCTGGGCGGCCCCACGTGCTGGCGCCTGGCCTTCCGCCGCAAGGCCGCCTCCTTGGACGAGCGGGGCCGCTGCGCCAGCCGGGTCGGCGACCTCGAGCACAAGTTCTCCCAGGAGCTGAGCCGCATCAAGAGGACAGTGTCCAAGCAGCAGCTGCTGAGGTCGCAGGAGCTAGTGAAAGCCAGCCTCCCGCGGGGCCCCAGGCAGCCCCTGGGAGAACAGGGGGCCCCGCCCGGCCCAGCCACGCCAGCCCCCAAAGGCCAGCTGCCCAAGACCCTGCCACCCACTGAGAACGCTCCCGGCAGCCAGCAGCCGGCCCTGGCCAGCGTGGGGCGTGGGGGGTCCAGAGACGGGGCGGAGCGGGCGGCTACGCGGAAGCCACTGCTTCGCAGCTGTGCCGTGGCCAGCCGGCCCAGCGCGGAGGCTGGAGCCAGCAGTGTGGAGCCTGAAAGTGGAGCCGAGGGCAAGAGGAGGGTGGAGCAGTGCCCCTTGTCGCAGGCCGCTCCGCTGGGGCGGGCAGGGACCCCCGAAGGAGTCGCTTGCCTGGATGGAGGCCCCAGGGGCCGGGCGAGAGCTAGTCGCGACGGCAGGACCTCTGGGGCTGGGAGCGAAGCTCTGGCCACAAGGCTGGAGGGCCAGCAGGGGCCGCACAGAAAGCGGGACGGGGCCCCCGACATGCGGTTCCTACCCTTGGCCAAGCTTGGCCCGGAGGGCAGCAGGGCAGGACCGCGGGGCCCTGGTGGGGCCACGGAGCAGAGGCCGCTGAAGGAGAGTGAGAAGGATGAAGGGAGAAGAGCTCGGAGCAAGGGGAAAGGCCGCCGGACTCGGCCCACCTCACCAGAGCTAGGTAGGGGCAGCCCCAGCAGTACCTCGCCAGCCCCCTCAGTTCTGGGCAGCCCAGAGCCCCCCAGAGGGCTGGGGTGCAGCTGTGAGTTCAGGTCCTGTCTCCCCTGCCGACTCCTTGGGCGAGTCCCTCAGTACCACCTGCCCTCGGGGGCGGGGAAGGCTGGGGTAGTGGTGTAATACTTAGAGGGATGCTGGGCCAAGCTTAGAGACCGTACCCTGGGCAAATGGCTAAAATCTGGGCCACTCACAGCCCAGGCTGGGATTTCCTTCTCACTAAGGTGAACCAGGTGAGCCACAGCAGCCCCCCGGCCAGCCAGAGCCACACCAGCAAACCCACGGGCTGCCCAGCTGCCCCTAATGCCCAAACCAGCCACTCTTCTTACTCTGGTGAGAGGGTGTAGAAACCCATTTCACCAACGCCACACAGACTCTTCCAGCCCCCAAAGGGCCAGCCCCAGGTCCATGTATGCTTGGCTCTTACCCAAAGCAGCACGCTGGGCCGGTCGGTTAGCACCTGAGATCGAAAGGGTCATTAACTCGGGAAGGAAGAAGGAAGAGGGTGAGAGAGCCCAGGGTGAAGGTGGTACGTTCCGGACATCGGGTACAGCCCTGGCTGCAGGCCACAGCCGCTGGCAGGAGCTGCTGCCCTTGAGAGTCTCTGAAATCACATCCCGAGTGACAGGCCCCCAGTCTACACAGGCTAAGGTCATGAGGCCTGAAGAACAAGATGGTCACTGCCAGGGACGTCTTTATAGACTCCCCATGTGGGAAGACCCTTTCTTCACGTAGGCAGCAGGGCATCACCTGAGCAGGTGGCCTGTTATCACAGAATCCCAGGGCTGGGAGGGACCTCAGGAGGTCATCGGGTCCAGCCCCCTGCCCAAAGCAGGATCAACCCCCACTAAGTCATCCCAGCCAGGGCTTGGTCAAGCCAGGACTTGAAAGCTTCTCAGGATGGAGAATCCACCACTTCTCTCGGCAACGCATTCCAGTGCTTCACCCCCCTCCTGGGGAAAGAGTTTTTCCTAATATCCAACCTACACCTCCCCCTCTGTAACTTCAGCCCATTGCTCCTTGTTCTGCCATCTGACACCACTGAGCACAGCCTCTCGCCATCCTCTTCAGAGCTCCCCTTCAGGAAGTCGAAGGCTGCTATAAATCACCCCTCAGTCTTCTCTTCTGCAAATTTAATAAGCCCAAATCCCTCAGCCTCTCCCTATATGTCACGTGCTCCAGCCCCATTAATCATTTTCATTGCCCTCTGCTGAACCCGCTTCAATGTGTCCACATTCTTTCTATGCTGGGGGGCCCAGAACCAGATGCAATACGCTAGATGTGACCTCACCAGTGCTGAGTAGAGGGGAATAATGACTTCTCTAGATCTGCTGGAAATGCTCCTCCTAATGCACCCCCGTATGCCATTAGCCTTCTTGGCTACAAGGGCGCACTGTTAACTTATGTCCAGCCTTTCATCCTCCATAACCCCCAGGTCCTTTTCTGCTGCACTGCTCCTTAGCCAGTTGGTCCCCAGCCTGTAACAGTGTTTGGGATTCTGCCGTCCCAAGGGCAGGACTCTGCATTTCTCCTCGTTGAACTGCATCAAATTTCTTTTGGCCCAATCCTCCAATACATCCAGGTCACTCTGGACCCCATCCCTATACTCCAGTGTATCTACCTGACCCCCTGTTGGGGCACTCTGCCATTGGCCACTGGGTTAAACAGCAGGGCTCAATGTGGATTCAACAACTGGGTCTCTGTTCCTTTGTTCAGCCCACGTCACCGGGCTGGGGAGCTGATCGCACCTTCCTTTGGGACCCTTAGCTCTGAAACATTTCTGATCCAGCTATAGAGCCAATATCCATAACTTAAGAACATAAGAACATAAGAATGGCCATACTGGGTCAGACCAAAGGTCCATCCAGCCCAGCATCCCATCTGCCGACGGTGGCCAATGCCAGGTGCCCCAGAGAAGGAGAACAGAAGACAATGATCAAGTGATTTATCTCCCGCCATCCATCTCCTGCCCTTGTTCTGAAGGCTAGGGCACCATACTTTACCCCTGGCTAATAGCCATTTATGGACCTAACCTGCAAAAATTTATCAAGCTCTTTTTTAAACCCTAATAGAGTCCTGGCCTTCACAGCCTCCTCGGGCAAGGAGTTCCACAGGTTGACTGTGCGCTGTGTGAAGAAAAATTTCCTTTTATTAGTTTTGAACCTACTACCCATCAATTTCATTTGGTGTCCCCTAGTTCTTGTATTATGGGAAAAGGTAAATAATTTTTCTATATTCACTTTCTCCACACCATTCATGATTTTATATACCTCTATCATATCGCCCCTCAATCGCCTTTTTTCCAAACTGAAAAGTCCCAGTCTCTCTAGCCTCTCCCCATATGGGACCCATTCCAAGCCCCTAATCATCTTAGTCGCCCTTTTCTGAACCTTTTCTAATGCCAATATATCTTTTTTGAGGTGAGGAGACCACATCTGCACGCAGTACTCGAGATGTGGGCGTACCATAGTTTTATATAGGGGAAGTATGATATCTTTTGTCTTATTATCGATCCCTTTTTTAATAATTCCTAACTTCACATACAGCCATGACACAGACATACAATTGGCATAAACAGCTTCAGGGCAGCATCAGTTTTCATTAGACACCAATGTAAAAAGGGAATAAGAACAACGCAGGAAACTACAGACCAGTCAGTTTAACTTCTGTACCAGGAAAGATGATGGAACAAGTAATTAAGGAAATCATCTGCAAACACTTGGAAGGTGGTAAGTTGATAGGAACAGGCAGCATGGATTTGTAAAGAACAAATCATGTCAAACCAATCCGATAGCTTTCTTTGATAGGATAACGAGCTTGTGGATAGGGGAGAAGCGGTGGATGTGGTGTACCTAGACTTTAGGAAGGCATTTGATATGGTCTCGCATGATATTCTGATCAATAAACTAGGCAAATACAACTTAGATGGGGCTACTGTAAGGTAGGTGCAAAACTGGCTGGTTAACTGTACTCAGAGAGTAGTTATTAATGGTTCTCAATCCTGCTGGAAAGGTATAATTACTACTCAGAGAGTAGTTATTAATGGTTCTCAATCCTGCTGGAAAGGTATAACAAGTGGGGTTCCGCAGGGGTCTGTACTGGGACTGGTTCTGTTCAATATCTTCATCAACGATTTAGATATTGGCATAGAAAGTACGCTTATTAAGTTTGCAGGTGATACCAAGCTGGGAGGGGTTGCAACTGCTTTGGAGGACAGGGTCAAAATTCAAAATGATCTGAACAAATTGGAGAAATGGTCTGAGGTAAACAGGACGCAGTTCAATAAGGACAAATGCAAAGTGCTCCGCTTAGGAAGGAACAATCAGTTTCATATACAGGATGGGGAGAGACTGTCTAGGAATGACGACAGCAGAAAGGGATCTCGGGGTTATAGTGGGCCACAAGTTAAATATGAGTCAACAGTGTGATACACATCTCCTAGAACTGGAAGGGACCTTAGGAGGTCATCTTGTCCAGTCACCTGCCCTCTTAGCAGGGCCAAACACCATCCCTGGCACCTATTTTCCCTGAATCGTAAACGGCCTTCTCAAGGATTGAGCTCACAACTGTGGGTTTAGTAGGTGAATGCTCAAACCACTGAGCTATCCCAAACATGATTCTGGGATGCACTCACAGGTGTGTTGTGAACAAGACACGAGAAGTCACTCTGCCGCTCTACTTTGCACTGGTTAGGCCTCAGCTGGAGTATTGTGACCAGTTCTGGGCACCGCATTTCAAGAAAGATGTGGAGAAATTGGAAAGGGTCCAGAAAAGAGCAACAAGAATGATCAAAGGTCTAGAGAATGTGACCTATGAAGAAAGGCTGAAAGAATTGGGCTTGTTTAGTTTGGAAAAGAGAAGATTGAGGGGGGACATGATAGCAGTTTTCAGGTATTTAAAAGGGTGTCATAACGAGGAGGGAGAAAACTTGTTCTTCTTGGCCTCTGAGGATAGAACAAAAGGCAATAGACTTAAACTGCAGCAAGGGAGGTTTCGGTTGGACATTAGGAAAAAGTGCCTAACTGTCAGGGTGGTCAAACAGTGGAATAAATTGCCTGGGGAGGTTGTGGGATCTCCATCGCTGGAGATATTTAAGAACAGGTTAGATAAATGTCTATCAGGGATGGTTTAGACAGTACTTAGTCCTGCCATTGGGGCAGGGGGCTGGACTCGATGGCCTCTCGAGGTCCCTTTCAGTCCTCGTGTTCTATGCTTCTATGACCTCACTTGGCCCACCTGGCACGAGATTTGGTGCACACACAATACGATGGTCACAGAAATGGTTTTATAATTATTGCAAAATCCAGTGACATCCCAGATGGGCCTGTGGATGTGCCTGGCATGGGTAGGGCTTTCCTAGCCTGCTCCAGCATGGACGCCCCCGTTATCCAGCCAGAAACCATGCTGGTCTGGGCAGCCAGGCGTAAGTTCTACCTGCCTCTCCCCCAGCCTAACTGTGGGCCCTGCCGGGCTGGGGGCCTGGGGGCTTCCCATCTGTGCCAGCTGGAGAGGTTGAGAGTGCTCCACAGACACACCTGCCCCAAGCCTTCTCACCTGGCTGTGCCCAGCCTGGGGCTGCCAGCAGGGCAGGGTGGGGCAATACAGCTGCTGCCCACTGCCAGTGAGTGTCAGTGGTGTGCTGGGGACACTTGCTCAGTCCCTGCTCTGCCCTGCCCTGCCCTGCTGCGCCCTGCTCTGCCCTGCTGCACCCTGCCCTGCTCTGCCCTGCCCTGCTGCAGGTGCTTTGGGACTTTGCTGTTTGCCTTGTGCTCTGAGAGGTGGAGCAGAGGAGGGCTGGGGGCTTGGCTCATCAGGGTGAGTGGGCATATGGAGGAGAGACTGAACATCCCCTAGGAGTGGGAGTGGGGTGAACGAATCACAGGCTGGGGGCTGCACAGGGCTGCAATGCCAGGAGTGTCGGCATAGGGCGGTGTGTGGGGCAGGGGTCAGAGGCAGGGTGAGCTGTGTCCAGGGGGCGGTAGGGGAGGCGACAGGACTCGGGGTGCACCGCCTGGCTGGATGGGTCTGGCACTGTGCAGCGGAGGGCCAGGAGGGGATCTCTGGGGCCAGAGTGTCTAGCTAAGGGAGTCCGGGGCAGGCATGGGAGCCTTTGGGTCACTCAGAGCCAGGCCTGCCTGGGCCCATGCCCTGGCTACCCTGAGCTCTGCCCAGCCTGGGCTCCAGGGCACCAGAACCCAGCTCACCCTTGCCTTTGACATCTCAGCGTGCTCCCCGGCCCCACCCCACTCGCTGCTGACTCGGGGGGCACTGGATTGGCCCTGGCACCCCTTCTTCAGCTGTGCCTGAGCATGGCAGCTACTGCCTCCCAGTAGAGGGGCACCGAACGCTGCTCTGAGCCTGGCATTGCGGTTGGCTGCTGGCTTGGCAGGTCTCCTTCGCTTGGCTAGGGCCAGGGACTGAGCTTTGGCACCCCAGCTCCTGGGCAAGACTGCAGGGCACCTCTCTGAGGGTTGGATGGCACCTTTGCCCAGTGCTGCCCTGCTGGCTTTTCCAGAGGTGGCTCAGGCACTGCAGACACGGAGCCACCACACTCCTAGGATGGGCATCACAGCAGAAGCCCTCCTGGCCCAGCACCCAAGCTGCGAGTGCACCCGCTGTGCTGCCTGGGCTGTGTGGCCAGAGGCCGCCTGTCTGGGCACAGGGTTTGGTAGCCCTGACCCTACATCAGTCCCACACACCTAGTTTGCTGCAGGACCCCCACCCCCAGGTGCACCCTCAGCTCCTGCGGGCAGCGGTGTGCCACATGGCTGGGGAAACCCACCTGGCACTGCACCTGGGCAGGGAGTGCAGGGCGCCTGGGTCGCACTGGCCCAGGAGAAGCAAACGCTCCCCAGTGGGGCAGTGAGGAGAGCCCCAGAGCAGATTTCCCCAGGAGGTCCCTGGAGTCTCTGCCTTTGCCCTCCATTGTCTCTCTGGCACTTGGCTGGAGCTGAGCACCGCCAGGAGCTCCGACGCCCTGCGCCGGGCACCGCCAGGAGCTCCGACGCCCTGCGCCGGGCGGATAAAAGCCCCAGCTGCTTTACCTCTTGGCAGAATGTCACTGCAGCTTGGGGCAGGCTGGGGCAATGGGGCAGACATGGCTCTGCAGCAGGCAGACCCAGACTCCCTGAACTGCAGTGAACACCCCCCACTACCAGGGTGCACTCACCTCCCTAGCTCCTTCCAGCTTTGGGCCCTGCAGGGCGCTCTGCAGCCCTGCCCCATGGCTCCCCTCTTTGCAGGGGTGTTCGCTGGCGGCTGGCGCAGGCGCCCTGGGGGCATCTCCCTGACCGTGGGAGCAGTGTGGGTCTGGCTGGGCAGCATGGTGCCTGGAGCCATCTCCCTCTGTCCTGCCTGGGCCCCCACACCCCATGTACTCCAGAGCCCTAGCCTGGGCCCCCATATATCCTCATGGGGCTGATCCCTCCCTCTGCCGTGTGCCCGTCTCCATCCCCGCTCGGTGCCATGGGGCTGATCCCTCCCTCCGCCGTGCGCCCGTCTCCATCCCCACTCGGTGCCATGGGGCTGATTCCTCCCTCCGCCGTGCGCCCATCTCCATCCCCGCTCGGTGCCAAGGGTGTGATCTCTCCTCTCCCTGCTCAGAGTCGTCTGACGATTCGTACATCTCCGCGGACGAGGACCCCCTGGAGGCCCCCGTTTTCGAGATCCCCATCCAGGACGCTGCAGTGAGAGTAGGGGAAGAGGTGCTGCTGAAGTGCATTGTCACGGGCCACCCCAGGCCCCAAGGTGAGCTGTGCTGGCTGCTGGAGCCTGGGAGGGTGGGAGCTGTGCCGGCTGCTGGGGCCTGGCAGGGTGGGAGCTGTGCCGGCTGCTGGAGCCTGAGAGGGGTGGGAGCTGTGCCAGCTGGGGGGGCAGCTCGGGGTTGCAGAACCAGCAGGGCCTAGAGAGCTGGGTCCCCTCCAACCCAACACTGACTCCAGCGGTGTCACTTCCATGCCAGGATTGCAGGGGGCATCATCCTGTCCCTACCCCCTCCCGGCTGGGGGGTACTGGCTCACAATCACACCACTGGGGGTCGGGTGGGGGGCACACAGACCACAGCTGTCTCCTGCGGGCTGCCTGGGGGTCCCTGGCTCCCAGGTCATGCCCACACGTGGTCCCTCTGGTGTGACAGGCCCTTCTTGAGGAGTCTCCTGTCTGTTGCAATACCCCAGCACGTCTGGCCCCTCGGGGAGTCCCCTCGCCCTGCCCCCAGCCCCCAACCTCCCCCTGAATGGCCTCCCCCCTACCCCCACTGCCCATCCTCCCCCTGCCTCCCACCCCACCTCACAATCCCCCCAACCCCAGTCACAGGCTCACAGCTCCCCTCGCTCTGCCCCCAGCCCCCACGCCCCGAGGGAGCAGCCAGCCCTGTTCTCCAGCCTGGAGCCACTCCCAGCCGGCCTCACGCAGGCGATCGCTGAGCACTGGACCCAGCACACGACCTCCCCGGCCCGTGGGCCTTGGTCCCCAGCACCGCCCGGCTGAGTCTGCCCTGCGCCCGGGGGTGGGGGCCCTGCCTCATCTCTGCCCCTTCCCGTCCTCTCCCGTCCCACAGCCCCCTGTTTCCAGCCCAGCCCAGCCCCCAGTACCCCAGCTCCTCCCCTGGCCTTTGTCCTCCGCCAGGTAACCAGGGCGCCTGGACCCCTCTCTGCTCCGCCAGGTAACCAGGGCGCCTGGACCCCTCTCTGCTCCCGCCTTTGTCCCCGCTGGCTGGGACCAGCCGGGCAGGGCACCGGGCTCCTCTCTCCGCAGCCCATTGTCCTCCACGGGCCAGGACCGGCTGTGCCACCCGAGCTGGGTCTGCCGGGCACCGGGCACCTGTCGCCAGGGTCTCTGTTCTGTGCTCCTCCTGCAACAACCAACCCCCTCCCCCTCCCCTCATTACACCAGGGACCCAGGGCACGGAGTCCCCACCCCCGCATGCCAACCCCCCAGGCCCCACTTGGGCACAGCAGGGCAAAGCAACCAGGTGCTCACTGCAGAGCCGAGACAGGCGCTTCCCACAGGGGGTCCCCCAGCCCCAGTGAAGGGGTGTTTTCGGTACAGCCCATTGCACCGCGCGGCTGCCCTGGGGCTTTCGCTGTGGCTGGGTCTGGGGAAGGGCCTTGTGCTGGCACAGGATGATGCTCTGGCCACAGGGGAAGTGGCAGCAGCCCGGGGGCAGTACCAGCCTGAGAGACTTGCCCATGTTGCAGAGGCAGTGGCAGAACCAGGAGCCTGGAGCCTCTGTCCCACGGGCACAGTATCCAGTCCTGCCCCACGCAGGGATGGCTGCTGGGGGTGTGGCTCGGTGCCCGGCCTCAGCAGTGGCGGGGGGCGCTGGGTGTCTGGCTCAGTGCCCGGCCTCAGCAGTGACGGGGGGCGCTGGGTGTCTGGCTCGGTGCCCGGCCTCAGCAGTGACGGGGGGCGCTGGGGGTCCGGCTTGGTGCCCGGCCCCAGCCGTGGCGGGGGCCCTGAGGATGCTGGGTGTCTGGCTTGGTGCCCGGCCTCAGCAGTGACGGGGGGTGCTGGGTGTCTGGCTCGGTGCCCGGCCCCAGCCGTGGCGGGGGCGCTGGGGGCCCGGCTCGGTGCCCAGCCGTGGCGGGGGGCGCTGGGGGCCCGGCTCGGTGCCCAGCAGTGGCGGGGGGCGCTGGGGGCCCGGCGCGGTGCCCAGCCGTGGCGGGGGGCGCTGGGGGCCTGGCTCGGTGCCCAGCCGTGGCGGGGGGCGCTGGGGGCCCGGCTCGGTGCCCAGCCGTGGCGGGGGGCGCTGGGGGCCCGGCTCGGTGCCCAGCAGTGGCGGGGGGCGCTGGGGGCCCGGCTCGGTGCCCAGCAGTGGCGGGGGGCGCTGGGGGTCTGGCTCGGTGCCCAGCAGTGGCGGGGGGCGCTGGGGGCCCGGCTCGGTGCCCAGCAGTGGCGGGGGGTGCTGGGTGTCTGGCTCGGTGCCCGGCCCCAGCCGTGGCGGGGGCGCTGGGGGCCCGGCTCGGTGCCCAGCAGTGGCGGGGGGCGCTGGGGGCCCGGCGCGGTGCCCAGCCGTGGCGGGGGGCGCTGGGGGCCCGGCTCGGTGCCCAGCAGTGGCGGGGGGCGCTGGGGGCCCGGCTCGGTGCCCAGCAGTGGCGGGGGCCCCGAGGGTGCTGGGGGTCCGGCGGGGGGCGGAGGTGGGGGTCTCCCTGCGGCTCACCGCCCGCCCGCCCGCAGTGCGCTGGAGGAAGGACGGGGCGCTGGTGGAGGGCAGCGCCTGGCGCCCCATCAAGGCAGAGGGCGAGCGCCACACGCTGCTGGTGCGGAGCGCCCGGGCCGCCGACGCCGGACTCTACACGGTCACCGCCGCCAACGAGGTCGGGGAGTCGCGGTGCAGCGCCGCGCTGAGCGTGCGGCCGGGTAAGCGCGGGCCGGGCCGGGCCGAGCCGAGCCGGGCGGGCCGGGGCGGGGCCGGGCCGGGCCTTACCCTACAAGGCGCGCCCTGAGCCGGGGCTGGCGGGCGGGGGCGGGGAGCCGGGCTCTGCTCCTTCCCGGCCGGCTCCCGTGAGGCGGGGCTCGGCTCGGGGCCTCGGCCGGGGGCGGCCCCCCTACCCCATCCCACCGAGCCTGCCGGAGAAGGGCCCCGGGGCGGAGCCGCTGCCCGGCTGCGCCCATCCTCGCGGCGTCGGACCCGGCCCCGCCCTTCTCGGCCGGGTGCGCCGCGGGATGGAGCCGCCCGCCGCCCTGGGTAAGTCGGGGCGGGGTGGGGGGTCTCACGGTAGTTTCCCAAGGGCCCCCGCTCATCCCCTCCGCCCGCCCCGGGGGGTGCCCGGCTCACCACCGCCCCCCTCCGCCCGCCCCGGGGTGTGCCCGGCTCACCACCGCCCCCCTCTGCCCGCCCCGGGGGGTGCGCGGCTCACTGTGTCCCACAGCCGTCCCTGTGCCACTTTGTGCCCCGCTTTGGGCTCTCTTCCGGGGGCAGCTGGTCTCTGCCGCACAGCTCTGGCACCCTGGGGCAGGACCCTGGCGTGAGGGCGTTGGTCAAGGTCACCTTCAGCTTTGTGAGGCAGCCTCTTGCCTGACCTCAGCCCCTTTCAGCCTGCCTGGCCCCCGCTTTGCCCCCAGCCCCTCCCCTGCACGCTGCTGGGCCTGGGGCGCTGCAGGGTCCCATCTGCCCCCTGCTCGCCAGCCCGGGGAGACGCCCCACCACCTGCCTGGGGCCTGGGAGAAGGCAGGGCAGGGCTGGAGCAGCCCAGGGCTCCCGGTGGGGTGGGGTGAGGCTGGCAGAGCAGCCCTGGCACGCGGGGGCCCTGCCTGCTAGATCTCATCCGGGACTTGCAGCCCTGGCCCAGAGGGCAGTGCATGGCCACCCCGGGACTGGCCCACTGCTGCCGTTCCAGCCTGGGCAGCTGCAACCTCCTGCCGGCCTGGGAGCTTTCACTAGCCTGCTGCCTTCTCTCTCCCGGGCCAGCTTCCCCCGCAGAGCGCCAGGGCGCCCTGCTGCCCCCACTGGGCCTGGTCAGCCCCATCACGTCAGACGAGGAGTACCTGAGCCCCCCGGAGGAGCTCCCGGCCTCTGGGGCCCCCCAGCGCCGGCTGCAGCGCAGCGTGGACCTGGTCCCCACCCACACCCCCGCGGAGACCAGCTTCAAGGCTGCCCCCTCCTTCGAGGTGAGGGGCGGGAGCCGCGTCCGGGCAGCACGGGGTCGCTGGGCTGGCCGGGGTGACTGGTGGGGAAGGGCGCTGGCAGCGGAAACCCAGGGGAGGGGCTGGGTTAGTCCCTGAGACACCCCCACGTCGCCTCTGCCCTGCCCCACCCCTCGGGCCGACCCCCTCCCTGGAGGGCCGCGGTGCAGCCGCTGGGGCTGCGTTCGGAGGGCGAGCGTGGGGGCCGCCCCGCTCCTCCCCGAGTGCTGCGTTGTCGGCTTCCTCTGCTGCCGCCCCGGCCCCTGGGGGCACCCGGCCCCCCAGCTCCTCAGGCCGCCCAGAGGCCATGGCCCCTCCTGCCCGCGTGCTCTCGGGGCACCTGCATGTCTCAGCCTGTGCTCCCCGTCCCAGGTGGCTCTGTGTGACCAGTCGGTGCAGGAGGGGCAGGACGTTGCGATGAGGGTCCGGGTCCGGGGCGAGCCCAAGCCCATGATCTACTGGTGAGTGCCCCCAGAGTGGCTCCCCAGGCCTGTGGGGCCAGCAGTGCTGGGGCAGGGCCCTGCAGGGGGACCGGTGGGGGGCCCAGGCCGAGGACTGGCTGGTGGGGGGGCAGGGATGGGGCCTGGGGTCTGCCCCCTCTAGGAGGGGCTGGCTCTGATCAGCCCAGGGCAGGGGCTGGCGAGGTGACCCCGGTCGCAGGAGGGGGGCAAGAGCCCTGGGCTCCTTTAGCACCAGGGGAGAGAGGCCCAGGGGCAGCGCCTGAGCAGACTCCCCCCAAGCCAGGGCAGCTGCTGACTGTGCCCCCGTCTCCCCCCAGGCTGAGGAACCGGCAGCCGGTGCGGTTCGGGCGGCGGCTCTCGGTGGCGGAGGAGGAGGGCGGCGCCTGTGCTCTGCACATCCTGGCGGTGGAGTGTGCGGACGCCGGCTTCTACGCCTGCAAAGCCATCAACGAGTACGGCACCAAGCAGTGCGAGGCCCGGCTGCAGGTCCGAGGTAACGCGGCCAGGCCCACGGCCACAGGTGGGGCCCACACGGGGTCCCTGCAGTCCCAGGGAGGCACCTCCCCTTCAGCACGACAGCCCCTTCTCGGGGGCTGCTCTCGCCAGGGCAGCCCCTCACCTCCGGAGACCGGTGCCTGGCTCTGCCGTGGGCCCCTCAGGGAATCCCCTCGCTCTGCCCGGCCCCCACGCCCCGAGGGAGCAGCCAGCCCTGTTCTCGAGCCGGCCTCACGTGGGCGATCGCTGAGCACTGGACCCAGCACACGACCTCCCCGGTCCGTGGGCCTGGCTCCCCAGCACCGCCCGGCTGAGTCTGCCCTGCGCCCAGGGGTGGGGGCCCTGCCTCATCTCTGCCCCTTCCCGTCCCGTCCCGTCCCAGAGCCCCCTGCTTCCAGCCCAGCCCAGCCCCCAGTACCCCAGCTCCTCCCCCGGCCTTTGTTCTCTGCCAGGTAACCAGGGTGCCTGGGCCCCTCTCTGCTCCCACCTTTGTCCCTGCTGGCTGGGACCAGCCGGGCAGGGCACCGGGCTCCTCTCTCCGCAGCCCATTGTCCTCCACGGGCCAGGACCGGCTGTGCCACCCGAGCTGGGTCTGCCGGGCACCGGGCACCTGTCGCTGGGGTCTCTGCTCTGTGCTCCTCCTGCAACAACCAACTTCCTCTGCTCCGTACACCAGTAGGCCCCTGGGACATTGACTGTGCCCCTCTCTCCCCCGCACGCAAACCCTTCAGCCCCCTCCCCACATCCCCCTGCACCAGCCAACCCCCTCTCCCCACAGCGGTAAGCCACAGGGACACCATGTGCCCCCTGTCTGCAAAGCCCTTGAACCCCACAACTACCCATGTCGTCACACCCTGCCAGGCTGGGCTGGGGGCCAGGTCCCTGCAGAGGAGCTGCTCCCAGGCTGGGGTGGGGCTCAGCTGCCTGGTTCTGCTGCTGCTCTGGCCCTGCATCTCCACGGCCTCTGCCCGAAACAGGGCCTGGCCCCATGACACCGCCGTGTGCTTGTCCCCTCTCTGGCGCCTGGTGTGGGCGCGTGGGGGTCTGAGGGCCAGTGCGCTGGAGGGCTGGTCCCTCTGGGGACTGACAGAAGAGTCCAACCTACCCTGACCCCCTTTCACTCTCCTCTGGCCCGGCCCTGGCACCCCCCATCCAGCTCTGCCGGTGTCCCTTGTCCCAATGCCTGGCCCTGGTGTGCTGGGGTTCAGGGGTCCCCCTGCACTGCACCCCGTCCGCTGGCAGGAGTGACTCTCACTCAGCAGGTACAACAGGAAGTTTATGAGGCAACGGATGCCCAGTTTCTCACAGAAGCGACAGTGCAGCAGCCAGAGACAGTCCTTCCAACCCGTCCTGGGGAGAGGAGCCCGAGGGGTGCCCCTCTGGGTGTAGCTTTCCCCCTCCTCAGGCTGGCTCCTTCCAGCTCCCTCTCCCCTCAGCTTCTAACTGCCACCCCCGATTCAAAAACCAGCTCGGCTCCTCCCTCCTCTGTGTTCAGGGCAGAGGTGTTACCTGCCAGCCCAGGTTATAGCGCCAGGGTCATCCTTAGCCGCTGGGAGCTGCTCTGCTTGTCTCACACATGCACCCCCCCACTCCATCACACCTGGCACCCTGCCCTCCAGCCCTGCCGGTGCCCTTCATCCCAATGCCCAGCCCTGTCTCCCCGCATGCAGCCCTGCTGGTGCCCCTCAGTCCCAATGCCCAGCCCTGGCAACGCCCAGCCCTGCCGGTGCCCCTCAGTCCCAATGCCCAGCCCTGGCAACGCCCAGCCCTGGCACCCCGCATGCCGCCCTGCCAGTGCTCCTGAGTTGACCTGCAGCCCCCTCTGGCCCAGCCCTGGTCTCCACCCAGCTCTGCCGGTGCCCGTCAGTCCCTGCCTGAATCGTAGTGCTGGGTCTCCTGGTGCCCTTTGATGTGGGCTCCTGGGGTTGCATCTTGTCCCTGCTCAGGGGAGAGCTGTGCCCGGGGGTGGCTCCATCTCAGCAAGTCCCCTGCCCCGGTGGCTGGCAGCGTGGGATCTGCTGCAGCTGTGGGCCCTGCTCCCAAGCGTGGCTCCCCCAGGCGGCTCCGTGCTGCCCTCCCACCTGGCGGGGGGCTGCTGGGACAGGCGCTGCTGCCGTCCGCGGAGGTGCCGTTCTTCTGCCCGGCCTGGCCAGGTCCTCCCCTGCCTGGAGTGCCAGGCCAGAGGGAGCCTGCTGCCACACTACCCTGGGCAGGCTCGGGCCCCTGGGGCTTGGGAGTTCGGGGGCTGCACTCCTGGAGGTTCCTCACGGATGCGAACCTCAGTAAAAGATGATCTTCCGTTGCTGGGGCTCCGGGACAGTCTGGGAGCGTGGGCAGCCCTGGGCCTCTGGGGCCCACCTCTGGGACGCCTCTCCTCCCAGACCCCCACGTGGCTCCTGGGCCCCAGGGTGGACCAGCACCCTGCCGCTCCAGGCCAGCCCCCACCACCCCCACCCAGCCCCTGGCAGGCAGGGACGCCCCGTGTGCCTGTGCCGTGCTGTGCCGTGCTAACCCTGCCGCTTGCTGACTGCGTTTTTTGTCTGTACACAGGGGGAGTGCGATAAGGGGGCACGTCCCTCCGAGCCGCGGCCCTGGGGCTCTTTAGCACCACACCTCTTAGGCACCGGACCTGGTTTCGCGTTATTGCCTTCGGCTCCAAAAGGGACGGCGTGACCAAGGGGCAGGGCTGGTGCCCTGGCCTGGCCCCACCCGCCGCCACCTCCTGGACTCTGGCCTCCCGGAGGCGTGGACCAGCGGGCCCTGGACACTGGGGCGTGGGGCCAGCTGGCGGGGGAGGCGGAGCCGCAGGGCGTGGGCGGGGCCAGTTTGGTGTAGCGCAGAGGCGGCCCAGCGTCCGTGAGCCGGGCCGCGGTGGCTGCATGATGCTGTCTGTCCCAGTCTGTCCGTGTGTCTGCGTCTGTGTGTCCCGCTGCTGCGGAGCAGGGAGCCCACGCAGCGCCCGCCTCTGCAGAGACTGTGCCAGGCCGGGCTGGGCCGAAGGACTGGGGAACATGGACAGTGGGCAGCTGAGGAGCGTACGCGCCTGGGCCGGGGGCAAACAGCCCCTGGCAGCCTCCCCCCCGCCAGCCTCGGCGCCGGCTGTGACGCGCACAGGCAGCCCGTTGCGGCCCCAGGGTCCCCAGGCCTGGGTGCTCCTGGCTGGAGGGAGGGGCCCTAGGGAGCTGGGGGTGGGACCCTTCTGTAGCTCGAATAAAGTGTGTTTGGTAAAGAGCTGTGTAGTCTGTTCCTGTCCCAGAGCCCCAACCCCTTCGGGTCCTGCTGCACTCGGCACCCTCTGCTGCTGCCTGGGGTCACACTGCCCCTCCTTCCTGGCATGTCCCCGTGGCCCTGCCACCCTTACTTGGGCACCGTCCTTCTCCCGTACTTGGCATGTCCCCAGCCCTCTGCCATTCCCTGCATGTCTGGGGCCTCCCCCCACCCCCCGTTCCCTTGCAGCTGCTGAGGTGCATTTCTCTCTCCCCAGCGCACCCCAGGGGCCAGGCTCTGGCCGTGGCGGTGCCCCTGCAGGACGTGGCGGTGGGGGCCGGGGAGACGGCGCTCTTCGAGTGCCTGGTGACGGGCCCGCCGGACCTGGATGTGGACTGGCTGTCCCAGGGGCGGCTGCTGCAGCCTGCCCTGCTCAAGTGCAAGATGCATTTTGACGGGCGCAAGTGCAAGCTGCTGCTCACCTCCGTGCACGAGGACGACAGTGGCGTCTACACCTGCAAGCTGAGCACCGCCAAGGGTAAGGGCCCTGCGCCCGCGTGCGGGGGCAGCCAGAGCCCAGCCTGCCAGGGGCACCACCACTGCCCTGGGAGGGGAAAGCTGGTATTGGCGGGGGACCAGAGTGGGCCAGGCGGGCTGAGCTCTCTGGGGGGCTTTTCTTTCCTTGCCAGCCGCAGCTCCTGTTCCAAGCCCCAGGCTGGGTCCTGGCCACGGGATCTCTGCAGCTGCTGGCAGCTGTCTGGGCCCTTGCTGCCCACCTGCTGCTGGGATGGGGCTGGAGAACCCAGTGGGGAGCTGGCCTGGGAGCCCCGTGGTCTGGGGATGGAGGGCACCTGCCTGGGCTGGGCCTGCCTTTCCTCCCCCCTTGCTCCTGGGGGGCAGGAGCGCCCCAGCCCTGGGGACTGTTGGAGGGAGGCTCAGGTGTTGGCCCAGCACCCAGGAGCAGCTGCTGCGTGTCCCCTTCAGTGCTGGGTGATGGGCCTGTTCCTCCCTCTGTTGTACACCGAGTGCGGAGGGCATTTGGTACGTGCGCCAGTGTGGCAGCGGTGGGGATCTGGGGGGACAGGGCTGGGGTGCTGGGGGTGAAGGTTCTGGGGTGGGGCTCCAGGGTTGATGCAGTTCAGCATCCCCAAGCTCTGCCCCCATCCGCAGGCAGGAGTGACCCACTCAGCAGGGCCGTGTCTACACTTGGCCAGAATTGCGACAGGGCCGTGCTAATGGCCAAACCAGAGAGTGCTAATGAGGCGCTGAAATGAATATTCAGTGCCTCATTAGCATGCTGCCGGCCGGGCTCCTGGAAAGTGCCACGATTCAATCGCGCGGCTCGTCTACACGGGGCCCTTTTCGAAAGGATCCCGCAAAGGTCGCGGGAATAAGGGGATTTCAACGTTTGCAGGGCCCTTTCGAAAAGGGTCCTGTACAGACGAGCCACGCAATCAAAACGTGGCACTTCCCAAGTGCTGCAGCCAGCAGCATGCTAATGAGACACTGAATATTCATTTCAGCACCTCATTAGTATTCTCCGATTCGACCATTAGCATGGCCCTGTTGAAATTTTGAACAAGTGTAGACAAGGCCCAGGAGAACACCGGGTTCATTAGCCGACAGGACACAGCGTCGTACAGAAGAGTCAGTGCAGCCGGCAGAGACAGCCAGTCCCATCCATGCTGGGGAGAGGAGGCCCCGAGGGGCCCCCAGAGCCGGGGCCTGGCCCCTTCCCTTGTCTCTCTCTCTCCCAGCCCAGACTCACTGCTTCCAACTCCCAGTTCCAATTCAAACCCCTCAGGCTCCACCTCCCCCTTTGTCTGCAGTACAAAGGTGTCACCTGGTCACCAGGTTACCCTCAGCAGGAGACCCCCACCCTCTGTGACACACACCCCACACGCCCCAGTCCATCACATCTCTCCCCACTTCCAGACCGAACTGAGCGGGGTCACTCAGCCGGTGACCTGGGGAAGTTCGGGGCCCTTCCCTCGTGATCGGGCATCGTCTGTACCCTCGGTGCTGCCCTTGATGTGCACCACCTCCATGTCATAATCCTGCCGGGGGAGGCTCCACCTCAGGAGCTTGGTATTGGCCCCTTTCATGTGATGCAGCCGGGCAAGTCCCGTTGGTTCCCTCGGGTTGGTCGGTCTCCCTGCTTCAGCCCCGGTCCATCAGCCACGTTCTCAAGTCGGGCGGGCAGAGCCCATACAGATGCTGCAGCACCAACAGATCAAATAGTTCTTTTCTGATCTGGGCCCTGCCCTGTCTGCCCACCAGTCCACACAGCTGCTCCAGCCAATGTCTGGAATTCAGTTACAGTCCAGTAAGGGAAGGTACAAATGCTTCCACCCTTGGCATTTAGCCAGACCACCAAAATGGTTGTGTGCCTCAGTTTCCCCTTCCATGCCACACAATAGGTTTGGAATGTTCCTCCTCACGTGAGAGGTTGCAAGACGAGTTACAGGGAACAACGGTGACATTTCAGAATTACAAACACCTTCAATGGACAGTTCATCCTTATACATCCATGTCATCATGTTACACGGCTCTTTCCAAACATTCAGTGCATGGTACAATTCTACAGCGTTTGGTAGCAGCACCCCTTGGTTACAGCAGTCAGCGTGAGTAACAGAACAACCCCATTGCAACTGCACATTTATGTTGCTCTTTGGTAGACCACAACTTGTGTGTAACATCCTGAGAATCTGGTATTTTGGGGATAAATGGCTGAGGCCTTTCTTAGCACCATCAAGTTCTAATCTTCTCTCTTGCCCCCTGGGGTGGAAATCTGATCTCCCTGGCTGTGCCCTCCCTTCTAACAAGAGCTGGGCTGTTAGTGATCCTTGGGAAAACCTCCTTCTCCCCGCCAGTCTGGAAATTTGCGAACCAAACTGCTTTCTCAAAAAAAGAAGCAGCCAAGTTGCACTTTAAACACTAACAAAATAATTTATTAGGTGATGAGCTTTCGTGGGACAGACCCACTTCTTCAGACCAGAGCCAGACCATTCTCAGTGCCTTAACCATTGAGTCTGTTCTGGTCTGGCTGTGGTCGGAAGAAGTGGGTCTGTCCCACGAAAGCTCATCACCTAATAAATTTTGTTAGTCTTTCAAATGCTACTTGACTGCTTTTTTGTTTTGGTAGTGTACAGACTAGCAGGGCTTTCTCTCTGTTGCTTTCTGAAAGTTGCTTTGTGAGTCCCAGACTCAGACTCCACATGGAGGAATCCCTGTTTGTCCCTTACTGGACCACCAGGCCCACAGCTCCTTTGTCCTCCCACCTCCAACTTCTGCCTCCCCATGGAATCAGAAGTGGAGACCATTACGAGAATATGTGTGTTCCAATCACCTGGAGATGGGGAATTGCTGGTGCTCTCCTGCAAGTGACCTGGCTCAGGACCACATTCCCAGGACACTGGTCACACCCAGTCACTTGGTTCTCACAGGGCTGCTCACACTCCCTTATAGTTTTCACTTTACCTGAACCAACTTCCAACTCCTGAGAAACCTTCACCCTGCCTGCTTTGGACCCTTCCAGAGCACAGCCAGTGGTTTCACACTCAGGCAGGTCCTGGCCATCAGGAGCTGAAACAAACTTCTCCCCAGACAAAGGGCTGCTCTGGCGCTTACAGACAAGCACCTTTCCTGTTCACTCTCCTCCACCTCACTCCCATTTTCTGCAGTCCCCACACACAGGTCAGGAAAAGTTTCAGGGAAATTCTCTTCCTCAAGAGCTCCCCCAAACAACAGCTCACCCCTGTCTGCCTCCACGGGGGCACTGCTCCCTTGAGCCACAACCAGCTCCTGGGTTTCACCTACACCCAGGATCACTTCTGGCCCATCAGGCAGATTCCCACAAAATCCCCCTCCAGGCAGACAGCTCGTATCACCAGACAGAAGGTCAGGGTCCCTTTCCTCCCTTCTGCTACCAGCTCCTTTATCTTCATCAGCAGCGTAACTCCACTGCCCGTCTGCTCTTCCTGTGTCCTGGCGAGAGGATGACTCTGGTAGGACAGAGTCCTCTCACCCCTCCCAGTAACACCTCAGCATCAGGCAAAGAACTAGTACCAAAATCACCTGGTCTCTGGGATTCCCTGATGATACTAACTGGATCAGACCGAGTTAAAGCATCATCCCCGCCCCCCGAGAGACACAGAGGCAGGCCCACTTCCCATCTGGGCTTCAGCTGCCCTCAGATCCAGCCCTGGGATCTTGGCCCCATCTCGAGCCCCCACAAGCTCCGACAAAGGATTCACTTCCCCAGAAGCAGAAGCAACTTTTCTTGCACCAAGGACCAGCGTCCTTATCAGGGACACCACTGCCCATCCCGGAGCCATTCCCTCTGTTCCAGCCCCCATGGCTGGATTCAGAGTCACACCTGGGATGCTCTTTCCTGGTGGTTCCCTCTCCAGCCACCCCAGGCTGGGGAATTCTCCTCAGGTAATGGACGAGTTTCCTCGTTGTCGCAGGCTCTGCTTCTTCCCCAGGCTGCTGCTGCTGTTCAGCACAGACAGACAATGGGAGACACTCTCTCCTTTGTCCCAGCCCCCCGGCTGGTCTCACACACACACAGAAGGTGAGGCAGCTTCTCTCACAGACAACTTGCCATTCCCAGGGGACGAGCTGCTTTCCTGCACAGACACACAGGCACCTTCCTCGGCCCAGGCCTGGAAAACTCTTCGCAGGTCTGTCTTGGTCACTAGCAGACGGTGGGTTGGAATTGCTCCTTCCCTCCTTGAGCTCTGACAGGCCACTCGGTTCAGAGCTCCAGGCAGTCCAGGGTTCCCTGCCCCGATTTGGGCTCACCCCTGCAGCAGTTTCCTGAACCCTCAGCTCTGCCACTGCACATCCACGCTGCTGCTCTCTTTCTCTCAGTTGATCTGATCCTTAAAGCTCAAGTCACTTTCCAGGTGCTGCTGCTTCACAGCGGAGTTGCTTAGCGTGGTTACAGGCTCTCAGGCCGAAGCCCTCTGCACCCCACGATCCCTGCAAGAATCCCTTCAGTGTGCCAGACTCCCCAGGGTTAGGCCGTAGGCCCCTCTGCACTCTAGGACGGACTCCAATGGACTCCCGGGAGTAACCCCCCCTTGGGTGTGACACACCATCTCGAGGACCACGACCACAGTTGCTCGGGTTCAGCTGCAGACCCCTTCCCCTTGGGGAACTGCACCTCACTGCCCGTCAGCACACCTGGGTCTCGCTGGCCCCCTTCCTCCTGCACCCCTGTCACTTATTGCTGGATGCTCCATCCTCGGGTTGCAGCACATCCTACTTCTAACACCAGTGTGATGGGGTTCAGGGGTCCCCAAGCTCTGCACCCCATCTGCAGGCAGGAGTGACTCTCACTCAGCAGGAGAACAGCGGGTTTATTAGCCGACAGGACACAGCGTCGTACAGAGGAGTCAGTGCAGCCGGCAGAGACAGCCAGTCCCATCCATGCTGGGGAGAGGAGGCCCCAAGGGTCCCCTGGAGCCGGGGCCTTGCCCCCTCCTTTGTCTCTCTCTCTCCCAGCCCAGACTCACTGCTTCCAACTCCCAGTTCCAATTCAAACCCCTCAGGCTCCACCTCCTCCTTTGTCTGCAGCCCAGAGGTGTCACCTGGTCGCCAGGTTACCCTCAGCAGGAGCCCCCCACCCTGTGTGAGCCCCACACGTACACATGTATCCCCCACTACACAGCAGACCGCACCCCTGGACTGCAGGCGGTACACAGCAGGCGTGTCTTGGTTCTCTAGGGCAGGCTCTTTCTCAGTCAGCCCTGGCTCAGCTTCCACTGCAGTTCCTCTGCTGACCCTGGGGAGGTGCTTCTGGAACCCCCGAAACGTGCCAGCTCGCTAACGCCAATGGGAGCTTTGGGAAAATTGGGGTTCCAGGTGCACCAAAACGTCCCACACGGCTGTGGACTCATTTAAAACAAGTCCGTAACCTGCTCCCCTGCGGGAGGGCGCCTGTCTCCCACGTCCCCAGGTACCCGTCTGGATCTGGGCCATTGGCTGTCACTTTCAACTGGCTTATCTTCCCCAACCTTCTGTCTGCCAGCGCAGCAGCTGAGCAGCACCCGCTCCTCGCGGCGTCAGACCTGCCCGGGGAGGCAAATTACTTTTCGGGGCATAACAAGCCTGGCAGGAGGGGGAAAATGGGCTCAAGGTTTAGCACTTGCAAGGCCTTTTCCCCTGGGAATTCTGAGAGAGGAATAAACCCCCAGGGGGGAGCTCAGCCCACTGCCCAGCCCCTGGGCGTTTTCCTGGCTGGTTTCTGTACCAGACGTGTGCGGTCGGTCGGTGGGACTCAGGGGGCTTTTGCCTGATGTTGCCCGGACCGAGCGGTGAGCCGGGGCTGTGCTTGCTCTGTTCGGTGCACCGCTCGCACGCTCTGTGCCGCGCCAGCATGGCCATGGTAGCTACGCCTCCGCGGCAGCTGCTGCCTGGGACAAGCCCCGTCGCCCTTGCCGGGTGTGTGGCTTGTGCACTTGGCTGTCTCCCGGCAGCTTGCCCTCGTGGAGCTCGTAAGCTCATGTAGGTGCTCACCTTGGCAAGCCCAGTGCCGCCTCAGCAGCGTGAGAGTCGTACGAGCCACGTTTGACCCCGGCTGAGCTGGGAAACGAGCTGCAGTGAATGGATTGCGCCCCAGGCTGCTTGGCTGGGGAGTGGAGCCTGCTCCCAGCCGGGCTTCTTGGGCTTGGGGCCAGGGAAGAGGCATCTCTCCCTCTCTTAGGCCTTGAAAATTGGAGGTGGCTGTCCGGGAGGGAGAACTGCCTGTAGGGATCTAGGGGTCCTGGTGCCCCCCAAGCCGAGTGAGAGGCACCAGTGTGACGGTGCTGCCCGGACAGCCGCCCTCCTGCACTGGCAGGCGGGAATAAGCAGTGTCTGCGCTCGTCAGCACGGGCCTGGCCTCGGCTGGCGCAGCGGTGCCCGTTCTGGGCACTGCCCTGGGGTGGAGGTGGCAAACTGGCGAAAGTCCCGAAACCCTGGCCTCCGGGCAGCCGGCCCCAGTGGGGCGGGGCTGGAGAGGAGAGGGCAGGGGCGACGGGAGAACAGCTCTGGCCAGGAGAGGCTGCTGTGCCATGGAGGTGGATTGACTTGTTCTCAGCCGCGGGGCTCAGGGCCGGCCGGTGGGGTTCAGCTGCAGCCAGGCCGGGGTTGGCGGGACAGGAGGGACTACCCGGGAGGCCGAGCCTTGGGACAAGCTGTCCGGGAGGCCATGGAGCCTCCAGCACTGGCAGGTGTGAGCACGGGCTGCGGGGAGCTGCCGGGGCTGGGGCCGGCCCAGGCCGGGGCCGGCTGGCTGGCGAGGGCTGACCCTGCCTTGCGAGGCGTCCGGAAGATGAGGCCTGGAAAGCCGGGGGGGCCCCAGCCATGGACCCAGCTCTCAGCCCAGAGACGTCGTTTCCTCTGCTGGGCTGGGTTCCAGACGGGCAGTGCCACAGCTGCCAACCCCCTGTCACCAGCCCCTCCACCCCCCAGTCATCAGTGCTCCTGCCACTAACCTCTGATCTGCCATCAGTGCTCCTGGCTGCTAACCCCGCACCTTAGCCATTAACCTCCCTGAAACACAGCCGGGCTCTGGGGGCCGCTGCTGAGAGCTCACATCAGGACAAATTGCTCAGGGACAACCCCTGACCAGGGTCCTCCTCTGTCTGGCACCAAACCCACCTCCCAGGGCACTTCTGTTCTCCACACCAGGCAGCCAGACGCCCCACCAGCACCTCCCTCCCACACGCCAGCCTCCTTGGGCCCCAGCCCGTCCCCTCCGCACACAGGGGAGAGGTCGTGGAACCCACCTCAGCCCATCCAGGCAGGTTATTCCTGCCCCCAAGGACCAGACGCTGTAGCAGGACGGGGCTTCTGGGCACAGCTAAGGAAATCAACCCAGGGTGTCTTAGCTCAACTCCGGGCCATTCACAGCCCAGGCTGGGATTTCCTTCTCACTGAGGCAAATCCACCCAGCCACCACAGCACCTCTGCCAGTCCCCCTGGCCAGCCAGAGCCACACAAGCAAACCCCCAGATTTCAGAGCTACTTCCCAATGCCCAGACCCACAGCCCCCTACTCGGGTGAGAGGTTCTTAAAACCTGTTTCGCCAACTCCACACAGATTCTTGTGGGCCCCAGAGGGTCCAGCCACAGCCCCAGGTCGATGTACACTTGGCTCTAACCCAACACACCACGCCGACGCCAACCCTTCAGCTCTAAAACCTGAAGGTTCATTCGCAAAGACAGCCAGACAGAGCAGGCTGCGAGAGAAGGTCTTCGTGTGCTACTTACACGACATAGGTCGGTTACAGCTACGGCCGCAGCAGCCACGTTCTGTGCTGATTCGTGTAAGTCTTTGCAAGCGTCCTTCCGAGGGACGGGCTCCGCCCGGGCAGGCTTCGGTCGTGGGACTGACAGAACAAAGGGGGACGCTGCCCGGGGAGGGAAAAGTCTGTTCACCTTCCCATCAGGCACTGGAGAGTCAGGGGCACCTGAGCCAGGTGGCTGCTGTGGCCTCTGCCGCTGGACGCATCCCAGGTGACAGTCCCACATCCCTGAGCTGTGTATGGGCCAGCTGGGAGTCGGGTCCTTCAGTTGAGTCCATCACCCGCGCCGGGGCGGGGATCTCGCCTGCCTCGGTGAGACTCGTCACTCACACGTTCCCAAAGCAGCGCGAGCCAATAGCTAGAACTTCTCGTACAACACGGCGCAGACACACCTCACGTGGACAGATTCGGGGACACCTCCCTTGGGCCACCGGGCACAGGAGTCGGTGCCACTCGGCACAGTGGTGACAGAAGTGGCGTCCATATTCCTTTTAAAAATCCAGTGACGACATAGCCACATCCCCAGGTCCATGTGTACCTCAGAGCTGACCCGAAGAGCAGCTGGGCCAGGCCTTCAGCATCTGCCAGCTGAAGGGTTATTAATAAACAGAAAGATGAAGGTGAGAGTAGAAGTGGTAAAGGGATCAAATTGCGCACGTTGATCACGAAAGTCCTTGGTGCCAGTGTGATGGGGGGCAGTGCATGTGTCTCACAGGGGTTGTGGGGCTCCTGCTGGGGGTAACCTGGGAACCAGGTGACACCTCTGGGCTGCAGACAAAGGGGGAGGTGGAGCCGGAGGGGTTTGAATTGGAACTGGGAGTTGGAAGCAGTGAGTCTGGGCTGGGAGAGAGAGAGACAAAGGAGGGGGCCAGGCCCCAGCTCTGGGGGCCCCTTGGGGCCTCCTCTCCCCAGCATGGATGGGACTGGCTGTCTCTGCCGGCTGCACTGACTCCTCTGTACGACGCTGTGTCCTATCGGCTAATAAACCCGCTGTTCTCCTGCTGAGTGAGAGACTCTCCTGCCTGCAGACGGGTGCAGAGCCTGGGGGACCCTGAACCCCATCACACGGGTGTCAGAAGTGGGATGTGCTGCACCCCAAAGATGGAGCATCCAGCAGTAAGTGATGGGGGCTGAGGAGGAGGAAGGGGGCCAGCGAGACCCAGGTGTGCTGACGGGCAGTGAGGTGCAATTCCCTAAGGAGGAAGGGCCTGTAACCAAACCCGAGCAACTGCGGTTGTGGTCCTCGAGAGGGGGTGTCACACCCGAGGAGGGGTTACTCCTGGGAATCTGTTGGAGTCGGTCCCAGAAGGTGGAGGGGCCGAGAGCCCAACTCCCAGGAACAAGTGACCCACGAGGAGGCTGACGCTGAATGAGTTCTTCCCAAGACAGTGTGCTCATGGTCCTTGAGAGCGGGTGTCACGCTGAAGAAGGGGTTCCGCTGGGAGTCTGTTGGAGTCGGTCCCAGAGGGCAGAGGGGCCTACGGCCTAACCCTGGGCAGCTTGTGACCCGCAAGGAGCCTGGCACACTGAAGGATTCTTCCAGGAAGTGTGGGGTGCAGAGGGCATCAGCCTGTGAGCCGGCAACCCCACTCAGCAACTCTGCTGTGAAGCGGCAGCACCTGGAAACTGAATTGAGATTAAAGGAGCTGGACAAGGCAGCGTGGATGTGCAGTGGCAGAGCTGAGGGTTAAGGAGAATCCTGCAGGGGTGAGCCCAGATTGAGGCAGGGAACCCTGGACTGCCTGGAGCTCTGAACCGAGGGGCCTGCCGCAGCTCAAGGAGGGAAGGAGCGATTCCAACCCACCGTCTGCTAGTGGCCAAGACAGACCTGTGAAGAGTTTTCCAGGCCTGGGCCGAGGAAGGTGCCTGTGTGTCCGTGCAGGAAAGCAGCTTGTCCCCTGGGAATGGCAAGTTGTCTGTGAGAGAAGCTGCCTCACCTTCCAGGCGTGTGTGTCTGAGACCAGCCGAGGGGCTGGGACAAAGGAGAGAGTGTCTCCCATTGTCTGTCTGTGTTGAACAGCAGCAGCAGCCTGGGGAGAGAGCAGAGCCTACATTTGGAAAAGGTGCCAAGGAGGAAACTCCTCCATTGTCTGAGGAGGATTCCCCAGCCTGGGGTGGCTGGAGAGGGAACCAGGAAAGAGCATCCCAGGTGTGACCCTGAATTCAGCCATGGGGGCTGGAGCAGAGGGAATGGCTCTGGGATGGGCAGTGGTGTCCCTGATAAGGACACTGGTCCTTGGTGCAAGAAAGATTCTCTCTGCTTCTAGGGAAGTGAATCCTTTGCCTGAGCCTGTGGGGGCTCGAGATGGGGCCAAGATCCCAGAGCTGGATCTGAGGGCAGCTGAAGCCCAGATGGGCAGTGGGCCTAACTCTGTGTCTCTCAGGGGGGATGATGCTTTAACTCGGTCTGATCCAGTTAGTATCATCAGGGAATCCCAGAGACCAGACGATTCTGGTACTTGTTCTTTGCCTGATGCTGAGGTGTTACTGGGAGGGGTGAGAGGACTCTGTCCTACCAGAGTCATCCTCTAGCCAGGACACAGGAAGAGCAGACGGGCAAGGGAGTTAAGCTGACTGATGAAGATAAAGGAGCTGGCAGCAGAAGGGAGGAAAGGGACCGTAACCTTCTGTCTGGTGGTACTGGCTGTCTGCTTGGAGGGGGATTATGTGGGAATCTGCCTGATGGGCCAGAAGTGATCCTGGGTGTAGGTGAACCCCAGGAGCTGCTGGTGGCTGAAGGGAGCAGTGCCCCTGTGGAGCCAGACAGGGGGGAGTTGTTGTCTGGGGGAGCTCTTCAAGAGAATTTCCCTGAAACTTCTCCTGACCCGTGTGTGGGGACTGCAGAAAATGGGAGTGAGGTGGAGGAGAGTGAACAGGAAAGGTGCTTGTCTGTAAGAGCCAGAGCAACCCTTTGCCTGGGGAGAAGTTTGTTTCAGCTCCTGATGGCCAGGACCTGCCTGAGTGTGAAACCACTGGCTGTGCTCTGCAAGGGTCCAAAGCAGGCAAAGTAAAAGTTTCTCAGGAATTGGAAGTTGGTTCAGGTAAAGTGAAAACTCTCAGGGAATGTGAGCAGCCCTGTGAGAACCAAGCGAAACAGGTGTACAGTCAGTCTCTGTAGGATGCAGGAGAGGTTCAGCAATTCCCCATGTCCAGATGCTGGAAACACTTATATTCTCACACTGGACTCCACTTCTGATTCCATGGGGAGGCAGAAGTTGGAGGTGGAAGGACAAAGGAGCTGTGGGCCTGGTGGGCCAGTAAGTGATAAACAGGGATTCCTTCATGTGGATTCTGTGTTTGGGACTCAAAGCAACTTTCAGAAAGCAACAGAGCAGGAGTTTGGTTTGCAAATTTCCAGACTGGCTGGGAGGAGGAGGTTTTCCTGAGGATCACTAACAGCCTAGCTAGTGTTAGAAGGGAGGGCACAGCCAGAGAGATCAGATTTCCACCCCAGGAGGCAAGAGAGAAGATTAGAACTTGATGGTGCTAAGAAAGGCCTCAGCCGTTTATCCCCAAAATACCAGATTCTCAGGGATGTTACACAAAGGTTGTGGTCTACCAAAGAGCAACGTAAATGTACAGTTGCAATGGGTCTGTTCTGTAACTCACACTGACTGCTGTAGCCAGTGGGTGCTGATACCCAAAGCTGTAGAATTGTACCATGTACTGACTGTTTGGAAAGAGCCATGTGACATCATGACATGGATGTAGAAGCATGAATTGTGTGTTGAAGGAGTCTGTAACTCTGAAATGTCACCATTGTTCCCTGTAACTAGTCTTGCAACCTCTCACATGAGGAGGAACATTCCAAACCTATTGTGTGGCATGGAAGGGGAAACTGAGGCACACAACCATTTGGGTGGTCTGGCTAAATGCCAAGGGTGGAAGCATTTGTACCTTCCCTTACTGGACTGTAACTGAATCCCAAACATGTGCTGGAGCAGCTGTATGGGCTGGTGGGCAGACGGGGCAGGGCCCAGACCAGAGAAGAACTGTTTGATCTGCTGGTGCTGCAGCAGCTGTATGGGCTCTGCCTGCCCGACTTGAGAACGTGGCTGATGGACTGGGGGCGAAGCAGGGAGACCAACCAACCTGAGGGAACTAAAGGGACTTGCCCGGCTGCATCACATGAAACGGGCCATTGCCAAGCTCCTGAGTTGGAGCCTCCCCCAGCAGGATTATGATGTGGACGTGGTGCACATCAAGGGGAGCACTGAGGGTACAGCCGATGCCCTGTCACGAGGGGAGGGCCCCGAACTTCCCCAGGTCACCGGCTGAGTGACCCCGCTCAGTTTGGTCTGGAAGGTGGTAGAGATGTGATGGAGTGGGGGATACCTGTGTGTGTGTGTGTGAGTGTCTCACAGAGGATGGGGGGCTCCTGCTGAGGGCAACCTTGACGACCAGGTGACACCTCTGGGCTGCAGACAAAGGGGGAGGTGGAGCCGGAGGGGTTTGAATTGGAACTGGGAGTTGGAAGCAGTTAGTCTGGGTTGGGAGAGAGAGAGATAAAGGAGGGGGCCAGGCCCCAGCTCTGGGGGCCCCTCGGGGCCTCCTCTCCCCAGCATGGATTGGACTGGCTGTCTCTGCCAGCTGCACTGACTCCTCTGTAGGACGCTGTGTCCTGTTGGCTAATAAACCCGCTGTTCTCCTGCCGAGTGAGAGTCACTCCTGGCTGCAGACGGGTGCAGAGCTTTGGGGACCCAAACCCCATCACAGCCGGCTGCAGCAGAGGAGAAATAATTGCCTGTTTTACAAGTCTCTGAAGTCCATCCTGTGTTAGGAGGGCTCAGCAATTTCCCCCCCCCCCGCCCCCCGGGCTCAGCGATCCTCCCCAGGCTCAGCAATTCTCACCCCCACCCCCCCAGGCTCAGCCCATCACAGAGGTGCTCCAGAGGTGAGGTGGTGGAGTGAAGCCCAAGAAGGAGACACTTCAGGGCCCTCTCTATCCCCTTGCCCAGGTGGAGAGAGTCCCAGCGCTCTCCCTGGGTGGAAGTACGCCCCAGGCGGGAGCCTGTCATAGGAACAGGTCTCCTGTCCGTCCTGAGTCGGCCCTTCCGCTCACGGGCTGGGCTGAGCATTCACACTGAGTGCCTGAGGCGTGGGTCAGCCCCACTGAGGGGCCACTGGCAGCGGGGTGTGACCCACCCGACCAGTCGCTCTCCCACCACAGGCCGGCCCAGCCGCCATCGGCAATACCAGCACAGAGCCAGTCCTCAGCACGTCACACCCCAACGTGCCCCCCGCCCTGCCCTGCGCAGCCAGAGCCAGCAGTGCCAGCTGCCCGGCTTGCGGCAACGCAGCCCAGCGGGGGCAACGAGGATTTGCATATTCGTATCAGACCCCAGCTGCCAGCCATTAAGCCGCCCTGGGCACTGCCCTCACCCGAGCCCTTAACCCCTTGGCTGCCACCCCTCAGCCACCGCCCCCCAGCCCGTAGGGGAGGGTGAGCTGAGCCCACTCAGCCGCTCCTGGGTTCAGGGCCCAGGGGTGAGGGGAGTCCTGAGCCCTCCTGGACTGGCTGTTGCAGGGCCCCCAGGCTCAACCTGCCTGCAGCCCCTGCCCAGCCCTCACCCTCATGCGTGGCCTGGCGAGCAGCCCGTGTGCCTGGCGCTCACCGCTGCCTTCTCCTGCCTTGCAGAGGAGCTGACCTGCAGCGCCCGGCTGACCGTGCGCCCATCCGTCCAGCCGCTCTTCACCCGCAGGCTGCAGGACCTGGCCGTGGTGAAGGGGCGGACGGCGCGTTTCGACTGCAAGGTCAGCGGCACGCCAGCTCCCACCATCACCTGGACCCACTTCGGTAGGCGCCCCTCCCCGGTGCCCTGCTGCTGTCCTCACCGTAGCCCGGGGACCCCTGTGTCGCCACCCCCCAGGGAACCCCTCTGAGCCCCCACCCTACCGGGGTACCCCTTTGTTCCCCTCACCATAGCCCAGGGACCCCTCTGAGCCCCCACCCTACCGGGGTACCCCTCTGTTCCCCACTGCCATGGCCTGGGGACCCCTCTGTCACCACCCCCCAGGGAACCCCTCTGAGCCCCCACCCTACCGGGGTACACCTCTGTTCCCCTCACCGTAGCCTGGGGACCCCTGTGTCACCACCCCCCAGGGAACCCCTCTGAGCCCCCATCCTACCAGGATACCCCTCTGTTCCCTGCTGCCATGGCCTGGAGACCCCTGTGACCCCCCCACCCTACTGGGATACTCCTCTGTTCCCCACTGCCATGGCCCGGGGACCCCTCTGTCCCCCTCACCATAGCCCAGGGACCCCTCTGTTACCACCCCCCACAGGAAACCCCTCTGACCACCCACCCTACAGGGATACCCCTCTGTTCCCCGCTGCCATGGCCTGGGGACCCCTCTGTCGCCACCCCCTAGGAAACCCCTCTGACCCCCTCACCATAGCCTGGGGACCCCTCTGTCGCCACACCCCCAGGAAACCCCTCTGACCCCGCACCCCACTGGGAAACCCCTCTGTTCCCCGCTGCCATGCCCTGGGAACCCCTCTGTCCACCAACCACCCTGCCGGGACACCCCTCTGTTCCCTGCTGCCATGGGCTGGGGACCCCTCTGTCCCCCAGCCACCCTGCTGGGACACCCCTCTGTTCTCTGCTGCCATGGCCTGAGGACCTCTCTGTCCCCCAACCACCCTGTTGGGACACCCCTCTGTTCCCCACTGCCATGGCCTGGGGAACCCTCTGTTCCCCACTGCCATGGCCTTGGGACCCCTCTATCCCCCAACCACCCTGCCGGGACACCCTTCTGTTCCCCACTGTCATGGCCTGGGGAACCCTCTGTTTGCCGCTGCCATGGCCTGGGGACCCCTCTATCCCCCAACCAACCTGCTGGGACACCCCTCTGTTCCCCACTGCCATGGCCTGGGGAACCCTCTGTTCCCCACTGCCATGGCCTTGGGACCCCTCTATCCCCCAACCACCCTGCCGGGACACCCTTCTGTTCCCCACTGTCATGGCCTGGGAAACCCTCTGTTCCCTGCTGCCATGGCCTGGGGACCCCTCTATCCCCCAACCAACCTGCTGGGAAACCCCTCTATTCCCCACTGCCATGGCCTGGGGACCCCTCTGTTCCCCACCCCCCCGCAACCACCCTGCCAGGACACCCCTCTGTTCCCCACTGCCGTGGCCGGGAGCCACCAACCCGCTCCATCCCTGGGCCTGCCCAGGCTCTGAGCCACCCATGGCACCCCCTCTGCTCTGGGCCGCCCTGGCCTGCCCCAGGGGCATGTCTGCTGGCCTCTGCTCTGGGCTGCAGGCTCCTGGCCAGCGCCATCCCCCAGGTGCGGGGCTGCAGGCAGGCCTGACCCGTGGGGCTCCGTGCCCAGCTGCAGGCAGGGCTGACCCGCACGGCTCCGTGCCCGGCTGCAGGCCAGCCCGTGGAGGATGGCGAGAACGTGCGACGTCAGCAGGAGCAGGGGCTGCACTCGCTGGTGATCACGCACGCAGACAGCGAGGATGAGGGGCAGTACGGGGTCTGTGCCACCAACGAGCACGGCCAGGCGGAGACCTCGGCGGAGCTGTATGTGGAGGATCCACGCCCGGCTGCCGCCTCCCCCATGTAAGAGCTGAGGGGGGCTGCAGGGGGCCCAGGGCCTGACCTCCGGGGCCTGGCCAGCCATGGGGCTCCTAAGGGGGGCGGCTCCATGGGGCTGAGTGTCAGTGCCAGTTGGTGGGCTGCCCGCCCTCCCCGGGGTCTGGCCTGGGGCCCCACTGCTGGGCATGGTAGCGGTGGACTGGGGAGGGGACACTTCCCTGCCCTCATGGCACAGGGCTCTGTTGTCCAGGCCAGGAGCCAGGCCGCTGGCACCACTGGGGCCTGTGCTGCTGGGCTCCTGGCCTGGCATTGGCCCTGAGCTCATGGGCACAGCCCAGCCGTGGCTGGCGTGGATACCGGAGTGCTGTGCCGGAAACTGCTCCTTGGGCAGCGCCCGCTCCGGCTGCCCATCGCCCCTTCCCTGTCTGGGCTCTGGCCAAGCCTGGGCACTGCCTGGGCGCTGCCTGGGGCGCTGTGACCAGTCCTGAACGTGCCTTGAGTCCGTGGTTGAGTTCACAGCTCATGGCGGCTAACGGGCCAGGAGAGCCCGTGTGCTGGGCACAGCCCCGTGGGGAAGGGAGAGCAGCAGCCTGGCGCCCTGTGCCCGTGTGCTGGGCGTGGGGAAGGGAGGGCAGCAGCCTGGCGCCCTGTGCCCGTGTGCTGGGCGTGGGGAAGGGAGAGCAGCAGCCTGGCGCCCTGTGCCCGTGTGCTGGGCGTGGGGAAGGGAGGGCAGCAGCCTGGCGCCCTGTGCCCGTGTGCTGGGCGTGGGGAAGGGAGAGCAGCAGCCTGGCGCCCTGTGCCCGTGTGCTGGGCGTGGGGAAGGGAGGGCAGCAGCCTGGCGCCCTGTGCCCGTGTGCTGGGCTCAGCCCAGGCTCCCCGAGTAGGGCCGGTGGGCGTCTGCTGGCTCGTGGGCATCAGCCCCACGGTGCCCCTCTGAGCAGCACGTGTTGCCCGCAGCTCTGAGGAGGCTGGGCTGGGGCAAAGGGCAGACCGGGGGCGGCGGCACTTGTGGGTCCGGCTGTACTTGCCCCACGGCACTGGCCGTTGCAGGTCCAAGCTGGAGAAGATGCCGTCCATCCCGGAGGAGCCGGAGCTGCCCGAGAGCGAGGTGGAGCACTTCACCATGCCCGACTTCCTCAAGCCGCTGCAGGACCTGGACGTGCTGGAGGCCAAGGAGGCAGTGCTGGAGTGCCAGGTGGCCGGGCTGCCCTACCCCACCATCACCTGGTTCCACAACGGCACCAAGATCTGCAGCTCGGAGGACCGGAAGATGACCCAGTGTAGGGCTCTGGCCGCGCTGGCTCTGCTCTTCGCGGGGTACCCCCTGCGCACCTGCCCGGCCTGCGCACCCCAAGAGGCTCAGCACCCGCCCTCGCCTGTAGCTCACCTGCCTGCCCAGCTCAGCACCCCCTTCTCCAGCCACAGCCCTTGGGGCTGCCCAGCCCCGCTTGGCCGGTGTCCTGCCAGCCGCTCAAGGAGACCTGCTAGCAGAGCTGGAGTCAAAGCACATGGAACAACAGCGCCCCTGGGCCCCCCCCCACAGCGCCCCTGCTGGGAGAGGCCGGGCTGGGGTCCCCGGGAGCCCCCCACACTCGTGCCCCCACAGCGCCCCTGCTGGGAGAGGCCGGGCTGGGGTCCATGGGGGGTCCCCCCACACTCCTGCCCCCACAGCGCCCCTGCTGGGAGAGGCCGGGCTGGGGTCCATGGGGGGTCCCCCCACACTCCTGCCCCCACAGCGCCCCTGCTGGGAGAGGCCAGGCTGGGGTCCATGGGGGGTCCCCCCACACTCCTGCCCCACAGAACCCTGCTGGGAGAGGCCGGGCTGGGGTCCATGGGGGATCCCCCCACACTCCTGCCCCCACAGCACCCTGCTGGGAGAGGCCAGGCTGGGGTCCCCGGGAGCCCCCCCACACTCCTGCCCTGCCCCCACAGCGCCCCTGCTGGGAGAGGCCAGGCTGGGGTCCATGGGAGGCCCCCCCACACTCCTGCCCTGCCCCCACAGTGCCCCTGCTGGAAGAGGCCGGGCTGGGGTCCCCGGGAACCCCCCCACACTCCTGCCCCCACAGCGCCCCTGCTGGGAGAGGCCGGGCTGGGGTCCCCGGGAGCCCCCTCACACTCCTGCCCCCACAGCGCCCCTGCTGGGAGAGGCCGGGCTGGGGTCCATGGGGGGTCCCCCCACACTCCTGCCCCCACAGCGCCCCTGCTGGGAGAGGCCGGGCTGGGGTCCATGGGGGGTCCCCCCACACTCCTGCCCCCACAGCGCCCCTGCTGGGAGAGGCCGGGCTGGGGTCCATGGGGGGTCCCCCCACACTCCTGCCCCCACAGCGCCCCTGCTGGGAGAGGCCGGGCTGGGGTCCCCGGGAACCCCCCCACACTCCTGCCCCCACAGCGCCCCTGCTGGGAGAGGCCGGGCTGGGGTCCCCGGGAGCCCCCTCACACTCCTGCCCCCACAGCGCCCCTGCTGGGAGAGGCCGGGCTGGGGTCCATGGGAGGCCCCCCCACACTCCTGCCCTGCCCCCACAGCGCCCCTGCTGGGAGAGGCCGGGCTGGGGTCCCTGGGAGCCCCCTCACACTCCTGCCCCCACAGCGCCCCTGCTGGGAGAGGCCGGGCTGGGGTCCCCGGGAGCCCCCCCACACTCCTGCCCCCACAGCGCCCCTGCTGGGAGAGGCCGGGCTGGGGTCTCTCCATGCCATGACCCCTGTGCTCCCACTGAACTCCCGTGTGCCGTCCCTGGTCCCCAGTGTGCCCAGCTGGTGCTGAGCGCCGACAGGCTGTGGGGGAGTGGGGCGCAGCAGCCGTCCAACCCTGGTTTCCTTCTCTTCCCTTGCGCACCGCCCGGCAGACAAGGACGTTCACCGCCTCTTCTTCCCGGCTGTCAGCCATGCGCACGCCGGCGTCTACAAGAGCGTCATTGCCAACCGCGTGGGGAAAGCCACGTGCTATGCGCACCTCTACGTGACGGGTACGGGCCTGGGGCTGGCGCTGGGCGGGGGCGGGGCACAGCTGCATGGGGCGGGACCCCTTGGGGCGCAGGTGGCAGTGCTCGGCTGGCTACGGAGGACCCCGCTAAAGGCTGTCAGACCCAGGAGTTCTGTCCCCTCACTGCATTTGCCCAGGGCCTCTGGGGTGGCTCTGCTGGGCCCGGCCCAAGCGGCCTGCTCCTTAGGGCTGGCACGTGCCCATGGTCCATGGCTCATGGGCAGCCGTGCTGGAGGCAGCTGAGTCTGCCTCTTCGGGGTGCTGGCGTCTGCCCCGCCAGGCATCTTGAGCCCACGCACGGCCCCCGAACTTGTGGGGCAGTGGTGGGAGCTGCTGCCAGGCAGAGCAGACCCTAAGCAGGCAGCAGAGGTGCAGGGAGCAGAGCTGTGAGGGGACGTGGCCCATCCCAGGTGTCCCCCCCCACAAGGCTCAGCTGGTCCCTGTGCACAAATGCCATGCGTGAGAGTCTGGGCCCTGCCCACTCGGCAGGCTGCACCCACCTGTGCCATGCCGTGCCATGCCATGCCTGCCTGTTTCTTCCAGACGTGGTGCCAACTGCCCCGGACGGGCCGCCCACTGTGCTCGCCGTGACCGGCAGAGCCATCACGCTGACCTGGAACAAACCCAAGTGGCTGGACTCAGCCATAGGTGAGGTGGGCTAGTGGGTGGGAAGGGAGGCTGGAGACTCCCTGTCACTGGTACGAAGGCCCCAGGACAACCCTGGCTTCCACCAGCACCTCTCAGTGGGCTTGGTGCACAGTGGGGGGTAGGAGTTCATCGGGGGCAGAGGGGAGCTGGGATGAGACTACAGCAAAGAATAATATTGTTGGACACAACAATGGACTTAATGCGTTGGAGAAAAGTCGACATGTTTCCTGTAACGTGAAATGACGGCTCACCAATCTGCTAGAGTTCCCTGAGAGGCCAACAAGCGTGTGGCCAAAGGGAACCAGTGGATATACTGTACTTAGATTTCCAGACAGCCTTGACAGGGCCCTGCACCACAGGCTTGCGAGCCAAGTGAGCTGTCCTGGCATGAGAGGGAAGGTCTCTTGTGGATCGATAACTGGTTAAAAGACAGGAGACACAGGGTAGGAATGAACGGTCCATTTTCACACTGGAGAGAGGTGTAACTAGTGGTGTCCCGCAGGGCCCATACTGGGACCAGCCCTATTCAGCACATTCAGGAACCATCTGGGGAAGGAAGTGAGCAGTGAGGTGGTAAGATTGGCAGATGGTACTAAACTGCTCAAGAGAGTTAAGTGCAAAGTGGACTGTGACGAGCTTCACAAGCATCTCACAAAACTGGTGACTGGGCTGTAAAATGGCGGGTAAATTCAGTGTTGATGAATGCAAAGTAACACACGTTGGGAAACGCAGTACGTGTGAAACGATGGGGGCTCCTGCAGCTGGTTCTGCTCGAGAGATCTTGGACTCACTGTGGACACTTCTCTGAAAACGTCCTCTCGATGGGCAGCAGCTGTCAAAAAGGCGAACAGCACGTTAGGAATCCTGAAGCAAGAAATGGGGAATAAGAGAGACGGTCTCATTGCTTCTCTGTAAATCCCGGGTACGCCCCGTCCGGCACACTGCGCACGTCGCAAACCGGAGAGCGCGGCCCTGGAACAAGTTCCGAAAGGGGCAACAGAAATGCCGAGGGCTTGGGCAGGGCGGTGTGCGGAGAGGTGGAAACGCCGGGGCCTTTCCCGTTCGGAAGGGCGGAGAGGAGAGGAGACCTAGGGGTGTGCTGGAGGTCTGCAGTCACGCCAGGTGTGCAGAAAGTGAACAAGGAGCAGCTCTTTACTCCTTCCTGTAGCACAAGCACTGGGGGTCACCCATGACATGACTGGGCCGCAGGGAGGTTTGTCTTGGGTCCCCCAGTGGCTGGGAGCCAGCGTGGGTAGGAGTGGAGTCTCTGGTCCCCGGCTGCCAGAGGCCGGGAGCAGCTGGCAGGGGCTGGCTCCCTCGGTGTTCCCCTGTTCCGGTCGTCCCCTCTGGACGCTGGGCGAGAGGGGCCACTGGCTCGCTCTGGCCGTGCTGAGACGGGCCGGGGCGATGGAGATGCTGCCCGCTGAGCGGCTGCTCTTCCAGCCAGCCTGCAGCAGCTCCCCTGAGCTTCTGGGGTCTGCGTGGGGTCAAGGCACCCAGCAGGACAGGCACCCGAAGACGCTGAGAACCGTTAGTGCCCGGAGCCCCTGCCGGCATCTTGAGCTCCAGCAGCTGCCCCCAGTCGAGCCAGGCCCTGGCAGTGACCTCCTAGCCGGCGAACGTCGGCTGCTCCCGGGCCCAGCGTGCGGGGAGCGGCCGGGGCAGCAGGGGCAGGGTGGGGAGGTGACCGACTCCGCAGGCAGTGCCAGTGTTCCCGGTGGGCTGAGCGCGGGGGTGGCTGCCCAGGGGAGACTCAGCTGCCGCCCGGCGGAGGAGCAGCGCCCGCAGGCAGGAGCGTCTCTCTGCTGGTGGTGCACGTCTGCGCAGGACTCAGTGCCCACCACAGCAGTTATTCTGCCCTGGGGTGGGGAAAATGAGCAGGAGGTTGCGCTGCACCCAGCCAGGGTGGCCACGCTGGGGTCGAGGGTGCCGAGGAGGGGCGGGGGCAGGCTGGGGCGGGTCGCAGGGTGCCGAGGAGGGGCGGGGCCAGGCTGGGGTCGCAGGTTGCCGAGGGAGGGGTGGGGGCAGGCTGGGGCGGGTCGCAGGGTGCCGAGGAGGGGCTGGGCCAGGCTGGGGTCGAGGGTGCCGAGGAGGGGCGGGGGCAGGCTGGGGGGTCGCAGGGTGCCGAGGAGGGGCTGGGCCAGGCTGGGGTCGCAGGTTGCCGAGGGAGGGGTGGGGGCAGGCTGGGGCGGGTCGCAGGGTGCCGAGGAGGGGCTGGGCCAGGCTGGGGTCGAGGGTGCCGAGGAGGGGCGGGGGCAGGCTGGGGCGGGTCGCAGGGTGCCGAGGAGGGGCGGGGGCAGGCTGGGGGGGGTCGCAGGGTGCTGAGGAGGGGCTGGGCCAGGCTGGGGTCGCAGGTTGCCGAGGGAGGGGTGGGGGCAGGCTGGGGCGGGTCGCAGGGTGCCGAGGAGGGGCTGGGCCAGGCTGGGGTCGCAGGTTGCCGAGGGAGGGGTGGGGGCAGGCTGGGGCGGGTCGCAGGGTGCCGAGGAGGGGCTGGGCCAGGCTGGGGTCGAGGGTGCCGAGGAGGGGCGGGGGCAGGCTGGGGCGGGTCGCAGGGTGCCGAGGAGGGGCGGGGGCAGGCTGGGGGGGGTCGCAGGGTGCTGAGGAGGGGCTGGGCCAGGCTGGGGTCGCAGGTTGCCGAGGGAGGGGCTGGGCCAGGCTGGGGCGGGTCACAGGGTGCTGAGGAGGGGCGGGGGCAGGCTGGGGTCGAGGGTGCCGAGGAGGGGCTGGGCCAGGCTGGGGTCGAGGGTGCCGAGGAGGGGCAGGGGCAGGCTGGGGGGTCGCAGGGTGCCGAGGAGGGGCGGGGGCAGGCTGGGGTCGAGGGTGCCGAGGAGGGGCTGGGCCAGGCTGGGGTCGAGGGTGCCGAGGAGGGGCGGGGGCAGGCTGGGGGGGGTCGCAGGGTGCCGAGGAGGGGCTGGGCCAGGCTGGGGTCGAGGGTGCCGAGGAGGGGCGGGGGCAGGCCGGGGGGGGGGGTCGCAGGGTGCCGAGGAGGGGCGGGGCCAGGCTGGGGTCGAGGGTGCCGAGGAGGGGCGGGGGCAGGCCGGGGGGGGGTCGCAGGGTGCCGAGGAGGGGCTGGGCCAGGCTGGGGTCGAGGGTGCCAAGGAGGGGCGGGGGCAGGCCGGGGGGGGTCGAGGGTGCCGAGGAGGGGCGGGGGCAGGCTGGGGGGGGTCGCAGGGTGCCGAGGAGGGGCTGGGCCAGGCTGGGGTCGAGGGTGCCGAGGAGGGGCGGGGGCAGGCTGGGGTCGAGGGTGCCGAGGAGGGGCGGGGGCAGGCTGGGGGGGTCGCAGGGTGCCGAGGAGGGGCTGGGCCAGGCTGGGGTCGCAGGGTGCCGAGGAGGGGCTGGGCCAGGCTGGGGTCGAGGGTGCCGAGGAGGGGCGGGGGCAGGCTGGGGGGGTCGCAGGGTGCCGAGGAGGGGCAGGGGCAGGCTGGGGGGTCGCAGGGTGCCGAGGAGGGGCTGGGCCAGGCTGGGGTCGAGGGTGCCGAGGAGGGGCGGGGGCAGGCTGGGGGGTCGCAGGGTGCCGAGGAGGGGCTGGGCCAGGCTGGGGTCGAGGGTGCCGAGGAGGGGCGGGGGCAGGCTGGGGGGGGTCGCAGGGTGCCGAGGAGGGGCTGGGCCAGGCTGGGGTCGAGGGTGCTGAGGAGGGGCGGGGCCAGGCTGGGGTCGAGGGTGCCGAGGAGGGGCGGGGGCAGGCCGGGGGGGGGTCGCAGGGTACCGAGGAGGGGCTGGGCCAGGCTGGGGTCGAGGGTGCCGAGGAGGGGCGGGGGCAGGCCGGGGGGGGTCGAGGGTGCCGAGGAGGGGCGGGGGCAGGCTGGGGGGGGTCGCAGGGTGCCGAGGAGGGGCTGGGCCAGGCTGGGGTCGAGGGTGCCGAGGAGGGGTGGGGGCAGGCTGGGGTCGAGGGTGCCGAGGAGGGGCTGGGCCAGGCTGGGGTCGAGGGTGCCGAGGAGGGGAGGGGGCAGGCTGGGGGGGGTCACAGGGTGCCGAGGAGGGGCGGGGGCAGGCTGGGGGGGTCGCAGGGTGCCGAGGAGGGGCTGGGCCAGGCTGGGGTCGCAGGGTGCCGAGGAGGGGCTGGGCCAGGCTGGGGTCGAGGGTGCCGAGGAGGGGCGGGGGCAGGCTGCGGGGGGTCGCAGGGTGCCGAGGAGGGGCTGGGCCAGGCTGGGGTCGAGGGTGCCGAGGAGGGGAGGGGGCAGGCTGGGGGGGGTCGCAGGGTGCCGAGGAGGGGCTGGGCCAGGCTGGGGTCGAGGGTGCCGAGGAGGGGCAGGGCCAGGCTGGGGTCGAGGGTGCCGAGGAGGGGCGGGGGCAGGCTGGGGGGGGTCGCAGGGTGCCGAGGAGGGGCTGGGCCAGGCTGGGGTCGAGGGTGCCGAGGAGGGGCGGGGGCAGGCTGGGGGGGGGTCGCAGGGTGCCGAGGAGGGGCTGGGCCAGGCTGGGGTCGAGGGTGCCGAGGAGGGGCGGGGGCAGGCTGAACTAGGAAGGGAGAGGGGGTCTGGGCGGGCTGAGGGGTTCTGTTGGGGGCAGGGCGAGGGGTGCGATGGGAGGGGGGCCTGGGCTGGGCTGAGAGGCCTTGGGAAGGTGGGTAGTGCAGGGCTGGGACCAAGGCAGCAATGGGCTGTGAGGGGCTGGGAAGGGGGCCGTGGTGGGGGCGGGGCGGGGCCGGGACAGGCCAGGGGGAGGGGACCTGGGCCAGCGTAGGGCTGGATCTACCCCCGGGCAGTGCAGCCTGGAGACACCAGTGGCTGCCTGGTGCTGGGATGGGGCCTGTAGCCTTGGGGCAGGTCGGGGATGGTGCTGGCCGGGAGCCCCAAGCGCAGCCCGGCAATGGCCTCCCCTCTGTGCAGACCCCGCGCTGGTGACCTACACCGTCCAGCAGCAGGTGCTGGGTGCCAGCCAATGGACCATGGTGGCCAGCGGCCTGCGAGATGCCCGCTGCACGCTGCACGGCCTGGCCAAGGGCCCACGGTTCCTCTTCAGGGTGCTGACGGCCACTCCCCGGAGCAGCAGCAAACCCTCGCCTCCCTCGGAGCCGGTGCAGCTCCTGGATCGAGGTAAGGGGGCCGGGGGCTCCCTGGGGCATCGCCCGGCACAGCCTGCAGCAGCGCCGGAAGGCGGGAGCGCACCCAGAGGGGCCGTGGCCCAGCAGCTCTTCGGTCCCCTGCCGCAGTTACTGTGCGCGCTGCTCCCCTGGCCGGAAGGGGCCTGTGACGGGGTCCCTGGGGCAGCCGGGGTCTGTGGCACGGCTGTGCCCCCCGGCCTGGCTGTCCCGCGGTGGTGAGCGAGGCGGCGCCTGGCTCCGAATAGCTCCTTGGAACGCGGCGCTGAGGTTTGACCTGAGCCGCTAGTTCCACGTTTCCCCTGCCCCTCGCGCCCGGAACAGCGCTGCTCTTCCCACGCCAGCGTACCCCGACAAGGCACCCACGGCGGAGCCCCAGCCCCGTGGGCAGGAGCGCTCCCTGCGCGCTCCCGTACCGCCCGGGTAACCCAGCCCGACCCTGCGCTGTGCCGCCCGGGCCCGGGCAGGAGGCTGGCCAGTGTCAGGGGGACACCCAGCAGCCTGGGTAACCCGAGCGGGATTTCCCACCCACTGCAGCCCACCACTGTAACCAGGGAGGTTTGGGGTAGCACCGCAGAGGGTCAAATCAGGGTAGCTCTTAGAGACAGGCCTACTAACAGCTGGAGACCGGGGCCCTGCCTGTGGCGCCCCAGCTCATCACACCGAACGCTTCTGGCCATCGCGCTGCTCAGCCGGACCTCAGACGAGCAGTTCTCTCTGGCGCGCCCACTTCCCTCATGCCCCAGCCCGTCCCCTCCGCACACAGGGGAGAGGTCGTGGAACCCACCTCCGAATCCACCCAGGTTCTTCCTGCCCCCGAGGGCCGGCCGCATCCCCGGCTCAGCGTGCACCTGCCTCGGTTGTGAAGAGAGTCGGTTACACCCCCGCTGCACGGCTCTCGGAGCAGGACCGGCTCGGGGACGGGGCGCACCTCTGGCTTAAAGCAGGGCGCCCGAAGGCAGCCTGCGGAGGGGTGGGGTGGGGTGTCCGTCCTTCCAGCTCAGCTCGCAGGCAAGAGCCTCCAGAGGCGACAAGGTGGAGGCCTGGCCCGTGCGAAGGGAGTCCCATTGTCCTGCGTGGAGTTGTGTCCCAGCGCTGAGACTGTCTCGTCAGCAGCCCCCTGGCCCTGCTGGTCCGTCCCCCTCAGGCGGCGGCCACGGCTCCCGTGCTGATCCGACTGTTCCCAGCAGAGCTCCTGGTCTGTGGGTTGGCACCGCCTGAGGGGCGTTGTCGGTGAAGAACCGCTCTTCGCCCTTTCGCAGGGGGCCAGAGCGCAGCCTCCTGGAGAGCTCACGAGGTCGTCGAGCCCAGGCCCTGGCTGAAATGTCCCCCAAGCAAACGGTGGCCATGCCGGCGCTGAGCCAGGTCTCACCTGCCAGCGCACAAATGACGCCTCCATGGGAGCAGTCTGAGACCAGCAGATCGTCGGCTTTTCACAGGCCCCTCCTGGGGCGGGTTGGCGCAAGGGTCAGCGCAGGACGTAGAACCGCGGGTGCCCCAGTGAGCTGTGCGTTCACCTCCCGGGCCGGGCACGCCACACGCAGTTCTAGGTCAGGGCGAACCCGGGTAACTAGCCCCAGAGCAGCGGCGTCAGGTGGTTGGAGGAGGCCGGCGTAAAAACCCGGAGAGGAGAGGAGAAACGTGCCCAGTCTGAATGTTAACCCTGAGCCCCTGGGTAGGACTTTGCTCGGGCACATCCCGCCCCCCACCCGGCTGAATCGTACTGCACAGGCATCTCCCTGCAGCCTGGGGCTGGCTCCTCGCTGGCGACTTCCTCCTCTCGGCGGTCTGGCTGCTTCCAGCCCAGGCGGGGAGGAGGAGGGCCAGGGCACAGTGCCCTGTCCCTTGTTTTATACCCCAGAGCCTTAGAAACCCTGGCTCCCAGGTGTCCTGCTGGGGGAGGTCCCTGACTCCGGCTCCCCTGCTGCTGAAGGGCGTTGGGCGTGAGGGTCTCAGACTTGCAGCATGTTTCAGTAACAACCCCACGGCAAACACTCTCTGGGCCCCGCACGCAGGCAGCGTCCACCCCTGGAGAGACCAGCAGCCACCAGCAGCTCGGGGCCTTTCTCCGGCTTCAGGTGACATATAGCCCAGCTTCCTGGCAGTGGTCACTTGCTGTGGGGTGCCGGGTGCTGCTTGGTGGGACCGAGGGCCACGGAGGGCACGTGGCACAGCGGCTGGTCCCATCCCCAGCTGTGAGGAACCCCGGGCTGTGGTGAGGAACCCCGGGCTGCGGGGGCATGGGGGAGCCGGAGGCCCTGCTGTGCTGGTTTCTCCCTGGGGCCTCGTTCCTCCTGCTGCCCCTTGGCAGCTGGGTGAGAAGAGGGCTCTGCCCTGGGGAACCTGGCCTGGGGTGCAGATCCATGGTGACTAGGGCTGTGTTGCCAGGTCCATACCTAGAGGAGGCCCCTGTCATCCTGGACAAGCCAGATGTGGTGTACGCGGTGGAGAACCAGCCAGCCTCCATCACTGTGACCCTGAACCACGTGGAGGCCACCGTCACCTGGAAGAGGTGGGGCACAGCATCACCAGTTGGAGCTGTGGCAGGACCAGGGCTGGAGACCCAGGATGTCCCTGGGACCTCTGTCACCCTGCGCCCTCGGGGCTCCCATGAGCTCCCCGGAGCCCTGTCTGCGGGGGAGCCTCTTGGAAACTCCAGTTCCTCCCAGCGCCCCTCGAACCATTGCTGAGCTGTGTACACAGCTGGGGAGAGCTCCCAGTGAGCCCACCCCCCATCTCTCCCAGCAGGGGCACTGTGGGGGGCAGGGTGCCGGCTGTGGGGCGCCCCAGTGAGGGCTGTTCCTTGCCCTGGCAGGGGTGGCTCGGTGCTGGAGGACCGGGCTGGCGAGTGTGAGATCAGCATGGCCGACGATGACCAGCATTGCCTGCGGCTTTGCCAGGTGCGCCGTGCGGACACCGGGGAGCTCGCCTGCGAGGTGAGCAACAGGCACGGTGCCGACAGCTGCTCCATCAGTCTGCAGCTGGCAGGTATGTCGGGGCTGTGACAGGACGGGGGTTCTGGGCACAGCCAGAGAACTCAACCCAGGGTGTCTTTGCTCAAACCCGGGCCCCTCACAGCCCAGGCTGGGATTTCCTCCTCGCTAAGACAAATCCAACCGGCCGCCACACACCTCTGCCAGCCCCCCGGCCAGCCAGAGCCACACCAGCAAACCCCCAGACTGCCCAGCTGCTGCACCAGCCCAGGCCAACAGCCCCAAACAACGGGCGAGAGGCTCTTAAACCTGTTTCACCAACTGCACACAGGTTCTTCCAGCCCCACAGGGTCCAGCCCCAGCCCCTGCCCCCGGTCAATACATACTTGGCTCTTACCCAAAGCAGCGCACTGAGCCAGTCCGTTAGGAGCGAAAGGTTTATTAGCGAGCACAGACAGGAAGAACGGGTCAGAGACAGGAGGTGTTACAGTGCTACTTGACCTGTGCCGGTTACAGCTCGGGGTGCAGCCAGCCACGTTCTGCGCTGCTCTTGTAAGTGTCGAACCACGATGGTCCCGCCAGGGCCACCTTACGGCTTTCCACGGGGGGGAAAAGATCCCTTCTTCTCCCTGCGGCCCTGGAGGGTCAGGCTCCCCCGCCCCAGGCGAGCGGCTGTGGCAGGCGGCCATAGGTCGCTGGTCGCACCAGCCCGCCCCAGTCCTTCACGTGGCAGGCGTGATGGGCGTCCGGGCGTCTGCTCTCCACCCCACCGCTCAGCCCAGGTCTCCTGCCCCGCGGCGGCTGTGGGACTTTGCCCCGGCCGCATTGGTGAGGACAGGCTGAGTCCCCCATGGCCGAGCCGTGGCTGGGACGTCTGGGCCTTTGGCCGGTGCGTCGCCTGGGGGGAGGGGATCGCACCTCCTGGTGTGCGACTGGACACTAACACAGCTCCCACGCGGCGATAGCGCCGGAGCCAGGTGTGATGGGGTTCTGGGTTCCCCCAAGCTCTGCACCCCGTCCACAGGCAGGAGAGTCTCTCACTCGGCAGGAGAACAGCGGGTTTATTAGCTGACAGGACACAGCGTCGTACAGAGGAGTCAGTGCAGCCGGCAGAGACAGCCAGTCCCATCCATGCTGGGGAGAGGAGGCCCCGAGGGGCCCCTGGAGCCGGGGCCTGGCCCCCTCCTTTGTCTCTCTCTTCCAGCCCAGACTCACTGCTCCCAACTCCCAGTTCCAGTTCAAACCCCTCCGGCTCCACCTCCCCCTTTGTCTGCAGTACAAAGGTGTCACCTGGTCGCCAGGTTACCCTCAGCAGGAGCCCCCCACCCTGTGTGAGCCACACACACACACACACACACAGGTATCCCCCACTCCATCACATCTCTGCCCCCTTCCAGACCGAACTGAGCGGTGTCACTCAGCCAGTGACCTGGGGAAGTTCGGGGTCTTCCCCTCGTGATCGGGCATCGGCTGCACCCTCAGTGCTCCCCTTGATGTGCACCACCTCCATGTCATAATCCTGCTGGGGGAGGCTCCTAGTCAGGAGCTTGGTATTGGCCCTTTTCATGTGATGCAGCCGGGCAAGTCCCGTTGGTTCCCTCAGGATGGTTGGTCTCGCTGCTTCAGCCCCGGTCCATCAGCCACGTTCTCCATTCGGGCGGGCAGAGTCCATACAGCTGCTGCAGCACGTTTGGGATTCAGTTACAGTCCAGTAAAGGAAGGTACAAATGCTTCCACCCTCGGCATTTAGCCAGACCACCAAAATGGTTGTGTGCCTCAGTTTCCCCTTCCATGCCCCACAATAGGTTTGGAATGTTCCTCCTCATGTGAGAGGTTGCAAGATGAGTTACAGGGAACAACAGTGACATTTCAGAATTACGACCTCCTTCAACATACAATTCATGCTTCTACATCAATGTCATCATGTCACACGGCTCTTTCCAAACATTCAGTGCATGGTACAATTCTACAGCGTTTGGTAGCAGAACCCCTTGGTTACAGCAGTCAGCGTGAGTAACAGAACAAACCCATTGCAACTGCACATTTACGTTGCTCTTAGGTAGACCCCAACCTTTGTGTAACCTCCTTGAGAATCTGGTATTTTGGGGATAAATGGCTGAGGCCTTTCTTAGCACCATCAAGTTCTAATCTTCTCTCTTGCCCCCTGGGGTGGAAATCTGATCTCTCTGCCTGTGCCCTCCCTTCTAACAAGAGCTGGGCCATTGATGATCTCAGGGAGACGGCCCCCTCCCAGCCAGTCTGGAAATTTGCAAACCAAACTGGTTTCTAAAAGTTGTTTTGTGAGTCCCAGACGCAGAATCCACAAGGAGGAATCCCTGTTTATCCCTTACTGGCCCACCAGGTCCAAAGCTTCTTTGTCCTTCCACCTCCAACTTCTGCTTCCCCCATGGAATCAGAAGTCGAATCCAGTATCAGAATATAAGTGTTTCCACCATCTGGAGATGGGGAATTGCTGGCCCTCTCCTGCATCCTACAGAGATTGACTGTGCAGCCATTTCACTTGGTTCTCACAGGGCTGCTCACATTCCCTGATAGTTTTTACTTCATTTGGACCAACTTCAAGTTCCTGAGAAACCTTTCCCCTGCCTGCTTTGGACCCTTGCAGAGCACAGCCAGTGGTTTCACGCTCAGGCAGGTCCTGGCCATCAGGAGCTGAAACAAGCTTCTCCCCAGGCAAAGGGCTGCTCTGGCTCTCACAGACAAGCACCTTTCCTGTTCACTCTCCTTCACCTCACTCCCATTTTCTGCAGTCCCCACAGACGGGTCAGGAAAAGTTTCAGGGAAATTCTCTTCCTCAAGAGCTCCCCCAAACAATAACTCACCCCTGTCTGCCTCCACGGGGGCACTGCTCCCTTGAGCCACAACCAGCTCCTGGGGTTCACCTACACCCAGGATCTCTTCTGGCCCATCAGTCAGATTCCCACGTAATCCCCCTCCAGGCAGACAGCTGGTACCACCAGACAGAAGGTTAGGATCCCTTTCCTCCCTTCTGCTGCCAGCTTCCTTATTTTCATCAGGCAGCGTAACTCCATTGCCCGTCTGCTCTTCCTGTGTCGTGGCTAGAGGATAACTGTGGTGGGACAGAGTCCTCTCACCCGTCCCAGTAACACCTCAGCATCAGGCAAAGAACAAGTACTAGAATCATCTGGTCTCTGGGATTCACTGATGATATTAACTGGATTAGACCAAGTTAAAGCATCATCCCCCCTGAGAGACACAGAGGCAGGCCCACTTCCCATCTGGGCTTCAGCTGCCCTCAGATCCAGCTCTGGGATCTTAGCACCATCTCGAGCCCCCACAGGCTCAGACAAAGGAGTCACTTCCCTGGAAGCAGAAGCACTTTTCTTGCACCAAGGACCAGTGTCCTTAGCAGGGACACCACTGCCCATCCCAGAGCCATTCCCTCTGCTCCAGCCCCCGTGGCTGGATTCAGGGTCAAACCTGGAATGCTCTTTCCTGGTGGTTCCTTCTCCAGCCACCCCAGGCTGGTCTCAGACACACGCCCGGAAGGTGAGGCAGCTTCTCTCACAGACAACTTGCCATTCCCAGTGGACGAGCTGCTTTCCTGCACAGACACACGGGCACCTTCCTCGACCCAGGCCTGGAAAACTCTTCGCAGGTCTGTCTTGGCCACTAGTAGATGGTGGGTTGGAATCGCTCCCTCCCTCCTTGAGCTGCGGCAGGCCACTCGGTTCAGAGCTCCATGCAGTCCAGGGTTCCCTGCCCCGATCCGGGCTCACCTCTGCAGGAGTTTCCTTAACCCTCAGCTCTGCCACTGCACATCCACGCTGCCTTGTCCAGCTCCTTTAATCTCAATTCAGTTTCCAGGTGCTGCCACTTCACAGCGGAGTTGCTCAGCGTGGTTGCAGGCTCTCAGGCTGATGCCCTCTGCACTCCACGATTCCTGGAAGAATCCCTTCAGTGTGCCAGGCTCCTTGCGGGTCACAAGCTCCCTGGGGGTTAGGCCGTAGGGCCCTCCGCCCTCTGGGACCAACTCCAACAGACTCTCAGAGGAACCCCTTCTTCAGTGTGACACCCGCTCTCGAGGACCATGAGCACCCTGTCTTGGGAAGGACTCATTCAGCGTCAGCCTCCTCGCGGGTCACTTGTTCCTGGGGGTTGGGCCGTCAGCCCCTCCACCTTCTGGGACCAACTCCAACTGACTCCCAGGAGTAACCCCTCCTTGGGTGTGACACCCCCTCTCGAGGACCATGACCACAGTTGCTTGGGTTCAGCTGCAGGCCGCTCTGCCTTGGGGAGCTGCAACTCACTGCCTGTCAGCACACCTGGGTCTCACAGGCCCCGCTTGTTCCGGGGCCCCGGTCACTTACTGCTGGATGCTCCATCCTCGGGGTGCAGAACATCACATTCCTGACACCCCTGTGATGGGGTTCTGGGGTCCCCCAAGCTCTGCACCCTGTCCGCAGGCAGGAGAGTCTCTCACTCAGCAGGAGAACAGCGGGTTTATTAGCCGACAGGACACAGCATCGTACAGAGGAGTCAGTGCAGCCGGCAGAGACAGCCAGTCCAATCCATGTTGGGGAGAGGAGGCCCCGAGGGGCCCCCAGAGCCGGGGCCTTGTCCCCTCCTTTGTCTCTCTCTCTCCGAGTCCAGACTCACTGCTTCCAACTCCCAGTTCCAGTTCAAATCCCTCAGGCTCCACCTCCTCCTTTGTCTCCAGTACAAAGGTGTCACCTGGTCAAGGTTACCCTCAGCAGGAGCCCCACACCCTCTGTGAGCCCCACACACACACACAGGTACCCCCCACTCCATCACACCAGGACTCCTCACGCACAGGGCACAGCACGCCAGGGGCACTGCCAGGCTCAGGGCCGCACCAGCTTCTGTTAGACGCCTCCTCCCTCGGCCCAGCTGGCACAGGACTCGGTGCCACGAGGTTCAATGGGCACAGAAATGGCTTTACCCCATGGTAACATCCAGTAACGTCACAGGGGTCCTCCGCAATCCCAGCCTGGGCGGAGCCTGACCCATCCCCCAGCTGGGGGCGGAGCCTGGGAGAAGTCTGACCCATCCCCCAACTGGGAGGCGGAGCCTGGCTGAGCTGGTCACACCCCCCAGCTGGGGGCAGGGGCAGAAGCAGGGCCAGGGGGCAGCTGCCTGCTGCTGCCTGCGCCCAGGAGGGGGAACGTCTGTTGGTCCCCAGAGGCGCCGCACTTCGAGTCCATCATGGAGGACCTGGAGGTGGGGGAGGGCGAGACGCCGCGCTTTGCTGTGGTGGTGGAGGGCAGGCCCATGCCCGACATCCTGTGGTACAAGGTGAGCCGGGGCTGGGGGCAGAGACACCGGGGGGGTTGGACCGACCCCCGTTCCCAGCCCTGCCCTGCCCCCGTTCCCTGCCCCTGCCCTGCCCTGTGCTGACCCCCTTCCCAGCGCTGCCCCCAGCCCAGCCCAGCCCCCGTTCCCTGCCCCGTGCTGACCCCCTTCCCAGCGCTGCCCCCAGCCCAGCCCAGCCCCCGTTCCCTGCCCCCTGCCCTGCCCTGTGCTGACCCCCTTCCCAGCGCTGCCCCCAGCCCTGCCCCCGTTCCCTGCCCCTGCCCTGCCCTGTGCTGCCCTGTGCTGACCCCAGCCCTGCCCTGCCCCCTGCCCTGCCCTGTGCTGACCCCAGCCCTGCCCTGCCCTGTGCTGACCCACTTCCCAGCGCTGCCCCCAGCCCAGCCCTGCCCCCGTTCCCTGCCCCTGCCCTGCCCTGTGCTGCCCTGTGCTGACCCCAGCCCTGCCCTGCCCCCTGCCCTGCCCTGTGCTGACCCACTTCCCAGCGCTGCCCCCAGCCCAGCCCAGCCCCCGTTCCCTGCCCCCTGCCCTGCCCTGTGCTGACCCACTTCCCAGCGCTGCCCCCAGCCCTGCCCCCGTTCCCTGCCCCTGCCCTGCCCTGTGCTGCCCTGTGCTGACCCCAGCCCTGCCCTGCCCCCTGCCCTGCCCTGTGCTGACCCACTTCCCAGCGCTGCCCCCAGCCCAGCCCTGCCCCCGTTCCCTGCCCCTGCCCTGCCCCCGTTCCCAGCCCTGCCCTGCCCCCGTTCCCTGCCCCCTGCCCTGCCCTGCCCTGCCCTGTGCTGACCCCAGCCCTGCCCTGCCCCCGTTCCCTGCCCCTGCCCTGCCCTGCCCTGCCCTGCCCTGTGCTGACCCCAGCCCTGCCCTGCCCCCTGCCCTGCCCTGTGCTGACCCCGTTCCCAGCGCTGCCCCCAGCCCTGCCCTGCCCCCGTTCCCTGCCCCCTGCCCTGCCCTGCCCTGCCCTGTGCTGACCCCGTTCCCAGCGCTGCCCCCAGCCCAGCCCTGCCCCCATTCCCAGCCGCCAGCCCAGCCCTGTGCTGACCCCGTTCCCAGCGCTGCCCCCAGCCCAGCCCTGCCCCCGTTCCCTGCCCCTGCCCTGCCCCCGTTCCCAGCCCTGCCCTGCCCCCGTTCCCTGCCCCCTGCCCTGCCCTGCCCTGCCCTGTGCTGACCCCCTTCCCAGCGCTGCCCCCAGCCCAGCCCAGCCCCCGTTCCCTGCCCCCTGCCCTGCCCTGTGCTGACCCCGTTCCCAGCGCTGCCCCCAGCCCTGCCCTGCCCCCGTTCCCTGCCCCTGCCCTGCCCTGTGCTGACCCCCTTCCCAGCGCTGCCTCCAGCCCAGCCCAGCCCCCGTTCCCTGCCCCTGCCCTGCCCCCGTTCCCTGCCCCCTGCCCTGCCCTGCCCTGCCCAGCCCTGACCCTGTTCCCTGCCCCTGCCCTGCCCTGTGCTGACCCCAGCCCTGCCCTGCCCCCGTTCCCTGCCCCTGCCCTGCCCCCGTTCCCAGCCCTGCCCTGCCCCCGTTCCCTGCCCCTGCCCTGCCCTGCCCTGCCCTGCCCTGTGCTGACCCCAGCCCTGCCCTGCCCCCTGCCCTGCCCTGTGCTGACCCCGTTCCCAGCGCTGCCCCCAGCCCTGCCCTGCCCCCGTTCCCTGCCCCCTGCCCTGCCCTGCCCTGCCCTGTGCTGACCCCGTTCCCAGCGCTGCCCCCAGCCCAGCCCTGCCCCCATTCCCAGCCGCCAGCCCAGCCCTGTGCTGACCCCGTTCCCAGCGCTGCCCCCAGCCCAGCCCTGCCCCCGTTCCCTGCCCCTGCCCTGCCCTGTGCTGACCCCCTTCCCAGCGCTGCCCCCAGCCCAGCCCTGCCCCCAGCCCAGCCCAGCCCTGCCCCCGTTCCCTGCCCCCTGCCCTGTCCTGCCCTGTGCTGACCCCCTTCCCAGCGCTGCCCCCAGCCCTGCCCTGCCCCCAGCCCAGCCGCCAGCCCAGCCCTGCCCTGCCCTGTGCTGACCCCCTTCCCAGCCCTGCCCCCAGCCCAGCCCTGCCTTGCCCTGCCCTGACCTGCTCTGCCCCCATTCCCAGCGCTGCCCCCAGCCCTGCCCACGCCCCTTACTCCCGGCTGCAGCCTGTGCCAGCCAGTGCTGCCCCCGTTCCCAGCCCTGCCCTGCCTGTGCCCATGATCCCAATCCATGGCCCCGACTCTTCCAGCGCAGCCTGTCCCCACCAAAGCCCCCCACTCTGCTAGAGCCCTCGGCCCTGGCACGCAGCCCCTGCTGGCCTGGCCCAGCTCCGGCTCAGCCCATCCTGACCTGGCTCAGCCCAGCCCAGCTCCCGCCCAGCCTGGCCCAGCCCAGCCCATCCAGCCGTCGCTCTCCAGAGGAAGGTGGGATCCCTGGCTGTGTGCCAGTGGCTGTGCCAGGTTCTGAGGGGCCCCAGTGGCGCCCCTGGACTGCCTGTGGCCTGTGCTCCCCCCAGGACGAGGCGCTGCTGGCCGAGAGCAGCCGCCTGACCTTCGTGTACGACGAGAGCGAGTGCTCCCTGGTGCTGCTGGGCGCCACAGCCCTCGACAGCGGCGTCTACACCTGCGCCGCCCGGAACCTGGCCGGGGAGGTGTCCTGCAAGGCCGAGCTGGTGGTGCGCACAGGTAGGGCCCCCTTGGGCGCGGTGCTGGGCTGGTGGAGAGGGCAGCAGCCCAGAGCCCTCGGGGAGGAGCCTGACCCGGGATCTGCACCCAGCCGCCAAGATGCCTGTCACTGGGGCAGCGAGGTGCGGCTGCGGGACACTTGGTTGTCTCTGGGGCAGTGAGGGCTTTGCAGGGCCCCCAGTCCCACAGCTCCTCCCCGCAGCGCCCCTCGCCCGGGGAGGGCTGGGCGACTCTCCCTGCCTCTGCTCCCCGGTGAGGCGCCTGGAGGCTGGGCTACGTCCCTTCTGCTGCGGGTGGCGAGTGCAGGGGAGCCCACCCCAGCCCAGTCCTTCTGCACCTGCAGGGTCTGGGGCATGTGCCCCGCTCTCCCCCCGGCTGGTGCCCAGGCTGTCCCCTCCCCTCACCCATGCTGGCCTTGCCTTCCAGCCCAGCCGCAGGCCGTGGCTGCTGGGGCCGAGGAGGGGCATGCGGCCAGGTGGCTGACAGACGACTACGAGGTGCACGAGGAGCTCGGGAGGTAAGACTGGCTGGGGCAAGGCAGGTGCCTGGTGAGGGCCATCCCTGGGTGGCCACAAAGCAGAGCCTGGTGCTCCAGCTTTGCACAGCTCCACCCCACGCCCCCAGCACCAGAGTCCCCGTCCCCCAGCAGGACAGGGTGGGCCATGGCCAGGGCCTGTCAGAGCCCCCAGAGCAGGGACAGCCCAGCTGTCAGCATGGCCACTGCAGGCGGCCAGGGCAGCTCCGCCTCTGGGGCCTGGCTGGCCTCTCTCCTGACCCGCCAGTGCTGGGCCTGAGGGTGGCTCATGCCCAGCTCAGGGCCAGGGCGGCAGCTAGAGCAGGTCTGGGCTCCCTAGAGCTCTGCCCAGGGCCAGCACTGGGAATCAAAGGGAAGAGGGGCATGGGGCTGCTCAGGCCCCATTTCAGGTATGCCCCCGACACCGCCCGGGCTGGCGCCCCCAGCTGGGAATGGCAATTGGCCAGGGCACTGGGGGGTGCCTTGGCGGAGGGGTGGCGCTGCAGCCCTGGGTCCTGGGGACCCCCAGCCTGATGTTGCATCTCCTAGGCGTCAGGGAGACACGTTTCTGGGCAGGAATACGACAGAACTGGGAGATGCGCTGGCCCACAGCAGCGGAAAGGCTGTGCTCTGTGTGGGCGCGTGCCGTTCCTGTCGTTGGCATTAGACACACGAGGCGCAAACCTGCTCTAGACCTGCTAGGTGAGGGCCGTTAGCGATACTTGGGGGACGCAGCGGCCTGGCTCTTGGGGCAATGCTCTGACTAGCCAGGCTTTTCTGCGAGCCTGGACAGTGCTTGGGCCTGCCAAGGTGTGATGGAGTGGGGGATACCTGTGTGTACGTGTGGGGCTCACAGAGGGTGTGGGGCTCCTTCTGTGGGTAACTGAGGTGACCAGGTGACACCTCTGGGCTGCAGACAAAGGGGCAGGTGGAGCCTGAGGGGTTTGAATTGGAACTGGGAGTTGGAAGCAGTGAGTCTGGGCTGGGAGAGAGGGAGACAAAGGAGGGGGCCAGGCCCAGAGGAAGGGGTGCCCGAGTGTCCCCCCACGGTTTGCAGGGAGGTATTTGCCCAAGAGGTGGGGGCTGGGTCTGCATGGGCAGGCCCAGGCTGCTGACTGGCCATTCGTTTTCTGGGGCAGTTGGGAAACATGGTGCCACCCAATGGTCCTTCTAAAGTTTCCATCCAGTGTGGGATAACATTTGTATGCACACCGAGGCACATGCACCCCAGCAGAAACACAAGCCTGGCTGGGGGTGCTTAGCTAATCAACTTGGCAACATTGAACTCTCCCCTGGGTGGCCGCCCAAGCACCCGGCTCACAGGGCACCCTGCTGCCAGCTGGACATTCAGAGCCATGGGGCTGGGTTGGCAGGTAACAGGAGTGACAGGGAGAGCTCTCTGAGAGCAGCAGCAGCCGCCGCGGGGAGAACGCTGCCAGGGAAGGGAGGCACAAGACAACGGAAAACACCGTAATTAGGGCCCTACTGAATTCGTGGTCCACATTGGACAATTTCACGATAAATGGGGCACTGAAATCTGAAATTTCCCTGAGTTGCAGTTGTGGAGCTCTTGACCCAAAAAGGAGTTTGGTGGGGGTCACGAGGTTGTTATTGCTAGGGGTTGTGGTACTGGCACCCTCGCTGCTGCACCGCTGCTGGCAGCAGCACTACCTTGAGCGCTGGGCAGCTGAAGAGCAGTCACTGCTGGCCAGAAGTCAGAGCTAACACCAGCAGCAGCATGGTCTTGCTGCTCTTACCTCTGGGCTGCTGCTCACAGAGCTGGGCCCTTGGTCAGCAGCTGCCCAGCACTGGCCCCCAGCTCTGAAAGCAGCAGTACAGGAGTAGGGGCGATGTGGGTGTGGTGTTGCTAACCTTACTTCTCCACTGCTCTGGGGGGGTGCTGCCTTCCGAGCTGGGCACCCGGCCAGCATCACAACCACCAGTTGCCCAGCTCTGAAGGCAGCACAGCAGTAAGGGTGGGAATATCACTGCCCTGCTAAAATAACCTTGTGTCAGGTGTGGGTCACCTTTGGCTCAGGACTGGTCTGCCCCGGGAATTCTGTACAGTGCAAGGACTAGCACATAGTAGGCCAGATTTCAGGGGAGGCCCCAGGTTTCCCCATCCGTGCTGTGGTTTGCACGGCTGTGAACTTGGGAGGGCCCTACCCCAATGCTGCTATTAAACTCACCCTGTGCCTCCGCCTGCAGTACTGCAGTGTGCACCAGTCTGGGTAGCCGTCTCCGCTGTGCACGGGAGCTGGAAACAGGCGACAAAAGGGGGGCCAGAGGGGCTGGCGTGTGCAGCGAGGTTCAGACATCCAGGAGGGCTCAGTGGGGCAAAGAGATGGCTGAGGGGCCGGGGGAGGCTGTGACCCCAGGGCTGTGTGGAGAGGGGCAGCCGGAGGTGTCCTTTGCCCCTCTGACAGCACACGAGCTGGGGGTCACCCCATGGAATCCCGAGGTGCTGGTTTAAAGGCAGCAGCAGGAGGCATTTTTCCCGCAGCACAGGCCCCTGGGAGTCGCCTGGCCAAGGGCTGGGAGTCAGGCACAGCCCTGCTCCGGGTGCCCTGTGCTCCGGGAGTCGGGCAGGATCCAGGATCACCGCCCTGCTGGGTGCCGGTCTGTCAGAGGCAGGATGCTGGGCCAGACAGACCCTGGGCTGCCAGGGCAGCTGCTCTTGGGTTCCTTAGCCACCACTGCAAAGAAGGGCTGGAGTGTTCCCTGCCCGCTGCTCCCTGCCCCCCTCGTGCTGCTCCAGGGGCCCAGACTCCTCCCATCCCCTCCCTGCACAGGCTTTGCCAGGGTGTCCCTCATCCCCCCTGGTGTCCCCCTGGGGTCTGCACTCCTGCCGGCTTCTGTCTGGCACCCAGCCCCGCCCCTGCTGGCTGCAGCTCTCCCGGTGTTGCAGGGGAGCCTTCTCCTACGTCAGGAGGGTGAGGGAGAAGAGCAGCGGCCTGGACTATGCAGCCAAGTTCATCCCCTGCCGGGCCAAGGCCAAGCAGTCGGCATGCAGGGAGCTGGAGATCCTGTCCCACCTGGACCACGAGCGCATTGTCTACTTCCATGACTCCTTTGAGAAGAAGAATGCCGTGGTCATCGTCATGGAGCTGTATCCACTGGGGCTGGGGCTGGGCCGGCACTGGAGCCCTGCTGGGCTGCCATGGGGCACCGCTCACACCTGCCTTGCGGCAGTCTGAGCTGCCATTGACAGGGCTGGCCGTGGGGCATCCTGGCAGGGCGCACCATGGGAGTGGGGCTCGTGGTGCCAGGTCCTGGCGGGCCGTGGCCATGGGGAGTGGGGCTCGTGGTGCCAGGTCCTGGCAAGCCGTGGCCATGGGGAGTGGGGCTTGTGGCGCCGGGTCCTGGCAGGCTGTGGCCATGGGGAGTGGGGCTCATGGCGCCAGGTCCTGGCAGGCCGTGGCCATGGGAAGTGGGGCTTGTGGTGCCAGGTCTTGGCAGGGCACACAGTGGGAGTGGGGCTCGGGACACTGGGTCCTGGCAGGCCGTGGGAGTGGGGAGTGGGGAGTGGGGCTCGTGGTGCAGGTCGTGGCAAGCCGTGGCCATGGGGAGTGGGGCTCGTGGTGCCAGGTCCTGGCAGGGCACACAGGGGGAGTGGGGCTCGTGGTGCCAGGTCCTGGCAGGCCGTGGCCATGGGGAGTGGGGCTCATAGTGCCAGGTCCTGGCAGGCCGTGGCCATGGGGAGTGGGGCTCGGGGCACTGGGTCCTGGCAGGCTGTGGGAGTGGGGCTCATGGCGCCAGGTTCTGGCAGGCTGTGGGAGTGGGGAGTGGGGCTCCTGGTGACAGGTCCTGGCAGGGCACACAGTGGGAGTGGGGCTCGGGGCACCAGGTCTTGGCAGGCCGTGGGAGTGGGCAGTGGGGCTCGTGGTGCCAGGTCCTGGCAGGCCGTGAGAGTGGGGAGTGGGGCTCGAGGCGCCAGGTCCTGGCAGGCCGTGGGAGTGGGGCTCGTGGTGCCAGGTCCTGGCAGGCCGTGAGAGTGGGGAGTGGGGCTCGAGGTGGCAGGTCCTGGCAGGCCGTGGGAGTGGGGAGTGGGGCTCGTGGTGCCAGGTCCTGGCAGGGCACACAGGGGGAGTGGGGCTCGTGGTGCCAGGTCCTGGCAGGCTGTGAGAGTGGGGAGTGGGGCTCAAGGCGCCGGATCCTGGCAGGCCATGGCCATGGGAAGTGGGGCTTGTGGTGCCAGGTCCTGGCAGGGCACACAGGGGGAGTGGGGCTCGGGGCACTGGGTCCTGGCAGGCCGTGGGAGTGGGGAGTGGAGCTCGTGGTGCCAGGTCCTGGCAGGCCATGGGAGTGGGGAGTGGGGCTCGTGGTGCCAGGTCCTGGCAGGCCGTGAGAGTGGGGAGTGGGGCTCGTGGCGCCAGGTCCTGGCAGGCTGTGGGAGTCGGGAGTGGGGCTCGTGGCGCCAGGTCCTGGTAGGCCGTGGGAGTGGGGCTCGGGGCACTGGGTCCTGGCAGGCCGTGGGAGTGGGGAGTGGAGCTTGTGGTGCCAGGTCCTGGCCGGGCACAGGGGCAGCTCGTGGCACAGGGTCCTGGCAGGGCACGAGGTGGCTGTCTGTGCTGTGGCCCCCTTCTCCTTGACGGCTCCCCAGCTGCACGGAGGAGGAGCTGCTGGACAGGATGGCGAGGAAGCTCTCAGTGTGTGAGTGGGAGGTGAGCGCTGGGCTGGAGCTGGCCTCAGACCTCGGTCCCCTGCCGGTCACCTTGGGAGCTGTGCAGGGCTGGGACCTCGGACCAGAGCCCAAGGCGGGGCCCTGGGCAGTAACCTGGTGTGATGGGGTTCAGGGGTCCCCCTGCACTGCACCCCGTCCACTGGCAGGAGTGACACTCACTCAGCAGGTACAACAGGAGGTTTATTAGGCAACAGATGCCCAGTTTCTCACAGAAGCGACAGCACAGCAGCCAGAGACAGTCCTTCCAACCCGTCCTGGGGAGAAGACCCCGAGGGGTGCCCCTCTGGGGTGTAGCTTTCCCCCTCCTCAGGCTGGCTGCCTTCCAGCTCCTCTTCCCCCAGCCTCTAACTGCCGCCCCCCATTCAAAACCCAGCTCGGCTCCTCCCTCCTCTTTGTTCAGGCAGAGGTGTTACCTGCCAGTTGTAGCCCCAGGGTCATCCTTAGCCACTGGGAGCTGCTCTGCTTGTCTCCCACATCCAGCCTGAGTCTCACATTTGCACTTCCCCCCACTCCATCACACCTGGCGCCCATCCTCTGCCGCTTGGGGGCTGCCCTGCGGCCCCTCTGGCTAAGGGCTCTCATCTCCTGCAGATTCGCTCCTACATGCGGCAGCTACTGGAGGGGCTCACGTACCTGCACGGCTGCCGCATCCTGCACTTGGATGTCAAGGTGAGTGTGGAGCAGAGCTGTGCCCCCCCCAGGGCTCCCCCGGCGAGTGGGGTGCAGAGCTGTGCCTCCCCAGGGCTCCACCAGTGAGGGGGTGCAGAGCTGTGCCTCACCCCCAGGGCTCCCCCAAGTGAGGGGGTGCAGAGCTGTGCCCCGCCCCAGGGCTCCCCTTGGGGAGTGGGGTGCAGAACTCCTGGCTCCCCCAGCATTTCTCTGGTGCACTGGTCTCAGCTTTCCCTTGGCCCCGGCCCTGGGCGCCATTGCTATCCCAGGACTGCTAGGGGGTCCCCAGGGTCCCCTGTGGCACCACACCCCCACCCTGGGGTCCATGTGCTGCCCTGCGTCCGTCCTATTGGCTGGGCCTGGCCGGGGGCGCTGGGCCCATCTGACCCTTGGCTGCCGCACGCTCTCCTGCAGCCGGAGAACCTGCTGATGGCGGACGCCGGCAGCGACCAGGTGCGGCTCTGCGACTTTGGCAATGCGCAGCGCCTAGCGCCGGACGGGGCCCAGTACTGCAAGTACGGCACGCCCGAGTTCGTGGGCCCCGAGATCGTCAGCCAGAGCCCCGTGTCCGCCGTCACCGATGTCTGGTACTGTCCACCCAGCCTGGAGCCAGCGGGGCTGCTCCCCGGGGCACCAAACCCCAGCCTGGCCTGATGGGACCCTGGCCGGGAGGCGGGTTGCAGAGGGGCAGCTCTGCGGGGACCCAGGGCTGGGGGCACAGTGGAGGGCAGGCCCTGGGGTGAGTCTGGGACCCTCCCGGGCCAGGTGCCCTGTTCCTGGGCTGCTCATTGTCTCCTTCTCTCTGCAGGCCCGTGGGAGTCATCACCTACCTGTGGTAAGGGCCCTGCCCCCCTGCTGCTGCTCCTCCCATGCCCGGGCCACTCGCCCCAGGCTGCTCCCATGCTAACAGGCCCTGGAGCTGCCACACTGGGGCCCACGAAGGAGGCAGCCCCCAGCTGGGCCTGCTCTGGGGCCCCCACACACCTGCCATCCCTGGAGGGCAGGCTGGGCCAGCCCCATCCCCCTTCCCCACAGGGCTGGGGGCTCCCAGCGCTTCCCATGGGCACAGGCTGGCGCTGGGCGGGGGCAGGTGCCACCTGGTTTAGGTACCTAGCCTGTGTGATGTCCTGTCCGCCCGTGTGCGCCCGGGGCTCCTGGTGTTCCCCTCCCCCCACTGTGCACCCCACGGCCTGGCTCCCCTCCCCCGCCACTGGCACTCCAGGGCTCCTGGCATTCCCCTCCCCCCACTGTGCGCCCCACAGCCTGGCTCCCCTCCCCCCCACTGGCACCCCAGGGCTCCTGGCATTCCCCTCCCCCCACTGTGCGCCCCACAGCCTGGCTCCCCTCCCCCCCACTGGCACCCCAGGGCTCCTGGCATTCCCATCCCCCCACTGTGCGCCCCACGGCCTGGCTCCCCTCCCCCCCACTGACACCCCAAGGCTCCTGGCGTTCCCCTCCCCCCACCGGGCACCCCACGGCCTGGCTCCCCTCCCCCCCACTGGCACTCCAGAGCTCCTGGCATTCCCCTCCCCCCACTGTGCGCCCCACGGCCTGGCTCCCCTCCCCCCCACTGACACCCCAAGGCTCCTGGCGTTCCCCTCCCGCCACCGGGCACCCCACGGCCCAGCTCCCCTCCCCCAGCTGGCGCCCCAGGCTGGCTCCCCTCCCCCACACTATCGCCCCAGGGCTCCTGGCGTTCCCCTCCCCAAGCTGGCGCCCCAGGCTGGCTGGCCTCACCGTGGCTCTCCTCGCCGGCAGCCTGACGGGGATCTCCCCGTTTGTGGGGGAGAACGACAAGACCACGCTGATGAACATCCGCAACTACAACGTGGCCTTTGAGGAGAGCATGTTCCTGGGGCTGACGCGGGAGGCCAAGGGCTTCCTCATCAAAGTGCTGGTGAACGACCGGCTGTGAGTACCTCTGGCCGGCCGGGCAGAGCAGGAGGGGCAGCCACGGCGCGCTGCAGGAGCCGGGGCGGGGGCAGCCGCGGCGCGCTGCGGGAGCCGGGGAGGGGCAGCCGTGGCGCGCTGCGGGAGCCGGGGAGGGGGAGCCGCGGCGCGCTGCGGGAGCCGGGGGGGGCAGCCGTGGCGCGCTGCGGGAGCCGGGGAGGGGCAGCCGCGGCGCGCTGCGGGAGCCGGGGGGGGCAGCCGTGGCGCGCTGCGGGAGCCGGGGAGGGGGAGCCGCGGCGCGCTGCGGGAGCCGGGGAGGGGCAGCCGCGGCGCGCTGCGGGAGCCGGGGCGGGGGCAGCCGCGGCGCGCTGCGGGAGCATGTTGGGCCAAGTGCCCCCATATCAGGGCCCAGGCCTAGGACTGAGCTGCCAGGTGCTCTGGCCTGGGTCCTGTGGCACATCATGGCTCATGCCCAGCCCTGCTCTGCGGTGCCACGGGGGGTGGCTGGCGCAGGGATTGTTGCTCCCTCTCCCCACTGGCAGCCCCCTTGGAGCAGAGCCCTTGGGCCCTGCCTGGCTCTGACCAAGGCCCTGCCCTGTTTGCAGGCGGCCCACTGCGGAGCAGACACTGCAGCACCCCTGGTTCAAGGTGAGGGGGTGGCTGTGCCTGGGGGGCAGTGGCATTGGATGGAGGGAGGAGCAGCCCCAGGGGGAGCGGCCCGGTGGGCAGGGAAGGGGCCTGGGGCGGGGATCTCTGGTGGGCAGGGAGGGGGCCCTGGCAGATGAGGAGAGGGCGTGGGTAGGGGGGCATCCTGGCGGGTAGGGGGGCAGTCCTGGTGGGAGGAGAGAGGGTCCTGGTGGGCAGGGGGCATCCTGGCAGGCCGGGAGGGGGCCCTGGTGGGCAGGGGGACATCCTGGTGGGCGGGGAGGGGGTACCCCGGCAAGGAGGGAGGGGGTACCCTGCATTCAGGGGCAGAGGCACCGGGCAGCCTGCGGATGCAGCTGTCTCCTCCCTGCAGACCCTGGCCAAGGGGAAGTCCATCAGCACGGACCACCTGAAGCTCTTCCTGTCCCGACGGAAGTGGCAGGTGGAGGCGGCGGCCGAGGCCTGGGGGGGCTGGGGGCAGGCGCTGCCCTGGGTGGAGAGGGGGTGCACAGGCGGCAGAGGCTGTGCCCACGTGGCAGGCTGGGGGGGCCCAGCGAGGCGCCTGTGTGAGGAGCAGAGGGTGGGGGCCGGCAGTTCCTGCCTCCCCCCATGGCTGTGGCGGAGCCGCACGTGCCAGAGCAGGGGGCAGGCTGGGGCTGCCTGGGGACCCCCAATGCTCTGGCAGGGCCAGGAACCTCAGGCCAGTGGCTCCTGTGTATCTCCATGTGCCCCGTGCATGCCAGCCGGCAAGCTAAGGATGGGACTCCCCTGCCACCCCAGCTGGCAGCTCGGGGGCTGGTAGTGAGCTTGGCTCAGTCCGCCTGCAGGGCTCCCCCATGCACCTCCCCCTACACCCACAGCCCCTCCTAGGGGCTCCCCCCTCGCCCCAGACCCCCAGGCTCCCCCCGCTCCCCAGCTTCCCTGGCCCCTCTGTGTGGCTGTCCCCAACCTGCCTGCCCTGACGCACCCTCTGCTCCCCACAGCGCTCGCAGATCAGCTACAAGGGCAGCCTGGTGCTCAGAGCCATCCCAGAGCTGCTGGAGGACACGTCCTGCCACCTCTCCATCGCCGTGCCCAGGCACCAGCAGGCCTCGCCCGCTCTCTCCTCCTCCTCCGACTCGGAGGACCTGGACGAGCTGCCCCTCCTGCCCATGCCCGGCCAGCTGGAGTTCTCAGGCTCCCGCATCTCCCTCAACGAGCTCCCCGCAGAGGACGAAGCGCCGGGCCAGGCCGAGGGGGGCCTGGAGGAGGCCGCCCCCATGGAGTGGCAGGCGGAGGGCCCCGGGAAGAGGCGGAGGGGCACTGGGCCGCGGAAGAGGCCCACGGAGGCAGAGGGGCCGGGCTCCTCGGACGAGGACGCCCCCGAGGCCCAGGCCAGCTTCCAGTGCCCCCGCAAGGCCCTGAAGAAGGGCTCCAGCCTGGAGGCCCCGGAGGGGGGGCGCCTGCCCTGCAAGCGGGGCGAGCTGCGCCGGGGCAGCTCCGCGGACAGTGCCCTGGTGCTCAGCCTGCCGGCGGGGGCCGCCGAGGAGCCTCCCAAGGTGCTGAAGAAGGCGGCGTCCATGGAGCTGCCGCGCCGGAGCCCCAGCCCGGGGGGTCCGCCCCACAGGCTGCCCGAGGAGCTGCTGCGCCACCGCCTGATGCGGGGCGGCCCCGCTGAGGGCAAGGTCAGTGGCCTGCGGGGGCCACTCCTGGAGACCCTGCGCCCCCCCCGGCCCGCCAAACAGCCCCCCCCGGGGACCCGGCTGGTGCGGGCGGCCTCCAGCGAGGCAGCCCCCCAGCCCCTGGCCCAGCAGCCGCGCCTGCTGCAGAAGAGCAGCTCCTTCAGCCAGGGCGACGTGGAGCCGGTGATGGTGCACCGGCGCTCGGGGGCCCCGCTTGAGATCCCCATGGCTCAGCTGGAAGCCCAGAGACTCAAGGAGTCCCCCTCGCTCTCCGCCCTTAACGAGTCCCGGCCCCAGACGCCCCGGGAGAGCTCCCCCAGGCCAGCCGAGCTGCCAGGGGCCCCCCCCGAAGAGGGCGGCTTGCCAGAGGACAGGGCCAAGCCCCAAGCCAGCTTGGCAGCGGGGAGTGAGAAGCCGCCAGCTGAGAGGCCTCAAGACAAGCCTGTGCCCCAGGCTGCGGCTGCCAGACCGGCCCAGATCCCCAGGGCGGGGGCTCCCACGGCCACCGTGTCCCTGCCAGAGCCCGCAGCGCCGGAGCCACCTGCCCTGGGCGCCGGAGCCCCCCCGCCCTCCTCCTACGCACAGGTCATGCAGTCTATCCAGCTCCCGGCAGCGCCTGCGGAGCCTGCCCCGGCTGAGCCGCCCGCTGCCTGCCCAGAGCCACACCCGGGGCCCCCCCCAGCCCATGCCGCAGTGGGGGCCAAGGCCGCGGTGCCTGCGGAGAAACCGCCCCCCCCACGCTCCAGCGCCCCCCCGACCATCCAGGACATCGACTCGGAGGAGGTGTTTGAGGCCAAGTTCAAGCGGGGCCGGGAGTCCTCGCTCAGCCGGGGCATGAAGCTGCTCGGCCGGGCCCGCTCCGAGGACCGGCACCCGGCCAGCCCGCGAGGGCGGGAGGAGGGGATGTACCGGCCCAGCCCTGCTGGGGCCCCGCTGGAGCTTTCCAAGGGCCCTGCCCCCAGGGCCCAGTCGGTGCAGGAGCTGCGCCAGCCGGAGGAGGCCAGCTTCATCCGCAGGGTGTCCCAGCGCCTCTGGCGCACGCCGCCCACGGAGAGGAAGAAGCCCCCGGAGGAGCTCGGCCGCCGGCTGTCCTGGGCCCTGGGGCTCAGCGCCTCCCAGGAGCAGCAGGACTCGGCCAGCCTGCAGCCGGAGTCGCCCGTCGTGGCCATGCGGCGGAAGCTGAGCTCCACGGTGGAGCGCGTCGCCCTGCGGCTGCGCAGCCCGGCGGGCGGCAAGGGGGAGGAGGAGGGGCCCGAGAAGCGAAGCCCGCTGCTGGCGCTGCTGCGGAGGTCCAGCTCGGAGGGGGAGGGCCTGCGTGGGGGGGGGGGTCCCCCAGAACCAGCTGGCGGCGCAGTCGGCCCTGGCGCCCTCCTCCGACTCCGTCCAGTCGCAGGGCAGTGCCCGCTCGGAGGCCTCTGCCCAAGGTGAGCGGGATGGGGCTGCGCGGGGCCCAGAGGTGCCGGGGGCGGCCAGCTCTGCCCATCGCCCAGCCGGGCCCACGCTGGCCCTGAGGCGACCCGGCGCCGCCCATGGCGGCGTGGCAGAGCTGGGGGCCCTGCGTGAGCGACACCCGCTCAGCCTGGCAGCCGCAGCCCCTCTCTGGGCGTGTGGGGGGCAGGGCCATGCCAGGCTGCGGGCGGCTGGCAGGGCTCGTCCCAGTGCCCAGCGGCCCTGCGGCGCGACTGTGGGCAGCCCCAGCCAAGGAGTAGCCAGCACGGCCTTGGCCCCTCTCTCCTCCCTCCAGGCGAGGGCCAGAGACGCTCCCGCTGGGACCGCTGGGGCTTGTCGCGCCCCAAGAAGGACCGGGTGGCCTCGCAGCCCAACATCCCGGCCAGCCTGCTGCAGGAGGACGGCGCCGTCGCGGGCAGGCAGTACGTGCGCAATGAATCAGGTAGGGCCCGCCCTGCGACCCAGGATGCTACTGGGGCCGTAGGAGCTGCGGGGCTGGCCGGGGGAGGGCCGTGGGGGAGAGAGCGGCTTGGCTATCCCAGGGGATGTGGGGTGGGGGACTGGGCAGAGGCCAACTGGCTGGGAAGCAGGTGTGGGGAGGGGAGGGGTCCTGGTTCATTGCTGGGGGGCAGGCAGAGCCCTGCAGCCTAGCAGAGCCATGCATGGGCCAGGTCAGCCATAATGGGGTTCACAGGGGCCCCTGCACCCACGGGAGCCATGAAACGCCCCATTGGATCCATTGCGCCCGAAGCCACCCGAGGCTCCGGACAGGTCCCAGTGTGTAATACAGGAGGAGCCGGTGAGAGGGTTAGTTAGAGACAGGGCTATGTGCAGCCCACGCCCGGGGGCCCTCCACCGCAAGGCACCGAACCCAACATGGCTGGCACCGCACTGCCCAGCCTGACGTCGCAGCCACAGCTGCCGCCCACGCTTCAGCTTCCCTTGGGCCGCAATCGGCACCACCCCATGCACAGCTGAGAGGTCATGGAACCAGCCTCACCCCATCCACACAGGCTCTGCCCGTCCCAAGGGGCCGGCCACGTCCTCAGCTCGGTGCGCACCTCGGATCTCGCTCCACACAGCAGCTGGGCCAGGCCGTCCGCCTCCAACAGCTCAAGGGCTGTCGGGGGCAGGAATCAGAGGCGAGCCCCAGGGCCAGGCTTCGTGGGGCGGCTGGTAGCAGAGCTGGAATGAAGCTCCCACAGAACTAGGTTGGAGTGAGGCGCGTGTTTGGAAGCTGCCCCCATCTTCTCTGTCAATCTGTGGTTCTAAGTCTGCACTTGGAACTTAGCGTGGCGGCTGTTATGCTAATGAGGTGCTGAATATGCACATTAGCACCTCCTTGGCCTGCTTCGCAGTGCCTCATTACCGTGGCACCTCCAACAGGAGGGGGAGCGTAGACGCAGCCTCGCCCTGTGGAGTACCTCTGCTGTGAGGACAGGTGGCTCGGTCCTTGGTCAGAGCTTCCGTTCTGCTGGCTGTGCTGTGGGGTTCCCCCATCAGTGTGACCAGAGCCGGCCCCTCCTCGTCTTTCGCCAGACGCCTCCCACGGCCGCCTCACAGGAGATCGGCTGCACCCCCAGCTCTGTGCCCGCAGTGGTGCTGGGCTGCGGGCAGTGCCCTGCATGGGCAGCTGTCAGGTAGTGGGCATGGGGCACTGGGCTCAGGTGGAGCAGCCCAGCTGTCAGCCTCCCACGCAGAGCTCCGTGGTGCGCTGCGAGCGCAGCGGGCAGGGCCGTGGGAGGCCAGGGTGAGTGCAGGGGCACCGACGGGAGCAGCAGTCGATCTGCACCATGAGGGGTCTCACTTACTTTGCCCCCTGCCAAGGCCCCTTGCTAGTCCTGGGAGCTGGTCTGTGCCTCTCCAGGGCTCCTCAGCCTGACTCCAGGGCTACCAGCAGCGCCGGGGGTGTCGCACACCGCAGGAGTCTGGGGCACAGCTGAGAAATCCCACCCTGGGCAAATGCTTACAGCTAGGCCACTTCCTGTCCAGGCTGGGGGCTCCTTCTCCATAAGGTGAACCGAGCCAGCCACAAGAACAATGAGATGTCCTGGGGCACCTTATAGACTAACGGGTTTATTGGAGCATGAGCTTTCGTGGGCAGCATCAGACGCACGTCACAAGCCAGCCGCAAAGGTACCTCTGCCAGCCCCTCTCTCCAGCCAGCAGCTACACAAGCAAAGCCACAGATTTCCCAGGTGCTGCACCAGCCCAACCCAGCAACACTCCTACTCCGGTGAGAGGTTCTTAAAACCTATGTCACCAACTCCCCACAGATTCTTCCAGCCCCTGAAGGGCCAGCCCCAGCCCCAGCCCCAGCCCCAGCCCCAGCCCCAGCCCCAGGTCCGCGCATACTTGGTTCTTGTCCAAAGCTGGTCGGTTAGCACCTGAGATCGAAAGGGTTATTAACATGGGAAGGAAGAGGGTGAGAGAGCCCAGGGTGAAGGTGGTACATTCCGGACATCGGGTACAGCCCTGGCTGCAGGCCACAGCCGCTGGCAGGAGCTGCTGCCCTTGAGAGTCTCTGAAATCACATCCCCGAGGGCCGGGGGCCGAGACCGCACCAGCTTAGTTCATAGCAGAGACGTTCTCGCAGACTGCTCCCCACAGGGAGGCTGAACAAGTGCTCTGAGGAGTGAGGGATGAGACGGCCACTGCTTGGATCCTCTTTGTAGACTTGCCAGCAGAGGAAGGTCCCTGCTCCAGGTCACGTAGGCGATGGTGAATTACCTGATCAGGTTACCTGTCCACGCTGCTTTGGGGCCTTCTGCCATTGGCCGATTCCCAGAGGACACGTCTCAGTCAAATTCGTGAGCTGTGGATCGAAGTCTGAGTCTCTGTTCGGCCCGTGGCACCTGGCTGGGAGGGGACCACACCTTCCCTTGTGACCCTGCGCACTAACACATTTCCAAGGCAGCGCTAGAGCCAACATCCATAACTTCACACACCGCCACGGCACAGACGTACAGGCAGCAGAGGCAGGTTCAGGGCATCGCCGGGTGTCATGAGCCACCTCCCCTGGCACAAGGTGTGGTGCCAACTTGCTGCAGTGGTCACAGAAATGGTTTTGCACTTGCTGTAAAACTCCAGTAACATCGTAGATGCCGCCCCCCAAGATGCCGCCCAGGCCAGGACTGAGCCTGTGTCCCTGGGCACAGCTCACAGCCCCACATGCTGCTTCTGGGGGGGCGTGCACCTGCCCGGCCGCAATTCTGGCCTCACGCCCCTGCGCCTCCCCTTTGCTTTCCAGACTTCCCCCCGGTTTTCCACATCAAGCTGAAGGATCAGGTGCTGCTCGAGGGCAACGCAGCGACCCTGCTCTGCCTGCCAGCTGCCAGCCCTCCACCCCAAATCTTCTGGATGAAGGGTAGGTCTGGGGGCCTGGGCATGCCTGTGTTCCACCCCACTGAGGGCTGGGGGTGATCTGTGCGCGTGGGACTGGGGGGTTCTGTTTGCAGAAGTGAGTGTGGGGCACACGGTGGGGCTGAGGCACTGTGACCTGGGGCTGGGTGCCCTGTACTACTCGCAGAGGGAACACTGCAATAAATTGCCCAGGGAGCTTGTGGAATCTCTGTTGTACTGAACAGCCCTGCACGGTATCTTTGCGGGGAAAAGACAAAACACCGCATTTACAGGAAACACACAGATAGCATCAACACTTCTCGCATACATGTGACATATTACACACACACACTCACATGTACGTACATGCACGTGCACACACAGGCATACTCACATGTACATACACACACGCTCGTGCACACACAGGCACGCTCACATGTACGTACATGTGCGTGCACACACAGGCACACTCACATGTACGTACATGCGTGCACTCGCGCGCGCACAGGCACACACGTACATACACACTCGCATGCACACACTCGTGCACACGCAGACACACTCACATGTATGTACACACACGCACGCACGCACACACACACTCCCATCTTGTTGCTGTTACCAATAGTTGCTCCTGCTAAGTGCACTGGCCCGGTGAGTTAGATGGGGGAGGGGTGGAGCCGGGCTTTTAGCAATCCGGATCGATGCTCCCGTGCTGACAAGATGAGACCCGGGGTCCCTCTGCAAGATGCTTCCACTGACAGTGTCCGCTCTCCCATGCAGGTCGACACCAGTTGGCCAGCTCATGCATATGCATAATCTGGGAGAGCAAACTTATGAATATGCATTTAGCACCTTCTTGTGGGTGGTGCTCCCACAGGCAGGCACTTGCTGGTGACTCCCCAGGGGTCCATGTGTCCAGCGTTCTTTCAGTGGGCCCACTGCACAGGCTCCACTGTTCTTCTCCCTGGGCTTGGATCCACCTCCTCCAACCCTTGCAAGTGCCTGGAGGTGTCTGTCTTCCGCCTTCCCATTCACACCTCATGCGCTCCACTGGGCAGTCAATGAAGCAACCCAAAACTAAAGGGCACAGAGGGGTTTTTCTTTCCCTTCCCTCCTTCTAGGAACTGTTGTACAAAAGAGAAGGACATTTCCGTGTCACAGGGCTCAACACAATGACACAGAAAGTGACTTGACAGAATATTTAAAAACTCCAGAGTTTTAACACAAAGCTGCACCTACCTCTCCATCTTGGAGACGTCCTAAGATAGTAGTAGCAGTAGTAGTAGTAGCGGTAGTAGCAGTAGTAGTAGCGGTAGGCATCGTTCAGTCTGCATAGACTATGGATCACGCCCTTTAAAGTTTCAATTGAGGACTTCATTTACAGCGTCTGTTGTGACTATGAAGACCCACACGAGAGTGACAGTCCTTGCTGCATCTCTTGCAGATGTGGTGGGTGTCTGGCAAGTCCTTATTGTGCTTTCTGTGCGCTCGCTTCTCCTCTGCTAGCTGTCTGATCCTCACCTCGCCCTTCTGAAGGCCCTTGTGTAACCCCTTGTGATGGGGTTCAGGGGTCCCCCTGCACTGCACCCCGTCCGCTGGCAGGAGTGACTCTCACTCAGCAGGTACAACAGGAGGTTTATTAGGCAACAGATGCCCAGTTTATCACAGAAGCGTCAGTACAGCAGCCAGAGACAGTCCTTCCAACCCGTCCTGGGGAGAAGACCCCGAGGGGTGCCCCTCTGGGGTGTAGCTTTCCCCCCTCCTCAGGCTGGCTGCCTTCCAGCTCCTCTTCCCCAAGCCTCTAACTGCCGTCCCTGATTCAAAAACCAGCTCGGCTCCTCCCTGCTCTTTGTTCAGGGCGGAGGTGTTACCTGCCAGTTGTAGCCCCAGGGTCATCCTTAGCCACTGGGAGCTGTTCTGCTTGTCTCTCACATCCAGCCTGAGTCTCGCATTTGCACTCCCCCCACTCCATCGCACCCCTGCCTCCATCTGCTGCGGTCGTCTGCTAGTTCTTCCCTGTTGTCCAGCTCAAGGTCTACCTCTCTGAGGTCTTGTAATGGGGTTCAGGGGTCCCCCTGCACTGCACCCCGTCCGCTGGCAGGAGAGACTCTCACTCAGCAGGTACAACAGCAGGTTTATTAGGCAACAGATGTCCAGTTTCTCACAGAAGCAACAGCATAGCAGCCAGAGACAGTCCTTCCAACCTGTCCTGGGGAGAAGACCCCGAGGGGTGTCCCTCTGGGGTGTAGCTTTCCCCCCTCCTCAGGCTGGCTGCCTTCCAGCTCTCCCTTTTCCTAGCCTCTAACTGCCACCCCCGATTCAAAACCCAGCTCAGCTCCTCCCTGCTCTTTGTTCAGGCAGAGGTGTCACCTGCCAGTTGTAGCCCCAGGGTCATCCTTAGCCACTGGGAGCTGCTGCTTGCCTCAGACATCCAGCCTGACTCACACATGCACCCCCCCCACACTCCATCACATCTCTCCCCCCTTCCAGACCGCACTGAGCGGGGTCACTTAGCCAGTGACCTGGGGAAGTTCGGGGCCCTCCCTGCGTGACAGGGCATCGGCTATGGTGTTGTTGTTCCCCTTGACGTGGACCACCTCCATGTCGTAGTCCTGCAGGAGCAGACTCCACCGCAGGAGCTTGGCGTTGGCCCCTTTCATGCAATGCAGCCAGGTCAGGGGTGAGTGATGGGTGTACACGGTGAAACGCCGTCCAAACAGGTACGGCTGCAGCTTCCCCAGCGCCCACACCATGGCCAGACATTCCTTCTCTATGGCCCCGTAGTTCTGCTACCCCCTCCACTCCATCACATATGCCTAGAACCTCTGACAGTTGGTCGATGGAGACTTGGTCACACAGATGCAGAGTCCGTCCGTAGATCAGGTCCGGGCACACACGCCCCTCTGGGGGACGGCCGTCGCTTGGCCAGGTCTGGCAGTCCTTTGTTCAGAGGGTCGTCTGAGGCCAACTGACTCCCGAGCCAGGAGCAGCTTGAAGACAAAACGGAGACGACGCAGCTGTCTTCTGTTTCCTTTGCCATGAGGCTGGTACTTCCTGTGTCCAAGACACAAGTTACCCAGCACATGGCCAGCAAAGGCCCCCGGGGCCCACCCATGAGCTTCCCTCCAGCCTTGCTGCCCCACAGGGAGCATGTCCTGGCCCCTTGCCTGGTTCCCCATACAGCTGGCGGGCCAGGAGCGAGCTGGGCCAGGCAGACACCAGGCTGTCAGGGTGTCCCCCATGAAGTACAGTCCCAGCTGGCAATACAGCCATCACCCGCACGCCTGGTGATGCCCGGAGAGCCAGGGCTCTCGTGCTTGGCCTTAGGCCCGATTTTCCAGACGCCTCTCACGGCCTCTGGTCTCGCCCCTGCAGGCTCACGCTGCTGGTGTCAGCAGTGGCTTGCAGTGCCCTGGGCATGGACCCAGCCCGCCCTGCCGCATGGGGCTGGCACTGCACGTCCCTCTCACAGGGAGCAGCGCTCTGTGCTCCAGGGCTCGGGCCAAGACTCCGGCACTGATCCAGGTCTCCCACCCTCACTTAGCCCAGGCCAGCCCCGCTGCAGGCCACACCAGGGACTTGCTGAGCAGGCACAGGACACTGCCCTTGCTAGGCTCTGCTGCACTGGGGGTAGCCCAGGCTAGGCAGCTGGGGAAGCTCTTATGTTTAGGAATACGTTGTGCCCCTGAATTCAACCAGTGCAGGGCTGTCCTGGAGTGGGGGTCCCCATCCCTGCCCCCCTGCAGGCGGACGTGGGCCTCACTCCCAGGGGAACAGCCGGGGGTCAGGCCACAGGCACCCAGCGTAGAGCAGACTGGTCAGCCCAGGGACCAGAACCCGTCAGTACCATCCAGCTTGGGTAGAGGGGCTCAGAGGGGTCCCCGAGCTGGGCCCTGGTCCCCCTCCTCCCTCTCCAGCCAGACCAGGCTGCCCCACCCCCCAGCTCAGTACAAATCCCACCTGCCAGGCCCCTCCTCCCGCCTGTGCCCCACAGCAACCTGAAAGGTGTCACCCGGCTGCCCACGTTACAAAGGGCACCGCCACAGCAAAAACTCAAACCTCCCATCACCAACTGGGCACTGATGCTGTGCTGGGGAAAACCGAGGCAGACACATGGCGTTACTACAGGGCAGTGGGAAACACATGCAGCCTAGAGGGAATAAAATCCTACAAAGCCCCTTCAGCCCAAGAGTCACGGACCCTCAGAATCGGGGCCACCTCCCCAGCTTGGGGCCAGTCCCTGGGAGGCTCCTCTGTGGGCCAATCCCCCAAAGGGTCCCATTCCTCCAGGGGAAGCTGTGTGACCCCACTACCTCCTGGGGCTGGCCCCCTCACCCCCGCAGCCTCCTGCCCTCCCCAGTGAGCCCCAGGCAGCACGTCCCACCGCAGGGTGACTTGTACTGTCTTAACCCTGTGGGGCAGCGCGCCTACGGGGACGTAGAATCCTAGAACTGGGGGCCCTCGAGAGGTCACCAAGTCCAGACCCCAGCTCTCCCGCCGTGCCAGGCACCATCCAGCCTGTTCGTGACAGGCGTGTCTGCCCTGCTCTGATGCGCCTGCAGGAGGGGCGATCCCACAGCCTGCCTGGGCAGATAACGACCTGGGAGTTCGGGAGTTTTCCAATGTCCAGCCTACGCCTCCCTGGCTGCAGCTTCAGCCCTTGCTCCTGGTCCTGTCATTTGGAGTTGCAGGGGAGGTTCTCTCTTTCTCTTCCTTGAAACAACCCCGTCGGTGCCTCAGTCTTCGCTTTTCCAGGCTGAACAAGCCCAGTTCGCTCAGTCTCACCTCACAGGCCACGTTCCCCAGGCCTTTCGTCAGTCCTGTGGCTCTTTGCTGGACCTTCTCCAGTTTGCCCAGTTTGTTGACCTTTGTCCAGTGTCTCCTGAAATGTGCCCAGAGCTGGACTCAGCTTCCAGCTGAGGCGACATCAGCGCAGAGTGGAGCAGAAGGAGGACGACGTCCCCTGTCTTGCTCACAAGACGCCCAGAACGAGCTTTCCTTTTTTCACAGCTGACTCCTACTCCTCGCGGGCTCCACTCTGACCCCTCTCCGCAGCGCTCCTTCCTTGGGAGCCGCTGCCTGTTTGGCCTGTGTCACACAGACTGTTGCTGCGAGTGGAGCACTTTGCATTTGTCCTGACTGAACTTCTTCCTGTTCACCTCACATCACGTCTCCAGTTTGTCCAGATACTCTGAGTTCTGACCCCGTCCTCCAAAGCAGGTACAACCCCGCCCCGCCGGGGATCTTCTGCAGACTGGCTCAGCGTGCTCTCCAGGCCAATATCGCTACCATTGATGAAGATTTTGAACAGACCTGACTTGTTACATCCTTCCACCTGACTGAGCCATTGAGAGCTGCTGTCTGCAGACGGTTATCCGGACAGTTCCACGCTAGGATGTATCTCCCTCGTTTGTGAATGAGAAGGGTGTGACAGACTCTATCCAGTTTCTGACTGAAGCCTAGATATACCCATCCACTGCGTCCCCTCTCTTCGCAGAAGCCACACAAGCAAACCCCCAGATTTCAGAGCTACTTCCCAATGCCCAGACCCACAGCCCCCTACTTGGGTGAGAGGTTCTTAAAACCTGTTTCGCCAACTCCACACAGATTCTTGTGGGCCCCAGAGGGTCCAGCCACAGCCCCAGGTCGATGTACACTTGGCTCTTACCCAACACACCACGCCGACGCCAACCCTTCAGCTCTAAAACCTGAAGGTTCATTCGCAGAGACAGCCAGACAGAGCAGGCTGCGAGAGAAGGTCTTCGTGTGCTACTTACACGACATAGGTCGGTTACAGCTACGGCCGCAGCAGCCACGTTCTGTGCTGATTCGTGTAAGTCTTTGCAAGCGTCCTTCCGAGGGACGGGCTCCGCCCGGGCAGGCTTCGGTCGTGGGACTGACAGAACAAAGGGGGACGCTGCCCGGGGAGGGAAAAGTCCGTTCACCTTCCCATCAGGCACTGGAGAGTCAGGGGCACCTGAGCCAGGTGGGTGCTGTGGCCTCTGCCGCTGGACGCATCCCAGGTGACAGTCCCACGTCCCTGAGCTGTGTATGGGCCGGCTGGGAGTTGGGTCCTTCGGCTGAGTCCATCACCCGCGCCGGGGCGGGGATCTCGCCTGCCTCGGTGAGTTCTTGGCTCTGAGTCTACATTTCCAATAGTGCTGTAGGGCCAATATCCGTAACTTCACATAGCACCATGGCACAACACCGAGTCACACACAGGCTCAGGGCATCCCCGGCTTTCACTGGACACCTCACTTGGCCCCCCCAGCACAACATTGGGTGCCAGCAGAGACAATGGTCACAGACACGGCTTCTGTGTCCCATTCTAGCATCCAGGGACCACATCTTCCTTGGCTCCAAAGCTGCAGGGTCACCGCCTCCGGGTACACGGGGGGCCCCTCAGGGGCTAACACCACTGGGGCACACGGGGGCCCCTCAGGGGCTAACACCTCTGGGGTACACAGGAGCCCCTCAGGGGCTAACACCACTGGGGCACACGGGGGCCCCTCAGGGACTAACACCTCTGGGGTACACGTGGGCCCCTCAGGAGCCAGTGCCTGACTGGGGCTGGGCTGCAGTCGCTCGGTGAGGTGCCTGTGCCCAGTGCCACAGGCCGAGCCCCAGGCTTGCTACGGGAACAGCCAGGGAGCAGAGCCGCCAGCCCCACTCACCCTCCCTCCCTCCCCACAGACAAGCAGTCGCTGGTGTCCGACGCCACGGTGAACATTGCCGCGTGTAAGGATGGCCGCCAGCTGCTCACCATCCCCAAGGCGTACCAGAAGGACTCCGGCCTGTACGAGTGCACAGCAGCCAACGCCCTGGGCTCTGCCACCAGCTCGTGCACCCTGGCCGTGGCACGTAAGGACCCGGGTGCGGGAGGGTGCCGGCTGCAGCAGCTCAGGGCCACCAGGCTGGGAGCTGCCACATGACTGGGCAGGAAGGGCAGAGATGGGTGGGGGGGACCATCTGCCGCTGCTCCCCCAGCCGCGGGGGCGCCAGCCAGGGGACGGGGCTGGCTGAGGCCCGGGCGCCGCAGGCCACGTACGCGCCGGCGTGCAGAGCCCCGGGGCCTTTGGGCCAGTGCTAGTCATGTGGCTGCGCCTGCTCCTGTGGCAAGAGGTCCCAGCTCCCCGGTGCTACTGCGGCTGCCTGTCCCCCAGCCCCCACCTCAGTGCCTCTTTCTCCCTGCCAGGCCTGCCGGGGAAGCCGGGCACCCCGGAGATCCCCCAGAAGTACAAGAACACGGTGCTGGTGCTGTGGAAGCCGGCAGACAGCCGCGCCCCTTGCACCTACACCCTGGAGTGCAAACTGAACGGTACGAGGCGCCTGCGCCCAGCGGACGCGCCCTGGGCAGGGCTGGCCAGGCCAGGGCAGCTCTTGGGGCACACTGGGTCCGTATTCCTCAGTGCCCCCTTCGGAGCCGCTGCTGCCGCTGCCCTGCCGTGCTGGGGCTGGCTCCCACGCTGCCCTGGGCTGCGAGCGGGGCCTGGGGTACTGTTGTGCCCCCACCCTGGGCTGCCTGCCAGCCCCGGTGCTGTTACCCCTCAGCCCAGCCCGAGGGCGGGCGTGCTCCCTGCGCGCTCACGTACCGCACGGGGAAAGGCCCAGCCCGACCCCTGGCCGAGGGGCCCTGCGCTGTGCCGGCTGGGGGGCTGGCCAGAGTGGGCCCAGGTCGCCCTGCCCCGGTGTGCAGGGGAGCGTAACGCAAGCGGGAATTCCCGGCCCAGCGCAGAGACTGGTCCGCGGCGTGGGGCGAGTCGAAGGGGTGGGGTGTGTGAAAGGGCAGGGCCAGCACAGCAAAGCGCCGGTCCAACGCCTCACCGGCTTACCGGGCTCCGCAGCTTCAGGGCGTGGAGGGGGCATCAGCCCCAGCCTGTGGACGCCGCCTTCCCCGGGCTGCTGGGAGGGGCGAGCCGGCAGGGCAGGGACCGGGCTTGGCGCTCCCCTGCACGGCTGCAGCGGGGCAGCCGGAGACCAGGCACATGCCCCTGGGACCCTCAGGTTACAACTGCCTGAACTGCTGACGGTGACAGGAGGTGGGCAGGTGCCAGCCACTGGCCAGGGCGTGGGCCGGGCCGGGGAGGCCCTCGGGGTTTAGCTCTGGCGTTTTATCGCTCACGGTACGCCAGCGCCACCCAGGACCGTCTCCTCAGCATTCTCGCTGCTGCCGGCATTGGGGCGTGAGCCGAGCGGGGCAGTCCGGTGGTGTGGTGCATGCGGGGGCTGCGATGCAGTGCCGGGTCCCCGGCTGACGAGTGCTCAGCGCCCCAGTGTGCAGCACGGTTCAGCCACCCCCAGCAGTGTCTGGTCAGCCCAGGGCCTGTCCTGCGACTGCCCAGGCTGGCGTAGGGGGCAGCCAGGGCCTGTCCTGCGATTGCCCATGGCCGGCGTGGGGGGCAGCCAGGGCCTGTTCTGCAACTACCCATGGCCGGCATAGGGGGCAGCCAGGGCCTGTTCTGCGACTGCCCATGGCCGGCATAGGGGGCAGCCAGGGCCTGTTCTGCGACTACCCATGGCCGGCATAGGGGGCAGCCAGGGCCTGTTCTGCGACTGCCCATGGCCGGCGTAATGCAGCTCGCCCCGCCAGCTTGGTGGGCAGCCAGGGCCTCCAGGGTCCTGTGCGGAGGTTCAGTGTGTCAGGGGCTCTGCAGTGTCCGGCCGCGGCCCCTGCGCAGCTCAGAGATTTGGGGGCACGGCAGAGCCGCGAGCAGTGGCCGCTAATCCCACGCCGAGAGCACCCGGCGCCCTCAGCCGGCTGCCGGCAGCATCCCCGGTGCCTGCCCTGGCAGTGTTTGGGCCGGGCTGTTCGGCCGGACCCAGGGCACCGTCTCCCTGCAGATCCCAGCGCGGCGCCAACCACCCACCGCAGCCCGTGAGCCCTGGGGCCTGGTGCTCCGGCCCTGACAGCTGCGCGTCCCTCCCCAGGGGACCGCGAGTGGAGGACCCTCGGCTCGGGCATCGCCGACTGCTACTTCAACGTGACGGAGCTGCCCAGCCGGAGCACTGCCCGGTTCCGGGTGGCCTGCATCAACAAGGCTGGCCAGGGGCCGTACAGCACCGCCTCGCAGGCCGTGGCCATCGAGGCAGACGGTGAGCTGGCGCCTGGGGAGCAGGGGGGCTGCTGGGTATGGGGGCAGCCCCCTGGCACAAGCTGCTCCCGGGACTGCGGGGCTGCCAAAGCGGGAGACCCCACTTCCAGCCTAGCGGGACAGCATCCCTAGTGGTCAGAGCCTGGCTCCCTGGCTGGCCGTGTCCTGGCCTCACATGGGGGGTGGGTCTGTGCCCAGCTGCCCTGGCTCTGGCTCTGGCTCCCACCCTCTGTGGGGCAGGGTGGGGGCTCACTGGCCAACTGCTCTGCTTTGCTTCCCATCCAGATCCTGATGCTACCCGCCCGGCTCCCACTGCCCCGAAGGACGTGGCTGCCCCTGAGAGGGCTGCCTCCAGCCGCTCCGCCCAGCCCCTGCCCGAAGCCACAGGACCCCCGGCTCCCCCTTTGCCTCCCCAGCACCAAGGGCCAGTGCACCCGCCCAGCCAGGCACCTCAGGCAGCCGTCCCCAGGGCCGAGGCAGCCCCCCAAGAGCCGCTGTGCTCACCTGCTGCACCCGCCGCGTCCCCCAGCCCCGGCCTCACCCCAGCAATCGCTGTGTCTGTCGCCCCCGGGCTGGTGTTAGCGCCCTCCAGGGCTGCCCCTCCACGCCCCCTCCCAGCACCCACAGCCCACCGGGCAGTGCAGGCCTCACCCGCCCCAGCTCCCGCCCCGCTCACCCCCATGGCCCCCAAGGCGGCGCCTGTGTACGTGGTCACCTCCTTTGTCTCGCTGCCGGCGGCCACCCCCCTCAAAACCCCCCCAGCCCCGGCCCCGGCCCCCGCCCCCACCCCCCCCCTCAATGAGGCTGTGCCGTCGGCCGTGCAGGTCCCAGGCCAGAGCACCACCCTGAGCAGCCCCAGCCCCGCAGAGGCCAAGGAGGGCAGCGCACTGCGCCAGGGGGTCCCCCAGAAGCCCTACACCTTCCTGGACGAGAAGGCAAGGTGAGTGCCGGCCCTGCCCTCTGGGCGCCCGGCGGGAGGTCAGCGTGCCACGCTCCGCCCCGCCCCGCCTCTGGCCCCGGCTGGGGAGAGCCGGGGGCTCTGCGTGTGTCCGGCCCGGCACCTGACCCTGTGGCCCAGCGTCGCCCACCCACAGGAGCAGGGCTGAGCCCCCCGCTGGGGTCAGGCTCAGCGAGGCCCCTTCAGCGGCCAGCGCCTGCAGGGGCACGTGTGCCAGCCGGGGGGGTTGTCGGCTGCACCCGCCGGGCGCCCCGAGCTGGAGGCAGAACTGCGGGGCAGACCCCGCTTGGGGCTGGGGCCCCAGGGCAGAGAGCAGCGGGGCCGGGTCGGGGTTCGCAGGGTGCCCATGTGCGCTGTGCTGCAGGGGCCGGTTTGGGGTGATCCGGGAGTGCCGGGAGAACGCCTCGGGCCGGCACTTCATGGCCAAGATCGTCCCCTACGCGCCGGAGCGGAGGGGCGCCGTGCTGCAGGAGTACGAGATCCTCAGGGGCCTGCGGTACGAGCACGTCATGGGCCTGCACGAGGCGTACATCACCCCGCGCTACCTGGTGCTCATCACCGAGCGCTGCGCCGGCAAGGAGCTGCTCCACAGCCTGGTTGACAGGTGGGGCCGCCGGGGCGGGGCGGGGCGGGGCGGTGGGGGGCTGGTTGTGGGGGGCTGGCTGGGGCGGGGCAGGGCAGGGCGGGGGCGGCTGGTCACGGGGGGGCTGGCTGGGGCGGGGCAGGGCAGGGCGGGGGCGGCTGGTCAATGGGGGGGCTGGCTGGGGCAGGGCAGGGCAGGACGGTGGGGGGCTGGTCGTGGGGGGGCTGGCTGGGGCGGGGCAGGGCAGGCCAGGGGCGGCTGGTCACGGGGGGGCTGGCTGGGGCGGGGCGGGGGGGCTGGGCCTGGTCGGGGGGGCTGGCTGCGGCGGGGCGGGGGGGCTGGGCCTGGTTGGGGGGGCTGGCTGTGGCAGGGCGGGGCGGGGCGGGGTGGGGGTGGCTGGTCACGGGGGGGCTGGCTGGGGCGGGGTGGGACGGGACGGTGGGGGGCTGGTCATGGGGGGCTGGCTGGGGCGGGGCAAGGCAGGGTGGGGGCGGCTGGTCATGAGGGGCTGGCTGGGGCGGGGCAGGGCAGGGCGGGGGTGGCTGGTCACGGGGGGGCTGGCTGTGGCAGGGCGGGGCGGGGCGGGGTGGGGCTGGGCAGGGGGGGCTGGTCGCGGGGGGGCTGGGCCTGGTCGGGGGGGCTGGCTGTGGCGGGGCGGGGCGGGGGTGGGCTGGCTGGGGCTGGGCGGGACGGGACGGTGGGGGGCTGGTTGTGGGGGTCTGGCTGAGGCGGGGCAGGGCAGGGTGGGGGCAGCTGGTCATGGGGGGGCTGGCTGGGGTGGGGCGGGGGGGCTGGGCCTGGTGGGGGAGGCTGGCTGCGGCAGGGCAGGGCAGGGCGGGGGGGGTGGGTCGTAGGGGGGCTGGGCCTGGTCGGGGGGGCTGGCTGTGGGAGGGCGGGGCGGGGCGGGGGTGGCTGGTCATGGGGGGGCGGGGTGGGGCTGGGTGGGGGGGCTGGTCGTGGGGGGGCTGGGCCTGGTGGGGGGGGCTGGCTGCGGCGGGGCGGGGCGGGGCGGGGCGGGGGTGGCTGGGCTGGTGGGGGGGGCTGGCTGGGCTGGTGGGGCGGGGCGGGGCGGTGGGGGGCTGGTCACGGGGGGGCTGGCTGGGGGGGAGGGGGGGCTGGCACTGAGTCCCCGCCCCCGCAGGTTCCGCTACTCGGAGGACGACGTGGCCGGCTACACGCAGCAGCTGCTGCAGGGGCTGCAATACCTGCACGGGCGCCACGTGCTGCACCTGGACATCAAACCCGACAACCTCGTCGTCTCCCACGGCAACACGCTGAAAATCATCGACTTCGGCAGCGCCCAGACCTACGACCCCCTGGCGCTGCGCAAGCTGGGCTGCCGCGTGGGCACCCTCGAGTACATGTGTGAGTGCGCAGCTGTGCCCGGCTCCCGGCCCCGCCCCCCGGCCCCGCCCGTCTGCTCCCGGCCCCGCCCCCCGGCACTGCCCATCTGCTCCCGGCCCCGCCCCATGGCCCTGCCCCCCACCTGTCTGCTCCTGGCCCCGCCCCCCGGCCCCGCCCGTCTGCTCCCGGCCCCGCCCCATGGCCCTGCCCCCCACCTGTCTGCTCCTGGCCCCGCCCCCCGGCCCCGCCCATCTGCTCCCGGCCCTGCCACCCAGCACCGCCCCCCGCCCATCTGCTCCCGGCACTGCCCCCCGGCACCGCCCCCTGCCCATCTGCTCCCGGCGCCACCCCCCGCCTGTCTGCTCCTGGCCCCGCCCCCCGGCACCACCCCCCACCTATCTGCTCCCGGCCCTGCCACCCAGCACCGTCCCCCGCCCGTCTGCTCCCAGCCCCGCCCCCTGGCCCCGCCCCTCTGCTCCTGGCACTGCCCCATGGAACTGCCCCCCGGCACCGCCCGTCTACTCCCGGTCCCGCCCCCTGGCCCCGCCCATCTGCTCCCAGCCCTGCCCCGTGGCACCACCCCCTGCCCATCTGCTCCCAGCGCTGTCCCGTGGCACCGCCCCCCGGCACCACCCGTCTGCTCCTGGCCCCACCCCGTGGCACCACCCCCCCCTGCCCATCTGCTCCCGGCCCCGCCCCGTGGCACCGCCCCCGCCCGTCTGCTCCCGGCACTGCCCCCTGCCCATCTGCTCCCAGCGCCGCCCCCATGGCACCGCCCCTGTGGTACCAACCCCTGCCCCGTCTGCTCCTGGTGCCGCCCCATGGCACCGCCCCCCACCCCGTCTGCTCCCGGCACCTCTGAGCCCCCCCGTCTCCCCCAGCACCACTGAGGCCCCCCCCACCCCATCTCCCCCAGCGCCTCTGAGCCTCCCGCCCATCTCCCCCAGCACCGCTGCTTTCCCTCGGGGTCTTTGGCCGAGGCTGACCCAGGCCTGTGCTTCTCGCCGGCAGCTCCGGAGGTGGTGAAGGGAGACCCGGTGGGCTCGGCGGCTGACGTCTGGGGGGTTGGCGTGCTCACCTACATCATGTGAGTCCCAGCGGGCCGGGCCGGTGCCTGTGTCGGGGTGGCCAAGCTGCGGGTGCCGTGGCACTGGGCTGTGCCCACACAGGGGTAATGCTCTGGGGCCCTGTGGTGCAGCCTGGCTGCTCAGGAGGGAGCCAGCTCTGGCTGCGCTTAAGCTGGGCGACATCGCCGGGATCGGGGCTCTCTCCGACCAGCTGCGGCCCCGGCAGGCCTGGTGGCACCGCCCCGCCCGCGGCACTGTGGCACCTGGCCGTGCCCATGGCAGGCAGTCCGGGTTGCAGCCCTGGAGGGCTGTGCCAGCTGCTCACCCGCTCTGCCCCCGCCCCAGGCTCAGCGGCCGGTCGCCGTTCTTCGAGCTGGACCCCGTGGAGACAGAGAACCGGATCCTGGCCGGGCGCTTTGACGCCTTCAAGCTGTACCCCAACGCCTCGCAGAGCGCCGCGCTCTTCATCCGCAAGGCGCTCTCCATCTACCCCTGGTGAGCGCGCCAGGCCTGGCCCCCGCCCCCAGGCACGTCCCCGCCAGCGAAGGAGGCGCTGTGCCCACGACGGCTCGCAGCATGGCCCGGGCCAGGCTCAGCAACGGTGCCCACGAGCTGCCAGACAACGGCCCGTCTCGCCCAGCGCCCTGCCCCAGAGGGAATGCACAGAGCAGAGACCCAACAGCCCTGTCACCCTGCCTAGCTTCTGCAAACAGGCCGGGGTCTGTCTCTGCCCGGCGCTGGGAGGGCAGTGGGGGCTGGTGGTTAGAGCAGGGACCGGGGACCCAACTGCCCTGTCACCCTGCCTAGCTTCTGCAAACAGGCCGGGGTCTGTCTCTGCCCGGCGCTGGGAGGGCAGTGGGGGCTGGTGGTTAGAGCAGGGACCGGGGACCCAACTGCCCTGTCACCCTGCCTAGCTTCTGCAAACAGGCCGGGGTCTGTCTCTGCCCAGCGCTGGGAGGGCAGTGGGGGCTGGTGGTTAGAGCAGGGACCGGGGACCCAACTGCCCTGTCACCCTGCCTAGCTTCTGCAAACAGGCCAGGGTCCCCTGCATGGCCAACAGCCACAGACGGGCCCGTCCTCCGTGAACTTAGCCAGCTCGATTTGCACCCTGTAACCGTCTTAGCCTTCATAAAACTCTAGCTGGGAAGTCCCCAGGACAGGGGCTGGGAGCCAGGACTCCTGGGTTCTTTCCCTGGTGCTGGGAGGGCAGTGGGGGCTGGTGGTTAGAGCAGGGGGTTGGGAGCCAGGACTCCTGGGTTCTCTCCCCGGCGCTGGGAGGGCAGTGGGGACTGGTGGTTAGAGCAGGGGGCCAGGAGCTGGGACTCCTGGGTTCTCTCCCCACTCCAGGAGGGCAGTGGGGGCCGGTGGTTAGGGCAGGGGCTGGGAGCCGGGACTCCTGGGCTCTCTCCCCACTCCAGGAGGGCAGTGGGGGCTGGTGGTTAGAGCGGGGGCCGGGAGCCAGGACTCCTGGGTTCTTTCCCTGGTGCTGGGAGGGCAGTGGGGGCTGGTGGTTAGAGCAGGGGGTTGGGAGCCAGGACTCCTGGGTTCTCTCCCCGGCGCTGGGAGGGCAGTGGGGACTGGTGGTTAGAGCAGGGGGCCAGGAGCTGGGACTCCTGGGTTCTCTCCCCACTCCAGGAGGGCAGTGGGGGCCGGTGGTTAGGGCAGGGGCTGGGAGCCGGGACTCCTGGGCTCTCTCCCCACTCCAGGAGGGCAGTGGGGGCTGGTGGTTAGAGCGGGGGCCGGGAGCCAGGACTCCTGGGTTCTTTCCCTGGTGCTGGGAGGGCAGTGGGGGCCGGTGGTTAGAGCATGGGGGGCCAGGAGCTGGGACTCCTGGGTTCTCTCCCCAGTGCTGGGAGGGCAGTGGGGGCTGGTGGGTAGAGCAGGGACTGGGGAGCCAGGACTCCTGGGTTCTCGCCCCACTCCAGGAGGGCAGTGGGGGCCGGTGGGTAGAGCAGGTGCCGGGAGCCGGGACTCCTGGGTTCTCTCCCCAGTGCTGGGAGGGCAGTGGGGGCTGGTGGGTAGAGCAGGTGCCGGGAGCCGGGACTCCTGGGTTCTCGCCCCAGGGACAGGCGTGGCTTTGGCCCGTCCCTCAGCCCAGCTCTCTTGCAGGAGCCGGCCCGCCATCAGGGACTGCGTGGCCAACCCGTGGCTGCAGGACGCCTACCTGATGAAGCTGCGCCGCCAGACGCTCACCTTCACCACCAACCGGCTCAAGGAGTTCCTGGTGGAGCACCAGCGCCGGCGCAGCCAGGCTGCCACCAAGCACAAGGTCTTACTCCGCTCCTACCCCGGCGCGGGCGCCCCGTCACCCGTCACGCAGTAGCCCCGCCCCCGGCGCCGGAGGAGGCAAGGCACATTCCAGGGGCGGGGCCGTGGAGGCGGGCACCGGAGGCTGAGCGCCCTCCTCGCTCCGGCACAGACGGCGCTGCCGAGGGGTCGCTGCTCCCGCCTCGCCTGACTCCTCCCACGGGGGACCTGCTGCAAGGGGCGGGACTTCCTGGTTTGCTGTGCCTGCCGACAGGAAGTGCTACGCAAAGGGCTGGACTGGTGCACCTCGGGGCTGGCCAGTGTGGGCCGGGGGACAGGAGCAGCCCAGCAGCAAGTGCCGAGCTGTGGATGGGAGCGGGGCCGCTGCCCGGCCCACCTGCTGCCGCCCCCGCCAAGCGGCTCCGCATATCTCCACCCCCTCCAGGGCCACGTGAGCGCGAGCTGGGCCTGGGGGCTGCCCCTCGGCTGCGGGGCCTGTGCCCCATAACCGCAGGGGGGGAGCAGAGCGCAGAGCTCCCGTGGTAGCACCAGGCCATGCAGCACTCGGGTTAGTGTCCCTGGCCCCGTTCTGCCCTGCACAGGGCTGGAGCCGCAGCCGCTGTGCCGGCGGTACTGCTGCGAGGTTGGCGTGTTTGCGGGTTGTGTGACCCCCAGTCCGGCACCTCCCCCCACCCTGCAAACGCAGCAGCCCCCCGACGCCTCCTGGGGCGCTGCTCAGTCACACCTACTAGTGGCAGCCTGACCTGCGCAGACACACGCGTGCACAGCAACACGCCTGCGCGGACACACGTGTGCACAGCCACACGCCTGCGCAGACACACGCGTGCACAGCGACATGCCTGCACAGATGTGTACACAGCAACACACCTGTATGGATAGATGTGCACAGTGACACGCCTGTACAGAGACGTGTGTACACAACAACACGCCTGTATGGACGCACATGTGCAAAGCAACACACCTGCACAGACATGTGTACACAGCGACACACCTGGACGGACAGCCATGTGCACAGTGACACACCTGTACAGAGACGTGCACAGTGACACGCCTGTATGGACGCACATGTGAACAGCAACACAACTGTATGGATATGTGTGCACAGCAACACACCTGCACAACATGCCTGCACACACACGTGTGAACAGTGACACACCTGTGTTGACACATGTCCACAGTGACACACCTGCACAGGCATACGTGTGAACAATGACACACCTGTATGGACATGTGTGCACAGCAACACACCTGTACGGATGCACATGTGCAAAACAACACACCGGCACAGATGTGTACACAGCGACACGCCTGAACGGACACGTGTGCACAGTGATGCCTGCACGGACAGACATGTGCACAGCAACACACCTGAACAACATGCCTGCACACACGTGTGAACAGTGACACACCTGTGTGGACACACATGTGCATGGCGACACACCTGTACGGACACACGTGTGCAAAGCAACACACCTGCACAGACGTGTACACAGTGACACACCTGGACAGACAGACATGCACGGTGACACACCTGCACAGACACATGTGCACAGTGACACACCTGTATGGACGCACAGGTGCACAGCAACACACCTGCACAACAAGCCTGCACACATACATGTGAACAGTGACACACCTGTGTTGACACACGTGCAGTGACACACCTGTACGGACGCATGTGTGAACAGCGACACACCTGTATGGACACACATATGAACAGTGACACACCTGTGTTGACACACGTGCACAGTGACACACCTGTATATATCCACGCGTGCGCACACACACACGCACGCACATAGGCCTGTCCACCCTCACTGTGACACGACGCCCACACACAGTGACGCACCTGTATGTATCCATGCATGCACGCACACACAAACGCGCACACACACACACTCAGAGGCCTGTCCATCCTCGCTGTGACACGACGCCCACACACAGGGCCACACCTGTATGTATCCACGCGTGCACGCGCACACACACGCATGTGCGCACACACACACAGGCCTGTCCACCCTCACTGTGACGTGATGCCCACACACAGGGCCACACCTGTATGTATCCACGTGCACATGCACACACATACACATGCACACGCACGCGCACACACACACAGGCCTCTCCACCCTCACTGTGACGTGACGCCCACACACAGGGCCACACCTGTATGTATCCATGCGCACACATGCACACACACAGGCCTTTCCACCCTTGCTGTGATGTGACGCCCACACACAGGGCCACACCTGTATGTATCCACATGCACACGCGCACACACACACACACACACGCACAGGCCTGTCCACCCTCGCTGTGACATGACGCCCACACACAGGGCCACACCTGTATGTATCCACACGCACATGCGCACACACACACACACGCACAGGCCTGTCCACCCTCGCTGTGACGCGACGCCCACACACAGGGCCACACCCCGCATGGCGGCACGGACAGACACTCCCCCTACACCACCTGTGACAGCCAGTTCCCAGGTAACTTCCTTCCCACCAGACTCTGCCCCAGGGCTGCCCCCCAGATCTCTGCACCAGCCAGCCCCACACACTGCACTGCGTTGCACCGCACCCCAGAGACGCCGCGTGGGGTAGCAGCACCAGCCACGGTGCCCCCACCCCTCTGCCTGCCCCGCCAGCCACCAGCACTGAACCGGGGGGGCGCGACCTCTGCCTGCCGACTGCCCCTGCCCCCAGAGAGGAGCCGCTCCGGCAGGGCTCCCCACGGGGCCAGCTTCGCTCCCGGGGACCTGCCAGGGCAGAGCAGGGAGCTGGGCAGGCCCCCCAGCCCCCTGCTCAGAGCCAGCCAGCGCCCCCACCCCTGTGCTACTCTGGGCAGGCCAGGGCTTCCACGCACACCCCAGCGGCTGGGCCGCGGCCGCTGGTCTGGGGGCGGCACAGCAGCCCCTGCAGGTGACCGGGCCAGGCTCCGGCCCAGCACTGCCCTTCGCTGGCCCCGGGTGCCCTGCCGGGGTCAAGCCATGTGAACCTGGGGGCGGGGGGCTCCACTCTGGTTTCTCCCCCTTCTCTGTGAGCCTGGCTCTGGCTGCCACGCCGTAGGGTGCCCCCAGCCCCTCTCCCCTCCCAGCGGGCGTGGCTGGCTGGGCTGGGCAGGTGGGCCGTTGGTGGGGGCAGGGAGCCCCAGGCTGCTGCGCTGCTGCTGTATTTATTGATTTGTGACGGTTTCTTCCTCCCGGGAGTCCCTGCTGCCCGCTGTGCTGCAAGGTCGGATCTGGAGTGGCACCAGCAATAAAGGTCCTGAGCAGCCCGGCACGGCGTGGTGTGGCTCCGTGTGGTCATTGGCGTGCCCCGGCAGATGCCCCGGGCTCGCAAGGTGCGGCCGAGCCCCAGAGGCGCTGCGACGGGCAGAGGACAGGCCACTGGCAGCGAGCCGCCCCAGGGGTATCCGTGGACGGCCCTGGGACTGGTGGGACTTGGCTGAGCCCTCGGAACCTGGCAGAGCTGGGCCCCGGCCCTGGGGCTGACCCCCGGGGGCACCACTGAGGGGCAGTTCAGTCAATTGCTCAGAGCCCCAGTCCTGGGTCCTCTGGTGCAAGGCACCAAACCCGTCCCCCGGAGCACAGCTGCCACCCAGCCCGGCATCCTGCTGCAGTCCTCTGCGCCCAGCTGCCCTCGTGTCACGACCAGTCCCCGCCTCGCACAGCTCAGAGGGGACAGACCCAGCCTGGTCCATCCAGCCCCTAAGGGACGGCCACATCCCCAGGTCAGTGCGTCCCGCAGGTCTGAGCCAACACGCAGCTGGGCCAGGCCTGGACGGAAGGCTGGGAAAGGCATCAACGCCCCCCCGTCAGCTGCACAGCGCTCGGCCCAGGCTTGTCGCAGAGCTGGAATAATTCACTGGCTTAATTCAAGTCTCTGGAACGCAGCGGCTGCTGGAAGGGCACCGGTCCCTCCAGGCTCAGCTCATGGCAGAGCCCGCCAGAGGTGACGAGCCGGACTGAAGGAAAGGGAGGAAGCCCAGGGCCCTTGCCCAGGTGTTCTCGCTGCGTGACGACGCCTTCGAGCGGCGCCTGTGCCTGGCACGGGTCCTCGCCAAGCCCCACTGGAGGCAGCTGCTGGGGCTCACGTTGCAGGATGAGGGTTTGCAGGACCTGCCGTTTGCTGTTGGTCCCTCACGTGGCAGCAAACGGGGGGTCTGTGAGGGCATCTCCCCGTGCGGGGGGGCAGCTGTGGCTGGCTTAGCAGGTGCTGGTTTGCGTTTGGGGGTTACTGGTTGGTTGCCTGGATGATACTGTCCCTGAGCTTGTGCCCTTGGCAAGGCGCGTGCTGAGCTGTTTGGAGGGTCGTGTGCTCAGGCCAGTGGCTGGCCAGTCAGTGAGGGAAGCGAAACCCAGGGCAGACGCTGTGGACCCAAGGAACCCTGGAGCTGGCATGAGCCCATTAGGTGATGGTGCTGGTGAAATGCGGCTAGCGGTGCAGAGAAGTGTTCAGGAAATATTGCTAGTCAGTGTTTTGAAAGGATCAGGATCATGTGCTGGGATTCCTGCGAATGAAGAATTAATGGATGAATTATTTGAGCCCAAGAGTTTAAAAAGAGTTGGCTGAGGAGCTTGGTCTGCCTCCCAGAGGTTATTTTTAACCATGTGGAGCACCAGGGACATTTCAGAAGGGTGTCAGAGTGCCAAGTTTGTGTCCAGCCAGCTAACAATAGACCAATTAGCCTGACAGCGCTGCTGGTGAAATGAGAGTGAAGCCAACAGAGGATTCAAACATAAAGAATCAGCGCCCGGGAATGTACTTCGTGGCAGCTGAGGAGGCTTTGTGGTGAACTGGACTTGCTGCACAAGTGGGCTTTGCTGAGCTGCCGGAGTTGGCTGGCGACGTAAAAGACTCCTTCAGGAATGGGATGGAAAAACCAGCCCCCGTCAGCGTCCCTGGCTTAGGACTTGGCTGAACGACAGCGTTCGGCGAGCAGCTGTCAGTGGGGCGTCACTGCAGACTGTGGCGTGACCGAGTGCAGGGATGTCGGTGCTGGAGCTGCACAGAGCTTGTCGGCTGGCTGGGCACGTGCTGGGCGAGGTGCTGAGCAGAGTGGCTGGCGCGGAAGTGAACCGCTCCAGGGCGGGGAGAGGAGTGGGGTGAGGGGCTGGCAGGGGCTTACAGAGTGTGGCACCTGCACTGCCACCGTGCTTGCCCCGGGTGCTGTGCCCAAGTGGGGCCTGGGGAGGGGGGTGAGGGGTTGGCATGCGGGGGTGGGGACTCCATGCCCTGGGTCCCTGGTGTAACGAGGGGAGGGGGAGGGGGTTGGTTGGTGCAGGAGGAGCACAGAACAGAGACCCTGGCGACAGGTGCCCGGTGCCCGGCAGACCCAGCTCGGGTGGCACAGCCGGTCCTGGCCCGTGGAGGACAATGAGCTGCAGAGAGAGGAGCCCGGTGCCCTGCCCGGCTGGTCCCAGCCAGCGGGGACAAAGGCGGGAGCAGAGAGGGGCCCAGGCGCCCTGGTTACCTGGCAGAGCAGAGAGGGGCCCAGGCGCCCTGGTTACCTGGCAGAGCAGAGAGGGGCCCAGGCGCCCTGGTTACCTGGCGGAGCAGAGAGGGGCCCAGGCGCCCTGGTTACCTGGCGGAGCAGAGAGGGGCCCAGGCGCCCTGGTTACCTGGCGGAGCAGAGAGGGGCCCAGGCACCCTGTTGCCTGGCGGAGCAGAGAGGGGCCCAGGCGCCCTGGTTACCTGGCAGAGCAGAGAGGGGCCCAGGCACCCTGGTTACCTGGTGGAGCAGAGAGGGGCCCAGGTGCCCTGGTTACCTGGCAGAGCAGAGAGGGGCCCAGGCGCCCTGGTTACCTGGCAGAGGACAAAGGCCGAGGGAGGAGCTGGGGTACTAGGGGCTGGGCTGGAAGCAGGGGGCTCTGGGACGGGACGGGACGGGAAGGGGCAGAGATGAGGCAGGGCCCCCACCCCCGGGCACAGGGCAGACTCAGCCGGGCGGTGCTGGGGAGCCAGGCCCATGGGCCGGGGAGGTCGTGTGCTGGGTCCAGTGCTCAGCGATCGCCCGTGTGAGGCCGGCTGGAGAACAGGGCTGGTGGCTCCCTCGGGGCGTGGGGGCCGGGGGCAGAGCGAGGGGAGCTGTGAGCCTGTGACTGGGGTTGGGAGGATGGGCAGCGGGGGGTAGGGGGGAGGCCATTCGGGGGAAGGGTGGGGGCCGGGGGCAGAGCGAGGGGCTCCCCAAGAGGCCGGTGGCAGAGCCAGGCACCGGAGGCTCTGAGAGGGGTGATCCCAGGAGTGGGAGGAGCTTAAGCCCCAAGCGAGAGTGACCCCTCCCCCCACAAGACGAGACTGTTGCGCTGGAGGGGCTGCCCCCAGGGACTGTACAGGCCACACCTGTGGGTCGGAGCGCCAGGGTTTCCTGCTTTGTCTCCCACAGCTGAGTGGGTCTCGCCTTGGCCCGGCGGTTCTGCACTGGGTGCTGATGGCGATGCCGCCCGTCCCACGGCTTCCGCCCTCGCCAGCGAGCGCAGGGGCTGTCTCCCGCCTTCCCTTGGGCTTGGCCTCGTCCGTGTGTGCTGGGGTTCGGGGTCCCCAGGCTCTGCACCCCGGCCGCAGCAGGAGTGACTCTCACTCAGCAGGTAGGACAGGAGGTTTATGAGGCGACAGAGCCCAGCTCAGCACACAGGTGTCAGTGCAGCCGGCAGAGACAGTCATTCCAGCCCCTACGGGGGAGAAGGCCCTGAGGGGGGCCCCTCTGGGGTGTAGCTTCCCCCTCACCAGGCTGGCTGCCTTCCAGCTCTCTCTTCCCCCAGCCTCTAACTGCCGCCCCCGATTCAAAACCAGCTCGGCTCCTCCCTGCTCTTTGTTCAGGCAGAGGTGTTACCTGCCACTTGTAGCCCCAGGGTCATCCTTAGCCACTGGGAGCTGCTGCTTGTCTCTCACATCCAGCCTGACTCACACATGCACCCCCCCCCCCACTCCATCACATCTCTCCCCCCTTCCAGACCGAACTGAGCGGGGTCACTTAGCCAGTGACCTGGGGAAGTTCGGGGCCCTCCCTGCGTGACAGGGCATCGGCTATGGTGTTGCTGTTCCCCTTGACGTGGACCACCTCCATGTCGTAGTCCTGCAGGAGCAGACTCCACCGCAGGAGCTTGGCGTTGGCCCCTTTCATGTGATGCAGCCAGGTCAGGGGTGAGTGATCGGTGTACACGGTGAAACGCCGTCCAAACAGGTACGGCTGCAGCTTCCCCAGTGCCCACACCACGGCCAGACATTCCTCCTCTATGGCTGCGTAGTTCTGCTCCCGGGGCAGCAGCTTCTTACTCAGGTACACGATGGGGTGTTTCTCCCCTTGGTCATTCACCTGCATTAGCACAGCCCCCAGCCCCACGTCTGAGGCATCGGTGAACACCAGGAAGGGCTTGTTGAAGTCTGGATTTGCCAGCACTGGGGCCCTGACCAGAGCCTCCTTCAGCGCGCAGAGGGCCTCTTGGCACTGCTCGGTCCAGACCACCTTGTCAGGCTTTCCCTTTTTACACAGCTCCGTGAGGGGGGCTGCGATGGAGCTAAAGTGGGGCACAAACCTCCGGTAGTACCCCGCCATCCCAATGAAGGCCTGGACCTGCTTCTTAGTCTGGGGTGTGGGCCAATCTCTGACAGCCTCCACTTTAGCTGTGTGATGGAGTCCTGGTGTCCCCCAAGCTCTGCACTCTGTCCGCCGACAGGACACAGCATCGTACAGAGGAGTCAGTGCAGCCGGCAGAGACAGCCAGTCCCATCCATGTTGAGGAGAGGAGGCCCTGAGGGGCCCCCAGAGCTGGGGCCTGGCCCCCTCCTTTATCTCTCTCTCTCCCAACCCAGACTAACTGCTTCCAACTCCCAGTTCCAATTCAAACCCCTCAGGCTCCACCTCCCCCTTTGTCTGCAGTACAAAGGTGTTATCTGGTCGTCAGGGTTACACTCAGCAGGAGCCCCCCCCCTCTGTGAGCCACACACACACATACAGGTATCCCCCACTCCATCACAAGCTGGCTCTGGCTTTAAGCAGCCGCTGCCCACCTTGTGGCCCAGGTAGGTCACCTCAGCCATTCCCACCTTGCACTTCCCTGCCTTGATAGTCAGACCAGCCTTCTGGAGTCGGTCCAGCACCTGGCTGACCTGGGACACATGGTCATCCCACGTCTGGCTGAAGATGCAAATGTCGTCCATGTAAGCCAGGGCAAAGCTCTCCATCCCTTTCAGTAGCTGGTCCACCAGACGCTGGAAGGTAGCGGGTGCCCCCTTGAGGCCGAAGGGCAGGACCAGGAACTCGTAGAGCCCCACAGGGGTGATGAAAGCCGACTTGAGCCGGGCATCTTGGTCTAATGGCACTTGCCAGTACCCCTTGGTGAGGTCTATGGTGGTGAGGTAACGGGCTCCCCCCAGCTTGTCTAAAAGGTCATCAGGCCTGGGCATGGGGTAGGCGTCCGAGACAGTGATGGCGTTAAGCTTGGGATAGTCCACACAAAACCGAACAGACCCATCTTTTTTAGGGACTAACACCACGGGAGAGGCCCAGGGGCTGGACGAGGGTTGGATCACCCCCAGGGCCAGCGTGTCTTCAACATCCCGCTCTATGTCCTGAGCCGTCCTCCCTGTGGCTCTGAATGGCACACACTTGATAGGGGCGTGGGTGCCTGTCTCTACTCGGTGGACAGCCAGGTCAGTGCGTCCGGGTCTGTCCGAGAACAGCTGTTGATGCGAATGCAGCATCTCCTTGATCTCCGTCTGCTGGGCAGGGGTCAGCTGGTCTGAGAGGGGAATAGACTCCAGCAAGGAGCCGGCTCCACTCCTTGTGAGCAAATCCACCAAGGGATCATCCCCCTGCCCCTCCCAGTGCCTGCACACGGCCAGCACCAAGTTCTGTCTGTCCCAGTAAGGTTTCATCATGTTCACATGATAGACCTGGTGGCTGTGGGCCCGGTTTGACAGTTTCACCACATAATTCACCTCATTCAGCTGTTTGACGACCTTGAAGGGCCCATCCCAGGCCGCTTGCAGCTTGTTCCGCCGCACAGGTACAAGGACCATCACTTGGTCCCCGGTGGCATAGGCTCGGGCCCGGGCGTTACGGTCATACCAGACCTTGTGCTTCCTTTGGGCCATGGAGAGGTTCTCCCTGGCCAGGCCCATGAGCTCGGTGAGTTTTTCCCGGAAGGTCAGTACATACTGTACCACTGACTCCCCTTCAGGAGAGGCCGTCCCCTCCCACTCTGCTCTGAGCAAGTCCAAGGGTCCGCGTACCCTCCTTCCGTACAGCAGCTCAAACGGGGAGAACCCCGTGGATTCCTGGGGTACCTCCCTGTATGCAAACAGCAGGTGGGGTAAGTACTTGTCCCAGTCATGGGGGTATTGATTCATGAAGGTTCTCAGCATCTGCTTCAGAGTCCCATTGAACCTCTCCACCAGCCCATTGGTCTGCGGGTGGTAGGCTGTGGCCCAGGTGTGCCGGACCCCACACTTGTCCCACAAGCTTTGCAGCGGGGCCGACATGAAGTTGGACCCCTGATCTGTGAGGACCTCCTTGGGGAACCCCACTCTGCTGAAAATGGACAGCAGTGCATCCGCCACGGTGTCAGCGTCGACAGAGGTCAAGGCCACTGCTTCTGGGTATCACGTGGCAAAATCTACCACTACCAAAATATATTTCTTCCCCGAACGCGTTGCCTTGCTGAAGGGGCCCACTATGTCTATAGCCACTTTCTGGAAAGGCTCCTCTATGATGGGCAGTGGCCTCAGGGCAGCTTTCCCCTTGTCCCGGCTCTTCCCCACCCTCTGGCAGGGATCGCAGGACAGGCAATACAGACGGACAGCTGCAAAGATCCCTGGCCAAAAAAAGTTCTGTAACAACCTTTCCCTGGTGTGGTGGATCCCCTGGTGTCCTGCGAGCGGGACATCATGAGCTAGGTACAGCAACCTGCGCCAGTACTTTTGGGGAACCACCAGTTGCCTCTGGACCTTCCATGGCTCCGCTTTGCATCTGGGAGCCCACTCCCGGCACAGGAATCCCTTTTCCCACAGGAATCTCTCCCTGCAGCCCTCCCCCAGCTGTGGAGCTGGGCTGAGACTGGCCAGTTCCCTCAGCTTCTGCAAGGAGGGGTCTCTGTGCTGCTCTGCCTGGAACTCTTCGGCCGGGGCAGGGGCAGATGCTACTTCCCCATCCCTGCCTGGTTCCAGCACCCCTGGCTTGTGAGATCTGGTTTTTGGGGGCCCCCTTTGTCTCAGGGTTGGCCCCTGTGTCTCTTGTGACTTTGGCTGGGCTTGTACCCCTGAATCTGGGGAGCGCACCCCTCGTTTTCTTTGGCTACGGGTCAGGACCAGGGCATGAGGGCGTTCACCTGGCCAGTTCTCTAGGTCAGCCCCCATCAGTACATCCGCCGGCAAATGGCTGTGCACGCCCACCTCCTTGGGGCCTTCCTTCTTCCCCCATTTCAGGTGCACCCTCGCCATGGGCACCTTGAAAGGGGTCCCATCAATTCCTGTTATCGTCAGGTGGGAATCGGGTATCATGCAGCCCGGTGCCACCACCCCGGGTCGGGCCAGCATCACGTCAGCGCCTGTGTCCCAGAACCCCGTGACCTTTTTCCCGTCTACCTCGAGGTGTTTGAGACACTTGCTCCGCAGAGGCAGTGCCGCCCCCACTCTGTAAACTGACCTCTGAGCATTTGGTCCCCCTGAGGAGCTGGTCTGTGGGGCGGACTCGGCCCAATCCGAGTGCCCATTGTCAGCACCACCCGCCTTGGCCGCCAGCCCCTCTGGCTTCTGGGACTCCACCCAGTTGACTCCATAACCCCCCGGCCTGCTCAACCTGTCTGGGAGCCTGGGGCACTGGGCTGCTCTATGCCCCTTTCGCCCACAGCGGTAACAGCCTGGGTCTTGTTGTGTCCCTCGGGCCGGCTGCTCTGTCCGGGCTCTGTTTGGCTCTCTGGGGGGTAGGTGGCCGGCCCCTCTTTCCTGGGCTTGCCCACGAGGTGGTCCCCTCTGTCGTACAGTCAGGGACCGGTCTCTCTGAGATTCTCGGTCTCTCCGGGACTCCCTCTTTCTCCGGGACTCCCTCTCTCCCCGGGGCTCACTTTCAAACCTGGCCTGGCTGTTTGTGAAGTCATCTGCCAGTTTCCCTGCATTGTGTGAATCCCCAGGCCTCCGGTCCACGAGCCACACCCTCAGGTCAGGTGCGCACATCTCGTAGAGTCGCTCCACGACCGCCAGCTCGATCAGGTCCTCTACGGACTGGACTCCCATTCCGAACACCCACTTCTGGTAGTATTGCCTCAGGCGGGCGGTTGTATCTACATGGGTTTCCTCTGGCCTCTTCTGCGCCTCCTGGATCTTCTTCTTGTACATCTCCGGAGTCAGCCCGAACTTATGCAGCAGGGCCTGTTTGAACCGTTCATAGTCCCCAGGCTGCAGCCCCACCAGCTGGCTGAGCACCTCTGCGGCCTTCTGGCCCAGCAAGGGGGTGAGGTGCCGGAGCCACTCAGCTGGGGGAACCTCGTGCAGCTCACAGGCTCGCTCAAAGGTGGTAAGGAACTCGTCCATGTCCCCTGGGTCCTGACACTGGGCCAGCACACGCGTCTCCAAGTGACTGGCCACCCCGAGCTGTCTGGCCCTCTCCCCGCTTACCGCAGCTGGGGCCTCTTGGCGTCTCGCCTCCGACATGGCCCACTCATGCTCCCACTCTCGCTCTCTCTCCTTCCGCTCTCGCTCTCTCTCCTCCCACTGTCTCTCTTGTAGCTGGCGCTCGTGTTCACGCTCTCTTTCCCGTTCCTGGTGCTCACGTTCCCTCTGCCGTTCCTGGTGCTCCAGTTCCTTTAATTTCACCTCGAGTTCCAGCCGTCGCAGCTCTGCGGCGGGGGACTCTGCCCGCGATGGACCACCGCTAGCTGAGCGCGACCTGGCGGGCACCGCGTCTGTCTGACGGCGTCGAGCCCCTGCTCCTGTCAGAGAATCTGAAACGCTTCCCGAGGCTGACCAGCCACTTCCTGCCAGGACAGGCTCTGCCCCCCCGAATCGGTCATTCTCTTCCAGCTGGGCAATCAGCTGGGCCTTGGTCGCCTTCCCCACGGTCAGGCCCCTCTCTCTGCACAGCCCCGCTAGCTCTGCCTTCAGGAGTCGGGTATAATCCATCTCCCCGCTGTCTCCCGGAGTATCCGCTCACCAGCAGCAGATGCAGGAATTGCTCTGCTCCCCCTCTGGCTCTTGTGAGGCTCGTTCTTTCTCTTGCGCTCAGACAGCCACTGCTGGGAGCTCATCCGTGGGTGCAGTGCATCCCACTTCTGACACCAGTGTGATGGGGTTCAGGGGACCCCCTGCACTGCACCCCGTCCGCTGGCAGGAGAGACTCTCACTCAGCAGGTACAACAGGAGGTTTATTAGGCAACAGATGCCCAGTTTCTCACAGAAGCGTCAGTACAGCAGCCAGAGACAGTCCTTCCAACCCGTCCTGGGGAGAAGACCCCGAGGGGGGCCCCTCTGGGGTGTAGCTTTCCCCCTCCTCCGGCTGGCTGCCTTCCAGCTCCTCTTCCCCCAGCCTCTAACTGCCGCCCCCGATTCAAACCCCAGCTCGGCTCCTCCCTCCTCTTTGTTCAGGGCAGAGGTGTTACCTGCCAGTTGTAGCCCCAGGGTCATCCTTAGCCACTGGGAGCTGCTCTGCTTGTCTCTCACATCCAGCCTGACTCACACATGCCCTCCCCCCACTCCATCACAACCGCAGAGCTCTCCTGGCTCACGCCAGTCAGCACGAGCACATCCCACAGCTGCGTCAGGCCTACGCTCCCTACAATCCGTGCCAGTGCCAGTGCCAGTGCCAGTGCCAGTGCCAGTGCCAGCCCTGCTGTGCACCCTCGTCACCCTGAAGCCCATCCTCGGGCGGGTGCCCTGAGCGCTGCCTCCTCGTCCCCGGCCAGGCCAGGGTGCTGGCGTGTGATGGGGCCGCCTGGAGCTGCAGCACACCACTGGCTGGGGCCCCAGTGCTGTGCCTCTGCCCTGTTCTTGCCCAGTGCTGCACTGTACCCCTTTGCGGCCCTGCTCCTGCCCTCACTAGCCCAAGGGCCCCTGCCCCCCATTCCTCTGGCCGCAGCACGGCTCAGGCTGGCCGCGCCAGGCCCAGGCTATGGGCACCCTGCAGTGGCTGCCTTGGCCAACCTCTGCCAGGGTTCAGGGCAGCTGGGGGTTAGCACAGGGCAGCAGCAGGGGTGAGGCTCCCACTCAGCCTGCAGAGCAGCAGCCTGCTCCTCCCTGCCCTCCCGCCTGCTGCTGCTGCTGCTGCTGCTACTGCTGGGTGTGGCGGGGGGGGCGGAGTGGGACAGGCTGGGAGACAACCCCACTCTTGCTGCCACTGCCCAGGTAATATTCCCCTCCATAGGATGGCTGGGGTGGCTGCTGGAAGGCTCCCCAAAAACAGAGGGGCTGGGGGTGCAGTGGGGGTTGGGGAGCAGTGGGGATGTGGGGGTGCAGTGCAAACACTGGGCAGCAGTACTAGGGGTGCAGTGGGGGATGGAGTGCAGTGCTGAGTGGTGTGCAGTGGAGGCGTGTGGCAGCAGTGCTGAGGGTGCAGTGGAGGATGGGGTGCAGTGGAGATATGGGGAGCAGTGCCCGGGTGCAGTGGGGGAATGGGGTGCAGTGGAGCCGTGGGGAGCAGTGCCAGGGTGCGGTGGGGGATGGGGTGCAGTGGAGCTGTGGGGAGCAGTGCCGGGGTGCAGTGGAGCCGTGGGGAGCAGTGCCAGGGTGCGGTGGGGGATGGGGTGCAGTGGAGATATGGGGAGCAGTGCCGGGGTGCAGTGGGGGATGGGGTGCAGTGGAGACATGGGGAGCAGTGCCAGGGTGCAGTGGGGGGTGGGGTGCAGTGGAGCCATGGGGAGCAGTGCCAGGGTGCAGTGAGGGTGGGGTGCAGTGCAAACACTGGGCAGCAGTACTAGGGGTGCAGTGGGGGATGGAGTGCAGTGCTGAGGGGTGTGCAGTGGAGGCGTGTGGCAGCAGTGCTGAGGGTGCAGTGGAGGATGCGGTGCAGTGGAGATATGGGGAGCAGTGCCCAGGTGCAGTGGGGGAATGGGGTGCAGTGGAGACATGGGGCAGTGGTGCTGGTGTGCAGTGGGGGATGGGGTGCAGTGGAGACATGGGGAGCAGTGCCGGGGTGCAGTGGGGGGTGGGGTGCAGTGGAGCCGTGGGGAGCAGTGCCAGGGTGCGGTGGGGGATGGGGTGCAGTGGAGACGTGGGGCAGCAGTGCCAGGGTGCAGTGAGGGGTGGGGTGCAGTGGAGCCATGGGGAGCAGTGCCGGGGTGCGGTGGAGCCGTGGGGAGCAGTGCCAGGGTGCAGTGAGGGGTGGGGTGCAGTGGAGCTGTGGGGAGCAGTGCCAGGGTGCGGTGGGGGATGGGGTGCAGTGCAGCTGTGGGGAGCAGTGCCAGGTTGCGGTGGAGCCGTGGGGAGCAGTGCCGGGGTGCGGTGGAGCAGTGGCGGTGTGATGGAGTGGGGGATACCTGTGTGTGTGTGTGGCTCACAGAGGCGGGGGGGCTCCTGCTGAGGGTAACCCTGACGACCAGGTGACACCTTTGTACTGCAAACAGAGGAGGAGGTGGAGCCTGAGGGGTTTGAATTGGAACTGGGAGTTGGGAGCAGTGAGTCTGGGCTGAGGGAGAGAGAGAGACAAAGGAGGGGGACAGGCCCCGGCTCTGGGGGCCCCTCGGGGCCTCCTCTCCCCAGCATGGATGGGACTGGCTGTCTCTGCCGGCTGTACTGACTCCTCTGTATAATGCTGTGTCCTGTCGGCTAATAAACCTGCTGTTTTCCTGCTGAGTGAGAGACTCTCCTGCCTGTGGACAGGGTGCAGAGCTTGGGGGACTCCAGAACCCCATCACACTGGTGTTAGAAGTGGGATGTTCTGCACCCCGAGGATGGAGCATCCAGTAGTAAGTAACGGGCGCCACGGAAGAAGAAGAGGGGCCTGTGAGACCCAGGTGTGCTGACGGGCAGTGAGGTGCAGTTTCCCAAGGCGGAGGGGCCTGCAGCTGAACCCAAGCAACTGCGGTTGTGGTCCTCGAGAGGGGGTGTCACACCCGAGGAGGGGTTACTCCTGGGAATCTGTTGGAGTCGGTCCCAGAAGGTGGAGGGGCCAAGGGCCCAACCCCCGGAACAAGTGACCCCTGAGGAGGCTGACGCTGAATGAGTTCTTCCCAAGACAGGGTGCTCATGGTCCTTGAGAGCGGGTGTCGCACTGAAGAAGGGGTTCCTCTGAAAGTCTGTTGGAGTCAGTCCCAGAGGGCAGAGGGGCCTACGGCCTAACCCCAGGGAGCTTGTGACCCGCAAGGAGCCTGGCACACTGAAGGGATTCTTCCAGGAATCGTGGGGTGCAGAGGGCATGAGCCTGAGAGCCTGCAACCACACTGAGCAACTCCGCTGTGAAGTGGCAGCTCCTGGAAATGGAATCGAGATTAAAGAAGCTGGACAAGGCAGCGTGGATGTGCAGTGGCAGAGCTGAGGGTTAAGGAAAATCCTGCAGAGGTGAGCCTGGATCGGGGCAGGGAACCCTGGACTGCCTGGAGCTCTGAACCGAGTGGCCTGCCGCAGCTCAAGGAGGGAAGGAGCGATTCCAACCCATCATCTACTAGTGGCCAAGACAGACCTGCGAAGAGTTTTCCAGGCCTGGGCCGAGGAAGGTGCCTGTGTGTCTGTGCAGGAAAGCAGTTGATCCACTGGGAATGGCAAGTTGTCTCTGAGAGAAGCTGCTCCACCTTCTGTGTGTGTGTTGAGACCAGCCAGGGGGCTGGGACAAAGGAGAAAGTGTCTCCCATTGTCTGTCTGTGTTGAACAGCAGCAGCAGCAGCCTGGGGAGAGAGCAGAGCCTGCGTTTGGAAAAGATGCCAATGAGGAAACTAGCCCATTGTCTGAGGAAGATTCCCCAGCCTGGGGTGGCTGGAGACGGAACCACCAGGAAAGAGCATTCCAGGTGTGTCTCTGAATCCAGCCATGGGGGCTGGAGCAGAGGGAATGGCTCCGGGATGGGCAGTGGTGTCACTGTTCAGGACACTGGTCCTTGGTGCAAGAAAAGTGCTTCTGTTTCTGGGGAAGTGAATCCTTTGCCTGAGCCTGTGGGGGCTCAATATGGAGCCAAGATCCCAGAGCTGGATCTGAGGGCAGCTGAAGCCCAGATGCGAAGTGGGCCTACCTCTGTGTCTCTCAGGGGGGATGATGCTTTAACTTGGTCTAATCCAGTTAGTATCATCAGGGAATCCCAGAGACCAGACGATTCTGGTACTTGTTCTTTGCCTGATGCTGAGGTGTTACTGGGAGGGGGTGAGAGGACTCTGTCCTACCAGAGTCATCCTCTCGCCAGGACACAAGAACAGACGGGCAATGGAGTTACGCTGACTGATGAAGATAAAGGAGCTGGTAGCAGAAGGGAGGAAAGGGATCCTGACCTTCTGTCCGGTGGTACTGGCTGTCTGCCTGAAGGGGGATTACATGGGAATCTGCCTGATGGGCCAGAAGTGATCCTGGGTTTAGGTGAAACCCCGGAGCTGGTTGTGGCTCAAGGGAGCAGTGCCCCTGTGGAGGCAGACAGGGGTGAGTTATTGTTTGGGGGAGCTCTTGAGGAAAAGAATTTCCCTGAAACTTTTCCTAACCCGTCTGTGGGGACTGCAGAAAATGGGAGTGAGGTGAAGGAGAGTGAACAGGAAAGGTGCTTGTCTGTGAGAGCCGGAGCAGCCCTTTGCCTGGGAATAAGTTTGTTTCAGCTCCTGATGGCCAGGATCTGCCTAAGTGTAAAACCACTGGCTGTGCTCTGGAAGGGTCCAAAGCAGGCAGTGTAAAAGTTTCTCAGGAATTGGAAGTTAATGCAAGTAAAGTAAAAACTATCAGGAAATGTGAGCAGCCCTGTGAGAACCAAGTAAAACGGCTGCACAGTCAGTCTCTGTAGGATGCAGGAGAGCGCCAGCAATTCCCCATCTCCAGATGGTGGAAACACTTATATTCTTATACTGGACTCCACTTCTGATTCCATGGGGAGGCAGTAGTTGGAGGTGGAAGGACAAAGAAGCTTTGGGCCTGGTGGGCCAGTAAGGGATAAACAGGGATTCCTTCATGTGGATTCTGCATCTGGGACTCACAAAACAACTCTCAAAAAGCAGTTTGGTTTGCAAATTTCCAGGCTGGCTGGGAGAGGGCCGTCTCCCTGAGATCATCAATGGCCCAGCTCTTGTTAGAAGGGAGGGCACAGCCAGAGAGATCAGATTTCCACCCCAGGGGGCAAGGGAGAAGATTAGAACTTGATGGTGCTAAAAAAGGCCTCAGCCATTTATCCCCAAAATACCAGATTCTCAAGGATGTTGCACAAAGGTTGTGGTCTACCAAAGAGCAACGTAAATGTACAGTTGCAATGGGGTTGTTCTGTTACTCACGCTGACTGCTGTAACCAAGGGGTGCTGCTACCAAAAGCTGTAGAATTGTACCACGCACTGACTGTTTGGAAAAAGCCATTTAACATGATGACATTGATGTAGAAGCATGAATTGTATGTTGAAGGAGTCTGTAACTCTGAAATGTCACCATTGTTCCCTGTAACTAGTCTTGCAACCTCTCACATAAGGAGAAACATTCCAAACCTATTGTGTGGCATGGAAGGGGAAACTGAGGCACACAGCCATTGTGGTGGTCTGGCTAAATGCCAAGGGTGGAAGCATTTGTACCTTCCTTTACTGGACTGTAACTGAATTTCAAACATGTGCTGGAGCAGCTGTATGGGCTGGGGGGCAGACAGGGCAGGGCCCAGACCAGAAAAGAACTATTTGATCTGTTGGTGCTGCAGCATCTGTATGGGCTCTGCCTGCCCGACTTGAGAACGTGGCTGATGGACCGGGGCCGAAGCAGCGAGACCAACCAACCTGAGGGAACTAAAGGGACTTGCCCGGCTGCATCACATGAAAAGGGCCAATACCAAGCTCCTAAGTTGGAGCCTCCCCCAGCAGGATTATGACATGGAGGTGGTGCACATCAAGGGGAGCACTGAGGGTGCAGCTGATGCCCGATCACGAGGGGAGGGCCCCAAACTTCCCCAGGTCACTGGCTGAGTGACCCTGCTCAGTTCGGTCTGGAAGGGGGGAGAGATGTGATGGAGTGGGGAATACCTGTGTGTATGTGAGTGGCTCACAGAGGGTGTGAGGCTCCTGCTGAGGGTAACCCTGACGACCAGGTAACACCTTTGTACTGCAGACAAAGGAGGAGGTGGAGCCTGAGGGGTTTGAATTGGAACTGGGAGTTGGAAGCAGTTAGTCTGGGCTGGGAGGGAGAGAGAGACAAAGGAGGGGGCCAGGCCCCAGCTCTGGGGGCCCCTCGGGGCCTCCTCTCCCCAACATGGATTGGACTGGCTGTCTCGGCCTGCTGCACTGACTCCTCTGTACGATGCTGTGTCCTGTCGGCTAATAAACCTGCTGTTTTCCTGCTGAGTGAGACTCTCCTGCCTGCGGACAGGGTGCAGAGCTTGGGGGACCCCAGAACCCCATCACAGGCGGGCTGCAGTGCGTTTGGCAGCACAGCAGGCTCTCCGCAGTGGGCTGTAGTTCCCTACCGCTCTCGGGCGGCCAGGCTGACGTACGCTGGGCGCCGCTACGGTCCAGGTGCAGCGTTTGGCGCCAGGTTCTTGGCGCAGGGCTGACGCTGTGCTGTGCCACCGCCCGTTAGCTGCCACACGCGCTGGGGCCGGCCCGCTGGTGCGCCCTGGGAGGCAGTCAGCTGGCGGTGCAGCCAGGCAGAGACTTGGCGATGAGCAGGGCCAGACCTGGGTAGAGCTGCCCGGCCCTGGCAATGGGCAGACGGGGGCAACCTGCAGCTGAACCCCTCTAGGACTGCAGTGCAATGCTGCAACCCCCTTGGCGGCACTGGGCTCTGACACGGGGCCTGGCGCTGTGGGACTCGGGGTGCCCTGCCAGCCGGGGGCACCATGAACCGTGCTGGGAGGCCCCTGACGGCGCACGCAGCCTGGCCTACCTGGCCAGCGAGATTGGGCCGAGCCACGAAGCCTGGTAACTACAAACCCGCAGCAGCCGGTGGTGGGGGGGAGCTGCATGGGGGGGTGAGTGTGAGTGGGTGTGGGTGTATGCATGGGGGTGAGTGTGCAGGTGAAAACGCACACTGCTGTTCACACCGTCCCTTCAATGGCTGCGCTGTGTTGCCTTTTCCCCTGAAAATGACCCTGGGTGCTTCTTCTAAGCATACCCCTGGGGGGGTGCAGTGGGGGTGCTGGGCAGTGGCTGGGGGGGGGAGCAGTAATGGGGGTGCAGAATGGCTGGTGGGGGAGTTCTAGCCCGTGCAGTGGGGTGCAGTGGGGGTGGTGGGCAGTGGCTGGGGGGAGCAGTAATGGGGGTGCAGAGGGGCTGGGGGGAGAGTTCTAGCATGTGCAGTGGGGTGCAGTGGGGGTGCTGGGCAGTGGCTGGGGGGGAGCAGTAATGGGGGTGCAGAGGGGCCGGGGGGAGTTCTAGCACGTGCAGTGGGGAGCAGTGGGGGTGCTGGGCAGTGGCTGGGGGGAGCAGTAATGGGGGGTGCAGAGGGGCTGGGGGGAGAGTTCTAGCATGTGCAGTGGGGTGCAATGGGGGAGCAATAATGGGGATACAGTGGGGGAGCTCTGGCAGGTGCAGTCAGGAGCTGTGGAGAGCAGTAATGGGGTATAGTGGAGGAGCTCTAGTGGGGGTGGCACAGGAGCCACATGGGGCTGCACTGGGGTGCAGTGGGGGGAGTAGTGCTGGGGGAGCTCCATCAAGCGCAGTGAGAGTAGTGGGGGAGCAGCAATGGGGGTGCAGTGGGGAGCAGGGGAAGCTCGATCGGGCGCAGCGGGGCTGGCGGAGGAGCCGGCGGGGGGGAGCAGCAGTGGGGAGCAGGGGAAGCTCGATCGGGCGCAGCGGGGCTGGCGGAGGAGCCGGCGGGGGGAGCAGCAATGGGGGTGCAGTGGGGAGCAGGGGAAGCTCGATCGGGCGCAGCGGGGCTGGCGGAGGAGCCGGCGGGGGGGAGCAGCAGTGGGGAGCAGGGGAAGCTTGATCGGGCACAGCGGGGCTGGCGGAGGAGCCGGCGGGGGGAGCAGCAGTGGGGGTGCAGTGGGGAGCAGGGGAAGCTCGATCGGGCGCAGTGTTGCTGGCAGAGAAGCCGGCGGGGGGGGGCAGCAATGTGGGTGCATTGGGGAGCAGGGGAAGCTCGATCGGGCGCAGAGGGGCTGGTGGAGGAGCCGGCGGGGGGGGGCAGCAATGTGGGTGCAGGGGAAGCTCGATCGGGCGCAGTGTTGCTGGCAGAGAAGCCGGCGGGGGGGGGGCAGCAATGTGGGTGCATTGGGGAGCAGGGGAAGCTCGATCGGGCGCAGAGGGGCTGGTGGAGGAGCCGGCGGGGGGAGCAGCAGTGGGGGTGCAGTGGGGAGCAGGGGAAGCTCGATCGGGCGCAGCGGGGCTGGCGGAGGAGCCGGCGGGGGGGGCAGCAGTGGGGGTGCAGTGGGGAGCAGGGGAAGCTCGATCGGGCGCAGCGGGGCTGGCGGAGGAGCCGGCGGGGGGAGCAGCAATGGGGGTGCAGTGGGGAGCAGGGGAAGCTCGATCGGGCGCAGCGGGGCTGGCGGAGGAGCCGGCGGGGGGGAGCAGCAGTGGGGAGCAGGGGAAGCTTGATCGGGCACAGCGGGGCTGGCGGAGGAGCCGGCGGGGGGAGCAGCAGTGGGGGTGCAGTGGGGAGCAGGGGAAGCTCGATCGGGCGCAGTGTTGCTGGCAGAGAAGCCGGCGGGGGGGGGCAGCAATGTGGGTGCATTGGGGAGCAGGGGAAGCTCGATCGGGCGCAGAGGGGCTGGTGGAGGAGCCGGCGGGGGGAGCAGCAGTGGGGGTGCAGTGGGGAGCAGGGGAAGCTCGATCGGGCGCAGCGGGGCTGGCGGAGGAGCCGGCGGGGGGGGCAGGCACAGGGCTCGGGACAGACACAGGCAGCCCCGGCTGCCCAGCTGCCGCCCGCGGTCCCCACGGACGCGGGGTATGCGATGAGCCAGCACCCGGCTGCCATCCGCCCGGCCCCAATTCCCCGCTCGCCGCCGGGCTATATAAGGAAAGGCAGGGCCGGGCGGGGGCAGGGGCTGGGGGCGGAGAGTGGGGCTGGGGGCAGCCAGGGCCGGGCGGGGGCAGGGGGTGGGGGTGGGGGCGGGGGCGGGGGCGGGGGGTGGGGCTGGGGGCAGCCAGGGCTCCGGCGGGGGCGGGGGCGGGGGCGGAGAGTGGGGCTGGGGGCAGCCAGGGCTCCGGCGGGGGCAGGGGGTGGGGTCAGGATTTGGGGGCTGGGGGGGAGCGGCGGCGGGGGGGGGGCGCTGGGAGCAGCCAGGCCTCCGGCGGGGGCCGACACAGCAGGCGGGGGCCTGGCCCGGCCAAAGAAGGCCAGGTCGGGGCCGGGAATGCAGCCGGGGCCGGGGGCCAGGCGGCCCCTCCTGGGCCAGGTTATAAAGCCGGGGCTGAGGGGGCGCTGCAGACACCCCGCCTGGCCATCCCCGACAGCAGCTCGTGGCAGCCCCGGTAAGCCCCTCGCCCCCCAGGTGAGAGCTGGGCAGCCCTCCAACTCCCTGCTCCCAGCCCCCCCACCCTGACTCCCCACTCCCAGCCCCCCGCCCCCCAGTTCTCTGCTCTGAGACCCCCCACCCCCCAGCTGCGCACTCCCAGCCCCCGCACTCCCAACTGCCCTCTCCCAGCCCCCCGCCCCCCAGTTCCCTGCTCCCAGCCCCCCCACCCCCCAACTCCCCCCCGTTGCCCCTCAGCCCCAGGAGCAGGGAGACCTGGCACCCTGAGCCCCAGTGCCAGTCCCACCTTCCCGGCCCCTGCCATGCCCACGGCGCTCAGTGCTGGGCCCAGCCGTACAGGGAAGTTTGGGGCTGTTCCCTTTTCCCCAGGACACGGGGTGGGGGCAGTTTAGGGCAGGTCGTGCCAGGGGGTGGGGCAGCATGTAGTGGGAGGGTGGGGCAGGGAGTGTGGGGGCTGACGGGGCAGGGGGTAAGTGGGTGGCCAGGCAGTGGAGTGGAGGGCGGGAGGTGGGGTGAGGGGGTGGTGGCAATAGGCGGGAGGCTAGGGCAGTGGGGGTGGGGCAGCAGGGGGCTGTGGCGAGAGGATAATGGTGCAGTGGGGGGCTGAGGTGGGAGGCAGGGCAGGGGGGGTGGGGCAACAGGGGGCCGTGGCGGGGGGATAATGGTGCAGTGGGGGGGCTGGGGTGGGAGGCAGGGCAGTGGGGGTGGGGCAGCAGAGGGCCGTGGTGAGGGGATAATGGTGCAGTGGGGGGCTGGGGAAGGATGGCGGGGCAGTGGGGGTGGGGCAGCAGGGGGCCGTGGTGGGGGATAATGGTGCAGTGGGGGGCTGGGGTGGAGGGCAGGGGCAGTGGATGGTGGGGCAGCAGGAGCTCTAGGGCTGAGGCTGGGGCTGAGCTGAGGTCAGGGTTTGCCAGCAGGGTCTGGCCAGGCCAAGGGGGCTCTGCCCTGGGGGACCCATTCAGGCACCGCCCTTGTGGGGTGGGTGCAGCACGCTGGGGGTGAGGGCTGGTTCTTCCAGCCCCCCACAATGTCTCAGTGGGGCTGGAGAGGCCACAGCAGCTCCATTGGCTGAGGCAGGGAGGCCTGAGGGGTCGGCCCCCTGTGTGGGGTGCGGGGGGGGGGCTAGGAGGCCAGGGGGGGATCCAGGACTTTCTAGTGTGTGGTTCCTGGGGCAGGTGCACAGGGAAAGGGAGTCCCAGGGAGGGTCTGGGAGTCCCTGGGGAACTCAGGGGTCCCAGGGAGCGTCTGCAGGTCCCTGGGGGGACGGGGGTCCCAGGGAGGGCCTGGGGGGCCCTGGGGAGCTCTAGGTTCCCTTGGAGGGGCCTGGGTTCCCCTGGGGAACGCTGGTGCTGAGGCCGCTCACCCTTGGCAGATGTCGAAAGCAGCCCCCAAGAAGGCGGTGGCCCCGCCGCCCCCCGGCTTCACCCTGAACATTGACGACCCACAGGTGCAGAATGCAGCCATCCGCATCCAGGCCTCCTACCGGGGACACAGGTATGGGGCCAGCGAGCGGCCAGGGCAGGGCTCTCACAGAGGGCCTGTGGGTGCAGAGGGGTCCCAAGGGGCTGGAAAGGCGAGACGCTGGGGGTGGAAGTGGGGGGCTTGTGGGGGCAGCAGGGGAAAACTGGGGGGGTGGTCGGTGTAGGTGGGAAGTGGAGGATGTGAGCCCCTGGGTGCGGGGAGGAGGATGTGGGGGCAGAGGGCAGGGACCTGGTGGGCAACAGGGGGCTCCAATGGGGCTCAGAGGGCATGAGGGCAAGAGGCGGAGGGCAGGGGGCAGATGAGGGCAGGGGCAGGAGGCAGAGGGCAGGAGGTGGAGGACGGAGCAGTGGGGGGGAGGAGGCTGAGGGGAGGGGCAGGGGGGCAGGGGGCAGATGAGGGCAGGGGCAGGAGGCAGAGAGAATAGGCAGATGCAGAGGCAGTGGGGGGAGGGAACGGGAGGCAGGGGCAGATGTGGAGGCTGGGGCAGTAGGGGGGCAGATGCAGAGAGCAGGGGCAGTGGGGGCGGGGGCAGATGCGGAGGGCGGGGAACAGGAGGCGGGGGCAGGGGCAGACACAGAGGGCAGGGCAGTAGGGGGGCAGACGCAGAGGGCAGGGAACAGGAGGTGGGGGCGGGGGCAGATGTGGAGGGCAGGGAACAGGAGGCGGGGTAGCCTGGGCAGATATGGAGGGCGGGGCAGTAGGAGGGCAGATGCGGAGGGCAGGGAACAGGAGGCGGGGGCGGGGGCAGATGTGGAGGGCGGGGCAGTAGGGGGGCAGACGCGGAGGGCAGGGAACAGGAGGCGGGGGCGGGGGCAGATGTGGAGGGCGGGGCAGTAGGGGGGCAGACGCGGAGGGCAGGGAACAGGAGGCGGGGGCGGGGGCAGATGTGGAGGGCGGGGCAGTAGGGGGGCAGACGCGGAGGGCAGGGAACAGGAGGCGGGGGCGGGGGCAGATGTGGAGGGCGGGGCAGTAGGGGGGCAGACGCGGAGGGCAGGGAACAGGAGGCGGGGGCGGGGGCAGATGTGGAGGGCGGGGCAGTAGGGGGGCAGACGCGGAGGGCAGGGAACAGGAGGTGGGGCAGTAGGGGGGCAGACGCGGAGGGCAGGGAACAGGAGGCAGGGGGCAGGGGCAGACGCGGAGGACAGGGAACAGGAGGCAGGGGTGGGGGCAGATGTGGAGGGCAGGGCAGTAGGGGGGCAGACGCGGAGGGCAGGGAACAGGAGGTGGGGGCGGGAGCAGACGCGGAGGGCAGGGAACAGGAGGTGGGGCAGTAGGGGGGCAGACGCGGAGGGCAGGGAACAGGAGGTGGGGGCGGGGGCAGATGGGGAGGGCGGGGCAGTAGGGGGGCAGACGCGGAGGGCAGGGAACAGGAGGTGGGGGCGGGAGCAGACGCGGAGGGCAGGGAACAAGGTGGGGGTGGGAGCAGACGCGGAGGGCAGGGAACAGGAGGTGGGGCAGTAGGGGTGCAGACGCGGAGGGCAGGGAACAGGAGGTGGGGGCGGGAGCAGACACGGAGGGCAGGGAACAGGAGGTGGGGGCGGGGGCAGATGGGGAGGGCGGGGCAGTAGGGGGGCAGATGCGGAGGGCAGGGAACAGGAGGCGGGGGCGGGAGCAGATGCGGAGGGCAGGGAACAGGAGGTGGGGGCGGGAGCAGAAGCGGAGGGCAGGGAACAGGAGGTGGGGGCGGGGGCAGATGGGGAGGGCGGGGCAGTAGGGGGGCAGACGCGGAGGGCAGGGAACAGGAGGCGGGGGCAGGGGCAGATGTGGAGGGCGGGGCAGTAGGGGGGCAGACGCGGAGGGCAGGGAACAGGAGGCGGGGGCGGGGGCAGATGTGGAGGGCGGGGCAGTAGGGGGGCAGACGCGGAGGGCAGGGAACAGGAGGTGGGGCAGTAGGGGGGCAGACGCGGAGGGCAGGGAACAGGAGGCAGGGGTGGGGGCAGATGTGGAGGGCAGGGCAGTAGGGGGGCAGACGCGGAGGGCAGGGAACAGGAGGTGGGGGCGGGAGCAGACGCGGAGGGCAGGGAACAGGAGGTGGGGGCGGGGGCAGATGGGGAGGGCAGGGAACAGGAGGTGGGGGCGGGGGCAGATGGGGAGGGCGGGGCAGTAGGGGGGCAGACGCGGAGGGCAGGCAACAGGAGGCGGTGGCGGGAGCCCCCGGCGGGGCAGAGCCCAAGGGGACGCAGCCGGTCGCCCCGGGCAGGTCCCGCACGGAGCTGAAGGAGAAGGGCCCCCCGCGGGTGCTGCAGGAGCTGAAGGACGTGGTGCTGATCGAGGGCAGCGCCGCCCGCCTGGAGTGCCGCATCAGCGCCTTCCCCGACCCCTTCATCCGCTGGTCCAAGGACGGGCGGGAGCTGAAGGATGGGCCCAAGTACCGCTACGTCTTCGAGGACCCCGACATCGTGGCGCTGGTGGTGCGGGACGGGGAGCTGGCCGACCTGGGGCGCTACACCATCTCCGTCAAGAACCCCTTCGGGGAGTGCTTCGACTCCGCCCGCATCCTGGTGGAAGGTAGAGCCCCTGGGTGCCCCCCCGCCTGCGCGCCAGCCCCTGAGCCCCCTGGGTGCCCCCCTGCCTGCGTGCCAGCCCCTGAGCCCCCTGGTACCCCCCTGCCTGCGCGCCAGCCCCTGAGCCCCCCGGCGCCCCCCCGCCTGCGCGCCAGCCCCTGAGCCCCCCGGCGCCCCCCCGCCTGCGCGCCAGCCCCTGAGCCCCCTGGGTGCCCCCCGCCTGCGCGCCAGCCCCTGAGCCCCCCGGCGCCCCCTGCCTGCGCGCCAGCCCCTGAGCCCCCTGGGTGCCCCCCCGCCTGCGCGCCAGCCCCTGAGTGCCCCCCCACCTGCGCGCCAGCCCCTGAGCCCCCTGGGTGCCCCCCCGCCTGCGCGCCAGCCCCTGAGCCCCCCGGTACCCCCCCCAGCTTGCGCGCCTGCCCCCAGGAGCCCCCTGCCTGCCTGCCTGCCTGCCTTGCCCACAGGAGCCTCCCGCCTGCCTGCCTGCCTGCCAGCCCCTGGGTCCCCCTGGAGTCCCCCACCTGCCTGTCAGCCCCTGGCACCCCCAGGAGCCCCCCACCCTCCTGCCCCACCCACAGGAGCCTCCCGCCCACCCGCCAGCCCCTGGGTCCCCCGGGCACCCCCTGCCTGCCCACCCCGCCCCTGGGTCCCCTGGGAAACCCCCGCCTGCCTGCCCTGCCCTGGGAGCACCCCCCGCCCGCCTGACCTCTGGGACTTCCCATCCAGGCCCCCACCTCCCACCAACCCCTGGGGCTCCCTGTCCAGCCCCCCACCTCCCGCTAATCCCTGGAGTTCCCCATCCAGCTCCCCACCTCCAGCCTGACCTCTGGGACTCCCCATCCAGCCCCCCACCTCCTGCTGACCCCTGGGACTCCGTGTCCGACCCAACCCCTGGGGCTCCCTGTCCAGCTCCCCACCTCCCACCCAACCCCTGGGGGGTGTTGCTGTGGCGTAGCGCAGGGGACTGGTGCTGAGCTTGTGCCAGCTGGGCCCTGCCTGTTCCTTGGCGGAGGGCTCGGCTCGGCTCGGCTCAGCTGCCCCCCGCCCCCCAGTGCCTGCCAAGATTGAGAAGGGGCCGGAGAGCACCAAGGCGAAGAAGGGCAGCACGGTCACCCTGACGGCGCAGATCAGCGGCGAGCCGGCGCCCGACGTGGGCTGGGCCAAGGACGGCGAGGACATCGAGGAGGACGACAGGTGAGGGGCCGGGGGCAGCTCTGGCGCAGGCACCCAGTGCGGGGCCAAGCGTGGTCCTGGGGGTGGGGCTAGCACCCGAAGGGCACCGGCCCTGGCACAGGAGCACCGGGGTGGGTGGGACCGGTGGGGGTCCTGGCGCAGGCGCTCCCGGCTCTGCGACGCCGGCCTGTCTCCCCAGGGTGTTCTACGACATCGGCACCAGCTCCACCACCCTCACCATCAAGCGGGTGAGCGCCAGCGACGCCGGCAAGTACGAGGTCTTCGTGGAGAACAGCCTGGGCACCGACGAGTCCTTCGCCCGCCTCGACGTGCTGTGACCTCGGCGCCCCGCATGGCGCTGCCGCCGGCCCCCCTGCCCTGCCCCCGGCCTCGCCCGCTGGGACCCCCGCCAGCCCCCCGCCCCCTGCAGCCAGCCTCGCCCGCTGGGACCCCACCAGCCCCCCGCCCCCTGCAGCCAGCCTCGCCCGCTGGGACCCCGCCAGCCCCCCGCCCCCTGCAGCCAGCCTCGCCCGCTGGGACCCCGCCAGCCCCCCGCCCCCTGCAGCCAGCCTCGCCCGCTGGGACCCCGCCAGCCCCCCGCCCCCTGCAGCCAGCCTCGCCCGCTGGGACCCTGCCAGCCCCCCGCCCCCCGCTGGGACCCCACCAGCCCCCCGCCCCCTGCAGCCAGCCTCGCCCGCTGGGACCCCGCCAGCCCCCCGCCCCCTGCAGCCAGCCTCACCCGCTGGGACCCCGCCAGCCCCCCGCCCCCCGCTGCCAGCCTCGCCTGCTGGGACCCCGCCAGCCCCCCGCCCCCCGCCTCGCCCGCTGGGACTCTGCCAGCCCCCCGCCGCTGGCCTCACCCGCTGGGACCCCGCCACACATCCCACCACCCCTTTGCCCTCCACTCTGGGACTCCGCCAGTGCCAGCAGCGACCCTGCAGGGAGGCTGCTCACCCGTCTGGGGGCACAGCCCTGCCCTGGGGCATAACATACGCTGGCTGTTAAATGGTGCTGCTCCCAGCTCCCCCAGGCAAGGAGGGGAGGCCCTGGCCTCACTGCCCCTGCGGGGTCCAGGCCACTCAGGACTCACCGGGCTCAATAAAGGGGCGGCTGCTCTGTGACTGTCTCTGCTCCCAGCTTTGTAGCTCAGAAGCCAGGGCAGGAGCAGCACACCCTGCCCATCCCCCGCCCCACGGGGCCCCGGCACACCCTGCCCATTCCCTGTCCCATGGTCCCCCCCGGCACACCCTGCCCATCCCCCGCCCCACGGGGCCCCGGCACACCCTGCCCATCCCCCGCCCCACGGGGCCCCGGCACACCCTGCCCAACCCCCGCCCCACGGGGCCCCGGCACACCCTGCCCATCCCCCGCCCCACGGTGCCTCGGCACACCCTGCCCATTCCCCGTCCCACGGTGCCTCGGCACACCCTGCCCATTCCCCGCCCCACGGGGCCCCGGCACACCCTGCCCATCCCCCGCCCCACGGTGCCTCGGCACACCCTGCCCATTCCCCGTCCCACGGTGCCTCGGCACACCCTGCCCATCCCCCGCCCCACGGGGCCCCGGCACACCCTGCCCAACCCCCGCCCCACGGGGCCCCGGCACACCCTGCCCATTCCCTGTCCCATGGTCCCCCCCGGCACACCCTGCCCATCCCCCACCCCACAATGGCCCCGGCACACCCTGCCCATCCCCCGGCTCCACAGGGCCCTGGCACACCCTGCCCATCCCCCGCCCCACGGTGCCTCGGCACACCCTGCCCATCCCCCACCCCACAATGGCCCCGGCACACCCTGCCCATCCCCCGGCTCCACAGGGCCCTGGCACACCCTGCCCATCCCCCGCCCCATGGGGCCCCGGCACACCCTGCCCATCCCCTGCCCCACGGTGCCTCGGCACACCCTGCCCATTCCCTGTCCCATGGTCCCCCCTGGCACACCCTGCCCATCCCCCACCCCACAATGGCCCCGGCACACCCTGCCCAACCCCCGGCTCCACAGGGCCCTGGCACACCCTGCCCAACCTCCTGCCCCATGAGGCCCCGGCACACCCTGCCCTTCCCACTCCCAGCAGTGCCAATCCCCCGCCCCACAGTGGCCCAGAACATCCTGCCCATTCCCTGCCCCATGGTCCGCCTGGGACACCCTGCCCACCCCCCGCCCCCCAATCCCTCCACACACTCTGTCCATCCCCCACCCCACAGTCCCCTGGAATGCCCTGCCCTGCCCTGCCCTGCCCCACCCTGGGGCCCCTTGGCACACCTGCCCCCTACACTCACCACCCAGCTGAGGCCCTTTTGTGTTGTTCCACCTCACTCATGTCAGTGACCCACGCCAGCCCCACAGCTGCACTACTGCCTGCTCTGGGCCGCAGCCCCTGCGCAGCACCCAGCTCCCTGCTGTGCCTGGACACAGCCCCGTCTGGGCAAGGCCCCTCCACCAGCACTGAGACATGCTTCTTCCTCTGGGGCTGAAGTGCAGCCACCTTCCGCACGGGGCAGGGCAGGGCCGGGCCAGGCCGATGGGTAGTGGTCAATGGCTCACTATCTGGATGTTGGTCGGTTTCAAGCCTAGTGCCCCAAGCCTCGGTTCTGGGGCTGGTGTTGTTCAACATCTTTATTAACGACACGGATGAGGGACTGGGTTGCACCCTCAGCAAGTTTGCGGATGACACAAAACTAGGGGGAGAGGTAGATTTGTTGGAGGGTAGAGAGAGAATCCAGAGGGACCTGGATAAATTGGAGGACTGGGCCAAAAGAAATCTGATGCGGTTCAATGAGGAGAAGTGCAGAGTCCTGCACCTGGGGCGGAAGAATCTCAAGCATTGTTACAGGCTGGGGACCGACTGGCTCAGCAGCAGTACGGCGGAAAGGGACCTGGGGGCTATGGTGGATGAAAGGCTGGATATGAGTAAACAGTGTGCCCTTGTCGCCAGGAAGGCTAACGGCATAACTGGGGTGCATTAGGAGGAGCATTTCGAGCAGATCTAGAGAAGTGGTTATTCCTCTTTATTTGGCACTGGTGAGGCCACATCTGGAATATTGTGTCCAGTTTTGGGCCCCCCAGTGTAAAAAGGATGTGGATTTGCTGGAGCAGGTTCAGCGAAGGGCAACAAAAATGATTAAGGGGCTGGAGCACAAGACCTATGAGGAGAGGCTGAGGGATTTGGGCTGGTTTAGTTCACAGCAGAGAAGACTGAGGGGTGATTTAATAGCAGCCTTCAACTTCCTGAAGGGGAGCTCTAAAGAGGAGGGTGAGAAATTGTTCTCAGTGGTATCAGATGGCAGTACAAGGAGTAATGGGCTGAAGTTGAAGAGGGAGAGGTGGAGGTTGGATATTAGGAAAAACTCTTTCCCCAGGCGGGTGGTGAAGCACTGGAATGCGTTGCCTGGAGAGGTGGTGGATTCTCCATCCCTTGAGATTTTTAAGTCCCGGCTGGACAAGGTCCTGGCTGGGATGACTTAGTGGGGGTTGATCCTGCTTTGGGCAGGGGGCTGGACTAGATGACCTCCTGAGGTCCCTCCCAGCCCTGGGATTTTGTTAGGGCAGGGTGGGGGGGTCTATTTACATTGCCCCCCTCGGAGTTTGAACCCCTGAATTTCCTATTGGGGTGTCCTGGGCTGGGGCAGGTGCGGGGTATGCACACAGTGGGTGCCATGTGGGCAATGCTCTGGGGCAGCCCAAGAGGCCAGGCAGAAGGCTAGAGCTGTGCTGGGACAGGGCCAGGAGCTCTCCCAGAGCCCCCCGCGTGAGGTCTGACCTGGGAGCATGCAGCTCCCCTCCACCGCCCACAGCGGGCCCACTCGGCGGGCTCCAGCCTGCACCCCACCTCCGCAGCATGGGACTCACGTGGAGCACAGCCTGTAAGCACGGGGAACAGGAGCCATCAGGAAAGTCCACTTGGGGGGCAGGGAGCCCAGCACCAGGGCTCTGCCTCCAGCACCCCCCAGCCAGCCCCACTTCTAGCTGCCTGGTCTGCACATGCCTACTGCTCCTTTTCCCGCCTTGCTCAGCTGGTCGCATCCCCCTCCTGCTGGCACGCCCCTCTGTGATGGGGTTCAGGGGTCCCCCTGCACTGCACCCCTCCTGCTGGCACGCCCCTCTCCCCCAAAGGGCCTTCCCTACCACAGCTGCAGGCAGCTGGCACAGCCCCTGAAAACACGCCCTTACCCCCCACCCGAGATTGGAGCAACACCCAGAGAAACTGAGGCACGCTCCGAACGCCTGCGAAACAGGCTCCCATCAGCTGGCATTGATTGCCCGGGGCACCCCCCTGTCCCAGAGGGCAGTGCACACACGCGGCAGGGTCAGGAAGCAGGGGGTGCAGACGGGACCATTCGGGGCGTTAGAGGGCAGGCCGTGAGTGCAGCGTTCCCACCGGTTGCTCTGTCTGCCTCTGGCTAGAGCAGCCACCACACAGCCCCGGCCTGGGGTGGAGCAGCCCGCACTAAACCAGGGAGTCTGGCCACGGTCCAACTCCAGCAAGCCGAGAATTCGAGAAGCCCAGGGCCGGAAGGGATGTTCAGAGAGCCACAGGTCCAGGCTGTCGCCAAGCACCGGCCAGCCTCCCCGCCAGGCGTCTCCCCGCGCGTACAAATCTCCAGCAACGGAGAGGCTGCAGCCTCCCCGGGCACTTTAGTCCAGTGCGGCCCCACCCTGGCAGCCAGGGAGCTCTTCCTCCCATCCCACCTACATCCCCGCTGCAATTTGAGTCCTTTGCTGCTTGAAACTGCTGCATCCCCCTCCCCAGCCCTGCAGCCAAGGGCCACTCCCCAGCCATGGGCTGCTGTCAGATGGGGGCTTCTCTGGCCATAGCTGAGAGGGCCAGACCTGGGCAAGTTACTTACAAGAGGGCTACTGACAGCCCCAGAGTGAGGATCATCCCCACAAGGCACCAAACCCGTCACCCCGAGCACTTCTGTGCACCACGCTGTCCAGCCAGACCGCACACCTGCAGTTCCCACAGACACTCCGGTTTCTCTTGGGCCACAGCCCGTCCCCTCCGCACACGGGTGAGACGCTATGAAACCAGCCTCACTGAATCCACACAGGGCCGGCCGGCCCCAAAGGACAGGAGCAGCCCCCGAAAGACCGGGCTGAGAGAACAATGGTCAAAGTGATCAGATTGCACCCACCAATCACAGGGCTCTTGGTGCCGGCTGCAGCAGGTGGAAAAGGCTGTGATCTTACAGGTCCCTGGAGCACGTCCTCAGTTAGGGTGCAACATCGCCCCTCCGGGCTCAGCTCCTCGCAGACACGTCTGGATTGAAGATGAAGACTGCAGACTGAAGGGGGAAGACTGAGGACAAAGCTGGAGGAGCCTCGGGGCCCCTCTGCCCCCCTCCCGGGTGGAAGGAATCCCATTGTTCTCCCTGGGCGGGTGCCTGTGCAAAATGCAGCTTGTTATGGGAGCAGGTCACCAGTCCATGGAGCCGGGGGCGGGGGGGGGTTGGTGTGCAGTGGGCAGGCCAGCGACAGGGTATTTGCTCGGTTTGGGGGCAGAGGGGCTGTTCTGGCAGGGGAGTGGAACTGATGGATGGGGGGTACATTGGGTCAGGGTGCAGGGGTGGGGGGGCAGTACGGATGGATGGGGGGTACATTGGGGCAGGGTGCCGGGGTGGGGGGCGGTACCGATGGATGGTGGGTACATTGGGGCAGGGTGCCGTGGTGGGGGGTGGTACCGATGGATGGGGGGTACTTTGGGGCAGGGTGCAGGGGTGGGGGGCGGTACCGATGGATGGGGGGTACTTTGGGGCAGGGTGCCGTGGTGGGGGGCGGTACGGATGGATGGGGGGTACATTGGGGCAGGGTGCCGTGGTGGGGGGCGGTACGGATGGATGGGGGGTACATTGGGGCAGGGTGCCGGGGTGGGGGGCGCGGTACGGATGGATGGGGGGTACATTGGGGCAGAGTGCCGGGGTGGGGGGGCGGTACCGATGGATGGGGGGTACATTGGGGCAGGGTGCCGTGGTGGGGGGCGGTACCGATGGATGGGGGGTACATTGGGGCAGGGTGCAGGGGTGGGGGGCAGTACCGATGGATGGGGGGTACATTGGGGCAGGGTGCCGGGGTGGGGGGCGGTACCGATGGATGGGGGGTACATTGGGGCAGGGTGCTGGGGTGGGGGGGGCGGTACGGATGGATGGGGGGTACATTGGGGCAGGGTGCCGTGGTGGGGGGCGGTACCGATGGATGGGGGGTACATTGGGGCAGGGTGCCGGGGTGGGGGACGGTATCGATGGATGGGGGGTACATTGGGGCAGGGTGCCGGGGTGGGGGGGTGGTACCGATGGATGGGGGGGTACATTGGGGCAGGGTGCCGTGGTGGGGGGCGGTACGGATGGATGGGGGGGTACATTGGGGCAGGGTGCCGGGGTGGGGGGGCGGTACCGATGGATGGGGGGGTACATTGGGGCAGGGTGCCAGGGTGGGGGGCGGTATCGATGGATGGGGGGTACATTGGGGCAGGGTGCCGGGGTGGGGGGGTGGTACCGATGGATGGGGGGGTACATTGGGGCAGGGTGCTGGGGTGGGGGGGGCGGTACGGATGGATGGTGGGTACATTGGGGCAGGGTGCCGGGGTGGGGGGGCGGTACCGATGGATGGGGGGTACATTGGGGCAGGGTGCCATGGTGGGGGGCGGTACCGATGGATGGGGGGTACATTGGGGCAGGGTGCCGGGGTGGGGGGCGGTACCGATGGATGGGGGGTACATTGGGGCAGGGTGCCGGGGTGGGGGAGCGGTACCGATGGATGGGGGGTACATTGGGGCAGGGTGCCGGGGTAGGGGGGTGGTACCGATGGATGGGGGGTACATTGGGGCAGGGTGCTGGGGTGGGGGGGGCGGTACGGATGGATGGGGGGTACATTGGGGCAGGGTGCCGGGGTGGGGGGGCGGTACCGATGGATGGGGGGTACATTGGGGCAGGGTGCCGGGGTGGGGGGCGGTACCGATGGATGGGGGGTACATTGGGGCAGGGTGCCAGGGTGGGGGGCGGTACCGATGGATGGGGGGTACATTGGGGCAGGGTGCCATGGTGGGGGGCGGTACCGATGGATGGGGGGTACATTGGGGCAGGGTGCCGGGGTGGGGGGCGGTACCGATGGATGGGGGGTACATTGGGGCAGGGTGCCGGGGTGGGGGAGCGGGTACCGATGGATGGGGGGTACATTGGGGCAGGGTGCCGGGGTAGGGGGGTGGTACCGATGGATGGGGGGTACATTGGGGCAGGGTGCTGGGGTGGGGGGGGCGGTACGGATGGATGGGGGGTACATTGGGGCAGGGTGCCGGGGTGGGGGGGCGGTACCGATGGATGGGGGGTACATTGGGGCAGGGTGCCGGGGTGGGGGGCGGTACCGATGGATGGGGGGTACATTGGGGCAGGGTGCCAGGGTGGGGGGCGGTACCGATGGATGGGGCGGTACTTTGGGCTGGGGGGCAGGCCGGGTGCAGGATGATGTTCGGTTCGGTTCGGGGGGGCTGTTGTACCAGGGCGGGTTCAGCCCCACGGACGCCAGGGAAGAGACGCGTCCCCACCACAAGCCAGGCTGGGGATCTGCCCACCCCCGGCCGCCCCTCGGCAGCGCCGCCCCACGTGGGGCGGGTCCCGCTGTCCCCAGACTGGAGGGGCGGCCCGAAGGGGACTCGCCCCGGGGCGTCAAGGGGGACGCACGAGCGATCCAGCCCCTCCGCGGCGAGACGTCCCCCGAGCCGAGGCTGGGACCCCCCTGCCCCCCGCGGCGCTGCCCGCAGCCGCTGCCGCCCCAGTGCGATGCCCTGTCTGGCCCTGCCAGGGCACCTGGGGCCCCACAGCGGCACTGGGCGGGGCGGGGCCCGGGCTGCGTCCAACCGCACAGCGCAGCGGGCGCCTGCCCTGGCTCAGCCTGAGCCCCCTGCGGCCGCGGCTACCGCGGGGCTCAGCCCGTCCCGCCCCCCGGCTCTATGGGGCGCGGATACCGCGGGGCTCAGCCCGTCCCGCCCCCCGCGGCTCTATGGGCCGCGGCTACCGCGGGGCTCAGCCCGTCCCGCCCCCCGGCTCTATGGGGCGCGGCTACCGCGGGGCTCAGCCCGTCCCGCCCCCCCCGGCTCTATGGGGCGCGGCTACCGCGGGGCTCAGCCCGCCCCCCCCGCCCCCGGCTCTATGGGGCGCGGCTACCGCGGGGCTCAGCCCGTCCCGCCCCCCGGCTCTATGGGGCGCGGCTACCGCGGGGCTCAGCCCCCCCCCGCCCCCCCCGGCTCTATGGGCCGCGGCCACCGCGGGGCTCAGCCCGTCCCGCCCCCCCGGCTCTATGGGCCGCGGCCACCGCGGGGCTCAGCCCGCCCCCCCCGCCCCCGGCTCTATGGGGCGCGGCTACCGCGGGGCTCAGCCCGTCCCGCCCCCCGGCTCTATGGGGCGCGGCTACCGCGGGGCTCAGCCCGTCCCGCCCCCCGGCTCTATGGGGCGCTGCCACCGCGGGGCTCAGCCCGTCCCGCCCCCCCGGCTCTATGGGGCGCGGCTACCGCGGGGCTCAGCCCCCGGCTCTATGGGCCGCGGCTACCGCGGGGCTCAGCCCGTCCCGCCCCCCGCGGCTCTATGGGCCGCGGCTACCGCGGGGCTCAGCCCGTCCCGCCCCCCCCGGCTCTATGGGCCGCGGCTACCGCGGGGCTCAGCCCGTCCCGCCCCCCCCCGGCTCTATGGGCCGCGGCCACCGCGGGGCTCAGCCCGTCCCGCCCCCCCCCGGCTCTATGGGCCGCGGCCACCGCGGGGCTCAGCCCGTCCCGCCCCCCCGACTCTATGGGGCGCGGCCACCGCGGGGCTCAGCCCGTCCCGCCCCCCCCCCGGCTCTATGGGGCGCGGCCACCGCGGGGCTCAGCCCGTCCCGCCCCCCGGCTCTATGGGCCGCGGCCACCGCGGGGCTCAGCCCGTCCCGCCCCCCCGGCTCTATGGGCCGCGGCCACCGCGGGGCTCAGCCCGTCCCGCCCCCCCGGCTCTATGGGGCGCGGCTACCGCGGGGCTCAGCCCGTCCCGCCCCCCCCCCGGCTCTATGGGCCGCGGCTACCGCGGGGCTCAGCCCGTCCCGCCCCCCGCGGCTCTATGGGCCGCGGCTACCGCGGGGCTCAGTCCGTCCCGCCCCCCGCGGCTCTATGGGGCGCGGCTACCGCGGGGCTCAGCCCGTCCCGCCCCCCCAGCTCTATGGGGCGCGGCTACCGCGGGGCTCAGCCCGTCCCGCCCCCCGCGGCTCTATGGGGCGCGGCTACCGCGGGGCTCAGCCCGTCCCGCCCCCCCCCGGCTCTATGGGGCGCGGCTACCGCGGGGCTCAGCCCGTCCCGCCCCCTGGCTCTATGGGGCGCGGCTACCGCGGGGCTCAGCCCCCCCGCCCCCCCCCGGCTCTATGGGGCGCGGCTACCGCGGGGCTCAGCCCGTCCCGCCCCCCCCCCGGCTCTATGGGGCGCGGCTACCGCGGGGCTCAGCCCGTCCCGCCCCCCCCCCAGCTCTATGGGGAGCGGCTACCGCGGGGCTCAGCCCGTCCCGCCCCCCCCCCGGCTCTATGGGGCGCGGCTACCGCGGGGCTCAGCCCGTCCCGCCCCCCCCGGCTCTATGGGGCGCGGCTACCGCGGGGTACCGGGGGGCGAGGGAGCCGGGCCAGGTCCCTGTTGTAGGGAAGGGGCGGGGCCGAGCTCTCCCCCCCGACCCCCCCGTGCGCTGGGCTCCCCCGGGCGCACCCCGCCCCGGAACTACAGCTCCCAGCAGGCCCCGCGCGGGGGCGCAGACGTGGCCGGAAGTGAGGTGCGGAGCTCGGAACCGCCGTCGCCAGGTGACGGGCCTGGGCCCATCGAGCGCGGGGGCCGGTCTGGGCGGGGGGGCTGCGCTGCGCTGCGCTGCGCTGCGCTGGGCTGGGGGGGGCCGGTTGGGGCTGCGCCGCGCTGGGGGGGGCGGGGGGGCCGGTTGGGGCCGCGCTGCGCTGGGGGGGCCGGTTGGGGGGGGCCGGTTGGGCCGCGCTGATCCCGGCGCTGCCCCCGCGCGTCTCTCCCCGGCAGGTCGGAGATGCTGAAGGCCGTGATCCTCATCGGGGGGCCGCAGAAAGGTGGGACTCGCCCCCGCCCCCGCCCCGCCCCGCTGCTGGCCCGTCGGGTTCTGGCTGAGCTGCCCCCCCCACCGTGGCCCCACAAAGCCGCCAGCCCCCCCCGGCCCCCTCCTGCTGGCCTTGGCCACGGCCGCCCCCGTCAGCCGGGCGAGGGGCGCGGGGTGAGGGGCGTCGGGCGAGGGGTGCGGGGCGAGGGGTGAGGGGTGTGGGGTGAGCGGCAGCAGGCGAGGGGCGCCAGGCGAGGGGTGTGGGGTGAGGGGCGCCGGGCGAGGGGCGCCGGGCGAGGGGCGCGGGGCGAGGGGTGTGGGGTGAGGGGCGCCGGGTGAGGGGTGTGGGGTGAGCGGCAGCGGGCGAGGGGTGTGGGGTGTGGGGCGAGGGGTGTGGGGTGAGGGGCGCCGGGTGAGGGGTGTGGGGTGAGCGGCAGCAGGCGAGGGGCTCTGGGCGAGGGGCGCCGGGCGAGGGGTGTGGGGTGAGCGGCAGCAGGCGAGGGGTGTGGGGCGAGGGGCGCCGGGCGAGGGGTGTGGGGTGAGGGGCGCCGGGCGAGGGGTGTGGGGTGAGCGGCAGCAGGCGAGGGGTGTGGGGCGAGGGGCGCAGGGCGAGGGGTGTGGGGTGAGCGGCAGCAGGCGAGGGGTGTGGGGCGAGGGGTGCGGGGCGAGGGGCGCCGGGCGAGGGGTGCGGGGCTCTGGGCGGCAGGCGATGGGCTCTGGGCGCTCTGCGGCTGGGCCCGTCCCCTGCCCCCTTGTCGCAGTCCGGCAGAGGGTTGAACGCCCGGGCGGCCCCCGTGGGCTCCTTCGCCAGCCTGGGGGCCGTGGGCGCCGTGCGGGGGTCTCTGCTCGGTGTCCCCACCCTGTTCCCACATGTCGCACCCGTGACCCCTCCACCCCCCCCAGGTCTTTCTAATCTGTCCCCAGAGTTCAACCCGATCCCGTCCAGTAGCACGTCCCGCTGGGCTGGCGGGGCCTTGGTGGACGGGCCTGGCCTGGTCTCTCCGCCACCACCCCCAGCACTCACGTAGTGCCCTGCGAGCCCTTGGCCAGCTGGGTTGGGGCTGTCTTGTTTCCTTGGCTCTGGGCACGGCACTTGGTGCCAGGAGGGGGAGCTGCAGCTGGCCACCCAAAGGCTCCCGCCTGCCCATCTGCTGGTGCTGGGGAGGAGAGGGCTGTGCACCCCTGTGAGCCAGGCTGGTTTGGAAACCCCTGCTCAGCCCGTCATTGCTTCGCCCAGGGACTCGCTTCCGGCCCTTGTCCTTCGAAGTCCCCAAGCCGCTGTTCCCCGTGGCGGGGGTGCCCATGATCCAGCACCACATCGAGGCCTGCACCAAGGTATGAGCCGGGCGGGGCGAGGGCTGGACACACCTGTGCAGGGGTGAGGGTTGTTCAGCTCTAGGGCTCAGAGCTAGAGAGCAGGGGTGGATTTTAGCTGAGCCCATGGGGGGCTGGGGGAGAGGGCAAGGCCTGGCACTGGGCTCTCTTTGCACCTAACCACCATGTGTCCTGCTCCCAGGTTCCATGCATGAAGGAGATTCTGCTTGTGGGCTTCTACCAGCCCACAGAAGCCCTGAGCCGCTTCCTGGCGTCTGCGCAGCAGGAGTTTAAAATCCCAATCAGGTGTGTGGATAGGAGCCCTGGCTCCGGGCCCATGGCCAGGCTGTGGGCAAAGCCAGGGCTGGCAACTTCCCACTCTGAGTCGGGGTGGGAGGTGCAGGGTGTGTGATTTGTAACTTAGGCGACCAGGGTCCCTGCTGGGGGAGCCTTGGCAACCAGGCAGGATCATTTGTAGCCTGGGCAACCAGGTGACGCCACTCCGAGCTGCCACTCTGAGCCAGACGAGAGCCTGGCTGGGTTTTGAATATGCAAAGAGATAGAGCAGTTAGAGGAAGGGAGGGAGGCTGGAGAGGAGCAAAGTCAGGCCAGGCCGGGTTGAGCCAGGGGCTCCAGGTTGGGGTTCTCTTGGCTGGGGGCGCGTGTGAATCTCCTTGTTGGTGTGCTGACAAGTCTGTACCTCTGTGCATCTCTGATGCCTAATAAACCTTTTCTTCCACTTGCTGTGTGTGAGTCTCTTCTGGCTGTGGGTGGGGTGCAGAGCTTGGGGACCCCTGAACCCCATTACAGGGGGGCATAAGAAAGACCACGCGGGATCAAACCAAAGGTCCTTCTAGCCAAGTGCCTTGGATAGTCCCAGCTGCTTCCGAAGGAATGAACAGAACAGGGCGACTGTTGAGTGAGCCGTCGGGTCTTCTAGTCACAGCTTGTGGCAAAGAGGGGCCAGGGACCCAGAGCAGGAGGCTGCCTCCCTGCCCATGCAGCCAGCCACAGCCCTGGTCCTAGCCCTAGCCACCTTCTCTAGTTCTGTCTTGAACCGTGCTATTGGCAGCCTTCACACCTGCCCGGCAACAAGTTTCCCCCTAACTATGCCCTGTGGGAGCAATGTGTCCTCTTGTGTGTCTGAAACCTGCTGTCTGTTAATTCCCTTTGTGACCCCCAAGCTCACGTCATGGGAAGAGAAATTGACTTTAGTTTTCTTCACATCAGGCATGATTAATTTAAAGACCTCTACCCTGCCCCCCTCAGCTCCCTGTTTTTCACGCTGAGGTCCCAGTCTGTTTCATCTCTCCTCACACGGAAGCTGTTCCATCACCCTGATCACTTTTATTGCACTTCTCTGAACCGATTCCAATTCTGGTACAGTTTTGTGATGGGCAACCAGAAGTGCATGCAGTAATCAAGCTGTGGGCGTACTGTGGATTTACATAGTGGCAATATGATGTTTTCTGTCTTACTCTCTCCCCATTTCCTCATGGTTCCTAACATGCTGTTGGCTTTTTGGATGGCTGCTGCATATGGAGCAGATGTTTTCAGAGGACTATCCATGATAACTCAAGAGCTCTTTCTGGAGTGGTAACAGCTAATTTAGACATTATTTGAGATGTATAGTTGGGGATTATGTTTTCCAACGTGCAGTACTTTGCAATTATCAACGCTGAATTTCATCTGCTGTTTTGTTGCCCAGACGCCCAGCTTAGTGAAATCCCTTGATGATTCCTCACCGTCTGCTTTGGACTTCGCTATCTTGAGCAGTTTTGTATCATCTGCCCATTTTGGCACCTCCCTGTTTACCCTTTTTCCAGATCATTTATGATTCTGTTGAACAGACTGGTCCCAGTACAGCCCCAGGGGACCTACCAGTTATCCTGTGTTCTGAAAACAGACCACGTTTGTTCCTGTCTTCAGCCATTTACCCATCCATGAGAGCACCTGCCCTCTGGCCCCCGGACAGCTCACGTTGCTTGGAAGCCTTTGGCGAAGGCCGTTGTCCAAGGCTTTCTGGAAGTCTAACTGCCCTCTAGCCCCTGGATCCCCATTGTCATCCCCTCAGCGATTGTACAGCGTGGGGAGGCCTGCTTTCCCTCTGCCTGCCCCCCGTTCTCCCTCTCGCTGTGTCTGACCGCTCTTTTTGGTGTGTTCACCAGTGGCCTGGGGCTGAAATCAGGGCTTGCAGCCTATAATTGCTGGAAGGCCTCTGGCTGGACTTCCTGCTGTCATGTCTCCTGACCTGGTGACTAGCCTTTTGTCAAAGGCAGGAGATGGATGGCACAAGACAAATCACTTGATCATTGTCTTGGGTTCACCTCCTCTGGGGCACCTGGCATTGGCCACTGTCGGCAGACAGGATACTGGGCTGGATGGACCTTTGGTCTGACCTAGTATGGCCGTTCTTATGACCTGTCTCAGTTCTCTGTTGCCTGAGTGGGATCCCTGCAGGCCCAGGACACCAAGGTCTTAGCTGGCTGCTGCCATTCCCCGGGTCTCTCTCCACTTGCTGAGCCCGCCTGAGCAGGCAGACGGGGTTGTCTTGCCATAGAGGCCCTGCTCCCAGGAGCGGGGCATGGGGCCGCTGTCCTATGTCCTCTCCCTGGGCCCAAGGCTGCACTGGTGTTGCCGTGGCAGGGAAGCCTCTGGCTCACAGGTGGGTCTCATCAGTGTTCCTCGTAAGCCAGGTGCTTGTGCAGCTTCTCAAAAGATAGCCTGATGCCACCCAGCTGGCACTGCCAATGGAAACATGCCGTGGTGCACATAATATTATTCTGCACACGGAAGGAGAAGCTTAGAGGGACCCTGGGGCACCATGACCTGACTTGCTTGTAAATTTTCACAGCGCCTCAGGCCAGGGCCTCTGGCACTGCTCTGAGAGCAGCCAGGCCGGGCTCTGGGCAGCGTCTCCCCTTGGCACCTGGCACTGGGGCAAGGAGCCTGCTCAACATTAGCACCTCCTGGCTCTGACCTAGGAGCATTCAGCCTCCTGCTCGCTCCCTGAGGTCCCCCTGGGTGAGATCTGGGGAAGCCTCACATCCCAAAGGGCCCTGCCCCACCTGCAGCCAAATGCCTTCTAGGCAGTGTGTGCCACAGACGGGTTCCTGACAACTGATGACCCAGTGTAGCAGAGAGCTTGCGAGTGTGGAAATCAGGGACCTTAAACAGACTCCATCTGGTGGATCCCCTTCCCCCAGGCAAGGAGACTGAGCAGGTTCCAGCAGGCATCTTCACCTGCCCCTACTGCACTTTCTCAGGCAAACAAGCCACCCGGTCTTCATCAAGACTCCCAGCTGGCGCCTTGCTGGCATTGGACTCTGGTCCTCAGCTGCCAGGACACAGTGTGTCAACCACACTTTGTGCCAGGCAGTGAGTCACACCCACACCTGCCCTAGGGGTCAGTGCTAGGGCCACACACCTGGCTTGCCCCACCTGGGTTCTGGCATGCATGTTCTTGGGATGACCTGTTCAGCTGTTCCCGCTTTGTTTCCCAGGTATCTGCAGGAGTACGCGGCCCTGGGCACAGGTGGTGGTATCTATCACTTCCGGGACCAAATCCTGTCGGGCGGCCCCGAGGCCTTCTTCGTCCTCAATGCGGACGTGTGCTCGGAGTTCCCCCTGCCGGAGATGTTGGCCTTCCAGCAGCAGCACAGCGACCCACACAGCTTTGTCATTCTGGGCACAACGGTGAGCAGGGGGGCCAGCCCAGCCCAGCCCAAGGCTGCTGGGGGTTCCTGCGGCAGGCAGCCGGCTGGGAGCCTTGGACCCCTCTGCACGGAGTCCACTGACCTGTCCCCACTCCACAGGCCAACCGGAAGCAGTCCCTGAATTATGGCTGCATTGTGGCCAACACGGACACGAGTGAGGTAGGGGCTGGGGCCACGTGGGAAATGCTGTCCGGGTAGGGCGGTGGGTGGGCTGGGGGCACTCTGGCCATGCTCCCAGCACGGCCCCAGCTGGCACGTCTGCCCTAGCTGGCGCCCGGCGGGGCGGCACTGGTGAGCAGGCACCATCTCATTGTTCCCCTACCTGGGCAGGACACGCTCTGTTCTGTGCACCACCATAGACACGCTGCCGGTGGGGGGCGCCTGCCTCTCGCCTGGGCAGCCGCCCATGCACTTGGCTCACAGGCAGCACTGGCAGTCAGCTCGCGGCCCCTCCCCCTCAGGTCCTGCACTACGTGGAGAAGCCCAGCACCTTCGTCAGTGAGATCATCAACTGCGGCATCTACCTCTTCACGCCAGTCATCTTCCAGCACATCGGCCAGGTCTTCCAGCGCAGCCAGCAGGAGCGGCTCCTGTGAGTGCCCAGGGCTCCAGCCACCGCCCTCTGCCCCCTCCTGCATTGCCTGACCTTGCCCCCGGAAGTCTCTGCTGCCCCTCGCCCAGCCTGCAGCCGTGCCTGGGTGTGCGTGCCCGCCCAGTGTGGCACCATGGGGTGGCACTCAGCACCAGCTCCCTCCCGGGGAGCCCTGGTTAGCTGCCAGGGCACGTTCTCCACTTCCCCCGCTGTGCTGCTGGGGCTCCTGTTCAGGGTGCCCATGGCTCCGGGCCCTCCAACTCCCTGCACATCTGCCTCTCTCAGTCCACGGCATGGGCAGAGCTCACCTGGCAGCAAGGACTGATACGGCATGGCCCTGCCCCATGGGTTCCCCAGTGCAGAGCCAGTTGTGCGGGGGCACTGGGGAGCACGGGGGGGGTTGGTGGGAGAAGCAGCCCTTCAGCGCCCTTCCTGGTAGCTGCCGTGGGGAGGCCCCGGTGCAAGTGAAGGGGGGCAGGATTCCCGCAACCCAAGCCCTGTGCTGATTGGTTGCTGTGGCATTGCTGCCCATCCCCGCTTCTGGCAGCTGGCAGAGGTGGTGGCTGGGCCAGGCATCCTGCCAGAGGGCAGACAGTGATCCTGGATTAGGGCGCTGGAGGCAGTGGGGCTGGTGGGAGCCCTCGCCCTGTGCATCTGGCCTGGCAGGGAGGAGAGTGCCAACGGCTGGCAGCGTGCGGAGGTCATCCGACTGGAACAGGACGTCTTCACGGCGCTGGCGGGACGTGGCCAACTCCGCGTCTACAAAACCGACGGCTTCTGGAGCCAGATCAAATCTGCTGGGTGGGTGGGGAGTGGGTGTGCGCTGCGAGGTGGGGCTGGGTTACCCAGAGGGCTATATATGTGGGGTCGGGGGGCATGGGGAGCCGGTGAGGGCGGTGTCCCTAATGCGGCTGGGTTGGGGTCGCTGGGGGGCTGTGGGGGGGTATGGGGAGCAGGTGAGGGCGGTGTCCGTAACACGGCTGGGTTGGGGTGGCTGGGTAGTTTTGGGGGGGCATGGGGAGCAGTTAAGGGTGGTGTCCGTAGCGTGGCTGGGTTGGGGGGGCTGTGGGGGGGTGTGGGGAGCAGGTGAGGGCGGTGTCCCTAACGCGGCTGGGTTGGGGTGGCTGGGGGGCTGTGGGGAGCAGGTGAGGGCGGTGTCCATAGTGTGGCTGGGTTGTGGGGGTGTGGGGAGCAGGTGAGGGCGGTGTCCCTAACGCGGCTGGGTTGGGGTGGCTGGGGGGCTGTGGGGAGCAGGTGAGGGCGGTGTCCGTAGCGTGGCTGGGTTGGGGGGGTGTGGGGAGCAGGTGAGGGCGGTGTCCGTAGCGTGGCTGGGTTGGGGGGGCTGTGGGGGTGTGTGGGGAGCAGTTAAGGGCGGTGTCCGTAGTGTGGCTGGGTTGGGGGGACTGTGGGGGGGCGTGGGGAGCAGGTGAGGGCGGTGTCCGTAGTGTGGCTGGGTTGGGGGGACTGTGGGGGGGCGTGGGGAGCAGGTGAGGGTGGTGTCCGTAGCGTGGCTGGGTTTGGGGGGCGTGGGGAGCAGGTGAGGGTGGTGTCCGTAGCGTGGCTGGGTTGGGGGGGCTGTGGGGGGGCGTGGGGAGCAGTTAAGGGCGGTGTCCCTAACGCGGCTGGGTTGGGGGGGACTGTGGGGGGGCGTGGGGAGAAGGTGAGGGCGGTGTCCCTAACGCGGCTGGGTTGGGGGGGACTGTGGGGGGGCGTGGGGAGCAGGTGAGGGTGGTGTCCGTAGTGTGGCTGGATTGGGGGGGCTGTGGGGGGGCGTGGGGAGCAGTTGAGGGCGGTGTCCGTAGCGTGGCTGGGTTGGGGGGGACTGTGGCGGGGCGTGGGGAGCAGGTGAGGGCGGTGTTCCTAACGCAGCTGGGTTGGGGGGGCCGTGGGGGCGCGTGGGGAGCAGTTAAGGGCGGTGTCCGTAGTGTGGCTGGATTGGGGGGGACTGTGGGGGAGCGTGGGTAGCAGGTGAGGGTGGTGTTCCTAACGCGGCTGGGTTGGGGGGGGACTGTGGGGGGGCGTGGGGAGCAGTTGAGGGCGGTGTCCCTAACACGGCTGGGTTGGGGGGGACTGTGGGGGGGCGTGGGGAGCAGGTGAGGGCGGTGTCCGTAGCGTGGCTGGGTTGGGGGGGCTGTGGGGGGGCGTGGGGAGCAGTTGAGGGCGGTGTCCGTAGCGTGGCTGGGTTGGGGGGGACTGTGGGGGGGCGTGGGGAGCAGGTGAGGGCGGTGTCCGTAGCGTGGCTGGGTTGGGGGGGACTGTGGGGGGGCGTGGGGAGCAGTTGAGGGCGGTGTCCCTAACACGGCTGGGTTGGGGGGGACTGTGGGGGGGCGTGGGGAGCAGGTGAGGGCGGTGTCCGTAGCGTGGCTGGGTTGGGGGGGACTGTGGGGGGGCGTGGGGAGCAGTTGAGGGCGGTGTCCCTAACACAGCTGGGTTGGGGGGGACTGTGGGGGGACGTGGGGAGCAGTTGAGGGCGGTGTCTGTAGCGTGGCTGGGTTGGGGGGGACTGTGGGGGGGCGTGGGGAGCAAGTGAGGGCGGTGTCCGTAGCGTGGCTGGGTTGGGGGGGACTGTGGGGGGGCGTGGGGAGCAGTTGAGGGCGGTGTCCCTAACACGGCTGGGTTGGGGGGGACTGTGGGGGGGCGTGGGGAGCAGGTGAGGGCGGTGTCCGTAGCGTGGCTGGGTTGGGGGGGCATGGGGAGCAGTTGAGGGCGGTGTCCGTAGCGTGGCTGGGTTGGGGGGGACTGTGGGGGGGCGTGGGGAGCAGGTGAGGGCGGTGTTCCTAACGCGGCTGGGTTAGGGTGGCTGGGGGGCTGTGAAAGGCTAGTGGGTAGCAGGTGAGGGCGGTGTCCGTAGTGTGGCTGGGTTGGGGGGGACTGGGGGGGAGCGTGGGTAGCAGGTGAGGGTGGTGTTCCTAACGCGGCTGGGTTGGCGGGGGACTGTGGGGGGGTGTGGGGAGCAGTTAAGGGTGCTGTCCGTAGCGTAGCTGGGTTGGGGGGGCTGTGGGGGGAGCATGGGGAGCAGTTAAGGGCGGTGTCCGTAGCGTGGCTGGGTTGGGGGGGCTGTGGGGGGGTCATGGGGAGCAGTTAAGGGCGGTGTCCGTAGTGTGGCTGGGTTGGGGGGGCTGTGGGGGGACGTGGGGAGCAGTTAAGGGTGGTGTCCGTAGCGTGGCTGGGTTGGGGGGGCTGTGGGGGGGCGTGGGGAGCAGTTAAGGGTGGTGTCCGTAGTGTGGCTGGGTTGGGGGGACTGTGGGGGAGCGTGGGTAGCAGGTGAGGGTGGTGTTCCTAACGCGGCTGGGTTGCGGGGGGGACTGTGGGGGGGTGTGTGGAGCAGTTAAGGGTGCTGTCCGTAGCGTAGCTGGGTTGGGGGGGCTGTGGGGGGGCGTGGGGAGCAGTTGAGGGCGGTGTCCATAGCGTGGCTGGGTTGGGGGGGCTGTGGGGGGGCGTGGGGAGCAGTTGAGGGCGGTGTCCGTAGCGTGGCTGGGTTGGGGGGGAGTGTGGGGGGGCGTGTGGAGCAGGTGAGGGCGGTGTCCATAGCGTGGCTGGGTTGGGGGGCTGTGGGGGGGCGTGGGGAGCAGTTAAGGGCGGTGTCCGTATCGTGGCTGGGTTGGGGGGGGCTGTGGGGAGCAGGTGAGGGCGATATCCGTAGTGTGGCTGGGTTGGGGGGGCGTGGGGAGCAGGTGAGGGCGATATCCGTAGCGTGGCTGGGTTGGGGGGGCGTGGGGAGCAGGTGAGGGCGATATTCGTAGCGTGGCTGGGTTGGGGGGGCGTGGGGAGCAGGTGAGGGCGGTGTCCGTAGCGTGGCTGGGTTGGGGGAGACTGTGGGGGGGCGTGGGGAGCAGGTGAGGGCGGTGTCCATAGTGTGGCTGGGTTGGGGGGGACTGTGGGGGGGTGTGGGGAGCAGGTGAGGGCGGTGTCCGTAGCGTGCCTGGGTTGGGGGGGCTGTGGGGCTGTGGGGGGTGTGGGGAGCAGTTGAGCGTGGTGTCCGTAGTGTGGCTGGGTTGGGGTGGCTGGGGGGCTGTGAAAGGCTCGTGGGTAGCAGGTGAGGGCGGTGTCCCTAACGCGGCTGGGTTGGGGGGGCTGTGGGGGGACGTGGGGAGCAGTTAAGGGCGGTGTCCGTAGCGTGGCTGGGTTGGGGGGGCTGTGGGGGGGGCGTGGGGAACAGTTAAGGGCGGTGTCCGTAGTGTGGCTGGGTTGGGGGGGACTGTGGGGGGGCGTGGGGAGCAGTTAAGGGCGGTGTCCGTAGTGTGGCTGGGTTGGGGGGGCTGTGGGGGGGGCATGGGGAGCAGTTAAGGGCGGTGTCCGTAGTGTGGCTGGGTTGGGGGGGCTGTGGGGGGGCATGGGGAGCAGTTAAGGGCGGTGTCCGTAGTGTGGCTGGGTTGGGGGGGACTGTGGGGGGGCGTGGGGAGCAGTTAAGGGCGGTGTCCGTAGCATGGCTGGGTTGGGGGGGCTGTGGGGGGGGTCATGGGGAGCAGTTAAGGGCGGTGTCCGTAGTGTGGCTGGGTTGGGGGGGCTGTGGGGGGACGTGGGGAGCAGTTAAGGGTGGTGTCCGTAGCGTGGCTGGGTTGGGGGGGCTGTGGGGGGGGCGTGCGGAGCAGTTAAGGGTGGTGTCCGTAGTGTGGCTGGGTTGGGGGGGCTGTGGGGGGACGTGGGGAGCAGTTAAGGGCGGTGTCCGTAGTGTGGCTGGGTTGGGGAGGACTGTGGGGGGGCGTGGGGAGCAGGTGAGGGCGGTGTCCCTAACGCGGCTGGGTTGGGGGGGCTGTGGGGGGACGTGGGGAGCAGTTAAGGGTGGTGTCCGTAGTGTGGCTGGGTTGGGGGGGCTGTGGGGGGACGTGGGGAGCAGTTAAGGGCGGTGTCCGTAGTGTGGCTGGGTTGGGGAGGACTGTGGGGGGGCGTGGGGAGCAGGTGAGGGCGGTGTCCCTAACGCGGCTGGGTTGGGGGGGCTGTGGGGGGACGTGGGGAGCAGTTAAGGGCGGTGTCCGTAGCGTGGCTGGGTTGGGGGGGCTGTGGGGGGGGCGTGGGGAGCAGTTAAGGGCGGTGTCCGTAGTGTGGCTGGGTTGGGGGGGCTGTGGGGGGGGCGTGGGGAGCAGTTAAGGGCGGTGTCCGTAGCGTGGCTGGGTTGGGGGGGCTGTGGGGGGGGCATGGGGAGCAGTTAAGGGCGGTGTCCGTAGTGTGGCTGGGTTGGGGAGGACTGGGGGGGGGCGTGGGGAGCAGTTAAGGGCGGTGTCCGTAGCGTGGCTGGGTTGGGGGGGCTGTGGGGGGGGCGTGGGGAGCAGTTAAGGGCGGTGTCCGTAGTGTGGCTGGGTTGGGGGGGCTGTGGGGGGGGCGTGGGGAGCAGTTAAGGGCGGTGTCCGTAGCGTGGCTGGGTTGGGGGGGCTGTGGGGGGGGCGTGGGGAGCAGTTAAGGGCGGTGTCCGTAGTGTGGCTGGGTTGGGGAGGACTGGGGGGGGGCGTGGGGAGCAGGTGAGGGTGGTGTTCCTAACGCGGCTGGGTTGGGGTGGCTGGGGGGCTGTGGAAGGCTCGTGGGGAGCAGTTGAGGGCAGTGTCCCTAATGCGGCCAGGCGGCAGCTGGGTTCAGACCCCTTCTGGAGTTTGGGGGGCTGTGGCTGCGAGTCCTTCAGCACCCCCCGACCTATGCCTGACCTGACCATGCTGGGCTGGCCCTGCACGGCACTTTCCCCTTGGTGGACACTCAGTCAGGCAGGTCCTGGGATGCAGGGGCCCCTCACTCCCATTGTCTCCTTCCCCCAGCTCCGCCATCTACGCCAGTCGCCTCTACCTGAGCCAGTACAGGGAGAGCCACCCAGAGAGACTGGCCCAGAACAGCCCGGAGGGGCCCACCATCCGAGGTACCCGCCTGGCTCTGCCCCTCTCCCCAGGGGCAGGGGCAGGGGCAGGGGCAGGGGCCGGCCGCAGCGCCTGGGCGTGCTGCTAGCTGAGCCTGCACGCTGCGGTCCCCCCTCGCCCGAGGGCTGCCAGGAGGTGTGAGGTGTGCCTGCAGGGCAGCCCTGTGGGCACAGGGTTTCTCTTGGCAGTTCCTCTGCCCGCCTGTTGCCCAGCCTGGGTTGGGAGGGGTTGGGGTGCAGAGCATCCCCTCACCTTTCTTTGTGTTGCAGGGAACGTGTACATCCACCCGACAGCCGTCATTGACCGCACTGCTGTGGTGAGTGCCAGGCTGGGGCGCCCAGATGGCAGTTTTCCAGCCCAAGCGGGCCGGGCGCCACTCTCTGGGCATCACGGCCGGGCTCTGCTCACAGCCTGCCCTGCTCTCTCCCTCCAGCTGGGCCCCAACGTCTCCATTGGCAAGGGGGTGACGGTGGGAGCCGGCGTGCGTGTGCGAGAGTCCATCATCCTGCACGGGGCGTCACTCCAGGTAGGGCAGGGCCGGGGCAGCCTTTCAGCCCCCTCCGCCCGTCTGCTGGAAATGGCAGCGTGGACTGAGCCTGAGCTGTCTCCTCTGCTCCCCAGCTCGGCCCCGGTCAGCCCCACACACTGACCCCAGCTGTGCGGGGGCCCTGCCAGAGCGGTGGGAGCAGGGAGGCCGGCTTGGGCCCGGTTTGGGGGCCCGCTGAGGCTCTGCCTGACGCTCACCCCAGGCTGCCTTATCCTCAGGATCACACCTGTGTGCTCAACAGCATCGTGGGCTGGGACAGCACCATCGGGCGCTGGGCCCGGGTCGAGGGGACGCCCAGTGACCCGAACCCCAACGACCCCTATGCCAAAATGGACAGCGAGACCCTCTTCAGGGACGGCCGGCTCACGCCCTCCATCACCATCCTGGGTGGGTCTGCTGGCCTGGCTGCAGCGAGGGCTGGCAGTGCGGGAGGTCTTGGGGCCACCAGCCGTGGTTGTCCTGTGGGGCAGGAGCTGCAGTGGGGAGGAGCAGGGCTCTGTCTGGGGGCGGGGGAGGGTGCCGTGGCCCCCCCCATGGCCCCCCTGAGTGCGTGGCCCTGGCCCTGGGAGGGGTGGGGAGCCTCCCCTGGCTCTTCCTGGCTGACTGGCTATGTCTGTGGGGGAGCCGGGTGCGTGGCCCTGGCCCTGGGAGGGGTGGGGAGCCCCCCTGGCTCTTCCTGGCTGTGTCTGTGGGGGAGCCGGGTGCATGGCTCTGGCCCTGGGAGGGGTGGGGAGCCCCCCTGGCTCTTCCTGGCTGTGTCTGTGGGGGAGCCGGGTGCGTGGTTCTGGCCCTGGGAGATGTGGGGAGCCCCCCCCCGCCGGCTCCTCAGGGCTGACCGGCTGTGTCTGTGGGGGAGCGGGTGCGTGGCCCTGGCCCTGGGAGAAGTGGGGAGCCCCCCTGGCTCTTCCTGGCTGTGTCTGTGGGGGATCCGGGTGCGTGGCCCTGGCCCTGGGAGGGGTGGGGAGCCCCCCCACCCCTGCCCCGACTCCTCAGGGCTGACTGTCTCTGGCTCTCCCCTGCAGGCTGCAACGTGACCATCCCTGCAGAGGTCGTGATCCTCAACTCCATTGTCCTGCCGCACAAAGAGCTGAGCCGCAGCTTCAAGAACCAGATCATCTTGTGAGGGGCTGGCACCCGGAGCCTGGCTGAGGGAGGAGGGGGCCGCTGCTGTACCCCAGGCCTTGCTTCTCAGGGTGCCCTGGCTGCGGCACAGGCGCTTGGCCCCACTGGCCGGCAAGCTGGGCCTCTCCAGCCGCTGCAGGGCCCCAGGACATTAAAGTTGAAGGAATCACTGCCAGCCCCTGTGTGGCTCAGCCTGGGCTAAAACCCTGCTCCCAGGGTGTGTCAGAGACGGGGACCCCCAGGCGCTGTCCCCGTCCACAGGCAGGAGTGACTCTCGCTCAGCAGCAGAGCAGCGGGTTTATTAGCCGACAGGACACAGCCTCCTACAGAGGGGTCAGTGCAGCAGCCAGTCCCGTCCATCTCGGGGAGAGGAGGCCCCGAGGGGGGCCCCAAGCCGGAGCCTTGTCCCCCCTTGTCTCTCTCCCCCGGCCCAGGCTCACTGCCTTCCAACTCCCAGTTCGCGTTGGACCCGGGCACACCCCACCTCCTGCCTGTGTGCTGTTCCCCAGGGAGCAAAGGTGTCACCGGGGAGCCCCCGTTACCACTGGGCACTGACGCTGCCTAGTGCAACTTGGGGAATCGCCGGGGAACCACAGGGCACCCCCGGGGCACAGTCCCTACACGCCCCCCCTCGTCAGAGGCTCTCCTGCTGTTTGCCCACCCCGGCGCTCTCCCGGCTGGGCAGCACAGACATCTCCCTGCACAGAAGCGGGGAGATGCTGGGGTGGCTGCAGGGGCTGTTCCCTGACCTGCCCCTGCAGCGTTAAACTGGGCACTTCTCAGTTCACAGGCAGGCTTGTCTCGCACGGGGTGCTGGCTTGGCAGGGCCAGCCCAGGGCACCTAGCAGCAAGGCTGGGCAGCCGAGGGCTTAAGCTGCCAGTCTGGCGGGCCTCCTGCGCTAGAATAGCAGCGTGGGTGGTATTCGGGGCTAGCAATGGAGCACTTACCTGGCCTTCCTGCCTGTGTCCTCGCAGCACCCACGGCACCTGGGCTTGAGCCCATCCTGTGGGGTGCAGGACCTCCCGCTGGCGGCCTGGGCGTGGGCCATGGAGTCCCGGGGAAAGGCAGCTGCTGGTAAGTAGTGTCCCTGGGCCGGGAGGAGCGGCTCTGAGCCCGGCCCGGGGGCAGCGTCAGCCCTGGCCTGCAGGAGGCGCTGCAGCACCAGGTGCAGCTGGAAGCTGTCCCGCTGGGCGCCTGCCGGCAGCTCCGGCGCCGTGCCTCTGCCACGGGGCTCGTGTCGCTCTCCGTTGCCATTGCGCGCATGCCCGCGCCCCAGCGAAGACTGCCCGTGCCAGCCAGCAGCCGAGGCTGGGTGAGCGCTTTCCCTGGGCCGGGGGCGGAGCTCAGCAGCGCCGGCACCGAGTGGGTTTCGAGGAGGCCGGCGGGGTAGAGGCAGCGGCGGGCTGTGCCAGAGCCGGGGCCCACACAGGGATGTGATTCAAGTAGCTGTGGTGCACGTTCCGTCATTAAAAGCTGGGTAATGCTGCATCTCCATGTGACCGGACTGGTGACTCAGCGGGCTGGGGAGCGGCTGGGCAGGGATGGTGGTGGGAGCTGTTACCGGCTGTGCCTGTCCCTGTGGGGCATGTTCCTTCACTGGGGTCACTCCTCGGGGGCGGGTGCTAATTCTCACTGCTGCTTGTTACCCTGGTGTGCTCGTAGGCGCTCTACCTCTCCCTCCTGCCAGCACCCCCAAGCTACTGCCGGCCTAGCCTCCCCAGGCCTGGTTCGGCCCACCCCAGACTCAGATGAACACGCTCCCCCTGCCAGGGCGTGTCTGAGAGGACCTGCTCAGCCGCACTCTCAGGCTGACCCTTGTATGTCCCTGGTCTCAGCGGTGCCGAGCTGTGACCCTCTGGCCTTGGACTCAGTGGGCTGGGTTAAAGAGCACTTTATGGTGCTCCCCATCACGCCACAACCGTTCTGCTGCGTGCTGGGTGACCCAGCTGCACAGGCGGGCGTCTCGAGCGCTACAGGGATCTGTCGCTTAGGAGCCAGGAGTTGTGTCGCAAAGCCGGGGAGGAAGCCGGAGCAGCACTGGGGGGAGCGGGGCTTGACCGTGCCCTTATGTGCAGGTGGTAGCCATGCGAAGGGAGCCAAAGCCCGGAGCAGTGCCAGTACTGAATCGAGCTTCAAGCTGACGACAGCTGTCAGGGCCAGCAGCCAGAAGGGCCCACGGCGGGCTGGAGGCGGAAAGGAAGGCGGCGTCTGCACTGAAGAGATCTGTTGCATTGCTCCTGTCCGTAGCTCTGGCAGGAGAGGCTTTCCCTCTGCACGGGGCCGGACGTTGGGGAACCCCTCTGCCGACACCTTCTTCGGCACAAGGCCCCCGGAGCCCGAGGGAGATCTCGGTGTTGTGTGACGCTTGAGCTGCTGGGGGTTCCCAGCTGGTGACAGTAGCTGTGTCCAGTGTTGGAGGCAAGCAGAGCTGAGCCCCCAGCAGGGTCACGCTGGAGAAGACGAGATCCTGGTTGGGCATTGTATGAAAAGTGGGATGGATGCCATGGTGCACAGTGGGCGTGTAAGGAAGTGACACGGGAGCGCAGGGCATGAGGGCCAGGCGCGAAACGCTTGTCATGTGCACTAGAGGGAAGAGGACGCCCGAGGGCAGGGCAGCCTGGCTGCTCGGTGCAGAGGGAGGCGCAGGAGACGTGGAACGGACAGAGGCAGGGCTCCTTCTGCCCCAACACGGTGGAGCCGCATTCTGGCCCCTACTTTCCTGGCCTGGTTTGGCAGGCAGCTGGGCTGAACTCCCTGCTGGCCACCGGTGCCAGAGAACGGGGGAGCGGGGGGGGTGAAATTTGGCTCCTTAAAGCCACATGTGAAGGAAGGGCCCTTCCCCTGCTCCGCACGTTTGGGGCTCCAGCTGGGAGCCGCCGTCTCTGGTCCCAGCATGGCTTCTGTGGCATCATGCTGGGAGCCGTGGGGCTCCTGCCACCCGGCACGGTCCTGGGGCCCAGCACGGTGCTTGCATGGCTGCGGCGGCCCAGTGCGCCCCTAGCTGTGGCAACCCCTTTGGCACCCACTCGGTAACTCACCGGCATTCTCTTGGGGACAGGCTGGGGTGTGTGGCCCTGGGTAGGGGGAGAACATTCATTTGGGGGTACCTGGCTGTGGAGAAGGGGGAGGGCCTGGGGGTGCGTGGCCCTGGGGTGGGGGAGAACATTCAGGTGGGGGTACCTGGCTGTGGAGAAGGGGGAGGGCCTGGGGGTGCGTGGCCCTGGGGTGGGGGGAGCATTCAGTTGGGGGTACCTGGCTGTGGAGAAGGGGGAGGGCCTGGGGGTGCGTGGTCCTGGGGTGGGGGGAGCATTCAGTTGGGGGTACCTGGCTGTGGAGAAGGGGGAGGGCCTGGGGGTGCGTGGCCCTGGGGTGGGGGGAGCATTCAGGTGGGGGTACCTGGCTGTGGAGAAGGGGGAGGGCCTGGGGGTGCGTGATCCTGGGTAGGGGGGAGCATTCAGTTGGGGGTACCTGGCTGTGGAGAAGGGGGAGGGCCTGGGGGTGCGTGGCCCTGGGGTGGGGGGAGCATTCAGGTGGGGGTACCTGGCTGTGGAGAAGGGGGAGGGCCTGGGGGTGCGTGGCCCTGGGGTGGGGGGAGCATTCAGGTGGGGGTACCTGGCTGTGGAGAAGGGGGAGGACATTCATTTGGAGCTGGCTCAGTCACCGCCAGGGTGCAGCTTGGACCCTGCAGGGGGGGGATTACACTGTTGGGGGGGCCTTGGCATGGGGAAGCGGGGGCAGTGTGGGGCTTGAGTTCCGCCACCTTTTCCTCTAGGCAGAGGTACTGAATGATTCCTTTGTTTCCGCTTTCGCCAGGCAGGTTGCGGGGGGCTGGGTGCCGACCCCAGGGAACGCCGGCAGAAAGGGGACAGGCCAGGAGGGCAAGCTAGGGAAGGCCAAGTTAAAATTGCTGAGCGTTAGATGGCTTCGTCACCAGGGCCTGCCGAGCCACAGCTGGGAGACGCCAGGGGCCGATAGCGGAGGTAGGAGACTTTACCTGTCACCTTTGGGAAGTGCTGGGACTCAGGCGAGAGTCCAGAAGACTGGCACAGGGCCAACCTAGTGCCCATCTATGCACAGGCCACCCCGGGAAATCGCAGCGCAGGCGGCAGAGCTGCGCTGCCAGGCGAGGTGATGGGCCAGATCCCTGAGAAATCCGGGGGTGGGAAACCAAAAGCCAGTCCTGTAGCGCTTTAAAGCATACGAGGTGATGGGCTTTGCGGGGCCGCCCACTGCAGAGCTGGAAATGGCGCTGCCAGCGACCGGGCCTGACGACTAGATGAGACCTGGGGCCTGCCCAGGCCAAGTGTGGGCACAGCCTGCGGCAGTGACGCCTGTGCAGAATTCTGCCCCCAGCAGAGGGACAGTAGTGCCGGCCGACGGGCTGCCAAGCAGCTGAAGCCCGATTGGTATGATGACCCTGTGGCTGGGGAGGCAGCATGGGCAAGGCCGGGGCAGGCAGGGCGTGGGGGGCGGGGCACCGGGAAGGGGCACGGTGGCCCCAGGTGCACCTCTGAGGCCGTTTTCTCTTGGCCAGCAGCAGCTGTGAGCCCAGCCACCCCGAGTCAGCCTCCCTTTCTACCCTACAGCAAGCACGCCGCCCGGGGGGAGGCTGCTGCCCAGCCTGTGCGCCCCGAAACAACACCTCTGCCACATAAACTTTCCCTGGGTGCTGGGTGCAGCTCGGAACGGCTCGGCCCCGGGCCTGTGCAATGCCCACGGCTCCTGGGGGTCTGCGGCTGGGTCTCTGCTTGTGTCCAGCGGGTGCAGAAACGCCTCGTGCACTGGCGCAGGCGAAGGGCCCTTCACCCCACAGGGATGGTTAATCGTTGGGCTGCTTTAGCCACAGGCGGGGCGGGGGCGCAGAGAGAGGTGGAGGTGGAGATGGAGGGAGGGGCCTGGGGGCAAGAGGGGTAAGCTACAGGCCAGGGGTGGGAGTTCAGACTGAGTCCAAGACCCCCAGCCCTGTCCCGCCTCTCCCCCGGCGGGGGGGGAAGCCAGCCCTCCAGGTCACACGCAGCCCCTGTCCCTGCACCAGGAATGGCAGAGGGAACATGAGCGCCAGGAACGTGACACAGAGCGTGAACACAAGCACCAGCTACAAGAGAGACAGCGGGAGGAGTGTGATGGGGTTCTGGGGTCCCCCAAGCTCTGCACCCGGCCGCAGGCAGGAGAGACTCTCACTCAGCAGGAAAACAGCAGGTTTATTACCCGACAGGACACAGCATCGTACAGAGGAGTCAGTGCAGCCGGCAGAGACAGCCAGTCCAATCCATGTTGGGGAGAGGAGGCCCCGAGGGGCCCCCAGAGCTGGGACCAGGCCCCCTCCTTTGTCTCTCTCTCCCTCAGCCCAGACTAACTGCTTCCAACTCCCAGTTCCAATTCAAACCCCTCAGGCTCCACCTCCTCCTTTGTCTGCAGTACAAAGGTGTTACCTGGTCATCAGGGTTACCCTCAGCAGGAGCCCCCCACCCTCTGTGAGCCACTCACATACACACAGGTATCCCCCACTCCATCACAAGGAGAGAGAGCGAGAGCGGGAGGAGAGAGAGCGAGAGCGGGAGCTTGAGCGGGCCATGGCAGAGGCGAGACGCCAAGAGGCCCCAGCTGCGGTAAGCGGGGAGAGGGCCAGACGCATCAGGGTGGCCAGTCACTTGGAGACACGTGTGCTGGCCCAGTGTCAGGACCCAGGGGACATAGACGAGTTCCTTACCGCCTTTGAGCGAGCCTGTGAGTTGCATGAGGTTCCCCCAGATGAGTGGCTCCGGCACCTCACCCCCTTGCTGGGCCAGAAGGCCGCAGCGGTGCTCAGCCAGCTGGTGGGGCTGCAGCCTGGGGACTATGAACGGGTCAAACAGGCCCTGCTGCATAAGTTCGGCCTGACTCCGGAGACATACAAGAAGTTCCAGGAGGCGCAGAAGAGGCCAGAGGAAACCCACGTAGATACAACCGCCCGCCTGAGGCAATACTACTGGAAGTGGGCGTTCGGAATGGGAGTCCAGTCCGTAGAGGACCTGATCGAGCTGGCGGTCGTGGAGCGATTCTACGAGATGTGCGCACCTGACCTGAGGGTGCGGCTCATGGACCGGAAGCCGGGGGATTCACACAATGCAGGGAAACTGGCAGATGACTTCACAAACAGCCGGGCTAGGTTTGAAAGTGACCCCCACAAAGAGAGGGAGTCCCGGAGAGAGAGGGAGTCCCGGAGAGAGAGGGAGTCCCGGAGAGACCAGTTCCTGACCGTACGACAGAGGGGACCACCTCTTGGGTGAGCCCAGGAAAGAGGATTCAGCCACCCACCCCCAGAGAGCCAAGCAGAGCCTGGACAGAGCAGCCGGCCCGAGGGACACAACAAGACCCAGGCTGTTATCGCTGTGAGCGAAAGGGGCATAGAGCAGCCTAGTGCCCCAAGCTCCCAGACAGGTTGAGCAGGCCGGGGGGTCATGGAGTCAACTGGGTGGGGTCCCAGAAGCCAGAGGGGCTGGCGGCCAAGGCGGGTGGTGCTGACAATGGGCACTCGGATTGGGCCGAGTCCGCCCCACAGACCAGCTCCTCAGGGGGACCAAATGCTCAGAGGTCAGTTTACAGAGTGGGGGCGGCAATGCCTCTGCGGAGCGAGTGTCTCACACCCCTCGAGGTAGACAGGAGAAAGGTCACGGGGTTCTGGGACACAGGCGCTGACGTGACGCTGGCCCGACCCGGGGTGGTGGCACCGGGCTGCATGATACCCGATTCCCATCTGACGGTAACAGGAATTGACGGGACCCCTTTCAAGGTGCCCATGGCGAGGGTGCACCTGAAATGGGGGAAGAAGGAAGGCCCCAAGGACGTGGGCGTGCAAAGCCATTTGCCGGCGGATGTACTGATGGGGGGTGACCTGGAGAACTGGCCAGGGGAACGCCCTCGTGCCCTGGTCCTGACCCGTAGCCAAAGAAAACGAGGGGTGCGCTCCCCAGATTCAGGGGTACAGGCCCAGCCAAAGCCACAGGAGCCACAGAGGCCAACCCTGAGAGAAAGGGGGCCCCCAAAAACCAGATCTCACAGGCCAGGGGTGCTGGAGCCAGGCAGGGATGGGGAAGTAGCATCCGCCCCTGCCCGAGCGGAAGAATTCCAGGCAGAGCAGCAGAGAGACCCCTCCTTGCAGAAGCTGAGGGAACTGGCCAGTCTCAGCCCAGCTCCACAGCTGGGGGAGGGCTGCAGGGAGAGATTCCTGTGGGAAAAGGGATTCCTGTACCGGGAATGGGCTCCCAGATGCAAAGCAGAGCCATGGAAGGTCCAGAGGCAACTGGTGGTTCCCCAAAAGTACCGGCGCAGGCTGCTGTACCTAGCTCATGATGTCCCGCTCGCGGGACACCAGGGGATCCACTGCACCAGGAGAAGGTTGTTACAGAAGTTTTTTTGGCCAGGGATCTTTGCAGCTGTCCGTCTGTATTGCCTGTCCTGCGATCCCTGCCAGAGGGTGGGGAAGAGCCGGGACAAGGGGAAAGCTGCCCTGAGGCCACTGCCCATCATAGAGGAGCCTTTCCAGAAAGTGGCTATAGACATAGTGGGCCCCTTCAGCAAGGCAACGCGTTCGGGGAAGAAATATATTTTGGTAGTGGTAGATTTTGCCACGCGATACCCAGAAGCAGTGGCCTTGACCTCTGTCGACGCTGACACCGTGGCGGATGCACTGCTGTCCATTTTCAGCAGAGTGGGGTTCCCCAAGGAGGTCCTCACAGATCAGGGGTCCAACTTCATGTCAGCCCTACTGCAAAGCTTGTGGGTCAAGTGTGGGGTCCAGCACACCTGGGCCACAGCCTTCCACCCGCAGACCAATGGGCTGGTGGAGAGGTTCAATGGGACTCTGGAGCAGATGCTGAGAACCTTCATGAGTCAATACCCCCACGACTGGGACAAGTACTTACCCCACCTGCTGTTTGCGTACAGGGAGGTGCCCCAGGAATCCACGGGGTTCTCCCCGTTTGAGCTGCTGTACGGAAGGAGGGTACGGGGACCCTTGGACTTGCTCAGAGAAGAGTGGGAGGGGACGGCCTCTCCTGAAGGGGAGTCAGTGGTACAGTACGTACTGACCTTCCGGGAAAAACTCACCGAGCTCATGGGCCTGGCCAGGGAGAACCTCTCCATGGCCCAAAGGAAGCAAAAGGTCTGGTATGACCGTAACACCCGGGTCCTTGTACCTGTGCGGCGGAACAAGCTGCAAGCGGCCTGGGATGGGCCCTTCAAGGTCATCAAACAGCTAAATGACGTGAATTATGTGGTGGAACTGTCGAACCGGGCCCACAGCCACCGGGTCTATCATGTGAACATGATGAAACCTTACTGGGACAGACAGAACTTGGTGCTGGCCGTGTGCAGACAGTGGGAGGGGCAGGGGGATGATCCCTTGGTGGATTTGCTCACAAGGACTGGAGCCGGCTCCTTGCTGGAGTCTATTCCCCTCTCAGACCAGCTGACCCCTGCCCAGCAGACGGAGATCAAGGAGGTGCTGCATTCGCATCAACAGCTGTTCTCGGACAGACCCGGACGCACTGACCTGGCTGTCCACCGAATAGAGACAGGCACCCACGCCCCTATCAAGTGTGTGCCATTCAGAGCCACAGGGAGGACGGCTCAGGGCATAGAGCGGGAGGTTGAAGACATGCTGGCTCTGGGGGTGATCCAACCCTCGTCCAGCCCCTGGGCCTCTCCCGTGGTGTTAGTCCCTAAAAAAGATGGGTCTGTTTGGTTTTGTGTGGACTATCGCAAGCTTAACACCATCACTGTCTCGGACGCCTACCCCATGCCCAGGCCTGATGACCTATTAGACAAGCTGGGGGGAGCCCGTTACCTCACCACCATAGACCTCACCAAGGGGTCCTGGCAAGTGCCATTAGACCAAGATGCCCGGCTCAAGTCGGCTCTCATCACCCCTGCGGGGCTCTACGAGTTCCTGGTCCTGCCCTTTGGCCTCAAGGGGGCACCCGCTACCTTCCAGCGTCTGGTGGACCAGCTACTGAAAGGGATGGAGAGCTTTGCCCTGGCTTACATGGACGACATTTGCATCTTCAGCCAGACGTGGGAGGACCATGTGTCCCAACTCAAGCAGGTGCTGGACCGACTCCAGAAGGCTGGTCGGACTATCAAGGCAGGGAAGTGCAAGGTGGGGATGGCTGAGGTGACCTACCTGGGCCACAAGGTGGGCAGCAGCTGCTCAAAGCCAGAGCCAGCTAAAGTGGAGGGTGTCAGAGATTGGCCAACACCCCAGACTAAGAAGCAGGTCCAGGCCCTCATTGGGATGGCGGGGTACTACCGGAGGTTTGTGCCCCACTTTAGCTCCATCGCAGCCCCCCTCATGGAGCTGTGTAAAAAGGGAAAGCCTGACAAGGTGGTCTGGACAGAGCAGTGCCAAGAGGCCCTCTGCGCGCTGAAGGAGGCTCTGGTCAGGGCCCCAGTGCTGGCAAATCCAGACTTCAACAAACCCTTCCTGGTGTTCACCGATGCCTCAGACGTGGGGCTGGGGGCGGTGCTAATGCAGGTGAATGACAAAGGGGAGAAACACCCCATCGTGTACCTGAGTAAGAAGCTGCTGCCCCGGGAGCAGAACTACGCAGCCATAGAGAAGGAATGTCTGGCCATGGTGTGGGCGCTGGGGAAGCTGCAGCCGTACCTGTTTGGACGGCGTTTCACCGTGTACACCGATCACTCACCCCTGACCTGGCTGCATCACATGAAAGGGGCCAACGCCAAGCTCCTGCGCTGGAGTCTGCTCCTGCAGGACTACGACATGGAGGTGGTCCATGTGAAGGGGAACAACAACACCATAGCCGATGCCCTGTCACGCAGGGAGGGCCCCGAACTTCCCCAGGTCACTGGCTAAGTGACCTCGCTCAGTTCGGTCTGGAAGGGGGGAGAGATGTGATGGAGTGAGGGGGGGGTGCATGTGAGACTCAGGCTGGATGTGGGAGACAAGCAGAGCAGCTCCCAGTGGCTAAGGATGACCCTGGGGCTACAACTGGCAGGTGACACCTCTGCCTGAACAAAGAGCAGGGAGGAGCTGAGCTGGGTTTTGAATCGGGGGCGGCAGTTAGAGGCGAGGAGAAGGGAGAGCTGGAGGGCAGCCAGCCTGAGGAGGGGGGAAGCTACACCCCAGAGGGGCACCCCTCGGGGCCTTCTCCCCAGGACAGGTTGGAAGGACTGTCTCTGGCTGCTGTACTGTCGCTTCTGTGAGAAACTGGACATCTGTTGCCTAATAAACCTCCTGTTGTACCTGCTGAGTGAGAGTCACTCCTGCCAGCGGACGGGGTGCAGTGCAGGGGGACCCCTGAACCCCATCACATCGCTGTCACTGGGTGCACAAATAGCAGGGCGACAGGAAGGCGTCCTACTCGTTATCAAGCGCCTGCTAAGAGTGGGTCGGGGCAACTGGTGTGGCAGCTGGCGCTGGCTGGGCGCAGGCTCCGGCTCACCTGCACTCGTGCAGGGTCACTGCAGCCAACGGCCCAGGCCGAGGCTCCCTCTGGCTCAGACCCCCAGGTCCAGCCCTGAGCTGGCCCACGCCGAGCTTGTAGGGCCCCAGTTCCCATGGGCCAGGCAGGATTGTGCCAGGCAGCACCAGGCTGACTCAGCGGCATCGCCCTCGGCTCTGCCCAGCGGGCGCTCACTTGGGCGCCCCATGACCAAGGGGCACTGCTCCTAATAAGGGGCTTGGGACACCCCGGGCCCAGCTGCCAGTGAAGCAACGAGCCCCCCGCCATGTCTTGCAAGGTGCATGCCACTGCCCCACCGTGCCCGGCAGAGGCCCCAGGCGAGGGGGCAGGGACTGGCACAGGGGGGCTCCCAATGAGTGCATGCCAGCCTTGCCCAGCAGGGGGCGCTGTGGGGGTGTCTGGCTGTGGGGGGCTCATGGTGTGTCCAGCCTGGCCTCGCACAGCAGTGGGCGCTATGGGGGTGTCTGTGTCTGGGGGGGGGAGGCCTCACCCAGAAGGGGGTGCTGTGGGGGTGTCTGATTGTGGGGGGCTCACAGTATGTCCAGCCTGGCCTCACCCAGCGGGGGGTGCTGTGGGGGGTGTCTGTGTCTGGGGGTGGCTCACCCAGCAGGGGGCGCTCTGGGGGTGTCTGTGTCTGGGGGGGGGCTTGCCCAGCAGGGGGCGCTGTGGGGGTGTCTGGCTATGGGGGGGCTCACGGTATGTCCAGCCTAGCCTCGCCCAGCAGGGGGCACTGTGGGGGTGTCTGTGTCTGGGTGGGGCTCACCCAGCAGGGGGCGTTGTGGGGGTGTCTGGCTGTGGGGGGCTCACAGTATGTCCAGCCTGGCCTTGCCCAGCAGGGGCCACTGTGGGGGGTGTCGGTGTCTGTGTCTGGGGGGTGGGGCTCACCCAGAAGGGGGCACTGTGTGGGTGTCTGTGTCTGGGGGGGGGGGCTTGCCCAGCAGGGGGCGCTGTGGGGGTGTCTGTGTCTGGGGGGGGGGCTTGCCCAGCAGGGGGCGCTGTGGGGGTGTCTGTGTCTGGGGGGGGGGGCTTGCCCAGCAGGGGGCGCTGTGGGGGTGTCTGTGTCTGGGGGTCGGGGCTCACCCAGCAGGGGGCGCTGTGGGGGTGTCTGTGTCTGGGAGTGGGGGCTCACCCAACAGGGGGCGCTGTGGGGGTGTCTGTGTCTGGGGGGACTCACCCAACAGGGGGTGCTGTGGGGGTGTCTGTGTCTGGGGGTCGGGGCTCGCCCAGCAGGGGGCGCTGTGGGGGTGTCTGTGTCTGGGGGTGGGGGCTCACCCAGCAGGGGGCCCTGTGGGGGTGTCTGTGTCTGGGGGTGGGGGCTCACCCAGCAGGGGGCGCTGTGGGGGTGTCTGGCTGTGGGGGGCTCACCCAGCAGAGGGTGCTGTGGCAGGGGCTCACCATGCGCTCAGCCTGACCTCGCCTGGCCGGGGCGCTGTGGGGCGCCCCACGTGTGCTGTGGGGCTTGTGCCAGGCGCCGATGCCCTTGGCAGACGGCTGGAGGGCGCCGCGTCCTTTGGGCCGAGCGCGCTGCTGGCTGCGGCGCAGACGGGGGCCGGCCCCGCGCATGCTAAGCGGTTGGGCTGCGTGAGGAGACGGGGCCCCCCTGCCCCAGCCCCCTCCCCGCTCGCCGCCTGGGTCTGCCCGGGAGTGATGGACCCCCCCCCACCAGGGCACCGACCCTCCCCACCACCACTGCTCCCTCTGCCAGCCCCACGCCCCCCCCCACACAGCCCCTCTGCCAGCCCCACGGAGTGACCACTGCTCCCTCTGCCAGCCCCATGGCCCATTTCCCCCACAGCCCCTCTGCCAGCCCCATGGAGTGACCACTGCTCCCTCTGCCAGCCCCACGCCCCCCCACACACAGCCCCTCTGCCAGCCCCACGGAGTGACCACTGCTCCCTCTGCCAGCCCCACACCCCCCCACACACAGCCCCTCTGCCAGCCCCACGGAGTGACCACTGCTCCCTCTGCCAGCCCCACGCCCCCCACACAGCCCCTCTGCCAGCCCCACGGAGTGACCACTGCTCCCTCTGCCAGCCCCACGCCCCCCCCCCCACACAGCCCCTCTGCCAGCCCCACGGAGTGACCACTGCTCCCTCTGCCAGCCCCACGCCCCCCCACACAGCCCCTCTGCCAGCCCCCCCCACACACAGCCCCTCTGCCAGCTCCACGGAGTGACCACTGCTCCCTCTGCCAGCCCCACGCCCCCCACACAGCCCCTCTGCCAGCCCCACGGAGTGACCACTGCTCCCTCTGCCAGCCCCACGCCCCCCCCACACAGCCCCTCTGCCAGCCCCACGGAGTGAGCACTGCTCCCTCTGCCAGCCCCATGGCCCATTTCCCCCACAGCCCCTCTGCCAGCCCTACGCCCCCCCCCCACAGCCCCTCTGCCAGCCCCACGGAGTGACCACTGCTCCCTCTGCCAGCCCCACGCCCCCCACACAGCCCCTCTGCCAGCCCCACGGAGTGACCACTGCTCCCTCTGCCAGCCCCACGCCCCCCCACACAGCCCCTCTGCCAGCCCCACGGAGTGACCACTGCTCCCTCTGCCAGCTCCCCCCCCCCACAGCCCCTCTGCCAGCCCCACGGAGTGACCGCCAGCCCCCCCACACACACAGCCCCTCTGCCAGCCCCATGGAGTGACCACTGCTCCCTCTGCCAGCCCCACGCCCCCCCCACACAGCCCCTCTGCCAGCCCCATGGAGTGACCACTGCTCCCTCTGCCAGCCCCATGGCCCATTTCCCCCACAGCCCCTCTGCCAGCCCCACGGAGTGACCACTGCTCCCTCTGCCAGCCCCACGCCCCCCCCACACAGCCCCTCTGCCAGCCCCATGGAGTGACCACTGCTCCCTCTGCCAGCCCCACGGAGTGACCACTGCTCCCTCTGCCAGCCCCATGGCCCATTTCCCCCACAGCCCCTCTGCCAGCCCCACGGAGTGACCACGGCTCCCTCTGCCAGCCCCACTCCCCACAGAACTCCTGGCCCATCCCCACAGCCATCCCCCTCCCAGCCCCACAGCTGGACCTGTAGAGAGCGGGGTTGGCTGGGGCAGGCGAATCCCACAGCTGTGCCTGCCAGTGAGGACCTTGGCGATCCTGCAGGGGGCGCCCTCTCCCTGCCTGTGCCGGCCCCGCGGGAGCTGAGAGGTGGGGCTGGCCCCACAGCCACAGGCTGCCCCACCCCACGGCAGCCCCAGGGAAGGCGTGTGCATAGGAGGGGCTCTCCGAGGGGTGACGCTGCTTGTGTGTGTGTGTGTGTGTGTGTGTGTGTGTGTGTAAGTGTAAGAGGGGCTCTCCGAGGGGTGATGCTGTGTGTGTGTGTGTGTGTGTGTGTGTGTGTGTGTGTGTAAGTGTAAGAGGGGCTCTCCGAGGGGTGACGCTGGGTGTGTGTGTGTGTGTGTGTGTAAGTGTAAGAGGGGCTCTCCGAGGGGTGACGCTGGTGTGTGTGTGTGTGTGTGTGTGTGTAAGTGTAAGAGGGGCTCTCCGAGGGGTGATGCTGGGTGTGTGTGTGTGTGTGTGTGTGTGTGTAAGTGTAAGAGGGGCTCTCCGAGGGGTGATGCTGGGTGTGTGTGTGTGTGTGTGTGTGTGTGTGTGTGTAAGTGTAAGAGGGGCTCTCCGAGGGGTGACGCTGGGTGTGTGTGTGTGTAAGTGTAAGAGGGGCTCTCCGAGGGGTGATGCTGGGTGTGTGTGTGTGTGTGTGTGTGTGTAAGTGTAAGAGGGGCTCTCCGAGGGGTGACGCTCTGTGTGTGTGTGTGTGTGTTTGTGTGTAAGTGTAAGAGGGGCTCTCCGAGGGCTGACGCTGGGTGTGTGTGTGTGTGTAAGTGTAAGAGGGGCTCTCCGAGGGGTGACGCTGTGTGTGTGTGTGTGTGTGTTTGTGTGTAAGTGTAAGAGGGGCTCTCCGAGGGGTGACGCTGGGTGTGTGTGTGTGTGTAAGTGTAAGAGGGGCTCTCCGAGGGGTGACGCTGGGTGGGTGTGTGTGTGTGTGTGTGTGTAAGTGTAAGAGGGACTCCCTGAAGGGTGATGGGGGGGTGTGAGAGAGTGCTGCACACGTTGGAGGACCCGCCGCGCACACCCAGGACAACTCACAAGGCTGCTCCCCCGCCCTCTCCCCGTGGGCTCAGTGACCCTCCAGCCCGGGGCTGCCTGCGCCGTGGGGGCACGGGGGCTGTGGGTGCTGCGGGGGCGGGCGAGGGGCGTTTTGCAGAGCGACTCTCACTGCTCCCTGCAAGGTTGAATCTGAGTCAGATTTTGGAGCAACTGTAATTATGGCTGGATCGATCCGCTCAGTGCGCCAGGAAAATCTAATCGCGCCCCCGGGGCCCCGGCTGCAGCCGCGCTGCAGAGACACCCCCGCCCTCCGCTCAGGCTTCCTGCTGGCTCCCGCCGTCCGCCGGGCGCTGGGGGCCCCCACGTACTGCCCCCGGGCCCGGCCTGCCCTGCCCTGCCCTCCCCCTGGTTACTGCCCCCGGGCCTGCCCTGCCCTGCCCCCACTTACTGCCCCCCGGCCTGCCCTGCCCTGCCCTCCCCCTGGTTACTGCCCCCGGGCCTGCCCTGCCCTGTCCTGCCCTCCCCCCACTTACTGCCCCCCGGCCTGCCCTGCCCTGTCCTGCCCTCCCCCCACTTACTGCCCCCCGGCCTGCCCTGCCCTGCCCTGCCCTTGCCCCACGTACTGCCCCACGTACTGCCCCCCGGCCTGCCCTGCCCTGTCCTGCCCTCCCCCCACTTACTGCCCCCCGGCCTGCCCTGCCCTCGCCGCAGTTACTGCCCCCAGACCTGGCCTGCCCTGCCCTGCCCTGCCCTAGCCCCAGTTATTGCCACCAGGCCCAGCCTGCTGGGGGTGGCCCTGACCCCCAGTTACTGCCCCCCCCTCATTCTGCAGCACGGCACCCCCTGGCGCCATGCCAGGCCTTGGGGCCAGCACTGACTGCCAGGGCCACTCCCCTACAGGGCCCCCATCCCAGGCACAGCCCCCCAGTGCCACCTGAGCGCGCTGGGGTCCATGCAGAAAGGTGCGGGGGTCCTGAGCATGGCACTGCTGCCCTGCTCGCTGGGGTCCATGCAGAAAGGTGCGGGGGTCCCGAGCATGGCACTGCTGCCCTGCGCGCTGGGGTCCATGCAGAAAGGTGCGGGGGTCCCGAGCATGGCACTGCTGCCCTGCTCGCTGGGGTCCATGCAGAAAGGTGCGGGGGTCCCGAGCATGGCACTGCTGCCCTGCTCGCTGGGGTCCATGCAGAAAGGTGCGGGGGTCCCGAGCATGGCACTGCTGCCCTGCGCGCTGGGGTCCATGCAGAAAGGTGCGGGGGTCCCGAGCATGGCACTGCTGCCCTGCTCGCTGGGGTGCTGGCGTGACCCTGGCTTGGCCGTGCGCGCAGCGGGGTGGGGAGGGGCTGCCCTCTCTCCCGACTCAATGTCCTTGCGTTCCTGGGCCGGCAGCTTCCACGTGCTGATGGGCCCCAGCGGCTGTGCCAGCCTGTCGCTGCCGGGAACAGTGCGGCTCGCAGAGCCTGGCCCCGGCCGAGGAGCTCCTGCGTGGAGCAGAGCGCTCGCTGCCCCACGGCACCCTGCAGCGCCACAGCAGCCCGGAGCGCTGGCAGAGGCGGCTGGCGCAACAGGGTGCCAGTCCCTGCTCAGAGCTGTGCCCAGCCCGGTGCCCTGGCAGCCCTGGCGAGGGCTGCTGGAGACGTGTCTCTGCAGCTGGGCGCACGGACGGTGTCCCAGGACCCTGGCAGGTGCATGTCCCAGAGGCAGCCCCGGTGCCTGGGGAGGCTGGTTTCCATGGCAGCAGGCATGCTGAGGGCATCCATCTCGGCGGGGACCAGCCGCCCGCTGCGCCACATGGTGGGTGATTTATGGCACCACAGGCCAGCTGCGGCCACCGGTCCCTGCCTGGGCCAGGGGGCCCAATGCACACGCAGAGAGGAGCGGTAGGCCCCAAGGCCTGGGAACCAGCCAGCCAGCGCAGGGGCCGCAAGACAAATGGGGCGGGGGGTGAGCTTGGCATGGAGCAGTGCAGGCTGAGAGCAGGATGGATGTGGGTGGGTTTGGCACGTGGGAGGAAGATGGGGGGTGGGTGGGGTTGGGGCGTGGGAGGAAGATGCCGGGTGGGTGCGGGCGGGGTTGGGGCGTGGGAGGAAGATGTCGGGTGGGTGCGGGCATTGTTGGGGCGTGGGAGGAAGATGGGGGTTGGGTGCGGGCGGGGTTGGGGTGTGGGAGGAAGATGTGGGGTGGGTGCGGGCGGGGTTGGGCCATGGAAGGAAGATGGGGTTGGGTGTGGGCGGGGTTGGGGCGTGGGAGGAAGATGGGGGTGGGTGCAGGAGGGGTTGGGGCATGGGAGGAAGATGGGGGTGGGTGCGGGCGGGGTTGGGCCATGGGAGGAAGATGGGGGTGGGTGCGGGCGGGGTTGGGGCGTGGGAGGAAGATGTGGGGTGGGTGCGGACGGGGTTGGGGCGTGGGAGGAAGATGTCGTGTGGGTGCGGACGGGGTTGGGGCGTGGGAGGAAGGTGCCGGGTGGGTGCGGGCGGGGTTGGGGTGTGGGAGGAAGATGCCGGGTGGGAGGAAGATGCGGGGTGGGTGCGGGCAGGGTTGGGGTGTGGGAGGAAGATGGGGGTGGGTGCGGACGGGGTTGGGGCGTGGGAGGAAGATGGGGGTGGGTGCGGGTGGGGTGGGGGCGTGGGAGGAAGATGTCGGGTGGGTGCGGGCGGGGTTGGGGCGTGGGAGGAAGATGGGGTTGGGTGCGTGCAGGGTTGGGGCGTGGGAGGAAGATGGGGGGTGGGTGCGGGCGGGGTTGGGGCGTGGGAGGAAGATGGGGGTGGGTGCGGGCGGGGTTGGGGCGTGGGAGGAAGATGGGGGTGGGTGCGGGCGGGGTTGGGCCGTGGGAGGAAGATGGGGGTGGGTGCAGGAGGGGTTGGGGCATGGGAGGAAGATGGGGGTGGGTGCGGGCGGGGTTGGGGTGTGGGAGGAAGATGTGGGGTTGGGTGCGGGCGGGGTTGGGGTGTGGGAGGAAGATGGGGGTGGGTGCGGGTGGGGTTGGGGCGTGGGAGGAAGATGCCGGGTGGGTGCGGGCAGGGTTGGGGTGTGGGAGGAAGATGGGGGTGGGTGCGGACGGGGTTGGGGCGTGGGAGGAAGATGCCGGGTGGGTGCGGGCGGGGTTGGGGCGTGGGAGGAAGATGCCGGGTGGGTGCGGGCGGGGTTGGGGCGTGGGAGGAAGATGGGGGTGGGTGCGGACGGGGTTGGGGCGTGGGAGGAAGATGCCGGGTGGGTGCGGGCGGGGTTGGGGCATGGGAGGAAGATGGGGGTGGGTGCGGACGGGGTTGGGGCGTGGGAGGAAGATGCCGGGTGGGTGCGGGCGGGGTTGGGCCATGGAAGGAAGATGGGGGTGGGTGCGGGCGGGGTTGGGGCGTGGGAGGAAGATGGGGGTGGGTGCAGGAGGGGTGGGGCATGGGAGGAAGATGGGGGTGGGTGCGGGCGGGGTTGGGCCATGGGAGGAAGATGGGGGTGGGTGCGGGCGGGGTTGGGGCGTGGGAGGAAGATGTGGGGTGGGTGCGGACGGGGTTGGGGCGTGGGAGGAAGATGTCGTGTGGGTGCGGACGGGGTTGGGGCGTGGGAGGAAGGTGCCGGGTGGGTGCGGGCGGGGTTGGGGTGTGGGAGGAAGATGCCGGGTGGGAGGAAGATGCGGGGTGGGTGCGGGCAGGGTTGGGGTGTGGGAGGAAGATGGGGGTGGGTGCGGGCGGGGTTGGGGCGTGGGAGGAAGATGTCGGGTGGGTGCGGGCGGGGTTGGGGCGTGGGAGGAAGATGGGGGTGGGTGCGGACGGGGTTGGGGCGTGGGAGGAAGATGTCGGGTGGGTGCGGGCGGGGTTGGGGCGTGGGAGGAAGATGCCGGGTGGGTGCGGGCGGGGTTGGGGCGTGGGAGGAAGATGCCGGGTGGGTGCGGGCGGGGTTGGGGCGTGGGAGGAAGATGGGGGTGGGTGCGGACGGGGTTGGGGCGTGGGAGGAAGATGGGGGTGGGTGCGGGTGGGGTTGGGGCGTGGGAGGAAGATTCCGGGTGGGTGCGGGCAGGGTTGGGGTGTGGGAGGAAGATGGGGGTGGGTGCGGGCGCGGTTGGGGCGTGGGAGGAAGATGGGGTTGGGTGCGGGTGGGGTTGGGGCGTGGGAGGAAGATGCCGGGTGGGTGCGGGCGGGGTTGGGGCGTGGGAGGAAGATGGGGGTGGGTGCGGACGGGGTTGGGGCGTGGGAGGAAGATGGGGTTGGGTGCGGGCGGGGTTGGGGCGTGGGAGGAAGATGCCGGGTGGGTGCGGGCGGGGTTGGGGCGTGGGAGGAAGATGGGGGTGGGTGCGGGCGGGGTTGGGGCGTGGGAGGAAGATGGGGGGTGGGTGCGGGTGGGGTGGGGGCGTGGGAGGAAGATGTCGGGTGGGTGCGGGCGGGGTTGGGGCGTGGGAGGAAGATGGGGTTGGGTGCGTGCAGGGTTGGGGCGTGGGAGGAAGATGGGGGGTGGGTGCGGGCGGGGTTGGGGCGTGGGAGGAAGATGGGGTTGGGTGCGGGCAGGGTTGGGGCGTGGGAGGAAGATGCCGGGTGGGAGGAAGATGCCGGGTGGGAGGAAGATGCGGGGTGGGTGCGGGCGGGGTTGGGGCGTGGGAGGAAGATGGGGGTGGGTGCGGGCGGGGTTGGGGCGTGGGAGGAAGATGGGGGTGGGTGCGGGCGGGGTTGGGGCGTGGGAGGAAGATGTGGGGTGGGTGCGGACGGGGTTGGGGCGTGGGAGGAAGATGTCGTGTGGGTGCGGACGGGGTTGGGGCGTGGGAGGAAGGTGCCGGGTGGGTGCGGGCGGGGTTGGGGTGTGGGAGGAAGATGCCGGGTGGGAGGAAGATGCGGGGTGGGTGCGGGCAGGGTTGGGGTGTGGGAGGAAGATGGGGGTGGGTGCGGGCGGGGTTGGGGCGTGGGAGGAAGATGCCGGGTGGGTGCGGGCGGGGTTGGGGCGTGGGAGGAAGATGTCGGGTGGGTGCGGGCGGGGTTGGGGCGTGGGAGGAAGATGGGGGTGGGTGCGGACGGGGTTGGGGCGTGGGAGGAAGATGTCGGGTGGGTGCGGGCGGGGTTGGGGCGTGGGAGGAAGATGCCGGGTGGGTGCGGGCGGGGTTGGGGCGTGGGAGGAAGATGGGGGTGGGTGCGGACGGGGTTGGGGCGTGGGAGGAAGATGGGGGTGGGTGCGGGTGGGGTTGGGGCGTGGGAGGAAGATTCCGGGTGGGTGCGGGCAGGGTTGGGGTGTGGGAGGAAGATGGGGGTGGGTGCGGGCGCGGTTGGGGCGTGGGAGGAAGATGGGGTTGGGTGCGGGTGGGGTTGGGGCGTGGGAGGAAGATGCCGGGTGGGTGCGGGCGGGGTTGGGGCGTGGGAGGAAGATGGGGGTGGGTGCGGACGGGGTTGGGGCGTGGGAGGAAGATGGGGTTGGGTGCGGGCGGGGTTGGGGCGTGGGAGGAAGATGCCGGGTGGGTGCGGGCGGGGTTGGGGCGTGGGAGGAAGATGGGGGTGGGTGCGGGCGGGGTTGGGGCGTGGGAGGAAGATGGGGGGTGGGTGCGGGTGGGGTGGGGGCGTGGGAGGAAGATGTCGGGTGGGTGCGGGCGGGGTTGGGGCGTGGGAGGAAGATGGGGTTGGGTGCGTGCAGGGTTGGGGCGTGGGAGGAAGATGGGGGGTGGGTGCGGGCGGGGTTGGGGCGTGGGAGGAAGATGGGGTTGGGTGCGGGCAGGGTTGGGGCGTGGGAGGAAGATGCCGGGTGGGAGGAAGATGCTGGGTGGGAGGAAGATGCGGGGTGGGTGCGGGCGGGGTTGGGGCGTGGGAGGAAGATGGGGGTGGGTGCGGGCGGGGTTGGGGCGTGGGAGGAAGATGCCGGGTGGGTGCGGGCAGGGTTGGGGCGTGGGAGGAAGATGCCGGGTGGGAGGAAGATGCGGGGTGGGTGCGGGCAGGGTTGGGGCGTGGGAGGAAGATGGGGGTGGGTGCGGGCGGGGTTGGGGCGTGGGAGGAAGATGGGGTTGGGTGCGGGCGTGGTTGGGGCGTGGGAGGAAGATGGGGTTGGGTGCGGGCGGGGTTGGGGCGTGGGAGGAAGATGTGGGTGGGTGCGGGCGGGGTTGGGGCGTGGGAGGAAGATGGGGGTGGGTGCGGGCGGGGTTGGGCCGTGGGAGGAAGATGGGGGTGGGTGCAGGAGGGGTTGGGGCATGGGAGGAAGATGGGGGTGGGTGCGGGCGGGGTTGGGGTGTGGGAGGAAGATGGGGGTGGGTGCGGACGGGGTTGGGGCGTGGGAGGAAGACGCCGGGTGGGTGCGGGCAGGGTTGGGGCATGGGAGGAAGATGGGGGTGGGTGCGGACGGGGTTGGGGCGTGGGAGGAAGATGCCGGGTGGGAGGAAGATGCGGGGTGGGTGCGGGCAGGGTTGGGGCGTGGGAGGAAGATGGGGGTGGGTGCGGGCGGGGTTGGGGCGTGGGAGGAAGATGGGGTTGGGTGCGGGCGTGGGAGGAAGATGGGGTTGGGTGCGGGCGGGGTTGGGGCGTGGGAGGAAGATGTGGGTGGGTGCGGGCGGGGTTGGGGCGTGGGAGGAAGATGTGGGGTGGGTGCGGGCGGGGTTGGGGCGTGGGAGGAAGATGGGGGTTGGGTGTGGGTGGGGTTGGGGCATGGGAGGAAGATGGGGGTGGGTGCGGGCGGGGTTGGGGCGTGGGAGGAAGATGGGGGTTGGGTGCGGGCGGGGTTGGGGCGTTGGCGGAAGATGTGGGGTGGGTGCGGGCGGGGTTGGGGCGTGGGAGGAAGATGCCGGGTGGGTGCGGGCGGGGTTGGGGCGTGGGAGGAAGATGGGGGTGGGTGCGGACGGGGTTGGGGCATTGGAGGAAGATGGGGGTGGGTGCGGGTGGGGTTGGGGCGTGGGAGGAAGATGCCGGGTGGGTGCGGGCAGGGTTGGGGTGTGGGAGGAAGATGGGGGTGGGTGCGGGCGCGGTTGGGGCGTGGGAGGAAGATGGGGTTGGGTGCGGGTGGGGTTGGGGCGTGGGAGGAAGATGCCGGGTGGGTGCGGGCGGGGTTGGGGCGTGGGAGGAAGATGGGGGTGGGTGCGGACGGGGTTGGGGCGTGGGAGGAAGATGGGGGTGGGTGCGGGCGGGGTTGGGGTGTGGGAGGAAGATGTGGGGTTGGGTGCGGGTGGGGTTGGGGCGTGGGAGGAAGATGGGGGTGGGTGCGGGTGGGGTTGGGGCGTGGGAGGAAGATGCCGGGTGGGTGCGGGCAGGGTTGGGGTGTGGGAGGAAGATGGGGGTGGGTGCGGGCGCGGTTGGGGCGTGGGAGGAAGATGGGGTTGGGTGCGGGTGGGGTTGGGGCGTGGGAGGAAGATGCCGGGTGGGTGCGGGCGGGGTTGGGGCGTGGGAGGAAGATGGGGGTGGGTGCGGACGGGGTTGGGGCGTGGGAGGAAGACGCCGGGTGGGTGCGGGCAGGGTTGGGGCATGGGAGGAAGATGGGGGTGGGTGCGGACGGGGTTGGGGCGTGGGAGGAAGATGCCGGGTGGGAGGAAGATGCGGGGTGGGTGCGGGCAGGGTTGGGGCGTGGGAGGAAGATGGGGGTGGGTGCGGGCGGGGGTTGGGGCGTGGGAGGAAGATGGGGTTGGGTGCGGGCGTGGTTGGGGCGTGGGAGGAAGATGGGGTTGGGTGCGGGCGGGGTTGGGGCGTGGGAGGAAGATGTGGGTGGGTGCGGGCGGGGTTGGGGCGTGGGAGGAAGATGTGGGGTGGGTGCGGGCGGGGTTGGGGCGTGGGAGGAAGATGGGGGTTGGGTGTGGGTGGGGTTGGGGCATGGGAGGAAGATGGGGGTGGGTGCGGGCGGGGTTGGGGCGTGGGAGGAAGATGGGGGTTGGGTGCGGGCGGGGTTGGGGCGTTGGCGGAAGATGTGGGGTGGGTGCGGGCGGGGTGGGGGCGTGGGAGGAAGATGGGGTTGGGTGCGGGCGTGGTTGGGGCGTGGGAGGAAGATGGGGTTGGGTGCGGGCGGGGTTGGGGCGTGGGAGGAAGATGTGGGTGGGTGCGGGCGGGGTTGGGGCGTGGGAGGAAGATGGGGGTGGGTGCGGGCGGGGTTGGGCCGTGGGAGGAAGATGGGGGTGGGTGCAGGAGGGGTTGGGGCATGGGAGGAAGATGGGGGTGGGTGCGGGCGGGGTTGGGGTGTGGGAGGAAGATGGGGGTGGGTGCGGACGGGGTTGGGGCGTGGGAGGAAGACGCCGGGTGGGTGCGGGCAGGGTTGGGGCATGGGAGGAAGATGGGGGTGGGTGCGGACGGGGTTGGGGCGTGGGAGGAAGATGCCGGGTGGGAGGAAGATGCGGGGTGGGTGCGGGCAGGGTTGGGGCGTGGGAGGAAGATGGGGGTGGGTGCGGGCGGGGTTGGGGCGTGGGAGGAAGATGGGGTTGGGTGCGGGCGTGGGAGGAAGATGGGGTTGGGTGCGGGCGGGGTTGGGGCGTGGGAGGAAGATGTGGGTGGGTGCGGGCGGGGTTGGGGCGTGGGAGGAAGATGTGGGGTGGGTGCGGGCGGGGTTGGGGCGTGGGAGGAAGATGGGGGTTGGGTGTGGGTGGGGTTGGGGCATGGGAGGAAGATGGGGGTGGGTGCGGGCGGGGTTGGGGCGTGGGAGGAAGATGGGGGTTGGGTGCGGGCGGGGTTGGGGCGTTGGCGGAAGATGTGGGGTGGGTGCGGGCGGGGTTGGGGCGTGGGAGGAAGATGCCGGGTGGGTGCGGGCGGGGTTGGGGCGTGGGAGGAAGATGGGGGTGGGTGCGGACGGGGTTGGGGCATTGGAGGAAGATGGGGGTGGGTGCGGGTGGGGTTGGGGCGTGGGAGGAAGATGCCGGGTGGGTGCGGGCAGGGTTGGGGTGTGGGAGGAAGATGGGGGTGGGTGCGGGCGCGGTTGGGGCGTGGGAGGAAGATGGGGTTGGGTGCGGGTGGGGTTGGGGCGTGGGAGGAAGATGCCGGGTGGGTGCGGGCGGGGTTGGGGCGTGGGAGGAAGATGGGGGTGGGTGCGGACGGGGTTGGGGCGTGGGAGGAAGATGGGGGTGGGTGCGGGCGGGGTTGGGGTGTGGGAGGAAGATGTGGGGTTGGGTGCGGGTGGGGTTGGGGCGTGGGAGGAAGATGGGGGTGGGTGCGGGTGGGGTTGGGGCGTGGGAGGAAGATGCCGGGTGGGTGCGGGCAGGGTTGGGGTGTGGGAGGAAGATGGGGGTGGGTGCGGGCGCGGTTGGGGCGTGGGAGGAAGATGGGGTTGGGTGCGGGTGGGGTTGGGGCGTGGGAGGAAGATGCCGGGTGGGTGCGGGCGGGGTTGGGGCGTGGGAGGAAGATGGGGGTGGGTGCGGACGGGGTTGGGGCGTGGGAGGAAGACGCCGGGTGGGTGCGGGCAGGGTTGGGGCATGGGAGGAAGATGGGGGTGGGTGCGGACGGGGTTGGGGCGTGGGAGGAAGATGCCGGGTGGGAGGAAGATGCGGGGTGGGTGCGGGCAGGGTTGGGGCGTGGGAGGAAGATGGGGGTGGGTGCGGGCGGGGTTGGGGCGTGGGAGGAAGATGGGGTTGGGTGCGGGCGTGGTTGGGGCGTGGGAGGAAGATGGGGTTGGGTGCGGGCGGGGTTGGGGCGTGGGAGGAAGATGTGGGTGGGTGCGGGCGGGGTTGGGGCGTGGGAGGAAGATGTGGGGTGGGTGCGGGCGGGGTTGGGGCGTGGGAGGAAGATGGGGGTTGGGTGTGGGTGGGGTTGGGGCATGGGAGGAAGATGGGGGTGGGTGCGGGCGGGGTTGGGGCGTGGGAGGAAGATGGGGGTTGGGTGCGGGCGGGGTTGGGGCGTTGGCGGAAGATGTGGGGTGGGTGCGGGCGGGGTGGGGGCGTGGGAGGAAGATGCCGGGTGGGTGCGGGCGGGGTTGGGGCGTGGGAGGAAGATGGGGGTGGGTGCGGACGGGGTTGGGGCATTGGAGGAAGATGGGGGTGGGTGCGGGTGGGGTTGGGGCGTGGGAGGAAGATGCCGGGTGGGTGCGGGCAGGGTTGGGGTGTGGGAGGAAGATGGGGGTGGGTGCGGGCGCGGTTGGGGCGTGGGAGGAAGATGGGGTTGGGTGCGGGTGGGGTTGGGGCGTGGGAGGAAGATGCCGGGTGGGTGCGGGCGGGGTTGGGGCGTGGGAGGAAGATGGGGGTGGGTGCGGACGGGGTTGGGGCGTGGGAGGAAGATGGGGGTGGGTGCGGGTGGGGTGGGGGCGTGGGAGGAAGATGGGGGGTGGGTGCGGGCGGGGTTGGGGCGTGGGAGGAAGATGGGGGTGGGTGCGGACGGGGTTGGGGCGTGGGAGGAAGATGGGGGTGGGTGCGGGTGGGGTGGGGGCGTGGGAGGAAGATGTCGGGTGGGTGCGGGCGGGGTTGGGGCGTGGGAGGAAGATGGGGTTGGGTGCGTGCAGGGTTGGGGCGTGGGAGGAAGATGGGGGGTGGGTGCGGGCGGGGTTGGGGCGTGGGAGGAAGATGGGGGTGGGTGCGGGCGGGGTTGGGCCGTGGGAGGAAGATGGGGGTGGGTGCAGGAGGGGTTGGGGCATGGGAGGAAGATGGGGGTGGGTGCGGGCGGGGTTGGGGTGTGGGAGGAAGATGTGGGGTTGGGTGCGGGTGGGGTTGGGGCGTGGGAGGAAGATGGGGGTGGGTGCGGGTGGGGTTGGGGCGTGGGAGGAAGATGCCGGGTGGGTGCGGGCAGGGTTGGGGTGTGGGAGGAAGATGGGGGTGGGTGCGGGCGCGGTTGGGGCGTGGGAGGAAGATGGGGTTGGGTGCGGGTGGGGTTGGGGCGTGGGAGGAAGATGCCGGGTGGGTGCGGGCGGGGTTGGGGCGTGGGAGGAAGATGGGGGTGGGTGCGGGCGGGGTTGGGGTGTGGGAGGAAGATGTGGGGTTGGGTGCGGGTGGGGTTGGGGCGTGGGAGGAAGATGGGGGTGGGTGCGGGTGGGGTTGGGGCGTGGGAGGAAGACGCCGGGTGGGTGCGGGCAGGGTTGGGGCATGGGAGGAAGATGGGGGTGGGTGCGGACGGGGTTGGGGCCTGGGAGGAAGATGCCGGGTGGGTGCGGGCGGGGTTGGGGCATGGGAGGAAGATGGGGGTGGGTGCGGACGGGGTTGGGGCCTGGGAGGAAGATGCCGGGTGGGTGCGGGCGGGGTTGGGGCATGGGAGGAAGATGGGGGTGGGTGCGGACGGGGTTGGGGCGTGGGAGGAAGATGCCGGGTGGGTGCGGGCGGGGTTGGGGCGTGGGAGGAAGATGGGGGTGGGTGCAGGAGGGGTTGGGGCGTGGGAGGAAGATGGGGGTGGGTGCGGGCGGGGTTGGGCCATGGGAGGAAGATGGGGGTGGGTGCGGGCGGGGTTGGGGCGTGGGAGGAAGATGTGGGGTGGGTGCGGACGGGGTTGGGGCGTGGGAGGAAGATGTCGTGTGGGTGCGGACGGGGTTGGGGCGTGGGAGGAAGGTGCCGGGTGGGTGCGGGCGGGGTTGGGGTTTGGGAGGAAGATGCCGGGTGGGAGGAAGATGCGGGGTGGGTGCGGGCAGGGTTGGGGTGTGGGAGGAAGATGGGGGTGGGTGCGGGCGGGGTTGGGGCATGGGAGGAAGATGCCGGGTGGGTGCGGGCGGGGTTGGGGCGTGGGAGGAAGATGGGGGTGGGTGCGGACGGGGTTGGGGCGTGGGAGGAAGATGGGGGTGGGTGCGGGTGGGGTTGGGGCGTGGGAGGAAGATGCCGGGTGGGTGCGGGCAGGGTTGGGGTGTGGGAGGAAGATGGGGGTGGGTGCGGGCGCGGTTGGGGCGTGGGAGGAAGATGGGGTTGGGTGCGGGTGGGGTTGGGGCGTGGGAGGAAGATGCCGGGTGGGTGCGGGCGGGGTTGGGGCGTGGGAGGAAGATGGGGGTGGGTGCGGACGGGGTTGGGGCGTGGGAGGAAGATGGGGGTGGGTGCGGGCGGGGTTGGGGCGTGGGAGGAAGATGCCGGGTGGGTGCGGATGGGGTTGGGGCGTGGGAGGAAGATGCGGGGTGGGTGCGGGTGGGGTTGGGGCATGGGAGGAAGATGCCGGGTGGGAGGAAGATGCTGGGTGGGTGCGGGCAGGGTTGGGGCGTGGGAGGAAGATGCCGGGTGGGAGGAAGATGCGGGGTGGGAGGAAGATGCCGGGTGGGAGGAAGGTGCCGGGTGGGAGGAAGATGCGGGTTTGGCCTGGGCTCAGAGCAGGGGCCCGGGTTTGGCCTGGGCTCAGGACAGTCGCACTGCTCGCCCCATCCCTGCCCTCCCTGCGAGGTGCCGGTGGCTGGGTTGTTTGTGGCCTGGCCTAGCCCTGGGGTGCAGGGAGGCTGCGTGGGCTCCCTGTGCCCCCCAAGCCCTGCCTGTTGGCCCAGCCGTGGGCTGCCCTGTGCTGGGCTGGGTGAGGTGAAGGTGGGATTTGCGCACTGGCAGGCTGGCGCCTGCGAGCGCCCGCGTGGGTGTGAAGCCGCCATCTGACGCCAGCGCACTGCCGAGCAGAGCCGCCCGCCTGGGGATTTTCTGCTCCACGCTGCACATCTGGCTCTGCCACCGACGCAGGATTAAGAGGGAACGGAGCCGTCCGCAGAGAGGCTGGCGCGTGCCAAGTGCGCCCGGCACCTCTCCAGAGTGCCGCGAGCGGGGGCAGAGCGTGTCTCAGAGACAGGCAGCACCTCGCGCCCACCTGAGCCTCCCACTGCTACGCCTGGCCTCAGTGCTGGGAGCTCCCCGCCCTGCCGGGGGCTCGGCTGTCCAGAGGTGCTCAGCATCCGATCTGCCCCCCAGGGAGCCCGGGGGAAAGCCAGCTGCTGTCACCCCACACTGGATCTGTGCAGCACCCAACATAGAGCCAGGGCCAGGCTGGCGTGTGGTTCCCAGCCCCCCTCGTGCCTTGGCACCCTTCCTGCACTCTCCTTTCCCTCCCCGCCTCCTGCCCCGGAATGCCTGGACTCCCCCTCGCCCTGCTTGTGCCCCGCTTTGCCCCACGGCGTCCAGGCTCCCCTTTCCTGCATCACTCTGGCTGGGACTGCTCTGGAGTGGGCTGGGGCCAGCAACAGCTCAGAGCTGACCTCCTTGAGGGGCAGATCCTCCAGAGCTGCAGGCAACCTCTCTGCAGGGCCCCACACACCTGACCTTAGCCTGGGCCGCTGCTCAGCAGGCAGCACTGCCCAGCCATGGCCTGGCAACCCCTGGGCAGCATGTTCCCTGGGGCCCTCCCTCTGAGGCAGTTGGAGGAGAGTTCTCGGCTTAGAGGGAACGTTCCTCAGTTTCCCCACTCGCTCGCTCTGGTACCCACTGGGAGTGCATGGGTTAATTTCTCCTCCAGGGAGGGCTGCCACCGATTACCATCACTTTCCAGTGGTTGGACAAACTGAGGCCAGGAGCCAAACTCTGCGGCTTCCTGGGCCCAAGTGAGCCGCGGCTAATCCGCCGCCCAGGCTGCGAGGGACCCGGCCCCGGAAGCGGAGAGCCTGCTGGCGCCGACGGTAGGGTAGCACCGCACCGCACCGCTGGCTGCAGAGCCGCCAGTGGGGACCTGGCAGCAAGGAAGAAAACCCCCGTGCGGCTGGGAGTGGGGCGCGGGCGCGGCGCGGCGAGGCAGGGCCGGGAAGCGTGAGCAGCTGAAGGCGGAGCAGGCAATGCTCTCCACCGGTGCTAGCGGGTGGTGGGCTTTTGAAAGGGAGCTGGGGCCAGTGCCACCTCCACGCCCTGCGAAGGGAGCCGCTTTCCCAGACAACGCAGCTGACCCTGCCGCGTGCCAGGCCGGCGTGCGGCGCAGGGCCACGGCGGTCCAGGCAGACGATGGGCGCTCCCCCAGACCCGCCCAGCGGCGAAGGAGCACGGCAGCGGGGTGCCTGCGATGGGCAGTGAGAGGGGCTGAGCGGGCTGGAGGGAGGTGCCAGTGGAGCTCCTGCGGGGATCCGTCATGGGACCCAGCTTGTTCCAGTTCCCTACCGACCTTGGCACAAGACGTGGGCGTGTGCCAAGGACGCTGGCTGCTGACTCACGGAGAGGCGGCATTGCCAATCCAGACAGAGCCGGGGGATCGTGAGCAGAGCAAGGGGGAACTGAACAGTGTGAAGTGCCAGGCGGGGCCCTAGGGCCCAACCCCGACCAGTGGCTCTAAGCTGCCCACTCCTCGGGCGAGGAGAAGCCCTGGGTGCGCCGGCTGGTCCCCGGGGCTGGGCCTGCCCACGTGAGGGGCTTGTGAGCAAGGCTGATGCAGTGCGAGGAGCACCAGGCAAGGCGTCTCCAGCAGAGACCAGGCCACATCAGTGCCCTTGCACGAGGCCCTGGGGAGACCATAGGCACCGAGCTGGTGGGTGCTCAGGGGCTGGAGCTCCCACTGGCAGCCCCCTCGACTAGCACCTCGCCCCTCCCTGCAGCACCCCGCAGCCAGCACCCCGCCTCATGCCTCGCCCAGCCCCTGCCTGGGGGCAGCTGTTTGGCAGTGAGGTGATGGGGGGCAGCACCACGTGCTTGGGCAGGGGGTGGGCCTGGGGGAGGACGGGAGTGGGTGGAGCAGGGCAGAGCATCCCCATCAGTTAGGGGCTCAGTGCCTATGGGTGACCCTCCCGGGTTTAAGAGCTGAAGCGAACACAAGAGTTGCTGCCTGGCTGTGGGTCCCCAAGAGAAGCCGCTTCTCCCCAGGGTCACGCCCCTGGAAGGGATCTCCGCTGGGGGACTTCACTGCCTCTCGCGCCTGGTCCTCGGGCTGCACCCGGAATGAGGGGCCCCGCAGCCCCGCTCCCCAGTCCGGGCGAGGCATGGCCTGCAGCCAGCACAGAGCTAACAGGCCCATGGGGTGAGGGGAGGCTGTCGCCCACTGGCAGGGGGACCTGGGACCTCCGGGACAGGCCTCAGGAGAGCCGGGTCCTTCGCAGGCCCCAGACACATGCAGGACGATCTCTTGGTGGCACTTGCCCAGCGGAGCTGCAGGCCAGTGAGGTGAGGGCCTGGCTCTGAGCTGGTGCACCGCAGACCTGCCGAGGCCTCGGGCACCGTGGGCAAGGCCGTGCCACTGCTGAGCGGTGAGTGGGCAGGGCCTGCTTGTGGCGTGCCACGCACACCAGTTAACGGGCACTGGCTGGGTGCCCCCTGCAGACACCTTGCCCCACAACTAACACACCCAGGGCAGGCCTGAGAGCAGCAGCTGACGGCCTGGGACCGAGCCCCAAGTCCAGGGCAAGGGGGCACCTGGGTAGCGTCGGTGGGCAGCCAGCTGAGGCGTCAAGAGGGATGGGTCACTTCTTCGGAGCGGCGCGTAACACGCCAGGCACCATGTGGGAGGTGTCTCTGGCTGACCTCGGGGCACTGTCACGTCCCTGTCATGCAGCTGTGGCCACGGCAAGGAGCGCGCGTTACACCCAGGATTGTGCCTTGCTCCCAGGAGCCCTGGCCAGGCACCATCTGTCCTTGGAGTCTGTGCTCTGGGGGCGCCTGGCGTCTGCCGCATTGGCCGTCTGGGCAGGGCTGAGGGGAGACCCAGCAGGCACAGCCCCTGAGCAGCACCCCTCGGGGAGCAGGAGAGCCACTGGGCACCACGCTGGGGAGGTGACTCCCACTCCCTTGCTGTTCTCCCCGCTTCCTGCCGCACAAGCAGGGCCCACCAGGTTCCACTCCCGGCTGCCGGGCTCCGAGCCCAGGAATGGGCTACCCAGGCGAGTGCAGGAGGCACCAGAGGCAGGACCTGGCTGTGTGTGTTCAGACCAGGGAAGGGGCAGGGAGCTGATGCCGCTTGCTGCAGAGACACGGCCAGCTCTGGAGCTGGGAGAGGGGCGCAGATCTCAGGGCATCGGCTGGCTGGAGGTAAAAATACCATCAACCTATAGCAGCTTGAAATGAGCAGGTTTGTCCCCCTGAGCCAGGAGGTCCTGGAGCAGCACCTTGGGGCAAAACATCTCTCTGGTCTTCAGACTGCTCAGGTGAGAGCACACAGGAGTCACATTGTGGGGCAGAAGTGACTCCCCAAACCAGGATGGGGTGGGCCACTCTGGTGCCAAGACCCAGCCCACCAGCTCCCAGACCAGGAGTGTCACTACACGGATTCCCTGACCACCCAGCCACTCTGACATCTGTGCCTCTGAGCACTGAGGCTCCGACCCTAGCGACCTTCCACGCGACTGCCCCAGCCCCACTTCCCCGGTGCCACAAACCCGACTGCCCAACCCCACTTCTCCGGTGCCACAAACCCGACTGCCCAACCCCACTTCTCCGGTGCCACAAACCCGACTGCCCAACCCCACTTCCCCGGTGCCATAAACCCGACTGCCCAACCCCACTTCCCCAGTGCCATAAACCCGACTGCCCAACCCCACTGCACCGGTGCCATAAACCCGACTGCCCCAGCCCCACTTCCCCGGTGCCATAAACCCGACTGCCCAACCCCACTCCCCCGGTGCCACAAACCCGACTGCCCAGCCCCACTCCCCCGGTGCCATAAACCCGACTGCCCAACCCCACTTCCCCGGTGCCATAAACCCGACTGCCCAACCCCACTTCCCCGGTGCCATAAACCCGACTGCCCAGCCCCACTTCCCCGGTGCCACAAACCCGACTGCCCAACCCCACTTCCCCGGTGCCATAAACCCGACTGCCCAACCCCACTTCTCCGGTGCCACAAACCCGACTGCCCAACCCCACTTCCCCGGTGCCATAAACCCGACTGCCCAGCCCCACTCCCCCGGTGCCATAAACCCGACTGCCCAGCCCCACTTCCCCGGTGCCACAAACCCGACTGCCCAACCCCACTTCCCCGGTGCCATAAACCCGACTGCCCAGCCCCACTTCCCCGGTGCCACAAACCCGACTGCCCAACCCCACTTCCCCGGTGCCATAAACCCGACTGCCCAACCCCACTTCCCCGGTGCCATAAACCCGACTGCCCAACCCCACTTCTCCGGTGCCACAAACCCGACTGCCCAACCCCACTTCCCCGGTGCCATAAACCCGACTGCCCAGCCCCACTGCACCGGTGCCATAAACCCGACTGCCCAACCCCACTCCCCCGGTGCCATAAACCCGACTGCCCAGCCCCACTTCCCCGGTGCCACAAACCCGACTGCCCAACCCCACTTCCCCGGTGCCATAAACCCGACTGCCCAGCCCCACTTCCCCGGTGCCACAAACCCGACTGCCCAACCCCACTTCCCCGGTGCCATAAACCCGACTGCCCAACCCCACTTCCCCGGTGCCATAAACCCGACTGCCCAACCCCACTGCACCGGTGCCATAAACCCGACTGCCCAACCCCACTGCACCGGTGCCATAAACCCGACTGCCCCAGCCCCACTTCCCCGGTGCCATAAACCCGACTGCCCAGCCCCACTTCCCCGGTGCCATAAACCCGACTGCCCAACCCCACTGCCCCGGTGCCATAAACCCAACTGCCCCAGCTCCACTTCCCCGGTGCCATAAACCCGACTGCCCAACCCCACTGCCCCGGTGCCATAAACCCGACTGCCCAACCCCACTTCCCCGGTGCCATAAACCCGACTGCCCAGCCCCACTTCCCTGGGTGCCATAAACCCGACTGCCCAACCCCACTGCCCCGGTGCCATAAACCCGACTGCCCAACCCCACTTCCCCGGTGCCATAAACCCGACTGCCCCGTGTGATGGAGTGAGGGGAGGGCATGTGTGAGACTCAGGCTGGATGTGTGTGAGACAAGCAGAGCAGCTCCCAGTGGCTAAGGATGACCCTGGGGCTACAACTGGCAGGTAACACCTCTGCCCTGAAAAAAGAGCAGGGAGGAGCCGAGCTGGGTTTTGAATCGGGGGCGGCAGGTAGAGGCTAGGAAAAGGGAGAGCTGGAAGGCAGCCAGCCTGAGGAGGGGGAAAGCTACACCCCAGAGGGGCACCCCTCGGGGTCTTCTCCCCAGGACGGGTTGGAAGGACTGTCTCTGACTGCTGTACTGTCGCTTCTGTAAGAAACTGGGCATCTGTTGCCTAATAAACCTCCTGTTGTACCTGCTGAGTGAGAGTCACTCCTGCCAGCAGACGGGGTGCAGTGCAGGGGGACCCCTGAACCCCATCACACCCCGATCTGACTTCTCCAGGTGCCATAAACCCGACTGCCCGACCCCACTTCCCTGGGTGCCATAAACCCGACTGCCCCGACCCCACTTCCCCGGGTGCCATAAACCATGTGATGGAGTTGGGGGGGTGCATGTGTGAAACTGTGATGGGGTTCTGGGGTCCCCCAAGCTCTGCACCCTGTCCGCAGGCAGGAGAGTTTCTTACTCAGCAGGAAAACAGCAGGTTTATTAGCCGACAGGACACAGCATCGTACAGAGGAGTCACTACAGCAGGCCGAGACAGCCAGTTCAATCCATGCTGGGGAGAGGAGGCCCCGAGGGGCCCCCAGAGCCGGGGCCTGGCCCCCTCCTTTGTCTCTCTCTCCCTCAGCCCAGACTAACCACTTCCCAACTCCCAGTTCCAGTTCAAACCCCTCAGGCTCCACCTCCTCCTTTGTCTGCAGTACAAAGGTGTTACCTGGTCATCAAGGTTACCCTCAGCAGGAGCCTTACACCCTCTGTGAGTCACTCACATACACACAGGTATCCCCCACTCCATCACATCTCTCCCCCCTTCCAGACCGAACTGAGCGGGGTCACTCAACTGGTGACCTGGGGAAGTTCGGGGCTCTCCCCTTGTGACAGGGCATTGGCTGTACCCTCTGTTCTCCCCTCGATGTGCACCACCTCCACGTCATAGTCCTGCTGGGGGAGGCTCCAAGTTAGGAGCTTGGTTTTGGCCCTTTTTATGTGATGCAGCCGGGCAAGTCCCTTTAGTTCCCTTGGGTTGGTTGGTCTCGCTGCTTCGGCTCCGGTCCGTTAGCCACGTTCTCAAGTCGGGCGGGCAGAGCCCATACAGATGCTGCAGCACCAACAGATTAAACAGGTCTTTTGTGGTCTGGGTCCTGCCCCATCTGACCACCAGTCCATACAGCTGCTCCAGCCAATGTTTGGAATTTAGTTACAGTCCAGTAACGGAAGGTACAAATGCTTCCACCCTTGGCATTTAGCCAGACCACCACAATGGCTGTGTGCCTCAGTTTCCCCTTCCATGCCACACAATAGGTTTGGAATGTTTCTTCTCATGTTAGAGGTTGCAAGACTAGTTACAGGGAACAATGGTGACATTTTAGAGTTACAGACTCCTTCAACATACAACTCATGCTTCTACATTAATGTCATTATGTTACATGGCTCTTTCCAAACATTTAGTACATGGTACAATTCTACAGCTTTTGGTAGCAGCACCCCTTGGTTACAGCAGTTAGCATGAGTAACAGAACAAACCCATTGCAACTGCACATTTACGTTGCTCTTTGGTAGCCCACAACTTTTGTGTAACCTTTTTGAGAATCTGGTATTTTGGGGATAAATGGCTGAGGCCTTTCTTAGCACCATCAAGTTCTAATCTTCTCCCTTGCCCCCTGGGGTGGAAATCTGATCTCTCTGGCTGTGCCCTCCCTTCTAACAAGAGCTGGGCCATTGATGATCTCAGGGAGACGACCCCCTCCCCGCCAGCCTGGAAATTTGCAAACCAAACTGCTTTCTGAGAGTTGTTTTGTGAGTCCCAGACGCAGAATCCACATGAAGGAATCCCTGTTTATCCCTTACTGGCCCACCAGGCCCACAGCTCCTTTGTCCTTTTACCTCCAACTTCTGCCTCCCCCATGGAATCAGAATTGGAGTCCAGTGTGAGAATATAAGTGTTTCTAGCATCTGGAGATGGGGAATTGCTGAACCTCTCCTGCATCCTACAGAGACTGGCTGTGCAGCTGTTTTACTTGGTTCTCACAGGGCTGCTCACATTCCCTGATAGTTTTTACTTTACTTGCACCAGCTTCCAATTGCTGAGAAACTTTTACCCTGCCTGCTTTGGACCCTTGCAGAGCACAGCCAGTGGTTTCACACTCAGGCAGGTCCTGGCCATCAGGGGCTGAAACAAACTTCTCCCCAGGCAAAGGGCTGCTCTGGCTCTTACAAGCACCTTTCCTGTTCACTCTCCTTCACCTCACTCCCATTTTCTGCAGTCCCCACAGACGGGTCAGGAAAAGTTTCAGGGAAATTCTCTTCCTCAAGAGCTCCCCAAACAATAACTCACCCCTGTCTGCCTCCACGGGGGCACTGTTCCCTTGAGCCACAACCAGCTCCTGGGTTTCACCTACACCCAGGATCACTTCTGGCCTGTTAGGCAGATTCCCACGTAATCCCCCTCCAGGCAGACAGCCAGTACCACCAGACAGAAGGTCAGGGTCCCTTTCCTCCCTTCTGCTACCAGCTCCTTTATCTTCATCACTCAGCATAACTCCATTGCCCGTCTGTTCTTGTGTCCTGGCGAGAGGATGACTCTGGTAGGACAGAGTCCTCTCACCCCCTCCCAATAACACCTCAGCATCAGGCAAAGAACAAGTACCAGAATCGTCTGGTCTCTGGGATTTCCTGATGATCCTAACTGGATTAGACCACGTTAAAGCATCATCCCCCCTGAGAGACACAGAGGTAGGCCCACTTCCCATCTGGGCTTCAGCTGCCCTCAGATCCAGCTCTGGGACCTTGGCTCCATCTCGAGCCCTCACAGGCTCAGGCAAAGGATTCACTTCCCCAGAAGCAGAAGCACTTTTCTTGCACCAAGGACCAGTGTCCTTAGCAGGGACACCACTGCCCATTCCAGAGCCCTTCCCTCTGCTCCAGCCCCCATGGCCGGATTCAGAGACACACCTGGAATGCTCTTTTCTGGTGGATCCTTCTCCAGCCATCCTAGGCTGGGGAATCTTCCTCAGACAATGGGCTAGTTTCCTCATTGGCACCTTTTCCAAATGCAGGCTTTGCTCTCTCCCCAGGCTGCTGCTGCTGCTGTTCAACACAGACAGACAATGGGAGACACTCTCTCCTTTGTCCCAGCCCCCCGGCTGGTCTCCACACACACACAGAAGGTGAAGCAGCTTCTCTCACAGACAACTTGCCATTCCCAGTGGACCAGCTGCTTTCCTGCACAGACACACAGGCACCTTCCTCGGCCCAGGCCTGGAAAACTCTTCGCAGGTCTGTCTTGGCCACTAGTAGATGATGGGTTGGAATCGCTCCTTCCCTCCTTGAGCTGTGGCAGGCCACTCGGTTCAGAGCTCCATGCAGTCCAGGGTTCCCTGCCCCGATCCGGGCTCACCTTTGCAGGATTCTCCCCAGCCCTCAGCTCCGCCACTGCACATCCATGCTGCCTTGTCCAGCTTCTTTAATCTCGATTCGGTTTCCAGGTGCTGCCACTTCACAGCGGAGTTGCTCAGCATGGTTGCAGGCTCTCAGGCTGATGCCCTCTGCACCCCACGACTCCTGGAAGAATCCCTTCAGTGTGCCAGGCTCCTTGCGGGTCACAAGCTGCCCAGGGTTAGGCTGTAGGCCCCTCCGCCCTCTGGGACCGAATCCAACAGACTCCCAGTGGAACCCCTTCTTCAGTGTGACACCCACTCTCAGGGACCATGAAAACACTGTCTTGGGAAGAACTCATTCAGCGTCAGCTTCCTTGTGGGTCACTTGTTTCTGGGGGTTGGGCTCTCGGCCCCTCCACCTTCTGGGACCGACTCCAACAGATTCCCAGGAGTAACCCCTCCTCGGGTGTGACACCCCCTCTCGAGGACAACAACCGCAGTTGCTTGGGTTCGGCCGCAGGCCCCTCCGCCTTGGGGACTGCACCTCACTGCCCTTCAGCACACCTGGGTCTCGCAGGCCCCACTTCTTCTGGGGCCCCAGTCACTTACTGCTGGATGCTCCATCCTCGGGGTGCAGAACATCCCACTTCTGACACCAGTGTGATGGGGTTCTGGGGTCCCCCAAGCTCTGCACCCTGTCCGCAGGCAGGAGAGTTTCTTACTCAGCAGGAAAACAGCAGGTTTATTAGCCGACAGGACACAGCATCGTACAGAGGAGTCACTACAGCAGGCCGAGACAGCCAGTTCAATCCATGTTGGGGAGAGGAGGCCCCGAGGGGCCCCCAGAGCCGGGGCCTGGCCCCCTCCTTTGTCTCTCTCTCCCTCAGCCCAGACTAACCACTTCCCAACTCCCAGTTCCAGTTCAAACCCCTCAGGCTCCACCTCCTCCTTTGTCTGCAGTACAAAGGTGTTACCTGGTCATCAAGGTTACCCTCAGCAGGAGCCTTACACCCTCTGTGAGTCACTCACATACACACAGGTATCCCCCACTCCATCACAGAAACTCAGGCTGGATGTGTGTGTGACAGGCAGAGCAGCTCCCAGCGGCTAAGGATGACTCCCTGGGCTGTACCCTAGGCTGGCAGGTAACACCTCAGCCCTGAACACAGAAGAGGGAGGAGCTGAGCTGGGTTTGAATTGGAGGCAGCAGTTAGAAGCTGGGGGAAGAGAGAGCTGGAAGGCAGCCAGCCTGAGGAGGGGGAAGCTACACCCCAGAGGGGCACCCCTCGGGGTCCTCTCCCCAGGACGGGTTGGAATGACTGTCTCTGCCGCCTGTACTGACACCTCTGTGCTGAGCTGGGCTCTGTCTCCTCATAAACCTCCTGTCGTACCCGCTGAGTGAGAGTCACTCCTGCTGCGGATGGGGGGCAGCGCATGGGAACCCCTGAACCGCATTACACTCCTCTCCCCTCTTCCAGACTGAACTGAGGGGGGTCACTTAGCCAGTGACCTGGGGAAGTTCGGGGCCCTCCCTGCGTGACAGGGCATCGGCTATGGTGTTGTTGTTCCCCTTCACGTGGACCACCTCCATGTCGTAGTCCTGCAGGAGCAGACTCCACCGCAGGAGCTTGGCGTTGGCCCCTTTCATGCGATGCAGCCAGGTCAGGGGTCAGTGATCGGTGTACACGGTGAAACGCCGTCCAAACAGGTACGGCTGCAGCTTCCCCAGCGCCCACACCATGGCCAGACATTCCTTCTCTATGGCCGCGTAGCTCTGCTCCCGGGGCAGCAGCTTCTTACTCAGGTACACGATGGGGTGTTTCTCCCCTTTGTCATTCACTTGCATTAGCACCGCCCCCAGCCCCACGTCTGAGGCATCGGTGAACACCAGGAAGGGTTTGTTGAAGTCTGGATTTGCCAGCACTGGGGCCCTGACCAGAGCCTCCTTCAGCGCGCAGAGGGCCTCTTGGCACTGCTCGGTCCAGACCACCTTGTCAGGCTTTCCCTTTTCACACAGCTCCGTGAGGGGGGCTGCGATGGAGCTAAAGTGGGGCACAAACCTCCGGTAGTACCCCGCCATCCCAATGAAGGCCTGGACCTGCTTCTTAGTCTGGGGTGTTGGCCAATCTCTGACAGCCTCCACTTTAGCTGGCTCTGGCTTTAAGCAGCCGCTGCCCACCTTGTGGCCCAGGTAGGTCACCTCAGCCATTCCCACCTTGCACTTCCCTGCCTTGATAGTCCGACCAGCCTTCTGGAGTCGGTCCATCACCTGCTTGACCTGGGACACATGGTCCCCCCACGTCTGGCTGAAGATGCAAATGTCGTCCATGTAAGCCAGGGCAAAGCTCTCCATCCCTTTCAGTAGCTGGTCCACCAGACGCTGGAAGGTAGCGGGTGCCCCCTTGAGGCCAAAGGGCAGGACCAGGAACTCGTAGAGCCCCACAGGGGTGATGAAAGCCGACTTGAGCCGGGCATCTTCGTCTAATGGCACTTGCCAGTACCCCTTGGTGAGGTCTATGGTGGTGAGGTAACGGGCTCCCCCCAGCTTGTCTAAAAGGTCATCAGGCCTGGGCATGGGGTAGGCGTCCGATACGGTGATGGCGTTAAGCTTGCGATAGTCCACACAAAACCGAACAGACCCATCTTTTTTAGGGACTAACACCACGGGAGAGGCCCAGGGGCTGGAGAATGGCTGGATCTGCCCAAGGGGCAGCACGTCTTGGACCTCCCATTCTGGGTCCTGGGGTGTCCTCCCCCTGGCTCTGAGCAGAGCATCCCACTGGAGTATGTGTCAGAGCGTGAGGCTCAGCAGTCCCTGGGCTGGAAGGGGCACTGGGCAGGGCTGTGGGCCCGTGGCATGATTGTCCCCTGCCTGGTGGGGCTGGCACTAGGTGCTCTGTGACATGGGGCCCAATGCCAGCTAGGCCGAGGCCTATGATCCCTGCACAGCTCTAAATCCATTAGCTTCGCATAATTAGATTTTTCTCCATTTCAGATTATGATAATTAACAGCTCGTTTATGGAAGGCAGCACTAATCCGGCATCGCAGCTGGCAGGCTGCCACTCTGCCTGTGTCACTGGCTCGCAGACCCCAGAGCAAACATCAGGGAGGAGCCCTGGCTCAGCATGGGTGGGAGGTGGAGTCAGCCCAGCCCTCTGTGATGAAGTGGGGGATACCTGTGTGTGTGTGAGTGGCTCACAGAGGGTGTGGGGCTCCTGCTGAGGGTAACCTTGACGACCAGGTAACACCTTTGTACTGCAGACAAAGGAGGAGGTGGAGCCTGAGGGGTTTGAATTGGAACTGGGAGTTGGAAGCAGTTAGTCTGGGCTGGGAGAGAGAGAGAGACAAAGGAGGGGGCAAGGCCCCAGCTCTGGGGGCCCCTCGGGGCCTCCTCTCCCCAATATGGATTGGACTGGCTGTCTCTGCCTGCTGCACTGACTCCTCTGTATGATGCTGTGTCCTGTCGGCTAATAAACCCGCTGTTCTCCTGCTGAGTGAGAGACTCTCCTGCCTGCGGACAGGGTGCAGAGCTTGGGGGACCCCAGAACCCCATCACACCCTCTCAGGCCCCTGTCCAGCCCCACTTCCCTGGCGCTGTGGGGCAGCTTGGGGTAGAGAGACGTGCCCCTCGGGGAGGGTCTCTCTGGCCTCGGCTGGGCACGGATGAAGGGCAAAGCAGCAGCTCGACGAGAACGTGACCTGTGCGGTGCCCCTGCGTGAAGCAGACACCTCGGCAGTGACGACGAAGAGCTCACCTGCAAAGGCTGCTGCACTGACTCCCCAGAGGCGTGTGCAGGCTGCCTGGCAGGAAAGCAGGGTGCCCTGTCCCAGGGAATCGAGAGGCCGCAGGAAGGGAACGGTCCAGCCTCGACCCAGAGGGCAGAGTCGGTCATCCAGCGCGAAGCAGCACTGGGAGGGAGAAAGAGCAGAGGGGGGTCAAACAGCAGCGATCTTACCAGAAACCGCCGGTCGCAGGGGCTGGGAGGGTAGAACCCCCAGGAATAAGTCGGGTCTACGGTGCGGCTCTTCCGCCAGTCGCATGGCCGGGCTATGGAGGGTGACTGAGAAGTGTCAGAGGGCAGCCATGGGTGATGGGGTTCAGGGGTCCCCCTGCGCTGCAACCCGTCCGCTGGCAGGAGTGGCTCTCACTCAGCAGGTACAACAGGAGGTTCATTAGGCAACAGATGCCCAGTTTCTCACAGAAGTGACAGTACAGCAGTCAGAGACAGTCCTTCCAACCCGTCCTGGGAAGAGGAGCCCGAGGGGTGCCCCTCTGGGGTGTAGCTTTCCCCCTCCTCAGGCTGCCTCCTTCCAGCTCCCTCTTCCTTCTAGCCTCTAACTGCCGCCCCCGATTCAAAAACAACTCAGCTCCTCCCTGCTCTTTTTTCAGGGCAGAGGTGTTACCTGCCAGTTGTAGCCCCAGGGTCATCCTTAGCCACTGGGAGCTGCTCTGCTTGTCTCCCACATCCAGCCTGAGTCTCACACATACACCCTCCCCTCACTCCATCACATCTCTCCCCCCTTCCAGACCGAACTGAGCGGGGTCACTTAGCCAGTGACCTGGGGAAGTTCGGGGCCCTGCCTGCGTGACAGGGCATCGGCTATGGTGTTGTTGTTCCCCTTCACGTGGACCACCTCCATGTCGTAGTCCTGCAGGAGCAGACTCCACCGCAGGAGCTTGGTGTTGGCCCCTTTCATGTGATGCAGCCAGGTCAGGGGTGAGTGATCGGTGTACACGGTGAAACGCCGTCCAAACAGGTACGGCTGCAGCTTCCCCAGTGCCCACACCATGGCCAGACATTCCTTCTCTATGACTGCGTAGTTCTGCTCCCGGGGCAGCAGCTTCTTACTCAGGTACACGATGGGGTGTTTCTCCCCTTTGTCATTCACTTGCATTAGCACAGCCCCCAGCCCCACGTCTGAGGCATCAGTGAACACCAGGAAGGGTTTGTTGAAGTCTGGATTTGCCAGCACTGGGGCCCTGACCAGAGCCTCCTTCAGCGCGCAGAGGGCCTCTTGGCACTGCTCGGTCCAGACCACCTTGTCAGGCTTTCCCTTTTTACACAGCTCCGTGATGGGGGCTGTGATGGAGCTGAAGTGGGGCACAAACCTCCGGTAGTACCCCGCCATCCCAATGAAGGCCTGGACCTGCTTCTTAGTCTGGGGTGTTGGCCAATCTCTGACAGCCTCCACTTTAGCTGGCTCTGGCTTTAAGCAGCCGCTGCCCACCTTGTGGCCCAGGTAGGTCACCTCAGCCATCCCCACCTTGCACTTCCCTGCCTTGATAGTCAGCCCGGCATTCTGGAGTCGGTCCAGCACCTGCTTGAGTTGGGACACATGGTCCTCCCACGTCTGGCTGAAGATGCAAATGTCGTCCATGTAAGCCAGGGCAAAGCTCTCCATCCCTTTCACTAGCTGGTCCACCAGACGCTGGAAGGTAGCGGGTGCCCCCTTGAGGCCAAAGGGCAGGACCAGGAACTCGTAGAGCCCCACAGGAGTGATGAAAGCCGACTTGAGCCGGGCATCTTGGTCTAATGGCACTTGCCAGTACCCCTTGGTGAGGTCTATGGTGATGAGGTAACGGGCTCCCCCCAGCTTGTCTAAAAGGTCATCAGGCCTGGGCATGGGGTAGGCGTCCGAGACAGTGATGGCGTTAAGCTTGCGATAGTCCACACAAAACCGAACAGACCCATCTTTTTTAGGGACTAACACCACGGGCGAGGCCCAGGGGCTGGAGGAGGGTTGGATCACCCCCAGGGCCAGCATGTCTTCAACCTCCTGCTCTATGTCCTGAGCCGTCTTCCCTGTGGCTCTGAATGGCACACACTTGATAGGGGCGTGGGTGCCTGTCTCGATTCGTTGGGCAGCCAGGTCAGTGCGTCCGGGTTTGTCAGAGAACAGCTGTTGATGCAAATGCAGCACCTCCTTGATTTCCGTCTGCTGGGCAGGGGTCAGCTGGTCTGAGAGGGGAATAGACTCCAGCAAGGAGCCGGCTCCAGTCCTTGTGAGTAAATCCACCAAGGGATCATCTCCCTGCCCCTCCCAGTGCCTGCACACGGCCAGCACCAAGTTCTGTCTGTCCCAGTAAGGTTTCATCATGTTCACATGATAGACCCGGTGGCTGTGGGCCCGGTTCGACAGTTCCTCCACATAATTTACGTCATTTAGCTGTTTGACGACCTTGAAGGGCCCATCCCAGGCCGCTTGCAGCTTGTTCTGCCGCACAGGTACAAGGACCATCACTTGATCCCCGGTGGCATAGGCTCGGGCCCTGGCGTTACGGTCATACCAGACCTTTTGCTTCCTTTGGGCCATGGAGAGGTTCTCCCTGGCCAGGCCCATGAGCTAGGTGAGTTTTTCCCGGAAGGTCAGTACATACTGTACCACTGACTCCCCTTCAGGAGAGGCCGTCCCCTCCCACTCTTCTCTGAGCAAGTCCAAGGGTCCCCGTACCCTCCTTCCGTACAGCAGCTCAAACGGGGAGAACCCCGTGGATTCCTGGGGCACCTCCCTGTATGCAAACAGCAGGTGGGGTAAGTACTTGTCCCAGTCATGGGGGTATTGATTCATGAAGGTTCTCAGCATCTGCTTCAGAGTCCCATTGAACCTCTCCACCAGCCCATTGGTCTGCGGGTGGTAGGCTGTGGCCCAGGTGTGCCAGACCCCACACTTGTCCCACAAGCTTTGCAGTAGGGCCGACATGAAGTTGGACCCCTGATCTCTGAGGACCTCCTTGGGGAACCCCACTCTGCTGAAAATGGACAGCAGTGCATCCGCCACGGTGTCAGCGTCGACAGAGGTTAAGGCCACTGCTTCTGGGTATCGCGTGGCAAAATCTACCACTACCAAAATATATTTCTTCCCCGAACGCGTTGCCTTGCTGAAGGGGCCCACTATGTCTATAGCCACTTTCTGGAAAGGCTCCTCTATGATGGGCAGTGGCCTCAAGGCAGCTTTCCCCTTGTCCCGGCTCTTCCCCACCCTCTGGCAGGGATCGCAGGACAGGCAATACAGACGGACAGCTGCAAAGATCCCTGGCCAAAAAAAGTTCTGTAACAACCTTCTCCTGGTGCGGTGGATCCCCTGGTGTCCGGCGAGAGGGACATCATGGGCTAGGTACAGCAGCCTGCGCCGGTACTTTTGGGGGACCACCAGTTGCCTCTGGACCTTCCATGGCTCCGCTTTGCATCTGGGAGCCCACTCCCGGAACAGGAATCCCTTTTCCCACAGGAATCTCTCCCTGCAGCCCTCCCCCAGCTGTGGAGCTGGGCTGAGACTGGCCAGTTCCCTCAGCTTCTGCAAGGAGGGGTCTCTCTGCTGCTCTGCCTGGAATTCTTCCGCTCGGGCAGGAGCGGATGCTACTTCCCCATCCCTGCCTGGCTCCAGCACCCCTGGCCTGTGAGATCTGGTTTTTGGGGGCCCCCTTTCTCTCAGGTTTGGCCCCTGTGGCTCCCGTGACTTTGGCTGGGCCTGTACCCCTGAATCTGGGGAACGCACCCCTCGTTTTCTTTGGCTACGGGTCAGGACCAGGGCACGAGGGCGTTCACCTTGCCAGTTCTGCAGGTCAGCCCCCATCAGTACATCCGCCGGCAAATGGCTGTGCACGCCCACCTCCTTGGGGCCTTCCTTCTTCCCCCATTTCAGGTGCACCCTCGCCATGGGCACCTGTGATGGGGTTCAGGGGTCCCCCTGCACTGCACCCCGTCCGCTGGCAGGAGAGACTCTCACTCAGCAGGCACAACAGCAGGTTTATTAGGCAACAGATGTCCAGTTTCTCACAGAAGCAACAGCACAGCCGCCAGAGACAGTCCTTCCAACCTGTCCTGGGGGGAAGACCCCGAGGGGTGTCCCTCTGGGGTGTAGCTTTCCCCCTCCTCAGCCTGGCTGCCTTCCAGCTCTCCCTTTTCCTTGCCTCTAACTGCCGCCCCCGATTCAAAACCCAGCTCAGCTCCTCCCTGCTCTTTGTTTAGGCAGAGGTGTTATCTGCCAGTTGTAGCCCTAGGGTCATCCTTAGCCACTGGGAGCTGCTGCTTGTCTCTCACATCCAGCCTGACTCACACATGCACCCCCCCCACTCCATCACAGCACCTTGAAAGGGGTCCCATCAATTCCTGTTATCGTCAGGTGGGAATCGGGTATCATGCGGCCCGGTGCCACCACCCCGGGTCGGGCCAGCGTCACGTCAGCGCCTGTGTCCCAGAACCTCGTGACCTTTTTCCCGTCTACTTCGAGGTGTTTGAGACACTTGCTCCACAGAGGCATTGCCGCCCCCACTCTGTAAACTGACCTCTGAGCATTTGGTCCCCCTGAGGAGCTGGTCTGTGGGGCAGACTCGGCCCAATCCGAGTGCCCATTGTCAGCACCACCCGCCTTGGCCGCCAGCCCCTCTGGCTTCTGGGACTCCACCCAGTTGACTCCACGACCCCCCGGCCTGCTCAACCTGTCTGGGAGCTTGGGGCACTGGTCTGCTCTATGCCCCTTTCGCTCACAGCGATAACAGCCTGGGTCTTGTTGTGTCCCTCGGGCCGGCTGCTCTGTCCGGGCTCTGCTTGGCTCTCTGGGGGGTGGGTGGCTGGTCCCTCTTTCCTGGGCTCGCCCAAGAGGTGGTCCCCTCTGTCGTACAGTTAGGGACTGGTCTCTCTGAGACTCCCTCTCTCTCCGGGACTCCCTCTCTTTGTGGGGCTCACTTTCAAACCTGGCCCGGCTGTTTGTGAAGTCATCTGCCAGTTTCCCTGCACCATGTGAGTCCCCTGGCCTCCAGTCCACGAGCCACACCCTCAGGTCAGGTGCGCACATCTCGTAGAATCGCTCCACGACCGCCAGCTCGATCAGGTCCTCTACGGACTGGACTCCCATTCCGAACGCCCACTTCCGGTAGTATTGCCTCAGGCGGGCGGTTGTATCTACGTGGGTTTCCTCTGGCCTCTTCTGCGCCTCCTGGAACTTCTTCTTGTACATCTCCGGAGTCCGCCCGAACTTATGCAGCAGGGCCTGTTTGAACCGTTCATAGTCCCCAGGCTGCAGCCCCTCCAGCTGGCTGAGCACCGCTGCGGCCTTCTGGCCCAGCAAGGGGGTGAGGTGCCGGAGCCACTCATCTGGGGGAACCTCATGCAACTCACAGGCTCGCTCAAAGGCGGTAAGGAACTCGTCTATGTCCCCTGGGTCCTGACACTGGGCCAGCACACGCGTCTCCAAGTGACTGGCCACCCCGATCCATCTGGCCCTCTCCCCGCTTACCGCAGCTGGGGCCTCTTGGCGTCTCGCCTCTACCATGGTTCGCTCATGCTCCTGCTCTCGCTCTCTCTCCTTCCGTTCTCGTTCTTTCTCCTCCCGCTGTCTCTCTTGTAGCTGCACTCGTGCTCACGCTCTCTTTCTCGTTCCTGGCGCTCCAGTTCCTTTAATTTCACCTCGAGCTCCAGTCGTCGCAGCTCTGCGGCGGGGGACTCTGCCCGCGATGGACCACCGCTAGCTGAGCGCGACCTGGCGGGCACCGCGTCTGTCTGACGGCGTCGAGCCCCTGCTCCTGTCGGAGAATCCGAAACGCTTCCCGAGGCGGACCGGCCACTTTCTGCTGGGACAGGCTCTGCCCCCCCGGATCGGTCATTCTCTTCCAGCCGTGCAGTCAGCTGGGCCTTGGTCGCCTTCCCCACGGTCAGGCCCCTCTCTCTGCACAGCCCCGCTAGCTCTGCCTTCAGGAGTCGGGTATAATCCATCTCCCCACTGCCTCCCGGGGTATCCGCTCACCAGCAGCAGCTGCAGGAATTGCTCTGCTCCCCCTCTGGCTCTTGTGAGACTCCTTCCTTCTCTGGTGCTCAGTCAGCCACTGCTGGGAGCTCATCCGTGGGTGCAGTGCATCCCACTGCAGACACCAGTGTGATGGGGTTCAGCGGTCCCCCTGCACTGCACCCCGTCTGCTGGCAGGAGTGACTCTCACTCAGCAGGTACAACAGAAGGTTTATTAGGCAACAGATGCCCAGTTTCTCCCAGAAGCGACAGCACAGCAGCCAGAGACAGTCCTTCCAACCCGTCCTGGGGAGAAGACCCCGAGGGGTGCCCCTCTGGGGTGTAGCTTTCCCCCTCCTCTCGCTGGCTGCCTTCCAGCTCCTCTTTCCCCCCCTTCCTATCTGCTGCCCCCGATTCAAAACTCAGCTCAGCTCCTCCCTCCTCTTTGTTCAGGCAGATGTGTTACCTGCCAGTTGTAGCCCCAGGGTCATCCTTAGCCACTGGGAGCTGCTGCTTGCCTCAGACACCCAGCCTGACTCACACATGCACTCCCCCCACTCCATCACATGCCTGTCTCTATTCGGTGGACAGCCAGGTCAGTGCGTCCGGGTCTGTCCGAGAACAGCTGTTGATGCGAATGCAGCACCTCCTTGATCTCCGTCTGCTGGGCAGGGGTCAGCTGGTCTGAGAGGGGAATAGACTCCAGCAAGGAGCCGGCTCCAGTCCTTGTGAGTAAATCCACCAAGGGATCATCCCCCTGCCCCTCCCAGTGTCTGCACACGGCCAGCACCAAGTTCTCTTTGTCCCAGTAAGGTTTCATCATGTTCACATGATAGACCCGGTGGCTGTGGGCCCAGTTCGGCAGTTCCACCACACAGTTCACCTCATTCAGCTGTTTGACGACCTTGAAGGGCCCATCCCAGGCTGCTTTCAGCTTGTTCCACCGCACAGGTACAAGGACCATCACTTGGTCCCCGGTGGCATAGGCTCGGGCCCTGGCTTTACGGTCATACCAGACCTTTTGCTTCCTTTGGGCCATGGAGAGGTTCTCCCTGGCCAGGCCCATGAGCTCGGTGAGTTTTTCCCGGAAGGTCAGTACGTACTGTACCACTGCCTCCCCTTCAGGAGAGGCCGTCCCCTCCCACTCTTCTCTGAGCAAGTCCAGGGGTCCCCGTACCCTCCTTCCATACAGCAGCTCAAATGGGGAGAACCCCGTGGATTCCTGGGGCACCTCCCTGTATGCAAACAGCAGGTGGGGTAAGTACTTGTCCCAGTCATGGGGGTATTGATTCATGAGGGTTCTCAGCATTTGCTTCAGAGTCCCATTGAACCTCTCCACCAGCCCATTGGTCTGCGGGTGGAAGGCTGTGGCCCAGGTGTGCCGGACCCCACACTTGTCCCACAAGCTTTGCAGCAGGGCCGACATGAAGTTGGACCCCTGATCTGTGAGGACCTCCTTGGGGAACCCCACTGTGCTGAAAATGGACAGCAGTGCATCCGCCACGGTGTCAGCGTCGACAGAGGTCAAGGCCACTGCTTCTGGGTATCGCGTGGCAAAATCTACCACTACCAAAATATATTTCTTCCCCGAACGCGTTGCCTTGCTGAAGGGTCCCACTATGTCTATAGCCACTTTCTGGAATGGCTCCTCTATGATGGGCAGTGGCCTCAGGGCAGCTTTGCGTCTGGGAGCCCATTCCCGGTACAGGAATCCCTTCTCCCACAGGAATCTCTCCCTGCAGCCCTCCCCCAGCTGTGGAGCTGGGCTCAGACGGGCAAGTTCCCTCAGCTTCTGCAATGAGGGGTCTCTCTGCTGCTCTGCCTAGATCTCTTCGGCTGGGGCAGGGGCAGAATCCTCTGCCCCTTCCCCGCCTGGCTCCAGCACAACCGGCCTTTGAGACCTGGTTTTTGGGGGCCCCTTTCCTCTCAGGGTTGGCCCCTGTGGCTTCTGTGGTTTTGGCTGGGCGTGTACCCCCGAATCTGGGGAACGTACCCCTTGTTTTCTTTGGCTACGGGTCAGGACCAGGGCCATTCGTCTCGCCCTCCACACTACCGAAAACCTACTGATCACTATACTTATCTACACCCTTCTAGTTTCCATCCTGCACACGTGACTAGATCTATTGTTCACAGCCAGGCTCTTAGGTACAATCACGTTTGCTCTGATCCAACTGACAAGAGACCAAAAACTACAAGAACTTTACCAAATATTCATAAACCTGAATTACCCACCAGGAGAAGTAAAAAAACAAATCGACAGGGCCAGACGAATACCCAGAGACCAGCTACTCCAAGATCGGCCCAAGAAAGCCAAGAACAGAACACCACTGGTCATCACCTACAGCCCCCAACTCAAACCACTGCAACGAATTATTAAAGACCTACAACCTATCCTTAAGCAGGATGCCACACTCCAGAAGGCCGTGGGTGACAGGCCTGTTCTCTCCTACAGACAACCTCCCAACCTCATGAGGATCCTCACTGACAGCCACAGTCTATACCCCAGGAATACCAGTCCTGGAACCTTTCCCTGCGACAAAGCCCGCTGCCAGCTTTGTCCGTATATCTTCTCTGGAAATACCATCACTGGACCTAACCAGGTTACTCACAGAATCACGGGCACTTTCTCATGCTCCTCTGCTAACATCATATATGCCATCATGTGCCAACAATGCCGAGGTGTTTTGTATATTGGACAGACTTCTAACTCCCTTAGACAAAGGGTTAATGGGCACAAAACAGACATCAAAACCCTCCAGATCCACAAACCAGTTAGTCAACATTTTAATGGAATGGGGCATCCTGTCAATGACCTCAAGGTATGTGTGTTACTGAAGAGACATTATCACACCGTTTTAGAGAGAGAAGTGGAGGAGATGACTTTTATATTCAAATTCAGCACATTAACACATGGTTTAAATCGTGATGGGAACTTTCTGAGTCACTATAGGGGCTCATCTGCATACTTGGCTCAATCTTCCCCCCCACCCCTCCACTCTGATTTGCTCACCTTGATTATCTTTTTCTGATTTGTCCTCCTTGCTTACTGTTTTTGGTTCTCTGTGTCTTAAATATTGAGTCTGTTCTGGTCTGGCTTCGGTCTGAAGAAGTGGGTCTGTCCCACGAAAGCTCACCGAAAAAACCATTTTGCTCGTCTTTAAAGCGCTACTTGACTGCTTTTTTTGAGCACGGCTTCCTCTCTGTTACTAGCTAGGCTGTTGGTGATTCTTGGGAAAACCTCCTCCTCCCAGCCAGTCTGGAAATTTGCAAACCAAACTGCTGCTCTGTTGCTTTTTGAAAGTTGCTTTGTGAGTCCCAGACGCAGAATCCACATGAAGGAATCCCTGTTTATCCCTTACTGGACCACCAAGCCCACAGCTCCTTTGTCCTTCCACCTCCAACTTCCACCTCCTCCATGGAATCTGAAGTGGAGTCCAGTATGAGAGTATAAGTGTTTCCAGCATCTGGAGATGGGGAATTGCTGCAAGTGACCTGGCTCAGGACCACACTCCCAGGACACTGGTCACACCCAGTCACTTGGTTCTCACAGGGCTGCTCACACTCCCTGATAGTTTTCACTTTAGTTGGACCAACTTCCAGCTCCTGAGAAACCTTCACCCTGCCTGCTTTGGACCCTTGCAGAGCACAGCCAGTGGTTTCACACTCAGGCAGGTCCTGGCCACCAGGAGCTGAAACAAACTTCTCCCCAGGCAAAGGGCTGCTCTGGCGCTTACAGACAAGCACCTTTCCTGTTCACTCTCCTTCACCTCACTCCCATTTTCTGCAGTCCCCACAGACGGGTCAGGAAAAGTTTCAGGGAAATTCTCTTCTTCAAGAGCTCCCCCAAACAATAACTCACCCCTGTCTGGCTCCACAGGGCACTGCTCCCTTGAGCCACAACCAGCTCCTGGGGTTCACCTACACCCAGGATCACTTCTGGCCCATCAGGCAGATTCCCACGTAATCCCCCTCCAGGCAGACAGCTCGTACCACCGGACAGAAGGTTAGGATCCCTTTCCTCCCTTCTGCTGCCAGCTCCTTTATCTTCATCAGCAGCGTAACTCCACTGCCAGTCTGCTCTTCCTGTGTCCTGGCGAGAGGATGACTCTGGTGGGACAGAGTCCTCTCACCCCCTCCCAGTAACACCTCAGCATCAGGCAAAGAACAAGTACCAGAATCATCTGGTCTCTGGGATTCTCTGATGATACTAACTGGATCAGACCAAGTTAAAGCATCATCCCCCCTGAGAGACACAGAGGTAGGCCCACTGCCCATCTGGGCTTCAGCTGCCCTCAGATCCAGCTCTGGGATCTTGGCCCCATCTCGAGCCCCCACAGGCTCAGGCAAAGGATTCACTTCCCCAGAAGCAGAAGCACTTTTTCTTGCACCAAGGACCAGTGTCCTTATCAGGGATCCCACTGCCCATCCCAGAGCCATTCCCTCTGCTCCAGCCCCCATGGCTGGATTCAGAGTCACACCTGGGATGCTCTTTCCTGGTGGTTCCCTCTCCAGCCACCCCAGGCTGGGGAATTCTCCTCAGACAATGGGCTAGTTTCCTCATTGGCACCTTTTCCAAACGCAGGCTCTGCTCTCTCCCCAGGCTGCTGCTGCTGTTCAACACAGACAGACAATGGGAGACACTCTCTCCTTTGTCCCAGCCCCCCCGGCTGGTCTCCACAAACACACAGAAGGTGGAGCAGCTTCTCTCACAGACAACTTGCCATTCCCAGGGGACAAGCTGCTTTCCTGCACAGACACACAGGCACCTTCCTCGGCCCAGGCCTGGAAAACTCTTCGCAGGTCTGTCTTGGCCACTAGTAGATGATGGGTTGGAATTGCTCCTTCTCTCCTTGAGCTGCGGCAGGCCACTCGGTTCAGAGCTCCAGGCAGTCCAGGGTTCCCTGCACTGATCTTCGCTCACCTCTGCAGGATTTTCCTTAACCCTCAGCTCTGCCACTGCACATCCACGCTGCCTTGTCCAGCTCCTTTAATCTCCATTAGGTTTCCAGGTGCTGCTGCTTCACAGAGGAGTTGCTGAGCATGGTTGCCGGCTCACAGGCCGATGCCCTCTGAACCCCACGATTCCTGGAAGAATCCCTTCAGTGTGCCAGGCTCCTTGTGGGTAACTTGCTTCCCGGGGTTAGGCCGTAGCCCCCTCCACACTCTGGGACCAACTCCAACAGACTCCCAGGAGTAACCCCTCCTCTGGTGTGACACCCTCTCTCAAGGACCACGACCGTAGTTGCTCGGGTTCGGCCAGAGGCCCCTCCGCCTTGGGGAACTGCACCTCACTGGCCGTCAGCACACCTGGGTCTCACAGGCCCCACTTCTTCCTCCTGGGCCCCGTCACTTACTGCCGGATGCTCCATCCTCGGGGTGCAGAACATCCCACTCCTGATACCCGTGTGATGGGGTTCAGGGGTCCCCCGAGCGCTACACCCCGTCCACAGGCAGGAGTGACTCTCACCCAGCAGGAGAACAGCAGGTTCATTAGCCAACAGGACACAGCGTCGTACAGAGGAGTCAGTGCAGCCGGCAGAGACAGCCAGTCCCATCCATGCTGGGGAGAGGAGGCTCCGAGGGGCCCCCAGAGCTGGGGCCTGGCCCCCTCCTTTGTCTCTCTCTCTCCCAGCCCAGACTCACTGCTTCCAACTCCCAGTTCCAATTCAAACCCCTCAGGCTCCACCTCCCCCTTTGTCTGCAGCCCAGAGGTGTCACCTGGTCGCCAGGTTACCCTCAGCAGGCGCCCCCCACCCAATTGTGGGGTGAGAGGGCATCGGCCTATGAGTGGCCATGCCCAGCCATGGGGGGAAGGGCCTGGCTCTGCCTGACCTTGGGAGCCTGAATTCCTGCCCCCCTCCAGCCTCTCTAGGCCAGGCCAGCTCCCTGCCCTGGGCCCATGGAGGTGCCCAGTACCACAGGTTGCAGGGCTCCTGGCTCCATTGCCCTTCCCTCCCCTGGCCAGGCCCCAAACCCCACAGTCCTTGGGGGCTGCAGAGCTCAGGCCTCCTTGGGGCTCTGGCAGGGAGCAAGCCGCCCCAGTGCCCGGCAGCGCCCCTCCCCTCTCGGAGGCCTGGCTGCCCGGTGCCGCAGGACTGGGGCCGCCCCCGGCTGCTGGCACGAAAGGCAGGGGCTGGTGCTTTGCAGAGGATGGGTGAGGCCTCTGGCTGCCCTCCCTCCAGGACGCTCAGCCTGTGCTTTCCGGGCAGGCCAGGCGGTGCTGGGATCTGGGGAGCCCTAAGTGTCTCTGCGGTCTCAGCACTTAGCGCGTGCACCGGCTGCAGCTCCCGGGGGGCTGGCTGCTCGTGCCTGGGGCTGGCGTGAGCTGCGCCGTCAGAGGGCAGAGGCACGGAGCCGGCAGCCCCCCTCCAGCCACGCCCGCGTGCTGTGCTGGCACTGTCTCTGCTGGCGGGGAGGCAATGCCCGCCGGAGCCATGCGTGCACAGGGGCCCCACAGGGTGCCCGCCCAGCCCTGGGGCGCACTCCGGCTGGGCACAGCACATCACCCCGAGAGCCAGCCGGCCTTGCGCCCCGGCTGCGGCTCCTACTGCGTGGAGCTGGCCTCCCCACCGGCCCCCCGGCCCTGCACCCCCAGCCTGGAGGAGTTCGCTGGCCGCGCCACCCTGCACGGCATCCGGCGCATCTTCACGCGGGGGGCCTACACGGGCCGGCACCTGCTGTGGACACTGGCCTTCCTGGGCTCGCTGGGCCTTCTGCTGCACACCTGCGCCGAGCGCGTCCGCTTCTACTTCCAGTACCCACACCACACGCAGCTGGAGGAGGAGCCGGTGCCCCGCGCCCGCTTCCCGGCCGTCACCCTCTGCAACCTCAACCCCGCCCGCCTCTCCCGCCTCACCGGCCACGACCTGCTCTGGGCCGGGGAGCTGCTGGGGCTGCTGGACAGCGGGCAGCAGCCGCTGGCGCCCGAGGGCCTGGAGGTGCTGGCTGGGAAGCTGGCGCCCAGCCCCGAGGAGCTGCACCGGCCCTTCGACCTGCAGGAGTTCTACGGGCGCGTGGGGCACCAGCTGGAGCCGGGCCACATGCTGCTCAGCTGCAAATTCCTCAACCAGACCTGCACCACCAGCGACTTCCAAACCGTGAGTGCCGGAGCCCAGCGGGGGCTGAGCTAATGGCTCCTGGCTGGGGTGGGAGGGCGCTGAGCTAACGGCTCCTGGGGAGCCTCGGGGGGGGCTGAGCTAACGGCTCCTGGGGGTGGGGTCCTAAGCTAATGGTTCCTGGCGGGGGCCTGGGGGCCTGAACTAACAGCTTCTAGCGGGGGGGGGGGGGGGGCAGGGGGTTGAGGTAACGGCTCCTGGGAGGGGCTTGGGGCTCCGAGATAACAGCTCCTAGCAGTGGGGCAGGGACCTGAGCTAACAGCTCCTGGTGGGGGGCGGGGGGTTGAGCTAACAGCTCCTGGCAGGGGGCGGGGGGCGGGGGGCAGGGGGTTGAGCTAGCAGCTCCGGGGGGGGGGGGCTTGGGGGCCTGAGATAACAGCTCCTAGCAGCGGGGCAGGGACCTGAGTTAACAGCCCCTGGCGGGGGGTGGGGGGCGGGGGCCAGGGGGCTGAGCTAACGGCTTCTGGCCGGGGGGGCGAGGGGTTGAACTAATGGCTCCTGGCAAGGGGAGGTGGGGGGTTGAGCTAACGGCTCCTGGCTGGGGGGGGAGGGCGCTGAGCTAACGGCTCCGGGGGGGGGGAGGGGGGGGCTGTGATAATGGCTCCTGGCGGGGGGGTGGGGCGGGGGAATGAGCTAACAGCTCCTGGTGGGGGGGCAGGGGGTTGAGCTAATGGCTCCTGTGGGGGGCGGGGGGCTGAGCTAACGGCTCCTGAGGGGGGCGGGGAGCTGAGCTAACGGCTCCTGGGGTGGGTCTAAGCTAGCGGCCCCCAGTGGGCGGCTGTGGGTGGGCCCTGCTGTACGAACACCCCCTCCTGGGCAGGACCCTCAGCCTGCGGTGGGAGCCAGGGCAGCCGGAGTGCCGGGCTCGGGGCTGTGGGGTCCGGAGCAGGGGAGGGAGGGCTGGGGGTCAGCGCCTCGGGGCTGGCAGCTAGGGGGTGCTGATGGAGCTGGGGGAAGGGGTTGGCGGTGCTGTTGTGGGGCAGTGGGGGGCATGGGAAGGGGCGGAGTAGCAGGGGTGGGACTGTCCGTCTGTCTGTCTCGCCTGGCGCACCCTGCTGGGGGCAGGACTGTGCCATGGGGCGGGGCTCGGCGGGTCAGCGGGTGCAGCAGGGAGGCGCTAGGACCCCTCTGTGTCTCCCCCACCCCGTCCTAGGGGCTCTCCCTAACCCCCCGGGCGCCTTCACCCAGCACTGGACCCCCCCGGCTGTGCCAGCTCCCCTTCCCCACACCGGGCTCCCCAGGTCCCCCACCCACCAGCCAGGGTTTCGAGCCAGGCCGCTGTGCTGTCCTGCCAGCTGCCAGGCTCTGGGCCCTGGTTTGGCTCGGGCTGGGGCTGGGGCAGAGCCGCTAGGAGTGCGGCTCCCTGGGCCACATGCCCAGCAGATGGCTGCACAATCCCTGCCACCCGGCTCCCCGCCAGACCCTCCCCCTCGTTTGCCAGCCATTCTCTCCCCGCTGCCAGGTGCGGCTGGCGAGGCCGCCTGCCAGCCTGGGCAGGGGGGTGGCAGCACCCCCGAGCCTCAGTGATGGGGAATGAGCAGCCGTGCCAAGCTCGGTGTGTCTCTCTGGGGCCCGCTGGAGACGTCCTCATTGCTCACGGTCCGGGGCAAGTGTGGTGCAGCGGGGGTGCACACGCGTGTGTGTGTGTGTGTCAGGCACAGCAGCTCCCACCCGCTGGGGAAGACCCCCTGGGGCTGTAACCTGAGCTGGCAGGTAACACCTCTGCCCCAAACACAGAGCGGGAGGAGCCCGGCTGGCTTTGAATTAGAGGCGGCTGTTAGTGTGGGGGAGGCTGGAGGCTGGATCGGAACAAAGTCAGGCTGGCTAGAGCCAGGGGCTCCAGGCCTGGGGTTCCCTCGGAGGGATCTCCTCGCCCCAGCCTGGGTCAGCCAGAGCACTTCGGTACCCTCTCTTCCACCAGTTGAGTGAGAGTCAGTTCTGGCTGCAGGGGGGGTGCAGCGCTTGGGGACCCTGGCACCCCATCACATCTGGTGGCAGCGGTGGGATACACTGCACCCACAGATGAGCTTCCAGCAGCGAGTGACTGGGCGCAGGGGAAGGAAGGGGACTTGTGCGAGCCAGGCGTGCTAGAGGCTGACGGAGCAATTCCTGGGAGCTGTGGGGCGCTGCAGCTTCAGCCGGTGAGTCGGCACCTCGGGAATGGCCAGGAGATGGATTACACCCAGCTCCTGAAGGCAGACCTTGTGGGGCTGTGCAAGGAGAGGGCCTTGACCATGGGGAAGGTGACCAGGGCCCAGCTGATTGGCTGGCTGGAAGAGAATGACCCATCCAGGGGGCTGGATCCCGTCCCAGTGGGGAGCAGCCGGTCACCCCCAGCAGTGGGGGCAGGACTCCCTGTGATGGAGTGTGGGGAGGGCCTGTGTGAGTCAGGCTGGGTGTCTGAGACAAGCAGAGCAGCTCCCAGTGGCTAAGGATGACCCTGGGGCTACAAATGGCAGGTAACACCTCTGCCCTGAACAAAGAGGAGGGAGGAGCCGAGCTGGTTTTTGAATCGGGGGCGGCAGTTAGAGGCTGGGGGAAGAGAGAGCTGGAAGGCAGCCAGCCTGAGGAGGGGGAAGCTACACCCCAGAGGGGCACCCCTTGGGGTCTTCTCCCCAGGACGGGTTGGAAGGACTGTCTCTGACTGCTGTGCTGACGCTTCTGTGAGAAACTGGGCATCTGTTGCCTAACAAACCTCCTGTTGTACCTGCTGAGTGAGAGTCACTCCTGCCAGCGGACGGGGTGCAGTGCAGAGGGAGCCCTGAACCCCATCACACTCCCCCAGACAGACGTGGTGCCCAGCGGTCCACGCTCCGTCAGCAGTGGTTCGTCCCGGGTGGGGTCTCCCTCGGCAGAGCTGCGACAGCTGGAGATCAAATACAGGTGAGGGCGTCGCAGGTCCAGGAACAGGAACGCCAAGAACAGGAGAAAATCCGTCACCAGAGAGGGAGCAGCATGAGTGGGCCTTGGCATCGCTGAGAAGCCGAGAGGCTCCGGCTGCGGTGAGTGGGGAGGGGCCCAGGAGACCAGGGGCTGCCAGTCGCTTTGAGCGGTTGGTTCTGTCCCAGTTTAAGGACACGGGGGACGTGGATGGGTTCTCACCTCCACTGAGCGAGCCTGAGAGATGCACCAGGTTCCCCCAGCCAAATGGCTCCAACACCTCACCCACTTGCTGGGCCAGAAGGCCGCAGCGGTGCTCAGCCAGCTGGAGGGGCTGCAGCCGGGGCACTACAAACCGGTCACGCGGGCCCTGCTGCGTAAGTTCGGGCTGACTCCGGAGATGTACAAGAAGAGGTTCCAGGAGGCGCAGAAGAGGCTGGAGGACACTGATGTAGACCTGGCCTCCTGCATGATGCGATACTACCGCAAGGGGGTGTTCAGGATGGGGCCCAGCCCTCGGAGGATCTGACTAAGCTGATGGCCCTGGAGCGGTTCTGGGGAGTGTGCTCGCCGGTCCTGAGGCTGTGGCTTGAGGACCGGAAGCCAGAGGACCCCCACAGCATGGGGAAGCCGGCTGCTGAATTCACGGCCAGCTGGGCCAGCTGTGAAAGGGAATCCTGGAGAGACGGTTCCTGAGTGGGCAATACAGGGAATCCCTGGGCCCAGCCATCCATCCCCACGAGGGCCAACGTGGGGCTGGACGGAGCAGCCGGCCCCAGGGACACAGCGAGACCTGGGCTGTTATCGCTGTGGGCAGAAGGGGCGTAGACAGGCCCCGGGACCCAAGTTCCCAGAGAGGCCCAGCCAGGAGAGGCCTCGTGGGGTCAACTGGGCGGGGTCCCAGTGGCCAGAGGAGCCAGCTGCCCAGACAGGAGGGGCTGGCAATATGTCAGGCTGCGGGGGGTTGGATCCACAGGCCCAGCCCCTGCAGGAGACCTGACACCCCAGAGATGGGCGTCTCTGTGTACCAGGTGGGGGCGGGGTGGCCCCGTGGAGCGAGTGCCTCGTGTCCCTGGAGGTGGGGGCAGGAAGGTGATGGGCTTCTGGGACATGGGGCGGAGGTGACTCTTGCCCAGCCCCCATGGTGCCCAACACCCGGCTGCCCCTGAGGGGCGTAGAGGGGACCCATTCAAGGGTTTGGGCCCCCCCCGTATGAAAAGGATGTTTATTTGCTGGAGCGGGTTCAGCGAAGGGCAACAAAAGTGATGAGGGGGCTGGAGCACCAGACCTGTGAGGAGAGGCTGAGGGATCTGGGCTGGTTTAGTTCACAGAAGAGAGGACTGAGGGGTGATTTAATAGCAGCCTTCACCTTCCTGCAGGGAGCTCTGGGGAGGAGGGTGAGAGGCTGTTCTCGGGGGCGACAGGCGGCAGAACAAGGAGCAATGGGCTGAAGTTACAGGGGGAGAAGCCGGTTGGATATTAGGAAGGAAACTGGAGCAGATGCTGGAGGCCTTTATGCACCGGCACCCGCAGGACTGGGAGCAGCACTTGTCCCACCTGCTGTTTGCACCCAGGGAGGTGCCCGAGGGCCCAGCAGGTTCACCTGACTGAGCCGTGGTGCAGAGCGGGGAGGGGACCCCTGGGGAGAGTCATGCGAGGGGGAGGTAACCCGGACAGAGAATCGGGGCTGGAGGACGTCCTGGCGTTCCGGGAAAGGCTTGCGGAGCTCAGGGGCCCAGCCAGGGAGCCCTGGGCAGAGCCCAAGGGAAGGGGAAGGGGAAGGGGAAGGGGAAGGGCTGGTACGACCGCAGAGGGTGGGGTCGCACCGGCCCCTCAATGTCGTCCAGCAGCTGGACAAGGTGGAGCGGCTCAAGCAGGGCACCCCCGCGGCAGGGCTGGGCGAAGGGGAGCGCCAATGTCGCAGCCGGTGCTTTACGGAGGGGGGCCCCGAACTTCCCCAGGTCCCCAGCAGAGTGACCCCGCTCAGCTCAGTCTGGAAGGGGGAGAGATGTGATGGGGGGGTGCATGTGTGAGTGATGGGCAGAGCAGCTCCCAGCGGCTGGGGATGACCCCCCACTAGCTAAACACACCAGCAGTCCTGGAGCACTTCAAAGACTAACAAAATCATTTATTAGGGAATGAGCTTTCCTGGGGCAGCCCCACTTCCTCAGACCTGCAGCTCTGGTGTGTTTGCTAGAGCACCGGCTAACAGGGCTACCCCTCCGCTAGACTCCCCCCACAGCTGTCACCTGCGCTGGCAGGTGCCCTGGGCACAGAGCGGGGAGGAGCCCGGCTGGTAGCATGGGGGAGGCTGGAGAGGAATAAAGGCAGCCTGGTCTGGGTTCCCCTTGGGGGATCTCCCCCCCACCATGGGTCGCACAGATGCTTCTGTACCCCGCTGCATCTTGGACACCTAATAAACCTGTTCCAGCTGCCGAGCGAGAGTCGCGTCTGGTTGTGGACGGGGTGCAGCACCTGGGACCCTGACCCCTGGCACACAAGTGGCCCGGCCCCAGGGTCGGGGCCCCGGCCCCAGCAGGGACAGGCTCTGGGACCTGGGCAGGAGCCTTTGGAAACGAGGGATTAATTCCAGCCCCAGCTGTGTGTGCTGCACATTTCCTGCTCCCCACAGCTTGCCTGGGCTGCAGCCAGCCCCGCTCTCGTGGACCAGACCCTGGCCTGCCCTGCCACGCCTGGTGCCAGCGCCGTGCCGTACGTGGGCAGACAATGGGCCAATACTGAAAAGCCTCCCCGGCATTGTCCTCCCTAAGCATCTGTTTCTGAGCTAGCCTCCCGCCCGGCTGGGGGAGGGGAGGGCTAGGGCACCCAATGCTGGGGCTGCTGTGGGGGCTGGGGGTGCTCAGTGCTGGGGCTGGCGTGGGGATTGGGGGCACCCAATGCTGGGGCTGCTGTGGGGGCTGGGGGTGCTCAGTGCTGGGGCTGGCGTGGGGATTGGGGGCACCCAATGCTGGGGCTGCTGCGGGGGCTGGGGGTGCTCAGTGCTGGGGCTGGCGTGGGGATTGGGGGCACCCAATGCTGAGGCTGCTGCGGGGGCTGGGGGTGCTCAGTGCTGGGGCTGGCGTGGGGATTGGGGGCACCCAATGCTGGGGCTGCTGCGGGGGCTGGGGGTGCTCAGTGCTGGGGCTGGCGTGGGGATTGGGGGCACCCAATGCTGAGGCTGCTGCGGGGGCTGGGGGTGCTCAGTGCCAGGGTGGCACAGGGGCTGCAGGCACTCAGAACTGAGGCTGGCATGGGGGTTGCGGGCACCTGGTGCTGAGGCTGCTGTGGGGGCTGGGGGCGCTCAGTACCGAGGAGGAGCTACTGGGGCTGCAGGCACTCAGAGCTGGGGCCTTGACCTGGGGGTGCTCAGAGCTGGTGCTGGTGTGGGGCCTGGGGGCACTCGGTGCTGGTGCAGGACCTGGGGGTGCTAGGTGCTGGGGTGGTGTGGGGTTTGGGGTGCTCAGTGCTGGGGTGGTGTGGGGCTTGGGGCGCTCAGTCCTGGGGTGGTGCGGTGCCTGGGGGCGCTCGTGTGATGGGGTTCAGGGGTCCCCCTGCGCTGCAACCCGTCCGCTGGCAGGAGTGACTCTCACTCAGCAGGTACAACAGGAGGTTTATTAGGCAACAGATGCCCAGTTTCTCACAGAAGCGTCAGCACAGCAGCCCAAGACAGTCCTTCCAACCCGTCCTGGGGAGAAGACCCCGAGGGGGGCCCCTCTGGGGTGTAGCTTTCCCCCTCCTCAGGCTGGCTGCCTTCCAGCTCCTCTTCCCCCAGCATCTAACTGCCGCCCCCGATTCAAAACCCAGCTCGGCTCCTCCCTCCTCTTTGTTCAGGCAGAGGTGTTACCTGCCAGTTGTAGCCCCAGGGTCATCCTTAGCCACTGGGAGCTGCTCTGCTTGTCTCTCACATCCAGCCTGAGTCTCGCATTTGCACTCCCCCCCACTCCATCACAGCCCGGTGCTGGGGTGGTGCTGGGCCTGGGGGCTGTCAGTGCTGGGTTGGTGCAGGGCGTGGGAGCTCGGTGCTGAACCTGGCGTGGGGGCTGCCACGGGCAGCTGTGGCTCACAGCCGGGGCTGATGCAGGGGCTGGGAGGGAGCTGCTGGGGTTACAGTGTCTGTCACCCCTGCTCCAAGGTGAGCCCCATGTGGGGCAGGGGCTCTCGGCCAAGAACACACCCCCAACAATGCCCCTTGCCCCCAAGCTCGCTGGGCCTAGGCCAGCCCAGGAGCCCTGCGAACAGGGGGTAGCAGCAGCCCCCCACCCCCTGAGCTCTTGGCCTCTGCAGCTGTAGGAAGGTTGCTCGGATGGGGTTTGTCCCCAGGCACCCCTGGCTTTGCAGGGCCCACCCCCATGGAAGGCTGCCCCAGCCCTGTGCTCCCCCCACTGCCTTGCTGACACCCCCAGCTTGAGCACCCTGCACCCTGCTCCCCACAGGGCTCCGCAGCAACCTTCATGCTGACTTTGCTGCCTCACACGCTGGGGGTTTTTTTATTTTCTATTAATAGTTTTACCCCCTTAAATTATTGATCCATATTTACAGCCCGAGCGCCAGCTGCACAACCGGCTGGGCATAAATCTCAGCCTCTGCAGGGGAACCACTCAGGGCGGGGCTGGGCTGGCAGCGGCTGGAGCCAGAAGTGAGGGGCAGCTCGGGGCTGGGCTGGGCTGGGCTTGGGGCTGGCAGGGGCTGGGGGCCGGGAGCTGGGCTGGGGCTTGGGGCTGGCAGGGGCTGGGGGCTGGGAGCTGAGCTGGGGCTTGGGGCTGGCAGGGGCTGGGGGCCGGTAGCCGGGTTGGGGCTGGCAGGGGCCGGGGGCCAGGAGCTGGGCTGGGGCTTGGGGCTGGCAGGGGCTGGGGGCCAGGAGCTGGGCTGGGCTTGGGGCTGGCAGGGGCTGGAGGCCGGGAGCCAGGCTGGGGCTTGGGGCTGGGGGCTGGGAGCCGGGCTGGGGCTTGGGGCTGGCAGGGGCTGGTGGCCGGGAGCTGGGCTGGGGCTTGGGGCTGGCAGGGGCCAGGGGCTGGGAGATGGGCTGGGCTTGGGGCTGGCAGGGGCTGGGGGCCGGGAGCCAAGCTGGGGCTTGGGGTTGGTAGGGGCTGAGGGCTGGGGGCCAGGCTGGCAGGGGCCAAGGCTGGGGCTGGGGACTGGGGGCCAGGCTGGCAGGGGCTGGGGGCCGGGAGCTGGGCTGGGCTTGGGGCTGGGGGCTGGGAGCCAAGCTGGGGCTTGGGGTTGGTAGGGGCTGGGGACTGGGGGCCAGGCTGGCAGGGGCCAGGGGCTGGTGGCCAGGATGGCAGGGGCTGGGGGTCGGGGCCAGGGGCTAGGCTGGGGCTGGGGGCTGGGGGCCAGGCTGGCAGGGGCTGGGGGCCGGGAGCTGGGCTGGGCTTGGGGCTGGGGGCCGGGAGCCAAGCTGGGGCTTGGGGTTGGTAGGGGCTGAGGGCTGGGGGCCAGGCTGGCAGGGGCCAAGGCTGGGGCTGGGGACTGGGGGCCAGGCTGGCAGGGGCCAGGGGCTGGTGGCCAGGATGGCAGGGGCTGGGGGTCGGGGCCAGGGGCTAGGCTGGGGCTGGGGGCTGGGGGCCAGGCTGGCGCGGGCCAGGCTGGCAGGGGCCAATGCTGGGGGCCAGGCTGGCAGCGGTTCTGGACTCCCAAGCTCCAGGCCGTCTGCTCCATATATCCCCAAGGGGACCCCCTTTCTCAGGGATCCTCTCGTTGTCAGGGTAGCCCCTCCCCCTCCTGGAGCCCCCATGAGCCTGGCTCTGCCCCCGGCCCACCCCATGCTGTCTAGCCTGCAGTGACTCCCAGCCAGCCCGACAGACGTAATGTGTCTCACCCCAGCCCAGGCAGTCCTCAGGCTCAGCCAGGGTCAGCTCCACCCAGTGGGGCCCTGTGATGGAGTGGGGGATACCTGTGTGTGTGCGTGTGTCTCACAGAGGGTGGGGGGCTCCTGCTGAGGGTAACCCTGACGACCAGGTAACACCTTTGTACTGCAGACAAAGGGGGAGGTGGAGCCGGAGGGGTTTGAATTGGAACTGGGAGTTGGGAGCAGTGAGTCTGGGCTGAGGGAGAGAGAGACAAAGGAGGGGGCCAGGCCCCGGCTCTGGGGGCCCCTCGGGGCCTCCTCTCCCCAGCATGGATGGGACTGGCTGTCTCTGCCGGCTGCACTGACTCCTCTGTACGATGCTGTGTCCTGTTGGCTAATAAACCCGCTGTTCTCCTGCTGAGTGAGAGACTCTCCTGCCTGCGGACGGGGTGCAGAGCTTGGGGGACCCCGAACCCCATCACAGGCCCGTCCCCATGGACCCAGGAGTCCTGCACCCCCTGCACATCCGACCCCCCCGTGCACAGTGACCCAGCTGCCTGGCCCCTCAGCCCCGTCTACAGGCTGAGGTCTGGGCTCCAGCCTTGTCCTCCCAACCAGCCGGCGCGGCTGGGCCCAGCGTGCTGCCGCAGGAGGTGCATGGAGTCTCATGGGAAGGGGGGTGTGGCGAACTCAGCCCAGCGCGGGTGGCCGCACCGCTCCCAGGATGCTCTGCTCCCCGACCTCGGCGGTGGGCCTGGGCTGGCGCCCCCCAGCCCACTCGGTCCAGCCTTCTGCTTAGCTTGCAGGCGCACAAGTCATCTGCGGCCTGTCCGCGTCCCGCTGCAGCGCCGTGCCCCCTGCGCGTCCCGCTGCAGCGCTGTGCCCCCTGCGCATCCCACTGCAGTGATGTTCTCCCTGCACGTCCCACTGCAGTGATGTCCTCCCTGCGCGTCCCACTGCAGCGCCGTGCCCCCTGCGCGTCCCGCTGCAGAGCCGTGCCCTCTGCGTCCCGCTGCAGTGTCGTCCTCCCTGCGCATCCCACTGCAGTGATGTTCTCCCTGTGCGTCCCACTGCAGCGCCGTGCCCTCTGCGCGTCCCACTGCAGTGATGTCCTCCCTGCATGTCCCACTGCAGCGCCGTGCCCCCTGCGCGTCCCGCTGCAGAGCCGTGCCCTCTGCGTCCCGCTGCAGTGTCGTCCTCCCTGCGCATCCCACTGCAGTGATGTTCTCCCTGCGCGTCCCGCTGCAGCGCCGTGCCCTCTGCGCGTCCCACTGCAGCGCCGTCCTCCCTGCGCGTCCCAATGCAGTGCCGTCCTTCCTGCGCATCCCACTGCAGTGCCGTGCCCCCTGCGCATCCCACTGCAGCACCGTCCTTCCTGTGCGTCCCACTGCAGCGCCGTCCTCCCTGCGCGTCCCACTGCAGCGCCGTCCTCCCTGTGCGTCCCACTGCAGCACTGTCCTCCCCGCGCATCCCACTGCAGTGATGTCCTCCCTGCGCGTCCCACTGCAATGATGTCCTCCCTGGGCGTCCCACTGCAGCGCCATCCTCCCTGCATGTCCCATGGCAGCGCCGTCCTCCCTGCGCGTCCCATGGCAGCGCCGTCCTCCCTGCGCATCTCGCTGCAGTGATGTCCTCCCTGCGCATCCCACTGCAGCGCCGTCCTCCCTGCGCATGCCACTGCAGTGATGTCCTCCCTGCACATCCCACTGCAGCGCCGTCCTCCCTGCGCGTCCCATGGCAGCGCCGTCCTCCCTGCGCATCTCGCTGCAGTGATGTCCTCCCTGCGCATCCCACTGCAGCGCCGTCCTCCCTGCGCATGCCACTGCAGTGATGTCCTCCCTGCACATCCCACTGCAGCGCCGTCCTCCCTGCACGTCCCACGGCAGCGCCGTCTTCCCTGCGCATCTTGCTGCAGCGCCGTGCCCCTCTGCGTCCCACTGCAGCGCCATCCTCCCTGCGCGTCCCACTTCAGTGATGTCCTCCCTGTGCATCCCACTGCAGCTCCGTCCTCCCTGCACATCCCACTGCAGCGCCGTCCTCCCTGCACGTCTCACGGCAGCGCCGTCTTCCCTGCGCATCTCACTGCAGCGCCGTGCCCCTCTGCGTCCCACTGCAGCGCCGTCCTTCCTGCGCGTCCCACTGCAGTGATGTCCTCCCTGTGCATCCCACTGCAGTGATGTCCTCCCTGTGCATCTCGCTGCAGTGATGTCCTCCCTGCGCATCCCACTGCAGCACCGTCCTCCCTGCGCATCTCGCTGCAGTGATGTCTTCCCTGCGCATCCCACTGCAGCGCCGTCCTCCCTGCGCATGCCACTGCAGTGATGTCCTCCCTGCACATCGCACTGCAGCGCCGTCCTCCCTGCACGTCCCACGGCAGCGCCATCTTCCCTGCGCATCTCGCTGCAGCGCCGTGCCCCTCTGCGTCCCACTGCAGCGCCATCCTCCCTGCGCGTCCCACTTCAGTGATGTCCTCCCTGTGCATCCCACTGCAGCTCCGTCCTCCCTGCACATCCCACTGCAGCGCCGTCCTTCCTGCGCGTCCCACTGCAGTGATGTCCTCCCTGTGCATCCCACTGCAGTGATGTCCTCCCTGTGCATCTCGCTGCAGTGATGTCCTCCCTGCGCATCCCACTGCAGCACCGTCCTCCCTGCGCATCTCGCTGCAGTGATGTCTTCCCTGCGCATCCCACTGCAGCGCCGTCCTCCCTGCGCATGCCACTGCAGTGATGTCCTCCCTGCACATCGCACTGCAGCGCCGTCCTCCCTGCACGTCCCACGGCAGCGCCATCTTCCCTGCGCATCTCGCTGCAGCGCCGTGCCCCTCTGCGTCCCACTGCAGCGCCATCCTCCCTGCGCGTCCCACTTCAGTGATGTCCTCCCTGTGCATCCCACTGCAGCTCCGTCCTCCCTGCACATCCCACTGCAGCGCCGTCCTCCCTGCACGTCTCACGGCAGCGCCGTCTTCCCTGCGCATCTCGCTGCAGCGCCGTGCCCCTCTGCGTCCCACTGCAGCGCCGTCCTTCCTGCGCGTCCCACTGCAGTGATGTCCTCCCTGTGCATCCCACTGCAGTGATGTCCTCCCTGTGCATCTCGCTGCAGTGATGTCCTCCCTGTGCATCCCACTGCAGCACCGTCCTCCCTGCGCATCTCGCTGCAGTGATGTCCTCCCTGCGCGTCCCACGGCAGCGCCGTCCTCCCTGCACATCTCACTGCAGCACCGTGCCCCTCTGCGTCCCACTGCAGCGCCGTCCTCCCTGCGCATCCTACTGCAGTGATGCCCTCCCTGCGCGTCCCGCTGCAGCGCCATGCCTCCTGCGCATCCCACTGCAGCGCCATGCCCCTCTGCGTCCCACTGCAGCGCCGTGCTCCCTGTGCGTCCCACTGCAGTGCCACCCCCCTGCGCGGCTTGCTGCAGTGCCACCCCCCTGCATGGCTTGCTGCAGCGCCGTGCCCCTCTGCGTCCCACTGTAGTGCCGTCCTCCCTGTGCGTCCCACTGCAGTGCCACCCCCCTGCACGGCTTGCTGCAGTGCCATCCCCCCTACTCGGCTAGCTGCAGTGCCGTCCCCCTGCGTAGATAGCTGCAGTGCCATCCCCCCTGCTCGGCTAGCTGCAGTGCCATCCCCCCTGCTCGGCTAGCTGCAGTGCCGTCCCCCTGCGTAGATAGCTGCAGTGCCATCCCCCCTGCTCGGCTAGCTGCAGTGCCTCCCCCCTGCGTGGCTAGCTGCAGTGCCGTCCCCCTGCGTAGATAGCTGCAGTGCTTTCCCCCCTGCTCGGCTAGCTGCAGTGCCGTCCCCCTGCTCGGCTAGCTGCAGTGCCGTCCCCCCTGCACAGCTAGCTGCAGTGCCACCCCCCTGCGTAGCTAGCTGCAGTGCCGTCCCCCTGCGTAGGTAGCTGCAGTTCCATCCCCCCTGCTCAGCTAGCTGCAGTGCCATCCCCCTGCGTGGCTAGCTGCAGTGCCACCCCTCCTGCTCGGCTAGCTGCAGTGCCATTCCCCCTGCACGGCTAGCTGCAGTGCCGTCCCCCCCGCTCGGCTAGCTGCAGTGCCACCCCTCCTGCTTGGCTAGCTGCAGTTCCATCCCCCCTGCTCGGCTAGCTGCAGTGCCGTCCTCCCTGCACGGCTAGCTGCAGTGCCATCCCCCTGCGTAGCTAGCTGCAGTGCTGTCCCCCTGCGTAGGTAGCTGCAGTGCCATCCCCCCTGCTCGGCTAGCTGCAGTGCCGTCCCCCCTGCGTGGCTAGCTGCAGTGCCACCCCTCCTGCTTGGCTAGCTGCAGTGCCATCCCCCCTGCGTGGCTAGCTGCAGTGCCATCCCCCCCGCTCGGCTAGCTGCAGTGCCACCCCTCCTGCTCGGCTAGCTGCAGTGCCGTTCCCCCTGCACGGCTAGCTGCAGTGCCGTCCCCCCTGTGTGGCTAGCTGCAGTGCCACCCCCCTGGCTTGCTGCACGGCACCCGCGGCCCATGGGCAGAGCCGAGCTGCCACACACGCAGTAGGGTCACTGCCCAACCTGGAGGGGCGCCCTGCGGGAGCTGCCCAGCACACTGTTGCTGCTTTGTGGGGTCCTGCGACGTCCTCCCCATGCTGTGACCGGCCTGACTCCCCCGAGCTGGGGGGCTGGGCCCCCTGTGGAACATAGGCCCTTCACTGACCTGAGCTGGGGGGCTGAGACCCCCCCCATGGGACATAGGCCCTTCACCGACCTGAGCTGGGGGGCTGAGGCCCCCCCCCGTGGGACATAGGCCCTTCACCCACCTGACCTGGGGGGCTGCAACCCCCCCCGTGGGACATAGGCCCTTCACCCACCTGACCTGGGGGGCTGAGACCCCCCCCCGTGGGACATAGGCCCTCCAAGGTCTCGGCCTGTCGACGTGGGTCCCGGCTCGACGCCGGGAGATGCCCGGGTGCCAGTGTGGCTGGGGGGATCCGTCCTTGCCCTGCTCCGAGCGGGCGCCGCCTGGCTGCAGCTGAGCCTGGGGAGCCGGCAGGGTGTGCTGGGGTCCGGGGACAGGGCCTGGGGGGCCGTGGGTGACAGGGAAGCCTGAGGTCCTGGCTGGGCAGCGGGGTTCTGCAGGAGGGTTGCATGGCTGGTGCTGGGCCCTGAGTGCCCTGGCCTCGCTCCCCAGCCGGGCAGGATTGGGCCCTGCCAGCATGGCCAGGCCTGCAGTGAGGAGGCGGCTGGCAGGGCTCTGGCCCCTCCCCCAGCTGCCCGGTATTCGTGGCCTCCCGTGGCAGCTCCGTGGCTCAGGGCTGGCCGGTGGCTCTCCCTGGCATGGGGCCAGCAGTGGGTGTGGGGGGGCTGGGCCATGCCCCCACAGGGTGCTCAGGCCCCATGAGCTCAACAGCGCAGGGGGGCACAGCAGGGCTGAGCAGTGCTGGGGGCAGGGGGCTGAGCGGTGCTGGAGGCGGGGGAGGTGAGCGGTGCTGGGGGTGGGGGGCTGAGCAGTGCTGGGGGTGGGGGGGGCTGAGCAGTGCTGGGGGCAGGGGGCTGAGCAGTGCTGGAGGCGGGGGCGGTGAGCGGTGCTGGGGACAGCAGGGCTGAGCGGTGCTGGGGGTGGGGGGCTGAGCAGTGCTTGGGTGGGGGGCTGAGCGGTGCTGGGGGTGGTGGGGGTGAGCGGTGCTGGGGACAGCAGGGCTGAGCGGTGCTGGGGGTGGGGGGGCTGAGCAGTGCTGGGGACAGCAGGGCTGAGCGGTGCTGGGGGCAGGGAGGCTGAGCGGTGCTGGGGGGACAGCAGGGCTGAGCGGTGCTGGGGTGGGGGGGCTGAGCAGTGCTGGGGGCGGGGGGGGCTGAGCGGTGCTGGAGGCAGGGGGGCTGAGTGGTGCTGGGGGTGGGGGGCTGAGCGGTGCTGGGGGTGGGGTCTGAGCAGTGCTGGGGGCGGGGGGGCTGAGTGGTGCTGGGGGGACAGCAGGGCTGAGCGGTGTTGGGGGTGGGGGTGGGGGGGCTGAGCAGTGCTGGGGGCAGGGGGGCTGAGCAGTGCTTGGGTGGGGGGCTGAGCAGTGCTGGGGGTGGGGGGCTGAGTGGTGCTGGGGGCGGGGGGGGCTGAGCGGTGCTGGGGGTGGGGGGGCTGAGCAGTGCTGGGGGCGGGGGGGCTGAGCGGTGCTGAGGGTGGGGTCTGAGCAGTGCTGGGGGTGGGGGGGCTGAGCAGTGCTGGGGGCGGGGGGGCTGAGCGGTGCTGAGGGTGGGGTCTGAGCAGTGCTGGGGGCGGGGGAGCTGAGCGGTGCTGGGGGTGGGGGGCTGAGCAGTGCTGGGGGCAGGGGGGCTGAGCGGTGCTGGGGGCGGGGGGGGCTGAGCGGCGCGGGGGGTGGGGGGGGCCCTTGACGCTGATTGCAGTTCCGCCTGGCGGGGGTGCGAACCGGCTGCAATCGGGGATTTAATTATCTCCTGTGGCGCAGCAGGACTCCCGCAGGGGGGTGGGGAGGCTGGTGACCCCCGTGGGGGTCAGGGGCGGAGGCTGTCACACGCTCTGGGGCACAGCGCCCTGGAGGCCCTTCTGCTGGGGGCGCTGTGGGTGGGAGCAGAGGGCTGCCCGGTACCCCCGACCCGCGCCCCTGCGCCCCAGCTGTGACTCTCGGCCGGCCAGCAGAGTAGCAGCCACAGCCTGGCATAGGGGCCCAATGCCCTGGGGGGAAGGTCTCACAGGCCCTGAACCCCCTTCCCTGACCCCTCCCTGCCACTGCTCCCTCAGCCCCCGGCACCCACACCCCTCTCTGCGTCACACAGCCCCCCCCCGGCCGCGGTGCCAGGCGGTGCCAGGCGGCTGGGCCAGTTCCCCGCTGGGCGCTGCACACCGAGTCCCTGCAGACCCGCCGAGGGCAGGAGGGGTCTCGCCCAGCACAGACCCAGCGAATGCGAAAGCCGTGTAGACCCAGGGCCACGAGAACGGCCAGGCCCCCACCATGCCCCCACAGCGCCCCCCGTGGCCTCCACCCACAGGGACCCTGCAGCCCTCTGCTCCCACCCACAGCACCCCCAGGGGGGACCCCAGTAACCCCCCAAGGCCTCCACCCACAGGGACCCTGCAGCCCTCTGCTCCCACCCACAGCACCCCCGGGGGGACCCCAATAACCCCCCAAGGCCTCCACCCACAGGGACCCTGCAGCCCTCTGCTCCCACCCACAGCACCCCCAGGGGGGACCCCATTAACCCCCCAAGGCCTCCACCCACAGGGACCCTGCAGCCCTCTGCTCCCACCCACAGCACCCCCAGGGGGGACCCCAGTAACCCCCCAAGGCCTCCACCCACAGGGACCCTGCAGCCCTCTGCTCCCACCCACAGCGCCCCCAGCAACTCACCCCACTGCCACCCATGGGCCCCCAATGGCCTTAGCCAGCGCGCGCCACCCAGCCACTATTCGGCACCCTGCCCTGGGTATAGGGTACGAGCTCTGCATGCTGCACATAAGCTCTTGCTCCTGCTGCACCACCCGGCCCCCAGCCTCCTCAGCCCGGTGCCCGGTGCCCGGTGCCCAGCCAGCCCCGGTGCTCACGTTCCTGGTGCCCGGTGCCCAGCCAGCCCAGTGCTCATGTTCCTGGTGCCCAGTGCCTGGTGCCCAGCCAGCCCCGGTGCTCACGTTCCTGGTGCCCGGTGCCCGGTGCCTGGTGCCCAGCCAGACCCGGTGCTCACGTTCCTGGTACCCGGTGCCCAGCCAGCCCTGGTGCTCACGTTCCTGGTGCCCGGTGCCTGGTGCCCAGCCAGCCCCGGTGCTCACGTTCCTGGTGCCCGGTGCCCAGCCAGCCCTGGTGCTCACGTTCCTGGTGCCCAGTGCCTGGTGCCCAGCCAGCCCCGGTGCTCACGTTCCTGGTGCCCGGTGCCCAGCCAGCCCTGGTGCTCACGTTCCTGGTGCCCGGTGCCTGGTGCCCAGCCAGCCCCGGTGCTCACGTTCCTGGTGCCCGGTGCCCAGCCAGCCCTGGTGCTCACGTTCCTGGTGCCCGGTGCCTGGTGCCCAGCCAGCCCCGGTGCTCACGTTCCTGGTGCCCGGTGCCCAGCCAGCCCCGGTGCTCACGTTCCTGGTGCCCGGTGCCCGGTGCCTGGTGCCTAGCCAGACCCGGTGCTCACGTTCCTGCTACCCGGTGCCCAGCCAGCCCTGGTGCTCACGTTCCTGGTGCCCGGTGCCTGGTGCCCAGCCAGCCCCGGTGCTCACGTTCCTGGTGCCCGGTGCCCAGCCAGCCCCGGTGCTCACGTTCCTGGTGCCCGGTGCCCAGCCAGCCCTGGTGCTCACGTTCCTGGTGCCCGGTGCCTGGTGCCCAGCCAGCCCCGGTGCTCACGTTCCTGGTGCCCGGTGCCTGGTGCCCAGCCAGCCCCGGTGCTCACGTTCCTGGTGCCTGGTGCCCAGCCAGCCCTGGTGCTCACGTTCCTGGTGCCCAGCCAGACCCGGTGCTCACGTTCCTGGTGCCCAGTGCCTGGTGCCCAGCCAGCCCCGGTGCTCACGTTCCTGGTGCCCAGTGCCTGGTGCCCAGCCAGCCCCGGTGCTCACGTTCCTGGTGCCTGGTGCCCAGCCAGCCCCGGTGCTCACGTTCCTGGTGCCTGGTGCCTGGTGCCCAGCCAGCCCCGTTGCTCACGTTCCTGGTGCCCGGTGCCTGGTGCCCAGCCAGCCCCGGTGCTCACGTTCCTGGTGCCCGGTGCCCAGCCAGCCCCGGTGCTCACGTTCCTGGTGCCTGGTGCCTGGTGCCCAGCCAGCCCCGGTGCTCACGTTCCTGGTACCCGGTGCCCAGCCAGCCCCGGTGCTCACGTTCCTGGTGCCTGGTGCCCAGCCAGCCCCGGTGCTCACGTTCCTGGTGCCCAGTGCCTGGTGCCCAGCCAGCCCCGGTGCTCACGTTCCTGGTACCCGGTGCCCAGCCAGCCCCGGTGCTCACGTTCCTGGTGCCCAGTGCCTGGTGCCCAGCCAGCCCCGGTGCTCACGTTCCTGGTGCCCGGTGCCTGGTGCCCAGCCAGCCCCGGTGCTCATGTTCCTGGTGCCTGGTGCCCAGCCAGCCCCGGTGCTCATGTTCCTGGTGCCATGGACTCATAGGTTGGACCCCCACATGGCCGGTAAGGTCCCTGGGGGGCACTCAGCAGTGCTACAGCCCCTTCCTGGGGGTGTCACTCGCACCGGGGCAGCCCCTTCCGCTCCTGAGCCCAGCCCCTCCTCTCCACCAGCACACCTGGCTCTTCCCCCAGCCCCTCGGGGAGCCCCTCGCTCTGCCCCGGCCCCCACCCTCCCCCCGTATGGCCTCCCCCCTACCCCCCGCTGCCCATCCTCCCCCTGCCTCCCACCCCACCTCACAATCCCCCCAACCCCAGCCACAGGCTCACAGCTCCCCTCGCTCTGCCCCCGGCCCCCACGCCCCGAGGGAGCAGCCAGCCCTGTTCTCCAGCCTGGAGCCACTCCCAGCCGGCCTCACGCAGGCGATCGCTGAGCACTGGACCCAGCACACGACCTCCCCGGCCCGTGGGCCTGGCTCCCCAGCACCGCCCGGCTGAGTCTGCCCTGCGCCCGGGGGTGGGGGCCCTGCCTCATCTCTGCCCCTTCCCGTCGTGTCCCGTCCCACAGCCCCCTGCTTCCAGCCCAGCCCAGCCCAGCCCCCAGTACCCCAGCTCCTCCCCCGGCCTTTGTCCTCCGCCAGGTAACCAGGGCGCCTGGACCCCTCTCTGCTCTGCCAGGTAACCAGGGCGCCTGGGCCCCTCTCTGCTCCGCCAGGTAACCAGGGCGCCTGGGCCCCTCTCTGCTCCGCCAGGTAACCAGGGCGCCTGGGCCCCTCTCTGCTCCGCCAGGTAACCAGGGCGCCTGGGCCCCTCTCTGCTCCACCAGGTAACCAGGGTCTCCTGGGCCCCTCTCTGCTCCACCACGTAACCAGGGCGCCTGGGCCCCTCTCTGCTCCGCCAGGTAACCAGGGCGCCTGGGCCCCTCTCTGCTCCACCAGGTAACCAGGGATCCTGGGCCCCTCTCTGCTCCCGCCTTTGTCCCCGCTGGCTGGGACCAGCCGGGCAGGGCACTGGGGTCTCCCTCCCCTGCATGTCAGAGCTGCAGGGAACCCCTTTCCCCCAGGCTCAGCCACTTTGCTCTGCTGGGGGTCATAAGGGTTCCTGCCCTGTGGGACTGTGGGGAAAGCCTCTGCTGGGCGGGGGGCCTGGTAGCAGGAACAGGGAGTGATTCCCGGACCCTGGGAAGGCTGAGAGACGTCTGGATCACGGCCACCTGGGAGCTGTGGGGAGCCCACGTCTGGCAGCAGGGGTGCCAGCAGAGCAGGGCACGGGCATCTCCTATCCTGTCCCTGGCCTGGGCTGTCCCATGTGTGGGGACCAGCCCCATCCCAGCTGGGGCCATCGGTCTTATCCCAGCCTGTGGGCGCCCTGCTGCCTGGCCTTGCCCCAGGGTGCCTGCAGGTGCCCCTGTGCCCGGCCCTGCATGGGTTAAGCAGCACTGGGCTGTTCTCCTGGTGATGCAGGGGGCACTGAGCAGTGGTGGATCGATACGATACGGGCGATGCAGCAAATCCCAGTGGGGAGCCATAAATCTGCCTCCCTCTGTGAGCAGGCGCGGGAGACCAGAGCTTATCTCCTGGCTGCAGCTGGTGCTGGCCAGCCATCCTCAGCGCTGCCACACCACAGCCACCTGCACCCTGGCACAACCACCTGCACCCCGGCATGGCCCCCTGCACCCCAGCACAGCCACCAGCACCCCAGCACAGCCACCTGCACCCCGACACGGCCCCCTGCACCCCAGCACGGCCACCAGCACCCCGGCACAGCCACCAGCACCCCGACACGGCCCCCTGCACCCTGACATGGCCTCCTGCACCCCAGCACGGCCACCTGCACCCTGACATGGCCTCCTGCACCCCAGCACGGCCACCTGCCTGCCGGCATGGCCCCCTGCACCCCAGCACGGCCACCTGCACCCCGGTGCAGCCCCCTTCACACTGGCACGTCACATGCTCGCCGGCATGGCCCCCTGCACCCTGGCACGGCCCCCTGCACACTGGCACAGCCACCTGCACCCCAGTGCAGCCCCCTAGCATGGCCCCCTGCACCCCAGCAGAGACCTCTGCACCCTGGCACAGCCACCTGCACCCCAGCATGGCCCCCTGCACCCTGGCATAGACCTCTGCACCCCAGCATAGCCACCTGCACTCTAGCACAGCCCCCTGCACCTCGGCGCACTGGCACAGCCACCTGCACCCCAGCATGGCCCCCTGCACCCCGGCATAGACCTCTGCACCCCGGCACAGCCACCTGCACCCCAGCATGGACCCCTGCACCCCAGCACCCTGGCATGGCTGCCTGCACCCTGGCATGGCCCCCTGCACCCTGACACCCTAGCATGACTGCTTGTACCTCAACATGGCTGCCTGCACCCCAACACCCCAGTATGGCCCCTGCACCCAATACCCTGGCATGGCCCTCTGCACCCTGGGATCCTAGCACAGCCCCCCTGCACCCTGACACCCCAGCATGGCCACCTGCACCCCCACACAACCCCCTACACCCTTTCACAACCCCTGCACCCTGACACCTCCACACTTCCCCCTGCACCTCAACACTTTGGCATCACCCCATCTGCACCCCAACACCAAAGCACAGCTCCCCTTCACTCCGACACACTGGCACAGCCACCTGCACCCTGACATGGGCTGGCAGGACCCATGGGGCGTGGAATCTGAGGCATGGGATCTATGGGATGTGCGGTCCTTGGGCCATGGGATCCGTGGGGGCGTGGGGTCCATGGGGTGTTGCATCCGTGGGGGAGTGTGATCTGTGGGATGTGGGATGTGGGGTGGGCAGGCTCCGTGGGGCATGGATGTACCCAGGGTCAGTGCGTGCTGTCAGCGCTGCACGCCCTGTTAGATTTCATCCAGCACGTCTCTCGTGGTGGGCCCATGGATGTACCCAGGGTCAGTGCGTGCTGGCAGCGCTGCACGCCCTGTTAGATTTCATCCAGCACGTCTCTCGTGGTGGGCCCATGGGTGTACCCAGGGTCAGTGCGTGCTGGCAGCGCTGCACGCCCTGTTAGATTTCATCCAGCACGTCTCTCGTGGTGGGCCCATGGGTGTACCCAGGGTCAGTGCGTGCTGTCAGCGCTGCACGCCCTGTTAGATTTCATCCAGCACGTCTCTCGTGGTGGGCCCATGGATGTACCCAGGGTCAGTGCGTGCTGGCAGCGCTGCACGCCCTGTTAGATTTCATCCAGCACGTCTCTCGTGGTGGGCCCATGGATGTACCCAGGGTCAGTGCGTGCTGGCAGCGCTGCAGGCCCTGATAGATTTCATCCAGCACGTCTCTCGTGGTGGGCCCATGGATGTACCCAGGGTCAGTGCGTGCTGTCAGCGCTGCACGCCCTGTTAGATTTCATCCAGCACGTCTCTCGTGGTGGGCCCATGGGTGTACCCAGGGTCAGTGCGTGCTGTCAGCGCTGCACGCCCTGTTAGATTTCATCCAGCACGTCTCTCGTGGTGGGCCCATGGATGTACCCAGGGTCAGTGCGTGCTGGCAGCGCTGCACGCCCTGTTAGATTTCATCCAGCACGTCTCTCGTGGTGGGCCCATGGATGTACCCAGGGTCAGTGCGTGCTGTCAGCGCTGCAGGCCCTGTTAGATTTCATCCAGCACGTCTCTCGTGGTGGGCCCATGGGTGTACCCAGGGTCAGTGCGTGCTGGCAGCGCTGCACGCCCTGTTAGATTTCATCCAGCACGTCTCTCGTGGTGGGCCCATGGATGTACCCAGGGTCAGTGCGTGCTGGCAGCGCTGCACGCCCTGTTAGATTTCATCCAGCACGTCTCTCGTGGTGGGCCCATGGATGTACCCAGGGTCAGTGCGTGCTGGCAGCGCTGCAGGCCCTGATAGATTTCATCCAGCACGTCTCTCGTGGTGGGCCCATGGGTGTACCCAGGGTCAGTGCGTGCTGTCAGCGCTGCACGCCCTGTTAGATTTCATCCAGCACGTCTCTCGTGGTGGGCCCATGGATGTACCCAGGGTCAGTGCGTGCTGGCAGCGCTGCACGCCCTGTTAGATTTCATCCAGCACGTCTCTCGTGGTGGGCCCATGGATGTACCCAGGGTCAGTGCGTGCTGTCAGCGCTGCAGGCCCTGTTAGATTTCATCCAGCACGTCTCTCGTGGTGGGCCCATGGGTGTACCCAGGGTCAGTGCGTGCTGGCAGCGCTGCACGCCCTGTTAGATTTCATCCAGCACGTCTCTCGTGGTGGGCCCATGGATGTACCCAGGGTCAGTGCGTGCTGGCAGCGCTGCACGCCCTGTTAGATTTCATCCAGCACGTCTCTCGTGGTGGGCCCATGGATGTACCCAGGGTCAGTGCGTGCTGGCAGCGCTGCAGGCCCTGATAGATTTCATCCAGCACGTCTCTCGTGGTGGGCCCATGGATGTACCCAGGGTCAGTGCGTGCTGTCAGCGCTGCACGCCCTGTTAGATTTCATCCAGCACGTCTCTCGTGGTGGGCCCATGGATGTACCCAGGGTCAGTGCGTGCTGGCAGCGCTGCACGCCCTGTTAGATTTCATCCAGCACGTCTCTCGTGGTGGGCCCATGGGTGTACCCAGGGTCAGTGCGTGCTGGCAGCGCTGCACGCCCTGTTAGATTTCATCCAGCACGTCTCTCGTGGTGGGCCCATGGGTGTACCCAGGGTCAGTGCGTGCTGTCAGCGCTGCACGCCCTGTTAGATTTCATCCAGCACGTCTCTCGTGGTGGGCCCATGGATGTACCCAGGGTCAGTGCGTGCTGGCAGCGCTGCACGCCCTGTTAGATTTCATCCAGCACGTCTCTCGTGGTGGGCCCATGGGTGTACCCAGGGTCAGTGCGTGCTGTCAGCGCTGCACGCCCTGTTAGATTTCATCCAGCACGTCTCTCGTGGTGGGCCCATGGGTGTACCCAGGGTCAGTGCGTGCTGGCAGCGCTGCACGCCCTGTTAGATTTCATCCAGCACGTCTCTCGTGGTGGGCCCATGGATGTACCCAGGGTCAGTGCGTGCTGGCAGCGCTGCAGGCCCTGTTAGATTTCATCCAGCACGTCTCTCGTGGTGGGCCCATGGGTGTACCCAGGGTCAGTGCGTGCTGTCAGCGCTGCACGCCCTGTTAGATTTCATCCAGCACGTCTCTCGTGGTGGGCCCATGGGTGTACCCAGGGTCAGTGCGTGCTGTCAGCGCTGCACGCCCTGTTAGATTTCATCCAGCACGTCTCTCGTGGTGGGCCCATGGGTGTACCCAGGGTCAGTGCGTGCTGGCAGCGCTGCACGCCCTGTTAGATTTCATCCAGCACGTCTCTCGTGGTGGGCCCATGGGTGTACCCAGGGTCAGTGCGTGCTGTCAGCGCTGCACGCCCTGTTAGATTTCATCCAGCACGTCCCTCGTGGTGGGCCCATGGGTGTACCCAGGGTCAGTGCGTGCTGGCAGCGCTGCAGGCCCTGTTAGATTTCATCCAGCACGTCTCTCGTGGTGGGCCCATGGATGTACCCAGGGTCAGTGCGTGCTGGCAGCGCTGCACGCCCTGTTAGATTTCATCCAGCACGTCTCTCGTGGTGGGCCCATGGATGTACCCAGGGTCAGTGCGTGCTGGCAGCGCTGCAGGCCCTGTTAGATTTCATCCAGCACGTCTCTCGTGGTGGGCCCATGGGTGTACCCAGGGTCAGTGCGTGCTGTCAGCGCTGCACGCCCTGTTAGATTTCATCCAGCACGTCTCTCGTGGTGGGCCCATGGGTGTACCCAGGGTCAGTGCGTGCTGGCAGCGCTGCACGCCCTGTTAGATTTCATCCAGCACGTCTCTCGTGGTGGGCCCATGGGTGTACCCAGGGTCAGTGCGTGCTGGCAGCGCTTCACGCCCTGTTAGATTTCATCCAGCACGTCTCTCGTGGTGGGCCCATGGATGTACCCAGGGTCAGTGCGTGCTGGCAGCGCTGCACGCCCTGTTAGATTTCATCCAGCACGTCTCTCGTGGTGGGCCCATGGATGTACCCAGGGTCAGTGCGTGCTGTCAGCGCTGCACGCCCTGTTAGATTTCATCCAGCACGTCTCTCGTGGTGGGCCCATGGATGTACCCAGGGTCAGTGCGTGCTGTCAGCGCTGCACGCCCTGTTAGATTTCATCCAGCACGTCTCTCGTGGTGGGCCCATGGGTGTACCCAGGGTCAGTGCGTGCTGTCAGCGCTGCACGCCCTGTTAGATTTCATCCAGCACGTCTCTCGTGGTGGGCCCATGGATGTACCCAGGGTCAGTGCGTGCTGTCAGCGCTGCACGCCCTGTTAGATTTCATCCAGCACGTCTCTCGTGGTGGGCCCATGGATGTACCCAGGGTCAGTGCGTGCTGGCAGCGCTGCACGCCCTGTTAGATTTCATCCAGCACGTCTCTCGTGGTGGGCCCATGGATGTACCCAGGGTCAGTGCGTGCTGTCAGCGCTGCACGCCCTGTTAGATTTCATCCAGCACGTCTCTCGTGGTGGGCCCATGGGTGTACCCAGGGTCAGTGCGTGCTGTCAGCGCTGCACGCCCTGTTAGATTTCATCCAGCACGTCTCTCGTGGTGGGCCCATGGGTGTACCCAGGGTCAGTGCGTGCTGTCAGCGCTGCACGCCCTGTTAGATTTCATCCAGCACGTCTCTCGTGGTGGGCCCATGGATGTACCCAGGGTCAGTGCGTGCTGTCAGCGCTGCAGGCCCTGTTAGATTTCATCCAGCACGTCTCTCGTGGTGGGCCCATGGGTGTACCCAGGGTCAGTGCGTGCTGGCAGCGCTGCACGCCCTGTTAGATTTCATCCAGCACGTCTCTCGTGGTGGGCCCATGGATGTACCCAGGGTCAGTGCGTGCTGTCAGCGCTGCACGCCCTGTTAGATTTCATCCAGCACGTCTCTCGTGGTGGGCCCATGGATGTACCCAGGGTCAGTGCGTGCTGTCAGCGCTGCACGCCCTGTTAGATTTCATCCAGCACGTCTCTCGTGGTGGGCCCATGGATGTACCCAGGGTCAGTGCGTGCTGTCAGCGCTGCAGGCCCTGTTAGATTTCATCCAGCACGTCTCTCGTGGTGGGCCCATGGGTGTACCCAGGGTCAGTGCGTGCTGTCAGCGCTGCACGCCCTGTTACATTTCATCCAGCACGTCTCTCGTGGTGGGCCCATGGGTGTACCCAGGGTCAGTGCGTGCTGTCAGCGCTGCACGCCCTGTTAGATTTCATCCAGCACGTCTCTCGTGGTGGGCCCATGGATGTACCCAGGGTCAGTGCTTGCTGTCAGCGCTGCACGCCCTGTTAGATTTCATCCAGCACGTCTCTCGTGGTGGGCCCATGGGTGTACCCAGGGTCAGTGCGTGCTGTCAGCGCTGCATGCCCTGTTAGATTTCATCCAGCACGTCTCTCGTGGTGGGCCCATGGGTGTACCCAGGGTCAGTGCGTGCTGTCAGCGCTGCACGCCCTGTTAGATTTCATCCAGCACGTCTCTCGTGGTGGGCCCATGGGTGTACCCAGGGTCAGTGCGTGCTGTCAGCGCTGCACGCCCTGTTAGATTTCATCCAGCACGTCTCTCGTGGTGGGCCCATGGATGTACCCAGGGTCAGTGCGTGCTGGCAGCGCTGCAGGCCCTGTTAGATTTCATCCAGCACGTCTCTCGTGGTGGGCCCATGGGTGTACCCAGGGTCAGTGCGTGCTGGCAGCGCTGCAGGCCCTGTTAGATTTCATCCAGCACGTCTCTCGTGGTGGGCCCATGGGTGTACCCAGGGTCAGTGCGTGCTGTCAGCGCTGCACGCCCTGTTAGATTTCATCCAGCACGTCTCTCGTGGTGGGCCCATGGGTGTACCCAGGGTCAGTGCGTGCTGTCAGCGCTGCACGCCTTGTTAGATTTCATCCAGCACGTCTCTCGTGGTGGGCCCATGGGTGTACCCAGGGTCAGTGCGTGCTGGCAGCGCTGCACGCCCTGTTAGATTTCATCCAGCACGTCTCTCGTGGTGGGCCCATGGATGTACCCAGGGTCAGTGCGTGCTGTCAGCGCTGCACGCCCTGTTAGATTTCATCCAGCACGTCTCTCGTGGTGGGCCCATGGATGTACCCAGGGTCAGTGCGTGCTGGCAGCGCTGCAGGCCCTGTTAGATTTCATCCAGCACGTCTCTCGTGGTGGGCCCATGGATGTACCCAGGGTCAGTGCGTGCTGTCAGCGCTGCACGCCCTGTTAGATTTCATCCAGCACGTCTCTCGTGGTGGGCCCATGGATGTACCCAGGGTCAGTGCGTGCTGTCAGCGCTGCACGCCCTGTTAGATTTCATCCAGCACGTCTCTCGTGGTGGGCCCATGGATGTACCCAGGGTCAGTGCGTGCTGGCAGCGCTGCACGCCCTGTTAGATTTCATCCAGCACGTCTCTCGTGGTGGGCCCATGGGTGTACCCAGGGTCAGTGCGTGCTGGCAGCGCTGCACGCCCTGTTAGATTTCATCCAGCACGTCTCTCGTGGTGGGCCCATGGATGTACCCAGGGTCAGTGCGTGCTGGCAGCGCTGCAGGCCCTGTTAGATTTCATCCAGCACGTCTCTCGTGGTGGGCCCATGGGTGTACCCAGGGTCAGTGCGTGCTGTCAGCGCTGCACGCCCTGTTAGATTTCATCCAGCACGTCTCTCGTGGTGGGCCCATGGGTGTACCCAGGGTCAGTGCGTGCTGTCAGCGCTGCACGCCCTGTTAGATTTCATCCAGCACGTCTCTCGTGGTGGGCCCATGGATGTACCCAGGGTCAGTGCGTGCTGTCAGCGCTGCACGCCCTGTTAGATTTCATCCAGCACGTCTCTCGTGGTGGGCCCATGGGTGTACCCAGGGTCAGTGCGTGCTGTCAGCGCTGCACGCCCTGTTAGATTTCATCCAGCACGTCTCTCGTGGTGGGCCCATGGGTGTACCCAGGGTCAGTGCGTGCTGGCAGCGCTGCACGCCCTGTTAGATTTCATCCAGCACGTCTCTCGTGGTGGGCCCATGGATGTACCCAGGGTCAGTGCGTGCTGGCAGCGCTGCAGGCCCTGTTAGATTTCATCCAGCACGTCTCTCGTGGTGGGCCCATGGGTGTACCCAGGGTCAGTGCGTGCTGTCAGCGCTGCACGCCCTGTTAGATTTCATCCAGCACGTCTCTCGTGGTGGGCCCATGGGTGTACCCAGGGTCAGTGCGTGCTGGCAGCGCTGCAGGCCCTGTTAGATTTCATCCAGCACGTCTCTCGTGGTGGGCCCATGGATGTACCCAGGGTCAGTGCGTGCTGTCAGCGCTGCACGCCCTGTTAGATTTCATCCAGCACGTCTCTCGTGGTGGGCCCATGGGTGTACCCAGGGTCAGTGCGTGCTGGCAGCGCTGCACGCCCTGTTAGATTTCATCCAGCACGTCTCTCGTGGTGGGCCCATGGATGTACCCAGGGTCAGTGCGTGCTGTCAGCGCTGCACGCCCTGTTAGATTTCATCCAGCACGTCTCTCGTGGTGGGCCCATGGGTGTACCCAGGGTCAGTGCGTGCTGGCAGCGCTGCAGGCCCTGTTAGATTTCATCCAGCACGTCTCTCGTGGTGGGCCCATGGATGTACCCAGGGTCAGTGCGTGCTGTCAGCGCTGCACGCCCTGTTAGATTTCATCCAGCACGTCTCTCGTGGTGGGCCCATGGATGTACCCAGGGTCAGTGCGTGCTGTCAGCGCTGCACGCCCTGTTAGATTTCATCCAGCACGTCTCTCGTGGTGGGCCCATGGGTGTACCCAGGGTCAGTGCGTGCTGTCAGCGCTGCACGCCCTGTTAGATTTCATCCAGCACGTCTCTCGTGGTGGGCCCATGGATGTACCCAGGGTCAGTGCGTGCTGTCAGCGCTGCACGCCCTGTTAGATTTCATCCAGCACGTCTCTCGTGGTGGGCCCATGGATGTACCCAGGGTCAGTGCGTGCTGTCAGCGCTGCAGGCCCTGTTAGATTTCATCCAGCACGTCTCTCGTGGTGGGCCCATGGGTGTACCCAGGGTCAGTGCGTGCTGTCAGCGCTGCACGCCCTGTTAGATTTCATCCAGCACGTCTCTCGTGGTGGGCCCATGGGTGTACCCAGGGTCAGTGCGTGCTGTCAGCGCTGCACGCCCTGTTAGATTTCATCCAGCACGTCTCTCGTGGTGGGCCCATGGATGTACCCAGGGTCAGTGCGTGCTGTCAGCGCTGCACGCCCTGTTAGATTTCATCCAGCACGTCTCTCGTGGTGGGCCCATGGGTGTACCCAGGGTCAGTGCGTGCTGTCAGCGCTGCACGCCCTGTTAGATTTCATCCAGCACGTCTCTCGTGGTGGGCCCATGGATGTACCCAGGGTCAGTGCGTGCTGGCAGCGCTGCACGCCCTGTTAGATTTCATCCAGCACGTCTCTCGTGGTGGGCCCATGGGTGTACCCAGGGTCAGTGCGTGCTGGCAGCGCTGCACGCCCTGTTAGATTTCATCCAGCACGTCTCTCGTGGTGGGCCCATGGATGTACCCAGGGTCAGTGCGTGCTGTCAGCGCTGCACGCCCTGTTAGATTTCATCCAGCACGTCTCTCGTGGTGGGCCCATGGGTGTACCCAGGGTCAGTGCGTGCTGTCAGCGCTGCACGCCCTGTTAGATTTCATCCAGCACGTCTCTCGTGGTGGGCCCATGGATGTACCCAGGGTCAGTGCGTGCTGGCAGCGCTGCACGCCCTGTTAGATTTCATCCAGCACGTCTCTCGTGGTGGGCCCATGGATGTACCCAGGGTCAGTGCGTGCTGGCAGCGCTGCACGCCCTGTTAGATTTCATCCAGCACGTCTCTCGTGGTGGGCCCATGGGTGTACCCAGGGTCAGTGCGTGCTGTCAGCGCTGCACGCCCTGTTAGATTTCATCCAGCACGTCTCTCGTGGTGGGCCCATGGATGTACCCAGGGTCAGTGCGTGCTGGCAGCGCTGCACGCCCTGTTAGATTTCATCCAGCACGTCTCTCGTGGTGGGCCCATGGATGTACCCAGGGTCAGTGCGTGCTGGCAGCGCTGCACGCCCTGTTAGATTTCATCCAGCACGTCTCTCGTGGTGGGCCCATGGGTGTACCCAGGGTCAGTGCGTGCTGTCAGCGCTGCACGCCCTGTTAGATTTCATCCAGCACGTCTCTCGTGGTGGGCCCATGGGTGTACCCAGGGTCAGTGCGTGCTGTCAGCGCTGCACGCCCTGTTAGATTTCATCCAGCACGTCTCTCGTGGTGGGCCCATGGGTGTACCCAGGGTCAGTGCGTGCTGTCAGCGCTGCACGCCCTGTTAGATTTCATCCAGCACGTCTCTCGTGGTGGGCCCATGGGTGTACCCAGGGTCAGTGCGTGCTGGCAGCGCTGCACGCCCTGTTAGATTTCATCCAGCACGTCTCTCGTGGTGGGCCCATGGATGCACCCAGGGTCAGTGCGTGCTGTCAGCGCTGCACGCCCTGTTAGATTTCATCCAGCACGTCTCTCGTGGTGGGCCCATGGGTGTACCCAGGGTCAGTGCGTGCTGGCAGCGCTGCACGCCCTGTTAGATTTCATCCAGCACGTCTCTCGTGGTGGGCCCATGGGTGTACCCAGGGTCAGTGCGTGCTGTCAGCGCTGCACGCCCTGTTAGATTTCATCCAGCACGTCTCTCGTGGTGGGCCCATGGATGTACCCAGGGTCAGTGCGTGCTGTCAGCGCTGCAGGCCCTGTTAGATTTCATCCAGCACGTCTCTCGTGGTGGGCCCATGGGTGTACCCAGGGTCAGTGCGTGCTGGCAGCGCTGCACGCCCTGTTAGATTTCATCCAGCACGTCTCTCGTGGTGGGCCCATGGGTGTACCCAGGGTCAGTGCGTGCTGGCAGCGCTGCACGCCCTGTTAGATTTCATCCAGCACGTCTCTCGTGGTGGGCCCATGGATGTACCCAGGGTCAGTGCGTGCTGTCAGCGCTGCACGCCCTGTTAGATTTCATCCAGCACGTCTCTCGTGGTGGGCCCATGGGTGTACCCAGGGTCAGTGCGTGCTGTCAGCGCTGCACGCCCTGTTAGATTTCATCCAGCACGTCTCTCGTGGTGGGCCCATGGGTGTACCCAGGGTCAGTGCGTGCTGGCAGCGCTGCACGCCCTGTTAGATTTCATCCAGCACGTCTCTCGTGGTGGGCCCATGGGTGTACCCAGGGTCAGTGCGTGCTGTCAGCGCTGCACGCCCTGTTAGATTTCATCCAGCACGTCTCTCGTGGTGGGCCCATGGGTGTACCCAGGGTCAGTGCGTGCTGTCAGCGCTGCACGCCTTGTTAGATTTCATCCAGCACGTCTCTCGTGGTGGGCCCATGGGTGTACCCAGGGTCAGTGCGTGCTGGCAGCGCTGCAGGCCCTGTTAGATTTCATCCAGCACGTCTCTCGTGGTGGGCCCATGGATGTACCCAGGGTCAGTGCGTGCTGTCAGCGCTGCACGCCCTGTTAGATTTCATCCAGCACGTCTCTCGTGGTGGGCCCATGGGTGTACCCAGGGTCAGTGCGTGCTGGCAGCGCTGCACGCCCTGTTAGATTTCATCCAGCACGTCTCTCGTGGTGGGCCCATGGATGTACCCAGGGTCAGTGCGTGCTGGCAGCGCTGCAGGCCCTGTTAGATTTCATCCAGCACGTCTCTCGTGGTGGGCCCATGGATGTACCCAGGGTCAGTGCGTGCTGTCAGCGCTGCACGCCCTGTTAGATTTCATCCAGCACGTCTCTCGTGGTGGGCCCATGGATGTACCCAGGGTCAGTGCGTGCTGTCAGCGCTGCAGGCCCTGTTAGATTTCATCCAGCACGTCTCTCGTGGTGGGCCCATGGGTGTACCCAGGGTCAGTGCGTGCTGTCAGCGCTGCACGCCCTGTTAGATTTCATCCAGCACGTCTCTCGTGGTGGGCCCATGGATGTACCCAGGGTCAGTGCGTGCTGGCAGCGCTGCACACCCTGTTAGATTTCATCCAGCACGTCTGTCGTGGTGGGCCCATGGATGTACCCAGGGTCAGTGCGTGCTGGCAGCGCTGCACGCCCTGTTAGATTTCATCCAGCACGTCTCTCGTGGTGGGCCCATGGATGTACCCAGGGTCAGTGCGTGCTGGCAGCGCTGCAGGCCCTGTTAGATTTCATCCAGCACGTCTCTCGTGGTGGGCCCATGGGTGTACCCAGGGTCAGTGCGTGCTGGCAGCGCTGCACGCCCTGTTAGATTTCATCCAGCACGTCTCTCGTGGTGGGCCCATGGGTGTACCCAGGGTCAGTGCGTGCTGGCAGCGCTGCACGCCCTGTTAGATTTCATCCAGCACGTCTCTCGTGGTGGGCCCATGGATGTACCCAGGGTCAGTGCGTGCTGGCAGCGCTGCAGGCCCTGTTAGATTTCATCCAGCACGTCTCTCGTGGTGGGCCCATGGATGTACCCAGGGTCAGTGCGTGCTGTCAGCGCTGCACGCCCTGTTAGATTTCATCCAGCACGTCTCTCGTGGTGGGCCCATGGATGTACCCAGGGTCAGTGCGTGCTGTCAGCGCTGCAGGCCCTGTTAGATTTCATCCAGCACGTCTCTCGTGGTGGGCCCATGGGTGTACCCAGGGTCAGTGCGTGCTGGCAGCGCTGCACGCCCTGTTAGATTTCATCCAGCACGTCTCTCGTGGTGGGCCCATGGATGTACCCAGGGTCAGTGCGTGCTGGCAGCGCTGCACGCCCTGTTAGATTTCATCCAGCACGTCTGTCGTGGTGGGCCCATGGATGTACCCAGGGTCAGTGCGTGCTGGCAGCGCTGCACGCCCTGTTAGATTTCATCCAGCACGTCTCTCGTGGTGGGCCCATGGATGTACCCAGGGTCAGTGCGTGCTGTCAGCGCTGCACGCCCTGTTAGATTTCATCCAGCACGTCTCTCGTGGTGGGCCCGTGGATGTACCCAGGGTCAGTGCGTGCTGTCAGCGCTGCACGCCCTGTTAGATTTCATCCAGCACGTCTCTCGTGGTGGGCCCATGGGTGTACCCAGGGTCAGTGCGTGCTGGCAGCGCTGCACGCCCTGTTAGATTTCATCCAGCACGTCTCTCGTGGTGGGCCCATGGGTGTACCCAGGGTCAGTGCGTGCTGGCAGCGCTGCACGCCCTGTTAGATTTCATCCAGCACGTCTCTCGTGGTGGGCCCATGGATGTACCCAGGGTCAGTGCGTGCTGGCAGCGCTGCACGCCCTGTTAGATTTCATCCAGCACGTCTCTCGTGGTGGGCCCATGGATGTACCCAGGGTCAGTGCGTGCTGTCAGCGCTGCACGCCCTGTTAGATTTCATCCAGCACGTCTCTCGTGGTGGGCCCATGGATGTACCCAGGGTCAGTGCGTGCTGTCAGCGCTGCAGGCCCTGTTAGATTTCATCCAGCACGTCTCTCGTGGTGGGCCCATGGGTGTACCCAGGGTCAGTGCGTGCTGTCAGCGCTGCACGCCCTGTTAGATTTCATCCAGCACGTCTCTCGTGGTGGGCCCATGGATGTACCCAGGGTCAGTGCGTGCTGGCAGCGCTGCACGCCCTGTTAGATTTCATCCAGCACGTCTGTCGTGGTGGGCCCATGGATGTACCCAGGGTCAGTGCGTGCTGTCAGCGCTGCACGCCCTGTTAGATTTCATCCAGCACGTCTCTCGTGGTGGGCCCATGGGTGTACCCAGGGTCAGTGCGTGCTGGCAGCGCTGCACGCCCTGTTAGATTTCATCCAGCACGTCTCTCGTGGTGGGCCCATGGGTGTACCCAGGGTCAGTGCGTGCTGGCAGCGCTGCAGGCCCTGTTAGATTTCATCCAGCACGTCTCTCGTGGTGGGCCCATGGATGTACCCAGGGTCAGTGCGTGCTGTCAGCGCTGCAGGCCCTGTTAGATTTCATCCAGCACGTCTCTCGTGGTGGGCCCATGGGTGTACCCAGGGTCAGTGCGTGCTGTCAGCGCTGCACGCCCTGTTAGATTTCATCCAGCACGTCTCTCGTGGTGGGCCCATGGGTGTACCCAGGGTCAGTGCGTGCTGGCAGCGCTGCACGCCCTGTTAGATTTCATCCAGCACGTCTCTCGTGGTGGGCCCATGGATGTACCCAGGGTCAGTGCGTGCTGGCAGCGCTGCACGCCCTGTTAGATTTCATCCAGCACGTCTCTCGTGGTGGGCCCATGGATGTACCCAGGGTCAGTGCGTGCTGGCAGCGCTGCAGGCCCTGTTAGATTTCATCCAGCACGTCTCTCGTGGTGGGCCCATGGATGTACCCAGGGTCAGTGCGTGCTGGCAGCGCTGCAGGCCCTGTTAGATTTCATCCAGCACGTCTCTCGTGGTGGGCCCATGGGCCTGCTGGTCCTATGCACCAGCCCTTCCTGGCTGCTGGCTGGGGCAGGCCTGGGGCTCATCCCCTGCCCGGCTGGTTGGCGTGGGTGGTGGCTGCAGCTCGCTGGGCCCGGGCTGCCCTGTGGGTTCTGCAGCAGCCTGGCAGTGCCCAGTCCCATCGGGGACACGCTGGGACACCGTCTCCTTCAGTAGAAACCACCAGGAGCCCAGTGGCCCCTTGGACCCAAACGAACCCCAAAAGCTGCTGCGCTCGCGCGCTGGTGCTCTGTTGGTCTGAGGAGTGCCCCGGACTCCTTGTTCAAACCAGGACGGCTGCCCGGGGTCCCAGCGGGGTCCACATGGCCAGGCAGCGGGAGCTCAGGACAGGCTGTGTCTTGGAGCGCGCTGAGCTGAGCCCGCATCCCACAAGGGCCCTGGGATGCGACGTCGGCGGAGCTACACGAACGCACAACAGAGCGTTGCACCCGCTGGGCCGGGCTGCACCAAACCGTGCGCCCAGCAGGCCCGGGAGCTCTTTGGGAAGCTGGCGTGGTCTGTGCTGTGCAGGGGCCCCGGTAACTTTGGGGTGTGACGTGCTGAGGCCTGGCTTGTGCTCGTGTTGCCGATGGGTCGTGCCGAAGTCAGGGGGTCCCCTGCCCATGTACCCTTCTCTGCAGTGTGAGGCAAGGGTGGCCAGGGAGTCAGGAGTGCACAGCAGGGGACGGGCAGACAACAGGGCAGGAGAGATTTCCCACACACAGCGGGCGGCTTCTCTCTCAAACGTACCCAGCAGCAGCTGCCGCACGCCCTCTGCGTCGCTGCCACACCCAGTCTGTGCCACACAGACAATGCCGCACACCCCAGACTGTGCCACACAGACAATGCCGCACACCCCAGACTGTGCCACACGGACACTGCCGCACACCCCAGTCTGTGCCACACAGACACTGCCGCACACCCCAGTCTGTGCCACACGGACACTGCCGCACACCCCAGTCTGTGCCACACAGACACTGCCGCACACCCCAGACTGTGCCACACAGACAATGCCGCACACCCCAGACTGTGCCACACGGACACTGCCGCACACCCCAGTCTGTGCCACACGGACACTGCCGCACACCCCAGTCTGTGCCACACGGACACTGCCGCACACCCCAGACTGTGCCACACGGACACTGCTGCTCATCCCAGTCTGTGCCACACGGACACTGCCGCACACCCCAGTCTGTGCCACACAGACACTGCCGCACACCACAGTCTGTGCCACACAGACACTTCCGCACACCCCAGACTGTGCCACAAAGACAGTGCTGCACACCCCAGTCTGTGCCACACACACTGCCGCACACCCCCAGTCTGTGCCATGCAGACACTGTCACACACCCCAGTCTGTGCCACACAGACACTGCCGCACACCCCAGTCTGTGCCACACGGACACTGCCGCACACCCCAGTCTGTGCCACACAGACACTGCCACACACCCCAGTCTGTGCCACACGGACACTGCCGCACACCCCAGTCTGTGCCACACGGACACTGCTGCACATCCCCAGTCTGTGCCACACACACCCTAGTCTGTGCCACACGGACACTGCCGCACATCCCCAGTCTGTGCCACACGGACACTGCCGCACACCCCAGTCTGTGCCACACGGACACTGCCGCACACCGCAGTCTGTGTCACACACACCCCAGTCTGTTCCACACAGCCACTGCCGCACACCACAGTCTGTGCCACACAGACACTTCCGCACACCCCAGACTGTGCCACAAAGACAGTGCTGCACACCCCAGTCTGTGCCACGCAGACACTGTCACACACCCCAGTCTGTGCCACACAGACACTGTCACACACCCCAGTCTGTGCCACACACACACTGCCACACACCTGTCTGTGCCACGCAGACACTGCCGCACACCCCAGACTGTGCCACACAGACACTGGTGCACCACATCCCCAGTCTGTGCCACACACACACTGCCGCACACCCCCAGTCTGTGCCACACAGACACTGCTGCACACCCCAGTCTGTGTCACACAGACACTGCCGCACCCCAGTCTGTGCCACACACACACACTGCTGCACCACATCCCCCATCTGTGCCACACAGACACTGCCGCACACCCCCGTCTGTGCCACACAGACACTGCCGCACACCCCCATCTATGCCACACAGACACTGCCGCACACACTCAGCTGCGTCTGCACGCCAGGAAAGAACGCCTTCAGAGGAGTGTGCCCACACACACGTGTGACCTGTGCCCACACAGCCCCCGCCTGTTGGCAGAACGGGCCAGGAAGTGCCCAGTCCAGCGCCAGGACAGCTCTGCCTGCACCTTGAGATGCTCCTCTGGGTATTCTGAAAGCATTTGCTAGTGTAGACGCAGCCCCAGTGTGTCACAAAGTCCGTCTCACACACTAAGGGTCTCTCACACTCACACACTCTCTATTTCCGCAGCCTGAGGCCCTGGCCCTTCCGGGGGGGCCCAGGGCCAGCCTGAAACCAGGAGCAACATTCGCAGTGTGGCTCCTCTGCGAAAATTACCGCTCACGCCTGCCTCAGACACTCTGCCTTCTGCTGTGCCACAACCAGTCCTCTCCTGACAGCTGAGATTATGAAAACTGGCTTAACAAATCCACCCAGGTTCTTCCTGCCCCCAAGGGCCGGCCACATCCCCAGCTCAGTGTGCACCTCGGGTCTGACCCCAGGGAGCAGCTGGGCCAGGCCTTCACAGCTAACAGCTAAAGGTTTATTAATAGGAAGAAAGAAAGAACAGGCTGAGAGTGAAATTGTTAAAGGGATCAAATTATATACACTGATTGCAAATGCTTTGGTGCAGGCTGCAGCAGATGGAACAGGCTGCTGTCCTATAACCCTCTGGAGAACGTCCTTTGTTGGGATGGGCCATCAGTCCTGGGCTCAGCTCATAGCAGCGATGCTCCTGAAGGGTCACTGCTACTGGCTGTCACGTGACTGGAGTTTTATATTAGATATGGAGGCCATTTTCTGTGCCCAGTGGATCACTGGCACCAAATATTGTGGGGCCATGGGAGGTGTCTCATGAGAGCGGAGGAGGCCCAGAATCTGCCTGTGCGACTCACACGTCCGTGTCACGCAGGTGGGTGAAGTTCCAGGTTTCAGCTGTGCAGGGTGTTAGGAAATGTGTCAGTGCTGAGCTTCACAATGGGGGTGCGACCTCAGCCCGGCCAGGGCACTGGGTAAACAAGGGGTGGAAACCAGAGGCTCACACAGTCCCTGCGGATTTCTGGCACCAGCATCTGATGAAGTGAGTCTGTGCTCACGAGGGCTCATGCTCAAAACTTTTCTGTTACTCTATAAGGTGCCACAGGACCCTTCGTTGCTGTTACAGTCCAAAGTGTGACTATTGTGGTGTTCACCTGAGGAAGTGGGTCTCTGCCCACCAAAGCTCATGCTCCAAAACATCTGGTAGTCTCTAAGGCGCCGCAGGACTGCTTGTTGTTTTCGAAGATACAGACTGGCATGGCCCCCCCTCTGACTCTTCTCAGCCTGTGGAGGCTCGAGATGGTGCCAAGGCCCCAGGGTTGGATCTGAGGGCAGCTGCAGCCCAGAACGGGAAGGCTTGTGTCTCTCCGGGAGGATGACGTCTTAGCTCAGTCTGGCCCAGTTAGTATCAGCAGGGAATCCCAGAGACCAGACGCTTCTGGGGCTTGTTCTTCGCCTGGTGTTGACGTGTTGCTGGGAGGGGGTGAGAGGACTCTGCCCGGTTGGGGTGATCCTCTGGCCAGGGCACAGGAAGGCCAGGAGGGCAAGGTCATTGTGCTGCCTGTTGGCAAGGGGGAAGCTTGCAGCAAAGGGGAGGATCCTAACCTTTTAGCGAGTGGTACTAGGTGTTTGCCTGGAAGGGGATGAGGTGGGAATCCACCTGAGGGGCCAGAGATGATCCTGGGTGTAGGTGAAACCCAGGAGCTGGTTGTGGCTCAAGGGAGCAGTGCCCCTGTGGAGCCAGATGGAGGTGAATTGTTGTCTAAGGAAGTCCCTAAGAAAGAAAATCTCCCTGAAAGTTTTCCCAAGCTGTCTGCGGTGCCTGCCAGGAACGGCAGTGAGGTGACTGAGAGATCAGGAGGCGAGGAGCTTGTCGGTAGGCGCCACAGCAGCCCTTCATCTGTGGAGCGGTTGCTTTCAACGCCTGATGGCCAGGACCTGCCTGAGCGTGAAGCCACTGGGTGTGCTCTGGGAGGGTCCAGAGCAGGCAGGGTGAAGGTTTCTCAGGAGCTGGAGGTGGTCCAGGGAAAGAGGAAAGTGAGGGAGGTCGAGCAGCCCTGTGATGACCAAGCAGCGGTGTGTGACCAGCGTGGTGGGAGCGCAGCTCTGCGCCCGGGTGCTGCTGTACATTGACCGAATGGGCCTCAGGTTCAGGGAGAAGGCTGTGAGGGGCTGAACAGCTGTGCAGTCAGTCTCTGGAGGGGGCAGGAGTTGGCCAAGAACGCCCCGCATCTGGGCACTGGAAACACTGGTTCTCTGGTATTGGATCCCGCTCCTCATTCCATGGGGGAACGGAAGTTGGAGGTGGAAGAACAAGGAAGTGGTGGGCCTGGAGGGCCAGTAAGGGTTAAACAGAAGTTCCTTCATGTGGGTGCTGGGGCTGGGACTCAGAAAGCAGTGTTGGGAAAGCAGTCGGGTGCCTGTGAAAATGCAAATTTCCAGACGGATTGGAAGAGGAGAGTCCTCTATAGCATGGTTAGAAGTGGGGGGGCACACCCAGACAGCCAGAGAGATCAGATTTCCACCCCACCGGAGCAAGGGGGAAGGTTCGAACTTGATGGTGCAAAGAAAGGCCTCAGCCGTTTAGCCCCAAAAGGCCAGATTCTCGAGGACGTTACACAGAGCAATGTGAATGTATAATTGCAATGGATTTACTGCTGTTAGCAGTTGTCACCGACGTGTTGCTGTTACCGAAAGCTGTAAAATTGTACAATGTGCATGATGTCTGGAGAGACCCAGGTAACACAATGACATTGATGTATAAGCACCAATTGCATTTAAAGAGACTTTGTAATCCTGAAATGTCGCTGTCGTTGCCTGTAACTAGACTTGTAACTTCTCACATGAGAAGGAGCTTTCCAAACCTACTGCGTGCTATGTGATTTCCCACAAAGCAATCCGTTCCTCGTTAGCAGAGCGGCGGGGTGAAAGGGAAGGGAAACTGAGGCACACAACTATTTTGCTTATGTGGCCAAGAAAAAAGGATTGTACACTGTGGGAGACATCTGCATGTACATTTACCAGATAGCGACTAAATTGCAAACCTCTGCCAGAGCCTGCAGGAATAAATTCGCTCTTTTGTGCAGCTCTGGGCATGAGCACATGAGATGTGTGGGAGCCAGGCTGCAAGAACAGATCCCCTCCGCTATTGCTCTAGCTGAGCATTGTTCTGAATTTGTCACAGAATGTACTGAGCCTGAAATGGCATTAAAGAAGGCTGTGTTGGACAAGCAAGGTTTTCAGGAGCCATTCAATTGATCATTGGCATGGTTAACGTTGGGTTAGAAGCTGTGGTGACCCAGGGCCAAGCATGGAAAGGCCCTGAGATGCGTTCTGTGATGCTACTGGCATCCCTTCCTGCATCAATTTTGCGAGGGGGGTCACATGGCTGGACTTGTGTATTGGGTCTGGAAGCTGTTTTATGTGTCCATTGTATCTACTGGTCCCTGCCAGTGTGCTGGGGGGCGGGGGGGGGGCGTGTGAGGTGTCTAACAAAGGCCGAGGATGCCCTGAATCTGTGTGTGCTACTTCTGTGTCTGTGTCACGTGTGGAGGTAGAGTTGTGACTTGTAGCACTCTAGCTGTATTAGCAATGATTTAGCGCTAAGCTTCACACTAGGAGGGTGAACTCAGCCCCGGGCAGGCACTGGGTGACCAATGGGATGGAAACCAGAGGCTCGGACATCGCATCCACACCTCAGAAATGGGGCACTTGCCAGTGGGACGCAGCCCACAGGTCGGGGACCTGGGCTGAGCAAAGGAGCTGCAATCTGATGCCCAGACACCCATCCCACCTGCCATGCGAGTGACTGGGGTGTGCTGGCAGAAGCAGCGACCAATGGCCTTCTGCCGCAGCGGCTGCCGTGGGTCAGATGACAGTGACCCTCGAGGGCCGGAGGGGAAGGAGAGAGCGTTTGGCACCTGGACACAAGAGAAGAACCATGAGGAGGACCTAGCAGCATCCAGCTTGTTCCTGTGCCTGTCTCCAAGGGCCCATATTCCAGCGTGTTGACCCCAGCCAGCCAGATTTACAATGCTCAGGTAACTAGAACCATGTGACCTGGAATCATGTCCCTTAGGGAATGGACTTTCAGATACCTACAAGAATTGGCAGATAACCTCTCTGGCTGCGTCCGTAGCTGTAACTGATGCATGTAAAGTGTCGCTTTAACAATTTTTCTCTCCAGCCCTGTTCTTTCTTTTGCGCTAATACATCTTTAGCCACTAGATGTAAGGAAATGGTGAGCGTGCTGTTTTAGGTAAGATCCAGGTACACATTGGTCTGTGGTTGGACCTTTGGGGGCTGGAAGAACCTGTGTGCAGTTGGTGAAACAGGTTTAAGAGCCTCTCGCTCGTTGTTTGGGGCTGTTGGCCTGGGCTGGTGCAGCAGCTGGGCAGTCTGGGGGTTTGCTGGTGTGGCTCTGGCTGGCCGGGGGGCTGGCAGAGGTGTGTGGCGGCCGGTTGGATTTGCCTTAGCGAGGAGGAAATCCCAGCCTGGGCTGTGAGTGGCCTGGATTTGAGCAAAGACACCCTGGGTTGATTTCCCTCACTGTGCCCAGAAACCCTGTCCTAAAACACTGGCCCTGCCCCAAGCTGGGGGATAGGGCACGTAGGGCCAGTGGTGAGCTGGCTGACTCACAGGATGAATGGTGCGGGGCAGCAGGGTGGACAGGCGGAGGGGAAGGAGGGACCCCAGAACTTCACTGGACCTGTCCTGTCTCTGGTACCTCCAGGCACTCCACCGGCCCTGGCCCTGGCCCTGGCCCTGGCTCTGGAGGCAGCTCAGCACCATCTCAATACTGCAGCCAAACTCCATCCCCTCCCCAGGCTGCGTGAGCCCTGAGCCCTCAGGAACCTCCCCAGTGGGCACAGCCACCGCTTGCCTCTGCAGAGCAGCTGTGTCCTGTGTGACAGTGACTGTAGAGCTGAGAGGTGACCAGTATGTGCAGCACATCCCCCTCCCCCTCCCCCATGCAGCATCTAGCGCAGCCCCCTTTCCCACCCCCAATGCAGCATCCAGTGCAGCCCCCTTTCCCACCCCCAATGCAGCATCCAGTGCAGCCCCCTTCCCCGCCCCCAATGCAGTATCCAGTGCAGCCCCCTCCCCCCCATGCAGCATCCAGTGCAGCCCCCTCCCCCACGCAGCATCCAGTGCAGCCCCCTTCTCCTCTCCCAATGCAACATCCAGCACAGCCCCTCCCCCTCCTCCAATGCAACATCCAGTGCAGCCCCCCCCTTCCCCCACACAGCATCCAGTGCAGCCCTCTCCCTCTCCCCAATGCAACATCCAGCGCAGTGCCCTTCCCCTCCCCCAGTGCAGCATCCAGCACAGCCCTCCTCCCCCATGCAGCATCCAGTGCAGCCCCCTCCCCCTCTCCCAATGCAGCATCCAGTGCAGCTCTCCACTGCCCCAACACAGTATCCAGCACAGCCCCCTCCCCCACTGCCCCAATGCAGCATCCAGTGCAGCCCCCTTCCCCCTCCCCAGTGCAGCATCCAACATGGCTCTCCCCCTCCCCCACCCCGCTCTCCCCAGTGCAGGATCTGGTGCCAGCAGTGCAGGGATAAATCACCCTGCTGCTCTGCTAACGAGGAGCTGATTGCTTCGTGCCGTGTGGGGTCACCTGGGAAATCACGTCCGGAGCCTGCGTGGCCACACGGGGTAGGGGATGCCGCTCCAGGCAGCGATTTATTGCTTTGATTTTCATGGGCTTGGTTTATTCCCAAATGGCCATGGGGGAATTGCAACCCTCAGAGCTGCAGTGCCAGGCAGGATGCCGGCTCATTAAAGTGTCACCAGCTGTAATTCCTCACACATCACCATTCCCAGGGAGTCTGGCTCTGAGACACTCTCCCTGTGGCCCTTCCTGGCCTGCTAGACCAGCTTAGGGGTCAGGGGCCCTAAGACAGATCCAGGTCAGGGGATTGGTGACCCTGAGACAGATTCAGCTCCCCTGAGAACAGGAGGAGTTGACCCCCGCAGGTGCATGGCAGGACAGAGTGATGCAGCTTTCCTGTGCTCAGCGTGGACGTGAGGGGCACCCCAGGCTGGGCCAACTCGGGGAGCGGAACTATTGACTGCGGTTTGTAGCCTATCTTCAATTTATCTTCTGTAGCTGCTGATTGGAAGATAGCTAATGTGATGCCTATATTTAAAAAGGCTCTAGAAGAGATCCTGGCACCTACAGACCAGTAAGTCTAACATCAGTAGTAGGCAAATTAGTTGAATCTATAGTAAAGAACAGAATTGCCAGAGACATGGATGAACATAACTTCTTGGAGAAAAGTCAGCATGGTTTCTGTACAAGGAAACCACGCCTCATCAATCTACTAGTTCTTTGACAGGGTCAACAAGCACGTGGCCAAAGGGGAGCCAGTGGATATAGTGTACTCAGATTTCCAGAAGGCCTTTGGCAAGGTCGCTCACTAAAGCCTCTTAAGTGAAATAAGTGGTCATGGAATAAGGAAGAAGGTCCTCTCCTGCATTGAAAATGGGTTAAAAGGCAGGAAGCAGAGGGTAGCCATGAATGGTCAGTTTTCAGACTGGAGGAAGGTGACTAGTGGTGTCTCTCAAGGGTCTGTAATGGGACCAGTCCTAGTCAACCTATTTATAAATGATCTGGAGAAAGGGGTAAACTGTGAGATGGTGAAATTAGCTGATGAGACTAAACTGCTTGAGAGATAGAAGTGGTCTTACCCACAAATGCCTATTACCTCAGAAATAAATGTGTTAGTCTTTAAGGTACTGCAGGACTGCTTGTTTTTAAGAATAAAGCAGCCTGTGAAGAGCTTCCAAAGGATCTCACAAAACTAGGTGTCTGGACAAGAAAAAGGCAAACGAAATTTAAAGTTGATAAAGGTAAAGTAACGCACATCGGAAAGAGTAACCCCAACTACATACACGGAGCAGTGGGGGCTCATTTAGCTGTAGCCACTCAAGAGAGAGATCTGAGAGTCATAGACAGAGCCCCGAAAGCATCCACGCAGTGTGCAGCAGCAGCCCGAAAAGCAAACAGGGTGTTGGGAATCATTAAAAAGAGGCATAGAGAACAGGACGGAAAACATCTCATTGCCTGTATATCAATCCCTGCTACACCCATGCCTGGAACACTGCGTGCAGACGTGTGGTCTCCTCGGCTCAAAACAGGTCCTGGCACCGGAAAAGGTTCAGGAAAGGGCGACAGAAACGATCAGGCATCTGGACTGGCTCCCACATGGCGGGAGACGAAACGGTGAGATCATGGAGAGGGACGCTGGGGCTCTTCACTTAGAAGCACGGAGGTGAAGGGGGACGTGCTGGAGGTCTGCGGAATCAGGACGGCTGCGGAGAGGGGGAATAAGGAGAAGTCACTGACGTGTTCCCATGACACGAGAACTAGGGCTCACCCAAGACGCTGAATGGGCAGCAGGCTTAAAACTAGTGAAAGTGGAGAACTCAAGCCCCAAACCGCTCTGCCCTGAGGCCCAACCCCTCCCCGCAGTGGCTTAATGCCTCCCCAGTGCAGGGCCCAAACCACCCCCATCAGCCTAAGCCACCACCCCATGCAGGGCTTAAGCTGTCCCCCAGCAGCTTAACTGCCCCCGAGTGGTCCCAAACCACCCCCCAGAGGGGCCTGAGCCACCCCACAAAAGCTTAAAACCACCCCCATCCTCCCAGAATGCCTCCCTCTCATGCCCAGGCTTAACCCCCTGCCCTAACCCCCCACCTCAGCCCCAACCCATGCCCAGGCTTAACCTCTAGCTCCCACCTCCCCTGCAGCCACAAACTGCCCATCCAGTCCCAGGATTCACTTACTGGCTTGCACAGGAACTCTGGGTGCTGCTGCTCCTTTCCGGCCAAGCCCTCTGGCTGCACAGCAGGGGCAGCTCCCACCGCCTTGCAGGGCTGAAAAACTAGCACTCAGTGTAACTGGTCTAATGGCCAGATCCCTCCTGCTGGCCACTAAAGCAGTTAAAGCAAGTGCTAGTCTTCCAACGTGCCAGGGAGCTGGAAGAGTGAGTGGCGGAGCCACAAATGGCTCCTCAAAGAGCCACGTGCAGCTCGGAGCTGCCCCACCCCAGCCAGCTTGCGAAATGGCAGCTGGGCAGAAAGGTGGCAGATCGCAGTGCCGCTGCATTCTGCCGGGAAGAAAAGCCCCGAGCACGCAGCACACAGGCAGCCTGGGGCGGGGACTCCGTGTCAGGAGATGTTGTGAAGAGCAGGACTGGAACAGGGCTCAACAAGGAGCTGGAGGCATGAGGTCAGGTCCATCGATGGCTGTTACCCAGGCCGGGCAGGCTGGGTGCCCTGGCCTCTGTTTGTCAGAGGCTGGAAATGGATGGCAGGAGAGGGAGCGCTTGATCGTTACCCGTTGGGTTCACTCCCTCTGGGCACCCAGCATTGGCCACCGTGGGCAGACCGGGCACTGGGCTGGCTGGACCTGTGGTCTGACCCAGTGTGGTCGTTCTTATGTTCGTATGTGTGGGAGGGGAACCTGCTGGGGCAGACAGGGAGCTGAGCCAGCCCCTGTTCTGGGCCACATACTTTGCTCAGATAAGATGGGAAGACAGTGACCCCCTGGCCTGGCCCTGCTCTGCCCTGCCCTGCCCTGCCCCCTCCTAGCACAAGGATCCAGGACCCTTTGACCCAGCCCAGCCTGGCACGTGCTCTTCCCAGAGCTGTAGCACTGGGCCTCCAGCCCCACAGGACCCCAACCCTGGTCTCTGTGGGGATCAGGCACCAGGTGAGGGGCTGGGCCCCCCCATGCTGCATCTGTCCAGGGGGGGTCATCCCAGCTGCCGTTTCACTCACCGCCTCCACCTGCGGGTGCTAGCTGAACAGCAGGGTGCTCCGGCTTGGTCCTGGGGGAGCAGGGCCCCTTGTCGGGCAGGGAGCTGGGGTCTCCCCATCACAGCTCAAGGCTGTGCCCCCAGCAGCCTCTCCCTCCCTGCAGCCCCCGGGGCCCTAGAACGGCAGGGGATGGCTGCAGGCACCCGGGACCTGGTGTGATCAGGTCCCTCAGGCCGAGCCAGGGGAAGGACCAGGGCCTGGCCCGGTTTGCACAGGCACACGCTGAGCTGAGGGGTGCAGGCTGGCAGAGCTGCTGGCCAGTGCCCATTGGTAGCTGTTGAGAGAGGGCAGGGCCTGGCTGTGAGCAAGGGGCGCTGTGCAGGTGCCAGCGAGGGCGGCAGAGCTGGGCACGGCAGGGCTGAGGCGGTGGCTGCAGTCAGGGCCAGGGCTGCCAAGGGGCTCTGCAGGGGATGCAGCTGCTGACCTGGCAGCGGCTGGGGCTGGGGCTGTGGTGGCCCCGCTAGTGGCCGAGACCCGGAGCTGTGTGAGGTGGGGGAGCTCAGGGCTGCGGAGGTCCTGTGGGGCAGGCGGCCTGCTGGTGGCACCTGGCAGGTGCGAGGGGCTGCAGAGGAGGCCGTCCTCAGGGCCAGCAGCCCCCCAGGCAGGTGGAGAGCCCCGCTGAGAGGGACAACGTGAGGCCATGCCGGGAGCCAGCAGGGAGCCGGGGAGAAGGCTTTGTCCAGGTGGTGCATTGGAGAGCTCGGCGGTGGCCAGGGGCTCCACCCCAGACAGACCTGAGCCCCGGGGTGTGGGCCTCAGCTGACTTCCCTCTGCCCGCAGGGCACCGTCCTGCACGCAGCCCTGCAGCCCTGCCCGGGCGGCTCCCTGCGGGGCTGCGCCACTCAGCCTGGCCACGCCTGCGGGGGTCACTGGACAATGGGCCAGCTCTGGGCCCAGAGCCACACCTGCCCTGCAGCCCTTGGGCGGGCGCCTCCTCGTACCCAGCGCTGCCTGGCTCAGTGACCTCCCCAGCCTGGCCCCAGCTCTCCCGCGAGTGCCTGGCGCCGCCACCCCAGGTTTGCTCTCCACGAGCAGCGGGGCGCGGGCGGAAGTGTACCTCCCATTAGCATTGCTTTTGCTGCTCCCCGAGTGCCGTAGAACCTGCGCTCGTCTGCAGAGCGACTCGTTAAGTTGCTCATTACGCCTAATTGTTCAAACTTTGCCTCTTGTCTTTCTGATTAAAAGCACATTTGAAAAGAGCCGTTCAGGAGCTCAGCTATTTTAGAGTCAAATGAATTCCAGCCCCCTCCTCACTTATTAATAACCCGCTTGCACGCTGACACCGCTTCCCTGGGGGGAGCCTGACGAGAGACAAAGTGACAGCACAGCTCCAGAGAAAGGGGTTCGGGGGGGTTACACATCTGCCTGTCTGTCTGTCTCTCCATACCCACGTCCCCATCTATCTATCTATCCTCCTGCACCGTATCTATCTATCTATCTATCCCCCTGCACCATATCTATCTATTTATCCTCCTACACCGTATCTATCTATCCCCCTGCACCATATCTATCTGTATATCTATCTATCCCCATACACCGTATCTATCTATCTATCCTCCTGCACCGTATCTATCTATCTATATCCCCATACACCGTATCTATCTATCTATCCTCCTACACCGTATCTATCGATCTATCTATCTATCTATCTATCTGTCTGCCCCCGCACAGCCCCCGCACTCTCTCTGCTCCCTACACCCCGCTCTTCCCACACACACCCAGTTCTCTATGACATGTGTTACTTCTCTCTTGTCGTATAGGGATCACAACAATGGGGAGGCGTCCCTACCTTCCCCACCTCTAGCAGAGGGCACAGCCGAGGGCGTGGGCAGGTGTGGGGGTGGGCTGAGGGGGCTGCTGGGGAGTGGGTGGCTGATTTGCTGGGTGAGTGGAAAGCAGGGAGGAGAGTGGGAGGTCACTGGGGTGGCTGGGTGGAGGGATGGGAGGTCACTGGGTGGGTAGGTGGGTGGGAAGGCGAAAGGTTATTTGGTGGGGGGCTAGGTGGGTGGGAGGTCACTAGGTGGGTGAGTAGGCAGGAGGTCATTGGGTGGGTAGGTGGGTGGGAGGTCACTCGGTGGGTGGGAGGTCACTGGGCGGGCGGGTGGGTGGGTAGGTGGGTGGGAGGTCACTCGGTGGGTGGGATGTCACTGGGCGGGCGGGTGGGTGGGTAGGTGGGCGGGAGGTCACTCGGTGGGCGGGAGGTCACTGGGCAGGCGGGCGGGCGGGAGGGCAGGCGGGAGGTCACTGGACGGGTGGGTGGGGGGGAGGTCACTGGGCAGGCGTGCGGGCGGGAGGGCAGGCAGGAGGTCACTGGACGGGCGGGTGGGTGGGTAGGTGGGCAGGTCACTCGGTGGGCGGGAGGTCACTGGGCGGGCGGGTGGGTGGGTAGGTGGGCGGGAGGTCACTTGGTGGGCGGGAGGTCACTGGGCGGGCGGGTGGGTGGGTAGGTGGGCGGGAGGTCACTCGGTGGGTGGGAGGTCACTGGGCGGGCGGGTGGGTGGGTAGGTGGGCGGGAGGTCACTGGGCAGGCGGGCGGGCGGGAGAGCAGGTGGGAGGTCACTGGACGGGCGGGTGGGGGGGTAGGTGGGCGGAAGGTCACTCGGTGGGTGGGAGGTCACTGGGCGGGCGGGTGGGTGGGTAGGTGGGCAGGAGGTCACTTGGTGGGTGGGAGGTCACTGGGCGGGCGGGTGGGTGGGTAGGTGGGCGGGAGGTCACTGAGCGGGTGGGTGGGTAGGTGGGCAGGTCACTCGGTGGGTGGGAGGTCACTGGGCGGGCGGGCAGTTGGGTAGGTGGGCGGAAGGTCACTCGGTGGGTGGGAGGTCACTGGGCGGGCGGGAGGGTGGGTGGGAGGTCACTGGGCAGGAGGCTGGGTGGGTAGGTGGGCGGGAGGTCACTGGGCAGGCGGGCGGGCGGGAGGTCACTGGGCGGGCGGGAGGTCACTCGGTGGTCGGGAGGTCACTGGGTGGGCGGGAGGGTGGGTGGGAGGTCACTGGGCAGGAGGCTGGGCGGGCGGGCAAGCGGGTGGGTAGGTGGGTGGGAGGTCATTCGGTGGGTGGGAGGTCGCTGTGCGGGCGGGCGGGAGGTCATTCGGTGGGTGGGAGGTCACTGGGCGGGCGGGCGGGTGGGTAGGTGGGCGGAAGGTCACTCGGTGGGTGGGAGGTCACTGGGTGGGCGGGCGGGTGGGTGGGAGGTCACTGGGCAGGAGGCTGGGTGGGTAGGTGGGCGGGAGGTCACTGGGCAGGCGGGCGGGCGGGAGGTCACTGGGCGGGCGGGAGGTCACTCGGTGGTCGGGAGGTCACTGGGTGGGCGGGAGGGTGGGTGGGAGGTCACTTGGTGGATGGGAGGTCACAGGGCGGGCGGGTGGGCGGGTAGGTGGGCGGGAGGTCACTCGGTGGATGGGAGGTCACTGGGCAGGCGGGTGGGTGGGAGGTCACTCGGTGGGCGGGAGGTCACAGGGCAGGCGGGAGGTCACTGGACGGGTGGTGGGTAGGTGGGCGGGAGGTCACTTGGTGGATGGGAGGTCACTGGACGGGCGGGTGGGGGGGAGGTCACTGGGTGGGTAAGTGGGCAGGTCACTCGGCAGGCGGGCGGGCGGGTGGGCAGTGGGTGACTGGCTGCTCTCTGGAGCTGCGTCTACACGTGCACGCTACTTCGAAGTAGCGGCACTAACTTCGAAATACTGCCCGTCGCGGCTACACGCGTCGGGCGCTATTTCGAAGTTAACTTCGACGTTAGGCGGCGAGACGTCGAAGTCGCTAACCTCATGAGGGGATCGGAATAGCGCCCTACTTCGACGTTCAACGTCGAAGTAGGGACCGTGTAGACGATCCACGTCCCGCAACGTCGAAATTGCCGGGTCCTCCATGGCGGCCATCAGCTGGGGGGTTGAGAGATGCTCTCTCTCCAGCCCCTGCGGGGCTCTATGGTCACTGTGTGCAGCAGCCCTTAGCCCAGGGCTTCTGGCTGCTGCTGCGGCAGCTGGGGATCTATGCTGCAGGCACAGGGTCTGCAACCAGTTGTCGGCTCTGTGTATCTTGTGTTGTTTAGTGCAACTGTGTCTGGGAGGGGCCCTTTAAGGGAGCGGCTGGCTGTTCAGTCCGCCCTGTGATCCTGTCTGCAGCTGTGCCTGGCACCCTTATTTCGATGTGTGCTACTTTGGCGTGTAGACGTTCCCTCGCAGCGCCTATTTCGATGTGGTGCTGCGCAACGTCGAAGTTGAACATCGACGTTGCCAGCCCTGGAGGACGTGTAGACGTTATTCTTCGAAATAGCCTATTTCGATGTTGCTACATCGAAATAATCTATTTCGATGTAGGCTTCACGTGTAGACGTAGCCTGGGTGTGCGGCTGCAGTTTCTGAGCTAGCGTGAGGCGGGGGTGTGCCAGAGGCTGGGGCTGTGTCCTGGGGGAATCACACATGCTGTGGGTGTGGGTATTTGTGTTGCCAGGTTTCCTGGGCCCAGGCAGGGCCATACCAGCGCCAGGTGGTACCTTGTGCCCCGCAGGGCAGGGGCTCCTCAGAGCTGCATCACACACTGACCTGGCGGGACAGTCAGTAACATTTCTGTGACCCCACCTGTGCCTCGGTTTCCCCCAAGGCCTGTGGTCTCTGAGGCGGGGTGGTTTGCTCTGCAGGAGGCTCAGAGCCATGGGGTGAACGGGAGGGGTCGCTGCCAGGCCTGTCCGAGCCCAGCCCCAGGCGAACGGGGGCCCCAGCAGAGCCTCGCCCAGGCAGGCGGCAGACGCCTACGCACAGCACCAGGGGGCTGGCTTTCCCCACCGTGGCAGGGGGCCTGGGCGCAGTTGGGGCTGGAGAGCAAAGGGGTCAGAGCTGGTCGTGTCCTTCCCGCAGGCCGGCCAAGGTCAGCCAGGTACAGGTGTGACCCGCCCCGCACACGTGCAATGCAGTTACATGCCAGTCCTACGGCGGAGCGCCCGGCCCCCCAGCGCCAGGCGGGATCCTGGCAGAGCCGGGCTGTAGCTCAGCGCTGCCTTCTCGGCCCCCCCGTCTGGCTAATGGGCCCTGACATTTCTGTGAGATTTAGCGCTGAGCCCGGCACTGAATATTCATGAGGCCGCCCAGCCGGCCGCTCGCGTGATTAATCATGTGTTGTTCCCTTTGCTGTAACCCTCCTCTGCACCCGCAGCTCACCAAGCACAGCCAGCCCAGCCCAGCCCAGCCCAGAGCGGGGCCTGTCCCCTGGACCCAGAGCAGCCCCATGCATCCCAACCAGGAAGAAGCTTCTGCATGCAGTGGTGCTGTGCCCGTGCCGGGGGGCCCTGGGCAGCAGCTGGGGCTGTGGGGTGTGGGGTGTGGCGGCTGCTCCTGGTCCCTCACCCACCCCCGGGTCATGTTTCCCAGAAAGCCCAGGGCCAAGCGGGCAGAGCTGCAGTTCGTGGCATCTGCTGGCTCAGGAGCCCCAGCTGCCTGGGTCTGTCTGTCCAGCCTGGCACAGTCTCTGAGTACCGCCTGGTCACCCTGGGCCGGGGCTCTCCAATCCAGATGGGCTCGGCGTCCTGCTCCCACTCCTGCCTGCTCGCCTGTGATGGCTCTGGGGCTGCCTGGACCTGAGACCACCTGGGTTTGGCCCACAATCAGCCAGGTGGGATGGGGCAGAGACGTGGGAGTCCTGGGAAAGACAGTTGGGGCCCGGCCTGGCCTGGAGCCCCAGACCCCTACTTACGTGCTGGTGTCCTAGTCGCACGCTGCATGGCCAGCTGCTGGATAGCGGAGCCTCCTCCGAACGCCCTGCACCTGGGCACGGGCCCCTCTGCACCTTCTCCAGACACTGGCAGGGCCCTTGGCACCATGTCCTGCCCTGCTCCTGGGTGGCAGCCTCTCCTCACCTCCTCCAAACACTGGCTGGACCCTTGGCTCTACGCCCTGCCCTGCCCATGGGCAAAGAAAGAAAGAAAAAGGTGAGAGTTAAAATTGTCAAAGGACTCAATGCCCCCCCAGCTGCACAGCGCTCGGCCCAGGCTTGTCACAGAGGTGGAATAATTCACTGTCTTACTTCAAGTCTCTGGAACACAGCGCCTGCTGGAAGGGCACCGGTCCCTCCAGGCTCAGCTCATGGCAGAGCCCGCCAGAGGTGACGAGCCGGACTGAAGACCAATGGAGGAAGCCCGGGGCCCATTTTTACCCTCGAGTTATGTTGTGGGATTCTCTTATGACCATGCAAAACATTATTGCAACAACTGCGCTATAGCTGCGTCTACACGTGCACGCTACTTCGAAGTAGCGGCACTAACTTCGAAATAGCGCCCGTCGCGGCTACACGCGTCAGGCGCTATTTCGAAGTTAACTTCGACGTTAGGTGGCGAGACGTCGAAGTCGCTAACCCCATGAGGGGATAGGAATAGCGCCCTACTTCGACGTTCAACGTCGAAGTAGGGCCCGTGTAGACGATCCGCGTCCCGCAACGTCGAAATTGTGGGGTCCTCCATGGCAGCCATCAGCTGGGGGGTTGAGAGACGCTGTCTCTCCAGCCCGTGCGGGGCTCTATGGTCACCGTGTGCAGTAGCCCTTAGCCCAGGGCTTCTGGCTGCTGCTGCTGCAGCGGGGGATTCATGCTGCATGCACAAGGTCTGCAACTCGTCGGCTCTGTGTATCTTGTGCTGTTTAGTGCAAGTGTGTCCAGGAGGGGCCCTTTAAGGGAGCGGCTTCCTGTTGAGTCCGCCCTGTGACCCTGTCTGCAGCTGTGCCTGGCACCCTTATTTCGATGTGTGCTACTGTGGCGTGTAGACGTTCCCTCGCTGCGCCTATTTCGATGTGGTGCTGCACAACGTCGATGTTGAACATCGAAGTTGGCAGCCCTGGAGGACGTGTAGACGTTATTCATCGAAATAGCCTATTTCGATGTCGCCACATCGAAATAGGCTACTTCGATGTAGGCTTCACGTGTAGACGTAGCCTATGTTTGTCAGTAAACTCTTCCCTCATCCAGAACTCTCAAATAACCGGCATTGTAACCATAAGTACATTTCAGTCACGTTTTCCATAAGCGCGGTATAAGCGGACGTAAATACAAATAAAGACAGCAAACCCAGGGTAGGTTTGCAGTGTACAATCCTCCTGTTGTTGGTAGTTAAAGTACACTGCATACATTTTCTGTTTCTTAATATCCAATCTCGCTTTCCTGAGTGGAATGCGCTGCTGGTCGACCTCTCTATTCTCCTGACTATTGAATATCCAGCAACCTCCCGGTCCCGGGGCTGCCGGCCAGGAAAGAGTTTACTGTACAAAATTGTGTGCACAGTGGGCCAAGTGAGGTGTCCATGGGAAACGTACGATTTGCTGGGTCTGTGCGTGCTGCTCAGGTGCATGTGCCATTTGTGTCCTGGAAGTTACGAGTACTGGCTCCGTTCTTGCAGAGCCCGTGCTCGCTTGTGGGAAACACCAATAGGAGGCTGGGCCACCTCTTGTGCTGGGCTCCTGGTCAGCTGAATGTGCACTCGACAGACAAAGGACCTTGAGGGGGCCAAGCCGCGTCTGAGGAACTTTGCGGTGAACATCAGACCAGCAGAGAGGCAATGGCTGATTGCCGCAGAAGGACATGCAAAGGGATTCCCCCCACATGGGTATAAAGGGGTCTGGGGGGCTCCTCCATCTTTGTCTCCATCCCAGCTCCTCACTTCAGGAGCACCTCTGCAATGAGCTGAGCCCTGGGGGATCGCTGACCTGCCCTAACATAGGATGTCCTTGTGATGGAGTGGGGGATACCTGTGTGTGTGTGAGTGTCTCACAGAGGGTGGGGGGCTCCTGCTGAGGGTAACCTTAACGACCAGGTGACACCTTTGTACTGCAGACAAAGGGGGAGGTGGAGCCTGAGGGGTTTGAATTGGAACTGGGAGTTGGGAGCAGTGAGTCTGGGCTGGGAGAGAGAGAGACAAAGGAGGGGGCAAAGCCCGGCTCTGGGGGCCCCTCGGGGCCTCCTCTCCCCAGCATGGATGGGACTGGCTGTCTCTGCCTGCTGTACTGACTCCTCTGTACGACGCTGTGTCCTGTCGGCTAATAAACCCGCTGTTCTCCTGCTAAGTGAGAGTCACTCCTGCCTGCAGATGGGGTGCAAAGTTTGGGGGACCCGAACCGCATCACACTGGTGTCAGACGTGGGATATGCTGCACCCCGAGGATGGAGCATCCAGCAGTAAGTGATGGGGGCCCCGGAAGAAGAAGGGGGGCCTGTGAGACCCAGGTGTGCTGACGGGCAGTGAGGTGCAGTTTCCCAAGGCGGAGGGGCCTGTGGCCAAACCCGAGCAACTGCAGTCGTGGTCCTTGAGAGGGGGTGTCACACCTGAGGAGGGGTTACTCGTTGGAGTCGGTCCTAGAAGGTGGAGGGGCTGAGGGCCCAAACCCCAGGAACAAGTGACCCACGAGGAGGCTGACACGCTGAATGAGTTTGTCCCAAGACAGGGTGCTCATGGTGTGATGGGGTTCTGGGGTCCCCCAAGCTCTGCACCCTGTCCGCAGGCAGGAGAGTCTCTCACTCAGCAGGAGAACAGCAGGTTTATTAGCCGACAGGACACAGCATCGTACAGAGGAGTCAGTACAGCAGGCAGAGACAGCCAGTCCAATCCATGCTGGGGAGAGGAGGCCCCGAGGGGCCCCCAGAGCTGGGGCCTAGCCCCCTCCTTTGTCTCTCTCTCCCAGCCCAGACTAACTGCTTCCCAACTCCCAGTTCCAGTTCAAACCCCTCAGGCTCCACCTCCTCCTTTGTCTGCAGTACAAAGGTGTTACCTGGTCTTCAAGGTTACCCTCAGCAGGAACCTCACACCCTCTGTGAGTCACTCACATACACACAGGTATCCCCCACTCCATCACACATGGTCCCTGAAAGCGGGTGTCACAGCGAAGAAGGGGTTCCTCTGGGAGTCTGTTGGAGTCAGTCCCAGAGGGCAGAGTGGGCTACGGCTTAACCCCGGGAAGCTTGTGACCCCCAAGAAGCCTGGCACACTGAAGGTATTCTTCCAGGAATCGTGGGGTGCAGAGGGCATCAGCCTGAGAGCCTGCAACCACGCTCAGCAACTCCACTGTGAAGTGGCAGCACCTGGAAACCGAATCGAGACTAAAGGAGCTGGACAAGGCAGCGTGGATGTGCAGTGGCAGAGCTGAGGGTTAAGGAAACTCCTGCAGGGGTGAGCCCAGATCGGGGCAGGGAACTCTGGACTGCATGGAGCTCTGAACCGAGTGGCCTGCCGCAGCTCAAGGAGGGAAGGAGCGATTCCAACCCAGCGTCTACTAGTGGCCAAGACAGGCCTGTGAAGAGTTTTCCAGTCCTGGGCTGAGGAAGGTGCCTGTGTGTCTGTGCAGGAAAGCAGCTTGTCCACTGGGAATGCAGCAGCCTGGGGAGAGAGCAGAGCCTGCATTTGAAAAAGGTGCCAAGGAGGAAACTCGTCCATTGTCTGCAGAAGATTCCCCCAGCCGGGGGTGGCTGGAGAGGGAACCACCAGGAAAGAGCATTCCAGGTATGACTCTGAATCCAGCCATGGGGGCTGGAACAGAGAGAATGGCCCTGGGATGGGCAGTGGTATCTCTGATAACGATGCTGGTCCTTGGTGCAAGAAAGATTCTCTCTGCTTCTGGGGAAGTGAATCCTTTGTCTGAGCCTGTGGGGGCTCAAGATGGGGCCAATATCCCAGAGCTGGATCTGAGGGCAGCTGAAGCCCAGATGGGAAGTGGGCCTACCTCTGTGTCTCTCAGGGAGGATGATGCTTTAACTCGGTCTGATCCAGTTTGTATCATCAGGGATTCCCAGAGACCAGGTGATTCTGGTGCTTGTTCTTTGCCTGATGCTGAGGTGTTACTGGGAGGGGTGAGAGGACTCTGTCCCACCAGAGTCATCCTCTAGCCAGGACACAGGAAGAGCAGACTGGCAACGGAGTTATGCTGCTGATGAAGATAAAGGAGCTGGTAGCAGAAGGGAGGAAAGGGACCCTGACCTTCTGTCCGGTGGTACTGGCTGTCTGCCTGGAGGGGGGTTATGTGGGAATCTGCCTGATGGGCCAGAAGTGATCCTGGGTGTAGGTGAAACCCCGGAGCTGCTGGTGGCTGAAGGGAGCAGTGCCCCTGTGGAGGCAGACAGGGGTGAGTTGTTGTTTGGGGGGGCTCTTGAGGAAGAGAATTTCCCTGAAACTTTTCCTGACCCGTCTGTGGGGACTGCAGAAAATGGGAGTGAGGTGAAGGAGAGTGAACAGGAAAGGTGCTTGTCTGTGAGAGCCAGAGCAGACTTTTGCCTGTGAAGTTTGTTTCAGTTCCTGATGGCCAGGACCTGCCTGAGTGTGAAACCACTGGCTGTGCTCTGCAAGGGTCCAAAGCAGGCAGGGTAAAAGTTTCTCAGGAATTGGAAGTTGGTGCAAGTAAAGTGAAAACTATCAGGTAGTGTGAGCAGCCCTGTGAGAACCAAGTAAAACAGCTGCACAGTCAGTCTCTGTAGGATGCTGGAGAGCGCCAGCAATTCCCCATCTCCAGATGGTGGAAACACTTATATTCTCATACTGGACTCCACTTCTGATTCCATGGGGAGGCAGAAGTTGGAGGTGGAAGGAGAAAGGAGCTTTGGGCCTGGTGGGCCAGTAAGGGATAAACAGCAACGAAGGGTCCTGTGGCACCTTATAACTAACAGAAAACTATAAGGTGCCACAGGACCCTTCGTTGCTGTTCCAGATCCAGACTAACAGGGCTGCCCCTCCGATGAGAAACAGGGATTCCTTCATGTGGATTCTGCGTCTGGGACTCTCAAAGCAACTTTTAGAAACCAGTTTGGTTTGCAAATTTCCAGGCTGGCTGGGAGGGGCCATCTCCCTAAGATCATCAATGGCCCAGCTCTTGTTAGAAGGGAGGGCACAGCCAGAGAGATCAGATTTCCACCCCAGGGGGCAAGAGAGAAGATTAGAACTTGATGGTGCAAAGAAAGGCCTCAAAACAAAAAGCAGTCAAGTAGCCCACTAAAGACTAGCAAAATAGTTTATTAGGTGAGCTTTCGTGGGACAGACCCACTTCCTCAGACAGGGTCTGTCCCACGAAAGCTCACCTAATAAACCATTTTGCTAGTCTTTAAAGGGCTACTTGACTGCTTTTTGTTTTGAAAGTGTATAGACTAGCACAGCTTCCTCTCTGTTACTATTCAACAAGAAAGGCCTCAGCCACTTAGCCCCAAAATACCAGATTCTCAAGGATGTTACACAAAGGTTGTGGTCTACCAAAGAGCAATGTGAATATACAGTTGCAATGGGTTTTGTTCTGTTACTCACACTGACTGCTGTAACCAGTGGGTGCTGCTACCCAAAGCTGTAGAATTGTACCATGTACTGAATGTTTGAAAAGAGCCGTGTGACATGACGACATGGATGTATAAGCATGAATTGTGTGTTGAAGGAGTTTGTAATTCTGAAATGTCACCACTGTTCCCTGTTAACTAGTCTTGCAACCTCTGACATGAGGAGGAACATTCATAAGAACATAAGAATGGCCATACGAGCTGATGGGAATAAGGGGACTTCGAAGTAGGCGGGGTCCTTTCAAAAAGGAGCCCCGTCGGGATGAGCCGCGCAGCGGCGAGGCACGTCAATTTCGAAGTGCTGCGGCCACCCGCATGCTAATGAAGCGCTGAATATGCATTTCAGCGCTTCATTAGTAAACTTCGAAATGGCCATTTGCGTGGCCATTTCGAAGTTTGGGGCACGTGGAGACACGGCCCTGTATTTGCCCTTTTCCAGTCTTCTGGAATCTCTCCTGTCCCCCATGATTTTCCAAAGATGATAGATAAAGGCTCAGATACCTCCTCTATCAGCTCCTTGAGTATTCTAGGATGCATTTCATCAGGCCCTGGTGACTTGCAGACATCTAATTTTCCTAAGTGATTTTTAACTTGTTCTTTTTTTATTTCAACTTCTAGCCCTACCCCTTTCCCACTGGCATTCACTATGTTGGGCATTCCTTCATCAGACTTCTCAGTGAAGACCGAAACAAAGAAGTCATTAAGCATCTCTGCCATTTCCAAGTTCCCTGTTACTGTTTCTCCCTCCTCACTGAGCAATGGCCCTACCCTGTCCCTGGTCTTCCTCTTGTTTCTCATATATTTAAAAAAGTCTTCTTGTTTCCCTTTATGCCTGTAGCTAGTTTGAGCTCATTTTGTGACTTTGCCTTTCTAATCTTGCTCCTGCATTCGTGTGTTGTTTGCCTGTATTCATCCTTTGTAATTTGTCCTTGTTTCCATTTTTTATACGATTCCTTTTTTACTTTGAGATCGTGCACGATCTCCTGGTTAAGCCGAGGCAGTCTTTCGCCATGCTTTCTCTCTTTCCTACGCTGCAGCGGGATAGCTTTTGGGCCCTTAATAATGTCCCTTTGAAAAACTGCCAACTCTCCTCAGCTGTTTTTCCCCAGACCCTACCTACCAGCTCTCTGAGTTTACCAAAATCTGCCCTCCTGAAATCCATTGTCTCTGTTTTGCTCTTTTCCCTTCTACCCTTCCTCAGAATTGTGAACTCTGATTTCACGATCATTTTCACCCAAGCTGCCTCCCACTTTCAAGTTCTCTACGAGTTCCTCCCTATTTGTCAGTGGGAGTGTGCAGGCAGAGGGGTGTGCGTAGAGGGGTGTGCAGGCAGAGGGGTGTGCATAGAGGGGTGTGCAGGCAGAGGGTGTGTGTGTGTGTGCAGAGGGGTGTGCGTTCAGTGAGGGTGTTCAGGCAGAGGGGTGTGCATTCAGTGGGGGTGTGCAGGCAGGGTGTGTGTGTGCGTGCAGAGGGTTGTGCATTCAGAGGGGTGTGCAGGCAGGGGGTGTGTGTGCATGAAGAGGAGTGTGAGTTCTGTGGGGGTGTGCACACAGAAGGGTGTGCACAGAGGAGTGGGGGTGTGCAGGCAGAGGGTTGTGCATTCAGAGGGGTGTGCAGGCAGAGGGGGTGTGTGTGCATGAAGAGGAGTGTGAGTTCTGTGGGGGTGTGCACACAGAAGGGTGTGCACAGAGGAGTGGGGGTGTGCAGGCAGAGGGGTGTGCATTCAGTGTGTGTGTGCAGGCAGGGTGTGTGTGTGCGTGCAGAGGGTTGTGCATTCAGAGGGGTGTGCAGGCAGAGGGGGTGTGTGTGCATGAAGAGGAGTGTGAGTTCTGTGGGGGTGTGCACACAGAAGGGTGTGCACAGAGGAGTGGGGGTGTGCAGGCAGGGGGTGTGTGTGCATGCAGAGGGGTGTGAGTTCAGTGTGGGTGTACAGGCAGGGGTGTGTGTGGGTGTGCAGAGGGGTGTGAGTTCAGTGTGGGTGTACAGGCAGAGGCGTGTGTGCGTGCAGATGGGTGTGCATTCAGTGGGGGTGTGCAGGCAGGTGTGTGTGCATGCAGGGGGTGTGCATTCAGTGGGGGTGTACAGGCAGAGGTGGGGTGTGTGTGCATGCAGAGCGGTGTGAGTTCAGTGGGGGTGTACAGGCAGAGCAGGGGTGTATGCAGAGGGGTGTGCATTCAGTAGGGGTGTACAGGCAGAGGTGGGGTGTGCGTGCGTGCAGAGGGGTGTGAGTTCAGTGGGGGAGTACAGGCAGAGGGGGTGTGCATGCAGATGGGTGTGCAGGCAGAGGGGGTGTGCATGCAGAGGGGTGTGAGTTCAGTGGGGGTGTGCACACAGAGGGGTGTGCATTCAGTGGGGGTGTGCAGGTGGGGGGTGTGCGTGCAGAGGGGTGTGAGTTCCGTGGGGGAGTACAGGCAGAGGGGGTGTGCATGCAGATGGGTGTGCATTCAGTGGGGGTGTGCACACAGAGGGGTGTGCATTCAGTGGGGGTGTACAGGCAGAGGGGGTGTGCAGGCAGAGGTGGGGTGTGTGTGCGTGCAGAGGGGTGTGAGTTCAGTGGGGGTGTGCACACAGAGGGGTGTGCATTCAGTGGGGGTGTGCAGGTGGGGGGTGTGCATGCAGAAGGGTGTGAGTTCAGTGGGGGTGTACAGGCAGAGGGGTGGGTGTGCGTGCAGAGGGGTGTGAGTTCAGTGGGGGAGTACAGGCAGATGGGTGTGCATTCAGTAGGGGTGTACAGGCAGAGGGGTGGGTGTGTGTGCGAGCGCGCAGAGGGGTGTGAGTGCAATGAGAGGCATACAGGTTAATGTGCGTGTGCACACTCAGTCCTGGCCTGGGTGCCACCACTCAGCAGCTAGCCCCTTGTTCCCTGGCCCAGCTATCCAGGCGATGGGCAGTACCACATGGCCTTTCCTGGACTGCCAGCCTCGCTGGGCCCCACTGCCCCATGCTGCCCCTGCACCCACCCCTGGTGCCCAGCTGAGCAGAGCTCAGCACACTCCCTCCATTCCTGGCGGGCGACAAAGCAGGGGAGGGGCGACTGAGCCAGGCAGGGGTCTGTGCCAGGGTCCCCACGCCCCCAGGGTGTCGGTGCCAGCCATTCAGATCGATCAGTGGCGCTCCTGACATTGGGTGAGAAGCTGTGGTGCCCCAGAGCCCAGTGTGGGAAGGCCCTGAGATGCACTCTGGTGTAACTGGCACCCCTTCCTGCATCAGTTGTGTGAGGTGCCACGTGGCTGGATATTCACGTGGGCTCTGGAAGCCATTTCACGCACCCTGTGTATCTGTTGGCCCCAAACAGTGCGCCGGGGGGCTTGTGAGGTGTCTGACGAAAGCTGAGGATGCCCTGAACCTGTGCCGGCTGCTTCTCTGCCTGTCATGTCGTGCACCCGAGGAACCAGGTCTTTGCTCCAGCGTGTCTGTTCGTCTATTAGGTGCCACGGGACTTGTTGGTGCTTTGGAAAGCACAGCCTGACTCGGCCCCCTCCGATGCCTGTCACGTGTGGAGGTAGAGTTGTGACTTGTAGCACTCTAGCTGTATTAGCAATGCTTTAGCGCTAAGCTTCACACTAGGAGGGTGAACTCAGCCCCGGGCAGGCACTGGGTGACCAATGGGATGGAAACCAGAGGCTCAGACATCGCATCCACACCTCAGAAATGGGGCACTTGCCAGTGGGATGCAGTCCACTGGTCGGAGACCTGGGCTGAGCAAAGGAGCTGCAATCTGATGTCCAGGCAGGGATCCTTCCCGACGCTGGCACTCCAAGTGCAGAAAGTGGAGCCCTGCAGAAACTTAAAACCCCTTGCCTAGCCACAGGCTTCACTTGAAAACTTCCCAAGGTCACAGCTCCCCTGGACCCTGGAAGACACAGCTGTGACCAGCCCAGTCCTTGGAGACCCCTTTGACCCAGGCAGGCAGATTGAGGAATGCCATGTTGTGGTAAAACTCCAGCCCGTTCTCCCCTCTGCAGAGGGCTGGAGAACAGCAAGCTGTCACTTGATAGCTCTGTGGCTGAAGGGAGGTACACAGACATTTCTCAGGCACGGGTATCTGATTGTTTGCTTTTAAAAACTGATTTATTCACAAAAATAAATGATGGGGTTGCACACAGAGAAAACTGTTTCCCTGGGATTCAGCTGAAAAGTTACAGGGGAAAAAACACCAAGCTGAACAACAACACAAAAGAGAAAACCAGAGCAGCCAGTCCAACCAAATTCAAAATAACCACAACCCGACAGCATCTAACTATGCACTTCCCTCTTACATATGCCTCTATAGCTACAGTCAGTATATAGCTGAACACAGGGGACACGTCCCCTCCCCCCCGTCTTCCTTCCCGCTGAGCTGCAGAAGAGAACAGCCCCAAAAGCTGCAATTGTTCCCAGTTTAAAAAACGTTTCTTCACTCCCATTGGCTCTCCGGGGATTCAAGTTGTACCAGGAAGATTAACCCCTTCCCTGCACTCATTCTTGACAGTGCCTGAATGGCTCTGCCTGGCAAGGGGTCCCCCGCAGCGTGGTTGTGGGGCTGCATGGGATGGATGGTTGCCCACGCAGTGGGGGTGGGTGCCCATGCGACTGGGCTGTGGTCAGGCTGGCGTGGGGCTCCCAGTGGTCTGGGTGCATCTGCCCAGCAGCTCCCCACTGGGTGCCTGGGACCCCCAGAGCATCTGGAGGTGGTTCCTAGCATGCTGTGGGGTGGCAGAGCTATAAATAGGCAGCGGGTCCGAGGGTGGCTTTTTGTGCAGGACAAGGAGGAGGCAGCTTTGGGCTCACTCACCGCCACTGCCAACAGGGCTTGCGAGGGCAGCAGCGAGCGCTGTTGGGCAGCGTACACAGCCTCCTGAGCTGAAGCACCTTGTCCTTGTAGTTCCTGCAGTACAGAGACTAGCATCCAAATCTCCCTGTCCGTTTAGTCCGACCCTGCCCAACTCTCACCCCCGGGGCAGCTCCCTTGGCCTCCCACAGCGGAACGAGCGAGGTCCCATCCGCTTCTCTTTGGTGTCAGAGAACCTCCACCAAACCCAGGACCTCACTGAGACGTAAACCTTCCTCGCGCCCAGCAGCGTTGGGAACCTATTTTAACAGAAAAGCACAGTGAATTTCCTGTCAGGGTGACGTCATTGGATATTTAAAAGGAGTATGGACGCCATTTCTGTCACCACTGTACTAAATGGTGAGGCCTCATCTGGAGTACTGTGTCCAGTTCTGGGCCCCCAGTTATAGGAAGGACGAAGACACACTGGAGAGGGCCCAGTGGAGGGCGACCAAAATACTTAGGGGGCTGGAGCGTATGACCTATGAAGAAAGGTTGAGGGAATTGGGACTGTTTAGTCTGCAGAAGAGAAGACTGAGGGGGGACTTGATAACAGCCTTCAACTTACTGAAGGGAGGCTGCAAAGAGGCTGGAGAGAGGCTGTTCGCAGTGGTCACGGACGGCAGAACACAGAACAACGGTCTGAGGTTGCAGTTGGGAAGGTCCAGGTTGAACATTAGGAAAAGCTTTTTCGCTAGGAGGGTGGTGAAGCATTGGAATGGTCTCCCCAGGGACGTAGTGGAGTCTCCATCCCTGGAGGTGTTTAAGTCTCGGCTCAACAAAGCCCTGGCGGGGCTGATCTGATGGGTTTGGTCCTGCCTAGGGCAGGGGGCTGGACTTGATGGCTTTTTTAGATCTCTTCCAGCTCTATTGTTCTATGCTTCTAGTGGCACCGACTCCTGTGCCCGGTGGCCCAAGGGAGGTGTCCCTGAATCTGTCCACGTGAGGTGTGTCTGCACCATGTTGTACGAGAAGTTCTAGCTATTGGCTCGCACTGCTTTGGGAACGTGTGAGTGATGAGTCTCACCGAGGCAGGTGAGATCCCCGCCCCGGTGCGGGTGATGGACTCAGCCAAAGGACCCGACTCCCAGCTGGCCCATACACAGCTCAGGGACGTGGGACTGTCACCTGGGATGCGTCCAGCGGCAGAGGCCACAGCAGCCACCTGGCTCAGGTGCCCCTGACTCTCCAATGCCTGATGGGAAGGTGAACGGACTTTTCCCTCCCCGGGCAGCGTCCCCCTTTGTTCTGTCAGTCCCACGACCGAAGCCTGCCCGGGCGGAGCCCGTCCCTCGGAAGGACGCTTGCAAAGACTTACACGAATCAGCACAGAACGTGGCTGCTGCGGCCGTAGCTGTAACCGACCTATGTCGTGTAAGTAGCACACGAAGACCTTCTCTCGCAGCCTGCTCTGTCTGGCTGTCTTTGCAAATGAACCTTCAGGTTTTAGAGCTGAAGGGTTGGCAATCAATGCATTGTTTCAGGTAAGGTCCCAGAATAGCTCAGTGCTGTAGCACTGGCCTGTTAAACCCCAGGCTGTGTGCTCAGTCCCTGAGGGAGCCATTTAGGGATCTGGGGTGAGTAGATTTAAAAAGTGAAAAAAGGATGATGCTTGGTCCTGCCAAGAGGTCAGGGGGCTGGACGAGACGACCTCCTAGGTCCCTTCCAGCTCTGTGAGATGTGCATCTCCACATATTGACCTGGGACTGTGGTTGGAGCCTGGAAAACCTGTGTGGAGCTGGTGAAATCAGTGGTAAGAGTCAGGGGCTGTTGGTCTGGGTATCTGAAGTAACTGGGAGGTCTGTGGGTTTGCTTGTGTGGCTCTGGCTGGCCGGGGGCGGGGCTGTGGCTGGTTGGATTTGCCTTAGAGAAGGAAATCCCAGCCTGGGCTGTGAGTGGCCCGGATTTAAACAGAGACACCCTGGGCTGAGTTCTTTAGCTGTGCCCAGAACCGCCGTCCTGTTACAACCAGTCTAGTTATGAACCCGTCAGTGCTCCTTTCTCTAAGAGCCAGGGACTTCCTTCTGAACACCCTGAACTGCTGGGCCTGCTTAACTTGCAATAGTGCCTTTGTTTCAGTGTGTTAAATATGCAGTAATCTGCCAGGATGACTTTCTGCAGGCCTCCGAGTGCATTTAAAATGTAAAATCAGCTTAGAAGTACTGATGAGGGAAGCGTAGACCGGAGAAGGGCTGCACCACAGATCCCAGACTATCTAATGTTGCCTTCTGCAGGACAGCTGACTCGTCCTTCCTTCCTGCAAAGGTTTTGCAAATAAGCCTCTGACAAACTTCAGGGCATATCAGATAACCTGGGTCTGACCTTCTTATTCCTGAACTCAGTGCTCTGAGTTAAATCCCTGCTTTTACCGGGTGGTGCTCTGGCCTGGCCTGGGAAACAGACGCCATGGGACAGAAAAGGGGCAAGTGCTCCCCCGTGTCTTTTGCCACCCGTGAGCGCAGGCGCTGGCAGAGGAGCAGGGAGAAGAGGGGCGCAGTAGGGAGTGTGGGGCAGGGCAGGAGCGCAGTCACCGCCCCCCAAGCAGCAGCTGCTGCCCCCGGGGCCAGTCCCAGCTCCACAGCCCAGGCTAGGGGCCTGCCTTTGGCCCGGGCCAGTGGCTCCCCTGCGGGCACTGGGGAGAGGGCCAGGCCGCTTAGCCAGTGGGCAGCAGTCACTGGCACACCGGGTGCATGAGGCCCACTGGGCTGGGCCTGCCCCATGGAGCCTGGCTCCAGCCGAAGGGAACGGGAGGCCCTGGGGCAGCGCCTGGCTCATGTGGGCAGCAGCCCTGGGGCTGCGCCCTGGGCACCCGAGGACCAGCAGAGGAGCCCTGGGGGGGCCAGGCCAGCTCGGCACTGCAGCCTGGGGCTGGGGGGAGGCAGGGCCCCGGATGTGGCACAGACGACCAGGCCAAGGTCAGCAGTGGGGCACAGCCTGGCCCTTGGGAGAGAGCCCCCAGCTCTGGAAGCGCTGGGCTGGGCCAGTGCAGCTCCGGCCACAGAGGGTTAAACAGGAGGCAGCGGGGGGTGGGTGCGGGGACGTGAGACACTCTGGGCCCCTGGTCTTAGGGGTGTTCTGGGCAGCTGGGGCTGGGCGGGGGCATTACTGGGCCCCAGGACCTGGGCCCACTGTGTAGTCACCCCTGCTATTTCTTGACCCCCTCCTCTTTACCTGGGGGGCAGAGCTGGGGGCCAGAGGGGCAGGGGCAGAATGGAGGACCTGGGGCAGAACTGGTGGGGCTGGGGGCAGAACTGTGGGTCTGGGGGAGAGCTGGGGGTGGGCAGGGCAGGGGCAGAACTGTGGGTCCAGGGGTGAGCTGGGGGTGGGCGGGCAGGGGCCGAGGCAGGGTTGCGGGGGCAGGGTTGCGGGGGCAGAGGCGGGGGGGCGGGCAGGGGCCGAGGCAGGGGATGGCCGCGGGGTGGGTGGCTGAGCTCCCTGCGGCGCAGCCGTTAATTACCGGTGCTGCTCGGCTGGCGCAGCACGGTGCGACACGGCACGGCACGGCACAGCCGGCTGCTCCCCTGGCAGAGCCGTGCTGTGTGACGCTCTGTGATAAATCGATGTCCCGTTTAGCATCAATTTTCCCTTCTCCGGTGGCAGACAGCCACGCTAATGGGCTGGGACGGCACGAACAGAGCAACAGGCACCGTGCGGCAGCGCCTGGGCACCGTGGCTGTCCGGGCCAGGAGCCTGGGGCCTGTCCTGGGAGTGCCCGGCTGGGCCGGCTCTTCGGGGCTGCCCCTCGCTGGGGCTGCCCTGGTGCTGGGATGCCCTCAGTCACCTCTCCCTGACCATCCCCTCCTGGTGTGGTTATTGGTGCCCAGGGAGGCCAAAACTGCCCGCCCCCCACCGGGGAGCAGAGCGGAGTGGGGCCACTGAGCCGTGGCTGTCGCCCCAAAGCCCTTGTGGAAATGCCCACTTGCCGCACACCTGCCCTGCTCTGGCGGGTGGGAGCCCCCAGCAGCCTCTGGGGGCTGCCCCCAAACGCTAGCCTGTGCTGGGGTGGGGGCTCTGGGGGCTCACTGCGCTTGTGACTGAGGAGCAGCGTGGCCAGGCCACGTGGGCGCCCGGTGCAGAGCAGCCTGGCACGCCGTCGCTGGCCGCAGGTCACGCAGGGCTGCGGCAGGGCCAGTCCCCTGGCTGGGGTTGTGCCCTGGGCCGAGCAGCATGGCATAATAGGGACAGGAGCGTGGCTTCCCCAGCGGGTGATTGCGTGTGCGTCAGTGTGTGTGTGCATGCGTGCGCCTAGCCAGTGTGTGTGTGGGTGTGCATCTGTGTGCACCTAGCCAGTGTGTGCACATGCGCGCCTAGCCAGTCAGGGTGTGTGTGTGTGTGCGTGCACGCGCGTGCACCTACCCAGTCGGTGTGTGTGTGTGCACGTGTGCGCGTGTGCGCACGCGCTCCTACCCAGTCAGGGTGTGTGTGTGTGTGTGTGTGTGCTCCTATCCAGTCAGGGTGTTTGTGTGTGTGTGTGTGTGTGCTCCTACCCAGTCAGGGTGTGTGTGTGTGTGTGTGTGTGTGCTCCTATCCAGTCAGGGTGTGTGTGTGTGTGTGTGCGCACGCGCGTTCCTGGATTTAAGAGGAACCCTCTTCCCCCGAGCACACCTCCCCTTCGGGGCACCCCCCGGAGCCTACTAGCGGCTGCTTCCTGGGGTCCCCCCACAGGTCAGGGGCCTGGCTAATTGCAGGGCCAAAAAGGCCGGGGTGCAGCCTAAAATGCTGCCCACCCCGGCTTAGAGAGCTGCAGGCCAGCAGCCCGGGGGGTGGGTATCGCCCCGCTCCTCCTGCCCCCTTCCTCCTGCCCCCCTCCCGCAGCCCCCCTCCTGCCCCCCTCCTCCTGCCCCCCTCCGCCAGCCCCGCTCCTCCTGCCCCCCTCCGCCTGCCCCCCTCCCCCAGCCCCGCCCCGTCCTGGTCCGCCAGCCCCTCTCCCAGCATCAGTCCCAGCCGTTATCCTGCTCTGCCAGCTGCCTCCCCGCCCACCATTCTCCGCCAGCCCTGCTCCGAGCCATTACCCCACCCCACCAGCCGCATCCCACTCTGCTCCACCAGCCCCACTCCGCCAGCCGTTACCCTGCTCTGCCAGCTGCATGCCCACCTCGCCAGCCGCCTCCCCGCTCCGCCAGCCCCAGTGTACCAGCCCTGTTCTGTCAGGCGCTGCCCCACTCCACCAGCTGCTGTGCTGCTCTGCCAGCCGCCTCCCCGCTCTAGGTTCACTGCAGTGCGTGCCCGGTGCCTGGGCAGCAGCCCCGGGCCTGGCCTAATGGCACCACTGGCTTTCAAGCGGTATAAGCTGGCAGGCAGCGGGCGGGGGGGGGGGGGCGGTTGCGCTTCAGGCAAGAGGAGCTCCGCAGATGGTCCTGGCGTGATGGACGGCACAGCCTTGCCGGCAGCTCCGCCAGCCAGCGCCCAGCCCCAGGTGTGAGGCTGAGCGCTGCAGCTGAGCCGCCCCCCAGCTGCAAGGCGCGGGAGGAAGGACTTGCTGGAGCTTGGGCCACTTGCCTGCAGTGCTGGCACTGTGCTGCACAACCGGCAGCCCTGCTCTGCCGCGCGCCTGGGACTGCGCAGGGCCTCGCTGCTCAGTGCCACGGCAGCCCTGGCGGGATGCACAGCCGGGCGGGGCCTGTGCCGGTGGCTGGGCTCCGCCAGGGTCTCCCCAGGAGAGATCCAGACACAAGCGGGGTGATTGGCAGAGCCCCCCGCCGGCAGCGCGTGGCTATGGGGGGTACGTCCCACCGCCTTGGACCGCACGGCACCATTTATTCTGCCCCGGCTCGGAAGGGAGCCCTGGGAGGCTTCTGAGGCCCAGTTGGAGGGTCCATGTCAGGGCTGGGCGGGGGCGTCTGGCTGTGATGGAGTGGGGGGGGGGTGTATGTGTGAGACTCAGGCTGGATGTGAGAGACAAGCAGAGCAGCTCCCAGTGGCTAAGGATGACCCTGGGGCTGCAACCCAGGCTGGCAGGTAACACCTCTGCCCTGAACAAAGGGGAGGGAGGAGCCGAGCTGGGTTTTTGATTCTGGGGCGGCAGTTAGAAGTTGAGGGGAGGGGGAGCTGGAGGGCAGCCAGCCGGGCGAGGGGGGAAGCTACACCCCAGAGGGGCCCCCGTCGGGCTCCTCTCCCCAGGACGGGTTGGAAGGACTGTCTCTGGCTGCTGCACTGGCGCTTCTGTGAGAAACTGGGCTCTGTCACCTCATAAACCTCCTGTTGTACCTGCTGAGTGAGAGTCACTCCTGGCTGCGGCTGGGGTGCAGTGCAGGGGGACCCCCTCAGTCCATGACACCAGCCGCTCCTTGTCAGACGGCCGTGTGTGCTTTGCCCTCTGCCCAAAGGGGCTGGGCCGTCCCTGGGGCCTGAGGTGGGTGTGCAGAACACACACCCGCTGGTTTGGGGGCCCGGAGGCTCTGCGGGCAGCTGGCACGGCTGGTTCTGTCTGCGCTGCACAGGGCAGGGGAACTTTGGGGTGTGACGTGCTGAGGACTGCCCACCGAGCACCCCCAGCCCCTGCCCACCGAGCACCCCCAGCCCCTGCCCACCGAGCACCCCCCAGCCCTGCCACTGCCCACGGAGCACCCCCAGCCCTGCCCACCGAGCACCCCCAGCCCTGCCACTGCCCACCGAGCACCCCCAGCCTCTGCCCACCGAGCACCCCCAGCCCTGCCACTGCCCACCGAGCACCCCCAGCCTCTGCCCACCGAGCACCCCCAGCCCCTGCCACTGCCCACCGAGCACCCCCAGCCTCTGCCCACCGAGCACCCCCAGCCCCTGCCACTGCCCACCGAGCACCCCCAGCCCCTGCCGACCGAGCATCCCCAGCCTCTGCCCACCGAGCACCCCCAGCCCCTGCCACTTCCCACCAAGCACCCCCAGCCTCTGCCCACCGAGCACCCCCAGCCCTGCCACTGCCCACTGACCACCCCCAGCCTCTGCCCACTGACCACCCCCAGCCTCTGCCCACCGAGCACCCCCAGCCCTGCCACTGCCCACCGAGCACCCCCAGCCCCTGCCACTACCCACCGAGCACCCCCAGCCTCTGCCCACCGAGCACCCCCAGCCCCTGCCACTGCCCACCGAGCACCCCCAGCCTCTGCCCACCGAGCACCCCCAGCCCTGCCACTGCCCACCGAGCACCCCCAGCCTCTGCCCACCGAGCACCCCCAGCCCCTGCCACTGCCCACCGAGCACCCCCTGCCACTGCCCACCGAGCACCCCCAGCCTCTGCCACTGCCCACCGAGCACCCCCAGCCTCTGCCCACTGAGCACCCCCAGCCCTGCCACTGACCACTGACCACCCCCAGCCTCTGCCCACCGAGCACCCCCAGCCTCTGCCCACCGAGCACCCCCACCCCAGCCTCTGCCCACCGAGCACCCCCAGCCCAGCCCACTGAGCACCCCCAGCCCCTGCCCTCCAGTCCCTGCCAGTTGCTGCCCACCAAGTCCCCCACTGCCCCACCGCCGTACCCCCAGCGCGCCGCAGCCTGAATCAGACTGGACAGCTTGTCAGCCCCTCCCCTGGCGCCGGAGTGGCCTGCGCTAACGAGGCGCTGCCGGCCAGGCCAGTGCCGCTGGGGGCCAGCCTGCCACACGCACATATTGGGGCCGCAAGGCAGAGTGTGCAGCCGCGTCCCTTCAATCACATCAGCATTAACGAGCGCCCGGCTGCACTGCGGGTGCACCTGGCCGGGCCTGGCCTGTGGCAGCGCTGCAGGACTGAGCACCCCAGCAGAGACCTGCCTCCTGCCCTGACCCCCACCCGGCAGCCGCCTACGCCCCCTGCCCCGCTCCTTTGGCTGGGCCAGGCAGCCAGCGTCTCTGCCAGGGTCCCCCGAGCACCGGGGCAATGCAGGGGCTGCCAGCGGAGGAGCAGTGCCGAGCCAGCGGTGCGCATCACAGACGCCTTCGTGCACAGAGCCGCATTTATTCTCCACTGGTTGGAAGAACGTAGCGGAAGCCTGGTCTCTCCCCAGGGCAGTGCCTGGCCCACCTCCCACATCCTGGCACAGCCCAAGCAGCCCCTGCCCTGGGCCCCCTGGGCTCTGCTGTGCAGCTGCGGGCTGGGCGGCAGGGGAGGGAGGGTCCGGATGGCGCTGCCTGGTACCCACTGCTGCTGGTCCCTTGCAGCGCCCGGCAGAGGAAACCTGGGTGCTGCCGTCAGCCTAGCTGGCTGTGATGGGGTTCAGGGGTCCCCCTGCACTGCACCCCGTCCGCTGGCAGGAGTGACTCTCACTCAGCAGGTACAACAGGAGGTGGGAGATTGTGATGGGGTTCAGGGGTCCCCCAGCACTGCACCCCGGCCGCTGGCAGGAGAGACTCTCACTCAGCAGGTACAACAGCAGGTTTGTTAGGCAACAAATGCCCAGTTTCTCACAGAAGCGACAGTACAGCAGTCAGAGACAGTCCTTCCAACCCGTCCTGGGGAGAAGACCCCGAGGGGGGCCCCTCTGGGGTGTAGCTTCCCCCTCCTCAGGCTGGCTGCCTTCCAGCTCTCCCCTTCCCCTAGCCTCTAACTGCCGCCCCCGATTCAAAACCCAGCTCGGCTCCTCCCTCCTCTTTGTTCAGGCAGAGGTGTTACCTGCCAGTTGTAGCCCCAGGGTCATCCTTAGCCACTGGGAGCTGCTCTGCTTGCCTCAGACACCCAGCCTGACTCACACCTGCACCCCCCCCCACTCCATTACACTGGCCCCACGCATGCCTGCGGAGGGGCTTGGAGCAGGGCCAAGCCACGCTCCTGCCAGCCAGGGCCTCAAGCTGCCCTGCATGGACATGGCCCTTGCAGAGCAGGAGCAGGAGCAGGAGCAGGAGCAGGAGCAGGAGCAGGAGCAGGAGCAGGAGCAGGACCAGGGCAAGGGGAGCCGGTGGGGAATGGGGGTGCGTGAGCACTGTTGCGACACACGTGGGTGGGTGGGTGTGGGCCTGTGTGCATGTGTGTGTGTGGGGATGTGGGCACGTATGGGCGTGGGTGTGTGGGGGATGTGGGCACATACGGGCCTGGGTGTGTGGGTATGTGGGCACATACGTATGTGGGTGTGGGTGGGGATGTGGGCACATACATGCGTGGGTGTGTGTGGGTGTGCATGGGTATGTGGGCAAGTACGTGCGTGGGTGTGTGTGGGTGTGCATGGGAATGTGGGCATGTACATGCGTGGGTGTGTGTGGGAATGTGGGCACATGTACGTGGGTGAGTGTGGGTGTGCATGGATGTGGGTGGGGTATGTGGGCACATACATACGTGGGTGTGCATGGATGTGGGCACATACGGGCGTGGGTGTGCATGTGTGTGGGGGGATGTGGGCACATATGTACGTGGGTGTGTGTGGGTGTGCATGGGTGTGGGTGGGGTATGTGGGCACATACATACGTGGGTGTGCGTGGGTGGGGATGTGTGCACATATGTACGTGGGTGTGTGGGTGTGCATGGGTGTGGGTGGGGTATGTGGGCACATACATACGTGGGTGTGCGTGGGTGTGCATGGGTGTGGGTGGGGGTGTGGGCACATACGTGCGTGGGTGTGGGTGGGGATGTGGGCACATACAGGCTTGGGTGTGTGCGTGGGTGTGGGTGTGGGATGTGGGCACATACGGGCTTGGGTGTGCGCATGGGTGTGGGTGGGGATGTGGGCACATACGTGCGTGGGTGTGCATGGGTGTGGGTGGGGGATGTGGGCACATACGGGCTTGGGTGTGCGCATGGGTGTGGGTGGGGATGTGGGCACATACGTGCGTGGGTGTGCATGGGTGTGGGTGGGGATGTGGGCACATACGTGCGTGGGTGTGCATGGGTGTGGGTGGGGATGTGGGCACATACGGGCTTGGGTGTGTGCATGGGTGTGGGTGGGGTATGTGGGCACATACGGGCTTGGGTGTGTGCATGGGTGTGGGTGGGGACGTGGGCATATACGTGCGTGCGTGTGAGTGGGTGTGCATGGGTGTGGGTGGGGATGTGGGCACATACGTGCGTGGGTGTGCGTGGGTGTGGGTGTGGGTGGGGATGTGGGCACATACGGGCTTGGGTGTGTGCATGGGTGTGGGTGGGGATGTGGGCACATACGTGCGTGGGTGTGCGTGGGTGTGGGTGGGGATGTGGGCACATACGTGCGTGGGTGTGGGTGGGGATGTGGGCACATACGTGCGTAGAAGTGCATGGGGATGTGGGCACAAGCCCACGCCTGCATGTGCCCACAAGTGTGTGCACACAGGGGGTGTGGCGCTCTCTCTGCATGCCATGCTAGTGGGTGTGCTCTGCCCATGGCTCTATGCGTCCCTGCGTATTGGAGCCGTTGGCCTGCTGGGGGTGGGAGTGTTGCAGGGCTGGGGGTGGGGCTGCCGGGTGGGGTCAGTGCAGAACACACATAGGAAGAGGGGCTGGCTGGGGGGTCAGTGTGGGCCTGGCGCTGGTCTGGCTGGGGGGTCAGTGTGGGCCTGGCACTGGGCTGGCTGGAGGGTCAGTGTGGGCCTGGCGCTGGTCTGGCTGGGGGGTCAGTGTGGGCCTGGCACTGGGCTGGCTGGAGGGTCAGTGTGGGCCTGGCGCTGGTCTGGCTGGGGGGTCAGTGTGGGCCTGGCACTGGGCTGGCTGGAGGGTCAGTGTGGGCCTGGCGCTGGTCTGGCTGGGGGGTCAGTGTGGGCCTGGCACTGGGCTGGCTGGAGGGTCAGTGTGGGCCTGGCGCTGGGCTGGCTGGGGGGTCAGTGTGGGCCTGGCGCTGGGCTGGCTGGAGGGTCAGTGTGAGTCTGGCGCTGGTCTGGCTGGGGGATCGGTGTGGGCCTGGCACTGGGCTGGCTGTGGGGTCGGTGTGGTCCTGGCACTGGGATGGCTGGAGGGTCGGTATGGGCCTGGCGCTGGGTTGGCTGGAGGGTCAGTGTGGGCCTGGCGCTGGGCTGGCTGGGGGGGGTCACTGTGGGCCTGGCACTGGGCTGGCTGGAGGGTCAGTATGAGTCTGGCGCTGGGCTGGCTGGGGGGTCGGTGTGGGCCTGGCACTGGGCTGGCTGGGGGGGTTGGTGTGGGCCTGGCGCTGGGTTGGCTGGGGGGTCAGTGTGGGCCTGGCGCTGGGCTGGCTGTGGGGTCGGTGTGGGCCTGGCGCTGGGCTGGCTGTGGGGGTTGGTGTGGGCCTGGTGCTGGGCTGGCTGGGGGGTCGGTGTGGGTCTGGCGCTGGGCTGGCTGGGGGGGTTGGTGTGGGCCTGGTGCTGGGCTGGCTGGGGAGGGTCGGTGTGGGCCTGGCGCTGGGCTGGCTGCGGGGTCGGTGTGGGCCTGGCGCTGGGCTGGCTGCGGGGTCGGTGTGGGGCTGGCAGTAGGCTGGCTGGGGGGGTTGGTGTGGGCCTGGCGCTGGGCTGGCTGCAGGGTCAGTGTGGGCCTGGCGCTGGTCTGGCTGGGGGGTCAGTGTGGGCCTGGCACTGGGCTGGCTGGAGGGTCAGTGTGGGCCTGGCGCTGGGCTGGCTGGGGGGTCAGTGTGGGCCTGGCACTGGGCTGGCTGGAGGGTCAGTGTGGGCCTGGCGCTGGTCTGGCTGGGGGGTCAGTGTGGGCCTGGCACTGGGCTGGCTGGAGGGTCAGTGTGGGCCTGGCGCTGGGCTGGCTGGGGGGTCAGTGTGGGCCTGGCGCTGGGCTGGCTGGAGGGTCAGTGTGAGTCTGGCGCTGGTCTGGCTGGGGGATCGGTGTGGGCCTGGCACTGGGCTGGCTGTGGGGTCGGTGTGGTCCTGGCACTGGGATGGCTGGAGGGTCGGTATGGGCCTGGCGCTGGGTTGGCTGGAGGGTCAGTGTGGGCCTGGCGCTGGGCTGGCTGGGGGGGGTCACTGTGGGCCTGGCACTGGGCTGGCTGGAGGGTCAGTATGAGTCTGGCGCTGGGCTGGCTGGGGGGTCGGTGTGGGCCTGGCACTGGGCTGGCTGGGGGGGTTGGTGTGGGCCTGGCGCTGGGTTGGCTGGAGGGTCAGTGTGGGCCTGGCGCTGGGCTGGCTGGGGGGGGTCACTGTGGGCCTGGCACTGGGCTGGCTGGAGGGTCAGTATGAGTCTGGCGCTGGGCTGGCTGGGGGGTCGGTGTGGGCCTGGCACTGGGCTGGCTGGGGGGGTTGGTGTGGGCCTGGCACTGGGCTGGCTGTGGGGTCGGTGTGGTCCTGGCACTGGGATGGCTGGAGGGTCGGTATGGGCCTGGCGCTGGGTTGGCTGGAGGGTCAGTGTGGGCCTGGCGCTGGGCTGGCTGGGGGGGGTCACTGTGGGCCTGGCACTGGGCTGGCTGGAGGGTCAGTATGAGTCTGGCGCTGGGCTGGCTGGGGGGTCGGTGTGGGCCTGGCACTGGGCTGGCTGGGGGGGTTGGTGTGGGCCTGGCGCTGGGTTGGCTGGGGGGTCAGTGTGGGCCTGGCGCTGGGCTGGCTGTGGGGTCGGTGTGGGCCTGGCGCTGGGCTGGCTGTGGGGGTTGGTGTGGGCCTGGTGCTGGGCTGGCTGGGGGGTCGGTGTGGGTCTGGCGCTGGGCTGGCTGGGGGGGTTGGTGTGGGCCTGGTGCTGGGCTGGCTGGGGAGGGTCGGTGTGGGCCTGGCGCTGGGCTGGCTGCGGGGTCGGTGTGGGCCTGGCGCTGGGCTGGCTGCGGGGTCGGTGTGGGGCTGGCAGTAGGCTGGCTGTGGGGGTTGGTGTGGGCCTGGCGCTGGGCTGGCTGCAGGGTCAGTGTGGGCCTGGCACTGGGCTGGCTGGGGGGTCAGTGTGGGCCTGGCGCCGGGCTGGCTGCGGGGTCGGTGTGGGCCTGGCGCTGGGCTGGCTGGGGGGTCGGTGTGGGTCTGGCTCTGGGCTGGCTGGGGGGGTCGGTGTGGGCCTGGCGCTGGGTTGGCTGGGGGGTCGGTGTGGGCCTGGCGCTGGGCTGGCTGGGGGGGTTGGTGTGGGCCTGGTGCTGGGCTGGCTGGGGAGGGTCGGTGTGGGCCTGGCGCTGGGCTGGCTGCGGGGTCGGTGTGGGCCTGGCGCTGGGCTGGCTGCGGGGTCGGTGTGGGGCTGGCAGTAGGCTGGCTGTGGGGGTTGGTGTGGGCCTGGCGCTGGGCTGGCTGGGGGGTTGGTGTGGGTCTGGCTCTGGGCTGCCTGGCGGGGTCGGTGTGCAGTTTGGGCCTCGTGCTGGGCTGGCTGGGGGGTTGGTGTGGGCCTGGCACTGGGGGTGGGGGCCATGGGGCTACTGCTTGGGGGGTGGGGGCCATGGGTGCTGTTGCTCGGGGCAGGGGGTGAGGGGGCTGCTGCTCGGGGGTGGGTGCCATGGGGGCTGCTGCTTGGGGGGTGAGGGCCATGGAGCTGCTGCTGTTCAGGGGGTGGGGGGCTGCTGCTAAGGGTCGGGGGGACTGCTTCTGCTTGGGGACGGGGGGGCTGCTGGTTGGGGCAGGGGCTGCTGCTCAGGGGCGGGGGGCTGCTGCTCAGGGGGCTGCTGCACGGGGGCGGGGGGCTGCTGCTCGCAGGCGGGGGGGCTGCTGCACTGGGTCGGGGGGGCGGGGTGCTGCTACACAGGGGCGGGGTGGCGTGGGGCTGCTGCACTGGGGCAGGGGGGCAGGGGCTGCTGCACTGGGTCGGGGGGCTGCTGCACCGGGTCACGGGGGCCGGGGGCTGCTGCACTGGGGCAGGGGGCTGCTGCTTGGAGGCGGGGAGGCTGCTGCACAGGGGCGGGGGGGCGGGGGGCTGCTGCTCAGGGGCGGGGGCTGCTGCACAGGGGCGGGGGGGCGGGGGGCTGCTGCTCGGGGCGGGGGGCTGCTGCACCGGGTCGGGGGGGCGGGCGGCTGCTGCACTGGGGCGGGGGGCTGCTGCTCAGGGGTGGGGGGCTGCTGCACCGGGGCGGGGGGGCGGGCGGCTGCTGCACTGGGGCGGGGGGCTGCTGCACCGGGGCGGGGGGGCGGGGGGCTGCTGCTCGGGGGCGGGGGGCTGCTGCACAGGGGCGGGGGGGCGGGGGGCTGCTGCACTGGGGCGGGGGGCTGCTGCTCGGGGCGGGGGGCTGCTGCACCGGGGCGGGGGGCTGCTGCTCGGGGCGGGGGGCTGCTGCACCGGGGCGGGGGGGGCGGGGGGCTGCTGCTCAGGGGCGGGGGGCTGCTGCACCGGGGCGGGGGGGCGGGCGGCTGCTGCACTGGGGCGGGGGGCTGCTGCACTGGGTCGGGGGGGCGGGCGGCTGCTGCACTGGGGCGGGGGGCTGCTGCTCGGGTGCGGGGGGCTGCTGCACCGGGTCGGGGGGGCGGGCGGCTGCTGCACTGGGGCGGGGGGCTGCTGCACCGGGGCGGGGGGGCAGGGGGCTGCTGCACTGGGGCGGGGGGCTGCTGCACCGGGGCGGGGGGGCGGGGGGCTGCTGCACTGGGGCGGGCGGCTGCTGCACTGGGGCGGGGGGCTGCCACCCTGAGCCTGTCCCCGGCCGGCTGGCGTTTGCCGGAGGGCAGCGGCCGCGGGGCAGGAGCCGGGCGAGCGGCTGGCCGCGGTGGAGCGGCTCCGAGCGAGCGCGTCAGTCCCGGGCGGGCGGGAGCCCTGACAGCTGCCGCTTCACACGGATCAATAACCCCTTTCACTTTTCCCGCTGCTTGTTCCGCAGGGAGCGCGATCGATCGATCGCCCGGCAGCTCCTCCCGCCGGCTCCCCCCGCAGCGCCGATTGGCAGGGCCTGGGCGGCCGGCGCCGGCAGCGCCTCCCAACTTTGGGAGCAGAGCGGCCGCAGGCCAGGGGCTCGGAAGGGCGGCTGGTGGGCTCCCGCCCAGGCGCTGCTCCTCTGCCGGGCAGGCTGGGCTGGGCTGGGCTGGCTGCCGGCCCCGGCGGAGCTGAGGCCAGCAGTGCCCCCGCGGCTTCGGCAGCACTTCTCCCAGCCACGCCATTCAAACAAGTGGCGGAGCGGCACTTTGCCGGGGCTGGGGCCCATGCGGCGAGGCGCCCCTGCCCGGCTCCGGTCCCTGCTCGCGCCGGGAAATAGCACTGACATGTCTTGAATGATTAAGTATTCCCTGGATTGTATTAGCACATGCTGCCTCGCTCGGCTCGGCTCGGCTGTGCTGTGCTGTGCTGTGCTGTGCTGCGGGGTCTCAGCCAGCCGGCAGGCAGAGGCAGGGTTACTTGACAGCTGTATTTGTGCTGATAAGCGAAGGCACAAGGAGCCGATCGAGGAGGGAGACAAGTGGAAGCAGCGGCCGGCAGCTCCGGAGAAGGGCTGCGCATCGGCTGGCGCCCGGCCTTGCCGGCCTGGCCGGGTCCGTCCAGGGCCCCGCGCCCGGGGACAGCTCGCTGGCTGGGCGCGCCGGGCAGATGCCGATCGAGATCGTCTGTAAGATTAAATTGGCCGAGGAGGAGGAGGAGGATGAGAAGCAGAAGGCGGAGGAGGAAGGGGACAAGGAGAGCCTGATCGAGGAGCCTGGCCGCCCCCACGCTCGCGACCTGGCCACCTTCGCGGGCACCAGCACCCTGCACGGCTTGGGCCACGTCTGCAGGCCAGGGCGCCCGGGCGTGCGCCAGAGCCTGTGGGCCTTGGCCGTCCTGCTCTCGCTGGCCCTCTTCCTGTCGCAGGCGGCCCGCTCGGCCCTGCGCTACCTGGAGCGCCCGCACCTGGCGGCGCTGGATGGCGAGGCTGCCCACCAGCTGGTCTTCCCAGCCGTCACCATCTGCAACATCAACCGCTTCCGCCACTCGGCGCTCTCCGACGCCGACATCTTCCACCTGGCCAACATGACCGGGCTGCCCCCCAAGGACCGCGAGGGCCACCGGGCAGCCGACCTGCTCTATCCTGACCCCGACATGGCCGACATCCTCAACCGCACTGCCCACCAGCTGCCCGACATGCTCCGCAGCTGCAACTTCAGTGGGGAGAAGTGCTCCTCCCAGAACTTCTCCGTGGTGAGTCCCCGGCCAGGTGCCAGATCCGGCCACTGCTGGAGAGCCCGGGTGGGACCTGTGCCCAGGCTGAGTGGTGGGCACAGCTCTGGGGCTGGAGCTGGGGGGGCGCGAGGCGCTGGGGCTGAGTGGTGGGCACGGCTCTGGGGCTGGAGCTGGGGGAGCGAGGGGCGCTGGGGCTGAGTGGTGGGCACGGCTCTGGAGCTGGGGGAGCGAGGGGCGCTGGGGCTGAGTGGTGGGCACGGCTCTGGGGCTGGAGCTGGGGGAGCGAGGGGCTCCAGGGGCTGAGTGGTGGGCACGGCTCTGGGGCTGGAGCTGGGGGGGGCGCGAGGCGCTGGGGCTGAGTGGTGGGCACGGCTCTGGGGCTGGAGCTGGGGGAGCGAGGGGCGCTGGGGCTGAGTGGTGGGCACGGCTCTGGAGCTGGGGGAGCGAGGGGCGCTGCGGCTGAGTGGTGGGCACGGCTCTGGGGCTGGGGGAGTGAGGGGCACTGGGGCTGAGTGGTGGGCATGGCTCTGGGGCTGGAGCTGGGGGGGCACCGGGGCTGAGTGGTGGGCACGGCTCTGGGGCTGGAGCTGGGGGGGGCCGCGGGGCGCTGGGGCTGAGTGGTGGGCACGGCTCTGGGGCTGGGGGAGCGTGGGGCGCTGGGGCTGAGTGGTGGGCACGGCTCTGGGGCTGGAGCTGGGGGAGCGAGGGGCGCTGGGGCTGAGTGGTGGGCACGGCTCTGGGGCTGGGGGAGCGAGGGGCACTGGGGCTGAGTGGTGGGCACGGCTCTGGGGCTGGGGGAGCGAGGGGCACTGGGGCTGAGTGGTGGGCACGGCTCTGGAGCTGGGGGAGCGCGGGGCACTGGGGCTGAGTGGTGGGCACGGCTCTGGAGCTGGGGGAGCGAGGGGCGCTGGGGCTGAGTGGTGGGCACGGCTCTGGAGCTGGGGGTGCGCGGGGCGCTGGGGCTGAGTGGTGGGCACGGCTCTGGAGCTGGGGGAGCGTGGGGCGCTGGGGCTGAGTGGTGGGCACGGCTCTGGAGCTGGGGGAGCGAGGGGCGCTGGGGCTGAGTGGTGGGCACGGCTCTGGGGCTGGAGCTGGGGGAGCGAGGGGCGCTGGGGCTGAGTGGTGGGCACGGCTCTGGAGCTGGGGGAGCGTGGGGCGCTGGGGCTGAGTGGTGGGCACGGCTCTGGGGCTGGGGGAGCGAGGGGCGCTGGGGCTGAGTGGTGGGCACGGCTCTGGGGCTGGGGGAGCGAGGGGCGCTGGGGCTGAGTGGTGGGCACGGCTCTGGGGCTGGAGCTGGGGGAGCGAGGGGGCGCTGGGGCTGAGTGGTGGGCACGGCTCTTGCTCTGGGGCTGGAGCTGGGGGAGCGCGGGGAGCCTGGGGCGGTTGCGGGTTGTCACCCGGCTCTGCTCTTGCCCTACTCAGCCCTGGCGGGCGGCCAGGTGGTGGAGACCCCTTGGAGGTGCCCGAGTCACACGCATCCCCAGGGCGACCATGCGCCTCCCGCTGCTGCCGATACCCAGGGCTCCCCGGCGGCGCCCTTCCGGGCAGTGCCACACAGGTGCCCGTTCGGCGGCTCGGCAGGCTGCCGATCCCTGTGGTGCTCAGGGGAGGGATGTGCTGAGCGGGCGGAAAAGCTGACGGGACCTTCACTGCCCACCGCGACCGGGCACCACACTGCTCCTGCCTGCGGCTGCAGCACCGCTGAGCCCTTCCCGGCGCCAGGCTGGAGGGGAGAGGACGTCCGCGGGTACTGGGGGCCCAGCCAGAAAGGGCAGCTGCAGATACCAGGGGCCCTGCTGGGAGGCAGTGAAGGTACTGGGGGCTCCACTGGGGGGGGCAGGTACTGGAGGCTTGGCCAGGGGCACGGGGGGGGTCTCGGCCAGGGGGCAGGTACCTGGGGGCTTGGCTGGGGGCAGGTACCTTGGAGGGGGCTCGGCCACTCAGCCAGGGGTGCAGGTACCCTGGGAGGGACTCAGCTGGGGCACAGGTACCCTGGGGGGGGCTCGGCCGGGGGGCAGGTACCCTGGGGGGGGCTTGGCCGGGGGGGGGCGCAGGTACCCTGGGGGCGGCTCGGCCTGGGGGCGCAGGTACCCTGGGGTGGGCTCGGCCGGGGGGCAGGTACCCTGGGGGGGCTCAGCTAGGGGCGCAGGTACCCTGGGGGGGGCTCGGCCGGGGGGCAGGTACCCTGGGAGGGACTCAGCCAGGGGCGCAGGTATCCTGTGAGAGACTCAGCCAGGGGCGCAGGTACCCTGGTGGGGGCTCAGCCGGGGGACGCAGGTACCCTGGTGGGGGCTCAGCCGGGGGACGCAGGTACCTTGGGGGGGCTCAGCCGGGGGATGCAGGTACCCTGGGGGGGCTCAGCCAGGGGCACAGGTATCCTGTGAGGGACTCAGCCGGGGGATGCAGGTACCCTGGGGGGGCTCAGCTAGGGGCGCAGGTACCCTGGGGGGGGCTGGGCCGGGGGGCAGGTACCCTGGGAGGGGCTCAGCCGGGGGACGCAGGTACCCTGGGGGGGCTCAGCCAGGGGCACAGGTATCCTGTGAGGGACTCAGCCAGGGGCGCAGGTACCCTGGGAGGGGCTCAGCCGGGGGATGCAGGTACCTTGGGGGGGCTCAGCCGGGGGATGCAGGTACCCTGCGGGGGGCTCAGCCAGGGGGCACAGGTATCCTGTGAGGGACTCAGCCAGGGGCGCAGGTACCCTGGGGGGGGCTCGGCCGGGGCGCAGGTACCCTGGTGGGGGCTTGGCCGGGGGACGCAGGTACCCTGGGGGGGGCTCAGCCGGGGGACGCAGGTACCTTGCGGGGGCTCAGCCGGGGGGCAGGTACCCTGGGGGGGCTCAGCCAGGGGCGCAGGTACCCTGCGGGGGGCTCAGCCGGGGGGCAGGTATCCTGTGAGGGACTCAGCCAGGGGCGCAGGTACCCTGGGGGGGGCTTGGCCGGGGGGCGCAGGTACCCTGGGAGGGATTCAGCCAGGGGCGCGGGTACCGGGAGCTTGGCCGAGGAGTCAGGGTGCCGTTGATGTCGCTGGCTGCCTGGAGGCAGAGGGGTGAATGGCTGGCGCGGCTGCCAGGCAAAGGCCCAGGGCAGCAGGGTGAGCAGCAGGCTGGGAGCCAGGAGCTCTGCTGCCCCAGGGGCAGAGCTGGGCTGGGAGGGTGCTAGCTGAACCTGCGTGGGTGGGAGCCAGGCCTGGACGAGCTGGGGGCAGGTCCCGCAGGCCCTTGGCGTGAGACCGGCACAGGGGTCGGGGGTGGCTGGCTTTGCTGGGGTTGTCTGTGGGGGGCACCGTTGCCGTTTTGCTGTGGCCCTGTGCACCTTGGGGCAGTGCCCAGAGGCTGGGGGCAGCCCTGCTCTGGGAAGTGGGGGCCGTTTCTGTGCAGGCGGCTGGGGCGTGGGGGGCTGGGGCTGCTGGGAGGCAGAGCCAGGCACTGCTCCCCGCCCCCCACTGGTGCTGGGGTGGGCGCAGGACTCCTGGGTCCTCACCCCACTGGGCCACAGGACCCGGTATGTGTGCATTGCGGTGGGAGGGCACCTGGGGCTGGCTGGCCCTGGCCCTGTGTGCCCCCCACTGGGAGGTGCCCAGCTGGGTGTGGGGAGGGGCGCAGGGCTCCCTGGCTGGCCTGCTCCTGCTGCAGCTCCGAGGCACAGGCTGGGCACCATGGGGTCCATGTCCGGTGGCATGGGGCGAGGCTTGGGGCGGAACAGTGCAGCTGTCGCATGGTCTGCGGCCTGGCCAGCCCAGGCTCTGCACCTTTGGCCTCTACGCTCCTGGCCCATTGGGCACAGACCCTCAGTGCCATGGGCTTTGTGTGTCGGCTGCAAAGCACAGCAGGAGCCCCACCCCCCAGTGCCAGGCCATCGATCTCTGCCCCTGGCATTACCCTCCGCGACCCCGGGGCTGCAGGGCATGGAGGCGCTGGGCGCGGGGCCAGGCACGCTCAGGTTGTGAGCGCCAGGGCTGTCGATCTCTGCCCCTGGCATTACCTTCCCCGACCCCGGGGCTGCAGGGCATGGAGGCGCTGGGCGCGGGGCCAGGCACGCTCAGGTTGTGAGCGCCGGGGCTGTCGATCTCTGCCCCTGGCATTACCTTCCCCGACCCCGGGGCTGCAGGGCATGGAGGCGCTGGGCGCGGGGCCAGGCACGCTCACGTTGTGAGCGCCAGGGCTGTCGATCTCTGCCCCTGGCATTACCTTCCCCGACCCCGGGGCTGCAGGGCATGGAGGCGCTGGGCGCGGGGCTGAGCACGCTCAGGTTGTGAGCGCCGGGGCTGTCGATCTCTGCCCCTGGCATTACCTTCCCCGACCCCGGGGCTGCAGGGCATGGAGGCGCTGGGCGCGGGGCCAGGCACGCTCAGGTTGTGAGCGCCAGGGCTGTCGATCTCTGCCCCTGGCATTACCTTCCCCGACCCCGGGGCTGCAGGGCATGGAGGCGCTGGGCGCGGGGCCAGGCACGCTCAGGTTGTGAGCGCCGGGGCTGTCGATCTCTGCCCCTGGCATTACCTTCCCCGACCCCGGGGCTGCAGGGCATGGAGGCGCTGGGCGCGGGGCCAGGCACGCTCACGTTGTGAGCGCCAGGGCTGTCGATCTCTGCCCCTGGCATTACCTTCCCCGACCCCGGGGCTGCAGGGCATGGAGGCGCTGGGCGCGGGGCCGAGCACGCTCAGGTTGTGAGCGCCGGGGCTGTCGATCTCTGCCCCTGGCATTACCTTCCCCGACCCCGGGGCTGCAGGGCATGGAGGCGCTGGGCGCGGGGCCGGGCACGCTCAGGTTGTGAGCGCCGGGGCTGTCGATCTCTGCCCCTGGCATTACCTTCCCCGACCCCGGGGCTGCAGGGCATGGAGGCGCTGGGCGCGGGGCCGGGCACGCTCAGGTCGGCGGCTGCTCTGCAGCACAAACTCCCTGTCAAAAGCCTTTTGTCTTTGCTCCCTCCTCGCGATCCCAGCGGGGGGGAGCCAGCCGAGACCTGGCAGCGCTTCCACCGCAGCTGGCAGAAGCCCGGAGCCTGGCACCAGCAGCCTCCTGGGCAGGGGCTTTCCAGGCACTGGGCTCCAGCCTCGCCCCAAACACGTGGTCAGTGCCGGGCGGGGGGAGCTCCTGCAGCCGGCAGAGCCGCCAGGCTGAGTGGAGAAGCCTCCAGGAGCAGAAAACTACAAAAAACAGTGCTGAGTGCATGGCCTGGGGCCAAGCTGGGGGGACTCTGGGGACAGCAGGGGCTGCGGGGGGGAGTGTGGGGCACCGGCAGGGCTGTGGGTGGGAGTGTGGGGCACCGGTGGGGCTGTGAGCTGGCTGGGGCTGTGGGTGCGAGTGTGGGGCACCGGCAGGGCTGTGAGCTGGCGGGGCTGTGAGTGGGAGTGTGGGGCACCGGCGGGGCTGTGAGCTGGCTGGGGCTGTGGGTGCGAGTGTGGGGCACCGGCGGGGCTGTGAGCTGGCTGGGGTTGTGGGTGCGAGTGTGGGGCACCGGCGGGGCTGTGGGTGCGAGTGTGGGGCACCGGCGGGGCTGTGGGTGGGAGTGTGGGGCACCAGCAGGGCTGTACGGAGCACGTTGGTGGGCAGGGGCATTGGATGCCCACCTAGGAGACCGAGGTTCATTCCTGTGCGATGCACTCAATGAGACCCTCCCTCATTCGTACAGCGGGAAGGAAGCCTGAGGCGGTGGTTGTGGGCTTTGCACGACAGGTGTGACAGGACGGGGGTTCTGGGCACAGCCAGAGAACTCAACCCAGGGTGTCTTTGCTCAAACCCGGGCCCCTCACAGCCCAGGCTGGGATTTCCTCCTCGCTAAGGCAAATCCAACCGGCCGCCACACACCTCTGCCAGCCCCCCGGCCAGCCAGAGCCACACCAGCAAACCCCCAGACTGCCCAGCTGCTGCACCAGCCCAGGCCAATGGTCCCCTGTTCTCAGGTGAGAGGTTCTTAAAACCTGTTTTGCCAACTCCACACAGATTCTTGTGGGCCCCAGAGGGTCCAGCCACAGCCCCAGGTCGATGTACACTTGGCTCTTACCCAACACACGCCGACGCCAACCCTTCAGCTCTAAAACCTGAAGGTTCATTCGCAGAGACAGCCAGACAGAGCAGGCTGCGAGAGAAGGTCTTCGTGTGCTACATACACGACATAGGTCGGTTACAGCTACGGCCGCAGCAGCCACGTTCTGTGCTGACCTTGTCAGGCTCTGAGCTCACCCCGCAGCGGGGAATGACCCCAGGGTGCACAGGCGCAGTTACTGGAGCACCGAATCCAAGATGGTCCCTGCCAGGGCCCTCCGACAGCTTTACCAGTGGAGAGGTGTGTGTGTGTGTGTGTGTGTCTCACACAGGGTGGGGGGCTCCTGCTGGGTTAACCTGGCGACCAGGTGACACCTTTGTACTGCAGACAAAGGGGGAGGTGGAGCCGGAGGGGTTTGAACTGGAACTGGGAGTTGGGAAGAAGTTAGTCTGGGCTGGGAGAGACAGAGACAAAGGAGGGGGCCAGGCCCTGGCTCTGGGGGCCCCTCGGGGCCTCCTCTCCCCAGCATGGATGGGACTGGCTGTCTCTGCCGGCTGCACTGACCCCTCTGTACGACGCTGTGTCCTGTCGGCTAATGAACCCGCTGTTCTCCTGCCGAGTGAGAGTCACTCCTGCCTGCGGCCGGGTGCAGAGCTTGGGGGACCCCTGAGCCCCATCACAAGGGAAAAGGTCCCTTCTCCCTGCGGCCCTGGAGGGTCAGACTCCCCCGCCCCAGGCGAGCGGCTGCGGCAGGCGGCCGTTGGTCGCTGGTCGCACCAGCCCGCCCCAGTCCTTCACGTGGCAGGCGCGATGGGCGTCCGGGCGTCTGCTCTCCACCCCACCGCTCAGCCCAGGTCTCCTGCCCCGCGGCGGCTGTGGGACTTTGCCCCGGCCGCATCGGCGAGGAGAGGCCGAGTCCCCCATGGCCGAGCCGTGGCTGGGACGTCTGGGCCTTTGGCCGGTGCGTCGCCCGGGGGGAGGGGATCGCACCTCCTGGTGTGCGACTGGACACTAACACAGCTCCCACGCGGCGATAGCGCCGGAGCCAGGACTCCTCACGCACAGGGCACAGCACGCCAGGGGCACGGCCAGGCTCAGGGCCGCACTAGCTTCCGTTAGACGCCTCCTCCCTCGGCCCAGCTGGCACAGGACTCGGTGCCACGAGGTTCAATGGGCACAGAAATGGCTTTACCCCATGGTAACATCCAGTAACATCACATGGCAGGACTCTGGGTCTGAGGCTGGGGTAATGGGCTGACAGGAGTTGGGGTCCCCAAGGCTGGGGTGATGGGCTGGCAGGAGTTGGGGTCCCTGAGGAGTTGGGGTCCCCGAGGCTGGGGTAATGGGCTGGCAGGGTCTGAGGCTGGGGTGATGGGCTGGCAGGGTCTGAGGATGGGGTGATGGGCTGACAGGAGTTGGGGTCCCTGAGGCTGGGGTGATGGGCTGACAGGAGTTGGGGTCCCTGAGGAGTTGGGGTCCCCAAGGCTGGGGTGATGGGCTGACAGGAGTTGTGGTCCCTGAGGAGTTGGGGTCCCCGAGGCTGGGGTGATGGGCTGGCAGGGTCTGAGGCTGGGGTGATGGGCTGGCCATCAGTGCTGCCTTGCACCTGCCCAATGTCTGGGCTGGGCTCCAGGTGGGGCCTGTGCCCCTCCCCAGTGAGATGATCCTGGGCTCCGGCAGGGCAGAGCTGGTGCCCCTGCCAGGCAGTGCCCAGTGCTCCCCCTCCGTAGAGCACACGATATCTCTGCCAGCCCCGGGCAGTGCGCTCTAAGCAGCCCGGTGAGCAGCTTGCAGCCGCCCAGACACCACAGTGAGGGGCAGCTTTGCCATGTAGCTTGGTACCCTGCCTGCCAGGCTGGGCTGTGGGGCGCAGGCAGGGTGTCCCAGCCAGGCTGGGCTGTGGGGCACGGGCAGGGTGTGCCAGTGTGGGGCGCAGGCAGGGTGTCCCAGCCGGGCTGGGCTGTGGGGCGCAGGCAGGGTGTCCCAGCCAGGCTGGGCTGTGGGGCGCAGGCAGGGTGTCCCAGCCAGGCTGGGCTGTGGGGCGCTGGCAGGGTGTCCCAGCCGGGCTGGGCTGTGGGGCGCGTGCAGGGTGTCCCAGCCGGGCTGGGCTGGGGGGCACGTGCAGGGTGTCCCAGCCGGGCTGGGCTGGGGGGCGCGGGCTGGGTGTCCCAGCCGGGCTGGGCTGTGGGGCGCTGGCAGGGTGTCCCAGCCGGGCTGGGCTGTGGGGCGCGTGCAGGGTGTCCCAGCCGGGCTGGGCTGGGGGGCACGTGCAGGGTGTCCCAGCCGGGCTGGGCTGGGGGGCGCGGGCTGGGTGTCCCAGCCGGGCTGGGCTGTGGGGCATGGGCAGGGTATCCCAGCCGGGCTGGGCTGTGGGGCACGGGCAGGGTGTCCCAGCCAGGCTGGGCTGTGGGGCGCAGGCAGGGTGTGCCAGCCAGGCTGGGCTGTGGGGCGCTGGCAGGGTATCCCAGCCGGGCTGGGCTGTGGGGCGCAGGCAGGGTGTCCCAGCCAGGCTGGGCTGTGGGGCGCAGGCAGGGTGTGCCAGCCAGGCTGGGCTGTGGGGCGCTGGCAGGGTGTCCCAGCCGGGCTGGGCTGTGGGGCATGGGCAGGGTATCCCAGCCGGGCTGGGCTGTGGGGCACGGGCAGGGTGTGCCAGCTGGGCTGGGCTGCGGGGCGCTGGCAGGGTGTGCCAGCCAGGCTGGGCTGTGGGGCGCTGGCAGGGTGTCCCAGCCGGGCTGGGCTGTGGGGTGCTGGCAGGGTGTGCCAGCCAGGCTGGGCTGTGGGGCACGGACAGGGTGTGCCAGCCAGGCTGGGCTGTGGGGCGCTGGCAGGGTGTCCCAGCCAGGCTGGGCTGTGGGGCGCTGGCAGGGTGTGCCAGCCGGGCTGGGCTGTGGGGCACGGGCAGGGTGTCCCAGCCAGGCTGGGCTGTGGGGCGCTGGCAGGGTGTGCCAGCCAGGCTGGGCTGTGGGGCGCTGGCAGGGTGTGCCAGCCAGGCTGGGCTGTGGGGCACGGGCAGGGTGTCCCAGACTGGCTGCAGCTGACCCCGCTGTGCCATGGGCCAGGTCCTGTGTCCTGTTCCTGGCTCTCACACACGCACTGCCCCCCTTTTCTGTGCCAGTGGTGCCCTCGCCCCAGGCCTCTCGCTGACCTTTCCGCCACAGCTATTTTTACGCGGGTACGAGGCTCGGTCGCCCGCCCCTCCCGCGCAGCCCCCCGCACACAATGCCGTGGCCTTGGGGGTGCAGGAGCTGAGCAGCCAAGGCCATTTAGTCGTGATGGGAGCTGCTGCCCCGAGCCAGCCCGGCCGCAGGAACTGTGCCAGCCTGGCCCCCAGCCCAGCCCAGCGTTGGGGGAGCCCACAGCTCAGGAAGGGGCTCTGGGTCAGGCGTGAGGGCACAAGCAGAGCCTGTGGGGCAGCGCTGCGTAGGGGCAGAGTCGACGGGATGGTGAAGGGGTTGTGGGTGGTGAATGAGGGGCAGCTGCAGAGCTGTGTTGGGGGCAGAGCTGTGGGGTGAGAGCCAGGTTGGGGGCAGCCATGGGGCACTACGTGAGTGCTGGGGGTGGTGGCGGAGAGGCCAGGCCAGGCCCGTCCACCAAGGCCCCGCCAGCCCAGCGGGACGTGCTACTGGACGGGATCGGGTTGAGCTCTGGGGACAGATTAGAAAGAGCTGGGGGGGGTGGAGGGGTCACGGGTGCGACATGTGGGAACAGGGTGGGGACACCGAGCAGAGACCCCCACACGGCGCCCACGGCCCCCAGGCTGGCGAAGGAGCCCACGGGGGCCGCCCGGGCGTTCAACCCTCTGCCAGACTGCGACAAGGGGGCAGGGGACGGGCCCAGCCGCAGAGCGCCCAGAGCCCATCGCCTGCCGCCCCTCACCCCGCACCCCTCGCCCGGCGCCCCTCGCCCGACGCCCCTCACCCCGCACCCCTCGCCCGGCGCCCCTCGCCCGACGCCCCTCACCCCACACCCCTCGCCCAGAGCCCATCGCCTGCCGCCCCTCACCCCGCACCCCTCGCCCGGCGCCCCTCGCCCTGCGCCCCTCACCCCACACCCCTCGCCCGGCGCCCCTCGCCCTGCGCCCCTCACCCCACACCCCTCGCCCGGCGCCCCTCGCCCTGCGCCCCTCACCCCACACCCCTCGCCCAGAGCCCCTCGCCTGCTGCCCCTCACCCTGCACCACTCACCCAGAGCCCCTCGCCCTGCGCCCCTCACCCCACACCCCTCGCCCGGCGCCCCTCGCCCTGCGCCCCTAGCCCAGAGCCCCTTGCCTGCCGCCCCTCACCCCACACCCCTCGCCCAGAGCCCCTCGCCTGCTGCCCCTCACCCTGCACCACTCACCCAGAGCCCTTCACCTGCCGCCCCTCACCCCGCACCCCTCGCCCAGAGCCCCTTGCCTGCTGCCCCTCACCCTGCACCACTCACCCAGCGCCCCTCGCCCAGAGCCCTTCACCTGCCGCCCCTCACCCCGCACCCCTCACCCGGCGCCCCTCGCCCTGCGCCCCTCACCCCACACCCCTCGCCCAGAGCCCCTCGCCTGCTGCCCCTCACCCTGCACCACTCACCCAGCGCCCCTCGCCCAGAGCCCTTCACCTGCCGCCCCTCACCCCGCACCCCTCGCCCGGCACCCGTCGCCCCACACCCAGCGCCCGCCGCCCAGAGTGATGGATGGTGGCTGTGGCCAGGGCCAGGAGGAGGTGGCCAAGGGGGTCTGGCAGCTTTGTGGGGCCACGGGGGGAGGAGCAGGGGTGGGAGAAGTGCAGAAGCCGGAGCAGGGGCTGCAGCCTGGCGCACTCGAGGTAGACGTGTGCCCAGTTTTCCCTCACGCTGCAGGAGAGGCAGGTGTGGGGACGGGGATCAAACGTGCCACAGACGCGCCCGGCAGCGGTTGGGACAGGATCGCAGGGCTCAGGAGAACGCTCCTGTCCCAATTACATGTAACGAATTGACTCGAAAAGCTCCTTGTGCTTACCTGGGCAATTTCACACCAGGCTCCACCTGAGAGCTGCCTCCCTCACCTGGCGCGGGGCTGGGGCGGGGCCAACGTGGGGCCATGGGGTCCAGGGGTCCCCAGGCTCTGTGCCCCGTGCTCAGGCAGGAGTGTGATGGGGTTTGGGGTCCTGCAAGCGCTGCACCTGTCCAAAGGCAGGAGTGTGATGGGGTTTGGGGTCCCGCAAGCGCTGCACCTGTCCAAAGGCAGGAGTGACTCTCACTCGGCAGGAGAACAGCGGGTTTATTAGCCAACAGGACACAGCATCGTACAGAGGAGTCAGTGCAGCCGGCAGAGACAGCCAGTCCCATCCATGCTGGGGAGAGGAGGCCCCGAGGGGCCCCCAGAGCTGGGGCCTGGCCCCCTCCTTTGTCTCTCTCTCTCCCAGCCCAGACTCACTGCTCCCAACTCCCAGTTCCAATTCAAACCCCTCCGGCTCCACCTCCCCCTTTGTCTGCAGTACAAAGGTGTCACCTGGTCGCCAGGTTACCCCCAGCAGGAGCCCCACACCCTGTGTGAGACACGCGCGCGCACACACACACACACACACACACACACACCCCTATCCCCCACTCCATCACACCTGGTTAGCTCCGCCCCTGCTGCACCTGGGCGAGGGGACCGACCCCAGGGCCCCTCTTCCAACCCCCAGGCCAAACCCCCCTTGCTGTGATGTCCTGCCCCACTGGCTGACGGCAGATGTGATTGGCTGCACCCCAGGTGGGTGGTCCACTCTGATTGGCCAAAGTGCAAGGGAGCCTTGCTATAGGGTAACATGATTGGTTGTGTGGTGCATGAGGGATCTGCAGCGTGTCCAACATGGAACAATGCCATTGGCTGAGACAGGGGTGGGCCTCGTGTGGGAGGATGCGATTGGCTGTGGCATGGGTGGGGCTCATATGGGGCAATGCGATTGGCTGTGGCATGGGTGGGGCTCGTGGGACAATGCGATTGGCTGCGATACAGGCGGGGCTCACGTGGTCTGGATAAATTGCAGGACTGGGCCAAAAGAAATCTGATGTGGTTCAATAAGGAGAAGTGCAGAGTCCTGCACCTGGGGCGGAAGAATCCCAAACACTGTTACAGGCTGGGTACCGACGGGCTCGGCAGCAGCGCAGCGGAAAGGGACCTGGGGGCTATGGTGGATGAAAGGCTGGATATGAGTACACAGGGCGCCCTTGTCGCCAGGAAGGCTAACGGCATAACTGGGGTGCATTAGGAGGAGCATTTCCAGCAGATCTGTATGTAGGTAGTTGGTTGTGTCCGATAATGACGTCTTGAGCTTGCACAGGCTCATCGGTTGTGGACTTGCATGTGGCTGAGGAGTCCAAGCGTTGAACGGCCTGGGCGTTCATCCTGGGGGCAAGGGAATTGTCCTGGCTCTGTTGGTGCGGCCACTGCTGTTGTTCTCTTCCTCTCACGAGCATCAATGAGGCGTACGCGTCGCTGCTCTTCAAAGTTGTCACGCGCATGTCGTACAAGAGCACGCCAGCCTGGTCGGTCTTTTGCACGCTGCTCTAGCAGATCTGGTTTTAAACAGCATGAGCAATGTTGGCTTTCACACAGTCTTTCTACCTCCTGCGAGGCCTACCTTGATTCCTTTTGCCCTGGGAGAGTTCACCGAAGAGGAGTTGCTTAGGGATTCTTGACTCCTCTGTTCATATGACGTACCCTGTCCAGTGAAGTTGGGCTTTCAGAATCATGGCTTCGATGCTCGTGGTTCCTGCTCTGTCCAGGACTTCCAGGTTCATGACTGTCCTGCCATCGAAAGTGCAGTACTGACCTCAGGCTGCATGCGTGGAAGCGCTCCAGCAGTTTATATGTTTTCTGTACAAGGTCCAAGTTTCACAGCCCTACAGGAGACTGGTCAGGACTACAGCCCTGTACACTTTCAGTTTAGTAGAGAGGTGGTTGTTCCCCTCTATTTGGCACTGGTGAGGCCACATCTGGAATATTGTGTCCAGTTTTGGGCCCCTCAGTATAAAAAGGATGTGGATTTGCTGGAGCAGGTTCAGCGAAGGGCAACAAAAACGATTAAGGGGCTGGAGCACAAGACCTATGAGGAGAGGCTGAGGGATTTGGGCTTGTTTAGTTTACAGAAGAGAAGACTTAGGGGTGATTTAATAGCAGCCTTCAACTTCCTGAAGGGAGCTCTAAAAAGGAGGGTGAGAAACTGTTCTCAGTGGTGTCAGATGGCAGAACAAGGAGCAATGGGCTGAAGTTACAGAGCGGGAGGTGTAGGTTGGATATTAGGAGAAACTCTTTCCCCAGGCGGGTGGTGAAGCACTGGAATGTGTTGCCTAGAGAGGTGGTGGATTCTCCATCCCTAGAGGTTTTTAAGTCCCGGCTGGACAAGGTCCTGGCTGGGATGACTTAGTGGAGGTTGATGCTGCTTGAAGCAGGGGGCTGAACTAGATGACTCCTGAGGTCCCTTCCAGCCCTGGGATCTGTGATTGGGTGGGGTGATGGGATTGGCTGCGATACAGGAGGGCTCCTGTGGGCTGATGTGGGGCTTTTCCTCCCCCCCCGTTGGCTCTGCAAGGGGGTTTTGCAGGGGGTAGGGTCCCAGACGGCAGAGGGGGTTGCAGGTGACAGGCCAGAGGGCCCATACGGGGGCACCCTTAGCTGGGGCTGCGCCTGCTCTGAACCCTCCCTGCCTCCCTTGGCCCCACGGCCACCCCTCAGCCCCACTGGCACTAAGCCTAGCCACCTCCCACCCCCACTTGCAGCCCTGCCCCTGTCACCCCACACCAGACTCATAGCGCCTCAACCCCTGGCTCTGCCCCCCGGCCATGCCTTGGGGCAGCCCACTGGTCGGGGCTGAGGTCGGCACCCCTGGGGCTCAGCGGGACAGACACGTGGCACTGGGCTGGGAACCAGCTGGCTGACGGTCACCCTACCCAGACCCCCCACACCCCAGCAGACCACCCCATGCCCTGGCAGGCTGGGACTGGAGTCACCTGGAGCCCCCAGCCAGCAGAGGGGCCACTGACCCACAGGCTGGGCCCACACTTGGCCCACAGGTCCCCAGGAGGCACCCGCTCCAGTGCGACAGCCCCTCCTGCAGGGCCACTCGCTCGGGGTAACCTGTCCTGGGACTGCACCCCTCTTCTCCACCAGCACGCCTGGCTCTGCCGCCGGCCCCTCGGGGAGCCTCTTGCTCTGCACCCGGCCCCCACCCTCCCCCCGTATAGCCTCCCCCCTACCCCCCACTGCCCATCCTCCCCCTGCCTCCCACCTCGTCCCACAATCCCCCAACCCCAGTCACAGGCTCACAGCTCCCCTCGCTCTGCTCCCAGCCCCCACCCTCCCCGCTCTCACTCACCCCCCGAATGGCCTCCCCCCTACCCCCACCGCCCATCCTCCCCCGCCTCCCAACCCGTCCCACAACCCCCCAGCCCCAGCCACAGGCTCACAGCTCCCCTTGCTCTGCCCCCAGCCCCCACCCTCCCCGCTCTCACTCAGCCCCCGAATGGCCTCCCCACCGCCCATCCTCCCCCGCCTCCCAACCCGTCCCACAACCCCCCAGCCCCAGCCACAGGCTCACAGCTCCCCTCGCTCTGCTCCCAGCCCCCACCCTCCCCGCTCTCACTCAGCCCCCGAATGGCCTCCCCACCGCCCATCCTCCCCCGCCTCCCAACCCGTCCCACAACCCCCCAGCCCCAGCCACAGGCTCACAGCTCCCCTTGCTCTGCCCCCGGCCCCCACGCCCCGAGGGAGCAGCCAGCCCTGTTCTCCAGCCTGGAGCCACTCCCAGCCGGCCTCACGCAGGCGATCGCTGAGCACTGGACCCAGCACACGACCTCCCCGGCCCGTGGGCCTGGCTCCCCAGCACCGCCCGGCTGAGTCTGCCCTGCGCCCGGGGGTGGGGGCCCTGCCTCATCTCTTCCCCTTCCCGTCCTGTCCCGTCCCACAGCCCCCTGCTTCCAGCCCAGCCCAGCCCAGCCCAGCCCCCAGTACCCCAGCTCCTCCCCCGGCCTTTGTCCTCCGCCAGGTAACCAGGGCGCCTGGGCCCCTCTCTGCTCCGCCAGGTAACCAGGGCGCCTGGGCCCCTCTCTGCTCCGCCAGGTAACCAGGGCGCCTGGGCCCCTCTCTGCTCCGCCAGGTAACCAGGGCGCCTGGGCCCCTCTCTGCTCCGCCAGGTAACCAGGGTCTCCTGGGCCCCTCTCTGCTCTGCCTCTGTCCTGTGTTCTCCCTCCTTACACCAGCTGGAACCAGCCAGGCAGGTCACTGGGATCCTCCCACTGGCCTGAGCCAGCTGCGCCATCCCAGCTGGGGTGGCTGGGCCGACCGGTGCGCCATCTCCAGGCGTTGTCTGGGGTTCTGGCTGCTAGGCGAGGACTCACCTGGTCACAACAAACGCTCCCCCACCCCCTTGCAGCGTACGGGGAAATGGGGGAGCTTGCACCATTCATGTAAAACACAACAACCCCCTTTTGTCACAAAAGCAGCTGCTGCTGCCCCACAGCTCCATCTGGGGCCCTTCAGCCTCCCCTGCTGGGGTCCTGGGGGGCCTGGGCCAGACCCCTGAGAGGCAACTGAGCCCTGCGGGTGCTGTGGAGGTGCAGCCAGAGCAGTGCTGGGGCTGGGAGCTGTGCTGATACAGCAGGGGATCCGGGGCAGGAAGTGGGGGCTCGGTGCTGTCACCCTGAGGGGAGCCACGCAGCCCTGGACTCTCGGTGCTGCTGGCCCCACAGGGGATGCGCCAGAGCTACACGATGCCAAGGACTTGGAGCCCATAAAGGGGCCCAACGCGGCTCCCAGCGCCGCGGCACAGACGGGCCGTATTTATAGCAGGCCGCGTGCGCCAGGGAGCAGTGGGAGAGCTGGACGCCAGCCAGGGCCCCGCTGCTCGCGCTGCGACTCATTTCCCCGGCAGCTGCTGCCAGCTCTGCTCCCCCTCACAAAAAATCACAAGTTTGCAGCCAGTCGGGCGGAAAAACAATCAGCGTTTCAAACCGGATTCCCCTCTTCCACTGACGAGTCGCATGGTGGGGGATGCCCGTGACGGGGCCAGGCCTGTGCAAGCTGGAAAAGCCAGGCTGAGGGGCGTGGGGCCAGGGTTAGGGGCATGGCAAGAAGGGGGAGGGCTCGGGGCTGGGCTGGCAGGGGCTGCGGGTCGGGAGTGAGGGGCACTGGGAGGGCTGTGCCAGTCTCGCAGGTTGCAGGCTTGCGTGCGCCCTCTGCCTGCCTGTGGCATTTGCTCGTTTGCCGCGGAGGGGGGATGGGGCTCCTATTCCTGAGGCCGTTCTCCCAGCTCTCGGGCAGTGGGCTGTGGAAATGGGAGGCTGCGGCCGCTGGGGGGTGACAGGGTGGGGGCCTGGCCCGGCCTCTGGTGAACAAGTGTCCCAGTCGTGTCGCCCGTCACTCCCTGCTGCAGGCCTTGGACTTGCCTGCACCGCCCTTCCTTGCCAAGCAGGGCCAGGCCCAGCCCAGAGAAGGGCTCTTCCCAGCATGGAGCTGTGCCAAGACCCCGCACACTTAGCAGGCAGCCAGGCAGATCCAGGGAGTCCCTCATCCCAGAGCCCAGGGTGGCGGGTGAGCTCTGCTGTCTGCCACTGCTCCCCCATGCATGGCTGCGCCATAGGCCAGGGGTTCTGGGGAGGCACTGCTGGCAGGGAGGCACACGGGCGCAGCAGGCTGGCCCCTGGGGGCGCGGCTGGCAGAGTCATTGGGGGACTTGGCCGGGTCGCTCACTGGGCCAGTATTGCATGTGGGATAGTGCTGAGAACAGCTGTTCCCAGGCCGCATTCCCTTGTGATCCTTGGTGACTGTCCCACGTCACACTGGAGAGGAGCAGCAGTGCAACACAGTGTTGTGCAGTGCAGCAGGGTGCAGTCCTGTGCAGAAGAGTGAAGTGCAGCAGAGGGTAGGGCAGTGGGATGCTGTGCAGTGGGGTGCAGGGCAGGGCAGGGCAAAGTTGTGCAGTGGGGTGCAGGGCAGTGCTGTGCAGTGGGGCCGGGCAGTGCAAAGTTGTGTAGCAGGGTGCAGGGCAGAGGAGTGCTATTCAGTGGGGTGCAGGACAGTGCAGAGTTGTGCAGAGGAGTGCTGTGCAGGGCAGTGCAGTGGGGTGCAGGGCAGAGGAGTGCTATGCAGTGGGGTGCAGTGCAAAGGAGTGCTATGCGGTGAGGTGCAGGGCAGAGGAGTGCTATTCAGTGGGGTGCAGTGCAGTGCAGTGGGATGCAGGGCAGAGGAGTGCTATGCAGTGGGGTGCAGGGCAGTGCAGAGTTGTGCAGAGGAGTGCTGTGCAGTGAGGTGCAGGGCAGAGGAGTGCTATTCAGTGGGTGCAGGGCAGTGCAGTGGGGTGCAGTGCAGAGGAGTGCTATGCAGTGTGGTGCAGGGCAGTGCAGTGGGGTGCAGGGCAGAGGAGTGCTATGCAGTGGGGTTCAGGGCAGTGCAGAGTTGTGCAGAGGAGTGCTGTGCAGTGGGGTGCAGAGTTGTGCAGAGGAGTGCTATGCAGTGGGGTGCAGGGCAGTGCAGTGGGGTGCAGGGCAGAGGAGTGCTATGCAGTGGGGTTCAGGGCAGTGCAGAGTTGTGCAGAGGAGTGCTATGCAGTGGGGTGCAGAGTTGTGCAGAGGAGTGCTATGCAGTGGGGTGCAGGGCAGTGCAGTGGGGTGCAGGGCAGAGGAGTGCTATGCGGTGGGGTGCAGGGCCATGCAATGCAGTGCCAGCTTCTGACAGTGCCGGGCCCTGCCTGAGGTCTGCCCACGGCACACGAAGGAGCCATTGCGCACCAGGCCAGGTGCGGTGCGATGGGCTCAGCCTGAGCTCATGGTGGCGAGGGTGGGGGTACAATCAGAGGCAGGGTGTGGTGGCTGTGCTGCAGGCATTGCCAGATGCCCGGCCACCCCACTGGTGGCTGGGCTGGGCTGGGCACGCTGGAGAGGGCCACATGAACCCTGGTTCCTGGCCTGGCGCCCTTGCCAGCGGGTCCCTGGACACAACCCCAGGAGTGCCTGTGATGAGGGGCTGGCTCATTAGGCACCAGGACGCTGGCCCCTCAGGCGGGCCAGATGCTCCACCCGCCCGTGTGCGACTGACACAGACAAGCCGCGTGTCACCATCCGGCAGTAGTTACCAGCCTCGCGCCGTGGCCCTGCCGGTCCGAGCGAAGCAGCCTCATCCGTTATCCTGTCACTGCCTTATCTCCCCGGGCACCCGTCTCTGGGCCGGCTCCAGGGCGCCTTGGTGGCCAGGTGGAGAGTTCCTGGGCTGGGCAACCCCCCACCCGCCAAGGCACGTGCTGCCCAGGCCTGGCTCAGAGCTGGCGTGTTCCTGTCTGTGAGGACCGCAGCTCCTTGCCACAGAGCAGAGGGAGGGCAGGGAGTGCAGCTGGCAGATCCCAGCAGCGTTTCTCTCCCCTGGAGCCTGGCGCTCAGCTGGGCACGGCCCTGGGAAACAGCTGGCTCGGTTCTGTCTCATCAGTAGTGCTGAGCTGGCCCCCGGCGTGGTGCCCAGAGCGCTGTCTGCAGGCGGCGAAGCAGCCAGCCGGGGCGTGGGGGGACGGGTCCCCAGGGCCAGCGAGAAACTGCTGAGGGTTGCATCGTTGGGCAAGCACTGTGTGTGAGGGCTGCTGTCCTAGAGTAACCCTGGGGCGTGCCTCAGTTTCCCAGCGTGCTCTGCACCCCCACCAACAGCCAGCTGTGATGCTCAGCCAGCAGGTAGAACAGACTTAGCCCAGGACCGGGGGACCTGGGCAGAGCGGGGCTGCGAATCAGGGCCCTGCTGTCCACCGGCGCCCCAGGCTGGCTCCCTGGGCTCAGGTTACAAAGAGAACATGCCCAGCAGCCTCCCTCCGGCGAAGCCGCACCCCAGACAGGCTGCCCAGCCAGCGGCACCTTTGGGACGAGGTAAGGAGCCTCCGTGGGTCAGACCCACTTCCTCGGCGCCCCTGGCCGCGTGGGTTTTGTGAAGCTGCAGAGCAACAGGGCCACCCCATGGGGACTCTTCCAGAGGTTTGCTGCGGTGCCCAGGGAAGCTGAGGCACACGCCCGCCTTATAGCTCCCCGGGGGCACTTGTGCAACATGCCGAGGTGGGTGCCACCCCCGTGGGCATAGCTGGGCCAGGTGTCACGACGCTGCTCGCTCGCCGGGGTGTGAGCTGCCAGGGCCTCAGCACGTGGGCCGCTGCAACGCCAGAATTCACACGGGGAGCTGGGAGTGAAATCTGGGCCCCAGGCTCCAGCCAGGCCACCTGCCAGGTGCTCTGGGCCGAGGGGTGGCAGGGTGGGGGCGAGGCACGCTCTGAGCTCGGGGGGCTCAGGCAGAGGGGGAGGAGCTGTGGTTAGCTGTGCTGAACAGCTCACTCACCCCCCTGCCCACGGCAGCGGGAGCCAGGGAAGGTGCTGGATGTGGGGTTCTGCAGCCCCCTGGCTTGAGGCCGTTTCCATAGGCCTGGAGCCAGCGGCACTCAGCACCCCTGGATAAACCCCTCCCAGCCCCTGGCTCCAGGGCTCATGGTGAGTGAGCTGCCGAGTCCCTGTGCCGGTGGCTCTGCTGGGGACAGCGGGGGCAGGACGGGGAAGTCCCTGCTCTAAGCAGGCTGCTGGACCCTGATTAATCACCAGCCTCCCCAGCTCTCCAGCCGCAGCTCATTAGCTGTAATTCCCTCCCACCGGCTGGCTGAGGCCGCACTGATTGAGCCCTCCTGGGGCTCCTCTGGGGAGCAGCAATCAGCCCCCAGCCAGGGAGCGCAGCCGGGAGGGGAGCATGGGCCTGCGGGGGGTTCTCAGCCATCTCGTCACACTCAGCTTCAGCCCCGTGTGCCACCAGGCTGAATCCCACCACGTCCCTGTCGCCCACGACACCACCGGCCGCACCCCCCAGGGCAGGGGGCTCGGGGCGCGGGGGACAGACTGGGGCGACAGCTGGTGGGGAGGAAACCGCAGGAGCCAGGGGGTCCCCTAGGAGTCTGGGTCCTGTGGGTGGTGCTGAGGGGCCTTGTGTGACCTGCTGGGCAGTCGGCCTGGTACACGCCCGGTGAGCGCAGGGCAGTGCCAGCTGAGCCGGGGCCACCTGGGCTGTGTCAGGGGCTGCCTGTGACGAGGGGCTGGCTCATTAGGCACCAGGACGCTGGCCCCTCAGGCCCTCGTCACAGGCAGCCCCTGACACAGCCCAGGTGGCCCCGGCTCAGCTGGCACTGCCCTGCGCTCACCGGGCGTGTACCAGGCCGACTGCCCAGCAGGTCACACAAGGCCCCTCAGCACCCACACCACCGGCTGCACCCCCGCATGCTGGCACCTGCCCCATCCGCTCCCCCCAGCTGCACCACCTGCACTAGGTTGGGCCCCTCTTGCCTTGCCCACTCACCCGCTCTCCCTGGCTCCCTGCCCTGCTGCCCCTCCCCCTCCCTTGCTGCTCCCCACTGCCCCTGCTACCCCCAGCCCTGTCACTGCCCCCAGCCCCCCCCCACAGCCCCTGCTGCTGACACCTGCCTCCAGCCCATGCGGGGGGGGGCCCTCACAGGCCCCTCACTGCCCTTGGCTGGGCCCCAGGGCCCCACGAATGCCAAGCTGCTGCCCCCCAAAAGGTGCTCAGGCAGGTGCCAGAGGACTGTGGCTGGAGGCGCTGGGGAGGCTGGAGGCACTGGGGAGCTTGCTTTGCAGGGAGGGCTGGGCACTGGGGGCAGCTGGAGCACTGGGCAGAGCCTGTTTGTGGGGCTCTGTGCCAGGCTGTGGTTCTGCCCCACAACCTGCTCTGGCATCAGCCGCTGCACCCGGGAAGGGCATGGAGTGAGGCAGGTCCGTGCCAGCTCCCGCAGGACTGACGCAGGGGTGTCCCCGGCATGGCTGCTGTGCCCGTGGATGGGGGGGCCCCGGTCATACAGCTGCACCCATGGACCCCAGCACGCTGCCCGCCAGCATCCCGGCTCCCTGGGTCCTCTTCTCCCATCAGAGCCTGGCCACAGCCACGCACTAATTGCAGGTGGAGCCTTTCTCTGGCAAACCCCATTGTTCTGGGAGCGGTCAGCTCAGCCCCCCGGCATGCCAACCTCTGGGGGAGTATGGGCCGGTCTGGGATCAGCTCAGCCCCCCGGCATGCCAACCTCTGGGGGAGTATGGGCCGGTCTGGGATCAGCTCAGTCCCCCAGCATGCCAGCCTCCTGGGGGAGTATGGGCCGGTCTGGGATCAGCTCAGGCCCCCGGCATGCCAGCCTCCTGGGGGAGTATGGGCCGGTCTGGGATCAGCTCAGCCCCCCGGCATGCCAGCCTCCGGGGGTAGTATGGGCCGATCTGGATCAGCTCAGCCCCCCGGCATGCCAGCCTCCTGGGGGAGTATGGGCCGGTCTGGGATCAGCTCAGGCCCCCGGCATGCCAGCCTCCGGGGGTAGTATGGGCCGATCTGGATCAGCTCAGGCCCCCGGCATGCCAGCCTCCTGGGGGAGTATGGGCTGGTCTGGGGCCCAGCACCACCCAGCCGCAGGCAGCAGCTTTGCAGACGTGGCAGTGGTGCCCAGAGCCTGTACCCACCGGGGGGGCAGGAGGGGCTGGGGGGAGACATGGAGGCGGAGGGGTGCACAGGGGCTGCAGGTTGAGCCCAGCCCCAGGCCTGGACTGTTGCTGGTGCCAGTGGCCCATAGGACTCACTTCTGGGGCTCTGCACAGCCGGTTGCACCTTGACGAGATTATGACCCGTGGGAATTGTCTGCCCCTCCTGACACAGCCACGGCTGCCAGCAAGCTGCTTGAGGAGAAACCCTGTGATGGGGTTCAGGGGTCCCCAGGCTCTGCACCCTATCTGCAGGCAGGAGTGTGATAGGTCCAGGGGTCCCCAAGCCCTGCACCCCATTCTCAGGCAGGAGTGTGATGGGGTTGAGGGGTCCCCAGGCTCTGCACCCGTCCGCAGGCAGGAGTGACTCTCACTCGGCAGGAGAACAGCGGGTTTATTAGCCAACAGGACACAGCGTGGTACAGAGGAGTCAGTGCAGCCAGCAGAGACAGCCAGTCCAATCTGTGCTGGGGAGAGGTGGCCCCGAGGGGGCCCCCCGGAGCTGGGGCCTTGCCCCCTCCTTTGTCTCTCTCTCTCTCTCTCCCAGCCCAGACTCACTGCTTCCCAACTCCCAGTTCCAATTCAAACCCCTCAGGCTCCACCTCCCCCTTTGTCTGCAGCCCGGAGGTGTCACCTGAGGAGCCCCCCACCCTCTGAGAGACACACACACACATCAGAGCGGAGCTGTGTTAGTCTGTAGCTTCGAGAACAACAAGAAGTCCTGTGGCACCTTATAGACTAACAGATACTTTGGAGCATGAGCGTTCGTGGGCACAGACCCGCTTCATCAGATGCATGAGGGGCGGAGTGGGGATTTCCAAAGGGCTATTTAAAGAGTGGGGGCCCCATAAAAGGAAGGCCCAGAGCTGACAAGGTCTATTCAGTAAGGTGGAAATGGCCCAGTATGAGTAGTACTTATCAAAAGAGGAAAAAACAAGTTAGGGGCATTGTAAGGCAAATCCAACCAGCCACAGAACCTCTGCCAGCCCCCCCGGCCCGCCAGAGCCACACAAGCAAACCCACAGACTGCCCAGCTGCTACAACAGCCCAGACCAACATGCTGTTATCTGCTGATTCCTGAAAGTCTGTGAAAGTTCATAGAATCCCAGGGCTGGAGGGGACCTCAGGAGGTATCTAGTCCAGCCCCCTGCCTAAAGCAGGATCAACCCCACTAAGTCATCCCAGCCAGGGCAATGTCACGCTGGGACTTAAAAACCTTATTTAAAGCAACATAGATTCAGTCACTGGAACATTGTAGGTCCGGCCCACTGGGGTCCACATGCTGAGACACGGCTCCTTGGAGACCACAAGACGAGATCCGAGATGGACACAACGAAGTCCTCATCAGCCCTCTGAGGGACGGTCCCCAGTCCAGACAGGCTTTCAAACTGCAGACCGGCCATGTAGACACGGTGCTTCGAAATACAGCCCTGACTTCGAAATCCCCTTACTCCAACCCCTGGGAACGAGAGAATGTCGAAGTGTGGTGCTTGTTCCCACGCTGCCTGTACACGGCCCAACTGCGCTTCGAAATACACCCCCGACTTCGAAATCCCCTTACTCCAACCCCTGGGAACGAGAGAATGTCGAAGTGTGGCGCTTGTTCCCACGCTGCCTGTACGCGGCCCAACTGCGCTTCGAAATACACCCCCGACTTCGAAATCCCCTTACTCCAACCCCTGGGAACGAGAGAATGTCGAAGTGTGGCCCTTGTTCCCACACTGCTTGTACACGGCCCGACTGTGCTTCGAAATACACCCCCGACTTCGAAATCCCCTTACTCCAACCCCTGGGAACGAGAGAATGTCGAAGTGTGGCCCTTGTTCCCACACTGCTTGTACACGGCCCGACTGTGCTTCGAAATACACCCCCGACTTCGAAATCCCCTTACTCCAACCCCTGGGAACGAGAGAATGTCGAAGTGTGGCCCTTGTTCCCACGCTGCCTGTACACGGCCCGACTGCGCTTCGAAATACACCCCCGACTTCGAAATCCCCTTACTCCAACCCCTGGGAACGAGAGAATGTTGAAGTGTGGTCCTTGTTCCCACACTGCTTGTACACGGCCCGACTGCGCTTCGAAATACACCCCCGACTTAGAAATCCCCTTACTCCAACCCCTGGGAACGAGAGAATGTCGAAGTGTGGTGCTTGTTCCCACGCTGCTTGTACACACCCAACTGCGCTTCGAAATACACCCCCGACTTCGAAATCCCCTTACTCCAACCCCTGGGAACGAGAGAATGTCGAAGTGTGGCCCTTGTTCCCACACTGCTTGTACACGGCCCGACTGTGCTTCGAAATACACCCCCGACTTCGAAATCCCCTTACTCCAACCCCTGGCAATGACAGAATGTCGAAGTGTGGCCCTTGTTCCCACGCTGCCTGTACACGCCCCGACTGCACTTCGAAATACACCCCCGACTTCGAAATCCCCTTACTCCAACCCCTGGGAACGAGAGAATGTCGAAGTGTGGCCCTTGTTGCCACACTGCTTGTACACGGCCCGACTGTGCTTCGAAATACACCCCCGACTTCGAAATCCCCTTACTCCAACCCCTGGGAACGAGAGAATGTTGAAGTGTGGTCCTTGTTCCCACACTGCTTGTACACGGCCCGACTGCGCTTCGAAATACACCCCCGACTTCGAAATCCCCTTACTCCAACCCCTGGGAACGAGAGAATGTCGAAGTGTGGCCCTTGTTCCCACACTGCTTGTACACGGCCCGACTGCGCTTCGAAATACACCCCCGACTTAGAAATCCCCTTACTCCAACCCCTGGGAACGAGAGAATGTCGAAGTGTGGTGCTTGTTCCCACGCTGCTTGTACACACCCAACTGCGCTTCGAAATACACCCCCGACTTCGAAATCCCCTTACTCCAACCCCTGGCAATGACAGAATGTCGAAGTGTGGCCCTTGTTCCCACGCTGCCTGTACACGCCCCGACTGCACTTCGAAATACACCCCCGACTTCGAAATCCCCTTACTCCAACCCCTGGGAACGAGAGAATGTCGAAGTGTGGCCCTTGTTGCCACACTGCTTGTACACGGCCCGACTGTGCTTCGAAATACACCCCCGACTTCGAAATCCCCTTACTCCAACCCCTGGGAACGAGAGAATGTTGAAGTGTGGTCCTTGTTCCCACACTGCTTGTACACGGCCCGACTGCGCTTCGAAATACACCCCCGACTTCGAAATCCCCTTACTCCAACCCCTGGCAATGACAGAATGTCGAAGTGTGGCCCTTGTTGCCACACTGCTTGTACACGGCCCGACTGTGCTTCGAAATACACCCCCGACTTCGAAATCCCCTTACTCCAACCCCTGGGAACGAGAGAATGTTGAAGTGTGGTCCTTGTTCCCACACTGCTTGTACACGCCCCGACTGCACTTCGAAATACACCCCCGACTTCGAAATCCCCTTACTCCAACCCCTGGCAATGACAGAATGTCGAAGTGTGGCCCTTGTTGCCACGCCGCCTCTACATGGCCTGACTGCGCTTTGAAAGCAGCACTTCTGAAGCCCAAATGGCTGCCAGTATGCTAATGAGGCACTGAATATGTATGTCAGCGCTTCGTTAGCCTGTTCTGAAGTGCCTCATTAATATGCCCCTTCCGAAAGGGAGGGACATGTGTAGACACAGCCTGACAGTTAGGAAGTTTTTTCCAAATCTCCAGCTAAACCTCCCTTGCTGCAGTTTAACCCCATTGCTCCTTGTCCCGTCCTCAGAGGCCAAGAGAACAATTTTTCTCCCTTCTCCTTGTAACTCTCTTTGAGGTGCATGTAAACCGCTGTCCTGTCCCCTCTCAGTCTTCTCTTTTCTAAACTAAACAAGCCCACTTCTTTCAGTCTTCACTGGCTGGTTGGCTATGGGGGGCCCAGGTATGCCGGCTGGCTGACTGGTTATGGGGCTCAGGTGTGCCGGCTCACTGGCCAGTTTTGGGGCCCAGGTGTGCCGGCTCACTGGCGGGTTATGGGGCCCAGGCGCCGGTTGTGGGGCCCAGGCTCAGTGTCTGGCTGGCTGGTTATGGGGAGCCCAGGTGCGCTGGCTGGCTGGTAGGCTGCAGGCGGGATCCCAGACTCATTGACTGGCTGGCTGGTTATGTGGAGCCCAGGCACGCTGGCTGGCTGGTTATGGGGGACCCAGACGTGCTGGCTGGCTGGCTGGTTATGGGGGACCCAGACGTGCTGGCTGGCTGGTGGGTTATGTGGAGCCCAGGCGCGCTGGCTGGCTGGTTATGGGGGACCCAGACGTGCTGGCTGGCTGGTGGGTTATGGGGAGCCCTGGCGCTCTGGCCGGCTGGCTGGCTGGTTATGGGGAGCCCAGGCGCGCTGGCCGGCTGGCTGGTGGGTTATGGGGAGCCCAGGCGTGCTGGCTGGCTGAGTGGCTGGCGGGTTATGGGGAGCCCAGGCGCTCTGGCCAGCTGGCTGGCGGGCTATGGGGAGCCCAGGCGCGCTGGCCGGCTGGCTGGCGGGTTATGGGGAGCCCAGGCGCTCTGGCTGGCTGAGTGACTGGCGGTTTATGGGGAGCCCAGGCGCTCTGGCCGGCTGGCTGGCTGGTTATGGGGAGCCCAGGCGCTCTGGCTGGCTGAGTGACTGGCGGGTTATGGGGAGCCCAGGCGCTCTGGCTGGCTGGCTGGCGGGTTATGGGGAGCCCAGGAGCACTGGCCGGCTGGCTGGTGGGTTATGAGGAGCCCAGGCGCTCTGGCCGGCTGGCTGGCGGGTTATGGGGAGCCCAGGCGCTCTGGCCGGCTGGCTGGCGGGTTATGGGGAGCCCAGGAGCACTGGCCGGCTGGCTGGCGGGTTATGAGGAGCCCAGGCGCTCTGGCCGGCTGGCTGGCAGGTTATGGGGAGCCCAGGAGCACTGGCCGGCTGGCTGGCGGGTTATGAGGAGCCCAGGCGCTCTGGCCGGCTGGCTGGCGGGTTATGGGGAGCCCAGGCGCTCTGGCCGGCTGGCTGACGGGTTATGGGGAGCCCAGGCGCTCTGGCCGGCTGGCTGGCGGGTTATGGGGAGCCCAGGCGCTCTGGCTGGCAGGTTATGGGGAGCCCAGACGCTCTGGCTGGCTGGCTGGTGGGTTTTGGGGAGCCCAGGCGCTCTGGCTGGCGGGTTTTGGGGAGCCCAGGTGCTCTGGCTGGCAGGTTATGGGGAGCCCAGGCGCTCTGGCTGGCGGGTTTTGGGGAGCCCAGGCGCTCTGGCTGGTGGGTTTTGGGGAGCCCAGGTGCTCTGGCTGGCAGGTTATGGGGAGCCCAGGCGCTCTGGCTGGCTGGCTGGTGGGTTATGGGGAGCCCAGGCGCTCTGGTTGGCTGGCTGGCAGGTTATGGGGAGCCCAGGCGCTCTGGCTGGCTGGCTGGTGGGTTTTGGGGAGCCCAGGCGCTCTGGCTGGCTGGCTGGCGGGTTATGGGGAGCCCAGGTGCTCTGGCTGGCTGGCTGGCGGGTTTTGGGGAGCCCAGGCGCTCTGGCCGGCTGGCTGGCGGGTTATGAGGAGCCCAGGCGCTCTGGCCGGCTGGCTGGCGGGTTATGGGGAGCCCAGGCGCTCTGGCTGGCTGGCTGGCGGGTTATGGGGAGCCCAGGCGCTCTGGCCGGCTGGCTGGCGGGTTATGGGGAGCCCAGGTGCTCTGGCTGGCTGGCTGGTGGGTTTTGGGGAGCCCAGGCGCTCTGGCTGGCGGGTTTTGGGGAGCCCAGGTGCTCTGGCTGGCAGGTTATGGGGAGCCCAGGCGCTCTGGCTGGCTGGCTGGTGGGTTATGGGGAGCCCAGGCGCTCTGGTTGGCTGGCTGGTGGGTTTTGGGGAGCCCAGGCGCTCTGGCTGGCTGGCTGGCTGGCGGGTTTTGGGGAGCCCAGGCGCTCAGGCGCTCTGGCTGGTAGGTTTTGGGGAGCCCAGGTGCTCTGGCTGGCAGGTTATGGGGAGCCCAGGCGCTCTGGCTGGCTGGCTGGTGGGTTATGGGGAGCCCAGGCGCTCTGGTTGGCTGGCTGGTGGGTTTTGGGGAGCCCAGGCGCTCTGGCTGGCTGGCTGGCTGGCGGGTTTTGGGGAGCCCAGGCGCTCAGGCGCTCTGGCTGGCGGGTTTTGGGGAGCCCAGGTGCTCTGGCTGGCAGGTTATGGGGAGCCCAGGCGCTCTGGCTGGCTGGCTGGTGGGTTATGGGGAGCCCAGGCGCTCTGGCTGGCTGGCTGGCTGGCGGGTTTTGGGGAGCCCAGGCGCTCAGGCGCTCTGGCTGGCGGGTTTTGGGGAGCCCAGGTGCTCTGGCTGGCAGGTTATGGGGAGCCCAGGCGCTCTGGCTGGCTGGCTGGTGGGTTATGGGGAGCCCAGGCGCTCTGGCTGGCTGGCTGGCGGGTTATGGGGAGCCCAGGTGCTCTGGCTGGCTGGCTGGTGGGTTTTGGGGAGCCCAGGCGCTCTGGCTGGCTGGCTGGCTGGCGGGTTTTGGGGAGCCCAGGCGCTCAGGCGCTCTGGCTGGTAGGTTTTGGGGAGCCCAGGCGCTCTGGCTGGCGGGTTATGGGGAGCCCAGGCACTCTGGCTGGCTGGCTGGCTGGCGGGTTTTTTGGGGAGCCCAGGTGCTCTGGCTGGTGGGTTTTGGGGAGCCCAGGCGCTCTGGCTGGCGGGTTATGGGGAGCCCAGGCACTCTGGCTGGCGGGTTTTGGGGAGCCCAGGCGCTCTGGCTGGCGGGTTATGGGGAGCCCAGGCACACTGGCTGGCTGGCTGGCGGGTTTTTTGGGGAGCCCAGGCGCTCTGGCTGGCGGGTTATGGGGAGCCCAGGCGCGCTGGCTGGCTGGCTGGCGGGTTTTTTGGGGAGCCCAGGCGCTCTGGCTGGCGGGTTATGGGGAGCCCAGGCGCTCTGGCTGGTGGGTTTTGGGGAGCCCAGGCGCTCTGGCTGGCTGGCTGGCGGGTTATGGGGAGCCCAGGTGCTCTGGCTGGCTGGCTGGCGGGTTTTGGGGAGCCCAGGCGCTCTGGCTGGCGGGTTATGGGGAGCCCAGGCGCTCTGGCTGGCGGGTTTTGGGGAGCCCAGGCGCTCTGGCTGGTGGGTTTTGGGGAGCCCAGGTGCTCTGGCTGGCGGGTTTTGGGGAGCCCAGACGCTCTGGCTGGCTGGCTGGCGGGTTTTGGGGAGCCCAGGCGCTCTGGCTGGCAGGTTTTGGGGAGCCCAGACGCTCTGGCTGGCTGGCTGGCGGGTTTTGGGGAGCCCAGGCGCGCTGGCTGGTGGGTTTTGGGGAGCCCAGGCGCTCTGGCTGGCGGGTTTTGGGGAGCCCAGGCGCTCTGGCTGGCGGGCGCTCTGGCTGGTGGGTTTTGGGGAGCCCAGGTGCTCTGGCTGGTGGGTTTTGGGGAGCCCAGGCGCTCTGGCTGGCTGGCTGGTGGGTTTTGGGGAGCCCAGGTGCTCTGGCTGGCGGTTTATGGGGAGCCCAGGCGCTCTGGCTGGCAGGTTATGGGGAGCCCAGGCGCTCTGGCTGGCGGGTTTTGGGGAGCCCAGGCGCTCTGGCTGGTGGGTTTTGGGGAGCCCAGGTGCTCTGGCTGGCGGGTTATGGGGAGCCCAGGTGCTCTGGCTGGCTGGCTGGCGGGTTATGGGGAGCCCAGGCGCTCTTGCTGGCGGGTTATGGGGAGCCCAGGCGCTCTTGCTGGTGGGTTATGGGGAGCCCAGGTGCTCTGGCTGGTGGGTTTTGGGGAGCCCAGGTGCTCTGGCTGGTGGGTTATGGGGAGCCCAGGCGCTCTTGCTGGCGGGTTATGGGGAGCCCAGGCGCTCTTGCTGGTGGGTTATGGGGAGCCCAGGTGCTCTGGCTGGTGGGTTTTGGGGAGCCCAGGTGCTCTGGCTGGTGGGTTTTGGGGAGCCCAGGCGCTCTGGCTGGCGGGCGCTCTGGCTGGTGGGTTTTGGGGAGCCCAGGTGCTCTGGCTGGCGGGTTTTGGGGAGCCCAGGTGCGCTGGCTGGCGGGTTTTGGGGAGCCCAGGTGCTCTGGCTGGCGGGTTTTGGGGAGCCCAGGTGCTCTGGCTGGCGGGTTTTGGGGAGCCCAGGTGCGCTGGCTGGCGGGTTTTGGGGAGCCCAGGCGCGCTGGCTGGCGGGTTTTGGGGAGCCCAGGCGCGCTGGCTGGCGGGTTTTGGGGAGCCCAGGCGCTCTGGCTGGCGGTTTATGGGGAGCCCAGGCGCGCTGGCTGGCGGGTTTTGGGGAGCCCAGGCGCGCTGGCTGGCGGGTTATGGGGAGCCCAGGCGCGCTGGCTGGCGGGTTTTGGGGAGCCCAGGCGCGCTGGCTGGTGGTTTATGGGGAGCCCAGGCGCGCTGGCTGGCGGGTTTTGGGGAGCCCAGGTGCTCTGGCTGGCGGTTTATGGGGAGCCCAGGCGCGCTGGCTGGCGGGTTATGGGGAGCCCAGGCGCTCTGGCTGGCTGGCTGGCGGGTTTTGGGGAGCCCAGGCGCGCTGGCTGGCGGGTTATGGGGAGCCCAGGCGCGCTGGCTGGCGGGTTTTGGGGAGCCCAGGCGCGCTGGCTGGCGGTTTATGGGGAGCCCAGGTGCTCTGGCTGGCGGGTTATGGGGAGCCCAGGCGCTCTGGCTGGCTGGCTGGCGGGTTTTGGGGAGCCCAGGCGCGCTGGCTGGCGGGTTTTGGGGAGCCCAGGCGCGCCGGCCGGCTGGCTGAGTGGCTGGTGCTCCAGCAGAGCCGTGCGGCGCCGGGAGCGGTAATGAGATGGAAGCGGCAGAAGGACGGGGAGATAAGGCGCCCGCGCTGCCCCAGCAGATTAAAGGCTGGGATTAAGCAGGCGGTGCCAGCTCCGCTGCCTCTTTATCTGGCTGCTTCCCGCTCGGCCCCGGCAGGCACCGTCTCCTCCGCTCCGCTGGCAGCAGAGGAAATTGCTTGTTAACCCTTTGGGGGCGAGCGAGCGCAGTGCCAGAGCCCCCAAGCCGCTGTGTGCCAGTGACAGCGACTCCTGCCGGGTGCGCGTGGGAGCAGCCAGGCAGCAGAGGCCTGGCGACTGCCTCCCAGCAGTGCCCAAGCCACACTGCACGCCCTGCAGGCCTGCCTGCGCCCTGCCCTGAGGGGCCCCAGGAAGACCAGGCTGGCATGGAGGGTCCTGGCCCCAGAGCTGCCAGCAGTGTCAGATGAGATGTTGTCCTGCCCCTGCCCAGATGGAGCCCTGCAGGTGACGGGCTCCTCCCCAGCCCAAGATGCAGGAAGAACCTACTCAGGGGTGTTCAGCAGGCACTGGGGGAAGGCCAGGGCATTTGATTGGCACGGGGGAGACTTTGGGGAGGCCGGGGTGTTTGGTTGGCACTGGGGGGAGGCCAGTGGCGTTTGGCTGGTGCACGGGCGGATTTTGAGGAGGCTGGGGCCATTTGGTTGGTGCACAGGGAACTTTGGGGAGGACGGGGGCATTTGGTTGGCGCCAGGAGGACTTTGGGGAGGCCGGGGGCGTTTGGTTGGCACCGGGAGGACTTTGGGGAGGCCGGGGGTGTTCGGTTGGCACAAGGGGGACTTTGGGGAGGCCGGCGGCGTTTGGTTGGCGCCAGGCGGACTTTGGAGAGGCCAGTTGTGATGGGGTTCTGGGGTCCCCCAAGCTCTGCACCCTGTCCGCAGGCAGGAGAGTCTCTGACTTAGCAGGAGAACAGCGGGTTTATTAGCCGACAGGACACAGCATCGTACAGAGGAGTCAGTGCAGCAGGCAGAGACAGCCAGTCCAATCCATGCTGGGGAGAGGAGGCCCCGAGGGGCCCCCAGAGCTGGGGCCTTGCCCCCTCCTTTGTCTCTCTCTCCCTCAGCCCAGACTAACTGCTTCCAACTCCCAGTTCCAATTCAAACCCCTGAGGCTCCACCTCCTCCTTTGTCTGCAGTACAAAGGTGTTACCTGGTCGTCAGGGTTACCCTCAGCAGGAGCCCCCCACCCTCTGTGAGCCACACACACGCAGGTATCCCCCACTCCATCACACCAGTGGTGTTCGGTTGGCACAGGGGGGACTTTGGGGAGGCTGGGGGTGTTCGGTTGGCACTGGGGAGAGGCCAGTGGTGTTCAGTTGGCGCAGGGGGGACTTTGGGGAGGTCAGACCTGCACTCTCTCTGGCGGCCCGTTCCCAGCAGGCATGTGGAGAGGCTGGAGTCAGTCTGGCAGTGCAGTGCAGTGTCGGGTGGGTGTGCCACGAGGCCGGCATGGTGCAAACCTGTACCTCAGGGACAGCAATGATCTGCCTGGCAGGGGCACAGGGAACAGGGGGCAGCAGCGAGCCCTTGGTACAGCCAGTTGCCTCCACCCACGTCCCGAGAGTGCCCACGACCTGGGCAAGGCCCTGTGGGGCACAGTGGGCATCCCTCCCTGCATCCAGGGACAAGCACAGCTGAATGGCCCCGAGGCGGGAGGCAAAGCCCTCAGGTGGTGTGTCCAAGCGGGGCGTGCAGGTAAGAGCATACCTGTCCCCTTGCCCGTGCTTTCATCTGCGTGGGCGTTGCTGGGGCGGGCGGGGAGGGGACAGGCTTTGCCTCTCATGGGCCCTGGTGTGATGGGGTTCAGGGGTCCCCAGGCTCTGCACCCCATCCGCAGGCTGGAGTGACTCACTCGGCAGGAGAACAGCGGGTTCATTAGCCAACAGGACACAGCATCGTACAGAGGAGTCAGTGCAGCTGGCAGAGACAGCCAGTCCCATCCATGCTGGGGAGAGGAGACCCCGAGGGGCCCCCAGAGCTGGGGCCTGGCCCCCTCCTTTGTCTCTCTCTCTCCCAGCCCAGACTCACTGCTTCCAACTCCCAGTTCCAATTCAAACCCCTCCGGCTCCACCTCCCCCATTGTCTGCAGCCCAGAGGTGTCACCTGGTCGCCAGGTTACCCTTGGCAGGAGCCCCACACCCTCTGTGACACACACACACACACACACACACACACACACAGAGGCAGCAGCAGGGCAGTTAATGTCAGTGATCGGCAGCCCGGTGGCAGGCATATCTCTACCACTCCTGTTGCCAGCCCCCAGCCGTTCTTCGGCGCCACACCACTGGCACTCGGCCGCCCTCGGGTTAACCTGCAGCTGCCCTTTGCAAGCCCAGCTTTGCCCTCCTCCTTGCCCTCGCAGGCTGGGGGTGTGCTCTGCTAGCAGTGGCCACAGGGTCTGCTCCCCGCAGCCCGAATCTGAGGATGTGGGCCTGTCCCATGAAAGCTCAGTGTCTAATACATACATGGGCTAGTCTCTAAAGTGCCGTTGGACAGCTTGTTATATGCGACGTCCCAGAAACAGGGCTCCCTGTCAGGGTCCCCCAGGCACTCAGGTCATTTGCATCAGGACAGACACTAATGTGTTCCTCGGTTCTCAGCTTCTTAACCATCGCCATGCGCAAAGCGGGTCTCTGTCCCAGAGATGGGGCCGTCTGCACTCAGGGTTGTCCTGTCCCTCCATCAGCAACCTCTGCTCCTGCATACAGCCAGTGGTCCCCGAAAGGTTACAAGTGGGCACAGTGTCTAGAGATGGGGCTTTACCTGCCATCCCTGGCATTCTCCAGAGCTTAACTGCACAGCTGTTCTGCTGTGCACACTCCTCTATGCAGTCTGCCCTCTGCGCCTGAGCCACAGACCGCCCACTTTCCCAACCACCATGGAAAATTCCCGTCCCAACAATGCTGACTTCCCAGGCAGCTGCTCTAGCACTTTTCACTTGGTCCTCAGGGCTGTTGTAATTTTCTGGTAGTTTCTACTTCATCTGAAACAACTTTCAGCCCATCTGAAGTATCTTCAGAGCTGTCCACCCTGGATCCTTCTCAACCAAAGTCAGAAGAATCCCAGCTGTTAGGAACCAAAACAAAGCTTCCAAGCGATGCACCGCTGCCTTCTCCGGCAGGCCGTTTCTCCCGCCCTTCCTCCCTCAGATCACTTCCACTCCCTTCAGCCACAGCAAATGGCACCACAAACCACCGGCAGGAACTTCTTCAGGCAACAGCTCACCTGCCCCTGGCTCGGCTCGGCTGAGCCACAACCAGCCCCTGAGTGTCACTTACACCCAGAATCGTCTCTTGTCCACGAGGCAGATTCCCTCACAATTCCCTTCCAGGCTCGCTGTCAGCTTCACTAGCTAAGCGGGCAGAACGCTCTCTTCCCTGTGCACCTTGCCTTAGGGGCAACAGGCAAGTTCCCAGCTCAGCACACAAGGGCAGGACTTCCTCTCCTCCTTTCTACAAGTTCCCACACTCAGTCAGCATCACAAGCAAATCACCACTATGAGCTCCTTGTGCCCTGGCTAGTGTGACACCCTGATTGGATGGTTCTCTCGCCCATTCCCAGCAACAGGTAACATACAAGCACCGAAATCGTCGGGTCTCTGGGATTTTGCTAGGCTGTTATCTGGACACAACCAATTTACAGCAGCTTTCTCCCTGGCAGACACACACGTAGGGCCGGTCCCTCTCTGAACCAGCGCTGGGACAACTGCCCATCAGCTACCACAGGCTGAGAGGCACCTTGTGCAGACAAAGGACCGGAAAGAAACTCTTCCCCCAGACTGCTGCTGCTCAAGGCACACAGACACGCGGAGACCTCTGCTGTGTCCCAGCGCCCCCGGCTGGAGTCGGACACACACCGGGAAACGGAGCCGCCCTCCACGCCCATCAGAGGCGCCGCTGGGCTCCACAAGCCATGGCAGATCCCACGGAGCTCCCTCGCGCCGCTCCTTTTCCTCCTGTTCAGGTTCACCTGCACAAGCGTCAGTAGCCAACAATCCATCCTCCTCCCCTACGTCCCCTTTCCTCAGGCCGGGCTCCAACCTGACCAGCGTCACTCCGCGCCAGCGAAACTTTCTCCTGATCCCCGAGTTCTCCCTGGGCTGGATCTAATGCCGGGCTCTGACCCATGCTCAGTACCTCACTCACAGACACCCGGCTTTCCGGCACAAACAGTGATCTATCTCTCCAGGCACATGCCTAGAGCAACCCTCCCCTTGGGCCCAGCAAAGCTAGTTAGACACAGACAAAGCTCCCAGTGAGTTACAGGGAACACACAAGAGTTACCGTCATGCTCGTCTGGGGGCTAAGTTGCGACATTAACCTGATTAGACTGAGCCGCCAGGTTACAACCAAACCACAAGCCGCCCCAGTCACACACTGGACTCCCGGGGGGGACGGTCTCTGCTGCTCTGCCCCTTTCTCCTCCATCTGGAGTCCCAGTCCGGCAACTCTCTTGGCCGCTTGCCTGACTCTCTCCTCAGCAGCCAGTCCTTCCCCACACCTCGCCTGGCTTCTCTCCTCCCGCCTTTCCTTTCAGCAGCCCCTCTCTCCACAGCAGCTTTCTCTTGCTTTTCTTTTAAACCGAGGGCTGCAATTTTTTTTTTCATTATCATAACTGACTTTCTTCACTGCCTTCTTCGCCCTGCCTGCTTCTGCAGCACCTCTGGCCACTGACAAAGCGCTCAGGCCTCGATTAGTAGTTCTCTTTTGAAAGGTGATTGCTTTTTGGAACACAAATCTTCCAGGGCTGTTTTACTAAGGCCTTGTGCTGTTGCTGACTCATTGCAACTGCATTTTAACTAACCAAACTCTCAACCCCAAAAGTCAAATTTAGTCTAGCACAGGGTTCTGCTGCAAAGTGAATTGCCCTGGTTCTGTGGATCCCAGCACACCTGCACCACTGGAGGGTTTTCTGGGCAGTGCTGAGAGGGCCACTCAAGGGCAAATTGATTAAAACAGGGCTACTGACAGCCCACAACTGGGATCCTGCACTACAAGGCACCAGGCCAGCCACACCAAGCACGTCTGGTCACCACACTGGCCAGCCAGACCTCGCACCAGCAACCCCCTCAGACACCCCAGCTTCTCCTGTGCCACAGCCCGTCCCCTCCCCCTGCACACAGCTGAGAGGTTACGGAACCAAATTCACCGAATCCACACAGGTTCTTCCCGTCCCACAGGGCCGGCCACATCCCCAGGTCGGTCTGTACCTCGGATCTACCCAACGAGAAGCAGGGCCAGGCCTTCACAGCTAACAGCCAAGGGGTTGTTAATGAAAGAAGAAAGAAAGAACAGGGTGAGGGTGAACTGTGGAAGCCATCGAGTGCCACACACCAGTCACAGAGTTCTTGGTGCCGGCTGCAGCCGAGGTGGAGCATGCGGCTGTCTTACAAGTCTGTGGAATCCATCCGAGGTTCGGACAGGTCGTTGATCTTCCCAGGCTCAGCTCAGAGCAGAGATGATCCTGCAGTGAGGAGCTGGACTGAGGACAAAGGAGACAATCAGCACCCCCTTGGTCCCCTTTCCCATGGGAGGGAATGCCCTTGTTCGAAGCAGGGCTGAGATGGAGCCTGACGCCTGAGCAGCTCACCTGTCCAGGGCCTTTTCAGGCCCTCAGCCATCACTGTCTGCTGGGTTGGCTGGTCACAGCCAGAGTACTCTGGCGTCCACTGGAATCTGATAAGGCCCTTTGTCAAGTGCAGCTTCACAGGAGTAGGGACCCTTCACAATAGGTAGCCACAGTGCCTACTGTGGTCCCCCAGAAATGGAACATTTCAATGCAAGTACCAAGCCCCTACTTACAGCTTCGAGCGCGGAGACGGCGGCTCGCCCTGTGCAGCAAACCAGAGCCAGCGACTGGACAGCTTTCCACAGACCCCTCCGGGATAGTGACAGCCGTGCCACAGCTGCTCACAAGCATGCCCAGCCACTGTCGTAGCATGGCTCATGCTCCCCTGCCCCACCTAGCGCACAGGGATCCAGCCACCCAGTGACTCCCCCTCCCTTTCATCCCCCTGAGGAAATCCTGCCTGGGGCTCTCCACTGGGCCCCAAGTCTGCAGGCAAGCTGGACAGGGGGCCCCGGCCCCAGCTCTGCACGATGTCCTCATTTGGCCTGGCTACAGCACACCAGCTGCTTCCCTGCCCCAGTGCCAAATGCAGAGGGTGGGTTAGACCGGCCCAGTGCCCAGTGCAGGGGGTGGGTAAAACTGGCCCAGTGCCCAGTGCAGGGGGTGGGTAAGACTCGCCCAGTGCTCAGTGCAGGGGGTGGGTAAAACCGGCCCAGTGCCCAGTGCAGGGGGTGGGTAAGACCGGCCCAGAGCTCAATGCAGGGGGTGGGTAAGACCGGCCCAGTGCTCAATGCAGGGGGTGGGTAAGACCAGCCCAGTGTAGGGGGTCAGTAAAACCGTTCCAGTGCCCAGTGCAGGGGGTGGGTAACACCGGCCCAGTGCCCAGTGCAGTGGGTGGGTAAGACTGGCCCAGTGCCCAGTGCAGGTGGTGAGTAATACTGGCCCAGCGCCCAGTGCAGGAGGTGGGTAAGACTGGCTGTGATGGAGTGGGGGGAAGTGCAAATGCAAGACTCAGGCTGGATGTGAGAACACAAGCAGAGCAGCTCCCAGTGGCTAAGGATGACCCTGGGGCTACAACTGGCAGGTAACACCTCTGCCCTGAACAAAGAGGAGGGAGGAGCCGAGCTGGATTTCTGAATCGGAGGACGGCAGTTGAGGAGAGGGGAAGAGGAGCTGGAAGGCAGCCAGCCTGAGGAGGGGGGAAGCTACACCCCAGAGGGGCACCCCTCCGGGTCTTCCCCCCAGGACGGGCTGGAAGGGCTGTCTCTGGCTGCTGTACTGTCGCTTCTGTGAGAAACTGGGCATCTGTTGCCTAATAAACCTCCTGTTGTACCTGTTGAGTGAGAGTCACTCCTGCCAGCGGACGGGGTGCAGTGCAGGGGGACCCCTGAACCCCATCACACTGGCCCAGTGCCCTGTGCAGCAGGTGGGTAATACTGGCCCAGTGCCCAGTGCAGGGGGTGGGTAAAACCAGCCCAGTGCAGGGGGTGGGTAAGACCGGCCCAGTGCCCAGTGCAGGGGGTGGGTAACACTGGCCTGGTGCCCGGTACAAGAGGTGGGTAAGACCGGCTGGCAGGAGCTGGGGTGAGGCCGGTGGGAGATGGGGTTGTGGCGGGAGTTTGGGTCAGGCTGGTGGGATCTGGGGTCAGGCCAGCAGGAGCGGGGGTGAGGCTGGCAGGAGCTGGGGTGAGGCCAGTGGGAGGTGGGGTTGTGGCGGGAGCTGGGGTCAGGCTGGTGGGAGCTGTGGTGAAGCTGGCAGGAGTGGGGGTTGTGGTGGGAGCTGGGGTCAGGCTAGCGGGAGCTGGGGTCAGGCTGGTGGGAGTGGGGGTCAGGCCGGCAGGAGCTGGGGATGTGGCAGGAGCTGGGTGAGGCCAGCGGGAGCTGGGACTGTGGCAGGAGCTGGGGTGAGGCCGGCGGGAGCTGGGGCTGTGTTGGGAGCTGGGGTGAGGCTGGCGGGAGCTGGGGCTGCGGTGGGAACTGGGTGAGGCTGACGGAAGTGAGGGCTGCGGCGGGAGCTGGGGTGACGCCGGCGGGAGCAGAGCGAGGCTGGCAGGAGCTGGGTTGAGGTTGGCGGGAGCGGGGGCTGCAGCAGGAGCTGGGTGAGGCTGGCGGGAGCGGGGCTGCGATGGGAGGTGGGCTGAGGCTGGCAGGAATGGGGGCTGTGGCGGGAGCTGGGGTGAGGCTGTCGAGAGCTGGGGCTGTGGCGGGAGCTGGGTTGAGGCTGGCGGGAGCTGGGGTGAGGCTGGAGGGAGCGGGGGCTGTGGCGGGAGCTGGGGTGAGGCCGGTGGGAGCTGGGTGAGGCTGGCAGGAGCTGGGGTGAGGCTGGAGGGAGCTGGGGCTGCGGCAGGAGCTGGGGTGGGAGCTGGATGAGGCCAGCGGGATCTGGGGTGAGGCCGGCGGGAGCTGGGGTTAGGTCAGCGGGAGCTGGGTGAGGCTGGTGGGAGTGGAGGCTGCGGCGGGAGCTGGGTGAGGCTGCCAGGAACGGGGGCTGCGGCGGGAGCTGGGTGAGGCTGGCGGGAGCAGGGGCTGCGGCGGGAGCTGGGTGAGGCTGGCGGGAGCAGGGGCCGCGGAGGGAGCTGGGTGAGGCCGGCGGGAGCTGGGTGAGGCTGGTGGGAGCTGGGTGAGACTGGCAGGAGCAGGGTGAGGCTGGCGGGAGCTGGGTGAGGCTGGCAGGAGCTGGGTGAGGCTGGCGGGAGCAGGGGCTGTGGCGGGAGCTGGGTGAGGCTGGCAGGAGCTGGGTGAGGCTGGCAGGAGCCGGGGCTGCGGAGGGAGCTGGGTGAGGCTGGCGGGAGCTGGCTGAGACCGGCGGGAGCTGGGTGAGGCTGGCAGGAGCTGGGTGAGGCTGGCGGGAGCCGGGGCCGCGGAGGGAGCTGGGTGAGGCTGGCGGGAGCTGGGTGAGGCTGGCGGGAGCAGGGGCTGTGGCGGGAGCTGGGTGAGGCTGGCAGGAGCCGGGTGAGGCTGGCAGGAGCCGGGGCTGCGGAGGGAGCTGGGTGAGGCTGGCGGGAGCCGGCTGAGACCGGCAGGAGCTGGGTGAGGCTGGTGGGAGCGGGGACTCCGGCAGGAGCTGGGTGAGGCTGGCGGGAGCTGGCTGAGACCGGCGGGAGCTGGGTGAGGCTGGCGGGAGATGGATGAGGCCGGTGGGAGCTGGGTGAGGCTGGTGGGAGCGGGGACTCCGGCAGGAGCTGGGTGAGGCCGGCGGGAGATGGGTGAGGCCGGCGGGAGCTGGGTGAGGCTGGTGGGAGCGGGGACTCCGGCAGGAGCTGGGTGAGGCCGGCGGGAGCTGGGTGAGGCTGGCGGGAGCAGGGGCTGTGGCGGGAGCTGGGTGAGGCTGGCAGGAGCCGGGTGAGGCTGGCAGGAGCCGGGGCTGCGGAGGGAGCTGGGTGAGGCTGGCGGGAGATGGGTGAGGCCGGCAGGAGCTGGGTGAGGCTGGCAGGAGCTGGGTGAGGCCGGCGGGAGCTGGGTGAGGCTGGCGGGAGCTGGCTGAGACCGGTGGGAGCTGGGTGAGGCTGGTGGGAGCGGGGACTCCGGCAGGAGCTGGGTGAGGCTGGCGGGAGCTGGGTGAGGCCGGCGGGAGCTGGGTGAGGCTGGCGGGAGATGGATGAGACCGGCGGGAGCTGGGTGAGGCTGGCGGGAGATGGATGAGGCCGGCGGGAGCTGGGTGAGGCTGGTGGGAGCGGGGACTCCGGCAGGAGCTGGGTGAGGCCGGCGGGAGATGGGTGAGGCCGGCGGGAGCTGGGTGAGGCTGGTGGGAGCGGGGACTCCGGCAGGAGCTGGGTGAGGCTGGCGGGAGCTGGCTGAGACCGGCGGGAGCTGGGTGAGGCTGGCGGGAGATGGATGAGGCCGGCGGGAGCTGGGTGAGGCTGGTGGGAGTGGGGACTCCGGCAGGAGCTGGGTGAGGCCGGCGGGAGATGGGTGAGGCCGGCGGGAGCTGGGTGAGGCTGGTGGGAGCGGGGACTCCGGCAGGAGCTGGGTGAGGCCGGCGGGAGCTGGGTGAGGCTGGCGGGAGCTGGGTGAGGCTGGCGGGAGCAGGGGCTGTGGCGGGAGCTGGGTGAGGCTGGCAGGAGCCGGGTGAGGCTGGCAGGAGCCGGGGCTGCGGAGGGAGCTGGGTGAGGCTGGCGGGAGCTGGCTGAGACCGGTGGGAGCTGGGTGAGGCTGGTGGGAGCGGGGACTCCGGCAGGAGCTGGGTGAGGCCGGCGGGAGCTGGGTGAGGCCGGCGGGAGCTGGGTGGGGCTGGCGGGAGCGGGGGCTCCGGCAGGAGCTGGGTGAGGCCGGCGGGAGCTGGGTGGGGCTGGCAGGAGCGGGGGCTCCGGCAGGAGCTGGGTGAGGCCGGCAGGAGCTGGGTGAGGCCGGCGGGAGATGGGTGAGGCCGGCGGGAGCTGGGTGAGGCTGGTGGGAGCGGGGACTCCGGCAGGAGCTGGGTGAGGCCGGCGGGAGCTGGGTGAGGCTGGCGGGAGCTGGGTGAGGCTGGCGGGAGCAGGGGCTGTGGCGGGAGCTGGGTGAGGCTGGCAGGAGCCGGGGCTGCGGAGGGAGCTGGGTGAGGCTGGCGGGAGATGGGTGAGGCCGGCGGGAGCTGGGTGAGGCTGGCAGGAGCTGGGTGAGGCCGGCGGGAGCTGGGTGAGGCTGGCGGGAGCTGGCTGAGACCGGTGGGAGCTGGGTGAGGCTGGTGGGAGCGGGGACTCCGGCAGGAGCTGGGTGAGGCCGGCGGGAGCTGGGTGAGGCCGGCGGGAGCTGGGTGGGGCTGGCGGGAGCGGGGGCTCCGGCAGGAGCTGGGTGAGGCCGGCGGGAGCTGGGTGGGGCTGGCAGGAGCGGGGGCTCCGGCAGGAGCTGGGTGAGGCCGGCAGGAGATGGGTGAGGCCGGCGGGAGCTGGGTGGGGCTGGCGGGAGCGGGGGCTCCGGCAGGAGCTGGGTGAGGCCGGCGGGAGCTGGGTGGGGCTGGCAGGAGCGGGGGCTCCGGCAGGAGCTGGGTGAGGCCGGCGGGAGCTGGGTGGGGCTGGCGGGAGCGGGGGCTCCGGCAGGAGCTGGGTGAGGCCGGCGGGAGCTGGGTGGGGCTGGCGGGAGCGGGGGCTCCGGCAGGAGCTGGCTGAGACCGGCGGGAGCTGGGTGAGGCTGGCGGGAGCTGGCTGAGACCGGCGGGAGCTGGGTGAGGCTGGTGGGAGCGGGGACTCCGGCAGGAGCTGGGTGAGGCCGGCGGGAGCTGGGTGAGGCCGGCGGGAGCTGGGTGGGGCTGGCGGGAGCGGGGGCTCCGGCAGGAGCTGGGTGAGGCCGGCGGGAGCTGGGTGGGGCTGGCAGGAGCGGGGGCTCCGGCAGGAGCTGGGTGAGGCCGGCGGGAGCTGGGTGGGGCTGGCAGGAGCGGGGGCTCCGGCAGGAGCTGGGTGAGGCCGGCGGGAGCTGGGTGGGGCTGGCGGGAGCGGGGGCTCCGGCAGGAGCTGGCTGAGACCGGCGGGAGCTGGGTGAGGCCGGCGGGAGCTGGGTGGGGCTGGCGGGAGCGGGGGCTCCGGCAGGAGCTGGGTGAGGCCGGCGGGAGCTGGGTGGGGCTGGCGGGAGCGGGGGCTCCGGCAGGAGCTGGCTGAGACCGGCGGGAGCTGGGTGAGGCCAGCGGGAGCTGGGTGGGGCTGGCAGGAGCGGGGGCTCCGGCGGCAGCTGCGCCCCAGGCCACGCGGACGCGTCTGAGCGGACTCTCTCCCGCCCGGTCGGACTCCCGCACAGAGGGGCTGGCGTGCGGGGGGGAGGCACGTTGTCAGAAGTGAAAACATTCCACTGGGTCAGAAAATTACTGCGGGCTCAGGCTTGAAATGAGTGGAAATTGCTGAATGCAAGCGGATCTCATATCCCCGGCAGTGGCAGTGCTGGCGTCAGCTCTGCTGCCTGCTTACTGCCCGCCAAGGTGGCGGATGGCAGCAGCTCTGCGCTGGGACAGTCGGGCTGTGGGTCGGGAGTGGGGGAACTGGGGCGGGGAGGAGAGAGCCCTGGGCTAGCAGGGGCTGTGGGTCAGGAGTAGGGGAACTGGGGGTGAGAGAGCCCTGGGCTAGCAGGGCTGTGGGTCAGGAGTGGGGGAACTGGGGGCAAGAGAGCCTTGGGCTAGCAGGGGCTGTGGGTCAGGAGTAGGGGAACTGGGGGCAAGAGAGCCCTGGGCTAGCAGGGGCTGTGGGTCGGGAGTGGGGGAACTGGGGGGGCGAGAGAGCCCTGGGCTAGCAGGGGCTGTGGGTCGGGAGTGGGGGAACTGGGGGCAAGAGAGCCCTGGGCTAGCAGGGCTATGGGTCGGGAGTGGGGGAACTGGGGGCGAGAGAGCCCTGGGCTAGCAGGGGCTGTGGGTCGGGAGTGGGGGAACGGGGGGCGAGACAGCCTTGGGCTAGCAGGGTCTGTGGGTCGGGAGTGGGGGAACGGGGGGCGAGACAGCCTTGGGCTAGCAGGGTCTGTGGGTCGGGAGTGGGGGAACGGGGGGTGAGAGAGCCCTGGGCTAGCAGGGCTGTGGGTCAGGAGTGGAGGAACCGGGGGCGAGAGAGCCTTGGGCTAGCAGGGCCTGTGGGTCGGGAGTGGAGGAACCGGGGGTGAGAGAGCCTTGGGCTAGCAGGGGCTGTGGGTCGGGAGTGGGGGAACTGGGGGCGAGAGAGCCCTGGGCTAGCAGGGGCTGTGGGTCAGGAGTGGAGGAACAGGGGGCGAGAGAGCCTTGGGCTAGCAGGGCCTGTGGGTCGGGAGTGGGGGAACCGGGGGTGAGAGAGCCCTGGGCTAGCAGGGCTGTGGGTCAGGAGTGGAGGAACCGGGGGCGAGAGAGCCTTGGGCTAGCAGGGCCTGTGGGTCGGGAGTGGAGGAACCGGGGGTGAGAGAGCCTTGGGCTAGCAGGGGCTGTGGGTCGGGAGTGGGGGAACGGGGGGTGAGAGAGCCCTGGGCTAGCAGGGCTGTGGGTCAGGAGTGGAGGAACCGGGGGCGAGAGAGCCTTGGGCTAGCAGGGCCTGTGGGTCGGGAGTGGAGGAACCGGGGGTGAGAGAGCCTTGGGCTAGCAGGGGCTGTGGGTCGGGAGTGGGGGAACTGGGGGCGAGAGAGCCTTGGGCTAGCAGGGGCTGTGGGTCGGGAGTGGGGGAACTGGGGGCGAGAGAGCCTTGGGCTAGCAGGGGCTGTGGGTCGGGAGTGGGGGAACCGGGGGCGAGAGAGCCTTGGGCTAGCAGGGGCTGTGGGTCGGGAGTGGGGGAACTGGGGGCGAGAGAGCCTTGGGCTAGCAGGGCCTGTGGGTCGGGAGTGGAGGAACCGGGGGTGAGAGAGCCTTGGGCTAGCAGGGCCTGTGGGTCGGGAGTGGAGGAACCGGGGGTGAGAGAGCCCTGGGCTAGCAGGGGCTGTGGGTCAGGAGTGGAGGAACAGGGGGCGAGAGAGCCCTGGGCTAGCAGGGGGCTGCGAATTGGGATCGAGGGGGACCAGTGGGGCTGGGAGGGTGGGGGGCTCTGGTGGGTGGAGGTCCATCCCAGAGCAGCCTGGGCTCCGAGCTCGCATTCCAGACCAGAGCAGGTCCCCCCAGGGCACAGATGGGAGGATCCCCTCCAACTGGCTTCTCTGCCCGGCTCAGCCCCCCGCCCCCCAAAGTCTGTTCTAAAGAAAGGGGGAGCTGAGCTGGGCAGCGCAGCCCCAGCCCCTAGGCAAAATGGGAACGTTCCTATTGCTGTCGCTGAACAGTGCGGGCCTCAGTTTCCCCTTTGCGCTGTTCTGGCATCTGGGAATGGGGGGATCCAGGCACGTGACCCTTGCCCAGGCAAGGCTGGGGCAGGGCCGACACTCTGTCCTGGCACCCGATGGCAGCGCCCGACCCTGCCGGGGGCCAGCCCAGGGTGCTGGGGAGCAGAGGCCTGGTGACCTGTTTGTCAGCCCCAGGGCGAGGTGCAGCTGGGGTGACTAGGCTGGGCTGCTGAAGGGGTCAGGCTCTGGGTTTGGGACTCAGGGATGGAGGGGCGCAGACCCCAGAGCTCTGGATCCCCCCCCCGATGGACTTTGCTGAAGGCCCCGGCTCCCTGTGCTCACAGGCCCCGTCCCACGCTGGGGCCCGACCAGTAACCACCCATCTGCGGCACACGCTGGCTGGGAGTCACTGCTGGCTGGGGGGGGGGGGTGAGGCTCCCCCAGTCCGACCAGGGGACACGCTGCAGGGTGGGGCCCTGTGGGGTGTGAGGCTCCCCCAGTCCGACCAGGGGCACGCTGCAGGGTGGGGCCCTGTGGGGTGTGAGGCTCCCCCAGTCCGACCAGGGGACACGCTGCAGGGTGGGGCCCTGTGGGGTGTGAGGCTCCCCCAGTCCGACCAGGGGCACGCTGCAGGGTGGGGCCCTGTGGGGTGTGAGGCTCCCCCAGTCCGACCAGGGGCACGCTGCAGGGTGGGGCCCTGTGGGGTGTGAGGCTCCCCCAGTCTGACCAGGGGACACACTGTGGGGGAGGCCCTGTGGGGTGTGCGGCTCCCCCAGTCCGAGCAGGGGGTGCACTGCAGGGAGTGTGCTGCGGGGGTCCACGGGGGGCTCCGAGGTCAGAGCCGAGCAGTACCGACAGCAAGCAGGCTCCTTGCCCTGGTGCCAGGCACCCATGGGAGACACTGCCCAGAGCCCAGCCTGGCCACTCCCAGCGCAGCGCCCGAGCCCCAGGCCGGGGAACCCAGGTTCCCCCGTGCCCTTCTGGGGAGGAGGGGGCGGTCTCTGGTTCTCCCCTCCGTCCTGCAGCCTCCTGGCCTGGGCTGATGGAAGTGCTGTGGCTGGGGGGCTGGCTGGTAGGACCCCAGAGGGAGGCGTGTACCCCTGCAGGGAGCCAAGCCCCCACTGCACTGGTTCTGCAGGGCTTGGCCCGGGGACAGCCGAGGGGCGCCTGGCATCCGTCCCCACTTACCCCCAGGGCTGGCGCAGGGCAGTGATGGTAAAGCCAAGTCCAGCTGGCCCCCAGCCCTCATGCTGGGCAACGGCCTCGGGCACAGTCCCTTGGGCATGGGGCACTCAGCGCCCCCCTGGCTCTGTCCTTGCCGGCCGGCTGTGCCCCGGCTCTGGCCACCCCACTTAGCATCTGTGCTGCTGCCAGGCCGTCTCCCTGGCAACTGGCGCGTGTGACTCCCGGGCTCCACTCTCACTTAGGGGGCAGCTTCCGATGCCAAGTTGCTTGTTCCTGGCACTGCAGGTGCCCCCCCAGCCCCTCTGCCCCTTGCTGGCCCTTGGCCCCCCCAGCTGTTGTGCCCCTTGCTGGCTCCTGGCCCCCCCCGCCCTGTGCCCCTTGCTGGCTCCTGGCCCCCCCAGCTGTTGTGCCCCTTGCTGGCTCCTGGCCCCCCCAGCCCCTCTGCCCCTTGCTGGCTCCTGGCCCCGCCCCAGCCCCTCTGCCCCTTGCTGGCTCCCGGCCCCAATGCCCCCCCAGCCCCTGTGCCCCCTGCCTGGCCCCAGTGCCCCCAGATCCCCAGCCCTGTGCCCTCTGCCCCGCGCTGCAGGGCCCCCAGCCCCAGCGTGGTGCAGGCTGTACTGCCCTGTGAGCGACACTGCCTCACTCCTCATGTTGTGCTGACTTTACTCGCAGTTCTGCTGCTGCTTGTTGAGCTGCGTCTGTGGCCCCCGGGTCACCCCGTCGCAATCCCCCGGCTGAGAGCTGCTGCGCCAGGGGCTCTGCCCCAGCAGTCGGGGCGTCCTGCCTGTGGGGTGGCACCGAGCACTCAGCTGCAGAGCCCAGCGGGGCCGTCCGACGTGCTTCCCAGCTCCCGGGGGAACTTTGCAGGAGTGTGCGGCCAGGGTCAGAGGGTGCCTCTCTCACACACACACACATTCTCTCTGCCATAGGGCGAGGGGTGCAGTGAGGGCCAGCCAGAGGCATGAGGGGGGCACTTGGGCTCCCCCTTTAGGAATTCACGGTTGGGGGCACAGGGGTAGTGGGCCCCCAGCATTGCCATGAGTCACTATTCACCACAGCTCTGGCTTGGCGCTGGGACCTGGCAGGGAGCCTGGAGATGGATGGCTGGGGTGGGGGGCCTGGTGGGGAGCAGCAGCCAGGCCCTGCGCTGGGCTCCAGCAGCTCTATGGGGCGTTTCTGGGACAGTGGGGATTGGTGGGGTGCCCCTGTCCCAGAGAGCGAGCTGAGCATCCTGCCCTCCCCGGGGCACCCCCGACTCGCCGGCCTATCCCCAGCCCCCTGAGGCACAGAGTCGGGATCGGGGTGCAGCACCCCCAGCCTGCGTTCCGAGCCCCACAGCAGCAGCGCCGGGGTCCGATTCCCCCTCCTGCCCCCAGGCGGTGGAGCAGCTGGCCTGCCGAGGCCGCAGCCAGGGCCTGGCGCTGCAGAGGCAAATCCATCTGGGAGACAGCGGGCGACATGCGAGCAGCGTCTCCCGTCAAGGTCAGAGCGTCTCTGCAGCAAGGAGCCAGAAAGGAGGAGATTACCCAGCCTAATGGTGTGTCCCCGGTGGGAGCCCAGCCGCTGCCGGGCCAGAGCCAGAGAGCCGAGTACAGACAGGGCCGGGCACAGCGCTAGGCACAGAGTGCCAGGCAGAGGGAGCCCCAGCATGGGCACCGCGGGGTCCCAGCAGTGCAGGCGCCTGAGCTGGCGAGCGCTGGAGGAGGCCGTGGGGGCAGAAGGACCACGGCTGTGCTCAGGTGGGAGCCACCCCCCCAGGCCACGCCGCCTGTCCCTCTGCAGAGTGATGGGGTCTGACAGGACAGATGGGAAGTGCTGGGCGCCGGCGGGCGCTGGGCACATTTCTGGGTCAGCTGCTTGGAAAAAATCACGATCCCTGCACAGGCAGCGCCCCTGCGCCCGCCCCCGCCCTGGCACCGTCCAGCTCTCATCTGCTTCACCAGGCTGCACAGGCAGCGCCCCTGCGCCCGCCCCCGCCCCGGCGCCGTCCGGCTCTCATCCGCTTCGCCAGGCTGCACAGGCAGCGCCCCTGTGCCCACCCCGCCCTGGCACCGTCCGGCTCTCATCTGCTTCACCAGGCTGCACAGGCAGCGCCCCTGCGCCCGCCCCCGCCCCGGCGCCGTCTGGCTCTCATCCGCTTCACCAGGCTGCACAGGCAGCGCCCCTGCGCCCGCCCCAGCGCCGTCCAGCTCTCATCCGCTTCGCCAGGCTGCACAGGCAGCGCCCCTGCGCCCGCCCCCGCCCCGGCGCCGTCCGGCTCTCATCCGCTTCGCCAGGCTGCACAGGCAGCGCCCCTGCGCCCGCCCCCGCCCCGGCGCCGTCCGGCTCTCATCCGCTTCACCAGGCTGCACAGGCAGCGCCCCTGCGCCCGCCCCCGCCCCGGCGCCGTCCGGCTCTCATCCGCTTCGCCAGGCTGCACAGGCAGCGCCCCTGCGCCCGCCCCAGCGCCGTCCAGCTCTCATCCGCTTCGCCAGGCTGCACAGGCAGCGCCCCTGCGCCTGCCCCGGCACCATCCAGCTCTCATCCGCTTCACCAGGCTGCACAGGCAGCGCCCCTGCGCCCGCCCCCGCCCCGGCGCCGTCTGGCTCTCATCCGCTTCACCAGGCTGCACAGGCAGCGCCCCTGCGCCCGCCCCAGCGCCGTCCAGCTCTCATCCGCTTCGCCAGGCTGCACAGGCAGCGCCCCTGCGCCCGCCCCCGCCCCGGCGCCGTCCGGCTCTCATCCGCTTCGCCAGGCTGCACAGGCAGCGCCCCTGCGCCCGCCCCCGCCCCGGCGCCGTCCGGCTCTCATCCGCTTCACCAGGCTGCACAGGCAGCGCCCCTGCGCCCGCCCCCGCCCCGGCGCCGTCCGGCTCTCATCCGCTTCGCCAGGCTGCACAGGCAGCGCCCCTGCGCCCGCCCCAGCGCCGTCCAGCTCTCATCCGCTTCGCCAGGCTGCACAGGCAGCGCCCCTGCGCCTGCCCCGGCACCATCCAGCTCTCATCCGCTTCACCAGGCTGCACAGGCAGCGCCCCTGCGCCCGCCCCCGCCCCGGCGCCGTCTGGCTCTCATCCGCTTCACCAGGCTGCACAGGCAGCGCCCCTGCGCCCGCCCCAGCGCCGTCCAGCTCTCATCCGCTTCGCCAGGCTGCACAGGCAGCGCCCCTGCGCCCGCCCCCGCCCCGGCGCCGTCCGGCTCTCATCCGCTTCGCCAGGCTGCACAGGCAGCGCCCCTGTGCCCACCCCGCCCTGGCACCGTCCAGCTCTCATCTGCTTCACCAGGCTGCACAGGCAGCGCCCCTGCGCCCGCCCCCGCCCCGGCGCCGTCCGGCTCTCATCCGCTTCACCAGGCTGCACAGGCAGCGCCCCTGCGCCCGCCCCAGCGCCGTCCAGCTCTCATCCGCTTCGCCAGGCTGCACAGGCAGCGCCCCTGCGCCCGCCCCCGCCCCGGCGCCGTCCGGCTCTCATCCGCTTCGCCAGGCTGCACAGGCAGCGCCCCTGCGCCCGGCCCCGGCACCGTCCAGCTCTCATCCGCTTCACCAGGCTGCACAGGCAGCGCCCCTGCGCCTGCGCCCGCCCCCGCCCCGGCGCCGTCCAGCTCTCATCCGCTTCACCAGGCTGCACAGGCAGCGCCCCTGCACCCGCCCCGCCCTGGCACTGTCCAGCTCTTATCCGCTTCGCCAGGCTGCACAGGCAGCGCCCCTGCGCCCGCCCCAGCACCATCCAGCTCTCATCCGCTTCGCCAGGCTGCACAGGCAGCGCCCCTGCGCCCGGCCCCGGCACCGTCCGGCTCTCATCCGCTTCGCCAGGCTGCACAGGCAGCGCCCCTGCGCCCGCCCCCGCCCCGGCGCCGTCCGGCTCTCATCCGCTTCGCCAGGCTGCACAGGCAGCGCCCTTCAGGGCTGTGCTGTGCTGTGCTGTGCCACCCAGTTGGGGTTCCCAGCATCTCCTATCCCACTGCGCCACCCCCACGGGACCCACTGCATCAACCACAGGGGCCCACTGTGCCACCCCCACGGGACCCACTGCGTCACCCACACAGGGCCCACTGCACCCGCCCCACAGGGCCCACTGCACCAGCCCCACAGGGGACCCACTGTATCAACCACAGGGGCCCCACTGCACCACCCACACAGGACCCACTGCGTCACCCCCATGGGACCCACTGCATCAACCACAGGAGAATGAGTGCACCACCCACAGGGGCCCCACTGTGGCACCTACCAGGGTCCCACTGTGCCACCCAAACGGGACCCACTGCGTCAACCACAGGGGACCCACTGCACCACCCACAGGAGTCCCACTCCACCACGCATGGGGACCCACTGAACTGCCCACAGGGGACCCACTGCACTGCCCACTAGGATCCCACTTTACTGCCCACAACGTCCCACTGTGCTACCCTCAGGGGACCCACTGCACTGCCCACTGGGGTTCCACATCATCACTCACAGGGGTCCCACTGAACTGCCCACAGGGGACCAACTGCACTGCTTACTGGGCTCCCACTGCACTGCCCACAAGGTCCCACTGTGCTACCAACAGGGGACCCACTGCACCGCTCACTGGAGGCCCACTGTGCCACCCACTGGGAACCCACTGAACCGCCTACAAGGAACCCATTTCACTGCTCACTGGGATCCCACTGCACTGCCCACAGGAGACCAATTACACTGGTCACTTGACTCCCACTGCACTGCCCACAAGGTTCCACTGTGCTACCCCAAGGGTACCCACTTCACTGCCCGCTGGGGTTCCTCTGCATCACCCACAAGGGACCCACTGCATTGCCCACTGGGGTCCCACTGCACTGCCCACAAAAGACCCACTTCACTGCCTACAGGGGTCTCACTGTGCAACCCACTGGCGACCCACTGTATCACCCAGAGGGGACCAACTTTGTTGCCCACAGAGGACCTACTATGCCTCCCACTGGCATCTCACTGCACCACTCACAGGCAACCAACTGCACTGCCCATAGGGGCCCATCCAACAGCTCCCATAGGGACCATGGCCAGGCCCAGGGACCAGTGTGGTCAGACCTAGCAAAGTCGCAGCCTGAGAGGGATCAGAAAGTCCTGGGGTCCTTCGCTCTGTCCTTCCTCCCTTAGTCACAGCACGCCGAGAGCATCACTGCCCCGTCTGTCTCTGCCACCACTTCACCCCACCTCCCGCCCATCACTGCCCTGTCTGTCTCTGCCCCATCGCCACCCCCACCTCCTGCCCATCACTGCCCCGTCTGTCTCTGCCCCATCGCTTCCCCACCTCCTGCCCATCACTGCCCCGTCTGTCTCTGCCATCACTTCCCCCCACCTCCTGCCCATCACTGCCCTGTCTGTCTCTGCCCCATCACTTCCCCCCACCTCCTGCCCATCACTGCCCCGTCTGTCTCTGCCCCATCGCCACCCCCACCTCCTGCCCATCACTGCCCCGTCTGTCTCTGCCCCATCACTTCCCCCACCTCCTGCCCATCACTGCCCCGTCTGTCTCTGCCCCATCGCTTCCCCCACGTCCTGCCCATCACTGCCCCGTCTGTCTCTGCCCCATCGCCACCCCCACCTCCTGCCCATCACTGCCCCATCTGTCTCTGCCCCATCGCTTCCCCCACCTCCTGCCCATCACTGCCCCGTCTGTCTCTGCCCCATCGCTTCCCCCACGTCCTGCCCATCACTGCCCCGTCTGTCTCTGCCCCATCGCCACCCCCACCTCCTGCCCATCACTGCCCCGTCTGTCTCTGCCCCATCACTTCCCCCACCTCCTGCCCATCACTGCCCCGTCTGTCTCTGCCCCATCGCCACCCCCCACCTCCTGCCCATCACTGCCCCGTCTGTCTCTGCCCCATCGCTTCCCCACCTCCTGCCCATCACTGCCCCGTCTGTCTCTGCCCCATCGCCACCCCCCACCTCCTGCCCATCCCTGCCCCATCTGTCTCTGACCCATCGCCACCCCCACCTCCTGCCCATCACTGCTCGGTCTGTCTCTGCCCCATCGCCACCCCCCACCTCCTGCCCATCCCTGCCCCATCTGTCTCTGACCCATCGCCACCCCCACCTCCTGCCCATCACTGCCCCGTCTGTCTCTGCCCCATCACTTCCTCCACCTCCTGCCCATCACTGCCCCGTCTGTCTCTGCCCCATCACTTCCCCCACCTCCTGCCCATCACTGCCCCGTCTGTCTCTGCCCCATCGCTTCCCCCCACCTCCTGCCCATCACTGCCCCGTCTGTCTCTGCCCCATCGCCACCCCCACCTCCTGCCCATCACTGCCCCGTCTGTCTCTGCCCCATCGCCACCCCCACCTCCTGCCCATCACTGCCCCGTCTGTCTCTGCCCCATCGCCACCCCCACCTCCTGCCCATCACTGCCCCGTCTGTCTCTGCCCCATCGCTTCCCCCACCTCCTGCCCATCACTGCCCCGTCTGTCTCTGCCCCATCACTTCCCCACCTCCTGCCCATCACTGCCCCGTCTGTCTCTGCCCCATCACTTCCCCCACCTCCTGCCCTTCACTGCCCCGTCTGTCTCTGCCCCATCGCTTCCCCCACCTCCTGCCCATCACTGCCCCATCTGTCTCTGCCCCATCACTTCCCCCACCTCCTGCCCATCACTGCCCCGTCTGTCTGTGCCCCATCGCCTCCCCCACCTCCTGCCCATCACTGCCCCGTCTGTCTCTGCCCCATCACTTCCCCACCTCCTGCCCATCACTGCCCCGTCTGTCTCTGCCCCATCACTTCCCCCCACCTCCTGCCCATCACTGCCCCGTCTGTCTCTGCCCCATCGCCTCCCCCACCTCCTGCCCATCACTGCCCCGTCTGTCTCTGCCCCATCGATTCCCCCACCTCCTGCCCATCACTGCCCCGTCTGTCTCTGCCCCATCGCCACCCCCACCTCCTGCCCATCACTGCCCCGTCTGTCTCTGCCCCATCGATTCCCCCCACCTCCTGCCCATCACTGCCCCGTCTGTCTCTGCCCCATCGCTTCCCCCACCTCCTGCCCATCACTGCCCCATCTGTCTCTGCCCCATCGCCACCCCCACCTCCTGCCCATCACTGCCCCTGCTGGCACAGGTGCCAGGAACTGCTGGTGGGGGGAATGCAGTGAGATGTGGGGCTGGTGCTGACGTGCCCGTAGGGTAAAGCTAATGGTCAGGATTGCCCCTGCTCTTGCCGCATGGCCGCTCTTGGCCCCTACCTCCCCGTGTGTTCATTGGCAATGCCCTGCATGGCCCAGGAGCAGGCCTGGAGCTGCCATCCTCTCATCCCCATCCCCGTGTCACACCTCCTTGGGGTACCACCCCTCCCTGCCTGGCCTGCTGCCCATGTCTGTGGCATCGCTGCCTGTGCTCGTGGTGGGCCGGGGAGTTAGGGAACACCACTGGGGTCCTCACACATTCACTGAATGCACCTATGGGGTTTGCCCTTCTTGGGGTGGGGCTTCCCCCTGCCCTCCGCAACCCCTGCCTGGGCTCTGAGGTCTCCTGCCTGCCCTGCATTGCCCTGGGCGGGTGCTGTGGCTGTGGCACCTGGGTGTGGGCAGCAAGGGGCAGGCAAGGTTCCCTCCCCCCACTGATCGCCGTCGGGGCTGCACTGGTTTCTGAGCATAGGTGCGCGCTGTGCTGGCTGCAATGCCATTTCCGTTCCCCGGCAGCCCGGAGCCGAGCGCGGCTGAGCAGGAGCTAATCGAAAGCCGCCCTTGTGTGACAGGGGTGATGTTATCAGCTGCCTGCCGCCGGCAGCCACAGCAACGTGCTTGCGAGGCAGCTGCCAGCTTGGGGCTCCATGCTGCCCCCCCACTCTCCACTGGGGGGCTGCAGCACTACCCTGGCACACAGGGGCCATGGCACTGGCTGGCGAGGTTTGCGCTGATGCAGGGCACAGGTGCAGCACTAGGCCTGTGTCGTTCTGGGGGTGGGGAAGCCTGGGAGATTGCCCTCCATCCAGCCCCACTGTGCACAGGTGCAGGGTGGCTGGCACAGCTGGCTCAGAAGGGGGCAGTGACAGGCAGCTGCAAGACACCCCAGGCACCCGGACTTGCACAAAAAGGGACCTGGCTGCTCCCTACCATGGGTGGCCCTGATGAGGCTGGTCAGTGGCACAGCCCAGCAAGTGGCTGGGAGTCTCTGCACTCTGCCCCCCGCCCCAGAGCACCAGCTCCGCAGCTCCCATTGGCCAGGAAGTGCAGGGTGGTGGCTGCAGGCACAGGCAGCACACAGAGCCCCTGGACTGAGGGACATGACCCCTTTTGGGAGCACCCACCCCCTGAACCCTCCCTCATCCCAGCACTCTGCCCTGGCCCCCTTCCACCCCCAACTCCCTCCTAAAGCCTGCACCCCAACCCCCACTGCCAGCCTGACCCCCCTTCTGCACCCCAACCCCCACTGCCAGCCTGAACCCCCTTCTGCACCCCAACCCCCCCTGCCAGCCTGAACCCCCTTCTGCACCCCAACCCCCCCTGCCAGCCTGAACCCCCTTCTGCACCCCAACCCCCCCATCCCCAGCCTGAAGCCCCTGTCCTCACCCGAGCTCCCGCGCAGAGACACACGCACACCTCACAGCGCTGGAAGGGACCTCGGCAGGCCCAGGCGCCCTCCCCGGCAGACTTCTTTTTTAAATCTTCCCTGCCCCAGGCACTCGAGCGGCCCCCACAGGGACTGAGCTCCCCACCCCAGGTTCACAAGCCCAATGCCCTAACCGCTGAGCTACCCCTGCCCAGCCTGGGAAATGGATGCATGGGCGAGTGGCTGGGTGGGGCTCGAGCGAGCGGGGCCTCGGCAAAGGGGCGCGCTGGGGCGAGGGGGTCGCTTTTCTCCCAGCTGAAGGCTGGCAGCCCAAACGCCTGCGCCTCCCGACAGCTGCTGGCCTCGCCCAGGACATGAGCTCCCTGACGGGTGCCAGTGGGGAGGGAGCCGGCCCCATGGCTCAGCTGGTGGGTAGGCGGGCTGGGGCCGAGGCCACACACACTGGGGGACCCCAGCTCCAGGGTCTTGCCGTGGCTTCCACACACGTCCAGGGCAGGCACAGGGGTGTCGTCCGGCCAGCCCCAGCGCTGTGCTCCCTTTGAATACCAGCCCGCCAGCCCCTCAGGCACAGCGACCTGGGGGGCCAGTCACGACTGCACCCCCAGCAGCTGGAATCAGGCCCCGTAACAGGACAAGGGGCAAAAGAGGCCAATGGGCTGAGAGCATCAGCACGACAGCCCCCTTGGATAGGTGGGGAGGACATTCGGATGGGGGCGTGAGGGGGTAACCCTGGGACGGGTGTCCAGTAACCCAGCATAAGTGTGAGGTTACCCTCAGCCAGGTGTGTGGGGGGTACCCTGGGACGGGTGTCTGGTAACCCAGCGTAGGTGTGAGGTTACCCTCAGCCAGGTGAGTGGGGAGTACCCTGGGACGGGTGTCTGGTAACCCAGCGTAGGTGTGAGGTTACCCTCGGCCAGGTGAGTGGGGAGTACCCTGGGACGGGTGTCTGGTAACCCAGCGTAGGTGTGAGGTTACCCTCGGCCAGGTGTATGGGGGGTACCCTGGGACGGGTGTCTAGTAACCCAGCGTAGGTGTGAGGTTACCCTCGGCCAGGTGAGTGGGGAGTACCCTGGGACGGGTGTCTGGTAACCCAGCGTAGGTGTGAGGTTACCCTCGGCCAGGTGTGTGGGGAGTACCCTGGGACGGGTGTCTGGTAACCCAGCGTAGGTGTGACGTTACCCTCAGCCAGGTGAGTGGGGAGTACCCTGGGATGGGTGTCCAGTAACCCAGCGTAGGTGTGAGGTTACCTCAGCCACGTGAGTGGGGAGTACCCTGGGACGGGTGTCTGGTAACCCAGTGTAGGTGTGACATTACCCTCAGCCAGGTGTATGGGGGGTACCCTGGGACGGGTGTCTGGTAACCCAGCGTAGGTGTGAGGTTACCCTCAGCCAGGTGTATGGGGGGTACCCTGGGATGGGTGTCTGGTAAACCAGCGTAGGTGTGAGGTTACCCTCAGCCAGGTGTATGGGGGGTACCCTGGGACAGGTGTCCAGTAACCCAGCGTAGGTGTGAGGTTACCTCAGCCAGGTGAGTGGGGAGTACCCTGGGACGGGTGTCTGGTAACCCAGCGTAGGTGTGACATTACCCTCAGCCAGGTGTATGGGGGGTACCCTGGGATGGGTGTCTGGTAAACCAGTGTAGGTGTGAGGTTACCTCAGCCAGGTGAGTGGGGAGTGCCCTGGGATGGGTGTCTGGTAAACCAGTGTAGGTGTGTCGTTACCCTCAGCCAGGTGTATGGGGGGTAACCCTGAGACGGGTGTCTGGTAACCCAGCGTAGGTGTGACGTTACCCTCAGCCAGGTGTATGGGGGGTAACCCTGGGACGGGTGTCTAGTAACACAGCGTAGGTGTGACGTTACCCTCGGCCAGGTGTATGGGGGGTACCCTGGGACGGGTGTCTGGTAACCCAGCGTAGGTGTGAGGTTACCTCAGCCAGGTGAGTGGGGAGTACCCTGGGACGGGTGTCTGGTAACCCAGCGTAGGTGTGACATTACCCTCAGCCAGGTGTATGGGGAGTACCCTGGGACGGGTGTCTGGTAACCCAGCGTAGGTGTGAGGTTACCTCAGCCAGGTGAGTGGGGAGTACCCTGGGACGGGTGTCTGGTAACCCAGCATAGGCGTGACATTACCCTCAGCCAGGTGTATGGGGGGTACCCTGGGATGGGTGTCTGGTAACCCAGTGTAGATGTGAGGTTACCTCAGCCAGGTGAGTGGGGAGTACCCTGGGACGGGTGTCTGGTAACCCAGCGTAGGTGTGACATTACCCTCAGCCAGGTGTATGGGGGGTACCCTGGGACGGGTGTCTGGTAACCCAGCGTAGGTGTGAGGTTACCCTCAGCCAGGTGTATGGGGGGTACCCTGGGATGGGTGTCTGGTAACCCAGTGTAGATGTGAGGTTACCTCAGCCAGGTGAGTGGGGAGTACCCTGGGACGGGTGTCTGGTAACCCAGCGTAGGTGTGACATTACCCTCAGCCAGGTGTATGGGGGGGTACCCTGGGATGGGTGTCTGGTAAACCAGTGTAGGTGTGAGGTTACCTCAGCCAGGTGTATGGGGGGGTACCCTGGGATGGGTGTCTGGTAAACCAGTGTAGGTGTGACATTACCCTCAGCCAGGTGTATGGGGGGTACCCTGGGATGGGTGTCTGGTAAACCAGTGTAGGTGTGAGGTTACCTCAGCCAGGTGAGTGGGGAGTACCCTGGGACGGGTGTCTGGTAACCCAGCGTAGGTGTGACATTACCCACAGCCAGGTGTATGGGGGGTACCCTGGGACGGGTGTCTGGTAACCCAGCGTAGGTGTGAGGTTACCTCAGCCACGTGAGTGGGGAGTACCCTGGGACGGGTGTCTGGTAACCCAGTGTAGGTGTGACGTTACCCTCAGCCAGGTGTATGGGGAGTACCCTGGGACGGGTGTCTGGTAACCCAGCGTAGGTGTGAGGTTACCTCAGCCAGGTGAGTGGGGAGTACCCTGGGACGGGTGTCTGGTAACCCAGCGTAGGCGTGACATTACCCTCAGCCAGGTGTATGGGGGGTACCCTGGGATGGGTGTCTGGTAAACCAGTGTAGGTGTGAGGTTACCTCAGCCAGGTGAGTGGGGAGTGCCCTGGGATGGGTGTCTGGTAACCCAGTGTAGGTGTGTCGTTACCCTCAGCCAGGTGTATGGGGGGTAACCCTGGGACGGGTGTCTGGTAACACAGCGTAGGTGTGACGTAACCCTCAGCCAGGTGTATGGGGGGTAACCCTGGGACGGGTGTCTGGTAGCCCAGCATAGGCGTGACGTTACCCTCGGCCAGGTGAGTGGGGAGTACCCTGGGACAGGTGTCTGGTAACCCAGCGTAGGTGTGAGGTTACCTTCAGCCAGGTGTGTGTGGGGTACCCTGGGATGGGTGTCTGGTAACCCAGCATAGGTGTGAGGTTACCCTCGGCCAGGTGTACAGGGCAGTAACCCTGGGATAGGGGTCTGGTAACCCAGCATAGTTGTGAGGTTAACCGTGGCCAGGTGTACAGGGAGTACCCTGGGACAGGTGTCTGGTAACCCAGTGTAGGTGTGAGGTTAACTTCGGTCAGGTGTACGGGGGGTACCCTGGGACGGGTGTCCGGTAACCCAGCGTAGGTGCGAGCTTACCTCAGCCAGGTGTATGGGGGGTACCCTGGGATGGGTGTCTGGTAACCCAGTGTAGGTGTGAGGTTACCTTCGGTCAGGTGTACGGGGGGTACCCTGGGACGGGTGTCCGGTAACCCAGTGTAGGTGTGAGCTTACCTCAGCCAGGTGTATGGGGGGTACCCTGGGATGGGAGTCTGGTAACCCAGCATAGTTGTGAGGTTAACCTTGGCCAGGTGTACAGGGAGTACCCTGGGACAGGTGTCTGGTAACCCAGTGTAGGTGTGAGGTTACCCTCAGCCAGGTGTATGGGGGGTACCCTGAGATGGGTGTCTGGTAACCCAGAGTAGGTGTGAGGTTACCCTCGGCCAGGTGTATGGGGGGTAACCCTGGGATGGGTGTCTGGTAACCCAGCGTAGGTGTGAGGTTACCTCGGCCAGGTGTGTGTGGGGTACCCTGAGATGGGTGTCTGGTAACCCAGCGTAGGTGTGACGTTACCCTCGGCCAGGTGAGTGGGGAGTACCCTGGGACAGGTGTCTGGTAACCCAGCATAGGTGTGAGGTTACCCTCAGCCAGGTGAGTGGGGAGTACCCTGGGACGGGTGTCTGGTAACCCAGCGTAGGTGTGATGTTACCCTCGGCCAGGTGTATGGGGGGTAACCCTGGGACGGGTGTCTGGTAGCCCAGCATAGGCGTGACGTTACCCTCGGCCAGGTGAGTGGGGAGTACCCTGGGACAGGTGTCTGGTAACCCAGCGTAGGTGTGAGGTTACCCTCAGCCAGGTGTATAGGGGGTAACCCTGGGATGGGTGTCTGGTAACCCAGTGTAGGTGTGACGTTACCCTCGGCCAGGTGAGTGGGGAGTACCCTGGGACGGATGTCTGGTAACCCAACGTAGGTGTGATGTTACCCTCGGCCAGGTGTACGGGGGGGTAACCCTGGGATGGGTGTCTGGTCACGCAGCGTAGGTGTGAGATTACCCTCGGCCAGGTGTATGGGGAGTAACCCTGGGACAGGTGTCCAGTAACCCAGCATAGGTGCGAGGTTACCTCGGCCAGGTGTATGGGGGGTAATCCTGGGACGGGTGTCTGGTAACCCAGCGTAGGTGTGAGGTTACCTCGGCCAGGTATATGGGGAGTACCCTGGGACAGGTGTCTGGTAACCCAGCGCAGGTGTGAGGTTACCTCGGCCAGGTGTGTGGGGGGTACCCTGGGAAGGGTGTCTGGTAACCCAGCATAGGTGTGAGGTTACCCTCGGCCAGGCGTACGGGGGGGTAACCCTGGGATAGGGGTCTGGTAACCCAGCATAGTTGTGAGGTTAACCGTGGCCAGGTGTACAGGGAGTACCCTGGGACAGGTGTCTGGTAACCCAGTGTAGGTGTGAGGTTAACTTCGGTCAGGTGTACAGGGGGTACCCTGGGACGGGTGTCCGGTAACCCAGCGTAGGTGCGAGCTTACCTCAGCCAGGTGTATGGGGGGTACCCTGGGATGGGTGTCTGGTAACCCAGTGTAGGTGTGAGGTTACCCTCGGCCAGGTGTGTGTGGGGTACCCTGGGATGGATGTCTGGTAACCCAGCATAGGTGTGAGGTTACCCTCGGCCAGGCGTACAGGGCGGTAACCCTGGGATAGGGGTCTGGTAACCCAGCATAGTTGTGAGGTTAACCGTGGTCAGGTGTACAGGGAGTACCCTGGGACAGGTGTCTGGTAACCCAGTGTAGGTGTGAGGTTAACTTCGGTCAGGTGTATGGGGGGTACCCTGGGACGGGTGTCCGGTAACCCAGCGTAGGTGCGAGCTTACCTCAGCCAGGTGTATGGGGGGTACCCTGGGATGGGTGTCTGGTAACCCAGTGTAGGTGTGAGGTTACCTTCGGTCAGGTGTACGGGGGGTACCCTGGGACGGGTGTCCGGTAACCCAGCATAGGTGCGACCTTACCTCAGCCAGGTGTATGGGGGGTACCCTGGAATGGGAGTCTGGTAACCCAGCATAGTTGTGAGGTTAACCTTGGCCAGGTGTACAGGGAGTACCCTGGGACAGATGTCTGGTAACCCAGTGTAGGTGTGAGGTTACCCTCAGCCAGGTGTGTGTGGGGTACCCTGAGATGGGTGTCTGGTAACCCAGCGTAGGTGTGACGTTACCCTCAGCCAGGTGAGTGGGGAGTACCCTGGGACAGGTGTCTGGTAACCCAGCATAGGTGTGAGGTTACCCTTGGCCAGGTGTACAGGGAGTACCCTGGGACAGGTGTCTGGTAACCCAGTGTAGGTGTGAGGTTACCTTCGGTCAGGTGTACGGGGGTACCCTGGGACGGGTGTGTGATGGGGTTTTGGGGTCCCCAAAGCTTTGCACCCTGTCCGCAGGCAGGAGAGTCTCTCACTCAGCGGGAAAACAGCGGGTTTATTAGCCGACAGGACACAGCATCGTACAGAGGAGTCAGTACAGCAGGCAGAGACAGCCAGTCCAATCCATGTTGGGGAGAGGAGGCCCCGAGGGGCCCCCAGAGCCGGGGCCTTGCCCCCTCCTTGGTCTCTCTCTCCCTCAGCCCAGACTAACTGCTTCCAACTCCCAGTTCCAATTCAAACCCCTCAGGCTCCATCTCCCCCTTTGTCTGCAGTACAAAGGTGTTACCTGGTCGTCAGGGTTACCCTCAGCAGGAGCCCCACACCCTCTGTGAGCCACACACACACACACACACAGGTATCCCCCACTCCATCACATCGGGTGTCCGGTAACCCAGCATAGGTGTGATTTTACCTCAGCCAGGTGTATGGGGGGTACCCTGGGATGGGTGTCTAGTAACCCAGTGTACGTGTGAGGTTACCTTGGCCAGGTGTGTGTAGGGTACCCTGGGACAGGTGTCTAGTAACCCAGTGTACGTGTGAGGTTACCTTGGCCAGGTGTGTGTAGGGTACCCTGGGATAGGTGTCTAGTAATCCAGTGTACGTGTGAGGTTACCTTGGCCAGGTGTGTGTAGGGTACCCTGGGACAGGTGTCTAGTAATCCAGCGTAGGTGTGAGGTTACCTCGGCTAGGTGTATGGGGGGTACCCTGGGACAGGTGTCTGGTAACCCAGCGTAGGTGTGAGGTTACCCTCGGCCAGGTGTATGGGGAGTACCCCAGGACAGGTGTCTGGTAACCCAGCGTAGGTGTGAGGTTACCCTCGGCCAGGTGTATGGGGAGTACCCTGGGACAGGTGTCTGGTAACCCAGCGTAGGTGTGAGGTTACCCTCGGCCAGGTGTATGGGGAGTACCCTGGGACAGGTGTCTGGTAACCCAGCGTAGGTGTGAGGTTACCCTCGGCCAGGTGTATGGGGAGTACCCTGGGACAGGTGTCTGGTAACCCAGCGTAGGTGTGAGGTTACCTCGGCCAGGTGTATGGGGAGTACCCTGGGACAGGTGTCTGGTAACCCAGCGTAGGTGTGAGGTTACCCTCGGCCAGGTGTATGGGGAGTACCCTGGGACAGGTGTCTGGTAACCCAGCTTAGGTGTGAGGTTACCCTCGGCCAGGTGTATGGGGAGTACCCTGGGACAGGTGTCTGGTAACCCAGCGTAGGTGTGAGGTTACCCTCGGCCAGGTGTATGGGGAGTACCCCAGGACAGGTGTCTGGTAACCCAGCTTAGGTGTGAGGTTACCTCAGCCAGGTGTATGGGGAGTATCCCGGGACAGGTGCCTGGTAACCCAGTGTAGGCGTGACGTTACCTTCGGCCAGGTGTATGGCGGGTAACCCTGGGATGGGTGTCTGGTAACCCAGCCTAGGTGTGAGGTTATCCTGGGCCAGGTGTATGGGGAGTACCCTGGGACGGGTTTCTCGTCACGCAGCGTAGTGTGAGATTACCCTCTGCCAGGTGTATGGGGAGTACCCCGGGACAGGTGTCTGGTAACCCAGCCTAGGTGTGAGGTTACCCTCGGCCAGGTGTGTGGGGAGTACCCTGGGACGGGTTTCTCGTCACGCAGCGTAGTGTGAGATTACCCTCTGCCAGGTGTATGGGGAGTACCCCGGGACAGGTGTCTGGTAACCCAGCCTAGGTGTGAGGTTATCCTGGGCCAGGTGTATGGGGAGTACCCTGGGACGGGTTTCTCGTCACGCAGCGTAGTGTGAGATTACCCTCTGCCAGGTGTATGGGGAGTACCCCGGGACAGGTGTCTGGTAACCCAGCATAGGTGCGAGGTTACCCTCGGCCAGGTGTGTGGGGATATGATGGAGTGGGGGGGTGCATGTGTGAGACTCAGGCTGGATGTGAGAGACAAGCAGAGCAGCTCCCAGTGGCTAAGGATGACCCTGGGGCTATAACCTAAGCTGGCAGGTAACACCTCAGCCCTGAACAAAAAGGAGGGAGGAGCCGAACAGTTTTGAATTGGGGGCAGCAGTTAGAAGCTCGGGGGAGAGGGAGCTGGAAGGAGCCAGCCTGGCGAGGGCGGAAGCTACACCCCAGAGGGGCCCCCCTCGGGCTCTTCTCCCCAGGACGGGTTGGAAGGACTGTCTCTGGCTGCTGCACTGTCGCTTCTGTGAGAAACTGGGCATCTGTTGCCTAATAAACCTCCTGTTGTACCTGCAGGAGCAGACTCCACCGCAGGAGCTTGGCGTTGGCCCCTTTCATGCGATGCAGCCAGGTCAGGGGTGAGTGATCAGTGTACACAGTGAAACGCCGTCCAAACAGGTACGGCTGCAGCTTCCCCAGCGCCCACACCATGGCCAGACATTCCTTCTCTATGGCTGCGTAGTTCTGCTCCCGGGGCAGCAGCTTCTTACTCAGGTACACGATGGGGTGTTTCTCCCCTTTGTCAGTCACCTGCATTAGCACAGCCCCCAGCCCCACGTCTGAGGCATCGGTGAACACCAGGAAGGGCTTGTTGAAGTCTGGATTTGCCAGCACTGGGGCCCTGACCAGAGCCTCCTTCAGCGCACAGAGGGCTTCCTGGCACTGCTCGGTCCAGACCACCTTGTCAGGCTGTGATGGGGTTTTGGGGTCCCCCAAGCTCTGCACCCCATCCGCAGGCAGGAGAGTCTCTCACTCAGCAGGAAAACAGCGGGTTTATTAGCCGACAGGACACAGCATCATACAGAGGAGTCAGTACAGCCGGCAGAGACAGCCAGTCCCATCCATGTTGGGGAGAGGAGGCCCCAAGGGGCCCCCAGAGCTGGGGCCTTGCCCCCTCCTTTGTCTCTCTCTCTCTCCCAGCCCAGACTAACTGCTTCCAACTCCCAGTTCCAATTCAAACCCCTCAGGCTCCACCTCCTCCTTTGTCTGCAGTACAAAGGTGTTACCTGGTCGTCAGGGTTACCCTCAGCAGGAGCCCCACACCCTCTGTGAGCCACTCACACACACACAGGTATCCCCCACTCCATCACACAGGCTTTCCCTTTTTACATAGCTCCGTGAGGGGGGCTGCGATGGAGCTAAAGTGGGGCACAAACCTCCAGTAGTACCCCGCCATCCCAATGAAGGCCTGGACCTGTTTCTTAGTCTGGGGTGTTGGCCAATCTCTGACAGCCTCCACTTTAGCTGGCTCTGGCTTTAAGCAGCCGCTGCCCACCTTGTGGCCCAGGTAGGTCACCTAAGCCACCCCCACCTTGCACTTCCCTGCCTTGATAGTCAGCCCGGCATTCTGGAGTCGGTCCAGCACCTGCTTGACCTGGGACACATGGTCCTCCCACGTCTGGCTGAAGATGCAAACGTCGTCCATGTAAGCCAGGGCAAAGCTCTCCATCCCTTTCAGTAGCTGGTCCACCAGACGCTGGAAGGTAGCGGGTGCCCCCTTGAGGCCAAAGGGCAGGACCAGGAACTCGTAGAGCCCCACAGGGGTGATGAAAGCCGACTTCAGCCGGGCATCTTGGTCTAATGGCACTTGCCAGTACCCCTTGGTGAGGTCTATGGTGGTGAGGTAACGGGCTCCCCCCAGCTTGTCTAAAAGGTCATCAGGCCTGGGCATGGGGTAGGCGTCCGATACAGTGATGGCGTTAAGCTTGCGATAGTCCACACAAAACCGAACAGACCCATCTTTTTTGGGGACTGTAGTGAGTCAGTGTGGCCCTGCTGCTGACGCGGAGGCCGAGGAGGCTGCGCAGAGGCCCTGGTGGGTGGGCCCGGAGCCAGGAGACCAGAGGCCGCCCCTCAGAGCGTGGGGCCCAGGGCTAGAAAGGCCCAGGGCGGGGCGCAGGACCCATTAAAGCCTGGGCCTCCGGGCAGGGAGGAGGCGCCTGCCTGTGCTCCCCGGCGCCAAGGGCGGAGGGCCTGTCGCCGCCTGGTCCGGCCGGAGGAACCAGCCCCCAGCGGCTCCGAACAACCCTGGATCCAGATGCCCCAGGGGAACTACCCGGATTTCCCAGACCTGCCAGGACCCTCACGCCGGCGGAGACCCCCCGCCTGGGAAGGAGCCCCAGGAGCGACCTGCCCCAGAGTCCCGGGGGACCCCTACAGCCCCCAGGCCCAGGATCACCTCGGGTCCCCCGTGCTACCGCCGCCCGACTGTCCCAATGACGTTGATATGGGCGACCGGCCGGAGCCCCCGAAGGTGGACGACCTGGAGGAGGCCGACCCCACGGGACCCCCCGACCAGATGGACTGGGACCTTCCGCCGGCGGAGGCAGAGGTAGGAAGTGGCCCGGGGAATGACGCTCCCGAGCCCATGGCGGGGTGTTGCGGCCTGGATCCCCACTGCCGTGGTCGTGTGTGAGCGACCCCCAGGGCCCCGGGCCGCGTCGCAGTGGAGTGGGAGGGCCTGCGACCCCCTACCCCTTCCTTGACAGGGCCGGCCCACGCTGGGGCTGTGCTCAGACACTTGTGTTGCTGCCCCGCCCTAGACTGACGGCTGGGCCAGAATTGTACCATTATTGTGAACTGCTGCCCCGCCCTAGACTGAGGGCTGGGGCCTGTATTGTATTGAACTGGGAACTGCTGACAGCCCCCAGCTGAGTGCGGACCGGTGTTATAACCCTTGTGGTGGCCGCCTCGCCAGAGACCAAGGGCTGGGCGTCCCAGGACTTCTTACAGGGACCAACACCACGGGAGAGGCCCAGGGGCTGGACGAGGGTTGGATCACCCTGTGATGGAGTGGGGGATACCTGTGTGTGTGTGAGTGGCTCACAGAGGGTGTGGGGCTCCTGCTGAGGGTAACCTTGATGACCAGGTAACACCTTTGTACTGCAGACAAAGGAGGAGGTGGAGCCTGAGGGGTTTGAATTGGAACTGGGAGTTGGAAGCAGTGAGTCTGGGCTGGGAGAGAGAGACAAAGGAGGGGGCCAGGCCCCAGCTCTGGGGGCCCCTCGGGGCCTCCTCTCCCCAACATGGATGGGACTGGCTGTCTCTGCCTGCTGTACTGATTCCTCTGTACGATGCTGTGTCCTGTCGGCTAATAAACCCGCTGTTCTCCTGCTGAGTGAGAGACTCTCCTGCCTGTGGACAGGGTGCAGAGCTTGGGGGACCCCAGAACCCCATCACACACCCCCACAGCCAGCATGTCTTCAACCTCCCGCTCTATGTCCTGAGCCGTCCTCCCTGTGACTCTGAATGGCACACACTTGATAGGGGCGTGGGTGCCTGTCTCTATTCGGTGGACAGCCAGGTCAGTGCGTCCGGGTCTGTCCGAGAACAGCTGTTGATGCGAATGCAGCACCTCATTGACCTCCGTCTGCTGGGCAGGGGTCAGCTGGTCTGAGAGGGGAATAGACTCCAGCAAGGAGCCGGCTCCAGCCCTTGTGTGCAAATCCACCAAGGGATCATCCCCCTGCCCCTCCCAGTGTCTGCACACAGCCAGCACCAAGTTCTGCCTGTCCCAGTAAGGTTTCATCATGTTCACATGATAGACCCGGTGGCTGTGGGCCCAGTTCGACAGTTCCACCCCATAATTCACGTCATTTAGCTGTTTGACGACCTTGAAAGGCCCATCCCAGGCCGCTTGCAGCTTGTTCTGCCGCACAGGTACAAGAACCATCACTTGATCCCCGGTGGCATAGGCTCGGGCCCTGGCGTTACGGTCATACCAGACCTTTTGCTTCCTTTGGGCCATGGAGAGGTTCTCCCTGGCCAGGCCCATGAGCTCGGTGAGTTTTTCCCGGAAGGTCAGTACGTACTGTACCACTGACTCCCCTTCAGGAGAGGCCGTCCCCTCCCACTCTTCTCTGAGCAAGTCCAAGGGTCCCCGTACCCTCCTTCCATACAGCAGCTCAAACGGGCAGAACCCCGTGGATTCCTGGGGCACCTCCCTGTATGCAAACAGCAAGTGGGGTAAGTACTTGTCCCAGTCATGGGGGTATTGATTCATGAGGGTTCTCAGCATCTGCTTCAGAGTCCCATTGAACCTCTCCACCAGCCCATTGGTCTGCGGGTGGTAGGCTGTGGCCCAGGTGTGCCGGACCCCACACTTGTCCCACAAGCTTTGCAGCAGGGCCAACATGAAGTTGGACCCCTGACCTGTGAGGACTCCTTGGGGAACCCCACTCTGCTGAAAATGGACAGCAGTGCATCCGCCATGGTGTCAGCGTCGACAGAGGTCAAGGCCACTGCTTCTGGGTATCACGTGGCAAAATCTACCACTACCAAAATATATTTCTTCCCCGAACGCGTTGCCTTGCTGAAGGGGCCCACTATGTCCATAGCTACTTTCTGGAAAGGCTCCTCTATGATGGGCAGTGGCCTCAGGGCAGCTTTCCCCTTGTCTCGGGTCTTCCCCACCCTCTGGCAGGGATCACAGGACAGGCGATACGATGGACAGCTGCAAAGACCCCTGGCCAAAAAAAGTTCTGTAACAACCTTCTCCTGGTGCGGTGGATCCCCTGGTGTCCTGCGAGTGGGACATCATGGGCTAGGTACAGCAACCTGCGCCAGTACTTTTGGGGAACCACCAGTTGCCTCTGGACCTTCCATGGCTCCGCTTTGCGTCTGGGAGCCCATTCCTGGTACAGGAATCCCTTTTCCCACAGGAATCTCTCCCTGCAGCCCTCCCCCCAGCTGTGGAGCTGGGCTGAGACTGGCCAGTTCCCTCAGCTTCTGCAAGGAGGGGTCTCTCTGCTGCTCTGCCTGGAATTCTTCCGCTCGGGCAGGGGCGGATGCTACTTCCCCATCCCTGCCTGGCTCCAGCACCCCTGGCCTGTGAGATCTGGTTTTTGGGGGCCCCCTTTCTCTCAGGGTTGGCCCCTGTGGCTTCTGTGGCTTTGGCTGGGCAGGTACCCCCGAATCCAGGGAACGCACCCCTTGTTTTCTTTGGCTACGGGTCAGGACCAGGGCACGAGGGCGTTCACCTTGCCAGTTCTCCAGGTCAGCCCCCATCAGTACATCTGCCGGCAAATGGCTGTGCACGCCCACTTCCTTGGGGCCTTCCTTCTTCCCCCATTTCAGGTGCACCCTCGCCATGGGCACCTTGAAAGGGGTCCCATCAATTCCTGTTATCGTCAGGTGGGAATTGGGTATCACGCGGCCCGGTGCCACCACCCCGGGTCGGGCCAGCGTCACGTCAGCGCCTGTGTCCCAGAACCCCGTGACCTTTCTCCTGTCTACCTCGAGGTGTGTGAGAAACTTGCTCCGCAGAGGCAGTGCCGCCCCCACTCTGTAAACTGACCTCTGAGCATTTGGTCCCCCTGAGGAGCTGGTCTGTGGGGCGGACTCGGCCCAATCCGAGTGCCCATTGTCAGCACCACCCGCCTTGGCCGCCAGCCCCTCTGGCTTCTGGGACTCCATCCAGTTGACTCCATGACCCCCCAGCCTGCTCAACCTGTCTGGGAGCTTGGGGCACTGGGCTGATCTACGCCCCTTTCGCCCACAGCGATAACAGCCTGGGTCTTGTTGTGTCCCTCGGGCCGGCTGCTCTGTCCAGGCTCTGCTTGGCTCTCAGGCGGGTGGGTGGCCGGCCCCTCTTTCCTGGGCTCGCCCAAGAGGTGGTCCCCTCTGTCGTACGGTCAGGAACCGGTCTCTCTGAGATTCTCGGTCTCTCCGGGACTCCCTCTCCCTCTGGGACTCCCTCTCTTTGTGGGGCTCACTTTCAAACCTGGCCCGGCTGTTTGTGAAGTCATCTGCCAGTTTCCCTGCATCATGTGAATCCCCTGGCTTCCGGTCCACGAGCCACACCCTCAGGTCAGGTGAGCACATCTCGTAGAATCGCTCCAGGACCGCCAGCTTGATCAGGTCCTCTACGGACTGGACTCCCATTCCGAACGCCCACTTCTGGTAGTATTGCCTCAGGCGGGCGGTTGTATCTACATGGGTTTCCTCTGGCCTCTTCTGCGCCTCCTGGAACCTCTTTTTGTACATCTCCGGAGTCAGCCCGAACTTATGCCGCAGGGCCTGTTTGAACCGTTCATAGTCCCCAGGCTGCAGCCCCTCCAGCTGGCTGAGCACCGCTGCGGCCTTCTGGCCCAGCAAGGGGGTGAGGTGCTGGAGCCACTCGGCTGGGGGAACCTAGTGCAACTCACAAGCTCACTCAAAGGCGGTAAGGAACTCGTCCATGTCCCCTGGGTCCTGACACTGGGCCAGCACACGCGTCTCCACGTGACTGGCCACCCCGAGCTGCCTGGCCCTCTCCCCACTTACCGCTGCTGGGGCCTCTTGGCGTCTTGCCTCCGCCATGGCCTGCTCATGCTCCCGCTCTCACTCCTCCCACTCTTGCTCTCTCTCCTCCTGCTGTCTCTCTTGTAGCTGACGCTCGTGCTCACGTTCCCTCTGCCGTTCCTGGTGCTCACGTTCCCTCTGCCGTTCCTGGGCTTCCAGTTCCTTTAATTTCACCTCGAGCTCCAGCCATCGCAGCTCTGCAGCGGGGGACTCTGCCCGCGATGGACCACCGCTAGCTGAGCGCGACCTGGCGGGCACCGCGTCTGTCTGACGGCGTCGAGCCCCCGCTCCCGTCGGAGAATCCGAAATGCTTCCCGAGGGTGACCGGCCACTTTCTGCCGGGACAGGCTCTGCCCCCCTGGATCGGTCACTCTCTTCCAGCTGTGCAATCAGCTGGGCCTTGGTCGCCTTCCCCACAGTCAGGCCCCTCTCTCTGCACAGCCCCACTAGCTCTGCCTTCAGGAGTCGGGTATAATCCATCTCCCCACTGTCTCCCGGGGTATCCGCTCACCAGCAGCAGCTGCCGGATTGGCTCTGTTCCCCCTCTGGCTCTTGTGAGGCTCCTTCCTCCTCTTGCGCTCAGTCAACCACTGCGGGGAGCTCATCCGTGGGTGCAGTGCATCCCACTTCTGACACCAGTGTGATGGGGTTCAGGGGTCCCCAAGCACTGCACCCCGTCCACTGGCAGGAGTGAATCTCACTCAGCAGGTACAACTGGAGGTTTATTAGGCAACAGATGCCCAGTTTCTCACAGAAGCGTCAGTACAGCAGCCAGAGACAGTCCTTCCAACGCGTCCTGGGGAGAGAAGCCCGAGGGGTGCCCCTCTGGGGTGTAGCTTTCCCCCTCCTCAGGCTGGCTGCCTTCCAGCTCTCTCTTCTCTCCAGCCTCTAACCGCCGCCACCCGGAAGAAGTTCCAGGAGGCGCAGAAGAGGCCAGAGGAAACCCATGTAGATACAACCGCCCGCCTGAGGCAATACTACCGGAAGTGGGCGTTCGGAATGGAAGTCCAGTCCGTAGAGGACCTGATCGAGCTGGCGGTCCTGGAGCGATTCTACGAGATGTGCGCACCTGACCTGAGGGTGTGACTCGTGGACCGGAGGCCTGGGGATTCACACAATGCAGGGAAACTGGCAGATGACTTCACAAACAGCCAGGCCAGGTTTGAAAGTGAGCCCCACAAAGAGAGGGAGTCCCGGAGAGAGAGGGAGTCCCGGAGAGACCGAGAATCTCAGAGAGACCGGTTCCTGACCGTACGACAGAGGGGACCACCTCTTGGGCGAGCCCAGGAAAGAGGGACCAGCCACCCACCCCCCAGAGAGCCAAGCAGAGCCCGGACAGAGCAGCCGGCCCGAGGGACACAACAAGACCCAGGCTGTTATCGCTGTGGGCGAAAGGGGCATAGAGCAGCCCAGTGCCCCAGGCTCCCAGACAGGTTGAGCAGGCCGGGGGGTCGTGGAGTTAACTGGGTGGAGTCCCAGAAGTCAGAGGGGCTGGCGGCCAAGGCGAGTGGTGCTGACATTGGGCACTCGGATTGGGCCGAGTCCGCCCCACAGACCAGCTCCTCAGGGGAACCAAATACTCAGAGGTCAGTTTACAGAGTAGGGGTGGCAATGCCTCTGTGGAGCGAGTGTCTCAAACACCTCGAGGTAGATGGGAGAAAGGTCACGGGGTTCTGGGACACAGGCGCTGACGTGACGCTGGCCCGACCTGGGGTGGTGGCACCGGGCCGCATGATACCCAATTCCCACCTGACTGTAACAGGAATTGACGGGATCCCTTTCAAGGTGCCCATGGCGAGGGTGCACCTGAAATGGGGGGATAAGGAAGGCCCCAAGGAGGTGGGCGTGCACAGCCATTTGCCGGCGGATGTACTGATGGGGGGTGACCTGGAGAACTGGCCAGGTGAACGCCCTCGTGCCCTGGTCCTGACCCGTAGCCAAAGAAAACGAGGGGTGCGTTCCCCAGATTCAGGGGTACAGGCTCAGCCAAAGCCACAGAAGCCACAGGGGCCAACCCTGAGAGAAAGGGGGTCCCCAAAAACCAGATCTCACAGGCCAGTGGTGCTCAAGCCAGACAGGGAAGGGGAAGTGGCTTCCGCCCCTGCCCCGGCCGAAGAGTTCCAGGAAGAGGTGTTTACTGCCAGCCTAGGCTGTAGCCCCAGGGTCATCCTTAGCCACTGGGAGCTGCTCTGCTTGTCTTACCCATCCAGCCTGAGTCTCTCACATGCACTCCCCCCACTCCATCACAGCATGCAACACTGGAAGGCCTTTGGGTAACATACAGAACTGAAGGCTAAAACATGGTCCATCATGGTTATCTCAGAGCCCAGCCCATCTTTAGTGAGCCCCATGGTTCAAGCTTTGTCCATCCCTCCATCTGACCTCCTTTGACAGGCTCCATATGAGAGCCCCCAATGCCTTCCGGCTGCCAAAGGCACAGAGAAGTGAGGAAATCGGTGTTCCTCTGGAGCCTTGGCTGCTTGGTGACTGGATTTGCAATGGTCTTCTCCTGTGCACTGTCACAATGGGGACAAGGCCCAGACAACTCAGTGGCTACATCTACACGTGAAGCCAACATCGAAATAGCTTATTTCGATGTAGCAACATCGAAATAGGCTATTTCGATGAATAACGTCAACACGTCCTCCAGGGCCGGCAACGTCGATGTTCAGCTTCGACGTTGCTCAGCCCAACATCGAAATAGGCGCTGCGAGGGAACGTCTACACGCCAAAGTAGCACACATCGAAATAAGGGTGCCTGGCACAGCTGCAGACAGGGTCACAGGGCAGACTCAACAGCAAGCCGCTCCCTTAAAGGGCCCCTCCCAGACACAGTTGCACTAAACAACACAAGATACACAGAGCTGACAACTGGTTGCAGACCCTGTGCATGCAGCATGGATCCCCAGCTGCCGCAGCAGCAGCCAGAAGCCCTGGGCTAAGGGCTGCTGCCCACGGTGACCATAGAGCCCCGCAGGGGCTGGAGAGAGAGCATCTCTCAACCCCCCAGCTGATGGCCGCCATGGAGGACCCAGCAATTTCGACGTTGCGGGACGCGGATCGTGTACACGGTCCCTACTTCGACGTTGAACGTCGAAGTAGGGCGCTATTCCGATCCCCTCATGAGGTTAGCGACTTCGACGTCTCGCCGCCTAACGTCGAAGTTAACTTCGAAATAGCGCCCGACGCGTGTAGCCGCGACCGGCGCTATTTCGAAGTTGGTGCCGCTACTTCGCAGTCGCGTGCACGTGTAGACGCAGCTGGTGACACCTACACCTCCCTTTTTTGGCTTGCTCTCAGAGGCCTTTTCCACCCAATGGGTGAATTGCTGCAGATGGGATACAGAGACACATGCTGGACTCATGATAATATTCCACTTACGCGTGGGGCCAGAGAGAGCAGGCAGCGGCGGTGCCTCCGGGAGGCAGAACAGAGCCAGCTGTGATAGGACGGGATTTTGGGGCACAGCTAGAGAAACCACTCCAGGTACCTTTGCTTCAAATCCAGGCCACTTACAGCCCCAGGCTGGGATTTCCTTCTCGCTAAGGCAAATCCAATCAGCCACAGCACCTCTGCCAACCCCCGGGCAGCCAGAGCCACACAAGCAAACCCACAGCTGTTCAAAACCACTGATATAAAGTTAGACCCATGGTCCGACAGGATTTCCGTAGGGAATCCCACCCTGCTGAGAACAGCAAACAGGGTATTCGCTGCTGTCTCCACTTCCACCTCAGACGATGCTACAGCCCCCGAGTACCCGGTGGCAAAATCCACCCCTGCAAGCATGTGCCGCTTCCCACTGCGGGACGGCTTGGGAGATGTGATGGAGTGGGGGGAGTGCAAATGTGAGACTCGGGCTGGATGTGAGAGACAAGCAGAGCAGCTCCCAGTGGCTAAGGATGACCCTGGGGCTACAACTGGCAGGTAACACCTCTGCCTGAACAAAGAGCAGGGAGGAGCTGAGCTGGGTTTTGAATCGGGGGCGGCAGTTAGAGGCTAGGAAAAGGGAGAGCTGGAAGGCAGCCAGCCTGAGGAGGGGGGAAAGCTACACCCCAGAGGGGCACCCCTCGGGGTCTTCTCCCCAGGACAGGTTGTAAGGACTGTCTCTGGCTGCTGTGCTGTCGCTTCTGAGAGAAACTGGGCATATGTTGCCTAACAAACCTCCTGTTGTACCTGCTGAGTGAGAGTCACTCCTGCCAGCGGATGGGGTGCAGTGCTTGGGGACCCCTGAACCCCATCACACTGGTGTCAGGAGTGGGATGCACTGCGCCCACGGATGAGCTCCCAGCAGGGGCTGACTGAGCGCAAGAGAAGGAAGGAGCCTCACAAGAGCCAGAGGGGGAATTTCCTGCAGCTGCTGCTGGTGAGTGGATACCTTGGGAGACGGTGGGGAGATGGATTATACCCGACTCCTGAAGGCAGAGCTAGCGGGGCTGTGCAGAGAGAGGGGCCTGACCAGGGGAAAGGCGACCAAGGCCCAGCTGATTGCCCAGCTGGAAGAGAATGACCGATCCAGGGGGGCAGAGCCTGTCCCGGCAGAAAGTGGCCGGTCCGCCTCGGGAAGCGTTTCGGATTCTCTGACAGGAGAGGGGGCTCGATGCCGTCAGACACACACGGTGCCCTCCAGGTCGAGCTCAGCTACCGGTGGTCCATCGCAGGCAGGGTCCCCCGCCGCAGAGCTGCGACGGCTGGAGCTCGAGGTTAGATTAAAGGAACTGGAAGCCCAGGAACAGCAGAGGGAACGTGAGCGCCAGGAAAGGGAAAGAGAGTGTGAGCACGAGCACGAGCGCCAGCTACAAGAGAGACAGCGGGAGGAGAAAGAACGAGAACGGAAGGAGAGAGAGCGAGAGCGGGAGCATGAGCGGGCCATGGCGGAGGCGAGACGCCAAGAGGCCCCAGCTGCGGTAAGCGGGGAGAGGGCCAGACGGCTCGGGGTGGCCAGTCACTTGGAGGCGCGTGTGCTGGCCCAGTGTCAGGACCCAGGGGACATGGACGAGTTCCTTACTGCCTTTGAGCGAGCCTGTGAGTTGCATGAGGTTCCCCCAGCTGAGTGGCTCCGGCACCTCACCCCCTTGCTGGGCCAGAAGGCCGCAGCGGTGCTCAGCCGGCTGGTGGGGCTGCAGCCTGGGGACGATGAACGGGTCAAACAGGCCCTGCTGCATAAGTTCGGGCTGACTCCAGAGATGTACAAGAAGAAGTTCCAGGAGGCGCAGAAGAGGCCAGAGGAAACCCATGTAGATACAACTGCCCGCCTGAGGCAATACTACCAGAAGTGGGTGTTCGGGATGGGAGTCCAGTCCGTAGAGGACCTGATCGAGCTGGCGGTCGTGGAGCGACTCTACGAGATGTGCGCACCTGACCTGAGGGTGTGGCTCGTGGACCGGAGGCCTGGGGATTCACATGATGCAGGGAAACTGGCAGATGACTTCACAAACAGCCGGGCCAGGTTTGAAAGTGAGCCCCGGGGAGAGAGGGAGTCCCGGAGAGAGAGGGAGTCCCGGAGAGACCGAGAATCTCAGACAGACCGGTTCCTGACCGTACGACAGAGGGGACCACCTCTTGGGCGAGCCCAGGAAAGAGGGGCCGGCCACCCACCCCCCAGAGAGCCAAACAGAGCCCGGACAGAGCAGCCGGCCCGAGGGACACAACCAGACCCAGGCTGTTATCGCTGTGGGCAAAAGGGGCGTAGACAGCCCAGTGCCCCAAGCTCCCAGACAGGTTGAGCAGGCCGGGGGGTCATGGAGTCAACTGGGTGGAGACCCAGAAGCCAGAGGGGCTGGCGGCCAAGGCGGGTGGTGCTGACAGTGGGCACTCGGATTAGGCCGAGTCCGCCCCACAGACCAGCTCCTCAGGGGGACCAAATGCTCAGAGGTCAGTTTACACAGTGGGGGCAGCAATGCCTCTGCGGAGCAAGTGTCTCACACCCCTCAAAGTAGACGGGAAAAAGGTCACAGCGTTCTCGGACACAGGCGCTGATGTGATGCTGGCTCGACCCAGGGTGGTGGCACCGGGCCACATGATACCCAATTCCCATCTGACAGTAACAGGAATTGGCGGGACCCCTTTCAAGGTGCCCATGGCGAGGGTGCACCTGAAATGGGGGGATAAGGAAGGCCCCAAGGAAGTGGGCGTGCACAGCCATTTGCCGGCGGATATACTGATGGGGGGTGATCTGGAGAAATGGCCAGGTGAACGCCCTCTTGCCCTGGTCCTGACCCGTAGCCAAAGAAAACGAGGGGTGCGTTCCCCAGATTCTGGGGTACAGGCCCAGCTAAAGCCACAGGAGCCACAGGGGCCAACCCTGAGAGAAACGGGGTCCCCAAAAACCAGATCTCACAGGCCAGGGGTGCTGGAGCCAGGCAGGGATGGGGAAGTAGCTTCCGCGCCTGCCCAGCAGACGGAGATCAAGGAGGTGCTGCATTCGCACCAACAGCTGTTCACTGACAGACCTGGACACACTGACCTGGCTGTCCACCGAATAGAGACAGGCACCCACGCCCCTATCAAGTGTGTGCCATTCAGAGCCACAGGGAAGACGGCTCAGGACATAGAGTGGGAGGTTGAAGACATGCTGGCTCTGGGGGTGATCCAACCCTCCTCCAGCCCCTGGGCCTCTCCCGTGGTGTTAGTCCCTAAAAAAGATGGGTCTGTTCGGTTTTGTGTGGACTATCGCAAGCTTAACGCCATCACTGTATCGGACGCCTACCCCATGCCCAGGCCTGATGACCTTTTAGACAAGCTGGGGGGAGCCCGTTATCTCACCACCATAGACCTCACCAAGGGGTACTGGCAAGTGCCATTAGACCAAGATGCCCGGCTCAAGTCGGCTTTCATCACCCCTGTGGGGCTCTATGAGTTCCTGGTCCTGCCCTTTGGCCTCAAGGGGGCACCCGCTACCTTCCAGCGTCTGGTGGACCAGCTACTGAAAGGGATGGAGAGCTTTGCCCTGGCTTACATGGACGACATTTGCATCTTCAGCCAGACGTGGAAGGACCATGTGTCCCAACTCAAGCAGGTGCTGGACCGACTCCAGAAGGCCGGTCTGACTATCAAGGCAGGGAAGTGCAAGGTGGGGGTGGCTTAGGTGACCTACCTGGGCCACAAGGTGGGCAGCGGCTGCTTAAAGCCAGAGCCAGCTAAAGTGGAGGCTGTCAGAGATTGGCCAACACCCCAGACTAAGAAGCAGGTCCAGGCCTTCATTGGGATGGCGGGGTACTACCGGAGGTTTGTGCCCCACTTTAGCTCCATCGCAGCCCCCCTCACGGAGCTGTGTAAAAAGGGAAAGCCTGACAAGGTGGTCTGGACAGAGCAGTGCCAAGAGGCCCTCTGCGCGCTGAAGGAGGCTCTGGTCAGGGCCCCAGTGCTGGCAAATCCAGACTTCAACAAACCCTTCCTGGTGTTCACCGATGCCTCAGACGTGGGGCTGGGGGCGGTGCTAATGCAGGTGAATGACAAAGGGGAGAAACACCCCATCGTGTACCTGAGTAAGAAGCTGCTGCCCCGGGAGCAGAACTACACGGCCATAGAGAAGGAATGTCTGGCCATGGTGTGGGCGCTGGGGAAGCTGCAGCCGTACCTGTTTGGACGGCGTTTCACCGTGTACACCGATCACTCACCCCTGACCTGGCTGCATCGCATGAAAGGGGCCAATGCCAAGCTCCTGCGGTGGAGTCTGCTCCTGCAGGACTACGACATGGAGGTGGTCCATGTGAAGAGGAACAACAACACCATAGCCGATGCCCTGTCACGCAGGGAGGGCCCCGAACTTCCCCAGGTCACTGGCTAAGTGACCCCACTCAGTTCGGTCTGGAAGTGGGGAGAGATGTGATGGAGTGGGGGGGAGGGTATGTGTGAGATTCACGCTGGATGTGAGAGACAAGCAGAGCAGCTCCCAGTGGCTAAGGATGACCCTGGGGCTACAACTGGCAGGTAACACCTCTGCCCTGAACAAAGAGGAGGGAGGAGCCGAGCTGGGTTTTTGAATCGGGGGCGGCAGTTAGAGGCTGGGGGAAGAGAGAGCTGGAAGGCAGCCAGCCTGAGGAGGGGGGAAAGCTACACCCAAGAGGGGCACCCCTCAGGGTCTTCTCCCCAGGACGGGTTGGAAGGACTGTCTCTGACTGCTGTACTGTCGGTTCTGTAAAAAACTGGCATCTGTTGCCTAATAAACCTCCTGTTGTACCTGCTGAGTGAGAGTCACTCCTGCCAGCGGACGGGGTGCAGTGCAGGGGAACCCCTGAACCCCATCACAGGGAGTGGTCTCACAAGGCCCACAGACATGCGGGCAAAGGCCTTCCCACAACGGGCAGGGCCTGCAGGGCAGCCTTACTCGGCCCCCTCAATCTCTTGCGCTTCTGGCACAGCTCACCGCTCCTCCGGGCTCTCCCACTGCCTGGTACATGCGGGGCCAGTAGAAATTCTGCTCCAGTCTGCCACAGGTTTTCCCTGCCCCAGGTGCCCTGTGAAGGGCCCGTCATGAGCCAGCCTCAGCAGCTCACTGCAACAGCTCTCTGGCACCACCGGCCGCCTGCACGCTGCCACCCAGGGGCGTCTCTTTCCCTGCACAACGGGCCGTCCTGCAGGAAGAACCTGCCTCGCTCCTCACTGCCTGGGCCCTGATTCTGAGCATCAGCCCGGACCCGCTCCACGGACACATCGCTCTGCTGCGCCATAATGAACTCCGCTCGGCCTCGCTCCCACCCAGAGCCACTTCTGGGTCCTCAGGCGGCGACTCCTGAGCCCCGGCCTGAGGGACACCCTCCGTCTGCTCGTAGTCCCCTCCCCGGCTCTCGGCCTGGGAGTGCGCCTCAGACCCACACTCCCTCTGCGACCTGGTTACCACGTTAACCCGGCCGGGCGCATCCACTGCGTCATTCCCCACTGGGGTATCAGCTGGGATAAAATCCTGGACAGCCCCCAGCACTTCGCCCTCCCAGCTGTCACACTCGAGGTGGACCTTAGCTCTCGGCAGGTTTCCCAAGTACTCCGACAGAGCCACGACCATCACGCACTTCCCGGCAACATGTCCTCTGGCCTCACCAGGCGCCCTTTGGCTATAGTGATACCCGAGCCTGTATCTCGCCATCCCCGGCACACGACACCATTGACCTTTGCCTGCTTAACCAACCTCCAGCTCCCTTTCCATGCCTTGCACCTGATGTAGCAGGTGAGCTCACCGTTCTCCCTTCTGCTACCAGCTTTCATGTTCTCATTAGGCAGCAAAACTCCGGTGCCCTTCAGGTTTCCCTGTGTGCTGGCCAGAGAATGACCGAGTTACAGCATCATCCTCCCTGAGAGACACAGAGGTAGGCCCACTTCCCACCTGGGCTTCCGCTGCCCTCAGATCCAGCTCTGGGATCTTGGCCCCATCTCGAGCCCCCACAGGCTCAGACAAAGGATTCACTTCCCTGGGAGCAGAAGCACCCTTTTTACACAAAGAACTAGCCTTCTCAGAGGCACCTTCTTCAAATGCAGGCTCAAACAAAGGCTCCATTTCCCCCGGCTGCTGCTGCTGTTCAGCACAGCCAGACAATTGGAGACACTCTCTCCTTTGTCCCAGCCCCCCTGGCTGATTTCAGACACACACCTAGAAGATAACAGAGAGGTGGCCGTGTTAGTCTGTACTCCAACAAAACAAAACAGCAGAAATGTTGCACCTTAAAGACTAACAAAATGATTTATTTGGTGATGAGCTTTCGTGGGACAGACCCACTTCACCAGATCAGTCGCATTTCCAATCCAGGCTGACATTTAAGTACAGAGGATCAACCAAAAAACATTTTTTGTAATAAAAACTGACAAAGCCAGTACATAGGACTGAAGTTTGTGGCGGTGGGGGGGGTTGGATGTTAAGTGTCCTGCCTGAGATAATTACCAGCATCAAAGGAAGGGAAGCAGGCCTTGCAATGCGTGAGGTAATTGATGTCTCTGTTCATCCCACGTTAAAGTGTCGAATATGAATTCATATTTGGAATTCATTTGGAATTCATATTCAAATTCGACATATTAACGTGGGATGAACAGAGACATCAATTACCTCACGCATTGCAAGGCCTGCTTCCCTTCCTTTGATGCTGGTAATTATCTCAGGCAGGACACTTAACATCCCCCCCCAGCCACATACTTCAGTCCTATGTACTGGCTTTGTCAGTTTTTATTGCAGGTTTTTTTGGTCCTCTGGTCTGAAGAAGTGGGTCTGTCCCTCAAAAACTCACCTAATAAACTATTTTGCTAGTCTTTAAAGTGCTACTTGACTGCTTTTTGTTTTGTACTGGTAACTGTCGGTCTGTTCTGGGAAAGAGATTGGCCTGATGATGTGGGTCTGTCCCACGAAAATTCACTACCTAGAAGATAAGGCAGCTTTTCTCTCAGACAATTTGCCACTCCCAGCCAACAAGCTGCTTCCCTGCAGACACACAGGCATCTCATTTTTGGCCAGGCTTGGAAAAGCTTTTCCCAGACCTGTCCTTGCCCTTAGCAGACAAACTGCTCTTCTGCACAGACAATGGCTGACACTTGTTCTTTCTTAAACAAATTACTCTTCTCTGGCCTCTGCCCAGAGACACCATTTACAGGTAATTTCCGGCCACTAGCAGTGGATCAGATTTACTCTTTCCCTCTGCTGGGCCCGCAGTAACTTGAAACTTCTCCTTAATACAAACTTTACTCTTCTTCTTAAGCAGGATTTTAACCTGACTCTTAACTTTAACCTGCTTCACAGAAACCTTCTGTTCCTCCCTGCACCTTGCCTGTCCCTGGTCTAATTCTGAGCTCCTTTTGAAGGATTTAGACTCACATGCAGAGGTGACATTGGGGACACGCTGCTTTTCTGCATAGACAAGAAGCTGACTTCTTCAGACCCACAGCCCAAGATGCTTTCCCCTTGGCCATAGCAATACAGGTTAGATACAGAGCAATTCTCAGAGCTTCACACGTCCCCTTTACCGCTCCCCCTGTTACAGACAAGCGGTACAGACACAGAAGAGTTACGCAGAGACTTACCCCGTGTGTTACATACCCCATACCCCATGTGTTACACACCCCATGTGTTACACTCAGAGTCCACACCAGAACAGCTGCACACTGGAGCTCCAGGGACTGCTGGTCTTGGCTTCTCCCACGATGATTTTGACCACAAGTCCAAGGCTTGAAGTTTGGCCTCCGTCTCTCTCGTAACTCGGGCATGATCAGCTTTTTCTGATGCGGCTTTTTGTCCCTTTTCCTTTAGACCCAGGCTTCTGAGTTGTAGTCGACAGTCTGACTCCAACCTTATTTCTTCCAACGTGCTCATTCTTTCATCGGCCGTTGCTTCTGTATGGCACCACACCCATAACAAAGAATGAAGTCTTCCATTGGTGGTTACTTCGCTAAAGGAGATTTTCCGTTCACAGGACATCTCTTCCAGAGCTTTTCTTTCCATACTACTGCAAACTGATTAGCCCCACAGACCTGCACTTTAACCACAACTCTCTCAAAACCCAAAACTCTAATTTAGAACAGCTATTGCGTGGGGTCCTGATCCCACACTCAGTCGAGGAGGCTCTGTGGAGCCAAACATGACTACACCACTGTGATAGGACGGGGGTTCTGGGCACAGCTAGAGAAATCAGCCCAGGGTAAGTTTGCTTAAATCCGGGCCACTCACAGCCCAGGCTGGGATTTTCTTCTCTAAGGCAAATCCAACCAGCCACAGAACCTCTGCCAGCCCCCGCAGCCAGCCAAAGCCACACAAGCAAACCCACAGACTGCCCAGCTGCTACAACAGCCCAGACCAACAACCCCCAAACTCAGGGGAGCGGTTATTAAACCTGCTTCACCCAACACTGTGCAGATTCTGCCAGATCCCAAAGGGCCCAGCACCAGACCCCGGTCAATATACACTGGATCTTACCCAAACAACCGTGCACAAGCCAGATCCTTAGATCTAATATCTAAGGGTTTATTAATACAAAAGAGAGAAAAGAGGTAGAAGGAAGGATGGTTACAGCCACACTTCACATGCGTCAGCCATACCCACTGGTGCAGCCAGCGGTGTTATCTGCTGATTCCTGAGAGTCTCTGAACGTCCATTTCAGGCAACCTACATTTAGTCATTAGAGCACTGTAGGGCTGGCCTGCTGGGGTCCACATGCTGGACATGGACCCTTGGAGACCATGAGACAAAAGATCCAAGATGGACACTGCTAAACCCACATCATCCCTCTGAGGGATGGGCTCCCAGTCCAGACAGGCTTAACTCTGAGGACTGAAGAACAAAGAAAGTCCCTGCCAGAGCCCATCTTAACAGCTTCTCATATGCAGTGGGAAAATCCCATTCTTCTCCAGAGGCCTTGGCTCACCACAGCTGTGTCTACACGTGCACGCTACTTCGAAGTAGCGGCACTAACTTCGAAATAGCGCCCGTCGCGGCTACACGCATCGGGCGCTATTTCGAAGTTAACTTCGACGTTAGGCGGCGAGACGTCGAAGTCGCTAACCTCATGAGGGGATCGGAATAGCGCCCTACTTCGACGTTCAACGTCGAAGTAGGGACCGTGTAGACGATCCGCGTCCCGCAACGTCGAAATTGCCGGGTCCTCCATGGCGGCCATCAGCTGGGGGGTTGAGAGATGCTCTCTCTCCAGCCCCTGCGGGGCTCTATGGTCACCGTGGGCAGCAGCCCTTAGCCCAGGGCTTCTGGCTGCTGCTGCGGCAGCTGGGGATCCATGCTGCAGGCACAGGGTCTGCAACCAGTTGTCGGCTCTGTGTATCTTGTGTTGTTTAGTGCAACTGTGTCTGGGAGGGGCCCTTTAAGGGAGCGGCTTCCTGTTGAGTCCGCCCTGTGACCCTGTCTGCAGCTGTGCCTGGCACCCTTATTTCGATGTGTGCTACTTTGGCGTGTAGACGTACCCTCGCAGCGCCTATTTCGATGTGGTGCTGCGCAACGTCGAAGTTGAACATCGACGTTGCCAGCCCTGGAGGACGTGTAGACGTTATTCACCTAAATAGCCTATTTCGATGTTGGCTTCACGTGTAGACGTAGCCCACCTGCCCTGGTGACTCTCTGTGCTGAGTCCCCATTCGTTGCAGTCCCAGTGGGAAAACCCCACATCAGGAAATGGGTGTTGGCCGCCTGGGCCTTTCCTTGGGCTATTGTCCTGGCTGGGGTGGAGCCCCACCTCCGCTTGTGAAACTCAGCACTGAACCATTCCTCACCCAGCTCCAGTGGAAGTCTGTAACTTCACATACAAGCACCATGCAGACATATAAACAGTGCGCACCATGTCAGGGCATCATCAGCTTTCCTTACACACCTCACACGGCCCCCGGCACAATACCTGGGGCCAAGAGCCCCAGTGGGCACTAACATGGCTTCCAGACCCAATATAAGAATCCGGTCATGTGAGCTGGCTCAGGGACCAGCTCTGCCCTGTCCAGCAGCCCTGGGCCCTGCTGTGCCAGTGCCTTGCACATCTCTGAGCAGATGCATCACCCCCCGGAAACATCTCCCCCATGACTCAGCCTCGGCTGGCATCACAGACTCAGAGAGCCCCGGGGCCGTCCTGTTGTGGCAGGTTGCTGAGTGGGGAGGAAGGAGCCATTCTGGGTGAAGAGGTGTGATGGGCTTCAGGGGTCCCCAAGCTCTGCACCCGTTCGCAGGCAGGAGTGACTCTCACTCGGCAGGAGAACAGCGGGTTTATTAGCCGACAGGACACAGCGTGGTACAGAGGAGTCAGTGCAGCCGGCAGAGACAGCCAGTCCCATCCATGCTGGGGAGAGGAGGCCCCGAGGGGTCCCCGGAGCTGGGGCCTTGCCCCCTCCTTTGTCTCTCTGCCCTTTGTCATCTCCCCCGTTCTTTGTCTCAGCCTAGACTCACTGCTTCCCAACTCCCAGTTCCAATTCAAACCCCTCCAGCTCCACCTCCCCCATTGTCTGCAGTACAAAGGTGTTACCTGGGCGCCAGGTTACCCTCAGCAGGAGCCCCTCACCCTCTGTGAGCCTCCCTCGCCCCCCCACACCTATCCCCCACTCCATCACATCTCTCCCCCACTTCCAGACCAAACTGAGTGGGGTCACTCAGCCGGTGACCTGGGGAAGTTCGGGGCTCTCCCCTCGTGATCGGGCATCGGCTGTACCCTCGGTGCTCCCCTTGATGCGCACCACCTCCATGTCATAATCCTGCTGGGGGAGGCTCCACCACAGGAGCTCGGCATTGGCCCCTTTCATCTGATCCAGCCGGACAAGTCCCTTTAGTTCCCTCAGGTTGGTTGGTCTCCCTGCTTCGCCCCCAGTCCACCAGCCACGTTCTCAAGTCTGGCAGGCAGAGCCCATACAGCTGCTGCAGCACCAGCAGATCAAACAGTTCTTCTCTGGTCTGGGCCCTGCCCCGTCTGCCCACCAGCCCATACAGCTGCTCTGGCCAATGTCTGGAATTCAGTTACAGTCCAGTAAGGGAAGGTACAAATGCTTCCACCCTTGGCATTTAGCCAGACCACCAAAATGGTTGTGTGCCTCAGTTTCCTTTTCCATGCCACACTCTGGCTACGTCTACACTAGCCAAAAACTTCGAAATGGCCATGCAAATGGCCATTTCGAAGTTTACTAATAAAGTGCTGAAATGCATATTCAGCGCCTCATTAGCATGCGGGCGGCCGCGGCACTTCAAAATTGACGCAGCTCACTGCTGCGCAGCTCATCCAGACAGGGCTCCTTTTCGAAAGGACCCAGCTACTTTGAAGTCCCCTTATTCCCATCTGCTCATAGGAATAAGGGGACTTCGAAGTAGCTGGGTCCTTTCGAAAAGAAGCCCCATTCGGATGAGTCGCGTGGCGGTGAGGCGCGTCAATTTCGAAGTGCCACAGCCACCCGCATGCTAATGAGGCGCTGAATATGCATTTCAGCGCTTCATTAGTAACCTTCGAAATGGCCATTTGCATGGCCATTTCAAAGTTTTTGGCTAGTGTAGACACGGCCAATACGTTTGGAATGTTCCTTCTCATGTGAGAGGTTGCAAGACTAGTTAACAGGGAACAGCGGTGACATTTCAGAATTACGAACTCCTTCAACGTACAGTTCATGCCTCTACATCAATGACAACATGTCACACAGCTCTTTCCAAACAGTCAGTACATGGTACAATTCTACAGCGTTTGGTAGCAGAATCCACTGGTTACAGCAGCCAGTGTGAGTAACAGAACAAACCCATTGCAATTGTACATTCACATTGCTCTTTGGTAGACCACAACCTTTGTGTAACATCCCTGAGAATCTGGTATTTTGGGGCTAAGTGGCTGAGGCCTTTCTTAGCACCATCAAGTTCTAATCTCTCTTGCCCCCTGGGGTGGAAATCTGATCTCTCTGGCTGTGCCCTCCCTTCTAACACGAGCTGGGCCATTAGAGATCCTTGGGAAAACCTCCTTCTCCCAGCCAGTCTGGAAATTTGCGAACCAAATTGCTGCTTTGTTGCTTTCTGAAAGTTGCTTTCTGAGTCCCAGACGCAGAATCCACATGAAGGCATCCCTGTTTCTCCCTTACTGGCCCACCAGGCCCACAGCTCCTTTGTCCTTCCACCTCCCCATGGAATCAGAAGTGGAGTCTATTACAAGAATACGTTTTTCCCAGTATCTGGAGATGGGGAATTGCTGGCCCTCTCCTGCATCCTACAGAGATTGACTGTGCAGCTGTTTCACTTGGTTCTCACAGGGCTGCTCACACTCCCTGACAATTTTCACTTTACTTGGACCAACTTCCAGTTCCTGAGAAACCTTTACCCTGCCTGCTTTGGACCTTTGCAGAGCACGGCCAGTGGTTTCACACTCAGGCAGGTCCTGGCCATCAGGAGCTGAAACAAACTTCACAGGCAAAGGGCTGCTCTGGTGCTTACAGACAAGCACCTTTCCTGTTCACTCTCCTTCCCACTGTTCTCTTGAGCCACAACCAGCTCCTGGTTTTCACCTACACCCAGGATCACTTCTGGCCCATCAGGCAGATTCCCACATAATCCCCCTCCAGGCAGACAGCCAGTACCACCAGACAGAAGGTCAGGGTCCCTTTCCTCCCTTCTGCTGCCAGCTTCTTTATCTTCATCAGCAGCGTAACTCCCTTGCACGTCTGCTCTTCCTGTGTCCTGGCGAGAGGATGACTCTGGTAGGACAGAGTCCTCTCACCCCCTCCCAGTAACACCTCAGCATCAGGCAAAGAACAAGTACCAGAATCGTCTGGTCTCTGGGATTCCCTGATGATACTAACTGGATCAGACCGAGTTACAGCATCATCCTCCCTGAGAGACACTGAGGTAGGCCCACTTCCCATCTGGGCTTCAGCTGCCCTCAGATCCACTTCCGGGATCTTGGCCCCATCTCGAGCCCCCACAGGCTCACACAAAGGATTCACTTTCCCAGAAACAGAAGCACTTTTCTTGCACCAAGGACCAGTGTCCTTATCAGGGACACCACTGCCCATCCCAGAGCCATTCCCTCTGCTCCAGCCCCCATGGCTGGATTCAGGGTCACACCTGGAATGCTCTTTCCTGGTGGTTCCCTCTCCAGCCACCCCAGGCTGGGGAATCTTCCTCAGGTGATGGACGAGTTTTCTCATTGGCACCTTTTCCAAATGCAGGCTCTGCTCTCTCCGCAGGAAGGCAGCCCCGTGGCTCTGAGACAGCAGGTGCCAGCCCCTGGCGCTGCACTGCAGGAGCTGTGGGGCCGAACACCGGGGGCTGCGCAAGGGCATAGCCAGGTCTGTGCCAGGCATGTCCCCCGGCTGCCCCTGCGTGCTGGCTGGGAGCTGCGGCGCGGATCAGAGTCTGCCAGACGTCACTGGGAACGCGGCGATGTGGCTTTGAAGCCGCCCTGATGAGCTGTCGGCGTGTCGGAGCTGCAGTGACAGGTTCTGCCTTTGAGGAGCTGATGGGTGGAGCGCAGGCCCCCCGCCCCCCCCAGCGCCAGGCACCGCACGCTGATCACCGCCTCATCTGCCGGCCTGCAGCTGGACTCAGGTGCCACGGGACGGGGCCCTGGAGTGCTGGGACCCCGGCCTGGCTCTGCCTGGCCTGTGTGGAAGGGAAGGGGCTACCGGGGCTGGGGAGGCCGGGCCCTGGGAGGGACAGGGTAAGGTGGGGAGCAGGGGCTGGTGGGGGGCAGTGCCAGGACAGTGCCCACAGCAGCCCGAGCTGTCTCGGCAGGCAGGGGATGGGCTGTCTGTGGGGAGCCTCCCCCCGCCTGGCAGCCCCTGTCCCAGCTCGGTCCCTCCAGCCACGCCCCATTGCGCAACCAGGCTGGGGACCCTGTTGGGGCGGTGGGCAGATGCCAGGGCCCCCATGGAGCGGCTCCTGGCACGTGTCCAGACGGCCCGCCCAGGCCACGGCACCAGAGCCCCCCGCTGCTGCCGGCGGTGTCAGAGCCGGGCAGTGGGGCCCTGGGAACGCTGCCTCGCTCCGGTGCCAGGCTGGCATGACACCGCCCGCCCAGCCCGGATGGGAGAGTGCTAGGAATTTTCCGTTCCTGCCTGGAGCTGGCGGGGAGGGCGTCTGTCTGCACCAGCCCCCACCCCTCCCCTCGCCCGTCACAGGAGCAGCCTGCCGCGCTCGGCTCACGTGGGCGCCAGATCCCAGGCGCTGCGCCACAGGCTCCGGAGACGGGAACCTGCCTGGAGGGAAAGAGGCAGGTCGCGGGGCTGGGCGCCTTCCGGGGCAGACCGTCTCCTGGCTGAAGCCCGCGGTCGCAGGCCCAGCTGCCGGCGATGACCCTGTCCCGAGCCTGCTGCCCCCGGGGGGTGCCACTGGCTCCAGCACCGGACGGCGCCTGCGCGCAGCTCACGGCCCGGTTCCTGCGCCTGACCAGGCTGCATGGCTTGCGCTACATGGGCTCTCGGCCGCAGTCGCGCCTGCGACGCCTGCTCTGGGGCCTGGCCTTCCTGCTGTGCCTCGGCCTCCTGTGCGCCTGCTCCAGCGACCGCCTGCACTACCTGCTGTCGCGCCCGGTGCACGGCCGGCTGCTCCCGGGGCGGGCGGCAAACCTGCGCTTTCCCGCCGTCACCGTGTGCAACAAGAACCCCGTGCGCTTCTGGCAGCTCACCAAGCCCGACCTCTACTCGGCGGGGCAGTGGCTGGGCCTGGCGGGCGCTGACCACTCCCTGCTGCCTGGCCTGCTGGAGGTGCTGCCCCAGGCACAGCGCCGCCGGCTCACCCGCCTCGCCAACTACTCGCTCTTCCTGCCGCCGCGCAGCTCCGAGCGCGCCATGCACAGCCTCTTCCACCGCCTGGGCCACCGGATCCAGGACATGCTGCTGGCCTGCCGCTTCCGGGGCCAGCCCTGTGGCCCCCAGCACTTCACCCCCGTGAGCCCCCGCTGCGGGCTGGCCGTGGCCAGAGACGGGTTGCCAGCTCTGGGTGCCGCGGCAGGAGCGGGGAGCCACGGAACGGGCAGCGTTCGGGCTCGGGTGTGGCGTGACAGGGCTGGAGGGACAGGAACCTGCTCCCCACAACCCCCTGCCCCACAGCCGGTGGGAGTCATGGGGCGCTCGCTGCTTGGGGCCTCTCCCTGACCCCTCCTGTCCCACAGACGAATGCCACGTCCGGATGCCGGGGGTGTGGGCTGTGGCAGGTTGCTGGGGGGGGACCATGTGTTACTTTGCTGGGAGTATGGGGTGAGCTGGGGGGCGCATAGCTGGGGGGTGTGATGAGGGCTGGGGAGGGGCCAAGTGTTTATCTGGGGGTGGTTAAGTGGGCTGGGGAGGGGGGCACCTGGCTGGGGGTGAGATGAATGCTGGGGTTTTGGGGGGGCTGTGTGTTACTCTGTGGGGGGGCCGGGGAGGGAGGCGCCTGGCTGGGGGTGTGATGAAGGCTGGGGCTGGGAGGGGCCATGTGTTACTCTGGGGGGGGGGTGAAGTGGGCTGGGGAGGGAGGCGCCTGGCTGGGGGTGAGATGAAGGCTGGGGCTGGGGGGGGCATGTGTTACTCTGGGGGGGGTGAAGTGGGCTGGGGTGGGGGGCGCCTGGCTGGGGGTGAGATGAAGGCTGGGGCTGGGGGGGGCATGTGTTACTCTGGGGGGGGTGACGTGGGCTGGGGAGGGGGGCGCCTGGCTGGGGGTGTGATGAAGGCTGGGGCTGGGGTGGCCGCGTGTTCCTCTGTGGGGGGGGTGAAGTGGGCTGGGAAGGGGGGCACCTGGCTGGGGGTGAGGTGAAGGCCGGGGCTGGGAGGGGCCGTGTGTTCCTCTGTCGGGGGGGTGAAGTGGGCTGGGGAGGGGGGCGCCTGGCTGGGGGGTGTGATGAAGGCTGGGGCTGGGGGGGGCAGGTGTTCCTCTGTCGGGGGGGTGAAGTGGGCTGGGGAGGGGGGCGCCTGGCTGGGGGTGAGATGAAGGCTGAGGTTGGGAGGGGCTGTGTGTTACACTGTGGGGGGGGGTGAAGTGGGCTGGGGAGGGGGGTGCCTGGCTGGGGGTGAGATGAAGGCTGGGGCTGTCAGGGGCATGTGTTACTCGGGGGGGGGGTGACGTGGGCTGGGGAGGGGGGCACCTGGATGGGGGTGTGATGAAGGCTGGGTTTGGGGGTCCGTGTGTTACACTGTGGGTGGGGGGTGAAGTGGGCTGGGGAGGGGGGTGCCTGGCTGCGGGGTGAGATGAAGGCCGGGGTTGGGAGGGGCTGTGTGTTACACTGTGGGGGGGGGTGAAGTGGTCTGGGGAGGGGGGCGCCTGGCTGGGGGGTGAGATGAAGGCCGGGGCTGGGGGGGGCCGTGTGTTACACTGTGGGGGGGGGTGAAGTGGGCTGGGGAGGGGGGTGCCTGGCTGGGGGTGTGATGAAGGCTGGGGTTGGGGGGCCGTGTGTTACTCTGGGGGGGGGTGACGTGGGCTGGGGAGGGGGGCACCTGGATGGGGGTGTGATGAAGGCTGGGTTTGGGGGGGCCGTGTGTTACTCTGGGGGGGGTGAAGTGGGCTGGGAAGGGGGACGCCTGGCTGGGGGTGAGATGAAGGCTGGGGTTGGGGGGGGTGTTACTCTGTGGGGGGGGGTGAAGTGGGCTGGGGAGGGGGGTGCCTGGATGGCGGTGTGATGAAGGCTGGGGTTGGGGGGGGCGTGTGTTACTCTGGTGGGGGGCGAAGTGGGCTGGGAAGGGGGATGCCTGGCTGGGGGTGAGATGAAGGCTGGGGTTGGGGGGGGTGTGTTACTCTGTGGGGGGGGTGACGTGGGCTGGGAAGGGGGATGCCTGGATGGGGGTGTGATGAAGGCTGGGTTTGGGGGGGCCGTGTGTTACACTGTGGGGGGGGGGTGAAGTGGGCTGGGGAGGGGGGTGCCTGGCTGGGGGATGAGATGAAGGCTGGGGTTGGGAGGGGCTGTGTGTTACACTGTGGGGGGGGGTGAAGTGGGCTGGGGAGGGGGGCGCCTGGCTGGGGGGTGAGATGAAGGCCGGGGCTGGGGGGGGCCGTGTGTTACACTGTGGGGGGGGGTGAAGTGGGCTGGGGAGGGGGGTGTGATGAAGGCTGGGGTTGGGGGTGGGGTGTGTTACTCTGTGGGGGGGGTGAAGTGGGCTGGGGAGGGGGGTGCCTGGCTGGGGGTGAGATGAAGGCTGGGGTTGGGGGTGGGGTGTGTTACTCTGGGGGGGGGGTGAAGTGGGCTGGGGAGGGGGGTGCCTGGATGGGGGTGTGATGAAGGCTGGGGTTGCGGGGGGCGTGTGTTACTCTTTGGGGGGCTGAAGTGGGCTGGGGAGGGGGGCGCCTGGCTGGGGGTGTGATGAAGGCTGGGGTTGGGGGGGGCGTGTGTTTCTCTGGGGGGGGGGTGATGTGGGCTGGGGAGGGGGGCACCTGTCTGGGGGTGAGATGAAGGCCGGGGCTGGGAGGGGCCGTGTGTCACTCTGTGGGGGGGTGAAGTGGGCTGGGGTGGGGGGTGCCTGGCTGGGGGTGAAATGAAGGCTGGGGCTGGGGGGGGCCATGTGTTACTCTGTGGGGGGTGAAGTGGGCTGGGGAGGGGGGTTCCTGGTTGGGGGTGAGATGAAGGCTGGGGCTGGGGGGAGTCATGTGTCACTCTGTGGGGGGGTGTAGTGGGCTGGGGTGGGGGGTGCCTGGCTGGGGGATGAGATGAAGGCTGGGGTTGGGAGGGGCTGTGTGTTACACTGTGGGGGGGGGTGAAGTGGGCTGGGGAGGGGGGCGCCTGGCTGGGGGGTGAGATGAAGGCCGGGGCTGGGGGGGGCCGTGTGTTACACTGTGGGGGGGGGTGAAGTGGGCTGGGGAGGGGGGTGTGATGAAGGCTGGGGTTGGGGGTGGGGTGTGTTACTCTGTGGGGGGGGTGAAGTGGGCTGGGGAGGGGGGTGCCTGGCTGGGGGTGAGATGAAGGCTGGGGTTGGGGGTGGGGTGTGTTACTCTGGGGGGGGGGTGAAGTGGGCTGGGGAGGGGGGTGCCTGGATGGGGGTGTGATGAAGGCTGGGGTTGCGGGGGGCGTGTGTTACTCTTTGGGGGGCTGAAGTGGGCTGGGGAGGGGGGCGCCTGGCTGGGGGTGTGATGAAGGCTGGGGTTGGGGGGGGCGTGTGTTTCTCTGGGGGGGGGGTGATGTGGGCTGGGGAGGGGGGCACCTGTCTGGGGGTGAGATGAAGGCCGGGGCTGGGAGGGGCCGTGTGTCACTCTGTGGGGGGGTGAAGTGGGCTGGGGTGGGGGGTGCCTGGCTGGGGGTGAAATGAAGGCTGGGGCTGGGGGGGGCCATGTGTTACTCTGTGGGGGGTGAAGTGGGCTGGGGAGGGGGGTTCCTGGTTGGGGGTGAGATGAAGGCTGGGGCTGGGGGGAGTCATGTGTCACTCTGTGGGGGGGTGTAGTGGGCTGGGGTGGGGGGTGCCTGGCTGGGGGTGTGATGAAGGCTGGGGCTGGGAGGGGCCGTGCGTTACTCCACGAGGTGGAAATGGGCTGAGTAGGGGCTATGTGGCCAGGGGCCTGGGTCGTTGTGGGACGCTGTGTGATGTGGGGGGACTGGGCCTTATCCAGCCTGCCTGGTGCAGAGCATGCAGAAGTGAGAGCCGCAGGGTGGAATCGCACCCCAGAGAGTCCCTGGGTGGCCCCTGCACCCTCGGAGCCCAGCAGGTGCTGGGGATACAGCCCAGCAAGGCCCCGGCCTGGGCAGGCTCCCTCCAGTTATTTCCATCTGCCAGAATAAGTTGTGGGCTGTGTGCCGAGCTGTGTGAGGTGCACCCCATAAAAATACACTCTGCCATGGGGCAGCAGGGGGCTCATTCCAGGGGCTGCACACCCCCCAAGGCCCAAGTGCCCCAGCGCAGGGGCCAGGGTACTTGGCACTCCCGCCATAGGGCGTGACACGCAACCAGCAGCCAGCTGCCCACCCCCAGGACGCTGGCACCAGCAGCACCGCCTGGCGGCCCAGCGCCCGGGTGTCTACCCAGGTCAGGGAGCAGGAGCGTGGCAGCTGGCTCCCCGGTGGCACTACCCCCATCTCCTCCTGCCCAGGTCTACACCCGCTACGGGAAGTGCTACACCTTCAATGCGGACAGCAGCAGCCCGCGCGTGGCGCGCCAGGGTGGCGCCAGCAACGGCCTGGAGCTCATGCTGGACATCCAACAGGAGGAGTACCTGCCCATCTGGAGAGAGACCAGTGAGTGCTCAGCCAGGCCAGAGGCCTGGGGGCTGTCCTGGACACAGGGCTGCCAGCCGCGGGCTGCACCAGCCAGGGGCAGGGCTGTCCTGGGCTGGGGACATGCAGCCGGGGTTGGGAGCTGTCGGGGCTGGGGTGAGGCATGGGAGGCTGGGCTGTCGTGGGGGGGGGCTGTCCCAGACTGGGGTGAGGTGGGGGTGCTGGGTCATGGGGGTTGGGCTATCCCAGGCTGGAGTTAGGAGCTTGGGGGCTTGGGCTGTCGGTGTCTGGGATGTGGGAAGAAGCCAGCAAGCACCGGGGCTGGCATCAGAAGCACTGAGTTGCCGACAGCTCCTGGCCTCCCACAGACGAGACGTCGTTCGAGGCCGGCATCCGGGTGCAGATCCACAGCCAAGACGAGCCGCCCTACATCCACCAGCTGGGCTTCGGGGTCTCCCCTGGCTTCCAAACCTTCGTGTCCTGCCAGGAGCAGAGGGTGAGGCAGTTGGTGGGGGCTGGGGGCCAGGCTGGCTGCTTGTCAGGGAAGCGCAGTGCTGCTAAGGGAGGCTACGGGGGTGGAGCTGGCTGTGTGGGGCAGTGTTCAGGGCTGGGTGGGTGGGTCACAGACTCCTAGGGCTGGAAGGGACCTCAGGAGGTCATGGAGTCCAGCCCCCCTGCCCAAAGCCCCAACTGAATCATCCCAGCCAGGACTTTGTCAAGCCAGGACTTAAAAACCTCCAGGGACGGAGATTCCACCATCTCTCTAGACAACGCATCCCAGTGCTTTTTCCTAATATCCAGCCTACACCTCCCCCCTGTAACATTAGCCCAGGGATTCCCAACCTGTGGGTCAGGACCCAAACATTGGTCATGATTCGATTTGTTAAGGTCACCAGCAGCTTGGAGCTGTATGTGGCTCTCAAAGAAGCCATTTGCAGCTCCTTAACGCTGCCATCTCCAGCAGCTCTCAATAGAGAAGCAATTACGCATCACAAGACAGCTTCTCCATTATGCTCCAAAATATCTGTTAGTCTGTGAGGTGCCACAGGACTTCTTGTTGTTATGATGGTGTTCGGGTCCCCCAAGCTCTGCACCCTGTCCGCAGGCAGGAGTGACTCTCACTCGGCAGGAGAACAGCGGGTTTATTAGCTGACAGGACACAGCGTCGTACAGAGGGGTCAGTGCAGCCGGCAGAGACAGCCAGTCCCATCCATGCTGGGGAGAGGAGGCCCCGAGGGGCCCCCCGGAGCCGGGGCCTTGCCCCCTCCTTTGTCTCTCTCTCCCAGCCGACTCACTGCTTCCAACTCCCAGTTCCAATTCAAACCCCTCCGGCTCCACCTGCCCCTTTGTCTGCAGCCCAGAGGTGTCTCCTGGTCGCCAGGTTACCCCCAGCAGGAGCCCCACACGCTCTGTCACACACACGCACACGCACACGCGCGCGCACACACACACGTATCCCCCACGACATCACAGTTGTTTTTAAAGACACAGACTAACTTGGCTGCCTCTCTGCTACGTGTCTCCACAGCCACCCCAGGCAAGCCACTGAACGGACGCTTGCAGGAAGCAATTCCCCCTCCTCGGGGTCTGTCTCAGGGGCTCACTGTCTGGAGCTCCCCACGGGAGCAGGGCTGGGGGACCTCTCCCAGGAGCCAGGGAAGTCATGTGGCTTCCTCTGGAAGGAAGAGTGAGACCCTCGTGGGGTCTGAATTGTTAGAAATGGTCCCTGCCTGGAAAAGGTTGGGAACTGCTGTGTCACACCATTGCGCTTTCTCCTGCTACCCATCACTACTGAGAATAGCCTCTCTCCATCCTCTTTGGGTCCATGGGGCCATGGGGCAGTGAGTGGAGCTGGCTGAGGGGCATGGGGCAGTGGGCAGAGCTGGCCGTGGGGTGTGGGGCAGTGGGCAGAGCTGGCCGTGGGGCGTGGGGTAGTGGGCAGAGCTGGCCGTGGGGCTATGGGCAGAGCTGGCCATGGGCTGTGGGCTGTGGGGCAGAGGGCAGAGCTGGCCTTGGGCCGTGGGGCAGTGGGCAGAGCTGGACTTGGGCCATGGGGCAGTGGGCAGAGATGGCCATGGGGCGTGGGGCTGTGGGCTAAGCTGGCCGTGGGGCAGTGGGCTGAGCTGGCCTTGGGCCGTGGGGCAGTGGGCTGAGCTGGCCTTGGGCTTTGGGGCAGTGGACAGAGCTGGTGGTGAGCTGTGGGGCAGTGGACTGAGCTGGCCATGGGGCATGGGGCAGTGGGCTGAGCTGGCCGTGGGGCATGGGGCAGTGGGCAGAGCTGGCCGTGGGGCTGTGGGCTGAGCTGGCCGTTGGGCAGTGAGCTGAGCTGGCAGCGGGCCGTGGGGCAGTCGGCAGAGCTGGCCGTGGGGCTGTGGGCTGAGCTGGCCTTGGGCTGTGGGGCAGTGGGCTGAGCTGGCTGGGAGGATGGAGGAAGGGCCAAGGTAGGTGAGAGGCAGTGGAGGCTAAGCTGGGGCAGGCCCCTCCCCGTGGCTGGGCCGTACCATGGCTGTGCCTGGTGATGGGTCCTGGCCCCAGCCCCTCCAGCCTGGCACGGCCACGTGCGCATCCCCCACAGCCGGTCCCTTGCAGGCACTGAGCCCAGGAGGCCCCAGCCGGCCCTCACTGCCTTTTCCTGCACCCCACAGTTAACCTACCTGCCCCAGCCCTGGGGGAACTGCCGGGCCAGCGTGCCAGGGGAGCAGATCCTGCCAGGCTACGAGGGGTACAGCATCGCCGCATGCCGCCTGCAGTGCGAGAAGGAAGCTGTGGTGAGCAGCTGCCACTGCCGTATGGTGCACATGCCAGGTGAGTCCCACCTGCCCCCGTCCTGTGCCAGGTCAGTCCCACCCGCCCCCGTCCTGTGCCAGGTCAGTCCCACCCGCCTCTGTCCCGTGTGAGGTGAGTCCCACCCACCCCCATCCTGTGCCAGGTCAGTCCCAACTGCCCCTGTCCTGTGTGAGGTGAGTCCCAACTGCCCCTGTCCTGTGTGAGGTGAGTCCCACCCGTCCCCGTCCTGTGCCAGGTGAGTCCCAACTGCCCCTGTCCTGTGTGAGGTGAGTCCCACCCACCCCTGTCCTGTGCCAGGTCAGTCCCAACTGCCCCCGTCCTGTGTGAGGTGAGTCCCACCCGCCCCTGTCCTGTGCCAGGTGAGTCCCAACTGCCCCCTGTCCTGTGTAAGGTGAGTCCCACCTGCCCCCGTCCTGTGTGAGGTGAGTCCCAACTGCCCCTGTCCTGTGCGAGGTGAGTCCCACCCGCCCCTGTCCTGTGCCATGTGAGTCCCAACTGCCCCCTGTCCTGTGTGAGGTGAGTCCCAACTGCCCCTGTCCTGTGCCAGGTGAGTCCCAACTGCCCCCTGTCCTGTGTGAGGTGAGTCCCACCCGCCCCTGTCCTGTGCCATGTGAGTCCCACCTGCCCCCTGTCCTGTGTGAGGTGAGTCCCACCCGCCCCTGTCCTGTGCCATGTGAGTCCCACCTGCCCCCTGTCCTGTGTGAGGTGAGTCCCACCTGCCCCCGTCCTGTGTGAGGTGAGTCCCAACTGCCCCTGTCCTGTGCGAGGTGAGTCCCACCCGCCCCTGTCCTGTGCCATGTGAGTCCCAACTGCCCCCTGTCCTGTGTGAGGTGAGTCCCAACTGCCCCTGTCCTGTGCCAGGTGAGTCCCAACTGCCCCCTGTCCTGTGTGAGGTGAGTCCCACCTGCCCCCGTCCTGTGTGAGGTGAGTCCCAACTGCCCCTGTCCTGTGCGAGGTGAGTCCCACCCGCCCCTGTCCTGTGCCATGTGAGTCCCAACTGCCCCCTGTCCTGTGTGAGGTGAGTCCCAACTGCCCCTGTCCTGTGCCAGGTGAGTCCCAACTGCCCCCTGTCCTGTGTGAGGTGAGTCCCAACTGCCCCCTGTCCTGTGTGAGGTGAGTCCCACCCGCCCCTGTCCTGTGCCATGTGAGTCCCACCTGCCCCCTGTCCTGTGTGAGGTGAGTCCCACCCGCCCCTGTCCTGTGCCATGTGAGTCCCACCTGCCCCCTGTCCTGTGTGAGGTGAGTCCCACCTGCCCCCGTCCTGTGTGAGGTGAGTCCCAACTGCCCCTGTCCTGTGCGAGGTGAGTCCCACCCGCCCCTGTCCTGTGCCATGTGAGTCCCAACTGCCCCCTGTCCTGTGTGAGGTGAGTCCCAACTGCCCCTGTCCTGTGCCAGGTGAGTCCCAACTGCCCCCTGTCCTGTGTGAGGTGAGTCCCACCTGCCCCCGTCCTGTGTGAGGTGAGTCCCAACTGCCCCTGTCCTGTGCGAGGTGAGTCCCACCCGCCCCTGTCCTGTGCCATGTGAGTCCCAACTGCCCCCTGTCCTGTGTGAGGTGAGTCCCAACTGCCCCTGTCCTGTGCCAGGTGAGTCCCAACTGCCCCCTGTCCTGTGTGAGGTGAGTCCCACCCGCCCCTGTCCTGTGCCATGTGAGTCCCACCTGCCCCCTGTCCTGTGTGAGGTGAGTCCCACCCGCCCCTGTCCTGTGCCAGGTGAGTCCCAACTGCCCCCTGTCCTGTGTGAGGTGAGTCCCACCCGCCCCTGTCCTGTGCCATGTGAGTCCCACCTGCCCCCTGTCCTGTGTGAGGTGAGTCCCACCCGCCCCCGTCCTGTGCCAGGTGAGTCCCACCTGCTACCTGTTCTGTGAGTCACACCTGCCTCCTTCTGTGCCAAGTGAATCCCACCCTCTGCTTCCTGCTCTAGGTGGCTACGTCTACATGTGCAGCCAACATCGAAATAGCTTATTTCGATGTTGCGACATCGAAATAGTCTATTTCGATGAATAACATCTACACGTCCTCCAGGGCCGGCAACGTCGATGTTCAACTTCGACGTTGCTCAGCCCAACATCGAAATAGGCGCAGCGAGGGAACGTCTACACGTCAAAGTAGCACACATCGAAATAGGGATGCCAGGCACAGCTGCAGACAGGGTCACAGGGCGGACTCAACAGCAAGCCGCTCCCTTAAAGGGCCCCTCCCAGACACAGTTGCACTAAACAACACAAGATACACAGAGCTGACAACTGGTTGCAGACCCTGTGCCTGCAGCATGGATCCCCAGCTGCCGCAGAAGCAGCCAGAAGCCCTGGGCTAAGGGCTGCTGCCCACGGTGACCATAGAGCCCCGCAGGGGCTGGAGAGAGAGCATCTCTCAACCCCCCAGCTGATGGCCGCCATGGAGGACCCAGCAATTTCGACGTTGCGGGACGCGGATCGTCTACACTGTCCCTACTTCGACGTTGAACATCGAAGTAGGGCACTATTCCCATCTCCTCATGAGGTTAGCGACTTCGACGTCTCGCCGCCTAACGTCGAAGTTAACTTCGAAATAGCGCCCGACGCGTGTAGACGCGACGGGCGCTATTTCGAAGTTGGTGCCGCTACTTCGAAGTAGCGTGCACGTGTAGACGCAGCTGGTGAGTCCCACCCGCCCCCTCTTCTGTGCTGGGGAGACCACCCCGCATTCTCCCTACCCCACCTACTGGTCTGTTACAAGAGACTCTCTGCTCGGCGCCCCCTTTCCTGGCAGTCTGAGTGACCCACAGAATCAGCGCTCTGACCCCATCCGTGGGCAGGCCCCCGAGGGTCTCACTCTTCCTTCCAGAGGAAGCCACATGGCTTCATTGGCTGCTGGGAGAGGTCCCCGAGCCCTACTCCCATGGGGAGCTCTGGGCAGTGAACCCCCCACCCCCCGAGAAAGACAGCTGCCCCCAGCGCCCACCTGCCAGCATCTGCAGGGACACCCCAGCCTCAGCCGGGGCCAGGCTATTGTCACCTCACCCACTTTGTCCCAGGCCAGATCAGTCCTTCCGCCCTGGCCCTCAGCCCTCTGTTCCCCACGGGGGCGGCAAGAGCCCAGAGCTCTCGGGGTGCTGTCTGCTGGGCATCCCTGGGAGGGCAGCGGGATTTGCTATTGTCTTCTCAGAGCTCCACTGATGTGGCGCCTAAGGGTGCACCTGTCTCTTCCTCTGCCCACAGGCCTCTCCCTGTGCCAGACTCAGGACGGGAGGGCAGCCTGCAGGGCAGCTGGTGCTGAGGGCTCAAGCGAAAGGGGCAGCCTCAGAGGCGAGCAGACAGTTCTTGCCGGCTGCGTCTTAACAGGTGGCTCATGCCCCTGCAGGGCTCCCTGTGCCAGGGACCAGCCTTTGCCCCCACACCTCCGAGCCGGGGCTCCGGCACTGCTGGGCCCTGAGCAGCATGTCCCTGCTGGGCACCTGGCACCTGGGCAAGGATCCAGCTCACCACAGAGCCCCCCCCCAGCACACCCCTGATCGGACTGGGGGAGACTCACACCCCACAGGGCCCCACCCCCACAGCGTGCCCACTGGTCAGACTGAGGGAGCCTCACAACCCACAGGGCCCCACCCCCACAGCGCACCCCCTGATCGGACTGGGGGAGCCTCACAACCCACAGGGCCCTGCCCTCCCCCACAGTGCACCCCCTGATCAGACTGGGGGAGTCTCACACCCCACAGAGCCCCACCCTGCAGCGTGCCCCCTGATCGGGTAGGGGGAGCCAGCGTGTGCCACAGAGGGGTGGTTACTGGTCGGGCCCCAGCGTGGGACGGGGCCTGTGAGCACAGGGAGCCGGGGCCTTCAGCAAAGTCCATCAGGGGCGGGGTCCAGAGCTCCGGGATCCCCCACCGGCTCTGAGCCCCAAACCCGGAGAGTCAGCAGTTGTGTGGCTGCCGTTGTGCCCAGCCGCTCCCCACCTTGGCCCTCTGCATTCAGCCCCTGCCTGCTGCTGGCCCTGGCTGCGTGTCGCCCCTGCGCTGGCAGGGGTATGGGCCCGGTCTGCCTTAGAGCCTGTCTCAGGGGCTCACTGCCTGGCACTGCTGGGGTGGCAGGGGCCTGCAGGGCCAGTGAGGCAGGCAACCCCTGCAGGAGCCATGGGACCCCTCAGGGGCCAGGCCCATTGAAAGGGCCTCCCAGAGCCAGGGCCCCCACTCGGGCTGAGGTCCCGATTCTGTGGGTCCCGACAGACGGGGGGCATGTGCCCTGGCAGACGGGGTGCCACAGGGCCGAGCGAGCTGTGCTGGGGAGGGAGCATGACAAGGGTGAGCAGGGCCCCGGGGGGAGCGGGTTCTGGGGGGGCCAAGGAGGGCAGGTGGGCAGTGGTGCTGGGACAGGGCGGGGATGGCTGGGATCCGCGGGAATCTCTCACTGGTTCCTCCCCCCAGGGAACGAGTCCATCTGCTCACCCAACGTCTACATCGAATGTGCCGACAGCACGCTCGGTAGGTGCCCACGGGCCAGCGGGGCCGGAGGGAGGTCTGGCGCTGGGGGGCAGGGAGGGACCCTGACACCGTGGGGACCCGGGGCAGCGGGAGGGGGGACCAGCCCTGCAGGACGCTCACAGTGCGGGTGCTGCTGGCGGCAGGCGGGGCGGCGGGGAACCCAGGTGCCAACGGTGAGGCGGGCGCAGGCGGGTGCCCATCCCTTGCCGTGTGCCCAGCAGACACTGCCATGGAGGACTCCCAGGAGCGCTGCAGCTGCCCCACACCCTGCAACCTGACGCGCTACGCCAAGGAGATTTCCATGGTGCGCATCCCCAACAAGGGCTCAGCCCGCTACCTCGCCCGCAAGTACCAGCGCAACGAGACCTACATCCGGTGAGCGCCCGCTGCCCCAACACCCCTCCCCCGGCGCCCGCTGATCCCGCACCCCTCCCCCGGAGCCCGCTGCCCCCGCACCCCTGCCCCGGCGCCCGCTGATCCCGCACCCCTCCCCCGGCGCCCGCTGATCCCGCACCCCTCCCCCGGCGCCCACTGCCCCTGCACCACTCCCCCGGCGCCCGCTGATCCCGCACCCCTCCCCCGGCGCCTGCTGATCTCGCACCCTCCCCCGGCGCCCGCTGCCCCCCGCACCCCTCCCCTGGCGCCTGCTGCCCCCGCACCCCTCCCCCGGCGCCCGCTGCCCCCGCACCCCTCCCCCGGCGCCCGCTGATCCCGCACCCTCTCCCGGTGCCCGCTGCCCCCTGCACCCCTCCCCCGGCGCCCGCTGCCCCCGCACCCCTCCCCCGGCCCCCGCTGCACCCGCACCCTCCCCCGGCGCCCGCTGCCCCCGCACCCCTCCTCCGGAGCCTGCTGCCCCCGCACCCTTCCCCTGGTGCTCCCTGCCCCCGCACCCCTCCCCCGGCGCCCGCTGCCCCCGCACCCCTCCCCCGGCCCCCGCTGCACCCGCACCCTCCCCCGGCGCCCGCTGCCCCCGCACCCCTCCTCCGGCGCCTCCTGCCCCCGCACCCTTCCCCTGGTGCTCCCTGCCCCCGCACCCCTCCCCCGGCGCCCGCTGCCCCCGCACCCCTCCCCCGGCGCCCGCTGATCCCGCACCCCTCCCCCGGCGCCTCCTGCCCCCGCACCCCTCCCCCGGCGCCCGCTGATCCCGCACCCCTCCCCCAGCGCCCACTGACCCCGCACCCCTCCTCCGGCGCCTCCTGCCCCCGCACCCTTCCCCTGGTGCTCCCTGCCCCCGCACCCCTCCTCCGGAGCCTGCTGCCCCCGCACCCTTCCCCTGGTGCTCCCTGCCCCCGCACCCCTCCCCTGGCTCCCCCTGCCCCCACCGAGCCGCTCCCCCCTGCACTGTGCCTGCACCGAGGCACGGCTCCATATTCTCCCCCCAGGGAGAACTTCCTGGTGCTGGACATTTTCTTCGAGGCGCTGAACTATGAGGCTATCGAGCAGAAGAAGGCCTATGAACTGGCTGGGCTGCTGGGTGAGTCAGAGCCCAGGGCATCTGCCCCCCCACATTCTTGGGTGCCCCCCACTCCTTACTTCAGCCCTCTAACCCATCCCTGCAGCCCTCCATGTCCCCCATCCCCTCCCCCACCGTCCTGTCCTGCCCCGGGGTACAGCTGAGAGCTGTGGGCGCCTCCCTGCCCACAGGCTGGGGTTCCCCTTCCCCCAAACCTGACTCTTGGGGCAGAGCAGCGAGAGGGGACAGAGATCCCTACAGGCGGGAAGGGGCTCTCGACAGCTGGGCCCCATGCCAGGCAGGGGCCTGGGCAGCATTCGAATGGCCGCGAGTCCCTCTCCCAATAACTGCCCCGTGGCTCCCCAAAACCTGCCAATCCCTTCCCTGGGCCCCTCCCCTCCCTGCTCTCCCTTAGTGCCCCCGGCGCCCCCTTCCCCACCACCACTCCCCAAAACCTGCCAATCCCTTCCCCTGGGCCCCTCCCCTCCATTAGTGTCCCCTTCCCCACCACCGCTCCCCAAAACCTGCCAATCCCTTCCCTGGGTCCCTCCCCTCCCTTAGTGTCCCCTTCCCCACCACCGCTCCCCAAAACCTGCCAATCCCTTCCCTGGGTCCCTCCCCTCCCTTAGTGTCCCCTTCCCCACCACCACTCCCCAAAACCTGCCAATCCCTTCCCCTGGGCCCCTCCCCTCCATTAGTGTCCCCTTCCCCACCACCGCTCCCCAAAACCTGCCAATCCCTTCCCCTGGGCCCCTCCCCTCCATTAGTGTCCCCTTCCCCACCACCGCTCCCCAAAACCTGCCAATCTCTTCCCCTGGGCCCCTCCCCTCCATTAGTGTCCCCTTCCCCACCACCGCTCCCCAAAACCTGCCAATCCCTTCCCCTGGGCCCCTCCCCTCCATTAGTGTCCCCTTCCCCACCACCGCTCCCCAAAACCTGCCAATCTCTTCCCCTGGACCCCTCCCCTCCATTAGTGTCCCCTTCCCCACCACCGCTCCCCAAAACCTGCCAATCCCTTCCCCTGGGTCCCTCCCCTCCCTTAGTGTTCCCTTCCCCACCACCGCTCCCCAAAACCTGCCAATCCCTTCCCTGGGCCCCTCCCCTCCATTAGTGTCCCCTTCCCCACCACCGCTCCCCAAAACCTGCCAATCCCTTCCCCTGGGCCCCTCCCCTCCATTAGTGTCCCCTTCCCCACCACCGCTCCCCAAAACCTGCCAATCTCTTCCCCTGGACCCCTCCCCTCCATTAGTGTCCCCTTCCCCACCACCGCTCCCCAAAACCTGCCAATCCCTTCCCCTGGGTCCCTCCCCTCCCTTAGTGTTCCCTTCCCCACCACCGCTCCCCAAAACCTGCCAATCCCTTCCCTGGGCCCCTCCCCTCCCTGCTCTCCCTTAGTGCCCCCGGCGCCCCCTTCCCCACCACCGCTCCCCAAAACCTGCCAATCCCTTCCCCTGGGTCCCTCCCCTCCCTTAGTGTTCCCTTCCCCACCACCGCTCCCCAAAACCTGCCAATCCCTTCCCTGGGCCCCTCCTCTCCCTTAGTGCCCCCGGCGCCCCCTTCCCCACCACCGCTCCCCAAAACCTGCCAATCCCTTCCCTGGGCCCCTCCCCTCCATTAGTGTCCCCTTCCCCACCACCGCTCCCCAAAACCTGCCAATCCCTTCCCCTGGGCCCCTCCCCTCCATTAGTGTCCCCTTCCCCACCACCGCTCCCCAAAACCTGCCAATCTCTTCCCCTGGACCCCTCCCCTCCATTAGTGTCCCCTTCCCCACCACCGCTCCCCAAAACCTGCCAATCCCTTCCCCTGGGTCCCTCCCCTCCCTTAGTGTTCCCTTCCCCACCACCGCTCCCCAAAACCTGCCAATCCCTTCCCTGGGCCCCTCCCCTCCCTGCTCTCCCTTAGTGCCCCCGGCGCCCCCTTCCCCACCACCGCTCCCCAAAACCTGCCAATCCCTTCCCCTGGGTCCCTCCCCTCCCTTAGTGTTCCCTTCCCCACCACCGCTCCCCAAAACCTGCCAATCCCTTCCCTGGGCCCCTCCTCTCCCTTAGTGCCCCCGGCGCCCCCTTCCCCACCACCGCTCCCCAAAACCTGCCAATCCCTTCCCTGGGCCCCTCCCCTCCCTTAGTGTCCCCTTCCCCACCACCGCTCCCCAAAACCTGCCAATCCCTTCCCTGTGCCCCTCCCCTCCCTGTTCTCCCTGAGTGCCCCTGGTGCCCCCTTCCCCACCACTGCTCCCCAAAACCTGCCTATCCCTTCCCCTCAGCCCCCTCCTCCACCTCCCCTCCCTGTTCCCTCTACCTGCTCCATGGTTCCCCCTTTCCCCAATATCCCCTCACCCCTTCTGCCAGACACCCCAGCTCCATCACCCACTGTCACTAATCCTCCATGTGCTACCCCATGTCCCCCCACTCAACACCCCCATTCCCCTCCCCCTGCCCACACGCTCCCCGCTGTCACTCACCCCCCGAATGGCTTCCCCCCTACCCCCCACTGCCCATCCTCCCCCTGCCTCCCACCCCACCTCACAATCCCCCCAACCCCAGCCACAGGCTCACAGCTCCCCTCGCTCTGCCCCCGGCCCCCACGCCCCGAGGGAGCAGCCAGCCCTGTTCTCCAGCCTGGAGCCACTCCCAGCCGGCCTCACGCAGGCGATCGCTGAGCACTGGACCCAGCACACGACCTCCCCGGCCCGTGGGCCTGGCTCCCCAGCACCGCCCGGCTGAGTCTGCCCTGCGCCCGGGGGTGGGGGCCCTGCCTCATCTCTGCCCCTTCCCGTCGTGTCCCGTCCCACAGCCCCCTGCTTCCAGCCCAGCCCAGCCCAGCCCAGCCCCCAGTACCCCAGCTCCTCCCCCGGCCTTTGTCCTCCGCCAGGTAACCAGGGCGCCTGGACCCCTCTCTGCTCTGCCAGGTAACCAGGGCGCCTGGACCCCTCTCTGCTCCGCCAGGTAACCAGGGCGCCTGGACCCCTCTCTGCTCTGCCAGGTAACCAGGGCGCCTGGGCCCCTCTCTGCTCCGCCAGGTAACCAGGGTGCCTGGGCCCCTCTCTGCTCCACTTTGTAATGGAGTGGGAGGTCCCTGGCCCTGCCCCCCGCCCCCCGCAGGTGGATGTGGCTCTCGATCCCCAGGAGAACAGCCGGGGGTCAGGCCACAGGGACCCAGCGTAGAACAGATGGGTCAGCACAGGGACCAGAACCCGTCAGTACCGTCCATCTGGGGAGAGGGGCCCAGAGGGGTCCCTGAGCTGGGCCCTGGTCCCCCTCCTCCCTCTCCAGCCAGACCAGCCAGCCCCACCCCCCAGCCCAGTACAAATCCCAGCTGCCAGGCCCCTTATCATGTGGCTGGATTTTTAAAAGGAATATGGACGCCACTTCTGTCACCACTGTGCCGAGTGGCACCGACTCCTGTGCCCGGTGGCCCAGGGGAGGTGTCCCCGAATCTGTCCACGTGAGGTGTGTCTGCGCCGTGTTGTACGAGAAGTTCTAGCTATTGGCTCGCGCTGCTTTGGGAACGTGTGAGTGACGAGTCTCACCGAGGCAGGCGAGATCCCCGCCCCGGCGCGGGTGATGGACTCAACTGAAGGACCCGACTCCCAGCTGGCCCATACACAGCTCAGGGACGTGGGACTGTCACCTGGGATGCGTCCAGCGGCAGAGGCCACAGCAGCCACCTGGCTCAGGTGCCCCTGACTCTCCAGTGCCTGATGGGAAGGTGAACGGACTTTTCCCTCCCCGGGCAGCGTCCCCCTTTGTTCTGTCAGTCCCACGACCGAAGCCTGCCCGGGCGGAGCCCGTCCCTCGGGAGGACGCTTGCAAAGACCTACACGAATCAGCACAGAACGTGGCTGCTGCGGCCGTAGCTGTAACCGACCTATGTCGTGTATGTAGCACACGAAGACCTTCTCTCACAGCCTGCTCTGTCTGGCTGTCTTTGCGAATGAACCTTCAGGTTTTAGAGCTGAAGGGTTGGCGTCGGCGTGGTGTGTTGGGTAAGAGCCAAGTGTACATCGACCTGGGGCTGTGGCTGGACCCTCTGGGGCCCACAAGAATCTGTGTGGAGTTGGCAAAACAGGTTTTAAGAACCTCTCACCCGAGTAGGGGGCTGTGGGTCTGGGCATTGGGAAGTAGCTCTGAAATCTGTGGGTTTGCTTGTGTGGCTCTGGCTGGCCGGGGGGCTGGCAGAGGTGCTGTGGTGGCTGGATGGATTTGCCTCAGTGAGAAGGAAATCCCAGCCTGGGCTGTGAATGGCCCGGAGTTGAGCTAAGACCTCCTGGGTTGATTTCCTTAGCTGTGCCCAGAAGCCCCGTCCTGTTACACCCCTTGTCCTGTTTCCTGGGAAAGAAAGGTGTCACCTGGTTGTCTAGGTTACAAATGGCATGGAGCCCTATTGTGTATGTGTCTACACTGAAACTCTTCGCACCACTATGCACTGATGCTGTGCCTAGGGAAACTGAGGCACCCATCTTGGGTTGCTACAGGACAGTTGGAAACACACGCAGCCAAACCAGGGACTCACACCCCCATGGCGTCTCACCTCCCTCCCCTCTGGCCAGGGCTAGCGGCAGGTGTGACGAGGTGGGGCATGTGGGGGTTTTATCCCCCAGGGCAAGTTGTGTGTATGTACTACTGCCCTGCAGTTGGTGATGGCTGGTTCTGTGTGATGGCTTGTCACAAATACACAACGGCCCTCCATGCCCTATGTAACCTAGGCAACCAGTTGACACCTTTTTGGGGGATGGGACAAAGGTGGGAGGAGGGTGTGACAGGACGGGGGTTCTGGGCACAGCCAGAGAACTCAACCCAGGGTGTCTTTGCTCAAACCCGGGCCCCTCACAGCCCAGGCTGGGATTTCCTCCTCGCTAAGGCAAATCCAACCGGCCGCCACACACCTCTGCCAGCCCCCCGGCCAGCCAGAGCCACACCAGCAAACCCCCAGAGTGCCCAGCTGCTGCACCAGCCCAGGCCAACAGCCCCAAACAACGGGCGAGAGGCTCTTAAACCTGTTTCACCAACTGCACACAGGTTCTTCCAGCCCCACAGGGTCCAGCCCCAGCCTGCGGTCAATATACACTGGATCTCACCCAAACAACACGACCACCAGTTCTTCAGATCTAAAGATTTATTAATACAAAGGAAAGAGCAGGGTCAGAGGGAGGGATGGTTAGAGCCACACTTCACAAGCGTCAGCCGTACCCAGTGGTGCAGCCAGCGGTGTTATCTGCTGATTCCTGAAATTCTCGAAACGTTAACTCAGGTTACATCAATTCGGTCGCAGGAGTAGTGTAGATCCAGCCCGCTGGGGTGCACATGCTGGGACTTGGACCCTTGGAGACCAAACGACAAAGGACCCAAGGTGGACAGTAAGTCCACGGCCTGGCTCTTTTCTTCCTGGTGTTGTCTCTTGTGTTTAGGGACAAAGCCCCTTCCTCTTCCCACAGTCCCTTGAGGGGTCGCCCCCACCTGACCTACATGGGCTGTGGTGGCAAATGGCCACGGGGTGAATCCCAGAGCCAATCTCAGATTCCTGCATTGGACCTGTTCCTTCGTCTCAGTCCAGGGCCCCTGCCCAGTGGGCTGCACCCACTGACATGGCCCAAGCCTCTGGGAGGTGGATCGGGTGCCTGAGCCTTTGCTCACGGTCCATTCACGCTGGCGGGGGCGGGGGCTGAATTCACACCCCCCAGCGCGACGCCGAGCACTCAGCCGTTTCCAAACACCCTGCAGAGCTGACCCACCTGCGTGCCACGGACGTGAGCGGCACCCTCAGCTTCCGTTAGACCCCTCCCCCGGCCCCCCCGGCACAATACGTGGGGCCAATAACCACCCTGGCATTAAAATGGCCTCCAGACCCAACCTAAAAGTCCAGCCACATGACAAGGGGCCGGGCGGGTTTGAATTGGAACTGGGGGGTGGGGGTGGGGCAGTCTGGGCTGGCTGGAGAGGGAGGAAGGGGACCAGGACCTGGCTCGGGGACGCCTCTGGCCCCTCTCCCCAGATGGATGTTACTGACGGCTTCTGGTCCCTGTGCTGACAAGTCTGTTCTACGCTGGGTCCCTGTGGCCCGACCCCGGGGTGTTCCCCTGGGGAGTGAGAGCCGCATCCACCTGCGGGGGGGGGCAGGGCTGGGGACCCCCACACGCCAGGACAGCAGGGCACCGGGCTCCTCTCTCCGCAGCTCATTGTCCTCCACGGGCCAGGACCAGCTGTGCCACCCGAGCTGGGTCTGCCGGGCACCAGGCACCTGTCGGTGGGGTCTCTGCTCTGTGCTCGTCCTGCACCAACCAGCCCCCTCCCCCTCCCCTCGTTACACCAGGGACCCCAGGGCACGGAGTCCCCACCCCCGCATGCCAACCCCTCAACCCCCCCCACAGCCCCCAACGTGTCTCCTCCTTCCCGCACTACACCCCACGCCCCTCCTCCCTGTGCCCCATGCCCCCCATTCTCACTCACCTCCCATGTGGTTCCCCCTCCCTGCAGATTCCCAGTGCCAATCCCTCCACCTCACTGCTCACGGACACCCCCCGTGGCCCCTGCCCTCCCCCCAGCCCTGGCAGCAGTGACTTGGGGACTCTGGCCAGTGTCTGGCCCCCAGAGCCTGTCCCAGCCAAAGGGCACAGAGGGCTGAGCCAGGCTGGCTCTTGCAGCCCCTTCCGCCCATGACCAGCTCCCTCTCACTGCCAGGGGACATCGGGGGGCAGATGGGCCTGTTCATTGGGGCCAGTATCCTGACCATCCTGGAGATCCTGGACTACATCTATGAGGTGAGTGCCAGCACAGGCAGCTCTGGGGGGCCTGGCATGCGGAGGGGAGGCCATGCTGCGGGGCCTGGCATCTGGGGGTCACTGTGGGGCCTGGTGCATGTGGGGGGGGCATTCTGTGGGCTGAGGTCCAGGCTGAGCTGCTGTCCCTGCCTGTCTCCTCGTGCACCACCACTGACTGCACAGGAGCAGGTGGCTGGGACCCTAGGTGGGCAGGGGAGCATGAGCTCCGAGCTGCGCAGATCGGGGCCGATCTGGGGGTGTGTCTGGGTCTGTGCCTCAGCCTGCGAATGGGTGTGTGTGTCTGGGCACATCTACTTATGTGTTTGGGTGTGCACATGTGTCTGGGGTATGTATGTGTGTGTCTGGGGTGTGCATGCAGGTATCGGGGTGTGTAAGTGTGTGTCAGGGGGTGTGCACGCAGGTATCTGGGGTGTGCACGTGTGTGTCGGGGTGTGCATGCAGGTATCTGGGGCGTGTAAGTGTGTGTCTGGGGTGTGCACACAGGTGTCTGGGTGTGTACGTGTGTGTCTGGGGTGTGCACACAGGTATCTGGTGTATGCACGTGTGTGTCAGGGTGTGCACGCAGGTATCTGGGGTGTGTAAGTGTGTGTCTGGGGTGTGCACGCAGGTATCTGGGGTGTGTAAGTGTGTGTCGGGGTGTGCACGCAGGTATCTTGGGGGTGTAAGTGTGTGTCTGGGGTGTGCACACAGGTGTCTGGGTGTGTACGTGTGTTTCTGGGGGTGTGCACACAGGTATCTGGGGTGTGCACACAGGTGTCTGGGGTGTGTAAGTGTGTGTCTGGGGTGTGCACGCAGGTGTCTGGGGTGTGTAAGTGTGTGTCTGGGGTGTGCACACAGGTGTCTGGGTGTGTACGTGTGTTTCTGGGGGTGTGCACACAGGTATCTGGGGTGTGCACACAGGTGTCTGGGGTGTGTAAGTGTGTGTCTGGGGTGTGCACACAGGTGTCTGGGTGTGCACGTGTGTGTCGGGGTGTGCACACAAGTGACTGGGTGTGAGCATGTGTGTATTGAGGGTGTGCACATGTGTGTCTGGGCGTGAGCGCCTGGGTGTGAGCACACGTGCAGTGAGCAGCCCCCTCCCCTCTGACCGGCCCAGGTGATCCGGGACAAGGCCAGCCGGGCTCTGTGCCGCTCCAAGCCGCCGCTGAAGAAGCCGCCAGGCAGCATTGCCACGCTGGGGCTGGAGGAGTTCAAGGCTCAGGTACGCTGCCCGCCCCCCCAGCAGCCCCCAGGGTGGGCAACGGGCCAGCCGCACACGCAAGGTGAGGCAGGGGCAGGGGCCAGTCCCAGCTGGGGGCTCAGGGGCTGCACTGGGAGTGGCCAGTCCGAGCTTTGGGCAGCATCTCCCACAGGTGCCTGGCACCAGGGCAAGCAGCCTACTCAGCATCAGCATCAGGCAGGTCTGACCTCAGAGGCCCCCACGCCCCCCGTGCACCCCTGGCAGCACGTCCCCTGCTCACACCCCGCAGGGCCCTGTCCCCCCCAAGCACGGGCAGGTCTGACCTCAGAGGCCCCCACGCCCCCCGTGCACCCCTGGCAGCACGTCCCCTGCTCACACCCCGCAGGGCCCTGTCCCCCCCAAGCACGGGCAGGTCTGACCTCAGAGCCCCCCACGCCCCCCGTGCTCCCCCGGCAGCGCGTCCCCTGCTCACACCCCGCAGGGCCCTGTCCCCACCAAGCACGGGCAGGTCTGACCTCAGAGCCCCCCACGCCCCCCGTGCACCCCCGGCAGCGTGTCCTCTGCTCACACCCCGCAGGGCCCTGTCCCCCCCAAGCGCCCCCCTGGTTGGACGGGGGGAGCCTCACACCCCACAGGGCCCTGACCCCACCCCAGCCAGCGTGTGCTGCAGACGGGTGGTTACTGGTCGGGCCCCAGCATGGGACAGGGCCTGTGAGCACAGGGAGCTGCGGCCTTGGCGGGGGGGGTGGAGGAGGGTGTCCAGAGCTCCAGGATCCCCCACTGGCTCTGAGCCCCAAACCCGGAGCCTGCCCCCTTCTGGCAGCCCAGCCTAGTCACCCCAGCTGCGCCTTTCTCCGCCCCCCAGGCTGTCTCTGCTCCCCAGTGCCCTCAACTGACCCCCAAGAGAGTCGGGCGCTGCCGTCGGGTGCCAGGACGCGGTGTGGGTGAGGGGCCCATGGCGGGATTCACACACACTTATCCCAACACCCAGCTCAGCCGTTTCCAGTGCCTGGGAACTTAGGGAAACGCAATCTAAGCAGGCGAATAAAACACTCACGCGCCCGGTGAGCTACAGCCCGGAGACTGGCGCCCAGCTTGACCCCGCTCTCTGGGTGCACTGTGTTAGGGGTGCCCATATGCAGCGTGAGCCCCTGGGAAATTCTGGGGCTTGCTCAGGAGGGACAGGCAGGAGGGAGGGAGGGTCGTTGCCATCTGTGTTAAAAAGGCAGCCACTGGGCCTGGCGCTGAAAGGGACATAGGAGACACACTGGTGGAGAGTCTCTTGGGCAAGGTAAAGGGGTAAAATCCCCGGGTGATGTCGCAGGAGCCGTCTGCTACCGATCTCCTAGCCAGGAAGAGGAGGTGGACGATGAGGCTTGTTTTGAATGACTAACAAAATCACCCAGAGCGGGGGGTTGGTGGTGTCGGGGGACTTCCACTGTCCAGACATCTGCGGGGGAAGTAGCACAGCTGGGCTGCTGGGATTCACTGGAGACCCTTCTGTTTCAGAAGGCGGAGCGAGCTCCTGGGGGAGGATGTTCTGGCCTGAACTTAGACCAGTAGGGAGAACTGGCTGAGAACTTGGAAGTGGCAGGCAGCGTGGGGAAAAGCGATTGTGAAAAGAGAAGTTACTCACCGTAGTAACGATGGTTCTTCGAGATGTGTCCCCGTGGGTGCTCCACGATAGGTGTCGGGCTCGCCCCGGCGCCACAGATCGGATCTTTCGAGCGGTTTCTGCCGGACCGCGCATGCACTGACTCGCGCCGCTCCCCTGTGCACTCCCAGCCACATGCGCGGTCCGGTCCCCACTAGTTCCTTGACCAACCGCCTCGGATGCTCCTGAAAAACACCAAACAGAGATCCGAAGTGGGGAGGATGGGCGGGTGGTGGAGCACCCACGGGGACACATCTCGAAGAACCATCGTTACTACGGTGAGTAACTTCTCTTTCTTTCTCGAGTGTCCCCGTGGGTACTCCACGATAGGTGACTACCCAGCAGTAACCCAAGAAAGGAGGTGGGTAATCGGGTTATGTGCAGCTTGCCCCCGAAAGGACCGCTGTCGAGAGGCGGGTATCCTCTTGGAATACCCAGTGTAGGGCATAATGCTTGGCGAAGGTGTCATGGGATGACCAGGTCGCCGCTCTGCAGATGTCTTTTAGTGAGATGCCCTTGAAAAAGGCTGTTCATGCCGCCACCGCCCAGGTGGAATGAGCCCTAGGCGGGGCCAGTAAAGGAGTCTTTCGAAGTTCGCAGCACATCTTTATGCAGGACGCAATGTGCTTCGAGATTCTCTGTGAAGAGAGACCCTCTCCTTTTGACCTGGGAGCGAGAGAGACTAAGAGTCTGTCCGTTTTCCGGAAGGACTTAGTTCTGCCTATGTAGAAGGCCAACGCCCTCCTCACGTCCAGGAGGTGCAGGCATGCCTCCTTGTTGGAGCTATGAGGCTTCGGGTAAAACGAGGGTAAAACTATAGGTTCGTTAAGATGGAACTCTGAAGAAACTTTCGGAACAAAGTCTGGGTGCAGCCGTAAGGTTACCGCCTCCTTTGAGAATACCGTGCAGGGCGGCGTTGCCATAACTGCTGCGAGCTCACTGACCCTGTGAGCTGACGTGATTGCAAGAAGGAAGGCTGTCTTTATCGTAAGGAGACGGAGGGAAACCGTGGCTAAGGGTTCAAAGGGTGGTCCCGTTAGCGCGCTGAGCACCAGGTCCAAGCTCCACGATGGCGGAAGCGGTTTCCAAGGGGGGTACAGGTTTACCAGCCGCTTCAGGAACCTGGTAACAATAGGATGGGCAAACACCGTGGGCCCTTCATCCTCATGCCGAAAAGCTGATATAGCGGCGAGATGGACCTTCAACGATGAGAGGGAGAGCCCGCCTCTCTTGAGGTCCAGTAAGTATTCTAGTATGACAGGTATAGGCACTTCAAGGGGAGCTAACTGCTTGGTGGAACACCATGCAGTGAATCGAGTCCATTTCTGTTTGTAGGTCTTCCTGGTGGAGATCCTTTGGCTACTTTCCAGGACTTGTTGCACTCCCTCCGTACACGTACTTTCTAGGGAGCTGAGCCATGGATTAACCATGCTTGTAGGCGCGGGCCTCGGGGGTGAGGATGCACTATGGACCCCTGGGCCTGCGTGGGCAGGTCCGGCGCTACCGGAAGGGTGGACGATCCGACATGCGGAGAAGCAAGGGGAACCATTGCTGTCAATCCCATGTGGGGACCACAAGAATCATGCGGGCTCTCTCCCTCCTGGCTTTCTGCAGGACCTTGTGGATGAGCACCGTGGGGGGGAACGCGTAAAGCAGTGGGCCCTTCCACAAAATCGCGAATGCGTCCCCCAGGGACCCCCGCCCCAGTCCTGCCCTTGAGCAGTATTGGGGGCACTTCTTGTTGTGCTGAGTGGCAAACAGGTCTATCTGGGGAAACCTCCATGCCTGAAAAATCGGTCGTAGCAGATCGGAGTGGATCTGCCACTCGTGTGGGAGTGCGAAGCGCCTGCTCAGCTGGTCTGCCTTCACGTTGTGAGCGCCTGGTAAGTACGAGGCTTTCAACGTTATATTGTTGGCGATGCACCAGTTCCACAGCCGGACTGCTTCCGCACATAAGGCACGGGATCGAGCTCCGCCTTGTCGGTTTATATAAAACATGGTGGAGATATTGTCTGTATTGATCCCGACTACCTTGCCTTGTATGTGGTCTTGAAAGTGTTTGCAGGCGTTGAACACCGCTCTGAGCTCCAGAATATTTATATGCAGTGACTGTTCCGTAGGGGACCACAGTCTTTGCGTCACCTTTTCACCAATATGTGCTCCCCACCCTATGTGGGAGGCGTCGGTGGTGAGAAAAATAGAGATTTGTGGTTGGTGAAAGGGTACCCCTGTTAGCATGTTCTTGGGGTTTACTCACCATTGCAGGGATCTGCGCACCTCTGTCATGGGCGACACCACCCTGCGGACGGTATGGGATGCCGGCTTGTAAACGCTCGCCAGCCACTGTTGTAGGTTGTGCATATGCAATCTGGCGTTCTGTACCACGAACGTTGCCTCTGCCATGTGGCCGAGCAGCTGCAAGCACGTTAAAACCGGCACCGTGGGGCTGTATGTAATGACTTGTAACAGGGAACCGATGGCGCGAAAGCAAGCGTCGGGTAGATAAACACTTGCTGTGATAGAATTTATGCGTGTCCCTATGAACTCTATGTCCTGTGTGGGGTCGATCTTTGACTTCGCAAGGTTGATGACCAAGCCCAGCGAAGAAAACGTGTTTGCTGTTACGCGTATCATGCGTAGTACCTCCTCTTTCGAGGCCCCTTTCAGTGGGCAGTCGTCCAGATATGGGAATATAAATACCCCGCCTGTGCAGGTAGGCTGACACCACTGCCAGGGTCTTGGTAAAGACGCTGGGGGCCAAGGAGAGGCCGAACGGAAGAACCTTGTATTGGAAATGCTCTTTGCTGACCATAAACCGGAGAAACCGTCTGTGAGCCGGGTGGATCGTTATATGAAAATACGCATCTTGTAAGTCGAGGGCTGCAAACCAATCTCCATCGTCCAGTGCCGTGAGTATAGAGGCGACTGTGATCATCTGAAAGCGTTGTTTGCGCAAGTACCGGTTGAGGCCTCGAAGATCTAAGATAGGCCTCCAGCCTCCTGTTTTCTTCTCTGTGAGGAAGTATCGGGAATAAAACCCTTTCCCCTGAAGTCGCTCTGGCACTCTTTCGACCACCCCTATAAGCATCAGGTGGTCCACCTCATGCTTGAGTTTCGCCTCGTGGGAGGCATCCCTGAGATGAGGCCTGGGCGGAGGTCTTGGCGGTGGGAGCGACTGAAAGGGGATCACGTAACCCGTGGCTATGATCTCTAGTACCCACTTGTCTGGGGTGATCTTTTGCCATTGTGAGTGGAACGGTCGGAGGCGATGATGGACCATTAATTGTGGATGACATTGCGCGATGGCAGTAATAGTGCAGCCCTCGATCTGTCCGTCAAACTTGTTGCCTTTGGGCCTGCCCCGAGGATGCATGGCCTTGTTGGGAACGTCGCCTGGGAGTTCTATACTGTTGTTGCTGTTGATGCCGCCCTTGGTCGTAGCCCTGTTGGTACTGAGCACGGTGAGGTTGGTACGGGTATCGCCTTTGTTGAGGGTAATACTTTTTCTTTCTGTATGGAGGGGTATAAATACACAGGGTTCTGAGTGTGGCTCTTGAGTCTTTACTGGAATGAAGAACCTAATCAGTTGACTCCGCAAACAACTTCTGCGTGTCGAAAGGGAGATCGACAATTTTTGCCTGCAGATCCCTCGGGATACCCGATGTCTGGAGCCAAGATTCCCTGCGCATGACCCCTGCCATAGCCATTGAGCGTGCCGCCATGTCCTCTACGTCCAGGGCGATCTGGACTCCCGTCCTTGAGGCTGCATAGCCCTCTTGCACGATGGCCTTCAGCACCGGCTTCTTATCTTCTGGAAGGGAATCCATGAGAGAAGTAAGCCTGGAGTAATTGTCGAAATTGTGGTTCACTAGATGTGCTGCATAATTAGCCATTCTCAGCAGCAGGGTGGAGGAGGAGTATACCTTTCTGCCAAATAGCTCTAGCTTCTTGGCATCTCTGTCCATTCCCCCCGCTTTGTACTGGGAAGTCTTCGATCTCTGCTGAGACGATTCTACCACCAGAGAATTTGGTTGTGGGTGACTAAACAGAAACTCCATGCCCTTCGCTGGGACGAAGTATTTCTTATCCGCCCTCTTGTTTATAGGTGGAGCGGAAGCTGGGGTCTGCCATATGGTAGTAGCAGACTCCATGATTGCTTCGTCAAGCGGGATAGCGATTTTGGATGAGGCCGGAGGCCTCAGGTTTTTGAGGAGCTTGTGGTGCTTCTCCTGCACCTCTGCTGTTTGGATGCCTTGCGTGAAAGCCACCCTTTTAAACAGCTCCTGAAACTGTTTGAGGTCGTCCGGGGGGGGCAACATCCCCGGGGGCCGTAGCCTCGTCGGGGGAGGACAAGGAGGAACCACTAGGGTAGGCCTCCCTGGAACTCTCAGGGTCCTGGTGCCGCTGGTACACCCTCTCACTGGAGGCTTGCGAGGGAAAATCTCGGGGTTCCAAAATCAGCTCCCCTTGAGACAGCTGTGTTTCTGTCCCCATCCGTGAGTGCCCGCGGGGGTACTGGGTGGTTGAGGGGGACCTGCCCCTGGGTGTATGCCCGTGGTGTCTATGCCCGGCGTGATAAGGACGACCGTGGCAGCACAGGCTCGGTTCCTGGGATGGAGACCTAGACCACTCTCGAGGTGCATACCCCCGATGTCTGGGGGAGCGAGATCGTCTGGACGATTGAGACAATGGTGAAACTGGTTTGTGGTGGTACTCCAGAGGGTCAAATCCCAGAAAGGGCGAGGGTGGCCCGAGCCATGGTGAGGCTGGTTGGAGGAACGGAGAAGGAGGCTCTGGGTAGGCTGGGGGAGACCCATGTCTCCTGGTTGGTGTACGCAGCATAAGGGGAGGACTTGTTGAGAGCAGCCCTGCAGCCCTGTCCAGAGAAGGGCTGCGGTGCCGGGTTTTCACTGCTGCCTTTCCCCTCCCCTGCGGGGGCTGGATCCGCCCCTCCCCGTGCCGGGGATCTCGGCCCCGCTGTCGGCGTCGCACTCGGCACGCTCATCTGCAGTGCCGCGCAGGTGGTCTCCTCCGGTGCCTGCAGGCTACGTGCCTGTTGGCCCTGCACCATTGGTACCGCGGGGGTCTGTGCCGCTTGCGGCGGTGCCGCCAGTTCCGGCGCTTGCCTGGCCGCCGCTCTGAATGTGCGGTCCGGCTGCTTAGTAATCGGAGGCTCAGCCTCTGCCACGTGCGCTGCTGTGCTGCCGCTTGCTTGTGACTGCGGCTGGGGGCTGTGTGCTATGCCCGTCCCGCTCGCTGTGACTGCCGGCAGGGATCGGGCTGGAGAGAGCTTCCTCCGTTTATGCACCGAGGGGGTGAGGGACACCGCCTTCCTTTTATGGCGCCCTGTGGGTCCCTCTGGTTGAGGCCTCTCCGGCACGTCTGGCTGGAGGGCCTTATCAAACAGCAGCATTTTCAGCCGCATTTCTGTATCCTTTCTGGCTCTGGCCGTGAGCTTTGCACAGAAGGAGCATTTCTGGGTGACGTGTGATTCCCCCAGGCACCTAATACATTGACTGTGCCCATCAGAGGCCGGCATAGCTTCGCGGCAGGACTCACACTTCTTGAATCCTGAAGAGGACGTTGTGGTGAGTCTTTGAGCTGTTAATAGGGTACTTAGCACCTTCTTTGTGCCTGTTCCCCTCTCACGGACTCCAGCCCGCCGCAGCAGGAGGCCTACTGGCCTTCACGTCCCCGGGTTGCCTCCGCTCCTCCTTCTCGTTACTAAGACTTTCTACTTATATATATATATATATATATATATTTTTTTTTTTTTTGCAATAAAGAAACAAACAATTTAACTAAGAACTCTGAAAGAAAACTCTAAAACTCTGAAAAACTCTAAATACGCTGGCTCTAGGCGCAGCCTGAGCAGATTCCGTCTGCAGCCGATGGCGGTTAAGAAGGAACTGGCGGGGACCGGATCGCGCACGTGGCCGGGAGCACGCAGGGGAGCGGTGCGCGCCGGCGCATGCGCGGTCCGGCAGAAACTGCTGGAAAGATCCGATCTGCGGCACTGGGGCGAGCCCGACACCTATCGTGGAGCACCCACGGGGACACACGAGGAAGAACGAGGCAGTTCGTGATTCTAAGGAGTGGTACATGTGAGAACCACAAAACAAGGACAATGGATGTCAAGGCCGACTTAGCAAACTCAGGGAGCTGAGAACCAAGACCAAGAGGAAAGCCAGTCTAAGGCAGTCTGCAGTTTTTCCAAAGAGACATTATTAAGGGCACCAGAGCAAACTATCCCACGGTGCGGGCAAGAGAGAAAGTCTGGCCAGAGACCACCCAGAAGATACTGAATGGTGTAAACATCAAAAAGGGAGTCCTGCAGAAATGGAACCCTGGGCCAGCTGCCATGGCTGAACAAATGACACAAGCGTCAGGGCAAAATTAGAAAGGCCCAGTCACAAAACGAGCACAGCCTAGCTCGCGGCACGACGGGCAGCAAGCGCACACTCTCCACATACCTTACAAGCAGGAGAAAAGCCAAGGGCAGAGTAGGCCCTTTGCTCAGTAAAGAGGGAAAAACAATAATAGAAAATGTGGAAATGACAGAGGTGCTTAATGGCTTCTTTGTCTCGGCTTTCACCAAGAAGGATGGCAGTGACTGGAGGCCAACAACAGTGAGTGCTGGAGAAAAGGAGGCAGGTTCAGAAGTTAAAATAGGAAAAGAACAAGTTAAAAGTTACTGAGATAAGTTGGATGTCTTCAAGTCAGCGGGGCCTGATGAAATGCCTCTTAAAACACTCAAGAAGCTGACTGAGGAGAGATCTGAGCCATTATCTTTGAAAAGTCGTGGAAGACGGGAGAGATTGCAGAAGACTGGGAAAGGGCACATACAGGGCACATCTATAAAAGGGAAATAAGGACACCCAGCAAATTACAGACCAGGCAGCTTAACTTCTGTGCCAGGAAAGATAATGGAGCAAATAATTAAGGAATCCATCTGCAAACATTTGGAAGATAATGTGGCTTAACAGCCAAGTAAAACGAGCAATGAAAAATAAAAAGGCATCCTGTAAAAAGTGGAAGTTAAATCCCAGTGAGAAAAATAGAAAGGACATAAACTCTGTCAAATGAAGTGTAAACAATAGGAAGGCCAAAAAGGAATCTGAAGAACAGCTCGCCAAAACTCAACAATTAATTGTAAAAAATAGTTTATGTCCCTCGGAAACAGGAAGCCTGGTAAACAGCAGTGGGGCCACAGGGCTATCGAGATGCCAGAAGGAGCACTCAGGGACAGCTAGGTCTTTGCGGAGGGAGGAACTCCACAAATGAATTCTTGGCATCTTCATGGCTGAGGATTCCCAGCCCTGAGCACTTCTTTGTACATACCAATCCAAGGAACTGTCCCAGATTAAGGTGTAATTAGAGAAGGTTTTGGAACAAATTGATAAACTAAACAGAAATTAGTCCCTGGGACCCTAGAATCATAGGGTTGGAAGAGACCTCAGGAGGTCATCAAGTCAGCCCCCCTGCTAAGAGCAGGACCAATCTCAACTAACTCATCCCAGCCAGGACTGTGTCAAGCTATGACTTAGAAACTTCTAGGGAAGGAGATTCCAGCACCTCCCAAGGTAACCTATTCCAGTGCTTCACCACTCTGCTGGTGAAACAGTTTTTCCTATTAACCAATATAGACTTTCTCCACTGCAGCTTGAGGTCATTATTCCTCATTCTGTCATCTGTCACCACTGAACACAACCAAGCTCCATCCTCTTTGGAATCCCCCATCAGGTAGCTTAAGGCTGATAATCAAATCTCCCCCCTCCACTCATCTGCCGACTAAATAAGTCCAAATCCCTCAGTCTCACCTCAGAAGTCCAGATGGCATTCACACAAGAGTTCTGAAGGAACTCAGATGTGAAATTGGGGCAAAAACTGTGATTTGTAACCTATCTTCAAATCCTCTTCTGTACCTAATGACTGGGAAATAGCTAATGTGATGCCAATCTTTAAAAGGGACTCTAGAAGTCATCCTGGCAATTACAGACTGGGCATTCTAATGTCAGTACAGGCAAATTAGTCGAAACTATAGTAAGAAATGGAATTGTCAGACAAATGGATGAAAATAATTTGTTGGGGAAAAGTCAATGTGATTTTTGTAAAAGGAAATCATACCTTACTAATCTACTAGAGTTCTGTGAGCGGATCAACAAACATCTGGACAAGGTGGATCCAGTAGATACAAGGTATACTCATTCCTCATTAAATGAGTACTTTACTTATGAGTACTCACTAAAACGAGGGACACACAGTCACTGACCTTTTTTCACTAAACGAGTGAACTCCCCTCCTCCTGCTAATGCAAGCCTAACCCCCTCCCTGCAGCTCCAACCAGCCACAGCCTGACCCCCTCGCTGGCTCCACAGCCCCAACCAGCCACAGCCTGACCCCCCCGCCAGCTAGCTCCACAGCTCCAACCCGCCACAGCCTGACCCCTCCTCCGCCAGCTCCAGGGCCCCAACCAGCCACAGCCTGACTCCCCCGCCAGCTCCACAGCTCCAACCAGACACAGCCTGATCCCTCCTCCGCCAGCTCCAGGGCCCCAACCAGACACAGCCTGATCCCTCCTCCGCCAGCTCCAGGGCCCCAACCAGACACAGCCTGATCCCTCCTCCGCCAGCTCCAGGGCCCCAACCAGACACAGCCTGACTCCCCTGCCAGCTCCACAGCTCCAACCAGACACAGCCTGACCCCCTCCACCGGCTCCACGTCCCCAACCAGCCACAGCCTGACCCCCCCACCACCACCAGCTCCACGGCCCAAACCAGCCACAGCCTGAACCCCTCACCGGCCCCACACACAGAAACTGACATGGCCTGAACCCCACGCCGCCAGCTCCAGACACTGAAACCACTGCAGCCTGAACCACCCGCCAGCCCCACACACCGAAACCGCCATGGCCTGACCCCCTCCCCACCCCACAGACCCAACCTGCCCCCAGTCTTTAACCCTCCCCAACCCAAGGTTCACTCACCTTTCAAAAGCAGAACCACCTGCTGCTGCTCCTTCCCCCGGTTGGGAGCACGAGGAAGCAATCAGCCTTTCACGTGCGTTTAACAGGAATTTAGTGTCCCTCTGATGAGTTTTCGCCTCTGGGCAGAACGCTGGGGACCAGTTGTGCTCGTACAGCGAGGGAGATGAGTGCACTCAGATTTCCAGAAAGCCTTTGGCAAGGTCCCACACTAAAGCATCCTAAGTAGAATGAAGTGTGGTGGGATGAGCGGGAAGGTCCTCTCCTGCACCGAGAGTGGGTTACAAGGCAGGAAGCAGGAGGAAGGCAGGAATGGTCAGGTTTCAGACGGGAGAGGGGTAACCAGTGGTGTCACGCAGGTGTCCACACCAGGACCAGTCCTAGTCAACCTCTCGATAAGTGATCTAGAGACGGGGCACACTGTGAGCTGGCTCAGGAGAGTTAAATCCAAACCAGACTGTGAAGAACTTCAAAAGGATCTCACAAAACTCTGTTGAACGGTAACAGGGAGAAAGCCGGGCTCGTCTGTGCACTATGAAAACAAACCAGCCGTCCGGGAGCACTTTACAGACTAACCAAATAATGTATTAGGTGCTGAGCTTTCGTGGGACAGACCCACTTCCCCAGCCCAGAGCCAGACCAGAACAGACTCCATATTTGAGGCACAGAGAACCAAAAACAGGAATCAAGGTTGACAAATCAGACAAAAATTATCAAGGTGAGCAAGTCAGAGAGCGGAGGGCAGAAGGGGCAGGCGGGAGTCAAGAAGTAGATTAAGCCAATATGCAAACGAGCCCCTGGGACACTATAGGGACTCATTTGCATACTTGGCTTAATCTAATTCTTGACTCCCGCCCGTCCCCACTTCTGCCCCCCCGCTCTCTGACTTGCTCGCCTTGATCATGTTTTTCTAATTTTTCAACCTTGGTTCCTGCTTTTGGTTCTCTGTGCCTTAAATATGGAGTCTGTTCTGGTCTGGCTCTGGGCTGAGGAAGTGGGTCTGTCCCACGAAAGCTCAGCACTTAATAAGTTATTTTGTTAGTCTTTAAAGTGCTACTGGACGGCTTTGTTGTTTTCACAAAACTGTGTGTCTGGGCAACAAAATGGCAATCAACATTCATTTTGATGAATACAAAGTAATACTTGCTAGAAAACATCATCCCAAATACATACACAAAATGATGGGGAGTAAATTAGCTATTACCAGTCGAGAGAGCTCAGAAAACATCCACTAAATGTGCGGTGGCAGCAAAGCAGTAAGCAGAATGCTGGGATCATTACAGAGGGGATAGAGAATATCCGATTGCCTCTGTTTAAATCCCTGGTACACCCACGTCCTCCATGACTGAACTGACCTTGTCAGCTCTGGCTCTCCTCTTGCCTGGGATTCCCTCCTTTTCATCAGCCTATAAATTTAGACCCCCCTCTGGGCCCCCCCACGCATCTGACGAAGGGGGTCTGTGCCCACACGAGCTATCTGGTAGTCTATAAGGTGCCACAGGTCTTCTTGTTGTCAGTGTAACAATGACAGTTATTTATTTTGGGGTAGTGAATGTATATTTAATAATTACAATAGCAAATAACCAATTACAAATGCTAGGGCTAGCAAGCCACGTAAGGCAAGGTTAGGAAGCTATGTCTAGAGGGGGGGGGGCGGGGGGAGAGAGAGAGAGAGTGAGCTCACCGCTCACATGGAGCTTGCTCTGACCGGGGCGGGGGGGTGGGGGGCCGGGTCTCAGACAGCACTGGGAGCCTGGGAGCCAGAGGGCAGGAGACAAGCAGAGCCCACAGCACAGTGAGGCAGGAGATGGTGATGTCTCACTGGAATTGGTGCAGAGTTCACATCCAGGCATCAGAATATTTTCTTGAGCAAGGGTCGGGGTTTTTGTAGAGACAGGACAGTAGTAGCAGCAGTAGCAGTAGTAGTAGCAGTAGGCACCCTTCAGTCTGCATAGACTGTGGATCACGCCCTTTATAGTTTCAATTGAGGACTTCATTTACAGCGTCTATTGTGACTATGAAGACCCACACGAGAGTGACAGTCCTTGCTGCATCTCTTGCAGATGTGGTGGGTGTCTGGCAAGTCCTTATTGTGCTTTCTGTGCGCTCGCTTCTCCTCTGCTAGCTGTCTGATCCTCAACTCGCCCTTCTGAAGGCCCTTGTGTAACTCCTGCCTCCATCTGCCGCGGTCGTCTGCTAGTTCTTCCCAGTTGTCCAGCTCGATGTCTACCTCTCTGAGGTCTCTCTTGCAGACATCTTTGTAGCGCAACTGGGGGCATCCGGAAGGTCTTTTGCCAGAGGCTAGCTCACCGTACAGGATGTCTTTTGGAATCCTTCCACCATTCATCCTGTGGACGTGGCCAAGCCAGCGGAGTCGACGCTGCCTGAGGAGGGTGTGCATGGTTGGGATTCCAGCTTGCTCGAGGACGGCGGTGTTGGTCACTCTGTCCTTCCATGATATTCTAAGGATGCGCCTGAGGCAGCGCAAGTGGAAGACGTTCAGCTTCTTTTTCTGGCGGGTGTACAGGGTCCAAGTCTCGCTGCCATAAAGGAGGGTGCTGAGGATGCAGGCTCTGTAGACTTGCATTTTGATGTGAGTGTACAGCTTGTTGTTATTCCACACTCTCTCGCTGAGTCTGGACAGAGTTGTGGCCGCTTTTCCAATCCTCCTACTTAGCTCAGTGTCCAACTACAGGGTGTCAGTGATGGTGGACCCGAGGTAAACGAACTAGTGGACGACCTCTAATGAATAGTTGTCAGTGCTGATTGATGGAGGTTCAGCAACGTCCTGACCAAGTATGTTTGTCTTCTTTAGGCTGATGCTAAGCCCAAAGTCCTTGCACGCTTTGGAGAACTGATCCAGCAGTTTTTGAAGCTGGTCTTCTGTGTGAGACACTACAGCAGCATCGTCTGCAAACAGCATGTCTCTGATGAGGACTTCTCGCACCTTAGAGTTAGCTTTCAGCCTTGCAAGGTTAAACAGTTTCCTATCAGATCTTGTGTGCAGCAAGATGTCCTCTGTTGAAGATCCAAAGGCATGCTTCAGGAGGAGTGCGAAGAAGATCCCAAACAATGTCGGAGCAAGCACGCATCCTTGTTTGACGCTGCTCCTGATTCTGAAAGCATCCGATAATGTGCCCTCATATTGGATGGTTCCTCTCATGTCTTCGTGGAATGACTGGATCATCTTGAGTAACCGTGGAGGACAGCCTGTCTTGTGGAGCGGTTTGAACAGACCATCCCTGCTGACCAAGTCAAAGGCCTTGGTCAGGTCGATGAAGGCTATGTAGAGTGGCTTTCTCTGCTCCCTGCACTTCTCCTGCAGCTGCCTTAGAGAGAAGACCATGTCAACGGTAGACCTCTCTGCACGGAATCCGCACTGCGATTCGGGGTACACCCTCTCAGCAATCTTCTGGAGTCTGCCAAGGATGACGCGAGCGAACAGTTTACCAGCGACGCTTAGGAGGGAGATTCCACGGTAGTTGTTGCAGTCGCTTCTGTCTCCTTTGTTCTTATACAACGTTACAATCCATGGAGCTTGCTCTGATGGGGGGCCGGGTCTCAGACAGCACTGGGAGCCTGGGAGCCAGAGGGTAGGAGACAAGCAGAGCCCACAGCACAGTGAGGCAGGAGATGGTGATGTCTCACTGGAATTGGTGCAGAGTTCACATCCAGGCATCAGAACATTTTCTTGAGCAAGGGTCGGGGTTTTTGTAGAGACAGGACAATGGTTCAAGAACACTGGGTGTGATTATGGGCAGGCAGAGGCGAGACAATAGAGACAGATCATGCCTGGCTATGGGTGATGTTCCTTGAAAGAGCTGCCAATGCAACTGGGCAGTTTCAGTGTTTTGGGTACCAATAGGATCCATGACTAGAATTGCTCTGATAATGACTAATTTGGGTGTGAGCAGGCCTGGATTCACTAGCATCAGGAGCAGAGATTTCCCATCGGGCAGTGCTTCTCTGCATTTGGTATCGCAGAGTTCAGTGGGGTTCCTGCTTTGGAAGAGCTGCTCTCCATTCATTATGCTAATGGAGAGGTCTTTCTGTTCTATCTTCACTGCAGATGAGGCTGGGCGTGTTTCCTCAATCCAATCACCCATGCTGATGGGATTTAGGGGTGTCCACCCCGTCCAGTTTCAGTGCTTTGTCTTTGATCCATGCAGAGGCCTGGGGGAAGAGGATTTGTTTTCCATGAGTGTCACTCCCTGGCTCCCCAAGAGCGCAGGGCTGAGAGGTGGTCACGCTCTGGTTCCCCAAAAACACAGAGCTGGTAGGTAACACTCTAGGGATGGAGATTCCACCACCTCTCTAGGCAACGCATCCCAGTGCTTCACCACCCTCCTGGGGAAGTAGGTTTTCCTAATATCCAACTTACACCTTTCCCTCTTCAACTTCAGCCCATTGCTCCTTGTTCTGCCATCTGACACCACTGAGAACAGTTTCTCTCCATCCTCTTTAGGGCTCCCCTTCAGGACATTGAAGGCTGCTATCAAATCGCCCCTCAGCCTTCTCTTCTGTAGACTAAATAAGCTCAAATCCCTCAGCCTCTCCTCAGAGGTCATGTGCCCCTAATCATTTTTGTTGCCCTTCACTGAACTCTTCCCAATGTGTCCACATCCTTTCTTTACTGGGGGGCCGAGAACTGGATGCAATACGCCAGTTGTGTCCTCACCGAAGCCGAGTAGAGGGGAATAATAATGCCTGTAGATCTACTGGAAATGCTTCTCCCGATGCACCCTTTCTGTCTACAAGGGCACACTGTTGACTCATGTCCAGCCTTTCATCCACCATAACCTCTAGGTCACTTTCCGCTGCACTGCTGCTGAGCCATTCAGTCCCCAGCCTGTAACAGTGTTTGGGATTCTTCCATGCCAAGTGCAGGCCTCTGCACTTCTCCTTTTTCCTAGCTCACAGAACTGGAAGGGACCTTCAGAGGTCATTGCGTCCAGTCCCCTGCCCTCACACCAGGATCTATCACCATCCCTCAAATTTCTTTTGGGCCCCTGCTCCGCTTTGTCTGGGTCACTCTGGACCCTATCCCCACGCTCCAGTGTGTCTACCTGACCCCCTACCTTCGTGTCATAGGCGTGGATCAGTTTTGGGACCGGTTCTATTCAATATCTTTATCAACGATTTGGATACTGGCATACAGGGCGTGTTTATAAAGTCTGTAGCTGACACTGAGCTCAGGAGTTACAAGTGCTTTGGAGGGGAGGGCTGTAATTCAAAATGCTCTGGACAAACTGGAGAAATGATCAAATAGGTTGAAGTCCAACAAGGACAAAAGCAAAATATTCCACTTTGGGAGGAACAATCAGTGTCACACACAAAATGAGAAGGGAGTCCCAAGGAAGGAGCACTGTGGGAAGGGATTTAGGGGTCAGAGTGGGCCACAAGCTAAGTATGAGTCGCCAGTGTTGCACAAAAAGCAAACATCATCCTGGGATACATTAACAGGAGTCAGAGAGGTGGCTGAGTTAGCCTCTATCTTCCAGAGCAACAAGAAGTCCTGGGGCACCTTATAGACTAACTGAGCTGGGGTTCAGGGATCCCCCTGCACTGCACCCCGTCCGCTGGCAGGAGTGACTCTCACTCAGCAGGTACAACAGGAGGTTTATTAGGCAACAGATGCCCAGTTTCTCACAGAAGCGTCAGTACAGCAGCCAGAGACATTCCTTCCAAACCGTCCTGGGGAGAAGACCCTGAGGGGTGCCCCTCTGGGGTGTAGCTTTCCCCCTTCTCAGGCTGGCTGCCTTCCAGCTCTCTCTTCCCCAGCCTCTAACTGCTGCCCCCGATTCAAAAACCAGCTCAGCTCCTCCCTCCTCTTTGTTCAGGGCAGAGGTGTTACCTGCCAGTTGTAGCCCCAGGGTCATCCTTAGCCGCTGGGAGCTGCTCTGTTTGTCTCACACACATCCAGCCTGAGTCTCACACATGCGCTCCCCCCACCCCATCACATCTCTCCCCCCTTCCAGACCGCACTGAGCGGGGTCACTTAGCCAGTGACCTGGGGAAGTTCGGGGCCCTCCCTGCGTGACAGGGCATCGGCTATGGTGTTGTTGTTCCCCTTGACGTGGACCACCTCCATGTCGTAGTCCTGCAGGAGCAGACTCCACCGCAGGAGCTTGGCGTTGGCCCCTTTCATGTGATGCAGTCAGGTCAGGGGTGAGTGATGGGTGTACACGGTGAAACGCCGTCCAAACAGGTACGGCTGCAGCTTCCCCAGCGCCCACCCCATGGCCAGACATTCCTTCTCTATGGCTGCGTAGTTCTGCTCCCGGGGCAGCAGCTTCTTACTCAGGTACACGATGGGGTGTTTCTCCCCTTTGTCATTCACGTGCATTAGCACAGCCCCCAGCCCCACGTCTGAGGCATCGGTGAACACCAGGAAGGGTTTGTCGAAGTCTGGATTTGCCAGCACTGGGGCCCTGACCAGAGCCTCCTTCAGCGCGCAGAGGGCCTCTTGGCACTGCTCGGTCCAGACCACCTTGTCAGGCTTTCCCTTTTTACACAGCTCCGTGAGGGGGGCTGCGATGGAGCTAAAGTGGGGCACAAACCTCCAGTAGTACCCCGCCATCCCAATGAAGGCCTGGACCTGTTTCTTAGTCTGGGGTGTTGGCCAATCTCTGACAGCCTCCACTTTAGCTGGCTCTGGCTTTAAGCAGCCGCTGCCCACCTTGTGGCCCAGGTAGGTCACCTCAGCCATTCCCACCTTGCACTTCCCTGCCTTGATAGTCAGCCTGGCCTTCTGGAGTCGGTCCAGCACCTGCTTGACCTGGGACACATGGTCCCCCCACGTCTGGCTGAAGATGCAAATGTCGTCCATGTAAGCCAGGGCAAAGCTCTCCATCCCTTTCAGTAGCTGGTCCACCAGACGCTGGAAGGTAGCGGGTGCCCCCTTGAGGCCGAAGGGAAGGACCAGGAACTCGTAGAGCCCCACAGGGATGATGAAAGCCGACTTGAGCCGGGCATCTTGGTCTAATGGCACTTGCCAGTACCACTTGGTGAGGTCTATGGTGGTGAGGTAACGGGCTCCCTCCAGCTTGTCTAAAAGGTCATCAGGCCTGGGCATGGGGTAGGCGTCCGAGACAGTGATGGCGTTAAGCTTGCGATAGTCCACACAAAACCGAACAGACCCATCCTTTTTAGGGACTAACACCACGGGAGAGGCCCAGGGGCTGGAGGAGGGTTGGATCACCCCCAGAGCCAGCATGTCTTCAACCTCCCGCTCTATGTCCTGAGCCGTCTTCCCTGTGGCTCTGAATGGCACACACTTGATAGGGGCGTGGGTGCCTGTCTCTGTTCGGTGAACAGCCAGGTCAGTGAGTCCGGGTCTGTCCGAGAACAGCTGTTGGTGTGAATGCAGCACTTCCTTGACCTCCGTCTGCTGGGCAGGGGTCAGCTGGTCTGAGAGGGGAATAGACTCCAGCAAGGAGCCGGCTCCAGTCCTTGTGAGCAAATCCACCAAGGGATCATCCCCCTGCCCCTCCCAGTGTCTGCACACGGCCAGCACCAAGTTCTCTCTGTCCCAGTAAGGTTTCATCATGTTCACATGATAGACACGGTGGCTGTGGGCCCGGTTTGACAGTTCCACCACATAATTCACGTTATTTAGCTATTTGACGAACTTGAAGGGCCCATCCCAGGCCGCTTGCAGCTTGTTCCGCCGCACAGGTACAAGGACCATCACTTGGTCCCCGGTGCCATAGGCTCGGGCCCTGGTGTTACGGTCATATCAGACCTTTTGCTTCCTTTGGGCCATGGAGAGGTTCTCCCTGGCCAGGCCCATGAGCTGGGTGAGTTTTTCCCGGAAGGTCAGTACGTACTGTACCACTGACTCCCCTTCAGGACAGGCCGTCCCCTCCCACTCTTCTCTGAGCAAGTCCAAGGGTCCCCGTACCCTCCTTCCATACAGCAGCTCAAACGGGGAGAACCCCGTGGATTCCTGGGGCACCTCCCTGTATGCAAACAGCAGGTGGGGTAAGTACTTGTCCCAGTCATGGGGGTATTGATTCATGAAAGTTCTCAGCATCTGCTTCAGAGTCCCATTGAACCTCTCCACCAGCCCATTGGTCTGCGGGTGGTAGGCTGTGGCCCAGGTGTGCCGGACCCCACACTTGTCCCACAAGCTTTGCAGTAGGGCCGACATGAAGTTGGACCCCTGATCTGTGAGGACTCCTTGGGGAACCTCACTCTGCTGAAAATGGACAGCAGTGCATCCGCCACGGTGTCAGCGTCGATAGAGGTCAAGGCCACTGCTTCTGGGTATCGCGTGGCAAAATCTACCACCACCAAAATATATTTCTTACCCGAACGCGTTGCCTTGCTGAAGGGGCCCACTATGTCTATAGCCACTTTCTGGAAAGGCTCCTCTATGATGGGCAGTGGCCTCAGGGCAGCTTTCCCCTTGTCCCGGCTCTTCCCCACCCTCTGGCAGGGATCGCAGGACAGGCAATACAGACGGACAGCTGCAAAGATCCCTGGCCAGAAAATGTTCTGTAACAACCTTCTCCTGGTGCGGTGGATCCCCTGGTGTCCTGTGAGTGGGACATCATGGGCTAGGTACAGCAACCTGCGCCGGTATTTTTGGGGAGCCACCAGTTGCCTCTGGACCTTCCATGGCTCCGCTTTGCATCTGGGAGCCCATTCCCGGTACAGGAATCCCTTTTCCCACAGGAATCCCTCCCTGCAGCCCTCCCCCAGCTGTGGAGCTGGGCTGAGACTGGCCATTTCCCTCAGCTTCTGCAAGGAGGGGTCTCTCTGCTGCTCTGCCTGGAATTCTTCCGCTGGGGCAGGGGCGGATGCTACTTCCCCTTCCCTGCCTGGCTCCAGCACCAATGGCCTGTGAGATCTGGTTTTTGTGGGCCCCCTTTCTCTCAGGGTTGGCCCCTGTGGCTCCTGTGGCTTTGGCTGGGCCTGTACCCCTGAATCTGGGGAGCGCACCCCTCGTTTTCTTTGGCTGCGGGTCAATACCAGGGCACAGGGGCGTTCACCCGGCCAGTTCTCCAGGTCAGCCCCCATCAGTACATCTGCAGGCAAATGGCTGTGCACGCCCACCTCCTTGGGGCCTTCCTTGTCCCCCCATTTCAGGTACACCCTCGCCATGGGCACCTTGAATGGGGTCCCGTTGATTCCTGTTACCGTCAGGTGGGAATTGGGTATCATGCGGCCGGGTGCCACCACCCAGGGCCGGGCCAGCGTCACGTCAGCGCCTGTGTCCCAGAACCCCGTGACCTTTTTCCCGTCTACCTCGAGGGGTGTGAGACACTCGCTCCGCAGAGGCATTGCCGCCCCCACTCTGTAAACTGACCTCTGAGCGTTTGGTCCCCCTGAGGAGCTGGTCTGTGGGGCCGGTTCGGGCCAATCTGAGGACACCCTGTTGGCACTACCTGCCTTTGGCCGCCAGCCCCTCTGGCTTCTGGGACTCCACCCAGTTGACTCCATGACCCCCCGGCCTGGTCAACCTGTCTGGGAGCCTGGGGCACTGGGCTGCTCTATGCCCCTTTCACCCACAGCGATAACAGCCCACGTCTTGCTGTGTCCCTCGGGCTGGCTGCTCTGTCCAGGCTCTGGCTGGCCCTCTTGGGGGGTGGGTGGCCAGCCCCTCTTTCCTGGGCTCGCCCAAGCGGTGATCCCCTCTGTTGTACAGCCAGGAACCGGTCTTTCCGGGACTCCCTCTCTTTGTGGGGGTCACTTTCAAACCTGGCACGGCTGTTTGTGAAGTCATCTGCCAGTTTCCCTGCATCGTGTGAATCCCCAGGCCTCCGGTCCACGAGCCACACCCTCAGGTCAGGTGAGCACATCTCGTAGAATCGCTCCAGGACCGCCAGCTCGATCAGGTCCTCTACGGACTGGACTCCCATTCCGAACACCCACTTCCGGTAGTATTGCCTCAGGCGGGCGGTTGCATCTACATGGGTTTCCTCTGGCCTGTTCTGCGCCTCCTGGAACCTCTTCTTGTACATCTCCGGAGTCAGCCCAAACTTATGCAGCAGGGCCTGTTTGAACCGTTCATAGTCCCCAGGCTGCAGCCCCTCCAGCTGGCTGAGCACCGCTGCAGCCTTTTGGCCCAGCAAGGGGGTAAGGTGCCGGAGCCACTCATCTGGGGGAACCTCATGGAACTAACAGGCTCACTCAAAGGTGGTAAGGAACTTGTCCATGTCCCCTGGGTCCTGACACTGGGCCAGCACACGCGTCTCCAAGTGACTGGCCACCCCGAGCTGTCTGGCCCTCTCCCTGCTTACCGCAGCTGGGGCCTCTTGGCGTCTCGCCTCTGCCATGGCCCGCTCATGCTCCCGCTCTCGCTCTCTCTCCTCCCACTGTCTCTCTTGTAGCTGGCGCTCGTGTTCACGCTCTCTTTCCCGTTCCTGGCGCTCGTGCTCACGCTCTCTCTCCCGTTCATGGTGCTCCAGTTCCTTTAATCTCACCTCGAGCTCCAGCCGTCGCAGCTCTGCAGCAGGGGACTCTGCCCGCGATGGACCACCGCTAGCTGAGCGCGACCTGGCAGGCACCGTGTGTGTCTGACGGTGTCGAGCCCCCGCTCCTGTCGGAGAATCCGAAACGCTTCCCAAGGCTGATCGGCCACTTTCTGCCGGGACAGGCTCTGCCCCCCCGGATCGGTCATTCTCTTCCAGCTGGGCAATCAGCTGGGCCTTGGTCGCCTTCCCCGTGGTCTGGCCCCTCTCTCTGCACAGCCCCACTAGCTCTGCCTTCAGGAGTCGGGTATAATCCATCTCCCCACTGTTTCCTGGGGTATCCACTCACCAGCAGCAGCTGCAGGAATTGCTCTGTTCCCCCTCCGGCTCTTGTGAGGCTCCTTCCTTCTCCTGCGCTCAGTCAACCACTGCTGGGAGCTCATCCGTGGGTGCAGTGCATCCCACTTCTGACACCAGTGTGGTGGGGTTCAGGGGTCCCCCTGCACTGCACCCCATCCGCTGGCAGGAGTGACTCTCACTTAGCAGGTACAACAGAAGGTTTATTAGGCAACAGATGCCCAGTTTCTCACAGAAGCGACAGCACAGCAGTCAGAGACAGTCCTTCCAACCCGTCCTGGGGAGAAGACCCCGAGGGGTGCCCCTCTGGGGTGTAGCTTCCCCCTCCCCCAGCTGGCTGCCTTCCCTCTCTCTTCCCCTAGCCTCTAACTGCCACCCCCGATTCAAACCCAGCTCGGCTCCACCCTCCTCTTTGTTCAGGGCAGAGGTGTTACCTGCCAGCCCAGGTTATAGCCCCAGGGGTCATCCCCAGCCCCTGGGAGCTGCTCTGCCTGTCACACACACATCCAGCCTGAGTCTCACATGCACTCCCCCCCCTCCATCATACTAACAGATATTTTGGAGCATAAACTTCAGTGGGCAAAGACCCACTTCATCAGATGTGATGGTGCAAACCATGTGTTAATGTGTCGACTTTGAATATAAAAGAGAGTTCAGCAGCCTCTTTCCAAAGGGTTGTGAAAATTCCTCTCCAGTAAAACGCAGACGTTCAGGTCATTAACAGAATGGCCCACTTGGTTAAAGTGCTGGCTGACGGGTTTGTGGATCAGGAGTGTTTTGATGTCTGTTTTGTGCCCATTAACTCTTTATCTGAGAGAGTTTGAAGTCTGTCCAATATACAAAGCATCTGGGCGTTGTTGGCACACGATGGCATCTATGATGTTAGTTGAGGAACATGAGAATGTGCCCGTGATTCTGTGACTATCCCGGTTAGATCCAGTGATGGTATCTCCAGAATAGACATGTGGACAAAGCTGGCAGTGGGCTTTGTTGCAAGGAAAAGTCCCAGGACTGGTGTTCCTGCAGTATAGACTCTGGCTGTTGGTGAGAATCCTTATAAGTTTGGGGGGTTGTCTGTAGGCGAGAACAGGCCTGGGAACACTGCTTCAGAATGAAGTCTAAAGGGCTGTTGTTAAAAAGAAATAGACAGAGTAAAATTGCTAAAGCAATGAAATTCCACACACCCATCCCAGAGTTCTTGGTGCCGGCTGCAGCCAAGGTGGGATAACTGCTGTCTTACAAGTCTCTGGAGTCCACCCTTTGTTAGGCCAGGCCAGCGATCCCTCCGGGCTCTGCTCATCGCAGAGATGCTCCTGCAGTGAGGAGCTGGATTGAGGACAAGCTGGAGGAACCTCAGGGCCCCTTTGTCCCCTTTCCAGTGTGGAGGGAATCCCATTGTTCTCCCTGTGGGGAGGCAGGTCGGAGATGGAACCTGTCACATGGGCAGGTCACTTGTCCAAGTCGGTTTTTGGGCATTCTGCCATTGGCAGCCTCCTGGGCTGCACATCCACAGGCAGGCTCCTCCGACGGGGGTTGGAGTAAAGTACCTGCCTGGGAACCCTCTTCCAGTAGGTCACCGCGCCTCCTGCTGAGGTCGCCCAGAAGAAGAAATTTCATCTATAAACCCAGAGCCAAAACTTTTAAGGGCACCCATAAAAGTGAACAAACGTCGGCACAGCCTGGCCTGCTGGCGCGACTGGCCGGCTTGCACTGGACACCTCCCTTGGCACAAGAGCTGGTGCAAACCTAGGACAGTGGTTGCAATAGTGTTCTGCACACTCATCTTCAAACCCAGTGATCTTACACAGAGCACGCGCTCCCCATTCCCGGGGGCTGGGGGGACGCTGCTGGTCACTGCTAACATAATATCACCTCCAGCTGAATCTCTGCCTTGGCGGGCGTTTCCTGGGCACTGGGGCCCTGCTGCAGCCAGAGACCCTCAGGGGTTTAATGTCCAGCCTGCGGAGCATGAGGGGCAGCCCAGGCCCAGGCTAATGGTCGGGGGGTTGGCCCCTGGAGACAGAGGGGCCTATCTTACTGCTGGGGCTTGGGCAGGCTCTGCCCAGGGTACACCCATGGCCCAACCCACAGGTGGCCAGTGAGGGACGCCAGGGCCTGAGCCAGCCCCCTGGATCCTGGCTGGATAGCACCATGTGCCCATCCCAGCTCTCGTGATGGGCAGGCCCTTGCCAGCAGGTGCAGAAACACCTGGCGGAGGGGAAACATATGGCCCATGGGCGTCCCGGGTGGGGAGGGAGCTTGGGAGGCGATCGGCCCCGGCCTCGTCTCTGGGCAGGCAGGAGAGCCCCAGTGGCGGTGCTGACCGTGCCCTCCATTGCAGAGCCCCTGCGGGACGCTGGGCCGACACGCCGAGGGCGCCTACAGCACCAGCATCCTGCCCAACCACCGCCACCGCTACAGCCACCAGGGCGTCTTCGAGGACTTCGCCTGCTAGGCCAGGCTCGGTGCGGTGCGCCCTGCTCTGCCCGGAGAGCAGCACCTCGCCTCGCCTCACCTCGCCGCCCAGCCAGCCCAGCCCAGCCCTCAGCGACGCCCAGCCCAGCGCCTCCCTCCCCGGGGGCACAACAGGCTTCCAATCCCTGCCCCAGCCCCTCCAGCCCAGGCCTGTGTAGGGCCTAGCGCAGAGCCGCAGCGACAGCGCGCCCCAGGATTGGGCCCAGCTCTGCAACTGGGGGTGGGGGGGCAGGGACCAGGTGTAAACGCTGCATTTACGGGTGATGGGGAAACCTCCCGCCCAGCCTGAGGGACGGCGCCGTGCCCAGAACAGCACTTGGCTACCCCAGGGCCACACCCCCTGCAACTGAACCCCTCCCATGCATGCCCCATAGACCCCCCCCCAACCCAGGCCTAGACCCCACCTCTGCTCCCCACATCTCTGCCCCACCCCCAGATGACCACTGCTCCCCACGTCCCCTCCTTGGAGCACTGCTCCCTGCACCTGCTCACGCGACACCCCACCAGCTCTGCAGTGCCTGGGGTGGGGGGGGGGGCGTGCAAGGGCCCATCCCCCTCCCAAACTGCCCTGTGGGAGGGGCAGACTGGGTCAGGCCCTGCTCCAGTGCCCATGCAGGGGTGGGCAGGGTCCAGCCTGACCTACCGCCCCCATGTGCTTTGCTGGCCACTGTCTTCACCTGTGGGCACAGCCCCACTGCAGCCCCAGCCAGCTCATCTCCTGCTACCCCATTCCTGGGCGCTGAGCACCCGCTCTCCCACCCCACACAGAATTTGTGCCCCCCTCCTTCTGGGTTTGAGTGGTGCCCAGCTGCAGCCCCTGGGCCCTGCCCCATGCCCAGACACATATAGCCATGTGGGCCCATGGGATGGCCAGACAGACACATGTGGCCATGTGGGCCCATGGGATGGCCAGACAGACACACATGGCCATGCAGGCCCTGGGGATGGCCAGACAGACAGACACATATAGCCATGTGGGCCCATGGGATGGCCAGACAGACAGACACATATAGCCATGTGGGCCCATGGGATGGCCAGAGAGACACACATGGCCACGTGGTCCTGTGGGCGGGGGGTTGGACAGATGGCCGCACATGGCACTGTGGGCCCAGGGGATAGGCAGACAGAGCTATGCGGGCCCCACAGAAGATGAAGAGACACACATGGCCATGCAAGCCTGGCAGGTGGACAGACAGACACGCATGGCCATGCAGGCTCCCCATGGGGGGGACAGACAGACACACACAGCCATAAAGGACTCAGGAGATGCCCAGACAACGTGGCCCTGGTGCCAGCGAGGGGCGATGCCCAGGGAGGGGGCAACGTGAACCCCCCCATTGCGCTGCTGAATGTAGGAGACTTGAGTCCCATTGTGTAAATGTACAAACTGCTCCCTAATAAAGAGGCACAAGTAGACCTGAGCCAGGTACATTGTGTGGTGTCCCACCGTGGAGCTGGGCCGGCCGTGGCGGGGGCGGGGGGGACAGTGGGATGTCCAGGGCCCTGGTGTCCCCCTCCAGAGCTGGGCCGGCCATGGGGGGACAGGGGAAGTCCAGGGCCAGGTGTCCTGCTGCAGAGCTGGGCCGGCCGTGGGGGGGCAGGGGAAGTCCAGGCCCCAGGTGTCCTGCTGCAGAGCTGGGCCGGCCGTGGGGGGGGGCAGGGGAAGTCCAGGGCCAGGTGTCCTGCTGCAGAGCTGGGCCGGCCATGGGGGGACAGGGGAAGTCCAGGCCCCAGGTGTTCTGCTGCAGAGCTGGGCCGGCCGTGGGGGGACAGGGGAAGTCCAGGGCCAGGTGTTCTGCTGCAGAGCTGGGCCGGCCGTGGGGGGACAGGGGAAGTCCAGGGCCAGGTGTCCTGCTGCAGAGCTGGGCCGGCCGTGGGGGGGACAGGGGAAGTCCAGGGCCAGGTGTCCTGCTGCAGAGCTGGGCCGGCCGTGGGGGGGACAGGGGAAGTCCAAGCCCCAGGTGTTCTGCTGCAGAGCTGGGCCGGCCGTGGGGGGCAGGGGAAGTCCAGGGCCAGGTGTTCTGCTGCAGAGCTGGGCCGGCCGTGGGGGGACAGGGGAAGTCCAGGGCCAGGTGTCCTGCTGCAGAGCTGGGCCGGCCGTGGGGGGACAGGGGAAGTCCAGGCCCCAGGTGTCCTGCTGCAGAGCTGGGCCGGCCGTGGGGGGGACAGGGGAAGTCCAGGCCCCAGGTGTCCTGCTGCAGAGCTGGGCCGGCCGTGGGGGGACAGGGGAAGTCCAGGGCCAGGTGTTCTGCTGCAGAGCTGGGCCGGCCGTGGGGGGCAGGGGAAGTCCAGGGCCAGGTGTCCTGCTGCAGAGCTGGGCCGGCCGTGGGGGGGCAGGGGAAGTCCAGGCCCCAGGTGTTCTGCTGCAGAGCTGGGCCGGCCATGGGGGGCAGGGGAAGTCCAGGGCCAGGTGTCCTGCTGCAGAGCTGGGCCGGCCGTGGGGGGACAGGGGAAGTCCAGGGCCAGGTGTCCTGCTGCAGAGCTGGGCCGGCCGTGGGGGGGACAGGGGAAGTCCAGGGCCAGGTGTTCTGCTGCAGAGCTGGGCCGGCCGTGGGGGGACAGGGGAAGTCCAGGGCCAGGTGTTCTGCTGCAGAGCTGGGCCGGCCGTGGGGGGACAGGGGAAGTCCAGGGCCAGGTGTTCTGCTGCAGAGCTGGGCCGGCCGTGGGGGGACAGGGGAAGTCCAGGCCCCAGGTGTCCTGCTGCAGAGCTGGGCCGGCCGTGGGGGGACAGGGGAAGTCCAGGGCCAGGTGTCCTGCTGCAGAGCTGGGCCGGCCCGGGGTGGGGGGGCAGGGGAAGTCCAGGCCCCAGGTGTTCTGCTGCAGAGCTGGGCCGGCCGTGGGGGGCAGGGGAAGTCCAGGGCCAGGTGTTCTGCTGCAGAGCTGGGCCGGCCGTGGGGGGCAGGGGAAGTCCAGGCCCCAGGTGTCCTGCTGCAGAGCTGGGCCGGCCCGGGGTGGGGGGACAGGGGAAGTCCAGGGCCAGGTGTCCTGCTGCAGAGCTGGGCCGGCCAGGGTGGGGGGATGGAATTGCCAGGAGCGCATGGGGGTTAGGGGGATCAATGTGCCCATTGGGACCTTGCCCCACGTGCAAGTCCCTACTGCTGCAGCCCCCGTCCCCCAGCTGAGGTGCAGCTGCTCCCGGCCTGTTCCCTTTCCCCATGCTCTGCAGCAGGCAGCGCCCCTGCGACCCCCCCTTTGGGGAGCAGCCCTGCCAGGCATGGGGCGCGGGTGGCTCTCAAGCTCCAGGGGCTGTCCCACTGGCCCCACTCTGGGCGAGACAAAGCAATAGGGGAGGGAGACAAGGGCTGCTCCCTGCCCGAGCTCAGGTGACCCCGAGTGCAGGCAGGAGGCGAGGGGAAAGCCAACATGCCACCAGCAGTTCCCACGTGCATGGCCCTGACATGGAGCAGCACCCACACCCCTGATCCCAACAGCCTCCCCGCCCAACAGGGCAGGGGAACCCACCATCACGCTGCCTGCAGCAGGGCCTGGCCGCCCCCCTCCTGCCTGGCAGCTTGGTGAGCAGGTCCAAGCACTGGCCTGGGGACCCTGCACCACCGCGTGAAAATCTGCCCTGTGCTGTGGCAGAGCCCGGCAGCCTGGGGAGCCAGCAGGCAGGCCGAGCCGGCAGGCACAGCCCTTTGCCTCGTCAGGAGACCCCTCACCACACAGGCAGCTCTGGCGGGTGCTCTGAGCTCCGGACCCCCTTGGGTGAACGGCCAGTCTCCAGGACAGGGAGCAACCAGAACCTCTTGTGGGATTTCGCGCGTACCAGCCGGTGAGCACAGGGCCGGCCGTGGGCAAGCTGTGGGAGTGCCTGGGGAGCTGCAGGGCAGGGGAAAGTGGGACAGAACGTGCCGCAGCTCGGGGCATCTGCCCAGCGTGTCCCACCGTGGGGCCCTGGAGGAGCCAGCAGGCCGGCCACCCTTCTCGTACCGGAGGTGTCCCGGACACCGGGGAGCAAGTGAAACCAGGGTGAGCTGCTTAGAGACCAGGCTACTGCCAGCCCCGGACGGGGGGGTGGGAGGGGGGTGCTCCCCTCTAAGGCCCCAAACCCCTCACACAGAGGGGCACCAGATTTTCAGAATGCTTATGAGAGACAATGCCACCCCTCCCCCAGAGCCAGACCCAAGGCCCCCCAACTCCCACCCCTCCCCCAAAGCCAGGGCCCCCCAGGTTGTAACCCAATCCCCCTCCCCTCCCCCAGAGCCAGGCTTCCCCCCACGCTGCCCTAAACCCATCCCCCTCCCCTCCTGCAGAGCCAAGCCCCCCCAGCCCGCCACTCTCCCCCAGAGCCAAGACCCCTGCCCCCCCCTTCACCCAGCAGTCACCGTCCGAGGCAACTTTGACCACAGCAGTTTTCCAAACTACGTAGTCACGTCACTCTGACCCAGGTGCTTCTGGTTCACTAGTGACCCTTCTGGGGAACCACCAACAAGATGGTTTTAACCCGGGCACGACTGGCAAAGCTCTTTTTAAACCCTTTGTAAACTGCCACGCTGCAGCGTTCCCTGGAGCCATCCGCTCAGTCCCTGCGGATGGGCTCTGGTCAGCCACGCTCTAACTGCCTCCAGCCTACTGACGTCCAGGGCAGAGCGTGGGGGTGCACATCTCCAGCACTGCTTGGGGCTTAGGTGAGACATTTTTTGCTTCATATGGTGCCAAAAATCAGTCAGCTGAAGAGCTTTGCTGTCCTTCTAGCCTAAAGCACAATGGTTTGGCCAGCTTCAGTTCTAAGCAGAGATGAAGAGCAGGATTAGGTGGTTGTGATGGGGTTCAGGGGTCCCCCTGCACTGCACCCCGTCCGCTGGCAGGAGTGACTCTCACTCAGCAGGTACAATGAAGGTTTATTAGGCAAAAGAAGCCCAGTTTCTCACAGAAGCAACAGTACAGCAGCCAGAGACAGTCCTTCCAACCTGTCCTGGGGAGAAGACCCTGAGGGGTGCCCCTCTGGGGTGTAGCTTCCCCCTCCTCAGGCTGGCTGCCTTCCAGCTCTCCCTTTTCCTCGCCTCTAACTGCCGCCCCCGATTCAAAACCCAGCTCAGCTCCTCCCTGCTCTTTGTTTAGGCAGAGGTGTCACCTGCCAGTTGTAGCCCCAGGGTCATCCTTAGCCACTGGGAGCTGCTGCTTGCCTCAGACATCCAGCCTGACTCACACATGCACCCCCCACCACTCCATCACATCTCTCCCCCCTTCCAGACCGCACTGAGCGGGGTCACTCAGCCAGTGACCTGGGGAAGTTCGGGGCCCTCCCTGCGTGACAGGGCATCGGCTATGGTGTTGTTGTTCCCCTTCACGTGGACCACCTCCATGTCGTAGTCCTGCAGGAGCAGACTCCACCGCAGGAGCTTGGCGTTGGCCCCTTTCATGTGATGCAGCCAGGTCAGGGGTGAGTGATCGGTGTACACGGTGAAACGCCGTCCAAACAGGTACGGCTGCAGCTTCCCCAGCGCCCACCCCATGGCCAGACATTCCTTCTCTATGGCCGCGTAGTTCTGCTCCCGGGGCAGCAGCTTCTTACTCAGGTACACAATGGGGTGTTTCTCCCCTTTGTCAGTCACCTGCATTAGCACCGCCCCCAGCCCCACGTCCGAGGCATCGGTGAACACCAGGAAGGGCTTGTTGAAGTCTGGATTTGCCAGCACTGGGGCCCTGACCAGAGCCTCCTTCAGCGCGCAGAGGGCCTCTTGGCACTGCTCGGTCCAAACCACCTTGTCAGGCTTTCCCTTTTTACACAGCTCCGTGAGGGGGGCTGCGATGGAGCTAAAGTGGGGCACAAACCTCCGGTAGTACCCCGCCATCCCAATGAAGGCCTGGACCTGCTTCTTAGTCTGGGGTGTTGGCCAATCTCTGACAGCCTCCACTTTAGCTGGCTCTGGCTTTAAGCAGCCGCTGCCCACCTTGTGGCCCAGGTAGGTCACCTCAGCCATTCCCACCTTGCACTTCCCTGCCTTGATAGTCAGACCAGCCTTCTGGAGTCGGTCCAGCCCCTGCTTGACCTGGGACACATGGTCCTCCCACGTCTGGCTGAAGATGCAAATGTCGTCCATGTACACCAGGGCAAAGCTCTCCATCCCCTTCAGTAGCTGGTCCACCAGACGCTGGAAGGTAGCGGGTGCCCCCTTGAGGCCAAAGGGCAGGACCAGGAACTCGTAGAGCCCCACAGGAGTGATGAAAGCCGACTTCAGCCGGGCATCTTGGTCTAATGGCACTTGCCAGTACCCCTTGGTGAGGTCTATGGTGGTGAGGTAACGGGCTCCCCCCAGCTTGTCTAAAAGGTCATCAGGCCTGGGCATGGGGTAGGCGTCCGAGACAGTGATGGCGTTAAGCTTGCGATAGTCCACACAAAACCGAACAGACCCATCTTTTTTAGGGACTAACACCACGGGAGAGGCCCAGGGGCTGGACGTGGGTTGGATCACCCCCAGAGCCAGCATGTCTTCAACCTCCCGCTCTATGTCCTGAGCCGTCCTCCCTGTGGCTCTGAATGGCACACACTTGATAGGGGCGTGGGTGCCTGTCTCTATTCGGTGGACAGCCAGGTCAGTGCGTCCGGGTCTGTCCGAGAACAGCTGTTGATGCGAATGCAGCACCTCCTTGATCTCCGTCTGCTGGGCAGGGGTCAGCTGGTCTGAGAGGGAATAGACTCCAGCAAGGAGCCGGCTCCAGTCCTTGTGAGTAAATCCACCAAGGGATCTTCCCCCTGCCCCTCCCAGTGTCTGCACACGGCCAGCACCAAGTTCTGCCTGTCCCAGTAAGGTTTCATCATGTTCACATGATAGACCCGGTGGCTGTGGGCCCGGTTCGACAGTTCCACCACATAATTCACGTCATTTAGCTGTTTGACGACCTTGAAGGGCCCATCCCAGGCCGCTTGCAGCTTGTTCCGCCGCACAGGTATAAGGACCATCACTTGATCCCCGGTGGCATAGGCTCGGGCCCTGGCGTTACGGTCATACCAGACCTTTTGCTTCCTTTGGGCCATGGAGAGGTTCTCCCTGGCCAGGCCCATGAGCTCGGTGAGTTTTTCCCGGAAGGTCAGTACATACTGTACCACTGACTCCCCTTCAGGGGAGGCCGTCCCCTCCCACTCTTCTCTGAGCAAGTCCAAGGGTCCCCGTACCCTCCTTCCATACAGCAGCTCAAACGGGGAGAACCCCGTGGATTCCTGGGGCACCTCCCTGTATGCAAACAGCAGGTGGGGTAAGTACTTGTCCCAGTCATGGGGGTATTGATTCATGAAGGTTCTCAGCAACTGGTTCAGAGTCCCATTGAACCTCTCCACCAGCCCATTGGTCTGCGGGTGGTAGGCTGTGGCCCAGGTGTGCCGGACCCCACACTTGTCCCACAAGCTTTGCAGTAGGGCTGACATGAAGTTGGACCCCTGATCTGTGAGGACCTCCTTGGGGAACCCCACTCTGCTGAAAATGGACAGCAGTGCATCTGCCACGGTGTCAGCGTCGATAGAGGTCAAGGCCACTGCTTCTGGGTATCGCGTGGCAAAATCTACCACTACCAAAATATATTTCTTCCCCGAACGCGTTGCCTTGCTGAAGGGGCCCACTATGTCTATAGCCACTTTCTGGAAAGGCTCCTCTATGATGGGCAGTGGCCTCAAGGCAGCTTTCCCCTTGTCCCGGCTCTTCCCCATCCTCTGGCAGGGGTCGCAGGACAGGCAATACAGACGGACAGCTGCAAAGATCCCTGGCCAGAAAAAGTTCTGTAACAACCTTCTCCTGGTGCGGTGGATCCCCTGGTGTCCTGCGAGCGGGATATCATGAGCTAGGTACAGCAGCCTGCGCCGGTACTTTTGGGGAACCACCAGTTGCCTCTGGACCTTCCATGGCTCCGCTTTGCGTCTGGGAGCCCATTCCCGGTACAGGAATCCCTTTTCCGACAGGAATCTCTCCCTGCAGCCCTCCCCCAGCTGCGGAGCTGGGCTGAGACTGGCCAGTTCCCTCAGCTTCTGCAAGGAGGGGTCTCTCTGCTGCTCTGCCTGGAATTCTTCCGCTCGGGCAGGAGCGGAGGCTACTTCCCCATCCCTGCCTGGCTCCAGCATCCCTGGCCTGTGAGATCTGGTTTTTGGGGGCCCCCTTTCTCTCAGGGTTGGCCCCTGTGGCTTTGGCTGGGCCTGTACCCCTGAATCTGGGGAGCGCACCCCTCGTTTTCTTTGGCTACGGGTCAGGACCAGGGCACGAGGGCGTTCACCTTGCCAGTTCTCCAGGTCAGCCCCCATCAGTACATCTGCCGGCAAATGGCTGTGCACGCCCACTTCCTTGGGGCCTTCCTTCTTCCCCCATTTCAGGTGCACCCTCGCCATGGGCACCTTGAAAGGGGTCCCATCAATTCCTGTTATCGTCAGGTGGGAATCGGGTATCATGCAGCCCGGTGCCACCACCCCGGGTCGGGCCAGCGTCACGTCAGCGCCTGTGTCCCAGAACCCCGTGACCTTTTTCCCGTCTACCTCGAGGTGTTTGAGACACTTGCTCCACAGAGGTAGCGCTGCCCCCACTCTGTAAACTGGCCTCTGAGCATTTGGTCCCCCTGAGGAGCTGGTCTGTGGGGCGGATTCGGCCCAATCCGAGTGCCCATTGTCAGCACCACCCGCCTTGGCCGCCAGCCCCTCTGACTTCTGGGACCCCACCCAGTTGACTCCATGACCCCCCGGCCTGCTCAACCTGTCTGGGAGCCTGGGGCACTGGGCTGCTCTATGCCCCTTTCGCCCACAGCGGTAACAGCCTGGGTCTGGTTGTGTCCCTCGGGCCGGCTGCTCTGTCCGGGCTCTGTTTGGCTCTCTGGGGGGTGGGTGGCTGGCCCCTCTTTCCTGGGCTTGCCCAAGAGGTGGTCCCCTCTGTCGTACAGTTAGGGACCGGTCTCTCTGAGATTCTCGGTTTCTCCAGGACTCCCTCTCCCTCCGGGACTCCCTCTCTCTCCGAGACTCCCTCTCCTTGTGGGGCTCACTTTCAAACCTGGCCCGGCTGTTTGTGAAGTCATCTGCCAGTTTCCCTGCATCATGTGAGTCCCCCGGCTTCCGGTCCACGAGCCACACCCTCAGGTCAGGTGCGCACATCTCGTAGAATCGCTCCACGACTGCCAGCTCGATCAGGTCCTCTACGGACTGGACTCCCATTCCGAATGCCCACTTCTGGTAGTATTGCTTCAGGCGGGCGGTTGTATCTACGTGGGTTTCCTCTGGCCTCTTCTGCGCCTCCTGGAACTTCTTCTTGTACATCTCCGGAGTCAGCCCGAACTTATGCAGCAGGGCCTGTTTGAACCGTTCATAGTCCCCAGGCTGCAGCCCCACCAGCTGGCTGAGCACCGCTGCACCCTTCCGGCCCAGCAAGGGGGTGAGGTGCCGGAGCCACTCATCTGGGGGAACCTCATGCAACTCACAGGGTCGCTCGAAGGCGGTAAGGAACTCGTCCATGTCCCCTGTGTCCTGACACTGGGCCAGCACACGCGTCTCCAAGTGACTGGCCACCCCGATCCGTCTGGCCCTCTCCCCGCTTACCGCAGCTGGGGCCTCTTGGCGTCTCGCCTCTGCCATGGTTCGCTCATGCTCCCGCTCTCGCTCTCTCTCCTCCCGCTGTCTCTCTTGTAGCTGGCACTCGTGCTCACGCTCTCTTTCTCGTTCCTGGCGCTCGTGCTCACGCTCTCTTTCCCGTTCCTGGAGCTCACGCTCACGCTCTCTTTCCCATTCCTGGCGCTCACGCTCTCTTTCTCGTTCCTGTCGCTCACGCTCACGCTCTCTTTCCCGTTCCTGGTGCTCCAGTTCCTTTAATTTCACCTCGAGTTCCAGCCGTCTCAGCTCTGCGGCGGGGGACTCTGCCCGCGATGGACCACCGCTAGCTGAGCGCGACCTGGTGGGCACCGCGTCTGTCGGACAGCGTCGAGCCCCTGCTCCTGTCGGAGAATCCGAAATGCTTCCCGAGGCTGACCGGCCACTTTCTGCCGGGACAGGCTCTGCCCCCCCGGATCAGTCATTCTCTTCCAGCTGTGCAGTCAGCTGGGCCTTGGTCGCCTTCCCCACGGTCAGGCCCCTCTCTCTGCACAGCCCTGCTAGCTCTGCCTTCAGGAGTCGGGTATAATCCATCTCCCCGCTATTTCCCGGGGTATCCACTCACCAGCAGCAGCTGCAGGAATGGCTCTGTTCCCCCTCTGACTCTTGTGAGACTCCTTCCTTCTCTGGTGCTCAGTCAGCCACTGCTGGGAGCTCATCCGTGGGTGCAGTGCATCCCACTTCTGACACCAGTGTGATGGGGTTCAGGGGTCCCCCTGCACTGCACCCCGTCCGCTGGCAGGAGAGACTCTCACTCAGCAGGTAGAACAGCAGGTTTATTAGGCAACAGATGTCCAGTTTCTCACAGAAGCAACAGCATAGCAGCCAGAGACAGTCCTTCCAACCCGTCCTGGGGAGAAGACCCCGAGGGGTGCCCCTCTGGGGTGTAGCCTTCCCCCTCCTCAGGCTGGCTGCCTTCCAGCTCTCCCTTCTCCTCGCCTCTAACTGCCGCCCCTCATTCAAAACCCAGCTCGGCTCCTCCCTGCTCTTTGTTCAGGCAGAGGTGTTACCTGCCAGTTGTAGCCCCAGGGTCATCCTTAGCCACTGGGAGCTGCTGCTTGCCTCGGACATCCAGCCTGACTCACACATGCACCCCCCCCACTCCATCACAGTGATGATGGGGGACTCAACTGCCCAGGCAGAGTTGGGAAACTACCACAGCCAGGCACAGACTATCCAGTAAGTTCTTGGACCGCGTTGAAGGCAACTTTTCATTTCAGAGTATGGAAAAAGCTACTGGGGAGCAGCCGGCTGTAGATTTGATTTTAGCAAATTGGGAGGAACTGGCTGAGAGTCTGAGAGTGGAAGGCAGCCCGGGGGACAGTGACCATGAGGTCACAGAGCTCACGATTCTAAGGAGTGGTGGGAGGGAGAACCGCAAAATAGAGACGATGGGTTTCAGGAAGGCAGATGTGGGTAAACTCAGAAAGCCGGCAGGTGAGGTCCCATGGGAAGTGTAGTAAGTACAGGCCCAGTATGAGGCCTTCGGCCTGAACTAAAATAATGGTCAAGACTTTGCTAACAGAAAGCAAAGTGCAGCTGTGAGCTAAAGGAATGCATTGCTCACAGGAGCTGGCAAGAAGAGGGTTGATGTTGCATAAACATCTCTACCCAGCATATTGAAGTATGAACATGGTACCAGAACACCCTACCCTGGAACATGCCCCAGATAAGAAAGAACAGGCCGACCCATCCCAGTGATGGGGAAAAAGGGTAATATGATGGATAGAGTTGTTTTGTTCGAACCAACAAGTACAAGGTGAGAGGCGGCACCTGACTACATAGAAGGGTTGGTACCTCAATAAGTCAGGAGTGATGTGTAAATTGTTTGTACCTGTGTATAAGAATGTACTTCTGGGGTGTGGTCTGGGTCCGGCCGAGGGGGCAGTGGAAAGTCCTGCCACTGACTGAGCCAAGTCCATTGACCGTGGGTGCATATTTGTAGTATGCCCTGACTTAGACTAAGAAGTCTACAGGGAACTACTATTAGCTGTGTCTACACGTGCACGCTACTTCGAAGTAGTGGCACTAACTTCGAAATAGCGCCCGTCGCGGCTACACGCGTCGGGTGCTATTTCGAAGTTAACTTCGACGTTAGGCGGCGAGACATCGAAGTCGCTAACCTCATGAGGGGATCGGAATAGCGCCCTACTTCGACGACCGTGTAGACGATCCGCGTCCCGCAACGTCGAAATTGCCGGGTCCTCCATGGCGGCCATCAGCTGGGGGGTTGAGAGATGCTCTCTCTCCAGCCCCTGCGGGGCTCTATGGTCACTGTGGGCAGCAGCCCTTAGCCCAGGGCTTCTGGCTGCTGCTGCTGCAGCTGGGGATCCATGCTGCAGGCACAGGGTCTGCAACCAGTTGTCGGCTCTGTGGATCTTGTGTTGTTTAGTGCAACTGTGTCTGGGAGGGGCCCTTTAAGGGAGCGGCTTGCTGTTGAGTCCGCCCTCTGACTCTGTCTGCAGCTGTGCCTGGCACCCTTATTTCGATGTGTGCTACTTTGGCGTGTAGACATACCCTCGCAGCGCCTATTTCGATGTGGTTGAACATTGACGTTGCCAGCCCTGGAGGACGTGTAGATGTTATTCATCGAAATAGCCTATTTCGATGTTGGCTTCATGTGTAGACGCAGCCATTGTGTCCAATACGGCAATAAACCTGGCCGATGCGCCTTCGCACCTTACTAGACTCTGCGGTCATTGGGGGTTCTCTTCGGGTCTGCTGTGTCAGCTATCTGCAGAGCTGGGGCAGCACACAGAGGGAACACACGCACGCAGCCGAGCGATACCAACATTGGAGAGAGCAGAGCACCGCGCTGGTGGCATCTGACAACAGGAAGCAAGGCTAAGAGGAAAAGCAACTGAAGAGAGTTGGCAGTTTCTCAAAGGGATGTGGGCCCAAGAGCAGCTGTACTTCTGCATGGGAAAGGTACCAAGTTGGTAAAAGACCACCTCAGTGTAGCCAGGAGACCTGGAGTGATCTCAACATCAAAAAGGAGTTGTATAAAAAGTGAACTCTAGGACAAATTACAAAGGGTGAATATAAGCAAACACTACGGCTATGGCTACACGAGCATGCAAAAATGATCAATTGAAAATGAAAACGAGGCACTGATTTGCATATTCCACATTGCATTTACATAATTCTAGCCACTCGCCATACCAGAAGTGCTGTTTTGGAAAGCCAAAACAGCGGTGTAGCTGGCATTCCTTTGCCAGGCAGTCCCACTGTTGAAGCTGCCCTTCTTCCCGCTCATATAAGCGTCACACTCATAGTGACAACCCAGACCACCCATTCTTCTGGTGCACTCACCTGAGCTCCTTTACCTTCATGCAGCACTGCGGGTGTCCCTGGTGCATCCTTTTCCCACCATGCCCTGTGAGATCTTGGCACAACTATCAGCATTTCCTTTGCTGCGTCATAGTTCTGCCTGCAGAGTCTTCTCCCAACGCAGCAGTCAGACCCAGGATCCCCTGGACATGCTAGGCTGGAGCTTGTCTGTGACCCCAGGCAGTCACGACCAGCTGTGCTGCCTGCTGCACTCCCCATGCTAGGCAAACAGGAAATGAAATTCACACCTTCCCAGACCTTTTCCTTTGTACATGCATGGGAGAGCAGCGGAGTTGAAAGCGCTGGCCACATGGAGCGCACTGGGGCATTGTGGGACACCTCCAGGAGGCCAAGAATGTCAACTTTCACAGCATTGCATCTTCACTACCCCAAAGTCTATCATACAGGGTCTAATTTAGCATTCCCATCAGCTCTTGGGAATAAGGGGACTTCGAAGTAGGCGGGGTCCTTTCGAAAAGGAGCCCCGTCGGGATGAGCCGCACAGCGGCGAGACGCGTCAATTTCGAAGTGCCGCAGCCACCCGCATGCTAATGAAGCGCTGAATATGCATTTCAGCGCTTCATTAGTAAACTTCGAAATGGCCATTTGCGTGGCCTTTTCGAAGTTTGGGGCTAGTGTAGACGTAGCCAACTGAAAGCCATTTTGAGCCAGTGGTTTTTCTGGAGGGTTGTGAGAGAGGATGTCAAATGTTACCTGCCTTATAGGAAGACAGGTTTTTAAGTCCTGGCTTGTCACAATCCTGGCTGGGATGGCCTAGTGGGGACTGATCCTGCTTTGGGCAGGGGCCTGGACTAGATGACCTCCTGAGGTCCCTTCCAGCCCTAGAATTCTATGATTCTGTGATTCCATTTAAGCAGTGAGAAGCTACCACCTTTTTGTCTTCAGCCAGCTTTGGAATCTGCCTGGCATACACTATTAAGAAGTAAAGACCTGTGAAAGGCTAATGACCCAAACTGGAGAAAAGAGGAGAAGATTTTATCTGACAGAAGAACAGCTCTTAGGGTATGAATCTGTGTTGTTGGGCCCAGAAGTAAGTACGAGCTATGTGTTTTCTTTTTATTTAATTTTAGTAACTTCCTTTACCAGTTTACCTGTTTTCACTTCTAACCACTTCAATCCTACTTGTTTTGTTTAATAAAAACTCTTTAGTTTGTAATCAACCCCAGCGCAAGTAATTATTACCGGGGGCACTGCCGTGCATAACACACTTTCACCAATAAAAGGGCTTACCTGCTGAGCCCCTCCTCTGCAAACCTTTTGCCCACAGAGAGATGGATTTATCTGGGGGCTTGATCCTGTCTGGGGGTTGTTTTCCTGGGCACTGTGCCCTAGAGCTGCACCCTCCCAAAACTGCAGTTAATTGGTATCTACATTGGTCAGGGTGGGGGATAGTAACCCCAACTCTATGCCTTGGCTTGCGGGGATGAGAGGATGTGGCCCTGCAGGACAGGGTGGCAGGGACCCCCAGAGAGCAAGAAGGCCGGTGACAGGGCAGGATCAGCACCGCAAGGAACAGAGCCAAGGGATCTCCTGTGAGCGCACTGGTCACGTTGACCTTACCAGCCCTTAGAGTGGCAGGATGGGCTTGGTGCTGCGGACTCGTTAGGAAAAGTGACCTAACATGGCTCTTGTGGTGCAGGCCAGGCCAGCGTGAGAACAAGCTCTCCACTGACATCTAGTGCTGAGCTGATCTCATTTGCGTGGGCTCACCGCTAGGGTTAGGGTTTCCTAGGAGCGCAGCATGATGGGATTGTTTGCCCCACATGTTGTCATGTGGCACCTCCTCAGCTAAAGAGCTTGCTGAGCGGAGAGAGGCTGGGAGCAGGTGTTTGTACCTGGGGTTGTGGACCCTCTCTCAGTGGTCAGAGAACAAGTCAGGCTCTAGCTACATGCTGCAGAGCTGAGATCACTGATGCCCAGGGCTCAGCACGAGGCCAGAGTTTCTGGGCTAGAGTTTCCGGTGCAAGAACACTGCCTAGTGTGCATTGTCCAGTGCTCCTCCATGAACAGCAGCAAGCACCGAGAGCTGCAGGGCAGTCTCTGCCGCCGCTCTACAAACAGTGCAGGTGAGCCGTGGTGCCCCTGGGGCACACGAGCCCAAGCATGCTGCTGGGCCCCAGCCGTGAAGGTGACGCTCTCCTGGCCTTCCCTTGCAAGGGGAACGCTCCAGAAGCCGTTTGCTACATCCGGTACTGTGACTACTGAGTGGCTTGGACTTAACAGGTTAAGGATGGCGGCTGGACTTGTCACAGCAGGTGAGCCTTAGGTGTTACTCGGTTAACGGTGAGTGTAATCTACGGTTAGTCTCCATGTTCCCTCCGGTTTTCAGAAAGGCCATACTGGGAAATTAGTTGTGGAGGTCGTTTTCCGAAACACTCCTTTAGATTCCAAATCTCTGGTTATACCTTTAACTGCCTCTAAGGCTTCTGGTTTGATAGGGTACTGCCTATGGGCTTGATGTGCGGGTCCTTCAACAATCACACGCTCCATGTTTACTAGCCCAGTCTTGTTTATCCGTGGCCCAAACTTCCAGGTGAAGGGAGCAGAGAGTTTGTATGATCTGGACATATTGGAGAAATGGGTTGAGGTAAACAGGATGAAGTTTAATACGGACAAATGCAAAGTGCTCCACTTGGGAAGGAGCAATCAGTGTCACACATACAGAATGGGAAAGGACTGCCTAGGAATGAGTATGGCAGAAAGGGACCTGGGGGTTATAGTGGACCACAAGCTAAATAGGAGTCAACAGTGTGATGCTGTTGCAAAAAAAGCAAACGTGATTCTGGGATGCATTAGCAGGTGTGTTGTGAACAAGACACGAGAAATCATTCTACCGCTCTGCTCTGCGCTGGTTAGGCCTCAGCTGGAATAGTGTGTCCAGTTCTGGGCACCGCGGTTCAAGAAAGATTTGGAGAAATTACAGAGGGTCCAGAAAAGAGCGACGAGAATGACTAAAGGTCTAGAGAATGTGACGTATGAAGAAAGGCTGAAAGAACTGGGCTTGTTTAGTTTGGAAAAGAGAATACTGAGGGGGGACATGATAGCGGTTTTCAGGTATCTAAAAGGGTGTCATAAGGAGGAGGGAGAAAACTTGTTCTTCTTGGCCTCTGAGGATAGAACAAGAGGCGATGGGCTTAAACTGCAGCAAGGGAGGTTTAGGATGGACATTAGGAAAAAGTTCCTAACTGTCAGGGTGGTCAAACAGTGGAATAAGTTGCCAAGGGAAGTTGTGGAATCTCCATCGCTGGAGATATTTAAGAACAGGTTAGATAGATGTCTGTCAGGGATGGTTTAGACAGTGCTTGGTCCTGCCATCGGGGCAGGGGGCTGGACTCGATGGCCTCTCGAGGTCCCTTCCAGTCCTTGTGTTCTATGATTCTATGATTAGATTCTCCCCCGGCTTCTGGGGTTATTACTTTACCACTTGCAATTATAGCAGTGCTCTGGGGCAACCTTTCCTGTGTGGGTTCCCTTGAAGTCGATGCTGCTGGCTCTTGAGATGCTCCAAGTCCTAAATAAGGGTGGAGGTGAGTGGAGTGTTGAACTGGGAAAAAAGAGGGCTGCTTCTCGGTGATGACCCGCACCACTGGGATTGATTCTGCTGTTACGAAACTGGTGTGGTTACAGCTGTGGCTTACACCACACTCCTAACAGGAGGAATAGGATTATGCCCAACAGAAAAGAGAAGCTCCCCCGGGGTTTTCTAACTCCCAGTAGATATCTAAAGCAGCCCACGGGTTGGTGGAAGTCATTGGCTGTTATCTATCCCCAAGAAGTGTGAGTTCCGAGTTTCAGGGGATGGGACTACTGAGGGATTAGTAGGGGGGTATGACACACAGACAGAAACGACACTCTACCCTGTAGAACGTGGAGGCTCAGTGGATCACGCTTCCCAGTGGAGGCAGCTTTACTATGAGAACTTCCCAGTCATTGGGTCAAAGCCCTTTTGGGGGTTCTGGGGCATCTTTGCCTCAGCCTTGCACATGACCCTTACAGGCTCATGAAATTAAAACATAAACACACCACCATATAGACAGACTTGCCACAGGACAGGATACAAACAGAGTTAATGAGAGCGTTCACTGAGAGCATATACGTACACAGTTAAGCAGATACAGGAATAAGATGCACCGTTGCATCATGTTACTTCAGCTAGCTATTCTACTAACAGAGATTTTTGTGGTACGGTTAGGTATTCACACCCTGCTCTATCTAACTCGTGAGCAGGCGGAAGGAGCGGCGAAGGGTGATCAGGCCTTGTCACAGACAGTGTCCGGTCTCTCCAGGAATCAGGAGTTCCTCCTCCTCCTTACATTGTAGCCCCCCTTTATAATCCTGATGTTTGCTGGCTCCACCTGAGGCCTGGCACATCACAGCCTGGTTGCTTCTGCTTCTCTTTGCTTGCAGCCCCCCTTAGTCCCCCTTCCAATTTTACACAACTGTATCATACTTATTGTGTCCTTGTCAAAGTACACAGCTGGCTCCTCTGGGCTGACAGGTCAGAGGCCATGGTCTTTCCTGGTTTTCAGTTTAGGCCAGGAGGATGTGGATGCTGCTGAAGTTACATACTGCTGCTAATGCAGGCTGTACGCAGTCCAGTAAATCCCGGTGCTAACAGCTTTAGACTTGCCGAGTTTACTCAGTTCCTCGGTTCTTGTCCTGGGGTTAATGTTTTAGCCACTTTGTGCTGAGGCATATTTCTTTATAGTATTTTAAAAGGGTCTCTGTACCCTGCCTCCTTCCCACGTACCTCATCCGCGTTGTTCAAGTGCCCATGCAATTCACCCTAACATGCCCGAGCTTGGCCGGTCACTTAGGGGTCACCAGGTTATTTCGCCCAGCTCTGGGGTTGATCACTCCTCCCCATTCTAAAGGAGATCTATACCACAGAGCGTGTCTCCTTGTTCAGGGCAGACCCAAATCTGGCTTACAGCGATCGTATCTTCAAATTCTGTTTCTACTGGTTGCCTTAAGGCAGCTTTGAGTTTCCCTCCCCACACCCCTTCGACCCACATGATTCGGTGGGTAAGGGGAAGGTCCTGGCTGCTTATCAAAACCAAGGCTCCAGTGTCTATTAACATTTTCCAGTGTCTCTTAACATTTTCCATGGCTGTCCCTCACCTCCCCCCACTCATGCATTGAGAAACATCCTTGGGTCGCTCCCCCTTCCAGCTACTGAGGCCGCTGATACCTACTTGCTGATCAGGAACTTGAGTAGCTCCTGGAGTTGAAGTTGTTTGGCTTGTTCCTGATCTTTGGTGCTGGGGTGATCGGGCTCCTTTGGCCCCTGCCCTTCCTTGCCCCCTCCAGGGTGAAATCAGTCGTCTTTAGCGTGGCCTTTTTACAGATTCGAGCTTCCTCGCGCCTCTGCAGCCCCGTGCTAAATGCCTGGGTTTCCCACAGGTGTAACAGAAAAGGGTCCCAACTGCATAGACTGTTGCACCCTCCTCCAGGGAAGTGGCTGTGGCTACCTTCTTTTTCTTTTTGCTCTCTGTGATGGAGTGGGGGATACCTGTGTGTGTGTGAGGGGCTCACAGAGGGTGGGGGGCTCCTGCTGAGGGTAACCCTGATGACCAGGTAACACCTTTGTACTGCAGACAAAGGAGGAGGTGGAGCCTGAGGGGTTTGAATTGGAACTGGGATTTGGGAAGCAGTTAGTCTGGGCTGGGAGAGAGAGAGAGACAAAGGAGGGGGCCAGGCCCCAGCTCTGGGGGCCCCTCGGGGCCTCCTCTCTCCAACATGGATGGGACTGGCTGTCTCTGCCTGCTGTACTGACTCCTCTGTACGATGCTGTGTCCTGTCGGCTAATAAACCCGCTGTTCTCCTGCTGAGTGAGAGACTCTCCTGCCTGCGGATGGGGTGCAGAGCTTGGGGGACCCCAGAACCCCATCACACTGGTGTCAGAATGGGATGTTCTGCACCCCGAGGATGGAGCATCCAGCAGTAAGTGACCGGGGCCCCGGAAGAAGTGGGGCCTGCGAGACCCAGGTGTGCTGAAGGGCAGTGAGGTGCAGTTCCCCAAGGCGGAGGGGCCTGCGGCCAAACCCAAGCAACTGCGGTCGTGGTCCTCGAGAGGGGGTGTCACACTGAAGAAGGGGTTCCGCTGGGAGTCTGTTGGCGTCGGTCCCAGAGGGCAGAGGGGCCTACGGCCTAACCCTGGGCAGCTTGTGACCCGCAAGGAGCCTGGCACACTGAAGGGATTCTTCCAGGAATCGTGGGGTGCAGAGGGCATCAGCCTGAGAGCCTGCAACCACGCTCAGCAACTCCGCTGTGAAGTGGCAGCACCTGGAAACCGAATCGAGATTAAAGAAGCTGGACAAGGCAGCGTGGATGTGCAGTGGCAGAGCTGAGGGTTAAGGAGAATCCTGCAGAGGTGAGCCTGGATCGGGGCAGGGAACCCTGGACTGCATGGAGCTCTGAACCAAGTGGCCTGCCACAGCTCGAGGAGGGAAGGAGCGATTCCAACCCATCATCTACTAGTGGCCAAGACAGACCTGCAAAGAGTTTTCCAGGCCTGGGCCGAGGAAGGTGCCTGTGTGTCTGTGCAGGAAAGCAGCTGATCCACTGGGAATGGCAAGTTGTCTGTGAGAGAAGCTGCTCCACCTTCTGTGTGTGTGTGGAGACCAGCCGGGGGGGCTGGGACAAAGGAGAAAGTGTCTCCCATTGTCTGTCTGTGTTGAACAGCAGCAGCAGCAGCCTGGGGAGAGAGCAGAGCCTGCATTTGGAAAAGGTGCCAATGAGGAAACTAGCCCATTGTCTGAGGAAGATTCCCCAGCCTGGGGTGGCTGGAGAAGGAACCACCAGGAAAGAGCATTCCAGGTGTGACTCTGAATCCAGCCATGGGGGCTGGAGCAGAGGGAATGGCTCTGGGATGGGCAGTGGTGTCCCTGCTAAGGACACTGGTCCTTGGTGCAAAAAAAGTGCTTCTGCTTCTGGGGAAGTGAATCCTTTGCCTGAGCCTGTGGGGGCTCGAGATGGAGCCAAGATCCCAGAGCTGGAGCTGAGGGCAGCTGAAGCCCAGATGGGAAGTGGGCCTGCCTCTGTGTCTCTCAGGGGGGATGATGCTTTAACTCGGTCTGATCCAGTTAGTATCATCAGGGAATCCCAGAGACCAGACGATTCTGGTACTTGTTCTTTGCCTGATGCTGAGGTGTTACTGGGAGGGGGTGAGAGGGCTCTGTCCTACCAGGGTCATCCTCTCGCCAGGACACAAGAACAGACGGGCAATGGAGTTACGCTAACTGATGAAGATAAAGAAGCTGGTAGCAGAAGGGAGGAAAGGGATCCTAACCTTCTGTCTGGTGGTACTGGCTGTCTGCCTGGAGGGGGATTATGTGGGAATCTGCCTAATGGGCCAGAAGTGATCCTGGGTGTAGGTGAAACCCAGGAGCTGGTTGTGGCTCAAGGGAGCAGTGCCCCCGTGGAGGCAGACAGGGGTGAGTTATTGTTTGGGGAAGCTCTTAAGGAAGAGAATTTCCCTGAAACTTTTCCTGACCCGTCTGTGGGGACTGCAGAAAATGGGAGTGAGGTGAAGGAGAGTGAACAGGAAAGGTGCTTGTCTGTAAGCACCAGAGCAGCCCTTTGCCTGGGGAGAAGTTTGTTTCGGCTCCTGACGGCCAGGACCTGCCTGAGTGTGAAACCACTGGCTGTGCTCTGGAAGGGTCCAAAGCAGGCAGGGTAAAAGTTTCTCAGGAATTGGAAGCTGGTGCAAGGAAAGTGAAAACTATCAGGTAGTGTGAGCAGCCCTGTGAGAACCAAGTAAAACAGCTGCACAGCCAATCTCTGTGGGATGCAGGAGAGGGCCAGCAATTCCCCATCTCCAGATGGTGGAAACACTTATATTCTCACACTGGACTCCACTTCTGATTCCATGGGGAGGCAGTAGTTGGAGGTGGAAGGACAAAGGAGCTTTGGGCCTGGTGGGCCGATAAGGGATAAACAGGGATTCCTCCATGTGGATTCTGCGTCTGGGACTCACAAAACAACTTTTAGAAACCAGTTTGGTTTGCAAATTTCCAGGCTGGCTGGGAGCGGGAAGTCTCCCTGAGATCATCAATGGCCCAGCTCTTGTTAGAAGGGAGGGCACAGCCAGAGAGATCAAATTTCCACCCCAGGGGGCAAGAGAGAAGATTAGAACTTGATGGTGCTAAGAAAGGCCTCAGCCATTTATCCCCAAAATACCAGATTCTCAAGGATGTTGCACAAAGGTTGTGGTCTACCAAAGAGCAACGTAAATGTGCAGTTGCAATGGGGTTGTTCTGTTACTCACGCTGACTGCTGTAACCAAGGGGTGCTGCTACCAAAAGCTGTAGAATTGTACCATGTACTGAATGTTTGGAAAGAGCCATGTGACATGATGACATTGATGTAGAAGCATGAGTTGTATGTTGAAGGAGTCTGTAACTCTGAAATGTCACCATTGTTCCCTGTAACTAGTCTTGCAACCTCTGACATGAGGAGGAACATTCCAAACCTATTGTGTGGCATGGAAGGGGAAACTGAGGCACACAACCATTTTGGTGGTCTGGCTAAATGCCAAGGGTGGAAGCATTTGTACCTTCCTTTACTGGACTGTAACTGAATTCCAAACATTGGCTGGAGCAGCTGTATGGGCTGGGGGGCAGACAGGGCAGGGCCCAGTCCAGAAAAGAACTATTTGATCTGTTGGTGCTGCAGCATCTGTATGGGCTCTGCCTGCCCGACTTGAGAACGTGGCTGATGGACCAGAGACAGAAGCAGGGAGACCGACCAACCTGAGGGAACTAAAGGGACTTGCCCGGCTGCATCACATGAAAAGGGCCAATACCAAGCTCCTGAGTTGGAGCCTCTCCCAACAGGATTATGACATGGAGGTGGTGCACATCAAGGGGAGCACTGAGGGTACAGCCGATGCCCGATCACGAGGGGAGGGCCCCAAACTTCCCCAGGTCACTGGCTGAGTGACCCCGCTCAGTTCAGTCTGGAAGGGGGGAGAGATGTGATGGAGTGGGGGATACCTGTGTGTGTGTGAGTGGCTCACAGAGGGTGTGGGGCTCCTGCTGAGGGTAACCCTGACAACCAGGTAACACCTTTGTACCGCAGACAAAGGAGGAGGTGGAGCCTGAGGGGTTTGAATTGGAACTGGGAATTGGAAGCAGTTGGTCTGGGCTGAGGGAGAGAGAGACAAAGGAGGGGGCAAGGCCCCGGCTCTGGGGGCCCCTCGGGGCCTCCTCTCTCCAACATGGATTGGACTGGCTGTCTCTGCCTGCTGCACTGACTCCTCTGTACGATGCTGTGTCCTGTCGGCTAATAAACCCGCTGTTCTCCTGCTGAGTGAGAGACTCTCCTGCCTGCAGACAGGGTGCAGAGCTTGGGGGACCCCAGAACCCCATCACACTCTCTAAGCCAGTAGCCCATTTTATGATGTCTGCGTAGGTGTTCCCAACAGAGACACCTAGGGCCAGAACGGCTTGGTGATCTGTGGACATGCCTTCTTTCAAGATTTGGAGGAACACCTCATGGTCTCTGGTGGTTATACCACCTAGACCAGAATATGAACAGAAGGTATTCCATCTCCTCTCGGCATAGGGCAACTGACTTGCCTTTCTGGTGGGTTACCATCTGCAGGGCTCCCCAGCTGGTGGCTCTGGCTCCAAAGGCTGTGGAGAGATTGCCACCCTGAGGTTGGCTTCCTCACCTGCCTTTGGGTTATCTTGAGGTTCTCCTTCCTGATTTGGGATGGTGTCCTTGACCCAGCGACCAAATTTCCATGGGTCGGCTAGGTTATCCCATACATCTCGGGGACATGTACATTTGACCAAGATGTGGACATCCTCCTTGAGTTAAGTTATGTATTTCTGTTAAATTATCCAGTGTGTCAGCAAACTCAGTGGTTTTGTTATCGCTCATCAGTTCAGGCAGATCCACTAGGAGTGCCTGCTTTCCAGGGGCATGCACGAGGAGTGCCTGCTTTTCCAGGGGCATGCACGAGGAGTGCCTGCTTTCCAGGGGCATGCACGAGGAGTGCCTGCTTTCCAGGGGCATGCACGAGGAGTGCCTGCTTTCCAGGGGCATGCACGAGGAGTGCCTGCTTTCCAGGGGCATGCACGAGGAGTGCCTGCTTTGCCAGGGGCATGCACGAGGAGTGCCTGCTTTCCAGGGGCATGCACGAGGAGTGCCTGCTTTTCCAGGGGCATGCACGAGGAGTGCCTGCTTTCCAGGGGCATGCACGAGGAGTGCCTGCTTTCCAGGGGCATGCACGAGGAGTGCCTGCTTTTCCAGGGGCATGCACGAGGAGTGCCTGCTTTTCCAGGGGCATGCACGAGGAGTGCCTGCTTTTCCAGGGGCATGCACGAGGAGTGCCTGCTTTTCCAGGGGCATGCACGAGGAGTGCCTGCTTTGCCAGGGGCATGCACGAGGAGTGCCTGCTTTGCCAGGGGCATGCACGGAGCAGAAGCTGATGTGGTGTCTGTATGGCATCCCCGAGCATCTGTGCTGTTTTCCCCAACATTCCTTATCTTTCTAGTTTGGATTTTAACTGGGGCCATGTGCTGTGCTTGACCCCCCTTGAAGGTTGTCTTCTGTGCTTCCTTTCCATTATTTCCAATGGGGTTTGGAATAACTCCTGGCCCGTATAGAGCTGGGCATGGAGGGAGAGAGTTCGCTCTGGCTGCCAAATCTTCCCAGGGATAATGGAGTGGTGGTGTAGTTGGTGGGCACGTACTGGCTGAGAGTTCCTTCTCTCCTGTCTTTAGGGTGTTCTCCTGGCACAGATGTTGTGGTTCTTGGGGTCTGGTTCTCCCTTTCTGGAGCGAGCATTTACTGCGCAAAGCATCGTTCATCTCTTCAGGCTTTATTTTCTTTCTCCTTTGATTTGAGGATATCCAACAAAATGATCACTGCTGTATCTGCTTTGTCACCTTCCTGGTTATTCCACCATTTAATTAGCTCCTGCTCTGGTCCGGCTGCGGCACAGCCTGCCCTTTTAACTGCCACCTGCTGAATCCTTACGAGCCTGTACTCCAAATACACTTGTGGGTCGGCTTTCACTTCCCCCTTAGATGTCCTGGTGTCTAATCGCCCTGGTTGCAGCCTGAGGATGTACGTCTCCTCCTTCTCTCCTTTCTTTTTAGGAGAAGTGCGTCTTCTCTCTGCTTTCTTTAGGGCCCTTCCCTGTGTCTTTTTTTTCCCTCCTGTACACAGTTTATGCCACAGTCATATTATCCACAATCCCACAACATGGGCTTCAGTGGGGACTTGTAGCATTTGAGGGTATATGTGTTTTATGCCTGACGGGGAGGCACTCCGTTAGGACTTACAATGTTACATGCAATGAGGAAGTGGGACCACCATTTCACACCGCCTGCTGCCTCACGTACCCAGCCAGTCCTGGGCTTAACACACAGCTCAAGTGCTCCCTGGTGGCTTATCCCGTCCCTATGTAACACCCCTTAGCTTAAGCAGTATACATCCCTCTTGTACTCGGACCCTGTACAGGGATACCCTTTCTGAGACCTGTGCTTGGATCCACACCTCCAGGTTCCTCAGTTTAAATTTGGACAATTGAACCAAGATGTGTCTGAAGGGAAAGAGAGACTTCTGTCCCTGACCTCATGAGGTGCTAAGTAAACACACTCGCCTCTCTTGGATGTAAGTCTCTGGCTCCCATGCAGCTCACAAGCTCGGATCCTGGACGAGCCCCCAGGCTGTAGGAACAACGTCTGGACACCGGGTAGAGTCAAGCAGGAGGGATAGATAACAGCCAATGACTTCCACCAACCCGTGGGCTGCTTTAGATAACTACTGGGAGTTAGAAAACCCGGGGGGAGCTTCTCTTTTCTCTTCTCTTTTCTGTTGGGCATAATCCTATTCCTCCTGTTAGGGCTGGACTCGATGGCCTCTCGAGGTCCCTTCCAGAGAAACAACAGGGTGAGAGGCCCCAAACCCTGGATAGGTGCTGGCAGCAAGAGATGATGAGCATAATAAACTAATAGTCTAAAAGGTGACACAATGACCCGGCCCATTATTTACATGCAGCATTTTAGACAATACATGGGTGTTTTTTCCTTTAGTCATCTGTTTAAACAACATGTACATTGATTCCAGTCCCACTTGTGTATCCATGAGAGTAGCGGTGCCTTTGTTCGATTGGGTACGATCCACAGGTCCATATCCGAAGGAGATAAAACAAAACTATGAGAGAACATAACAAACATCACAATGTTCTTGTGTCTGGGGCCCTGGGTGAGTGAACTAGGGAAATGTCTTATAGAGAGTCCTGAAAAGGGAGGAGGGTATCTCATCCCTGGCAGCTCAGGCTTGTCTCACAGCCTCTGGACTTGGCCTTGCAGCACAGTTGCTGTGGTTATTATCTCTTTCTCCGGACTATGAGAAAGCTCTGGCCTTGCTTGCAAGTTCCTTCTCACCCTAGATGTATTTGTGAGCCTGATACATGTCATGAGTTAGCTGGGTCTTATACCAGACCATGACATTTAACAGAAACCAGAACATGCATCAGGAATTTGGATTTTCACCCTACCAGTGGAACTGACAATCATTAGCAGAAAGGGTGCTCACTTCCCATGGTTTGCTCAGTGCCAGGCCTCGATGAAGAGCTGTGATGGGGTTCAGGGGTCCCCAAGCACTGCACCCCGTCTGCTGGCAGGAGTGACTCTCACTCAGCAGGTACAACAGGAGGTTTATTAGGCAACAGATGCCCAGTTTCTCACAGAAGCGACAGTACAGCAGTCAGAGACAGTCATTCCAACCCATCCTGGAGAGAGAAGCCCAAGGGGTGCCCCTCTGAGGTGTAGCTTCCCCCCTCGCCAGGCTGGCTGCCTTCCAGCTCCCTCTCCCCTCCCGCTTCTAACTGCTGCCTCAGATTCAAACCCTGCTCGGCTCCTCCCTGCTCTGTGCTCAGGGCAGAGGTGTTACCTGCCAGCCCAGGTTATAGCCCCAGGGTCATCCTTAGCCACCGGGAGCTGCTCTGCTTGTCTCTCACATCCAGCCTGAGTCTCACACATGCACTCCCCCCACGGCATCACAGGAGGCCCCAGGCAGAGTGACGGGCAGGGAGACTGGCCTTCTCTGCTGTGCCTAGAACAGGGGTGTGCAAAGTGGGGAGCATGAAATTGCATAAGGGGGGTGCAGTGCAATCAGCCTCCCTCCCCTGCAGCATCTGCTGGCTCCTCTGGCCTCCACTGCCACTGCCCCCACCACTGCTGTGGGAGTGGGGCACATCACTTCTGGGAGACCGGGGCAGGGGGGAGGGGCTGCTAACTGCAGGATGAACAGCGAGGCCCACCCTGATCTAGATCTCCCGTCAGGTATTTATCCAGCCTGTTCCTAAATGTCTCCAGTGATGGAGATTCCACAAGCTCCACAGGCAATTTATTCATTCCAGCGTTTCACCACCCTGGGACCTTTTTAGGAAGTTAGGGAGTTTTTCCTAATGTCCAACCTAAACCTCCCTGGCTGCAGTTTAAGCCCATTGCCTGTTGTTCTATCCTCAGAGTTAAGGAGAACAATTTTACTCCCTCCCCCATAAAACAACCTTTTAGGTACTTGGAAGCTGCTGTCATGTCCCCTCTCAGCCTTCTCTTCTCCAAACTAAACAAACCTAATTCTTTCACTCTCCCTCACAGGTCACATTTTCCAGACAGTTAATCATTTGTGTTGCTCTTCTCTCTACACATCTTTCTTGAATGGTGGGGCCCAGAACTGGACACAGTACTCCAAGTGGGGTCTAATCAGTGCTGAGTGACTTCTTGCAGCTTGCTCACAACCCTCCTGTCAATGCACCCCAGGATGAGGTTTACTTTTATTGTAGTGTCACACTGTTGACTCATATTTAACTTGTGCTCCAGTCTGACCTGCCTGTCTCTTTCTGCAGAGCTCCTTCCTAGACAGTCACCTCTCATTTGATGTGTGAAGCTGTTTGCTCTTTCCTAAGTAGAGTACAGCAAGGTCACGACATTCACAAGTGTGACATTCACAAATTCAATTATTTGTGCACATCACATCCCCGGGGCTCCGGGGCCCCCACATTCAGGAAACTCAACATTCGCCATGGTTCTCAACACAGAACCCTCACAAATGTTGAGGCCCTACTGTATTGTACATTTGTCCTTACTGAATTTCATCCTGTTTACTGCAGACCAATTCTCCACTTCATCCAGATCATTTTGAATTGTGACCCTACCCCCCAAAGCAGTTGCAACCCCTCCAAGCTTGGTATTCTTCACAAGCACTACAAAGGTACTCTCTATGCCACTAGCTAAATAGTTGATAGATGTTGAAGAGAACCAAAACCCATCCCTGAAGAACCTCACCTGTTATACCCTTCCAGCCTGATTGTGATCCATTGGTAAGAACAGTTATCCTATGAAAGAAAGCTGACATGGTTTGTTCTTGACAAATCCATGCAGTTAATTATCACCTTGTTATTTTCCAAGTGTTTGCAGATGGATTCCTTATTTGCTCCATCAAAACAAAAAGCAGTCAAGTAGCGCTTTAAAGACTAGCAAAATAATTTATTAAGTGAGCTTTCGTGGGACAGACCCACTTCTTCAGACCTGATCGTGTATAGACTAGCACGGTTCCTTCTCTGTTATTATTTGCTCCATTATATTTCCTGGCACAGAAATTAAGCTGACTGGATCTCTAGTTTTTTGGGTTGTCCTTATTTCCCTTTTATAGACGGGCACTATATTTACCCTTTTTCAGTTTTCTGGAATTTCTTCCATGGTTTTTCAAAGATGACAATGAATGGCTCAAGTCTGTCCTCAATCTGTTCCCTGAGTACTCCAGGACGCATTTCATCAGTCCCTGGTGTCTTGAAGACATCTAATTGTTCTAAGTAATTTTTAACTTGTTTTTTTCCTATTTTAACTTCTGAACTTACCTCCTTTTCTCCAGCATTCACTGTTGTCAGCCTCCAATCACCACCATCTTTCTTGGTGAAAACCAAAACAAACAAAGAAGTCATTGAGAACCTCTGACATTTCCACATTTCCTATTATTGTTTTTCCCTCTTCGTTGAGCAATGAACCTTGGCCTGTCCTCAGCGTCCGTCTTGTTTTTAATATAGTTTGTCAAATGTTTTCCCTTTATGTTGCTAGCTAGACTGAGTTCTTTTTGTGCCTTCCCCTAATTTTGGCCATAAACACTTGTGTTATTTGTGTATATTCACCCATTGTAATTTAACCCAGTTTCCCCTTTTTATATGCTCTGTATTCATTTTTAGATCATTCAAGATCTCATGGTTAAGCCAGGGCAGTCACTTGCTGTACAGCCTAACTTTTCTATGCAGTGAATAGTGTATTCCTGCTCCCTTCATAATGTCCCCTTGAAAAACTGTTACCTGCCTTCAATTAAGAACATAAGAATGGCCTGACTGGGTCAGACCATATGCCCATCAGGCCCAGTGTCCTGTCTTCCGACAGTGGCCAATGCTGGGCGCCCTGGAGGGAATGAACAGAACAGGGAATCATCAAGCAATCAATTCCCTGTCACCCATTTCCAGCCTCTGGCAAACAGAGGCTCGGGACACCATCCATGCCCGTCCTGGCTAACAGCCATTGACGGACCTATCCCCCATGAATTTATCTAGTTCTTTTTAAAACTTTACTATAGTCTTGGCCTTCACAACATCCTCCAGCGAGAAGTTCCACAGGTTAACTGTGTGTTGTGTGAAAAAATATTTCCTATGTTTTAAACCAGCTTTTGGTTTGTTTTCCCTCTGAGTCTGATGAGCATTGGCTGCATCCTAGTACAAGTACAGTATTTCAAAGGGTAGCTCCTGAAGTAACACCCACAGTGTAGGTAGCTAGCCAGCATGTCTGGGAAAGGCTATTCAGGTTGACTGGCCCATCAGGAAACCTTACACAGACAATGCAGCATAGGAGGTGCCAACTGCACAAAATGCACTTTCCTGCAAACCTACAGTCTGGCTTATGGGCAGTGGCACCCACCTGTAAAGAACTGAGTTACATGTGGACATGTGACTTGACCATATGGCTCCGTAGTCCATCTTGGGACACACTTTTGCACAGCAAGAGTGATGGGAGCCCCCTCCACAGGGCCATGATATACAAAGGGCCCTAGAAAATTGTTTTGTCTTCAATCTGTCTTCTCACCTCCGGGAGACCTTTACAAGCTCAAGCACTGAATGAAGGGCTGAACAATGCATCCTAAGAATGGATTTATTCCAGAGATTTCATTTAAACCAGCAGTTTATTCCACCTCTGTCAAAAGCCTGCACCAAGAACTTTGTAATTGGTGTACATAATTTGATTTCTTCTCTCACCCTTCCTTCCTTTTCTTTCTTAATAAACCTTTAAATTTCAGACTCTAAAGGACTGGGAACAGCATTCTTTTGGGTAAAAGTCCAAGTTAAATTTGACCTGGCAATACAACAGGTTCTTTGTTATCAGAAGAATCTTTTTGATGAGATTGGTTTTCATAATCTCTTCTCTGTATAGAGTTTTTACTGGTGGCAACAACAGAAAGCTGGAAAGCTTGATGAAATTACTTGTATGACTTCTTGCTAGCCAGTCTGCTGAACACAAAGGTGTTTGTACCGGTTTGGTGTGCCTCACAGTAAAGGACCCCCTAGTCTCAGAGTGTAAACAGCCCTGTCTCTAAGCAATTCACCCCAGACGCTCAGGAGCATCACCCCAAACCTCTTATTACACCTGGACTTCAGATGGAAAAATCTCACGTGCTGCTACAGGCTGGGGACCAACTCGCCAAGCAGCAGTTTTGCAAAAAGGACTTGGGGATTACACTGAATGAGAAGCTGGATATGAGCCAACAGTGCGCCCTTGTAAGCAAGAGGGCTAACGGCACGTTGGGGTGCATTAGCAGGAGCATTGCCAGCAAATTGGGAAAGGGTGATTGTTCCCTTGTTTGGCACTAGTGAGGCCGTATCTGGAGTAGCGTCTCCAATTCCGCCCCGACTCCCCATTACAGAAAGGATGTGGAAGCAGTGGAGAACCCAGCAGAGGGTGACAAAAATGAGTAGGGGCTGGAGCACATGACTTATGTGAGGCTGAGGGAACTACACTTGTCTAGTCTGCAGAAAAGAAGAGATTTCATAGCAGACTTCAGCTACCTGAAGGCGGGGGACCAAAGAGGATGGAACCAGGCTGTTCAGTGGTGGGAGGCAGCAGAACAAGGAGCAATGGTCCCAAGCTGCAGTGGAGGTCTGGACTGGAAATAAGAAAAACAATTTCACTAGGAGGGTGGTAAAGCAGCAGACCAGGTTGGCGAGGGAGGCAATAGAATCTCCACCCTCACAAGTTTTCAAGGTGAGGCTTAACAAACACTGGCTGGGATGATTTAGTGGGGCTGATCCTGCTTCAGGCAGGGGGCTAGACTAGACGACTCCTGAGGTCCCTTCCAGCCCTGGGATTCTGTGGATAACAAGAACGCCCAGTGTCATTGTGATAGAATAGTGCTAGGAATATTACCCACCTGTATCAGGACTAAAGCCGGAGTCTGTTAGATACCAGGAACAGAGCCCTTGGGGCGCACTTTATCCCACATCATGGATGCAGGGTTCTTGCACGGGCCTCTGAAGAAGCTGGCAGGCTGTAGGGGAGGGAGCTACCTTTGTTCACTGAGGCGGGGCAGCCAGTACGCCCCACAGGAAGGGAGGAGACAGAGAGGCCTGTGCTCCCCCTCAGGTGCAGGAGGGAAAGATGGGAGGATAGCCCAGGACCCCTCAAGGTGGGAAAGTGGCCCACATCCCTTCAGGCAGCGAATCAGACGCACACTGGGAATCACGCTCCCCTCAGGTGGGCAGGGTGAGGGGAGATGGTCAGGAAGTTGGCAGGCACTTGCCCCACTTGTGGGACGGCAGCTTGTGCTTTCCTCAGGTGGGTGGGGAGGCAGAACATCACATGTGGGGGATGAGGCGGCAGGAATGGCCCACACCCCTCAGACACAGCTGTCCTCTTCTCCGTGAGCCTAGACAGCCCTCCCCCACCCAGCTAGCACCGTACACCCTCACACGGAGCATGCTGCAGCTCTCGGCTCTTCGCAACAAACATGCCCTTCTATCAGGTCGGCTATGCCAGCCTCCCCAGTGAGAACAAGCTGAGACCCAAGGCTGGAGAGACACAAGACAGAGCACAGGCCAGGACCCAGCACCAAGCCACATGCTGGGAGCTGACAGGCCACGCCAGCACCAGCACTGGCCACCTCAGCAAGAAGAGAGTAGGGGATGGGAGTGGCTTCCAGCAGTCAGGCCTCGGGGGAAGGAGGTGAGGCAGCCCAGGAACAGCTGAGTTGTCCTCCTGTGCACGCAGAGCTCCCCAGTGGCCAAGGCAAAGCAGTTGTGCCCCAGCTCTGCTGCAGAGCCCCAGTGCAGCACACTGCACAGCCACAGTAAAGAAGGGACAGCCCTGCCCTCGGACTCTCCCTGCCAGGCACTAGCCTACTTCCTTTGTCCTGCTCCCCAGAGCTCCTCTTCAAGCCCACCCCCAAGGTAAGTCCCTTTGTCCCCTTCTTTGCTATCTGGCGTCCCACCCTCCCTGCAGTGAAGAACTCACACACAGACTAGTTCTCTCCACTTTATTGCCGTGTAAACACAAACATTCAACCCTGCTATTAAATATAAACCTGGAGTGGAGTCACCCATTGCAGCCAATCTATTCCGTTTGTCTTGGAAGGCCCAGCAGCACTGGTTGGGTCAGACCCAAGCTTTGCCACTTCCTGGCCATGGCATCCCAGCCCAGTATGCTCAGGCAGAGAGCACAGCTCTACAGAGAAGCCAGGAGTCAATGCCAGCTCAGAGAAGGGCCTGATTCCAAGCAGACATGACCCTGCACAGGACCCTGACTGTGGCCAACAGAGGCAGGATTCCCCATCCCCTCATGCAGCCCCTGGAAAGCAGCGGCAGGGAAAGCACAGATGGAGACAGCACCAGCAGGGGTGGCTGCGTCAGGCCTGCTCGGCCAGCAGCATAGAAAAATCAAAACCTCCCATGGGAAGCTCTCGTCGGAGGGCTGCAACCTCTTCATGTCCTATAAAATACTACGGAGGCCAAGGCGGCCTGGGTCATGATTCTCAGGAGGAGCAGCATACAGTCAATGCATAGACACACCACTTTCTCCCCTTCAACTGTAAGTCTTGAAGCTCTATCCCTGTAGGCTTCTCCCCCAACCCAAAGCCTGCAGGTTAGTGCCAGAAAGCCCTCACCCTCCCACCCGACCTCTATGGCAGCAGCTTCAACCAGCTTCCACCTGCCCAGAGCCCTTGCCGTGCTTGCAGGAACACAAGCCAGGAGCCGGCACCCCAAGCTCCCTGGGACACAGAGCCCTGGATTGGACCTTTTAGAGCCTGCCTGTCTAATCCCTCCTTCCCAGCAGCAACGTGGGGACACCCTGGGTAAGGGGCAGGAGCATCACACATTGTACCAAACTGAGGGCTCTCAGAGCCTCCAACCCCAGATGGCCAGCACCTGAAGGTAAAGCCTGGTGATTACTCCTTAAAACCACATACTCCAGGGCCAAAGCCCCCAGCCTTGCCTGCCATGGGACAGGGAATAGAGCCTCAGCCCACTGGAGCCAGCAGAGTTCAAAGGACAGAGGGCAAGAGATACGGAGAAATGCAACTCACTGTGGGAGGGAGCTGCATGGCCAGGCCTGTCCACACAAGTCACCCTACCCACATCAGTGTCTCACACTCACCAGCATGCAAAGCCTGGCAGAGCTGCATGCTGTGGGGCAGGGCCATACACCCGGGTGCAGAGGGCAGCCCCCACAAGGGCCACATGCTGTACACAGGAGACAAAGAGCCCCACCCTCCCTGCAGTCTCCAGCCTCCTCCGCCAGCCACCCAAAGCCTTCCAGGGCCATTTTATGGGAGCAGAAGCTTTGGAGCAAGCCCTGGACCTGCCAAGCCCACAGCCAGGACAGGTTCAGGTGCCCGCTGCTCAGTATCACTGCCCCAGAGAGAAAAGGAAAGAGGGAGACATTGAGACCAGGCAGGGTCCAGAGTACAGCTGGGGCTTCCAACCCCACCCTTTAGTCATTTCATCAGTGAGCACCCCTCCCCACCCCAAGGGATCACAGCACCACTATCAGTGCAACTCCCACATGGCCCCCCCAGCACAGCAGATCACCCGTTGCACCAAGAAGGGGAAAATGGGAGTCAGCAGGGCAGATGTGGCAGGCTGTGGGAGGCTGGTAAGCTGCACCCCCCCGCAGCTCAGGTGCTGTTGCCCTGCTCCTGCTCAAACAGCACCATGGCCAGCTGGGAGCGGGAGCCCAGCCCTTCCAGGCTGCTCTGCATGCAGCGGTGGTAGCTCTCCTCACTGAGGCGTGGGTTGCAGGCATGCTGCCGGTAGCGTTGCAGCAGGGCAGGCTCCACAGCCCGGAAGACATGCAGGCTGGAGTACTTGACAAACATGTCATAGATGTCCAGGGTCTCCAAGATGTCCTCATTCTCCTGCGCATCGCCCGCCATGCGGGTGCGTGCTGCCATGTAATCGGCGTTGTAGAAGCAGGCCTCGTGAAAGACATCTCGGTCAAAGCGCCCAGCATCCCGCAGCAGGCCCAGGGCAGCGGGAGGGGCCTGGTTGTGGTAGGCAATGGCGGGGTTGTAGCCCTGGAAGTGAATGGGGAAGAAGACCTGCCAGCTGTTGATGGTGTTCATGCGGCAGCGGTTCAGGAAGTCGGTGGTGACCTCCGTGTCCACGCCAGCCACAAAAAAAAGCGTGTCCACTGGGTGTTTTTTGGAGATAATGTCCATAACTTTGATCTGGGAGGGTGCGTCCGTCTTGACGCTGATCCAGGGTATCTTCACCTCAGCATACTTGCGCTCATATTCAGCAATCTTGGCCTTGACTGGGGCGAAAATGTCATTCTGTGCCACCTGCTGGGCCTCAAAGGGGTCATAGATGAAGAGGAAGGTGAGCACAGCATTCTCGCTGCTCTCAAAGGCGGCTGCTGCGTACGACTCCAGGAAGTGGCTAGCGTGGCCGCGATCATGTGCAGTCAGTGGAAGTATGACATTGATACGGCTGGCCTCGGTCACGTAGGGCATGGGGATGATCTCCACCTCACTGAGAGGCCGTACCAGATGCACGCGCTTGATGACCGAGCGGCTATGACCCTTCTGCGTCACCACCTCCACCTGCAGATCCAATGTGTACTCCATGCCCCGCGTGGGGTCGAAGCGCCGGTACCCATTCACCAGCTGCTGCTTACGGATATGCAGCACTGGCTGGTACTTGCGGTTCAGCTCCTCCATGGCTGTGGCCACCACGTCGGCCACATCTGCCATGTCCACACCATGCAGTTCACACTTGGGGGAGCCGTCCACGCATGAGTACAGCTGCTCCTCTGTGAAGTAGTCCCAGCGCAGCACCTCAAAGCGTGTCTTGGGCTGGAACGGGGGTGTGATACCAATGGGCCATGTGGCGCCATGATCTCCATCCGCAGACAGGCTGCTGGTATTCTGGATCTCCAGCTACAGGAGAGAGAGAGAAGTTCAGCATAAACAAGACACCCTGAAGATTCCCATGACAACTCTCCATGATTTGTCTTAGCTCCTGCTTAGAGCAGACGGATGGACTAGATGGTCTCCTGAGATCACCCTAATCTCCCATCATTCCTCTCAGTTACATAATCACCTCTCCTTTCATGTCCAATCCCAGCATACCTAAGGGACCTACGTGTGGCGCAAAACCGCCTCTCTCGCCAGGAGAAGTTAGTTCAGCAAAAGATATGCTTTCCCTGTCTTCTCTCTCTAGGGCTGTGGTTCTCATCCAGGACATGTAGCCCTGGGGGTACTGAGAGATCTTCAGGGAGTACCTCAACTTATCTAGATATATACCAAGTTCTACAATAGGCTACGTAATGAACACTAGCAAACTTCATACAAACTTATTTATACTGCTCTATATGCCACACACAATGTATAGCACACTATATAGCAATCAATAATTACATGGTGAAATGAGAAAGTAGGCAATTTTTCAGAAACAGCGTGTGAGTGTGTGTCTCTAATTCCTTCTTCTGGACATTCCAGCCACTCAGTTAACTGAAGTCTATTCTTAGTAGTTAACTCTTGAGATTTCAACCTACTTCTTTCCTGTAAGGGTTAAAACCATAGACAGTGGGCCCTAGAGAGTACCCAGCAATGCTAGGAAAGTGGGAAGTGAGTGGGCAGGAGGCCAGGAGAGCCAATGGAAAGAGAGTGCAGGCTTCTGAATTGGAAGCCATGGCCTTTCAGGGCTGTCTTCTGGCCACACAAGAGGAACAGAAAGACATGAAATAAGCCAGGCATAAGGAATTCAGCAACATCCGTACCTAGGGGAGGACTAAGTCTTGAAACTATAGATATGTAAGCAGAACCGAAGATGTTTAGTCACAAACAATCAGATTATTTTCTTTACTTTTGGAATTGTTGGATTTATCTGTGCTGAACACATGGAACTAGGCCCTTACACTGCAGCTTTCCAAACTGAATCCCAGGAAAGCAACTACCAGTTTTTCAGTTGCCCTGTAACACGCAGAAAACAGGAAATGTTTCACCAAGTGTGTTTTGTTTTTTTGTGGGGGGGGGGAGTGGGAGTTGGTTATAATAAAAATTACTCTTTTAAAACTATGATCTGATTCCTGTGTGCGAGAAGGCAGTAGGCTGTATGTACACATGCCTAAGTCTGCACTAGCAAGGGAAGGGAACGCAGGCTGGCAACTATGCAATGAAACACTTCCTCACCAGGTGTCAGCACCAACCCATACTAAGAGGAGCAGAGATTGTTCCTCAGCCTACATGTGACAGCTGGTTGTCCGATTCCCCCATACTCCACCTCTTGGCTGGATCTGCAGACTGAGCCCTCCAGGAAGGGACTGGCTCTGACCAACCCTATTCCGGCCTGATACTGCGTGAGGCCTGTGAGTGCTACCACCATATACCATCTACAAATTTGCAGTCTGGGGCCAGCCCACTCTTGCACTCTGCCCACACAGACCACAATCCCTCCCACCAACCCCTGCATCCAGTCCCCACTCTTGTCTGAGCTGAAGCAGGGCTCTTAGAACTCAGTCCGGTCCCCGGAGGACCTTCTCCAGTGGTTAATTCCTTGCATCATTAGATCTGTGATTCATTGCTATTGTGAATTTGTCTCAGTTCAGCTCCAGTCACTGGGTTTCCCTCTGCCTTGTCTGCTGCATAAGAGATATCTACTAGGAGAAGTTAACCTGTGCTTTAAGAGTACCAGGCATGTGCCCAAGTCACTTAACATTCTCTCCGATAAACTGAATAGACGGAGCTGCCTTAGTGTCTTGCTGCCAAGCAGCTTTGCGAATCTAAAACCCTCTCCGTAACTCCCTTCTGAGCTCTGATCTCCAACGCTTTGTATGAAGTGTTGATACCAGAACGGGGGACAGTATCCAACGCTGGTGTGTCTAGCACCATGAACAGAAGGAATGGCACCTCCCTGCTTCCACCTGGCATTCCCTGCTTATACAGCCAAGAATTTCATTTGCCCCATTAGCTATAGCACTGCATCGGAAGCTCACATTCAATTGCTTACATACTGTGATCCCCCAAATCCTTGTCAACATCTCTGATTTCCAGGATACAGTCTCCTTCTCGTAAATGTGACCTACATTCTTTTTTCCTAGGCGTATGACCTTGCATTTGGCTGTGTTAAAACACATTGTTCCTATAAGTTGACCTTACCAAGTGATCCAGGTCAGTATATACCCACAGATCTGTCCCCATCATTATTTAAAATACAACCAATTTGTGTCGTCTGCAAATTTTTTACTAGCAGTGATTTTATGTGAATTCTACATCACTGATAAAACACACGGAACAGCACTGGATCAAAAACCAATCCCAAGGCACAACAGATGGCCACTGCCTCCCTTTGCCATGTGGGTGACGGTTTCCCATTTATAATTACTTCTGGAGATCTGTTCCCCACTTTTTAATTCATTCCATTCACGTTTCAATGATTTTGTGAAGTGATGATTTTTTTGGTTTAATCAGAATGTCATATAAGACTAGGACATGCCTTACAGAATGTGTGTGTAGTGTGGTAACAGTTCCCTTTATCATCCAAACCTGTGACCCTCCATACAGAATCACAGGTTGGATTTTAAATGCTGGTGCAATATTGGCTTTTCCCCAGTCCCCAGAAAATTGCCCAGGGATCCAAGATTTCTTGTATTTCAAACACTAACAGGAACACTCAGACAGGCCTCCCTATGGCTGTAGGGATTCAGAGAGACCAGGGAGGACAGAGGTCAAAACGTCGTCTCCTAAGGCCACATCTAAAAGTTCTGGCTAAAGACTGATGCCCTCTCCCAGTGTTGATTCCTGGTCCCAGCGTGACGCGAGCCTTTGTCACAGCTGGCTCACTGCAGATGGCGCTCACCCGACAGAGTTACAGGTGTTATAAAGGAGTTTACCAGAACCCACAAGAACCCTGTCCATGCTATTGGTGCATTGCTAGATACAAATGGAGGAACTGTCACTGATAATACAGCAAAGGCAAAATTGTTTTTGTTCTGGGGTTGGAGAAAAGCCAGATGATGACACTATGTCACAAGGGCCGTGTCTACACTAGCCCCAAACTTCGAAATGGCCACGCAAATGGCCATTTCGAAGTTTACTAATGAAGCGCTGAAATGCATATTCAGCGCTTCATTAGCATGCAGGCATCTGCGGCACTTCGAAATTAACGCGGCTTGCCGCCGCGCATCTCGTCCCAATGGGGCTCCTTGTCGAAAGGCCCCCGCCTACTTCAAAGTGCCCTTATTCCCATGAGCAGATGGGAATAAGGGGACTTCGAAGTAGGCGGGGTCCTTTTGAAAAGGAGCTCCGTCGGGACGAGCCGCGCGGCAGCAAGGCGCCTCAATTTCGAAGTGCCGCTGCCGCCCACATGCTAATGAAGTGCTGAATATGCATTTCAGTGCTTCATTAGTAAACTTCGAAATGGCCATTTGCATGGCCATTTCGAAGTTTGGGGCTAGTGTAGACATAGCCAAGAGGATCAAACACTTAGCTATCATAGTCAGACATTTTCAAATCAGCAGGTCTGCACAACTTGTCTTCAAGAGTTGTAAGAGCTGGCACAAGTGTCTCCAGATCACTCACACAGATTTTCAGTGAGCATTGGGACTGCTTGAGAACTTCCAGAGGACTGGCAGAAAGATCATGTGTCAATATTTGAAAAGGGTAAACAGGATGACCTAGGTAATTATAGGCCCGTCAATCTGACAACAACTCTGAGCAAACTACTGAAACAGTTTATCTGGGAGGCTGTTAATAAAAAAATTAAGGGAAGGTAATATAATTAATGCCTATAAACCTGAATTTATGGAAAACAGATCTTGTCAAACCAACCTGATCTTTGTTTATGAACCTGCCAGTTGGGTTGACAAAGGTGAATAAATATATTACAGCTACCCAATTCTCTAAAGCATCTGATTTGACACCACATGACAACTCAATAATCTAGAAAGGGGAAAACCAACATGAACACACATTAAATGAACTAAACACAGGCTAACAGGTCTCAAAATGCATCGAGCTGGTCTGTTTCTAACAAGGTTCTCAAATAGCCCAATGCTATTAGCATCCTTAACAATGGCTTTGAAAAAACAAAATCACTGAAAGTTTGCAGATGACAGAGATAGGAGGAAAAATAAATAGAGACAAGTCATCAACACAGAATGACCAGGATTGCTTGGTAAGCAGGATGCAAGCAAACAATGGTTTTTAGTAGGACCAAATACAAAGAGACACATCTAAGAACAAAGAATACATGCCATACTTACAGGAAGTGGGATTCTGTCCTGGAAAGTACAGGGTCTTGGCACATAGCCAGCAGAACTCTGACCTTGCAGTGAGATGCTGAGGACAAAAGGGTTAATGCCATCCTTAAACTATGGAGCTGAAGACAAAATGTTATATTGTCTCTGTATTTGGCACTATGCCCAATTCTGATGTTCACAATTGAAGCATGCTGATAAACTGGGGGAGGGTTCAGAAAACATCACAAGAATGATTCACAGATTGGAACACACGCTTTACAGTGACCGACTAAAGGAGCTCCATCAATGTAGCTTATCAGAAGCCAAAGTTAAGGAGCCACTCCACCAAGTCTAGGAGCTATGCAGGGAAGGTTTAACACAGGGGTGAGGAACCTTTTCTGGGCTGGGAGCCACTGACTCACAGAAAACTCAGCCAGGGCCACCCAAAAGTGAGAACCAAAAAACTCTCACTGACCCAGCCCCCAAGTAAGGATCAGGAAAAGAGACATCTCACACCCCACAGCTCCAGCCCCAAGGGACTGCGGGGAGGCACTGACGCTCAGAGCTTTCCCCATCAGATTAATGCTTCTGGAGAACTAGGGGCCCCCTAGCCTCTGGAGTGAGGCCAAAACTGAGGGTTCCATGTGCAGGAGGAGGCTGCAAAGGAGTGGGCTTGGGATGAGAGTGAAGGGTCAGGGCAGGAGGAAGGGTGTAGGAGCAAGCGCTGGGCCTGGCACTGGAGAACCTACCTGGCACATCTCTAGGGCAAATCTTCACAGACGTCTTGAATGGCATCATGAGCTTCAGTAGAGCGCTCCCTGAAGACACAGCCCCACGCTGCTCCCACTGGGCATAGCTTCCTGAAGCACACCCAGCCGCTGCCTCCCCACTGTGAGGCAGAGCCAGCAGGCTGAATCTGCCATGCACTTTGCCTTGATCAGGTATGCGAGGCTCAGGGCTGCCCTTCCCCCACAGCAGGGAGCCAGCGCTGGTGCTCCTGGCACAGCACCCCCCAACTAGCTGAAGCCCCAGTGGCAGGCTCACCCCACTGCACTGGAGTGGGGAGGTAAGGAGTCTCACAGGCCTGACCAAGACAAGCCGCAGGTTCCCCATCCCTGGTCTAACACAATCTAGTGGCTAGAAATTGAAACTAGGCAAATTCAGACTAGAAACACGGTGCCCATTACGAAGTGACAGTAATTAGCCATTGGCACAGTTTATAAACGGCCATGGAAAACTCCCTATCACGAGAGCTTTTTTCAAGACTACACATTTCTCAGATCTGCTCTAGTTCGGCCAGAGGCTGTTCCAAGGAAATTCTCGACCTGCGTTATGCAGGACGTTAGCGCTTACCATCCACCACAGAGGTGACGGTGGTCCTTTCTACCTTTAAAAGAAACAAAATGATGAAACCCTGCAGCAGGAAGACAGCCAGCAGGGGTGCATCTGAGCTGGCACGAGTGCAAGGCTGGGCTCAGCATTCAAGCCAGCCCAGACCTACCAGAGCAACTGCCTGCAGAGAGCCTGCTCTGCTACCCTGGCAAGCTCATCCTTCAGGCAAAACCATCTCTGCTGGGGTAAGTCACCAGCATGAAGGTTGAAGAAACGGGCCAAGCTACAGGCCAGAGAATTCTGTGCTCTGGCTAATTGACCCATTAAGGCAGATAAAGCAAATTAAAACTGAACGAGAAGGCTCCCTGAGACCAGGTGACACCAGCTCTGACCAAACTGTCCCCTGCCCATTTGACTCAGAGCCCTGGGCACATGCACTCCACCCTACCCCTGCACCCACAGAGCCAGGCCTCACCTGGAGCTGCTGGATCTCCTGGTAGGTCTTGTCCAACTCCACCTGGGCAAAGTGCTTGTGCAGCCTGTACATCTGGACAGGGTCCAGCACAGGATGGGCAGTGAATGCACTCTGGAAACGGGGGTCGCTCTCCCGCTCCGGGGCTGTGTTCTTCCCCAGCTCAAAGTACTGGTACCGCAAACCCTAAACCGGAGAGATGGGCTAATTCCGACCCAAACCCCACCCCAGTCCCTGCTTGAGTACTGGTATTGCAGGTCCTGAACCAGAGAGACAGGGACAAAGCCTACCCTAAATCGCACCCCATCCCCACTCTGAGTACTGGTAGAGGCCCTGAACCGGAGGCTCAAGGCTGGGTGTGTGGGCTTTGGGGTGGGGCCAGGGATGAGATATTTGGGGTTCCAGAAGTGGCTCTGGACTGGGCTGTGCTCAGGGTGGGGCAGAAGGGTTGGAGCTCAGGCTTACCTGGATGGCTCCTGCTCAGCAGCACTAAGGCAGACTGCCTGTTGCCTGCCTGTCCTGGGGCACTGGGCTGCACCCCGGAAGCAGCCAGCAGCAGGTCCAGCTCCTGCAGGAGAAGGGGGAAATGAAGCTCCACAGCACACCCTCAAGCACTGACCCCGTTCCCGACCAATGGGAGTATGGAGCCAGTGCTCATGGCAGGGGCAGCACATGGAGGCCGGTGGCACCTCGCCTAGGAGCTGAACTTGCTACTGGCTGCTTCCTCATCAGCCTCAGCAGAGTGGTCCTGACTGCAGCAGCTTCATGCTGAAACTGCTGGTGAGGGGCCCCACTCCCACGGCAGCTCCATGTGGGGTGAAAGGGTCAATGGGGGTTGGGAGTTGATGGGGACAGGGATCAGTGATGAATGGGGGCTGGCTGGGGCAGGGTCAGCAGGGGGCGAATGAGGAGTGTGATGGGGCTGGCTGGGGCAGGTTCAGCAGGGGGCGAATGAGGAGCGTGATGGGGCTGACGGGGGCAGGTTCCGCAGAGGGGCGAATGAGGAGCGTGATAGGGCAGTACAGCAGCAAAGGGCGCTCTCACTTCATGCTCCTCCACGCAGTTGATGGCCGTGTAGTCGATGATGCAGCGACCCAGCCACTCATCAGGCCGGGCGCTCAGGATATCGTTGCGGCAGTTCTCCAGGTGGGGCTGCAGGCGCAGCAGCAAGCTGCGTGACAGGAGGTAGCCGAAGCCACCGTAGCAATACCGCCCCTCTGTGTCACCACCAATGAACTCCTCAGGCCGGCCCAGGTAGAGCAGGGTGTCAATGCTGAGGTGGGACACCAGGCGGCTCACACGGTGGGCCTCGGTGTAGGTGTCGTCCTGCACCAGATAGAACCAGTCGAAGTCACCCACATAGTGGTCCAACACGTACTTGATGGTCTGGTACATGTTCCAGATGGGCCGCTCGTCACCATGCGTCACCACTGTCATGCCGTGTGGCACCTTGCGGCCCCGCATGCCCGTGAAGTACACCAATCGCTCCAGACGGTGCCCGAGTGTGCGATTCACAGCCACGGCCAATGTGTTCAGTGTGCTCTTGGAGGTGAGCACCCCCACAAAGAGCCGCTGCCGGATGCCCAGCTCCGTACTGATGTACCGCGTCCTGGAAAGGCAGAGAGTGCACATCAGCAAGCCGTTTCTCCATCCCGGTGAGACAGGCGCAGATCTATCCTTGAGACCCACTGACTACGTGAGCCAAGGCATCTAGGCACAGCTCCGAATTTTGGGATGTCCCCACAAATCAGGGATGAGCTACTGCATGGCTGGATTCAGGGAGGGCAGTGCTGTGAGGAACCTTACAGAGAGCCGAGGAGGGGAGCAGGAGAGTGATGACCAGTTACCCCCATTTCTGCCAAGCAGGGATCCTTCAAGGGCAACAGTTAGCACAGGTAATGGCCAGGACTGGGTTGTGCAGGACACATGGCAAGGCCCTTCCCTGCATGGCAAACCACCCCCTCCCCCCGACCAGTGAATTACTGTCTCACCCAGACCTGCCCTGGCACAGCAACCCTCCTGCAGTCCCCATCACCACTGCACCTTCGCCACCTTCTGTCATTTGCAGAGCATGCTGCCCCGGGCAGCCCCACTCCTGTTTGGCACGTTCCTGGCCAAGCTCTCAAAAGCCGCGTCTACACGTGCACGCTACTTCGCAGTAGCGGCACTAACTTCGAAATAGTGCCCGTCACGGCTACACGTGTTGGGCGCTATTTCGATGTTAACATCGACATTAGGCGGTGAGACGTCGAAGCCACTAACCCCACGAGGGGATGGGAATAGCGCCCTACTTCGAAGTTGAACATCGAAGTAGGGCACGTGTAGCCGATCCGCGTCCCGCAACATCGAAATAGCGGGGTCCGCCATGGCGGCCATCAGCTGAGGGGTTGAGAGACGCTCTCTCTCCAGCCCCTGCGGGGCTCTATGGTCACCGTGTGCAGCAGCCCTTAGCCCAGGGCTTCTGGCTGCTGCAGCTGCAGCTGGGGATCCACGCTGCATGCACAGGGTCTGCAACCAGTTGTTGGCTCTGTGGATCTTGTGTTGTTTAGTGCAACTGTGTCTGGGAGGGGACCTTTAAGGGAGCGGCTAGCTGTTGCGCCTACTTCGATGCAGTGCTGCCCTACATCAATGTTGAACGTTGACGGCACCAGCCCTGGAGGACGTGTAGACATTATTCGTCGAAATAGCTTATTTTGATTTTGCTACATCAAAATAAGCTATTTCAATGTAGCATCCCAGTGTAGACGTAGCTAAAGTGGTTCATGAAGGACCTCTTTGTAGGGGTGGGCAGTCCACTACCCATTGAGCCAGACCTGCTAATCCCCAGCCATCCCCACGGGGGCCCCATGTGTCTGGGACCCTGAGGACTCCCGCACTGACATAAGGGCACGCAATGATACCTCCTACCAGCCTGGCACAGAGACACTGGCGCAGTCCAGAAACCCAACACGTGACTTCATGAGATACCAACCTCAGCTTGAAGAATGGGAGACTCTCCCCCCACAGAGAATGTACAAAATTGCAGGGATGACTAGTTGGGGCAGAGCAGATGAGGAGACATCCCAGATTATGGCGAACTCCAGAAGACTCCCCACAATCTAAGGAATCTCCACACATCAGACAGGTTCCCCAACCCACCCCATCTAATGCACACAGAGCAATGGGTACATTGTTTAAAAAAGCCCCAAATCCAGACCCTCCACAGCATGTGCTCTTTCCCTAGGGGAGCAGAGACAGAGAGCGAACACACGGCAGCACTGGAAGGGGCTCAGATGCTGATGGGACAGTATAAAACCTATACAGGGCAGAAGAGCAGACAGCCAGTCTTCAGATCTGCCTCGCTGGTCCCCCAGATCCACTTCACCTCCCGCTGCCCAGAGATGACATACCAGCCATCTGCAGCTCCAGCAGCCCTGTGGGGCTCTAAGAACACTAATTCCTAATCCCTCCTACTGAAGCAGAACAACAACAGTGGGGGGCCAGAAAGATAAATGTGTGAGCAGATGTCCTCCCAGCTCTGCAGTGGGTGTCTCTGGATGCCCTGGGTGGAGGGAAGAGAATCTGCTGACGTGCTACTCTCTCACTCCCTCCCAACCACCCTTCGTCCGGGATGAGGATGACTTGACCTGCCTTGGCCAGAGGCTAAGGAACATGGCTCCCGCACAGAGATCATGGGCCCAGGCAGCTCCATCCCATTCACTGGTAACCCAAGCTTTCTGCTGCTGCTGTGTGCCAGCCTTAGGATATGAGCTGCACCTCACAACCGTGACTGAGGGAAGGCCCCAAACCAAATTCCTGTATGTGTCACAGAACCACCCTGCAGAGCCCACTAGCGACAGAGACATAGTATGCTCCCCCCATCAAGAGGACACTGAAGCACTCAAAACAAACCCTTCTTGGGAAGGAACTTGGCACAGCTTGTGGGAAGCAATGGAGCAGTGTGTCCTGGATGGAGCCCCTCCCACCCTCTCTCCATACTGGTGTACATCACAGAGCTCATTCTGTACATGAAACAACACAAGATAAGGCCTTCCACTAGGGCAAAAGCAGCTTAAGGCCAGAGGAACAGCTCTGGGGGACACAGCTTACCCAGCAGCAAATGCACACTACCAGGCCGCTCACAAAGGAACCTTACTGCACAAAGGCTTCCTATGCAGCTGGAACACAGACCTGCCCTCTCCTGTAGGGACCTCTAAGCATGACAAACCATCCAGTCACAGTGAACAGATGGAGGCAATGCAATCTGACCAGTCAAAAGCACCCACCATGCTGAAGCACAGCCCGTGCCGCATCTGCCCACTGGTGCCCCCACTGACTGCTCCAACCCAGCCAGCAAGCTGCACCAGCACGAACCATCACAGTGGTCACTGCCTTAGAAGGAAACTATGGACACAGCTTAGGCACTCCCCAGCACCACACTCGTTTTTCATGTCCAGAAGCAGCTGCCCCACAGCTCTAATAGCTCAGCAGTTTACATGCTCTCCTGCTAAACTCGGGGGTGTGAGTTCAACCCTTGAGTGGGCCAACAGTTTCGCTTAGGGGCAGGGATAGCTCAGGGGTTTGAGCCTTGGCCTGCTAAAGCCAGGATTGTGAACTCAATCCTTGAGGAGGGAATTTAGAGATTGGGGCAAATAGATGTCAGGAATGGTGCTTGGTCCTGACAAGAGGGCAGGGGACTGGACTAGATGACCTCCCAAGGTCCCTTACAGTTCTAGGAGATGTGTATCTCCAATTAACATAACAATGCAGCAGTTCTCAGCCACCCCCCAGGTCCCTCCAAAGCACCCCAACCCCTGCATTCTAACAGGCAGTGGCTGTGGAGCTGTTATTAATTGGACTGAGGAACAGCAGGGCCAGACGGATGGAAGTACTTTCCAGTAGGCAGACCCTAGATGCACATCCACATGTCCCAATTTTTCCCCATGAGCACCATCTCCTCCCAGCACTTGTCACCCCGAAGGAAGGCAGCAGCCTCAGGGTGGTTGGCACAATACCAGTGGGGAGCCAAACTCACTAGACACCTGTTACCAACTCACGTCAGCATCCCCTTCCCCTCACCTCCCACCATGCTGGCTGAGCCACTATGGGTTTGGGCTGGCTAGTCCAGGACAGCAAGCCTAGGCACAGAGCACCTCAGTGACATCTCAGGATACAACAGAAGCTCTTAGATAGTAACTGTTTGCACAGTGCCCCAAAGCTGGCTCATACAGGGGTAGGCTGATGCGCCCAACCTGGTGACTGTGTAGCCCAGAAGGCTGCATGGGAGCTGTGGGGATGCCAGATAGGGGAGAGCTCTGCCCAAGACATGGAGGATGAGCAGGGCTGGACCCAGCCCCTACTTACCACTTCATAAACACAGCTCCCAATCTTCCCCAGCCCCCACATGCCAGCCCCTCCCCCAACCTGCACCCCCTACAGCCCCCACATGCCGGCCCCTCCCCATCCCTAGGTTCTGCCCCCACCCTGCACCCCCTACAGCACCCACATGCCGGCCCCTCCCCCAATCCCCCAACCTGCACCCCCTACAGCACCCACATGCCGGCCCCTCCCCCAATCCCCCAACCTGCACCCCCTACAGCCCGGTCCCTCCCCCAAGCTGCACCCCCTACAGCCCCCACATGCCGGCCCCTCCCCCAACCTGCACCCCCTACAGCCCCCACATGCCGGCCCCTCCCCATCCCTAGGTTCTGCCCCCACCCTGCACCCCCTACAGCACCCACATGCCGGCCCCTCCCCCAATCCCCCAACCTGCACCCCCTACAGCACCCACATGCCGGCCCCTCCCCCAATCCCCCAACCTGCACCCCCTACAGCCCGGCCCCTCCCCCAAGCTGCACCCCCTACAGCCCCCACATGCCGGCCCCTCCCCCAACCTGCACCCCTTACAGCCCGGCCCCTCCCCCAACCTGCACCCCCTGCAGCCCCCACATGCCGGCCCCTCCCGCAACCTGCACCCCCTACAGCCCCCACATGCCGGCCCCTCCCCCAACCTGCACCCCTTACAGCCCGGCCCCTCCCCCAACCTGCACCCCCTACAGCCCCCACATGCCGGCCCCTCCCCATCGCCAGGCCCCGCCCCCAACCCGACCCCCCGCACCTGACGGCTTTGGTGGCGGCGCGCGCGGGCGCGGCGGGCCGTGCGGGCAGCACGCGCGGCTCCCAGGCGGCGGTTGGCGGCGCTTGGCGGGGGGCGGGGCCGGCGCGCGGCGAAGCGAGGGGGGCGGGGCGGCGGGCGGCGCGCGGCCCGCAGGGCGCCTGGCTCCAGCCGGCGCTGAGCAGACTGAGCGTCAGGCCCAGCGACACCCCCACGGCCACGGGCGCCGCGGGCCGCAGCAGCGGCAGCACCAGCGACAGGCGCATGGCGGAGGCGACGTGTCCGCGCGCGCGCGCGCGCCCGCCCGCCCGTTGCGTCACCGTCGCGTCGGCTCCCGACCGCCAATCCCCGCCCGGCGCGCGCTCGCGGCGCGGAGGCGTCACCGCCCGCCCTTCGGGGGCGGGGCCGAGCTGCCTGGAGGTAGGCGGACAGCCCCGCCCACCTGGGGCGCGTGATGGGGGAGCCGGGGGCGGGGCTGAGGGGCGGGGCTCGCCGGGCACGGGGCGGGGCTGGGGACTGAGGGGTCGCTGGGCAGGGGGCGGGGCTGGAGACGGAGGGGGTCGCCGGGCAGGGGGCGGGGCTGGGGACTGAGGGGTCGCTGGGCAGGGGGCGGGGCTGGAGACGGAGGGGGTCGCCGGGCAGGGGGCGGGGCTGGGGACTGAGGGGTCGCCGAGCACGGGGCGGGGCTGAGGGAGGGGCTCGCCGGGCAGGGGGCGGGGCTGGAGACGGAGGGGCTCGCCGGGCAGGGGGCGGGGCTGGAGACGGAGGGGCTCGCCGGGCACGGGGCGGGGCTGGGGACTGAGGGGTCGCCGGGCAGGGGGCGGGGCTGGGGACTGAGGGGCTCGCCGGGCAGGGGGCGGGGCTGGGGACTGAGGGGTCGCCGGGCAGGGGGCGGGGCTGGGGACTGAGGGGCTCGCCGGGCAGGGGGCGGGGCTGGGGACTGAGGGGTCGCTGGGCAGGGGGCGGGGCTGGGGACTGAGGGGGTCGCTGGGCACGGGGCGGGGCTGGGGACTGAGGGGTCGCTGGGCAGGGGGCGGGGCTGGGGACTGAGGGGGTCGCTGGGCACGGGGCGGGGCTGGGGACTGAGGGGTCGCTGGGCACGGGGCGGGGCTGGGGACTGAGGGGTCGCCGGGCACGGGGCGGGGCTGGGGACTGAGGGGTCGCCGGGCACGGGGCGGGGCTGGAGGTGGTGGGGGCGGAATGAGGTTTGCTGATGAGTGACGAGGTGTTTCAGGTGGTGTCATGCAAAATCCAGCCCCAGTGATTCAATCCTGCCTGTCGTGAGCTGCAGGCCGGGCATGTGTGTAGCGCAGAGTGTGGAGGAGCTGCTGGCTCAGTTACCCGCAGAGCCTGGCAGAACACAGCCTGCAGGTACGATCAGGGCAAAGCGGTGCCGCTGCACTGGGTCTGACCATTCCTGTCCCAGACTGGTCCCTGCTGCCAGAAGCTCAGCAGGAATCGCTGGCAGAGCTACCCAAGGGCCAGCCAGAGAGGAAAGGTGGGTGATGTGATATGGCTCATGGGACAGAGCTCTGCTGGGGAGAGAAGCTTTTGAGCTTTCCCAGAGTTGTTCTTCAGGCCTGGGAAACTAACCTAGACTGTCGCTGTTCTCTCTCCTTGGCCAAGAAAAGTGGTTCCTCCCCGACTCATGTCTCTAATACCCTGGCTCCAACAATGCATGTGCCAATGGCTGCAGAGCTCATGTCCTCAAGCCCACCTGCAACACCACCAGCACCCTGCCAGCTCTACTCATCAGCCTGGAAGCATTTTGACTATTTGGGTTTCTCAGAGGCTCCTTCCCGGGTAGAATTTAGTCTGTTTCCGCCAGCACATGCTGCCTGCTGGAGTTTGTGGCACTGTGGATGCAGCATAGGAGCCTGAATGCTAGCAGATGGCCAGAGGGTTTGCGTTTCTGCTCAACAAAACTGCACTATTAGTGCAGAAAGGAGCTTCCCAAAATCCCAGCGCAAGCACCTGAGCAATAACCGTGCAATAAAATAGCTGAACAGAAAAGGCCCAGAGGTGCGGGAGGACTCCAGATGAGAGGCCAGGAGGCCTGCTTGGTCTGTCCCTCAACTACAAGCTCACCGGACGGATAAATTGCATCCCAGCCCCACTAACACGTTTCTTTTCAGTTTAACTGGAACAAGAGAGAAAATGTCTGAGCTGATTTAATCACAGGTTTCTCCAGGTCAGGGCCATTTGGGTTCCTTCCCCTGTGGGCTGGATATAGCTGATTCTTTGTCCCTTACGGTTTGAAGCTGGCTGTGAGAGGCAGCAGATGGCAGATGTTCCCCAGCTCAGGAGCTAAGACTGGAAACAGCCCTCGTCAAAGCCAGATGAAAGCAAATCCGGGGGCAACCAAAATCTCCTCCCCTAATCTCCGCCAAAGGCTGTTCTCACCAGGGATCAGAACTGCTTCTCTCTCAGCTCTGGGCCATGGCCAGTACGTAGCACTCCTCGCTCCTTGGCACGTGAGCATCTAGCGTAAGAAATATGGACAGAAAGGTGACTTCTGATTGATTCTGAGACATGCGTGTGGGCTGGCTGTGGGGAAGTCCGGCTGACCCATCAAGCTGGGGTGTTTCTGAGCTCTCTGCGTGTGAGAGAATGCAGCACAATCCAAGAAAAACTGTCAGGCCAGAAGAAGTGATTTGGAGGATGTACTGGACTTGATCCTAGCTCTCCCTTGGACCTGCCTGCAGTAGCAGTTTGTTGGGGGACCCAGGGGTAGCTCATGAATTGTGGCCACCTGGCACTCAGCCAGCTTGCCTGCTGGAGGGAGCTGTGCTGGATCAGGGCATTTGGGGTAACATTTGATGTGCATCAGTTTGCCTACATGTGCGGTCTGCATGGGAAGAAGGATAGGCAGTGTCACTGCCTGAACCCAAGTCCCAATGCACCCGCAGGAACGGACTGGGATCAGTGCCTAAGGCCCGGGGAGATAATAGGTGACCCAAGGGCTGGCTGATAAGCATTCAAGTAGGCTGAGCATGTGACTGCAGTGTGAAGAGCAGAGGGACAAGGTGGAGGCACCTGCGGTAGGAGCTGTGCTCACAGCCTGAGGGGAGACACCAGACGTGTGAGCAGTCTCTGGAGAGTGCCTCACAAGTTCCTGCTAACACGGGCACCTCCGCCACAAACTGCAGCTGACAGACAGGTCATGGTACAGCTGCTGCAACTCGTCTGTGGCTCAGGCACATACGGATTGTGTGCGTCCTCCCCAGGAGCGCCTGCAGCAGCGGTGCGGCACAGGAAGGTGTCCAGGTCTGCCACTCGCCCCCAGCCAGGCACTGGCTTTTGGGACATTTCCACAGTGTCTCAGAAGTGAGGAACACTTCGTCCTGGGACTGGAGTCAAGTTCCCAGCATGCAGCTTTCTCCACCCCAGACCTTTGCATTGGCGCTGAGCAATTGCCCACACCGAGTAGAGTTTACAATTGTGAGCACTGTGGTCTCTGGGCTGTGAACCTGAGCAGTGGGGGTCAGCTGGTCATGCAGTGTCTATGCCGCACTGCACCACCTAGGCCTTTGCGCTCTTTAGGGTGGAGGGGCTTTTTAATGAGCCCCTGTAATGGGTCACACGAGCTAGAGACCAACTGGAGCGGAGACATGCGAAGTTAGGGCAGCCCAAACAGGGTCAGACCGGTGCTCCATCTAGTCCAGTATCCAGTGGTGACTCCTCCTCTGCCAGGGACGGCCCCACCGCCCCGGGCACGGCCCGTCCTCCCCCTCCTCCCCCCAGGGACTGCCCCACTGCCCCGGGCACTGCCCGCCCTACCCCTCCTCCCCCAGGGACTGCCCCACTGCCCCGGGTACGGCCCGTCCTACCCCTCCCTCCCCCAGGGACAGCCCCACTGCCCCGGGTACGGATCGTCCTACCCCTCCTTCCCCCAGGGACTGCCCCACTGCCCCGGGCACGGCCCGTCCTCCCCCTCCTCCCCCCAGGGACTGCCCCACTGCCCCGGGAACTGCCCGTCCTACCCCTCCTCCCCCATGGACTGCCCCACTGCCGTGGGCACGGCCCGCCCTACCCCTCCTCCCCCAGGGACTGCCCCACTGCCCCGGGTACGGCCCGTCCTACCCCTCCCTCCCCCAGGGACAGCCCCACTGCCCCGGGTACGGATCGTCCTACCCCTCCTTCCCCCAGGGACTGCCCCACTGCCCCGGGCACGGCACGGCCTACCCCTCCTGCCCCAGGTACAGCCCCACTGCCCCGGGTACGGCCCGTCCTACCCCTCCCCCCACCAGGGACTGCCCCACTGCCCCGGGCACGGCCCGTCCTACCCCTCCCCCCCAGGTACAGCCCCACTGCCCCGGGTACGGCCCGTCCTACCCCTCCCCCCACCAGGCACTGCCCCACTGCCCCGGGCACGGCCCGTCCTACCCCTCCCCCCACCAGGGACTGCCCCACTGCCCCGGGCACGGCCCGTCCTACCCCTCCCCCCCCAGGTACAGCCCCACTGCCCCGGGTACGGACCCCCCCTGCTCTGCGCCCACTTCCGGGCGTGCAGCCCGGCCCCGCGCCCCGTGACGCGCGGTGACGTCAGGCGGAGCTGTCCGTTCAGCACCAGGCCGGAGGCCGAGCGGGCCCTGCCGGGACCATGTGCCGGGGCCGGGGCCGGGCCGGGAGCGCAGGTAGGGCGGGGCGGGGCGGGGCTCCCGAGTGGGGTGGGGGTGGAGATGGGAGCCCCACGGGGGGCCAGGGAACTGGGGTGCAGGGTGGAGACGGGAGCTGCACAGGGGGGCCAGAGAAGTGGGGTGCGGGGTGGAAACGGGAGTCCCAGAAGGGGGCCAGGGAACTGGGGTGCGGGGTGGAGATGGGAGTTCCACAGGGGGGCCAGGAAACTGGGGTGTGGGGTGGAGGTGGGAGCCCCACAAGGGGACCAGGGAACTGGGGTACGGGGTGGAAATGGGAGCTCCACAGGGGGGCCAGGGAAGTGGGATGCGAGGTGGAGATGGGAGCTCCACAGGGGAGCCAGAGAAGTGGGGTGTGGGGTGGAGGTGGGATCCCCACAAGGGGACCAGGGAACTGGGGTACGGGGTGGAAATGGGAGCTCCACAGGGGGGCCAAGGAACTGGGGTGCAGGGTGGAGATGGGAGCTCCACAGGGGGGCCAGGGAACTGGGGTGCAGGGTGGAGACGGGAGCTCCACAGGGGGGCCAGAGAAGTGGGGTGCGGGGTGGAGGTGGGAGCTCCACAGGGGGGCCAGGGAACTGGGGTGCAGGGTGGAGACGGGAGCTCCACAGGGGGGCCAGAGAAGTGGGGTGTGGGGTGGAGGTGGGAGCCCCACAAGGGGACCAGGGAACTGGGGTACGGGGTGGAAATGGGAGCTCCACAGGGGGGCCAGGGAAGTGGGATGCGAGGTGGAAATGGGAGCTCCACAGGGGGGCCAGAGAAGTGGGGTGTGGGGTGGAGATGGGAGCCCCACAGAGGGGGCAGGGAACTGGAGTGCGGGGTGGAGATAGGAGCCCCATGGAGGGGCCAGGGAACGGGGGTGTGGGGTGGAGGTGGGAGCCCCACAGGGGGTCCAGGGAAGTGGAGTGGAGGTAGGAGCCCCACAGGCAGTCCAGGGAAGTGGTGTGTGGGGTGGAGGTGGGAGCCCCCAGGGGGGCCAGGGAACTGTGATGTGGGGTGGAGGTAGGAGCCCCACAGGGGGACCATTAAACTGGATTGCGGGGTGGAGGTGGGAGCCCCGCAGGGGGGCCAGGGAACTGGGGTTCAGGGTGGAGGTAGGAGCCCTATGGGGGGCAGGGAACTGGGGTTCAGGGTGGAGGTGGGAGCCCCACAGAGGGGCCAGGGAAGTGGGGTGTGGGGTAGAGGTGGGAGCCCCATGGGGGGCCAGGGAACTGGGATGTGGGGTGGAGGTGAGAGCCCTACAGAGGGATCAGGGAAGTGGGGTGCAGGGTGGAGATAGGAGCCCCACAGAGGGGCCAGGGAAGTGGGGTGTGGGGTGCAGGTGGGAGCCCCATGGAGGGATCAGGGCTGCCAGGTCAGTCCTTAAGTCCCCTTACAGTGCCCTCTGCCCAGGATGTGCCAGGCAGCCATCCACAGCCACCGTCAGTTCAGCACCAGCTGGTCCCTCATGGCTGGTACTGGGAGCAGCGCACTGAGGCAGGGAGCAGGAACAGGTGGGGATAGTTATACTGGGATGGGGTGACAGGGACAGATGGAGATAGCTGTGCTGGGATGGGGTGACAGGTATGGATGGGGACGGCTGTACTGGGGTGGGTGACGGACAGATGTGGGTAGCTGTGCTGGGACGGGGTGACAGGTATGGATGGGGATAGCTGTACTGGGCTGAAAACAAAAAAGCAGTCCAGTAGCACTTTAAAGACCAACAAAATAATTTATTAGGTGATGAGCTTTCGTGGGACAGACCCACAGAGACATACCAGAACAGACTCAATAGTTAAGGCACAGAGAACCAGAAACAGGAATCAAGGTTGACAAATCAGAAAAATATTATCAAAGTGAACAAATCAGAGAGCACGGGGCAGAAGGGTTGGGCGAGAGTCAAGAATTAGATTTAGCCAAGTATGCAAAAGAGCCCCTATAATTACCTAAAAAATTCCCATCCCAGTTTGAATCACATGTTAATGTGTCAAATTTGAATATAAAAGAGAGTTCAGCAGCCTCTCTTTCCAAAGTGTTTATAGCTGTACTGGCAAGGGGTGAGAGGGACAGATGGCGATAGCTGTACTGGGATGAGGAGACAGGGATAGATAGGGATAGCTGTGCGGGGATGGGGTGACAGGGACAGATGGGGATAGCTGTACTGGGGTGGCATGACAGGGATGGGTGGGGATAGCTGTACTGGGTTGGGGTGACAGGGCAGATGAGGATAGTTGTACTGGGATGGGGTGACAGGGATGGGTGGGGATAACTGTACTGGGATGGGGTGACAGGTACTGATGGGGATAGCTGTAATGGGATGGGATGACAGGGACAGATGGGGGTAGCTGTACTGGGATGGGGTGACAGGGACAGATGGGGATAGCTGTACTGGGGTGGCGTGACAGGGATGGGTGGGGATAGCTGTACTGGGATGGCGTGACAGGGCAGATGAGGATAGTTGTACTGGGATGGGGTGACAGGGATGGGTGGGGATAACTGTACTGGGATGGGGTGACAGGTACTGATGGGGATAGCTGTAATGGGATGGGATGACAGGGACAGATGGGGGTAGCTGTACTGGGATGGGGTGACAGGTGAGACGTAACCAAAAACAATGTCACCAGAAGGTATCCCCATCCATCCCTGTCACCCCACCCCAGTACAGCTATCCCCATTTGTCTCTTTCACCCCATCCCAGTACAGCTACCCCCATCTATCCCTGTCACCCCATCCCAGTACAGCTACCCCCATCCATACCTGTCACCCCGTCCCAGCACAGCTATCCCCATCCGTCCGTGTCACACCATCCCAGTACAGTAATCAGAAAAGATTCTTCTGGTCCCAAAGGACCAGCCACTTTTCCAAGCTTATTTATATCTAAGACCTTTACCCAGTACTTTAGAATCTAACATGTAAGGGTTTATTCTATTCAGGAGGGAAGGAGGTGAGGAAGGAAGGAATGGAAAAGTTAAAAGTTTTGCAGGAAACAACTACATACGCCAGTGACAGGGTTGTAGCAGAAGTGGCGTAATCCGCTTTCTTAAATCAAGTCCCTGGGAAAGACCCTCTGTTGGGATAAATCCTCTGTTTGAAGGTTCAGTTCATAGCAAAGCTCTTCCAGAAGCGAGGAGCCGAGCTGAAGAGAAAACAGAGGGACCTTCAGGGTCCTTAATGTATCCTGGGCCACGTGGCAGGACTGTCATTGTTTTCTCTGGAGGAATAATGTTACAAATGAGTGTGTCACTTGGGCCTGACACAGGCCTCCAGGTGGATGTCCTCATCTCTCCCCTCCTGGCCTGAACATTCGCAGAAAAGCTCATCAGATGTTGCATGATGGCACCATTGATAGTCTAGTGCTTCCAACGTGACTGGGCACCCTTTCCCAATAGGTTGCCAAGCCTCCTGTTGGTGTCTCTTAGAAGTAAACAGTTCAAACACAAGCTCAGAGCCAACACGCATCACTTCAAATACAACCATGATACGTGCATACAAATAGTACAAACAGAGCTGGCAAATCAGATTTCTCAGAGGCACTTCACTTGATCACCTGTGCACAAGATTGGTGCAAACCTAGCCCAGGGGTTTGCAGTCCTGCTGTGCACGTTCACAATCCAGTGATGTCTCTGGAAGTAGGAAGGAATCAGAGACATCTGCCCCAAGCTTCAGGAGATAGAGGCGCCTGGATCACTGTCTGGGTAATAAGGACCAGAGAGGAGCCGTGTAAGTCTGTAGCTTCAAGAACAAAAAGAAGTCTTGTGGCACCTTGTAGACTGACAGATATATTGTCTGGGTAATGGCACCTTACCAGCCCATGGCCTTAGTGTTCATCACCTTTGTGGGGCTCAGAGATCCCTGTGAAACCACTTGCTCTGTCAGTCTCTGCACTGTGGACCAGGCCTGCAAAAGGGCTCTGGCAAGGTTCTCACCCTTTGCTAGGGAGTCCTCAAGGCCCAAACGCGTAGCAGGGCCCAGCCCAGCCCAGCCCCAGCCCCAGCCCAAGGCTTGCCTTGTCCCCAGGTGATGGGGGACACTGCCTGGGGTTCCCTGGTTCCCATCCAGCTCCTCTCCGTGTGTAGCGCCCTTTGTTCATTGACCCAGCATGAAGCTGTTAGCAAAGGGGAAGCCGACCTTGGGTACCTTGTGACCTTTGACACAACTTTGGGAGACTGGGCCACTGGCTCCTTTGTGTGCCCTTTGCTGCAGGTCAGCGTGTGCAGCTGGGACCAGACCTGCTCTGACATGCCCAGGAGCAGGTGTCATGTGCAGAGATCCGAGCACAGCTGGGTTCCAGGCCAGCAGCCTCCTCTCCCTTTGCAGCTGAGCGCTCCCAGCCCTGTCTGGTGCCCGTGTGGGGCCCTCCTGCTGGAAGCAGCAGGTGCAGCCTGGCAGGAAACCGAAAGCCATCACAAAGTGCCGCAGCTTCTGGCCCACACTTGCGGTTCCCAGGGCTGGTGCGGAAGCAGACAGGACTGTGGGCTGCATGTGCTCACTGGAACATGTGCCCCTGGCTGGTCTTTCTGCCCACACCCCTGAGCCCAGCACACGCTGCTCAGGCAACCAGGCTCTCAGGGCCAGCCCTGCCAGGCAGGAGCTTGCTCCAAGGCTGACGCTGGGACCCTCTGGCAGTAGCAGGCCTTCCCTCCTGAGACCCCTCTAAGCCAGACAAAGAGAGGAGGAGCTGCCGCTGGCCGACTCCCCAGCAGGCTTTGCAGCACTGTATCCTAGCAACACCCATCCTCGCCTTTTGCTTCCTGCATTCGGGGCACATCCGGAGGGTGCACCTGGATGCTAAGACCAAATGGGACACTGCCAAGGGGCAGGATGGTATGGTATGGCCAGGTGGGGCATGGGGACGGGCTGTGGGACTGGGTGAGGGAGAGTATGAGGTGGTACAGGGAGTGTGGGGCAGGGCACCGGGGGCACTGTGTGAGCAAGGGCGGACAACGTGTGGAAGGAGCACAGCAGACTGGCCTGGCAAGGCCGGACAGGGTGTGTGCATAGGGCTCCCTGTAAACTGGGTGCTTGTGTGGCTGCTCAGGAGAGATTCACCTGCTGCCTTGCTGATTCGCAGGGTGCTGCTGCTCAGCTGTGTGGGTCTGATGGTGGTGCACATTGCACAGGCCTCAGTGCACAGAAGAATGTGTTCCACACATGGATGCGTGAAACCTGCATCTGGTTGGACTGGATTAGGGGGAACATTAGTGGGGAGGGCGGTGAAGGGTGAGACCAAGTGGAGAGGAGTCTACTGGCGTGGCAGTGGGGTACAGCAAAGTATGGCCTTTGTGGGGAGACAGGGCAGTGCAGGAGGGCGGGGGGCTGCAGCATGTGCTGGGCATAAGCCAGGGGATGGCATACGATGGGTGGGGCAGGACAGGGCAGTGCAGGAGGGCTGGGGGCTGCAGCGTGTGCTGGGTACGGACCAGGGGATGACATGCGATGGGTGGGGCAGGACAGGACAGGGCAGGAGGGCTGGGGGCTGCAGCGTGTGCTGGGTACGGGCCAGGGGATGACATGCGATGGGTAGGGCAGGACAGGGCAGGACCGGGCAGGAGGGCTGGGGGCTGCAGTGTGTGCTGGGTACAGGCCAAGGGATGACATGCGATGGGTGGGACAGGACAGTGCAGGAGGGCTGGGGGCTGCAGTGTGTGCTGGGTACAGGCCAAGGGATGACATGCGATGGGTGGGACAGGACAGTGCAGGAGGGCTGGGGGCTGCAGTGTGTGCTGGGGATGGGCCAGGAGATGACATACGATGGGTGGGACAGGACAGGGCAGTGCAGGAGGGCTGGGGGCTGCAGCGTGTGCTGGGTACGGCCAGGGGATGACATGCGATGGGTGGGACAGGGCAGGACCATGCAGGAGGGCTGGGGGCTGCAGCGTGTGCTGGGTACGGCCAGGGGATGACATGCGATGGGTGGGGCAGGACAGGGCAGTGCAGGAGGGCTGGGGGCTGCAGTGTGTGCTGGGTACGGCCAGGGGATGACATGCGATGGGTGGGGCAGGACAGGGCAGTGCAGGAGGGCTGGGGGCTGCAGCGTGTGCTGGGTACGGCCAGGGGATGACATGCGATGGGTGGGACAGGACAGGGCAGTGCAGGAGGGCTGGGGGCTGCAGCGTGTGCTGGGTACGGCCAGGGGATGACATGCTATGGGTGGGACAGGGCAGTGCAGGAGGGCTGGGGGCTGCAGCGTGTGCTGGGTACGGCCAGGGGATGACATGCTATGGGCGGGACAGAGCAGTGCAGGAGGGCTGGGGGCTGCAGCGTGTGCTGGGTACGGCCAGGGGATGACATGCGATGGGTGGGACAGGACAGGGCAGTGCAGGAGGGCTGGGGGCTGCAGCGTGTGCTGGGTACGGCCAGGGGATGACATGCGATGGGTGGGACAGGACAGGGCAGTGCAGGAGGGCTGGGGGCTGCAGCGTGTGCTGGGTACGGCCAGGGGATGACATGCGATGGGTGGGACAGGACAGGGCAGTGCAGGAGGGCTGGGGGCTGCAGCGTGTGCTGGGTACAGGCCAGGGGATGACATGCCATGGGTGGGACAGGACAGGACAGGACAGGAGGCCTGGGGGATGCAGCGTGTGCTGGGGACGGGCCAGGGGATGACATGCGATGGGTGGGACAGGACAGGGCAGGACAGGAGGCCTGGGGGCTGTGTTGTGTGCTGGGGATGGGCCAGGGGATGACATGCCATGGGTGGGACAGGACAGGGCAGGACAGGAGGCCTGGGGGCTGTGTTGTGTGCTGGGTACAGGCCAGGGGATGACATGCGATGGGTGGGACAGGACAGGACAGGACAGTAGGGCTGGGGGCTGCAGCGTGTGCTGCGTACAGGCCAGCGGATGACATGTGTGGTGGAGGGGGGGGAGTGTATGTTCGAGACAAGCAGAGCACCTCCCAGCGGCTAAGGATGACCCTGGGGCTATAACATAGGCTGGCAGGTAACACCTCAGCCCTGAACAAACAGGAGGGTGGAGCCGAGCTGGTTTTGAATCGGTGGTGGCAGTTAGAGGCTGTGGGGAGAGGGAGCTGGAAGGAGCCAGACAAAAGCTACACCCCAGAGGGGCACCCCTCGGGCTCCTCTCCCCAGGACGGGTTGGAAGGACTGTCTCTGCCGGCTGTACTGATGCTTCTGTGAGAAACTGGGCACCTGTTGCCTAATAAAGTTCCTGATGTACCTGCTGAGTGAGTGTCACTCCTGCCAGCGGACGGGGTGCAGTGCTTGGGGGCCCCTGAACCCCATCACACTGGTGTCAGAAGTGGGATGCACTGCACCACGGATGAGCTCCCAGCAGTGGCTGACTGAGCGCAGGAGAAAGGAGCCTCACAAGAGCCAGAGGGGGAACAGAGCCATTCCTGCAGCTGCTGCTAGTGAGTGGATACCCCGGGAGACAGTGGGGAGGTGGATTATACCCGACTCCTGAAGGCAGAGCTAGCGGGGCTGTGCAGAGAGAGGGGCCTGACCGTGGGGAAGGCGACCAAGGCCCAGCTGATTGCCCAGCTGGAAGAGAATGACCGATTCGGGGGGGCAGAGCCTGTCCTGGCAGAAAGTGGCCGGTCAGCCTTGGGAAGCGTTTCAGATTCTCTGACAGGAGCGAGGGCTCGACGCCGTCAGACAGACGCGGTGCCCGCCAGGTCGCGCTCAGCTAGCGGTGGTCCATCGCAGGGAGAGTCCCCCGCCACAGAGCTGCAACGTCTGGAGCTCGAGGGGAGATTAAAGGAATTGGAAGCCGAGGAACGGCAGAGGGAACATGAGCGCCAGGAACGGGAAAGAGAGCGTGAGCACAAGCACCAGGAACGGGAAAGAGAGCGTGAGCGTGAGCGCCAGCTACAAGATCGAGAGCGGGAGGAGAGAGAGCGAGAGCGGGAGCATGAGCGGGCCATGGCGGAGGCGAGACGCCAAGAGGCCCCAGCTGCGGTGAGCGGGGAGAGGGCCAGACGGCTCGGGGTGGCCAGTCACTTGGAGACGCGTGTGCTGGCCCAGTGTCAGGACCCAGGGGACATGGACGAGTTCCTTACCGCCTTTGAGCGAGCCTGTGAGTTGCACGAGGTTCCCCCAGATGAGTGGCTCCGACACCTCACCCCCTTGCTGGGCCAGAAGGCCTCAGCGGTGCTCAGCCAGCTGGAGGGGCTGCAGCCTGGGGATTATGAACGGTTCAAACAGGCCCTGCTGCATAAGTTCGGGCTGACTCCGGAGATGTACAAGAAGAAGTTCCAGGAGACGCAGAAGAGGCCAGAGGAAACCCATGTAGATACAACCGCCCGCTTGAGGCAATACTACCGAAAGTGGGCGTTCGGAATGGGAGTCCAGTCCGTAGAGGACCTGATCGAGCTGGCGGTCCTGGAGCGATTCTACGAGATGTGCTCATCTGACCTGAGGGTGTGGCTCGTGGACCGGAGGCCTGGGGATTCACACAATGCAGGGAAACTGGCAGATGACTTCACAAACAGCCGGGCCAGGTATGAAAGTGAGCCCCACAAAGAGAGGGAGTCCCGGAGAGAGAGGCAGTCCCTGAGAGACCGAGAATCTCAGACAGACCGGTTCCTGACCGTACGACAGAGGGGACCACCTCTTGGGCGAGCCCAGGAAAGAGGGGCCGGCCACCCACCCCCCAGGGAGCCAAGCAGAGCCTGGGCAGAGCAGCCGGCCCGAGGGACACAACAAGACCCAGGCTGTTATTGCTGTGGGCGAAAGGGGCATAGATCAGCCCAGTGCCCCACGCTCCAAGACAGGTTGAGGAGGCCGGGGGGTCATGGAGTCAACTGGGTGGGGTCCCAGAAGCCAGAGGGGCTGGCGGCCAAGGCGGGTGGTGCTGACAGTGGGTACTCGGATTGGGCCGAGTCCACCCCACAGACCAGCTCCTCAGGGGGACCAAATGCTCAGAGGTCAGTTTACAGAGTGGGGGCGGCACTGCCTCTGTGGAGCAAGCGTCTCACACCCCTCGAGGTAGACGGGAAAAAGGTCACGGGGTTCTGGGACACAGGCGCTGACGTGATGCTGGCCCGACCCGGGGTGGACGCACCGGGCTGCATGATACCCGATTCCCACCTGACGGTAACAGGAATTGATGGGACCCCTTTCAGGGTGCCCATGGCGAGGGTGCACCTGAAGTGGGGGGATAAGGAAGGCCCCAAGGAAGTGGGCGTGCACAGCCAATTGCCGGCGGATGTACTGATAGGGGGTGACCTGGAGAAATGGCCGGGTGAACGCCCTCTTGCCCTGGTCTTGACCCGTAGCCAAAGAAAACGAGGGGTACGTTCCCCGGATTCGGGGGTACCTGCCCAGCCAAAGCCACAGAGGCCACAGGGGCCAACCCTGAGAGAAAGGGGGCCCCCAAAAACCAGATCTCACAGGCCAGGGATGCTGGAGCCAGGCAGGGATGGGGAAGTAGCTTCCTCCCCTGCCTCAGCCGAAGAGTTCCAGGCAGAGCAGCAGAGAGACCCCCTCCTTGCAGAAGCTGAGGGAACTGGCCAGTCTCAGCCCATCTCCACAGCTGGGGGAGGGCTTCAGGGAGAGATTCCTGTGGGAGAAGGGATTCCTGTGCTGGGAATGGGTTCCCAGATGCAAAGCGGAGCCATGGAAGGTCCAGAGGCAACTGGTGGTCCCCCAAAAGTACCGGCGCAGGTTGCTGTACCTAGCCCATGATGTCCCGCTCGCAGGACACCAGGGGATCCACCGCACGAGGAGAAGGTTGTTACAGAACTTTTTCTGGCCAGGGATCTTTGCAGCTGTCCGTCTGTATTGCCTGTCCTGCAATCCCTGCCAGAGGGTGGGGAAGACCCGAGACAAGGGGAAACCTGCCCTGAGGCCACTGCCCATCATAGAGGAGCCTTTCCAGAAAGTGGCTATAGACATAGTGGGACCCTTCAGCAAGGCAACGCGTTCGGGGAAGAAATATATTTTGGTAGTGGTAGATTTTGCCACGCGATACCCAGAAGCAGTGGCCTTAACCTCTGTCGACGCTGACACTGTGGCAGATGCACTGCTGTCCATTTTCAGCAGAGTGGGGTTCCCCAAGGAAGTCCTCACAGATCAAGGGTCCAACTTCACGTCGGCCCTACTGCAAAGCTTGTGGGACAAGTGTGGGGTCCGGCACACCTGGGCCACAGCCTACCACCCGCAGACCAATGGGCTAGTGGAGAGATTCAATGGGTCTCTGAAGCAGATGCTGAGAACCTTCATGAATCAATATCCCCATGACTGGGACAAGTACTTACCCCACCTGCTGTTTGCATACAGGGAGGTGCCCCAGGAATCCACGGGGTTCTCCCCGTTTGAGCTGCTGTACGGAAGGAGGGTACGGGGACCCTTGGACTTGCTCAGAGAAGAGTGGGAGGGGACGGCCTCTCCTGAAGGGGAGTCAGTGGTACAGTATGTACTGACCTTCCAGGAAAAACTCACCGAGCTCATGGGCCTGGCCAGGGAGAACCTCTCCGTGGCCCAAAGGAAGCAAAAGGTCTGGTATGACCGTAACGCCTGGGCCCAAGCCTATGCCTCCGGGGACCAAGTGATGGTCCTTGTACCTGTGCAGCGGAACAAGCTGCAAGCGGCCTGGGATGGCCCCTTCAGGGTTATCAAACAGCTGAATGAGGTGAACTATGTGGTGGAACTGCCAAACCGGGTCCACAGCCACCGGGTATATCATGTGAACATGATGAAACCTTACTGGGACAGACAGAACTTGGTGCTGGCTGTGTGCAGGCACTGGGAGGGGCAGGGGGATGATCCCTTGGTGGATTTGCTCACAAGGACTGGAGACGGCTCCTTGCTGGAGTCTATTCCCCTCTCAGACCAGCTGACCCGTGCCCAGCAGACGGAGATCAAGGAGGTGCTGCATTCACACCAATGGCTGCTCTCCAGCCGGCACAGACTCACTGACCTGGCTGTCCACCAAATAGAGACAGGCACCCACGCCCCTATCAAGTGTGTGCCATTCAGAGCCACAGGGAGGATGGCTCAGGACATAGAGCGGGAGGTTAAAGACATGCTGGCTCTGGGGGTGATCCAACCCTCGTCCAGCCCCTGGGCCTCTCCCGTGGTGTTAGTCCCTAAAGAAGATGGGTCTGTTCGGTTTTGTGTGGACTATCGCAAGCTTAACACCATCACTGTATCGGACGCCTACCCCATGCCCAGGCCTGATGACCTTTTAGACAAGCTGGGGGGAGCCTATTACCTCACCTCCATAGACCTCACCACGGGGTACTGGCAAGTGCCATTTGACCAAGATGCCCGGCTCAAGTCGGCTTTCATCACCCCTGTGGGGCTCTACGAGTTCCTGGTCCTGCCCTTTGGCCTCAAGGGGGCACCCGCTACCTTCCAGCGTCTGGTGGACCAGCTCCTGAAAGGGATGGAGAGCTTTGCCCTGGCTTACATGGACGACATTTGCATCTTCAGCCGGACGTGGGGGGACCACGTGTCCCAGGTCAGCCAGGTGCTGGACCAACTCCAGAAGGCTGGTCTGACTATCAAGGCAGGGAAGTGCAAGGTGGGAATGTCTGAGGTGACCTACCTGGGCCACAAGGTGGGCAGCGGCTGCTTAAAGCCAGAGCCAGCTAAAGTGGAGGCTGTCAGAGATTGGCCCACACCTCAGACTAAGAAACAGGTACAGGCCTTCATTGGGATGGTGGCGTACTACCGGAGGTTTGTGCCCCACTTTAGCTCCATCGCAGCCCCCCCTCACGGAGCTGTGTAAAAAGGGAAAGCCTGACAAGGTGGTCTGGACCGAGCAGTGCCAGGAGGCCCTCTGCGCGCTGAAGGAGGCTCTGGTCAAGGCCCCAGTGCTGGCAAATCCAGACTTCAACAAACCCTTCCTGGTGTTCACGGATGCCTCAGACGTGGGGCTGGGGGCGGTGCTAATGCAGGTGAATGACAAAGGGGAGAAACACCCCATCGTGTACCTGAGTAAGAAGCTGCTGCCCCGGGAGCAGAGCTACGCGGCCATAGAGAAGGAATGTCTGGCCATGGTGTGGGCGCTGGGGAAGCTGCAGCCGTACCTGTTTGGACGGCGTTTCACCGTGTACACCCATCACTCACCCCTGACCTGGCTGCATCACATGAAAGGGGCCAACGCCAAGCTCCTGCGGTGGAGTCTGCTCCTGCAGGACTACGACATGGAGGTGGTCCATGTGAAGGGGAACAACAACACCATAGCCGATGCCCTGTCACACAGGGAGGGCCCCGAACTTCACCAGGTCTCTGGCTAAGGGACCCCGCTCAGTTCGGTCTGGAAGGGGGGAGAGATGTGATGGAGTCGTGGGGGGGGGTGCTGGTGTGAGACTCAGGCTGGATGTGAGAGACAAGCAGAGCAGCTCCCAGTGGCTAAGGATGACCCTGGGGCTATAACCTAGGCTGGCAGATAACACCTGAGCCCTGAACAAAGAGGAGGGAGGAGCCGAGCTGGTTTTGAATCGGGGGAGGGGGCGGCAGTTAGAGGCTGCGGGGAGAGGGAGCTGGAAGGCAGCCAGCCAAAAGCTGCACCCCAGAGGGGCACCCCTCGGGGTCTTCTCCCCAGGACGGGTTGGAAGGACTGTCTCTGACTGCTGTACTGTCGCTTCTGTGAGAAACTGGGCATCTGTTGCCTAATAAACCTCCTGCTGTACCTGCTGAGTGAGAGTCACTCCTGCCAGCGGATGGGGTGCAGTGCATGGGGACCCCTGAACCCCATCACAACATGCGATGGCTGGGACGGGGCAGGACAGGAGGGCTGGGGGCTGCAGCATGTGCTGGGTACAGGCCAGGGGATGACATATGATGGGTGGGACAGGACAGGACAGGACAGGGCAGGAGGGCTGGGGGCTGCAGCGTGTGCTGGGTACGGCCAGGGGATGACATGTGATGGGTGGGACAGGACAGGGCAGGACCACGCAGGAGGGCTGGGGGATGCAGCGTGTGCTGGGTACGGGCCAGGGGATGACATACGATGGGTGGGACAGGACAGGGCAGGAGGGCTGGGGGCTGCAGCGTGTGCTGGGTACGGCCAGGGGATGACATGTGATGGGTGGGACAGGACAGGGCAGGACCACGCAGGAGGGCTGGGGGATGCAGCGTGTGCTGGGTACGGGCCAGGGGATGACATACGATGGGTGGGACAGGACAGGGCAGGAGGGCTGGGGCTGCAGCGTGTGCTGGGTACGGGCCAGGGGATGACATGCGATGGCTGGGACAGGACAGGCCAGGCCAGGAGGGCTGGGGCTGCAGCGTGTGCTGGGTACGGGCCAGGGAATGACATGCGATGGCTGGGACAGGACAGGCCAGGCCAGGAGGGCTGGGGCTGCAGCGTGTGCTGGGTACGGGCCAGGGGATGACATGCGATGGCTGGGACAGGACAGGCCAGGCCAGGAGGGCTGGGGCTGCAGCGTGTGCTGGGTACGGCCAGGGGATGACATGCGATGGCTGGGACAGGACAGGCCAGGCCAGGAGGGCTGGGGCTGCAGCGTGTGTTGGGTACGGGCCAGGGGATGACATGCGATGGGTGGGACAGGACAGGACAGGACAGTGCAGGAGGGCTGGGGGCTGCAGCGTGTGCTGGGTACGGCCAGGGGATGACATGCGATGTCTGGGACAGGACAGGGCAGGAGGGCTGGGGGCTGCAGCGTGTGCTGGGTACGGGCCAGGGGATGACATGCGATGGCTGGGACAGGACAGGCCAGTGCAGGAGGGCTGGGGGCTGCAGCGTGTGCTGGGTACGGCCAGGGAATGACATGCGATGGCTGGGACAGGACAGGCCAGGCCAGGAGGGCTGGGGCTGCAGCGTGTGCTGGGTACGGCCAGGGGATGACATGCGATGGCTGGGACAGGACAGGCCAGGCCAGGAGGGCTGGGGCTGCAGCGTGTGCTGGGTACGGCCAGGGGATGACATGTGATGGGTGGGACAGGACAGGGCAGGACCACGCAGGAGGGCTGGGGGATGCAGCGTGTGCTGGGTACGGGCCAGGGGATGACATACGATGGGTGGGACAGGACAGGGCAGGAGGGCTGGGGGCTGCAGCGTGTGCTGGGTACGGCCAGGGGATGACATGTGATGGGTGGGACAGGACAGGGCAGGACCACGCAGGAGGGCTGGGGGATGCAGCGTGTGCTGGGTACGGGCCAGGGGATGACATGCGATGGCTGGGACAGGACAGGACAGGGCAGGAGGGCTGGGGCTGCAGCGTGTGCTGGGTACGGGCCAGGGGATGACATGCGATGGCTGGGACAGGACAGGCCAGGCCAGGAGGGCTGGGGCTGCAGCGTGTGCTGGGTACGGGCCAGGGAATGACATGCGATGGCTGGGACAGGACAGGCCAGGCCAGGAGGGCTGGGGCTGCAGCGTGTGCTGGGTACGGGCCAGGGGATGACATGCGATGGCTGGGACAGGACAGGCCAGGCCAGGAGGGCTGGGGCTGCAGCGTGTGTTGGGTACGGGCCAGGGGATGACATGCGATGGGTGGGACAGGACAGGACAGGCCAGTGCAGGAGGGCTGGGGCTGCAGCGTGTGCTGGGTACGGCCAGGGGATGACATGCGATGGCTGGGACAGGACAGGGCAGGAGGGCTGGGGGCTGCAGCGTGTGCTGGGTACGGCCAGGGGATGACATGCGATGGCTGGGACAGGACAGGGCAGGAGGGCTGGGGGCTGCAGCGTGTGCTGGGTACGGGCCAGGGGATGACATGCGATGGCTGGGACAGGACAGGCCAGTGCAGGAGGGCTGGGGGCTGCAGCGTGTGCTGGGTACGGCCAGGGAATGACATGCGATGGCTGGGACAGGACAGGCCAGGCCAGGAGGGCTGGGGCTGCAGCGTGTGCTGGGTACGGCCAGGGGATGACATGCGATGGCTGGGACAGGACAGGCCAGGCCAGGAGGGCTGGGGCTGCAGCGTGTGTTGGGTACGGCCAGGGGATGACATGCGATGGCTGGGACAGGACAGGCCAGGCCAGGCCAGCAGGGCTGGGGCTGCAGCGTGTGTTGGGTACGGGCCAGGGGATGACCTGCCTAGGCAGGGGACTGACGTGGTGTTGGAAAGAGGCAGCCAGTGCCCCACCGGTGAGAGCGGCGGGAACCTGGGACCGTGTGCAGTGGCCCAGGGCAGTCAGGGGCTGGGACGTGGGCACTGGTGACCCTGCGGTTAGAGCTGTGGTTGCAGTGCTGTCCGGGACACAAGGGAAGCTGAGTGCTTGCACTTCCTGAGCGTCTGGTGCCCAGCCCAGGCGCTTGCTGGGCCCAGAGTAACTCAGGCCAGGGGCACTGCTGGCAGGAGTGCCCAGGTGTGGCTCTCTCTCTGCCTGCCCCATGCACTGGTGCAGCCGTGCCGGGCTCAGCTGGCTCCGTGGTGACCTGTACTCAGTGAGAGCTGGGCTGGCTGGTGGGGGGCGAGGTGCTGAGACCCAGCACTAGCAGCACCCTGGATGGGCTCCTGGCAAGAGGCTGGCCCTGTGCTGTGGGAGACTGAGTCACTCTCAGCCTGAGGCCAGGCACAGAGCAGGGGCACATGCCCAAGCCAGCCAGTGCCGGTGCTGGAGCTTAGTGTGATGGGCCACAGCACGGCTCTGCTTTCAGTCACTGTCAGCGCAAGGCTGTGGCCACCTTCCACCTGCAGCTGGTGGAGCCCCTCAGCCCCTGCCCTGCCCTGCCCTGGGGGCTCCTGCACTCTCGCCATAGACACAGGAAAATGAGGTGTGGCAGGTGGTGGGGCAGCCCCAGGCTTTGCACCCAGCATATTCCTATACTGGGTCTGCCCAGGGTGCCGGTCCCACTGCCACTGCACAGGCTTCTAGCCACCCGTCGTGCCACCGCTGCCCAAGGGCTGCCAGCTGGGGTCCTGGCTGCTGGCCCCGAGGTCCTGGCCCTGGCCTGGGGCAGTAAGAGGGGCAGAGAAAGATACGGGAGTGGCACAGCTCAGGAAAAACTTTCCAGCACCACTGAACCCAGTGGGGGAGCAGAGAGAACGGCTCTTCCCCAGCAAATGTGGGCAGAGGCAGGGGAGCTGCCTGGAGAACAGCTGGGAAGACGGTGCCCCTTCCCGTCCCCACAGCCATGGCGCTGGCACCAGGACCTCAGCTTAATGCTCCAAGTGGGGGGCCCACAGGGTGCCTGTGTTCAAGTTACATCCCTGGTCACCCCCGCGCTCCCCTCAGAGCCACAGCAGCCACGAGCTAGACAGCTTCACCCTTCAGCATCTGCCTGGGGCCTCCTCCCTCGCCCCAGGGAGCCTGTGATCCCTGGCTGCAGCTGGCCCTGCGCCACACCTGGCACCTGCTGTGATTAGCACTTAGCGTCTTTGCTGCAGGTGGGGAGAGGATGCAGCAGGGAGGCTCTTTTCCAAGGCTCCATCCCACCATCAGCAGCTGCACCACTCTCCACAGCCCCCTGCCGAGGGAGGCCAGGATGTGGGAGAGCCCTGCCTGGCGAGCCTCTGGGACCAGCCTGCAGAAATCCGTTCTGCACGTGGTCAGGAGGAAGTTTCCCTTCCTCTGCGAGGTGCATCCTGTTCCGCCGGCCGGCCGGTATCCGAGCTGCTCGGCCGTGGTGTTGGGCAGGCGCCGCTTCGGGGTCCAGGCTCCTGCCAGGCCCCTACGAGCACCACGGATGGGTTGGTCGCTGCGGCTGGCTGTGCAGTCCCTCACCCAAGGCAGTTGTCAGGAGGCTGGTCTGTGAAGCCCCAAGATGCAGACTCGGATCTGGCCTTGCCCAGGGAGCTGGATGGGAACTGGAGACAGCTGGACTCGTTCCGCTCCAGCTAGCTCGGCCAGGCAGGCCCCTGCAGCGGCTTCTTGTCCCAAGCAGGGTGCGTTCCCTGCCCTGGGGCCACAACCCCGCCCCTGTGACACTGGACAGCGCCCTGCACTGAAACCTGGCAGGGGGCAGAGGCAAGCCCGCGCGCTCAAGCAGCTTGGCACTGCCTGGCCCCGGCCCCCTTTGTTATGGGGGTGCCGGGACCTGGGCTGGGCGTAGGCTGTGCTGCTTGGGGAGCCGTACACCCAGCAAAGGCAGCATCAAACGGCACCCCAGACCAGCGAGCGCCAGAACACAGCGGGTGCGGCAGCAGAACCTGCGCCGGTTCAGAGCTGGGGCCTGGCATGGAGGCCTGTACGTAGCCAGCGGTGCCAGCATCTCTGGGCACTGGACCTGGCAGCCAGCCAATCCCGTCCCCTTGGGGAGGTCAGAGTCAGCAGCTGTCTCCCAGCCGGTGCCTACTCCCGCCCAGGTGAGCCCTTTAGCCCCCCAGCGGGACTGGACAAAGGTGGGGGTCAGATTCCCCCACTGCTGTCGCGCCCGCGCGCAGCTTTCCCAGCAGAGGCTGTGTGCTCTGCCCCGCCCTGGGGAATGCTCTCCTGATGGCTGCCCCAGAGCCGGGGCCCCCAGCCCGGCCTGCCCCGCAGGAAGCCCCAGCTCAGAGCAGGGCAAGAGGAGCTGCTGCCCAGTGCAAGCAGTGTTGTGCTGGGGGGCGCTCCCGTGCTCAGGCTGAGGCCGGCTGCAGAGCTGTCCCAGACTGGAACACCAGATGGGCTGCCAGGTAGGGCTGGGGGGCAGAAGTGCATCACCACGAGCTGCAGGGCAGGGCAGGGACGCCACTGGGCAAGCCTAAAGGGACAGACGTGGGGCCACCAGGCAGGGCTGGGGGCAGAAGGAGGGGAGAGGGAGTGGAATGGGCGGGGGCAGACAGGCCTGGGGGAAAGGGTGCTGGGTGGTGGAGCTGGGGGTGCTGTGAGGGGTGGAGCCGGGGGCCGGGGGTGCTGGAGGGTGGGTCTCGGGGGCCGGGGGTGCTGGGAGGGGCAGAGCTGGGGTTCAGGGCGCTGGGAGGTGGGTCTGGGGGGCCAGGGGTGCTGGGGGTGGACCTGGGGGTCAGAGTGCTGGGGGGTGGGTCTGGGGGGCCGGCAGTGCTGGGAGAGGTGGAGCTGGGGGCCAGGGTGCTGGAGGGTGGGTCTGAGGGGCCGAGGGTGCTGGGAGGGGTGGAGCTGGGGGTCAGGGCACGGGGGGGGTGGGTCTGGGGTGCCAGGGGTGCTGGGGGGTGGGTCTTGGGGGGGCCCGGGGGTTGCTGGGGCGTGGGTCTGGGGGGCCAGGGGTGCTGGGGGGTGGAGCTGGGGGTCAGGCACTTTGGGGTGGGTCTGGGGTCAGGGTGCTGTGGGGTGCTTCTGGGGGGCTGGGAGAACTGGGAAGTGGGTCTGGGGGGCCAGGAGCACTGTGGGGTGCTTCTGAGGGGCCGGGGGTGCTGGGAGGACAGAGCTGGGGTTCAGGGCACTATGGGGTGCTTCTGGGGGCCTGGGAGTGCTGGGAGGGGTGGAGCTGGGTGTCAGAACGCTGGGGGGGTGGGTCGGGGGACCGGGGGTGCTGGGGATGCATCTGGGGGGCCAGGGGCACTGGAGAGGTGGAGCTGGGGGCAGGGTGCTGGGGGGGTACTTCTGGGGGGGTGGGGGGCAGAGCTGAGGGTCAGGGTGCTGTGGGGTGGGTCTGGGGGCCAAGGGCACTGGGGGTGGAGCTTGTGGTCAGGGCACTGAGAGATGGGTCTGGGGGTCCAGGGGCACGGGGGGGTTGGGTCTGGGGGTCAGGGTGCTGTGGGGTGGAGCTGGGGGGCCGGGGGTTCTCGGAGGGACAGAGCTGGGGGTCAGTGTGTGTGGGGTGGGTCTGGGGGGCCAGGGGCACTGGGGGTGGAGCTGGAGGCCAGGGGTGCTCGGAGGGGCAGAGTTGGGAGTCAGGGTGCTGGAGGTTGCTTCTGGGGGCCAGGGGTGCTGGGGGGCAGTGCTGGGGGTCAGGGCACTGGGGGGCGGTGCTGGCGGGTGGGGTGGTGCTGGGGTCAGGGCACTGTGGGGTGGAGCTGGGGATCAGGGCGCTGTGGAGCAGTGCTGGGGGGCTGGGGCACTGGGGGGGTGGAGCTGGGGGTCAGGGTGGTGCTGGGGGGCTGGGGGTGGAGCTGGGGGTCAGGGCACTGGGGGGCAGTGCTGGTGGTCAGGGCAGTGGGGGGCAGAGCTGGGGGGCTGGGGGCACTGGGGGGTGAAGCTGGGGGTCAGGGCACTGGGGGGCCGAGCTGGGCAGCAGCAAGTGGGGAGAGACATAATAAGAGACGAGAAGAGAGAGGCAGCAGGTGGGTAATTCCCCTCCAGCCAATCAGCAAGCGCTTTGCCTGCCTTAGCAGCAGGGAGTGCACCAATAGGGCGGCAGCGAGCCGAGAGGGGGCTCCCCCCACGTGGGGCCGGGTCCCTGCGGGTGCAGGTCACCCCAGGGCCCTGCAGCCCCGGCCGGGCGGCTGGGGCCAGAGCTGGTGTGTGCAGGACCTGCCCAGCCCGGTGCTTCTGAGCGCTGGACCCACGGCCCGGCCCCACTGCCCGGGGGTGCTGAGTGCAACGAGAGCGGGCTGGGCAGGGGCACCCTCGCCCCCACAAGGGTCAGCCCCAGCCAGCCAGCTGCAGCACAGAGCCCCTGGCCTCCCGCTTGCACCCCTGTGCCTGGCGGAACCGCTCACCCCAGAGCCGGGGGTGCCTCGACCAGCCCTGCCCTTCGGGCACGGCTGGCCTGGGGCTCAGGAGCCCCCTGTCCCCTGGGCGGGCAGGCAGAGAAGCTGAGGCCGGTGATTTCCCTCCGGCTGGGGCCCTCTGACCTGGTGAAGGAGAGGGCTCAGAGGGACCCCGGGGCCTGCGGGCGGAACAGCAGCTCATTGTGCTCGGCTGATGCCCGGGGACATGGGCAGCGTGCAAAGCACGGCCGAGCTCAGGTATCGGGGCCCTTCAGCCTGGCAGAGCCAGAGCCAGAGCCGGAGCTGGAGCTGGAGCCAGAGCCAAGGGCTGGGCAAATCCCAGAGAGGAATCCAGGCTAACACATGGGCCCCGCTCCTACTGGGGGCCGCGTCTCCGGCAGGGCTCACGGCCAACCCGCTGCCTCGGGGGGAGGGTGGCTGCTCTGGCGCTGGAATATCTCGGTGAAGCCCTGTGGCTGGGGCTGTGCGGGAGGTCACGCTGGCGCTCCGAGGGTCCCATCTGGCCTGGAGCCCCATGGCCGCGCGGCAGTGTGCCCTCTCCGTCAGGCCCGGCAGCTGCTTTCCGCACATCAGTGGTACCCAACTCTCCCGCGTCCTGTCCTTTCTCTCCGGGCAGGGCACTGCTGTCGGTGCCAGCTGGGATCGCTTGGTGTCAGAGCCGGGGCTCAGGGTCTCTCTGCCATCGGTGCCGAGGCTCTGGGCTGGGCTCTCAAGAGCGTTAGTGCTGGTAACAGTTCTGGCTTCTCCACTTTTGCTGCCTCAATTTCTCTTCTGCTCTTGCTCCTGCCTCTTGCTGGTGTGGTGGGCAGGTCTGGCCTCAGTTTCCCTCTTCTCTGAGAAGTTTGGACCTGGAGTCAAAGATAACAACTCTGTCCTTCTGGGGAGCCAAACGAAACACCCTGTAATGGATGTCCTGCACCCCAAATGGGCTCCATCACCCTCGCCTGCCCAGCCCCCTCAGACACAAGGAACTGCTCCATGTCCCTCGCTGACCACAGTCACCTCCATGCCCCCTACGCCCCAGCCTCTGGGGAGCTACTCTGTGTCCCTCACCAGTCGCAAACACCATACAGGCAGCCATGGAAGCTGCCCTGGCCCCACAAGTGTGGGGTGTCACCCCCTGTCTCCCAGACACCAGATGGCTGGCGCCATTGTGCCAAGCCCTCTCTGCAGTCTGCCTTCCTCTCTCCTACCCACCTTTGCTGGAAGCCCTGGGCCGGGCCACTGTCAGGAGGTGCATCCCTGGGCCTCCTCCAGCTCCTCCCAGAGCCCACTGGTCCCTCAGCCTTCCTGCACACAGGGCTGCCCCCACCTGCCATGGCATCCGGCTGCCCCACGCCCTGGGAGGACACCGGCTGTGTGGTAGTGGCTGAACCCTCCAGCTAGCGCGGCAGGGATCAGTGTGGCTCTCGGGCGGGCACCCATCCGGCCACTCTGACTGGGGAGTGGGGTCTGCTTGGGGCATTCATCTCCTCCCCTTCTTGCTCTGTCTTCTTGCCAGCTGGAGGAGGCTCCTGGATGTGGTGTGGCCGGCAGGCAGTGCGGAGGCTGGAGGACATCTGACACTCCCTCCGGGATCGCCAAGAGCCATGACTTCCACTGTGCAGACGCTGCGCTTCAAGCTGCTGCCGCACGACCCCGTGCAGGAGTGGGGGCACAGCTGCGAGCGGGAGCTGGAGCGCCGGTACCAGGTGGTGCCCTCCGTCGTGTGCGCCATGTGCTGCCTCTTTGGGATCGTCTACTGCTTTTTTGGTGAGCCTGGGCCGTGCGGGGCGCGGGGCAGGAGGGAACAGACGAGGGGCGCGGGGGGAGGGGAGTGGCAGCCACAGACTGGCCGCCATGCGCAGCATGCTTTGCACCCCTTCGCTGCTGTCCCGGTGAGACAGGCGGGAGAGCTCAGATCCAAACTGCCCAGGACAGACTCCTCCACTTACAAGGGACCAAAGGCGCTGCAGTGAGAATGTCCATCCATCTCGCCGCTCCCACTAGCAAGTCACACGAGCAGCTCCCTGGGATGGTCCCTTGGTGACCCTGTCGAAGCCAGACGTGACGCTCGGAGCTGCAGCCCCGCTCCTGGTGGAGACAGCAGAACCGGAGGCTTTGGGGGAGCTGCTCGGAGGACGCCTTGTTAGCCGGTGTGATGGGTGTGCTGTGCCGTACGAGGGGGCAGGCCAGCTGTGGGCCGAGCAGCTCACTCTCTAGGTCGTTCACCCCGAAGCGTCCTCCAGAGAGGCGCACTGATACAGTGGCACAGTCAGGCTGGGACCCACTGAACCCGGCCAATTAACGGTTGAACCAGTGTAAAGCTCCCCTACAAGGCGCCCGCCCATCACAGAAGGCGCTTCTCTACAATACACTGGCGAGCTAGGTGGCACGCGAGCAATTTGCTTGGACAGTCTAGATAGCTGACTGCTGCAGCCACTGTACAGATTTGTGGAAAAGTCCAGCCACAGGGCAGTGGGTCACCTGTCCACGCACGACACAGCTCTTCGGAGGTGGAACCATTGCCCGCACTGTGGTCTGAATGCTCCCAGGCAGGCCCATCAGATGTGGACTGGCCCCACCCAGAGTCCATTCAGAGCAGGGGGGAGTCTCCCATGCTTTCCTGGAGTTTGGGTCCTTTTGATGAGCCACTCAACTTGAGTGGTCCCTCCAAGACGTGCTGGCTGAATACCCAGGATTTAACATTTGCAATACAAGCACAGAGCCCAGGCTGAGAACTTGCAGGACAAATGCGAGACATGCCGGCAAACAGCACAATGATAGCCAGCAAGCTGTAACCGCCCCACAGCTCCTCCCTCAGCACACTTTGCACAAGAGCTGCCGTAAACCCACACCGCATTCGCGTTCGCAGCAGTGATCTCCGAGGTCACATGCTAGTTGGACACCGAGGTGCAGGAGGGAGCCTGGCCTCTCTGCAGCTCACAGTGAGTCAGTGACAGGCGGGAGGCATCCTGACGCCCAGCAGCACTGCTTGGCCCACTTGAGTCTGCACCCGGTGCCCTTCTGGAGCCAGAGAGAGTGCTCAGGCCCCAGCTCCCAGCCCACACTCCTCCCACAGCCAGGGAAAGCATGTAGTACCTCCGCGATGAGGTCTGAGCATGGCACCGAGAGCCCCGGCTGGGCCACCGATGCATATTTAACATCACAGGCTGCCAGAGCTCAGACACACAGACCCCTGGCTTGCAAGCCACAGTCGGGGTCTCTCTGGCCTAGCGCATCTGGGCCTGGGCTGCCTGCGGAGAGCCCTGATGCCAGGTCCCTAGTCAGAGCCCTCTGTCCTTGGCTGGCAGAGGGGGAGCTGAGTGTACTGGAGAGGGCTCCTGCCAGCCCTTGGCCATGCCAGGGGTCTGCAACCTTTGGCTCTGGAGCCACATGTGCCTCTTTAAGGTCTTCTTTGGCTCCTGATGCTGTAATTGAAAAGTGCCAAAGCCCTCTTCGTTATTTTCGATGAACGGCGAAGGTCTGAAAGCCCAAACCTGAGCAACTCTTCTGTAAACAGCAAACCACGTGTGATCCCCACAGGTGGGCTACCTGCCCCCGCGCCTTCGAGAGAGAGAGGGTTCGGGGGTGAAAGTCAGGCAGACGGTGGTACGAACACACACGGAAAGTGAGGAAATGGAACAAGTAAAAAGTTTGTGAACCTGCCGCAGTAAGCGCGTGTCACGTCACAAATCATTGTGCGCGCTGCTCCGAAGCCAGGGGTGTGAAAAGTGTAGCTGGACGTCATTTATTAGAGACCTTCTCAAATTCACCTGCACTGCGGCGCCGGAACTATCGCGTCTTTCACCGAATTGGAAAAAAATGGCTCCTCTTGCTCTGTGGTTGCCGACCTCTGAGCAGGACCATCCCTGTCTCCTCCTAGGCTACCGCTGCTTCAAGGCCGTCATGTTCCTGACCGGGCTCATGTTCGGGTCCATCATCATCTTCATGCTGTGCTACAAGGAGCGGGTGCTGGACACGCAGCTGAGTGTGGAGGCCTCTGTGGGCATCGGGCTGGGCATCGGCGTGCTGTGCGGGCTGGTCACCATGCTGGTGCGCAGTGTGGGGCTCTTCCTGGTAGGGCTGCTGCTGGGGCTGCTGCTGGCACTGGCTGGGCTGGTGGCCATGGAGCAGTTCTACCACCCGCCCACGGTGTGGATCCCCATCGGGCTGCTGCTGGGCGTGGGCATGCTGGGCGCCGTGCTCACCCTGCAGTGGCAGAAGCTCTTCACCACCCTCTCCACGGCCGTCTTCGGCAGCGCCATCATGACCATCACCATCGACTACTTCATTGAGCTGCTCCTGCTGGTGCAGTACGTCTACGAGCGAGTCAAGGTGGCACCCGCCCGGCCCCTGTGCTGGTACAGCTGGGTCATCCTGGGCGTCTGGCCCGTGCTCGCTGCACTGGGCGTGCTGGTGCAGTGGAAGGTCACGGCCGAGGGGTACTCCCACACCGAAGGTAAGGCGGGCCGCACGGCGGGAGGCGTTTCGGGAGGACGTGGTGTGAGGGTTCGCAGTGGTGTGGTGCGGGCAGGGCACAGGCTGTCGGTAACTGGCAGGTGCATGGGGGGGTGCAGGCTCGGGGGCTGTGGAGAGGTGGTGTTGGGGGAGGTGTGCAGGCGTCAGGCCTGTTAGGGTCATTGGAGAGCTGCCAGGAGGGGGAAGTTGCAGAGTCTGGGTGCTGGGGGGAGGATTTGGATGCTATGGGCAAGGAGCTTGTCAGGTCTCTGTGTCGGGGGCAGAGGTAGCACAGTCCGGCTACGTCTACACGTGAAGCCTACTTCGAAGTAGCCTATTTCGATGAATAACGTCTGCCCGTCCTCCAGCGCTGGCAACGTCGATGTTCAACTTCGACGTTGCGCGGCACCACATCGAAATAGGCGCAGCGAGGGAACGTCTACATGCCACAGTAGCACACATCGAAATAAGGGTGCCAGGCACAGCTGCAGACAGAGTCACAGGTCGGACTGAACAGCCAGCCGCTCCCTTAAAGGGCCCCTCCCAGACACAGTTGCACTACACAGCACAAGATACACAGAGCCGACAACTGGTTGCAGACCCTGTGCCTGCAGCATGGATCCCCAGCTGCAGCAGCAGCAGCCAGAAGCCCTGGGCTAAGGGCTGCTGCACACGGTGACCATAGAGCCCCGCAGGGGCTGGAGAGAGAGCGTCTCTCAACCCCCCAGCTGATGGCTGCCATGGAGGACCCCACAATTTCGATGTTGCGGGACATGCAACGACTACACGGTCCCTACTTCGACGTTGAACGTCGAAGTAGGGCGCTATTCTCATCCCCTCATGGGGTTAGCGGCTTCGACGTCACGCCGCCTGACGTCGATGTTAACATCGAAATAGCGCCCAACACGTGTAGCCGTGACGGGCGCTATTTCGAAGTTAGTGCCGCTACTTCGAAGTAGCGTGCACGTGTAGACACGACTTCCAAGTGCCACAAGGAGGGGGGTGCAGGATCCAGGTGCCAGGGGGGAGGGGTTGCAGGATCCAGGTGCCAGGGGGGCGGGCTGCAGAGTCCAGGTGCTGGGGGGAGGGGTTGCCGGGTCTGGGTGCTGGGGTGGAGGGGTGTGATGGGGTTCAGTGGTCCCCCTGCACTGCACCCCGTCCGCTAGCAGGAGTGACTCTCACTCAGCAGGTACAACAGGAGGTTTATTAGGCAACATATGCCCAGTTTCTCACAGAAGCGACAATACAACAGCCAGAGACAGTCCTTCCAACCCGTCCTGGGGAGAGAAGCCCAAGGGGTGCCCCTCTGGGGTGTAGCTTCCCCCCTCCTCAGGCTGGCTGCCTTCCAGCTCTCTCTCCCCCTAGCCTGTAACTCCCACCCCCGATTCAAAAACCAGCTCAGCTCCTCCCTCCTCTTTGTTCAGGCAGAGGTGTTACCTGCCAGTTGTAGCCCCAGCATCATCCTTAGCCACTGGGAGCTGCTCTGCTTGTCTCTCACATCCAGCCTGACTCACACATGCACTCCCCTCACTCCATCACATCTCTCCCCCCTTCCAGACCGAACTGAGTGGGGTCACTTAGCCAGTGACCTGGGGAAGTTCGGGGCAATCCCTGCGTGACAGGGCATCGGCTATGGTGTTGTTGTTCCCCTTGACGTGGACCACCTCCATGTCGTAGTCCTGCAGGAGCAGACTCCACCGCAGGAGCTTGGTGTTGGCCCCTTTCATGTGATGCAGCCAGGTCAGGGGTGAGTGATTGGTGTACACGGTGAAACGCCGTCCAAACAGGTACGGCTGCAGCTTCCCCAGCACCCACACCACGGCCAGACATTCCTTCTCTATAGCTGCGTAGTTCTGCTCCCGGGGCAGCACCTTCTTACTCAGGTACACGATGGGGTGTTTCTCCCCTTTGTCATTCACCTGCATTAGCACCGCCCCCAGCCCCACGTCTGAGGCATCGGTGAACACCAGGAAGGGCTTGTTGAAGTCTGGATTTGCCAGCACTGGGGCCCTGACCAGAGCCTCCTGCAGCGCGCAGACGGCCTCTTGGCGTTGCTCGGTCCAGACCACCTTGTCAGGCTTTCCCTTTTTACACAGCTCCGTGAGGGGGGCTGCGATGGAGCTAAAGTGGGGCACAAACCTCCGGTAGTACCCCGCCATCCCAATGAAGGCCTGGACCTGCTTCTTAGTCTGGGGTGTTGGCCAATCTCTGACAGCCTCCACTTTACCTGGCTCTGGCTTTAAGCAGCCGCTGCCCACCTTGTGGCCCAGGTAGGTCACCTCAGCCATTCCCACCTTGCACTTCCCTGCCTTGATAGTCAGACCGGCCTTCTGGAGTCGGTCCAGCACCTGATTGACCTGGGACACGTGGTCCTCCCACGTCTGGCTGAAGATGCAAATGTCGTCCATGTAAGCCAGGGCAAAGCTCTCCATCCCTTTCAGTAGCTGGTCCACCAGACGCTGGAAGGTAGCGGGTGCCCCCTTCAGGCCAAAGGGCAGGACCAGGAACTCGTAGAGCCCCACAGGGGTGATGAAAGCCGACTTGAGCCGGGCATCTTGGTCTAATGCCACTTGCCAGTACCCCTTGGTGAGGTCTATGGTGGGGATGTAACGGGCTCCCCCCAGCTTGTCTAAAAGGTCATCAGGCCTGGGCATGGGGTAGGCGTCCGATACAGTGACGGCGTTAAGCTTGCGATAGTCCACACAAAACCGAACAGACCCATCTTTTTTAGGGATTAACACCACGGGAGAGGCCCAGGGGCTGGAGGAGGGTTGGATCACCCCCAGAGCCAGCATGTCTTCAACCTCCCATTCTATGTCCTGAGCCGTCCTCCCTGTGGCTCTGAATGGCACACACTTGATAGGGGCGTGGGTGCCTGTCTCTATTCGGTGGACAGCCAGGTCAGTGGGTCCGGGTCTGTTCGAGAACAGCTGTTGGTGCGAATGCAGCACCTCCTTGATCTCCGTCTGCTGGGCAGGGGTCAGCTGGTCTGAGAGGGGAATAGACTCCAGCAAGGAGCCGGCTCCAGTCCCTGTGAGCAAATCCACCAAGGGATCATCCCCCTGCCCCTCCCAGTGCCTGAACACGGCCAGCACCAAGTTCTCTCTGTCCCAGTAAGGTTTCATCATGTTCACATGATAGACCCGGTGGCTGTGGGCCCGGTTTGGCAGTTCCACCACATAATTCACGTAATTTAGCTGTTTGACGACCTAGAAGGGCCCATCCCAGGCCGCTTGCAGCTTGTTCTGCCGCACAAGTACAAGGACCATCACTTGGTCCCCAGTGGCATAGGCTCGGGCCCTGGCGTTACGGTCATACCAGACCTTTTGCTTCCTTTGGGCCATGGAGAGGTTCTCCCTGGCCAGGCCCATGAGCTCGGTGAGTTTTTCCCGGAAGGTCAGTACATACTGTACCACTGACTCCCCTTCAGGAGAGGCCGTCCCCTCCCACTCTTCTCTGAGCAAGTCCAAGGGTCCCCGTACCCTCCTTCCATACAGCAGCTCAAACGGGGAGAACCCCGTGGATTCCTGGGGCACCTCCCTGTATGCAAACAGCAGGTGGGGTAAGTACTTGTCCCAGTCATGGGGGTATTGATTCATGAAGGTTCTCAGCATCTGCTTCAGAGTCCCATTGAACCTCTCCACCAGCCCATTGGTCTGCGGGTGGTAGGCTGTGGCCCAGGTGTGCCGGACCCCACACTTGTCCCACAAGCTTTGCAGTAGGGCCGACATGAAGTTGGACCCCTGATCTGTGAGGACCTCCTTGGGGAACCCCACTCTGCTGAAAATGGACAGCAGTGCATCCGCCATGGTGTCAGCGTCGACAGAGGTCAAGGCCACTGCTTCTGGGTATCACGTGGCAAAATCTACCACTACCAAAATATATTTCTTCCCCGAACGCGTTGCCTTGCTGAAGGGGCCCACTATGTCTATAGCCACTTTCTGGAAAGGCTCCTCTATGATGGGCAGTGGCCTCAGGGCAGCTTTCCCCTTGTCCTGGGTCTTCCCCATCCTCTGGCAGGGATCACAGGACAGGCAATACAGACGGACAGCTGCAAAGATCCCTGGCCAGAAAAAGTTCTGTAACAACCTTCTCCTGGTGCGGTGGATCCCCTGGTGTCCTGCGAGCGGGACATCATGGGCTAGGTACAGCAGCCTGCGCCGGTACTTTTGGGGAACCACCAGTTGCCTCTGTACCTTCCATGGCTCCACTTTGCATCTGGGAGCCCATTCCCAGTACAGGAATCCCTTTTCCCACAGGAATCTCTCCCTGCAGCCCTCCCCCAGCTGTGGAGCTGGGCTGAGACTGGCCAGTTCCCTCAGCTTCTGCAAGGAGGGGTCTCTCTGCTGCTCTGCCTGGAATTCTTCCGCTGGGGCAGGGGCGGATGCTACTTCCCCATCCCTGCCTGGCTCCAGCACCCCTGGCCTGTGAGATCTGGTTTTTGGGGGCCCCCTTTCTCTCAGGGTTGGCCCCTGTGGCTCCTGTGGCTTTGGCTGGGCCTGTACCCCTGAATCTGGGGAGCGCACCCCTCGTTTTCTTTGGCTACGGGTCAGGACCAGGGCACGAGGGCGTTCACCCGGCCAGTTCTCCAGGTCAGCCCCCATCAGTACATCTGCAGGCAAATGGCTGTGCACGCCCACCTCCTTGGGGCCTTCCTTCTTCCCCCATTTCAGGTGCACCCTCGCCATGGGCACCTTGAAAGGGGTCCCATCAATTCCTGTTATCGTCAGGTGGGAATTGGGGATCATGCAGCCCGGTGCCACCACCCCGGGTCGGGCCAGCGTCACGTCAGCGCCTGTGTCCCAGAACCCCGTGACCTTTTTCCCGTCTACCTCGAGGGGTGTGAGACGCTTGCTCCACAGAGGCAGTGCCGCCCCCACTCTGTAAACTGACCTCTGAGCATTTGGTCCCCCTGAGGAGCTGGTCTGTGGGGCGGACTCGGCCCAATCCGAGTGCCCATTGTCAGCACCACCTGCCTTGGCCGCCAGCCCCTCTGGCTTCTGGGACTCCACCCAGTTGACTGCATGACCTCCCGGCCTGCTCAACCTGTCTGGGAGCCTGGGGCACTGGGCTGCTCTATGCCCCTTTCGCCCACAGCGATAACAGCCTGGGTCTTGTTGTGTCCCTCGGGCCGACTGCTCTGTCCGGGTTCTGTTTGGCTCCCTGGGGGGTGGGTGGCTGGCCCCTCTTTCCTGGGCTCGCCCAAGAGGTGGTCCCCTCTGTCGTACGGTCAGGAACCGGTCTCTCTGAGATTCTTGGTCTCTCCGGGACTCCCTCTCCCTCCGGGACTCCCTCCCTTTGTGGGGCTCACTTTCATACCTGGCCCGGCTGTTTGTGAAGTCATCTGCCAGTTTCCCTGCATCGTGTGGGTCCCCTGGCTTCTGGTCCACGATCCACACCCTCAGGTCAGGTGAGCACATCTCGTAGAATCGCTCCAGGACCGCCAGCTCGATCAGGTCCTCTACGGACTGGACTCCCATTCTGAACACCCACTTCCGGTAGTATTGCCTCAGGCGGGCAGTTGTATCTACATGGGTTTCCTCTGGCCTCTTCTGCGTCTCCTGGAACTTCTTCTTGTACATCTCCGGAGTCAGCCGAAACTTATGCAGCAGGGCCTGTTTGACCCGTTCATAGTCCCCAGGCTGCAGCCCCTCCAGGTGGCTGAGCACCACTGCGGCCTTCTGGCCCAGCAAGGGGGTGAGGTGCTGTGATGGGGTTCTGGGGTCCCCCAAGCTCTGCACCCTGTCCGCAGGCAGGAGAGTCTCTCACTTAGCAGGAGAACAGCGGGTTTATTAGCCGACAGGACACCGCATCGTACAGAGGAGTCAGTACAGCAGGCAGAGACAGCCAGTCCAATTCATGTTGGGGAGAGGAGGCCCCGAGGGGCCCCCAGAGCCGGGGCCTGGCCCCCTCCTTGGTCTCTCTCTCCCTCAGCCCAGACTAACTGCTTCCCAAATCCCAGTTCCAATTCAAACCCCTCAGGCTCCACCTCCTCCTTTGTCTGCAGTACAAAGGTGTTACCTGGTTGTCAGGGTTACCCTCAGCAGGAGCCCCACACCCTCTGTGAGCCCCTCACACACACACAGGTATCCCCCACTCCATCACAGGTGCCTGAGCCACTCATCTGGGGGAACCTCATGCAACTCACAGGCTCACTCGAAGGCGGTAAGGAACTCGTCCATGTCCCCTGGGTCCTGACACTGGGCCAGCACACGCGTCTCCAAGTGACTGGCCACCCCGAGCCGTCTGGCCCTCTCACCGCTTACCGCAGCTGGGGCCTCTTGGTGTCTCACCTCTGCCATGGCCCGCTCAAGCTCCCGCTCTTGTTCTCTCTCCTTCTGTTCTCGCTCTCTCTCCTCCCGCTGTCTCTCTTGTAGCTGGTGCTCGTGCTCACGCTCTCTTTCCCTTTCCTGGCGCTCATGTTCTCTGCTGTTCCTGGGCTTCCAGTTCCTTTAATCTCACCTCGAGTTCCAGCCGTCGCAGCTCTGCAGCGGGGGACTCTGCCCGCGATGGACCACCGCTAGCTGAGCGCGACCTGGAGGGCACCGTGTGTGTCTGATGGCGTCGAGCCCCCGCTCCTGTCGGAGAATCAGAAACGGTTCCCGAGGCCGACTGGCCACTTTCTGCCAGGACAGGCTCTGCCCCCCCGGATCGGTCATTCTCTTCCAGCTGGGCAATCAGCTGGGCCTTGGTCGCCTTCCCCACGGTCAGGCCCCTCTCTCTGCACAGCCCCGCTAGCTCTGCCTGCAGGAGTCGGGTATAATCCATCTCCCCACTGTCCCCCGGAGTATCCACTCACCTGCAGCAGCTGCAGGAATTGCTCTGTTCTCCCTCTGGCTCTTGTGAGGCTCCTGCCTTCTCCTGCGCTCAGTCAGCCACTGCTGGGAGCCCATCCGTGGGTGCAGTGCATCCCACTCCTGACACCAGTGTGATGGGGTTCAGGGGTCCCCCTGCACTGCACCCCGTCCGCTGGCAGGAGAGACTCTCACTCAGCAGGTACAACAGGAGGTTTATTAGGCAACAGATGCCCAGTTTCTCACAGAAGCGTCAGCACAGCAGCCAGAGACAGTCCTTCCAACCCGTCCTGGGGAGAAGACCCCGAGGGGTGCCCCTCTGGGGTGTAGCTTTCCCCCTCCTCAGGCTGGCTGCCTTCCAGCTCTCCCTTTTCCTAGCCTCTAACTGCCGCCCCCCATTCAAAACCCAGCTCGGCTCCTCCCTGCTCTTTGTTCAGGCAGAGGTGTTACCTGCCAGTTGTAGCCCCAGGGTCATCCTTAGCCACTGGGAGCTGCTGCTTGCCTCAGAAATCCAGCCTGACTCACACATGCACCCCCCCCCCACTCCATCACAACGGGTTGCAGGGTCCAGGTGCCGGGGGGGAGGGGTTGCAGGGTCTGGGTGCTGGGGGGGCAAGTTGCAGGATCTGGGTGCCAGGGGAGATGGGACCAGGGAGACGTAGCAGAATCCAAGTGCTATAGGACGGGGTTTGCAGGGTCTGGGTGCCAGGGGAGGGGTTGCAGGATCCAAGTGCTACGGGAGGGGGGTTGCAGGGTCCAGGTGCCGGGGAGGGAGGGACCAGGGAGACGTAGCAGGATCCAAGTGCTACGGGAGGGGATTGCAGGGTCCGGGTGCCAGGGACGGGGGGCGGGTTGCAGGGTCCAGGTGCTGGGGGCCGGGGCAGGTTGCAGGTGCCGGGGGGGCGGGTTGCGAGGTCTGGGTGCCGGGGGCGGGGGTGGGACCAGGGAGACGTAGCAGGATCCAAGTGCTACGGGAGGGGATTGCAGGGTCCAGGTGCTGGGGTTGGGGGCGGGTTGCAGGGTCCAGGTGCCGGGGGCGGGGGCGGGTTGCAGGGTCCGGGTGCCGGGGGCCGGGGCGGGTTGCAGGGTCTGGGTGCCGGGGGGGCGGGTTGCAGGTGCCGGGGGAAATGGGACCAGGGAGACATAGCAGGATCCAAGTGCTACGGGAGGGGATTGCAGGGTCCAGGTGCTGGGGGTGGGGGCGGGTTGCAGGGTCCAGGTGCCCAGGAGGCGTTGCAGGATCCAAGTGCTACGGGAGGGGATTGCAGGGTCCAGGTGCCGGGGGCGGGGCGGGTTGCAGGGTCCAGGTGCTGGGGGCCGGGGCGGGTTGCAGGGTCCGGGTGCCGGGGGCGGGGCAGGTTGCAGGGTCCGGGTGCCGGGGGGGCAGGTTGCGAGGTCTGGGTGCCAGGGGGGAAATGGGACCAGGGAGACATAGCAGGATCCAAGTGCTACGGGAGGGGATTGCAGGGCCCAGGTGGCAGGGTGCAGAGCGCCTGAAGCCCCCTCTCCCTGGCAGTGGTGATCAGCCGGCAGCAGCGCCGGGTGCAGCTGATGAGGATCAAGCAGCGGGAGGAGCGCAAGGAGAAGAGGAAGAAGCGGAGGCCGGCCCATCCCCCTCCCCACCCGCGCAAAGCCCACCTGCCCGAGCCCAGCTACCGACGCAAGCCGACCCCTGTGCGCCGCTTCGACGGCGACGTGCTCTCGCCCGTGAGTGCCGGCACCAGCAGTGCTCTGCCCGGGCGCGGGCGGGGGGAGCCCAGCATCCTGAGCAGGGCCGGCCGTACAGCTTAGGGTGCCCTACGTGGAGGTGTGGGGAGGGGAGTGGCTGCTCCAGGGGCTGGCAGCTGCACTTCGGGCCCGGAGGAGCGCAGCAGCAGGGGAAGAAGACAGGCCTGGGAATGGGGGGTGCTGCTACACCCCCATATTTCATGTGGGATGCCAGCTGCTGCTGGGCCCATGCCCAGGGTCCCTCCTGCCTCCTGGGGTCTGCACCTGGAGTCCTGGCTGCCACCAGCCCTCTGCCGGGGGTCCCAGCTCCTTGCCCAGGGCTCTGTCGCTGGCCCCCTGCCTGGGGCCGCACAGAGAGCACGCAGCTGCCTCGGGCACCTGGAGGCCCAGTGCGGTCGCGCCCGGGCAGCTGCGTGCTCTCCACATGCCTCCGCATGGCCTGGCGGGGAGTGAGTGGGCTTTGCCCTGGGCACCCCCGCTGGCCTCTGCAGCCCACACACAGCGCCACCCGCTGCTGTGTGCAGCACCGCCGAGGGCGCCAGGCGGTCGGCCTCCCCCAGGCCACAGCGCCAGCCGGGGCCCTGTGTCCTCTCCCACGAGCAGTAAGATGTTCTGCGCAGAGACCAACACCAGAACCGAGCCGCCCCCACGGCTGCAGGCCAGGAATGGGGAGAGCTTTCCCACCGCCTGATCCTCAGACCCTCCTGGAGGGCAGGCAGCGGCTCCTACGGTCTGTGCGACAACACCAGATGCCCCAGCCTGCCCCAGTGCTGGCCGGCTGAGGGAGTCCTGGAGTTTCTGCAGGCTGCAGCTGGGCTGTGCGGGGTTACCCGTCCTGGTCCTGGCCCTGCCGGCGAGCCGCAGCCGGGCTGTGCGGGGTTACCCGTCCTGGTCCTGGCCCTGCCGGCGAGCCGCAGCCGGGCTGTGCGGGGTGTGATGGGGTTCAGGGGTCCCCCTGCACGGCACCCCGGCCGCTGGCAGGAGTGACTCTCACTCAGCAGGTACAACAGGAGGTTTATTAGGCAACAGATGCCCAGTTTCTCACAGAAGCGACAGTACAGCAGTCAGAGACAGTCCTTCCAACCCGTCCTGGGGAGAGGAGCCCGAGGGGTGCCCCTCTGGGGTGTAGCTTTCCCCCTCCTCAGGCTGGCTGCCTTCCAGCTCTCCCTTTCCCTAGCCTCTAACTGCGGCCCCCGATTCAAAACCCAGCTCGGCTCCTCCCTCCTCTTTGTTCAGGGCAGAGGTGTTACCTGCCAGCCTAGGTTGTAGCCCCAGGGTCATCCTTAGCCACTGGGAGCTGCTCTGCTTGTCTCTCACATCCAGCCTGAGTCTCACATACACTCCCCACCCCCAACTCATCACATGGGCTGTGCGGGGTTACCCGTCCTGGTCCTGGCAGCCCCCGCCCCAAGCAGGACCAATCCCCATGAGCCGGCAGCGGGGCTGTGCTGGCTTGGTAGAGCAGCAGCAGGGAGCAAGCAAGCGCTGGGCCGGCCGCCCAGGAGAGCGCAGGTATCGCCCAGCTGGTCGCAGAGCACCCACAGCTGCCCGCCGCCGGCAGCGCGTGGTTTTGCTGGCGGTGCGCATCTGCACCAGCCTCGCTGCCCAGGGCAACACGTGTTCTGCCCGTGGCTGGAAACAAGAAAGTGGCAGTGAGTCGCCAGCGGTCCCCATCCTTCCTCTCTGCTCCTGCCACCGCACGCCCCGTCCCAGCATCCTGCCCGGCGCACCATCCGCCCACCCCGCCTGCCGGGCCCTGCCGGCATGCTCCCCCCCCCGGGCTGGCCCAGGGAGCTGCTGTGCAGCCTCTGCTGGACGAGGGTCACAGAAAGCCGTGGCCCCAGATGCACCCCACATTTGTCCCTGGCCGGTTTCCTCCCTGCGAACCGCGGGGGGGTCAGTCACTGAGCAGGGCGTTACGCCCCCTCCTCCTGGGCAGTCTGGGCGGGTCTGTCTGCAGGGGAGAAGCTGCACTGCAGCAGGCGGGCACCTCCTGCCCCCCGACAGCTGGCAGAGCCCCAAGAGAGGCGCAGGCTGTGGTGGCCAGGGCAGGCTGGGGCCCTCAGTTCCCTCCTCTCTCCTCCAGAGCTACATCCAGAGCTTCCGGGAGCGGCAGACGGGGCCATCGCTGAGCAGCCTCATTACCAGCACACGCACCGGGGTCGACCTGGACTATGACTGCGGCTCTACGGTGCCCCTGACCATGGGCTCTGGCCCAGCTCTCCGCGTATAGCGCAGACCCCTGGCCTCTCGTCACACCAGCACCGGGGCCCACCAGGCCCAGCACGGACCAACCCTCCGGCTGCAGCAGAGCCCAGCCAGGGACTGACACCCAGCCCAGCACAGACCAGCCCTCCGGCTGCAGCAGAGCCCAGCCAGGGACTGACACCCAGCCCAGCACAGACCAGCCCTCCGGCTGCAGCAGAGCCCAGCCAGGGACTGACACCCAGCCCAGCACAGACCAACCCTCCGGCTGCAGCAGAGCCCAGCCAGGGACTGACACCCAGCCCAGCACAGACCAGCCCTCCGGCTGCAGCAGAGCCCAGCCAGGGCTGCCAGGGACTGACACCCAGCCCAGCACAGACCAGCCCTCCGGCTGCAGCAGAGCCCAGCCAGGGCTGCCAGGGACTGACACCCAGCCCAGCACAGACCAGCCCTCCCACTGCAGCAGAGCCCAGCCAGGGACTGACACCCAGTCCAGTACAGACCAACCCTCTGGCTGCAGCAGAGCCCAGCCAGGGACTGACACCCAGTCCAGTACAGACCAACCCTCTGGCTGCAGGAGAGCCCAGCCAGGGCTGCCAGGGACTGACACCCAGCCCAGCACAGACCAACCCTCCAGCTGCAGCAGGGCACAAGGAGTCAGATGCCAAGGGAATGTTTGAGCGGCACCTGGGGCTGTTTTCTTGGGATGTGTTTGGGACAGGGAAGCCATCACCAGGGCTCTGCCCGCTGGCACAGGTGCCCCATGACCTGCTGGACCAGGGCAAGCACCCGCCTCTACCCCCAAGGGGCTCGGCCTGTGGCAGGGGCCGAGGAGCCATGCCTCAATGTGCCAAACGGGCCCCTGCCTAGTTGGGGTTGCCCTGCTTTCTCCTAGGGGCACCCGGAGCCACTCCCACTGCCACCCCAAGCCCCACCCCATCTTCCTGACTGCCCCAGAGCTGTGTCCCGAAGAGCAAGGCGCTGAGTGCCTGTCCCCCCCACCACACTTTCCCTCCCCCAGAGTAGCTCCATGTGTGCTTGCACACAGCCCGCCCCCGGGATCTGCCCCCAAGCCCCTGCCCCACAGCTCTAGGAGACGCCACCCGTCCTGAGCACTCCTGTGCCCTCCCCATGAGCCGAGCTGCCAGGCACTGGCTTAGGGGCACCCAGCCCCACCCACATGAGCAAGTCACAGCTCTGCTCCCCAGTGCAGGTCAGGGATGTTCTCCCCATGCCTGGGCCACCACCCACACCCCAGGGCCAGCTGCTGCCAGGCTTGTGTGAGACCCTTCTCTGGGGCAGCCCTTCCCTTGAGCTCAGGGCAGCTGGTGCTGAGCTGGGCACCTAGCAGCTCCCACCCTTTGCGGCTCCTTTTCCATTCTGCGGGCAGGGACGAGGGGCATCTGGCTGGGCTGGGGGTGGGGGCCGGCCCAGAGGGTCTTTCCCCTGCCAGAGGCCCTGCGGCTGATCCTGACTGGGGAGGGGCTGGCTTGGGGGCTCAGGAATGAAAGCCAAGGCCTTGTGCCTCCGGCACACTGGTTATGGGCCAGTCCCGGGGCAGGGACCTGGCTTGCTCAGGGATATTGGGGCCTTTCACCTCTGGGAGCGAATGGGCACAACTTACTTTGGTGGTGACTGGATTTCCAGTAGGGCTGGGAGGGAGGGAGGTGCCCCACGTGGGGCTGGGCTGGGGGATTGCAGCCCTGAGGCTGGTGCCCCACGTGGGGCTGGGCTGGGGGATTGCAGCCCTGAGGCTGGTGCCCCACGTGGGGCTGGGCTGGGGGATTGCAGCCCTGAGGCTGGTGCGCTGGGACTTTGGGGGCTGCTTTTCACCTGGGGGAGGACCGGGGGACACACAGAGAAGCATCACTTCAGCCCAGCTGCACTGGCAGGACTCCCAGGCCCCAGCATAGCAGGGAGCTGCCAGCCCTAGCCCAGGGGCTGTTTCTGTGCTTGGGAGCTGTACTTAGCCTGCCTGTGCTGGGCCAGCAACCTGGGACAGGCCCTGCCCCCTGCAAGCTGGGCCCCCGGGAGGCTGCTGGGTCTGGCCAGAGCCCTGGGAGGGCTGCAGGAGTGGCTCTGTCTGCCTGCTGGTCTGTGCAGACCTAGGGTCACCCTCTGCGCTCTTCGCCTGTCACCACCGTCCTGTGTGCTGCTTGCATGGCCGCCACCACCCAGCAGGGAGCACGCCTGGGGCAGGCACTGCTGGGGCTCCCAGCCCCCCAGAAAATCAAACAGGGACCCCTTGCCCCCTTTCCTTGGAGTGGGGTCACTCCTGTGTGTTCAGCCACAGCATGGCAGGCCCCCTCCCCATAGAGCCATGGGACGCTGCATGTTTCTCCCACCCGACAGCCAGGCCCCTCGCCCTGGGGCTGTTCTTCCTTCTCAGTCTTTTTGTAAACGTGCCAAATGCTGCCAGGCTGCGGCCGCGCAGTAAAGCCCCTTTTGGAGCTGCGTCTCTGTGTGGTCCAGCGGGGCTGGCCTGGGGCAGAGCCTGTGTGCACCCTGGCCCTTTGCATGGAGCCTGTGCTCAGCTGGGAGAGCCAAGCACGGCCAGGCCCCTGAGCACCTGCGGCCAGTGGTCCCCAGCTGCAGAGGACCAGCTCAGGACAGGGCAAGGCTGCAAGCAACGTGCTCAGAGCCCTGCCTGCAGAAGAGCTGCGACGACTGGGCGCTGCCAGATGGGAGAGACCTGCCATATGACCACCTGTGTGCGGGGGGGGGCGGGCGTGTGGATGGGCCATGGAGGGGAAGGGGCACTGCCAAGTGATGGGAGCAGTATGGGAGGGCACGGCTGTCTGGGGAGCACTGCCAGGTGATGGGTACCAGGCACTGCCAGGTGACGGGGGGCAGTATGGGGGGGCACGGCTGTCTGGGGAGCACTGCCAGGTGACGGGTACTGGGCACTGCCAGGTGACAGGGGCAGTATGGGGGGCACGGCTGTCTGGGGAGCACTGCCAGGTGACGGGGGGCAGTATGGGGGGGCACGGCTGTCTGGGGAGCACTGCCAGGTGACGGGTACTGGGCACTGCCAGGTGACAGGGGCAGTATGGGGGGCATGGCTGTCTGGGGAGCACTGCCAGGTGATGGGTACCAGGCACTGCCAGGTGATTTAGAGGCACATGGGTTTGGGCACTGCCAGGTGATTTGGGGACCTGAAAGGCAGGAGAACCATCAGGTGAGTTTGGGGTAATACAGGGGCATCAGAGTCCCAGGCTGGGCTCTGGGCAGTGTCTCCCACAGGCACCTGGCACCAAGGCAAGGAGCCTGCTCAGCATCAGCGCTGCCCCCCCGCCCCGAGTCGCCCCCCGTGCAGCTCCTGCAGCGTGTCCCCTGCTCACACCCTACAGGGCCCCACCTCCCACCAGCGCGTCCACTGGTCCAACTGGGGGGTCCTCACGCCCCACAGGGCCCGGCCCCCCCAGCATGTCCCCTGGTTGGACTGGGGGAGCCTCACACCTAACAGGGCCCTCCCCCACACACACAGCGCATCCCTTGCTCACACCTCACAGCCCCCCCCCCCACAGTGCATCCCCTGGTTGGACTGGGGGAGCCTCACACCTCACAGGGCCCCCCCCCCACACACACAGCGCATCCCTTGCTCTCATCCCACAGGGCCCTGCCCCCGCAGCGCGCCCCCGGTCAGATGCGGGGAGCCTCACCACCACCCCGTCCCCAGCCAGCGTGTGCTGCAGACGGGTGGTTACTAGTCGGGCCCCAGCGTGGGACAGGGCCTGTGAGCACAGGGAGCTGGGGCCTTGGCGGGGGGGGAGGAGGAGGGTGTCCAGAGCTCCAGGATCCCCCACCGGCTCTGAGCCCCAAACCCGGAGCCTGCCCCCTTCTGGCAGCCCAGCCTAGTCACCCCAGCTGCACATTCCCCGCCGACTGTCTCTACTCCCCACTGCCTCCAGCGGGGTCAGGCGCTGCCTTTGGGTGGCAGGAGACGGAGGGTCGGCCTGCCCCAGGGGCTATGCAAGGCTCCCCCAACCTAGATACTTGAGCGGCAAACTGAGGCGCACACGCAGTACTCAGAGAAAACAAGGATGTTCCTGCTTAGTCGCAGCTGCGTGGGCTCCGCCAAGTGACATGGGGCAGGGAAAGGAGATGGGTCCCCCCACTAGAGAGCCACCCAACTACAGCCCCTCTCATGGCCCCAGCCCCTGGCTACCCCAGCACCCCGAGGCTATGGCCAGGCCAGCGCAGGCTGTACCCTGCGTGAACTCCCAGCCCAGGTCCTTCCTGCACCCACCCCATGGCCCCCTGGGCTCCCAAGTCACTAGACAAGAGGCGGGGCAGTGACTTGTGTTCCTACGGCACCAGAGTGTGCAGGGTCCTGCCGGGGGCGGGGGGGGGGTTTCGAGTGTGGCGGGGGGCACTCGTGCACCCTGTCCCAGCCCTGGCCGCTCGAGGCAGCGTCCGGCTCCGGAGAGCAGCAGCCTGGAACCCAGTGATGCTCGGCTGTCCAGGGCCCATCCATCCACCAGCACCAGACTCGGCCAATACCAGCAGCTAATGCCCTGTGGAGGAGAAGGGGAGGTCAGGGAGCAAGAGAACTCTCAGTCCAGGACACCTGCCCCCCAAGAAGGCAGGGGGCAGCCCAGTCTCCATGCACAGATCCCCTCCGACCATGGCCCTGCTAACCGGCAGGGAGGGGACCCCTTGGCGGAGCGCCAGACCCAGAGGGGAGGGGACCCCGTGGCGGAGCTCCAGCACCCAGGAGAGGGGTGGGCCTTGGCACTGGGGCACACGTGTACACGCACAGCGAGCTGGGCCTTGGCACTGGGGCACACGTCTATTCGCATGGCGAGCTGAGCCTTGGCACTGGGGCACAAGTGCACTCGCACGGCGAGCTGGGCCTTGGCACTGGGGCACACGTACTAGCATGGCGAGCTGAGCCTTGGCACTGGGGCACACGTACTCGCACGGTGAGCTGGGCCTTGGCACTGAGGCACACGTACTCGCACGGTGAGCTGGGCCTTGGCACTGAGGCACACGTACTCGCACGGTGAGCTGAGCCTTGGCACTGGGGCAAACGTACTCGCACGGTGAGCTGGGCCTTGGCACTGAGGCACACGTCTACTCGCACGGCGAGCTGGGCCTTGGCACTGGGGCACATGTACTCGCACGGCGAGCTGGGCCTTGGCCCTGAGGCACACGTCTACTCGCACGGCGAGCTGGGCCTTGGCCCTGGGGCACACGTACTTGCACGGTGAGCTGGGCCTTGGCCCTGGGGCACACGTCTACTCGCACGGCGAGCTGGCCCTTGGCCCTGGGGCACACGTCTACTCGCACGGCGAGCTGGCCCTTGGCCCTGGGGCACACGTACTCGCACGGTGAGCTGGGCCTTGGCACTGGGGCACACGTACTGGCACGGCGAGCTGGGCCTTGGCACTGGGGCACACGTGTACTCGCACGGCAAGCTGGGCCTTGGCACTGGGGCACACGTACTCGCACGGCGAGCTGGGCCTTGGCCCTGGGGCACACGTACTCGCACGGCGAGCTGGGCCTTGGCACTGGGGCACACGTACTGGCACGGTGAGCTGGGCCTTGGCACTGGGGAACAAGTGTACTCGCACGGCAAGCTGGGCCTTGGCACTGGGGCACACGTGTACTCGCACGGCGAGCTGGGCCTTGGCATGGGCACTGCCCACAAAGCCTTTCAGCAGGCTGCTCAGGCTGGAGCAGGGCCTGGCCCAGCACTAGCCTCCAGCTACAGGTGGCACCCCCCGCCCCCCAGCACCGCCATGGAGCGTGCATGGCAGGGAGGCGGACACCACGCGTGCGTACCAGGCCACAGCGAGGACCAGCACTTGCACAGGCTGCAGCCCCCCCACACGGTGCCTGGTGCCCCCGGGTGCACGGCCAGACGAGGAGTGTGAGGGGCCTGGCCTGGCCCATGCAGCTCCCAGTGGTACCCAGCCCCACGATCAGCACGAGCCACCCGCAGCCGGCCCCAGCCCCGGCCCTGCCAGGGACCAGCCTCACCCTCCACCAGCAGGCGGGCAGTGGAGCGGTCGTCGAAGGCGTCGCACGTGTAGGAGGCCTCGTCCTCGGGCCCCACCCGGTGGATGATGAGGGTGCGGTAGCAGTCGAGGTTGCAGATCTCGTACTTGTCACTGGCGAAGATCTCGGTGTCCCCGCGGAACCAGCGCACGCGCCCCCGGGCCTGCGACACCACGCACTCCAGCGTGGCCTTGTGCCGTACCAGCACCGTCTTCTCACGCAGCGGCTTCACGATCCGGATGGGGAGCGCTGCCAGGCGAGGCAGGGGTGAGCCACGTGGCATGGGCAGGAAGGAGCCAGGAACGGAGGCTCAAACCCTCCTGCTCCCCCCACCCACTGGAGCCCAGTGCCAAACCTTGAGACCCACAACAAAACCCACATCTGAGCCCTCCCCCATGTCAGCTAGCGCCGGTCATACACTCAGGCCCACTCGGCCCTGCCCTCCCTGCCAGCCCGCCAGCCGGTCCCTGTCCTGCCAGCCCGCCAGCCGGTCCCTTCTCTGCCAGCCCGCCAGCCGGTCCCTTCCCTGCCAGCCCGCCAACCTGCCCCTTCCCTGCCAGCCCGCCAGACGGTCCCTTCCCTGCCAGCCCGCCAGCCTGCCCCTTCCCTGCCAGCCCGCCAGCCTGCCCCTTCCCTGCCAGCCTGCCCCTTCCCTGCCAGCCCGCCAGACGGTCCCTTCCCTGCCAGCCCGCCAGCCTGCTCCTTCCCTGCCGGCCCGCCAGCCGGCCCCTTCTCTGCCAGCCCGCCAGCCGGTCCCTTCCCTGCCAGCCCGCCAGCCTGCCCCTTCCCTGCCAGCCTGCCCCTTCCCTGCCAGCCCGCCAGACGGTCCCTTCCCTGCCGGCCCGCCAGCCGGTCCCTTCTCTGCCAGCCCGCCAGCCGGTCCCTTCCCTGCCAGCCCGCCAGCCTGCCCCTTCCCTGCCAGCCTGCCCCTTCCCTGCCAGCCCGCCAGCCGGTCCCTTCCCTGCCGGCCCGCCAGCCGGACCCTTCCCTGCCGGCCCGCCAGCCGGCCCCTTCTCTGCCAGCGCCAGCCGGCCTCTTCCCTGCCAGCCCGCCAGCCGGTCTCTTCCCTGCCGGCCCGCCAGCTGGACCCTTCCCTGCCAGCCCGCCAACCTGCCCCTTCCCTGCCAGCCAGCCAGCCGGCCCCTTCCCTGCCAGCCCGCCAACCTGCCCCTTCCCTGCCAGCCCGCCAGCAGGTCCCCTCCCTGCCAGCCCGCCAGCCGGTCCCTTCCCTGCCAGCCCGCCAACCTGCCCCTTCCCTGCCAGCCCGCCAGCAGGTCCCCTCCCTGCCAGCCCACCAGCCAGCCCCTTCCCTGCCAGCCCGCCAACCTGCCCCTTCCCTGCCAGCCCGCCAGCAGGTCCCCTCCCTGCCAGCCCACCAGCCAGCCCCTTCCCTGCCAGCCCGCCAACCTGCCCCTTCCCTGCCAGCCTGCCAGCAGGTCCCCTCCCTGCCAGCCCACCAGCCAGCCCCTTCCCTGCCAGCCCGCCAGCCGGCCCCTCCTCTGCCAGCCCGCCAGCCGGCCCCTCCTCTGCCGGCCCGCCAGCCGGCCCCTTCTCTGCCGGCCCGCCAGCCTGCTCCTTCCCTGCCGGCCCGCCAGCCGGCCCCTTCTCTGCCAGCCTGCCAGCCGGTCCCTTCCCTGCCAGCCCGCCAGCCGGCCCCTTCTCTGCCAGCCGGTCCCTTCCCTGCCAGCCCGCCAGCCGGCCCCTTCTCTGCCGGCCCGCCAGCCGGCCCCTTCTCTGCCAGCCGGTCCCTTCCCTGCCAGCCTGCCCCTTCCCTGCCAGCCCGCCAGCCGGTCCCTTCCCTGCCAGCCCGCCAGCCTGCCCCTTCCCTGCCGGCCCGCCAGCCGGTCCCTTCCCTGCCGGCCCGCCAGCCGGTCCCTTCCCTGCCGGCCCGCCAGCCGGCCCCTCCTCTGCCGGCCCGCCAGCCGGCCCCTTCTCTGCCGGCCCGCCAGCCGGACCCTTCCCTGCCTGCCCGCCAGCCGGACCCTTCCCAGCCGGTCCCTTCCCTGCCGGCCCGCCAGCTGGTCCCTTCCCTGCCGGCCCACCAGCCGGCCCCCTCCCTGCCAGCCCGCCAGCCGGTCCCTTCCCTGCCAGCCCGCCAGCCGGCCCCTCCTCTGCCAGCCTGCCAGCCGGCCCCCTCCCTGCCGGCCCGCCAGCCGGTCCCCTCCCTGCCGGCCCACCAGCCGGCCCCCTCCCTGCCGGCCCACCAGCCGGCCCCCTCCCTGCCAGCCCGCCAGCCGGTCCCTTCCCTGCCAGCCCGCCAGCCGGCCCCTCCTCTGCCAGCCTGCCAGCCGGCCCCCTCCCTGCCGGCCCGCCAGCCGGCCCCTCCTCTGCCAGCCTGCCAGCCGGCCCCTCCTCTGCCGGCCCGCCAGCCGGCCCCTTCTCTGCCGGCCCGCCAGCCGGTCCCTTCCCTGCCTGCCCGCCAGCCGGACCCTTCCCAGCCGGCCCGCCAGCCGGTCCCTTCTCTGCCGGCCCGCCAGCCAGACCCTTCCCTGCCTGCCCACCAGCCGGACCCTTCCCAGCCGGACCCTTCTCTGCCGGCCCGGCAGCCGGCCCCTTCCCTGCCTGCCCGTCAGCCGGACCCTTCCCAGCCGGCCCAGCAGCCGGACCCTTCCCAGCCGGCCTGCCCGCCGGCCCCTTCCCAGCCGGCCCGCCAGCTGGTCCCTTCTCTGCCAGCCTGCCAGCCGGCCCCTTCTCTGCCGGCCCGCCAGCCAGCCCCTTACCAGCCAGCCCCTTCCCTGCCAGCCCGCCAGCCGGTCCCTTCCCTGCCAGCCCGCCAGCCAGCCCCTTCCCTGCCAGCCTGCCAGCCGGTCCCTTCCCTGCCAGCCCGCCAGCCAGCCCCTTCCCTGCCAGCCCCTTCCCTGCCAGCCCGCCAGCCGGTCCCTTCCCTGCCAGTCTGCCAGCCTGCCCCTTCCCTGCCAGCCTGCCAGCCGGTCCCTTCCCTGCCAGCCCGCCAGCCAGCCCCTTCCCTGCCAGCCCCTTCCCTGCCAGCCCGCCAGCCAGCCCCTGACCAGCCAGCTGCTTGGTTGGTAGGTCAGTGGCTGGCTGGGGGGTCTGGCACACAGGCAACCCCGTCGTAGAATCACACAACACTAGAACTGGAGGGACCTCGCATGTTCACCAAGTCCAGTCCCTGCCCCAATGGCACGACCAAGCACCGTCTAGACCATCCCTGACAGACATGTATCTAACCTGCTCTTAAACTTCACCAGCAATGGAGATCCCACAACCTCCCTGGGCAACTTATTCCAGTGTTCGACCACCCTGACTGGTAGGGAGCTTTTCCTAATGTCCAACCCAAACCTCCCTTGCTGCAGTTTAACCCCATTGCTCCTTGTCCCGTCCTCAGAGGCCAAGAGAATAATTTTTCTCCCTTCTCCTTGTAACCCTCTTTGAGGTGCGTGTAAACCGCTGTCCTGTCCCCTCTCAGTCTTCTCTTTTCTGAGCTAAACAAGCCCACTTCTTTCAGTCGTCCCTCACAGCTCATGTTCTCTGGACCTTTAATTATTCCTGCTGCTCTTCTCTGGGCCTTGTCCAATTTCTCCACATCCCTCTTGAACTGCGATGCCCAGAACAGGACACAATACTCCAGCTGAGGCCTAACCAGTGCTGAGTACAGTGGAAAAAATGACATCTCGTGTCTTGGTCACAACACTCCTGTTAATCCATCCCAGAATCACATTTGCTTTTTCCGGCAATAGCATCACACTGTTGACGTATATTTAGCTTGTTGTCCACTCTGACCCCTGAGTCCCTTTCTGCAGTGCTCCTTCCTAGACAGTCACTTCCCATTTTATAGGTAGGAAGCTGATTGTTCCTTCCCAAGTGGAGCACTTTGCATTTGTCCTTATTAAACTTTATCCTGTTTACCTCAGACCATTTCTCCAGATCATTCTGGATTCTGACCCCTCCCAGTTTGGTATCACCTGCAAACTTAATAGGCGCAGTCTCTGTGCCAGTATGTAAACCATTGATGAAGATATTGAATAGAACTGGCCCCAGAACAGAGGGAACCCCACTTGTCATGCGCTTCCAGCGTGACTGAAAACCACTAATAACTACTCTCTGGGTACAGTCATCCAGCCAGTTATGCACCCACCTTATACTAGTCCCATCTAAGTTGTCTTTGCCTAGTTTATTGATAAGAATATCATGCGACAGCGTATCAAATGCCTTACTAAAATCTAGGTATACCACATCCACCGCTTCTCCCCTATCCACAAGGCTCGTTATCCTATCAAAGTCCGTGTCTACACGAGCCCCAAACTTCGAAATGGCCACGCAAATGGCCATTTCAAAGTTTACTAATGAAGCGCTGAAATGCATATTCAGCGCTTCATTAGCATGCGGGCGGCAGCGGCACTTCGAAATTGACGCTTCTTGCCGCCGCACGGCGCGTCCAGATGGGGCCCCTTTTCGAAAGGACCCCGCCTACTTCGAAGTCCCCTTATTCCCATCAGCTCATGGGAATAAAGGGACTTCGAAATAGGCGGGGTCCTTTCGAAAAGGAGCCCCGTCGGGACGAGCCGCGCGGCGTTGAGCTGCGTCAATTTCGAAGCGCTGCAGACGCCCGCATGCTAATGAAGCGCTGAATATGCATTTCAGCGCTTCATTAGTAAACTTTGAAATGGCCATTTGCGTGGCCATTTCGAAGTTTGGGGCTCGTGTAGACGTAGCCAAAGAAAGCTATCAGATTGGTCTGGCATGATTTGTTCTTCACAAATCCGTGCTGGCTATTCCCTATCACCTTATTTTCTTCATGATGTTTGCAGATTAATTCCTTAATTACCTTATCTTACCTGCCAACCCACCAGCCCACCAGCCAGCCCCTTACCTGACAACTCACCAGCCCGCCAGCCAGCCCCTTACCTGACAACTCACCAGCCCGCCAGCCAGCCCCTTACCTGCCCACCAGCCCACCAAGCCAGCACCTTACCTACCCACCCACCAGCCAGCCAGCCGCTTACTTGCCTGCCCACCCACCCACCAGCCCACCAGCCAGCCCCTTACCTGACAACTCACCAGCCCGCCAGCCAGCCCCTTACCTGCCCACCAGCCCACCAAGCCAGCCCCTTACCTGCCCACCAGCCCACCAAGCCAGCCCCACAGCTGCTTGCCCCTTGCTGCCCACCCTCCCAGGCTCGATGAGACACGGTACCCTCCACGTGCAGGCTGGCTTCGGAAGTAGCCGCCTTGGCGACAAAGCGAATGCATCCTGCATCCTCTGGGCGCACGTTGCAGATGAGCAGGAAGTGCTGGGGACCTGTGGACAAAGAGGCTGGCATGACACCGGTTCAGTCACTGTCGGCTCTGTGCTGGGGCTTGGCTGGGCAGACTCGGGGGTAAGCATGAAGCCTCCCGCCCCATGCTGCAAAGCTGGAGTCTGGGACTGACCCAGCAGCTGTGATGGGCCCAGGCCTGCTGGTGTGAGTGGCACCCAGAGCCGGGCAGCGCAGCGGGGCTGGGCTGAGAGCCATGGGGCAGCAAGCAGTGTGTGTACACCTGTCACTGTGAATCTGCGTGTGCACATGCGTGGCACAGATGAGAGCTAGGCACCATGCTGTGCATTCAGGCACGTGCAACAGCGCCAGTGCAAGCACTAGTGAGCTGAAGTGCTGCCCGTTCACCCAGCCTGCTGCACGCCCCCACGGCATGTGCTCACTGTGCAACACGTGCAACCAGCCAGCTGGTCCTGCAATGCTGAAGCACCTAAGTGCATGCGTGGGGTCGGTGAACCCGACGTGGCACCCTGCTTGCCAAGCGCATGCGAGGGGTCATAAATCCAGCATTGTGCCCTATGTGTCTGTGAGGGAGTGGGGGATACACACGCACGCGCGTGTGTGTGTGTGAGTGGCTCACACAGGGTGTGAGGCTCCTGCTGGGGGTAACCTGGTGACCAGGTGACACCTCTGTACTGCAGACAAAGGGGGAGGTGGAGCCGGACAGGTTTGAATTGGAACTGGGAGTTGGAAGCAGTGAGTTTGGGCTGGGAGAGAGAGAGAGACAAAGGAGGGGGCAAGGCCCCGGCTCTGGGGGCCCCTCGGGGCCTCCTCTCCCCAGCATGGATGGGACTGGCTGTCTCTGCCGGCTGCACTGACTCCTCTGTACGATGCTGTGTTCTGTCGGCTAATAAACCGGCTGTTCTCCTGCCGAGTGAGAAGTATCAGAGAGAAGCTGTGTTAGTTTGTAGCTTCAAGAACAACAAGAAGTCTTGTGGCACCTTATAGACTAACAGATACTTTGGAGCATGAGCTTTCGTGGGCAAAGCCTGGAGAAGTGAGTCTTTGCCCCCGAAAGCTCATGCTCCAAAATATCTGTTAGTCTGTAAGGTGCCACAGGACTTCTTGTGCCGAGCGAGAGTCACTCCTGCCTGCAGATGGGGTGTAGAGCTCGGTGACCCCTGAACCCCATCACACTGATGTCAGGCATGTGATGGGGTTTGGGTCCCCCAGGCTCTGCACCCGTCCGCAGGCAGGAGTGACTCTCGCTTGGCAGGAGAACAGCGGGTTTATTAGCCGACAGGACACAGCGTCGTACAGAGGAGTCAGTGCAGCCGGCAGAGACAGCCAGTCCCATCCATGCTGGGGAGAGGAGGCCCTGAGGGGACCCCGGAGCCGGGGTCTTGCCCCCTCCTTTGTCTCTCTCTCTCTCCCAGCCCAGACTCACTGCTCCCAACTCCCAGTTCCAATTCAAACCCCTCCAGCTCCACCTCCTCCTTTGTCTGCAGCCCAGAGGTGTCACCTGGTCGCCAGGTTACCCCCAGCAGGAGGCCCCCACACCCGCTGTGACACACACACAGGTGCCCCCCCACTACATCACAGTGTCAATCACGTGTGTGGGATTGTGAAGCCAGCGTGGCTCCCTGCATGCTGCGCTTGTGTATAGTGTCGGTGAACCCGGCGTGGTGCCCTGCGTGCCCAGTGCGTGCGTGGGGTCTGCAAACCCAACGTGGAGCCCTGCGTGCCGCGCTCGTGCGTGGGGTCGGTGAACCCAGCATGGCGCCCTGCGTGCCGCGCTCATGCGTGGGGTTGGTGAACACGACGTGGCACCCTGCGTGCCGAGCTTGTGCATGGGGTCGGTGAACCTGACGTGGCACTCTGCGTAACGAGCGCGTGCCTGGGTTCGGTGAACCCAGCATGGTGCCCTGCGTGCCGCGCTCGTGCATGGGGTCGGTGAACCCGACGTGGCGCCCTGCGTGCCCAGCGCGTGCGTGGGGTTGGTGAACCCAGCATGGTGCCCTGCATGCCGCGCTCGTGAGTGGGGTCGGTGAACCCAATGTGGCACCCTGCGTGCCGAGCGCGTGCGTGGGGTCGGTGAACCTGACGTTGCACTCTGCGTAACGAGCGCGTGCCTGGGTTCGGTGAACCCAGCATGGTGCCCTGCATGCTGCGCTCGTGAGTGGGGTCGGTGAACCCAATGTGGCACCCTGCGTGCCGAGCACGTGCGTGGGGTCGGTGAACCCAGCATGGCGCCCTGAGTGCCGCACTCGTGCGTGGGGTCGGTGAACCCAGCATGGCGCCCTGCGTGCCGCGCTTGTGCGTGGGGTCGGTGAATCCAGTGACAGAGCTATGTCAGGGAGATAGGCAGACAGGCAGGCAGACAGACGGATGGATGGTGGTGGGAACCGTTGGCAGCAGTGACCCAGGCCCCAGGTGCAGCCTGGTGGGGTGCAGGGCACTCACCCTCTTGCCGAATTTTCACAGTGCTGGTGACTTTGATTTTCTCGCTGCCCCTGAACCACTTGCCCTTCACGTCCTCGTGCGACACCTGGCAGGTGAAGACTGCATTCTCGTTCTCACGCACATGCACGTCGGCCAGCTCCTGCACGATCTGCACCTGGCGTTCTGCAAGGGGACAGGGCCAAAGCGTGGGCCCCAGTGGGGTCTCTGTCCCGGAGAGCTCCGACAGGGCCCTGGGGGGGTGAGGGAAGGCCCACCCCCTGGATCCAAGCCCTGGGCACCCCCCAGCTCCGCTCCTCCAGCAGAACCTCTACTCTTAGCCCCGCTCCCTATGGCCCGGGCCCTTCGTACCATAGACCCGCAGCATGGCCGAGGCCTGGCAGTCCCCAGCATCGCAGGTGTACTCGCCCGCATCCTCCAGGCTGCAGTGGCTAAGCTGCAGCAGGCGCCGGCAGCCCACAGAGTAGATGCGGCACTTGGGCCCCACGTGGAGCAGTGCCCTGTCCTGCCGGAGAGCATGGAGGAAAGAAGTCACAGAGCTGGAAGGAGGCCAGGGCCTGCAGGAGGCCCGGGAGGGATGAGGCAGGACATGGAGCTCTGGGCTGAGCACCTGTGGCCATGCAGTGAGGAACCTGCAGCTGGGGCTGAGATGGAGTGGGGGATACATGTGTGTGTGTGAGTGGCTCACAGAAGGTGGGGGGCTCCTGCTGAGGGTAACCTGGTGACCAGGTGACACCTCTGGGCTGCAGACAATGGGGGATGTGGAGCCGGAGGGGTTTGAATTGGAACTGGGAGTTGGAAGCAGTGAGTCTGGGCTGGGAGAGAGAGACAAAGGAGGGGGCAAGACCCCGGCTCCAGGGGCCCCTCGGGGCCTCCTCTCCCCAGCATGGATGGGACTGGCTGTCTCTGCCGGCTGCACTGACTCCTCTGTACGACGCTGTGTCCTGTCGGCTAATGAACCTGCTGTTCTCCTGCCGAGTGAGAGTCACTCCTGCCTGCGGACGGGGTGCAGAGTTTGGGGGACCCCGAACCCCACCACAGGGGCACCCAGCTGCAGCTGCTTCCCTCCCTCCCACCCCACAGGGCCCTTCCCTCTGTGCCTTAAGCTGGGCCTGGCCCAGGGCACAGCACCACCCTGGAGCCCCAAGAGGCCCTGGGCCAGGTGAGGCTGGGTCCTGGAGCCCAGCTTGTGTCAGCCAACCGCCCTCACCTTGTACCACTTCACCTCTGCAATGGGGCGGGACAGCTCACACTCAAAGCTGGCAGCCCCTGTCTCAGGCACACCCACGTCCCGGGGCGGCTTCACCATGACCACCGGTGGCTCTGTGAGGAGAGGAGACACAGGCTCAATGGTCAGCCAAAGGCAAAGAGAACTCAGGGGGAGAGGGACGAGAAACCACAAGGTGCTGTTCTGGAGGTCGCGGCTGGGCACTGCTGTGGGGAAGCTCACAGCTGGGGGGTCGCGGCTGGGCACTGCTGTGGGGAAGCTCACAGCTGGGGGATCGCGGCTGGGCACTGCCTGGGGAAGCTCATAGCTGGGGGATCGCGGCTGGGCACTGCTGTGGGGAAGCTCACAGCTGGGGGATCGCGGCTGGGGGGTCGCGGCTGGGCACTGCCGTGGGGAAGCTCACAGCTGGGAGGTCACGGCTGGGCACTGCTGTGGGGAAGCTCACAGCTGGGGGATCGCGGCTGGGCACTGCTGTGGGGAAGCTCACAGCTGGGGGATCGCGGCTGGGCACTGCTGTGGGGAAGCTCACAGCTGGGAGGTCGCGGCTGGGCACTGCCGTGGGGAAGCTCACAGCTGGGGGATCGCGGCTGGGCACTGCCGTGGGGAAGCTCACAGCTGGGGGATCGCGGCTGGGCACTGCTGTGGGGAAGCTCACAGCTGGGAGGTCGCGGCTGGGCATTGCTGTGGGGAAGCTCACAGCTGGGGGATCGCGGCTGGGCACTGCTGTGGGGAAGCTCACAGCTGGGAGGTCGCGGCTGGGCACTGCTGTGGGGAAGCTCACAGCTGGGAGATCGCGGCTGGGCACTGCTGTGGGGAAGCTCACAGCTGGGGGATCGCGGCTGGGCACTGCTGTGGGAAAGCTCACAGCTGGGGGGTCGCGGCTGGGCACTGCTGTGGGGAAGCTCACAGCTGGGAGGTCGCGACTGGGCACTGCCTTGCTGCCAGCTCTCGTCCGTGCCTATGGGCTCCACGCCTGGTGCTGCACTCAAGCAGCCGGTGCGCACGTGGTGCTGGGAAGGTGGCTCCCACCCTTTGACACATGGCCCCACGCGGAGCCAAGCCCCACCTCTGACGGTCAGGCGGGCGCTGGAACGCAGGGTGTCAGCAGTGAACGTGATGGTGCCTGAATCCTCCAGCGTGAGCCCCAGCAGTGTCAGGCTGTGCATGCAGCCCGTGGTGCTGACCCGGCAGGTCCGGCTGGGCTTCACCCGGAGGCCATCCCGCGTCCACACCCCTGGCACCTCAGCATGGGAAAGCTCCAGCCGGAACGTGGCCGTCTCCTTCTCATAGGTCTCCACGTCTGACAGCGGCTTCCACAACGACACCTTTCGGGCTGCACAGGAGAGTGGTGCTGAGAAGGGACAGTGGGCGCACAGCCCAACGGGCGCCCCTGGCACAGGGCTGGGTGTGTCCCTGGACCGGTGCTGGGGACAGGGCTGGGTTTGTACTCGGATCAGCGCTGGGGACAGGGCTGGGTTTGTACTCGGATCAGCGCTGAGGACAGGGCTGGGCTTATCCCTGGACCGGCACTGGGGACAGGGCTGGGTGTGTCCCTGGACCAGCACTGGGGACAGGGCTCGGTTTGTCCCTGGACCGGCGCTGGGGACAGGGCTGGGTTTGTACCCGGATCGGCGCTGAGGACAGGGCTGGGTTTGTCACTGGACCAGCACTGAGGACAGGGTTGGGTTTGTCCCTGGACCGGCACTGGAGACAGGGCTGGGTTTGTCCCCAGATCGGCACTGAGGACAGGGCTGGGTTTGTCCCTGGACCGGCGCTGGGGACAGGGCTGGGTTTGTACTCAGATCAGCACTGAGGACAGGGCTGGGCTTATCCCTGGACCGGCGCTGGGGACAGGGCTGGGTTTGTCCCTGGACCGGCGCTGGGGACAGGGCTGGGTTTGTACTCGGATCAGCGCTGAGGACAGGGCTGGGTTTGTACCTGGACCGGCGCTGGGGACAGGGCTGGGTTTGTACCCGGATCGGCACTGAGGACAGGGCTGGGTTTGTCACTGGACCGGCACTGGGGACAGGGCTGAGTTTGTACTCGGATCAGCGCTGAGGACAGGGCTGGGTTTGTCCCTGGACCAGCACTGAGGACAGGGTTGGGTTTGTCCCTGGACCGGCACTGGAGACAGGGCTGGGTTTGTCCCCGGATCGGCACTGAGGACAGGGCTGGGTTTGTCCCTGGACCGGCGCTGGGGACAGGGCTGGGTTTGTACCCGGATCGGCACTGAGGACAGGGCTGGGTTTGTACCCGGATCGGCACTGAGGACAGGGCTGGGTTTGTACCCGGATCGGCACTGAGGACAGGGCTGGGTTTGTACTCGGATCAGCGCTGAGGACAGGGCTGGGTTTGTCCCTGGACCAGCACTGGGGACAGGGCTGGGTTTGTACCTGGACCGGCGCTGGGGACAGGGCTGGGTTTGTACCTGGATCAGCACTGAGGACAGGGCTGGGTTTGTACCTGGACCGGCGCTGGGGACAGGGCTGGGTTTGTCCCTGGACCGGTGCTGGGGACAGGGCTGGGTTTGTACCCGGATCGGCACTGAGGACAGGGCTGGGTTTGTACCTGGACCGGCGCTGGTGGGACAGGGCTGGGTTTGTACCCGGATCAGCGCTGAGGACAGGGCTGGTTGCACCAGGGGCTGGGCTGTTCATGAGACCCCTGCACTTCTCAGAGACAACTCCCAGATGGCTGCAGCTGCCTGTGAGCTTTCCAGAGTGAGCCTGTTGCTTGGCTCCTATTTTAATCTGCTGGCCACACAGGCCCCGCTTCTGTTCCCTAGCCACTGCTCACACACCCTCCTGCATAGCCACCCACCAGCTCCACAGCCTGGCTGCGGGCCAAGCCAGGGCCAGGGCAAGGGCCACCTACGCTGCACGCTCAGCTTGGCCTGGGTCCGGTCGTGGAGGCTCTCACAGCGGTAGGTGCCGCGGTCCGAGGGGCTGAGTCTGCGGATGCTCAGACCCCGTCTGCGCCCGGCCTCCTGAAACTGGTACTTGCTGCCCGCCTGGAGAAGTACCCCCTGCTTCAGCCACTGCACCTCGCCCGCCGCGCAGCTCAGCTCCACCTCCAGCAGCACGTCCTGCAGCTCCTCCGCACACATGTCCTGCAGCTTCTGCACGAAGAGCACCTGGGCCTCTGCAAGACACAGCCGGGCAGGGCATCCAGTGAGCCAGGAGAGCCCCCGCTGCCCAGAGCCTGGGAAGCCCCCCACCCCATTCTGACACCCTGCTGCCCAGACCTCGTCGAGCACCCCAAGAACTACCCCATCTCCCCATCTCCACTGCTCAGAGCCGGGGGAGCCCCCTGAGAGCCCAGGAACTACCCATCCCCACGCCTCACTGCCCAGAGCCTGGGGGAGCCCCCCACCCCATTCTCACACCCTGCTGCCCAGACCTCATCAAGCACCCCAAGAACTACCCCATCTCCACTGCCCAGACCCTGGCAGAATCCCCTGAGAGTCCAGGAACTACCCATCCCCACACCCCACTGCCCAGACCCAGGGGGAACCCCCCACCCCATCTCCCCAGCTCCACTGCCCAGACCCTAGGAGAACCCCCTGAGAGCCCAGGAACTACCCATCCCCATACCCCACTGCCCAGACCCAGGAGGAACCCCCCACCCCATCTCCCTACCTCCACTGCCCAGAGCCTGGGGAGCCCCCCACCCCATTCTCACACCCTGCTGCCCAGACCTGGTCGAGTACCCCTGAGAACTACCCCATCTCCCTAACTCCACTGCCCAGACCCTGGGTGAGCCCCCTGAGAGCCCAGGAACTACCCCATCCCCACACCACACTGCCCAGACCCTGGGGCAACCCCCACCCCATCTCCCCAACTCCACTGCCCAGAGGCTGGGGGACCCCCCCGCACCCCATTCCCCCACCTGCTGCCCAGACCCTGGGCAAGCCCCCTGAGACATCCCCAGGCCCCCAGCTCATGGCTCGGATGAGGGGGAAGGACCGATCAGTGATTAGAGCATAGCCCTTCTACTCCCGGTGTCATGGTACTGGATTTTTAAATTACCTGTGAAAGCCATTTCTGTCACCACTGTACATAGTGGCCCCACATCTTGTGCTAAGTGGCCCAATGAGGTGCCTAAGGAAAGCCAGGGATCCCCTGCGCCTGCTTGTGTTACTTGTGTGTCTGTGCCGTGTTGTACAAAAAGTTCTAGCTATTGGCTCACGCTGCTTTGGGAAAGTGTGAGTGACGAGTCTCACCGAGGCAGGCGAGATCCCTGCCCTGGCGCGGGTGATGGACTCAGACGAAGGACCCGACTCCCAGCCGGCCCATACACAGCTCAGGGATGTGGGACTGTGTGATGGGGTTCAGGGGTCCCCCTGCACTGCACCCTGTCCGCTGGCAGGAGTGACTCTCACTCAGCAGGTACAACAGAAGGTTTATTAGGCAACAGAAGCCCAGTTTCTCACAGAAGCGACAGTACAGCAGCCAGAGACAGTCCTTCCAACCCGTCCTGGGGAGAAGACCCCGAGGGTGCCCCTCTGGGGTGTAGCTTTCCCCCTCCTCAGGCTGGCTGCCTTCCAGCTCTCCCTTTTCCTAGCCTCTAACTGCCGCCCCTGATTCAAAACCCAGCTCAGCTCCTCCCTGCTCTTTGTTCAGGCAGAGGTGTTACCTGCCAGTTGTAGCCCCAGGGTCATCCTTAGCCACTGGGAGCTGCTGCTTGCCTCAGACATCCAGCCTGACTCACACATGCACCCCCCCCCCCCACTCCATCACAGACTGTCACCTGGGATGCGTCCAGCGGCAGAGGCCACAGCAGCCACCTGGCTCAGGTGCCCCTGACTCTCCAGTGCCTGATGGGAAGGTGAACGGACTTTTCCCTCCCCGGGCAGCGTCCCCCTTTGTTCTGTCAGTCCCACGACCGAAGCCTGCCCGGGCGGAGCCCGTCCCTCGGGAGGACGCTTGCAAAGACTTGCAAGAATCAGCACAGAACGTGGCTGCTGCGGCCGTAGCTGTAACCGACCTATGTCGTGTATGTAGCACACGAAGACCTTCTCTCGCAGCCTGCTTTGTCTGGCTGTCTTTGCAAATGAACCTTCAGGTTTTAGAGCTGAAGGGTTGGCGTCGGCGTGTGTTGGGTAAGAGCCAAGTGTACATCGACCTGGGGCTGTGGCTGGACCCTCTGGGGCCCACAAGAATCTGTGTGGAGGTGGTGAAATAGGTTTTAAGAACCTCTCACCTGAGAACAGGGTGTGATGGAGTGGGGGGTACCTGTGTGTGTGTGTGTGGCTCACAAAGGGTGTGGGGCTCCTGCTGAGGGTAACCTTGATGACAAGCTAACACCTTTGTACTGCAGACAAAGGAGGAGGTGGAGCCTGAGGGGTTTGAATTGGAACTGGGAGTTGGAAGCAGTTAGTCTGGGCTGAGGGAGAGAGAGACAAAGGAGGGGGCCAGGCCCCAGCTCTGGGGGCCCCTCGGGGCCTCCTCTCCCCAACATGGATTGGACTGGCTGTCTCTGCCTGCTGCACTGACTCCTCTGTACGATGCTGTGTCCTGTAGGCTAATAAACCTGCTGTTTTCCTGCTGAGTGAGAGACTCTCCTGCCTGCGGACAAGGTGCAGAGCTTGGGGGACCCCAGAACCCCATCACACTGGTGTCAGAAGTGGGATGTTCTGCACCCCGAGGATGGAGCATCCAGCAGTAAGTGACCGGGGCCCCGGAAGAAGTGGGGCCTGCGAGACCCAGGTGTGCTGAAGGGCAGTGAGGTGCAGTTCCCCAAGGCGGATGGGCCTGCGGCCGAACCCAAGCAACTGCGGTCGTGGTCCTCGAGAGGGGGTGTCACACCCGAGGAGGGGTTACTCCTGGGAATCTGTTGGAGTCGGTCCCAGAAGGTGGAGGGGCCGAGAGCCCAACCCCAGGAACAAGTGACCCCTGAGGAGGCTGACGCTGAATGAGTCCTTCCCAAGACAGTGTGCTCATGGTCCCTGAGAGCGGGTGTCACACTGAAGAAGGGGTTCCGCTGGGAGTCTGTTGGAGTCGGTCCCAGACGGCGGAGGGGCCTACGGCCTAACCCTGGGCAGCTTGTGACCCGCAAGGAGCCTGGCACACTGAAGGGATTCTTCCAGGAATCATGGGGTGCAGAGGGCATCAGCCTGAGAGCCTGCAACCATGCTGAGCAACTCCGCTGTGAAGTGGCAGCACCTGGAAACCAAATCAAGATTAAAGAAGCTGGACAAGGCAGCGTGGATGTGCAGTGGCGGAGCTGAGGGCTGGGGAGAATCCTGCAGAGGTGAGCCCGGATCGGGGCAGGGAACCCTGGACTGCCTGGAGCTCTGAACCGAGTGGCCTGCCACAGCTCAAGGAGGGAAGGAGCGATTCCAACCCATCATCTACTAGTGGCCAAGACAGACCTGCGAAGAGTTTTCCAGGCCTGGGCCAAGGAAGGTGCCTGTGTGTCTGTGCAGGAAAGCAGCTTGTCCACTGGGAATGGCAAGTTGTCTGTGAGAGAAGCTGCTCCACCTTCTGTGTGTGTGTGGAGACCAGCCGGGGGACTGGGACAAAGGAGAGAGTGTCTCCCATTGTCTGTCTGTGTTGAACAGCAGCAGCAGCCTGGGGAGAGAGCAGAGCCTGCATTTGGAAAAGGTGCCAATGAGGAAACTAGCCCATTGTCTGAGGAGGATTCCCCAGCCTGGGGTGGCTGGAGAAGGAACCACCAGGAAAGAGCGTTCCAGGTGTGTCTCTGAATCCAGCCATGGGGGCTGGAGCAGAGGGAATGGCTCTGGGATGGGCAGTGGTGTCCCTGCTAAGGACACTGGTCCTTGGTGCAAAAAAAGTGCTTCTGCTTCTGGGGAAGTGAATCCTTTGCCTGAGCCTGTGGGGGCTCGAGATGGAGCCAAGATCCCAGAGCTGGAGCTGAGGGCAGCTGAAGCCCAGATGGGAAGTGGGCCTGCCTCTGTGTCTCTCAGGGGGGATGATGCTTTAACTCGGTCTGATCCAGTTAGTATCATCAGGGAATCCCAGAGACCAGACGATTCTGGTACTTGTTCTTTGCCTGATGCTGAGGTGTTACTGGGAGGGGGTGAGAGGGCTCTGTCCTACCAGAGTCATCCTCTCGCCAGGACACAAGAACAGATGGGCAATGGAGTTAAGCTGACTGATGAAGATAAAGGAGCTGGTAGCAGACGGGAGGAAAGGGACCCTAACCTTCTGTCCGGTGGTACTGGCTGTCTGCCTGGAGGGGGATTACGTGGGAATCTGCCTGATGGGCCAGAAGTGATCCTGGGTGTAGGTGAAACCCAGGAGCTGGTTGTGGCTCAAGGGAGCAGTGCCCCCGTGGAGCAAGACAGGGGTGAGTTATTGTTTGGGGGAGCTCTTGAGGAAGAGAATTTCCCTGAAACTTTTCCTGACCCGTCTGTGGGGACTGCAGAAAATGGGAGTGAGGTGAAGGAGAGTGAACAGGAAAGGTGCTTGTCTGTAAGAGCCAGAGCAGCCCTTTGCCTGGGGAGAAGTTTGTTTCAGCTCCTGATGGCCAGGACCTGCCTGAGTGTGAAACCACTGGCTGTGCTCTGGAAGGGTCCAAAGCAGGCAGTGTAAAAGTTTCTCAGGAATTGGAAGTTGGTGCAAGTAAAGTAAAAACTATCAGGGAATGTGAGCAGCCCTGTAAGAACCAAGTAAAACGGCTGCACAGCCAATCTCTGTAGGATGCAGGAGAGGTTCAGCAATTCCCCATCTCCAGATGCTAGAAACACTTATATTCTCACACTGGACTCCAATTCTGATTCCATGGGGAGGCAGTAGTTGGAGGTGGAAGGAAAAGGAGCTTTGGGCCTCGTGGGCCCGATAAGGGATAGACTGGGATTCCTCCATGTGGATTCTGCATCTGGGACTCACAAAACAACTTTTAGAAACCAGTTTGGTTTGCAAATTTCCAGACTGGCTGGGAGGGGGAAGTCTCCCTGAGATCATCAATGGCCCAGCTCTTGTTAGAAGGGAGGGCACAGCCAGAGAGATCAAATTTCCACCCCAGGGGGCAAGAGAGAAGATTAGAACTTGATGGTGCTAAGAAAGGCCTCAGCCATTTATCCCCAAAATACCAGATTCTCAAGGATGTTGCACAAAGGTTGTGGTCTACCAAAGAGCAACGTAAATGTACAGTTGCAATGGGTTTGTTCTGTTACTCACGCTGACTGCTGTAACCAATGGGTGCTGCTACCAAAAGCTGTAGAATTGTACCATGCACTGAATGTTTGAAAAGAGCCATGTGACATGATGACATTGATGTAGAAGCATGAATTGTATGTTGAAGGAGTCTGTAACTCTGAAATGTCACCATTGTTCCCTGTAACTAGTCTTGCAACCTCTGACATGAGAAGGAACATTCCAAACCTATTGTGTGGCACGGAAGGGGAAACTGAGGCACACAGCCATTGTGGTGGTCTGGCTAAATGCCAAGGATGGAAGCATTTGTACCTTCCATCACTGGACTGTAACTGAATTCCAAACATTTGCTGGAGCAGCTGTATGGACTGGTGGTCAGATGGGGCAGGACCCAGACCACAAAAGACCTGTTTGATCTGTTGGTGCTGCAGCATCTGTATGGGCTCTGCCTGCCCGACTTGAGAACGTGGCTGAGGGACCGGGGCCGAAGCAGGGAGACCAACCAGCCCGAGGGAGCTAAAGGGACTTGCCTGGCTGCATCACATGAAAAGGGCCAAGACCAAGCTCCTGACTTGGAGCCTCCCCCAGCAGGATTATGACGTGGAGGTGGTGCACATCGAGGGGAGAACAGAGGGTACAGCCGATGCCCGATCACGAGGGCAGAGCCCCGAACTTCCCCAGGTCACCAGTTGAGTGACCCCGCTCAGTTCGGTCTGGAAGGGGGGAGAGATGTGATGGAGTGGGGGATACCTGTGTGTGTGTGAGTGGCTCACAGAGGGTGTGGGGCTCCTGCTGAGGGTAACCTTGATGACAAGCTAACACCTTTGTACTGCAGACAAAGGAGGAGGTGGAGCCTGAGGAGTTTGAATTGGAACTGGGAGTTGGAAGCAGTTAGTCTGGGCTGAGGGAGAGAGAGACAAAGGAGGGGGCAAGGCCCCGGCTCTGGGGGCCCCTCGGGGCCTCCTCTCCCCAACATGGATTGGACTGGCTGTCTCTGCCTGCTGTACTGACGCCGCTGTACGATGCTGTGTCCTGTCGGCTAATAAACCTGCTGTTTTCCTGCTGAGTGAGAGACTCTCCTGCCTGCAGACAGGGTGCAGAGCTTGGGGGACCCCAGAACCCCATCACACAGGGGACCATTGGTCTGGGCTGGTGCAGCAGCTGGGCAGTCTGTGGGTTTGCTTGTGTGGCTCTGGCTGGCCGGGGAGGCTGGCAGAGGTGCTGTGATGGCTGGTTGGATTTGCCTTAGCAAGAAGGAAATCCCAGACTGGGCTGTGAGTGGCCCGGATTTCAGCAATGTTACCCTGGACTGATTTTGCTGGCTGTTCCCAGAAACCCTGTCCTGTTACACCCAGGTTGTGAGTTCAGTCCTTGAAGGAAACTTTCAAGGGCTTGGGGAAGGTTAGATTTAAAAAAAAGGAAGGAAATCTGTCAGGGATGGTGACAGGCCCTGCTGTGTGTGCAGGGGGCTGGACTCAACCTCTCGAGGTCCCTTCCAGCTCTATCAGATACGTATATCACCAAGTTTCACTTGATATGAACTACCCCACCTCTCCATTCCCCCAATTCTGAGAGCCCTGGGAACCACCTCCCCAGAACCCCCAGCCATTAGAGGGCCCCCCAGACCCTGGCACAAGAAGATCCTTGGGCAACTACCTCCTGGCATCCCAGCCATCTGCAGGAGATCTGGAACGCCCTCCCCCACCACCAGCCGTCCTTCACCTCTCCCCTGAGAGAGCTGCCAACGAGGTACCTGTGCTAGGAGAGCCCCCATACAGGAGGGACCCTCCCTGGACTCCTGAGAACCAGCGCCTGAAAGACCAGCCCTAGAGAGAAAGCAGTCTCCCGAGACCCCACGCCAAGACCCCCCTTGCTCCCTGACAGATCCACTCAACCAAGCTGGGCCCACCCCAGGCCCCCACCTTGCACGCTCAGGCGGGCCGTGCTCAGAAGGCCCTCGGCACAGGCCATCACGGTGGCTGCATCCCCCAGCTGGCACTGCCGGATGGTCAAGGCATGGCACAGCCCGTTCCTGGTCACCACCAGCCGCTCCGAGGGGGTGACGGCCTGGCCGTCCAGCTGCCATGTCAGGGCCACGTCTTCCGGGGACACCAGGCACTTAAAGGTGGCATCGTCCCCCTCCATCACCGTCAGGTTGTGCAGCTCCGACAGGATCTCCACCACCCTGGGCGCTGGGGCAGAACAGGTGAGAGGGAGCTCCCTCTGAGGTCCCCTGCCCTGCTTCCTCCTGCACCCCGGCTGTCCGCCTCTCTCAGCACCCCGCTCCCCTGTCTCCTCACCTCCCCACTCGGCTCACCCACTTCCCCCGCCTCCCACACTGCCCTGACTGTCTGCCTCCCCTGCACCCTGATCCCCCCCTCACCTCACCCCGCTCACCCACGCCCCTCAGTGCCCCAACACTCCAACTCCCCTCCCCCAGACCCTGCTCACCTGTCTCCCCGCTCCCACACTACCCCTTCCCCACACCCTGCTCACCTGCCCCCTCCCCCACGCCTCCCCTCCCCCACACCCTGCTCACCTGTCTCCCCTCCGCCCCCACGCCTCCCCTCCCCCACACCCTGCTCACCTGTCTCCCCACCCCCACACTGCCCCTTCCCCACACCCTGCTCACCTGCCCCCTCCCCCACGCCTCCCCTCCCCCACACCCTGCTCCCGTCTCCCCACCCCCACACTGCCCCTTCCCCACACCCTGCTCACCTGCCCCCTCCCCCACACTCTGCTCACCTGCCTCTCCACCCCCACGCCTCCCCGCCCCCAGACCCTGCTCACCTGTCTCCCCTCCGCCCCCACGCCTCCCCTCCCCCACACCCTGCTCACCTGTCTCCCCACCCCCACACTGCCCCTTCCCCACATCCTGCTCACCTGCCCCCTCTCCCACGCTTCCCCTCCCCCACACTGCCCCTTCCCCACACCCTGCTCACCTGCCCCCTCCCCCACACTCTGCTCACCTTCCTCCCCTCCCCCACACCCTGCTCACCTGTCTCCCCACCCCCACACTGCCCCTTCCCCACACCCTGCTCACCTGCCCCCTCCCCCACACCCTGCTCACCTGTCTCCCCGCCCCCACACTGCCCCTTCCCCCCACCCTGCTCATCTGCCTCCCCAACACCCTGATCACCTGCCTCCCCTCCCTCACACCTCCCATCCCCTTCACCTCACTCATCCTCCTCCCCTCCCCAACACCCTGCTCACTGGCCTCCCCTCCCCCCGCACACCGGGCTCAACCTCCTCCCTGCCCACAAATCCTGTCTGCCCGCTTCCCCTTGTGACCTGACTGTCCACCTCCCTCAGCACCAGCCTTGTGGGGGTACAGGGCCCCAGGGCTGTGCCCCAGCACAGGGGGGTCAAGTCAAGGGCCTCACCCTGCACAGTCAGCGTGGCCAGCGTCCTGTCATCCTTGGACTCGCAGGAGTACTCGCCAGCGTCCTGGAGCCCCACGCTGCACAGGGTCAGGGACCGCTCCCGCCCCTCTGCCTTGCTCTCCCACCGGCCACTGGGCTCCAGCTCCTGACCATCCTTCAGCCACACCACCTGCCCCTTGGCCTTGCACAGCTCGCACCACAGCAGCACCGTCTCGCCCACCTGTGCCTGCACGTCCGACAAGCCTCGCACAAACTTCACCAGCAGCTCTGGGAACCGGAGCAGCAGCTGGTCAGTGGCTGCTCCCTGCTGGGGGGCCCATTCTGCCCCCCACTCTGCTGGCACACGCTGCCGTGGGGCCACCCTGCTCTGCCCAGCCACTGTCAGGCCTCCAGCTGCATGCCAGCGTCCGCCCTCCCCGCTCTGGGGCTGCCGGTCTGCCCGCCCCAGGCCGGCCACCCGCACCTTTCACGCTCACGTCGAACTGCAGCCGGTCATGCTGGGACAGGCAGGTGTAGTGGCCAGCGTCGTCCTTGCCCACATTGCTCAGCACCAGGCTGTGCACCCGGCCCTCTTGCCGCAGCTCGCAGCGCTGGCCTACCGCCAGGGGCTGCTGGGGCCCCATCCAGCTCACGGATGCCCGCTCCTTGGAGACGATGGCTGAGAGCACGGCGCTGCCCCCCTCCAGCACCAGCACCTTCTCCGGCTTCTCCTGCTTGTTCAGAAACAGCACGGGAGCCTCTGCAGGGAGAGAGAACCAGGGACAAGCGAGTCGGGTGCAGCAGGAGTTGGGCACGGAGGGGAGCTAGCCATGGGTGGGAGTTGGGCAGTGAGCTGGGCAGGGAGCCAGGCACAGGCAGGGAAACTGGGCAGGGGAGCTGACTCTGGGTGGGAGCTGGGACTGGCAGGGGGTGAGCAGGAGCTGGGCGCTGGCAGGAGGTGGGCAGGAGTTGGGTCCCAGCAGGAGGTGGGCAGGGAGCTGGGCACTGGCGGGAAGTGAGCAGGGAGCCAGGTCCCAGCAGGAGGTGGGCAGGGAGCTGGGCACTGGCGGGAGGTGGGCAGGGAGCTGGGTGCCGGCAGGAGGTGGGCAGGAAGCCGGGTGCCGGCAGGAGGTGGGCAGGGAGCCGGGTGCCGGCGGGAGGTGGGCAGGGAGCCGGGCGCTGGCAGGAGGTGCTGGCAGGAGGTGGGTAGGGAGCCGGGTGCCGGCAGGAGGTGGGCAGGGAGCCGGGCGCCGGTGGGAGGTGGCCAGGGGCCGGGCGCCGGCGGGAGGTGGGCAGGGAGCCGAGTGCCGGTGGGAGGTGGGCAGGGAGCCAGGTGCCGGCGGGAGGTGGCCAGGGGCCGGGCGCCGGCGGGAGGTGGCCAGGGGCCAGGTGCCGGCGGGAGGTGGGCAGGGAGCCGGGTGCCGGTGGGAGATGGGCAGGGAGCCGGGCGCCGGCGGGAGGTGGGCAGGGGCCGGGCGCTGGCGGGAGGTGGGCAGGGAGCCGGGTGCCGGCGGGAGGTGGGCAGGGAGACGGGCGCTGGCAGGAGGTGCTGGCAGGAGGTGGGTAGGGAGCCGGGCGCTGGCAGGAGGTGCTGGCAGGAGGTGGGTAGGGAGCCGGGTGCCGGCAGGAGGTGGGCAGGGAGCCGGGCGCCGGTGGGAGGTGGCCAGGGGCCGGGCGCCGGCGGGAGGGGGGCAGGGAGCCGAGCGCCGGTGGGAGGTGGCCAGGGGCCAGGTGCCGGCGGGAGGTGGGCAGGGAGCCGGGCGCCGGCAGGAGGTGGGCAGGGAGCCGGGCGCCGGTGGGAGGTGGCCAGGGGCCAGGTGCCGGCGGGAGGTGGGCAGGGAGCTGAGCGCCGGCGGGAGGTGGGCAGGGAGCCGGGCGCCGGCGGGAGGTGGGCAGGGAGCCGGGAGCCGGGCGCCGGCGGGAGGTGGGCAGGGAGCCGGGCGCCGGCGGGAGGTGGGCAGGGAGCCGAGTGCCGGCGGGAGGTGGGCAGGGGCCGGGCGCCGGCGGGAGGTGGGCAGGGAGCCGGGCGCCGGCAGGAGGTGCTGGCAGAAGGTGGCCAGGGAGCCGGGCGCCAGCGGGAGCCAGCCAGGTGCAGACATGCCCTACAGCCTGACTCACCCCTCACGCACAGAGTGAAGTGCACTTCATCGTCACCGGTGTCACAGGTGAAGGTGCCGCTGTCCCCCAGCTCCACCTGCTTGATGGTGAGGCTGCGCGTGGGCCCCTGGCTGCCCAGGAGGAGCCCTGTCCCGGAGCACAGCGGCCGCTTGTCCTTCAGCCACTGCACAGGAGCCTGCTCCTGGGAGATGCGGGCGAGCAGCGTGATGCTCTCCCCCTCGAGGGCCTCCACGGGCCTCTGCGCCGCCTCCTTATTCACAACGCGCACGGGGGGTGCTGGAACCAGAGAAAACCATCACACAGCCTGGGGCAGCCACTCCAGGGTGCTGGGGGGCAGGGCAGAAGTGCTGCTGGAAGGGGGGCTCCCAGGGACCCCAGCCCAGCCTCTCCCAGCAGGGGAGCTGGGGGGTGCAGGGCAGGAGCACTGGTGGAAGTGGGGCTCCCAGGGACCCCAGCCCAGCCTCTCCCAGCAGGGGCGCTGGGGGGCAGGGCAGGAGCACTGGTGGAAGTGGGGCTCCCAGGGACCCCAGCCCAGCCTCTCCCAGCAGGGGCGCTGGGGGGCAGGGCAGGAGCACTGGTGGAAGGGTGGCTCCCAGGGACCCCAGCCCAGCCTCTCCCAAGAGGAGGCTCTGCAAGGGTTGAAGGGTGCTCCAGACAGGGAGGGAGCTCATGACCTCTCCAGCCCCAAGCTGCCCTGAAGCTGCAGGGCAGCCAGCAGCAGGCTGGGACCCCCCTGTCTAGGCAAGGGCTCGGGCGCCAAGCTGAGGCTCTGACGCAGACAAGAGCACACCGGAGCCCTCTTGGGGGCTGGGGGGGAGACCAGAGGCCCCGGCTTGGCAAGGCGGCAGGTCACTCCTCTCATCTGTCCTGGGTACCCCTGGGCAGGGATTCCCCTCTGGTCCTGCTAGGCTCAGCCTGCTCAGAGGCCGCAAGAGTGTCTGCAGCCCCAGTCTGTCCCTGGGGAGTGGAGACACCTCACACACAGCCCTTTGCCCCGGGTGATAAAGGCCCTACTCAGCCTTGCAGGAGCCAGAGAGGCGCCTGGGAGCTGGCCAAGGTTAAATGTAACCAGCCCCCGCAGGCTCCTGCTGCCCAAGGGGGCTGCCTGGTGCCTTGAGCTTCTGCATCAAGTGCCTGGGATCTGCGCATGGCTCCCTCAAATGCTGAACAGGAGAGCCAGGGCTCACCCCATCCCACCAGCCCAAGGGCCGATCCCCAGAGCCCTCCTGGGGCTGGGGACCTGGCGTCTGTTTGCAAGAGAGACTCCGAACAGGCAGCTGGGGAGCATCAGGGAGGACACTCATGGTGGGGTCCCAGCCCAAGCCCCAGGCCCAGTAAGAGGAGGTGCAGGCAGGCATCCAGGGAACAGCGGGAGGGACAGTCCACTCCGGAGGCACACAGGGCACCCCTCACCCACAGCCGACATGCAGCCACCCCACCTCTGGGTTGGGGCACAGCACATGTTCAGCAACCACAGGTGGATTTAGGACCAACGTGCTGCAAGACCCTGCATGGAGCTCAGCATGGGGGACAAAGGGGGGGCTCCCAGGAAATAAAATCTGGCCAGGCCCCTGGTTAAAGTACGGCCTGGATGAATGGACAGTAAGGGGGATAGAGAGCTGGCTAATGTGTCAGGTGCAACAGGCAGAGCTCAACAGCTCCGTGCGTATCCGTCTGTCGACAACGTGCCCTCGGCCCTCTTCCACCCATGTGCAGAGTAAGGGCTTCTATGTGCCCCGCGGCACATGCAGCTGTGCCCCAGCGAGAGCCACACAACCACGCTGCGCAGTTCGGCTGCTCGGGGAGTGCTGGCAGTCAGATTGTGCACGCTGCCCCAGGGGTCAGGCTTTTTCCTTGTTTCTCCCATTGACCTTCCTTAATCCTCACTGCTCACAAGACGTGCCAGGGTTGACATTTACCCCCAAAGCACCGTTCCACACACACACTACACAAAACCACGGACTGACCCAGAGCGGGCCAATCTCCTGCAGTAGTGCAGCAACGGCTGAGATGGGACGGGGAGGCAGACACGTTGGAGGGTAGGGATGGGGTCCAGAGTTACCTAGGTAAATTGGAGGACTGGGCCTAAAGAAAGCTGATGAGATTTGAGGCCAAGTGAGAGTCCTGCACTTAGGACATAAGAATCCCAAATGTTGCTACAGGCTGGAGACCAACTGGCTAAGCGGCTGCTGTGCAGAAAAGGGCCTGGGGATCACAGGGAGGAGAAGCTGAGTATGAGTCACCAGTGCGCCCTTGTAGCCAAGCAGGCTCATGGCCTATTGGACTGCGTTAGTAACAGAGAGGGAGCCGGGCTAGCCTATACACGATCAAACCAAACAAGCAGTCCAGTAGCACTTTAAAGACTAACCAAATAATTCATTAGGAAAGCTCCCCTAATAATTCATTACGAAAGCTTATCACCTAATAAATTATTTAGTTAGTCTTGAAAGTGCTACTGGACTGCTTGTTTGGTTTGGACTGCGTTAGTTGGAGCACTGCCCACAGATCTAGGGAAGTGATTGTTCCCCTTCATTCGGCACTGGGAAGGCCACTTCTGGAGCCTTGCAGCCAGCCTGGGCCCCCCGTACAGAAGGTATGTGAACAAGTTGGAGAGAGTCTAGTGGAGGGCAAGGACAATGATGAGGGCATGGGGCACCTGATTTATGAGGAGAGGCTGAGGGAACTGGGCTTATTTAGTCTGCAGAAGAGAAGAGTGGGGTGGGGTGGGGTGGGGAGGATGATAGCAGCCTCCAGCTCCCTGCTGGGGGCTCACAAGAGGATGGGGAGAGGCTGTTCTCAGTTGGCAGAACAAGGAGCAATGGTCTTGTTGCGGAGGGGGAGGTCTGGATTGGACATGAGAAAAACCTATGTCACCAGAAAGTGGTTGTGCCGCTCTGCAACAGGACTCCTAGGGACGCAGGCGTTTTAAGAGGTCATGAGGGTTTTAAGTCTCGGCTTGACAAAGCCCTGGCAGGGAGGCCCTAGATGGGTTCAGCCCCGCTTTGAGCAGGGGGCTGGACTTGATGGACTCCTGAGGTCTCTTCCAGTCCTAATCTATGATTGTGTGAGAGCAGTGGAGTCACAGGTAGCCAGAGCCCCCGCGCTCCCACCTCCTGCAGCACGGTCCTGGCTGCTGAAGGAGAGCCCTGACCTGAACCACACACCTGCAGCATAGGGCAGCGCCAGGGACACTCCCCTGCACAGGCACTAATCTAGCCACCCCTGCGTGGCCAGCGAGAGCTGGGTGGGCCAGCATCCCAGCTCACCTCTCTGGCACGCACATCACCAGTGGCTGGCTCACCTGCCACCTCCACAGCTGTCACCATTCGGTCGCCGACCGCGTCACAGACATAGGAGCCAGAGTCACTGGGCTGGGCCCCCAGGACAGTCAGCTGCCTGAGGGCTCTCTGTGCCTCAATCCGGACTCGTGTGCTGGCCACCAGCTCCTGGCCGTCCCTGAGCCAGCGTACAGCAGCATCGGGCTGAGACACCTCGCAGGCCACCACCAAGTCCTCACCAGACTCCAGGCACAGCCGTTCCCGGCCTGTCGCGCTCCTTGCAATGGACATAGGAGGCTCTGGGGAGTCAGAGAGAGGCAACCTCACTGCCAAGGACAGTGGCCACTCTCCAGGCCAAGTGTGCCCCCAGAGTACGGTGTGCAGCAGCCAGAGCAACCTACGGCAAGACCCCGAGGGTCTGAACACACTGCCCGGCCACCGGGCTGAGCAGGTGTGTTCCAGAGGGGCCAGCTGGCAGGCAGGCAGGCAGGCAGTATGCGAGCCAGGTGGCTGACACAGAGAAGTAACAGCCAGAGGCCAGGGAGAGACCTTAGCCAAGATCCAGCCAGCCGGGAGGCCCCGTCCCCCAGCTGAGCTCCCCGGGAGGCACCCCGGGAGGACAGGCATGGAAGGCACAACAAGCTGGCCCAGGACCCCGCTCTGGGCCACGGGGAGGGGGCTTTCCCATGGACGTCAGGGGGTTTCTCAGCTGCAGAAGATCTTCCCCCCGCTCTTCACTGGGACACGTGCAGCGCGGAAAGGAGGTTTCTCTAACGGCCCCTGCACAGCGGCCTCTGCCTTCCCAGTGCTGGTAAATACCCCAGGGCTGCCAGGGCTCCCCCCAGGGCTCTCGGGGAGTTCAGAACCTAGAGTGCAGTGTGAGGCTGCAGATGACTCCTGCCAGGGGGTGCACCCTGCTTTGCCCATGCGCGTCACTGGCCCCCCACCACTGCCCACTCCCTGCCAGGCTGGGCCCTTCTAGCTGCTCCCCCAGCTTCAGCCTGCTCCCCCTCCAGGCTGGGACCCTCCAGCCTCCCCTGGTATCAGACTGGGGCTCCCTGGTCACTCCCCCTCCCGGCTGCACCCCTCCCAGCCCCCTGGCCGCTGCTCCCTCTGGCTGGGCCGCCCAGCCACTTCCCCAGCCAGGTGGGGCCCTCTCCGCCTGCTCCTCCCCCCTGCCGGCTCTCCACAGCCACTCCCCTCACCAGGCTGGGTCCCTCCAGCTGCTCTCACCATCGTGGCTGGGACCCCCCACAAATGCTCCCCCTCTCGCCCTTTGCAGCTTAGCCCACTGAATCAGGCCAGCCCCCTCCCAGCCTCATTCCCTGGGTCTGGCAGCAAAGGGCCATCTCTGCAGCTGGGGCCGCGCCTCCTGCCCTGCTGTCCAGACAGGAAGGTCCGCAGCAGGGCAGCAGGTGCTGGGGAGAGCGGCTTGGTCGTACCTTCCATGGTGACGTAGAAGATAAGGCTGTCGTCCCGGCTGTCACACAAATACTCGCCAGCATCCTTGCACTCCATGCCCAGAACAACAAGGGAGCGCCGTGCCCCGTCCTCCTCCAGACGTACACGCCCTGTGTCCTGCAGCTTCTCGCCATCCTTGTACCACTTCACCTCTCCATGGGCACAGGAGAGGGTCACCTCCAGCACCAGGTCATCGGCACGCCGGCAGCGGCGGTGCGTCTGCAGCTCTCCCCGCCCCAGGATTGTCACCGGAGGGTCTGCAAGAACCAACACACAAGGAGCAGGTCAGATGCAGCATCCTAGGGAACTCCAGCCACAAGATTTGTCAGAGGCCAGGCACACATCAGGCTTCTGATGGGCTCCATACTTGCATGGAGGGCAGAGAAAAGAGCCATCCTGATTGTGTGCAATTAATGAGGTGTGACACTGGATTTTAAAATGAACACGAGAACCATTATTGTAACCACTGTCTTAGACTGGCACCAGCTCTAGTGCCAAATGGGCCAAGCGAGGTATCTTAAGAAAGCTGGTGACTCCCTGAATCTGTTTATGCTGCTTTTATGCTGTTATCGTGTTTGCATGGGAAGATGTAAGGTTGGTTCTGTGCTTGTATGAGAACTGTTACATTCTGGGAATTCACAACAGGAGGCACAGCAGCCTCGTAGTAGGGTGCAAATGTACTTCACAGAGACAAAAACAGGCCTGTAGCGTTTTAAAGTCTAACAAAGCGTATTAGGTGATGAGCTTTCCAGGGGCCGCCCACTGCAGATCTGGAAATGGCGCTGCCAGTGAACTGGGCCGACCACTATACGAGAGAGAAAAAAATGAAATCAAAACTGACAAATCAGCTCAACAGGACAGAAGGAGCAGGGGGTGTCACATGATGCCATTTTTAGATTGGGTCTGGAAGCTATTTTAATGTCCAGTATCTCTATTGGCCCCAAATATTGTGCCAGGGGCCTTGTGAGGTGTCTAATGAAAGCTGATGAGGCCCTGAATGTGTGTGTGCTGCTTGTGTGTCTGTATCATGTGTGCAGGTACAGTTACAGATGTTAGCTCTGTCGCTGTGTGAGCGCTGAGCATCACAATGGGAGGCGTGAACTCAGCCCCAGCCGGGATGAACCGACTCTGAACAAAGGCTCAGACACCAAATCCACATTCCAGATGCTTGGGACTGGTCGATGCGATGCAGCCCAAATGGTGAAGTGACCTGAGCTCAGACAAAGAAATAGAGACTGTCTGGGGGGATTCACCCAAGGGCCGTTTGCCACAACAGCCCACCTGGGTCAGGTGGGGACAGACTCTCAGGGGACTGTGGGAAGAAGAAGGGGCTTTGTCTCTGAACGCAGGGGAACCCAAGGGACAACAAGGAGACCAAGGCTGTGGACTTAGCATTGTTATCTTGGATCCTCTGTCTTTTGGCCCCCGAGGGTCCATGTCCCAGCACGTGGACCCCAGTGGGGTGGATCTCCAGTGCTTTGCTAACTGAATCTGTGTGACCTGAAATGCACGTTCAGAGACTCTCAGGAGGCAGCAGATAACACCGCTGGCTGCACCCGTGGGTATGGCTGATGCATGTGAAGTGCTGCTCTAACCATCCTTCCTTCTACCTCCGTTCTCTCTTTTGTGTTAATAAATCTTCAGATATTTAGATCTGAAGAACTGGTGGGCACGTTGTTTGGGTAAGATCCAGTGTATATTGACCGGGGTCTGGCGATGGGCCCTTTAGGGGCTGGAAGAATCTCCACAGTGTTGGCTGAAACAGGCTTAAGAGCCTCTCACCTTAAGTTGGGGGTTGTTGGTCTGGGCTGGCACAGCAGCTGAGAAGTCTGTTGGTTTGCTTGTGTGGCTTCTGGCTGGCCAGTGGGCCTAGCAGAGGTGCTCTGGTGGCTGCTTGGATTTGCCTTCACGAGAAGGAAATTCCAGCCTGGGGCGGTAAGTGTCCCAGATTTTAAGCAAAGGCACGGTACCTGTATTGATTTCTCTAGCTGTGCCCAGAAACCCCATCCTATCACAGGGGAGCAAAGGGTGGGGAGGAAGGGGAAGAAATTACTTAACATAGAATCATAGAACAATAGAGCTGGAAGAGATCTAAAAAAGCCATCAAGTCCAGCCCCCTGCCCTAGGCAGGACCAAACCCATCAGATCAGCCCCGCCAGGGCTTTGTTGAGCCGAGACTTAAACACCTCCAGGGATGGAGACTCCACTACGTCCCTGGGGAGACCATTCCAATGCTTCACCACCCTCCTAGGCTATGTCTACACATGAAGCCAACATCGAAATAGCTTATTTCGATGTAGCAACATCGAAATAGGCTATTTCGATGAATAACGTCTACACGTCCTCCAGGGCTGGCAACGTCGATGTTCAACTTCGACGTTGCGCGGCACCACATCGAAATAGGCGCTGCGAGGGTACGTCTACACGCCAAAGTAGCACACATCGAAATAAGGGTGCCTGGCACAGCTGCAGACAGGGTCACAGGGCGGACTCAACAGCCAGCCGCTCCCTTAAAGGGCCCCTCCCAGACACAGTTGCACTAAACAACACAAGATACACAGAGCCGACAACTGGTTGCAGACCCTGTGCCTGCAGCATGGATCCCCAGCTGCCGCAGCAGCAGCCAGAAGCCCTGGGCTAAGGGCTGCTGCCCACAGTGACCATAGAGCCCGGCAGGGGCTGGAGAGAGAGCATCTCTCAACCCCCCAGCTGATGGCCGCCATGGAGGACCCGGCAATTTCGACGTTGCGGGACGCGGATCGTCTACACGGTCCCTACTTCGACGTTGAACGTCGAAGTAGGGCGCTATTCCGATCCCCTCATGAGGTTAGCGACTTCGACGTCTCGCCGCCTAACGTCGAAGTTAACTTTGAAATAGCGCCCGATGCGTGTAGCCGCGACGGGCGCTATTTCGAAGTTAGTGCCGCTACTTCGAAGTAGCATGCACGTGTAGACACAGCTCTAGTGAAAAAGTTTTTCCTAATGTTCAACCTGGACCTTCCCAACTGCAACCTCAGACCATTGTTCTGTGTTCTGCCGTCCGTGACCACTGCGAACAGCCTCTCTCCAGCCTCTTTGCAGCCTCCCTTCAGTAAGTTGAAGGCTGTTATCAAGTCCCCCCTCAGTCTTCTCTTCTGCAGACTAAACAGTCCCAATCCCCTCAACCTTTCTCCATAGGTCATATGCTCCAGCCCCCTCATTATTTTGGTCACCCTCCGCTGGACCCTCTCCAGTGTGTCCACATCCTTCCTATAACTGGGGACCCAGAACTGGACCCAGTACTGCAGATGCGGCCTCACCAAAGCCACATAAAGAGGAATAATCACTTCTCTGGATCTACTGGCAACGCCCCTCTTGATGCAACCTAATATGCCATTAGCCTTCTTGGCTACAACGTCACACTGTTGACTCATGTCCAGCTTCTCGTCCACTACAACTCCCAGGTCCTTTCCTGCAGAGCTACTACCGAGCCAGTCGGACCCCAGCCTGTAACAAAGCTTGGGATTCTTCCGGCCCAAGTGCAGGACTCAGCACTTGTCCTTATTGAACCTCATCAGATTTCTTGCAGCCCAATCTTCCAATTTGTCTAAGTCACTCTGGACCCTGTCCCTACCCTCCAGCGTATCTACCTCTCCCCCTCGCTTAATGCAATCCGCAAACTTGCTGAGGGTGCAATCCAACCTCTCATCCAGGTCATTGATAAATATGTTGAACAGAACAGGACCCAGAACCGAACCTTGGGGCACTCCACTAGAAACCAACCACCATCCCGACATCGAGCCGTTGATCATTACCCGCTGGTCCCGACCTTCTAGCCAGCTTTCTATCCATCTTACCGTCCATTTATCCAGTCCACATTCCTTTAACTTGCTGACAAGGATATTGTGGGAGACCGTATCAAAAGCTTTCCTAAAGTCCAGATAAATCACATCCATCAATTTTCCCCTATCCACAGAGTCAGTTATCTCATTGTAGAAACTCATCAGATTGGGCGACCTGGCAGAGCCGCTATGAAAAGCTGGGAGCCGGCGAAAACCCACATGGAGCTAGCTGCCTCCTACAAGGTGAGTGAGTGTGGGTTGGGGAGGGGAGAGAGGAAGAGGATGGGGTTAGATGGGGGGCTGGGTGCCTGGCTCAGGGGAGGGGTGTAGGGTGAGAGTGTGGGGCTGGTGGTGCCTGGCTCTGGGCGAAGGAAGTGGCTTGGGCAGTGCGGCTCATGGGGCATGGGCAGACAGCTTGGGGGGCTGGCCCTGGCACTGCGGGACTCGGGTAGCTTGGGTTGGCAGGCAGGTGGCTGGCCCCAGCAGTGTGGGGCTCATGTGGCTTGGGCTGGCATGCGGGAGGCTGGTCCTGGCAACATGGGTCTCAGGTGGGCTGCTGGGGTGGCTGGCCACAGGAACATGGGGCCCCGGTGGCTGGTGGGCAGGCGGTCAGCTGGCCCCTGGTGGCTGGCAGGTGGGTGGGCAGGCGGCTAGCCCCAGCAGCGCGGGGCTCAGTTGGCTCGGATGGGCGGCTCTGGCAGTGCAGGGCTAAGGTGGGTGGGCGGCTGGTGTGGGCAGCTCTGGGGTCTGGCATGGGGCTCAGGCAGGGGGCCAGCTGGGGCTGCACTAGGCACCCGCAAGGGACCAAGAAAATTATTTGTACTTATTTTTAATTTTAAATAACATTTTATATCAAGTTTTTGTGTTTATTGTAAATTACAAATTGACTTTTGTGTCAAAGGGGGGTTGGAAGATGGTAAAGAAGAGGTGAGGCAGGTGTGAGGGCTTCTCAAAAATCAAAAGGGGGCGGGTGTGATGCCGAAAAGTTTGGGAACCACTGACCTAGTCTTTCTTTTTTCACTAATAAACCTTTAAACTGCGGTGCGCTCGTTAGGGTGAGATCTGAGCTGTACTGCCCTGGGGGGTGGCTAGTCCGTCTGGGGACTGCAAAGATCTGTGTGGATTTGGTGAGACTGGTTTTCATAACCTCTCGTCCATGTAACCAGGGCTCCTGGTTAAGGCACGGAGGAAGCTGGAGAGTCTGAGGGATTTGCCTGTTGGCAAGGAAGGCAGCGGAGGTGCTCATTGTGTTGGGTTTGGTGCCTTATAGTGAAGGAAACCCCAGTCTGGGGCTGTCAGTAGCCTGGTTTTAAGCACGTTGCCCCAATCTGGCCCTCTTAGCAGTGCCCAGGAAACCTCTATGTGTTACAGGAGGGCTCTGAACCATTCCTGCTGCAATGCTGGGGACAGGAAGGAGATTCCCCTGGGCTCCTCGCAGGGCTGCTTGCACCTTCCCAGGGCTGCCTGGAGCTGATTGTGGTCAAAGACTTGCCCCAGACTAGATGGGAGAGCTCCACTTAGCCTGGCAAGTCCAGGCCAGTCTGAGGACCAATCCTGCTCTGAGCATATGGTCAGGCTGCAGAGAGACCCTTTGGGGGCCTGGCCCACTGATGGGGCCTCCAGAGCATGTGCCACAGCTGGTGCCATGGCCCAGTCCTAGGGTCTGTGACATCTTCAGTGCCCCTATTGCTAACCTGCCAAGAGACTCAGCACAGCTCGCTCCCTGGGGCCTGTGCTGGGGCAGCAGGCCCTGATCCTGAGTGCACAGATGCAGTGCCTGTGCCAGGGACAGACAGCAGCCGGCCACAGCCCGTGTGAGTAGCAGCCCTCTGGCATGCAGACTGCCCCTTGTGCAGCCATGCACACTCCCTGTCCTGCACGCTGGACTCTGGTGTGGCTCTCCAGGCGGGGCAGGAAGCGTGGGACTCAGCCTGGGGCAAGGGAGGGCTGTGGGGGAATCACTTAGTCGCCCGTATCTGGCTGCGGAGGCATCTCCTGCAGTGCCAAGGTCCCCACCGAGGGCCATTTGTGGGCCCAACTCCCACTGCTGAGAAGGCGCTTCCCCGACTCCCTGAGAGCTGTCACCAGCCCAGGCAGCGCCCAGGTCTTGGGGCCTCCCCAGCCTCTCACTCACCACACACGAGGACAGTGAACGTCCTGCTCTCATCAGCCACCTCGCAGACGTACTTCCCAGCGTGCTCCACTCCCGCTGCCGGAATGACCAGCCGCCGCTGGACACCCTCCTCCTCCAGGACCATGCTGCCGCCAGCCTCCAGCCGGGCACCGTCCTTCGCCCACTGCACCGGCACGTTCCCACATGAGAGCTCACAGGCCAGCGTCACCGTCTGGCCTAGGATGACCTTCAGAGCCAGGGAAGATCGCCGCGGCTGCAGGATCCTCACCGGCGGCTCTGAAAGGAGAGGGCAGTGCTGGCCCAGGCCGGCAGGAGGCAGGGCTACCCCTGCCCTGCCAGCTGGAATCCCTCTCCAGCCACTCAGTTCTACTTTCGCACCGCGGAAGAGCAGCAGCAGGTGGAAGGCTGGAGGGAGCCCATCTCGGGCAGCTCCTAGCGAGTGAGGGCCGGCAGCGGGAGTGGCCATGCCTCGGCGGAGTCTGACCCCGAGGGTCAGTCCAGCAGGTATGCATCACACACAGCCTGTCTCCGAGACGCTTGCTGAGTGCAAGCAGAGCGGAGGGAGGGGGACAGACTCCCACGCTGGCACCTTCCTCCTGAGGGCAAGCAGCTCTGTTCCGTTTATGGAGGCTGTCACAGCAACTAGGAAGCCGAGTGCAGGTTATCCAACCCCTCACCTGACACCCTGACGTCGAAGGAGATGGACTCGTCCCGCGTCTCACAGATGTACTCCCCGGAATCCTGGGCCTGGGCCTGCGGGATAACCAGCCAGCGCTGGGCCCCCTCTGCCCGCAGCAGCAAGCTCTCTGTCTCATCCACCTCCAGCCCGTCCTTGAACCAGTGCACCTGGGCATCTGCCTGGGACAGCTCACACCTCAGCTCCAGGGGCTCCAGCACCAGCACCTGCAGCTCCAGGGAGCGCTCCTGGGGGTGCAGGATCCTCACCGGGGGCTCTGTCAGGGATACCAGATCGGGGCAGGTGGAGCTGAAGGGAGCAGGACAGAGCTGCTATACCCACCCCCAGCCTGCCACTACATTGGGCCCCAGCAGTGCCCCACGAGATCCCCAGTCACTGCCAGGTCCATGAGGAGGCCTGGGTTCCCCTGTGCTCTGGGGAACCTGAGGAAGGTGGAGGGCAAGGAGGGCTCTCCTCTGCAGGATGCTAACAGGTGGGCAGAGCTCTCCTCAGGGGCCAGGGGCTGGGCCCTGTAAAAATGCAATGAGAAAAGCCAAAGAGGAGCTTGAAGAAAAGCTACCCAAAACCTGAAAAGGTAATAATGACAAAATGGTTTTAAGGACAGCAGGAACACCTGGTAAACAGCCAGTGGAGCCCTGAGCAATCGAGACACAGAAGAGACACTCAGAGGTGACAAAGCCATTGCGGAGAAACTCAATGAATTCTTTGCTTCAGTCTTCATGACTGAGGATGTTCAGGAGGTTCCCAAACCTGAGCCGCCCTTTTAGGTGACAAATCTGAGGAACTGCCCAAGACTCAGGTGTCATTAGGGGGGGTTTTGGAAATGATTGATCAACTTCACAGTAACAAGTCTCCGGGAACAGCTGGCATTCACACGAGAGCTCTGAAAGAGCTCAGATGTGAAGCTGCGGAACTGTTCACTGTGGTTTGTAACCTATCCTTTGACTCAGCTTCTTTTACCCAATGACTGGAAGATAGTTAATGTAATGCCAATATTTAAAATGGGCTCGAGATGCGATCCTGGCAATTACAGACCAGTAAGTCTAACGTTGGTATCAGGCAAATTAGTTGAAACCATAGTCAAGAATAAAATTGTCAGACACGTAGAAGAACGTAGTTTGTTGGGCGAAAGTCAGCATGGTTTGTGTAAAGGGAAATCATGTCTTACTAATCTATAAGAGTTCTTTGAAGCGGTCAACAAACATGTGAATGAGGGGGATCCAGTAGATATAATGTACTTGGATTTCCAGAAGGCCTTTGACAAGGTCCCTCACCAAAGGCTCTTAGGTAAATTAAGTTGTCAGGGGGTAAGAGGGAAGCTCCGTTCATGGACTGAGAACTGGTTAAAAGGAAGGAAACAGAGGGTAGGAATAAATGGTAAATTTTCAGAATGGAGAGGGGTAACTAGTGGTGTTCCCCCAGGGTCAGTCCTAGGCCCAATCCTATCCAACTTACTCATAAATGATCCAGCCAAAGGGGTAAACTGTGAGGCGGCAAAGTTTGCAGACGACACTAAACTGCTCAAGATAGTTAACAACAAAACAGACTTGGGAAGAAGTTCAAAAGCATTTCACAAATCTGAGCGATTCGACAACAAAATGGCAACTGAAATGTAATGTGGATAAATGTGAACTAATGCACATTGGAAAAAATAACCCCAACTGTACTTACAGTATGATGGGGGCTGATTTAGCTACAACACATCCGGAAAGAGATCTTGGAGTCATCGCGGATAGTGAGAATCACAGAATCATAGAACACTAGGACTGGAAGGGACCTTGAGAGGCCATCGAGTCCAGCCCCCTGCCCTGACGGCAGGACCAAGCGCTTTCTAAACCATCCCTGATAGACATCTGTCTAACCTGTTCTTAACTAGCTCCAGCGATGGAGATCCCACAACCTCCCCAGGCGATTTATTCCAGTGTTCGACCCCCCTGAAAACACTGAAAGTTCTCTGAAAACAGTCACACAGGGCGCAGCGACAGGGAAAAGGCAAACAGGGAGGCTGGGTATCATTTAAAAGGGGACAGAGAATGAGATGGAGAAAATCTTATTGCCCTTGTACAAACTTTGCTACGCCCAGGAGCTTGAGTCCTGTGTGCAGACGTGGTCGGCATCAGAAAAGGTTCAAAAAAGGCAACTAAAATGACGAGGGGTTTGGACCGGGTCCCATATGAAGAGAGACTAAAGAGATTGGGACTTTTCAGCTTAGAACAGAGGAAAATGAGGGGGATATGATAGAGGTCTATAAAACTATGAGCAGTGGGGAAAGTGAACAAGAAAAAATTATTGACTTGTTCCCATAATATCAGAACTAGGGGACACCAAATGAAATTAACAGGCAGCAGGATTAAAACACATGAAAGGAAGGAGTTCCTCACACAGCGCACGGTCAACCTGTGGAACTCCTCGCCAGAGGAGGCTGTGGAGGCCAGGACAGTAAGAAAGTTCAAAGAAGAGCTAGATAAATTTATGGCGGTTAGGTCCATAAAAGGCGATTAGCCAGGAGAGGTAAGATACTGGGCTGGATGGACATTTGGGTTGACCCAATACAGCCATTCGTATATTTGTATGTTCTGTGGCATATGGGCAGAGCTCTCCCAGGGCTCAGGGGCTGTGCTCTGGGAGGTGGGCAGAGCTCTCCCCAGGGGTCAGGGCTGGGCTCTCACAGGTGGGCAGAGCTGTGATGGAGTAGGGGGAGTGCATGTGTGAGTCAGGCTGGATGTGAGAGACAAGCAGAGCAGCTCCCAGTGGCTAAGGATGACCCTGGGGCTACAACCTAGGCTGGCAGGTAACACCTCTGCCCTGAACAAAGAGGAGGGAGGAGCCGAGCTGGGTTTTGAATCGGGGGCCGCAGTTAGAGGCTAGGGAAAGGGAGAGCTGGAAGGCAGCCAGCCTGAGGAGGGGGAAAGCTACACCCCAGAGGGGCACCCCTCGGGCTCCTCTCCCCAGGACGGGTTGGAAGGACTGTCTCTGGCTGCTGCACTGACGCTTCTGTAAGAAACTGGGCATCTGTTGCCTAATAAACCTCCTGTTGTACCTGCTGAGTGAGAGTCACTCCTGCCAGCAGACGGGGTGCAGTGCAAGGGGACCCCTGAACCCCATCAGAAGAGTTCTCCCCAGCGGTCAGGGCTGGGCTCTGGCAGGTGGGTAGAGTTGCCTGCTGGGGAAACAGGATTGTCACCGCTGGTGGGTGGGGCAATGGGGGAGGGGATACCACAGACCTGCCAGCTGGGGCACTTGGGGGTGTCACCGCTGACCCCACCCATCCATGCACAGGGGACTTGGGGAGCCACCGACCTGTCACTGTGACGTTGTAGAAGACGGAGTCACCGCCTGCGTCGCACACAAACTCCCCGGTGTCCTGCGGCCGGGCCGAGGGGATGACGAGCCGGTGATGGGGCCCCTCCTGCTCCAGGAGCAGGTGCTCCCCCTCCTCCACCTCTGCCCCGTCCTTGTACCACTGCACCGGGGCCTCCGCACGGGACAGCTCGCACGCCAGCACCACGCGCTCCGAGGCCAGGTAGGTGTGCGCCGCGTCCTCGTTGGAGCTGACGACCCTCACGGGCGGCTCTGGGCGGGAGACAGGACCAGCTCAGCACAGAGGCTGCAGGCTGGGCTGTTTGGGGCAGTGGGAGGGTTGAGGGGGATGCAGCCAGTGCTCCCCAGTGCCCTGCTCACCAGTCTCTGCTGGATGTCCGGGTGAGGTGCAGAGCCTCGCCTGGATATGGCTGATCACTGGGGGATGCTGCATTGCCAGGGACTCGTAGGGGTCCAGCCCCTGCAGTCACACACTTCCAGCCCCCTCGAATCAGCCCCGAGAGGAACCTCCCCCAGAGCTGCCTGTGGGTGTTCAGCCTGCTCCTGTCACCCAGCCCCCGCTCACCCGTCACGGTCACCGTGAAACTCAGCAGATCCTCGCCTGCCTCACACGTGTAGGTCCCCGAGTGCGCAGGGCAGGTGGAGCGGATGAACAGCCCCCGGGTGCAGCCCTCTGCCTGCAGGGCCACGCCAGCGTCCGAGGGCACGGCCTCCCCGTCCTTCAGCCAGCGCACAGGCGCGTCGGGCGTGGAGAGCTGGCACTCCAGGAGCAGGGGCAGCCCTGCCAGGAGCTCCCGCCGCCGCTGGGCCTCGGGCACCGGGATGATGCGCACCTGTGGGGCTGAGGGAGCCATTCCTATCAGGACATGTGTGGCAGCACCCTTGGGGCAGGGCCACTCTGAGGCCGGAGGAAGCTGCTGTCCCAGCCCCAGGCAGCTCCCAGCTGCAGGCCCTGGGGTAACGGGTGCGACAGCTGCATGCTGCAGGAGGCAGCGGGGGGGCTGAGCCTGCAGGGCCCCAGGGACGGCAGTCCCAGGCTGAGCAGAGCAGAGCAGAGCAGAGCAGAGCAGAGCAGAGGAGGTGGTGGTCTGACAGGCTGGAAGTGGGGGCAGAACACTGGCAAATGGGCGGAGGTGCACCTCGGCGAGCGGGTGGGGTGCAGCCAGGGACATGGGGGAGCGGGGAGCTGAGGCGAAAGATGACAGACCTCCCCTGGCTGCAGGGTCTGGGCGGGGGAGCTGGGCAGGGAGCAAGGACATGGATGTCTGGCAGGAAGCATTCGCCATGGAGCCAAAGTCGGGATGAAATGTACCTGCCCTTCCCTCTCCAGCATCACCCCCTCCAGCCCCGTCCCACAGAGGCTGCGCTCCACCCACCTCTTCAGTGCAGGATGCCTCTAACCCCAGCTCCTGCCTTCCTCCCCTCGCCCCACTCCGCTCTCTGCCCCAGCTGCTTCCCGCCAACACCCTCGCCACCAAGCGCCAGCTCTGCCGATTCACATGCCCCGACCCTGCATCTGCTCCGTGGGCCACCCCGTCCCCAGGCGCCTGGCGCACACGGCCTGGGGTCCTCTCTCTGCCTCCAGCCATGTCCCCCAAGCCCAGCTCCCACCCCAGCACGTCACAGACACGGCTCTGCTCCGGCCCCCCGGACCTCAGCTCACCCAGGCTCCTCACCCTCCCACACTACTCAGCCACAGGCAGGCTCGCTCCTCCTCGCCTCACCTCGCCTGGGTCTCCCCTCTAAGCACAGGGCCACCCTACAGGGGTGTGGGACTGCGGCCAACCTTCCCACCCTCCGCCCAGGTCCCAGGCCACTCTTCCTGCCTTCCCCAACTCCCTTCCCAACCCACCTCGGCACTCACCGCCCCGCCCCCTTCTGAGCAATGCCACTGTGGGGGGTTAGTGGGGGAGGGGGTTGGGATCGGTTCCCCCCCAACTCACCCGCCCTGGCGGGGGAGTGGAGAGACCTGGCCTGAGCCCACGGCACTCCTTCAAGCCTGACTCCCAGGCACAGTGCTCGGGGGCCTGGGGCAGGCTGGGGCTGGTGGGCTCTGCTTCCCGTCACCACGGTGAAACGGAGCAAGCTGCTGAGTCGCTCCACTTCCCACGCCTCCTGCCAATGCCACCGATCACTGGGACCAGCCTGACTCCTGCTGAGGGCAGCAGCCCCCCTGGCCTGCCGCGTGGGACGTTACTGGAGTCTGAGACGAGTGTGCGAAACACTGCCTGCACCAAACGTGGTGCCGTGGGCAGGTGAGGTGTCCCATGGGAGCCGATGGGTTGCTGATTCGGTTTGCACCGCTCACGCGCATGGACGGTTTCTGTGTTCGGAGTGCTGAGTGTTGGCTCTGCACTTGTACTGCCAGCGTTTGCTTACGGCAGAGCTCAGCAGAAGAGTTGGCCAATGTGTCGGGACAGGTTTGCCAGTCAAATGAAGAGCAGTACTTCACTGACGCGGCACCGCCCTTGGTGCGTAAGCGATGGCTGCAGCCTCCAAAAGCACCGAGGTGGGCAAGGATATGTGACCTGACCATGTGATACCCTCCACCTTGGGAGCTGACTAGTAACAGACGCAGCTGTGTTAATCTGTATTCTAGTGAAACAAACCAGCAGTCCTGCAGCTCTTTAACATTATATTGTAAGTCTTTAAAGCGCTACAGGACTGCTGGCTTGTTCCATTTGGGAGGTACTTTCACACCACTAGAACAATGGGGTTCCCTCTGCTTGGGCAAGGGTAGACAAAGGGGCCTGGTCATTCCTCCATCTTGTCTTCATTCCAGCTCATCACTTCAGGAGCATCCCTGCGACGACCTGAGCCCAGAAGGACTGATAGCCCTTCCTAACAAAAGGTGCATTCCGGACACTGATCAAACAGCAGATTATTTCAGCTCTGCTACAAGGCTGCACCAGAACTTTGCCTCGGTGTGCGGAATTTGATTTTTTCAACACTTTCACTCTCACTCTATTCTTTCTTTCCTTTATCAATAAACCTTTAGCTGTCAGATTCTAGAGAACTGGCACAGTGGGCTCTTTTGGGTAAGATCTGACCTGATGCATTGACCTGGGGATGCCAGAACACGTGTGGATTTGGTTTTCATAGGGATGGGCTGTGACACAAGGGAACCTGGAGTCTATGAGGATTCTTTGTGTGGCGCCTCGCTGGCCAGCGGGGCAACAGAAATGCTGTTTGTGATGGGTTTGGTGCCTTACAGTGGAGGAGTCCCAGCTGGGGGCAGCAAGTAGCCCTGTTTCTAAGCAATTCACCCTGATTTGACCCTCTCAGTGGTACCCCCAAAACCTCCAGTATGCCACAGGGCCCTCCAAAACATGGGGCTGAGGACAGCCACCCCACATTGCCCTGTGGCTGGGACTGCTCTGCTTCAGCATGCCCCTTCGGATGCGTCTGCTCATCCTCTGCAGCCCCAGCACCAGCTGGGGCTTGCACAGGTCTGCGGAGGCAGCAGCGACTCTGCATTGTGGGGACCAGGAGCTGAGGCCGGGGCACTGGGGTGTGCAGTCAGGCTGGAGGAAGCAGAGAACAGCCACAGGCTCTCTCTGTGCTGCCCAAGCCCTGGCGGGGGCTGCAGGCTGGAAGTGCAAGTTGCTAACCTGTGCAGTAAAGAATGGTTCGCACAGCACCCACAGGAGGGTGCCCGAGGTGCCAGCAGTGGGCGTTTGGGACAAGTTTCCTTCCGTGAGCACAGACAAGGCCCCTTGTGCTGTGAGTGGGGCTTAGCCGCTCACCTAGCAAACCCCGGAAGAGGAACAGCCCCTCAGCTTCCTGTGGGGCTCCAGAGGGCCCTGGCCTTGGCACCGCCACACCTCGACCCTGGGTAAGTTCTTCTGCAAACACACATTCGCCCCCCTACACACACACACGCACACTGTGCTGATACTCAGCCCCACCTCCCACTGCTCAGGCCAGCCCTTCTCCCCAAGCTAAGACCTCAGCCTGGGATGTGACCTGTCCTGAGCGATTTGAGCTCCCCTCTCTCACCTCCCGCTGCCTTCCTTCTCAGGCTCTGGGGGCAGCCAGGCACATAGCTGGGCATCACCTTTGCCTTAGACAGGCATGAGGCCTGGAGCCAGACCCATGTCTACATCTGGTTGACCCTGTTGGCACAGTGTCTGAGCCTCGGCCTCTCCCACCCACCCACGTTGCAGTATAAAGTGCTCCTGGAGTTACATGAGCTGATCCCGCAAGCAGGGGGAAGACAGGAACCAGGCTGCTCCTGGGTTCCCAGCTCCCTGCCACTCTGGAAGCCAGGAAACTGACCCGCCCTGGTAGGCTGCTCAGTTTCCTGGCTCCCGCAAGCTCCCCCCGACTTGCGAGAAAATTTCAGTTACGCGGGGATTGCAGGAAAACAACCCCCACTAACTCGGGGGTTTCCTGTAGATGAGAGACAATAAGAACAACCTAAGGAAACACTAAGAACCTGAGAAAACAAGCGCTCTCAGTTGGATGTAAAATCCACATCACCTCCTCCTGGACACCTTCTCCATCCTACCCCATGGATGGTGCATGTCTCACTTCCAAGGCACTTGGCCTGTCCCCACCGGCCTCTCCCTGGCAGTCAGTGGCCGCTCCCCTCTGCTCAGCACACGGTGCTGCTTCCACTGCCCATCAGTCATGTTTGCAAACAAGCGCCTCCGCCTCGGCAGGGCTCCCACACACGGCCGCAAGGTGCCCGCCTCCTCCACACTGGGAGGCCTGTGAACAACGCCAGGATGGCGTCCGCGTGCTTCGCTCACGCCGGTTTCCTGCCTGGCACCACAGCCAGCCCCAGGCCCCCTGCGAACGCGCTTCGTACCCAGCAGCGCCAGCGATGCCGAGGCAGCAGCAGTGTGGGAAAGGGGCGCAGCTCAGCGGGGCAGGTGGGCAGGGACGAGACGAGACGACACCGACCTGTCACTGTGACGCTGTAGAAGACGGAGTCGCCGCCTGCGTCGCACACGAACTCCCCCGTGTCCTGCGGCCGGGCCGAGGGGATGACGAGCCGGCGATGGGGCCCCTCCTGCTCCAGGAGCAGGTGCTCCCCCTCCTCCACCTCTGCCCCGTCCTTGTACCACTGCACCGGGGCCTCCGCGCGGGGCAGCTCGCACGCCAGCACCACGCGCGCCGAGGCCAGGCAGGTGTGCGCCGCGTCCGCGCTGCAGCTGGCGACCCTCACGGGCGGCTCTGGGCGGGAGACAGGACCGGCTCAGCACAGAGGCTGCCGGCTGGGCTGGGCTTAGTCGCTCTCAGCCAGGCACCCTGCCCGTTTCCCCAGTGCCGGCGGCCGGAGAGACGGAGCCCCAGCAGGGGATCAGCGAGGACGCAGCTCCCCAAGGCTCTGTCACACTGGGGCCTCTCCCACCAGACAGCCCTGGCCCACCAGGCCACGCTGCTGCGCCCTGCGGCGGTGCTCCCGGCCGCTCGCCAGTGCCACCAGCTAGACCCCAGCCGGAGCCGTGCGGGGGAGGCTGCAGGGTGGGGCTGGGGGCATCAGCAGGCGGCGCTCCCCCGGCAGGCCGAGCTGACCCCAGGGCTGTGCCGGGAGCCTGTGATGGGGTGTCACTAGGGGGGCGCTCCCCCGGCAGGCTGAGCTGACCCCGGGGCTGTGCCGGGAGCCTGTGATGGGGTGTCACTAGGGGGGCGCTCCCCCGGCAGGCCGAGCTGACCCCAGGGCTGTGCTAGGAGCCTGTGATGGGGGTGTCACTAGGGGGGCGCTCCCCCGGCAGGCCGAGCTGACCCCGGGGCTGTGCCGGGAGCCTGTGATGGGGGTGTCACTAGGGGGGCGCTCCCCCGGCAGGCCGAGCTGACCCCGGGGCTGTGCCGGGAGCCTGTGATGGGGTGTCACTAGGGGGGCGCTCACCCGGCAGGCCGAGCTGACCCCAGGGCTGTGCCGGGAGCCTGTGATGGGGTGTCACTAGGGGGGCGCTCCCCCGGCAGGCCGAGCTGACCCCAGGGCTGTGCCGGGAGCCTGTGATGGGGGTGTCACTAGGGGGGCGCTCCCCCGGCAAGCCGAGCTGACCCCAGGGCTGTGCTAGGAGCCTATAAGGGGGGTGTCACTAGGGGGGCGCTCCCCCGGCAGGCCGAGCTGACCCCAGGGCTGTGCTAGGAGCCTATAAGGGGGGTGTCACTAGGGGGGCGCTCCCCCGGCAGGCCGAGCTGACCCCAGGGCTGTGCTAGGAGCCTGTGATGGGGTGTCACTAGGGGGGCGCTCCCCCGGCAGGCCGAGCTGACCCCAGGGCTGTGCTAGGAGCCTGTGATGGGGTGTCACTAGGGGGGCGCTCCCCCGGCAGGCCGAGCTGACCCCAGGGCTGTGCCGGGAGCCTGTGATGGGGTGTCACTAGGGGGGCGCTCCCCCGGCAGGCCGAGCTGACCCCAGGGCTGTGCCGGGAGCCTGTGATGGGGTGTCACTAGGGGGGCGCTCACCCGGCAGGCCGAGCTGACCCCAGGGCTGTGCTAGGAGCCTGTGATGGGGTGTCACTAGGGGGGCGCTCCCCCGGCAGGCCGAGCTGACCCCAGGGCTGTGCTAGGAGCCTGTGATGGGGTGTCACTAGGGGGGCGCTCCCCCGGCAGGCCGAGCTGACCCCAGGGCTGTGCCGGGAGCCTGTGATGGGGTGTCACTAGGGGGGCGCTCCCCCGGCAGGCCGAGCTGACCCCAGGGCTGTGCCGGGAGCCTGTGATGGGGGTGTCACTAGGGGGGTGCTCACCCGGCAGGCCGAGCTGACCCCGGGGCTGTGCTAGGAGCCTATAAGGGGGGTGTCACTAGGGGGGCGCTCCCCCGGCAGGCCGAGCTGACCCCAGGGCTGTGCTGGGAGCCTGTGATGGGGTGTCACTAGGGGGGTGCCCCCCGGCAAGCCGAGCTGACCCCAGGGCTGTGCTAGGAGCCTGTGATGGGGGTGTAACTAGGGGGGTGCTCACCCGGCAAGCCCAGCTGACCCCAGGGCTGTGCTAGGAGCCTATAAAGGGGGTGTCACTAGGGGGGCGCTCCCCCGGCAGGCCGAGCTGACCCCAGGGCTGTGCCGGGAGCCTATAAGGGGGGTGTCACTAGGGGGGCGCTCCCCCGGCAGGCCGAGCTGACCCCAGGGCTGTGCCGGGAGCCTGTGATGGGGTGTCACTAGGGGGGCGCTCCCCCGGCAGGCCGAGCTGACCCCAGGGCTGTGCTGGGAGCCTGTGATGGGGGTGTCACTAGGGGGGCGCTCCCCCGGCAGGCCGAGCTGACCCCAGGGCTGTGCTAGGAGCCTGTGATGGGGTGTCACTAGGGGGGCGCTCCCCCGGCAGGCCGAGCTGACCCCGGGGCTGTGCTAGGAGCCTGTGATGGGGTATCACTAGGGGGGCGCTCCCCCGGCAGGCCGAGCTGACCCCAGGGCTGTGCTGGGAGCCTGTGATGGGGTGTCACTAAGGGGACGCTCACCCGGCAGGCCGAGCTGACCCCAGGGCTGTGCCGGGAGCCTGTGATGGGGTGTCACTAGGGGGGCGCTCCCCCGGCAGGCCGAGCTGACCCCAGGGCTGTGCTAGGAGCCTGTGATGGGGTGTCACTAAGGGGGTGCTCACCCGGCAAGCCGAGCTGACCCCAGGGCTGTGCTAGGAGCCTATAAGGGGGGTGTCACTAGGGGGGCGCTCCCCCGGCAGGCCGAGCTGACCCCAGGGCTGTGCTAGGAGCCTGTGATGGGGTGTCACTAGGGGGGCGCTCCCCCGGCAAGCCGAGCTGACCCCAGGGCTGTGCCTGGAGCCTGTGATGGGGGTGTCACTAGGGGGGCGCTCCCCCGGCAGGCCGAGCTGACCCCAGGGCTGTGCTGGGAGCCTGTGATGGGGTGTCACTAAGGGGGTGCTCACCCGGCAAGCCCAGCTGACCCCAGGGCTGTGCTAGGAGCCTATAAGAGGGGTGTCACTAGGGGGGCGCTCCCCCGGGCCGAGCTGACCCCAGGGCTGTGCTAGGAGCCTGTGATGGGGTGTCACTAAGGGGGTGCTCACCCGGCAAGCCCAGCTGACCCCAGGGCTGTGCTAGGAGCCTATAAGAGGGGTGTCACTAGGGGGGCGCTCCCCCGGCAGGCCGAGCTGACCCCAGGGCTGTGCTAGGAGCCTGTCATGGGGTGTCACTAGGGGGGCGCTCACCCGGCAGGCCGAGCTGACCCCGGGGCTGTGCTAGGAGCCTGTCATGGGGTGTCACTAAGGGGGTGCTCACCCGGCAAGCCGAGCTGACCCCAGGGCTGTGCTAGGAGCCTATAAGGGGGGTGTCACTAGGGGGGCGCTCCCCCGGCAGGCCGAGCTGACCCCAGGGCTGTGCTAGGAGCCTGTGATGGGGTGTCACTAAGGGGGTGCTCACCCGGCAAGCCCAGCTGACCCCAGGGCTGTGCTAGGAGCCTATAAGGGGGGTGTCACTAGGGGGGCGCTCCCCCGGCAGGCCGAGCTGACCCCAGGGCTGTGCTAGGAGCCTGTGATGGGGGTGTCACTAGGGGGGCGCTCCCCCGGCAGGCCGAGCTGACCCCAGGGCTGTGCCGGGAGCCTGTGATGGGGGTGTCACTAGGGCGCTCCCCCGGCAGGCTGAGCTGACCCCACTGAAGCATAGGGAGGTGCTATGCTGGGGCTGGGGGGGATACCATATGGGGACTCTGTCACTGTGCAGTGCACGCTGCACCCCATGGCCCAGCATGCTGCACCCACCATCTTTCCAATGAGACTCAAAGGTTTGGGCCCTAAATACAGCAAGACACACCTTGAGCAGAGCGTCGCTGACTTACCCCCCAGGAGACCAGGGGAGTCACCGACCTGCCGGCTGGGGTAACGGGGGGGGTCACCGACCTGCCAACTGGGGTAACGGGGGGTCACCGACCTGCCGGCTGGGGTAACGGGTGTCACCGACCTGCCGGCTGGGGTAACAGGGGGGTCACCGACCTGCCAACTGGGGTAACGGGTGTCACCGACCTGCCGGCTGGGGTAACGGGGGGGGGTCACCGACCTGCCAACTGGGGTAACGGGTGTCACTGACCTGCCGGCTGGGGTAACGGGGGTGTCACTGACCTGCCGGCTGGGGTAACGGGGGGGGTCACCGACCTGCCAACTGGGGTAACGGGGGTGTCACTGACCTGCCAACTGGGGTAACGGGGGGTGTCACCGACCTGCCGGCTGGGGTAACGGGGGTGTCACCGACCTGCCGGCTGGGGTAACGGGTGTCACCGACCTGCCAACTGGGGTAACGGGGGTGTCACTGACCTGCCGGCTGGGGTAACGGGTGTCACCGACCTGCCGGCTGGGTAACGGGGGGGTCACCAACCTGCCGGCTGGGGTAACGGGTGTCACCGACCTGCCGGCTGGGGTAACGGGGGGGTCACCGACCTGCCGGCTGGGGTAACGGGCGTCACTGACCTGCCGGCTGGTGTATCAGGGGTGTCACCGACCTGCTGGCTGGTGTATCAGGGGTGTCACCAACCTGCCAGCTGGGTAATGGGGGTGTCACCGACCTGCCGGCTGGTGTATCGGGGTGTCACTGACCTGCCGGCTGGGGTAACGGGGATGTCATAGACTTGCAGGCTGGTGTATTGGGGGTGTCACCAACCTGCCAGCTGGGGCTATGGAGGAGGAGGGCCCAGAGAAGCCAGCTGGGGCAATGTGGCAGAGCTGCTGAGCCACCCTCCCATGGGGGACTTGGGGAGCCACCGACCTGTCACTGTGACGTTGTAGAAGACGGAGTCACCGCCTGCATCGCACACAAACTCCCCGGTGTCCTGCGGCCGGGCCGAGGGGATGACGAGCCGGTGATGGGGCCCCTCCTGCTCCAGGAGCAGGTGCTCCCCCTCCTCCACCTCTGCCCCGTCCTTGTACCACTGCACTGGGGCGTCTGCACGGGACAGCTCGCACGCCAGCACCACGCGCTCCGAGGCCAGGTAGGTGTGCGCCGCGTCCTCGTTGGAGCTGACGACCCTCACGGGCGGCTCTGGGTGGGAGACAGGACCGGCTCAGCACAGAGGCTGCAGGCTGGTTACTCACAGCTGTCCGCCCTCCCTTTCCTCACTCCAGGGAAGTTATTGCTCATTATTACCAGGGGCTTTCAGTGCCCATCGCCCAGAGGGACCTGGAGCACGCCTGGGTCAGTGCTGCTTGCCCTGGTGGGGAGAGCGGCTCCTACAGCCCCTGGGCTCTGCCCTGCCCAGCAGCCCTGCCCAGCCCTGTCCAGGCTGGCCCACAGCACGAGGCCCGAGTGGGTTAGCAGGAGTTCCCCGTGGTGAGTCGTGCTGCCCCTGCTTAGTGCTGCGTCCAAGCGGAACAGCAGGGTCACTGCACGGGCACCCTTGGGAGAGGTCATGCAGAACACGGTGCCCCACAGGAACTCACCTGGGGTTGCTGGGCTGCAACAAGAGGGACAGCGACTCACATCTTTCAAGTCAGTCCTGCCTGGGGGTACAGGCTGCCGCAGACATGGGCTGAGCATTTACAGCAACCAAAGTGCCCAGCGACAGCCCCGGGACCCTTCAGCTGAGCTGGAGGCAGGGAGCCGCCTGGCCAATGGAAACAGCCAGGCCTGGGCTGGCAAAGAGAAGGAGTCAGGGTACCAGCTCTTGTGGGTGCAGAGAGGTTTCTTCCAGCGGCACCCACAAGAGAGGGGTGCCCAGCTCTGAAGCCAGGCCCATGCTGGACAAACCAGCCACTGGGGAAAGTGGTGCCTCATTAGCCAGGCAAACGCCAGCTGGCCAGGCCAGGCCCTGACCACGTGCGGGGTTTCTCGTCCCCTTCTAACCCGGCGATGGTATGTGAGTAGCGTCGCAGGCACCAGCAAACAATCTTCTTTACTTTTACTGGAGACAGGACTGGTGCGTCTCTACTGCAGCACGGTCCCTGCGCACGGGCTTGGTCAGCTGACATGGGCGCGGGAACACACCAAGGGGCAATTTCATGGCACTGTGGACTCCTTGGCTGGGGGCTTGAGTCCAGGACTCAGGACCCCACAAGTTGGGAGGGCCCCAGAGCTCAGAGGGCAGCAGGAGCCAGGAAGTCAGCACCACAAGGAAACAGCCTGGAGGCCCAAGTCCGGCTGCCCAGGTCAGCACAGCCCAGCTGGGGGCCGAGCCCCACTGCCAGGTCAGCTAACACAGCCCAACTGGGGACCGAGCCCCACTGCCAGGACAGGACAGCACAGCACAGCCCCGCTGGGGTCTGAGCCCCACTGCCAGGACAGGACAGCACAGCCCCGCTGGGGTCTGAGCCCCACTGCCAGGACAGCACAGCACAGCACAGCCCCGCTGGGGTCTGAGCCCCACTGCCAGGACAGCACAGCACAGCACAGCCCCGCTGGGGTCTGAGCCCCACTGCCAGGACAGCACAGCACAGCCCCGCTGGGGGCCGAGCCCCACTGCCAGGACAGGACAGCACAGCACAGCCCCGCTGGGGTCTGAGCCCCACTGCCAGGACAGCACAGCACAGCACAGCCCCGCTGGGGGCCGAGCCCCACTGCCAGGTCAGCTAACACAGCCCAACTGGGGACCGAGCCCCACTGCCAGGACAGCACAGCACAGCACAGCCCCGCTGGGGTCTGAGCCCCACTGCCAGGACAGGACAGCACAGCACAGCCCAACTGGGGTCTGAGCCCCACTGCCAGGTCAGCTAACACAGCCCCGCTGGGGTCTGAGCCCCACTGCCAGGACAGCACAGCACAGCACAGCCCCGCTGGGGGCCGAGCCCCACTGCCAGGACAGCACAGCACAGCACAGCCCCGCTGGGGTCTGAGCCCCACTGCCAGGTCAGCTAACACAGCCCCGCTGGGGTCTGAGCCCCACTGCCAGGTCAGCTAACACAGCACAGCCCCGCTGGGGTCTGAGCCCCACTGCCAGGACAGCACAGCACAGCACAGCCCCGCTGGGGTCTGAGCCCCACTGCCAGGACAGCACAGCACAGCCCCGCTGGGGTCTGAGCCCCACTTCTGGGCTCTGGTTTGGGGCGTTGCAGGGCACAGAGAGATGCCAGGGCTTTGCGCTGAGGTCTGTTGCGCCAGGTGAAGCCAGCCACCTGGGGCACATTGTGCATTAGTCACGGCCCGGGGGGGTGTGCAGGTGAGACCAGTCGCCGCCAGCCGCAGGTGGTCAGCCCTCACCGGAGCAGCACAGCTCTGCCATGTGGCCGTTTGCCCCCGACTCTGGCACTGGAGGCAGCTGCCAGTCACTTGTCTCTGCTTACCACCCGGGGGGCAGCGGAGCTCCTGGGGCTCACGCTGCACAGACCGCGCTGGGGGCCATGGGCAGTGTCTGCCGCAGCAGCCCCAGAGGGTTTGAGTACCGGGGCCTGAGGAGGCAGGTCTCTGGGGAAGGGGTAGTGAGGCTGAGGGAGGGGTGGATGGGGCAGGAGAGGAGAAAGGGCTTTCAGGGCCATGTGCTGGCCCTGGGCCTGCTGGGACATCTTTAGCTCTAGGGCCCGGTGGCCCTGCCTGCAAGGAGCCTGCAGGAGGGGGAGGGGTGCACGGCTCCTGGGGGCAGCCCCCCGCTCACCCGTCACGGTCACCGTGAAATTCAGCAGATCCTCGCCTGCCTCACACATGTAGGTCCCCGAGTGCGCAGGGCAGGTGGAGCGGATGAACAGCCCCCGGGTGCAGCCCTCTGCCTGCAGGGCCACGCCAGCGTCCGAGGGCACGGCCTCCCCGTCCTTCAGCCAGCGCACAGGCGCGTCGGGCGTGGAGAGCTGGCACTCCAGGAGCAGGGGCAGCCCTGCCAGGAGCTCCCGCCGCCGCTGGGCCTCGGGCACCGGGATGATGCGCACCTGTGGGGCTGAGGGAGCTGCCATGAATGGGCAGAGCATGGAGGCGAGTCCTTGGTCTTGCAGGGCACCCAGAACAGTGGCCTGGGACTCAGCCGGCCCCTGAGCAGGCCCCATGCAGACTGTGTGCATGGACCAGGCTGCGCAGGACAGCACATGCTGCGAGCACACCCCGTTGCACGCCAGCACCTGCTGCTGGCCCCACAGTCTGCAAACTAGGCCACCAGACGGCAGGAACCTTCTCCTCGGCCTCGGCCAGCATGCAGCCCCTGGAGATTCCACCCTGGCCCAGAGCACAGCCTCTCCCCAGGCTGTGCCTTCACACTGGATCCAGGGCAGAGCTCTCCAGCCCAGCAGGCCAGGGGAGAACCTACAGCCCCCCAGGGAGCCCAGCTCAGCCTCTCTTTGGCCAAAGTAGCCTTCCCTCCTGTGGGCTCGGTGCCAGGAGACTCCCTGATCTGAGCAAGCAGCTGGCACTCCGTGGGGAGCAGAGGAAGGGTTCCCCCCAGCCAAACAGACACCTTTGGGCACTGATGGGTTGGCAGGGAGGGATGGGTTAGCTCTAGGGGGCATGGGGCCAAGCAGGGAACAGCTCCAGGGTGCCAACAGCCTGAAGGGAAAGACCCCAAGAGGCCAGTTGTCCATGGCTGGCTCTGGTGCTCAGCGAGAACCAAAGCCCTGCCCATTATGGTGACTAACGACCCCAGAGCCCTTCCCTGTCAGCCAGGGCACTAGCCCCCTTCCAGCCCCAGCCAAACGTTCCCAAGGCAGCTGCCATCAGCAGGCAAAGGGAGCCACATCGCGCTGCAGGCTGAAGTGGTTCGGGCCTGTCCCTCCCTGACCCACTGCAGGCTGGGAGGGCAGACCCAGGTAGTAACACTCATGTGTATGCTGCCTTGTTCTTCCCCACAGCCCCAGCATGGCAGTGTGGGGCCTCAGCAGTCCCCCCACCCTGTCCAGGGCTGACCGCACGCAGGAGAGCTCCTTACCTTGCACCTGCAGCGTGGCAGAGCTCCGCACTGCCCCAGCCACAAAGCTGACCTCGACTCCACTCTCCGCCAGCTGCACGCCACGGAGCTCCAGGGAGTGCTCGGTCCCACTGTGCCTGACAGCAAAGCGCTGGCCCTCTGCCTCCTTCTCCAGCTTCGCCCCATTCAGGAACCAGCTTCCCGCCACCGAGGCTGAGAGCTCCAGGGAGAACAGGGCGTCCTCACCAGCCTGCACCACTGTGTCCTTCAGGGCTCTCCGCACGCAAGCTACAGGGACTGGAGCAGAGGGCAGGGGCCTCAGCTGAGACGGCAACAGCACATGCCAAGCTCTGGCCCTTCTCCGAGGTGGCCGCTGGCCAAGAGCCACATTGCCCACGTCCTCCCACACTAGCATGTCGGGTGCAGCATTGGGGCAGTGCTCCAGCCATGGGCCAGGCAGCTGCTGGGCTTGGGCCCTGACCCCCTTCCCGCCTGCGTGGGGGAGGAGAGGTCACTCTGTCGGCGCTGGAAGCAGCCCCTCAGGGCTCTGCACAAGCCAGTGCAGGAAGAGGGCGGGAAAGAGGCCCCAGAGCCTGCCGTACATACCGAGGTGCACAGAGCCAGGGAACTCCACGGGCCTGCTCCTCCCGTACTTGTTGACGGCACAGATGCGGAAGCAGTAGTCTGCCTCGGTGGGCACGCTGTCCCCGAGCACCGCCACCATGCTCGCCAGGTCCGTGGTCAGGCACTGCACCCACTCAGCCATGCTGGCCTCCTGCCGCTCCAGCACGTAGCTGCTGGGAGGGCTCCTGTGCATGGCGGGCCCCGGGCACCACGTCAGCAGGGCGGTATTGCTGCGGTCGGTCCTCATCTCAGCAGCCACAGGAGCGCTCGGGGGCACACGCTTCGCACCTGGCACAGACCCACAGCCAGTTAGCGCCTACTCAGAAAGGCTGCCCAGCTAAGGACGGGGGACTGGGGCGCAGGACCCCTCCCCCTGGGGGCAGCCAGTGCCCATCCCCCGGTCAGGGGCCGGCTGGCATCGGGGGACTGGGGCGCAGGACCCCTCCCGCTGGGGGCTGCCAGCGCCCATCCCCCGGTCAGGGGCCAGCTGGCACCGGGGGACTGGGGCGCAGGACCCCTCCCCCGGGAGCTGCCAGCGCCCATCCCCCGGTCAGGGGCCAGCTGGCACCGGGGGACTGGGAACGGGGACGAGCTCCCACCCAGCTGCGGGGATGCACAGGCTGCTCTGGACACATAGGCAGTTCCCATAGTCCAGCCTCAGTTCTGGGCCTGTTCTGTGTGGCTCACAGGCTGGGCTGCTGCTGTGAGTACGTTAAAGCAGGGGGCGCTGCGTGGGGCGCAGGCCCCCTCGGGATGGGCGTGGGAAAGGAAGGGAGAGCAGCACAATCAGCTGCTGGGTCTCAGGCTCATTAAACACGTTGCAGTAGTTGAGTTTTTATATCTGTGTGTTCCCATTGCTATGCCAATTAATACAGGTTTTATATCCTACAGGCTCATTTTCTTACACACGTCTGTTAAAGGGCTGGAAGGGCCATTTTTTTTCATATGAACGTGAGTGAAATGTCTGTTAGTTTAGACAATAGACGGGTGGGAGGTGGGGGGACTGCTAATTGCAGGGACAAAATGTGGGGCCCTGTGTAAAAAGGTCGCTTACCCCTGGGTTAAGGTGTTTGTGTAGGACCAGAATCGCCCGGTGTCAACCCCCGGCAGATCACACAGCTGTGGAAGTCACCCCTGGGGACACTGCAGGACTGGCTAGGCCTGGTTCACGAGGCCAGGGGAACAAAGAACTGTCTCCTGCACAAAGTGAGGCCCTTTCCGTCACATCGCTCCGGTGCAGTCCAAGAACTTACAGCCCCACCCTGCCTGGGGACTGGCTCGCACAGAACTGCATGGCGGTGCTCTTAGCCACTGGGCCTGGCAGGGTTTGCATGCGGCAGCTGCTCAGCGTCTCACCGTTTGGTCTATAACCAGAGCTTGGTTTCGTGAGCACTGGGCCCCACTTGAGCCCAGCAGGGGCGGGGTGTGTGTGTGTGTCACACGGGGTGTGAGGCTCCTGCTGGGGGTAACCTGGCGACCAGGTGACACCTCTGGGCTGCAGACAAAGGGGGAGGTGGAGCCAGAGGGGTTTGAATTGGAACTGGGAGTTGGAAGCAGCGAGTCTGGGCTGGGAGAGAGAGACAAAGGAGGGGACAAGGTCCCGGCTCCAGGGGCCCCTCGGGGCCTCCTCTCCCCAGCATGGATTGGACTGGCTGTCTCTGCCGGCTGCACTGACTCCTCTGTACGACGCTGTGTCCTGTCGGCTAATAAACCCGCTGTTCTCCTGCCGAGTGCGAGTTACTCCTGCCTGCAGATGGGGTGCAGAGCTTGGGGACCGCTCAACCCCATCACGGGGATGGAGCAGTGGACAGGATCGCCAGCCATGGCAGGGTCTGCTGCTGAAGGCCCAAACCTCATGGACGGGAGATGCAGGATTCAACCCAGAGAAAGGTGCCAGTCAGAGACCTAAGTGGGGTGGCTTCAGAGGCTATGTCTGCACAGCAGAACTATTTCGGTTTAACTTGGTATCCCAAAAAACTGCTCCGCGTCTTTGAAATGTGCCCATTATTTTGAAATATTTTTCAAAATAACTGGTGTGCTGTTTTGGCATCCCAGTGTTCCTCGTTGCAGGAGTAACGGATGCTTCAAAATAGCCTGGTTTGCAATAAGCTCGAAATGAGGTATGTGATTAGCATAGCATAAATGCATATCTTATTTTGAGTTTAGGGCACCATATAGACATAGCCAGAGAGGCCTCGACTGGTCAGAAGCAGCAGTAACTCAAGAACATGACATTGGGGTTAGCCTTGTAAGTAACACTCTTGTTTCTTTCCTCGAGATAATAAAGCCTCAGCTTGTGCCTGCAGGATGGGCTATTGGCATTGTCCTTGTGTGACCCTAAGAGCCCCGGTGCCAGGGGGCAAGGGGCAGGATGGGCTATTGGCATTGTCCTTGTGTGAGCCTGAGAGCCCCGGTGCCAGGGGGCAAGGGGCAGGATGGGCTATTGGCATTGTCCTTGTGTGAGCCTGAGAGCCCCGGTGCCGGGGGCAAGGGGCAGGATGGGCTATTGGCATTGTCCTTGTGTGAGCCTGAGAGCCCCGGTGCCAGGGGGCAAGGGGCAGGATGGGCTATTGGCATTGTCCTTGTGTGAGCCTGAGAGCCCCGGTGCTCGGGGACAAGGGGCAGGATGGGCTACCGGCATTGTCTTTGTGTGAACCTGAGAGCCCTGGTGCCTGGGGGCAAGGGGCAGGATGGGCTATTGGCATTGTCCTTATGTGAGCCTGAGAGCCCCGGTGCCCAGGAGCAAGTGGCAGGATGCGCTATTGGCATTGTCCTTGTGTGAGCCTGAGAGCCCCGGTGCCAGGGGGCAAGGGGCAGGATGGGCTATTGGCATTGTCTTTGTGTGAGCCTGAGAGCCCCGGTGCCCAGGAGCAAGTGCCAGGATGCGCTATTGGCATTGTCCTTGTGTGAGCCTGAGAGCCCCGGTGCCGGGGGCAAAGGGCAGGATGGGCTACCGGCATTGTCTTTGTGTGAGCTTGAGAGCCCCGGTGCCGGGGGCAAAGGGCAGGATGGGCTACCGGCATTGTCTTTGTGTGAGCCTGAGAGCCCCGGTGCCGGGGGGCAAGGGGCAGGATGGGCTATTGTCATTGTCCTTGTGTGAGCCTGAGAGCCCCGGTGCCAGGGGGCAAGGGGCAGGATGGGCTACCGGCATTGTCCTTGTGTGAGCCTGAAAGCCCCGGTGCTCGGGGGCAAGGGGCAGGATGGGCTACCGGCATTGTCTTTGTGTGAACCTGAGAGCCCTGGTGCCTGGGGGCAAGGGGCAGGATGGGCTATTGGCATTGTCCTTGTGTGAGCCTGAGAGCCCCGGTGCCGGCGGCAAGGGGCAGGATGGGCTACCAGCATTGTCCTTGTGTGAGCCTGAGAGCCCCGGTGCTGGGGGCAAGTGGCAGGATGGGCTATTGGCATTGTCCTTGTGTGAGCCTGAGAGCCCCGGTGCCGGGGGCAAGGGGCAGGATGGGCTACCGGCATTGTCCTTGTGTGAGCCTGAGAGCCCCGGTGCCGGGGGCAAGGGGCAGGATGGGCTACCGGCATTGTCCTTGTGTGAGCCTGAGAGCCCCGGTGCCGGGGGCAAGGGGCAGGATGGGCTACCGGCATTGTCCTTGTGTGAGCCTGAGAGCCCCGGTGCTGGGGGCAAGTGGCAGGATGGGCTATTGGCATTGTCCTTGTGTGACCCTAAGAGCCCCGGTGCCAGGGGGCAAGGGGCAGGATGGGCTATTGGCATTGTCCTTGTGTGAGCCTGAGAGCCCCGGTGCTGGGGGCAAGGGGCAGGATGGGCTATTGGCATTGTCCTTGTGTGACCCTAAGAGCCCCGGTGCCAGGGGGCAAGGGGCAGGATGGGCTATTGGCATTGTCCTTGTGTGAGCCTGAGAGCCCCGGTGCCGGGGGCAAAGGGCAGGATGGGCTACCGGCATTGTCTTTGTGTGAGCTTGAGAGCCCCGGTGCCGGGGGCAAAGGGCAGGATGGGCTACCGGCATTGTCTTTGTGTGAGCCTGAGAGCCCCGGTGCCGGGGGGCAAGGGGCAGGATGGGCTATTGTCATTGTCCTTGTGTGAGCCTGAGAGCCCCGGTGCCAGGGGGCAAGGGGCAGGATGGGCTACCGGCATTGTCCTTGTGTGAGCCTGAAAGCCCCGGTGCTCGGGGGCAAGGGGCAGGATGGGCTACCGGCATTGTCTTTGTGTGAACCTGAGAGCCCTGGTGCCTGGGGGCAAGGGGCAGGATGGGCTATTGGCATTGTCCTTGTGTGAGCCTGAGAGCCCCGGTGCCGGCGGCAAGGGGCAGGATGGGCTACCGGCATTGTCCTTGTGTGAGCCTGAGAGCCCCGGTGCTGGGGGCAAGTGGCAGGATGGGCTATTGGCATTGTCCTTGTGTGAGCCTGAGAGCCCCGGTGCCGGGGGCAAGGGGCAGGATGGGCTACCGGCATTGTCCTTGTGTGAGCCTGAGAGCCCCGGTGCCGGGGGCAAGGGGCAGGATGGGCTACCGGCATTGTCCTTGTGTGAGCCTGAGAGCCCCGGTGCTGGGGGCAAGTGGCAGGATGGGCTATTGGCATTGTCCTTGTGTGAGCCTGAGAGCCCCGGTGCCAGGGGCAAGTGGCAGGATGGGCTATTGGCATTGTCCTTGTGTGACCCTAAGAGCCCCGGTGCCAGGGGGCAAGGGGCAGGATGGGCTATTGGCATTGTCCTTGTGTGAGCCTGAGAGCCCCGGTGCTGGGGGCAAGGGGCAGGATGGGCTATTGGCATTGTCCTTGTGTGACCCTAAGAGCCCCGGTGCCAGGGGGCAAGGGGCAGGATGGGCTATTGGCATTGTCCTTGTGTGAGCCTGAGAGCCCCGGTGCCGGGGGCAAAGGGCAGGATGGGCTACCGGCATTGTCTTTGTGTGAGCTTGAGAGCCCCGGTGCCGGGGGCAAAGGGCAGGATGGGCTACCGGCATTGTCTTTGTGTGAGCCTGAGAGCCCCGGTGCCGGGGGGCAAGGGGCAGGATGGGCTATTGTCATTGTCCTTGTGTGAGCCTGAGAGCCCCGGTGCCAGGGGGCAAGGGGCAGGATGGGCTACCGGCATTGTCCTTGTGTGAGCCTGAAAGCCCCGGTGCTCGGGGGCAAGGGGCAGGATGGGCTACCGGCATTGTCTTTGTGTGAACCTGAGAGCCCTGGTGCCTGGGGGCAAGGGGCAGGATGGGCTATTGGCATTGTCCTTGTGTGAGCCTGAGAGCCCCGGTGCCGGGGGCAAGGGGCAGGATGGGCTACCGGCATTGTCCTTGTGTGAGCCTGAGAGCCCCGGTGCTGGGGGCAAGTGGCAGGATGGGCTATTGGCATTGTCCTTGTGTGAGCCTGAGAGCCCCGGTGCCGGGGGCAACGGGCAGGATGGGCTACCGGCATTGTCCTTGTGTGAGCCTGAGAGCCCCGGTGCCGGGGGCAAGGGGCAGGATGGGCTACCGGCATTGTCCGTGTGTGAGCCTGAGAGCCCCGGTGCTGGGGGCAAGTGGCAGGATGGGCTATTGGCATTGTCCTTGTGTGAGCCTGAGAGCCCCGGTGCCAGGGGCAAGTGGCAGGATGGGCTATTGGCATTGTCCTTGTGTGACCCTGAGAGCCCCGGTGCCAGGGGGCAAGGGGCAGGATGGGCTATTGGCATTGTCCTTGTGTGAGCCTGAGAGCCCCGGTGCTGGGGGCAAGGGGCAGGATGGGCTATTGGCATTGTCCTTGTGTGACCCTAAGAGCCCCGGTGCCAGGGGGCAAGGGGCAGGATGGGCTATTGGCATTGTCCTTGTGTGAGCCTGAGAGCCCCGGTGCCGGGGGCAAAGGGCAGGATGGGCTACCGGCATTGTCTTTGTGTGAGCTTGAGAGCCCCGGTGCCGGGGGCAAAGGGCAGGATGGGCTACCGGCATTGTCTTTGTGTGAGCCTGAGAGCCCCGGTGCCGGGGGGCAAGGGGCAGGATGGGCTATTGGCATTGTCCTTGTGTGAGCCTGAAAGCCCCGGTGCCAGGGGGCAAGGGGCAGGATGGGCTACCAGTGTTGTCTTTGTGTGAGCTTGAGAGCCCTGGTGCGCATGGGCAAGGGGCAGGATGGGCTATTGGCATTGTCCTTGTGTGAGCCTGAGAGCCCCGGTGCCAGGGGGCAAGGGGCAGGATGGGCTACCGGCATTGTCCTTGTGTGAGCCTGAAAGCCCCGGTGCTCGGGGGCAAGGGGCAGGATGGGCTACCGGCATTGTCTTTGTGTGAACCTGAGAGCCCTGGTGCCTGGGGGCAAGGGGCAGGATGGGCTATTGGCATTGTCCTTGTGTGAGCCTGAGAGCCCCGGTGCCGGGGGCAAGGGGCAGGATGGGCTACCGGCATTGTCCTTGTGTGAGCCTGAGAGCCCCGGTGCTGGGGGCAAGTGGCAGGATGGGCTATTGGCATAGTCCTTGTGTGAGCCTGAGAGCCCCGGTGCCGGGGGCAAGGGGCAGGATGGGCTACCGGCATTGTCCTTGTGTGAGCCTGAGAGCCCCGGTGCCGGGGGCAAGGGGCAGGATGGGCTACCGGCATTGTCCTTGTGTGAGCCTGAGAGCCCCGGTGCTGGGGGCAAGTGGCAGGATGGGCTATTGGCATTGTCCTTGTGTGAGCCTGAGAGCCCCGGTGCCAGGGGCAAGTGGCAGGATGGGCTATTGGCATTGTCCTTGTGTGACCCTAAGAGCCCCGGTGCCAGGGGGCAAGGGGCAGGATGGGCTATTGGCATTGTCCTTGTGTGAGCCTGAGAGCCCCGGTGCTGGGGGCAAGGGGCAGGATGGGCTATTGGCATTGTCCTTGTGTGACCCTAAGAGCCCCGGTGCCAGGGGGCAAGGGGCAGGATGGGCTATTGGCATTGTCCTTGTGTGAGCCTGAGAGCCCCGGTGCCGGGGGCAAAGGGCAGGATGGGCTACCGGCATTGTCTTTGTGTGAGCTTGAGAGCCCCGGTGCCGGGGGCAAAGGGCAGGATGGGCTACCGGCATTGTCTTTGTGTGAGCCTGAGAGCCCCGGTGCCGGGGGGCAAGGGGCAGGATGGGCTATTGGCATTGTCCTTGTGTGAGCCTGAGAGCCCCGGTGCCGGGGGCAAGGGGCAGGATGGGCTACCGGCATTGTCCTTGTGTGAGCCTGAGAGCCCCGGTGCTGGGGGCAAGTGGCAGGATGGGCTATTGGCATAGTCCTTGTGTGAGCCTGAGAGCCCCGGTGCCGGGGGCAAGGGGCAGGATGGGCTACCGGCATTGTCCTTGTGTGAGCCTGAGAGCCCCGGTGCCGGGGGCAAGGGGCAGGATGGGCTACCGGCATTGTCCTTGTGTGAGCCTGAGAGCCCCGGTGCTGGGGGCAAGTGGCAGGATGGGCTATTGGCATTGTCCTTGTGTGAGCCTGAGAGCCCCGGTGCCAGGGGCAAGTGGCAGGATGGGCTATTGGCATTGTCCTTGTGTGACCCTAAGAGCCCCGGTGCCAGGGGGCAAGGGGCAGGATGGGCTATTGGCATTGTCCTTGTGTGAGCCTGAGAGCCCCGGTGCTGGGGGCAAGGGGCAGGATGGGCTATTGGCATTGTCCTTGTGTGACCCTAAGAGCCCCGGTGCCAGGGGGCAAGGGGCAGGATGGGCTATTGGCATTGTCCTTGTGTGAGCCTGAGAGCCCCGGTGCCGGGGGCAAAGGGCAGGATGGGCTACCGGCATTGTCTTTGTGTGAGCTTGAGAGCCCCGGTGCCGGGGGCAAAGGGCAGGATGGGCTACCGGCATTGTCTTTGTGTGAGCCTGAGAGCCCCGGTGCCGGGGGGCAAGGGGCAGGATGGGCTATTGGCATTGTCCTTGTGTGAGCCTGAAAGCCCCGGTGCCAGGGGGCAAGGGGCAGGATGGGCTACCAGTGTTGTCTTTGTGTGAGCTTGAGAGCCCTGGTGCGCATGGGCAAGGGGCAGGATGGGCTATTGGCATTGTCCTTGTGTGAGCCTGAGAGCCCCGGTGCCAGGGGGCAAGGGGCAGGATGGGCTATTGGCATTGTCCTTGTGTGACCCTAAGAGCCCCGGTGCCAGGGGGCAAGGGGCAGGATGGGCTATTGGCATTGTCCTTGTGTGAGCCTGAGAGCCCCGGTGCCAGGGGGCAAGGGGCAGGATGGGCTACCGGCATTGTCTTTGTGTGAACCTGAGAGCCCTGGTGCCTGGGGGCAAGGGGCAGGATGGGCTATTGGCATTGTCCTTGTGTGAGCCTGAGAGCCCCGGTGCCGGGGGCAAGGGGCAGGATGGGCTACCGGCATTGTCCTTGTGTGAGCCTGAGAGCCCCGGTGCCGGGGGCAAGTGGCAGGATGGGCTATTGGCATTGTCCTTGTGTGAGCCTGAGAGCCCCGGTGCCGGGGGCAAGGGGCAGGATCGGCTATTGGCATTGTCCTTGTGTGAGCCTGAGAGCCCCGGTGCTCGGGGGCAAGGGGCAGGATGGGCTACCGGCATTGTCTTTGTGTGAACCTGAGAGCCCTGGTGCCTGGGGGCAAGGGGCAGGATGGGCTATTGGCATTGTCCTTGTGTGAGCCTGAGAGCCCCAGTGCCGGGGGCAAGGGGCAGGATGGGCTATTGGCATTGTCTTTGTGTGAGCCTGAGAGCCCCGGTGCCGGGGGCAAGGGGCAGGATGGGCTATTGGCATTGTCCTTATGTGACCCTGAGAGCCCCAGTGCCCGGGGCCAAGTGGCAGGATGGGCTATTGGCATTGTCTTTGTGTGAGCCTGAGAGCCCCAGTGCCGGGGGAAAGGGGCAGGATGGGCTATTGGCATTGTCCTTGTGTGAGCCTGAGAGCCCCAGTGCCCGGGGCCAAGTGGCAGGATGGGCTACTGGCATTGTCTTTGTGTGAACCTGAGAGCCCCGGTGCTGGGGGCAAGGGGCAGGATGGGCTATTGGCATTGTCTTTGTGTGAGCCTGAGAGCCCCGGTGCCGGGGGCAAGGGGCAGGATGGGCTATTGGCATTGTCCTTGTGTGAGCCTGAGAGCCCCGGTGCTGGGGGCAAGGGGCAGGATGGGCTATTGGCATTGTCTTTGTGTGAGCCTGAGAGCCCCGGTGCTGGGGGCAAGGGGCAGGATGGGCTATTGGCATTGTCCTTGTGTGAGCCTGAGAGCCCCGGTGCTGGGGGAAAGGGGCAGGATGGGCTATTGGCATTGTCCTTGTGTGAGCCTGAGAGCCCCGGTGCTGGGGGAAAGGGGCAGGATGGGCTATTGGCATTGTCTTTGTGTGACCCTGAGAGCCCCGGTGCCGGGGGCAAGGGGCAGGATGGGCTATTGGCATTGTCCTTGTGTGAGCCTGAGAGCCCCGGTGCCGGGGGCAAGGGGCAGGATGGGCTATTGGCATTGTCCATGTGTGAGCTTGAGAGCCCCGGTGCCCGGGGGCAAGTGCCAGGATCGGCTATTGGCATTGTCTTTGTGTGAGCCTGAGAGCCCCGGTGCTGGGGGCAAGGGGCAGGATGGGCTATTGGCATTGTCCTTGTGTGAGCCTGAGAGCCCCGGTGCCGGGGGCAAGGGGCAGGATGGGCTATTGGCATTGTCCTTGTGTGACCCTGAGAGCCCCGGTGCTGGGGGAAAGGGGCAGGATGGGCTATTGGCATTGTCCTTATGTGACCCTGAGAGCCCCGGTGCTGGGGGAAAGGGGCAGGATGGGCTATTGGCATTGTCCTTGTGTGACCCTGAGAGCCCCGGTGCCGGGGCCAAGTGGCGGGATGGGCTATTGGCATTGTCCATGTGTGAGCCTGAGAGCCCCGGTGCCGGGGGCAAGGGGCAGGATGGGCTATTGGCATTGTCCCTGTGTGAGCCTGAGAGCCCCGGTGCCGGGGGCAAGGGGCAGGATGGGCTATTGGCATTGTTCTTATGTGACCCTGAGAGCCCCGGTGCTGGGGGAAAGGGGCAGGATGGGCTATTGGCATTGTCCTTGTGTGAGCCTGAGAGCCCCGGTGCCGGGGGCAAGGGGCAGGATGGGCTATTGGCATTGTCCTTGTGTGACCCTGAGAGCCCCGGTGCTGGGGGAAAGGGGCAGGATGGGCTATTGGCATTGTCCTTATGTGACCCTGAGAGCCCCGGTGCTGGGGGAAAGGGGCAGGATGGGCTATTGGCATTGTCCTTATGTGACCCTGAGAGCCCCGGTGCCGGGGCCAAGTGGCGGGATGGGCTATTGGCATTGTCCATGTGTGAGCCTTAGAGCCCCGGTGCCGGGGGCAAGGGGCAGGATGGGCTATTGGCATTGTCCCTGTGTGAGCCTGAGAGCCCCGGTGCCGGGGGCAAGGGGCAGGATGGGCTATTGGCATTGTCCTTATGTGACCCTGAGAGCCCCGGTGCTGGGGGAAAGTGGCAGGATGGGCTATTGGCATTGTCCTTGTGTGAACCTGAGAGCCCCGGTGCCCGGGGGAAAGGGGCAGGATGGGCTATTGGCATTGTCCTTGTGTGAGCCTGAGAGCACCGGTGCCGGGGGCAAGGGGCAGGATGGGCTATTGGCATTGTCCTTGTGTGAGCCTGAGAGCCCCGGTGCCGGGGGCAAGGGGCAGGATGGGCTATTGGCATTGTCCTTGTGTGACCCTGAGAGCCCCGGTGCTGGGGGAAAGGGGCAGGATGGGCTATTGGCATTGTCCTTGTGTGAGCCTGAGAGCCCCAGTGCCCGGGGGAAAGGGGCAGGATGGGCTATTGGCATTGTCCTTATGTGACCCTGAGAGCCCCGGTGCTGGGGGAAAGTGGCGGGATGGGCTATTGGCATTGTCCTTGTGTGAGCCTGAGAGCCCCGGTGCCCGGGGGAAAGGGGCAGGATGGGCTATTGGCATTGTCCTTGTGTGAGCCTGAGAGCCCCGGTGCTGGGGGAAAGGGGCAGGATGGGCTATTGGCATTGTCCTTGTGTGAGCCTGAGAGCCCCGGTGCTGGGGGAAAGGGGCAGGATGGGCTATTGGCATTGTCCCTGTGTGAGCCTGAGAGCCCCGGTGCCGGGGGCAAGGGGCAGGATGGGCTATTGGCATTGTCCCTGTGTGAGCCTGAGAGCCCCGGTGCCGGGGGCAAGGGGCAGGATGGGCTATTGGCATTGTCCTTGTGTGAGCCTGAGAGCCCCGGTGCTGGGGGAAAGTGGCGGGATGGGCTATTGGCATTGTCCTTGTGTGAGCCTGAGAGCCCCGGTGCCCGGGGGAAAGGGGCAGGATGGGCTATTGGCATTGTCCTTGTGTGAGCCTGAGAGCCCCGGTGCTGGGGGAAAGGGGCAGGATGGGCTATTGGCATTGTCCTTGTGTGAGTCTGAGAGCCCCGGTGCCGGGGGCAAGGGGCAGGAGTGCCCTGTGTGCTGCTGTGAGGCTTGGCGAAAGAGGCCCTCTGCCACAGTGCGACAGTCCAAGCCCTCATGCAATGATCTGCCTGAGGACAGGAGCCCAGCAGGGAGCCCCAGCCCAGCCCCACCAGATGGCAAAACAGTCCCTGCCTCCGGGGGAAGTGGGGTCTGGGCGATGCTGGCTCCGATTCGGCCCAGAACGGAGGATCCCGACCCACAGACCAATGGCTCCCTCAGTGGGCAGTGGGCTCACATTTGACGCGGAGCTGGGCGGACGTCTGCGACTCCCCCACGGTGAAGGCAATGACCCCGGCGTCCTCCCGTGTCACATGAACCAGGACCAGCAGGTGGGTTTTGCCGAAGCTCTTCAGCACAGTGTGCGACGTCTCCCGCAGCAGCTGCCCATTGCGGCTCCAGCAGGGCCCCTCCACTGCGTGTCGGGTCTCCACGCAGAAGGCAGCATTCTCTCCCTCCATGACATCCAGCTTCCGCGGCAGCCGTCTCACTATCGACCCTGGGAAAGGCCACGAGTCAGGTGAGAGAGGGCAGTGTGAGCCCCTGGGGAGGGTGCAGGAGCTGGAAATTCAGCAGCAAGAAAGGGGGGTCAAGGATGGGGCTGGCATGGGGAGAAGGCAGGTGAACAAGCTGGAAGCTGGAGCAGAGCGCTGTGGGCAGGCTGGGTGGCTGGGGCATAAGGTGGCTGGCTGGGAGCAGGGACAGGGCCGGGGGGGCCGGGCATTGTGGCACAGGCTAAGTGCCAAGTGCAGGGTAGCCGGAACAGGGGCAGGGTGAGGTAGGGGAGCAGGCGAGAGGCTGAGTGCCAGGTGTAGGGAGTGGACCAGGGCAGGGGCACGACAGGACCAGGCAGCGCCAGGGCAGTGCCAGGCAGGACTGGGCAGGGCAGCAGGCTTCAGCAGGAGGGAACTTTCTCCATTCCCTTCTGCCCAGCCTCTGTGCACCCCGGGCCCATCTCTCACCCCTGACTGAGACCTCAGCAATGCTGCGCCCTTTGTCCTTCATCTCGCAGAGGTAGATGCCGTCATCGTCTGTGCGGGCGTCGCGGATAGTCAGGCGTCGCACAGCGCCGAGCTCCTCAATCACGTACTTGTGGCTGGGCTGCAGCTGCTTGTCCTCCAAGTACCAGGCCGTGGGGATGGCCGCCAGGGGCACCTCGCACTCCAGCACAGCATCTTCCCGCTCCTGCACCTCCACGTCCTCCAGCTGCAGCTGGAACTGCACCGGGTGCTCTGGGGCCAGGCAAGCGAAAGAGAGAAGGACTTCAGTGAGCAGGCGGGGCCCATGACGGGCCAGGGCCTCCCCACAGCTGCTTCAGAGGAACACAAAGCCCCATGAGGTGACCAGCCCATGGGGCACCGTAGGGGACAACTTCACAAAGACCTGGGAAGAGTGAGCAGTCTTACCCTGCCAGGGCCTGGCCGCCAGGCCACCTCCTGCCCAGGACTGTGCACTGACCCCTCCCCAGGCAGCAGGCAGGGTCCTGGCCCCACTCTTCCCCGGCCCCAAGGGCACATGTAGGGCCCCTGCTCTCCCAGCCCAGCCCAGGCCGTCAGTCCCAGGAGGGAAAGCTGAAGGCTCTCCGTTCCCAGCAGTTATTTTAAGAGGTGGCCGCGACACAGTGGGTAGCACTTGGTATGATCGGCATTCGGCACCCTGCTGTCAGCTCTGCAGAGCCACCCCCGCCCCTGGGACGGGGGAGCTGACGCTGCTGCTCCAATGCCCTGTGTCCCTCTCCTCTCCAGGGGGTGGGCGTCCACCTGGCAGAGCCCAGCACACCACCAGCCAGGCCAGGAGGCCTTTGGGGCTGGACTAGCATGACGCCGCCACGCCCAATGCCAAGCAGTGCACACTGAGCCGTGGGGATGAACCCCCCCAGGGCCGCAGCGGCACTTGGCAGAGGGGTCAGGTAACTGTCTGGGCTGGACCCAACAAACCCTGCGTGCGGCAGGGGCCAGCCCAGCTCAGCCGCACAGTGCTGCGAGATACCAAGCACCCCAGCCTCACTCAAAGGAGCCCCCCACCCATGCACCGCCTGGCGCTCACAGGCAGCAGCTGGCTGCCGTCCCCGATGTCCAGTCCCAGGAGGCGGTGAGGTCGCACAGCTTCCCCGAGAGGGAGAGATGCCCCCTTGGGGGCCCAGCCCAGTGATGGGACCTCCCAGAGCCTGTCCCCCGGCTAGGCCCTCAGCACCAATTCTATGGATCAATGACAGTTTCTGCCACCACCTGCTCTCAACCCCCACTGCCCACCCATTAGGCCCCACAGTGCAGGCGCCCCAGCTTCTCTGCAATCGTCTCCCAGGAATTTCTGTAAACGCTGGTAAATCAGGACCCAGCTTCACTTACAATCACGCCACCCTTCGTAACCACAGCCCATCGGGGGCGGGGGAGTCAGTGGAGAGGGTCAGGTGTGCCAGCCCAGCGGGGTCAGTGGAGAGGGTCGGGTGTGCCAGCCCATCGGGGTCAGTGGAGAGGGTCGGGTGTGCCAGCCCATCGGGGGCGGGGGAGTCAGTGGAGAGGGTCAGGTGTGCCAGCCCATCGGGGGCGGGGGAGTCAGTGGAGAGGGTCAGGTGTGCCAGTCCATCGGGGTCGGTGGAGAGGGTCAGGTGTGCCAGCCCATCGGGGTCAGTGGAGAGGGTCAGGTGTGCCAGCCCATCGGGGTCAGTGGAGAGGGTCGGGTGTGCCAGCCCATCGGGGTCGGTGGAGAGGGTCGGGTGTGCCAGCCCATTGGGAATCAGTGGAGAGGGTCAGGTGTGCCAGCCCATCGGGGTCGGTGGAGAGGGTCGGGTGTGCCAGCCCATCGGGGTCGGTGGAGAGGGTCGGGTGTGCCAGCCCATCGGGGTCGGTGGAGAGGGTCAGGTGTGCCAGCCCATCGGGGTCGGTGGAGCAGGTCAGGTGTGCCAGCCCATCGGGGTCAGTGGAGAGGGTCGGGTGTGCCAGCCCATCGGGGTCAGTGGAGAGGGTCTGGTGTGCCAGCCCATTGGGAATCAGTGGAGAGGGTCAGGTGTGCCAGCCCAGCGGGGTCAGTGGAGAGGGTCAGGTGTGCCAGCCCAGCGGGGTCAGTGGAGAGGGTCGGGTGTGCCAGCCCATCGGGGTTGGTGAAGAGGGTCTGGTGTGCCAGCCCATCGGGGTTGGTGGAGCAGGTCAGGTGTGCCAGCCCATCGGGGTCAGTGGAGAGGGTCAGGTGTGCCAGCCCATCGGGGTCAGTGGAGAGGGTCAGGTGTGCCAGCCCATCGGGGTCGGTGGAGAGGGTCGGGTGTGCCAGCCCAGCGGGGGATCAGTGGAGAGGGTCGGGTGTGCCAGCCCATCGGGGTCGGTGGAGAGGGTCGGGTGTGCCAGCCCATCGGGGTCAGTGGAGAGGGTCAGGTGTGCCAGCCCATCGGGGTCGGTGGAGAGGGTCAGGTGTGCCAGCCTATCGGGGTCAGTGGAGAGGGTCGGGTGTGCCAGCCCATCGGGATCAGTGGAGAGGGTCAGGTGTGCCAGCCCATCGGGGTCAGTGGAGAGGGTCAGGTGTGCCAGCCCATCGGGCATCAGTGGAGAGGGTCGGGTGTGCCAGCCCATCGGGCATCAGTGGAGAGGGTCGGGTGTGCCAGCCCATCGGGGTCAGTGGAGAGGGTCGGGTGTGCCAGCCCATCGGGCATCAGTGGAGAGGGTCGAGTGTGCCAGCCCAGCGGGGGATCAGTGGAGAGGGTCGGGTGTGCCAGCCCATCGGGATCAGTGGAGAGGGTCGGGTGTGCCAGCCCATCGGGGTCGGTGGAGAGGGTCGGGTGTGCCAGCCCAGCGGGGGATCAGTGGAGAGGGTTGGGTGTGCCAGCCCAGCAGGGGATCAGTGGAGAGGGTCGGGTGTGCCAGCCCATCAGGGTCGGTGGAGATGGTCGGGTGTGCCAGCCCATCGGGGTCGGTGGAGAGGGTCGGGTGTGCCAGCCCAGCGGGGGATCAGTGGAGAGGGTCGGGTGTGCCAGCCCAGCAGGGGATCAGTGGAGAGGGTCGGGTGTGCCAGCCCATCAGGGTCGGTGGAGATGGTCGGGTGTGCCAGCCCATCGGGGTCGGTGGAGAGGGTTGGGTGTGCCAGCCCAGCGGGGGATCAGTGGAGAGGGTCAGGTGTGCCAGCCCAGCGGGGTCAGTGGAGATGGTCGGGTGTGCCAGCCCATCGGGATCAGTGGAGAGGGTCGGGTGTGCCAGCCCAGCGGGGGATCAGTGGAGAGGGTCGGGTGTGCCAGCCCATCGGGGTCGGTGGAGAGGGTCGGGTGTGCCAGCCCATCGGGGTCGGTGGAGAGGGTCGGGTGTGCCAGCCCAGCAGGGGATCAGTGGAGAGGGTCGGGTGTGCCAGCCCATCAGGGTCGGTGGAGATGGTCGGGTGTGCCAGCCCATCGGGGTCGGTGGAGAGGGTTGGGTGTGCCAGCCCAGCGGGGGATCAGTGGAGAGGGTCAGGTGTGCCAGCCCAGCGGGGTCAGTGGAGATGGTCGGGTGTGCCAGCCCATCGGGATCAGTGGAGAGGGTCGGGTGTGCCAGCCCAGCGGGATCAGTGGAGATGGTCGGGTGTGCCAGCCCATCGGGGTCGGTGGAGAGGGTCGGGTGTGCCAGCCCATTGGGAATCAGTGGAGAGGGTTGGGTGTGCCAGCCCATCGGGGTCAGTGGAGAGGGTCAGGTGTGCCAGCCCATCGGGGTCGGTGGAGAGGGTCGGGTGTGCCAGCCCATCGGGGTCAGTGGAGAGGGTCGGGTGTGCCAGCCCAGCGGGGGATCAGTGGAGAGGGTCGGGTGTGCCAGCCCATCAGGGTCGGTGGAGATGGTCGGGTGTGCCAGCCCATCGGGGTCGGTGGAGAGGGTCGGGTGTGCCAGCCCAGCGGGGGATCAGTGGAGAGGGTCAGGTGTGCCAGCCCAGCGGGATCAGTGGAGAGGGTCGGGTGTGCCAGCCCATCGGGATCAGTGGAGAGGGTCGGGTGTGCCAGCCCAGCGGGGGATCAGTGGAGAGGGTCGGGTGTGCCAGCCCATCGGGATCAGTGGAGAGGGTCGGGTGTGCCAGCCCAGCGGGGTCAGTGGAGATGGTCGGGTGTGCCAGCCCATCGGGATCAGTGGAGAGGGTCGGGTGTGCCAGCCCAGCGGGGTCAGTGGAGATGGTCGGGTGTGCCAGCCCATCGGGGTCGGTGGAGAGGGTCGGGTGTGCCAGCCCAGCGGGGGATCAGTGGAGAGGGTCGGGTGTGCCAGCCCATCGGGGGATCAGTGGAGAGGGTCGGGTGTGCCAGCCCATCGGGGGATCAGTGGAGAGGGTCAGGTGTGCCAGCCCATCGGGGTCAGTGGAGAGGGTCAGGTGTGCCAGCCCATCGGGGTCGGTGGAGAGGGTTGGGTGTGCCAGCCCATCGGGGTCAGTGGAGAGGGTCGGGTGTGCCAGCCCATCGGGGTCAGTGGAGAGGGTCAGGTGTGCCAGCCCATCGGGGTCGGTGGAGAGGGTCAGGTGTGCCAGCCCAGCGGGGTCAGTGGAGAGGGTCGGGTGTGCCAGCCCATCAGGGGATCAGTGGAGATGGTCGGGTGTGCCAGCCCATCGGGGTCGGTGGAGAGGGTCGGGTGTGCCAGCCCAGCGGGGGATCAGTGGAGAGGGTCAGGTGTGCCAGCCCAGCGGGGTCAGTGGAGATGGTCGGGTGTGCCAGCCCATCGGGATCAGTGGAGAGGGTCGGGTGTGCCAGCCCAGCGGGGGATCAGTGGAGAGGGTCGGGTGTGCCAGCCCATCAGGGTCGGTGGAGAGGGTCGGGTGTGCCAGCCCAGCGGGGGATCAGTGGAGAGGGTCGGGTGTGCCAGCCCATCGGGGTCGGTGGAGAGGGTCGGGTGTGCCAGCCCATCGGGGTCAGTGGAGAGGGTCAGGTGTGCCAGCCCATCGGGGTCGGTGGAGAGGGTCAGGTGTGCCAGCCTATCGGGGTCAGTGGAGAGGGTCGGGTGTGCCAGCCCATCGGGATCAGTGGAGAGGGTCAGGTGTGCCAGCCCATCGGGGTCAGTGGAGAGGGTCAGGTGTGCCAGCCCATCGGGCATCAGTGGAGAGGGTCGGGTGTGCCAGCCCATCGGGCATCAGTGGAGAGGGTCGGGTGTGCCAGCCCATCGGGGTCAGTGGAGAGGGTCGGGTGTGCCAGCCCATCGGGCATCAGTGGAGAGGGTCGGGTGTGCCAGCCCAGCGGGGGATCAGTGGAGAGGGTCGGGTGTGCCAGCCCATCGGGGTCGGTGGAGATGGTCGGGTGTGCCAGCCCATCGGGGTCGGTGGAGAGGGTCAGGTGTGCCAGCCCAGCGGGGTCAGTGGAGAGGGTCGGGTGTGCCAGCCCATCGGGATCAGTGGAGAGGGTCGGGTGTGCCAGCCCATCGGGGTCGGTGGAGAGGGTCGGGTGTGCCAGCCCAGCGGGGGATCAGTGGAGAGGGTTGGGTGTGCCAGCCCAGCAGGGGATCAGTGGAGAGGGTCGGGTGTGCCAGCCCATCAGGGTCGGTGGAGATGGTCGGGTGTGCCAGCCCATCGGGGTCGGTGGAGAGGGTCGGGTGTGCCAGCCCAGCGGGGGATCAGTGGAGAGGGTCGGGTGTGCCAGCCCAGCGGGGTCAGTGGAGATGGTCGGGTGTGCCAGCCCATCGGGATCAGTGGAGAGGGTCGGGTGTGCCAGCCCAGCGGGGGATCAGTGGAGAGGGTCGGGTGTGCCAGCCTGTGATGGAGTCGGGGGAGGGGGGTGCAAATGGGAGACTCAGGCTAGATATGAGAAACAAGCAGAACAGCTCCCAGTGGCTAAGGATGACCCTGGGGCTACAACTGGCAGGTAACACCTCTGCCCTGAACAAAGAGGAGGGAGGAGCCGAGCTGGTTTTGAATCGGGGGTGGCAGTTAGAGGCTGGGGGAAGAGAGAGCTGGAAGGCAGCCAGCCTGAGGAGGGGGAAGCTACACCCCAGAGGGGCACCCCTCGGGGCCTTCTCCCCAGGACGGGTTGGAAGGACTGTCTCTGACTGCTGTACTGTCGCTTCTGTGAGAAACTGGACATCTGTTGCCTAATAAACCTGCTGTTGTACCTGCTGAGTGAGAGGCACTCCTGCCAGCGGACGGGGTGCAGCGCAGGGGGACCCCTGAACCCCATCACACAGCCCATCGGGGGCAGTGGAGAGGGTCAGGTGTGCCCAAGGTTCTCTCTGATTTTTTTCCTTCTTTGTGCAGAATAAACTCCATTTTGGGCGCTGAGGCTTGTGCGGCTGCGCACCACCAGTGCCCCTGCCCAGAGCAAGGCGAGGAGCCCAGATCTCGCTGGGTGGTTGCTTGCTGGGCGTCCCTGTGCTGCCAGTTGTGGGCACCCAGCCCCTCTGCTAACCATCTGGGTGGCATTTGTGCGTCGGCCCAGCACTCAGCTTGCAGAGCATGCTGGGCTTGTCCCCCCTGCTCCTGGTGGAAAGCCATCAAGTGGCATCAGCCTGCGCCAGACCTCCCGGCCAGCTGCGCTCGCCCAGTGGGGGGCCCTACCTGTCACACGGAGCTGCACTGCGCTGAGCGTCTGGCCGGCTGTGTTGGAGGCTGTGCAGATGTACAGCCCCTGGTCCTGGGCCTTGCAGTACAGCACCTTCAGGATGAAGTAGCCCTCCCTGTCCTCGTAGACCAGATGCCGCCTGCCTGGCACAACAACTCGCCCATCCTTCTTCCACACGACCTCAGGCTTCGGCTTGCCCGTCACGTAGCAGCGGAACTTGGCGTGCTTCCCCTCGCTCACCGCAAAGGCCTTGGCCCGGGGGGTGCCAGGAGCCACCTCGCTGGTGGGCCGGGCTGGCCAGGGTGTGGAGCGGGGCCCGTGGCAGTGCCTCCTGTCACCGTGGTTCAAGGGCTGGCAGTTCCTGGGGGAGCCCAGGAAGGGGCCATCTGGCAGCCCACGAACCGTAGGCTCAACCAGGAGCACAGCTGCTGCTAGCGCCTCTCCAGCGCGGTTCTGTGCCCGGCACACGTAAACCCCTCCGTCTGGGGGGCGGGCGCCAAAGAGCCGCAGGAAGTGCCAGTCTCCTGGCTCCTTCCCCACGCAGAAATGGCTGGTCTCAAAGAGCTCGGACAGCTGGCGCCCATCTTTCTCCCACTGCAGCTCAGGGCAAGGCTGCCCCGCAAGCCGGCAGCTGAACACCACGTCCTCCCCTCTGCACACCTGCCGCGACAGCGGCTTGCTCAGAAAGAGAGGGGGCGTGTCTGCAGGGTCTGCCTCTGGCTGCAGCTCCCCCGGCTCCACCTTGAGTATGGCAGCCGCGTAGGTCTCCCCGACGGCGTTCTTGGCCTTGCAGATATACTGCCCGCTGTCCGCAGGGGTCACCCGGGGAATGGACAGGCTGTACACATCCCCTTCGGCCTCCACCTGAAGGCGGCCAGGTGGCATGATGGGGGATTTGTCCTTCTCCCAGATGATGCTGGGGCGTGGGTCACCCACGATCTGGCACTTCAAGACAGCATTGGCACCGCTCTGCACTGTGGAAGTGCGGGGGTAGATGAGGAACCGGGGCGGGGCCCCAAGTACATCCATGGCAGGACACAGCTGGGGCACTCGGGGCCCCGCACCAGGGCCTCAGCCAAGACAGCAGCTGAGCCCAGACACCTGGAGGGACAGACAGACAGACAGAGGAGACATGAGTCCAGTGCAAGTGCAGGAGAAGGCAGGCAGAGGAATTCCAGTGCACGGGAAGAGAGCCTCCGGGCGCTCCCTGCAGGAACCAGCCTCCCCTCAGCCAGGCTGTTTGCACCTAACCGGCTGCACAGGCAACAGCAGAGTCGGCCCACAGAGCAGCAGCTCTGTGGCCTGCTCCCTCCAAGCAGAGCCCCTCAACCCTCAGCACAGGACCTGTGGGGCACAGGCTAATGTCCAGGCAAGGCAGCGGCTCAGGGAATGGGAGCTCAGAGGAGTCCTGCGCAGAGCTCTCTGGCCGGGAGATGGGGGTTGCCTGCAGACAGGGGGCCCTGGATGTATTTAGGGCCCACTCCCCTAGATTCCACCCCAGCCCCAGTGCATCAGGTTTCGCTGCCGGCCGCCAGACCCAGCCTGTGGTTGGATGGTTAGTTTGGTCTTGCTGGGCCCCCACCCGGGGACTGCGCTCAGTTGTTGGAACCCCCAGATGGTGCACAGATGGTCCACACTGCTGGGACTCCAATCCCCCAGTGCTGGCCTTGGCACAGACCCAGCCAGCCCTGCACTGGCTCACACAGGCCTGGCTCAGGCAGCACACGACCCACCCCCTGGAGCCTTTGCAATGGTGCAGATAGCCTTTCTCCCTCTCCCAGAGCCCACCAGGTCTCCTTGCCCTGCAGCACCTAGACCTGGTGCCCAGAGACCTCCCCCTGCCCAGCCAGGCCTCCACAGGACACTGCTGTCCCAAAACTCTGCAGCACCACCCTGTCACTGCTGGGAGCCAGCGCAACCCAAAACAGCCATTCAGGAAAACCCGCTGATGCCTGGCTGGGTCAGTGAGCCCTGCCCTCTCAGGACTGCCACCTGCGAGCCTTCTGTGGGGTGCAGGGGACTGGCCATCTCTGGTGCCCTGGTGGGACATGGTGTGATGAGGAGGATGAGGGGGTCAGAATCCGGCTGGATGTGTGCGTGACAGGCAGAGCATCTCACAGCAGCTAAGGATGACCCCTGGGGCTGTAACCTGAGCTGGCAGGTAACACCTCTGACCTGAACACAGAGCAGGGAGGAGCTGAGCTGGGTTTGAATCAGAGGTGGCAGTTAGAAGCTGAGGGGAGAGTTGGGAGGCAGCCAGCCTGGCTGAGGGGAGGCTACACCCCATAGGGGCACCCCTCGGGCTCTTCTCCCCAGGATGGGTGGGATTGACTGTCTCTGATTGCTGCACTGACACCTCTGTGCTGAGCTGTGCCTCTGTCACCTAATAAACTTCCTGTTGTACCTGCTGAGTGAGAGTCACTCCTGCCTGCGGATGGGGTACAGTGCTTGGGGACCCTGAACCCCTTTACAGCTGGTGTCAGAAGTGGGATGCACTGCACCCGCAGATAAGCTTTCAGCAGTGACTGACTGGACACAGTAGAAGGAAGGAGACTCACAAGAGCCAGGGGTGCTGGTGTGAGCAGTGGGATGCACTGCACCCACGGATAAGCTTTCAGCAGTGACTGGCTGGACATAGTAGAAGGAAGGAGACTCAGGAGAGCCAGGGGTGCTGGTGTCAGAAGTGGGATGCACTGCACCCGCGGATAAGCTTTCAGCAGTGACTGACTGGACGCAGTAGAAGGAAGGAGACTCACAAGAGCCAGGGGTGCTGGTGGCAGGAGTGGGATGCACTGCACCCGCGGATAAGCTTTCAGCAGTGACTGACTGGATGCAGTAGAAGGAAGGAGACTCACAAGAGCCAGGGGTGCTGGTGTCAGAAGTGGGATGCACTGCACCCGCGGATAAGCTTTCAGCAGTGACTGACTGGACGCAGTAGAAGGAAGGAGACTCACGAGAGCCGGGGGTGCTGGTGTCAAAAGTGGGATGCACTGCACCCGCGGATAAGCTTTCAGCTGTGACTGACTGGACGCAGTAGAAGGAAGGAGACTCAGGAGAGCCAGGGGTGCTGGTGTCAGAAGTGGGATGCACTGCACCCGCGGATAAGCTTTCAGCAGTGACTGGCTGGACGCAGTAGAAGGAAGGAGACTCAGGAGAGCCAGGGGTGCTGGTGTGAGAAGTGGGATGCACTGCACCCGCGGATAAGCTTTCAGCAGTGACTGGCTGGACGCAGTAGAAGGAAGGAGACTCAGGAGAGCCAGGGGTGCTGGTGTCAGAAGTGGGATGCACTGCACCCGCGAATAAGCTTTCAGCAGTGACTGACTGGACGCAGTAGTAGGAAGGAGACTGACGAGAGCCGGGGGTGCTGGTGGTAGAACAAAGCAGCTGCTAGGAGCCGTGTGGCGCTGCAGCATAGGCGGTGAGTCGGCACCCGGGAGACAGCTGGGCAGTGGAGTACACCTGACTCCTGAAGGCAGAGCTAGCAGGGCTCTGCAGAGACAAGGGCCTGACTGTGGGGAAGGCGACCAAGGCCCAGCTGATTGCCCGGCTGGAAGAGAATGACTGATCAAGGGGCCAGATCCCGTCCCAGCAGGAAGCAGCCGGTCACCTCCTGGGAGTGTTTCGGTTTCTCAGGCCTGGCGGGGGCTGGACTCTGCCACAGAGACATGGTGCCCACCAGGCCGCACTCCGCTGCAGTGGTTGTCCTGGGCAGGGTCCCCCACGACAGAGCTGAGATGGCTGGACGTGGAGGTGCGATTCAAAGAACTGGAAGACCCGGAGAGACAGCGCCAGGACCAGGAGACAGAGCGAGCATGAACACGAACGGGAGAGACAGTGGGAGCATGAGCGGACCGTGGCAGAGAAGAGATGCGAAGAGGCCCAGCTGCAGTGAGTGGGGAGAGGGCCAGGAGGCCTGGGACTGGCAGTCATTTTGAGACTCATGCGCTGGCCCAAGGTAAGGATGCAGGGGACCTGGATGGGTTTCTCACCTCCTTCAAGTGAGTCTGCAGGTTGCACCAGGTCCCCCGCAGCTGAATGGCTCCTGCAGCTCACCCCCTGGCTGGACCAAAAGGCTGCAGCGGTGCTCAACCAGTTGGAGGGGCTGCAGCCCAGGAACTACGAATGAGTCGAACAGGCCCTGCTGCATAAGTTAGGACTGACCCCCGCCATGTACAGGAAGAAGGTCCAGGAGGTGCAGCAGAGGCCAGCGGAGACCTGGCCTCCTGCCTGATGCAATACTACCACAAGTGGGTGTTTGGGACGGAGGCCCAGACCACAGAGGGCCTGGTTATGCTGATGCTCCTGGAACAGTTCTATGGAGTGTGCCTGCCTGAGCTGAGGACATGGCTCAAAGACCACAAGCCAGAGGACTCACTCAGCGTGGGGAAGCTGGCGGATGAGCTCACAGACACCTGGCCCAGGTTTGACAGGGAATCCCAGAGGGCAGGGAGTCCCAGAGAGACCGGTTCCTGGCCGTACGACAGAGGGGACCACCTCTTGGGCGAGCCCAGGAAAGAGGGGCCAGCCACCCACCCCCAGAGAGCCAAGCAGAGCCCGGGCAGAGCAGCCGGCCCGAGGGACACAACAAGACCTGGGATGTTGTCGCTGTGGGCAGAAGGGGCATAGAGCAGCCCAGTGCCCCAAGCTCCCAGACAAGTTGAGCAGGCCGTGGGGTCATGGAGTCAACTGGGTGGAGTCCCAGCAGCCAGAGGGGCTGGTGGCCAAGGCGGGTGGTGCTGACGGTGTGTCCTCGGCTTGGGAAGAGCTGGACCCACAGACCAGCTCCTCAGGGGGCCCAAACGCTCAGAGATCAGTTTACAGAGTGGGGACGGCAATGCCTCTGCGGAGCGAGTGTCTCACACCCCTCGAGGCGGAGGGGAGAAAGGCCACAGGGTTCTGGGACACAGGCGCTGACGTGACGCTGGCCCAGCCCAGGGTACTGGCAGCAGACCGGATGATACGGTGAATGTCCTTGGGCCTGGTCTTGACCCCCAGCCAGAGGAGGTGAGGGGCTCTCTCCCCAGGTTTGAGGCAGGATAACCAGCCAGAGCTGCAGGGGCCTACTTTGGGATCTGGGGGCCCCCAAGAGCTGGGTCTCACAGGCTGGTGGTCGTGCAGCCAGGCAGGGATGAGGAAGCATCTCCCAAGCCTTCCCCAGACAAAGAGTTCCAGGTGGCACTGCAGAGAGATTCCTCCTGGCAGAAGCTGAGGGAACTGGCCAGCCTCAGCTCAGCCCCACCACTGGGGGAGGGCTGCAGGGAGAGATTCCTGTGGGAGAAGGGATTCCTGGAGTGGGAATGGGTTCTCATGCACAAAGTGGAGCTGTGGGGGGGTCCAGAGGCAGCTGTGAGGTCCCCAAAAGTACCGGCACAGGTTGCTGTACCTAGCCAATGATGTGCCACTTGCAGGACACCAGGGGATCAAGCGCACCAGGAAGATGCTGTTACAGAACTTTTTCTGGCCAGGAGTTTTTGTCTCTGTCCATCAGTATCGCCTGTCCTGCGATCCCTGCCAGAGGGTGGGGAAGACCCAGGACAAGGGGAAAGCCGCCCTGAGGCCACTGCCCATCACAAAAGAGCCTTTCCAGAAAGTGGCTAAGGACATAGTGGGGCCCTTCAGCAAGGCAACATGTTCTGCGAAGAAATACATCCTGCTGGTGGTAGATTTTGCCACGCGATACCCAGAAGCAGTGGCCCTGACCTCTATAGAAGCTCACACCATGGCGGATGCACTGCTGTCCATCTTCAGCAGGGTGGGGTTCCCCAAGTCCTTACAGATCAGGAGTCCAACTTCATGTCGGCCCTTCTGCAAAGCTTGTGGGACAAGTGTGGGGTCCGGCACACCTGGGCCACAGCCTACCACCCGCAGACCAATGGGCTGGTGGAGAGGTTCAATGGGACTCTGAAGCAGATGCGGAGAACCTTCATGAATCAATACCCCCATGACTGGGACAAGTACTTACCCCACCTGCTGTTTGCATACAGGGAGGTGCCCCAGGAATCCACGGGGTTCTCCCCGTTTGAGCTGCTGTACAGAAGGAGGGTGCCGGGAATCTGGACTTGGTAAGAGAGGTTTGGGAGGGGACGGCCTCTCCTGAAGGGGAGTTGGTGGTAGAATATGTATTGACATTCCAAGAAAAGCTCGCTGAGCTCATGGGCCTGGCCAGGGAGAACCTCTCCATGGCCCAAAGGAAGCAAAAAGTCTGGTATGACCGTAACGCCAGGGCCCGAGCCTATGCCACTGGGGACCAAGTGATGGTTCTCGTACCCGTGCAGCGGAACAAGCTGCAAGAGGCCTGGGATGGCCCCTTCAAGGTCGTCAAACAGCTGAATGAGGTGAACTGTGTGGTGGAACTGCTGAACCGGGCCCACAGCCACCGGGTCTATCATGTGAACATGATGAAACCTTACTGGGACAGAGAGAACTTGGTGCTGGCCGTGTGCAGGCACTGGGAGGGGCAGGGGGATGATCCCTTGGTGGATTTACTCACAAGGACTGGGGCCGGCGCCTTGCTGGAGTCTATTCCCCTCTCGGACCAGCTGACCCCTGCCCAGCAGACGGAGATCAAGGAGGTGCTGCTTTCACACCAATGGCTGCTCTCCAGCCGGCACAGACTCACTGACCTGGCTGTCCACCCAATAGAGACAGGCGCCCACGCGCCTATCAAGTGTGTGCTGTTCCGAGCCTGGGGGAAGACACCCCAGAACCGTAGGACAAAAGGTCGAAGACATCCTGGCCCTGGGGGTGATCCAGCCCTCCTCCAGCCCCTGGGCCTCTCACATGGTGCTGGTCCCCAAAGAAGATGGGTCTGTCCAGTTTTGTGCAGTCTGTCGCAAGCTCAATGCCATCACCATGTCAGATGCCTGTCTTGCACCCAGACCTAATGACCTCTCAGACAGGCTGGGGGGAGCCCTTTACCTCACCACCATAGACCTCACCAAGGGGTACTGGCAAGTGCCATTAGACCAAGATGCCCGGCTCAAGTCGGCTTTCATCACCCCTGTGGGGCTCTACGAGTTCCTGGTCCTGCCCTTTGGCCTCAAGGGGGCACCCGCTACCTTCCAGCGTCTGGTGGACCAGCTCCTGAAAGGGATGGAGAGCTTTGCCCTGGCGTACATGGACGACATTTGCATCTTCAGCCAGATGTGGGATGACCATGTGTCCCAGGTCAGCCAGGTGCTGGACCAACTCCAGGGGGCTGGTGTGATGGGGTTCGGGGTCCCCCCAGGCTCTGCACCCTGTCCGCAGGCAGGAGTGACTCACTCAGCAGGAGAACAGCAGGTTTATTAGCTGACAGGACACAGCATCTTACAGAAGAGTCAGTACAGCAATCAGGGACAGACAGTCCCATCCATGCTGCCCCCCCAATTCAGGGCCATGCCCCCTCCTTGTCTCTCTCTCTCTCCCAGCCCTGACTCGGGGGGCCCCTCAGGGCCTCCTCGCCCCAACATGGATTGGATTGTCTATCTCTGCCTGCTGTACTGACACTTCTGTAAGACACTGTGCCCTTTCGGCTAATAAACCCGCTGTTCTCCTGACAAGTGAGAGTCACTCCTGCCTGCAGACGGGGTGCAGAGCCTGGGGGACCCCGAACCTCATCACACTGGTGTCAGAGTGGGATGTACTGCACCCCAAGGATGGAGCATCCAGCAGTAAGTGACTAGGGCACAGGAGGAAGAAGTGGGGGCCAGCGAGACCCAGGAGTGCTGACGGGCAGTGAGGTGCAGTTCCCTGAGGCGGAAGGGCCTGTGGCTGAACCCGAGCAACTGCAGTAGTGGTCCTCAAGAGGGGGTGTCACACCCGAGGAGGGGTTACCCCTGGGAGTCTGTTGGAATTGGTAACAGAAGGCGGAGGGGCCAAGGGCCTAGCCTCTGGGAACGAGGGACCTGCAAGGAGGCTGACACATGGAAGGAGTTCTTCCCAAGAGAGTGCGCTCATGGTCCTTGAGAGCGGGTGTCACACCGAAGAAGGGGTTCCTCGGGGCCTACGGTCTAACCCCAGGGGACGTGTGACCCACGAGGAGCCTGGCACACTGAAGGGATTCCTCCAGGAATCGTGGGGTGCAGAGGGCATCGGACTGTGAGCCTGCAACCACGCTCAGCAACTCTGCTGTGAAGCGACAGCACCTGGAAACTGAATTGAGATTAAAGGAGCTGGACAAGGCAGCGTGGATGTGCAGTGGCAGAGCTGAGGGTTCAGGAAACTCCTGCAGGGTGAGCCCAGATCGGGGCAGGGAGCCCTGGACTGCATGGAGCTCTGAACCGAGTGGCCTGCCACAGCTCAAGGACAGAAGGAGCGATTCCAACCCATTGTATACTAGTGGCCAGGACAGGCCTGTGAAGAGTTTTCCAGGAGGAAGGTGCCTGTGTGTGTCTGTGCAGGAAAGCAGCTTGTCCACTGGGAATGGCAAGTTGTCTGTGAGAGAAGCTGCCTCACCTTCCGGGCATGTGTCTGAGACCAGCCAGGGGGGCTGGGACAAAGTGTCTCCAATTGATTGTCTGTAAAAACTGCTGGATCAGTTCTCCAAAGCGTGCAAGGACTTCGGGCTTACCATCAGCCTAAAGAAGACAAATGTACTTGGTCAGGATGTTGCTGAATCCCCATCAATCAGCACTGACAACTATATGTTAGAGGTCATCCACGAGTTCGTTTACCTCGGGTCCACCATCACTGACACCCTGTCGTTGGACACTGAGCTAAATAGGAGGATCGGAAAAGCGGCCACAACTCTGTCCAGACTCAGCAAGAGAGTGTGGAATAACAACAAGCTGTACACTCACACCAAAATGCAAGTCTACAGAGCCTGCATCCTCAGCACCCTCCTTTATGGCAGCGAGACTTGGACCCTGTATGCCCGCCAGGAAAAGAGGCTGAACGTCTTCCACTTGCGCTGCCTCAGGCGCATTCTTGGAATATCATGGAAAGACAGAGTGACCAACGCCGCCGTCCTCGAGCAAGCTGGAATCCCAACCATGCGCACCCTCCTCAGGCAGCGTCGACTCCACTGGCTTGGCCACGTCCACAGGATGAATGGTGGAAGGATTCCAAAAGACATCCCGTATGTTGAGCTAGCCTCTGCCAAAAGACCTCCCGGACACCCCCGGTTGCGCTACAAAGATGTCTGCAAGAGAGACCTCAGAGAGGTAGACCTTGAGCTGGACAACTGGGAAGAACTAGCAGACGACCGTGGCAGATGGAGGCAGGGGTTACACAAGGGCCTTCAGAAGGGCGAGATGAGGATCAGACAGCTAGCAGAGGAGAAGCGAGCGCACAGAAAGCACACTAAGGACTTGCCAGACACCCACCACATCTGCAAGAGATGCAGCAAGGACTGTCACTCTCGTGTGGGTCTTCATAGTCACAGTAGATGCTGTAAATGAAGTCCTCAATTGAAACTATAAAGGGAGCGATCCATAGTCTATGCAGACTGAAGGATGCCTACTACTAAATTGAACAGCAGCAGCAGCAGCAGCCTGGGGAGAGAGCAGAGCCTGCATTTGAAAAAGGTGCCAACGAGGAAACTTGTCCATTGTCTGAGGAAGACTCCCCAGCCTGGGGTGGCTGGAGAGGGAACCACCAGGAAAGAGCATCCCAGGTGTGACTCTGAATCCCGCCACGGGGGCTGGAACAGAGGGAATGGCTCTGGGATGGGCAGTGGTATCCCTGATAATGACACTGGTTCTAGGTGCAAGAAAGGTGCTTCTGCTTCCAGGGAAGTGATTCTTTTGTGTGAGCCTGTGGGGGCTCGAGATGGCCAAGATCCCAGAGCTGGATCTGAGGGCAGCTGAAGCCCAGCTGGGAAGTGGGCCTGCCTCTGTGTCTCTCGGGGGGGGATGATGCTTTAACTCGGTCTGATCCAGTTAGTATCATCAGGCAGCCCCAGAGAGCAGACGATTCTGGTGCTTGTTCTTTGCCTGATGCTGAGGTGTTACTGGGAGGGGTGAGAGGGCTCCGTCTGACCAGAATCAGAGAGGGAGCCGTGTTACTCTGTAGCTTCGAGAACAAGTCCTGTTGCACCTTATAGACTAACAGATATTTTGGAGCATAAGCTTTGGTGGGCAAAGACCTGCTTCATCAGATGCATGAGTGGGGTGGGTGGTTTCAGAGAGGTATTTAAAGAGTAGGGTCCCAGTAAGAGGGGGCACCAGAGCTGACAAGGTCTATTCAGCAAAGTGGAAATGGCCCAATATCAACAGCTCTTATCAAAAGAGGAAAAAGCAAGTCAGATGAGACAGGGGGACGTGAGCCTTTCTCAGAGTCTAATGGGGAGATATGAGCACCCAGAGCAGAGAAGCTGCCTTTGTAAGCTGCGAGCCGCTCCCAGTCTCTGTTTAATCCATGGTTAATGGAGTCAAATTTGCAAATAAATTGCAGCTGAGACATTTCTCTCTCCATTTGATTTCTGAAATTTTTTTGGTTCAGACCTGTCACCCTGATATCTGCCACTGAGTGTCCAGGGAGATTGAAGTGTTCGCCCACAGGCTTCTGTATATTACATCCTGTACAATCTCCCTGGACACTCAGTGGCAGATTTAAGGGTGACAGTTCTGAAACAAAAACATTTTAAAAATCAAATGGAGAGAGCGGGGGCAGAGGCAGGTCGCTGTGGGGCACAGGGCAGAGGAGGGAGGGGAAGAGGCAGGTCACTGTGGGGCATGGGGCAGAGGGGCTGGGGCAGGCCCATGCGGGCTGGGGTGATAGGGAAAGGGGGTGAGACCCAGAGGCTCCTTTCCCTCTGGCTGGGGATTCCTGGGGTCATGTGGTGGCAGTACCGCATTCCTGTCGCGTCTGGCCTGGCTCAGCTCAGCTCAGCACACCCGCGGGGCTGATAAGGGGCTGTCATCCAGGACTGCAGAGCCCGGCCTGAGCCCGCCCCCCCGCTCCCAACTCCCCAGCCCCTGGGTTGGGTAGCTGGGAGATGCCCCCAGGTGCTGATCCCCCGGGGGCCCTGGGGCACAGCGCTTCTAGCAGCCGCGCGAGGGGTCACGCTGCCAGTGGGCAGTGACCGTAACTCCTCCGGTGGGGCAAAGGGCAGGCAGGGCCACTGGGGGCGGGGAGCCGGGGCGGCACAGCCTCTCCTGGACTAGGGTAGGGATGCCCCCGCCCACAGGAAGGGGGGCAGAGGTTCCCCTCCCAGTCCTGGGGGAGGCACTGGGGCCCCCATTGCTGCCAGGAGTAACTCGTGACTGGCACGAGAATCAGCCCAGGTGAAGCCAGGACCGGGGTGTGATGGGCCCGCCGCTGCTCTCAGGCTCCAAATGCAGGCCTGTAGGTGGGCCCCTCCTGCGCGCTAATAGCCATGTCCCAACCTAGGCCCACATCCATCGGGGCTACCCAGGGACGCGCATCTCCCACCCGGGCCCGTGGAACCCTCCTGGGCTCCTTGTGGGTAGCAGAGCAGGCAGCGGAGATACTCGTGCTGCCAGGTGCAGAGCAGGGGACGGAGTCAGACCCCCCTAGACCTGCCTGTGCCTCAGGTGGGCTCTACCCACCAGCCCCACATCCCCGCCCGCTCCAAAAGCCACAGCCCCATCTGTCCGTCCCTCCAACTCTGCTGCTCTGTCTGCCCTCCCGACAGGGCCTCTTGCTGTCCCATCTTCCCTTGCTGCGCCCCACACCTGTATGCCAGCCCAGCTGTGCCCCGGCCCCTCTTCCCAGCACGCACACACCTTGCTCCGCTGCCTTTGCTGTTCCTACGTCGTCAGCCGCTCCTGCTCCCTCTTCCTGCTCAGCTCCAGGGTGTCAACATGCAGGGACCAAATGTTACACATGCCTGCAGCTGCTGCCCCAAAAATAACCGCTGGTGACACGCAGGCTGTCAAGGCAGGGCTGGGCCGGGCCAGCTATCTATAGCGCCCCAGCAGGAGTGCGGCCCTCAGCCACAGCCAGTCTCTGCCCTGACTAGCTGCTTGGGGAATCCAGCAGAGAATGGGGTACAGGGGTCACTAGCCCACAGCCAGGGGCTGAATCCCGCGTGAGGGCAGGGCTGGGAGGACGGGCAGTGGAATGCTGCAGGGGGTGAGATGGAGCAGAGGATCAGAGCTGGCAGCAAGGATGTGGGACCCCCAGAGTATGGTGGGGCTGGAAAAGGTGCAGACACATGAGCTGTGGGAGACTCCAGACTGCAGTGGGGTGGTACAGGGATGTGGGAGCATGGGGGATGCCAGGCTGCTGCAGGCATAAGCGGGGGTGGAAGGATATAGGGTGAGGCAACACCAGGCTGCAGCGGGGTGGGGTAAGGCACAGGAGATGCCAGGCTGCAATAGGGTGGGATGGTGTTCAGGGGTCCCCCTGCACTGCACCCCGTCCGCTGGCAGGAGTGACTCTCACTCAGCAGGTACAACAGGAGGTTTGTTAGGCAACAGATGCCCAGTTTCTCACAGAAGCGTCAGTACAGCAGCCAGAGACAGTCCTTCCAACCCGTCCTGGGGAGAGGCGCCCGAGGGGTGCCCCTCTGGGGTGTAGCTTCCCCCCTTGCCAGGCTGGCTCCTTCCAGCTCCCTCTTCCCTCCAGTCTCTAACCGCCACCCCAGATTCAAAACCAGCTCGGCTCCTCCCTCCTCTTTGTTCAGGGCAGAGGTGTTACCTGCCAGCCTGGGGTGTAGCCCCAGGGTCATCCTTAGCCACCGGGAGCTGCTCTGCCTGTCTCACACACATCCAGCCTGACTCACACATGCCTCCCCCCCACCCACTCCATCACAATGGGGCACAAGGAGGTGGGGCACAGGAGCGAGCAGGCTGCAGCAGCCAAGTGCAGAATGTGCAGAAGGGAGGTGGGATCTTTTCAATTCCAAGTGAAACCAGAAGAGCCCCAGCTCTGAAGAAGTGGGTGTGCCTCATCACCTAATAAATTAGTGTGTTAGTCTTTAAAGTGCTACAGGACTGCTGGTTTGTTGTGTTAGTCTCAGAGAGGCAGCTGTGTTAGCCTGTATCTTCACAAAACAAAAAGGCAATAATAATTCTCCAGGGCTGGATAAGTGGGTCTGTCCTGCCAAAGCCTGTCACCTAGTAAATCATGTTGTCAGTCTTTAATAGAGTAAACATAGTTAGACAGCATTCTGCCTGCAGGAAACACCTTGTCAATAGCTGTGGTGGTGACATTCACATCCCTTTATTGTTCCATTAGATCTCCAGCTGGTTTAAAATATGTTAGGAGTGGTTTGTAGCATTTTAGTGAGATAAATGGTTAAACCAGTGGTGCACAAAGTGAGGGGCAGCCCCCGCGGGGGGCATGAAATTCCATAAGGGGGCAGGGCGCAGCATGACCAGCTGCTGGCTCTCAGGCTCAGCCCCTCTCTTTAAAAATGTGACTGTTTTTCTGTCTGGGTATTCACATCTCTGTTCCGATTAATAACGTGTTTACCTTCTACACACACATTTGGTACATGGGCCAAAATGGTTTTTTCTGTATGAACATAACCAGCATTTCTGTTGGTTTGGATCACATCAGACAGGTTGGGGTGGGCCCTGCTAATTGCAGGAACAAAAAGCGGGGCCCAAACTAAAAAGTTTGCTCACCCTGGGTTAAGCTCTAGTCAAGCAGGACTCAAGTTCCACTACATAAACTGACAGAGCCGTCCTGTCCAGAGGATGGTTTGGGGCAGCCACGCCTACCCCTGCACTTTGGGGGCCCTGCAGCAGTCACCTCAACTGTGCTTTGGACAGGATGCCCCTCCCCACTCATTACTGCGGGCCTAATGATGTGAGCTGGGGATTACCAGGGGCCTAGCATGACGCAGCAGCAGGGGTAGGCCCCCTCACCCGCCACACAGATGCACACACACACACACCCCTTGCAGCAGAAGGGGTAGGCCCCCCACTTGCCCCACACACACATACGCACACACACAAACCAAGGTTGCGGTGGCAGACAGCAGAGTGCCCCACCCAGCCTGTTCTGCTCCCCCAGGCAATGCAGTACTCAGGAGAGCTGAGGGAGGCAGGCTGGGGCCAGGGCAGAGTGGGGAGAGGTAGTGCAGGGGTTGCTCCAGGCCCTAAGCCTGGGGCAGTGGGGGTGGGGTTGCCCAAGGCCTTGTGCCCCGCTTCAGGGCAGGGGAGAAGAAGCAGCAAAAGACGAAGAAGAAGAACTCAGCTCCAAGCCCTGGACTACGCTAGAAGAGTTATTTCCAAATAACCCCTGTGATTTCAAAGTGAGGGCTCATCTGTGCACAGAAGACACTGGGAGCAATTTCGACATAACTTAGTTCGGCTTTGATAGACGTAGGGGCCTCTTTGGAAATAGCACCAGTGTGCACGAGCAGGGGCTATTCCAAAGAAATTGCCTCCAGGGGCCTGACACAGCTGTGGCCAACTCCACTCCTCATCCTGTCTGCAGAGCCCTAAGGAGCTGGCTGCAGGCAGAAGAGCTGGCTGCTCATGACGCGCCCCAAAGCCTAGAACTGCAATACAGGGTAGTCAGAGGCAGCTTCCTTGTCGTGTGGCCGTTATTCCAGAATAGCTTATTCCGGGTACAAGTATCAGAGAGGTCACCATGTTAGTCTGTATCTTTGAGAACAACAAGAAGTCCTGTGGCACCTTATAGGCTAACATATTTTGGAGCATAAGCTTTGGTGAGCAAAGACCCCTCTGGAACACTCCCCCCATGCATCTGATGAAGTGGGCCTTTGCCCATGAAAGCTTATGCTCCAAAATATCGGTTAGTCTATAAGGTGCCACAAGACTTCTTGTTGTTCTGGATAATAACTCTAGAATAGGCTATTCCAGAGCTAAACAATGTAGCTGTCCTTGGTGTGCATCGAGACAATACCAGGAAACTAGAGGTGAAGAAAATTGCTGACAGTTTCATCCAGAAAGCTACAGTGAGACGAAAGGTCGTGAAACTGGGGCATTAGTGCAGACAGCTTGTAGGCGACTGCAGTGATGTCCGTACACTGTAATTCATGGGAATGTAAGTATGTAGTTCACAACAATGTATTAACTAATGACAACACCAATGATAGGCACATGCAGTAGCCAGAATATGAAAGAAATGTATAAATGAGCTGAAAATAGCCTGCCGCCCAAACAGGCACAGCGTGCCCCACAAACACCCCCCCCTTCCAAAGCACCACTCCCACCTGAAAAAGGCCATGGCAGCCCATAGGCAAACCAGCCCACGCAGTCAGGTACCACTGGCCCAGCCATTGGCCTGGTGGCAGCAGTCACTGGAACCAGGGACCGCTAAGCGCTGCAGTGCCAGGCTGCCTGCAGACTCAGGCACCGGCTCCATGTGGGCACACACAGCAGCCTGGCAATGAACAGAAGCGCAGGCAACGGGCCCAGCTGTAGTGCGGCTGCTCAGCAGCACCTGGCCCAGAAATGGGGTGGGCAGCTTGATGCTGCCTTTGCAGGTCCCTGGCCTGGCAGTATCTTCACCCCCACACGCGGGGCGGCCTGATTTCTCCTGGGCTGGGCTCCATACCCTAGACTGCACCAGCCTTGTGCCCCACACTCAGGGCACCAGAACCTCCCCCTGCCCAGGGCTGCATCCCCTGCACACTGCTGGCCTTGCAGTCCTTGCATTCCAGACGTCTCGCCGTTTCCATAGCCCAGAAATAATCTTCGTGGCTAGCAGACGTTTGCGTCAGTGTCAGATATGTCTCAATGCCACCGTGCCCAGGCGCAGCCCAGCAGGGAGGGCACAGTGAGTGCCGCTGGCTGTGCAGACAGCCACACGCCTGGGACTTCTGCGCACACTGGAGCCATGCAGCTTCTGCACCTGTTGCTGGCCCTGCTGGCTCCTGTCACTGCTGCAGGTTGCCAGGGCACCGAGCTCGACAGGCAGCTTGTCTTGGCCAAGCTCCGGGCTCAGGTCCTGGAGTATCTGAAGCCCAGCAGCCCCCGGAGCAGGGCCCAGCTGGAGCCCAGGGGGCTGCAAAGGAGGCACATTGCAGGAAAGCCAGCCCTGGAGCCAGAGGACACCTCCCAGGTTATCCTCTTCCCCACCACAGGTGAGAGAGCTGGGCGCGGGACACAGGTGGGGGTGCCCGAAAGCAGGAGTTTCTCGGGCTGGCAAGGGACTGGAGTCGGGGAACGAGGGGTCAGGCTGATCTGGGACAGGGCGGTGAGGAGGAACAGGGTACTCAAGCTAGGCATTGGGGGCAGGACAGAGCAGGGACTCAGGCTAAGCAGGGGCCGGGATGTGGGGAGAACCGCCTGCCCCATAGCCCCTGCTAATCCAGCCCCGAGCCCTTGGTGCCAGCCCCATTGTGTTGTTTTGTGACGTGGCTGACGGGGACACAGATGAAACCGCAAAATGAACTTGTGACCACAGGCCAATTTGAAGCCTGGTCTGCCTCCCCAGTGCATGTGGAGCACAGGAGGGGTTTGTGTGTATGTGTAGGGGGCTGTGCCCCATCCCAGACTGTTGAGTCAGGAGAACTGGGGGCTCCTCCCACCAGCCCTGCAAGCCATAGCTACTTACCAAGTCTGAAGCTGGGCTGTAAGTACCATGTGGCCATGGGGCAGTCTCACTGGCTCCACGATGCTCCGCCAGGGACTTCTCTGGCTGCTTGCTCCTCAGCCCCGGCATGAGCAGCCCACAAGCCCCTGCAGGCAGTGCCAGGCGCATGGCAGGCGAGAGGGGTTGCAGAACAGAGGGGCAGGGCATGCCAAAAGCACAGCTGCTTTGCTTGTGGCAGAGAGCTGGGGGCAGGCTCGCTCAACTGCCCCCGCCCGGGGCAGAACATGTGCTCTGTGCACCGAGGTACGTGCGGATGGGCACTAGCCATAGACACACTGCCGGCTGTGGGAGCTGCGGGTGCGCCGCTCACCAGCTGGGCAGCACCGGCATTTCTGCTGGCACCTGCAAGCGCCAGGCTGACAGCGAGCGCTGCTGTGGGCCGCGGGCGGTTTGAGTGGGGAAAGGGACGGAGCAGAGTTCGGAGGGGCTGGCCCAGAGACAAGGCACTGCAGGGGTTGGAGCAGAGCTGGGAAACCAAGGCAGGAGCTCCGGGAGGGCTGTGGGGGCCTGACCCGGCTGGAGGTGGATCTGGGAAGCTGGAGGTGCAGGGCAGCGTAAGAGCCAAAAGGACCTGGTGGTGTCAGTGGAACAGGGCTAGGGCAGCTGAGAGCTGGATCAATAGAGGAGGTGTGGGAAAGCCAGGGGCTGGACAGGGGGAACCCGAGGGCTAAACGGGGGGACTGGGAGAAAAGCCATGGGGCTAACCCAAAGGAGGGGTGGGCAGACCTGGGGGCTGGATCGGGTGTGGGAGAGGGCTATGGGGCTGGATCGGAGGAGAGGGTGGGGACGAGCCAGGGGTTGGATGGTGGGGTGGAGGCAGAGAGCTGGATGCTGGATCAGAGGAGGTGGAGGAGAGCAGATGGGGAGAGACACAGGGCTGGATCAGATGCGGGGGGGGAGGATTGGGGGAGAGCCATGGGGTTGGGTGGGAGGGGACTGGGGCTGTGGAGAGCAGGGGTGTGACAGAGGCAGGTGCACAGGCAGGGTTTGCTGCGTTTCGCCCTGTGGCCGATGGCTCACTGGCACATGCTCCAGCAGGAAGAGCTGGCAGGTGTTGGGGGCAGGGGTCAGGCCAGGCTGGTACAGCCGTGGGGCTGTCTCTAGGGCAGGCTCCCCTGTCCCGAGGCCAGAGTCCCAGAGTGCGCAGACCTACAGCTCGGAGCTGCTCTGGGAAAGCCGGCCAGGCCTTGTGCCTTATCGGCCCAGAGCAGAGCGGGCACAACCCAGCCTGAGCAGGGAGCAAGTCCAGGCCACACTGCTGGGCAGGCAGCCTCCCAAGGCGGCTCCCTCCAGCCCCACACGATCCCATATGGTACTGAATTGTGCAGTGGCGCACGTCCGACACAAGGTGTCAGGCTCCCTTCGTCCTGCCAGGCTGGGGCACGGCGCCCAGCTCTGGGGAACTGCAGACACTGCCCTTGGGCGTACCTGAGACCGGTGCCTTGAGCAGCCCAAGTGGCCCAGTGTGCCAGGAACCAGAGCTCCTCCCACCCCCAATGCAAATTTTTGGGGGTGCCCTGCAGGCCCCTCTTAGCCCCAACCCACAGACCCCTCCCCATCAGTTCTGCCAGGCCCCTGACCCACAGAGCCCCGCCAGCACAGCCCTGACGCCCCCCCATCAGTTCTGCCAGGCCCGTGACCCATGGAGCCCCACCAGCACAGCCCTGACGCCTCCCATCAGTTCTGCCAGGCCCCTGACCCACGGAGCCCCACTAGCACAGCCCTGACGCCCCCCCATCAGTTCTGCCAGGCCCGTGACCCATGGAGCCCCACCAGCACAGCCCTGATGCCCCCCCATCAGTTCTGTCAGGCCCCTGACCCACAGAGCCCCACTAGCACAGCCCTGACGCCTCCCATCAGTTCTGCCAGGCCCCTGACCCACAGAGCCCCGCCAGCACAGCCCTGACGCCCCCCGCATCAGTTCTGCCAGGCCCGTGACCCATGGAGCCCCACTAGCAGAGTCCTGGGCTCCATCCCCACCCAACTTCTGCCAGGCCCCTGGCCCACTGGGCCCTGCTAGCCTGCCCTGCTGTGGGTCCCCCCACCCCTTGCCAGCATTACTCAGCCATGCTCCAAAGTCCTTCTGTCCCAGCCCTGGGCTCCTCTCACACACAGCCCAACACCTGGCCGTGCCTCCCGAAGCCAGTGGGTTTAATGCCGCAGAGACCCAGATTCCTGGCCTGCAGTTCCCATTGCCAGTGGGACCCTGAGCCATGGCCCCTGAGGTTCCCTTGCTCCCAGCAGGCAGCGGTGAGACTGCAGCCCCTCCTGCCCGCGAGAACCAGGCTGGCCCTGGCCTGGGGGCTGCTGGTGACCCTTCCTCCCTCTGCAGATGTGCCGTGTGAGCCCCCACAGCCGGACCAGCTCCCAGGGGAAGACGGCCTCTTCACCTACCTCTTCCAGCCATCCCCTCACACCCTCAGCCGTGTGGTGACCTCCGCCCAGCTCTGGTTCCACGCCGGTCCCAGCAGCCTGGCCCTGGGCTCAGCAGCTGCCACCAACCACTCGGCAGCAGGGGCAGATGTGCTGATCCTCTCAGGGCAGGGCCGCGTCACCGTGGCCGCCACCGTGGTGCAGGCGGGCGAGCAGTGGGTGGTCTTTCACTTCGCCACCCCCTTCCTGCACTACGTCTCCCAGAAGCTCTTCGTGCTGCTGGTGCGCTGCCCGGGCTGCCCCTGCACGGCCGACGCCGACAAGATGCCTTTCCTCATGGCCACCACCAGGCCCAAGGGGCCGGACAGAGCCCGCCGCTCCTCCGTGCCCTGGTCCCCAGCAGCCCTCAACCTGCTGCAGCGCCCGTCTGAGGACGCCGCGGCCCATGCCGACTGCCGCCGGGCCGCCCTCAACATCTCCTTTGAGGAGCTGGGCTGGGACAAGTGGATCGTGCACCCCAGCAGCTTCATTTTCCACTACTGCCACGGCAGCTGCTCCGACAGCCACACGCTGAGCCACACGCTGGGCTTCCGGCTGTGCTGTGCGGCCCTGCCCAGCACCATGCTCTCCCTGCGGGTGCGCACCACCTCCGACGGCGGCTACTCCTTCAAGTACGAGACGGTGCCCAACATCCTTACCCAGGACTGCGCCTGCATCTAGCTGGTGGCCCGGCAGCGACTCCCAGGGGCTCCCCCGCCTCCGCCCCTTGCCTGCCCGCTTGAGACGGGGGACGGGGTCCTGCCATGCGCTGTGGCAGGAGGGTCCCTTCCCCTGGCCCTGAGGAGGAGCCAGCCCCCAGGAAGGCCAGCCGTGAGACACCCCTCACTCTGACCGACCCCAGCACCTAGCCACGGCTGAGGACTCTGCCTAGGTACCACACCAGCCACACGTGTCCTGGAGCCTGGCAATGTCACCCAGGCTGCTGGCCCAGGCTCTGGGAAGCCCCCACCCTCATCCCCCTCTCTGAGGGGGGCGATGGGCCAAACCAGCTTGCTCTGAGCTGAATTGGCCCCACAGGACCCAGCCTCCCACTGCGACCCCTGGTCCTTCATCCATCCAGCTGAACCGCCCAATAAAATCAACCCATCAATTCCCAGTGTGGGGCGGGGGTAGGAGCTGGCCCTGAGGGGTGGGTCAAGGACCAGCCTGGACACCCTTCCCAGCAGGCTGCCTCTCAAAGTGCCTGAGCCCAGGGGCAGGAGTGAGGGCTGCCCCATAGGAGAGCAAGCAGGTTCCTGGCCAGGGGCCCCTCAGCACCTGGGTGGCTCCTTGAAAAACCTGTCCAGGGCTGTAGGAAGGGAGACAGGATCTGAGTCTCAGCCCAATGGGACCCTGCTGGCTGGCACCCCCTTCCTTGATTCTCTGCCCCGCTCCTGTGCTGTCAGCCCCACAACTGTGGAGCCAAGATAAGGAAGAGTAGTGTGTGCAGTCACTTCCCCCCGATGCTCTATGCACAAGCATGCAAGCAGGGGGAAGCCCCCCCCCAGTAGATGCAGGGCACTGGGCCACAGGACTCCAGCATCCAGGGCCACAGTGGGAGAGCAAGTATCTCCAGCCCAGAGCCAGATCCAGAACATGCTCTGCCCCCCCAGGGAGGAGCAAGCACCCAGGAGCCAGCCTCTGTCTCCCAGGGCTGAGCTGGAGGTCATAAGAATGGCCAGACTGGGTCAGAACAAAGGTCTGTCCCAGCCCAGTATCCTGTCTGCCAACAGGGGCCAATACCAGGTGCCCCAAAGGGAGTGAACTGAACAGGTAATGATCAAGCAAGCTCTCTCCTGCCACCATTCTCCAGCTTCTGATAAATAGAGGTTAGGGACACCAGTCCTCACCCATCCTGGCTAACAGCCGTTAATGGGCCAACCTCCATGAATTTATCTAGCTATTTCTTAAACCCTGGTAGAGTCCTAGACTTCACAGCCTCCTCTGGCCAGGAGTTCCACCAGTTGATTGTGCACTGTCTCAAGAACTTCCTTTTATTTGTTTTAAACCCGCTGCCCGTTAATTTCATTTGGGCTACATCTACACGTGAACGCTACATCAAAATAGATTATTTCGCTGTAGTGACATCGAAATAGGCTATTTCGATGAATACCGTCTACACGTCCTCCAGGGCTGGCAACGTCGACGTTCAACATCGACGTTGCGCAGCACCACATCGAAATAGGCGCTACGAGGGAACATCTACACTCCACAGTAGCACACATCGAAATAAGGGTGCCAGGCACAGCTGCAGACAGGATCACAGGGCGGACTCAACAGCAAGCCGCTCCCTTAAAGGGCCCCTCCCAGACACAGTTGCACTAAACAACACAAGATCCTCAGAGCCGACAACTGGTTGCAGACCCTATGCCTGCAGCATGGATCCCCAGCTGCAGCAGCAGCAGCCAGAAGCCCTGGGCTAAGGGCTGCTGCACACGGTGACCATAGAGCCCCGCAGGGGCTTGAGAGAGAGTGTCTCTCAACCCCTCAGCTGATGGCCGCCATGGAGGACCCCACAATTTTGATGTTGTGGGACACGCAACGACTACACGGTCCCTACTTCGACGTTGAACGTCGAAGTAGGGCGCTATTCCTATCCCCTCATGGGGATAGCGGCTTCGATGTCTCGCCGCTTAACGTCGATGTTAACATCGAAATAGCGCCCAACACGTGTAGCCGTGACAGGCGCTATTTCAAAGTTAGTGCCGCTACTTCGAAGTAGCGTGCACGTGTAGACACGGTCTTGGTGCCCTCTAGTTCTGATATTATGGGAACAAGTTAATAACTTTTCCTTGTTCACTTTCCCCGCACCACTCATAATTTCATATACTTCTATCATATCCCCCCCTCAGGCTCCTCTTTTTTAAGCTGAAAAGTCCTACTCTCTTTAATCTCTCTTCTTATGGGACCTGTTCCAAACCCCTAACAATTTTAGTTGCCCTTTTTTGAACCTTTTCTGACACCAATATATCTTACTGAGATGAGGTGACCACAACTGTATGCACTGTTCAAGATGTGGGCGTACCATACTTTTATAAAAGGGCAATAAAATATTTTCCATTTTATTCTCAATGCCTTTTTTAATAATTCCCAACATCCTGTTTGCTTTTTTGACTGCCACTGCACACCGTGTGAATGTTTTCAGAGAACTATCTGCGATGACTCCAAGATCTCTTTCCGGATGTGTTGTAGCTAAATCAGCCCCCATCATACTGTAAGTATAGTTGGGGTTATTTTTTCCAATGTGCATTAGTTCACATTTATCCACATTACATTTCAGTTGCCATTTTGTTGTCGAATCGCTCAGATTTGTGAAACGCTTTTGAACTTCTTCCCAGTCTGTTTTGTTGTTAACTATCTTGAGCAGTTTAGTGTCGTCTGCAAACTTTGCCGCCTCACAGTTTACCCCTTTGGCTGGATCATTTATGAGTAAGTTGGATAGGATTGGGCCTAGGACTGACCCTGGGGGAACACCACTAGTTACCCCTCTCCATTCTGAAAATTTACCATTTATTCCTACCCTCTGTTTCCTTCCTTTTAACCAGTTCTCAGTCCATGAACGGAGCTTCCCTCTTACCCCCTGACAACTTAATTTACCTAAGAGCCTTTGGTGAGGGACCTTGTCAAAGGCCTTCTGGAAATCCAAGTACATTATATCTACTGGATCCCCCTCATTCACGTTTGTTGACCGCTTCAAAGAACTCATAGATTAGTAAGACATGATTTCCCTTTACACAAACCATGCTGACTTTCGCCCAACAAATTATGTTCTTTTATGTGTCTGACAATTTTATTCTTGACTATGGTTTCAACTAATTTACCCTGCACTGTTAAATTTACTGGTCTGTAATTGCTGGGATTGCCTCTAGAGCCCTTTTTAAATATTGGCGTTACATTAGCTATCTTCCAGTCACTGAGTACAGAAGCTGAGCTAAAGGATAAGTTACGAACCACAGTGAACAGTTCAGCAATTTCACACCTGAGTTTTTTCACAACTCTTGGTAAACGTCACAGGGTCCCAGTGACCTGTTACTGTTAACAATCATTTCCAAAACCTCTTCTAATGACACCTGAATCTTGGACAATTCCTCAGATTTGTCACCTACAAAGGATGGCTCAGGTTTGGGAATCTCCCGAACATCCTCAATCATTAAGACTGAAGCAAAGAATTCATTAAGTTTCTCCACAATGACTTTGTCATCTTTGAGTGCCCCTTTTGTATCTCAATTATCTAGGGAGCCCACTGCTTGTTTAGCAGCTTTCTGCTTCTGATGGACTTTACACATATTTGTTACTGCTTTTTGGGGTTTTGGCTAGCTGTTCTTCGGACTCCTTTTTGGTTTTTTCTTTTTTCATTTTTACATTTAAATTGGCAGTATTTATGTTCTTTTATTTTCCTCACTAGGATTTGACTTCCACTTTTTAAAAGATGCCTTTTTATCTCTCCCTGCTTCTTTTACATGGCTGTTAAGCTATGGTAGCTCTTTGTTGGGTCTTTTACTATGTTTTTAAATTTGGGGTATACATTTAAATGGGGCCTCCTCTACGGTGTCTTTGAAAAGTTGTCATGCAGCTTGCAGGGATTTTACTTTAGTCAGCGTACCTTTTAATTTCCATTTAACTAACCTTCTCATTTTTGCAGTTCCCCTTCCTGAAATTCTTTTAGACCCCTGCCCTCACAGCAGGGCTTACCAACATCTTTTTTTTTTTTTTAAACCCTATTTGCTCCAGATCCCTCAATGGCCCTTCTCAAGGATTGAGCTCACAACCCTGGGTTTAGCAGGCCACTGCTCAAATCAGGGAGCTAACCCTGCCCTCTGATGACCTAGCCTGTGGGTTTACCCCTCCCCCAGCATCTGATGGGCCCTCTCTACTGCTCCTGTGTGTTTCCCCCTCATGCAAGGGCAGCCCCTGGAGTCCGCAAATCTGAAGCTGCAGCCCAGGCAGGCCCAGGGCGGATCCCTGGAAAAGCAAGCTGCTCAGCTTGCCAAACCTGCTCCAGGGACAGTCCCTGCAGCTGCACCCCCTCCAGCCCAGCTGCTCCCTCCAAGCCTGCAGCAGGGAACCTGCCTTCCCCACGTTCCTGCCAAGCTCTCCCCTGCTTCATCCCATCCCCACCTGCGCAGAGCACTCTGAACAAGCAGGGCATTAGCAGAGGCTTGCGGGAGGCTGGACACTCAGCACTGGCACCAGCAGGATACTGCTCATCCGGACAATGCCCGTGGTTCTGGTGCCCAGCCTGTGCAGCCGTGGGGAGCAGGGAGTAAACTCGCCCCCCCCCCCCCCCCCGCCTCCAGGAGATCACGGGACTGAGACTAAGAGAACTGAACCACAGCAGAGACTCAGCCCTGCAGGATCACCCCCACCCACCCCCAACACTGACTACTCATTTCACCTGCTTGCAGCCCAAGGGTGGACCGGTCCTGCACAGTGCACGGGAGCACATCAGCTCCCTGACCGGATGTCAGACTTGGGAATCAAGGGATTAAGCTCCTCATGGAAGCCCTAGGAAAACAGGGGCGAGTCAAGCCCTGGCACAGAGGGGGCAGCTGCCCTATCTAGCTGACCAGCCCCACCTGCACTGGCATGGCGTGGCCACGCTGCACTCCACCTAGCAAGTGGATAGCAGCTACAGGTGGTTTTCTCACAGGGTGCATTAAATATACCCTGGGGTTGACGGGGTGGAAATGCAAATTGAGATCACATACCACCTCCGTCTCTAACTGGCAGGATTTGAACGCTGCAGTCAGAGTCCAACTCAGAGCAGTGCCATCTTGCAGGGCAGGAGGTCCTGGGGCCAGCCCTGCACACCCTTTGCCAGCTCACAGGAGGTTATCAGTGAGAAGGGCCCAGGTCTCTCCACCCGGGCGAGCTCCATTGAGGGACGGTTGTCGCGGTCAGACAGACCGATCAGGCCACGCTGTCCTTCAGGCTGGCGTTTCTCACATTGAGAGCCGTGTTCCAGACAGAAGGGCCCTTGTTTTGCCAACCCTGGGCCCCCTCCTCCACAGAGCTATGAAACAGCAATCAGCACAGTGACACCGGAACGTCTACCTCCTGCTTTCCGACTCCCTGCTCCTCCCCCAGTGGCCTGGCAGGAGGTCTTCCCCAGCACATCATCCTTGGACACCCTCATTTTTGCCATCCATGTGCAGAAAAAAATTTGTTTGTGCTACAAGGCACGTGCAGGTGTGCACCCCCAGAAGCAGGCCCTGTCAGCTGTGGGTCGCTGTGGGCGCTCTTCTCATCACATGGGCAGAACCTGAATTTCTCCTGGGCGGCTGCCCAAGTGCTCAGCTCACAGGGAACGCTACTGGACACGGTGGCAGGAGCAGGCCAAGCAGCCAGACTCGGCACCAGGACCGAACGCTGGCCCCGTCCAGCACACAGAGCTTGCAGTGGATAAGGGGTCATTCCCCCCAAGGCTGAAATAGGAGGCACTCTGTACAGAGCCCAGAAAACGGGCTTTGTGCTGTCGCCGCTCCCCTACCTCTCTCAGCCAAGCCTCCTGTGCCCAGGCCAAGGGCCCAGCATGCCCCAAGCCCTCAGGGCTGAGACGCTCAGCTCAGGTCTGGATCTAGTACTCATGCCAACAGAGCCAGGGACCCCATTCACCTCCAGGGGAACCAGGATTCACATTCTGTCTGCTCTGTCCTCGGCCCACGTCTGGTCTGGCTGAGCAGGCCCCTGTGACAATCACCAGCGAGCTGCCTGAGGGCCCCCATACATCTGGTAACCACAGCTCAAGTCCCTTCTGCACACAGCCAGCTGTGCAGAGCCACACTCTGCTGCCCGGCACTGCTCCCCCAGCCTGCCTCACGGAAGGACCAGCTGCCAGGCTCAGTACAAAACACGGCCAGGTTTTATTAAAATAGAAAAGATCTCGTCATCATCTGCGTAGAAACCAACATCATCAAGTAATCAGGTGGCCCAGGCAGAGGGGTCAGACACGCCCAGCATTTTCCAGCTGGCTTCGGGCTGTCCCAAGGCAGGCAGGATTCCAGCCACCGCACAGGGACCCGCCCCAGACAGGAGAGCGATGCCTCCAGGACACCTGAGTCATGGAACGTAACTGAAGCAGTTGTGGCTCAAGTGCCAGGCAGCCAGATGCAAAGCTGCCAGCAAGGGAAGGTGGAAGACTGGCGGGAGAAGCCAGCACCTCAGCCTCCTGCACAGCAGACCCCAGGCAGAGTCCCCAGCCTGGCAGCTCGTACCGATGGCGGGGAGGGGGGAGGCCTCGTACTGCTGCTTTTCAACCAGCGTGGGTCCTTGTCCGTAGGGGGGAGTTTGCAGTGCGGCTGCTGCCTCTCAGGGCAGCACCTAACCCTCACCTCCTAGTACCTTGTTCAACGCCCCCTCTGGCTAACCCACAGGCCCTGCCCAGCCAGCCTGGGCAGCACGAGTGCTAGGGGGAAGGGGACACCCGGAGGCCCTCAGGGACAGAACCCCGCAGGCCCCTGACAAACACAGGGAGTCAGGACGGCCACTGCTCTCCACACGCGCGCGCGCGCGCTGGAAGCTTGGGTGTCCCACATTTACAGCTCAGCAGAACCCAGTTTGCCTACAGCTCCGGGAAGGCACCTCTGCGGGGCTGGCTCGGCTCCTCCGGAACAGCCATCCAAGGAGGTGCGGCCCCAGCTGAGAGCGACCCCCGGGAGTGGGGCACACAGGCCCGGCCTGGGACGGCTCACTGCAGCCATGGGACAGCCGTGGAGCACTGACCGCCTCCACGCGACGCACGCAAGCCCTGTCCCGGGCCGGCACAGCACAGCCTCGGCACGGCTTGGGGGACAGCGGGAGGAGCGGCACAGGGCTGCCCTGCCCTGCCCAGTGGGGGGGGGAGGCTCCGGCTGAAGGTGTTCGGGGTGGGGGATGGGGATGTGCACAAACAAGTTCATAAAAAGTACAAAAATAAACGATTCCCGTTTCTAAAAAAGCGAAGGCACGTCTGCCCCACCGCTCCCGCGACCCCTCCCCACAGCAGCCTGCCCCACCGCTACCCTCCCCACAGCAGCCTGCCCCACCGCTCCCGCGACCCCTCCCCACAGCAGCCTGCCCCACCGCTACCCTCCCCACAGCAGCCTGCCCCACCGCTCCCGCGACCCCTCCCCACAGCAGCCTGCCCCACCGCTACCCTCCCCACAGCAGCCTGCCCCACCGCTCCCGCGACCCCTCCCCACAGCAGCCTGCCCCACCGCTCCCCTCCCCACAGCAGCCTGCCCCACCGCTCCCGCGACCCCTCCCCACAGCAGCCTGCCCCACCGCTCCCGCGACCCCTCCCCACAGCAGTCTGCCCCACCGCTCCCGCGACCCCTCCCCACAGCAGCCTGCCCCACCGCTACCCTCCCCACAGCAGCCTGCCCCACCGCTCCCGCGACCCCTCCCCACAGCAGCCTGCCCCACCGCTACCCTCCCCACAGCAGTCTGCCCCACCGCTCCCGCGACCCCTCCCCACAGCAGCCTGCCCCACCGCTCCCGCGACCCCTCCCCACAGCAGCCTGACCCACCGCTACCCTCCCCACAGCAGTCTGCCCCACCACTCCCGCGACCCCTCCCCACAGCAGTCTGCCCCACCGCTCCCGCGACCCCTCCCCACAGCAGCCTGCCCCACCGCTCCCGCGACCCCTCCCCACAGCAGCCTGACCCACCGCTACCCTCCCCACAGCAGTCTGCCCCACCACTCCCGCGACCCCTCCCCACAGCAGCCTGCCCCACCGCTACCCTCCCCACAGCAGCCTGCCCCACCGCTCCCGCGACCCCTCCCCACAGCAGCCTGCCCCACCGCTCCCGCGACCCCTCCCCACAGCAGCCTGCCCCACCGCTACCCTCCCCACAGCAGCCTGCCCCACCGCTCCCGTGACCCCTCCCCACAGCAGCCTGCCCCACCGCTCCCGCGACCCCTCCCCACAGCAGCCTGCCCCACCGCTCCCGCGACCCCTCCCCACAGCAGCCTGACCCACCGCTACCCTCCCCACAGCAGTCTGCCCCACCGCTCCCGCGACCCCTCCCCACAGCAGCCTGCCCCACCGCTACCCTCCCCACAGCAGCCTGCCCCACCGCTCCCGCGACCCCTCCCCACAGCAGCCTGCCCCACCGCTACCCTCCCCACAGCAGCCTGCCCCACCGCTCCCACGACCCCTCCCCACAGCAGCCTGCCCCACCGCTCCCGCGACCCCTCCCCACAGCAGCCTGCCCCACCGCTCCCGCGACCCCTCCCCACAGCAGCCTGCCCCACCGCTACCCTCCCCACAGCAGCCTGCCCCACCGCTCCCGCGACCCCTCCCCACAGCAGCCTGCCCCACCGCTCCCGCGACCCCTCCCCACAGCAGCCTGCCCCACCGCTCCCGCGACCCCTCCCCACAGCAGTCTGCCCCACCGCTCCCGCGACCCCTCCCCACAGCAGCCTGCCCCACCGCTACCCTCCCCACAGCAGTCTGCCCCACCGCTCCCGCGACCCCTCCCCACAGCAGCCTGCCCCACCGCTACCCTCCCCACAGCAGTCTGCCCCACCGCTCCCCTCCCCACAGCAGCCTGCCCCACCGCTCCCGCGACCCCTCCCCACAGCAGCCTGCCCCACTGCTACCCTCCCCACAGCAGCCTGCCCCACCGCTCCCACGACCCCTCCCCACAGCAGCCTGCCCCACCGCTCCCGCGACCCCTCCCCACAGCAGCCTGCCCCACCGCTCCCGCGACCCCTCCCCACAGCAGCCTGCCCCACCGCTCCCGCGACCCCTCCCCACAGCAGCCTGCCCCACCGCTCCCGCGACCCCTCCCCACAGCAGCCTGCCCCACCGCTCCCGCGACCCCTCCCCACAGCAGTCTGCCCCACCGCTCCCGCGACCCCTCCCCACAGCAGCCTGCCCCACCGCTACCCTCCCCACAGCAGCCTGACCCACCGCTACCCTCCCCACAGCAGTCTGCCCCACCACTCCCGCGACCCCTCCCCACAGCAGTCTGCCCCACCGCTCCCGCGACCCCTCCCCACAGCAGCCTGCCCCACCGCTCCCGCGACCCCTCCCCACAGCAGCCTGACCCACCGCTACCCTCCCCACAGCAGTCTGCCCCACCACTCCCGCGACCCCTCCCCACAGCAGCCTGCCCCACCGCTACCCTCCCCACAGCAGCCTGCCCCACCGCTCCCGCGACCCCTCCCCACAGCAGCCTGCCCCACCGCTCCCGCGACCCCTCCCCACAGCAGCCTGCCCCACCGCTACCCTCCCCACAGCAGCCTGCCCCACCGCTCCCGTGACCCCTCCCCACAGCAGCCTGCCCCACCGCTCCCGCGACCCCTCCCCACAGCAGCCTGCCCCACCGCTCCCGCGACCCCTCCCCACAGCAGCCTGACCCACCGCTACCCTCCCCACAGCAGTCTGCCCCACCGCTCCCGCGACCCCTCCCCACAGCAGCCTGCCCCACCGCTACCCTCCCCACAGCAGCCTGCCCCACCGCTCCCGCGACCCCTCCCCACAGCAGCCTGCCCCACCGCTACCCTCCCCACAGCAGCCTGCCCCACCGCTCCCACGACCCCTCCCCACAGCAGCCTGCCCCACCGCTCCCGCGACCCCTCCCCACAGCAGCCTGCCCCACCGCTCCCGCGACCCCTCCCCACAGCAGCCTGCCCCACCGCTACCCTCCCCACAGCAGCCTGCCCCACCGCTCCCGCGACCCCTCCCCACAGCAGCCTGCCCCACCGCTCCCGCGACCCCTCCCCACAGCAGCCTGCCCCACCGCTCCCGCGACCCCTCCCCACAGCAGCCTGCCCCACCGCTCCCGCGACCCCTCCCCACAGCAGTCTGCCCCACCGCTCCCGCGACCCCTCCCCACAGCAGCCTGCCCCACCGCTACCCTCCCCACAGCAGTCTGCCCCACCGCTCCCGCGACCCCTCCCCACAGCAGCCTGCCCCACCGCTACCCTCCCCACAGCAGTCTGCCCCACCGCTCCCGCGACCCCTCCCCACAGCAGCCTGCCCCACCGCTACCCTCCCCACAGCAGTCTGCCCCACCGCTCCCCTCCCCACAGCAGCCTGCCCCACCGCTCCCGCGACCCCTCCCCACAGCAGCCTGCCCCACTGCTACCCTCCCCACAGCAGCCTGCCCCACCGCTCCCACGACCCCTCCCCACAGCAGCCTGCCCCACCGCTCCCGCGACCCCTCCCCACAGCAGCCTGCCCCACCGCTCCCGCGACCCCTCCCCACAGCAGCCTGCCCCACCGCTACCCTCCCCACAGCAGCCTGCCCCACCGCTCCCGCGACCCCTCCCCACAGCAGCCTGCCCCACCGCTCCCGCGACCCCTCCCCACAGCAGTCTGCCCCACCGCTCCCGCGACCCCTCCCCACAGCAGCCTGCCCCACCGCTACCCTCCCCACAGCAGTCTGCCCCACCGCTCCCGCGACCCCTCCCCACAGCAGCCTGCCCCACCGCTACCCTCCCCACAGCAGTCTGCCCCACCGCTCCCGCGACCCCTCCCCACAGCAGTCTGCCCCACCGCTCCCCTCCCCACAGCAGCCTGCCCCACCGCTCCCGCGACCCCTCCCCACAGCAGCCTGCCCCACCGCTCCCGCGACCCCTCCCCACAGCAGCCTGCCCCACCGCTCCCGCGACCCCTCCCCACAGCAGCCTGCCCCACCGCTCCCGCGACCCCTCCCCACAGCAGCCTGCCCCACTGCTACCCTCCCCACAGCAGCCTGCCCCACCGCTCCCACGACCCCTCCCCACAGCAGCCTGCCCCACCGCTCCCGCGACCCCTCCCCACAGCAGCCTGCCCCACCGCTACCCTCCCCACAGCAGCCTGCCCCACCGCTCCCGCGACCCCTCCCCACAGCAGCCTGCCCCACCGCTCCCGCGACCCCTCCCCACAGCAGCCTGCCCCACCGCTCCCGCGACCCCTCCCCACAGCAGTCTGCCCCACCGCTCCCGCGACCCCTCCCCACAGCAGCCTGCCCCACCGCTACCCTCCCCACAGCAGTCTGCCCCACCGCTCCCGCGACCCCTCCCCACAGCAGCCTGCCCCACCGCTACCCTCCCCACAGCAGTCTGCCCCACCGCTCCCGCGACCCCTCCCCACAGCAGCCTGCCCCACCGCTACCCTCCCCACAGCAGTCTGCCCCACCGCTCCCCTCCCCACAGCAGCCTGCCCCACCGCTCCCGCGACCCCTCCCCACAGCAGCCTGCCCCACCGCTCCCGCGACCCCTCCCCACAGCAGCCTGCCCCACCGCTCCCGCGACCCCTCCCCACAGCAGCCTGCCCCACCGCTCCCGCGACCCCTCCCCACAGCAGCCTGCCCCACCGCTACCCTCCCCACAGCAGTCTGCCCCACCGCTCCCGCGACCCCTCCCCACAGCAGCCTGCCCCACCGCTACCCTCCCCACAGCAGCCTGCCCCACCGCTCCCGCGACCCCTCCCCACAGCAGCCTGCCCCACCGCTCCCGCGACCCCTCCCCACAGCAGCCTGCCCCACCGCTCCCGCGACCCCTCCCCACAGCAGCCTGCCCCACCGCTACCCTCCCCACAGCAGTCTGCCCCACCACTCCCGCGACCCCTCCCCACAGCAGCCTGCCCCACCGCTCCCGCGACCCCTCCCCACAGCAGCCTGCCCCACCGCTACCCTCCCCACAGCAGTCTGCCCCACAGCTCCCGCGACCCCTCCCCACAGCAGTCTGCCCCACCGCTCCCGCGACCCCTCCCCACAGCAGTCTGCCCCACCGCTCCCGCGACCCCTCCCCACAGCAGCCTGCCCCACCGCTACCCTCCCCACAGCAGTCTGCCCCACTGCTCCCGCGACCCCTCCCCACAGCAGTCTGCCCCACCGCTCCCGCGACCCCTCCCCACAGCAGTCTGCCCCATCGCTACCCTCCCCACAGCAGCCTGCCCCACCGCTACTGCGACCCCTCCCCACAGCAGTCTGCCCCACCGCTACCCTCCCCACAGCAGCCTGCCCCACCGCTCCCGCGACCCCTCCCCACAGCAGTCTGCCCCACCGCTCCCGCGACCCCTCCCCACAGCAGCCTGCCCCACCGCTCCCGCGACCCCTCCCCACAGCAGTCTGCCCCACCGCTCCCGCGACCCCTCCCCACAGCAGCCTGCCCCACCGCTCCCGCGACCCCTCCCCACAGCAGCCTGCCCCACCGCTACCCTCCCCACAGCAGCCTGCCCCACCGCTCCCGCGACCCCTCCCCACAGCAGTCTGCCCCACCGCTCCCGCGACCCCTCCCCACAGCAGTCTGCCCCACCGCTACCCTCCCCACAGCAGCCTGCCCCACCGCTACCCTCCCCACAGCAGCCTGCCCCACCGCTACCGCGACCCCTCCCCACAGCAGCCTGCCCCACCGCGACCCCTCCCCACAGCAGTCTGCCCCACCGCGACCCCTCCCCACAGCAGTCTGCCCCACCGCTCCCGCGACCCCTCCCCACAGCAGTCTGCCCCACCGCTCCCGCGACCCCTCCCCACAGCAGCCTGCCCCACCGCTACCCTCCCCACAGCAGCCTGCCCCACCGCTCCCGCGACCCCTCCCCACAGCAGCCTGCCCCACCGCTCCCGCGACCCCTCCCCACAGCAGCCTGCCCCACCGCTCCCGCGACCCCTCCCCACAGCAGCCTGCCCCACCGCTCCCGCGACCCCTCCCCACAGCAGCCTGCCCCACCGCTACCCTCCCCACAGCAGCCTGCCCCACCGCTCCCGCGACCCCTCCCCACAGCAGCCTGCCCCACCGCTACCCTCCCCACAGCAGTCTGCCCCACCGCTCCCGCGACCCCTCCCCACAGCAGCCTGCCCCACCGCTACCCTCCCCACAGCAGTCTGCCTTGCTGGAGCCCACAGGAGACAGGGGTGGGGCGGGCCCGGCCCTCCCCCCTCCCTACATGCTCAGCCCCAGCCCTGTTTGCCCTCCAGCTCAGGCTGTCCACATTGCAGAGGTCTCCTCAGAAGCACATTCCCTGTTGCTGATGGTCCCAGCGGCTCACAGCCCTGTGGGAAGGAGAACACACGTTAGGGTCCTGTTGCAGCCTTTGGAGGGGACAGAGCACCCCAGGCGGGTGGTGGGAGGCAGCACTGTCCCTAGCAGGCACTGGGCCCTGGGCAACCTCCAACCCAGGCCTTGCCCTGCCTCTGTTCCAACCCATCCCCACTCCACCCCTTTGACCCAACCCCCCCGCAGCAAGTCACTGGGGACCTGGTGCAGGCGCCAGCAAGGGTAGCCCCCCTCCTTCGCTCACTGTGATGGCAGGAGCTGGAGCGACCGGCTGCCTGCGCTGCCCTGCACTCTCCCCACCAACTGCACACAGCCCGGTGCAGGACACTCAGGTTCCTGCTGCTGTGACGGTGGGGGAACGCTGGGGTGGTGAGGGGCAGTACGCACTGAGCAGGCTGACGGATTACTCTGGTTCCCATGTCACCGCGAGTGCAGGAGAGGGGCTACTCCTGTTGCTGCCCCGCACCTGGCCCCACGAATCCCTGGGGCCCCCCCATAGGACAGCTGAGGCAGCCACTGCAGGGCCTGCGCAGGCCACCCTGAAGTATCTGAGAAGTGGGACGGCTTTGGCTGGGGCACTGAGGCGTGGGCAGGCCAGCACTGGGGGCAGCTGGGAGCCAGGCCCAGCCCCTTCTCACCTGCAGTTCTCTCACAAGCGGCTCCTTCCTTCTCATGGGCCAGGTTGAGGCGGTTCTGCTCAGCAGCCAGCCCGTTGGATTCGGGGCTGCTGCTGCGTGAGGGGCTGGCCATGTCCAGCAGGGGGTTCAGCTGGAAGGCCATCTCCAGGTGCTCCTGGGCCATGCGGAGGTGCTTGTGCAGCCGGGCCAGCTCCTGCTCACGGGAGCGCTCAGACGCGGCACAGGCCAGGTTCTCCTCATAGTCCAGCTTCCCGGCGGCCAGAGGGCCCTTCAGGGGCTCCTTCTTCAGCGAGTGGTAGGTGGGGGGCGCGCTGGGGGCCTTCTTGGCATAGCGCGGCCCCGGGGGGCTGTCATGATGGCTCAGGCTGGCACTGCCCTGGCCCAGCAGGTCCCGGACGTGGCCCACCCCCAGGTGACACAGCTCGCAGAGGTTGAGGAAGAGGCAGAGCCCGCTGACTGCGTACATGATGAGCAGGAAGATGGTCTTCTCAGTGGGCCGGGAGACGAAGCAGTCGACGGTGTGCGGGCAGGGGCTGCGGGTGCACACGTAGGAGGGGCTCACCTCAAAGTGGTACAGCACGTACTGCCCAAAGAGGAAGGCCACCTCCAGCACCGAGCGGCACAGCAGCTGCAGCACATAGGCCTTCATGAGCCCATCGTGGCTAATCCGCCGCCGCCCGTCGTGCTTTGCACCTCCCTCCCTGCCCTCCTCCTTCTCCTTCTCCAGCTCCAGCTCCTCAAAGATCATGGGATCCTCCTCATCCCCCTCCTCGGCCTCCTCGTAGCCCCGCCCGGCGCCCCGCCGCACCACCGGCATGCGCACGCGCTGGCCCCCCGGCCCCCGGGCGATGCGGTGCACGGCAAAGCCCAGGTACAGGACCGAGGGCGTGGCCACCGCGATGATCTGGAAGATCCAGAAACGGACGTGGGAGAGGGGGGCAAAGGCATCGTAGCAGACGTTCTCGCAGCCCGGCTGCTGCGTGTTGCACACAAACTTGCTCTGCTCGTCGTAGTAGATGGACTCGCCGCCCACGGCCGTCAGCACGATGCGGAAGACGATGAGGACGGTGAGCCAGACCTTGCCCACAAAGGTCGAGTGGTTGTTGATCTCCTCCAGGAGCCGGGTCAGGAAGCTCCAGCTCATCCTGCCTGGGAAGACGGCTCAGGCCCTGCAGGAGACAAGGGACGGACAGCAAATAAACCTCGGGTGAAAGCAGCCCACTAGCCCCAGCTGAGATGCTGCATTCCCAGGTCCCCAGCACTCGTCACCAGGAGGGGACACCCTAGGGCAGCAGGGCTCCGGCACAGCACGGCACGACACAGCGGGCAGAATCATAGAATCATAGAACACTAGGACCGGCAGGGGCCTCGAGAGGCCATCAAGTCCAGTCCCCTGCCCCGACGGCAGTACCGACCACTATCTACACCATCCCTGATAGACTTCTATCTAATCTGTTCTTAAATATCTCCAGCGAGGGAGATTCCACAACCTCCCTTGGCAACTTATTCCAGTACTTGACCACCCTGACAGCTAGGAACTTTTTCCTAATGTCCAACCTAAACTTCCCTTGCTGCAGCTTAAGTCCATTGCCTCTTGTTCTCTCCTCAGAGGCCAAGAAGAACAAGTTTTCTCCCTCCTCCTTATGACACCCTTTAAGATATCTGAAAACCGCTATCATGTCCCCCCTCAATCTTCTCTTTTCCAAGCTAAACAAGCCCAATTCTTTCAGCCTTTCTTCATAAGTCATGTTCTCCAGACCTTTTATCATTCTAGTTGCTCTTCTCTGGACCTTCTCTAATTTCTCCACATCTTTCTTGAATTGGGGTGCCCAGAACTGGACACACTATTCCAGCTGAGGCCTAACCAGCGCAGAGTAGAGCGGTAGAATGATTTCTCGTGTCTTGTTCACAACACACCTGCTAATGCATCCCAGAATCACGTTTGCTTTTTTTGCAACAGCATCACACTGTTGACTCATATTTAGCTTGTGGTCCACTATAACCCCTAGGTCCCTTTCTGCTGTACTCATTCCTAGGCAGTCCTTTCCCATTCTGTATGTGTGACACTGATTGTTCCTTCCCAAGTGGAGCACTTTGCATTTGTCCTTATTAAACTTCATCCTGTTTACCTCAACCCATTTCTCCAGTTTATCCAGATCCTTTCGAATTATGACCCTGTCCTCCAAAGAAGTTGCAACCCCTCCCAGCTTGGTATCATCTGCAAACTTAATAAGCGTACTTTCTATGCCAATATCCAAAGCATTAATGAAGATATTGAACAGAACTGGTCCCAAAACAGACCCCTGCGGAACCCCACTTGTTATGCTTTTCCAGCAGGATTGAGCACCATTAACAACTACTCTCTGGGTACGATTAGCCAGCCAGTTATGCACCCACCTTATTGCAGCCCCATTTAAGTTGGACTTGCCTAGTTTGTCGATAAGAATATTATGTGAGACCGTATCAAATGCTTTACTAAAGTCTAGGTATACCACATCCACTGCTTCTCCCTTATCTACGAGTCTCGTTATTGTATCAAAAAAAACTATCAGGTTGGTTTGACATGATCTGTTTTTTTACAAAACCATGCTGGCTGTTCCCTATCACTTTACTACCTTCCAAGTGCTTGCAGATGACTTCCTTAACTACCTGCTCCATTACCTTTCCTGGCACAGAAGTTAAGCTGACTGGCCTGTAATTTCCTGGGTTGCTCTTATTCCCCTTTTTGTAGATGGGCACTATATTTGCCCTCTTCCAGTCTTCTGGAATCTCTCATGTCTCCCATGACTTCCCAAAAATGAGAGCTAACGGCTCAGCTACCTCTTCTATCAGCTCCTTGAGGATTCTAGGATGCATTTCATCAGGCCCTGGTGACCTGCAGACATCTAATTTTTCAAAATGGTTTTTAACTTGTTCTTTTTTTATTTCAAAAACTAACTCTACCCCTTTTCCACCAGCATTCACTATGTCAGGCATTCCTTCAGACTTCTCTGTGAAGACCAAAACAAAGAAGTCATTAAGCATCTCTGCCATTTCCAAGTTCCCCGTTACTGTTTCTCCCTCCTCACTGAACAATGGCCCTACCCTGTCCTTGGTCTTCCTCTTGTTTCTAATATATTTGTAAAAGGCCTTCTTGTTACCCTTTATGCCTGTAGCTAGTTGGAGCTCATTTTGTGCCTTAGCCCTTCTAATTTTACTCCTGCATTCCTGTGTTATTTGCCTGTGTTCATTCTTTGTAATTTGTCCTAGTTTCCATTTTTTATAGGATTCCTTTTTTAGTTTGAGATCATGCAGGATCTCCTTGTTAAGCCAAGGCGGTCTTTGCCCATATTTACTATCTTTCCTGCATAGGGGAATAGCTTGTTTTTGGGCCCTTAATAATGTCTCTGAAAAACTGCCAACTCTCCTCAGTTGTTTTTCCCCTCAGTTTTTCCTCCCATGGGATCTTACCTACCAGCTCTCTGAGTTTACCAAAATCTGCCTTCCTGAAATCCATCATCTCTATTTTGCTATTTTCCCTCCTACCAGTCCTTAGGATTGTGAACTCTATGATTTCATGATCACTTTCACCCAAGCAGCCTCCCACATTCAAATTCTCGACCAAGTCCTCCTGATTTGTTAAAATCAAATCCAGAACAGTTTCTCCCCTGGTGGCTTTTTCAACTTTTTGGAATAAAAAATTGTCTCCAATGCAGTCTAAGAACTTATTGGATAGTCTGTGCCCCGCTGTATTAGTGTCCCAGCATATATCTGGATAGTTAAAGTCCCCCATCACCACCAAATCCTGGGCTCTGGATGATTTTTTTAGTTGTTTAAAAAAAGCATCATCCACCTCTTCCACCTGGTTAGGTGGCCTGTAGTAGACTCCTAACAGGACATCACCCTTGTTTTTTACTGCTCTTAAACTAACCCACAGACTCTCAACACGTCCATCTCCTATGTCCATCTCCACCTCAGTCCAAGTGTGTACATTTTTTATATATAAGGCAACACCTCCCCCCTTTTTTCCCTGTCTATCTTTCCTAACCAGGCTGTAGCCTTCAATACCAACATTCCAATCATGTGTATTATCCCACCAAGTTTCTGTGATGCCAATGATATCATAGTTGTATTTATTTATTAGCACTTCCAGTTCTTCCTGCTTATTACCCATACTTCTTGCATTGGTATATGGGCATCTTAGATATTGATTTGAACTTTCCCCCCAGTTTTTTCCTGGCCCTCTTTTTACTCTGACATTGTTGCCCATGCTCTCCCTCCTACTTCCGACCCATCTCCCAGGTTTCCATGTTCTCCACTCACCTGCGGGCTTTGCTCCCCTGTCCCCAGCAAACCTAGTTGAAAGCCCTCCTCACCAGGTTAGCAAGTCTGTGTCCGAATATGGTCTTTCCCCTCCTCGAAAGGTGAACGCCACCTCTGCCTAGCAGTCCTTCCTGAAATAGCATCCCGTGGTCGAAGAAACCGAAGCCTTCCCGGCGACACCATCCATGCAGCCAGGCATTCACCTCTAGGATGCACCTGTCTCTGCCTGGGCCCCTACCCGCAACAGGAAGGACTGAAGAGAATACCACCTGCGCCCCAAACCCCTTCACCCGTGCCCCCAGAGCCCTGTAGTCACTCTTGACCTGCTCAGCATTACACCTCACAGTATCATTAGTGCCCACATGGATGAGAAGCATGGGATAGTAGTCTGAGGGCCAGACAATCCTCGACAATGCCTCTGTAACATCTCGGATACGGGCCCCAGGCAGGCAGCATACCTCCCGAGCCGAAATGTCAGGGCGACAGATGGGTGCCTCTGTCCCCCTCAAAAGAGAGGCTCCAACCACCACTACTCTGCGTTTCCTTCTTGCAGTGGTGGCAGGAGACTTCTCAGCCTCGGGGGTACGAGGCTTCTCCTCTTCTGTACTGGGCGACTCATCTCCTGTAGCGAGTACAGCATAACGGTTTTCCAGTACCACAGTGGGAGGGTTCTGTGCAGGGGTGGAACACTGCCTGCTGCCAGAAGTAACCAGCTGCCAGTGCCCACCCTGGTCTACCTCTGGTGCCCATCCTGGTCCCTGTGGGTCACCACCACAGCCCCTAATGCTGGGTCTCTCCTGCCATGGCTGCAGCCTCAGACACAAGTGCTCATCCACCAGCCAGGGACCAAGCACCTCTTGGGGGGAAGAGCCAAAGCTGGGTTCATACCTGCTCAGCAATGCCCCCCAGCATGTCTGCCCCCCGCCCCGGCAATGGCTGTCCACCCCAGCACTCAGTGCATCTCTGCCCCATGAGAACACACTACAAGGCCCTCCCTCATGTTACCCACATTCACCCTCCACGCACAGGCCTGCAGGGACCAGAGATCCTGTTTGCCAGCATCTGCTGGGAGCTGAAAGCCTCAAGCTCTCCTCTGCCCATTTAAAGCAGCACCCACAGGGGAGAGACAAGCTCCAGTCAGTGCCTGGAACTACAGGGCCTGCTCAGGCACAGAAAGGAGGGTCTGGGCCAACAGCCACCCAGCCCTACCCATGAGGGACATCCCCTGGCAGCTCTGTGCGAGGCGGGGCCCAGGCTGACAACCCAGGGCACATTGCCCACATGCTGGGGCTTCCCCTGTGCCAGTCCCCAAGCCCCAGAGTCGCGGCAGAAGAGCTGGTGCCCATGAGGATGGAGAAAAATTGTTCTCCTGGGCCTCTGATGATAGAAGAACAAAAGGGTTCAAGTGCAGCCAGGGATGTTAAGGTTGGACATGAGGAAAAACTCCCCAGCTCCCGGGTGGCACAAGCACTGGAACAAGTCGCCTGGTGGGGGTGAGATCTCCGTCATCGGACAAAGCTTATTTAAGAGCAGGTTAGATGAACACCCATCAGCGACCTCTAGAGAGTCCGGACGGTGCTTGGGGCGGCCATGAAGGCAGGAACTGGACCTCATGACCTCTCCAGCTTCCTTCCCTTGCTAGGAGTCTAGGATGATGCAGGCCAGCCGGAGCCACCGGGCTGGGGAGGGGGCAGCATTAAGTGTCTTTCCTATTGGCACACACCTACCACAGGCCCCAGGCGCTAATGAATCCAAACTTCTCTCCCCAGAGCACTAACCAACCCGCTCTACTCTGCCTATGGGCTCTAGGCGCTAAGCAACCCACCCTCCCCTGCCCAAGGGCTCTAGGCGCTAAGCAACCCACCCTCCCCTCCCCACAGACACCAACCAACCCATTCTCCCCTCCCCTGCCCAAGGGCTCTAGGCACTAACCAACCCACCCTCCCCTCCCCACAGACAATAACCAACCCATCCTCCCCTCCCCTGCCCGAGGGCTCTAGGCACTAACCAACCCACCCTCCCCTCCCCACAGACAATAACCAACCCATCCTCCCCTCCCCTGCCCAAGGGCTCTAGGCACTAACCAACCCACCCTCCCCTCCCCACAGACAATAACCAACCCACCCTCCCCTCCCCTCCTCTCCCCAAGGGCTCAAGGCACTAACCAACCCACCCTCCCCTCCCCTCCTTTCCCCAAGGGCTCAAGGCACTAACCAACCCACCCTCCTCTCCCCACAGACACCAACCAACCCATTCTCCCCTCCCCTGCCTAAGGGCTCTAGGCACTAACCAACCCACCCTCCCCTCCCCACAGACACCAACCAACCCACCCTCCCCTCCCCTGCCCAAGGGCTCTAGGCACTAACCAACCCACCCTCCCCTCCCCTGCCCAAGGGCTCTAGGCACTAACCAACCCACCCTCCCCTCCCCACAGACAATAACCAACCCACCCTCCCCTCCCCTCCTCTCCCCAATGGCTCTAGGCACTAACCAACCCATCCTCCCCTCCCCACAGACAATAACCAACCCATTCTCCCCTCCCCTGCCCAAGGGCTCTAGGCACTAACCAACCCACCCTCCCCTCCCCACACACAATAACCAACCCATTCTCCCCTCCCCTGCCCAAGGGCTCTAGGCACTAACCAACCCACCCTCCTCTCCCCACAGACACCAACCAACCCTCCCTCCCCTCGGGCTCTAGGCACTAACCAACCCACCCTCCCCTCCCCACAGACAATAACCAACTGTAATGGAGTGGGCGGGGTGCATCTGTGAGTCAGGCTGGATGTCTGAGGCAAACAGCAGCTCCCAGTGGCTAAAGATGACCCTGGGGCTACAACTGGCAGGTAACACCTCTGCCTGAACAAAGAGGAGGGAGGAGCTGAGCTGGGTTTTGAATCGGGGGTGGCAGTTAGAGGCTAGGAAAAGGGAGAGCTAGAAGGCAGCCAGCCTGAGGAGGGGGAAAGCTACACCCCAGAGGGGCACCCCTCGGGGTCTTCCCCCCAGGACGGGTTGGAAGGACTGTCTCTGGCTGCTGTACTGTTGCTTCTGTGAGAAACTGGGCTTCTTTTGCCTAATAAACCTTCATTGTACCTGCTGAGTGAGAGTCACTCCTGCCAGCGGACGGGGTGCAGTGCAGGGGGACCCCTGAACCCCATCACACTGGTGTCAGGAGTGGGATGCACTGCACCCACGGATGAGCTCCCAGCAGTGGCTGACTGAGCACAAGAGAAGGAAGGAGTCTCACCAGAGCCAGAGGGGGAACAGAGCCATTCCTGCAGCTGCTGCTGGTGAGTGGATACCCCAGGAGATAGCGGGGAGATAGATTATACCCGACTCCTGAAGGCAGAGCTAGCGGGGCTGTGCAGAGAGAGGGGCCTGACCACGGGGAAGGTGACCAAGGCCCAGCTGATTGCCCAGCTGGAAGAGAGTGACCGATCCGGGGGGGCAGAGCCTGTCCCGGCAGAAAGTGGCTGGTCAGCCTCGGGAAGCGTTTCGGATTCTCCGACAGGAGCAGGGGCTCGACGCCGTCAGACAGACGCGGTGCCCTCCAGGTCGAGCTCACCTACCGGTGGTCCATCGCGGGCAGAGTCCCCCACCGCAGAGCTGCGACAGCTGGAACTCGAGGTGAAATTAAAGGAACTGGAAGCCCAGGAACGGCAGAGGGAGCACGAGCGCCAGCTACAAGAGAGACAGTGGGAGGAAAGAGAGCGAGAGCGGGAGAAGAAAGAACGAGAACGGAAGGAGAGAGAGCGGGAGCATGAGCATGAGCGGGCCATGGCAGAGGTGAGACGCCAAGAGGCCCCAGCTGCGGAAAGTGGGGAGAGGGCCAGACGGCTCGGGGTGGCCAGTCACTTGGAGACGCGTGTGCTGGCCCAGTGTCAGGACCCAGGGGACATGGACGAGTTCCTTACCGCCTTTGAGTGAGCCTGTGAGTTGCATGAGGTTCCCCCAGATGAGTGGCTCCGGCACCTCACCCCCTTGCTGGGCCAGAAGGCCGCAGCGGTGCTCAGCCGGCTGGAGGGGCTGCAGCCTGGGGACGATGAACGGTTCAAACAGGCCCTGCTGCATAAGTTCGGGCTGACTCCGGAGATGTACAAGAAGAAGTTCCAGGAGGCGCAGAAGAGGCCAGAGGAAACCCACGTAGATACAACCGCCCGCCTGAGGCAATACTACCGGAAGTGGGCGTTCGGAATGGGAGTCCAGTCCGTAGAGAACCTGATCGAGCTGGCGGTCGTGGAGCGATTCTACGAGATGCGCGCACCTGACCTGAGGGTGTGGCTCGTGGACCGGAAGCCAGAGGATTCACACAATGCAGGGAAACTGGCAGATGACTTCACAAACAGCCGGGCCAGGTTTGAAAGTGAGCCCCACAAAGAGAGGGAGTCCCGGAGAGAGAGGGAGTCCCGGAGGGAGAGGGAGTCCTGGAGAAACCGAGAATCTCAGAGACTGGTCCCTAACTGTACAACAGAGGGGACCACCTCTTGGGCAAGCCCAGGAAAGAGGGGCCAGACACCCACCCCCCAGAGAGCCAAACAGAGCCCGGACAGAGCAGCCGGCCCGAGGGACACAACAAGACCCAGGCAGTTATCGCTATGGGCGAAAAGGGCAGAGAGCAGCCCAGTGCCCCAGGCTCCCAGACAGGTTGAGCAGGCCGGGGGGTCATCGAGTCAACTGGGTGGGGTCCCAGAAGCCAGAGGGTCTGGCGGCCAAGGCGGGTGGTGCTGACAATGGGCACTCGGATTCGGCCGAGTCCGCCCCACAGACCAGCTCCTCAGGGGGACCAAATGCTCAGAGGTCAATTTACAGAGTGGGGGCGGCAATGCCTCTGCGGAGCGAGTGTCTCAGACACCTCGAAGTAGACGGGAAAAAGGTCACGGGGTTCTGGGACACAGGCGCTGACGTGACGCTGGCCCAACCCGGGGTGGTGGCACCGGGCTCCATGATACCCGATTCCCACCTGACGATAACAGGAATTGATGGGACCCCTTTCAAGGTGCCCATGGCGAGGGTGCACCTGAAATGGGGGAAGAAAGAAGGCCCCAAGGAAGTGTGCGTGCACAGCCATTTGCCGGCGGATGTACTGATGGGGGCTGACCTGGAGAACTAGCAAGGTGAACGCCCTCGTGCCCTGGTCCTGACCCGTAGCCAAAGAAAATGAGGGGTGCGCTCCTCAGATTCAGGGGTACAGGCCCAGCCAAAGTCACAGGGGCCAACCCTGAGAGAAAGGGGGCCCCCAAAAACCAGATCTCACAGGCCAGGGGTGCTGGAGCCAGGCAGGGATGGGGGAGTAGCATCCGCCCCTGCCCGAGAGGAAGAGTTCCAGGCAGAGCAGCAGAGAGACCCCTCCTTGCAGAAGCTGAGGGAACTGGCCAGTCTCAGCCCAGCTCCACAGCTGGGGGAGGGCTGCAGGGAGGGATTCCTGTGGGAAAAAGGATTCCTGTACCGGGAGTGGGCTCCCAGAAGCAAAGCGGAGCCATGGAAGGTCCAGAGGCAACTGGTGGTCCCCCAAAAGTACCGGCGCAGGTTGCTGTACCTAGCCCATGATGTCCCGCTCGCGGGACACCAGGGGATCCACCGCACCAGGAGAAGGTTGTTACAGAACTTTTTCTGGCCAGGGATCTTTGCAGCTGTCCGTCTGTATTGCCTGTCCTGTGATCCCTGCCAGAGGGTGGGGAAGACCCGGGACAAGGGGAAAGTTGCCCTGAGGCCACTGCCCATCATAGAGGAGCCTTGCCAGAAAGTGGCTATAGACATAGTGGGCCCCTTCAGCAAGGCAACGCGTTCGGGGAAGAAATATATTTTGGTAGTGGTAGATTTTGCCACGCGATACCCAGAAGCTGTGGCCTTGACCTCTATCGACGCTGACACCGTGGCGGATGCACTGCTGTCCATTTTCAGCAGAGTGGGGTTCCCCAAGGAGGTCCTCACAGATCAGGGGTCCAACTTCATGTCGGCCCTACTGCAAAGCTTGTGGGACAAGTGTGGGGTCCGGCACACCTGGGCCACAGCCTACCACCCGCAGACCAATGGGCTGGTGGAGAGGTTCAATGGGACTCTGAAGCAGATGCTGAGAACCTTCATGAATCAATACCCCCATGACTGGGACAAGTACTTACCCCACTTGCTGTTTGCATACAGGGAGGTGCCCCAGGAATCCACGAGGTTCTCCCCGTTTGAGCTGCTGTACGGAAGGAGGGTACGGGGACCCTTGGACTTGCTCAGAGAAGAGTGGGAGGGGACGGCCTCTCCTGAAGGGGAGTCCGTGGTACAGTATGTACTGACCTTCCAGGAAAAACTCACCGAGCTCATGGGCCTGTGTGATGGGGTTCTGGGGTCCCCCAAGCTCTGCACCCTGTCCACAGGCAGGAGAGTCTCTCACTCAGCAGGAAAACAGCGGGTTTATTAGCCGACAGGACACAGCATCGTACAGAGGACTCAGTACATCAGGCAGAGACAGCCAGTCCAATCCATGTTGAGGAGAGGAGGCCCCGAGGGGCCCCCAGAGCTGGGGCCTGGCCCCCTCCTTTGTCTCGCTCTCCCTCAGCCCAGACTAACTGCTTCCAACTCCCAGTTCCAATTCAAACCCCTCAGGCTCCACCTCCTCCTTTGTCTGCAGTACAAAGGTGTTACCTGGTCATCAAGGTTACCCTCAGCAGGAGTCCCACACCCTCTGTGAGCCACTCACACACAAACTGGTATCCCCCACTCCATCACATCTCTCCCCCCTTCCAGACCGAACTGAGTGGGGTCACTCAACTGGTGACGTGGGGAAGTTCGGGGCTCTCCCCTTGTGATAGGGCATCGGCTGTACCCTCTGTTCTCCCCTCGATGTGCACCACCTCCACATCATAGTCCTGCTGGGGGAGGCTCCAAGTCAGGAGCTTGGTCTTGGCCCTTTTCATGTGATGCAGCCGGACAAGTCCCTTTAGTTCCCTTGGGTGGGTCGGTCTCGCTGGTTCAGCCCCGGTCCGTCAGCCACGTTCTCAAGTCGGGCGGGCAGAGCCCATACAGATGCTGCAGCACCAACAGATCAAACAGGTCTTTTGTGATCTGGGTCCTGCCCCATCTGACCACCAGTCCATACAGCTGCTCCAGCCAATGTCTGGAATTCAGTTACAGTTCAGTAACGGAAGGTACAAATGCTTCCATCCTTGGCATTTAGCCAGACCACCACAATGGTTGTGTGCCTCAGTTTCCCTTTCCATGCCACACAATAGGTTTGGAATGTTCCTTCTCATGTCAGAGGTTACAAGACTAGTTACAGGGAACAATGGTGACATTTCAGAGTTACAGACTCCTTCAACATACAACTCATGCTTCTACATCAATGTCATCATGTCACATGGCTCTTTCCAAACCTTCAGTACATGGTACAATTCTACAGCTTTTGGTGGCAGCACCCCTTGGTTACAGCAGTCAGTGTGAGTTACAGAACAAACCCATTGCAACTGCACATTTACGTTGCTCTTTGTTAGACCACAACCTTTGTGCAACATCCTTGAGAATCTGGTATTTTGGGGATAAATGGCTGAGGCCTTTCTTAGCACCATCAAGTTCTAATCTTCTCCCTTGCCCCCTGGGGTGGAAATTTGATCTCTCTGGCTGTGCCCTCCCTTCTAACAACAGCTGGGCCATTGATGATCTCAGGGAGACGGCCCCCTCCCAGCCAGCCTGGAAATTTGCAAACCAAACTGCTTTCTGAGAGTTGTTTTGTGAGTCCCAGACGCAGAATCCACATGAAGGAATCCCTGTTTATCCCTTACTGGCCCACCAGGACCACAGCTCCTTTGTCCTTCCCCCTCCAACTACTGCCTCCCCATGGAATCAGAAGTGGAGTCCAGTATAAGAATACAAGTGTTTCCACCATCTGGAGATGGGGAATTGCTGGCGCTCTCCTGCATCCTACAGAGATTGACTGTGCAGCTGTTTCACTTGGTTCTCACAGGGCTGCTCACATTTCCTGATAGTTTTCACTTTACTTGCACCAACTTCCAATTCCTGAGAAACTTTTACACTGCCTGCTTTGGACCCTTCCAGAGCACAGCCAGTGGTTTCACACTCAGGCAGGTCCTGGCCATCAGGAGCTGAAACAAACTTCTCCCCAGGCAAAGGGTTGCTCTGGTGCTTACAGACAAGCACCTTTCCTGTTCACTCTCCTTCACCTCACTCCCATTTTCTGCAGTCCCCACAGACGGGTTAGGAAAAGTTTCAGGGAAATTCTCTTCCTTAAGAGCTTCCCCAAACAATAACTCACCCCTGTCTGCCTCCACGGGGCACTGCTCCCTTGAGCCACAACCAGCTCCTGGGTTTCACCTACACCCAGGATCACTTCTGGCCCGTTAGGCAGATTCCCACGTAATCCCCCTCCAGGCAGACAGCCAGTACCACCGGACAGAAGGTCAGGATCCCTTTCCTCCCTTCTGCTACCAGCTTCTTTATCTTCATCACTCAGCATAACTCCATTGCCCATCTGTTCTTGTGTCCTGGCGAGAGGATGACTCTGGTAGGACAGAGTCCTCTCACCCCTCCCAGTAACACCTCAGCATCAGGCAAAGAACAAGTACCAGAATCGTCTGGTCTCTGGGATTCCCTGATGATACTAACTGGAGCAGACCGAGTTAAAGCATCATCCCCCCTGAGAGACACAGAGGCAGGCCCACTTCCCATCTGGGCTTCAGCTGCCCTCAGATCCAGCTCTGGGATCTTGGCTCCATCTCGAGCCCCCCAGGCTCAGGCAAAGGATTCACTTCCCCAGAAGCAGAAGCACTTTTCTTGCACCAAGGACCAGTGTCCTTAGCAGGGATACCACTGCCCCATCCCGGAGCCATTCCCTCTGCTCCAGACCCATGGCTGGATTCAGAGTCACACCTGGAATGCTCTTTTCTGGTGGATCCTTCTCCAGCCACCCCAGGCTGGGGAATCTTCCTCAGACAATGGGCTAGTTTCCTCATAGGCACCTTTTCCAAATGCAGGCTCTGCTCTCTCCCCAGGCTGCTGCTGCTGCTGTTCAACACAGACAGACAATGGGAGACACTTTCTCCTTTGTCCCAGCCCCCGGGCTGGTCTCCACACACACACACAAGGTGGAGCAGCTTCTCTCACAGACAACTTGCCATTCGCAGTGGATCAGCTGCTTTCCTGCACAGACACACAGGCACCTTCCTCGGCCCAGGCCTGGAAAACTTTTCGCAGGTCTGTCTTGGCCACTAGTAGATGATGGGTTGGAATCGCTCCTTCCCTCCTTGAGCTGTGGCAGGCCACTTGGTTCAGAGCTCCATGCAGTCCAGGGTTCCCTGCCCCGATCCAGGCTCACCTCTGCAGGATTCTCCCCAGCCCTCAGCTCTGCCACTGCACATCCACGCTGCCTTGTCCAGCTTCTTTAATCTCGATTCAGTTTCCAGGTGCTGCCACTTCACAGCGAAGTTGCTTAGCGTGGTTGCAGGCTCTCAGGCTGATGCCCTCTGCACCCCACGCTTCCTGGAAGAATCCCTTCAGTGTGCCAGGCTCCTTGCGGGTCACAAGCTGCCCAGGGTTAGGCCGTAGGCCCCTCCGCCCTCTGGGACCGACTCCAACAGACTCTCAGAGGAACCCCTTCTTCAGTGTGACACCCGCTCTCAAGGACCATGAGCACACTGTCTTGGGAAGGACTCATTCAGCGTCAGCCTCCTCAGGGGTCACTTGTTCCTGGGGGTTGGGCTCTCGGCCCCTCCACCTTCTGGGACCGACTCCCAACAGATTCCCAGGAGTAACCCCTCCTCAGGTGCGACACCCCCTCTCGAGGACCACAACCGCAGTTGCTTGGGTTCGGCCGCAGGCCCCTCCGCCTTGGGGAACTGCACCTCACTGCCCTTCAGCACACCTGGGTCTCGCAGGCCCCACTTCTTCCGGGGCCCCGGTCACTTACTGCTGGATGCTCCATCCTCGGGGTGCAGAACATCCCACTTCTGACACCAGTGTGATGGGGTTCTGGAGTCCCCCAAGCTCTGCACCCTGTCCACAGGCAGGAGAGTCTCTCACTCAGCAGGAAAACAGCGGGTTTATTAGCCGACAGGACACAGCATCGTACAGAGGACTCAGTACATCAGGCAGAGACAGCCAGTCCAATCCATGTTGAGGAGAGGAGGCCCCGAGGGGCCCCCAGAGCTGGGGCCTGGCCCCCTCCTTTGTCTCGCTCTCCCTCAGCCCAGACTAACTGCTTCCAACTCCCAGTTCCAATTCAAACCCCTCAGGCTCCACCTCCTCCTTTGTCTGCAGTACAAAGTTGTTACCTGGTCATCAAGGTTACCCTCAGCAGGAGCCCCACACCCTCTGTGAGCCACTCACACACAAACAGGTATCCCCCACTCCATCACAGCCTGGCCAGGGAGAACCTCTCCATGGCCCAGAGGAAGCAAAAGGTCTGGTATGACCGTAACACCCGGGCCCGAGCCTATGCCTCCGGGGATCAAGTGATGGTCCTTGTACCTGTGCGGGAGAACAAGCTGCAAGCGGCCTGGGATGGGCCCTTCAAGGTTGTCAAACAGCTAAATGACGTGAGTTATGTGGGGAAATGTCGAACCGGGCCCACAGCCACCGGGTCTATCTTGTGAACATGATGAAACCTTACTGGGACAGACAGAACTTGGTGCTGGCTGTGTGCAGGCACTGGGAGGGGCAGGGGGATGATCCCATGGTGGATTTGCTCACAAGGACTGGAGCCGGCTCCTTGCTGGAGTCTATTCCCCTCTCAGACCAGCTGACCCCTGCCCAGCAGACGGAGATCAAGGAGGTGCTGCATTCGCATCAACAGCTGTTCTCGGACAGACCCGGACGCACTGACCTGGCTGTCCACTGAATAGAGACAGGCACCCACGCCCCTATCAAGTGTGTGCCATTCAGAGTCACAGGGAAGACGGCTCAGGACATAGAGCGGGAGGTTGAAGACATGCTGGCTCTGGGCGTGATCCAACCCTCCTCCAGCCCCTGGGCCTCTCCCGTGGTGTTAGTCCCTAAAAAAGATGGGTCTGTTCGGTTTTGGGTGGACTATCGCAAGCTTAACGCCATCACTGTCTCGGACGCCTACCCCATACCCAGGCCTGATGACCTTTTAGACAAGCGGGAGGGAGCCCGTTACCTCACCACCATAGACCTCACCAAGGGGTACTGGCAAGTGCCATTAGACCAAGATGCCCGGCTCAAGTTGGCTTTCATCACCCCTGTGGGGCTCTACGAGTTCCTGGTCCTGCCCTTTGGCCTCAAGGGGGCACCCGCTACCTTCCAGCGTCTGGTGGACCAGCTACTGAAAGCGATGGAGAGCTTTGCCCTGGCTTACATGGACGACATCTGCATCTTCAGCCAGACGTGGGAGGACCATGTGTCCCAACTCAAGCAGGTGCTGGACCGACTCCAGAAGGCTGGTCGGACTATCAAGGCAGGGAAGTGCAAGGTGGGAATGGCTGAGGTGACCTACCTGGGCCACAAGGTGGGCAGCGGCTGCTTAAAGCCAGAGCCAGCTAAAGTGGAGGCTGTCAGAGATTGGCCAACACCACAGACTAAGAAGCAGGTCCAGGCCTTCACTGGGATGGCGGGGTACTACCGGAGGTTTGTGCCCCACTTTAGCTCCATGGCAGCCCCCCTCACGGAGCTGTGTAAAAAGGGAAAGCCTGACAAGGTGGTCTGGACCGAGCAGTGCCAAGAGGCCCTCTGTGCGCTGCAGAAGGCTCTGGTCAGGGCCCCAGTGCTGGCAAATCCAGACTTCAACAAACCCTTCCTGGTGTTCACCGATGCCTCAGATGTGGGGCTGGGGGCGGTGCTAATGCAGGTGAATGACCAAGGGGAGAAACACCCCATCGTGTACCTGAGTAAGAAGCTGCTGCCCCGGGAGCAGAACTACGCGGCCATAGAGAAGGAATGTCTGGCCATGGTGTGGGCGCTGGGGAAGCTGCAGCCGTACCTGTTTGGACGGCGTTTCACCGTGTACACCCATCACTCACCCCTGACCTGGCTGCATCACATGAAAGGGGCCAACGCCAAGCTCCTGCGGTGGAGTCTGCTCCTGCAGGACTACGACATGGAGGTGGTCCACGTCAAGGGGAACAACAACACCATAGCCGATGCCCTGTCACGCAGGGAGGGCCCCGAACTTCCCCAGGTCACTGGCTAAGTGACCCCGCTCAGTTCGGTCTGGAAGTGGGGAGAGATGTGATGGAGTGGGGGGGGTGCATGTGTGAGTCAGGCTGGATGTCTGAGGCAAGCAGCAGCTCCCAGTGGCTAAGGATGACCCTGGGGCTACAACTGGCAGGTGACACCTCTGCCTGAACAAAGAGCAGGGAGGAGCCGAGCTGGGTTTTGAATCGGGGGCGGCAGTTAGAGGCTAGGAAAAGGGAGAGCTGGAAGGCAGCCAGCCTGAGGAGGGGTAAAGCTACACCCCAGAGGGGCACCCCTCGGGGTCTTCTCCCCAGGACGGGTTGGAAGGACTGTCTCTGGCTGCTGTGCTGTTGCTTCTGTGAGAAACTGGGCTTCTTTTGCCTAATAAACCTTCATTGTACCTGCTGAGTGAGAGTCACTCCTGCCAGCGGACGGGGTGCAGTGCAGGGAGACCCCTGAACCCCATCACACCAACCCCTCCCCTGCCCAAGGGCTCTAGGCACTAACCAACCCACCCTCCCCTCCCCACAGACAATAACCAACCCATTCTCCCCTCTCCTGCCCAAGGGCTCTAGGCACTAACCAACCCACCCTCCCCTCCCCACAGACACCAACCAACCCTTTCTCCCCTCCCCTCCTCTCCCCAAGGGCTCTAGGCACTAACCAACCCACCCTCCCCTCCCCTCCTCTCCCCAAGGGCTCTAGGCACTAACCAACCCACCCTCCCCTCCCCACAGACACCAACCAACCCTTTCTCCCCTCCCCTGCCCAAGGGCTCTAGGCACTAACCAACCCACCCTCCCCTCCCCACAGACACCAACCAACCAACCCATCCTCCCCTCCCCTCCCCTCCTCTCCCCAAGGGCTCTAGGCACTAACCAACCCACCCTCCCCTCCCCACCCCTCCTCTCCCCAAGGGCTCTAGGCACTAACCAACCCACCCTCCCCTCCCCTCCTCTCCCCAAGGGCTCTAGGCACTAACCGACCCATCCTCCCCTCCCCTCCCCTCCCCTCCTCTCCCCAAGGGCTCTAGGCACTAACCAACCCACCCTCCCCTCCCCTCCCCTCCTCTCCCCAAGGGCTCTAGGCACTAACCAACCCACCCTCCCCTCCCCTCTTCTCCCCAAGGGCTCAAGGCACTAACCAACCCACCCTCCCCTCCCCACAGACACCAACCAACCCATTCTCCCCTCCCCTGCCCAAGGGCTCTAGGCACTAACCAACCCACCCTCCCCTCCCCACAGACAATAACCAACCCATCCTCCCCTCCTCTGCCTATGGGCTCTAGGCGCTAAGCAACCCACCCTCCCCTCCCCACCCCACAGACAATAGCCAACCCACCTCCCCTCCCCAGGGGCCCAGGTAAGTGTCCCCGCAGACCAGCATTCAGGTGCCAGCCATCAGGACGTGGCGCTCAGGCTCTCCGCGCAGGACTGGCACTTCTGCGGCAGTCGGGCTCTGGGGACAGGGTAGCACATTGGCCAGAACCATGGGGGGGCCAACAGCAGGGCAGGCAGTGTGGGGGCTCTGTGGAGCCCACGGGGCGAGCAGCAGGGGCCCAGATCCCTGGGGGGGCAGGCCACGCGGGGGCTCCGTGTGGAACAGGGTCCATGGGACACACGTTCCCAAAGCAGGGCCAGGCCAGAACCTCCAGCTTCACACAAAGCTCCTCTGTTCCCCTGCGGGGGCAACAGCCCCCTCCTCCTGCCTGGTGTCAGGTAACCCCACCAGCCAGCTGGGCGCCAGCAAACCTGCAGGCCACCCCCACTCCCCAGCCTGAGCCCTGAGCCCCCCACGGGCCCCCCACTCCCCAGCCTGAGCCCCCCACGGCCCCCACTCCCCAGGCTAGCTTCTGAGCCCCCCCATGGCCCCCCACTTGCCAGCCTGGCTCCTGAACCCACCACGGACACCCCAGCCTGGCTCCTGAGCCCCCACAGCCCCCCACTCTGGAGCCTGGCTCCTGAGCCTCCCCACGGTCCCCACACCCCAACCTGGCTCCTGAACCCCCCACTGATCCTCCCAGTCCCCTGCCTAGCTCCCCATTGTCCACCTCAATCCCCAGTCTGCCTCCTGAAACTCCCATTGACCCCCCCATGGTGTTTGGCTCCTGAGTGGCCCACACCCCCAGATCACCCAGTCTGTCACTGAGCCGCCCCAATGACTTCTCCTGGGCCCCCCAGTGACCCCCAGTCCCGGCCTGGCTCCGGAGCCTCCCTGATCCCGCCGAGGGCCCCCAGTTCACTGACGGGCCGCGCCGAGGGAGGGGGGATTCAGGCTGTGCCAGGACACATGGCTCCCCGCTCCCCACGAACCAACTCCAATGCAAGACCCCTGGAGCCCCAACCTCCGCCCCGGACCCCCCAAACCCACCACCCCGGGCCCCCAACCTCTGCCCCCAGCCCCCAAACCCGCCACCCCGCAGCAGCCCCCCAACCTGCCACCCCGGGCCCCCAACGCCCGCCCCGGGCCCCCAAACCCACCACCCCGGGCCTCCAACGCCCGCCCCGGGCCCCCAAACCCTCCACCCCGGATCCCCAAGCTCTGCCCCAGCCCCGAAACCCGCCACCCCACAGCCCAAACCTCCACCCTACAGCAGCCAAACCCGCCACCCCGCAGCAGCCCCCAAACCCTCCACCCCGGGCCCCCAACCTCTGCCCCAGCCCCGAAACCCGCCACCCCACAGCCCAAACCTCCACCCTACAGCAGCCAAACCCGCCACCCCGCAGCAGCCCCCAAACCCTCCACCCCGGGCCCTCAACCTCTGCCCCCAACCTCTGCCCCAGCCCCCAACCCGCCACCCCGCAGCCCCCAAACTCGCCACTCTGGGCCCCGCTCACCAGAGCCGGACACGCTCCCGGCAGGACAAAGCGCCGCGCCCGGCCCCGCTCCCGCCCGCAGAACAAAGCGAGGACGGGCCGCCCCGGCCGCCAACCACGCTGCTGCACGTTGGGCTTGTGCGGCGGCCGAGCCCCCGCCTGCCGGACTCGGGATACCCCCTCTTAGCCCCCCATGGGTCCGCTGAGCCAGAACGGCCCGTCCCTTTCCCAGACCCTCCCTCTGACCCCCACCGGCCTCCCGCCGGCCCCTAGGACACCCCGTCCCTTCCCCCAGACCCCCCCTCTCACCCCCACCGGCCTCCCGCCGGCCCCTAGGACACCCCGTCCCTTCCCCCAGAGCCCCCCTCTCACCCCCACCGGCCCCAGGACACCCCGTCCCTTCCCCCAGAGCCCCCCTCTGACCCCCACCGGCCTCCCGCCGGCCCCCAGGACACCCCGTCCCTTCCCCCAGAGCCCCCCTCTCACCCCCACCGGCCTCCCGCCGGCCCCAGGACACCCCGTCCCTTCCCCCAGAACCCCCCTCTGACCCCCACCGGCCTCCCGCCGGCCCCAGGACACCCCGTCCCTTCCCCCAGAACCCCCCTCTCACTCCCGCCGGCCCCCAGGACACGCCGTCCCTTCCCCCAGAGCCCCCCTCTCACCCCCACCGGCCTCCCGCCGGCCCCCAGGACACCCCGTCCCTTCCCCCAGAGCCCCCCTCTCACCCCCACCGGCCTCCCGCCGGCCCCAGGACACCCCGTCCCTTCCCCCAGAGCCCCCCTCTCACCCCCACCGGCCTCCCGCCGGCCCCCAGAACCCCCCTCTCACCCCCACCGGCCTCCCGCCGGCCCCCAGGACACCCCGTCCCTTCCCCCAGAACCCCCCTCTCACCCCCACCGGCCCCAGGACACCCCGTCCCTTCCCCCAGAGCCCCCCTCTCACCCCCACCGGCCTCCCGCCGGCCCCCAGGACACCCCGTCCCTTCCCCCAGAACCCCCCTCTCACCCCCACCGGCCTCCCGCCGGCCCCCAGGACACCCCGTCCCTTCCCCCAGAGCCCCCCTCTCACCCCCACCGGCCTCCCGCCGGCCCCAGGACACCCCATCCCTTCCCCCAGAACCCCCCTCTGACCCCCACCGGCCTCCCGCCGGCCCCAGGACACCCCGTCCCTTCCCCCAGAACCCCCCTCTCACCCCCACCGGCCTCCCGCCGGCCCCCAGGACACCCCGTCCCTTCCCCCAGAGCCCCCCTCTCACCCCCACCGGCCTCCCGCCGGCCCCAGGACACCCCGTCCCTTCCCCAGACCCCCTCTGACCCCCACCGGCCCCAGGACACCCCGTCCCTTCCCCCAGAACCCCCCTCTGACCCCCACCGGCCTCCCGCCGGCCCCAGGTCACCCCGTCCCTTCCCCCAGAGCCCCCCTCTCACCCCCACCGGCCTCCCGCCGGCCCCAGGACACCCCGTCCCTTCCCCAGACCCCCTCTGACCCCCACTGGCCCCAGGACACCCCGTCCCTTCCCCCAGACCCCCCCCTCTGACCCCCGCCGGCCCCAGGACACCCCGTCCCTTCCCCCAGAGCCCTCCTCTGACCCCCACCGGCCTCCCGCCGGCCACTAGGACACCCCGTCCCTTCCCCAGAGCCCCCCTCTGACCCCCACCAGCCTCCCGCCGGCCCCAGGACACCCCGTCCCTTCCCCCAGAGCCCCCCTCTCACCCCCACCGGCCTCCCGCCGGCCACTAGGACACCCCGTCCCTTTCTCCTCTCTGCCCCCGGGGACACTCCCCCCTGCCCCACATTGACACCCCCTCTGGGCCCCCAGCAGCAGGACACGGGCACCCTTTCCCCATTGCCCCCGGAGCACACTCAGCCCCTGCTGCCCTCCCAGCAGCCCTGGGCCCCTCAGCCTTGGCCCCCCCAGTGCATGTCCTCTCCCTAACACCAGCCCCTCCCCACGTCGCGCCACCCCAGCTCCTCTGCTCCGCTCGACGCTCTGGGACCCCCAGCCCCAGGGGCTGCTGGGCGCTCTGCCCACCACCCCCACCCTTCCCTGGCTGCCCCTCCGCTGCCTCTTGCCCTGTGAGCTCGGGGGTCTGGCCGTGTGCCCATGCACCCCCAGGCGTGACGGGGCCTGCACTCATCCATGGCTGGGGCTCACCGGTGCCATGGGACAGCACCCCCACCACCCCAGCACAGCGCAAACCGGAGGCAGGTCCCATGGGACTCCGCCAGGGCAGGCGCATTGATGGTCCAGCAGCGGGGGGGCGCGAACGCTTTGGAGCCTGTGTCTGGCTGAGCCGTGCCTCGTCTGCACGCATGTGGCAGGCAGTATTTGTGCCTGGGTGTGCAGGGAGTGTGTGTGTGGAGTTGCCATGGTTCCCATGACCACATGTCTGCTATGGCCCATGCATTGTGGGTGGGTTTGCAGCTTTGGGAAGGATGACGGATGGATGGAGTGTCATCAGGGCGTCCAGCAGCACCGGTTACTCTCCGAGTCGCAGGAGGGCAGCCCAGGGCAGGGCTTCGGGGGCAAACGGATGAGGTTCTGCAGCTGGGCAGGCAGGAGTGGCTAGCAGGGAGGGTGCTATTGAGTTGGGGCCTTTGGGGGCACCCTTCAATATTCAGCACGCAGACCCTCAGCAAAGGGTTCTACCCTGTGCAAAACTAGCTGACCGCCTCACCTGCTCTGCTGCAGAGGGGGAGACACTGCTGGGCACGTGAACCACTGGGTCTGGAGTGCTACGCATCACCCCCCCCCCGACTTGCTATCTCAGGGTGCCCCTCCCCCAAACACTCACTGCACAATTAAAATGCCCCTTAAAAGCTCCATCATCATGACACACCTCCCACAGCACCCATGGCATGTAGCTAGCCGGTGTGCTGCATCTGCTGCCTGCCTCGTGGCTGGGCCCGTCTCACTGCGTCCTTGTGCCTGCCTGCGACGTGCTCACACTATCCTGTCCTCAGCCTGCGTGTTGGGGGCAGGAACGATCATATTGTTCCGTCCTTGAAGCAAGGCCCTGGGCCACGATCAGTGCCTAGACGCTACTGCTAAACAACTCATTGGGCCAAAGCTAATGTTTGACATAAAAAGTCACATGGTGCCCAGGTCATGAGGCCAGGATCTGTACATCTGGGAGGCATGCTTGGCTCAGCGAAGGTGAAAAGATTTGCTTAAGAAGTCACATGCATTGACCCAGCTTTCTGCCTGTAAGTTTAGTGGTACAGGTGACGTAGTAGCGAGTAATATCACCCATGGAAGTTTTACAGCATGGTTTCCTAAACTGGGGCAGGGGTGGGGGGGAGAATGAAGAAATTGCGAAGGGGGGGATGAGGCACCCCCTCCCCCGTCAGCATTCCCTCCTCACCTGAGGAAAGATGTGGCCTTTGCTTCTAGTTCTCAGGCCCTGCCACTTTACACGGGTGCCCGGCCCAGCTGCTCTAAAAAGCAGGCAGCCAGTGAAAACACACATGGCACTAGCTGCCTCCTTCAAATGCGAGTGAGCGTGGGTTTGGGGGGAGGAGGCGGATGGGGTTAGATGGGAGACTGGGGGTGCCTGGCTTTGCGGGAGGGCAGGAGAGGCGCTCGGGCGGGTGGCTCACAGGGCTCGGGCAGCTGGCCAGCTTGCAGGATTCTTGAGGCTCAGGCAGTTAGCCCCAGCAGAGCAGGGCTTGGGCATCTGGCCCCACCAGCATAGGGCTTGGATGGCTCAGGCTGGTGGGCAGGGAGCTGGCCCTGGCAGTGTGGGGCTCAGGCTGGTTGGTGAGCAGCTGGCCCCAGCAGTGTGGGGCTTGGGCGGGCATCTCAGGTGGGTGGCCTGTGGCTGGGGCAGGTGGCTGGTGGGAAGGCAGCTGGTTCTGGCAGTACAGGACTTGGGTGGCTGCCGGACTGGTGAACAGCTGGTGGGCAAGCGGGTGGCTGGTCTGGGTGGCGTGGTGCTTGGCCAGGCAGCTCTGGCAGCATAAGTCTCAGGGGGGTAGGTGGCTGGAGGGGGTAGTTCTAGAGGCTGGCACAGGGTTCAGGCAGCTGGGGCTGTACTAGGCAAGCACAAGGAGCTAAGAAAAATTATTTATGCTTATTTTTAAATAAACACACAAGCTTGATATAAAAATGTTATTTCAAATTACAAATTGAATTTTGTGTCAAGGGGCGGGTTGGATGATGGTGAAGAAGAGGTGAGGGGCATGAGGGTTTCTCAGAATGAAAAGGGAGGTGGGGTGCTGAAAAGTTTGGGAACCCCTGTTTCACAGTTAGTTGTGGAAAGCAGATGTGTTAATGGATAGGGTAAGCAGGCTGGAGCACCGTGCAGTCTGCCAAGAAATAATATGGGCTACTGCGCTGGCTGGCCCCTTTTGTGGTCCTGCGCATCCCTCTTGGTACTAACGATGTGCTCTGTGTAAATGGCCCTAGACCACCAGATGGCATCTGACACCATGCAAGCCTGCTGATGGCAGGGAAGGGGCTGGGGGGGCATAAAAGGGGAATTGCCCCAGGGTCTGCTGTGGTGGAGTGAGGGGGGGAGTGCCGGTGTGAGACTCAGGCTGGATGTGAGAGACAAGCAGAGCAGCTCCCAGTGGCTAAGTATGACCCTAGGGCTATAACCTAGGCTGGCAGGTAACACCTCTGCCCTGAAAAAAGAGGAGGGAGGAGCCGAGCTGGGTTTTGAATCGGGGGCGGCAGTTAGAGGCTAGGTGGAGAGGGAGCTGGAAGGCAGCCAGCCTGGGGAGGGGGAAGCTACACCCCAGAGGGGCACCCCTCGGGCTCCTCTCCCCAGGACGGGTTGGAAGGACTGTCTCTGGCTGCTGTACTGATGCTTCTGTGAGAAACTGGGCATCTGTTACCTAATAAGCCTCCTGTTGTACCTGCTGAGTGAGAGTCACTCCTGCCAGCAGACAGGGTACAGTGCATGGGGACCCCTGAACCTCATCACACTGGTGTCAGAAGTGGGATGCACTGCACGCACGGATGAACTCCCAGCAGTGGTTGACTGAGCGCAAGAGAAGGAAGGAGCCTCACAAGAGCCAGAGGTGGAACAGAGCCATTCCGGCAGCTGCTGCTAGTGAGTGGACACCCCCGGAAACAGTGCGGAGATGGATTATAACCGACTCCTGAAGGCAGAGCTAGCGGGGCTGTGCAGAGACAGGGGCCTGACCACGGGGAAGGTGACCAAGGCCCAGCTGATTGTCCAGCTGGAAGAGAATGACCGATCCGGGAGGGCAGAGCCTGTCCCTGCAGGAAGTGGCTGGTCAGCCTCGGGAAGCGTTTCGGATTCTCCGACAGGAGCAGGGGCTCGACGCCGTCAGACAGACACGGTGCCCACCAGGTCACGCTCAGCTAGCGGTGGTCCATCGCGGGCAGAGTCCCCCGCCGCAGAGCTGCGACGGCTGGAGCTCGAGGTGAGATTAAAGGAATTGGAGCACCAGGAGTGGACAGAGAGCGTGAGCACGAGCACAAGGAACGGCACAGGGAACATGAGTGCCAGGAACAGGAAAGAGCGTGAGCACGAGCGCGAGCTACAAGAGAGACAGCGGGAGAAGAGCGAGAGCGGGGGCATGAGTGGGCCATGGCGGAGGCGAGACACCAAGAGGCCCCAGCTGCGGTAAGCGGGGAGAGGGCCAGGTGGCTCGGGGTGGCCAGTCACTTGGAGACGCGTGTGCTGGCCCAGTGTCAGGACCCAGGGGACATGGACGAGTTCCTTACCGCCTTTGAGTGAGCCTGTGAGTTGCACGAGGTTCCCCCAGCCGAGTGGCTCCGGCACCTCACCCCCTTGCTGGGCCAAAAGGCCGCAGCGGTGCTCAGCCAGCTGGTGGGGCTGCAGCCTGGGGACTATGAACGGGTCAAACAGGCCCTGCTGCATAAGTTCGGGCTGACTCCGGAGATGTACAAAAAGAGGTTCCAGGAGACGCAAAAGAGGCCAGAGGAAACCCACGTAGATACAACCTCCCGCCTGAGGCAATACTACCGGAAGTGGGTGTTCGGAATGGGAGTCCAGTCCATAGAGGACCTGGTCGAGCTGGCGGTCCTGGAGCGATTCTACGAGATGTGCGCACCTGACCTGAGGGTGTGGCTCATGGACCGGAGGCCTGGGGATTCACACAATGCAGGGAAACTGGCAGATGACTTCACAAACAGCCGGGCCAGGTTTGAAAGTGAGCACCACAAAGAGGGAGTCCCAGAGAGAGAGGGAGTCCCAGAGAGACCGAGAATCTCAGAGAGACCGGTTCCTGACCGTACGACAGAGGGGACCACCTCTTGGGTGAGCCCAGGAAAGAGGGGCCAGCCACCCACCCCCCAGAAAGCTAAGCAGAGCCTGGACAGAGCAGCCGGCCCAAGGGACACAAGAAGACCCAGGCTGTTATCACTGTGGGCGGAAGGGGCATAGATCAGCCCAGTGCCCCAAGCTCCCAGACAGGTTGAGCAGGACGGGGAGTCATGGAGTCAACTGGGTGGAGTCCCAGAAGCCAGAGGGGCTGGCGGCAAAGGGGGGTGGTGCTGACAGTAGGTACTTGGATTGGGCCGAGTCTGCCCCACAGACCAGCTCCTCAGGGGGACCAAATGCTCAGAGGTCAGTTTACAGAGTGGGGGCGGCAATGCCTCTGTGGAGCAAGTGTCTCACACCCCTCAAGGTAGACGGAAAAAAGGTCACGGGGTTCTGGGACACAGGCGCTGACGTGACGCTGGCCCAACCTGGGGTGGTGGCGGCACCGGGCCACATGATACCCAATTCCCACCTGACGGTAACAGGAATTGACGGGACCCCTTTCAAGGTGCCCATGGCGAGGGTGCACCTGAAATGGGGGGATAAGGAAGGCCCCAAGGAGGTGTGCGTGCACAGCCATTTGCCGGCGGATGTACTGATGGGGGGTGACCTGGAGAACTGGCCAGGTGAACGCCCTCGGGCCCTGGTCCTGACCCATAGCCAAAGAAAACGAGGGGTGTGTTCCCCAGATTCAGGGGTACAGGGCCAGCCAAAGCCACAGGGGCCAACCCTGAGAGAAAGGGGGCCCCCAAAAACCAGATCTCACAGGCCAGGGGTGCTGGAGCCAGGCAGGGATGGGGAAGTAGCTTCCACCCATGCCCTGGCTGAAGAGTTCCAGGCAGAGCAGCAGAGAGACCCCTCCTTGCAGAAGCTGAGGGAACTGGCCAGTCTCAGCCCAGCTCCCCAGCTGGGGGAGGGCTGCAGGGAGAGATTCCTGTGGGAAAAGGGATTCCTATACCAGGAATGGGTTCCCAGACGCAAAGTGGAGCCATGGAAGGTCCAGAGGCTACTGCTGGTTCCCCAAAAGTACCGGTGCAGGTTGCTGTACCTAGCCCATGATGTCCCGCTCGCAGGACACCAGGGGATCCACCGCAGCAGGGAAAGGTTGCTACAGAACTTGTTTTGGCCAGGGATCTTTGCAGCTGTCCATCTGTATTGCCTGTCCTGCGATCCCTGCCAGAGGGTGGGGAAGACCCAGGACAAGGGGAAAGCTGCCCTGAGGCCACTGCCCATCATAGAGGAGCCTTTCCAGAAAGTGGCTATGGACATAGTGGGACCCTTCAGCAAGGCAACGCGTTCGGGGAAGAAATATATTTTGGTGGTGGTAGATTTTGCCACGCAATACCCAGAAGCAGTGGCCTTGACCTCTGTTGACGCTGACACCGTGGCGGCTGCACTGCTGTCCATTTTCAGCAGAGTGGGGTTCCCCAAGGAGGTCCTCACAGATCAGGGGTCCAACTTCATGTCGGCCCTGCTGCAAAGCCTGTGGGACAAGTGTGGGGTCCGGCACAGGCTGTGGCCCAGGTACCACCCGCAGACCAATGGGCTGGTGGAGAGGTTCAATGGGACTCTGAAGCAGATGCTGAGAACCTTCATGAATCAATACCCCCATGACTGGGACAAGTACTTAGCCCACCTGCTGTTTGCATACAGGGTGCCGCCCCAGGAATCCACGGGCTTCTCCCTATTTGAGCTGCTGTACGGAAGGAGGGTACGGGGACCCTTGGACTTGCTCAGAGAAGAGTGGGAGGGAACGGCCTCTCCTGAAGGGGAGTCAGTGGTACAGTATGCACTGACCTTCCGGGAAAAAGCTCACCGAGCTCATGGGCCTGGCCAGGGAGAACCTCTCCATAGCCCAAAGGAAGCAAAAGGTCTGGTATGACGATAACGCCAGGGCCCGAGCCTATACCACCAGGGATCAAGTAATGGTTCTCGTACCTGTGCGACAGAACAAGCTGCAAGCAGCCTGGGATGGCCCCTTTAAGGTCATCAAACACCTGAATGACGTGAATTATGTGGTGGAACTGTCAAACCAGGCCCACAGCCACCGGGTCGATCACGTGAACATGATGAAACCTTACTGGCACAGACAGAACTTGGTGCTGGCTGTGTGCAGGCACGGGGAGGGGGAGGAGGATGATCCCTTGCTGGAGTTGCTCACAGGGACGGGAGCCGGCTCCTTGCTGGAGTCTATTCCCCTCTGAGACCAGCTGACCCCTGCCCAGCAGATGGAGATCAAGGAGGTGCTGCATTCATACCAACAGCTGTTCTCGGAGAGACCCGGACGCACTGACCTGGCTGTCCACTGAATAGAGACAGGCACCCACGCCCCTATCAAGTATGTGCCATTCAGAGCCACAGGGAAGACGGCTCAGGACATAGAGCGGGAGGTTGAAGACATGCTGGCTCTGGGGGTGATCCAACCCTCCTCCAGCCCCTGGGCCTCTCCCGTGGTGTTAGTCCCTAAAAAAGATGGGTCTGTTCGGTTTTGTGTGGACTATCGCAAGGTTAACGCCATCACCCTAGCGGACGCCTACCCCATGCCCAGGCCTGATGACCTTTTAGACAAGCTGAGGGGAGCCCGTTACCTCACCACCATAGACCTCACTAGGGGGTACTGGCAAGTGCCATTAGACGAAGATGCCTGGCTCAAGTTGGCTTTCATCACCCCTGTGGGGCTCTACGAGTTCCTGGTCCTGCCCTTTGGCCTCAAGGGGGCACCCGCTACCTTCCAGCGTCTGGTGGACCAGCTACTGAAAGGGATGGAGAGCTTTGCCCTGGCTTACATGGACGACATTTGCATCTTCAGCCGGACGTGGGAGGACCATGTGTCCCAGGTGAAGCAGGTGCTGGACCGACTCCAGAAGGCCAGGCTGACTATCAAGGTGTGATGGGGTTCTGGGGTCCCCCAAGCTCTGCACCCTGTCCGCAGGCAGGAGAGTCTCTCCCTCAGCAGGAAAACAGCAGGTTTATAAGCCGACAGGACACAGCATCATACAGAGGACTCAGTACATCAGGCAGAGACAGCCACTCCAATCCATGTTGGGGAGAGGGGTCCCCGAGGGGGCCCCAGAGCGGGGACCAGGCCCCCTCCTTTGTCTCTCTCTCCCTCAGCCCAGACCAACTGCTTCCCCACTCCCAGTTCCAATTCAAACCCCTCAGGCTCCACCTCCTCCTTTGTCTGCAGTACAAAGGTGTTACCTGGTCATCAAGGTTACCCTCAGCAGGAGCCCCACACCCTCTGTGAGTCTCTCTCACACACACACACACACACACACACACACACACACACACACACACACACACACACACACACACACACACACAGGTATCCCCCACTCCATCACATCTCTCCCCCCCTTCCAGACCGAACTGAGCGGGGTCACTCAACTGGTGACCTGGGGAAGTTCAGAGCTCTCCCCTGGTGATCGGGCATCGGCTGTACCCTCTGTTCTCCCCTCGATGTGCACCACCTCCACATCATAGTCCTGCTGGGGGAGACTTCAAGTCAGGAGCTTGGTCTTGGCCCTTTTCATGTGATGCAGCTGGGCAAGTCCCTTTAGTTCCCTTGGGTTGGTCAGTGGGTCTCGCTGCTTCGGCCCTGGGCCATCAGCCACGTTCTCAAGTCGGGCGGGCAGAGCTCATACAGATGCTGCAGCACCAACAGATCAAACAGGTCTTTTGTGGTTTGGGTCCTGCCCCATCTGACCACCAGTCCATACAGCTGCTCCAGCCAATGTCTGGAATTCAGTTACAGTCCAGTAACGGAAGGTACAAATGCTTCCATCCTTGGCATTTAACCAGACCACCACAGTGGCTGTGTGCCGCAGTTTCCCTTTTCATGACACACAATAGGTTTGGAATGTTCCTTCTCAGGTGAGAGGTTGCAAGACTAGTTACAGGGAACAATGGTGACATTTTAGAGTTACAGATTCCTCCAACATACAATTCATGCTTCTACATCAACGTCATCATGTCACATGGCTCTTTTCAAACATTCAGTGCATGGTACAATTCTACAGCTTTTGGTAGCAGCACCCCTTGGTTACAGCAGTCAGCGTGAGTAACAGAACAAACCCATTGCAACTGCACATTTACGTTGCTCTTTGGTAGACCACAACCTTTGTGCAACATCCTTGAGAATCTGGTATTTTGGGGATAAATGGCTGAGGCCTTTCTTAGCACCATCAAGTTCTAATCTTCTCCCTTGCCCCCTGGGGTGGAAATTTGATCTCTCTGGCTGTGCCCTCCTTTCTAACAAGAGCTGGGCCATTGATGATCTCAGGGAGACGGCCCCCTCCCAGCCAGCCTGGAAATTTGCAAACCAAACTGCTTTCTGAGAGTTGTTTTGTGAGTCCCAGACGCAGAATCCACATGAAGGAATCCCTGTTTATCCCTCACTGGCCCACCAGGCCCAAAGCTCCTTTGTCCTTCCACCTCCAACTACTGCCTCCCCGTCGAATCAAAAGTCGAATCCAGTATGAGAATATGAGTGTTTCCACCATCTGGAGATGGGGAATTGCTGGCTCTCTCCTGCATCCTACAGAGATTGTCTGTGCAGCCGTTTTACTTGGTTCTCACAGGGCTGCTCACACTACCTGATAGTTTTCACTTTACTTGCATCAACTTCCAATTCCTGAGAAACTTTTACCCTGCCTGCTTTGGACCCTTGCAGAGCACAGCCAGTGGTTTCACACTCAGGCAGGTCCTGGCCGTCAGGAGCCGAAACAAACTTCTCCCCAGGCAATGGGCTGGCTCTGGTGCTTACAGACAAGCACCTTTCCTGTTCACTCTCCTTCACCTCACTCCCATTTTCTGCAGTCCCCACAGACGGGTCAGGAAAAGTTTCAGGGAAATTCTCTTCCTTAAGAGCTTCCCCAAACAATAACTCACCCCTGTCTTGCTCCACGGGGGCCCTGCTCCCTTGAGCCACAACCAGCTCCTGTGTTTCACCTACACCCAGGATCACTTCTGGCCCATCAGGCAGATTCCCATGTAATCCTCCTCCAGGCAGACAGCCAGTACCACCGGACAGAAGGTTAGGATCCCTTTCCTCCCTTCTGCTACCAGCTCCTTTATCTTCATCAGTCAGCATAACTCCATTGCCCATCTGTTCTTGTGTCCTGGCGAGAGGATGACTCTGGTAGGACAGAGTCCTCTCACCCCCTCCCAGTAACACCTCACCATCAGGCGAAGAACAAGTACCAGAATCGTCTGGTCTCTGGGATTCCCTGATGATACTAACTGGAGCAGACCGAGTTAAAGCATCATCCCCCCTGAGAGACACAGAGGTAGGCCCACTTCCCATCTGGGCTTCAGCTGCCCTCAGCTCCAGCTCTGGGATCTTGGCTCCATCTCGAGCCCCCACAGGCTCAGGCAAAGGATTCACTTCCCCAGAAGCAGAAGCACTTTTTTTGCACCAAGGACCAGTGTCCTTAGCAGGGACACCACTGCCCATCCCAGAGCCATTCCCTCTGCTCCAGCCCCCATGGCTGGATTCAGAGAGACACCTGGAATGCTCTTTCCTGGTGGTTCCTTCTCCAGCCACCCCAGGCTGGGGAATCTTCCTCAGACAATGGGCTAGTTTCCTCATTGGCACCTTTTCCAAACGCAGGCTCTGCTCTCTCCCCAGGCTGCTGCTGCTGCTGTTCAACACAGACAGACAATGGGAGACACTCTCTCCTTTGTCCCAGCCTCCCGGCTGGTCTCCACACACACACAGAAGGTGGAGCAGCTTCTCTCACAGACAACTTGCCATTCCCAGCGGATCAGCTGCTTTCCTGCACAGACACACAGGCACCTTCCTCGGCCCAGGCCTGGAAAACTCTTCGCAGGTCTGTCTTGGCCACTAGTAGATGATGGGTTGGAATCGCTCCTTCCCTCCTTGAGCTGTGGCAGGCCACTCGGTTCAGAGCTCCATGCAGTCCAGGGTTCCCTGCCCCGATCCAGGCTCACCTCTGCAGGATTCTCCCCAGCCCTCAGCTCTGCCATTGCACATCCACGCTGCCTTGTCCAGCTTCTTTAATCTCGATTCAGTTTCCAGGTGCTGCCACTTCACAGTGGAGTTGCTGTGCGTGGTCGCAGGCTCTCAGGCTGATGCCCTCTGCACTCCACAATTCCTGGAAGAATCCCTTCAGTGTGCCAAGCTCCTTGCGGGTCACAAGCTGCCCAGGGTTAGGCCGTAGGCCCCTCCGCCCTCTGGGACCGACTCCAACAGACTCCCAGTGGAACCCCTTCTTCAGTGTGACACCCGCTCTCAGGGACCATGAGCACACTGTCTTGGGAAGGACTCATTCAGCGTCAGCCTCCTCAGGGGTCACTTGTTCCTGGGGGTTGGGCTCTCGGCCCCTCCACCTTCTGGGACCGACTCCAACAGACTCCCAGGAGTAACCCCTCCTCAGGTGCGACACCCCCCTCTCGAGGACCACGACCGCAGTTGCTTGGGTTCGGCCGCAGGCCCCTCTGCCTTGGGGAACTGCACCTCACTGCCCTTCAGCACACCTGGGTCTCGCAGGCCCCACTTCTTCCAGGGCCCCGGTCACTTACTGCTGGATGCTCCATCCTCGGGGTGCAGAACATCCCACTCCTGACACCAGTGTGATGGGGTTCTGGGGTTCCCAAAGCTCTGCACCCTGTCCGCAGGCAGGAGAGTCTCTCACTCAGCAGGAAAACAGCAGGTTTATAAGCCAACAGGACACAGCATCGTACAGAGGAGTCAGTACAGCAGGCAGAGACAGCCAGTCCCATCCATGTTGGGGAGAGGAGGCCCCGAGGGGCCCCCAGAGCTGGGGCCTGGCCCCCTCCTTTGTCTCTCTCTCCCTCAGCCCAGACCAACTGCTTCCCAACTCCCAGTTCCAATTCAAACCCCTCAGGCTCCACCTTCTCCTTTGTCTGCAGTACAAAGGTGTTACCTGGTCATCAAGGTTACCCTCAGCAGGAGCCCCACACCGTGTGTGAGTCACTCACATACACACAGGTATCCCCCACTCCATCACAGCTGCTTAAAGCGAGAGCCAGCTAAAGTGGAGGCTGTCAGAGATTGGCCAACACCCCAGACTAAGAAGCAGGTCCAGGCCTTCATTGGGATGGCGGGGTACTACCGGAGGTTTGTGCCCCACTTTAGCTCCATGGCAGCCCCCCTCACGGAGCTGTGTAAAAAGGGAAAGCCTGACAAGGTGGTCTGGACCGAGCAGTGCCAGGAGGCCCTCTGCGTGCTGAAGGAGGCTCTGGTCAGGGCCCAGTGCTGGCAAATCCAGATTTCAACAAACCCTTCCTGGTGTTCACCGATGCCTCAGACGTGGGGCTGGGGGCGGTGCTAATGCAGGTGAATGACAAGGGGGAGAAACACCCCATCATGTACCTGAGTAAGAAGCTGCTGCCCCGGGAGCAGAACTATGCGGCCATAGAGAAGGAATGTCTGGCCATGGGGTGGGCGCTGGGGAAGCTGCAGCCGTACCTGTTTGGACGGCGTTTCACCGTGTACACCGATCACTCACCCCTGACCTGGCTGCATCACATGAAAGGGGCGAACGCCAAGCTCCTGCGGTGGAGTCTGCTCCTGCAGGACTACGACATTGAGGAGGTCCATGTAAAGGGGAACAACACCACCATAGCCGATGCCCTGTCACGCAGGGAGGGCCCCGAACTTCCCCAGGTCACTGGCTAAGGGACCCCGCTCAGTTTGGTCTGGAATGGGGGAGAGATGTGATGGAGTGGGGGGTGGGGGTGCTGGTGTGAGACTCAGGCTGGATGTGAGAGACAAGCAGAGCAGCTCCCAGTGGTTAAGGATGACCCTGGGGCTACAACCTAGGCTGGCAGGTAAACACCTCGGTCCTGAACAAAGAGGAGGGAGGAGCCGAGCTGGTTTTTGAATTGGGGGCAGCAGTTAGATGCTAGGTGGAGAGGGAGCTGGAAGGCAGCCAGCCTGGGGAGGGGGCAGCTACACCCCAGAGGGGCACCCCTCGGGCTTTTCTCCCCAGGACCGCTTGGAATGACTGTCTCTGACTGCTGTACTGACGCTTGTGTGAGAAGCTCGGCATCTGTTGCCTAATAAACCTCCTGTTGTACCTGCTGAGTGGGAGTCACTCCTGCCAGCAGATGGGGTGCAGTGCATGGGGACCCCTGAACCCCATCACAACTGCCAATTCTAAGGGACCCAGGGCTCCCATCTGCTGCCACTGCTTCCGCCATGGGCCCTTTTGAATTGCCACAGGAGCCCAGCACCTGGGGCTCCAGCCAGCTCTGATCCCCCAGCTCTCTCGGTCAGTGGTTGTTGGGCATCCCTAGTCAAGCAGCTCAATTTGTCATTGTCTTCTCTGAGCTCTACTGATATCGGGCCTAAGGCCTCAGGCAGCTCGTCACACCTGTCTCTTCCCCTGCACATAGAGCATTTTCCCCACTCCTAAGAGACAATGATGCAGATAGGGGAAACTGAAGCACATCCAGTCTTCATGAAAATATTACAAGAATTCCCACTTTGTCACAGGGCCATTGTTGCAACAGGCTCTGCCAGCCTTCATCAGAATTTTAGGCTTGGTTGACAGTAGGGAGCTAAGTCGATTGCAGATACAGCTTCCTTTGACCCTAGAATTGTGTAAGCCACTCGTTGGACCCTACAGGAGCATCGCTAATTTACAGCTTCTCTTGGATAACTAACTCCGCCATTGCCGGTTCTAAGCCTGGATGAAAAAGGAGGAAGGTTGGGCATTGGGCTAGCAACTCGATCCCGTAAAACCTACCAATTGCTACAGAAACAAGTGCAACCAAACAAAAATTAACTCGGCCTGAAGGTATCAACTCTTTTTTTAATGACCGTGCTGGATGAAAGCCGAAAGGAAGTTCAGTACGTGATGCAGAGCTTGATTTTAAGTGCCAAAACCACAACAAAAATTGGAACATGGAATGTAAGGACCTTATACCAATGTGGAAAGCTAGCGCAATTACTCCGTGAATTTGACAGTTATCCAATGGACATCTTAGGCACTAGCGAGATGAGATAGACAGGAAGTAATAGGCTAGTTAGTGATGGGAAAACCATTCTTTATTCAGGGAACGATAGTCAGCATATACAGGGTGTAGGCCTGATATTAAGTAAGGAAGCGTCACGGGCATTGGTTGGATGGAAGCCAATGAACATACGTATTATCAGAGCGAGATTCAAGTCAAGGCATGCAAAAACTACAATCATCCAACTGTATGCACCAACCAAGGATGCTGGCGAAGCTGAAAAAGATGCGTTTTACGATCTGTTACAAGACACCATCAGTGATGTTCCCAATCATGACATCAAGTTACTCATAGGTGATATGAACGTGCAAATATATAACAGACAGGGATGGGAACATGCGATTGGCCCGTATGGATCGTCAACGCAAACGAGCAACAATGGAGAGCGCTTACTACTATTCTGTAGCATGAACAACTTGTGCATTGGAAACACCTATTTTGCACACAAGAATATCCACAAGAAAACATGGCGGTCGCCTGATGGTATCACTAAACAAAGAAATAGACTATTTCTGCATCAGCAAACGATGGCGACCAGCTCTACTAGATGTGAGTATACATCGTGGAGCTGATGTTGGGTCAGACCACCATCTTTTGATGGCATCACTCCGTCTTCGCCTTAAAAGAAAACAAGAACAGCTCGGCCCCATGCAGTTAAGAAAAGTTAAGAGACCAAGCCATAGCTGAACAGTACAAACAAACTTAGAAACCGATTTCAACCAATGCAACATGAAACTTCACTTGAAGACCAGTGGATGCAGTTCAAAAGAGCAGTGACTGAGATCGCAGAAGAGATGATTGGTCGAAGGAGAGGCACACAAAGAACGCTGGATACAGGACAGGACCTGGCAGTTGACTGATGAACGTAAGGTTGCAAAGAGTTCAGGCAAAGTCGCCAGGTGAGAAAGTACCAGTTGCTGGATCGTAGAGTCAAGAAAAGCTGTCGCACTGACAAGAAAGAATGGTTAGAATGTAAAGGTGCTGAAGCACAAGAGGCAGCGAAGAAATGAGACACCAAGACACTATATCATATTGTCCGGGAGTTAATAGGAGCAAGCAGCAATAGCAACGCTCCCATCAAAGACAAGAATGGGAAGATCTTACTCAGTAAAGAAGAAGAGCAAGATGCGCGCTGGGTAGAACACTGAATCAACCGAACCCAACCGCAACCTACGACTTCAGTAACTTCAGTCTCCCTGACGAGCTGGAAGTAGACCTAGACGTGATCACGATTGAGGAAACACACAGAGCAATAAAGGCGCTAAAGAACAAACAAGACTGCTGGCCTAGACCAAACTGCAGCTGAACTATTGAAGTATGGTGGAAACTTGGTGGTGCAGGAACTGACAGGGCTGTTGAATGAATGTTGGAGAACAGGGTGTGTCCCAGGCGAGTGGAGGAAGGGAATGATTGTCAAGTTACCAAAGAAGGGGAATGTCACTGACTGTAACAATTGGAGAGGTATCGCCCTCCTTTCGGTCCCAGGTGAGGTCTTCTGCATCGTCCTACTCAGGAGGCTGCAGAGCGTGGTGGATAACACACTGCGTGAGGAGCAAGCCGGATTTCGCTGCGGACGATCGTGTAGTGAACGGATCTTCACGTTGCACAAACATCATCGAACAGAGTATCAAGTTCCAACGGCCGCTGTTAATTAACTACAGCGACTTTAAAAAGGCGTTTGACAGCGTTCACAGAGAATCATTTTGGAACATAGTGCGAACATATGGCATCCCACAACACTACATCAACATCTTCCGAAATCTTCATCTAAACTCTAGTGGCTGTGTGAGGACCGATAATGGGATGACAGATTTCTTCAACATCGACTCTGGAGCGCGTCAAGAGTGTGTCCTGTCTCCATTCTTGTTCCTTCTGGCAGTGGACTTCATCATGAGAAAGGCGATGAGCGACACACATCTAGGTATCTCATGGAAAGATCAGTGTCGACTCACGGATCTGGACTTTGCAGATGATATTGCACTGCTAGCAGAAACAAACGAATGCTTGCAAGGCATGACGACAAATATGGAAGCAGAAGCTGGCAAAAATTGGGCTGAGGATAAATGGCGATAAAACAAAGTTGATGTGGGTTGGGAACACAAAGACAAACACACCACTAGTGGTTGGATGCCAACCCCTAGAAGTAGTACAGCGGTTTACCTATCTTGGCAGCACTCTGTCTAGCGACGGAGGTGTCGAGGCAGATGTTAACTGCAGAATCGGTAAGGTGTCAGCAGTGTTCCAAAGACTGTGCCCAATTTGGTCTGCACCAACAAATTGACACTGCAACAAAAGTTTGACTGTATAACACCATCGTCATTCCAGTCACCATTTACGCTAGCGAAACGTGGAAAATAACATCAAGAGTAGCACGCAAGCTCAATGTATTCCACCAGCGTTGCTTACGAAAGATCCTGGGTGTCACCTACCACGATCGCGTTACCTATGAGGAGATACTAAAAAGATGCGGCTCACGGGCACTGCAGGATATCGTGACAGAGCGCGGTTTGCTGGACACATTCTGCGTCTGCCAGATCAACTGCACCCAAAGACTGCAATGAGATGGATGCCGGCAGAGGGAAGAAGGAAGAGAGGCAGGCCACTCAAGACCTGGAGCACCACATTTAAGGAAGACTTATTAAACGTTGATATATCATGGGAGGAGGCGGAATTATTTGCAGCTGACTGAAGTCGCTGGCGAGCACTTGTTGCCCAGTGTGCCCCGATGCACAGGCGGACCCCGGTCTAAGTCTTGGATAACTCCATGTGCACAGAATGGCTTTGACATAGCTCTAGTGCCGTTCTGTGCGCATGGCTGCGAGGCGCGAGGCCCTTTCATGCAGTGGAACAGGCCCCTCTCCCATTGGGGGGCTCCCTGGGGACTGGTTGCGTTAGCATTGCTGCCCCTTTATGGTAGGTGGGCAGCCCTAAAGAGAGGGCAGTGGAGGCTGGTGCCTCCTGCTGGGACCCCTCATGTCTCTGATAAGGCACGATCTGAGGGGCTTCCACTTCAGCCAGTGCCAAGCACCCACTCTGCTGGCCTAACAGGAGAGCTGATGACCAGTCACCCCAGCAAGAGGGAACTAATAACCAGTTATTGCCCCCCCAGCGATTCACTTCTGGGGCCAGCTGGTCCCTCACTTCTCCAGCCTGGGGCCAGCAGCCAACACGAAAGAGGAACAGCCCAGAGTATCCTCTGAGAAGCGGAAACAGCAAGTTGTCCACCTCAGGGTGGCAGGTCCTGCTCCTCAGGCATGGCAGGTCCTGAGCCCCGGGCATGGCAGGTCCTGCGCCCTCTGGCCCCCAGCTCAGGAACCCGGCTGCCACTTCCTCACCCATGGAGGGGGTGGTCCTGGCAGAGAACAAGGGTATTGGGATTGGAAAACAAGATCCCAACCTTAGCTACAAAACGACAGCAGCTAGATTACCTGCTACCATTAAAGACAGACCTTGGAGTTTTCATGGATAGACCCCTGAGAACACCGTTCAGTGCTCAGCAGCAGCCAAAAAAGTGAACCCTGTTAGGAGCTGAGACTAACATCTCACCCCACGCTTCAGAGAGATGCAGAAGTGTGGGGCCACGAGCACAGCAGGGCACTAGTGGGGGCCTGCAGCCAGCAGCTGGACCCAGCCTCACCCTTGCACTCACTGACGGCAGTGGGAGGCAAAGCAATTGGGCTGCAGCCCCCTCTGCTCCATCAGCTCCCAGCACCACAGGGAGAGGGGTTTGGGGCAGGGTGGGGGCTAGGGGGAAGGGGTGGAGCAGGGGCAGGAAGGCCTTTTGCCTTCTAGGGTGGGTCCCTGCCCACCAGGCTTGGGCCACGACAGCCCTGGTCACCTGCCCGGCTGCAGGCAGGGCTGAAACAACAGCCCAACAGGCAGGGTTGACACGTGCCCCTTACACCAAACACATACTGATGTCACTCCAGCCAGCCAAGGCCCTGCACCACTTCTTTGCATGGCCCTGACCTCCAGCGCAGCCTGCAGCCATTGGCTCAGCTGTCTCCATCTCGTTCAGTCAGCTTTCAGCAACACACGCGTCCCGTGAGCTGGAGCACACACTGGTGCTGACTGGAGCAGGGCAGGGAGGTGCTCCACAGTTGCCCTTTGGGCTGCCAAGTGCTCTACAGGGCTGGTGGGGCCTGGCCAGACTGACTGGGCCTGGACAAGCTGGGAGCTGCCATGGCCCACCTGCTTCCTCTCTTTCTGCATGCGCCCCTGCAAGTTATGGCTTAGGTGGCTTTTACTAACATGAGCCCCTGCTCAGCAGGGGTCACTTCCTCCTGGACCCTCACTGCTTATGTCAAACGCTGGTGTAGACACATTCCCTCCAGCCCCCCCAGGAGCAGGAAGAACCCCCAGCCAGGGAAGGTCTGGTGCAAGGCCCCTGCAAGAGCTGATAGAGTTTATGCCCTGTTGTTTAGCTGGTGCTTGTCACACAGGCCCCCAGGAGAACTGTGTGCAGGTGCGTGCGTCTGCATGCTCGCAAGTGGGGGCATGGCTTGGCGCAAAGGTTTTAATGCTGTGCCCTTCCTGCTCCGCCCCAGGCCGGCTGGAGCCCTCCTAGCAAACGGCACTCAGCTCAGGCCCAGCCCTGGAAGGCGCAGCTGCAGAGGGGAGAGGAAAGCTGCTTGAGCACAGGGCGGAACACGGTTGGCAGTGGTTCGCCCACATGGCATGCCGCTGCTTAGTGCGCGTTGCGGACGAAGGACTCTCGGGAAAGATTCAGAACCTGACCCCTCCCTGAAGGTGCAAGAAGCTGCTCTCTCTGCCCTAAGATGCAGGCTCAGGCCCCTCCAGGTGACCCAGGGCAGCCCAGACTGGCTCACGGTTCTGAGAAAAAGGAACACGTCATGGCTGCCAATAACCAAATGCTTCCCTCCTCAGAGCCACAACCTGGGCTGGGGGCTAGTAGATTTTAGGGGGCCAAAAATGAGTTGCAGGTGTGGGGAAGGGTGTGCCAGGGAGAAGGTTGGGAATGCAGGATCAGGGCAGGTGGTAGGAGGGTCTGGCCAGAAAGGAGGGTGCAGGAGTGGGCTGGAGTGAGGATGCAGGGTCTGGGCAGGACGAAGGACAGATGGACAAAGGGTCTGCAGGAGAGGGCTGGGGCTCTAGTGTGCAGGTAGGAGGTAGGGTGCAGGGTGTGCATGAGTGCGCAAGGCCTGGGGGCACCTACCTGATGCAGTTTGGGCACGGGGGTGAGGAAGGGGCACAGGCAGCTGAGCACTGCAGGAAGAAGTGCTCATGGCAGACAGGCCCCCCATGGCTCCCATTAACCAACTCCTGGCCCTTGAGGCCTGCTATGACCACTTCCTCCTGCCCACTAGGCATAGGGATCAAGCCCTAGCTTGCTTCGATTTGGCCCATGAGGGCTGGGGCTCCCACACTGTGCAGCAGAGAGCCAGTGCTAGTCCTCCAGCTCAAGCCCCCACCGCCCTGGGGAGGTAGGGAGCCCTGCACCTCACAGGCTGCAGCCAGGTAAGTGGCAGGCTGCAGTCAGCTCCAGGCCAGTTTTGCCCACCCCAACATAAAGCCTTGCAAGATACCAGGGACCTGGTGCTGATCTGCACAAAGTCATTTCTCCCCATCTATGTTGGTCATCACTGCACGTGAAGATGGTGTTGTAGGGCTGCCACTAACCCATGCCCTAAATCGGTTATCAGCCCCACCCAAGAGAAGAGCAAGCAGAGTAGCCAGCGCCCAGGAGAGGTGAGAAGCAGCTATCAAACAACTATTGTCCAGCAAGAGAGCTACAGCTCTGTGACTCACCTGCATGGGGTCCAGCAAGGGGAATTGCTCCGTTGTGTCTGGAACTTCAGCAAGGCCCTCACCCAGGCCAGGACCTGCTGGTCCAAATCACCTGGACAGACATAAACAAGACCACCACCAGGGTGCTGCTGTGGCGCTCTCTTGCTCCAGTCCCGGCTGCGAACACCACAGACGTGCTGTAGGTTCCAGGAGAGGGGCTGGCCCAGATCCCAAAGGTGCATTCTGCGCCTGGCTGGATCCAGGGGCAGGGCAGGAGTGAGAAAGCAGCTGACCCCCTTGTCAGCCAGGCTAAGGCAGCTGGAGTGCCAACGTCTATTCTCCTTTTGGTAACTATGCAGACTTGTTGCTTAACACTTATGTCACTTACATTCTACCTTAGTCGTCAATAGACTTGTTACTGTTTCTCTTTACCAGAGAATTTGTAGGAAGTGTGTGGCAAACGGGGCCAGGTTTTACAACACCTGCTGGCTGTCCCCTTTCCATATCATTAAATACGAGCCACTGAATGAACGAGTCAGTATATCGCTGAGGTACAGTGCTGGGAACAGGGGGTGGAGCGGTTCATTCTGGTCTCTCTCTCTGCTGGCTCAAGGACCATTCATGCAACCTGGCTGGGTGTCGGGCTCCAGCTGTGGCTGTGCAGCCCTGGAGGACTGGCTGCTGCTCACGAGCAAGGCACTGTGAATGACAGCTCAGGCTGGGGAGACTGATGTGGCACAGCAGTTCCATGGGCCCAGGCTGCACCCCAGGGATCCTGTCACACCCCCATGCTAGGTCATCCTCCCTTCCTGCTATTTCAGACCCCTGGCTGTGGAACCATCTAGGTGCACAGGGGCGCCTCACCTTACAGAGGGATTCTGAGGGGCGCATGCTCCTCTCAGACCCACACACAGATTTTCCGGCTGCTCTGTACAACCTGCCGTGCTCCCAGGGTGCAAAGTGTGGCACCGGCACACTGCCCTTGGGTCCACCTGGCCTGATGTTCAGCTAGCAAGCAGACCAAAGCCAGGGGAACGGGGGAGGTAGGGAGCAGGCCCGGGGGACAGCTCTGTACGTAAGGTTCTACTGCTGGGAAACAGACAAGGCACAAAACTTGCCCTTCCTGCCACCCCACAAGCAGGGTCTGGAGGGGTGTGAAATCCACATGCCCAAAACCCCCTGGTTAGTTTCAATAGGCCACCAGGCCTGTCAGGAACCTGGTCTCCAACAACCAGGAGGCCAGAAAAAGCTCCCAGTTAGCAAACTGGAGTGGAGAGAGGAGTCAAGCTCTCACCCTACCCCTCACAACTAGGGTCTGCATGCCCGGGTGCTACCTGCATCACACCAGGAAGCCCTTTTCCTCGGGCCTGTTTTTTTCCTAGCCAGCTCAGAGTTTCCATGAAAACCAGAGAACTGAGCTAGGCACCTGCGGCAGCCACCGAGAGCTGCTAACTTTCCTTTTTGCTGCAGGATTATGCATATACCCAGAGACCTCAGCATGACCTGAGGTCCTTCAGCATGAGCAGACTTGTCAGCTCTGCTTGGGGACGGCAGGCCATTAAACGAGAGGTCCTCACTTATGTCCTGAGCCTCTGAAAAATCCCCCAACCTGGAGCTATGACCCTAAGCACCTGATAGCTGCCCTGGTGAATTGATCTATCTGCTTACCGGGGAAAGGACCCGCTGGAGTGACTTGCTTACATTTAAGTTTCACAAGGGCCAAGAGTAACAGAGAGGAAGCTGTGCTAGTCTATACACCATCAAAACAAAAAGCAGTCAAGTAGCACTTTAAAGACCAGCAAAATAGTTTATTAGGTGAGCTTTTGTGGGACAGACCCACTTCTTCAGACCAGAGCCAGACCAGAACAGACTATTTTTTTTTGGGGGGGGGTGGGGCTGTAATACAGAACAAGGGGCCCAGCAGCTCTGGGGGAAAGGGACAGGAGCTGGCATTTCAGTGGTAGCACAGGGGTGCTAGCACTGTTCAGTTAGTGCCAGGCCCGCGTCCCATGGCCAGAGGCAGAGATGTATCCCTGCAGTTGCTGTTTTTCTGGCTTGGCCTCTGCTGGCTGCTTCGTCATTCTGGGAAAGCCACAGAGGGGCCTGAGCAAGAGCTGGGTCAGCAAGCTCCTAGCTCTGTTCCAACCTGTGCCCAGGCAGGGCAGAACAGAGCCACAGCAGGGGGCAGCACAGAGGTGGCAAGGAGCTGTGCCCCGAGCTGGCAGGGGCCAGCGGAGCTGGAAGGGTAGACCCAGGAATGCCTTCACTGTATGCACCTCAGCTCCCCCTCCTCATTCCTCCCCCTGGGTGTGGCAGAAGCCCAAGTTGCAGCACACAAGCTCCACCCGGCCTCTGGGCACCACCAGCTGCCAGCATATAAGAGGCCAACCTGGCAGTCAGTCACCTTCCCATGGCGCTTCAAGCAAAGACAAGAAAGAGGGAAGTAGCAGAGGGCCAGGCCCCCCCTGCCAGGGAGCTGGGGCAGCTCTTTTCCCAGTCCCTGCATTGCCTCAGGGCCATGGAAGGGTCCAGCAGCTGCCAAGCTAGGCCTAGGTCTGGGCCCCAAAGGAACCCACCCAGGCCAACCTTCTTCTGGAGAGAGGCCCAAAGCCAGAGCCTCCAGCCTGCTGCTAAGCCCTAGCCCAGTTGAATAGCTCCAGGTCTGGGCCTGCAGCATGCTCTGGGACCAGCTGATGCGGAGGGTGTGTTCCAGCCAGCTGAGTTGTACAAGCCCTGGAAAGTGACCCTCCTCCAACACTGAAGCCAGCAGAGCACATCACTGCTGGTCTGTTGGCCCCCCAGTGGGGGATTCGGCTGCATCTGAGACAGGCCCACCCAGCAAGTGCTGCAGAGAGGTCTGGGGCCCTGCTCCCCAGACATTTCATAGAACTGGGCCCCAGTTGCATCTAGGGGAGGAAAGGGCACAAGGGCTTCAGGCCTTGCCTGGGATTCTAGAGATCTGCTCCACAAGGAGGCTGCCTCCAGCCTTTCTGGGCCTCCGATCCCCTCCATGCCTTGGGAGCACCAGCACCACCCCGTAGCAGTCCCAGCTGGAAGGGGCAGGAACTGGAACAGCAATGGCCAGCCAAGAAATAGTGAGTAGCCCTCCAGTGCAGTGGGCAGTCTGCATGTGACCCACACCATCTGCCTCCTACTTCCATGCTGCTTGCACACAGGAGCTCCCCTTACTTCCCCCTACTCCTCCCAGAGGGGGAACACCGCATATCTGCTGCCAATCCCCATCTGGGGCGTGCAGGAGTCTGGAGGAGGAGTGGGGACTGAGCGCCCACCAGGGGAGTCGCCAGCCCTGGGAGGGAGGGGGAGAGTACAGAGCCTTGTGTCAGAGCTTGCCACAGGAGGCATTGCAGTTGTGAGACCATAGCAGAAGAACCTGCCCTTTGAGGCAACAGGCCTAGGATTCTGACAGGTGCAGCAGGAAGTTAGACTCAGGGTAGAGCTGGGAGCAGAATCTGGCAGGCCTGACCCCCAATCTACAAACCCTGATCACCTGTTACTGCGAAGTGCAGGAGCCCAGAGAGGCTGGGCTGTGACCCAGGGCTTAGGAGGACAAGGTCCGTCACTTGGGCGTTGTGGCAATATACTCTAGAGCTGCTGGTATGGGGGGAGAAAGACACAGACACAGAGAGAGGTGGGGAGGAATTCATCAAAGCTGTGCTGCTATGAGGCAGGAACAGCCCACCTCAGTAGCACTGAGCCTGAAACATGTCCCACAGCTGGGGAAGGCAGCACCACCAGGCCGGCCCAGGAGCACAACAGTGCTGGTGAGAAGGGCTCAGAGGGCTGGAGGAGAGACAACAGGGACAGGACCACAGCTTTCAAGGAGAAGGAGGAGGAGAATCTCCATAGCCTCCGACAGGAAAAGGAGCAATGGGATTAAACTGCAGCCAGGGCAGTCTAGATTGGACATTAGGAAAAAATTCCCCACCAGGGTGGATCAGCAATGGACTGAATTGATAAATTGCCTGGGGAGGCTGTGGAATCTCTACCAGTGCAGACTTAAGAGCAAGTTGGGGGAGACACCTGCCAGAGGGTTCATGTAACTCAACCCCGACTCAGTGCCAGGGACCGCACTAGCTGCCCTCAAGGCCCTTTCCAGGTCTACAGCTCAGACTCCCAGCAGGGGCCGTTTGGGGCAGTCCAGATGGGACTTGGCCAGCACAACCCACTAAGGCCCTGACCCTGGGGAGGGCTGTGGCACTATGGCCATGAAAAGCAAAGCAGAGATCTCAGCTGTGACACCCACCTGCGAGAGACAACACAGCCCCTGTGCCTCCGATGAGTCCCTAGCCCACTCACCGCAGCATCCTGGGGCTCCTTGCAGGCCTCATGGTAGAGATTTCACAATCCCCAGGAAAAGAAACAGCAAGGCAGAGGCAGCAGCATGCAGGAGAGAGGACTCAATAAATAGAAGCTTTTATTATAATAGAAAATAGTAAAACTGTCCTGTTTAAAACAGACTCACTGGCCTCCTGCTCCCCCAGGATTCCCAAGCATCGGCCCAAGCCACGAAGGAAGTTTAAGCAGCAGGCCAGACACTGAACTCTGCCCAGGGTGCCCTGGCCCATCCAGGCAGTCAGCCCCTGGCTAAAGGCAGGGGGACAAACAGGGGAACTACTAAAGGCCAGACAAATACAAGTTTCAGCAAGAACCACCAAGCAGCTGGACACGTAGCAGATAACACCCACCGGAGGATGCCCATGCAGGCCTGTCCAAGCATACTTGGGATCTGCCACCTCCCTGCTGGGCTCCACTGGACCCCAGAGATAACTAGGAAGTGACCTGCGTGTGGTCACTACCACCCATGAGTGAGTATCAGAAGCCACCGGGCTGCAGCCACGAGGTTACTCAGTGTCAGTACCACGTCACTCTGCGCCCTGCCCCAAACCCAAGCACAGCAGTGCAGCTGCCAGCGCAGCTCCACAGTCAGTGCTCCCACACCGGAGTCCAGCGCACGCGAGAAGGCAGCAGCTGTTGGACGGGAACGTCAGCAGGACGCCGACGCCATCGCCCTGCCCCTTCACAGCACCGCGCCCCACCGGTTAGCCAGCTCCACTCCTCAGCGGCTCCCACGGTCACGCCAAGTCGTCCTGCACGGTCATCCGCAGGGTGATGGAGAACATCTCCTCCCAGGGCCCGCGGATCCACTCGACCAGCTGGGTCAGCAGCTCCGGGCACGCGGTATGGATGTGCCAGGTGCTCTCCACCTTCAGCACCTACATGGGAGAGGGAGGTCAGGATGGACCAGGCTCACAGCCACAAATCTGTGTCCCATTACTCTGGGACAACACCCCGGCTAATGCACAATGCCTTGGCCAGTAGCCATCTCGTCTGCTCCAGGGATTTGCTGCTCCAGCCTCCCAGGCCAGGGGTCCATGTCCCATGCCCTTGTACTTTGAGAGCGGGCTGTGCCTAGAGACCTCAGCAGCAGTCGCTCGCTCGCTCACTCACTCGCTGCCCAGGGCCAGGAGCCATGCTCTCAGCTGTAGCAAGAGGGTTCAGCCCCTCTGCACAGGGACAGGGTCACACTGCGCCACGCTGGTGCACACGCACAGTGAGGAAAAGAGCAGCCACCACCGGCTGCAGGACAGGCCCCACGCAGCAGCATGCTGGCAGGTCTCACCTTCCAGCACAGCCAGATACCCCACTTCTGGGACAGGAGTGGGGTTGTGCCAGAACAGAGCATCCATGCGAAGGTGGGCTCCTTGCCTCTCTGCAAGCTAGGGGGAAGGGGGTGCTAATCTTGCTGAGGCAGCTCTGTTCTGGGGCTGGGCAGAAAGCAGGCACCAGCAGGTCCAGCTCCTAGGCAGGGGAGCCCACAGGCTCCAGGCACTGCCCCTGCCCTGAGCACTTGTTCCCCGACCACCAAGAGCTGGGGCAGCAATGCCTGTCATGGAACCACATGCTGTGGTTGCACCTGTCCCCTGCCCCTCCAGAAGCTGGAGGTACTGGCTGCTTCCAGGGCACGGTGACCCAGGAGAGGGGGCTACCAGGCAGCTGGCCGTAGAGCTGCCCAGGTGAGTCTGAGCCCCAGTCCCCCCACTGCCCAACACCCAGAGCCTCCTGCTGGACCCCAAATGCTGCACCCCTGGCACCACCCTAGAGCCTGTACCCACTCTCGCACCACCAAACCTGAGCCACTCCCCAAGCCTGGAGTTCCCTCTTGCACCCCAAACCTCTCATCCATGGGCCCAACTCAGAGCCCTCACTAGGGATGTTAACATTTAACCAGCTAAAAACTAAGGGTGCTTCCTAGTTGTGGTTAACTGGCTGGGCTGGAGCAGCTCCCATTCCCTTGTGGGCAGGGGGTTGCTCCATTGTCACTGGGCCACCACAAATGGGGGTTTTCCAGCACATCCTGAGCAGTCCCTGGGACAGGGGACAGCTGGGGAAGCCACTCTGGAGCATCCCTGCTGCACCGGCTGGACTGGAGAGCCCCTGCCTGGCCAGAGCAGCCTGTCTGTGGCGGAGGGGCACTCCGTCCTCCCTACATTTAACTGGTTTGATGGGATTTAAATGAGATTTTACATCTTCACCCTCACCCCAAGCCTCAGTCTGCAGCACCCTCCTGTATTTGAATCCCTGAGCCCATCCCCCAGTGTGGAACCTGCTTCCACGCTGCATCCCCCAGTGTGGAACCTGCTTCCACACTGCATCCCCCAGTGTGGAACCTGCTTCCCTCATCCCCAGCCCTACTGCAGAGCCCTCCCACCTGCACCCCACTGCCTTCCCCAGCCCAGAGCCCCAACCCACGCCTCCCCCCCACTGCAACGTGCAGGATGACTCATGCACTACATCATGTCGTCCGAGCCATTCCGCACAAAGACACGGTACCTAGCAGGCTCTGAGCACACTGCTGCAACCCCTCTCAGCCCTACCTCATCATAGAACATCAGCTTCACGTCACAAGGAGAGAAGCGGTAAGTGCTGATGCTGCCGATGCTACTAATCGGCTGCTTCTCCTTCAGCTGGATTCCGCTGTCGAGAGGCGCCTCGCTCCCGCCAGCTGTGCCCAGCAGCCGCTGGTTGCGCTGCCATTGGTGACTCTCCTCCAGCAGCAGCAGGGTGCTGCAGGTGCTCAGCAGAGTCACAGGGAAGGCAGAGGCACCTGTGGGGAATGGGACGGAGAGCTGGTCACTGGGATGGACTGGGCTCTGCTTTCCTCAAGCCCTGATCCAGGGCCCCCAGCCCCACAGGAGAGCCACCTGCTGCCCATGAGCAGACAACACTGGAGGCCTGACCAGCCTCCACACAGCTGAAGCAGAGACAGGGAAGCAGCTCTTTGCTGTTGCCTTGGTGAGGGACCGGCCCAAGTCTCAATCCCTGGACCTCACAGCCAACAGGGCCCCTTAGCCCATATAAATCAGAGCAGCCAGAGAATGGCAGCAGCTACCCCTGCACTGGGCCAGGGACCTGTCTGAGGGCAGGTCTACACAGGAACTTAAAGTCGAGCCTAGATACATCGATTCCTGCTACGCAATTGCTGTAGCTGGAATTGCACCTCTGTGATGGACTTATCTAGCCGTCCTCACTGAGGGAGGGCAGGAGAAGACTCTCTTCTGCCTTGCGGGAATGAGGAGTGTGCGGGTCGACTGCCAACCCCAATAGCTCAATCCCACACACTCCCCACTAGGGGCATGAAACTGAGCCCTGATGAGGTCCATTTCCCTAAGCGTAGACGTGCCCCGAGTAAAGTGCTGGCTGGGAAGGCACCAAGCCTGGATCTGCAGACTCAATACGGACAATCCAGCACCTCCCTCAGGGTTATTCCAGTGGTTGCACCTGCCCTGGGATGATGCCTGCAGCATATTTCTACTGGCACACGCTGGGCCGGAGAAGGTGGTCTCTACTCAAGTCAGGAGCCTGTGGCAGCAGGCACACGTCCCCAGGAAAGCACTTGCAGACTAACCCAGCTACGGCTCCATCTGCTCTCCAGCAGGTACAAACAGCTCTTTCAGCTGGACTGGGGGTGTTTCTCCAGCCTTCAGATCACTGTGGCTCTCCTGGGCACTCCCTGCAGCTGACACCAGGAACGGGGACGCCTACGGCACTGCAGCCCCAGCCTGGAGCCTCCGACAGTCAACAGCCCTTTGACAGAGGTGGGAATGCTGCTGCCCTCCAGGGACTGCTGCTGTCTGTTCCCCCAATGGGCTGGCTATGCCAGCCTCGTGCCCTCTGCTGCCCGTGCACACCACCACAGGTGGAGCAGGACCTAGCATGGTATGAGTACCCCGTACCTTGGATCAAATATGCCAGCAGGTAGAAGTAGCTGGGAGTGCCATCTGCTGCCACTGAGCACTGGGCCTTGTCCAATAGAGGCCTGGAAGAGGAGACAGCAGTGAGTTGCTCAGACGCACCCCGCCACTGGCTGCAGCCTGCTCCAGGATGGTTCCCTCTCTTCTACCACATCCTGCCCCTTGGGTCTCCTGAGCTGTAACTCCCCTGTCCTGTCCCAAGCACAACCCTGTGCCTTCTAGCTCAGATTCAGGCTCCATGCTGCCCTGTGCCTGCCCATATCAGACCTCATCTTCTCCTGTTTTACCAGGCTGCGTTTTCCACCCACCTCCTCTGCCCCTAGCCCCAGCACGCTCTGTGCCTGGTTCAGCCAGCCTCTCCCCGCCCGCCCCCAAAAGCCCTGCTCCTGCTGTGTGCACTCCCCAGCCAGTCTGCTGCCCCAGCTACAGAGCCAGCACCCAAGGGCAGGCACCTGGGACCAGTGTTTTCAATGCGCAACCAGCACATGCATGGGGCTACGATAAAGGGAGTGGCCAGGAGCACCTGCATGCGCCACACAGGAGCAGCAGGCACTGTCTCGTGGGCCTTCTCTTACCACAGCTGATGCTGGGGATTCATCTCAACGGTGTGGATTTCCCGAAACTGGCTCCTGTGCTTTCCTGTCAGCTCTCGCAGGAGACCTAGAAGGAGCAGCAAGGCAAACTGTTACGCTGGGGCAGCACAGGTCTCTGACCAGTGAGCGCACCCAGGACCTGCGTTCTCATCCCTGAGCAGCAGGTTTCCACGCAGAGTGGCCCAAAGAGCCTGCTTTGGCTTGCCTGTTCTCACCAGGGAGGGGTTTCCAACACACAGGACCTGGCGTAACTGCCTGCCGGGACCGGGGGAAGGTTCCCTGCCTTAGTGGGACAATAGGCAAAGGCTCCCCATGCCCACAACTCTTACATGTCAAGCACTGTAAGAACTGGTCACAGCGGCTCTGGTTTCGGAGCAGCAGGTTGTAGGAGGCCTTGGGATTTTCAAACTCCATCCGCAGACTCTGGTGGCCCAACCCCAACTCCAGGTAGCAGAGATCAGACAGGTAGTGAGAGTCGTTTTTCTTCAGCCAGTCTGCTGGCTGCCCCCTAAACACAGAGCAGAGTTCTCCACAACTGCGAGAGGCTGCAGCCACCGCAAGAGCCCTTCACCTCTTCCTCTCCTTCCCAAGGCTCTGATGCATACCTTTGTCAGGAAAAGCTAAACATATGGGGCCCCACCTCTACCTGTCCCAACCTTTGCCAAGGGAGAGCTGAGGGCATGGAGTTCTAAATGACAGCAGGGCAGGGCAGGGCAGGGACACAAGGACAACCTCAGTGTCAGACCAAAGGTCTGGCTAGTCCAGCATCGTGTGTTCAGACCGTGGCTGGGGCCCAGTGATCCATCCCATTTGTTCATTCCCACCTTCTGGCAAACAGACAGTAGTGACACCATCCCTGATGGCTCTAGCCTCCATGACCTCGTTCAGATCTTTTGTGAAAGCCAAGACTGCAAAGGGTTTCAGAACACCCTCTGGCAGAGAGTTGCCCAGGTCGAACATGCAGCATATGAAGAAATACTTCTGTTTGTTTTAACCTACTGCCAGTTAGCCTCCTTTGGAGACCCCCTCGTTCTCACATCATGGGGAAGTATAACCAATCCTTACTTTCAACACATCAGTCATGAGTTTGAGAGACCTCTATCATAAACCCCCTTGGCCATCTCCTTTCCAAGCAGACAAGGCCCAGTCTCATTAAACTCTTCCCCATATGGAAGCTGCTCCAGACCCCTAGTTATGTCGGTTACCTTTTTCCTACACATTTTCCAATTCAAATACATTTTTGAGATGGGGCAACTACACCTGCACGCATCGTTTAAGAGGTCAGCATACCAGAGATTTATAAAGAGGTAATAAGACTTGCTGTCTTATCTAGCCCAGCATTTCCCAAATGAATTTGGCCATTTAACGCTTTGGGGCTTGGAACATATTGAAGGAAACATACATGCAGGTCTGCCGGCAGGGGGCGGGAGGGTCATACTGAAAAACTCCTGTACATAATGCTAAAGAGTTGATTTAGGTTTTTAGACGTCTTATCTCACTAACAAAAAGCAACAAGAGAAAATCCATTCAAATGAACAGCTAATGTCTTTCTGACAGGATGGTTAGCAGATGTATAAATTAAGTAAAAACCCAAAACAACATAACAGCTGAAAGAAGGATGGTTAGTGTTGATTATTTGTACAAAAATAGAAAGAACAACATTGTTCAAAAAAGGATGGTCTTTCCTTAAAGGTTAAAAACCATTTTTATGAAGAAAACAAATTTGATATGGAAAAAATAGTTTTAAATGTTGTGTTTATAAATTTATGGAAAATAAAAATAAGTAACATTCAACAATTTTAATGGGAAGCATTTCTTCATCTTTGTTTTGACATGAGTCGTATAACTCTATGATCAATGAGATAAATATACATATAAATCTAAACACTAGATACCTGGGTATTTCTGATACATGCAACCCTTCTTATTTAAATATTTTAAAAAGGGAAAAATATCGCTAGCATCAAAGTTTTTAATGTATTAAAACGGAACACCCAATCCCACTACACAGAACAAAGTTTGGGAAAGGCTGCTCCAGTCATTCCTAATGGATTTCCAAAATTCTATTCGCTTTTTTGACTAGCGCTGCATGCCAAGTGAACTGTTCTCTGAGGGCCTCTGCAAGGGTCCCTACAGCTTTCTTGAGTGGCAGCTGCTAATTTAGATCCCACCACTTTAAATACACAGCTGGGACTGTGCTTTCCAAGGGTGTTACTTTGCATTTACCCATGCTGAATGTCATCCACCAGTGTGCTTCCCAGGGACCCAGTTTTGAGAGTAGCTCTCTGAGGCCTAGTTGGGACTGGTCTTGGGTAGTTGTGTCATTGCAAGCATTGCCACCTCACCCCTCACTCCGTTTCCCAGATCATTTAAGACCCTATAGCACAACACTGGCCCCTACAGACCCACATAGGACACTACTAGTTTAACTTTAGACTAACAAGGGACCAGGACCAAAAGCTGGCAACAAAGCACATGCCAGAGGGATTCACAGACCGTGTAGCACTGCTCCTCACCTGGTCTCCCCAGTGACTTCCAGAATGTGAATCCTGAGATCTGAGGCCACCAGGAGTGAAGGAAACTCCCCACACCGGCCAAACTTCACCATGGCCACCTGGAAGAGCACAGTGTGGGGCGGGATACAACCCATCACAGCCTGCTGCTCTGTCCTGAGCTACTCCTGCTCCCCAGCCCACCTGTGCAGGCAGGACAGGTGGCCTGAGTGCAGAGGTGCAGCATGCACCTGCTGCAGCCTGCAGGTGGGACAGAGCTGCCTGCTCAGTCTCTGAAGGGCCCTCACCTTGAAGTAGCACTGGAACTCCTCCATGTTCTCGTCAAACACCTCCATGTCCAGGTAGAGCCTGAGGCGATGGTCCACAGAGCGGAAGTCCCTCGCCTCAAGTGGGCCGTTTGTGGCTGCAGAGAGCACATCAGGCAGATCAGTGCCTGCGCCCCCGCAGCAAGGATGCCTCAGCACACGAAGTCGCCAGCAGGGTCAGACATACCAGCAGCCAGGCAGCAATGCTCTGGTGTCATTGCCCTGTGCACATATGGGGAAGCCAGGCTGCAGAGCCCAGCCACTTGATCCTCTGGGCCAGCCCAGAGTTCACTACCTCTCTAGCATGTTCCTCCAAGCGGGGAAGCCCTATTCCTGCAGTAGGGAGACAGGAGTGTCCCCACCATGCTAAAAGCATCCTCCAGCTGCAGATATTTTCACCCCAGGTTAACCCCCTTTTCATCCTGTTCTGGTTTTGGCACCCCGGGAGCTATAGCGTTCCCAGCTTCCATGAAGAGTCTCTTCCGAGAGCCAGCAGTGGCCTGTCCTGCAGCAGCCTGGGAACTCTTTGCCAAAGGATGTGGTGAGGGTCAAGGCGAACGGGTTCAAAGACAAGCTAGAACAGCTGCTGAGGCTGCCAGAGACACAGAAGGAAGCTGGACTGGAGCCCTGCGCAGACACCTGCTGGGTGCCCACTCGCCACAGCCATGCATGCTGGGGCGGCTCAGTTCTAGCTGAGGTTCTGAGCCAAAACTGAACCAAACTCAGCCCATGAGGACACCAGCAAGAGACTATTTTAGACCATGGAACCCAGTCTTGGCTCATTCCCTGGGTCTGCCCCTGCAGCTGAGTGGGGCACAGCCCCACAGTGCTCTCTTAAAACCAGAGCAGTGGGAGCGGACACCGGGGCAGTGCTGGGGGCACACAGGCATCCCAAGCAGGGGTAACAAAGTTCTGCAGCCTGGGGCTGAGCCGACCCCGGCTGGCTGGGAGTTCAGGCTCGGAGACCACCTGCTGCCTCAGACAAGCCATTCGGTTCGGCAGACTGGCCACCAGCCGTGGGCTCCACTCCCATTTCTGCCACTGGCAAAGGGCTGAAGGTGGCAAAGGCACAGAGACCTCAGCTCAGGCAAACCCAGGCACGATGCCAGGACAGAATGAACCCCAGGACTGGTTTCCCAGCTGCAGGATAAGCCTGGCTTCTAGGAGGAAGGGTGTGGAGAATTAACACCAGTTCCTCCAATTCACTATGGTGGTCAGGGCCACCCCCATATGGAGGGGGAACCTTCCATCCACCCATGGTGATCCCTCCCTGACATCCTCATTTTCCTCCAAGCTCAGCAGGGCCTCACCCCCGCCCAGCCCTGCCTGGAGCCCAGCTGTGCCTACCACCTCCCAGTCTGGGAGCACCCCACACAGCACTGCACAGAGCTGCCACAGCACTTCTGTTCACTCACAGGGACTGAGATTCCAGGTCTCCTCACACTCAGAGTTCAGGGAGAGCTGGGAGGGCGTGGGACCCTGAGAAGCACCGTAGTGGTAACTCCCCATCAGACTCCCTGCACTGGTGTCTGTCCGGCTGAGGGAGGAATAACAGCTCTTCAGGCCCAGCTCTTTTCTCCTGCAGTCCCCATCCGAGCTGGAATGCACAGTGCTGCCATGGTCACCGCTGAGCTCGTGGCCCCGGGGGTCGGTCTCTGAGCTGTCCTCCTCCCCACCAATATAGAACTGCCCGCTCTGGCTGCCCAGGACAGATGCTGTCTCCAGACTGCCCTGGGGGCCTGGCTCCAACGGGGCCTCAGTAGGGCAGGCTGTGTCCGCAAGATGCTGGGAGGGCAACGGGGTACTCGAGCGCCTCTCGCAAGGCAGGATGACCACATGGTCGCTGGAGCAGCTAGGGCAGACGACAGGCTCACTGCAGGCAGCTTCTATAAAAGGGGAGAAAGTATCAAGTCTAGATGTAACCCTTCCTAGCCCAGCCACAGCGGGTATCAAAAAAAGGAAGATCAGCCCTGCCAAGCACATTCTCTGGGACCAACAGCAGCCTGAGCTGCCCATTGAGTCCCTGCTCTGCCCGGCTCAAGGACAATCTAGACAAAAAGTTCCCTGAACAGCTGTCCTCAGGACACCATCAGACTCTCCTGCTCAGCAGCAACCACTTGACTGGTACCCGAGGGGCCTGGCAGGAGAGCTGCTTACCAGAGCAGTGGTTTAATTCTTCCGTGGTACAAGGCAGGTTCCCTCCCACCATTGCCCTGATCTGAGCCCATCCCACCATACCTTCTCTGAGGGCAGTGCCGAGGCCTGGCCAACTGACCACATTCCTCATGCACCCCCGACTGCTGTCCCCTAAGCAACCAGCCCTGGGCACACAGGCTGTTACCCTGCTGTGTGGGTTCACTCTGGCCTGGTGCCATACCTGGGTCTGCCTGAGCAGCGCTCCCTCTGCCTTTGCCATCTTCGGCCTCCACAGGACAGGAGTTCTGCCGCCATGATGCAAGGGGCTGGGCAAACTCTTGTTTGCATTTCAGGCACTGAAGCTTTGTGGCCCCGTCCTGTAGCCCTTGACTTCTGCTGTTCTCCTCCAGAGCGGGGGACAGCACCCTCAGCACACTCTGAAAGGAGCAGCACAGGGAGAGGCAGACAGCGGCAGGATGTGAGTGAGTCCAGGGCCTGGGCGTGAGCCAGGCACACCTGGCACAGCACAGGCTGGAGCAGCGTGAGAGCCAGTTAGCAGGGTGAGACTTTGCCAGTGCAGCCTCAGGCTTGCTGGGGAGGTACAAGCAGAGACAGTCAGCCAAGTTCCTCCTCCGCATGACTGAAGGATGGCAGGTCCCCCAGCAAGAGGAGGAAACCCAGCCCTTCCTGACCCAGCTCTCCCAGGTAATTGTCCAAAGACAGCATGAGCCATTGACTGGGTCTCTGCAAGCAGAGGAGGTAGGGGGCAGCCAATTTCCAGCCTCTGCCTGGACACCCTTAACACACAGGCAGCAGGGCACGGACAAACGTGCACACACACGGACACACGCAGCGTCCAGACAGCCGGTTGTTCTTGCGCAGAACTCCCATCCATCAACACTGCCTAGAGCAGTCTGTCTGCTCCATCAAACACAACCCAGAGTCCAGGACATGGATGTGAGATCAGCGCTCATGCACTTCCTGTGCCTGCAGCAGGGTTTCAAAGGCCTAGGTTCCACTGGGCAGCAAAGATGCTATGCCCTCCCCCAGACAGAGATGCATTTCCTGGCCCCAGAAGGCCCCTGCACCAAGAGCCTGGGCTCCCTCCAGAGCCTCCAACACCAGGGTGCAGCTGTTACTCTCCACCCCAGGGGCCACTGCACACACCACTTAGCAGGTCCCCTGCTGCTTGTGCATCCTGAGAAGTCCTCAGCAGCCTCCCGGGGCTTTTTCCACAGACACGCTCAGCAGACACTGCAGATTCCAAGTGTCACCTGGGATGTCAGCCTACAGATGCACTCACACATAATGCCAATGGCAAGCAGGCCCAAACCTGGGATCTTTGGAGCTACAAGCAAGAGCCTCTGCTGCACAGCCCCTGGCTAAGGCTTTAGCAGATTCATTGTGTCTAGCTGAGCTGGGGTCACTAGCAGGAAATAGCAGATTAACCGTTAGCAGGGAAGGGTTTCATATGGCAGACCCAGAACTGAGAGCCAGAAGGCTACGAGCCACCCCGCTGCATGTGTCACTGTCTTTGCCAAGCGGCAGCTCAGTATAGAGGCCCCCATCTCTCTCCTCACCTGCACACAGAGTTCTGGATGATCGTCCAGCACCACATAGCTGCGCTTCCGACGGTCCTTGCGGATGTACCCGAAATGGAGCGTGAGGACTGGGAACACTCGCTCCAGGTCCTGCAAAGAGGAAGTACAGAAAGACCCAGAGCCCAGTCAGGCGAGGTGAGCCTGAAGCGACATGTGCCCAGTGCTGTGCTTGGTTACAGGGTAGTCACGTACAAAGGCACCTGCCATGCTCTAAGCCAAACTTTAACCAGCTCTATTTCCAGAGCCCTCTCCCATGTGAGTCGGAGAGGTAGCCGTGTGTGTGATCCCACAGGCGACCCATTCTGCTCCCAGCACAGGGCAGCACATCTTGGAATTAGCACCTAACAAAATTCTGATGCTGACCGCTGCAGCGCTGCCCTGAGCACCCCTCTGCAATGTCTAGGCACGTGCAGCAGGGAGGGGCCTGCGTTCGGTTCTGCATGCTGGATCCAGTGGTATCCCAAGGTCTTCCCAACCCCAAAGTTGCTGTCACACAGTCAACTCACCATCCTCCTCCAGGTCATTTCAGAGGTCTCTACTTTCTGCAGGCTTCTCAGTTCCAGTTTATGGAGGACTCTGGCTGCCTTCAGCTCCACCTCAATCACATGTCGGGCTGTGACACGCAGGAAGATCCAGTCTGGCTCTGGGTCCCCATCACCCTCTATCTGGCTCACTAACACAGGCTGGCACAGGTCCACTGCCAAGTCAGAGGCGCCAAGGTTAGGGGGCGGGTGGGTCTGTCTCTCTCATGCGTGCGCACGCACGAGAGAGAGATCAGGCCTTGGTGCCTCACAGGGGAGCAGCAGCCCCTCCCGTGGAGCCAGAGGGAGAAGGGAGGGAGCTGCCGGTGCAGTCTCGTAGAAGGGAGAGGACTACGTGCAAAGGTGCTGGAAAGCTTCCCCCAGAGAGAACCTATTTACCTTCTGGCTTTTCTTCCTCCGGAGCAGCAAGCTCATCTGCAGCTACCTCTCCTCTGCGACTCTCCCCAAAGGACTCCTCCAGCTGCAGCTCAGGCTCCTCCTCCCCCCTGCTGTTCAAGGGGAGAGAGGCATCCCTCAGTGACCCAGAGAGAGAGTCTGGCTGCTGGAGGGTGCTCTCACTTGGTGTGTTGGTCCCAGGCAGGCTGCCTGGGACCTCCTTCACAGGCTCCTTCTGGTTGTGCTCCTCCAGCTGCTTCTTGTACTGGAGCCAGTCAACACCAAAGCGACTGCGGAAGGCATCCATGCGCGCCATCTCCTTCTGGTGCTCCAGGACTATCCCTGCAAAGAGAGACCATGCCAGGGAGAATCAGCTCCCATAGGGCCTGAGGCAGACCCCACTGCAGGCGGGGCAGACACTAGGTTATGGACTGGGGAGAGTCTCACCAGTTGAGGGGGGCAGTGCCTGGCACTCATGCTCTGTGTCACTGGGTTCAGAGATGCTCGCCCGGCGCACCCTAATCTTTCCCTAGAAAGGGCGAAAGAAGCAGGGCTGAGTGACACACCCACCAGGGTGACACGACAGGGATCCCTCAGTTCCCAGGTGCTCGAGGCAAAGCCCCCCTCACATCACAACTGCCCCCAAAGTATTTGCTGCAGTAGATCAAGAGCAATCTTTTAAAAAGGCTCTCAGACCATGCAAGCTAACTCCCTTCACTGGGAGACCATGACCTCCCTTGGTCAGTGGGGGAAATGGGCAAGATGGGACCCCACCGGCTTTCAGGTGACGAAGGGGCCAGTAACTCTGGGTAGTGTCGTCATCATAGTCAGTTCCTGATCAGACAGGGGCATCGGAGGCCACAGCTACATGGCAAGAAAAACAATGGCAAAGGACCTTGCATTTTGTCGGCAGAAGCCTGGGGGCCTCACTCTCCCCTGGGGACTGGCTGTCGCTCAGGTCTGCGCCACAGGAACTGTCCAGGGCGCTGTGCTCCAGTAGGGTCTTCTCAGAGGTTGAAGAGCGAATTGACTGGGCGATGATCTGCCCAGATTTTGGAAGGTGCTAAAGCCAACAGAAGAGTGATACCAGTTGAGCATGGAAGGGAGCCGGCGAGTAAACAAAACTGCTTGCCTGTTTTCCCCAGAGGGTATGGTAGGCCCCTTGCTGTCTGACTGGGATGATCATGTCTCCTTTCCTCAGTTTAACGCAATGTCTGCAATTCCCCTGGATGTGGGCAGAGGTGTAACTGGTAAACTGACAGAGCACCTCTCTGGGGAGATGAAGGGCTCCAGGAATTGGTCTGGAGCAGGCTAGCAATGCCTTTCACTACCACCCTGCTGTCGCTTCTGGAGCACAGGGGATGGTTCCTAAGAATGGCCCGTTACCAGTACTAACTGAGCGGAGATGTACTGCTCTCCGGTGGCAAGAAACTGATGCAGAGAACCGCTAGGACAAGGGACATCATGAGCAAAGCCACCCGTCTCCTCCCCCCTCTAGACCGCAGCACAAGCTGCAGTTTCTCCCCCCATTCTCACCAGCAGGTCCGAAGCAGTCAGTGGCTCTCCATCCAAGAGGAGCTGTAATTACAAAGAAACCCAACTGCAGCTGGCTGGAGCTTGGTACAGCCTCATACTGCCCCATTACATCAGTGGCATTCTGCTTGGCTGGGACCCACTCCCACACCTTCCCCACCTGCCAGTCCTATGGCACAACTGTTGTCCAGCCAGATGCCAGCATGCCAGGAAATATTTCCTTCCACAGTCTCAGTGCCAGAGTCACCCTAGGGCCTGTGGTGAGTGCCAAGATTCAGGTCCAGAAGGGAACGCTGGGACTGCCTAGTCTGACCTCCCATGTCACACAGGCTACCAAGCTTCCAAAGCAACTCCTTCGTAGAACCTGAATGATCTGCTCTGACAAACCATCCAGTTACCACAACCCTGGCACATTGTCCCAGCTCCACTCACTGGAGAAACTGGCACCTTATGTCTCATCTGAATGTTGAGCTTCAGCTCCCAGTCACTGAACTTTGTTATACCATGTATTGCTAGCAGAAGTGTCCATTGTCAGAATACCATTCCCCCGCAGGTACTTCTAGACTGACCAAGATCCCCTGTAACTGTCTCCTCAATAGCCACATGGAGCAACAGCCCAGTCTAAGTCATGGTTTCCAAGAGCTGAGGCATCAAAGACGGCTGTTCTAATAGCTGCTCCTGAGAGGAGGAAAGCAGGAATAGTACCTGTAGTCTGGGGCAGAGGGGGAGGTTCTAGACCTGCACTGGTGAGGGGTTTCTTGGTACCACCTATCCATTCTCTAATGTTGCAATACTCTTCTTCTGTGCAGCCTCAGAACTGCCCAGCCCAATCCTGCAGCCATGGGGCAACCCTGGCTATTTGTCAAGATGGTTAGGGATGAGGCCCCTACACAGGGTGCCTCCAGACCCCAAATGCTAGAAGCTGGAACTGAAGGACTGGCGATGGGTCACCCACTAAATGGTCACACATTCTCTTCATGCCCTTTGAAGAGCCTGGCACAGCCTCCATTGGAAGACTGGTCCATCTAGGCCTGTGCCCTATGTTCTGACCCAGCAAGACTATTCTCCAGTTGCATATGGACGCAGCTCCCACACTCACACTGATGGAAGCAGCCCTGGGAGACAAGTGTAAGATGGTTGCAGATCGGTGGTTCCGGTGAAACCATAACGGGTTTCCCTCCAAGTGCAGCTGGGAAAGATAACACAGTAAGGTTCTTTGAACATTTGCATACCAAACTCCAGCCAAGCCTGCTTGTGGCCATAGGGCTGGTGTAACTATTCCCCTGTCCCAACACACAAGGGCTAGCAACAGACAGAGCCACCCCCAGCCAGGATGAAGGGGCCCATCCAGAAAGGAGCTAGGCCAGCTACCACTACCTTTCACAATCCTTTGTGTCTGCTCTTTGAATTCAAATACAGAATGAAGTCAAAGGTCTCCAGGTCACACTCCTGAATCCACACGAGCCATCCCCATACAAATGCCCTGATGTAACTCCGCACAGCAACTGAAGCTAGTTCTTCACCTCCAGCCATGTAACACAATCCACAGCTTCTGCTCCTCAGCGCACCAGAGGTGGCAGCAGGAGTCTTTTCCTACTTGTGCATCACACCTGTCTCGGGGCAGGGCAGCTACCCTCACGAGCCCAGTGGAATACAGTGTAGTGCAGAGGTCACCAAAGGTAAGACTTGGCCTGCATAAGCTACATGAGGCAATGGAGAAGCGAGTAGGAAAAGTCTCAGCTTGACCAGAAACAGGGTGAAGCTGCAGGGCTGGGAGTTACAGAAGACATCTCTGCTGGATTCAGTGACCTCTTCCTTGCAGGGACCACGTCTGGAGAACCATAACCAGGGGCCCCTCACAACTTTCCTCACCAAAGTCAGAGTCTGCACTGAATGCTGAGATGCCCCCCAGCACCTCTAGACCCCAGGATCTCCTCGTCTCATGCCACCTGGCCCTTTGCTTACTTTTCTCATGTTGTGCAGCACGGACAGTGGTGCTAACTGGGCATGTTCCAACAGCAGGTTATAAGCTATATCCAGGTGCTGCAAGTTCAGCAGCTGCTCAACCCCTGCAGGCAAACAAGAGAAGCCATCAAGAAGTCACAAAATCCAACGCAAAGGAGCCCTTCCCACCCACTGCAGGCCCAACCCGTGTTGCAGTGCCTGACAGGCCAGAGGCACTGTAGAACCTGCACTCTTTCTGGGTGCGGGGCGGGGGGAGGGAGGGGAAGAGCAGGGGCAAAGAGAACAGCCCTCGACCACACCCAGTTCAGAGACCCAAGTGCTGACAACACACCCCAAGCCAGCGCTCTTCCTGGGCTCACCGTTAATATTGTCAAGTTCATTGTTGCGCAAGATCAGAGTCACCAGCTTGGCTTGACTGTGGAATCCCAGGCTTGGCACCTTTGACAGGAAGTTGTAGGCCAGATTTAAGTACTCCAGCTCTGTCAAGGTCTGTGCAGAGAGAAGAACTGCCCTCAGAGCCACTTGGTTACTTTGCAGCTGTCATGGGAGGTGATGCCCTCCTTCAGCCGTTCCCAGAGACTGCACTTAGTAGCACTCAAAGGCTTTTATGACCTTCTGTGCCAAATCTGGACTAGACCCCAGGCTCACAGCTGCATGCTCACAGGTGTTCTCGATGTTAAAGAAGAGCAGAACCCAAACAAAAGCCTTATGTGAAGGGTAGACACTAACTTGAAGCTGACTGGCAATTCAGCCTGAAAGCGAAAATCATTGGAGAGGAAACTCAGTTACTGAAGTCTACAGCAGCGCTATACTCCCCGTTCCTACAGGGCAGCTGCATTCCCACCATGAAAGGATTTACCTTCACGAGTGCCCTGTGAGGCTGGAAGCACAGCTACCCTCATGCTATGAGCATAAGGGAGCTGTAGAAGAAGAGACCAGCCAGAGCAAGTCTGCAGTGAAGCTTGGCACTGAGCCACATGTGAAGTCTCAGGGTACGCAATGGCAATCCTCTCCCTCTGTCTCCACACACCTATCCAAGATGCCTTCCTTGCAAGCCCCACAGTATGGAGCAGATTCTGCCCCAATCCCAAGTGCCAGCTGCAGTCCTAGAGCAACGAAAGGTTTCTGCAATAAAACAGCTGGAGTTCACATCTAGGATGGCATCAGACCCACTCCAGTAAGAGCAGAGCGAGACCAGCAGTGAATCTGCCAGGTTTTCACATCCAGTCCCACAGGAGCACAGCTGGCCAGCTCTGCTTGCTTTCCGATATCCCAGCCTCAGCTGTCAGACGTCAGAGCCCACATCACACAGGAACACCCTCCTGCCCAACGCCCCTTCACATTGTCTATGTTTTGGTGCACTAATAAGGAGGTGCTGTGTGGTGAAGGAGCAGCCAAGGGGTTTGGAATGTGGGAGAGGCCTCAGGGCCGGGGCAGAGTTAGAGTGCAGCTCAGAGGGGACTCTGGCCAGGAGTGAAGGATGCAGAGTGGGGTGTGGCTAGGCCAGGGGAATGGGGTGCCTCTCCCCAGCCACAGCAGCTCTAGTGGGGCTGCACTTGGGGGGTCTGCAGGTGGGAAGAGCTGGCCAACAGCCTGCTGCATGGCCATGCTCCTAACTTTATTGATAGGGGTGGGGGGTTACATGGGACCACAGAAGATCAGAAACCATTGGTTCAATTTGGCTCAAAGGCAGCAGCTTTGGGACTGCCACACCACTGACCGCAGAGATGGCTGTGGCAGCAGGGACCTAGCTATGGGAGGTGGTGAAGCCAGTATACCCAGAGAGGTGCCCAGTCTAGGGCAGATAGATGGGTATGCTGGCTTCTGCTGGAGTGGGATGGTGGGCAGGGCGTAAGCCAGTGTGGAAGCTGGGTGCAGGGTTGATCATTACAGGTAAGCATCTGACTTTCATCCCGGCAATGGCTCAGCATGCCTGCATCAGGATGGTGCCAGGCAACCTGGGCAGGCTGAAGGGGCTGCGTCACAGCAGCAACTTACTCTAGGGTGTGGCCTGCAGACCAAAGCAAACCTGGGAAGATCTGTGTATGATCAGGGAGCTCACAGAACAGGGCTAGGACCCCAGAACTGCCCTAAGATACTTGCCGTTAGGTAGTGCTCACAGTCCCGCACTCTGTTGTGACTCAAATCCAAAACCTTCAGAGAGTTCAGCAGTTGCTGAAAGAGGGAGAAGGAGATGAGAGAGCACCAGCTTCAAGGCCATTGATAAAATACACTTCTTCAGTAAGAAATGGGAGGGGCAGGCCCTGCCCCCAGACTTCCCGCACCCTCATTGCTGGGCCTGGCTGTATTGGTCTTGATGCTCCACCCCAGGGCTGCCCAGAGACAGGGTCCCCTCACCAGCGATCCATCCAGAACAGTGATGGAGTTGTGGCTGAAGTTCACAATCTGCAGTTCCAGCCAGGGGAGGGCAGAGCTCAGATCCCCTCCGCAGGCAGAGATGACTTCCTAGGAAGGCAGGAATGAGGAGACATTTGCAGCCAGAACATGGTAGCTGGGTACCAACAAACAGCTGGGACAGCATCTATGGGCCACATTCACGCCATTCTTTGGTCAGCCACTCCAGCCCACAGGAAGTGGAGGAAGCCCCCCTCCACCGCTGGAGATTGCAGTGGCCTGGAAGGGCCGAGGGCCTGCAGTTATCCACAGTTTCAGATGCTCTGACCATAATTCTGAGCCAAGGGACAAAGATAACCAAGCCCTTTACCAACTGTTACAACTTCAGCAAAACTGCCCCCATGGCGGTCACCTGTCAACCCAAGGGGCTCTCTGTCAGAGCAGACAGGGAACAAGGGGGAATGCACAGCATCTCGGAGACCCTGCAGTCAGGCTCTGGCACACCAAGAGGAGCGAGTACCTGAGGTGAGGACCTTGCTGCTGGCAGGCCCAGCTCAAGGCAGGGGCCTGCTAATAAAGCAAATTTGCAGTAAGAGTTGTATGGAGACAGCATTGCCCCCAAGACCACTCAGCCGTTACATGTTAAAACTGGAGCCTCCACTCCCTCCACCGTACCTGCAGATTGCAGGGCACTGGTGCAAGATGTGAGGTGCAGTGTGTGGCAGGGTTCAGGCTCACAGGTGGAGATGCACTGAACGGTGCTAAAGCAGGGACGCTCTAGCCAGTATCCAAGCCAGCCAGCCTCTGGGAACCTGTGCAGCCACGAGCTAGAGCCTGTGTGACAGACAGCCCTGCAGCAGAGCAAGAGTCTCGGCTGGCTGACTTGGGAGAACCACTCAAGAGTGGTTGGAGACAGCCCCCTCCAAGGTTGGGTAACCCAGCTCTTGTTCCCAGGAACGAGGGCTGGAGCCGGCACTCACCTCCAGCGTGCTGACGCATCTGCTGCAAGTTAAGGCCTCCAACTGAGAGTAGATGAACCGCAGCCCTCGCAGGCAGTGTAGAGGGACAGACTTCAGCTGTGGTGGTCAGAGAAAGGGATGAGTGCATGTAGGAGCTTCATGGTACCAGAGCAGCCAGCTCCCTGCCCCCCAGCCCAGCGTCAGGGGACACCCAGCAACACTGGATCCAGCATTCCCCACCACAGTTCCACTGCAGTCCAGTGCTGATGGGCCAGACCCAACTCCACCAGCATGAGCCGCATTCCAACCAACTGCTGAAGAGCTGGGGCATTCACCTGATGAGTGCAGCACTGAGCCTGTGGGCCACATGCAGCCCATTGGGGTTCCACCTGTGGGAGGCCCACACATCCCCTTGCTGCCTGCTCCTCCCTCCACCTCTCACATACTGGGGCACTGGAGCTCCACATTTACCTCCTCCTCCTCCCTCTAAAGGGCCTGCAGATTGCAGGGCACTTGCGCCATGAGTCACTAGACTTACAGCAGCCAAGCTCTGGCAGGGAGAGGAGTGAGACACTCTGGAAGTGCTGGGAAGGACCAGGGGTGAGCACAGGGCTCCAGTGCATGACAGGCATAGGGGAAGGAGGCTGCCCACCACTGGGGTACAATCCTGTGGCCCGCTGGCCTTGGCTGCCCACTGCTGGATTCGGCCCTAAAAAAAAAAAAAAGTCACATGGCTGGGGATGGAGCCACCACTCGTCCTCCCAGCGGTACTGACCTCCAGGCGCCGGAGAGACTTGAAGGGGAAGATCTTCACAGCAGACTGCAGGTTACAGCTGGGAATGTGAATGAGCTGCAGAGGGATGGGAAGGGCAGAGTCATTCAAAAACCTGGGCCATGTGCATGCATGTTACACGGCATCGTGTGCACCTTCTCAGAGCTGCCAGAGTCCCAGCGGCCTCTGCTTTTACATTCATTCAGTGGACTGCACCCATCCTCCAGGACCGCACCGTTCTTTGCCCTACCCCAGGGTGCACATCTGCCCCTCGCCCAGAAACCAGAGTTTCACCAATGGCAGAGAGAGGATGGGACAAACAAACCAGCCGCAAGATGCTACTCAAGGCAACGCCTCCTCTCCAGCGCTTCCCATATCCGCTCTGCAGGGACCTGCTCTAAAGCCCGACTTTCACCACACAACGTAACACAAAGCCAGTCGGAAGTTAGCATCCCATTAACACACACCTGAGCAGCACTCCCTGCTGGCCCCAGCCTGACGCAGGGATGGCAGCCTCACAGCACTCAGGAGACACTGCAGGAAGCCAGCACTCTGCCAGCAGATACGTTACTTTTAGTGCAGCATCAGTGAATGGCCCAGGCACTTAGACACCAAACGCAGCACAGCTCACATACAGCACATCCCTAACAGCCCTTGCCTAGGAAGGCTCAATGCCGATCCTGCCTGCATCAGCCTGCGTGTGAGCTCTGGGGTTAGACAAAGCTCTGGAGTTGGACTCATTCACCCTGCCCCCATTCCAATTAGCTCTTCCTGTCAGTGGGTTTGACATCCTCTCTTCGTGTCTCTCTCCCCCTGCCCTTCTCACTGTGGAGGGTTTTAAAAGCCTCTCATTGGCCCCGTCATTGCGGCCAGCTGGCTTTAATTAGGCTGAGCCATCTCCCACCCAGCTGCCTCCGATTGCCCTGCAGGCCCTTCTGCTTGCTTGGGCTTCCTTCACCCTGGCCCTGCCACATAAGTAATGCTCAAGTGCTTTCTGAGGTCAGTTCCCAGAAACCGACCCCCAGAACACTTCTTCCCTCTCTCCCCAGCCAGATTTTGTCAGCGTGGTGAGCACGCCTTGCAGTTCTCCCTGCCAAGCTGCCACACCACAGATCATGGCAGCTCCACAGTCTAGCCTCATGCCTGCCTGAGCAAACAGGAGGTCCTGGGTCTCCTAGGCCTAGGCAAGTGCAGCCACAGACTCACCAGTTATGGGATGGGGACACCAGCAAAGGGTTACAACGGGCTCAGCAGCAGTGCCCAGTGAAAGTGGATGTCCACCACAAGCAGAAGCTGTGCAAGTGGTGGATCTGCCAGTACCCAAACCATGGCTCCATTCCCACATCACCCCTGTATCTGAGACCCCACACCTGCGCACCACCTTATAGCCAGCAGGAAGAGATGGGGCCTGGCTCCTACTCAAGGCCAAGGAGAGCAGCAGTTGACCTGGTGCTGAGCTGCCTGGTAGTTTTTACTTCATACTGCATGGCACACTTGGCAGTCCCCCCAGGAACACCCTGCAGAATCAGAGACCCCAGCCTGGAAGAGTGAGGGCAGCCATCTGTGGGGAAGGAACAAGTTCTGAGCTATCTAGAAAAACTAGATATACACAAGTCCATGGGTCTGGATTTAATGCACCCCAGGGTACTCAGGGAATTGGCAGAGGTCATTGCCAAGCCTTTTGCCATTATCTTTGAAGACTCTTGGAGATCGGAAGAGGTCCTGGATGACTGGAAAAAGGCAAACATAGTGCCATCTTTAAAAAAGGAAAGGAGGACAATCCAGGGAACTAGAGACTGGTCAGCCTTACGTCAATCCATGGGAAAATAATGGAGGGAATCCTCAACGAATCCGTTTTGGAGTACATGGAAGAGGAGAAAGTGATCAAAAGTAGCCAACATGGATTCACCGGGGCAAGTTCTGCCTGACCAATCTGATTAGCTTCTATGATGAAGTAACAGGCTCTGTGGACATGGGGAAGTCAGTAGATGTGATATACCTTGACTTCAGCAAGGCTTTTGATATGGTCTCCCACAACATTCTTGTCCACAAGTTAAGGAAATACGGATTGGATCCTTGGCCTATAAGATGGATAGAAAGCTGGCTTCACGGTCAGGCCCAACAGGTAGCGGTCAATGGCTCACTATCTGGATTGTGGTCCGTTTCAAGCAGAGTGCCCCAAGCCTCGGTTCTGGGGCCTGTCTTGTTCAACATGTTTATTAACGACACGGATGAGGGACTGGATTGTGTCCTCAGCAAGTTTGCAGATGACACTAAACTAGTGGGAGAGGTAGATACGTCGGAGGGTAGAAAGAGAATCCAGAGTGACCTGAACATATTGGAGGAGTGGGCCAAAAGAAATCTGATGCGGTTCAACAAGGAGAAGTGTAGAGTCCTGCATCTGGGGCAGAAGAATCCCAAGCATTGCTATGGGCTGTGGACCAACTGGCTAAGCAGCAGTACAGCAGAAAGGGACCCAGGGGATATGGTGCATGAAAGGCTAGATATGAGTAAACAGTGTGCCCTTGAAGCCAAGAAGGCTAACGAAATACTAGGCTGCATTAGGAGGAGCATGTTGAGCAGATCTAGATAAGGGGTTGCTCCCCTCTATATGGCACTGGTGAGGCCAAATCTGGAATATTGTGTCCAGTTTTGGGCCCTCCAGTACAAAAAGGATGTGGATGCACTGGAGCAGGTTCAGCGGATGGCAAAATATAAGGGGCTGGCATACAAGACCGATGGGGAGAGGCTGAGGGATTTGGGCTTGTTTAGTTTACAGAAGAGAAGACTGAAGGGTGATTTGATAGCAGCCTTCAACTTCCTGAAGGGGAGCTCTAAAGAGAATGGCGAGAAACTGTTCTCAGTGGTGTCAGACGGCAGAACAAGGAGTAATGGTCTGAAGTTGAAGAGGGAAAGGTATAGGTTAGATATTAGGAAAAACTACTTCACCAGGCGGGTGGTAAAGCAGTGGAATGCGTTACCTAGAGAGGTGGTGGATTCTCCATCCCTTGAGGTTTTTAAGTCCCGGTTTGACAAAGTCCTGGCTGGGATGACTTAGTGGAGGTTGATGCTGCTTGAAGCAGGGGACTGGACCAGATGACCTCCTGAGGTCCCCTCCAGAGCTAGGATTCTATGTGCTTGGGAGGGAAAGGTGTCAGGCCCCACAGCAAAGCCAGACCTGCCTAAGATGTCACTGGAAGCCAACTAGTCCTATCACCCAAGCACATAGCAGCACAATGGATTGGAAGGGAACTTGGTGCAATACATGCTTCTCCCTCACAAGTGCTCTAAATGTAACGACTGTGCCAGCCCACCCGCCAAAGTCAACTGCAAATAGCAGCTTTTCATTGTGGTACCCAGAGAAGTATCCTCCTGCTGTTGACATTAGCTCTCCTGGAGATACTCTGCAATCCTCCCTCAAGCATGTCTAGGGATGGCTGTCGCGCTTCTTCCTCTTGACACAGCAATAAGCAGGTCTTGTTAGAAGCTATATTTTGTTTTGATAGTATATAGACTAGCACAGCTCCCTCTCTGTTACTAATCAGGAAGGAGGGTTTTGAAGCTTTTCCCCCCATTTCTGGCCTGACCATATGCCCACGGATCTATCTGGTTTGCCGGTCGCTGCTGCCATGACAGCCCTGAGAAGCACTCCCTCCCTCCACAACACCGGACCCTGACAAGGCTGAGACATGAGAGAGAATATGTTCAGCACGACCCTGAAAGCCAATGTCGCACTGGACCGTAAACAAAGGGCCTGGCAGGCAACATGTAGACTGCACTCAGGGGGGCAGACAGGAACTGCAGCAAGAGAAGAACATACAGCTTCTCAGGCAAGAAGTGCTGCGCGCTCTGGCTGACCTCAGTGGTCCCTCTCTTGTTCTGTCCATGGGCAGAATTGGTTTTGTTATGTGCCCCCAGGCATGTGCACCACTGGAAACACACATTGCCGGTTTCGGGAGGCAGCTGGCACTCTGCTCATCAGCTGGAAAGCACCCGAATCTCTCTTAGGAAGCTGCCCAAGCACCCAGTTAACACGGACACTGGTTGACCTGTATGTCCTACAGTCACAAGTAAAGAACTGTAAAGGGCATCAAGAACACCATGGCAGCAACCGTACACCTCCATTCCCAAACACACCATATGGCACCAGAGGCACAGGGGTGCACCCACCAATTGCATGCAGAGGGACAGGAAGGCAAACCAGAGCTTCAGCTGTGGTTCTCACAGGTCAGTGCACATTTAGCCAGAACCCTTGATACTTCTAGGCCAGAATGGAAAGACGACTTTGCTACTTTTCCAGGTTAGTTCTGTTAATTTACGTCCAAAGTTTGTGGTATTTTTCCCGTCTGAGTGATGACTATCTATCCTTTGGACACTGAATGCGTCTTTATTCATAGAATCAAAGGATTGGAAGGAACCTTGAGAGGTTATCAAGTCCAGTCCCTGCATTCATGGCAGGGCCTAGCACCATCTAAACCATTGCTGACAGATATTCATCAAACCTGCTCTTAAGAGTCTCCAGGTACAGAAATTGCACAGGTTCCCTATGTAATTTATCCCAGTGCTTCAACGCCCTAACTAGTAATTTTTTTCCCCTACTGTCCAACCTAGACCACCCTCACTGCAACTAGAGCCCTCTGGTTCCCGTCTTATCCTCAGGAGTTATGGACAGAGCCCTGCAGGAATACAAAAATGCAGCTCTGCATGTGATCCACATCCACCAGGCTCAAACAGTCATCCAAGCCCCAATCTGCTCACCAGATTTTTACCTTCATCCCCACAGCAAGCTGCCTGGAGGTGTGAAGGAGCATAGATGGGAGGCAGGGAAGGAGGGAATGAGTCTTGCAAGAGGCAGGAAGGAGAGCAGGGACCAAGGAGCAAGGGGAACACAAGTGCAGGGTGCACATATTGAGAGGGGACAGTGGGTAGCAAATGGATTTGCAGTGGGTGCTCAGGAGTGATGGCATTGGCAGCTTCTGGCAGCGCACAGCAGGGCGGAGGGGCACAGTGTGGGGACCTTGCCTGCTTCAGCCCCCACCCCGGGGCAGGGGGTACATGTTGCCTAGGAACTAGTCCATATTCAGGGTGCTGCCTTGGGAGAGCAGGGCCCTCGCCCCCCAAACCAGCGAAGTTCTCTGTTTTACTGGGACTGCTCCTCTCCTGGAAATCAGCCACCTCGCCCACACATGCTCCCAGCTACACTAGTCAGCAGCACAGAACAGCTGTGTGGGGCAAGCAGCATGTGCCTGGGGCCTAGACTCCTGCAGGTAAGTGCTCCTCAGACAGGCAAGCCCCAGGCAGGGCTGGCACTTGACCCATAATCCAAAAATATTTGGGAACCTGTTGCAACCCTTTCCTATCAGCAGTGGAGGGGCCTGCCCCCAGACCCATCCTGCCCAGCGACCAGACTGGAGGAGGGAGGGGAACAGCCTAGTGTGAGTACCCACGCAGTACCTGAAAAAAAGTGCTGCGGCTATCCACATCCATGGATGCAGTTATCTGTAGATATGCAGGCTCTAGTTACAGAGACCAGATCGTCTCCTCTACCTTGTAACGCCCTTTCAGGAACTGTAAGCTATGAAACCCCCTCTCAGACCCAGTTCTTTCAATCATCCCTTGTAGATCATCTTTTTCTAGATCTTCTATGGACCTTCTCCAATTTCTCCACATCCGTCCTTAATTATGGTGCTCAGAGCTGGACACAGTATTGCAGCTGAGGCCCAATCAGCACAGAGTAGAGCAGAATGACAACTTCTCATGTCTTGCTTACACCCCTGTTAACAGTCCACACAACACTGTCACAACGTTGCCTCATCTAGAGCTCGCGGTCCAGTACAATCCCTTTTTACAGCACTCCTTCCTAGGCAGCCATTTCTAATTTTGCATGTGTGCAACTCATTGCTCCTTCCTAAGCGGAGTACTTTGCATTTGCCCTTGTTTAATTTCACCCTATTTACCTCAGACCATTTCTCCAGTTTTTCTAGACCAGTGGAGGCAGCAAACCATCAGAGCACTTCTGCTACCAGCAGGTCCCCAGCTTCCCCCTCGCACCTCTCTCACACTGCATCATAGGAGCCTAAATAGACATCTTAATTATCTTATGCATTATAAGGGCAATTTCCTCACCTTTTGATATTCCCAGTTACAGCATCTGATGCTATGTCAATTTTTAAAAGGGGCTCTAATGGTGATCCTGCCAGTTGCAGGCTGGTAAGTCTAACTTCAATACTGTGCAAATGGGTTGAATTAAGAGTAAAGAACAGAATTGTCAGACACAATGAACATAATTTATTAGGGAAGAGTCACATGGTTATTGTAAAGGGAAATCATGCTTCACCAATCTACTAGAATTCTTGGAGAAGGTCATCAAGGCCATTGACAAAGGGGGAAATCAGTGGATATAGTGTATTTAGATTTACAGAAAGCCTTTGACAAGGTCCCTCACCAAAGGCTTTTAAGCAAAGCAAGCAGTTATGGGATAAGAAGGAAGGTTCTTTTATGGATGATTACTGGTTAAAAGAAAGGAAGCAAAGGGAAAGAATAAATGGTCAGTTCTCAGAATGAAGAGAGGTAACTAGTGCTGTCCCCCTCCTATCTATAAATGATCTGGAAAAATTTCCAGATGATACAAACCTGCTCAAGATAATTATGGCCAAAGCAAATTAAAACAGCACACAAAACTCAAAGTAGTGCAAAGCAATGAATATTGGAAACATAATCCCAACTATATATGTATAAAATGATGGGGACTAAGTTAGCTATAACCACTCAAGACATCTTGGAATCATTGCGGATAGTTCTCTAAGAGCATCCACTCAATATGCAGCAGCAGTCAAAAAAAAAAAAAAAAACACCCACAGAACGTTAAGAGTCACTAAAAAGGAAAAGAGTAAAACACAACATCTTAACGTGTCTATGTAAATCCACGGTACACCCACATCTTGAGCACTAAGTACAGATGTGATAGCCACATCTCAAAAAATATACATTGGCACTAGAGAAGTTTAGAAGAGGACAATAAAATGCCATAGAAGACAAGATTAATAAGACTGACTTTTCAGCTTGGGGAAAAAAAAAATAAGACAGCTACGGGGTGATATGATCAAGGACTACGAAATCATAACTGGTGTGGAGAAAGAGTTATTTACTTCTTCCCATAATACACAAATTAGGTGTCCCCAAATGACATTAATACATAGCGGGTTTAAAAACAAATAAAGACAGTGTTTCTTCATACAACCTGTGGAACTCCTTACCAGAGGATATGGTGAAGGCCAAGAATACAATAGAACAAAAAAAAAAAACAAAAAAAAAACCAAACACACTCTAGATAGATTTGATGACTGGTACATCAACGTGCACAAATAGCATCCATAGCGTGTTTTTCAGAAGCTGAGAACAGGCAACAGGGTATGGATCACTTGAAGATTCCCTGTTCATCAGCTGTGGACCACATGACATGGGTCACTGTCAGAGGACTGGATAATGGGCTAGGTGGACCATTTGTCTGACACATTATGGCCATTATGCTCTTATGTCTAGCCAAATCAGTATCATCCCAAAAATTGGCTCTTTCCCAAGGCAACCACCACCAGCAGTAAGCAACCTGCAGCCTGAGCACCCACACTCTACCCCTTTCCCAAAGCCTCTCACACCCTGGGGCCCTCGCACTTTATTCCTCCCATCCCCTTCCTGTACTTTCAGAGCACCACGAGTCACCTGATTCGCATTCTGTTCTGACTCCTCTTCCTCCCACCCAGACCTTGAATGCCCCAGTGCCCAAGAGGCTTGGGGGACAGGGAGTAGAGAGGTGGTCTGCAGTCGACCTGCAAGTGGAACCCCAATGGGTTGGTCGCATGCAGCCTGCATGCTGCCCACTGCTGGATTTCAATCTTGCAGCTCATTAAGATGGAGAGCCACTCATGCAGCCCACTCACTGGGCTTGGTTACCCATCACTGACCTACACCCTCAAGCTTACAAAGCTTCAGCCAGAGAGCTAGCTCCTCCATGTCCCAGTCTTCAACAGACACTTAACACCTTCACACACACACTTTACGATTTACCCTTCAGTTTATTCACTATACCACCAACTTGACATTTCTCTGCTGTCTTGCTTTTAACTCTACTAAATCCTTGAGCGAATGCTTGCTGGGAAAGATGTGTCACAGAATAGCTACAGCTCATTACACCAACATCATGGTTTTACACTGCCCATAATGCTGCCAGTGCTTCAGGTAGACAGTGGCAAGTACTTTGACATGCTTGCAACAGAGGGATAATTATGCACATTGCAAACAAGGCAGTTCTGGGATGTGGATACAGAGTAATCAGCTTAAGCAGTCCACCCCATCCCGATGGAACTGCTAAGCTTATGACAATCTTTCTTCCTGCTTCTTCAGAAAAATATCGTCACAGGACCCCTTTTCATACAGACCTTGAGGGAGAGAGTCTTCTGCAAAATGTCAAACAGGAACTGGGCCTGGAGAATGGCAGATGTATCAGCTGGGTGCGATGGAAGTGCAATGAAACCATGGGTCTGGTTCCGGGACACTAGATGATGCTCAAAGATCTGGGTCAGGTGCTGCAGAGAGGAGGTGAGCAAAGTGAGGGTGCTTGTGCCATCTAGTACCAAGTCTCCTGTGAAAGAGATCAAATCATTAACAAACTTAGCGTATCGCCATCCCTAACTCACCTCACCACTTCCAATAGCATGATGGGAGGCCAGGGAGGAGACCTTTCTTCCATGGCGTGAGCCATGCCTAGCACCAATTCATTTGCCTGATGTGACACCATCAAATCACTTATTTTTTTAAAATTTAATGGTGCAAATAAGTAGTCCAGTAGCACCTCAAAGGCTAACAAAAATGAGTGAGCCCAAAGCAAAAGCCTTAACACAACATTCAGGCTGCATAGTAAAATCAGAATCTTTAGAAATGCAAGAGTAAAAAGTTACTCTAGATGTGTACCATTAGCACATTAAGTTTATGCTTAAACAGCAACACTAAACTAGAAAATGCTACCAGCAGACAACTCAGGTGTTAGACTGCTGACATGACTTTTTTGAAATTAACATTTTAAAGAAATTTCAGTTTCTGATAAAGTACCCTTTAGATCATGAAACAGTTCTGGGGTTTCCTGGTCTCTTTTTGATGTTTCTCATCTCCTTCTTTGCTGAAAAGAGAGTCTCGGAAACTTTTATTCGGGGGAAACCACAGAAGTGACTAAACAAAAAATGAAGTTCACTTTGTAGATCTGACAAAGAAAAATCACCTCCTGTTCAACTAAGAATTCTAGATGCCATTTGCAATGGTCAGAGATGCATCTTTCAGGCCTGGATTACACATAGAAATCCACATTTTAACTGACTAGCTAAGCAGCAACACTATGCTCCTTTTCCACCTTCCCAAGATAGCTACAGTTATACCTTTTAGTCGGTGAAACTGCAACAGGCAGGACACCTGTATAAAAAGTGCTTTACTAATGTCATTCCATTTGAGAAAACAAAGCAAAAAATCCCAATTGGCACAAAGCACCTTACACCGATATAACAGCATCCACAAGGGATTCATGAATATTACTTCAGTAAAAGCAGACACCCGTAACAAACACACAACCCTTTTTAATGTAGCGCAGCCCTCGGTCAACTGCAATTTGAGTGGAATGGAATACCATCAAATGGCTTTAACAAGCTTCTCTCATTTCTCGACTTTTAGTGATCAGATTGCACAACACAGACTTCAAACCAAAGTTTTATTGTTAGTTATTGTCTACCATATATTTGAGAGAAACTGTCTCTAGTCTGTATCTACCTGTCCAACTCCTCCACCAAAGCTGCATGAACTAGGACCACTGCATTCAGTACACAGCTTTCTCTTAACTTAAAAAAAAAGGTAAGAGCTTATTTGTGCCAGGAAAATGAGACAGACCTGAAATGGGCCTGCTTTTCATAGAATGGACAGAGAGAGCTCCGCTATATAATGACTGCACTGAGGCACCAGGAGATGTGGGAAAGAAAGCAGGGACAGTTTACTGTATACTGACCACAGAGGGGGGAGGGAAAAGAAAAAAAGAGGGGCCAGCAAGAGGCCAGAGATGGGGATCAGGACAGTTACAATGCTATTTGGGCAGCCAGGGGTGAGATCTATTACATATTTGAGTTTCTCATAAAACCACACCAAAATAAATAGCCGCCAGGCAGGTAAAAGGGGCTGGCTGGGGGCATGCCCCGACTCCCCACCCTCCAATCCAGGACAATCCCAGTCCTGGGCCTCCCACTCCCTGGTGGCCTTTGATGAGCAGCATGCATCCCGCCCCAGCTGTATCCGCTGGAGGTGCGCTTCTCATTTGACCCAAGTTGCTGCAATGAGAGGGTGGGGGTAGTTCCCACTCCCTGTGGGGGTAGTTCCCACTCCCTGTGGGAGCCTGCAAAGTGAACCCTGCCAATACCAGCCCACTGATTTAAAGGAAGTACGTACAATTTTATTTTCCAAAACACAAAAGGTGAGTACCCGAGAAACACCAGGTAAACCTTCTAGTCCAGATATTAAACAAAGGGGAAAGATGCAGAGCTTAAATTTGGCTTGAAGACTTAAGCTCTGGAAAAATACAAACCTAATTGCTCTCTGCAGATTGTTAAGTGAGTGCCTGAAGCGTTAGGTTTTCTACTAAAAGCCCAATATTGTTTTATGCAGGTCATCTTGATTCTCATTTGTGAGGCACTTGCAAGTCAAGGAAAGGCACTAGTCCCCATCTTGAAACTGCCTGCACAGAGCACTAAACACCACTTTTGACCGCACCCTGTTGCGTTACTATTTAAACACATAGCCGCAACAGAACTTTCCCTTCTCTCACAATCTCATGTTCATCTTTGCCATGCAACCATGGAAATTTTAATCCAAAAAGCAAAAGCTTCTAAAAAGTACAGCAAAAGGTGCACTTGCTTCTGGTAGCAGACAGACAGGTTATAGGCACAACAATATTTCTACATCTACGTAGCCCACAGGAGTGCGTTGATAGAGCTGAACAGACAGCATTTTGAAGCTGCAGCTTGAACCCCTCCATCTTCTTAGTGCTAGCAGAAGCCTCTCTAGCCAGCATCTGTGAAGTTGAGCTGGGAAGCTTGCATAAGAATGGCTGTACTGAGTCATATTAATGGCCCCTTTAACCCAATGTCTCGTCTTCAGCAGCAGCCAAGGCCAGGTGCATCAGAGGAAAATGAACAGAACACGCAGTCAGGCTGCACCATGCCTTCCAGGCTCTGCCTCACTCACTTCTGAATTATCATAGAGCTCACAAGCTCCAGGCAGCACAGCCTCCCTGCTCTCTGCTCACTTATCAAGTGAGCTGTCCCATCCTCCACTTCAGTCAGAGTTTAGGGCCACAATGGACAAACAAGATGAGTAGTGGGAAGTATGAGTGGCCCTCCTTTTCAGAGGGCCACAAGGTTGAAATCCAGTGACAAGCAACCTGCAAGCTACACGCTGTCCACTTGGGTTCCATTGATGGGTGGCCCACACATCCCCTCTCTGCCCCCTTCCCCCAAGCGTCTTGCACACTGGAAGGCATGGGAATGGAGCCCAAATCAGGAGATTCACGGTGCTACAAAAGTGGTGGGAGTGGGAGGGAGGAGTAAGTGTGGGGTTCCAGTGCCCCAGTGTGCAAGAGGCATGGGAAAAGGGGGCAGGAAGAGGGCGAGTGGGTCACAGGTGGAACCCTCATAGGCCACAGGTTGCCCATCACAATGAGCTAGGGACACCCGGAACATGAAGCCACATTCCTGACTATCTTGGCTAATAGCCACCAATGTACCTATCCTCCACAAAAGCACCTAGTTCTTTTTTGAACTCTCATAGTTTTGGCCTTCATGACATTCTCGGGCAATGAGTGCCACAGGTTGTAAGAAGCAGCACCAGCTTTTCTTGTTTTAAATTTGCTGCCTATTCATTTCATTGGGAACCCTCTGGCTTTTGAGTCACATGAAAGATAAATTTACACTTCTTTATTCACTTGCTTCACTACAATCCAAGTTTTATAGATCAGAGGCATTGCTTTTCCAAGACAAAAATCCTAGTCTTATTAACCTCTGCTCACATGAGAGCTGCTGCATATCACCAATCATTTTTGAAAAGGTATAGAAAACGAAACCATTTTTGATTTGTTTTAAGAGGAGGGGGACCAGAATGCATGCAGGATTCAAAACGTGAAACGTGGATTTATATTGTGGCATTAAAATATACGGTAAACCTCAGACTTACATGGAGGAAAATTTCACACTACTCATAGGAGCCAGGAAACTGACCAGTGCAGCAGCGCTGGGCCATTTCCTGCCTCCTGCGAGCAGTGTGGAGCTAGAAGGCTCCAGCTCCCCAACACTCACTGTGCTGCTGCGTTGGTCAGGTTCTCCACTCCTGTCGAGGTGGCAGCCTCCACCCCAGGAGTGAGAGTCAGGCTGCTACCTGACAGGAGCGGTTTCACAGCTGTCACAGCAGCAGCCTGACTCTCGCCATACCTGGAAGGAGTAGTTTTCCTGCTCCTGTCAGGGAAGTGGAGAGTCAGGCTGCCCCTCATGACAGGAGCTGTTTCCCTACTCCTGTCAGGGGAGGCAGAGTCAGGCTCCCCTGCTGTCACCGACAGCAGCAGGGAAGCCGACCAGTGCAGCAGCACCCTGGTCAGTTTCCTGCTACTTTGAGTGGAGAGGAGCTGTTGCCCAGCTCCCTGCCACCCACCACTCACAGGAGCAGGGAAACTAACCAGGGCCGCTACACTGCCTGAGCAGGGAGCAGCAAGAGCCAAGCACCAGGTCTCCAGCATTCAGAGCTGCGTTAACTCAAGATTCACACACCTTTAACCCACGTATCTTGGGGCTGTACTATACATCAGGTATGCGATATATGCAGCACGCAGAGAGACCATCTATGGCACTACCAAAACCTTATAGATACTGAACAGGCAGAACTCAGGAGACGACAGACACCACTTGAATCCTGTGGTTGAGGGTGAAGCCCTGCTTAATTCTAGCTTCCAAGGTTTTGAAAAAGAAAATCGCCCCTGCTGGACATTCATCTCTTCCTCCTCCTCCTCAACAAAATGATACAGGCTACTTCTGTGTGTCTGTTCCTCCCATCTCCAGATGGGCTTGGTGTTTTCCTTCCCTGCCTCACTATCCTGGTCCGATTTGGCAGTATGCCCATGTGACTTGGTGCTCAGCACTGCTTCTTGACGGCAAGCCAATAAGGCAAGCCCATGGCAGGAGTGGCCAGGCTGAACTCCGGAGACTGACCCATGGACATGCACTGATAGGTCAAGCCTTGGTAAGCTACCCCTCCCCAGAAAACAGATCTCGACCTTCTCCCACATCCAGAAGTGAGACCATCCAAGAAAGGTCCGCTCCTTTCCAGCCTCCCAGGTTCCATCATGCATGCCTTAGAGGGGAGCGCCTCCACCCAGCAGCCCTGCCCCCCCCAGACAACTACTTCAGCAGCCCCCAGGGCAAGTCCCAGCACAGCGAGCGAACCCCCCCCCCCCGCCCCGCGGGCGGGCCCCAGCGCAGCGCACCGAGCGAACCCCACCCCCCCGCCCCGCGGGCGGGCCCCAGCGCAGCGCAACGAGCGAACCGCCCCTCCCCCGCCCCGCGGGCGGGCCCCAGCGCAGCGCAACGAGCTAACACTCCCCCCCCCCCCCGCCCCGCGGGCGGGCCCCAGCACAGCGCACCGAGCGAACCCCCCCCCCCCCCTGCAGGCGGGCCCCAGCGCAGCGCAACGAGCGAACCCCCCCCCCTGCAGGCGGGCGCGCGGGCCCCAGCGCAGCGCAGCGCACCGAGCGAACCCCCCCCCCCCCCTGCAGGCGGGCCCCAGCGCAGCGCAACGAGCGAACCCCCCCCCCCTGCAGGCGGGCGCGCGGGCCCCAGCGCAGCGCAGCGCACCGAGCGAACCCCCCCCCCCTGCAGGCGGGCGCGCGGGCCCCAGCGCAGCGCAGCGCACCCAGCGAACCCCCCCCCCCCCCCGCGGGCGGGCCCCAGCGCAGCGCAGCGCACCCAGCGAACCCCCCCCCCCCCCCCGCGGGCGGGCCCCAGCGCAGCGCAGCGCACCGAGCGAACCCCCCCCCCCCCACCGCGGGCGGGCCCCAGCGCAGCGCAACGAGCGAACCGCCCCTCCCCCGCCCCGCGGGCGGGCCCCAGCGCAGCGCAACGAGCTAACACTCCCCCCCCCGCCCCGCGGGCGGGCCCCAGCACAGCGCACCGAGCGAACCCCCCCCCCCCCCGCGGGCGGGCGCGCGGGCCCCAGCGCAGCGCAGCGCAGCGCACCGAGCGAACCCCCCCCCCCCCCCGCGGGCGGGCGCGCGGGCCCCAGCGCAGCGCAGCGCAGCGCACCGAGCGAACCCCCCCCCCCCCCCGCGGGCGGGCGCGCGGGCCCCAGCGCAGCGCAGCGCAGCGCACCGAGCGAACCCCCCCCCCCCCCCGCGGGCGGGCGCGCGGGCCCCAGCGCAGCGCCCCTCACCGCAGTCCTGCAGAAGCCGAGCCAAGCTCTGGAGCAGCAGCTCTCGCGGGGCAGCAGGCGCCATCTGCAAAGGGCGGGAGAAGCGTCACATCACGGCCCGGCCCGGCAGTCCCAGAGCCCCTCGGTCCTCCAGCGGCTGGAGCGGCCGGGCCCGGGGCTCCCGTTCCTGCCCCGGGGACCGGACAGCTTCGGCCTCCCCACTTCCGCGTTACCATAGAGCCCGCGAGCCCCGGGCAGAGCGGCTCCCCGGCCTCCCCACTTCCGCGTTACCATAGAGCCCGCGAGCCCCGGGCAGAGCGGCTCCCCGGCCTCCCCACTTCCACGTTACCATAGAGCCCGCGAGCCCCGGGCAGAGCGGCTCCCCGGCCTCCCCTCCCTTCCGCGTTACCATAGAGCCCGCGAGCCCCGGGCAGAGCGGCTCCCCGGCCTCCCCTCTCTTCCGCGTTACCATAGAGACCGCGAGCCCCGGGCAGAGCGGCTCCCCGGCCTCACCTCTCTTCCGCGTTACCATAGAGTGCATGGCCGGAACGCCCCCCTCGCTCCCACTATCCCCCAGAGTCCGACTCAGCGTCACCCCAGGACGGAGCAAAACTGAGGCCGGGCCCCTCGCTCCCCGCCCGGCTGCCCCAGGATGGCCCCCCGGCTGGGGGAGGGGTCGAGAGGCAGCCGGGCCCCCCCAGCGGCTGAGGGGGGCAGGGAGCGAGGGGGGCAGTTCTCCCTCCCCCCGGCGGGCAAGGGAGCCGGGCTGTGCTCGGAGGGCTCGGCCTGAGCCGGGGCGAGGCTCGGCTCGTAGCAGTCCCCGCAGCCTACCGACGGGACGGGACAGAGCCGATCCGCAGCACGTGCTGGGCGGCACCCGCCGCCCTTTATGTGGGCCCGCGCCCACGTGGCCGCGCTCGGGGGCAGGCGGTCGTCGGGGCGGCGGGTCCCCGCACATCAGCTCCCTGGGCGGGCCGGGAGAAGCCTGCAGGGAGCGAGCGGCCCGTGTGCTGCTTCCGCGCGGCGCTGCCTTCGTGAGCGCCCGCGGCGTGGGAAGGGGCCGGGAGGCGGCGGTAGAGGCCGTGCTGCGCCCACGCGATGTTTGCCAGAAGCCGGCGGGGGCGGCATCACTCCATTCCCGGGGCTGCCCCTGCCCTCTGGGGAGTCCGGCCCTGGCCGCTGCCCAGGACGGGCCTCTAGCCTGACCCAGTGCGGCTGTTCTGAGGCGTGTGCTGCGGCTGCCCAGGGCACGCACACTGCCTGCTCTCTCGCCTTTGTGCGGGGCACCAGCCTGGTGCTGTCCCCAGCCCTACACCCGCGCTGGAGACTGTGGGGTGGCTGCCCGGTGACTGCAGTGCATGTCGGGCGCAGGGCAGCGTTCCCTGGCCCATGGACTGCAAGGGGGCGCTGGGCACAGGAGGGGCGTTCCCTGGCCTATATACTGCAGGGTGGCGTTCCCTGGCCCGTGGACTGCATGGGGGCACTGGGCACAAGAGGGGTGTTCCCTGGCCCATACACTACATGGGGGCACAGGAGGGGTGTTCCCCAGCACGAGCACTGCAGTGTGGCGCTGGGCACAGGAGGGGCATTCCCTGGCCCGTGCACTGCATGGGGGCACAGGAGGGGTGTTCCCCACTGCGAACACTGCAGCGTGGCACTGGGCACAGGAGGGGCGTTCCCTGGCCTGTACACTTCAAGGCGGTGCTGGGTGCAGGACAGGCATTCCCCAGGCTGAGCACGGCATGGGAATGCAGGAGAGGCATTCCCTGGCCCATACACTGCATGGGGGTGCAGGAGTGGCATTCCCTGGCCCGTGCACTGCATGGGAGTGCAGGAGAGGCGTTCCCTGGCCTGTGCACTGCAGGAGAGGCATTCCCCAGCTCGAGCACTGCTGGGCGGCACTGGGTGCAGGAGAGGCGTTCCCTGGCCTGTGCACTGCAGGAGGAGCGTTCCCCGGCCCATACACTGCAGGGCGACACTGGGTGCAGGAGAGGCATTCCCTGGCCTGTGTACTCAATGGGAATGCAGGAGAGGCATTCCCTGTCCCATGCACTGCATGGGGGTGCAGGAGAGGCGTTCCCCGGCTCGAGCACTGCTGGGCGGCACTGGGTGCAGGAGAGGCGTTCCCTGGCCTGTGCACTGCAGGAGGAGCGTTCCCCGGCCCATACACTGCAGGGCGACACCGGGTGCAGGAGAGGCATTCCCTGGCCTGTGCACTGAATGGGAATGCAGGAGAGGCATTCCCTGTCCCATGCACTGCATGGGGGTGCAGGAGAGGTGTTCCCTGGCCCATGCACTGCATGGGGGTGCAGGAGAGGCATTCCCTGGCCCATGCACTGCATGGGGGTGCAGGAGAGGTGTTCCCTGGCCCATGCACTGCATGGGGGTGCAGGAGAGGCGTTCCCCGGCTCGAGCACTGCTGGGCGGCACTGGGTGCAGGAGAGGCGTTCCCTGGCCTGTGCACTGCAGGAGGAGCGTTCCCCGGCCCGTACACTGCAGGGCGGCATTGGGTGCAGGAGAGGCGTTCCCTGGCCTGTGCACTGCATGGGAATGCAGGAGAGGCATTCCCTGTCCCATGCACTGCATGGGGGTGCGGAGAGGCGTTCCCTGGCCTGTGCACTGCAGGAGGAGTGTTCCCTGGCCCGTACACTGCAGGGCGGCACTGGGTGCAGGAGAGGGGTTCCCTGGCCTGTGCACTGCATGGGAATGCAGGAGAGGCATTCCCTGTCCCATGCACTGCATGGGGGTGCAGGAGTGGCATTCCATGGCCCGTGCACTGCATGAGGGTGCAGGAGAGGCGTTCCCTGGCCCGTGCACTGCAGGGCACTGCTGGGCGCAGGAGAGGCGTTCCCCGGGCCGAGCACTGCACGGGGGCACAGGAGAGGCGTTTCCCGGCCCGACACTGCAGGGCGGGGCAGGAGGGGCATTCCCCGGCCTGAACACTGCAGAGCGGCGCTGGGCGCAGGGGGGGGGGGGGGGCGTTCCCCGGCCGAAGCACTGCAGGGCGGCGCTGGGCGCAGGGGGCGTTCCCCGGCGGGAACACTGCAGGGCGGCGCTGGGCGCAGCGGGGCGTGTGCCCGAGCTGCTGCGGGACCCGCCCTTGTGCCGGGGGCGGCGCGGCCGTGGCCGTGGCCGTCGCAGCGGGGGCGCGGGCTGGATGTGCCGGGCTGGACGTGCGCACCTGTGACGGCAGCGCGCAGGAGGGCGGGGAGCCGGCCCCGTTCGCGCTGCGCAGCGTCTGGCGGGCCGGGGCCGGGGCCGGGGCCGGGGCGCTGTCGCGGGAGGCGGGTGTCTGCAGGCTGCAGCCCGTGGCGAAGGGCACCCCAGGGCCGGCCCCCAGCGAGCGGCGCGGGGTTCTCAGCGCAGCAGCGCGCGGCAGCCTGCGGAGCGGAGCCGGAGGCGGCGGATGGCTGCTTGGCTGCCGGAGCAGCGGAGGCGGCGCCCGACCCAACCGCCGTTCCTAGCCCCCGGCAGCTGCACGGCCATGTGTTGAGCGCTCCCGGGCGACGGCGGGAGTGGGTCGGCGGGTCGTCCTGCCCTGCGCCGTGGGGGCCCCCGGTCGGAGGCGAGTTGCTGGCCGCCTTTCTCCGCGGCTGCGAGGTACGGTGCTAGCTCCCTCTGGATGCATCTTGGCTCCAGTGTCTTTGCTCGACAGCTTCGCGCCCAGGTGTTGACGGTCCTGCGGGCAGGAGCCCGGCTCTCTGTTGGGCAGCTCCCACCTGAGCTGCTTGCAGCCCGGGTCAGGGCTTGCCAGATGTGCACGCCCCTTCGGGCTCTTCTCCTGCGTCCTTTCCTTGAGCTTACCTTGCAGCCTTTTCCAAAGCATCTGTGCTTTAGGGGCACCTCTCGGGGGTGCCCCGCTAGTCAGGGACTCCTGGGCTGTGTACAGACAGCGCTCTGACCTCCAGATGAGCTATGCAGATTGCACAGCTTATTTTGAGTAGGTTTTGAAATTGGCTGGTTTGGCGTGTGGTGCTGTGTAAACGGTGCCACCTACCAAAATAAACCTGTATCTCGAGGCATTGCTGTGCTCATGTGATGATTCACAGGGATGCTGGAATAGCACGTCTGCTGTCTGTCAAACTGTTTCAAGACAACGGGCACGTTCCATAGACGCAGGCAGCTATTTCGGGGTACATTTGTGTCCTGAAGTAGCACCCACTGTGTAGACCTGGCCCTATGGATCAAGCCGCAAGTAGGGACGATGACATAGAAGGGAACATTTGTGAGCCACTGAACATGAGACAGCAAAATTAGAGGGTTAGCAGTTACACAGAGCATATAGGTGGTCCCTCTTTGCCTTTACAGTGCTCCACGCTCCGATGCCCACTGGTCCCCGGCAGCCTGCACAGAGTCCTCTTCTCCCATTGCTGTGGATTCCTGCATGCGCTTGATGCTGACAAACTGTGTTCTACTCCGCCAGAGCCACAGGCTCCTTCTTGGACACATGGTGAGTGTTTTGGTGCCACAGGCTTGTATGTGTATCTGCTCTATTGCTGCCTGGTGTTGCATGTTCTGTAGTTTCATGCAGTATCCCTGCACCCTACACATGAGCTCCTGTCTCCCAGGGCTGCAGCCTGAATATTTGTCTCAGTCTTCTGACACTGCAGGGTCCTGTGCACATGCAGTACATGTCTAATCAGCTTGTGGCTGAGGCATATGCGCAGTGCGTATGAGACACATGCAAGACAGTGTCATTGGTTCATCTCTGTTCCTTTCCTCCTGAACAGTAAGCATCCCTGCCAAACCCATCCAGACACCCAATTGTAAGGGTCTTCTTTGTAATTGTCTCTTATGTTAATACCTCATTATCTCTGCCTGAAATGTCTATCTGAAGGAGACCGGTGCTCCATTTAATGTAGGATCCTGTCTCTGACTCTAGCCAGTAGTGGAGTCTTTGGGGGGAAGATGATATCCTCTCCACAGGTTATCCTGTCTAGAGTAACCATTATCCGTGTGTGTGCTGGATCACTTTCTGAATCCTGTTATGCTCTTGTTTTTTCTAAGAGGTAATGCGCTCCATAGGTTCATTAGGTGTGTCGTAAAAAGTCTTTCCTTTTCTTAGTGTTACAATAGTTAACGCCCTTGGTTTCAGCCTGTGCCCCTGCCTCTTGTATTGTGAGAGATGGGTAACAGGAGTGCTGAATCTCTCTTTTCTCTTTGGCTCAGGTTTGTATCTCGTGCCTGCTCCCTGGCATCTCTGCCTCTCTTTTTTTATTTTTTACATGTCTGTCATATTCTCTGTTGTTCATCTCCTCTCTGAACTAAAGAGTTCCAGTACTGTCAACCTCTCTGCACAGGAGAGGCTTTGTGGGCCTTGCTTGTCTTTGAACTTCTCATCTTTCTTCTTTTTTAGCTACTTTACCATCTGTCACCATTCTCATAATGTTTCTGTCTCCATGCTAGCTTAACCCCCTGCCTGCTTCCTGGTTTTATGTCAACCCACTTAGTTGGGGCTGCTGCTCTTCATAGAGCTATAGAGGTTAAGAGATGAAAACACCTTTTAGGTCATCTTAAAACTCATTTTCCAGGGAGCCCGGAACAGAATTGTTTACCCAAAGGCTTCTTTCCCGTCTGATTTTCAGTGTACTAAGCACCTATCACTTCTCTGACGAGACTGCTTCAGAACCTGGCAAATATTCGTGTGTAGCTAGGTAAGTGTACTTGCTGATAAGTCCCCTGTCTGAGTTTCAGACTTGGTTTCTCACCGAGTCCTCCTTACAAAGACCACCATCCATTTCAGGCATTCTTACTTCCAATCCAGAAAAACCTAAGGGGCTTGTTACAGTGAGACTACCTTGATTCTTCTTCCAGTGGGGAAGGTGCTCTTAAGGCCACCATCATAATAACAGGCATGCTGGATCAGACCAGAGATCCATCTAGCTCAGCATCCTGTCTTCTGACAACAGTCAATACCGGGTATCCCGGAGGGAATAAACAGAACAGGTGATCAAGTGATTAATCTCCTCTCACTCAATCTCAGCTTCAGGCAAACACAGGCTAGGGATACCCTCCCCACCCATCCTGGCTAATAGCCACTGGTACGCCTGTCCTTCATGAATATATCTAGTTCTTTTTTGAGCCCTGTTATAGTCTTGGTCTTCAGAACATTCTCTATCAAAGAGTGCCATGGGTTTACAGTGCACTGTGTGAATAATGAACCTCTCTCATCTGTCACCCTTGGGACCTGACTGGTGCAGGAGGAGAGAATTTGCCAGATCTCAGGAGATCAGTATTGTCTAGCACGTTACCAACACTTTCACTGCTTACTGGCCTTTTAGAAGACATTTAGGGGTAAAGTACAGCTAAGTAATAGCTTAGAACGCTGAGAGCCAGGACGGGTGGCTGTAAACAAACTTTATGGGATTATGGGAAGCTTGGCCGCAGCCATGGTAAGTGGTCATCCATGTAAATAAAATCATGCTGGATTACAGAATATTGCTGGTTGACAGAGTTCCAGATTAGAGAGAGTCAACCTGTACTTCCTTTTGTTTGTTTTAAACCTACTACCTATTAGATTTCATTTGACAACCCCTAGTTCTTGTGTTACGAGAAGGAGTAAAACAATACTTCCTTATCTACTTTCTCTCCACCAATCGTGATTTTGTAGACTTCAGTCGTGTCCCACCTTCCTCATCTTTTTCCCAAGCTGAGGGGTACCTTCAGGTTGCTCCAAGGTGAGGGTTCCCAGCACAGAATCCCACTGAAGTAGAGCGAGTACTTTGTGGTGAGAGTTGTTGAAACTAATGTGATTTCTTTAACTTATATCCTCTCACTCACTCTTGTCAGTTGCTTTCCTTGCTGTATTCCTCTTTTCTAGTCCTTTGCTGTGTAAGTAACACCAGTGTAGACATTAGGTTCCCTTCCGCTCAGCCATACTCTGGGCCAAATTCAGAGCAGAAGTATGTGATTGTAGGAGGGGTATGTTAAATTTGAGTACATGGGGGTGATGTGATTCAAGCTAGTGTCATTCAGGAGCTGAGCAAGACAGGAAAAAGCGTGGATTGCACGAGCTCATGCTCTTAGCCTCCCCTTTGAATCTCCTGTTACTGTAAATTAATTGTATTGTGAATGCTGGATCATGGACCTAGACGCAACTTTGTAGACACTAAAATGATGATGGTCTCCATGTTTAAAATGTCTTTGACTTCTGTTTTTTTTGTATCCCTCATATGAAAATCTATACGGAGACCATTGCAGATATTCACTTGTAGATCATTTTGCCACAAAATTTCCCTCATATTCAACCTGAATTTCAACCTGAATTTTCAGATTGATGCTCTGAGTTACATGCTGTTGGGTCACTTGAAAATATTACCCTCCAGCAGTATTTACACACCTGTGAGACCTTTATAGACTGCTGGCATGTTCTCTCCACCTCCTTACTTGTCCTACTCTCTCCCCGCAGGTTATGCCACTCTTCAGGTTTGCTGGATGCCTGCACATGAAAGAGAAAGGTTGAGATTTGACTAGACTTGACATGATGGTCCTTAAGTCCTGAACCAACATGGCAGCTGGAGAGTCCCTTCCTATGGGAGGCGTCTTCATCAACCTGCAGCAGGTGAAGTGGAAATCCAACAGCAATGACTCTTGCTCTTTCTAGGGAGCCCTGGTCTTTCAGGCCTGGGTGCAGAGATCTGCCTGTGTTTTGGTCAGGGCATCACAGCATCTAAGTGAGTCATAGAATCATAGGGTTGGAAGAGAGCTCAGGAGGTAATTGAGTCCAACCCACTGTTAAAAGCAGGACCAATCCTAATTAAATCATCCCAGCCAGGGACTTAAAGACCTCTAGGGAGGGAGATTCTGCCACCTCCCTAGGTAACCCATTCCAGAGGTTCACTGCTCTCTTAGTGACACAGTTTTTCCTTAACATAGAATCATAGAATACTAAGACTGGAAGGGACCTTGAGAGGCCATCGAGTCCAGCCCCCTGCCCCAATGGCAGAACCAAGTACTATCTAAACCATGGGTGTCCAACCTTTCGGCTTGCCTGGGCTGCATTGAGTGAAGAGGAATTGTCTTGGGCCGCGTATAAAATATATAATATAGCTAATGTATATAAGTCACATAATAATGTTAAAAGTTTACGATCTTGTGGGGCCGCATTACTAGCTGTCCAGGGCCGCGGGTTGGACACGCCTGGTCTAAACCATCCCTGATAGACATCTGTCTAACCTGTTCTTAAATATGTCCAGCGATGGAGATTCCACAACCTCCCTTGGCAATTTATTCCACTGTTTGACCACCTTGACAGTTAGGAACTAACCTAACATCCAACCTACACTTCCCCCACCACAGCTTGAGACCATTGATCCTTGTTCTGTCATCTGTCACCACTGAAAACAGCCTCTCTCCATTCTCTTTGGAACCCTGCTTGAGGTAGTCGAAGGCTGCTATCAAATCCCACTGCCCACATACACTCTTCTGTGGACTAAATAAGCCAAAATCCCTCAGCCTCTCCACATAAGTCATGTGCTCAAGCCCCCTGATCATTTTTTGTCACCCACTGCAGGACCTTCTCCAGTGTCTCCAGATCCTTTCTGTAATTGGGGGCCCAGAATTGAATGCAATACTCCACGTGTGACCTCACCAGTGCCAAGTAAAGGGGAATAATCACTTGCCCATATCTGCTGGCAGTGCTCCTGCTAATGCACCCCAATATGCTGTTAGCCTGCTTGGATACAAGAGCACACTGTTGGTTCTTATCCGATTCTCATCCACTGTAATCCCCAGGTCCTTTTCTGCAGAACTGCTGCTTACATAGTCAGTCCTAGCCTGTAACAATGCTTGGGATTCCTCCATCCTAAATGCAAGACTCTGGACTTATCCTTGTTGAACCTTTTCAGATTTCTTTTGGCCCAATCCTCCAGTTTGTCTAGATCTCCCTGTATCATATCCCTACCCTCCAGCGTGTCTACCTGTCTCCCTGGTTTAGTGTCATTGGCAAACTTGCTGAGGATGCAATCTGTCCCCTCATCCAGGTCATTAATAAAGGGGTTGAACAAAACCAGCCCCAGAACCAACCCTTGGGGTTCTCTGTTTGATACTGGCTGCCATTCAGACAGAGCGATTGGTCACTACCTGTTGAGCCTGACAATCTAATCAGCTTTCTGTCCACCTTACAGTCCATTTATCGAGTTCATACTTCTTTGACACCCTGGCAAGAATACCGTGGGAGACCATATCAGGGGCTTTGCTTGTCCTTGTCAGTCTCTCAAGTGTCCCGTCTGTTCTAGCCTCAAGCCTCAGTGAGAGCAGGGAGTCCAACGAAAGATAGTGCATTTCGTCTGCTTGGCTTTAATGGCAGCTGTGCGGCTGAAGCCTTTTGAAAGTCAGATTCCGGCTCCCAGCCCTGCCCTATAAGGGGGTGTCCCAGCTGATAACGGGGTACTGAGGTCAGCGACAGACAGATGGGCGAGTCGGATCTGTAGGCCTGAGGACTCTCGTTGTAGCCCTTAACTTGTGAGAAGCATTTGTCTGGCGTCTTGCACTCCTCAGCCCCTTTACTGCCCGCTTCTCCCTCTGACTGTCCCCATCCCACCCCCTGCCCCTCACGCTACTTTGGGCCAGGAAAGTGGACACAGCTGGCTGCTGCATCCACCAGAAGCCGGGAGCTGTTGCACAGTCCCGTCAGGTGCTGCTTCTCTCAGAACTGAGCAGAGAGCCTTGTTGTTCCCGGAGCGTTGTCCCTGCTAGGTCTGGTTTCTGTGGGGTACAGTCCAGCTGGGTTCCCACATCTCTGGGCAAGCCACGCCAGGTCAGCAGCTCGCACCAGCTTGTAGCATTCCCACCTGGGCTGCAGGGGCTGAGAACAGCTTGGGAGCTTGTGGGGGAGGCTGGCTGATGCCATTTTGTTGCCTGTTCCTGCTCAGCACATATAGATGTGCCACAGTTGGGCCTCCTGTAACCACGGAAACGGAGGAGTCCACAACAGCTCAGCACTGGCATTTTGGGTTACTCTGGTGGAAAATTTTACCAGCTGCTTCTGCTTCAGAAGTGGGAAGGGAAGATGTGCTGGGACTGAACGTTCAAGCGAGTGTTGTAGCCTCGGTGTAAGAAGAAAAGCAGAGCACCGTTGTGCGTGTGCTGAGATAAAGGGGCCACGGGTGAGAGACCTTTAAGGAAACCAGCTGGAGTTAGCCTCTCCAGAGATTAGGGCCACAGGCCTCCTCAGAGAGGGCAGAGTGTGGAGCAGCCAGTGTCGTGGGAGCAGCTGTGGGGAGGAACCCTCACGCCCACGAGGTCCTCACTCACTGGAGCCTGGAGGGTGGCTTTGAGACGTTAGACTCTCATCCCTGTTGAGAGAGGATGCTGCGGAGCACAGGATTGCGCCCTCTGAACGTCTCAAGGGAGCAGCAGGAATGTAGGGTGAAAACTAGGCACAGACTCTGCAGAGGGAAGGATGAGAAGTAGCAGCCTGAGCTGAGCAAGGGAAAGGCCTGTCTGAAAAACAGGTGTGTTCTTGTCTGAGACCAATTGGGCAACCGGATGGACCCCTCACTAGTAGGTTGTGCAGGCATGACTGGAGCAGCACAGACAAGGTACTAGTGGCTGTGATGAGAAGGAAAGGCCATCAGGATGTGGGGGTCAGTCTTGGGGATCCTACAAGTTTTTTTTTTTCCTGGCTTTCAGATCAGACTGGGGTTCTGCCCCTAGCACTTCCATAGCCTGCCTCGCCATTGTGTGAGTAGCTCTGCAGTGTTTGCTGCTTTGTGGCAGTACGTGAGCACATGTGGAGTGTGCCGTTCCTGGGGGCCTGAGATCTGGAGGGCTGTACGGGGTTTGTCTGTTATCTGGCCATTTCTGTGCAGGACCATGACAATGCCGAGGAGGCCTTTCCTGGTGCAGAGGACGATGAGGATTTGGATAAGACCTTGTCAATCAAGAGGTTCGGGGACCTGATAAGCAAGTCTGCATCAAGGAATCTGGATGAGCAGAGACGCAGCTACACTGAGAGAGATTTTGAATGTATGTAGGTTTGAACGCTCACAACTGCCTATCAGCCCATACCCCTCTATAGCTCAGTCTGGGCTGCAGATCTCAGTAAATGTGTTGTTTACTTCCTTCTTGCAGACTGGTTGTGAAGTGGTTGCATATACCCAATCTCAGTTCCCATTCTCAGCCAGCTGCTTTATATTGTCCCCTCTTGTGTAGAGGTTTAAACGCTTTCAGTCCACAGAATAGCATCTCTCAGAGGCTGGGAGTCCGTTTGCTGCCTCAGCCTGGAACTGCGAACAATCCCTGCAATTTCCACGGAACTTAAATTTTCTGTTTTAAAAACATCTTTTGACCTTATGTCTGTGAAGCAACTTCCAAACATGGTCTGAAGCCGAGCTGCCTTCCTGAATTGGCAGACAGACCACTCCAAAGTTCCTGGTGCCATAGGTTCAGACATGCCTGTAGGTTTTGCAGCCACAGCCATGAAGCTGACCAGGATGATGTTATATGTAATGGTGAATAGTAACAAAGAGGAAGCCGTGCTAGTCTATACACTATCAAAACAAAAAGCAGTCAAGTAGCACTTTAAAGACTAGCAAAATGGTTTATTAGGTGAGCTTTCGTGGGACAGACCCACTTCTTCAGACCAGAGCCATACCAGAACAGACTCAATATTTAAGTCCCAGAGAACCAAAAACAGTAAGCAAGGAGGACAAATCAGAAAGAGATAATCAAGGTGAGCAAATCAGAGAGTGGAGGGGTGCGGGGGGAAGGTCAAGAATTAGATTGAGCCAAGTATGCAGACAAGCCCCTATAGTGACTCAGAAAGTTCCCATCACGATTTAAACCATGTGTTAATGTGCTGAATTTGAATATAAAAGTCATCTCCTCCACTTCTCTCTCTAAAACGGTGTGATAATGTCTCTTCAGTAACACACATACCTTGAGGTCATTGACAGAATGTCCCATTCCATTAAAATGTTGACTAACTGGTTTGTGGATCTGGAGGGTTTTGATGTCTGTTTTGTGCCCATTAACCCTTTGTCTAAGGGAGTTAGAAGTCTGTCCAATATACAAAACACCTCGGCATTGTTGGCACATGATGGCATATATGATGTTAGTAGAGGAACATGAGAAAGTGCCCGTGATTCTGTGAGTAACCTGGTTAGGTCCAGTGATGGTATTTCCAGAGAAGATATACGGACAAAGCTGGCAGCGGGCTTTGTCGCAGGGAAAGGTTCCAGGACTGGTATTCCTGGGGTATAGACTGTGGCTGTCAGTGAGGATCCTCCTGAGGTTGGGAGGTTGTCTGTAGGAGAGAACAGGCATGTCACCCACGGCCTTCTGGAGTGTGGCATCCTGCTTAAGGATAGGTTGTAGGTCTTTAATAATTCGTTGCAGTGGTTTGAGTTGGGGGCTGTAGGTGATGACCAGTGGTGTTCTGTTCTTGGCTTTCTTGGGCCGATCTTGGAGTAGCTGTTCTCTGGGTATTCGTCTGGCCCTGTCGATTTGTTTTTTTACTTCTCCTGGTGGGTAATTCAGGTTTATGAATATTTGGTAAAGTTCGTGTAGTTTTTGGTCTCTGTCAGTTGGATCAGAGCAAATGCGATTGTACCCAAGAGCTTGACTGTAAACAATGGATCTAGTCACGTGTGCAGGATGGAAACTAGAAGGGTGTAGATAAGTATAGCGATCAGTAGGTTTTCGGTACAGTGTGGTACTGATCAGGCCATCCTTGATTAGTACTGTAGTGTCCAGGAAATGTATCTCTTCCATGTTGTAATCGAGGCATAAGTTGATGGTGGGGTGTAGATTGTTTAAGTCTCTGTGGAATTCCTCTAGAGCCTCTGTACCATGGGTCCAAATCATAAAGATGTAATCAATGTATCTTAAGTAGAGGAGTGATAATAGGGGACGAGAGCTGAGGAATCGTTGTTCCAGGTCAGCCATAAATATATTAGCGTATTGTGGGGCCATGCGGGTGCCCACAGCAGTTCTACTAATCTGGAGGTATAAATTGTCCCCAAAATGGAAATAATTGTGTGAGAACAAAGTAACAGAGGTCAGACACCAGATTGGCTGTGGTGGCATCAGGGATGGTATTCCTGATTGCTTGTAATCCGTCTTTATGTGGAATATTAGTGTACAGAGTCCATTGTGGCAAGGATGGCGTTATCAGGAACTTTTCTGATGTTTTGTAATTTCCTCAGGAAGTGGGTGGTATCTCGGATATAGCTGGGAGCGTTGGTGGCATAGGGTTTGAGGAGGGAGTCCACGTAACTGGATAGTCTGGTGGTAAGGGTGCCAATACCTGAAATGATAGGGCATCTGGGGTTTCCAGGTTTGTGGATTTTGGGAAGGAAATAGAATAATACAGGCTGCGGCTCAGATGGTGTGTCTGAGTTAATGAGGTCCCGAGTCGCAACAGGGAGTTCCTTCAGTAGCTGTTGTAATTTCCTTTGGAATTCCAAAGTGGGATCAGCAGAGAGAGGTCTGTAAAACGTGGTGTTGGAGAGTTGTCTGGCTGCCTCCTGTTCATAGTCTGACCATCACAATCTCAAATGTGTTATTAAATTTCACATGTATCACACACCTGCTGCTTTCTGGTTGAGCACTCCTTCGGAATTTCTTTAAAATGAGTGTGAATGTGTCTGAGAGGGAGCCTTGTTAGTCTGTTTTAGCAGAAACATCCAGGAGTCTGGTGGAACCTTAAAGACTTAACACTTTCGTCATGGCATAAGCTTTCCTGAGCTGCAACACACTTTGTCAGATGCATGAAGTGAAAGAAGAGGAAGCAGGTAGTGGAGATACGGAAATGGGAGTGTTACATCCATCATTTGAATTAGCTGTGGTGTAACACTCCCATCTCTGTATCCCCACTACCGGTTTCTTTTTCTTTCACTTCATGCATCTGACAAAGTGTGTTGCAGCTCAGGAAAGCTTACGCCATAATGAACGTGTTAGTTTAAGGTGCTACCATGTTCCTTCTTGTTTTTACTGCGTTTCTATTTGTTAAAATCACCCCTGACTGTTGCTTGTTGCTTATGCTTCCATGTCTCCCTAGCGGCCATCTTTTCAAAATATCACTGCACACGCTCATGGCTGATGGAGTTGCTGAGCACTAATAATTATCTCTTAAGATGACAGATTCTAACTTCTGTATACATTAGTGTTTGAACTTACATGCAGAGATAACAGCTGCGTAAAAAGGTGTTAGTGCTGGAAATGTGTGCCTGGAGGTGTTTTCATGTGCTGCCAGGACAGATGTGTGTCTGAAAAACTGACTCTAAGATTTTTAGTGACTTTTCTTCTAATCTCTGTTCAGTAGTTATCTGGGGAGAGAAAGGAGCCTTACTAAATTGCGCTTGAAATGATCATGCTTCTTTCAGTGTGGAAGTCAGGACCACATTTGCTTTTCTGTAATCTCCTGATACCTCTCCACATTATCCATGACTCTTCAGAACTAATTATCATTGAGTCAGTAAATTTATGAGCTAATCCTCTCAAGACCTTAGAATGATGTCTTCTGAGCCTGTGCAGATGTACATGTTCAGATTTTATAAGTTTACCCTCCCCCTTGTCAGGAACCATTTTCAGGGTCTTCCTTCCAGACTGATTATTCAAACTCCATTTCTATGCTTGTGTTGGTGAAGACAGATTTAACAGGAGTGGTTGAGTTTGTGAGTCACCATCCACTGAGGTAGTGCTTTCCAGATGGACAGGAGATGGCATGAGGCAGGGAAAAAGAGGATGTGCTGGGTGCGCATACACAGGGACAGAAGGACAAGGTAGGAAGAGGTACTGAGATACGTGTGAATTGTGGAAGAATGTGAAAATCCTATATTTAGAAGGGAGATTTGGTGGCAGTAGCTCTGAGCTGGGCTTTTGTGTTACGAATACTCAGCCCTGTCACAGTGGCCAGTGCAGAGGCTGACCCTAGAGTTCCAGTTTCCCTGCAGCCAGGCAGGCACGTGCGAGCCCATTCTCAGCACTATCTTGGGTATGAAGATCGCAGACTCTCTTGCCCTAGGCAAGCAGGTCATGCCTTCCCTCAGGTCAGTGTTTAGGTTCTTTGTTTCAGGTCAACACTGCACATGACCCATTCCCGTTGGTCCCAGGGGTGAGCAACAGAGGGAAAATGCTGCATCTGCATCTTTGCATGCTCCTTTATGTTGGTGAAAGAGCCTCGGTAGCACATATGGGTTTAATTCTGTCAATTTGTTTTCCCCACTTAACGTGTCAGAAGAAATTCTTGCACACCCAGAAGCCTCTGTGGTGAGCAGAAAAGACCCAATGGATTGGAAGCTGGAGCAGCAGCCTGAGGGGATTTTCAGACAGCCCATGAAAAGTGCTTTAGTCCCAGTTTGGTTTTGGGCATGAATAGTTGCTCGAATGACTAGTACATGTTGTGGGTGAAGGAAACTTTTGTTAAAGAATCAGAGCTCTGTTCTGTTAATTGCCATATGAGAGCTCACAATACATGTCTCTTAATTACCCTTCTGCCTTGCCAAAGCCTTCTCCAGTAGCACTAAGGCAAGGCAGACGCAACATTCGTGATATTTCTTTGGCAAAAACCAAGCCCCCAAACGAAACCCTCCCCACTTTCCTAAAAACAACCCCACAAAACACTTGAAAAAATAAACCAAAGCAAAACTCAAGTAACCGTGAATCTGGCTGGCTTGTCTGCAGAGGAGGGGGTACAAGCTTCCATTTTAAAAAGTCTTTTGCAGACTACTTGTCCATTTAAGCAGATTTTATCAGCTTACCATAGGAAAGAGAGGGGAATGCACAAAATAGGGCTCAGAAAATGTGGCAGAAAGAGCTGTCATGTAGATCCAAAGCTGCACGCTCTGTGGAGCAGCCAGTGTTGTGGTGACTTCCAGCTGCCTTTCTAGCTGTCTCAGTATCCCTGCCCAAGTCCCACTGAGTCAGTGTGTCTGTCTCAGGAGGCTCTTTGTCTCCAGTCCAGCCCTGCACAAGCAGCTTTCTTTTCTTTCATGTGGAATGGTGACTTTATGCTTCTCAGCACAACTGAGTTGGACGAGAACTGGGGGTTCTGAGGCAGTGCAGAGTAACGCTGCTAGTCTTCTTGTTATGCTGTCCTTAGGACTCCTGTGGCTTCACACACAACAAATTCCTTTCTGCAGATTGATTTTAATTAAAGTCTTGTTTCTCTTCTTGGTTTGATTTAAATTAAAGGCTTGTTTCTCTTTTTGGTTTTGAAGCGGATGTTTTAAAAAGTAGCCTTCCCTTGGTGCCTTCAGGCCCAGATCTTGTCACGCAAGTGACTAAGGATCAGATTTGCACGTGCATTGTAGTATTGGGTTTCCTCCGTGATTATGCTCTCACAGTGCATCTGGAATTAGAGGGCCCTAAAAGGTGTGTCCCCTGACATTTTTGTGGATGGAGAGGATGGTTTGTAAATGCTCCATCCCCCTTCTCCCAAGCTAAGAAGTATGGGCAGCCTCTCAGAAGCCCACTGGTGCCCTTTCAGACTGTCCTCCACTGCTGTGCAATGTAGTGAGCAGAGACAGTTCTGTCATGGAGTGTAGCGATGTACTATCGAGGGTTACTGGGCATGCCTGGATCGTAGCCTTGCCACAGAGCTATGGAGGCTTGCTGTGATCCTGTGGGCTGCCCCGGGTATTTGACGCTCCTATCAGTTTAATTTCTGAGGTGCCTGGCAGTGATTGTCATTTCAGTCTCCTATCCCTGACTCTCTCTGTCTCCCTCAGTCCACCGCCAAACTTCCCACCACATCCACCACCCTCTCTCCACTCACCTGCCTCCTGCCCTCAAGTTCCAGAAGAGGCTCCCCCATGCTAGTGGGAGGAAGAGGAGAAAGAGAAAAAAGAAGAAAACCTCAGTGCCTCCTTCAGACATCACTCCCACCATCAAGGAAGTAGAGGAAGAGGGGGACAAAGAGGAGGAGGAGGAGGAGGCGGAGGAGGGAGAGTCAGGGTCAGAGGCAGAGACAGCCCTGGAGAAAGAGGTCACACCAGAGTCTAAGATGGAGGCTCATGAGAAGCAGAAGGCTCCTAAGCCTGAGTCCCCAAGCAAACCACAGGCAAGATGAGAATGTGGGGCAAGGGGAGTCTGGCAGGCTCCACCGTTGAGTTTTGGGAGTCGATGAGGGGTAGGATGGAGCACGCTGAAGGTGGCAGGAGGTGCTGAGGTAGATCACACCTTAGGGAGGAGGGGCTAGAATGGTCCATATTGTGGGTGGTACGGACCTGCCTGGCTCCATGCCCTGGGTGGCAGTGCTCAGTGGGGAAGATATGGGAGGGTCAGTTTCCTGTGTGACAGAGGGTCAGGTCTAGGACTGCCCACATCTGAGGGGAGCAGTTGAGGGGAAGATCTTGGATCGTCGTTTCCCTGTGGGGAGGGTCTGACTTGCTTATTCAGGGTGGAGCCTGGTTCTTGTGCTGAGGGTTGTCTCATCTGCAGTTCACAATTGGGAGTGATGAGGAATCCTGTGATGCCTTGGCCTTCGCACAGTTCCATGTGGAGAAGAAACACAGCAGCCTATCCCCGTTGCCTCACCCTGCCGAGCTGCTGCAGGAGACTGGCTCAGCCTCTTTCAGCAGGTACAATGGACTTGGCCTGAGACTGGATGGTTGTTCAGAACATGTCCTTGTCACTGGTAGGTTGTATCTACACTTAGAAAAAACTTGGAAATAACCATGCTACTTACTGGCCATTTCGAAGAATACTAATGAGGTGCGGATAGGAATAAGGGGATTTTGAAATTGTCAGGGTCCTTTCGAAAAGGACCCCCATCTACACAAGCTGTGCAGGAACAAAAAGCAGCAATTTCGAAGTGTCACAGCTGGCAGCATGCTAATGAGGTGCTGAATATACATTTCAGCACCTCATTAGTATTCTTCAAAATGGCCATTAGCATGGCTATTTTGAAGTTTTCTCTAAGTGTAGACGTAGTTGTAATGTTTGAAGATGGGACAGGTGAAAAATAGAAGAGGACAATTCAATGATGCAGAGCATTCTGGAGCACTGGGTAAGCTGGGTGGAAGCAGACAACATGTATTTTAATGTGGCTGAGTGTAAGTGCATGCATCTAGGAACAAAGGATGAAGACCATACTCACAGGATGGGGGAACTCTCGGCTGGGAAGCAGTGATTCTGAGAGGGATTTTGGGAGTGGGGCTGGGCAATCAGCTAAACGTGAGCTCCCAGTGTAATGCTGTGGACAAAAGAGCTAATGGGATCCTGGGAGGCGTAAACACTGAAATTTCAGCTAAGAGGGGCTGTTGGACCCTGTATGTGGCACTGGCACAACCACTGTTGGAGTTTTGTGTCCAGTTCTGGTGTTCATAGGTCATGAAGGGTGTTGATAGATAGGAGAGAGCTCACACAAGAGCCCCAAGAATGATAAAAGTGCTAGAGAACATGCTTAAACCAAGTGTAACATAGACCAGGTCTAGGCATTTTCTCTAATGCTTTAAAATCCATGCTCAAGCGATGTAGTTATACCAGCCTAATGCCTTGTGTAGACAGGGCTGTGTTGATGGGATCTTGCGGATATAGCTGTGCCTCTTGTGGAGGTGGATGAATCACCCTGATGGGAGAAGCTCTCATTTCAACTTGGTAATGTCTTCACTAAAACTCTGCAGCTGCACAGGTGCAGTTCTGAGTGTGAAGAGGAGCTTTGATAGTGAGAGACTCCTGGCACTCCATCCCTTTCACTTATCAGAGATATTAATATGTGACAGGATCACAGGCTATAAATACCCGTATGGCGAACAGATATGTGATAATGGGTCTTCAGTTTGGCAGAGGAAGGTCTAACACAATTCAATGGCTGGATGTCAGACCTAGACTAATTCTGATAGGAAATGAGGGGTGCATTGTTCAGTTGTACCAAGTGTGGGTTCTTCATCACTGACGCAGTTAATTCAAGACTGGAATTTTTTGAAAAACTCTGCTTTGGGAATTACAGAGCATGTCTCCGGCCTTATTTATTCTGGAGGTCAGGCTACATGATCCCAAGGGTCCTTTTGGCCTCGGACTGTGAATTGTCCTATGCTTTTTGACTCTGACATAAGAGGCAGAGGCTGGGAATACCCTTGCGTCCAAGCCCCCCTTCCTCTCACTTCCTCTTCTCTCATTATGTGGGTTTGCCTGGGAAGGAAGGCAGTGTGCCAACGTGTCCCTACTCGGGTGTCCAGATTGCTCAGTTGCTCAGCCAGAATGTGGCAGGACCTGAATACAGCCTACCCAGGCACAGATGGTCCAACTCCAAACAAGGTTCCCTTACCAGCAGGGGTATCTCATGGGAACTGGCTAGCCTCTAGGGCAGGAACCTGGGGGCACTTGCCTTTCCAGCCTGACTTTTCTTTGTACCTGGTTCCTGACCCACAGGCAGGAAGGCAGTTGGGGAGGCCAGGCCAGGCTCGTGGATGCAGACCAAGAACTGTGGGACTGCGGGCCTGGGGGCAGTTCCAGTCCTTGCAAGGAAGAGGGGTTTACCCTGTGAGGAAGAAGCAGGAGCATCATTCTCTGTGCCTTAGTTCTTGCAGGTCTAAGGGTGAGCCTCCAGCTGTAGTGTGGGAGTCCCTGAGACATGCCCGCTCTTTGCCAGGGCCCCACAAGCTTCTCTGGTAATGGGGTCTGGGGCCAGCATGGGAGGGGGACCCTCCAGCCCAGATGATGATCCTGTGAGAAAAGTCAAAACACCTACGCACAGGAGCTCAGACTGGGAGCAGCCTCTCCCGCTTCCCTGCTGTCACGGCTATTGCTTGGATCCCTGTTTGTTTTCACAGCCTCCCGAGGCCCACAGAATGCCCATCTCAGGGCTGGGACAGGCACAAGCCCTGGAGCCAGGTGGTGAGTGTGCAGAGGGTGAGTTATGACCTGAAGGAGCGGATGTGCATCGGCAGCATGACGACTCTCGAGAGTACAGTGTACCAACGCATCCCCACTGATGAGGCCGAGGCCCAAATGCTGGCATCTGCCGACCTGGACGACATGAAAAGTGAGGCCCTGCTTTGTGGCATTAAATGTGCCTCTTCTATACGTGCCATTTTCCCCTCCACCCAGCCTGTCCCTTGCCCCCACCTCCGGGCCCATTGCCCTGGGCCTGAGGCCTGGGCAGTCCTCCTGCCGGGTCTATTCTCTTGGTTCTAAGACCTGAGTAACCCAGCCACATCTTCCTTTCCCACCTGGTGTCAGCCCTAAGACTTTGCTATGCCCCTGGGAGCTAGGCTAGGTGGTAGGTCCCCCCATTCCTTTGGTGCAGGGGCAGTTGTATCCTGCTGTTTCCCCAGTGCTGTGCTGAATCTTGGTTGGAAAGTTGAACTGAAGTCCTGGTAATTCTTGGTGAGTTATGACAGCCCCATCATCTTTGTGACACATGTGGGATGTTAGCACCCTGAGCCTGACCCAGTTCCACCGGGGGGAATTTCAGTCTGCCTTCCGAGATATTAAAACAAAACAAAAAAGCAGTCGTGTGGCACTTTAAAGACTAACAAAATGATTTATAAGGTGATGAGGTTTCGTGGGGCAGGACCCACTTCTTCAGATCTGGAGATAATGCTGTCCTGGAAATGCTGCTGAGATGCTGCCAAACATTTCCTTTGAGATGGGATTGTGCTTCACTTCCTGCCTCCATCTGTTGGGCAGGGAGCTGGGACGAGGGCTGGTGAGCATGCAGCAGCACCCAGCTGGAGGTAGTAATAACTAAATAGGTGGTTGCCACTTGCAGCACTCCTGCTGCAAAAAAGATTCCAGCTCCCCTGATGTTGTGTGCGGTCCCTGTGCTCTGTGCACACCCCCGCCACCCCCCTCTGCAGAACTGAGACTGCCTTTCAGCAAGGACAGGTGATCCCTGGGGAGTCTGCATCAGTATGGTGAGTTTGAAAAGTGATTTGGGATCTCTAAAACCATCCTCGTTACCACATGGGGAGCCCAGTAGTATGGAAGACAGACGGCCTGGTGTGGAAGACAGAGGGCCTGGACCTTGGTGGGAGACCCAGGGCCCCAGTTACTAAATGAGTCTCTGACCTGACAGTTTCCAATCTAACCCTTTCTGCAGCTTGGAGACTGTTCAGTGCATTCGCAGGTGCCACCCTCTCAACAGTCCCTTTCCTAGAATGAGACCTCAGCTAGCAGTTCTTCCCCACCCTCCATCATTACCTGCTGTATCCCTCCTGCTAGTCCAGCCCCGGGCTCTCCCTTCCACTGTGCAGATGCCCTGGAGTCCCTTTGCGTTCCCAGTCCTGGTCTCTTTCCTCTCCCCACGACTCCAGTAGTGTCCCTCAATCCCAGACCACAGCCCCCTGCTGCCGTCCCTTGGGTTCCCCCCTTCCACTCTGCTGATGCCCTTAGTTCAGACTCGTGTATCTCTAGGCCCTCCCTCACCTCTCTTCTTACCCCTTGATTGTAGGGCTCCATGGCCCCTTGGTTCTAGCCCTCTCCTTTTGACATACTTTCCCCACTAGCAGTGCCTTCGCATGCCAGGAGAGTGCTGGCTATGCAGCAGCCTTGTTTGAGGAGCTGTCCCCTCTGAGAAAGGGGGAAACACTGCTGACATGACTCTGAAAGGTGCTCAGGCTCCGAACTACTGGGGACCTGACTAATGTTCCCTATTGTTTAGAGAGGTATCTAGGGCTTTGGGGGTGCGGCATGTGTCCTAGGATCTGCCCCGTGTGTACACGAGAGCAGATGGAAGAGACTTCATGGAAATGTATGCTCTGGGCCTGAGGACATGGAGAATTCAATAGGCTGCTTGCCAGGCTGGAGAGGGAGTGAGGGAGAGAGACGCCAAAGGGAGGGGTGGGGGGGAGAGAGGAGCAGGCAGTGCTACACACAGAATGCTGTTGCCCCAGTGCCACATGTACAGGGTCCCTGGCCCTCCAGCTGGAAACCCCTCTGCTGATGAAGACCCCTTTGGCCCAGGGAGCAAGAGGAGATAGCCCTGCATTACAGCCTTTCCTATGCAAGCCTCTCCCTGTGGAGTCTTTCTTTCCAAAGCTCATCAATCCCTAGAGCTGCTGCTGCCGGCATCCCTCAGCCAAGGGGAACCCAGACAGTGAGGGCATGCTGCTTCTAAAATCCTGACAGGTTGTCCAGAGCAAGGATCTTGCTGGCTGCTTACTAGTCTTCTGGAACTCATAGAAACAGCACTGAACTTTGGTTTTGTGAGTGTGGTGCACAGCTCATGAGCTTTGATCCCTGACCCTGCCGAGGACACAATGACGGCCATTCATGAGGAAGAGGAGGCAGGAGGGGGTGGCAGCCCAGAGGTGGGTATAGGCAGCTGCCTCCACAGCTTGGTCGACTATGAAGACTTGGAGGAGTTTGCCCTCAGTTTTGAAGATTATGATTTATGGGAAGCCATCAGAAACCAGCTGGGATACCCTGATGGGGAGCCTATCCGTAAGTACCTGACCTGCACTCCTGCGCTGCTGTGAAGGGCACAGGGGCCTGAACTGAGAGCTCTCTGCTTCTCTCTTGCACACACATGCAGAGTGCTGTCAGTCTGTTTTTCTGTCTGTCTCAGAGTAGGCACCCCGAGTTAGAGTTTGTGGGACACAACTCACCTCCAGACTGTTCTTGCTGTGTGGCCTGAATCTGAGCACTAGGAAGATGCTGCCCGCTGTCTGTGTTGTCTCACAGGTATTTGTGCAGGAGCAGTCACTGTGGTGCTGAGGCACTTCTCTGCTGTTGTCTTTCCTGAGCAATACTGCTGCAGAGCCCGAGTGGCCTGCCCCCAGCCAGGGAACATTTAGCACCTCTCCGGAACTTACTGTGGAAATGACACTTGGCCAATTGTGTCTGGTACAAAGCTGTGTGTAACCAGGCAGTCTTTGGAAACATAACACCCAGGGTAGATTCTCAGGCTGCCATCAATGTTTTTGCTGGAATTTGAGCTGGGGTCTGGGACTGGACTCTTACCATTAGCCAGTATGAAGTGCTCAGCTGTGCAGTGTGGACTAAAGACAGTGCGGAAGGATTTAGTAGTATGTGTGGCCCTGGGTGTGAAACCTGCAGCGGGGCAGCTGGGCAAGGTGCATGCCTGGAGAAAGCCAAAAGAGAGAGAGAGAGAGAGAGAATCTGTGTGTCTCTGTATTCATGTTCATGCCTCTTTTTGTCATCTTATCCATCCGCTCCCCTGGTCTCAAGGGGCCCTGTTGGTGGCTATCTAGGCGTCGGAGGTCCCAGCCTTTTCTCTCCCCAGGTGCGTTGGATGCTGGTGTGTGCGTTTGTTAGGAGGTGTTAAGGAAAGCTGCAGTGACAAGGCGGTTTTGCATTTTGGCCTGATACCAGCAGTATTACTGCTCCTTTTTTTATTGTGGTGGCTGCCCAAGGCCCCCTCTTGTCCTGGACACTGTCCCAGGCACAAGCAGCTCGCTAGAGCCAAGATGGGCTTGTGGTTAAAGCCCTGGGACAGGACTCAGGACCTTGGGATTCAGTTCCTGGCTTTATTGCAGACTCGCGGTGCAAGCTTAAGAGAGTTGCATCGTCCCAAGAGTAAAACAGCAATAACTTCCTTCCTCTCACCCCCAGTCTGTTTTGTTTCTTGGGAGCAGACAACTGGCAAGTAGGGACTGCCCTTGCCATGGTCTGTGCAGCAGTACCCAGCATGTGGGGGTCCTGCCCTGAGCTGATGCCTTTAGGTGTTGGGAGGGGTGAGCAGGGTGCTTGATGAGCTGTCAGGGCCACTTTTTGTTACTTCCATTCTTTACACTTGACCCAGCATTCCCTGGGTTTGTGTGTTTGGTCTCCACACCCGTCGTCTTCAGTGGTTTGTTCTAACTGGCAGTGGTGTTTGAATTGGACTGACTCTATACTCAGTCTCTTTGATAGCTCGTACCAGGGCTGTGGAGGAAGCAAAGACAGATTTCTTTTCCTCTTCTGTGGCATCAATAAATCCCAGTCAACAAAACCGTTCTGGTTAATGCACAGCGTGGTCTCCTCCCAGTCACTGATTGGACGCTTCTGTCAGGAGTAGGAGTGTTTATGGTTAACTGGTTAGTAGGTGAGTTTTGCCCTGAATGGCTGAGGCTCGCCAGTTACAGTTAACTGGTGGGGGCTGGAGCAGCTCCCCGCTCACTGTGGGCAGGGGCCTGCTTCAGCCCCTCCGGGCCTGCCATGATGGGACGCTCCAGCACAGCCAGAGCAGCCCTGGACCTCACTGGCCTGGGATGCACTGTGGCTGTGGCTGGCCTGACCTGGGAATGCTGCAGGCAGGGGGGCTCCAGCCTGTCCCGTCATTTACTTGATTAACCGGTTTTAACTGGTTAACCAATTAAACAGGATTGGACCTCTCTAGTCAGGAGTCTTTAGTTATTTTGAAGATGCCATCCCTTGGGTTTCACTGGAGCTGTTGTTCGAGGGAGGAGGAAAACAGTCTTTCTTGCCTGAGTTTCAGCCAGCAACATGCACTCTGATTAATAGATTTCAAAGCCAGAGGGGAACATTGTGATCATCTAGTTCTGATCTCCTGCATAACGCAGGCAAGACAGCTTCCTGAAATATTTCCTTATGAACTAGAACATATTTTGTAAAAATTCCAGTCTTTATTTAAAAATTGTCAGTGGTGGAGAATTCACCCAACCCTGGGTAAATTGTTCCAGCAGTTCATTATTCTCAGGGCTGAAAACATATACCTTATTACCTGTCTGAATTTGTCTGGCTTCTACTTCCAGACATGAGATCATGTTAGACCTCTGTCTGCTAGATTTAAATAGTTGTGCCCCATGTAGGTATTTATAGGCTCTAATCAATCTTTGCCTTCGCTTTAAGTTCAGTAGATTGGGATCCTCGAGTCTATCACGACAAACCGCGTTTTCCAGTCCATTAATCATTTTCATGGCTCTTCCCTGAACCCTCTTCAGTTTGTCAACATCCTTCTTGGACTATGGACGCCAGAGCTGGGTACAGTGTTCCCACATTGGTCACTCCAGTGCCTAATACAGAAGTGAAATAACATCTCTCCTCCGACTCCTAACCCTCCGATCCATAAGCAGGGAAATTTCATTAGCATTTTGGGTCAGTTTCACACTGGCAGTCTGCCGATTATCCAGCACAACCTGCACATCTTTTTTTAGAGTCCCTGCTTCCCAGATAAAGCCCCCACTTGTAGTCCTCCTTCCTCAATATATACACTTCTAGGTAGACATATTAAAACATGTATTGTTTGCTTCCACCCCACTCAGTTGCTGTATATGGACTGTCCTCTGCATTATCCACCCTTCTTCTATCTTTGGGTCTGCTGCAAACTAACCCTCTTGAGGTTCTAGGGAGTCCTGGGCCATGGTTTAACTGTTGGATGTAGGTGCACTTTGGCTGGTGAAGAATATGAGGGTGGGGATGGGGAGAGATGCTGAGCCTCTTAGTGGAGGAGAATGTTGATGGCTTCCTTTGTGAGGGCCATGTACCAATCATTAGTTTTGATTAATAAACTGTGTTTGGACACTGACCATAAAAATGTCCATACTGGATCAGACCATCTGCCCACTTAGCCCAGTGTCCCATCTTCTGACAGTGGCCAATGCCAAGTACTTCAGATGGAATGAGCAGAGCAGGCAATCATAGAACCACAGAATCCCAGGGCTGGAAGGGACCTCAGGAGGTCATCTAGTCCAGGCCCCTGCCCAAAGCAGGATCAACCCCCACTAAGTCGTCCCGGCCAGGCGGGTGGTGAGGCACTGGGATGCGTTACTGAGAAAGGTGGTGGAATCTCCAGCCCTAGAGATTTTTAAGTCCCTTCTTGGCATAGTCCTGGCCAGGATGACTTAGTTGGGGTTGATCCTGCTTTAGGCAGGGGGCTGGACTAGATGACCTCCTGAAGTCCGTTCCAGCCCTGGGAGTCTATGATTCTATTATTGTCCAGCTGGGACTTAAAAACCTCTAGGGATGGAGAATCCACCACCTCTCTAGGCAACGGGCTCCAGGGCTGCACCTCCCGCCTGGGGAAGCAGTTTTTCCTAATATCCAACCGACACCTCCCCCTCTGTAACTTCAGCCCATTGCTCCTTGTTCTGCCGTCTGACACCACTGAGAACCGCCTCTCTCCCTCCTCTTCAGAGCCCCACTTCCGGAAGGTGAAGGCTGCTGTCAGATCGTCCCTTATTCTTCTCTTCTGGAAGCAGAATAAGCCCAAGTCCTCAGCATCTCCTCATAGGTCACGTGCTCCAGCCCCCTAATCATTTTTGTTGCCCTCTGCTGGACCTTCTTCAGTGCATCCACGTCCTTTCTGTAGCAGGGGGCCCAGAACACATACTCCAGATGTGGCCTCACTGGCGCCAAGCAGAGGTGGAATAACAACTTCTGTAGATCTGCTGGAAATGCTTCTCCCAATGCACCCCCATGTGCTGTTAGCCTTGTTGGAAAAGCTACCGGGGGGGGAGAAGCTGTTCCAGATTTAATTTTAACAAATAGGGAGGAAATTATTGAGAATTTGAGAGTGGGAGGCAGCTTGGGTGAAAGTGATCATGGAATCAGAGAGCTCACAATTCCAAGGAAGGGTAGAAGGGAAAACAGTACAATAGAGACAATGGATTTCAGGAAGGCAGATTTTGGTAAACTCAGACAGCTGGTAGGTAAGGTCCCATGGGAAGCTAAACTGAGGGGAAAAACGGCTGAGGAGAGTTGGCAGTTTTTCAAAGGGACATTATTAAGGGCCCAAAAGCAAGCTATCCCGCTGCAGCGTAGGAAAGAGAGAAAACATGGCGAAAGACTGCCTCGGCTTAACCAGGAGATCGTGCATGATCTCAAAATAAAAAAGGAATTGTATAAGAAATGGAAACTAGGACAAATTACAAAGGATGAATATAGGCAAACACCACGAGCATGCAGGAGCAAGATTAGAAAAGCTAAGGCAAAAAATGAGCTCAAACTAGCTACAAGCGTAAAGGGAAACAAGAAGGCTTTTTACAAATACATTGGTAACAAGAGGAAGACCAAGGAGAGGGTAGGGCCATTGGTCAGTGACGAGGGAGAAACAGTAACAGGGAATTTGGAAATGGCAGAGATGTTTAATGATTTCTTTGTTTCGGTCTTCACTGAGAAATCTGAAGGAATGCCTGACATAGAGAATGCTAGTGAAAAAGGGGTAGGTTTAGAAGTTGAAATACGAAAAGAACAAATTAAAATTTACTTAGAAAAATTAGATGCCTGCAAATCACCAGGGCCTGATGAAATGCATCCTAGAATCCTCAAGGAGCTGATAGAAGAGGTATCTGAGCCTTTAGCAATCATTTTTGGAAAATCATGGGAGATGGGAGAGATTCCAGAAGACTGGAAAAGGGCAAATATAGTACCCATTGATAAAAAGGGGAACAAGAATAACCCGGGAAACTACAGGCCAGTCAGCTTAACATCTGTGCCAGGAAAAATAATGGAGCAGGTCATTAAAGAAATCATCTGCAAGCAATTGGAAGGTGGTAAGGTGATAGGGAACAGCCAGCATGGCTTTGTTAAAAACAGATCATGTCAAACCAATCTAATAGCTTTCTTTGATAGAATAACGAGCCTTGTGGATAAGGGAGAAGTGGTGGATGTGATATACCTAGACTTCAGTAAAGCATTTGACACGGTCTCACATAATATACTTATCAATAAACTACTCAAATACAACTTAGATGGGGCTACTATAAGGTGGGTGAACAACTGGCTGGATAACCGTACCCAGAGAGTAGTTATTAATGGTTTTCAATCCTGCTGGAAAAGTGTAACTAGTGGGGTTCCACAGGGGTCTGTTTTAGGACCGGTTCTGTTCAATATCTTCATTAATGATTTAGATATTGACATAGAAAGTACACTTATTAAGTTTGCAGATGATACAAAGCTGGGAGGGGTTGCAACTTCTTTGGAGGATAGGGTCATAATTCAAAAGGATCTGGATAAACTGGAGAAATGGGTTGAGGTAAACAGGATGAAGTTTAATAAGGACAAATGCAAAGTGCTCCACTTGGGAAGGAGCAATCAGTGTCACACATACAGAATGGGAAAGGACTGCCTAGGAATGAGTACAGCAGAAAGGGATCTAGGGGTTATAGTGGACCACAAGCTAAATATGAGTCAACAGTGTGATGCTGTTGCAAAAAAAGCAAACATGATTCTAGGATGCATTAACAGGTGTGTTGTGAACAAAACACGAGAAGTCATTCTCCCGCTGTACTCTGCGCTGGTTAGGCCTCAGCTGGAGTACTGTGTCCAGTTCTGGGCACCGCAGTTCAGGAAAAATGTGGAGAAATTGGAGAGGGTCCAGAGGAGAGCAACGAGAATGATCAAAGGTCTAGAGAACATGACCTATGAAGGAAGGCTGAGAGAATTGGGCTTGTTTAGTTTGGAAAAGAGAAGATTGAGGGGGGACATGATAGCAGTTTTCAGGTATCTAAAAGGGTGTCATAAGGCAGAGGGAGGGAACTTGTTCTTCATTGCCTCTGAGGATAGAACAAGAGGTAAGGGACTTAAATTGCAGCAGGGGAGGTTCAGGTTGGACATTAGGAAAAAGTTCCTAACTGTCAGGGTGATCAAACACTGGAACGAATTGCCAAGGGAGGTGGTAGAATCTCCATCACTGGAGATATTTAAGAAGAGGTTAGATAGATGGCTTTCAGGGATGGTCTAGAAAGTGCTTGGTCCTGCCATGAGGGCAGGGGGCTGGACTCGATGGCCTCTCGAGTTCCTTTCCAGTCCCACTCTTCTATGATATGATTCTATGATATGATAAGGGCACAGTGTTGATTCATATCCAACCTCTATCCACCATAATCTCCAGATACTTTTCTGCTGCACTGCTACTTAACCAGTTGGCACCCAGCCTATAACAATGCTTGAGATTCTTCCATCCCAAGTGCAGGACTCTGCATTTCACAGAATCACAGAATAAAAGGGCTGGAAGGGACCTCAGGAGGTCATCTAGTCCAGCCTCCTGCTTCAAGCAGGATCAACCCCTACTAAGTCATCCCAGCCAGGACCTTGTCCAGCTGGTACTTAAAAACCTCAAGGGATGGGGAATCCACCGCCTCTCCAGGCAACGCATTCCAATGCTTCACCACCCGCCTGGTGAAGTAGTTTTTCCTAATATCTAACCTACACCTCTCCCTCTTCAACTTCAGACCATTACTCCTTGTTCTGCCATCTAACACCACTGAGAACAGTTTCTCACCCTCCTTTTTAGAGCTCCTCTTCAGGAAGTTGAAGGCTGATGTTAAATCACCTCTCAGTCTTCTCTTCTGTAAACTAAACAAGCCCAGATCCCTCAGCCTCTCCTCATAGGTCTTGTGCTCTAGACCCTTAATCATTTTCGTTGCCCTTCACTGAACCTGCTCTAGCAAATCCACATCCTTTTTATACTGGGGGGACCAAGTATACTTACATCCTTTTTATACTGGGGGGCCCAAGTATACTTACATCCTTTTTATACTGGGGGCCCAAGACTGGACACAATATTCCAGATGTGGCCTCACCAGTGCCAAATAAAGAGGAATAACTACTTCTCTAGATCTGCTCAAAAGGCACCCCAGTATGCCGTTAACTTTCTTGGCTACAAGGGCACACTGTTTACTCATATCCCGCCTTTCATCCACCATAACCCCTAGGTCCCTTTCCGTCATACTGCTGCTGAGCCAGTCGGTCACCAGCCTGTAACAATGTTTGGGATTCTTCCGCCCCAGGGGCAGGACTCTACACTTCTCCTTATTGAACCACATCAGATTTCTTTTGGCCCAGTCCTCTAATTTATCCAGGTCCCTCTGGATTCTCTCTCTACCCTCCAACGTATCTATCGCTCCCCCTAGTTTTGTGTCATCTGCAAACTTGCTGAGGATGCAATCCAGTCCCTCATCCAGGTCATTAATAAAGATGTTGAATAACACAGGCCCCAGAACCGAGCCTTGCGGCACTCTGCTTGAAACAGACCGCCATCCAAATATTGAGCCATTGACCACTACCCGTTGGGCCCAACCATCAAGCTAGCTTTCTATCCATGTTATAGTCCAGGGATCCAATCCATATTTCCTTAACTTGTGGACAAGAATGTTGTGGGAGACCATATCAAAAGCCTTGCTGTAGTCAAGGTATATCACGTCCACTGACTTTCCCATGTCCACGGAGCTTGTTACCTCGTCATAGAAGCTAATCAGATTGGTCAGGCAGGACTTGCCCCTGGTGAATCCATGTTGGCTAATTTTGATCACTTTCCCCTTTTCCAAGTGCTTCAAAATGGATTCCTTGAGGATTCCCTCCATTATTTTCCCAGGGGTTGAGGTAAGGCTGACGGGTCTATAGTTCCTTGGATTGTCCTCCTTTCCTTTTTTAACGACGGGCACTACGTTTGCCTTCTTCCAGTCATCCGGTATCTCCCCCGATCTCCAAGAGTCTTCAAGGATAATGGCCAAACATTCAGCAAAGACCTCTGCCAATTCCCTCAGTACCCTGGGGTGCATTAAATCCAGACCCATGGACTTGTGCACATCTAGTTTTTTCTAGATAGCTCAGAACTTGTTCCTCCCCCACAGATGGCTGCCCTCCACCTTCCTGTACTGCATCATCTATGACCGTCATTGGGAAGTTGACTTTGTCCGAGAAGACTGAGGCAAAAAAAGCATTGAGTACTTCGGCTTTTCCTGCATCATCTGTCACTAAGTTACCTCCCTCATCCAGTAATGGCCCCACACCTTCTCTGATAACCTGTTTATTGTTCACATGCCTGTAGAAACCCTTCTTGTTACTCTTCACATCCCTTGCCAGCTGCAGTTCCAATTGTGCTTTCGCTTTCCTGATTACTGCCCAGCATTCTCCAGCCGTGTGTTTGTATTCCTGCTTAGTCAACTGTCCACATTTCCATTTTTTGTGTGCATCCTTTTTGAATTCAAGCTGACGAAGGATTTCCCTGTTAAGCCAAGCTGGTTGCCTACCATGTTTGCATTTCTTACTACGCAGTGGGATTGTTTGTTCCTGTGCCTTCCGTAAGACTTCTTTAAAATACTTCCAGTTCTCTTCAACTCTTTTCCCCTTCATCTTCATTTCCCAAGGGATCCTACTTATCTGGTATCTTAGGGAGTCAAAGTCTGCTCTTCTGAAATCAAGGGTCTGTATGTTACTGCTCACCCTTCTTTCGTCCGGATCCTGAAATCTATGATCTCATGGTCACTGCAGGCTAGGTTCCCTCACACTTCTATTTCTTCTACTAGTTCTTCCCTGTTTGTGAGCAACAGGTCAAGTTGCGCACGGGTCCTGGTCGGTTCCTTCAGCACTTGTACCAAGAAGTTATCCCCAGCATTCTCCAAAAACTTCCTAGATTGTCTGTGTGCTGATGTATTGGTCTCCCAACTAATGTCCGGATGATTAAAGTCTCACATGAGAACCAGGGCCTGTGATTTGGAAGCTTCACTAAGCTCCCTGAAGAAAGCCTCATCTATCTCCTCTCCCTGATCTGACGGTCTATAACAGACACCAACTACAACATCACCTCTCTTACTTCCACCTCTAAGCTTAACCCAAAGACACTCAATTGGATTTTCTCCTTCCTCATACTGGAGCTCTGAGCAGTCATACTGCTCCCTCACATAGAGCTCAAATCCTCCTCCTTTTCTCCCGTCTGTCCTTCCTAAACAATTTATAACCATTTGTCCTCCTTGAACCTCATCAGATTTCTTTTGGCCCAATCCTCCAATTTATCTAGGTCACTTTGGACCCTGTCTCTACCCTCCAACATATCTACGCGTCCCCTTAGGTTAGTGTGATCCACACATTTGCTGAGAGTGCAATTTGTCCCCTCATTTAGGTCATTAATAAAGATGTTGAACAATACCAAACCTAGAACTGATCCCTGGGGCACCCTGTGATGGGGTTCAGGGGTCCCCCTGCACTGCACCCCATTCGCTGACAGGAGTGACTCTCACTCAGCAGGTATAACAGGAGGTTTATTAGGCAACAGATGCCCAGTTTCTCTCAGAAGCGACAGTACAGCAGTCAGAGACAGTCCTTCCAACCCGTCCTGGGGAGAAGACCCCGAGGGGTGCTGCTGTGGGGTGTAGCTTTCCCCCTCCTCAGGCTGGCTGCCTTCCAGCTCCTCTTCCCCCAGCCTCTAACTGCCGCTCCCGATTCAAAAACCCAGCTTGGCTCCTCCCTCCTCTTTGTTCAGGGCAGAGGTGTTACCTGCCAGTTGTAGCCCCAGGGTCATCCTTAGCCACTGGGAGCTGCTCTGCTTGCTTCTCACATCCAGCCTGACTCTCACATGCCCTCCCCCCACTCCATCACATCTCTCCCCCCTTCCAGACCGAACTGAGCAGGGTCACTTAGCAAGTGACCTGGGGAAGTTCGGGGCCCTCCCTGCGTGACAGGGCATCAGCTATGGTGGTGTTGTTCCCCTTCACATGGACCACCTCCATGTCGTAGTCTTGCAGGAGCAGACTCCACCGCAGCAGCTTGGCATTGGCCCCTTTCATGTGATGCAGCCGGGTCAGGGGTGAGTGATTGGTGTACACGGTGAAACGCCGTCGAAACAGGTACGGCTGCAGCTCCCCCAGCGCCCACACCATGGCCAGACATTCCTTCTCTATGGCTGCGTAGTTCTGCTCCCGGGGCAGCAGCAGCTTCTTGCTCAGGTACACAATGAGGTGTTTCTCCCCTTTGTCATTCACCTGCATTAGCACCGCCCCCAGCCCCACGTCTGAGGCATCAGTGAACACCAGGAAGGGTTTGTTGAAGTCTGGATTTGCCAGCACTGGGGCCTTGACCAGAGCCTCCTTCAGCGCGCAGAGGGCCTCTTGGCACTGCTCGGTCCAGACCACCTTGTCAGGCTTTCCCTTTTTACACAGCTCCGTGAGGGGGGCTGCGATGGAGCTAAAGTGGGGCACAAACCTCCGGTAGTACTCCGCCATCCCAATGAGGGCCTGGACTTGTTTCTTAGTCTGGGGTGTTGGTCAATCTCTGACAGCCTCCACTTTAGCTGGCTCTGTCTTTAAGCAGCCGCTGCCCACCTTGTGGCCCAGGTAGGTCACCTCAGCCATTCCCACCTTGCACTTCCCTGCGTTGATAGTCAGACCAGCCTTCTGGAGTCGGTCCAGCACCTGCTTGACCTGGGACACATGGTCCTTCCACGTCCGCCAGGGCAAAGCTCTCCATCCCTTTCACTAGCTGGTCCACCAGACGCTGGAAGGTAGCGGGTGCCCCCTTGAGGCCAAAGGGCAGGACCAGGAACTCGTAGAGCCCCACAGGGGTGATGAAAGCCAACTTGAGCCGGGCATCTTGGTCTAATGGCACTTGCCAGTACCCCGTGGTGAGGTAACAGGCTCCCCCCAGCTTGTCTAAAAGGTCATCAGGCCTGGGCATGGGGTAGGCATCCGATACGGTGATGGCGTTAAGCTTGGGATAGTCCACACAAAACCGAACAGACCCATCTTTTTTAGGGACTAACACCACGGGAGAGGCCCAGGGGCTGGAGGAGGGTTGGATCACCCCCAGAGCCAGCATGTCTTCAACCTCCCCCTCTATGTCCTGAGCCATCCTCCCTGTGGCTCTGAATGGCACACACTTGATAGGGGCGTGGGTGCCTGTCTCTATTCGGTGGACAGCCAGGTCAGTGCGTCCGGGTCTGTCCAAGAACAGCTGTTGGTGTGAATGCAGCACCTCCTTGATCTCCGTCTGCTGGGCAGGGGTCAGCTGGTCTGAGAGGGGAATAGACTCCAGCAAGGAGCCGGCTTCAGTCCTTGTGAGCAAATCCACCAAGGGATCATCCCCTTGCCCCTCCCAGTGTCTGCACACGGCCAGCACCAAGTTCTCTCTGTCCCAGTAAGGTTTCATCATGTTCACATGATAGACCCGGTGGCTGTGGGCCCGGTTGGACAGTTCCACCACATAATTCACGTCATTTAGCTGCTTGATGACCTTGAAGGGCTCATCCCAGGCCGCTTGCAGCTTGTTCCGCTGCACAGGTACAAGGACCATCACTTGGTCCCCGGTGCCATAGGCTCGGGTCCGGGCGTTACGATCATACCAGACCTTTTGCTTCCTTTGGGCCACGGAGAGGTTCTCCCTGGCCAGGCCCATGAGCTCGGTGAGTTTTTCCCGGAAGGTCAGTACATACTGTACCACTGACTCTCCCTGCAGGAGAGGCCGTCCCCTCCCACTCTGCTCTGAGCAAGTCCAAGGGTCCCCGTACCCTCCTTCCGTACAGCAGCTCAAACGGGGAGAACCCCGTGGATTCCTGGGGCACCTCCCTGTATGCAAACAGCAGGTGGGGTAAGTACTTGTCCCAGTCATGGGGGTATTGATTCATGAAGGTTCTCAGCATCTGCTCCAGAGTCCCATTGAACCTCTCCACCAGCCCATTGGTCTGCGGGTGGTAGGCTGTGGCCCAGGTGTGCCGGACCCCACACTTGTCCCAGAAGCTTTGCAGCAGGGCCGACATGAAGTTGGACCCCTGATCTGTGAGGACCTTCTTGGGGAACCCCACTCTGCTGAAAATGGACAGCAGTGCATCCGCCACGGTGTCAGCGTCCACAGAGGTCACAGCCTCTGCTTCTGGGTATCGCGTGGCAAAATCTACCACTACCAAAATATATTTCTTCCCTGAACGTGTTGCCTTGCTGAAGGGGCCCACTATGTCCATAGCCACTTTCTGGAAAGGCTCCTCTATGATGGGGAGTGGCCTCAGGGCAGCTTTCCCCTTGTCCCGGGTCTTCCCCACCCTCTGGCAGGGGTCGCAGGACAGACAATATAGATGGACAGCCGCAAAGATCCCAGGCCAAAAAAAGTTCTGTTACAACCTTCTCCTGGTGCAGTGGATCCCCTGGTGTCCCGCGAGCGGGACATCATGGGCTAGGTACAGCAACCTGCGCCGGTACTTTTGGGGAACCACCAGTTGCCTCTGGACCTTCCATGGCTCCGCTTTGCATCTGGGAGCCCATTCCCGGTACAGGAATCCCTTTTCCCACAGGAATCTCTCTCTGCAGCCCACCCCCAGCTGGGGAGCTGGGCTGAGACTGTCCAGTTCCCTCAGCTTCTGCAAGGAGGGGTCTCTCTGCTGCTCTGCCTGGAACTCTTCGGCTGGGGCAGGGGCGGATGCTACTTCCCCATCCCTGCCTGGCTCCAGCACCCCTGGCCTGTGAGATCTGGTTTTTGGGGGCCCCCTTTCTCTCAGGATTGGCCCCTGTGGCTCCTGTGACTTTGGCTGGGCCTGTACCCCTGAATCTGGGGAGCGCACCCCTCGTTTTCTTTGGCTACAGGTCAGGACCAGGGCATGAGGGCGTTCACCCGGCCAGTTCTCCAGGTCAGCCCCCATCAGTACATCCGCCGGCAAATGGCTGTGCACGCCCACCTCCTTAGGGCCTTCCTTGTTCCCCCATTTCAGATGCACCCTCTCCATGGGCACCTTGAAAGGGGTCCCATCAATTCCTATTATCGTCAGGTGGGAATTGGTTATCATGCGGCCCGGTGCCACCACCCCGGGTCGGGCCAGTGTCACATCAGCGCCTGTGTCCCAGAACCCTGTGATTTTTTTCCTGTCTACCTCGAGGTGTTTGAGACACTTGCTCCACAGAGGTAGTGCCGCCCCTACTCTGTAAACTGACCTCTGAGTATTTGGTCCCCCTGAGGAGCTGGTCTGTGGGGCGGACTCGGCCCAATCCGAGTGCCCATTGTCAGCACCACCCGCCTTGGTCGCCAGCCCCTCTGGCTTCTGGGACTCCACCCAGTTGACTCCATGACCCCCCAGCCTGCTCAATCTGTCTGGGAGCTTGGGGCACTGGGCTGCTCTATGCCCCTTTCGCCCACAGCGATAACAGCCCGGGTCTTGTTGCGTCCCTCGGGCTGGCTGCTCTGTCCAGGCTCTGCTTGGCTCTCTGTGGGGTGGGTGGCTGGCCTCTTTCCTGGGCTCGCCCAAGAGGTGGTCCCCTCTGTCGTACGGTCAGGAACCGGTCTCTCTGAGATTCTCGGTCTCTCCGGGACTCCCTCTCCCTCCGGGACTCCCTCTTTGTGTGGCTCACTTTCAAACCTGGCCCGGTTGTTTGTGAAGTCATCTGCCAGTTTCCCTGCATTGTGTGAATCCCCAGGCCTCCGGTCCACGAGCCACACCCTCAGGTCAGGTGAGCACATCTCGTAGAATCGCTCCAGGACCGCCAGCTCGATCAGGTCCTCTACGGACTGGACTCCCATTCCGAACACCCACTTCCGGTAGTATTGCCTCAGGTGGGCGGTTGTATCTACATGGGTTTCCTCTGGCCTCTTCTGCGCCTCCTGGAACTTCTTTTTGTACATCTCCCGAGTCAGCCCGAACTTATGCAGCAGGGCCTGTTTGACCCGTTCATAGTCCCCTGGCTGCAGCCCCTCCAGGTGGCTGAGCACCGCTGCGGCCTTCTGGCCCAGCAAGAGGGTGAGGTGCCGGAGCCACTCAGCTTGGGGAACCTCATGCAACTCTCAGTCTCGCTCAAAGGCAGTAAGGAACTTGTCCATGTCCCCTGGGTCTCACAGTCTCGCTCAAAGGCAGTAAGGAACTCGTCCATGTCCCCTGGGTCCTGACACTGGGCCAGCATGCGCGTCTCCAAGTGACTGGCCACCCTGAGCCGTCTGGCCCTCTCCCCACTTACCACAGCTCGGGCCTCTTGGCGCCTCGCCTCTGCCATGGCCCGCTCATGCTCCCGCTCTCGCTCTCTCTCCTCCCGCTGTCTCTCTTGTAGCTGGTGTTCGTGCTCGTGCTCACGCTCTCTTTCCCGTTCCTGGCGCTCACGTTCCCTCTGCCGTTCCTGGGCTTCCAGTTCCTTTAATCTCACCTCGAGCTCCAGCTGTCGCAGCTCTGCGGCGGGGGACTCTGCCCACGATGGACTACCGCTAGCTGAGAGCGACCTGGCAGGCACCGTGTGTGTCTCACGGCGTCGAGCCCCCGCTCCTGTTGGAGAATCTGAAATGCTTCCCGAGGCGGACTGGCCACTTTCTGCCGGGACAGGCTCTGCCCCCCCGGATCCGTCATTCTCTTCCAGCTGGGCTATCAGCTGGGCCTTGGTCGCCTTCCCCACGGTCAGGCCCCTCTCTCTGCACAGCCCCGCTAGCTCTGCCTTCAGGAGTCGGGTATAATCCATCTCCCCGCTGTCTCCCGGAGTATCCACTCACCAGCAGCAGCTGCAGGACTTGCTCTGTTCCCCCTCTGGCTCTTGTGAAGCTCCTTCCTTCTCTTGCGCTCAGTCAGCCACTGCTGGGATCTCATCTGTGGGTGCAGTGCATCTGACAGCAGTGTGATGGGGTTCAGTCCCCCTGGACTGCACCCCGTCCGTTGACAGGAGTGACTCTCAGCAGGTACAACAGGAGGTTTATTAGGCAACAGATGCCCAGTTTCTCTCAGAAGCGACAGCACAGCAGTCAGAGACAGTCCTTCCAACCCGTCCTGGGGAGAAGACCCCGAGGGGTGCCCCTCTGGGGTGTAGCTTTCCCCCGCCTTAGGCTGGCTGCCTTCCAGCTCCTCTTCCCCCAGCCTCTAACTGCCGCCCTCGATTCAAAAACCCAGCTCGGCTCCTCCCTCCTCTTTGTCCAGGGCAGAGGTGTTACCTGCCAGTTGTAGCCCCAGGGTCATCCTTAGCCACTGGGAGCTTCTCTGCTTGCTTCTCACATCCAGCCTGGCTCACACATGCACTCCCCCCACTCCATCACACACCCCACTTGAAAATGACCTCCAGACATTGAGCCATTAATCACCACCCTTTGGGTTTGATCATCTAGCCAACTTTCTATCCATCTTGCAGTCCATGTATCCAATCCATACTTCCTTAGCATCGTGTTGCCCCATGGTCAGAACAGTGGAAGGTAGCTGACAGGGCTTACGTATTCAGCATACAAAGAAGGACCTACATCTTTCAGAAACAGCCGCTGGTTTGGGGTATCTCAGTAAGGAACCGAGACTCAGGCATCTCAGGCCCTGTTTTTCAGAAGGGCTCCCAGTGGCTTCCGTTAGAGTTTTGAGCACTCCAGTTATTCACAAAACAAGTTCAAGGTATCTAAAGTCCAGCACCTAAAATCAGAGGTCACAATTGTAAATCTGGTCTTTTTTCTCCATCAGCTGCAGCCTGACTGGGAGGGGATGTCCTGTGGCAATCAGTTAAATTTCTTTTGGACGCTACTCACGTAGTGCATGATGGGCTTTGCGCTTGTCATGCATTAAGCCTCTGTTTAGACAAGCCTTAGCTGATAATCTACTGCTGACCATGGGGCATCACAATACATCCAAGGCTCCTTTTGGGGCAGTGGAATTGTCGGAGGGCTTCCAGTGCTTTCTTTCAAAGAGATCTGAGAAGCCAGTATTAATGGGGAATTGTTCGCGGATCCTGAACGCCCTTGTGCAGGACTTGCCATGCTCCATCATCTGCCCCCTTGTACTCATTGACTACAAGAGGTCACTGGGGGGCTAATAAGAGGCTTAGCCTTTTCAGTCTCACAGGCAGGGCCTCGTTATGGCTCTCCAAGCTTCTGTCACCTCGAGGATGTGAAGTCTGGGGCTGTTCCTTAAGTGACCAGTGCAAAATGCTGCCCCTGCTGTTGGGTTGGGATTTTCCAATTGGAGATTCCTGTGTGATCTCAGGCTTGCTGGGCCCCATGGTCACCTGTTCCATGGGGATAAATAATCTCTCCCTGTGTCATGGGCATATTGGGAGAAGTGGGACTGCCCTACGCTACTGCAACTTCAGCTGTGTGACTAATGTAGCTCAAGTCAACACACCTAGGTTTTGTTTACTTCAGTCTTAACAGCAGCATGTCAACAGGAGTACTGTAGTCCACACTGAGAGAGATCAGCAGTAGATGTATTGCCTATCAGTCCCCGCTGGAGCAGTCGTTGCCTGCAGGTCCAGCTGGTAATGCAGACACACTCTTAATGAGGCTTATATTCTCCAGGGTTAGAGGTGTAGAATTTTATGCATCAGGCAGTCAGCTTGGTATGTGCCTTGTGAACATAGTGCTAAAAGGTGCAGCCACAACTCATGCCATCACCTCACACAGATCACACATGTTCATTTCACTCGTGCCAGCCACATGCTTATTTTCACACGCATTTGCATCACATCTGTATTCATAAAGCGCAGTCACACACAAAGGCTGTTCGTCCCCAGACACACGCCATACAAATATTGAAACCATAGAATCACAGAGCACTAGAACTGGGAGGGACCTCAAGAAGTCATCAAGTCCAGTTCCCTGCTCTCTTGGCAGGACCAAATACCATCTAGACCATCCCCGATAGGAGTCTGTCTAACCTGCTCTGAAATATCTCCCACGATAGAGATCCCACAACCTCCTTAAACAATTTATTCCAGTGTTTGATCACCCTGACGGTTAGGAAGTTTTTCCTAATGTCTAATCTAAACCTCCCTTGCTGCAGTTTAAGCTCATTGCTCCTTGTCCTGTCCTCAAAGGCCAAGGAGAACAATTTTTCTCCCTCCTTGAAACCCTCTTTGAGGTACTTGAAAACAGCTATCACGTCCCCTCTAAGTCTTCTATTTTCTGACCTAAACAAGCCCACTTCTTTCAGTCATCCCTCACAGCTCATGTTCTTTGGACCTTTAATCATTGTTGTTGCTCTTCTCTGGACTTCCTCCAATTTCTCCACATCCCTCGTGAAATGTGGCTCCCAGAACTGGACACAGTACTTCAGTTGAGGCTTAATGAGTGCTGAGTACAGTGGAAGAATGACTTCCCAGGTCTTGCTCACAACGCTCTCATTAATACATCACAGAATCATGTTTGTTTTTTTGGCAACAGCATCACACTGTTGACTCATATTTAGCTTGTTGTCCACTATGACACATAAGTCCATTTCCGCAGTACTCATTCCTAGGCAGTCGCTTCCCATTCTACATGTATGAAGCTGATTGGGTCTTCCTAAGCAAAATACTTTGCATTTGTCTTTATTAAACTTAATCCTGTTTACTTCAGACCATTTCTTCCATTTGTCGAGATCATTCTGGATTATGAGCCTATCCTTCAAAACAATTGCAACCCCTCCCATCTTGGTATCATCTGCAGATTTAATAAGCATACTCTATATGCCAATATCTAAATCGTCAATCAAGATATTGAATAGAACCGGTGCCAAAACTGACCCCTGTGGAACCCCACTTGTTATGCCCTTCCAGTGTGACTGCAGACCATTAATAACTAGTCTCTGAGAAGGGTTATCCAGCCAGTTATGCATCCACCTTATAGTGGCCACATCTAAGTTGTATTACTTAGTTTATTGATAAGATCATCGTGCGAGACCATGTCAAATGCCTTACTAAAGTCTAGGTATACCACATCCATCTCCTCTTCCTTATCCACAAGACTTGTTATGCTGTCAAAAAAAGCTATCAGATTGGTCTGGCATGATTTGTTCTTTATGAATCTCTGCTGGCTGTTACCTATCACTTTATTGTCATCCAGATGTTTACAGATGAATTCCTTAATTATTTGCTCTATTACTTTTCCCGGCACAGAAGTCAAACTGACTGGTCTGTAGTTTCCTGGGTTGTTCTTTTTTCCCCTTTTTATAGATGGGCACTGTGTTTACACTTTTCCAGTCTTCTGGAATCTCTCCCGACGTCCAGGAATTTTCAGAAATGATAGCTAAAGGCTCAAAAACCTCTTCTATCAGCTCCTCAAGTATTCTAGGCTGCATTTCTTCAGGCCCTGGTGAATTGAAGACATCTAAGTTTTCTAAGTAATTTTTAACTTGTTCTTTATGTATTTTGTCCTCTAAACTTACCCTCTTCCCACTAGTGTGCATTGTTAGGCATTTCTGCATCAGCTTTCTTGGTGAAGACCGAAAAAAAGAAGTCATTAAGCACCTCTGGCATTTCCAAGTTTCCTGATTATTGTTTCTCCCTCCTCACTGAGTAGGGGGCCTATCCTGTCCTTGCTCTTGCTTTCAAATCTAGAACTGCTTCCCCGCAGTAGCTTTTCCCACCTTCTGAAATAAAAAAACTCATCCATGCAGTCTAAAAACTTTCTGGATATTCTGTGCCTCACAGTATTAGTTTCCCAACATACGTCTGGGTAGTTGAAGTTCCTCATCACCCCCAAGTTCTGTGTTTTTGATAGTTTTGTTAATTGTTTAGAGAAAGTCTCATCTGCTACTTCTCCCTGGCTAGGTGGTCTGTAGTAGATCCCTATCACGACATCACATTAGTTTTTTATCCCTTTTAACTTAACCCAGAGACTCTCAAGATGTCTGTCTCCTGCATCCATCTCCTCCTCAGTCCAGGTGTGCACATTTTTGATCATAGAATCATAGAACAATAGAGACTGAAAGAGAACTAAAAAAGCCATCGAGTCCAGCCACCTGCTCTAAGCAGGACCAAACCCATCAGATCAGCCCCGCCAGGGCTTTGTCGAGCTGAGACTTAAACATCTCCAGGGATGGAGACTCCTCTACTTCCCTGGGTAGACCATTCCAATGCTTCACCACCCTCCTAGTGAAAAAGTTTTTCCTAATGTTCAACCTGGACCTTTCCAACCGCAACTTAAGACCACTGTTCCGTCGTCTACCATCTGTGACCACTGTGAACAGCCTCTTTGCAGCCTCTCTTCAGTAAGTTGAAGGCTGTTATCAAGTCCCCCCTCAGTCTTCTCTTCTGCAGACTAAACAGTCCCAATTCCCTCAACCTTTCTTCATAAGTCATATGCTCCAGCCCCCTAATTATTTTGGTTGCCCCCTGCTGGACCCTCTCCAGTGTATCCACATCCTTCCTATAATTGGGGGCCCAGAACTGGACACAGTACTCTGGATGCGGCCTCACCAAAGCTGAATGAAGAGGAATAATCACTTCTCTGGATCTACTGGCAATGCTCCTCTTGGTGCAATCTAATATGCCATTAGCCTTCTTGGCTACAACGTCACACTGTTGACTCATGTCCATCTGCTCGTCCACTACAACTCTCAGGTCCTTTTCTGCAGAACTACTACCGAGCCAGTCGGACCCCAGCCTGTAACAATGCTTGGGATTCTTCCGGCCCAAGTACAGGATTCTGCACTTGTCCTTATTGAACCTCATCAGATTTCTTGCAGCCCAGTCCTCCAATTTGTCTAAGTCTGTCTGGACCCTGTCCTTACCCTCCAGCATATCTACCTCTCCCCCAGCTTAGTGGCATCCACAAACTTGCTGAAGGTGCAGTCTAGCCCTCACCCAGGTCATTGATAAATACGTTGAACAGAACAGGACCCAGAATCGAACCTTGGGGCACTCCACTAGAAACTGACCACTATCCCAACATCGAGCCGTTGATCACCACCCTCTGGACCTGACCTTCTAGCCAGCTTTCTATCCATCTTACCGTCCATTTATCCAGTCCACATTCCTTTAACTTGCTGACAAGAATATTGTGGGAGACTGTATCAAAAGCTTTGCTAAAGTCAAGATAAATCACATCCATTGATTTTTTTTCCCCTACCCACAGAGCCAGTTATCTCATTGTAGAAACTAATCAGATTGGTCAGGCATGACTTGCCCTTCATGAATCCATGCTGACTATTCCTGATCACTCTCCCCTCATCCAAGTGCCTCAAATGACTTCCTGGAGGAGCCCCTCCATGATTTTTCCTGGGACTGATGTAAGACTGACCGGCCTATAGTTCCCTGGATCATCCTTCTTCCCTTTTTTAAAGATGGGCACTACATTTGCCTTTTTCCAATCATTCGGGATCTCTCCCGATCTCCATGATGTTTCAAAGATAATGGCCAAGGGCTCGTCAACAACGTACACCAATTCCCTCAGAATCCTAGGATGAATTAGGTCCGGGCCCCTCAATTTATGTACATTTAGCTTTTTTAGATAGCTCCTAACCTGTTCTTTCCCCACCGAAGGCTGTCCACCCTTTTCCCACAGTGCATCACCTATCGCCCTAGTCTGGGAGCTGTCCTTGTCCGTGAAGACAGAGGCAAAGAAAGCATTAAATACTTCAGCTTTCCCTCCATCATCTGTCACTGGGTTACCTCCCTCATCCAGTGGGGGCCCCACGCCCTCTCTGATCACCTTCTTCTTGGTAACATGCCTGTAGAAACTTTTCTTGTTATCCTTCACACTCCTCGCGAGTCTCAATTCCAGTTGTGCTTTTGCCTTCCTGATAACTGCCCTGCATTCTCGAGCTATACGTTTATACCCCTCCCTAGACATCTGTCCAAGTTTTCACTTTTTGTAAGCTCCCTTTTTGTGCCTAAGTTTTCCAAGGATTTCCCCAGTAAGCCACTCTGGTTTCCTACCACATTTACTTCTCTTGCTGCGCATCGGGACAGTTTCTTTCTGCGCCTTCAATAGGGCTTCCTTAAAATACTGCCAGTTTTCGTGGACTCCTTTTCCCTTCATGGTAGCATCCCAAGGGATTCTGCCCATCAGGTTCCTGAAGGAGTCAAAGTCTGCTTTTCTGAAGTCCGAGGTGTGCAATTTGCTGCTCTCTTTCCTTCTTTTGGTCAGGATCCTGAAGTCTGCCATCTCGTGATCACTGCCTCCCAGGTTGTCCCCCACCTCTACCTTCCATATTAGTTCCTCCCTGTTTGTAAGCAGCAGGTCGAGCTGCGCATGACCTCTGGTCGGGTCCTTCAGCACTTGTACCAAGAAGTGATCCCCAACATTCTCCAGAAACTTCCTGGACTGCTTGTGTACCGCCGTATTGGTCTCCCAACAGATGTCAAGGTATTTGAAGTTCCCCACAATAACGAGAGCCAACAATCTGGGCCTCGTTATCTCAGTTGCCTAAAAAAAGCCTCATCTACCTCATCATCCTGATTTTGGCAGCCTGTAGCAGACACCAACCACCACATCTCCAGTGTTGCCTACACCGCTAAGCTTGACCCGTAGATTCTCAACAGGCTTTTCTCCCTCTATGTACTGGAGTTCCAAGCAATCATAGTGCTCTCTTACATACAGTGCAACTCCTCCTCCTTTTCTCCCTTGCCTGTTCTTCCTGAACAGTTTATATCCTTTCATGGCAGCGCTCCAGTCATGCGAGTCATCCCACCAAGTCTCTGTTATTCCAGTCAAGTCATAGTTCTTGGACTGGGCCAGGGCTTCTAATTCCTCCTGCTTGTTACCCAGGCTTCTGGCATTGGTGTACAAACACCTTAGATAACCAGTCGATCTCCCCGCCCTCACTACTCGAACCAAGGGTCCACTTTTGTTGTACATTCCTCTTTGCATTTGTTCCCAGCCTCCAAGTTCCTTTCTACCCACAGGGTCTTGGTCACCTTCCCCCAGTGAACCTAGTTTAAAGCTCTCCTCGCTGAGTTTGCAAACCTACTTGCGAAGATGCTCCTTCCTCTCTTGGTTAGGTAGACCCCATCTCTTCCCAATAATCTTTGTGCCTGGAACAGCATCCCATCACTGCAGAATCCAAAGTCCTCTGTCCGACTCCACCTGTGTAACCATGCATTTACTCAATTCAACAGTCCCTACCTACAGGACTCCCAGGTGTTCAGGTTTTTACTTACCTGTGGGCTTTGGTCACCCATTTAACCTAGTTTAAAGCCCTCCTCACTAGGTTAGCCAGTCTCGATCCAAACACGTCCTTCCCATTCCTCAAAAGGTGAACCCCATCCCTGCTTAGCAGTACTTCCTGGAACAGCATCCCATGATCGAGGAAGTCAAAGTGCTTTTGGCGACACCCCCATCCTTGCAGCCCGGCATTCACCTCCAGAATGCACCTGTCTCTGCCTGGGCCCCTACCCTGGACAGGAAGGATTGAGGAGAACACCGCCTGCACTCCCGACTCCTTCACCTGTACTCCCAGAGCCCTGTAGTCACCCATGATCTGCTCAAGGTTATACCTTGCAGTATCATTCGTGCCCACACAGATGAGTAGCATGGGGTAGTAGTCAGAGGGTCAGATAATCCTCGACGACGCCTCTGTAACGTCTCGGATACGGGCTCCAGGCAGGCAGCATACCTCCCGGGATGACATGTCAAGGCAACAAATGGGCGCCTCCATCCCCCTCAGAAGAGAGTCTCCTACCACCACTAACCTGTGTTAAGAAACATCTCATAGTGGTGGCAGCAGCCCCCCAGCCTTGGGGGTACAAGGCCTCTCTGAGTCACCTGGAGGAGGTGATTCCTTATCTCCTGTATCTCCCATATCCAGAATGGCGTAACGGTTTCCCAGTACCACAGTGGGAGGATTGGGAGCAGGAGTGGAGCACGGCCTGCTGCTGGAAGTGACCAGCTGCCAGTGTCCCCCTGGGCCATCTCCACCTCCCCTGATGGTGTGTCAGCGCTCTTGTGTGGTGGGACAGCTGCCTTAACCGCAGCCGCCACCTCCACGCGAATACTTTCCAGGAATAGCTCCTGGGGTCTAAGACTCCTAAGCCTGGCCACCTCCTCCTGTAGCTCCACCACCTGCTTCCTGAGAGCTTCTACCAGAAAACACCTTCCCCATTGGGTGGTCTCCACAGCCTGGACTTCAGTAGGTGGGAATTGCAAGTCGCAGTCCCTGCAAAACCACACCAGGGTCTGGTAGAGGCATCCCTGTCCGGGAGGTCTGTCGACTACAGGCACAGGTGGAGGAGACAGGAGCAGGGCTGGCATATGCGCTGCGGATCTTCCTAACCATAGTGGAACCCCTCTGTCAAACTCCCTCTTAAAACTGGTCTGGCTGCCGCCCCCTGCCCACTTCGCTCCCCTGATCGCTCTGGCTCTGCTTGTAAAGCCTGCGAACCTCAGTCAGGCCTCCCCCTCCTTAGTCACACAGGAAGGCTGATGAAAGGCGAGCAAGGGCTCGGAAAGAGTCCAGCCCATCCCAGGCACACAGTTCCAACTGCCACAGTAACTGAAACTGAAATCGCCTGCACTCAGAAATCAAAGTGTAAACAGTCAGGCAAACTCAACATGGTAGTCTGGGATATAGTTTTTTGTGCAAAAGTTCTAGACAATGCAAAAATTGGACTAGCTTCCCTCTCATCTTCTCCTCTAAACTCCCTTCTCAAAACTCCCTCCTGTTTGCAATCACCTGTTCGTACACACAAATGCAGAGAGAACACGCAGCCCCCCTGCAGTGCAGCTCCCAGAACACCAGTAGCAGGTCGATTGCTTGATTGATTCAGTTATTGGCTTTCACTGATATTCCAGTAATGGAATATGGAGGAGTCCAGCTGTCAGCAGGATTCACATCAGCTGCGCAGCCAATGGGGAAAATCCCCAGAGGCTCAGTATGGATCTCCTATATCTTTAATGTAGTGACCCAGATTCCCAAGGAGCAAGGCTGTGGCCTGGCTGACCTGGTGCTGGAGACCACCTTTCCTGGCTGGCAGAAACCACACTCCTGTGGGCACAGGGGCATAGAGCCACAAACCATTGCTGATGTACTGCAGTGCCAGTGGGAAGATCGCTTTCCTTTTCAGTCTGGTGCTTTTCATGTTCTGAAGGTTGAAATTCTTGAGTCTCAGCTGAAAGGTGATAACACAGAAATGTTGCCCTTCATCCCAGACAGGGCTTTCCTGAGAGATGAGGGGGACTCAAGCAAAATGACTCTTCTTCCTTGATGAGCCTCTCTGGGGGAATAGATCTTGGCTTCCCTTGCAGGCTCCACAGACCCCCACAGAATATTCAGGAAACAGTGGGCTTCATGACTGGCCTAATCCACTTTTTTCTGGGACTCATGCATGCCTGTAACAAGATTCTCGGTTCCATTGTGTTTTTTCACCTGCTGCTTCTGAGGAATCTTTCGCTTCTCTATCTGAGTTTGAACAACATCTGGGGGAGCCATATCCTCCACAGCTTTGGTTGTCACGGGCACCAATGCAGTCAAAGGATTGTCACTGTTCAGGCCTGGTGCTTGGGAGTTTGTCTGCTGTCTCATTTCTCTGGTATTACTCATACCTCTGGCACTGAAGGAGCCAGGTCTGGTGTAGGCGTAACAGCTAGCACTGACTGTGCAGTGACCAGCCTGTAATGCAGCTTTAGCAGCTTTGCTATTCAAGTGTCTTTTTGAGTCAGACAGCTGAACGTTGCAACTCAGACCTGAAAGAAATAATGAAAGCTGTGTGACTGATCCCTCAGAAGTCAGGCACTGCTAGAGTTAATTGTGCAGCCTTCACTCTCATCCCTGGTGTGTTTGCACTATTACACTATCATGCAATGAAAGCCTACAGTGTAACACGACATGTCATCCAGTGTTTTCTACTGCCATAGATCCTTCCATGTGTCATTGGGTAGTGGCCAAGGAGTCCCTCCCCACCGTGCTACACGTTAGTCACAGTCACACACTGTATGGCCTTTTGCATGTGGAACACTGACAGCAATGGCTTTTGACAATATACCCCACACATCCCAACCTCTGCAAGGACACACAATCTGCTCTTCAGACTCTCCCAGCAATGGCCAATCTGGCTTAATTCCCACCATGTTATAGCCAAAACCCACAGACTCAGCCAGGAGAGCGTGTCTGGAGTGAGGTTTGTCTCTTGCTCACAAACAGAAGAGAAACAGGAAATAAAAAAAATTAGCACAAAAATACTCTTGCACTTAGGGCTTCTTACCCTGCCTGAGGCATTGCCTCCCTGTGAGGCTGGTCCTGGAGTCACTGATAGTGCCTGACAGCCATGGGGGCATTTGAAGGGGCTTCTCAGTCTGGGCAGTTTCCCTGTTGGGCAGCTGCCATGTATTCCCCCATGCTGAGGTACTGGAGCTGGCCCAGAAGGGCCCAAGACATTGTTTCTCCTGGGAAGTGTCTGTGGGATTTGGTCGCTCACCTCCGACTCGGGAACAGGAGAACCATTGTACTTGACCTTTGACTTACAAATTTCTGCTCAGGCACAGTGCAGCCTGGAAAGCAACACCACAACTGGTGAATATTCACAAATGCTAGGAACAGCCAAATATGGAGAGCTAAACCAGGAAGGCCTCAAGAGCTTGACTTGTTAGAGTGTGCTCCAGCTGTAATGGAAGTGCTAACCAGAGCTGCTGAGAGATCTGTATGTTTCGTGCCTGCCAGGCTCTTTACACTAAACACACCATCCATCTTTTCTCACTTGTTTTGTATCCAGGCCACCGCTTTGAAGATAACCCTGGTGTGAGGCGGCATCTGGTGAAGAAACCATCTAGGAGTCAGAGCATCAGGACCAGCAGGAAGATGGTGGCGACCCCATCCATCAAAAAGAAGAAGAAGAAGAAAAAGCTGGACAGGAGGCCCCATGAGGTATACAAGTCAGACCCTCTCCAGGTGGCAACCAATCATGTCAGGCCTCCGAAGTCAAGAGCGGGGCTTAGAAATGGAGACTTTAAAAATAAAAACTGTGGGGATTCTGATTGTTTGCTCTCTGCCTCCTGGCCTTAGGGTTCAGAATTCTGCAAAGCCAGGGTGGCTAGAAACATGCTTTCTAAAATGGATGCGGAGAGTCTGACAACTATTATCCCTGCAACAGGGATGGGTTTAAGATACACATCAAGTATCTGGATAATTGCAACAAAATCAAGGGAGTTGGCAGCACAATAATGGCACTGCCCTGCTGAGAGGGACAGGATGGGAGGTCAGTTCGGCAGAGGGAATCTCTTCTGTCGTGGCCTGTGGTTGGTGGGAGAGAGGAAATCTTTGTACTAGGGACCATGAGAACTGCAGTATAGAACATACATCTCCCTCCTGGGTCACTGTGCTCTGGAGCAGCATGTCACAGTGAGTCGGTGCGCCATGCTCTGGTGTTGTGCATTGCTAGTGGCTCTTGCCCGCTGTCCCTTGGATACTTGTTCTAACCGCTTCTCTTCACCAAATCTTCCATACACCAAGGGGTGTGAGGGGACACCATTGCTCCCCCCATTCCTTTAGGTGTCCTGCACCTGGGCCAATTAGCAGAGTCCCTTGGCCCAGTCTTCTCCGCTCGGCTGGCCGAGCAAGGGGAGGACAAGGTGAGAGCGTTTGTGGGAGCTGGTGTTGCTGAGGAGGCTCGTCACCACTGTTAAGTTGAACAGCTGTGCTTTAACCCTGGGCGGCAGGTATTTGTGGAGCTTAATGAGCTGGTCGTGGATAAGAACCAGGAAATGCACTGGAAGGAGACAGCGCGCTGGATCAAGTTTGAGGAGGATGTGGAGGAGGACACAGCTCGCTGGGGGAAGCCTCACATTGCCTCACTCTCCTTCCGCAGCCTGCTAGAGCTCAGAAAGACCATTGCTCACGGTGAGTCTCAGCAACCTTGATGTGACTGATGGGCTTCTGCAGAGAGAGGACCGGAGAACTGCCTGAGTGAATTTAGGCCTCAGCATGGTGGCGAATCGGTCTCACGTGATCTTCTTACCAATAAACTAGGCAAATACAACTTAGATGGGTCCACTACAAGGTGGCTGCGTAACTGGCTGGCTGAACGTTCTCAGAGTAGCTATTAATGGTTCGCAGTCACGCTGCAATGGCGTAACAAGTGGGGTTCTGCAGGGATCTGTTTTGGGACCATTTCTATTCCATATCTTCGTCAATAATTTAGATATTGCCATAGAGAGTACTCTTATTAAGTTTGCAGATGATAGCAAGCTGAGAGGGGTTGCAGCTGATCTGAAGGACAGGCTCATAATTCAAAATGATCTGGACAAATGGTCTGGGGTAAACAGGAAGAAGTTTAATAGGGATGGAGGCAAAGTTCTGCACTTAGGAGGGAACAGTCAGCTTCATAGAGACAGTTGCTTCCCATTCTGTCTAGGAACGAGTACTGCGGAAAGGGATTTAGGGGTCAGAGTGGACCACAAGCTAAATATGTGTCAACAGTGTGATACCTGCATAGAAAGCAGACATGATTCTGGGATGCAGTAAGAGGTGTGTTGTGATCAAGACACAAGAAGTCATTCTTCCACTGTACTCAGCACTCGTTAGGCCTCAACTGGAGTATTGTGTCCAGTTCTGGGCACCTCATTTCAAGAGGGATGTGGAGAAATTGGAGAAGGTCCAGAGAAGAGCAACAAGAATGATGAAAGGTCTAGAGAACATGAGCTGTGAGGGATGACTGAAAGAAGTGGGCTTGTTTAGGTCAGAAAAGAGAAGACTTAGAGGGGACGTGATAGCGGTTTTCAAGTATCTCACAGAGGGTTACAAGGAGGAGGGAGAAAAATTGTTCTGCGGCCTCTGAGGACAGGACAAGGAGCCACGGGCTTAAACTGTGGCAAGAGAGGTTCAGATGGGACATTATGAAAAGCTTCCTAACTGTCAGGGTGGTTAAACACTGGAATAAGTTACCTAGGGAAGTTGTGGAATCTCCATCGCTGGAGATATTTCAAAGCAGGCTAGACAGATACCTATGAGGGATGATCTAGGTGGTGTTTGGTCCTGCCAAGAGAGCAGGGAACTGGACTCATTGATCTCTTGAGGTCCCTTCCAGTTCTAGTGTTCTGTGGCTCTGTGATTTGTAGGGCAGCTGCTATTTGTGGGCTCTGTCTCCTCAAGAGACCCTTCAACCCAGGTATCTCAGCCCAGGTTCTTTTAAGGAAAGCCAAGAAAATCAGAGAACAACACAAAGTCCTGTGGCACCTTAGAGACTAACAGATATTTTGGAGCATGAGCTTTCGTGGGCAAAGACCCGCTTCATCAGCTGCACTGTTAGTCTGTAAGGTGCCTCAGGACTTCTTGTTGTTCTCAAAGCTACAGACTAACACGGCTGCTCTCTCATACTTGTCCCCATGCAAGGAAGTCAGAGAAGCTCCCATGGCATGTGTGACCAGGCTCTGGTGTGGGTGTTAGAGTCCCTCTCTGGTGTGCCAGGTCCTGTGTCCTATCAGGCACGGCTGCTGACTGCGGGCACTGGATGGAGCACCTGCTCCGTCTGCATCAGGGCTTGTGTGTTGGGCCAAGAAAGAGGCCGAATGGGGTTTGCATTTTAAAGCTTATCTTTTCCATAAGAAACTTGAGAACTCTCTTGGCAGCAGACTGGCAACCTCAATGGCAACTAGTGAAACAGGACCCAACATTGTCAGCATTTCGTTGAAGTGAGTCACATTCCGTAAAGCCTAGAATGGCTTGGGAGCCTCCTATCAAGGCTTTGTCTCTTCCCTGGTCCACGCACGTGCAGCGGCACCTGAGTCAGGGCCCCATCAGCAGCAAAGAATGGGTGCTGTTGGCAGGGCTTTCTCTTGGTGGAGCATTTGACTTTGGAATTTGCTTCCCCTGCTCTGGAATAGTCTGTCAGCTAGCAAAGCCCCGTGTGAGCAAGCGTTAGAGCAGGAGGTGGAGGTGGGCTAGTGAAAGAGTGAGGGTGGAAGACTGGGTGAGCCCCTTTGGCTGCCTGGGGCTCAGTGCGATTGTGTTTGGGGAGGGGTGGTAAATGTCCTGCTGTCTCAGAATTGACATCACTTTGTATTCTCTCTGGTAATGAAAGATTCTCAGAGCCCAGGTACAACAGAATGATGCCTTATTCTGCTCTGAAGTGGGTAGGCAGGCAGGGTGAGGGAAGAACCTGCCTCTGCACAGAGGGGCCTGGTGAAGTGGGCTGAGCACTGAAGAGAAAGGAGCCCGTAAGACTTGTCTCGATGATGGAGAAGGTCTCTGGGAAGGGGACAACTTTGAACAGTGTTCTTAGCATCCAGACTATATGGGAGAGCAAGTTGGAGAGAGGCCTCTACCCCTCAAAGAGGCATTCCTTAGATTATTTGGTTTAAATGCTTTGTGAAAAAGCTTCTCCAAAGAAATACACACCTGCTAGAACCCTTCCACAGTACCAGGAACCTGGAGGTTGCTCTGGGAGACACAGATCTGGATATTCAGAAAAGCTTCCTAAACAAAACTAAAATATTGCAGCAGAGATATGAATCTGAACACAGCTGAAACAATACAGGCCTATGCCTCAGAATAAAGGTGCACAGAGCTTCATCATGCCTGTAAAAGCATGACACTAAAATGCTTTTTAGGTTTCCAAGGCTTGGAAGAAACAATTAGTGACAGCCTCCAAATAACCTTGCTAAAACCATTCAGTGCTGCCATCCAGCTATGGTGCTGCGGACAAACCCTTTACACAGGAGATGGTTAACCCCAGAGGCTGCCAAGCAGGACAGGGCCAGTTCCCACTGCTTGTTGACACCCCTAGCAGAACAGTCCTGCCGCCACCTCAGTCAGTGCAGCAAATGCCCCTGGCACCCCCCATTACAAGGCACAAGCAAGTCAGCAGCTAACCCCAAATACAAGCATGGCCTGCACCTCCAGTCTGGCTCCCTGTGAGCAGCAGTCCTGGTGCGAGGAGCCCAGCAGTTTGCTCTCTGAGCTTGAGCTGCTAGGGGGTCCCAGAAAACCTCGTTCTTGGAGCCACTGGGCTGCACAAACCCAAGCCAGTGACAGATGGGTCTGATCAGAGCCACCACCAACTCTCCCCGACACGGACTCTATGTGCAGAAAGAAGCCAGAGGACACACGCTCCTGACCGTGCTCCGAGAAGGCGGCTAGGCAGACAGCAAGGTGGAGGAGATATGTGGACAGCGACCGCATTGATGCCTGTGCCCAGAAGGAGGGAGAGAGCTTTCCTTAGCTTGCCGGGGTCATAGACTTCATGTCCCCAGGTGGCAGGGAAGCTGTGACCAGCCTGGGCGAGAGAGAGGGGCAGAGACAGCCAACGCAGCTGCCACCTCCGAGACTGGAACAGAGTCACGACTCAGGCTGAAGTTGTGTCATGGTTATTTATAATAAAAGTCAGGGACAGGAAGTGCGCCATAAACAGAACTTCACAGAAGCCCATGGCCTGTCTGGCTTTTACAAAGAATAATGGGGTTGGCTGGAGGACAAGGACTGGCAGGTCCAGCCCCTGCCACCTGCAGCAGCTCAGAGCTGCACAGCCCCTGCCCCCCCAGGGCACCAGGATGAAGCTGAAGAAGAAAATGTCACAGAGGTCTCTAAATGTCACAGAATCTAAGACCTCCGTGACAAAATCTTACCCTTCGTAATGACTGAGGGTCATGGGAGCGAGCCCTGGAGGTGTCATGGCCCCCTTCCTGTGCAGGCTGGCAGCTCTGGTACAGGTCCTTCGCCAGTAAGGTGCAGCTGGATCGTGTGGATGAGTGTGAGGGAGGAGTGACTGGTGGGTAAGGGGGGTGAGAATGAGGGCATCTGGTGCCTGTACAGGAGTGTGAGGGGTGACCGGTGTAAGTGGGTTACAAATAGGGTGTGTGGGGTGAGCCATGTGCACATATGAATGTAACAAGGGTGGCTGCTTTCTGGGTGCCCCCTCATGGCTCATGCAGTTGAAAGCAGGTGCAACACCCTACCTCTGATTCCCCCCAGTCTGCAGGCCCCTTTCAGTATTCGCTCTGTTCACAGGTAGTTCAAAGAGTTGCCTTCTCCTCATCCCCCTCCCTGGGACTCAGTCCTCTCAGGGGCTTACTGATTGAGCCCTGCTTGGATACAACATTTTTATGCAAAAACGAGCTGCAGCTGTCCACACTGACACCTGTGAATGCAGCTATCCATGGATGTTAAGCAGACATCTGTAAATTTATGGGGTTTTACGTGCAAAAAAAATTGTATCCATGTCCATGTCCACCCAATGAGCTGCGGATATCCACATCTGTAGATGCAGCTGCCTGCAGATATAAAGCAGATGTCCTCAAATTTGGAGGGCTCTCTACACACTGATCATCTAGGCTCCAGCTTGGTGTCTTTCTCCTGAGAATCCAAAATAACACAGTCTCACAAAATGGGAACACAAACTGACAGCCTTATCCCAGCCCCCACCTTCCTGTGAGGGATATCTTTCCACTTCGCAGCACCTCCTGGCTGCATGCAGTTCAGCCTCCTCCACAGGCCATTGCAGTCTCTCCCAGCCTTCTCTGCCTAGAGAGTTTCCTCTCACCTGATCCTTAAACTTTTCCTGCTTACTGAGGATCCTACAGGGTCAACAGATGTAACTGCAGTTTCTGGGGCTTTCTTCTTCCCTTCACCTCCCTGCCTCTTTGTACTGGAGTCATGTGGCTCCTCTCAGGTGGGCTCATCCTGCAATCAAGACTGGGTTAGTCCCATGGCTGTCCAGCCCCTGAGCAAGCCATCCTGTTACAATGAGCATGAGGGGTCAGTAGAGTGTGTGCGTGAGAGAGACAAGCAGTGCACACCTGTGAGTGTGAAAGGGAGCACTGTGTGTGGGTTAGGAGGTGTGGTGATAAACTTCACATCTCAGAGTTGGAAGGGATCTGGGGAGGTCATTGAGTCCAGTTCTCTGCCCTGTTGGCTGGGCCAAACACAGTCCCTGAGAGACTTTTTTTTTTAAATCTGTCTGCCCCAGACCCCTTAATGGCCTCCTCAAGGACTGAGCTCACAACCCTGGTTTTAGCAGGCCAGTGCTCAAACCACTGAGCTGTCCCTCCTACCCTAGCTAACTCCACTTACAACAGCAGTGAAGCTATGGGCAGGCAGGTAGCTGCTTGCATACACAGCCAGGTGAGCACAGCCTGCACTGCTGCTCATGTTGCTGCACCGTCATTGTTTGCTCTTCAAGCTAGGGAGCTCAGAGTGCACTTGGACTTGTCTGGAGTCCTGGGGCTGCCCTCTGACTGAGCGTGTGATTGGGATGAATAGTTGCAAGGAGGCAGAGGCACTCCTGGGGCTGTCGCTGAGAAGGTAGCTGATACCTGCATGCACTGCCCATGGGTGAAGCGCCAGGGCCCTGGTCCTTGCCTGATGGGAGTGTTGGCGCTTGCTTTCTCCCAGCTGGTGACGCCAGTCTGTGGAGGTGGTAGAGGTAGGCGCTGGGCTCGCTATTTTCCCCTCCCTCGCTCAGGAGCTGTACTGCTGGACCTGGAGCAGACCACCCTTCCTGGCATTGCTCACCTTGTGGTGGAGACCATGATCATCTCAGACCAGATCAAAGAGGAGGACAGAGCCAATGTGCTGCGTGCCCTTCTGCTCAAGCACAGGTAGGTGGCCAGGAAAAAAGCAGCTGGGGATGGAGTGAGGGGTGCGGAGGGCATGCAAGAGCCCTGGAGACGCTCAGGATGGAGAGCTGGAAGCAGGATCAGAGGCAAGACCTCAGGTATCTGGGGCATTAGAGGCACCAGAAAGAGAGAGAGTGGAGTTCACAGTCTGCTTCCGGAAGAGGGCCTGGTTCAGCTGGTGGGCGAAGAAGTGGAGGAGCCAGAGCCTGTAAGGGCATGGTGGAGGGAGGTAGGCAGTGTTCATTGGAGCAGGGAGCCCAGGGCTTCCCGGGAGGAGAGTGGGAATACAACGAGAAATGGCAGACCAGAAAGGAGTTTGGGGGTGTCATAGTCTGGGAAGAGAGAGGGAGTGAGGGACAATGGGGCCAGGATGGGGGGCTATCACATTCTGGGGCAGAGAGGGACCCAAGAGGGATCATAGCCTGGGGGCACAGGAGTGCAGGGCCATTCTGAGGGGGAGCAGAAGGATGTCCTGGTTTGGGGGCAGAGGGTGCAGGGGCAGGCTGGGGGGGAGCAGGGAGGGGTCACAGCCTGGAGTCACAAGGAAGCAGGGCCATGCTCAGCTGGAGATGGACCAAGGCCATGCTGAAGGGCAGAGGGACCAGGGAGTTGCTGTAGCCTGGGGACAGAGAGAGCTGGGGCACAGTAGAGGACTGGGGAATTGAGAAGGGAGCAGAGCCTTCAGGGTGGCAAAGAAAGGTCTAGTGGGGAGCCCTCAGGAAGGGAGTCCTGAGGCTGCCAGGGGAAGGGAGAGCCGGCGGGGGGACAACTGGCCTGTGTCCAGTGGGTGAGGGAAGAGGCCCTCAGGGAGAGTGACGTGAGGGTTGTGGAGCCAGGGTGAGGGGAGATACTAGGGCACTGGCTGGGCAGTGAAAGGGGTGTGGGGCCGAGTGAGCAGAGAGGAGCGTCCGGAAGTGATCGGAGCAGAGCAGAGATCAGATGCTTTATTTCTGGTGCTTGCAAAGGGAGCCATGACGCATGTGACCATCCCTGCCCACACCAAGTGCCATAGACCTTTCTTTTGCAGTCAGGGCAGCCCTGTGTTCATTTGGATCTGGGTTGCCGTCTCCCAACAGCACCATCTCCCTCCGTGCGCCTGGGCCTGCTTAGACTAAAGGAATCTGAGTGGAGAACTCACAGGTTTCTGGCACAGCCTCAGTTGGCTCGTGGGGAATGAATTATTTGTGCCCACGCAATACTGGGCTTCCCAAACTCTGCAAGCAGCAGCCAGTGCAGCCCATAAATCTCCTGCTGCCATCGGGAGTGTCCCAGCATCTTTCTGTCACCCCTGTTTCTGAGATAGAGCTGGAGGGCAGTGGCTGTCCCATTGACTCGCGCTTGCACGTTTGAAAGCTGCTGATGTCCTTCCAGCCACCCCAATGATGAAAAGGAGGGGTTCTTCCCCAGAAACCACTCCAGCTCCAGCATGAATTCAATAGTGGGGAACCACCATCACAACCACAACCACACAGGAGACACGTGCATGCCCCTGATGGGTGAAGAGCGCATTGAGATGTCGGATCCCAGAGCCCAGGACTCTGAGTGCAAAGAGGTGAGGGGAGGGGAACTTGTGAGCTATTGCTTTATCCTTGGCCTATCTCCCCCAGCTCTGCCATGCAGCCCGTTGGGGCAGGGACCCAGGGTGCCACCCAGCACCCTTCAGGGGCTAGAAATTCACCACTGAAAAAAGCAGAAGCCTAGAATGCGACTTTGAAACCCATGTTCAGGCATTTGAGTAAGAGGCCTGAGCACCACAAGAGCTAAGAGCCTAGCAGCTCCCACTCAGTTGCCAGCGGTTGCAGATAGCCAGCACTCTGAATCCAGGTCACTTATGCAGGTGCCTAAAAATAGATTTAGGAACCTAATCTTAGACTCCAACTTTTGATAAAACAAGGTCTTATTGTATGTTGTGGAAGCAGTGTGCCTGGCCGTGTCGAGACCATTCCCCTAGACAATGCAGGGCCGCTACTCCCACCTGAGGGCTGGCTGGCTGCCGCATCACCTTCAAGTCAGCCTGCCTCCCTGTCCCCTGGTGGCGCTAATGATGAGCCAGAGGCTGGGAGGGTGCCGAAGAGGAGCCGGCTGAAGATGAGGGTGGAGGAGTGGAACTGGTGCAGGGAAAGCCAGGAGCCAGCTCCTCCTTGGGACTGGGAGCCAATAGGCCAAGATGGCAAGCGAGGAAGTCACTGAACTGTAGCATTTTAGATCTTGAAGGGGTGGAGGTGGACGTCATAATACAAGGGCTGGCTGGAGGGGGGGGAGGAGTCAGGCCCAACAATGCAGGGAGCTGGGTGGGACGGGGAGGAGTCGGGCCCCATAGTGCAGAGAGCGCTGGGTGGGGCAGGGAGAGGAGTTGGCCCAGGAGTCCAGTCCTCATCTGTGCTCGTTTCTTTCTGATGGGGATAGAAAAGTCTGCATCTCCACAATTCCGAGGCGCACCGTGGCAAGTCTGTGAAGCTGCTGGAGAAGATTCCTGATGATGCTGAGGCGTCTGTGGTCCTCGTGGGTAAGAGGTGTCAGTCAGAAACCTGCCGGGTAGGCCCAGTTCAGAGCCCTGGCCGGGCCCTGCCAAGCACATGTGCTCAGCTGCCAGGGTTATTCAGATGCCAATCCAGACTTTCGGTAGACAGTCCACTTCCCAAGTTCTGAAAACCTCCCTCCATCTGTCCACCTTGCCTCTTCCTGCTGTCATCTTCTGTGGGACCTGGTAGCTTTGGGGGCATCCTTAAGGCCGCCAAAGCTGCTGTGCTATAGTCAGCTTGCCAGGCCATGGCCTGAGGGGGGACAGCTTGTCCCTGGAAGAGCTGCTCCCTGATTCCTAGTGAGGTCTAGGAGGAAGGGCAGTGTTTGGCCTTGCTCATCTCAACTTTCACAAAACATTTCACAACCTTGCCAGGCATTGGATTTGCTTTTGGGTGATGCTGCTGTGTGCTGCATTTTCCAGATTGTTTTGCTCATCTCTGCTTAAAGCCAGTCACTTGAGCCAGTGTCAGAGCCTAGATGAGAGCTGGTAAAGGCCCTGAGCCTCACAAGAGGAATTTGATAGGAACCCTGCAGTGCTGTGTGAGTTCTGGCATGAGGAACCAGTGTAATGACTCTTCCCAGGTACTTGGGATGGCTTGGAAAGGGCCAGGGTGGCCTCTTGCTGTCTGAGTGGACCTCATCAGGGAGACAGCACAAATATGTTCTTCCCTCTGATAAGGAGGCTCTAGAGCAAGCAAGTGGCCAGCCCCCAGCCTAAGCTTTTTTGCAGACCCCTTAATTCAGGAATTTTTATGGGAAAGAAATGGCTCAGGAGGTATCATTGGCAGTGGGTTCAGAGGAAACTGATAGCAGTGGAACTGAACAGGGAGCTGTGGAAAAAGGGATGAGCAGAGAATGGACACAGAAAAGAGAACACAAAATGATTTAGATTAATCAAGACTAGAAGAGACTGTGAGGAAGTACAAGGAATCAAAAAGTAACCTGTAGCTAATGGGAACAAAGGGAAAGTGTGTGCCAAGCAATGTCGATTAGGAGTTATGAAGTGAAGAATGTTGATTCACCTGTTCTTAAAGGGTATCAAGGAATGAAGGAAATCTTAGCAATGGTATAGGTTGTTTTGACAGGAGCAGTATCTTAGCAGCCAGCTGAACAAATGGTCTGTAGTCTGTACTCCTGGCCCTCATATGTACCACACACAATTTTTGTACCTTTTTAACTTACCAGTTTGATACTGATGTAGTTAAAGTGGTACAGTGCTTTGTGTGGAGGCAAACCATTGTAAAGGCCCATTGGTGGCTATTAACCAGATAATCTGGAATGCAGCCTCATTTTCTGGGCGTCCCTGACAGTCCTGGGATAGATGGACCTTTGGTCTGACCCAGCATTGCCGTTCTTACATCTTTGTGCTGGTCAGCTTCTTGCTGTGAATGTAGAGACTGTAAGTACAAAACACCACTCTACAAGTTTGTCTGTGTCCACACTAAAGATCATGCTGATTGAGCTATTTTGGTAAAGAATCACATCACTAACCAAACAGTGAAACAGCTACAAAAGCTTTGTGTGAATGCCAGGAATACACAGGATGGGTGGTACTCCTCAGCTTTGGAATAAATGGTTTCTAGGTGCACCCCTTTCAGTGGGTCAGACCCCAAAGGGGTCGCACTCTTCTTCCAGGGGAAGCCACGTAGCTTTACTGCCACCTTAGACTGGACCTGTGGGCTATCAGACCCCTGCTCCACCCTGTGAGTGCCAGCCAGCAAGTCCCACTGTGAGGGGCTTGTCCATTCCGCAGTGGGTAAGGCACCTCGCCCAGCATCGGCAGAGGCATTCATACAGCGTGGGCAGAACGGTTGGGTTAGTCGTTAACTGGCATGCGACACTGGAAGGCCTTTGGGTAACATACAGAACTGAAGGCTAAAACATGGTCCATCATGGTTATCTCAGAGCCCAGCCCATCTTTAGTGAGCCCCATGGTTCAAGCTTTGTCCATCCCTCCATCTGACCTCCTTTGACAGGCTCCGTATGAGAGCCCTCAATGCCTTCCGGCTGCCATAGGCACAGAGAAGTGAGGAAATCTGTGTTCCTCTGGAGCCTTGGCTGCTTGGTGACTGGATTTGCAATGGTCTTCTCCTGTGCACTGTCACAATGGGGACAAGCCCCAGACAACTCAGTGACACCTACACCTCCCTTTTTTGGCTTGCTCTCAGAGGCCTTTTCCACCCAATGGGTGAATTGGTGCAGATGGGATACAGAGACACATGCTGGACTCATGATAATATGCTCAGTTCATCACAGCAGATTAGTGCCATATTTCAAGCCTGTTTGAACATGCCTGTTACAGCACTTCGAAAACGTGTTGCTTGGTTGCTGGTTCCTGGTAGGTTTCATTAGCTGAGATAAGCTCATGTCAGTTCCTTGCTGCTCTGGCTTTTATTTTTCCCTAGCTGCAGGGCAAAATGCACCAAGATCCAGCTAATTTTAAATGAGTAAACTTTGCTGGAGGTTGCATCATAGGAACTCCTTGACCAATTGACCCCAGCCTGGCGTCACTCCGTGGAACCTCAACTGGCACAGGAATGTTCAGAACAGTCTTGGTATGCATGTGGAGATTATATAGCATTTTGAAAAATAGTCTGTAAAAAGAAATCTCTGCTCAACCTTAACTATGGCACCGCAAGGACCACCTTGTATTGTGGGAGCATTGTTGTCAAAGCTGAAAAAAGAGACTATTTGTATTGTCAGGGACAGCTGGGTGTCAGGTTTATGTTTCCAGTTCCGTTAAGCTGTGGGGTGTGAGGTGTGCCACTTTCAACATGTTACCCAGGCATGTCCTGGCAGATGGTTCAGGAAGAGCATGAGATATACTGGGGGCATGTGCCCAGGGAGTCCCTTCTGCATGCTGGTACTGTCTCTAGGATCAGAGAGGAGCCATGTGAGTCTGTATCCTCAAGAACAACAACAAGTCCTGTGGCAACTTACAGACTAACAGATATTTTGGAGCTTAAGTTTTCGTGGACAAAGACCTGCTTCATCAGATGCATGAGTGAGGGGGTGGGGATTTCCAGCAGGGTATTTAAAGAGGCGGGTCCCAGTAAGAGGAAGGACCAGAGCTGGCAAGGTCTATTCAGCAAGGTGGAAATGGCCCATTATCAGTAGTATGTATCAAAAGAGTTAAAAACAAGTCAGATCAGATGTGGGGGTATGACCCATTGTCAGAGTCTAATGGGGAGATATTAACGCCCAGAGCAGAGAAGCAGATCTTTGCCCATGAAAGCTTATGCTCCAAAATAACTGCCAGTCTATAAGGTGCCACAGAACTTCTTGTTGTTGTCAAGTACTGTCTCTGTCACTTGAGATTCCTGACTTCTGCCATGACCTTGTGGTTTTGTTCTTTGCTTCCTGGTAGGTTGTGTGCAGTTCCTTGAGCAGCCCACTATGGCTTTTGTCCGTCTGAATGAGGCTGTCTTCCTGGAATCTGTCTTGGAGGTCCCAATTCCAGTCAGGTTCATCTTTGTCCTACTGGGACCCAGTCAGTCCAATGTGGATTACCATGAAATTGGACGGTCTATTTCTACCCTCATGTCTGACAAGGTGAGGCATTGACTGTGCATTACTGCTAGGTCATGGGGACTGGCAGTATGGTGGGACAGATGTTAGACACAGGACAGGAAGGGAGCAGAGATGCGCTACCAAGACTCCACTGAATAGGAGCTAGGAACAGAGAGTGCTATGGGGGACAGGCCTTACTAGGCAAGCCATGCCTGGGACAGGAGAGATCAGCCAGTACAAAGAGAGAGACCAGGAGAGATGTGAGTTTGGTGCAGGAAGTGCTGAACTGGGAGGCAAACACAAAAAGCAAGAGCCCAGAAACGGCATTCCAAGGGCAGCAGTGAAGGAGCCCTCAAAGTCTGGCAAAGGCGAAGAGGCCATTGTGTTTTGTTCAAAGGACTTGGTGTATTTCCAACACCTCCTGTAGGCAGGAGGGAGTGTCTGCTCTGAAATAGCAAGGGAAGAATGAGGGGAAGGATGGTGCCTGGCACAGGGAACAGGCACCAATAGCTAGAAGCGATAGCGGCTGATGCAGATTGTTGTCTGATCCTAGCTTCCAAGTAGTGACTAGCTTGGCAGTGAAATTCAACCTCTGACAATTAATGGCCAAACAGAGAGAATTACAGGCAGCTGCTACTGATATCTGTGGTTGGAGAAGAGTGAGAATGAAACGTTTCTGGACTAGCCCCCAGGAGACTGTACGTAGGACACTTTATGTCCTCAGCTGTTTGCTGGGTAACAGACAGACAGAGCCTGACTCATGTCAGCACCAAGACCCCTAGGCTGCTGTACAGAGCACAGTTTTGTGGCTCAGAAGACGACCCATCCAAAGAAGCCTGGGGGAATCTGGGGGCTCTTGCCCAAGAGGGGCTGACTGGGAATGTGAGAATATCAGGGAAATGAGTGACTGGAGGAGAGCCCTGGACTCAGCACTAGAATGCTCATGTGGAGTAGGGGGTTCCTGGGTGTCTGAGGGCCCTCGGCTGGAAGACAGCCCAGAGCAAGGTGCATGGGACTCAGCCAAGACTGGCATGGTGGGCTGGGAACCAGGAGCTGTTCTCATTTAACTATGGCTTTGCACTCACTTTGTGGGTGGTCCTGGCCAGCGCAGTTCCTTCTTCCACTTATCTGTCAGTGAACTGGGACAAATGGTAGTGACCTAGCCCAGGGTGTGATGGTTAACTAGCTAGTGCTGGTGTTTTGGCCATACCAAGTGCTGGGCATCAGAAGGGTGAAGGGCCAAGTTAGCTTTGCCAGGATTTGAAACTGAAGCTTCATGGAGTCTGTATGTGCAGAGAGTACAACAGACGCTGTCCCCTTTACAACTTTTGGCAGGATTCCCCATCCCTTGCACTGCAGACATGCTGAAAGCAGTGCAGTACCTCAGCCATTTCACAGTCCTCACTGAGCTCCTTCTCTTGTTAAAGGGCCTGCTTTCTTCCTGCCACTGCTGTCCTCCCGGCTTCCTCTAAGCCTCTCGTCTTCCATCAGCCCTCCTGGCAGCAGTCACTTAGGCCCCTGAAAGTTGGGTGGACATCACTACAGCTTGCAGAGGCTCACGTCCCTGAGCTCTGTAGCCAGAGATGAAAGGAATGTGGTGCACCTAGGTGGGCTGCTCCGGTGAGAGCTGGCTGGGTTGCTGCAGCACAGGAGGAGACAGGGCACACTCGTAGCCAGGTTCCCAGGGCTCTCCTGCAGGCTAGAGCGCTAAGCAGCAGGGAGGTGAAAGGGGCTGGCTGGGGGTGCCTGCCAGACCACCAGTCTGGGACTGTCCCAGCCCTGAGCCCCCTGCCCTGGCACCATTTAGGGAGGGCAGAGGGGGCTAAAGCTCCCCCCGCCCCACACGATTCCTATTCCTTGTTGTTGCCCTTCCGTTGCTCTGAGGAAGAATCCCTGCATTCCTCTCCTTCCTAGCCGGTGCAGGCAGGGAGCAGAGTAGTGAGTGACCCACACTATTTGCTGCTCGTGTTCCTTTCACTCCTTGACAGAGATGGAAGGGGGAGAGCGAGCAACAAGCAGCGTTGGTAGGAATGGGGAGGGAGCCGCAGCCCCCCGTCCTCCCTAAAGGGCATCCTTGCCCTCCAGCACTCTCTCCCCAACCTGAGACAGCTGCCCTGATTCCTGTACCTCTCCTCACACTCTCAACCGGACTCCTGCCACACCCCCAACCACCAGCCCTGAGTTCCTCCTCACATCCCCAACCTTGACTTTTGCCCACACACACACCCCAACCCTCTGCCCGGATCCTCCCCTACCCCCAGTGGTCAGGGGAAATACAACGGTACCTGTAAGTAGTTTAGGTCATTTTCGCCCATGGCTGTAACTATGGCAGCCTAACCCTGGTTTAAATGTGGCTAGGTGCATGGAGAAGTGTTCTGTCAATCAAGCCACTGCTGCTCAGGCAGGATGTATTTACACCACAGTGTGACGGTGGAACAGCTACAGCACCACTGTAGAGCCATAGTGTAGGCATGGCTGTACTCTCCATTTTTTCTTACCAGACCCCCTGTGACAGATCCTCTTTGGCTGCCCCTTCCCAGGCTCTATGTCCTTACGCATAAGTCACTGAGAAGCCCCAGCACTAAGTGCCCCTTGGCCTGGCATTCCAACTTCTTTCATGGTTTCATAGAGTTTGAGCCAGAAGGAACCATGAGCTCATATGTTGTCACTGCTTGTATGCCACAGGCAGCTAAACTTCACCCAGATACCCTGGCTAAGCCCCAGACATTTCAGTTCTCGGGAGATGGCATTGCACGTGCCACAGGGAGAGAACAGGGGAGACCAAGGTGTTGCCAGTGCCTGAGGTTCTGCAGTGGCAGGGAATCTATTAGTGAGATAAGCCCAGGATCTTCACAGCATGCTAAGGAGGGAGATGAATGCCCCTCCCAAGGTTCCTGCCAGTCTCATCCAAGGAAAGGGGTGGGGATCAGAATGACCCAAACAGGAATTTAGAAAGTGCTCTCCGTACTGCACCAGAACACTGCCCACCCCACCAGGATGCCATCTCTAGCTGTGGCCAATCTCTGAGGTCACAGAGGACGGTGAATATACCAATCAGAATACATCTGTCCAGTCGTGCATTGCAGTAAGGATCCTTCCTGAATCCATCAGGCAGGTGGATTGAGCCTTGAAGCACAACATCTGAATATAGCAGGAATGGGCAATAAGCCAGCCACAGCTCCCTAGGGTTAGCCCCGGCAGGCTGCTGGTGCTATATGTACCTGCACGTTCACAGGAAGCAGCATGGACCAGGACACCACTTCCCGCAGCTCCCATTCGTCGGGAATGCAGTCTGAGGCCAACAAAATTTGCAAGCAGCTGTACCTGTGGATGTGCAGGTAAATATAGTGCTAGAAAACCACTGGGGCTAACCCTGGCAAGCCACATCTCACCTGCAGAACACTTACTGCTCATCCCTGGAGTACAGTCATTTTCTTACAGCAGAACTGCAGCTATTCTGAGCGCTGCGAGTAATGTAAGCAGTGCTGTTCTCTTGGGCCTTAGTTACGAGGCTTTCAAATTCTCAGCCTTCTCCTCCAGTCCTGGAGTCATCCCAGTTAGTCTGTAGTGCGGCAGAGTGCACAAGATGAGGCTGGATGGAACAGTGCTCTTTTGTGTCATGTCAGGAATCTGGATTCTGGTCCAAAGGAACCAGTGTTCTAATCTGTTTGTGCCCCATTTATCCAGTTTTTATTCTCCCTCCATCTCTGTGGTCCCCAAGAGCTTGACTCACCAGTCAACTGGGTGCTGAACCAGGAAGAGCATCTCATTGACTCATGTCATGAGAGACTATGGGGGAAAATCCCTTGGAAAAGCCTAACATGGCTATGTAGCCCTGGCGAGAGAGGAGCTGTGATACTGGTTAGATGAGCACATTGCCATGATAGAGCACAGCTGGGATACCAAACTAGCGGCCCTCCTGGTGCGGTCCAGTACAGGAAGACAAGATGCCGTGAGAGGCAGGTAGGGATGCTGGAGTGTGGGTCTGTTGGGCTGTGGCCGTAGAGCAGGGGCTATGCTGCAGCTGCAGTAGTAGTCTGGTGGTGTCTTTGGGTTGGCTGAGCCACCTGTCTGTGTCTCAGCTTTTCCACGAGGCCGCGTACATGGCTGACGACCGTCAGGACCTTCTCAACGCCATCAATGAATTCCTGGACTGCAGCATTGTCATCCCCCCGTCGGAAGTGGAGGGGAAAGACTTGCTCAGGTCTATCGCTACCTTCCAGAAGGAGCTGCTGAGGAAGAGGAAGGAGAGGGAGCAGAAGAAGTCCATGAAGGAAGGAGTTGTCCTGGAAGCTAAAGGTCTCTGCACTCTGCTTTTCGTAGATAATAAGGTGGCACCCACTGTCTCCATCTGTCCTGGGTGGGTGCAGTGGGGCTGTGCCATTACCACTGGTGAGGGGCCCTGTGTGCCTCCCCTTTGCACACGATGAAGTCAGGACAGCCAGTGGGGTGCACTGGGGCTGACTCCTGCAACAGAGATGGGCGTGTGGAAGGTCCAGGGAGTGGAACCTGGCCATGGGGGGGTGTGAGGTCTGGGGGGGGTGGAGCCTGGCTGTGGGGGTTGGGAGGCTCAGGGGGCAGAGCGCAGCCATCGGGGTGGAAGGCCCAGGGGAGGTGGAGCAGGAGCACAACTGCAGAGTTGGGTTGGAGCATGGCCATGGGGGACGCACAGCACAGCTGTGGGGTGGTGAGCCGGGCACAGAGCGTGGCAGTGGAGGTTTGCCTGGGGAAGCCAAGGTTCACGTTGGCTGTGTAGGGAGCCTGTCAAGCTCTTGTCTGGCCCGCTTGCTCTGTGGGAGACAGGTGTGTCCTGGGGTGGGGGCAGTTCTCGTTCCCTTTTTCCTATTTTAACTACCATGCACTGTGTCTCCCCAGAGCTGTGTGAAGTGAAGGTTGACGAGGAGGAGGAAGGGGATGCCGAGGATGACCCTTTGAGGCGGACTGGGATTTGTTTTGGAGGTCTGGTTCGGGACATTAAGCGCAGGTACCCCAAATATCTCAGTGACCTCAGAGACGCCTTGCACAGCCAGTGCCTTGCAGCTGTTCTCTTCATCTACTTTGCTGCTCTCTCTCCTGCCATCACCTTCGGGGGACTCCTAGGTAATGGGCCTGCTTTCTGTCTGCTCTTTGCACAAACTAGGCCAGGCTGGACTGGGGTTGCTGTCTCTGCCTAGCTCAGATTCTGTGCCTGCGCTGCCCAGAGGGCTTTCTTACTGCTAGCGTGGGGGTGCAGCTGTGCTAGACGGGGGACTTTTCCTCTCTCCCTGTAACTTGACCTCTTCCGCTCCAGGTTGGTTTTGGGCTCTTTTCCAAGCAACCTGCAGAAGGTTTGAATGCAGATTCCAAGGGTGGTCAGAGAAGAGCTAGAGAATTCTCCCTTCAAATGCAAGGCCTCATACGCAGGGCCACGGGTTGTGTCTGCAGCGGGGACTCCCTGCATGCTCAGAATATCCCAGCCAGGATAATGCTATGGCCAGGCTGCTCTCTGCAGGGCTGCTTGTCACACACACATTGTTCTGTCTCTTAGGAGAGAAGACAGAGGGTCTCATGGGGGTCTCGGAGCTGATCATCTCCACTTCAGTTCTGGGGATCCTGTTCTCCCTGCTTGGAGCTCAGCCACTCCTTGTCATTGGTTTCTCGGGGCCCCTTTTGGTGTTTGAAGAAGCTTTTTTCAAGGTACCTATACACCATCATGTCACCTGCTGCCCCATTGTGCTGTGTTTGGCTTGCCACAATTTGTCGGATCGGAGGGGCTATCTGCACTCATCTGATGCCAAAAGGGGTGACCTTCAGAGGCTCACTACAGTGCCACCATTGCCCAGGGCACCTGGGCTGTCACTGCCCCTGGTCTGTCCTTTCTGGGTCGCACCCATTAGTTCTACCTCCTCTCACCATAGTCCACTTTCCTGAGTCCCTCTGGACTGTGATTTTATTAGTGCTCTATAGTGCCTCCCTGGCCAGCAGCCCTGATGGAAGCTTCCCCCAAAGCAGGCCCTGGTCTGCATTGCCATGGTGAGTGCCTGTATACACAGACCACACTCCTGTTCTCTGTCTCTTCCGCTTACTGGGGTGAGAATTTTCCAGCATGAGTTCACTGCATCCCAGGCCATCTAGTCTAGCCTCTCCAGAAGAGCTCCCCCAATAGTAACGGCTCACCTAGCATTATTCTTCATTTCTGAGATGTGGGGGCAGGGTGGTTATTTGTGCGGTCTGTTGCTTATCCCAGAGTTATGTTCAGGGAGAGTCTATGCCAGCCAGTTTGGAGAAGTCTCATTCTTGTGCATCTCTGTGTTGTGCACTGTGGAAAGGAAAACATCTTTCAGTGTTCCCTTCTTCTGAGGTATAGGGTTTCTTCTAGTTACTCTTTTCTATATTGCTAGGGAGTCTGTGTCACTTACTTTTCAAGTGCTCTCTCTCATGATCATAGGGGCCTCACCACAGTCTTCCATCTTTGCCAGTCTCCTGCTGCTGTCTTAGCTTCTTTTCACATCAGTTTGGGAGCTTTCCATTCTGCGTCTGTTGTGCTTTTGCATGTTATCCATGTTCTCCTGTGTTACCTTTTTGTCTTGGGGCTCCAGTCCTACACCTGTGTTGTCATGTGATTTGGGTCTTTTCTGCATATGTTTCCTAACCAGCTCAGTTTTTGTTCCATAACTCCTAGTCCTATTGGTTTCTGTTTCATCTTCTTTCAGAGTTCTTCATTTGTGATTTTTTTGACCATCTAGTACTGAGCATTTCTTAAACAGCTATCTTAGATAAAGCTTGGAATTTATATAGAATGGTGTAAAAAAGTCTCCAAGTTTCAACACTATTTAATAAGACCAAGTTTACAATTATACTGTTTGAAGTTTAGTTTGCAGGCAAGATTTCAGTTTTTCCATTTACAAAGCATGTTGGGCTTTTGCTGCTCTGGCTTTAATGTCCTCATCCGTTCCACTTGTTGCATGTATGGTGCTGTGCAGGTAGTTCGTCATGCCTGATGATGACGTCTTGAGCTTGCACAGGCTCATTGGTTGTGGACTCACATGTGGAGTCCAAGCTTTGAACGGCATGGCCATTCACAGTGGGGGCAAGGGAATTGTCCTGGCTCTGTTGGTGCAGCCGCTGCTGTTGCTTTTTTCCTCTCACGAGCAGCAATGAGGCGTACGCGTCGCTGTTCTTCAAAGTTGTCATATGCATGTTGTACAAGAGCACGCCAACCTGTTCCGTCTTTTGCATGCTGCTCTAGCAGATCTGGTTTTAAACCAGCATGAGCAATGTTGGCGTTCACACAGTCTTTATACCTCTTGCGAGGCCTACCTTGATTCCTTTTGCCCTGGGAGAGTTCACCGAAGAGGAGTTGCTTAGGGGTTCTTGACTCCTCTGTTCGTATGGTGTGCCCTGTCCAGCAAAGCTGGGCTTTCAGAATCATGGCTTCGATGCTTGTAGTTCCTGCTCTGTCCAGGACTTCCAAGTTCGTAACACTGTCCTGCCATCGAATGTGCAGTATTGACCTCAGGCTGTGTGTGTCGAAGCACTCCAGCAGTTTTATGTTTTCTATACAAGGTCCAGGTTTCACAGCCATACAGGAGACTGGTCAGGACTACAGCCTTCTACACTTTCAGTTTACTGGACTGTCGGATATTGTGCTGATTCAACACTCGCGCCCTCAGATGTCCTAGTGCCCAGCTGGCCTGGCAGATTCTGGCATTGATTTCTTTGTCAGGGGAGCCATCATTGGCTGTCACACTGCCGAGGTGCTTGAACTCTCCTACTAGTTTTAACTCTGCTTCTTCAATAAAGATTGAAGTGGGGAGAACAGCAGATTCTGGAGCAGGCTGAAACAGTACCTCGGTCTTTCCTAGGCTGATGGTCAAACCAAAGAGGCGAGTGGCATCAGCAAACTTGTTGGCGATGAGCTGGGGATCAGATTCCTTGTGTGCCATAAGTGCACAGTCGTCAAAAAGGGCTTAAAGGATGAGCCTCTCAAGCGTCTTGGTTTTAGCATTCAGAGGACGAAGGTCGAAAAGTGACCCATCAAGTCTGTATTTTATGTAGACTCCATGGTCCAGATCCCTAACTGCGTGGCTGAGGACGCACGTGGAAAAGAGGTTGAATAACACTGGGGCCAGCACGCACCCTTGCTTCCCACCATTAGATATCTCAAAGGGATCTGAGGACTCGCCATTTGAAAGAACAAAGCCAGTCGTGCCATCCTGGAGCAGGCAGATGAGGTTAATGACTCTCCTTGGGCAGCCAAGTTTTGACAGGATAATCCACGGGGCTTCTCTGTTGACGGCATCAAATGCCTTGGTCAGGTCTATAAAGACAGCCTACAGATCCAAGTTCTGCTCTGTGCACTTTTCCTGGACCTGACAAACAGCAAAGTTCATGTCGATGATGCTTCGGCCTGGGCAAAAACCACACCGTGCCTCTGGTAGGTTGTCCTCTGAGATGCTAGTGATCAGATGGTTGAGGATATTTTGAGCCAAGATCTTCCCAGCAGTGCAGAGAAGGGAGATGCCCCGGTAATTTCCACAATTGCTTTGTTGCCCTTGTTCTTGAAGAGTGAGATGATTGTGGCATCCTTAAAGTCGTTGGGCATGTCGTCTTCTTCCCAGATGCTGATAAAGATGTTGTGAAAGGCTTCAAGTGACACTGGTTCTGCCGCTTTGAAAATTTCAGCAGGGATACCGTCCATCCCAGGGGCTTTGCCAGAGCTGGTCTGGCTGATTGCCTTTTTGACCTCATCCATTGTAGGGGGCAGGTCAAGATTGTCTATTGTGGGTTTCTGAGGGATCTGGTCTAGGGCCACAGGGTCAACAATGGAGGGTCTGTTGAGGAGGTTGCTGAAGTGCTTTCTCCACCTATTGTTGATGCTGTTCTTCTTCCTCAGAAGGGTCATGCCATCTGCAGACAGGAGAGGTGTAGTACCTGGCTTTGAAGGTCCACATATAGCTTTGGTAGCACTGAAGAACATCTTGGAGTTCTTGGTGTCAGTGTAGTATTGGACTTCATCAGCTTTACTCTCCCACCACTCTTCTTGCATTTTGTGAAGTGCCATTTGCTCCTGGCTCTGAAGATGTTTGAAACAATCACGTTTGGAGATTGAGGACTGATTGTTTTGCCAATAGCAGAAATGCGTTCTGTTTTTCCTCTAAGATCTTAATGATGGCCTCATCATTTTCATCAAACCAGTCTTGGTGAACTCTCTTTTTCAGTCCTAGTGTTGACTTGGCTGACTCCATTACCAGGGTTTTGAACTGGTCCCACTTTTGTGTTGGGTCTCCGGTCAGAGGTCCATAGGACGTCAGCACTTTGTCAAGACGGGCTGCGAATTTCTCACAATGACCAGCATGTTGCAGCTTCCTGATGTTGAAGGAGGGTCTGACAACCTTAATCTTCTTGTGGTGCAGTGGTGTGATGTGCGGCATAAGGACTGATCTGACAAGTCTATGATCAGTCCAGCACTCAGCTCCCTGCATGGCCCTGGTGATCTTGACATCTCGAATGTCGCGCTTGCGACTGATGACCTAGTTAATCAGGTGCCACTGTTTTGACCTCAGGTGGATCCATGTGTTCTTGTATTTATTGGCTTGCCTGAAGAGAGTGTTGGCAACCGTCAGGTCACTGTCTGCACACTAGCTCAACAGAAGGCAGCCATTGGCATTCATGTTACCAACACCGTGATGCCCCAGCACCCCTTTCCAGGTCCTACAGTCCTTGGCGACACTGGTGTTGAAGTCACCCAACAGGAGAAGATTGTCACTGGGAGAAATTGCTTTCACAAGATGGTCAAGGTCCTCATAGAAACTTTTTTTTGTTTTGTCGCTGCTAGTCAGTGTGGGGACGTAAGCACTGATGACTGTAATGTGGTGAGAGGTGTTGAGGGGTAAGCGGAGGTTGATCAGATGCTCACTGATGCAAGTTGGTAGGTCAGGAGGCTGGTGCAGAAGTGATGTCTTGATGGCAAGTCCCACTCCATGGATTCTGTCTTCATTTTCTGGCCTGCCTTTCCAGAAGAAGGTACAACCTCCTTTTGGTTCGCAGATGGATCCTTCCTCTGCCAGTCTGGTCTCACTCAGGGCAGCTATGTCAATGTTATAATGTGCCAGCTCTCTTGCTATGAGGCCCATTCTTCTCTCAGGCCTCACAGCATTCTCCCTGTCCACGAGGGTGCGAACGTTCTATGCTATAAATACCGTCTTTCTTTTCACTGTTTTTCAACAGCTGTGAGAGTAAAACTGCCAGCTGCGGCATGCTGGCCATTTTAGTTGAGACAAGCAATTTCTGGGACACCTTTTCTAGTCCTCTCCCTCATTTTGAGGGTGAGCAGTGCTGTTCCTAAAAAGGCCTGCTCAGTCGCCTGGGATGCTGCCGAACTCCTCTGTCGTCCCGGGGTCAGAGTTGAGTGACCAAAGTCCACAGGCCGTCTATGTGCAGGTTTGGAGCTACGACTCCCAGTGGTCACCTTCACCTGTCGCTTCGCCCCTCCACCATCGCTGCAGGACTTGAGGTAGACAGAAGTGATGAGAATGTGCAAAGAACCTGTGTGGGAGAATGTTTAAAGTGGGAAAGCCATGGCACAGGGGCAGTTCCACTCTCTCGACCTCAGAAGCCTGGTTCCAGTAGTATGAAAGGTCATCACGACTGGGACTTCCTAGGCTGCAGTGGATGGCCATGTGTCTTTGGTGCCTTGTCATGCCCTTTGCTCTCCACAGAACGTTGCAGAACCACGTTCCTGGTTGTTGGATCTTGCTGTTGATCTCATCCGCCCAGTCCGCTGAGGCTGGCTTTGCATGCTGGGATAGGCAATTCCCTATCTCACCACAGGTTTCATACCTGCTGGCTACCCTCGCCTGGTTTAGCCCACCTGTCAAAACGGTTTATCGGGGTGTGGCCGCTGCATGCTACAGCTTCTTGGAGCCACAGGTGAGAACTGGGTGCCAGGTGGGGACCAAAGGTGCATGAAGTACCCTGAAGAGACGCAACAAGTCCCCACACCACAGGTGCTACCCCTCCGTAGACACCCCATATACCCCATGGTGCTATAAGGATATGTGAAACATCACAACTCCTTTGTGAGTCCCAGAAAGCCGTGAAAATGTCTCATTGTGTTGACTCTTCTGGCTTTTGTTTTTGTTGTGTTGATCTTCAACCCTACCAACTGCACATAGGACTGGAAATCATGTGTTTTGGCTTGCATGTCTCTAAGAGCATCGAATAGCAATATGTCGTCATCTGCAAAGTCAAGGTCCTCTCCCCATGTATGCCCATTGATTATTCTGTGGTGTTTCTGTTTGCTGAATCTAGAACCTGTAAGACGACTGTGGGTGCCCTAAGATATCTTTGTCAGTGTGATGGGGTTCGGGGTCCCCAAGCTCTGCACCCTGACCGCAGGCAGGAGTGACTCTCCCTCGGCAGGAGACCAGTGGGTTTATTAGCCGACAGGGCACAGCATTGTACAGAGGAGTCAGTGCAGCTGGCAGAGACAGCCAGTTCAATCCACGCTGGGGAGATGAGGTCCCAAGGGACCCCCAGAGCTGGGGCCTTGCCCCCTCCTTTGTCTCTCTCTCTCTCTCCCAGCCCAGACTCTGCTTCCAACTCCCAGTTCCAATTCAAACCCCTCAGGCTCCACCTCCCCCTTTGTCTGCAGCCCAGAGGGGTCACCTGGTTGCCAGGTGACCCTCAGCAGGAGCCCCGCACCCCCTGTGAGACACATACATATACACACACATGTATATGGGCTTGTTTAGTTTGGAAAAGAGAAGATTGAGGGGATACATGATAGCGGTTTTCAGGTGTCTAAAAGGGAGTCATAAAGAGGAAGGAGAAAACTTGTTCTCCTTGGCTTCTGAGTATAGAACAAGAGGCAACGGGCTTGAACTGCAGCAGGGGAGGTTTGGGTTGGACATTGGGAAGAAGTTCGTGGCTGTCAGGGCAGTCAAACAGTGGAGTGGGTTGCCAAGGGAGGTTGTGGAATCTCCATCGCTGGAGATGGTCAAGAACAGGTTAGATAGATGTCTATCAGGGATGGTTTAGATAGTACTTGGTCTTGCCATTGGGGCAGGGGGCTGGACTCGATGGCCTCTCAAGGTCCCTTCCAGTCCTATGACTTGATATGTCATATTTTCATGAAAAATCTGAATGAAAATTTCTGTAGATTGTCCACTAGCATATGGCAGGGTATAGCTCAGTGGTTGGAGGATTGACCTTGTAAACCCAGGGTTGTGAGCTCAATCCTTGAGGAGGCCATTGAGGGGTCTGGGGCAAATAGATTTAAAAAAAAATCTGTCAGGGAGGGTTCTTGATCCTGCTGAGAGGGCAGGGGGTTGGAGACAATGGCCTCTCAAGGTCCCTTCCAGCTCTATGAGATGTGCATATCTCCAAGTTTCAGTGTAGCAACGTCCACAAAACTGTTCTGTCCACAGTACCCAGAGCTTTTTGAAATCTGTACACTGCATATAAAATGTTGACTGACATTTGATCATCAGTTGTGTGATAATCTGCAATGTTCATTGTAATCACTAGTTTGTGGTTGTGGATCCTGTAAGGGGTCAAGGCTCCTTGGAGTTCTTTGTGCTGCTTTCTAAGGAGGAGAAGTGATCTCTAGCATTCAAGCATCTGTGGTTTGTTCCTCCCAGGTGTAGAGTTCTCTGTGCTCGAGCAGGGATGTGACCGTGGTTTCTGGCCTCAATAGCTGTGTATGTGCAGGAGTGGAGCACAGAAGAAGAAGAATCATAGAAGAAGAGTAGGACTGGAAGGGACCTTGAGAGGCCATCGAGTCCAGCCCCCTGCCCTCATGGCAGGACCAAGCACTTTCTAGACCATCCCTGAAAGCCATCTATCTAACCTCTTCTTAAATATCTCCAGTGATGGAGATTCTATCACCTCCCTTGGCAATTCGTTCCAGTGTTTGATCACCCTGACAGTTAGGAACTTTTTCCTCATGTCTAACCTGAACCTCCCCTGCTGCAATTTAAGTCCATTGCCTCTTGTTCTATCCTCAGAGGCAAGGAAGAACAAGTTCCCTCCCTCTGCCTTATGACACCCTTTTAGATACCTGAAAACTGCTATCATGTCCCCCCTCAATCTTCTCTTTTCTAAACTGAATAAGCCCAATTCTTTCAGCCTTTCTTCATAGGTCATGTTCTCTAGACCTTTGATCATTCTCGTTGCTCTCCTCTGGACCCTCTCCAATTTCTCCACATCCTTCCTGAACTGCGGTGCCCAGTACTGGACACAATAGTCCAGCTGAGGCCTAACCAGCGCAGAGTAGAGCGGGAGAATGAGTTCTCGTGTCTTGTTCACAACACACCTCTTGATGCATCCTAGAATCATGTTTGCTTTTTTTGCAACAGCATCACACTGTTGACTCATATTTAACTTGTGGTCCACTATAACCCCTAGATCCCTTTCTGCTGTACTCATTCCTAGGCAGTCCATGATTTAGATGGAGCTGGAAGGGACCTTGGGAGGTCATTGAGTCCAGTCCCCTGCCCTCTTAGCAGGACCAAGTACCATCCCCCTTTTTTTTTATTTAATCTATTTGCCTCATATGCCTAAATGGCCCCCACAAGTGTTGAACTCACAACCTTGGGTTTAGCAGACCAGTGCTCAAGCCTCTGAGCTATCCCCTCAAAAAAATAACCCTTATGTACCCCATATTTTGAAATGGCCCTCTTAAGGACTGAGCTCCCCACCCTGGGTTCAGCAGGCCACTGCTCAAACTACTGAGCTATCCATCCTCCTTTTTGGTTGGAACATGTGGTGCTTTGACTGAGGTGGTGTCTGCAGCACAGTATCCTATACACCGTCTAGCAGAGGGAGTAGCTCTAAGTCTGTTCAGCATCCCTTGGTGGGGAAAGTTCCTTTGCACGCCTATACCAGAGGCTGGCTGGGTGTTTGTCCATGGGGTTGTGGTCTGAACCCCATCATGGGGGACAGGGGACTGGTGACTAGATTGGAGTTTTCCTGACGAGTTGTGTTGGGGTCATGATTTCTTTGTAGCGTGGGAGTAGGGCAAAGGAGATGTGCAGGATGTGTTGTAGGTAACTAACACTACAGTCTGAGCAGGACAGGCCCAGAGAAACAACAGATACTAAGGCATGTGTCTGGGACTTTACTCAGCAAATGAAGCAGCTCCTGTTCCCTCCAGCCCTACTTTAATCCCTTGCCTGGTAGGAAGATTGGAAAAATGTACACATGCCATTGCAGAAGTTGACAAAGAACTTGGTAGAATGGGAGAGAGGGGAGGAAGGGGTATTTGGGAGAGAGACTGTTCCATGGGCCATGATTAACCCCTTCTTTCCCGATGTCAGTTCTGCCAGAGCCAAGGCATCGAGTATCTGACGGGCAGAGTATGGATTGGCTTGTGGCTCATCGTCTTCATCTTCATCATTGTGGCAGCTGAAGGTAGTTTCCTGGTGCGATACATCTCACCTTTCACGCAAGAGATCTTTGCCTTCCTCATTTCCCTCATCTTCATCTATGAAACCTTCTACAAACTCTACAAGGTGAGATGTGTTACCCAGGGTCTGTCCAGCTGTCTGGTAGAGGGGCTGCCACCATCGTGTCTGAGTGCCACCCACAATTAACAGAGAGAATGATCATGACAGCGTTTCTGATGCAGGGCCAGAGCTGCCATAGCGCTTCTGGCTGGGCCCTAAACATGAGTGTGGCTCCCCCCTGTGCACTGTAACCACCTTGCTGTGCACCCTGCACACGCTTGCTCTCCCTTCCCCTGCAGCAGCACCTGGACACAATCAGTATTTGCTTTTCTTTCTTCCCCAGTCTCCCTGGTGTGGGTCAGTTGTGAGAGGAACTGTTCAGGGAAGTGCAATGATGGCTTGGCAAGACAGCTGTACTCACACTTGGCTGTCCTTCCCCAGCCCTCCTGCACTGGTGGTGACTGCTCCCTCTGCTTGTCTTACCGGTCTAGGTGTTTGCAGAGCATCCTCTGCTGAAGTTTTACCCACCGAGCTTGCAGAGTGGCCTGAATGCCAGCACACTCTCTGCCGATGCCTCGTCTCTAGAAACCAGGATGCAGCCCAATACTGCCCTTCTTTCACTCATCCTCATGCTGGGCACCTTCTTCATCGCTTTCTTTATGCGCAAGTTCAAGAACAGCCGTTTCTTGGGAGGCAAGGTAAGCTGCTGAGCTGTGGCCCTTTCACACTCCACACATCCCTCCTAGCTGCACAATTCTGCCCTCGGTAGCACCTCTGTTGCCTGTTCTAGCATGTCTGAACCGGGTACCCTGTCCTGACTCACATGGTCTCATCAGGCCTGTGTGGGCAAAGTGCTGTCTGTGTTGATAGGAAGCTCCTGAAGCCAGGGTGCCAACTCTCTTTTTGTCTCTCTCCAGGGAAGTTTGGTGCTCCCAGAGTCCCTCCCCTGATGAGAAACACCATCAGTCCTCCAAATGCCATTGGAGAGGGCAGCTTCTCTAGGCACAAGACCAAGGCCATAGATAAGATCTGACTGTTCTTCAAGTGATTGTTCATGTACGTTCCAATTAGATGTGTTCCTGTGCACATGCACGGTAGCTGGAAAATCTCCCCCACCAGAAGCTTACCAATAGTGGGCCTGGGTGACCCCTGGCATGGTGCCCAATATAGAGCCCTGAAGACCCATCCCTGCCCTAGTTGCTTTTTGCAGCCAGTTCCCTCTCATGGCACATTCCATCAGGACACAAGCTTCTTCCAGAGCCTTTCAAGCCCAGGTCCCCACTCAGGAGATCTGCAGGGGGGTGAGCTGTTCCTACTTTTGCAGCACACTACATGATGACCAGTCAAGCTAGAGATGATGTGGTTTCAGACAATTCAGCACAGAATTCAGAGCCCATCACCTAACAAGGGCTTGGGAGTCACCTACTTGGAATGCAAGTGAACAATCACTTGAAGAAAAACCAGTGACACACCTTCTTGTAACTGTTGTTTTTCCAGATGTGTAGTTCATGTCTTTTCCAGTACTCCCGCCCCTTCCCCATGGTCAGAGTACCAGCAAGAGGGAACTGGAGAGAGGCTGGGTTGGCAGGGGCTATCCTGGGCACCAGGACGGCACCACTCAAGCTGGTGTCTGAGCTTGACCCTATGGCTAGCTGCTGTTAGGAAAAAATTTCTGGCTCCTGTGCATGTGTGCAGGCACCTAATTGGAATGGACACGAGCAACACATCTCAAAGAACCAGGATTACGAGAAGGTACATAACTGTTCTTTGAGTGATGGTTCATTCCAATTTGGGTGTGCACCGGCGCAGGCCCAGTTGCCAGAAGCTTTTTGCCCTAGCCAGTAGCCCTAGGGTCAGTGCGGCACCCCCTGGAATAGCACCCATATGGCCACCCATATATGCACTGCCCAGCCTGCCCCCTGCTCAGTTCCTTCTCGCCACACTGTCGGTTGCTGGAGCGCCTTCATTGTTGAGTGTTCGCTGGTAGCCTTTATTTTTAAATTAGTTAGTAGTTAGTGAAAACAGTTGTAAATAGTTTAGATAGTTGTCTTTCATTTGTAAATAGTTCCACTTAGCACTTAGCGAGCCAAGGCCAGACTTTAACCCCCCATCGGTGCCTCGGCACCAGGGGATGCCTGGCTCCCTGGGGTTTAAAACCTGCTCAAAATGTGGCAAACGAATGCCCAAAAGGGACCCGCATAGAGCTTGCCTGAGCTGCCTCGGCTGAGGCCCACCTCTGGGAATGCTGCTGTCTTTGCAAGGCCTTCAAGCCTAGGACTTTGAAAGACAGAGCTCAATGGCTGAAGGTACTACTAAGGGAATCAGCCTTGCGCCTGGACATTTCCCCAGTGGGAGCTCAGAGAGGTGCATTGTCAGTGCAGAGCACTCCAGCACCATTGGTGCCGTTGGAAAGCTCCTGGTGACAAGGACTCGGTGCCTAGCACCCCCCCAGCGCCATACGAGCCAGTCTGTGGTGCCTTGCAAGAAGAGGAGGTGGGACCAGGGTCAGTCCAAGGAGAGGAGGAGGTGACGGCAATCCTCGGCAGAGTCCGCGCAATCGCACTGTGACCAGGGTCGTGAAGTGTGGGCATTGACTCCAGCGTGCGACGGGAGCCCGCGCTCTCCCAGACTGCCCTCGGCAAGGCCTCCTGCAGATAACGATCCCGCTGCAGACGCCGCACCAGGAGCCTTCATCGCCCCAGATGCAGGCGTCTGAACAGTCTGTAGGGGCCCTGGCACGGTTCCTGACACCGGTGAGACCCCTGCAAACGGTCGCCTCCCTCGGTGCCTCGCATCAGACGGTGCAGGGCACGCAGGAGCTGACAGGCACCATGGGACCCTTGGCACTGCCGTGGTTGTCAGCGTTGGAGTTGGACTCTTTTTACTCCAGCTCACCTTGGAGTAGGAGTACAAGACCATCCCAATGCAATGCGCATCAGCACCAGCCCTGCCGCCCCTCGGAGGTGGAATGGCAAATGCCGCCCCCAGGTGCCCCACAATGGTCTTTCTGGACTCCGTGGGCAATCCATGAGGCACAGGGGCAGGCTGTGGGACTCCCCAGGTGCCGAGATCAGCACCGACCGCTTCATTGGGGGCTCCCCCAAGAGAGCAAGCGGAGTTGTCTGCACTGGCACACCGGTGCAGTTGGCACCGATCCAAACGTGGGCACCACCCCTGCAGGCACTGGGACCAGTGGCTCATTGGGCACCAGCACCGACAAAACCAGTGCTGTCCCAGGTGCCAAGTGGCCCCGTCGTCATGGCACCTTACCATATGCCACTAGGGGGCCCTTCATCCCAGGCACCAACCATGGAACCATGAACCACGGTGCCGGGGACTCAGATGGAGGTACCTGAATCCCCTGCACCAGTGGGCTTGGAGGGCACGATGCCCTCGTCCTCCCCAGATGAGGCATTGGCTGGATCCTCTGCATCCCCAGTAATGGAGGATGGAGGAGTGTACAAGTAGTTATTGAGAAGAGTAGCCCAGAGTCCAGGGGTGCAGGCGGAAGAGGTCAGGGATGAAATAGACCCTGTTACAAACCTTCTCTCAACATCTGGACCTACCAGGGTGGCACTGCCCATTATAAAGACAATTGCCAACACGGCAAAGACAGTGTGGCAGACCCCGGCCTCAGCCTTACCCATGGCTAGAAAGAATGAGCGCCAGTATTTCGTCTCAGCCCAGGGCAATGACCATCTCTTCACCCACCCTCCCCCTGACTCCCTGGTTGTAGATGCTGTGAACAACAGGGAGAGGTGGGGTGTCCAAGGCCCCTCCCCTAAAAACAGAGAGGCCAAACACTTAGACCTGTATGGCAGAAAAGTTTATTCCACAGGTGGCCACCAGTTGAGAATTGCTAACCAGCAAGCCATGGTTAGCAGACATGCTTATAATACAGCCAGCTCCATGGACTGCTTCGCTGAGCTACTCCCACCTGAGACCACGTCAGACTTTACGTCCCTGGTGGAGGAACAGACACTCATGTCTAGGGCAGCACCGCAGGCCGCGCTAGATGCAGTGGGTGCGGCCCCCAGGGTCATGGCCTCGGGTGTAGCCATGAGAAGGGGAGCATGGCTACAGGTCTTGGGACTCTTGCATGAAGTGTATCAGTCCATATAGGACCTCCCCTTTGAGGGGCCCTCCCTGTTTTCAGAAAAGACTGATAAGAGGCTTCATAGCATGAAGGACGCAAGGGCCACCCTACACTTATTGGGTCTACATACACCCGCAACCCAGAGGAGACACTTTACCCTGAGACCCCAGTTCAGACAACTCCCACAACAACACCAAGATGGGAACAGGAGAAGGGGCCGCCATAACAGGAGACGTCAGGGCCGCCAGACACAGGATCAGAGCCACCAAAAACCCCCACTGGGGTCTAAACATCAGTTTTGATGGGGCGGTCAGGAGTGACACACTGGCCACCCCCATAGTTCCAGCTCAGCATTTATCTTCATCCCTCTTATCCCCCTTCTACCATGCATGGTGCAGCATAATGTTGGACCAGTGGGTCCTACGCATGGTAGAAAAGGGATATGCTATCCAATTTTCTTCCTACCCCGCTTCCCAACCTCCCTCCGTCTCTTGTCAGGGACCCCTCTCATGAGATGTTTCTCAGGCAGGAGGTAAAGTCCCTCTTACAAACGGGGGCTGTAGGGAAAGTTACCCAAGAATTCTGGGGGGAGGGGTTTTATTCCCATTATTTCCTAATCCCGAAAGCAAAAGGGGGATTATGGCCGATCTTGGACCTGCGAAACCCGAACAAATTTGCAAAATAGACAAAGTTTTATATGATATCCCTGAGCATAATTATCCCAATGCTGGAATGAGGGGACTGGCTTGCCACTCTCAATTTACAAGACACATATTTTCACATAGCAATCTATCCACCTCACAGGAGGTTCCTCTAGTTTGTGCCAGGGAAGGACCATTACCAGTTCAGTCCTTCTGTTTGGCCTCTCCTTGGCCCCGAGAATCTTTACCAAATGTAGGTCAGTAGTGATGACCTTCCTATGCAGGCAGGGGGTGCACCTCTTCCCCTACCTGGACGACTGGCTGATCTGAGGTCGGTCGCAGCAACAAGGTGGTACGACACGTGCAACTGATAGAACAGACATTCAACAAACTAGGCTTCTAGTAAACGAGGCAAAGTCTGTACTAGCCCCAACTCAGGTCATGGAGTTTGTGGACACCCGACTAGATGCAGAGCAATCCAGGGTCTTCCTGCCCCAGAGCAGGGCCCAAGCCATGGCATCTTGCATCCAAGGCCTGATCAGGTCCCAGCCACAATGGTCAAGGGATGCCTCAGACTGTTGGGCCACATGGGGACATGCACATTCGTAGGCTAGCATGCCAGTTTGTGAATGCGCCCCTTCCAGCTGTGGCTCGCCTCAGTATACAGACCTGTCAGGGACAACATAGACAAGCTAGTGACAGTCCCCCCACAAGTGTTAATGGCATTACACTGGTTTCTAGATGGCCGGTCTGTCTGCATGGAAGTCCCCTTCAATACCCTGCATCCCTCACTCTTCCTGGTCACAGATGCCTCGGACCTGGGCTGGGAAGTGCATTTGGGCAACCGCCAGACGCAGGCCCTGTGGAGCAAGATCGACGCTCATCTCCACATGAACGTGCGGGAGCTCAGAGGGTTCGGCTGGCGTGCGAAGTGTTTCAGAACGAACTGAGGGGGCAGTGTGTCTCAGTCAGCACGGACAATACTACGGCAATGTACTATATAAACAAACAAGGGGGGAACGCTCGTTGCCCCTGTGTCTCGAGGCCCTCGCGCTCTGGGACATCTGCATCCAACACCAGATTCTCCTGAGAGCGTTCTACCTGCCTGGGGCTCACAACTCCCTAGCAGACCGTCTCAGCAGGTCCTTCATGGCCCACAAGTGATCACTAGACACGGAAGTACTGAATTTAATTTCCCAGAAGTGGGGATGTCCCCAGGTAGACCTCTTCACCACCCATCTCAGCGCAAAGTGCAGGACGTTCTGCTCTTACCAGAACTGAAGCCTGGGCCTTGGGCAGATGCCATCAGCATTCGTTGGTCAGGTCTCTTGCTGTACGCCTTTCCACCGATACCGCTCATCCACCGAACACCGCTGAAAATTTGGTCGGACCAAGCATCAGTTATCCTGGTGGCCCAGCTTGGGCTCGACAACAGTGGTACTCAACCCTCCTGGAGATGTCTGTCCGTGACCCAGAGGTGCTTCCACTACACCTGGATCTGCTGACACAGAAGGAGGGGAGACTGTGGCACCCCATTTCCAGGTGCTACATCTCACAACATGGAAGCTTCATGGCTGAGACTGATCGAGCTGGCCTGCTCCGAACCTGTCAGAGAAGTATTGTTCAACAGCAGGAAGCCCTCCACGAGAGCAAAGTATGTAGGCAAATGGAAGAGGTTTACTGTATGGGCCACTCAAAGGGGACCATCCCCAGGGCAGGGCCCAATACCACGTATCCTAGACTACTTGCTGGCCTTGAGCCAGGCAGGGCTGTCACCATCCTCCTTGAAAGTGCACTTGGCAGATATTTCGGCATTTCACCTGGGGCCTGGCATGTCCTCGGTCTTCTCAGACCCTGTGGTGAAAAGGTACATGAAACAGATGGAAAGGGTCAAACCTCGGGTCCCCCCTACCAACGTGGGACCTTAATTTGGTATCGTCTAAGCTTATGGCTCCCCCATTTGAACCCCTCGCCACCTGTTCCATGTTATTCCTTAGTTACAAGACAGCATTCCTGGTGGCCTTTACCTCGGCCAGAAGGGGGTCAGAGCTCAGGGCCCTGACAGCGGACCCACTTTATACGGTGTTCCACAAGGAAAAGGCAGGCTGAGACCCCACCTGGCGTTCCTGATGAAGGTGGTCTCCACCTTCCACATTAACCAAGACATCTCCTTACCAGTGTTCTATCCAAAGCCCCGTGGCTCCCCTAGGGAGCAGAGCTTACGGACTTTGGATGTCCGGAGGACGCTGGCCTTCTATATGGACAGGACCAGACCCTTCCGGAAGTCGCAGCAGCTGTTCATTGCAGTGGCAGACAGGATGAAGGGGCACCCACTCTCCTCTCAGTGGATCTCCTGGATAGTAACCTGTATCAGAGAGTGCTACAAACTGGTGGGGTTCCCCCTCCCCAGATCAGGGCTCACTCCACAAGGGCAGAGGCATCCTCTGCGGCGTTCTTGGCCAGGGTCCCTATCCTGGACATCTGCAGGGCGGCCACTTGGTCCTCCATTCACATGTTCTCAGCGCATTACGCACTTACGCAGCACGCACAGGAAGACGCTGCGGTGGGCAGGGCTGTCCTGCACTCCTTTCGGGGCTGCGACCCTGCCTCCTAGGCGCTGGCTTGCATTCACCCAGCTTGGAATGCCCATGCACAATCACTTGAAGAAGAAAAGACAGTTGCCTGTTCTGTAACCGGTGTTCTTCCAGACGTGTTGCTCATGTCCCTTCCAAAACCCTCCCGCCTTCCCCTCTGTCGGAGTAGCCGGCAAGAAGGAACTGAATGGGGGGTCGCGGCGTGCGGGGCATAAATGGGCTATCATACGGGTGCTGCTCCAGGGGGCGCCACACCGACCCTAGGGCTACCGGCTAGGGCAAAAAGCTTCCGGCAACGGGGCCTGCGCCGGCGCACACCCAACTTGGAATGGACATGGGCAACACCTCTCGAAGAACACCCGTTACAGAATAGGGCACTGTCTTTTTTTTCCCCTGATACTCATCTGTCTTGCCCATGTCTGCTGTGCAGTTTGCCCAGATGGAGGGATCCAGCTTGGGCCCAAACACTTCAGGCCCTCAGCACAGCTTCTTTGGCTGGACTCCCAGCGTCTGCTAACCTGGAGCTTCACAGCCACAAGGACTGGCGACTAATGAGTCTCCATGTGCCAAGCCAATCCACGAAGATGACTACAGGATGTGTCAGAGTGTGCTGGCATGGAAGGGGGGACACCTTAATTTGAGGTTCTGTCTGTGTGTGATGGAGTGGCGGGGGGTGCATGTGTGAGTCAGGCTGGATGTGAGAGACAAGCAGAGCAGCTCCCAGTGGCTAAGGATGACCCTGGGGCTGTAACCCAGGCTGGCAGGTAACACCTCTGCCCTGAACAAAGAGGAGGGAGGAGCTGAGCTGGGTTTTTGAATCGGGGAACGGCAGTTAGAGGCTGGGGGAAGAGAGAGCTGGAAGGCAGCCAGCCTGAGGAGGGGGAAAGCTACACCCCAGAGGGGCACCCCTCGGGGTCTTCCCCCCAGGACGGGTTGGAAGGACTGTCTCTGGCTGCTGTGCTGACGCTTCTGTGAGAAACTGGGCATCTGTTGCCTAATAAACCTCCTGTTGTACCTGCTGAGTGAGAGTCACTCCTGCTAGCGGACGGGGTGCAGTGCAGGGGGACCCCTGAACCCCATCACACTGGTGTCAGAAGTGGGATGCACTGCACCCACGGATGAGCTCCCCACAGTGGCTGACTGAGCACAACAGAAGGAAGGAGCCTCACAAGAGCCAGAGGTGGAACAGAGCAATTCCTGCAGCTGCTGCTGGTGAGTGGATACCCCGGGGGACAGTGGGGAGATGGATTATACCCGACTCCTGAAGGCAGAGCTAGCGGGGCTGTGCAGAGAGAGGGGCCTGACCGTGGGGAAGGCGACCAAGGCCCAGCTGATTGCCCAGCTGGAAGAGAATGACCGATCCGGAGGGGCAGAGCCTGTCCTGGCAGGAAGTGGCCGGTCACCCTCAGGAAGCGTTCCAGATTCTCTGACAGGAGCGGGGGCTCGACGCCATCAGACACACACGGTGCCCGCCAGGTCGCGCTCAGCTAGCGGTGGTCCATCGTGGGCAGAGTCCCCTGCCGCAGAGCTGCGATGGCTGGAGCTCGAGGTGAGATTAAAGGAACTGGAAGCCCAGGAACGGGAAAGAGAACGCGAGCACAAGCGCCAGCTACAAGAGAGACAGCGGGAGGAGAGAGAGTGAGAGCAAGAGGAGATAGAGCGAGAGTGGGAGCATGAGCGGGCCATGGTGGAGGCGAGATGCCAAGAGGCCCCAGCTGCGGAAAGCGGGGAGAGGGCCAGGCAGCTCGGGGTGGCCAGTCACTTGGAGATGCGCATGCTGGCCCAGTGTCAGGACCCAGGGGACATGGACGAGTTCCTTACCGCCTTTGAGTGAGCCTGCAATTTGCACGAGGGTCCCCCAGCCGAGTGGCTCTGGCACCTCACCCCCTTGCTGGGCCAGAAGGCCGCAGCGGTGCTCAGCCAGATGGAGGGGCTGCAGCCTGGGGACTATGAACGGGTCAAACAGGCCCTGCTGCATAAGTTCGGGCTGACTCTGGAGACATAAAAAATGAGGTTCCAGGAGGCGCAGAAGAGGCCAGAGGAAACCTATGTAGATGCGGCCTCCCGCCTGAGGCAATAATGGAAGTGGGTGTTCGGGATGGGAGCCCAGTCCGTAGAGGACCTGGTCGAGCTGGCGGTCCTGGAGCGATTCTATGAGATGTGCTCACCTGACCTGAGGGTGTGGCTCATGGACCGGAGACCTGGGGATTGCAGGGAAACTGGCAGATGACTTCACAAACAGCCGGTCCATGTTTGAAAGTGAGCCCCCCAAAGAGAGGGAGTCCCGGAGAGAGAGGGAGTCCCAGAGAGACCGGTTCCTGGCTGTACAACAGAGGGGATCACTGCTTGGGCGAGCCCAGGAAAGAGGGGCCAGCCACCCACCCCCCCAGAGAGCCAAGCAGAGCCTGGACAGAGCAGCCGGCCCGAGGGACACAACAAGACCCGGGCTGTTATCGCTGTGGGCAAAAGGGGCTTAGGTCAGCCCAGTGCCCCAAGCTCCCAGACAGGTTGAGCAGGCCAGGGGGTCATGGAGTCAACTGGGTGGAGTCCCAGAAGCCAGAGGGGCTGGCGGCCAAGGCGGGTGGTGCTGACAGTGGGTACTCGGATTGGGCCGAGTCCACCCCACAGACCAGCTCCTCAGGGGGACCAAATGCTCAGAGGTCAGTTTACAGAGTGGGGGCGGCAATGCCTCTGTGGAGCAAGTGTCTCACACCCCTCGAGGTAGACAGGAGAAAGGTCACAGGGTTCTGGGACACAGGCGCCGACGTGACGCTGGCCCGATCCGGGGTGGTGGCACCGGGCCACATGATACCCAATTCCCACCTGACGGTAACAGGAATTGACGGGACCCCTTTCAAGGTGCCCATGGCGAGGGTGCACCTGAAATGGGGGGATAAGGAAGGCCCCAAGGAGGTGGGCGTGCACAGCCATTTGCCAGCAGATGTACTGATGGGGGGTGACCTGGAGAACTGGCCAGGTGAACGCCCTCGGGCTCTGGTCCTGACCCGTAGCCAAAGAAAACGAGGGGTGCGTTCCCCAGATTCAGGGGTACAGGCCCAGCCAAAGCCACAGGGGCCAACCCTGAGAGAAAGGGGGTCCCCAAAAACCAGATCTCACAGGCCAGTGGTGCTGGAGCCAGACAGGGAAGGGGAAGTGGCTTCTGCCCCTGCCCCGGCTGAAGAGTTCCAGGCAGAGCAGCAGAGAGACCCCTCCTTGCAGAAGCTGAGGGAACTGGCCAGTCTCAGCCCAGCTCCCCAGCTGGGGGAGGGCTGCAGGGAGAGATTCCTGTGGGAAAAGGGATTCCTGTACCGGGAATGGGCTCCCAGACGCAAAGCGGAGCCATGGAAGGTCCAGAGGGAACTGGTGGCTCCCCAAAAGTACCGGCACAGGTTGCTGTACCCAGCCCATGATGTCCCGCTCGCAGGACACCAGGGGATCCACCGAACCAGGAGAAGGTTGTTACAGAACTTTTTTGGCCAGGGATCCTTGCGGCTGTCCGTCTATATTGCCTGTCCTGTGATCCCTGCCAGAGGGTGGGGAAGACCCAAGACAAGGGGAAAGCTGCCCTGATGCCACTGCCCATCATAGAGGAGCCTTTCCAGAAAGTGGCTATGGACATAGTGGGACCCTTCAGCAAGGCAACGCGTTCGGGGAAGAAATATATTTTGGTGGTGGTAGATTTTGTCACGTGATACCCAGAAGCAGTGGCCTTGACCTCTGTCGACGCTGACACTGTGGCAGATGCACTGCTGTCCATTTTCAGCAGAGTGGGGTTCCCCAAGGAGGCCCTCACAGATAAGGTGTCCAACTTCATGTCGGCCTTGCTGCAAAGCTTGTGGGACAAGTGTAGGGTCCGGCGCACCTGGGCCACAGCCTACCACCCGCAGACCAATGGGCTGGTGGAGAGGTTCAACGGGACTCTCAAGCAGATGCTGAGAACCTTCATGAATCAATACCCCCATGACTGGGATGAGTACTTACCCCACCTGCTGTTTGCATACAGAGAGGTGCCCCAGGAATCCATGGGGTTCTCCCCGTTTGAGCTGCTGTATGGAAGGAGGGTACGGGGACCCTTGGGCTTGCTCAGAGAAGAGTGGGAGGGGACGGCCTCTCCTGAAGGGGAGTCAGTGGTACAGTATGTACTGACCTTCCGGGAAAAACTCATGAGCTCATGGGCCTGGCCAGGGAGAACCTCTCCATGGCCCAAAGGAAGCAAAAGTTCTGGTATGATCGTAACGCCCCGGCCTGAGCCTATGCCACCGGGGACCAAGTGATGGTCCTTGTACCTGTGTGGCGGAACAAGCTGCAAACGGCCTGGGATGGCCCCTTCAAGGTCGTCAAACAGCTGAATGAGGTGAACTATGTGGTGGAACTGTCGAACCGGGCCCACAGCCACCGGGTCTATCATGTGAACATGATGAAACCTTACTGGGACAGAGAGAACTTGGTGCTGGCCGTGTGCAGACACTGGGAGGGGCAGGGGGATGATCCCTTGGTGGATTTGCTCACAAGGACTGGAGCCGGCTCCTTGCTGGAGTCTATTCCCCTCTCAGACCAGCTGACCCCTGCCCAGCAGACGGAGATCAAGGAGGTGCTGCATTCGCATCAACAGCTGTTTTCTGACAGACCCGGACGCACTGACCTGGCTGTCCACTGAATAGAGACAGGCACCCACGCCCCTATCAAGTGTGTGCCATTCAGAGTCACAGGGAGGACGGCTCAGGACATAGAGCGGGAGGTTGAAGACATGCTGGCTCTGGGCGTGATCCAACCCTCCTCCAGCCCCTGGGCCTCTCCCGTGGTGTTAGTCCCTAAAAAAGATGGGTCTGTTCGGTTTTGTATGGACTATCGCAAGGTTAACGCCATCACTGTATCGGACGCCTACCCCATGCCCAGGCCTGATGACCTTTTAGACAAGCTGGAGGGAGCCCGTTACCTCACCACCATAGACCTCACCAAGGGGTACTGGCAAGTGCCATTAGACCAAGATGCCCGGCTCAAGTCGGCTTTCATCACCCCTGTGGGGCTCTACGAGTTCCTGGTCCTGCCCTTTGGCCTCAAGGGGGCACCCGCTACCTTCCAGCATCTGGTGGACCAGCTCCTGAAAGGGATGGAGAGCTTTGCCCTGGTGTACATGGACGACATTTGCATCTTCAGCCGGACGTGGGAGGACCATGTGTCCCAAGTCAAGCAGGTGCTGGACCGACTCCAGAAGGCCAGGCTGACTATCAAGGCAGGGAAGTGCAAGGTGGGAATGGCTGAGGTGACCTACCTGGGCCACAAGGTGGGCAGCGGCTGCTTAAAGCCAGAGCCAGCTAAAGTGGAGGCTGTCAGAGATTGGCCAACACCCCAGACTAAGAAACAGGTCCAGGCCTTCATTGGGATGGCGGGGTACTACCGGAGGTTTGTGCCCCACTTTAGCTCCATCGCAGCCCCCCTCCCAGAGCTGTGTAAAAAGGGAAAGCCTGACAAGGTGGTCTGGACTGAGCAGTGCCAAGAGGCCCTCTGCGCACTGAAGGAGGCTCTGGTCAGGGCCCCAGTGCTGGCAAATCCAGACTTCAACAAACCCTTCCTGGTGTTCACCGATGCCTCAGACGTGGGGCTGGGGGCTGTGCTAATGCAGGTGAATGACAAGGGGGAGAAACACCCCATCGTGTACCTGAACAAGAAGCTGCTGCCCCGGGAGCAGAACTACGCGGCCATAGAGAAGGAATGTCTGGCCATGGTGTGGGCTCTAGGGAAGCTGCAGCCGTACCTGTTTGGACGGCATTTCACCGTGTACACCGATCACTCACCCCTGACCTGGCTGCATCACATGAAAGGGGCCAACGCCAAGCTCCTGCGGTGGAGTCTGCTCCTGCAGGACTACGACATGGAGGTGGTCCATGTGAAGGGGAACAACACCACCATAGCCGATGCCCTGTCACGCAGGGAGGGCCCCGAACTTCACCAGGTCACTGGCTGAGTGACCCTGCTCAGTTCGGTCTGGAAGTGGGGAGAGCAGTGTGATGGGGTTCAGGGGTCCCCATGCACTGCACCCCGTTCACTGGCAGGAGTGACTCTCACTCAGCAGGTACAACAGGAAGTTTATTAGGCAGCAGATGCCCAGTTTCTCACAGAAGCGTCAGCACAGCAGTCAGAGACAGTCCTTCCAACCCGTCCTGGGGAGAGGAGCCCGAGGGGTGCCCCTCTGGGGTGTAGCTTCCCCCTTCCAGGCTGGCTCCTTCCAGCTCCCTCTTCCTTCCAGCCTCCAACTGCCACCCCCCGATTCAAAAAACAGCTCGGCTCCACCCTCCTCTTTGTTCAGGGCATAGGTGTTACCTGCCAGCCTGGGTTATAGCCCCAAGGTCATCCTTAGCCACTGGGAGCTGCTCTGCTTGTCTCACATCCATCCTGACTCACACATGCACCCCCCCCACTGCATCACACTGTGATATATCTGTCTGTCCATCTGAGGCATTATACCACGCTCAGGCCGTGTCTACACTAGCCAAAATCTTCGAAATGGCCATGCAAATGACCATTTCGAAGTTTACTAATGAAGCACTGAAATGCATATTCAGTGCCTAATTAGCATGCGGTCGGCCGTGGCACTTCGAAATTGACACTGCTTGTCCAGACGGGGCTCCTTTTCTAAAGGACCCAGCTACTTTGAAGTCCTCTTATTCCCATGAGCAGATGGGAATTTCGAAGTTTTTGGCTAGTGTAGACGTAACCTCAGTGCCCTTGTATCCATCTGCTTTCTTAAGAAATTTCCAGCTAGAATTGCCTGGTAAACTCTGGTTTCTGATCCACCTCTCGGGTTGATGCTGACTGGAACAGACTAGGTGTCTCAATGTGAGAGATTAGCTGGGCCCAGCTGGCGAGAAAAGCAGGCCAGTGGGGTCAGGGAGTGACCAGGTCCCCTGCATCCTCTGATGGATCATCTGTCTGTCTCAGGGCTCTGTGCAGTGCCTGCCATTGTAGCTGTGTCCAAGACAGGGGTGGGCAATCATTTCTGATGGGGGATCATGCCAAGAATTTGGTAAATGGTCAAGAGCTGCACTCTTCCATGATATTAATGGAGGAAATGCAGGTTCTGGGATGGAGCTTTGAGTGCAGAAGGAAGCTTGGGTGAGGGGATTGGGGTGTAGGAGGGGTGTGGGATCTGGGAGGGAGTTTGGGTGAATGACAGAGTTGTGACTTGTAGGAAGGATGTAGCAGGGGAGTCAGGGTCTGGGAGGGTGCTGTGACCTGGGGCAGGAGAGCAGGAAGGGGTGCAAGCCTTTGGGTTGTGATCTGAGACATAGCATTGGGATGCAAGGTCTGGGAAGGGATGTGGGTCTTGGAAAAGATTCTGACCTGCAGGAGAGGCGCAGGAGGGGGATGCAGGGTCTGGAAGGAGGTTGTGACCTGGGGCAGGAGTGCAGGAAGAGGTGCAGGCATTTGGGTGCAAGGTCTGGGAAGGGGTGCAGGGTCTGAGGGTTGAGGGGAAAGGCTGAACTGGGTACCAGAGTTAGGCTCTGGCCAGGAGGCACTTCAGAGTCCTTAGTCAGGGTCCCTACCTTTTCTGCCTTCCACAAGTGTTCAGAGCAGCTGCAGGGGCCACGTGTACAAGTCTGTACTGAACGTTTCAAGCCTGGGGAAGTGGGTACTTCACATACTGCCTGTCCTGCGAACAGGCAGCTTCTGTTGACGGAAACCAGCCAGTGGGAGTTGCACAATTTTTCTGGGGGTGGGGGCACCATGGGAAGCCTCTCCCTCGTTCCCCAGGCTGGCAGTGTTCACAGAGCTCCACAGCTGGTTTTTCTGGGCATCGAGTGGGGGCAGTGGAGGCAGGGAGGCTACTGTGGCTCCCAGGGGTGGATCCAGTGGCTTGGCAGGCCAGATCCAGCCTGGGGGCTATATTTTGCCCAGCTCTCGTCTAAGAGCTTGGCCTGGGCATTGCCACTGAAATGTGTTTGCTCTGCAGGCTCGACGGATCATTGGAGATTTTGGAATCCCCATCTCTATTCTTGTCATGGTCTTGGTGGATTACACTATCACAGACACGTACACACAGGTACGTCTGATGCTCCCCTCGGGTCTGGACACCAGCCCAGCGCATTGGTGACTACTGATTGTTCCATTCACTGTGCTTGTACATCTAGAAGTTTTTGTGTTTCCCACCTTTTCGATCAATGCGGTGCAAACCAAAGAGAGTTTTGAGAACACACTTCTGTGAATTGGGGCTATGGGAGCAGCACCAGGAGGCACTGAGCTCACCCAAGATTTTGGTCACATCCAAAAAGGACTGATGGTTCCTGCACACACAGGCAGATGGGATGAGAACTGTGTAGGTTTGAGGATCTGTGTGAGATTAGAAGCACTGGATTAGAAGTATGCAGCTGAGGGTCTGTGCAGTCGGCGAACAGAGATGGTATTTCCTTGAAATGCAGCATCATGAAGCCGATCTATACGGTTTTGCTGCCCACACCTCAGAAGAGATATTGAGCTCCTGAAAGGGATTCAGAGAAAGCTCAAGATCTAGGAAGCCAGCTCTGCAGTGAGGCTAAGGAGCTCGCTGTATTTAGTGTAGCCAAGAGGAGTGAGAACGTGACTTGATTGCTGTCTTCAAGGCTGGGGGAGGTTTCTGGCTTGTTTACACAGTTCATTAGTCTGCTCCGAGGGTGTAAATTCTAATCCCCACTAGCGTGTTATGCACTAGCTGGCTGTTTGGGCCCTAATGGCGTGCTCTACCAGTTCCGTACCAGGGGTCAATGTAGTCTTGTTTGAAATGGGAGCTTTTAGTCCACATAAGCAGAGTCCCAGTGTGTGCAACCCTCGGTGCATCCCTGCCTCAGTTTCTCTTAGCATGTTTTCAAGAATTCAGTGAAGCTTAGATTGATATATCAAACTCTGCCACTGCAGGGGTCTAGTTTATTTAGTTCAAAATGATGAAACGTGCTACACAGATGAGCTTCCACACCAGCATCTTAGGGGAGGGGAAAGAAGGAAAAAGGGGCCAAATTTACTGTAGTCCATCAACCCCCTCTTGTGTCCATCGCCCATCTCCATCCAGGCCCATTACCAGTGAGGCACTCTTGACCCAGAATCCTCTTCTGGAATCAAGGCCTCTGGGAAAAGGTCCTCTCTGAGCTCAGATGAAGGTAGTCCTTGGCATATCATCTTTGTGATCCACAATTCCTGCTGCAACCTGGGACCAAGTTGGCATTGACAGCTCGTCACTTCTGGAGCCTCTTCATCAGTCCCCTTGCTGGCTGAGCTCCCACACTGACACCCCTCCCACCGGCTAAGAGCTCTCCTTAGGAGCTCCCCCCTGTCTGAGCCCTCACGACCTTGGGTAAGACCCAGCTGTGCCATACCTAAAGAACTGCCATCTAGCTGGATTGGCTCATTCTTCTTAGTGGAGCCTGTCTCAGGCAGGCCAAGCATCCACCCGCTTCCAGGGTCAGCCCCTCCCCACCAACAGTGCTCTGCGTACCGCAGGGAGGGATCTAGTGGTCAGAGTGGACCCGTGTTCCCTGTAAGCTGCGCACTTGGGTGGCCACCAAAGAAGTAGTCAGGTGCTGCCCAGCTGATAGCAGAGCACCCACAGCCACCTGCAACCAGCAGCAAGGTTTTGTGGGGTGCACATCTGCATATGCCTTGCTGCACATGACAAAATGTATTCTGCACCTGGATGGCAGAAGTTAGAGGAAATACAGCAGACCACAAGCTGAGTGAGAGTCGCACACACTCGTCAGCATTACTACTTACACATACAGAAGTGGTACGAGAATGCAAACAGGGTACTCATGTTCAGCAATCGGAACCTTCCCACTGGTACTGTACATGAGTTATCTTGCATAAAGGGCATCATAGTTCTGCCCTATTCACATCGTAAGCAGGTTTTCATAGAGACTGTGGAGTGCTGTGTCACATGGAGGGTCTCTGGAGTATCAAGAGGGATGTCAGAGCTTTAGGGGGCTGAGGACCCTGTGGTACTAAGAATTGGGTTGGATGCAGAGAGCTTAGTGGTACCGAGCACTAGGTCGGAGCCATAGGTAGCTGAGGATCCCAGGCATAGCAAGATCCAGGTTGGAGCCATGGGGGCCTGAAGAGTTTGGTGGTACTGAGAGCCATGTCGGAGCCATAGGGGGGCTGGCAGTACCTACACTCAGGTTGGAGCCATAGGGGCTGAGGATCCTTATGGTACCAGGAGGTGGGTCAGAGCCAGAGAGACTGAGGTTCCCACGATACCAGAGCCAGGTCAGAACATGGGGGCTGGGGATCCCTGCAGTAGCAGAGCCAGGTCAGAACGTGGGGGCTGGGGATCCCTGCAGTAGCAGAGCCAGGTCAGAACGTGGGGGCTGGGGATCCCTGCAGTAGCAGAGCCAGGTCAGAACATGGGGGCTGGGGATCCCTGTGGCACCAGAGCCAGATCGGAGCTACGGGGGCTGAGGATCCCTGTGGCACCAGGAGACAGGCCAGATCTAAGGGAGCTGCAGATCCCCTCAGTACCAGGGCCAGGTCGGAGCCATGGGGGCCAAGGATCTCCATGGTACCAGGAGGCGCTTCAGAGCTACAGGGACTGAGGATCCCTGCAGTACCAGAGCCAGGTCAGAACCATGGGGGCCGAGGACCCCCCCAGTACCAGGAGGCGAGTTGAGGCTACAGGGGTTGAGGATCCCTGCAGTACCAGGAGGCGGGTTGGAGCCAGATGTGGGGAAATTGGGGTCTGAATGTTGATGAGTAAACAGTGAGTTGTTTGCTGCTCTCACAGAAGCTAAACGTTCCCACGGGGCTGTCAGTCACATCTCCCCAGAAGCGCGGCTGGTTCATTCACCCTCTAGGCACCAGACAGACCTTTCCCATGTGGATGATGTTTGCCTCAGCCATCCCTGCACTCCTGGTCTTCATTCTCATCTTCATGGAGACTCAGATCACCACGTGAGTACTGCTCCCTTGGCCCCCTGAGCCTGGAGGCGGTGCCTGGCACTTGTGTCCAGAGGGAGACACGGCGGGTATTCTTGGCGTTAGCCTGGGCACTGGATGGTCAGCCAGTTACTGTCGTGGGCTGTGAGGTGCCCAGTCTGGATGAGGGGAGGCAGGGTCCTGTTCCCTAGACTCTCTTGTCATGGCTTTTCCTGCTAAGCAACTGTGGCTGTAGGTTCCCCTCTCCCTCCTGCCAGGTGCGTTATGCATAGTCTATATCAGCCTTGCCCTGGAAGAAAGCTCAGCCCTGGGCTCAGCAGACAGGAGGGTGGCCAGGGGTGGCGAATATTTCCCCTTTTCCCCCACATGCCAGGCTGCACTCTCCCCTGCCTGGGCAGTTGATGTCACCAAGTGCATCCTCTGTGCAACACATGAGCAGTGCTCCCAGCTCCCTGGGCTCCGGAGACATTTGGACACTTGCTCTGTCCCAGCAGCAAAGGGCCGGGGGGACCCAGGGCTGAGTAGGCCTGGCACCAGCACAACTCTCCTGTTCCCTCAGGCTGATTGTCAGTAAGAAGGAGAGGAGGCTACTGAAAGGCTCCGGTTTCCACCTGGACCTGCTGCTCATCGGTACCATGGGTGGGCTCTGCGCGCTGTTCGGGCTCCCTTGGCTGACCGCCGCTACCGTGCGCTCGGTCACCCATGTCAACGCCCTGACAGTCATGAGCAAGGCCATCGCACCAGGGGAGAAGCCGAAGATCGAGGAGGTGAAGGAGCAGCGCGTGACAGGAGTTGTAATCGCTGTCCTTGTTGGTGAGCCCCAAGCTACTCATTTGGTGGGGCAGGGCTTGTCCAGGGGTAGAGTTGGCAACAGCAACCCTATGAGCCCCCCAGAGAGTGTAGTGGGATTCCCTCCAAGCCGTTTTCCACACGGCTTGTCTGGTTCTGGCAGAACACCTCATTCCAAAACACTTCAGTCCTAGTGTGTACCTCACCTCTGTTTCTAGTTCAACTTCTCCACTGTTAGTAAAGGTTTCCTAGGTGCTGTCCCTTCTGTCTCAGATGGTTCAGACATTCTGTCTTTTTCAGCCTAAGGTCTATACCAGTAGTTTCCAACTGGTGCACAATGACACGTGGGCATACTGTGAGAGCTGTCCAAGTGTGTCTTGAAGTTTCATCGGTGTTCCCTGTCCATGGCTCTTTCAGAGCCAGCGCAGGGGGAAATGCCAACCCTGCAGGAGCCTGTTCATGCCAGGAGCAGGTGAAATGCTGCTTCTTCTTCGAGTGTCCCCGTGGGTGCTCCACATTAGGTGTCGGGCTCGCCCGGCGCCGCAGATCGGATCTTCCAAGCAGTTTCTGCCGGACCGCGCATGCGCCGGTGCGCGCCACTCCCCCGCGCGCTCCCGGCAACGTACGCGATCCGGTCCCCGCCAGTTCCTCTTAACCGCTGTCGGCTGCAGACGGAATCCGAACTAGGCTAAGGCCAAGTAGCGTATTCAATGACTTTAACTGTTTTTTCTTTAAAGTTTTTCAAGTACTTAGGCTACTGCAAGTTAGCCGGTTGTTATTTTTCAAAAAAAAAAAAAAAAAACAACAAACAAACTACAAGCGGGACAGCTTCAATCCAGTCCCAGTAACAAGCGCCGGAGGCCAGGAGCATAGGGCCATCAGCCCTCCTGCTGCAGCAGGCCATCAGAAGGGGAAAATAGCACAGAGAAGGTGCTAAGTACCCGTTTAACAACTGAAAGACTCACCAACAATGTCCTCTTCAGGATTTAAAAAATGTGAGTCCTGCCGAGAGGTGATGCCAGCGTCTGATGGGCACAGTCTATGCATAAGGTGCCTTGGGGAGTCCCATGTTGCACAGAAATGCTCCTTCTGTGCTAAATTAACAGCCAGAGCAAGGAGAGACAGGGAGATGCGGCTTAAAATGCTGCTTTTCGACAAGGCCCTCCAGCCAGACGTGCCGGAGCGGCCGCAGCAGGAGGGACCCTCCGGGGCCCATAAAAGGAAAGCTGCCTCCCTCACCCCATCAGCGCAAAAACGGAGGAAAGTCTCCCCAGCCCGATCCCTGCCGGCAGCAATAGCGAGCGGGACGGGAGGAGCGAGCAGCCCCCAGCCGCAGCAACAGCTGATCGGCGGCGGCACGGAGAGCCATGTGGAAGCGGCTCAGCCTCCACTAATCAGCCAGCCGCCCCGCACCGCAGGCAGGGCAGCGGCTAAACAAGCGCCGGTACCGGCGGCACCGCAGGCAGCGGCACTGACCCCCGGGGAACCGGCGGTGCAGAGTGCGCAGGCACACAGCCTGCAGGCACCGGAGGACACCGCACGTGCGGCACTGCCCTCGAGCGTGCCGAGCTCGGTGCGGACGGGGCCGGGATCCCCTGTACGTCAGGGGGCGGAGTTACCTCCTCCAGGGACGGGGAAGGCTGCACACAAGAGGAGGCATTGCAGCCCCTCTCCGCACAGGGCTGTGGAGTTGCTTTCTCACAGCCCTCCGCTTATGTTGCAGACTCCAACCAGAAGGCAGGGGTCCCCCCTAGCCTACCCGGAGCCCCCTTCTCCATTTTTTGCAACCAGCCTCACCCTGGCTGGGACCACCTTCACCCTTCCTGGGGTTTGAACCGCTGGACTATTATGCAAAATCGCTCTCTCCAGTGTCTCGACGATCTCCCTCCCCCAGACGCAGAGGGTACGCACCAAGGGAGTGGTCTAGGTCACCTTCCCAAGAACAGTGCCTATACTGCCATGGTCGCCCCTACCATGCGGGGCATAGACACCATCGGCAATCTACTAGGGAAAGATCCCCACAGACGATCTCGTACCCCCGAGGGCAATTGCGACCGGGGACAGAGACTCAAGCATCTCAGGGGGGACTGGTTATGGAACCCCAAGATTTTCCCTCGCAAACCTCTAGTGAGAGGGTGTACCATCACCAGCAGGAACCGGAAGGGTCCAGAGAGACGTACCCCAGCGGTTCCTCGCTCTCCTCCCCGGATGAGGCTATGGCCCCGGGGGACGTCCATCCTCCGGACGATCTCAAACAGTTCCAAGAGCTGTTTTACGAGGGTGGCCTTCACGCAAGGCATCCAGACAGCAAAGGTGCAAGAGAAACACCATAAGCTTCTCAAAAATCTGAGACCTCCGGCCTCCTCCAAAATAGCAATACCGCTTGATGACGCAATCTTGGAGTCTGCCACTATGATATGGCAGACCCCTGCAACTATTCCGCCTGTCCACAAGAGAGCGGGAAAAAAAAAATACTTCGTGCCAACAAAGGGCATGGAGTTCCTGTTCAGCCACCCACAACCAAATTCCTTGGTGGTGGAGTCGTCGCAACGTGGGGGAACAGACAAACATGCCAAAAAGCTAGAGCTGTTGGGCAGAAAGGTCTACTCCTCCTCCACTCTACTGTTGCGAATGGCAAATTACGCAGCGCATCTAGCGAACCATAATTTAGACAACCACATTAGGTTAACTTCCCTCATGGACTCGCTTCCAGAGGGCAAGAAACCAGTGCTCAAGGCCATCATGCAAGAAGGCTACGCGGCCTCGAGGACGGGAGTTCAGATCGCCCTGGATGTTGCGGACACAGCAGCACGCTCCACAGCTATGGCAGTGGTGATGCGAAGGGAGTCCTGGCTCCAGACTCCGGGTATACCGAGGGCCTGCAGACAAAGATTTAAGAGCCACACTTAGGACCCTGGGGATTTATACCCCTCCATACAGAAAGAAAAAATACTACCCTCAACAAAGACAGTACCAGTACCAGCAACAGCGTCCCCAGTACCACAAGGGTTACGAGCAAGGGCGACATCAACAGCACCAGCAGTACAGAACTCCCAGGCGACATTCCCAACAGAGCCATGCGTCCTCAGGGCAGGGCCAAAGGCCACAAGTTTGAGACACAGATCCAGGGCTATGCCATCACTACCATCGCACAACGTCATCCGAGGCGGTTATTCCACCATCGCCTCCGACCATTCTATAACCAGTGGCAAAGGATCACCACAGACAAATGGGTGCTGGAGATCATAGCCACGGGGTACGCCATCCCCTTCCAGTCGCTCCCACCGCCATGATCTCCACCCAGGCCCCACCTCCAGGAGGCCTCCCACGTAGCGAGGCTCAAGCAGGAGGTAGACCATCTCATGCTCATAGGGGCAGTGGAAAGAGTGCCGGAGCAACTGCAAGGGAGAGGGTTCTACTCGAGGTACTTCCTCACGGGGAAAAAGACAGGAGGCGGGAGGTCCATCTTAGATCTTCGAGGCCTCAACCGGTACCTGCGCAAGCAACGCTTTCGGATGATCACAATCGCCTCCATCCTTACGGTACTAGACGATGGAGATTGGTTCGCAGCCCTCGACTTATAAGACGCGTATTTTCACATAACTATTCATCCGGCTCACCTACGATTCCTCTGGTTTTCATGGTAGGCAAAAAACATTTTCAATACAAGGTCCTACCGTTTGGCCTCTCCTCGGCCCCCAGAGTCTTCACCAAGACCTTGGCAGTGGTGTCAGCCTACCTGCACAGACAGGGGGTATTTATATTCCAGTATCTGGATGACTGCCTCCTCAAAGGGGCCTCGAAGGAGGAGGTACTACGCATGATATGCGTCACAGCAGGCACGTTCTCTTCGCTCGGCCTGGTTATCAATCTGACAAAATCACAGACAGACCCCACACAGGACATAGAGTTCGTAGGGGCATGCATAAATTCTATTACAGCGAGGGCGTATCTACCAGAGACTCGCTTTCGGGCCATCGGCTCCCTCGTGCAAGTCTTCACCTTCAGCCCTACCGTGCTGGTTCTGACGTGCTTACAGCTGCTGGGCCACATGGCAGCAGCGACGTTCGTAGTACAGAATGCCAGGTTACACATGCGCAGCATGCAGCACTGGCTGGCGAGCGTATACAAACCGGCAGCACACACTGTTCACAGGGTGGCGTCGCCCACAACAGAGGTGCGCAAATCCCTGCAATGGTGGGTAAACCCCGAGAACCTGCTAACAGGGGTACCCTTCCACCAACCACACATATTGGTTTTTCTTACTACAGATGCCTCCCTCATAGGGTGGGGAGCACAGATGGGCAAAGAGGTGACGCAAGGGCTGTGGTCCTCCACGGAGCAGTCACTGCACACAAATATACTGGAGCTCAGAGCAGTGTTCGACGCCTGCAGACACTTTCGAGACCATATAAAAGGCAAAGTAGTCGGGATCAGTACAGACAATACCTCCACCATGTTTTATATAAATCGGCAAGGAGGAGCTCGGTCCTGTGCCTTATGTGCAGAAGCAGTCCGGTTGTGGAACTGCTGCATCGCCAACAATATAACCTTAAAAGCCTCGTACTTACCAGGCGCTCACAATGTGAAGGCAGACCAGCTGAGCAGGCGTTTCGTACTCACGCACGAGTGGCAGATCCGTCCCGATCTGCTGCAACCGATTTTTCACGCATGGGGTTTTTCCCCATATAGACCTGTTTGCTACTCAGCACAACAAGAAGTGCCCACGATTCTGCTCCAGGGCAGGACTGGGACGGGGGTCCCTGAGGGATGCCTTCGCGATCTCATGGAGGGGCCCCCTGCTTTATGTTTTCCCTCCCACAGTGCTCATCCACAAAGTCTTGCAGAAAGCCAGGAGGGAAGGAGCCCGAATGATCCTGATAGTCCCAACGTGGGATCGACAGCAATGGTTCCCCCTACTCCTGCGCATGTCGGACCGGCCACCGATGCCCCTTCCGGTGGCGCCGGATCTGCTCACGCAAGCCCAGGGGTCCATAGTGCATCCGCACCCCCAAGGCCTGCAACTACAAACGTGGTTAATCCATGGCTCAGCTCCCTAGAGAGCACATGTACGAGGGAAGTGCAGCAAGTCCTAGAAAGTAGCAGGAGGACTTCCACCAGGAAGACCTACAAGCAGAAATGGACTCGCTTTACGGCATGGTGTTCTACCAAACAGCTAGCCCCCCGTTCGGTGCCTATGGCTGTGATATTAAAGTATTTACTGGGCCTCAAGAGAGGAGGACTCTCACTATCCTCGTGTAAGGTCCACCTTGCCGCCATTTTGGCGTTCAGACACGAAGAGGAAGGGCACACGGTGTTCGCCCATCCCATGGTTACCAGGTTCCTCAAAGGGCTGGTAAACCTATACCCCCCCTCGGAAACCGCTTCCACCTTCGTGGAACTTGGACCTGGTGCTTAATGCGAAAAGGGGACCACCGTTCGAGCCTTTGGCCACGGTTTCCCTCCGCCTCCTTATGATAAAGACGACCTTTCTTCTCGCAATCACGTCAGCTCGCAGGGTGAGCGAGCTTGCGGCAGTTATGGCAACGCCACCCTGCACTGTTTTTCCAAGGAGGCGGTAACCATACGGCTGCATCCAGCCTTTGTTCCTAAAGTTTCTTTCTGAGTTTCATACTAACGAACCTATTATTTACCCTCGTTTTATCCAAAGCCTCATAACTCTAACAAAGAGGCGCGCCTACACCTCCTGGACGTGAGGAGGCGCTAGCTTTCTATATAGACAGGACCAAGTCCTTCCGGAGAACGGATAGACTCCTAGTCTCTATCGCTCCCAAATCAAAAGGAGAATGTCTCTCTTCACAGAGAATCTCGAAGCACATCGTATCTTGCATAAAAATGTGCTACAAACTCAAAAACACTCCTTTACTGGCCATGCCCAGGGCTCATTCCACTAGGGTGGTGGCAGCATCAACAGCCTTTTTTTCAAGGGCGTTGCGCTAAAAGACATTTGCAGAGTGGCGACCTGGTCATCCTGTGACACCTTCGCCAAACATTACGCCCTTCACAGGGTATTCCAAGAGGATACCCGTCTCTCGGCAGCGGTCCTCTCGGGGACAAGCTGCACATAATCCGATTACCCACCTCCTATCTTGGGTTACTGCTGGGTAGTCACCTAATGTGGAGCACCCACGGGGACACTCGAAGAAGAAAGAAAGGTTACTCACCGTAGTAACGGTGGTTCTTCGAGATGTGTCCCCGTGGGTGCTCCACTACCCGCCCATCCTCCCCGCTCCGTATCTCTGTTTAGTGTTTTGCAGGAGCATCCGAGGCGGTTGGTGAAGGAACTGGCGGGGACCGGATCGCGCACGTTGCCGGGAGCGCGCGGGGGAGTGGCGCGCACTGGCGCATGCGCGGTCCGGCAGAAACTGCTTGGAAGATCCGATCTGCGGCGCCGGGCGAGCCCGACACCTAATGTGGAGCACCCACGGGGACACATCTCGAAGAACCACCGTTACTACGGTGAGTAACCTTTCTTTCCTGGCCCAAATGGTCTGTCTGGGAGCCTGCCCCTTTCCCTGATGTGGTGAGACAGGAGGGAGGTAGGGCTGGAACATGAGGCAGCTGGGGTGCAGTTTAAATGCTGGGTCCCAGCTGCAAAGGGCTGGCAGGAAGGGGAGCCTGCTCTCTGAAGCCACCTTCTCCCTCTCCACACCCCCACGGAGTGTAATCACTGAAGTGTGCTGTGTTGCTGAAAAGGTTGGGAACCACTGGTCTATATACCTCTCGAATTCCACCCTCCAAGAAATGAAGCCTCCCATCTGGCGATAACGTCTCATGTTGGAACTGGCTTAGCTATGCAGTGCCTCTGCTTTGTGGCCAGCACCCCTACCCTGATCCCAAAACCAGCATTCTTACCACATGGCCAATGCCTCTGACCTGCTTCCAACAGCCAGTGCTCCTACTCACAGCCAGTGCCCCTGCCCTGCCCTGCCCTGCCCCCACAGCCAGTATTCTTCGAGAGCTGCCTAATGGGTGCTCCACTCTGGGTGTTGGTGTGTCCTCATGACAATGATTAGAGATTTTCCATAGCACTGCCTGGCCACACCAACCACCTCTATCCCCCACCCCCTCCATCACACACAGTGAGGCAAAAGCAAGTATACAACGGGCGCTCTCCTCTCTTACTCAATGGAGGCCTTCTTGGGAGCTCGGCCCCACAAAAGCCACATACAGCGGGACAGCTAGTCCCTATCCCTCACCCCTGACCCCATGCACTGGCCAGCAGATGACATGTGGACAGGCTGTAAACACCATCACACAGTGCTAGACAAGGGAGACTGGTACTCAGCCCTCAGCCTTCAAGATGCATCACGATTCCCACAGCACATAGTTCTTCCTACTTTCATGATGGGCTCTGAACGCTCTCAGTGCTGAGTACAGCCACTTGGCCTGTCCACAGCCTCAGAGCCTTCTCAAAGACACTGGCAGTGGTCACAGCCCATCTCCAGTAACCAGGGGTAATAATAATCCCTATCTCGGCGATTGCTAATCAAGGACACCACGTAAACACAAACACTGAACAGGTGCAAACGTCAGTGATCCCCTTCCAACCTTTAGGTCGGGGTAGGTAACCGCTGCAGAGCGGGGGAGCCCCAAGCCTCACAGGCCCAATCCAGACAAGCTGTGGCTGGATCTGGGCCATGGGCTTTGCCTGGCAGTGGGGAGGGAGCGACTCCTGCATGCTTTAGGGAACAGCCCCCAACCCCATTGTTCTCATTGGCCAAATTGTGGCCAGTGGGTTGGGGGGCAGTGCTGGCTGGCGTTGGTTCCCTATAGCTCATAGAGCCACATGGAACTCCATGCACGGTGCCAGGACGGTGTCCCCCTGCCCTGTCCCCTCCTGCCCAGATTCTATACCCCCAGCCTGCTCCTGCATGCCCTTCCAGACCCTGCACCTCCACCCCAGCATGCTCCTGCAAGACCTGACACTCCCATCACCTTTCAGCACCCTGCCTCCTGCCCAGACCTCACACCCACCACTACCCTGCTCCTGCCACCCTCTTCCAGACACCGCTCCCTCGTCCCAGCACTCTTCTCCACGCCCCCGTCTAGATTGCTCCACCCCTGCCATTCAGTCCAATCCTGCATCCTCCCTGCCTCCCAGACACCCCAGCCCTTTCTGCATCCTCCTTTTCAGACGCCCAGTCCTCTCCTGCAACCCTACCTCTTACCCTGCACCCTCAGCCTGCTCCTGCACCCTCCCTCCTAACCTGACCATCAGCCCCACCCTCATTGTGCACCCCCACCTCCCACCCAAACCATGCATCCCCCACCCCACTCCTGCAGCCTTTGTCCTTCCCAGATCCCACATCCCCACCCCATCCCTCTCCTTGGCAGGTCCCTCCCATACACTGAGCCTCTTATTTTTGCCCCCAGCCCAGTGCATAAGAGTGCCCCACAAAATCTGCTAGTCCTGGTCCCTCAGGCTCTGGGGTGGAGCTGAGCATAGGGAGGTGAACATGTTTCATGCTTCTCAGTGTGGGGCCACGTCTGTGTTTTTTAAGTTCTCCCCCCTCCCCCATTTGGGGAGGGATGGGTCAGTGAGGGTTTTTGGTTTGGGATTTTTTGGCTTTTCACATGCATGTGGCCCCCAACTGATTTTTCTGTGGGTCAGTGGACCTTGACTCAAAACAGGTCCCCACCCCAGTTCAGATCTAGAAATCAACCACGAGACGACTCAGAACTTAGCGTTCATAGGAGCTTTCCTAGATACTACACATGCCAAAGCAACTCTTCCCTACTACAGATTCAACACACTTAACACTCTCGTTACTGCACTCTGGTTCTGCGCTGACACCACCACCAGAGCTTGCCTCCAAGTCCTGAGGCACATGACAGCCATGATACATGTGGTGAAATACACCAGCCTCCAGAGTGCTGGCTGTAGAGCTGGTTCGGTACAGTATATACTCCTCCTGCACTGGACTAAACAAGTCTTACTTCCACAACACACCCTAACTCCCTATGTTGGTGGACACAAATGCACAATGTGCTGTGAGGAGTCCCTTTTCAACAGACCTCCCACCATGTGTCACCGCTTCCTGCCATGGATACAAACAAACACAACAGCGCGCGTATGTTCTACATCAACCATCAGGGTGGAGCATGATCCCATTCCCTCTGCATGGATGCCCTCAAACTATGGAATTGGTGTGTCAACATAGGCTGCCCAGCTGTCCTGTTTTCGCCAAGAAAGTCCCTTATTTAAGCTGCCTCACAGGCATCCTGACTTTTTTAAGAAAATGGGCAAATTGTTCCACATTTTGCGGGGCTCACAGAATCACAGGGCTGGAAGGGATCTCAGGAGGTTATTTAGTCCAGTCCCCTGTTTCAAGCAGGATCAACCCCCACTAAGTCATCCCAGCCAGGACCTCGTCAAGCTGGGACTTAAAAACTTTGAGGGATGGAGAATCCACCACCTCTCTAGGGAACACATTCTAATGCTTCACCACCCTCCTGGGGAAGTAGTTTTTCCACATGTGTAACCTATACCTCTCCCTCTTCAACTTCAGACCATTACTCATTGTTCTGCCATCTGACACCACTGAGAACACTTTCTCACCCTCCTTTTTAGAGCTCCCTTCAGGAAGTTGAAGGCTGCTATTAAATCACCCCTCAGTCTTCTCTTCTGTAAACTAAACAAGCCCAAATCCCTCAGCCTCTCCTCATAGGTCCTGTGCTCCAGCCCATAAATCATTTTTGTTGCCCTTTGCTGAACCTGCTCCAGCAAATCCACATCCTTTTTACACTGGGGGGCCCAAAGCTGGACAGATGCGGCTTCACCAGTGCCGAATAGAGGGGAACAACTGCTTCTGTAGATCTGCTCGAAATGCTTCTCCTAATGCACCCCAGTACGCCATTAGCCTTCTTGGCTACAAGGGCACACTGTTTACTCATATCCAGCCTTTCTTCCTCGAGTGTCCCCGTGGGTGCTCCACGATACGTGTCGGGCTCGCCCTGGCGCCACAGATCGGATCTTTCCAGCAGTTTCTGCCGGACCGCACATGTGCCGGCGCGTGCTGCTCCCCTGCGCGCTCCTGGCCACGTGCGCGATCCGGTCCCCGCCAGTTCCTTCTTAACCACCATCGGCTGTAGACGGAATCTACTCAGGCTGTGGCCAGAGTCAGCATATTTAGAGTTTTTCAGAGTTTTAGAGTTCTCTTTCAGAGTTCTTAGTTAAATTGTTTGTTTCTTTATTGCAAAAAAGATACATATACATATATATATCTATATATCTATATAAGTAGAAAGTCTTAGAAACGAGAGGAGGAGCGGAGGCACCCCGGGGACGTGAAGGCCAGTAGGCCTCCTGCTGCGGCAGGCTGGAGTCCATGAGAGGGGAACAGGCACAGAGAAGGTGCTAAGTACCCTATTAACAGCTGAAAGACTCACCGCAATGTCCTTTTCAGGATTCAAGAAGTGTGAGTCCTGCCGCGAAGCTATGCCGGCCTCTGATGGGCACAGTCAATGTATCAGATGCCTGGGGGAATCACACGTCACCCAGAAATGCTCCTTCTGTGCAAAGCTCACGGCCAGAGCCAGAAAGGATAGAGAAATGCGGTTGAAAATGTTGCTGTTTGATAAGGCCCTCCAGCCAGACGTGCCGGAGAGGCCTCAACCGGAGGGACCCACAGGGCTCCATAAAAGGAAGGCGGTGTCCCGCACCCCCTCGGTGCAGAAACGGAGGAAGCTCTCTCCAGCCCGATCCCTGCCGGCGGTCACAGCGAGCGGGACGGGCGTAGCTCACAGCCCGCAGCCGCGGTCACAAGCAAGTGGCAGCGCAGCAGCGCACGTGGCAGAGGCTGAGCCTCCGATTACTAAACAGTCGGCCCGCGCATTCAGAGCGGCGGCCAGGCAAGCGCCGGAACCGGTGGCACCTCCGCAAGCAGCACAGACCCCCGCGGCACCAACGGTGCAGGGCCAACAGACATGTAGCCTGCAGGCACTGGAGGAGACCACCCGCGTGGCACCAACAGCGGGGCCGAGATCCCCGGCATGGGGAGGGGCGGAGCCAGCCCCGCAGGGGAGGGGAAAGGCAGCAGCGAAAACCCAGCACCGCAGCCCTTCTTTGGACGGGCTGCTCTCAGCAAGTCCTCCCCTTATGCTGCGTACACCAACCAGGAGACATGGATCTCCCCCAGCCTACCCAGAGCCTCCTTCCCCGTTCCTCCAACCAGCCTCACCATGGCTCGGGCCACCCTCGCCTTTTCTGGGATTTGACCCTCTGGAGTACTACCACAAACCAGTTTCACCATTGTCTCAATCATCCAGATGATCTCGCTCCCCCAGACGTCGGGGGTATACACCTCGAGAGTGGTCCAGGTCTCCATCCCAGGAACCGTGCCTGTGCTGCCACGGTCGTCCTTATCACGCCGGGCATAGACGCCACAGGCATACACCCAGGGGCAGGTCCCCCTCGACCGCCCAGTACCCCCGCGGGCACTCACGGATGGGGACAGAAACACAGCTGTCTCAAGGGGAGCTGATTTTGGAACCCCGAGATTTTCTCTCGCAAGCCTCTAGTGAGAGGGTGTACCAGCGGCAGCAGGACCCTGAGAGTTCAAGGGAGGCCTACCCTAGTGGTTCCTCCTTGTCCTCCCCCGATGAGGCTACGGCCCCCGGGGATGTTGCCCCCCCGGACGACCTCAAACAGTTTCAGGACCTGTTTAAAAGGGTGGCTTTCACGCAAGGCATCCAAACAGCAGAGGTGCAGGAGAAGCACCACAAGCTCCTCAAAAACCTGAGGCCTCCGGCCTCATCCAAAATCGCTATCCCGCTCAACGAAGCAATCATGGAGTCTGCTACTACCATATGGCAGACCCCAGCTTCCGCTCCACCTATAAACAAGAGGGCGGATAAGAAATACTTCGTCCCAGCGAAGGGCATGGAGTTTCTGTTTAGTCACCCACAACCAGATTCTCTGGTGGTAGAATCGTCTCAGCAGAGATCGAAGACTTCCCAGTACAAAGCGGGGGGAACGGACAGAGATGTCAAGAAGCTAGAGCTATTTGGCAGAAAGGTATACTCCTCCTCCACCCTGCTGCTGAGAATGGCTAATTATGCAGCACATCTAGCAAACCACAATTTCGACAATTACTCCAGGCTTACTTCTCTCATGGATTCCCTTCCAGAAGATAAGAAGCCGGTGCTGAAGGCCATCATGCAAGAGGGCTATGCAGCTTCAAGGACGGGAGTCCAGATCGCCCTGGACGTAGCGGACACGGCGGCACGCTCAACGGCTACGGCAGTGGTCATGCGCAGGGAATCCTGGCTCCAGACATCGGGTATCCCGAGGGATCTGCAGGCAAAAATTGTCGATCTCCCTTTCAACACGCAGAAGTTGTTTGCAGAGTCAACTGATTTGGTCCTTCATTCCAGTAAAGACTCAAGAGCCACACTCAGAACCCTGGGTATTTATACCCCTCCATACAGAAAGAAAAATATTACCCTCAACAACGGCGATACCCGTACCAACCTCACCATGCTCAGTACCAACAGGGCTACGACCAAGGGCGGCATCAACAGCAACAACGGTATAGAACTCCCAGGCGACGTTCCCAACAAGGCCGTGCATCTTCGGGGCAGGCCCAAAGGCAACAAGTTTGACGGACAGGTCGAGGGCTGCACTATTACTACCATGGCTCAATGTCATCCATAATTAATGTTCCATCATCGCCTCCAACCGTTCCACTCACAATGGCAAAAGATCACCCCAGACAAGTGGGTACTAGAGATCATAGCCACGGGTTACATGATCCCCTTTCAGTCGCTCCCACCGCCAAGACCTCCGCCCAGGCCTCATCTCAGGGATGCCTCCCATGAGGCGAAACTCAAGCACGAGGTGGACCACCTGATGCTTATAGGGGCGGTCGAAAGAGTGCCGGAGCGACTTCAGGGGAAAGGGTTTTATTCCCGATACTTCTTCACAGAGAAGAAAACAGGAGGCTGGAGGCCCATCTTAGATCTTCGAGGCCTCAACCGCTACTTGCGCAAACAACGCTTTCGGATGATCACAGTCGCCTCTATACTCACGGCACTGGACGATGGAGATTGGTTTGCAGCCCTTGACTTACAAGATGCGTATTTTCATATAACGATCCACCCAGCTCACAGACGTTTTCTCCGGTTTATGGTCGGCAAAGAACATTTCCAGTACAAGCTTCTGCCGTTCGGCCTCTCCTCAGCCCCCAGAGTCTTTACCAAGACTCTGGCAGTGGTGTCAGCCTACCTGCACAGACAGGGGGTATTTATATTCCCATATCTGGACGACTGCCTACTGAAAGGGGCCTCGAAAGAGGAGGTACTACGCATGATACGCGTAACAGCAAACACGTTTTCTTCGCTGGGCTTGGTCATCAACCTTGCGAAGTCAAAGATTGACCCCACACAGGACATAGAGTTCATAGGGGCACGCATAAATTCTATCACAGCAAGTGTTTATCTACCCGACGCTCACTTTCGCGCCATCGGTTCCCTGTTGCAAGTCATTACATACAGCCCCACGGTGCCGGTTTTAATGTGCTTGCAGCTGCTCGGCCACATGGCAGCGGCAACGTTCGTGGTACAGAACGCCAGATTGCATATGCACAACCTACAACAGTGGCTGGCGAGCGTTTACAAGCCGGCATCCCATACCGTCCGCAGGGTGGTGTCGCCCACGACAGAGGTGCGCAGATCCCTGCAATGGTGAGTAAACCCCAAGAACATGCTAACAGGGGTACCCTTTCACCAACCACAAATCTCTATTTTTCTCACCACCGACGCCTCCCACATAGGGTGGGGAGCACATATTGGCGAAAAGGTGACGCAAAGACTGTGGTCCCCTACGGAACAGTCACTGCATATAAATATTCTGGAGCTCAGAGCGGTGTTCAACGCCTGCAAACACTTTCAAGACCACATACAAGGCAAGGTAGTCGGGATCAATACAGACAATATCTCCACCATGTTTTATATAAACCGACAAGGCGGAGCTCGATCCCGTGCCTTATGTGCGGAAGCAGTCCGGCTGTGGAACTGGTGCATCGCCAACAATATAACGTTGAAAGCCTCGTACTTACCAGGCGCTCACAACGTGAAGGCAGACCAGCTGAGCAGGCGCTTCGCACTCCCACACGAGTGGCAGATCCGCTCCGATCTGCTACGACCGATTTTTCAGGCATGGGGGTTTCCCCAGATAGACCTGTTTGCCACTCAGCACAACAAGAAGTGCCCCCAATACTGCTCAAGGGCAGGACTGGGGCGGGGGTTCCTGGGGGACGCGTTAGCGATTTTGTGGAAGGGCCCACTGCTTTACGCGTTCCCCCCCACGGTGCTCATCCACAAGGTCCTGCAGAAAGCCAGGAGGGAGAGAGCCCGCATGATTCTCGTGGTCCCCACATGGGATTGACAGCAATGGTTCCCCTTGCTTCTCCGCATGTCGGATCGTCCACCGCTTCCCCTTCCGGTAGCGCCGGACCTGCCCACGCAGGCCCAGGGGTCCATAGTGCATCCTCACCCCCGAGGCCTGCGCCTACAAGCATGGTTAATCCATGGCTCAGCTCCCTAGAAAGTACGTGTACGGAGGGAGTGCAACAAGTCCTGGAAAGTAGCCGAAGGATCTCCACCAGGAAGACCTACAAACAGAAATGGACTCGATTCGCTGCATGGTGTTCCACCAAGCAGTTAGCTCCCCTTGAAGTGCCTATACCTGTCATACTAGAATACTTACTGGACCTCAAGAGAGGCGGGCTCTCCCTCTCCTCGTTGAAGGTCCATCTCGCCGCTATATCGGCTTTTCGGCATGAGGACGAAGGGCCCACAGTGTTTGCCTATCCTATTGTTACCAGGTTCCTGAAGGGGCTGGTAAACCTGTACCCCCCTCGGAAACCGCTTCCACCATCGTGGAGCTTGGACCTGGTGCTCAGCGCGCTAACGGGACCACCCTTTGAACCCTTAGCCACGGTTTCCCTCCATCTCCTTACGATAAAGACAGCCTTCCTTCTTGCAATCACGTCAGCTCACAGGGTCAGTGAGCTCGCAGCAGTTATGGCAACGCCGCCCTGCACGGTATTCTCAAAGGAGGCGGTAACCTTACGGCTGCACCGAGCCTTTGTTCTGAAAGTTTCTTCAGAGTTCCATCTTAACGAACCTATAGTTTTACCCTCGTTTTACCCGAAGCCTCATAGCTCCAACAAGGAGGCACGCCTGCACCTCCTGGACGTGAGGAGTGCGTTGGCCTTCTACATAGACAGAACTAAGTCCTTCCGGAAAACGGACAGACTCTTAGTCTCTCTCGCTCCCAGATCAAAAGGAGAGTCTCTCTTCACAGAGAATCTCGAAGCACATTGTGTCCTGCATAAAGATGTGCTACGAACTTCGAAAGACTCCTTTACTGGCCCCGCCTAGGGCTCATTCCACCTGGGCGGTGGCGGCATCAACAGCCTTTTTCAAGGGCATCTCACTAAAAGACATTTGCAGAGCGGCAACCTGGTCATCCCATGACACCTTCGCCAAGCATTATGCCCTACACTGGGTATTCCAAGAGGATACCCGCCTCTCAACAGCGGTCCTTTCGGGGGCAAGCTGCACATAACCCGATTACCCACCTCCTTTCTTGGGTTACTGCTGGGTAGTCACCTATTGTGGAGCACCCACGGGGACACTCGAGAAAGAAAGAGAAGTTACTCACCGTAGTAACGATGGTTCTTCGAGATGTGTCCCCGTGGGTGCTCCACCATCCACCCATCCTCCCCGCTTCGGATCTCTGTGTGGTGTTTTTCAGGAGCATCCGAGGCGGTTGGTCAAGGAACTGGCGGGGACCGGATCGCGCACGCGGCCAGGAGTGTGGAGGGGAGCGGCGCGCGCCAGCGCATGCGCGGTCCGGCAGAAACTGCTGGAAAGATCCGATCTGCGGCGCCGGGGCAAGCCCGACACCTATCGTGGAGCACCCACGGGGACACATCTCGAAGAACCATCATTACTACGGTGAGTAACTTCTCTTTCATCCACCATAACCGCTAGGTCCCTTTCCGTTGTACTGCTGCTGAGCCAGTTGGTCCCCAGCCTGTAACAATGCTTGGGATTCTTCCGCCCCAGGTGCAGGACTCTACACTTCTCCTTATTGAACCGCATCAGATTTCTTTTGGCCCAGTCCTCCAATTTATCCAGGTCCCTCTGGATTCTCTCTCTACCCTCCAACATATCTACCTCTCCTCCTAGCTCCTGTTATCTGGCACCCGGGGTCTCTGGGCAGCAGCCTCTGCTATTGGGGAGCTACACTGCAGGGTAGCTGCCCAGGTCCCCAGCACCCCATGCCTCAGGGCAGCAGCCCTTGCTGCCAAGGAGCTCCTCCATGAGGTGGCTGCTTTGTTCCCCAGCATCCTGCACCTCAGGGCAGCAGCTCCTGCAGGAGAGCTCCTCCATGCGGCAACTGCCCCATTCCTTAGGACCCCAAGGCAGCAGCTTCTGCTGTTGGCAAGCTCTGCTATAGGATGGTTGCCTCATTCCCTGGCGCCCCACACCTAGGGAAGGCAACTCCCTCTCCCAGGGATCCCCTCCACAAGGTAGCTGCCTTGTTCCTTGGCACCGTGTGCCTCAGGGCTGCAGCTTCTGCTGCAGGGCAGCTGCCCTGTTCCCTGTCCCCACTCCACACCAGGAGGATATGTAGCCCCTATTCTTGGCATCCTCTGCCATAAGGTTGTGGACCCTCCATCCCTGGTGCCTCACTGTGAGGCAGCAGCCGTGATCACTGAGGAGCCGTGACATGGAACAGCACCCCCCTCAATCCTGGGAGGTTGTTGTCATGTATTTGCCACGGGACAATGTGATCATCCTACACCAACACAGCCTTACTCCCACGGCAGCCTACCTACTACACACTCAGACTCAGCTGCCATTTCTCTGAACGCCAGAAGTGGGAAATGAGCTCCACAGTCATTCACGTGATACTTCACACATGGGCATACCCACACATCTGTCTTTTTGCAACTTGCATGAATTGCAAATGCTATCAGTGTTATAAGAAGTACACGAGATCCTTTTAAAGGGACAAGGCAAGAATGCTGCATTTACTGAGAATTTAGTAACATTATATTACATGCATATAATATATATAGTTTACTCAGAGGCATGTATACACACACATGTGCACGCAAACACACACATACACACCGATCTTGTGGTTGCTTGTAGTTACCAGGCGTTGCTCACTCGAATCCGTTGGCCAGATGGATCAGAGGTGCATGTAGAGCCAAGTTCTGTTGATCTGGATCAGTGCTCCAATGTTGATGAGATGAGAAGAGGAGCCCAGCTCTGGAGTGGGGCACACGTCTCTTATAGCTTTTAGCCCACAGTCCTGGTTCTGTCCCACTGCCCCAGGCACCATGAATCACCAGTCAATGGCAGAGGGGTTTGATCCTTTCCCATGGCCCAGGTTTCTGTGTGACTCATCACCTGCAGATGGGACTTAGGTCACTGCTGCAGAGTCCAGTTCTTATTGTTCTTCAGCCTCCAAGTCTTTGTTGTCCAGACAGGCAGCTCCAGAGAGTAACTCTCTAAGCATCCACATTCACACTTCCCCGTGGCTCTCACACACACCCATTGTCACACACAGACAGCACAAGGGTTACAGGCTCTTACAACGTTGAAAAAGGAGTTTTAGGTACAATATGGAATTGGGTGCAGAGTGTCTTATGAATATAAAATAACCAATAATAGGAAGGTAGAAAGTAATGTATAAAATAACAAATCTAAAGAGTAATACAGAAATCTGTGGTCTGTTAAAAAGATACAAGTATATTGTATATTGGACAGACTTCTAACTCCCTTAGACAAAGGGTCAGTGGGCACAAAACAGACATCAAAATGCTCCAGATCCGCAAACCAGTTAGTCAACATTTTAATGGAATGGGGCATTCTGTCAATGACCTCAAGGTATGTGTGTTACTGAAAAGAAATTATCTCTCCTTTGTAGAAAGGGAAGTGGACGAACTGACATTTATATTCAAATTCGGAACATTAACACATGGTTTAAATCATGATGTGAACTTTCTGAGTCACTATAGGGGCTCGTCTGCATACTTAACTCAATCTAATTCTTGATCTCCGCCCCCACCCCTCCACTCTCTGATTTGCTCACCTTGATTATCTTTTTCTGATTTGTCCTCCTTGCTTACTGTTTTTGGTTCTCTAGTAACAGAGAGGAAGCCGTGCTTGTCTATACACTATCAAAACAAAAAACAGTCAAGTAGCACTTTAAAGACTAGCAAAATAGTTTATTAGGTGAGCTTTCGTGGGACAGACCCACTTCTTCAGACCAGAGCCAGACCAGAACAGACTCAATATCTTAAATATTGAGTTTGTTCTGGTCTGGCTCTGGTCTGAAGAAATGGGTCTGTCCCACGAAAGCTCACCTAATAAACTATTTTGCTAGTCTTTAAAGTGCTACTTGACTGCTTTTTGTTTTGATAGTGTATAGACTAGCACGGCTTACTCTCTGTTAGTATTCAGGAATACAAAGTTTTATTAAAATATACCTAGCTATTTAGGATTGCTACATCAGTTTTGTTCCAGGGCAGGATCCGAACAGGGGTCACTCAAGGATGCCTCTCTTATGAAATGGACCACGCCATGTCTTTCCCCCATACTGCTGCTTCCCTGAGTAATTCAAAAGATATGCAAAGACTAAGCACACTTCATTCTCATAGTGCCAGACAGACAGACTTGGTCCCCATATCTCCAATGACTGGTGCTATACCATCCTTATTCCTTGCCACAGTGACTGGATCTCTTGTCTCAACACCATGGATGCATGCTACACTCAAATCCAACAGTGCTTCACTTGGCTGCTTCCTGGCTCCAATATGGTGGAAAGATGTGTTCCAACAGAGTAAAACACATAATAAACTGTTGTCACCTGGCAACTAGAAAGACTTTCCTGTACAAAAGGAAATATTCTCTGCATGGTGCAAGCACCACCAGACATCACCTACCATGACACTTCTCTCTATGGTACTTGAATATTTACTGGACCTTAAGGAGTTAGGTCTGTCTCTCAAGCCTGGTCTGCACTAGGGAACATAGTCGATCCTGGATATGTAATTCTATCTATGCCATTATCATAACTACAATGTATCAGGATCGACTTTGTTCTCTGGTGTAGACTGGGGCTCTTTGGGCTTGTGCCGATGCCCCTTACTCCACATTAGCATGGAGTTCCAGGGTCAATAGCTGAGGCCAGAGAAATCAATTTTGTTGCATCTTCACAAATGCAGCAAAATTGAACCCCAGAGGATCCATTGCAGTGCATCAAACCCTCAATAAGTAGAGACATACCCACAATCAGCTCCCTTGAAGTCCTTTTAGCTGCTTTCACAACATTCCATGAACCGATGAATAATGCCCCCGTTTTTTCCCACTTGAATACCAAATGATACCTGACAGGGATCCAGATCATACGCCCAGTAGTCTGGGACCCCAGGCCACCCTGGGACCTTAACCATGTTCTCAAGGGCCTTACAGGGGCCCCATTTGAACCCTTAGATGTGTTCTCCTGTCTGTGTAGGTGGCATTCCGAGTGGCAGTCACATCAGCCAGATGGATTGGAGAGAGAGGACCCCCCCCCACCATCTTTACTAAAGATAAAGTGATCCTACGTCTACACCCCAAATTCTTATCAAAAGTGGTTTCTTCAAGGCTCTTCATAGGCACAGTTGAATACTTGAAAGATGCAGCAATCTCTTCCCCATGGCCCTCCAAATAGATATCGACTTGCATATGCAAGCTGCATTATAAACAGCCAGCACTGAGAATAACGGCACATTCAGCTAGGGCCGTAGCAGCCTCCCCAGCATTCCTGAAAGATGTCCCATGTGCAGAGCCGCAGCGTGGTCGTTTGAACAGACCTTTGAAAACACTGGGCCGCTACAAATGACCCAGTCCCTACCACCACAGTAGGTCTGGTCCTCTTCTCATTCACATAAGGGGCACAACTCCAAAGCCTACTGCTGTAAAGCAGGTACCAGCATTTGAAGATGAGTTCCTCACCTCCTGCAGCAATTATGTTTCTTGGAGATGTGTGTCCCTGTGGGTGCTCCACTGCCCATCCTCCTCCCCTCTACTTTGGAGTCCATCTGCAAGACTCCAGAGTAGAGAAGGAATGGAGGGAGCTGCACAGGCATGCAGTGTACAGATGCTAATGGCCCCACAAGGTGGCTCCTGTGCACCTGCGGCGTGGTCAGAAACTGATAGGAAAAGCCCCCCAGCACTGGCACAAGGATGCGCCAACATCCAGAGTGGAGCACCCGCAGGGACACACCTCAAAGAACCATTGTTAGTGCATAAAGTGAGTAACATCTTCCTACCTCACAGCCAGGACTAAGACCAGCCCCTTCTCACCAGCCACCACAGGGTTCAAGGTGCACCCTACACTGCCCCACACAACCAGGACTCCACCTCACTCCATGAGTCCGGTGCTCCATCCCCTTCCCCACAGCCATCACCCTGTCTGTCAGCCAGGCCTCTGCTTGCCACAGCCAGCGCCCCTTTCCACACCTTTTTGGCTAGTACCTCTGACCTGGCCCCACAGCCTCCATCCCTGACAGCTTCCCATAGCCAGCACCCGACCCCTGCTCTCAAACCCTGTTAGCTCCCTACAGTCCCAGACTGGCCCCTAATAGCCACACATGCCAGTGCCCCATTCCATTCTCCTCCCACTGGTGACTCCTTACCCCACACCCTGTGGTGGCTAGAGAGGTGGGCAGTGCCAGGGCAGTGGTCCATGTGCAAAGGGCTTGCAGCTGGGCAGCAGCACATGAATAGCACCCTGACCTTTTTTCTTCCAGGCTTGTCCATTGTGATGGGCAACGTGCTGCGCCGTATCCCCCTGGCAGTACTCTTCGGGATCTTCCTGTACATGGGTGTCACATCTCTCACTGGCATCCAGCTCTATGAGCGTCTCCTCCTGATCTTCATGCCGTCCAAGCACCACCCAGACCACGTCTATGTTGTCAAGGTGAGAAGGGAGCTGTGGCTGGGATATGAGGGTGGGGGGTGGTGGGACCCACAGAGCATGAGGCCACGGGTGGGAGGTATGATGGGGAGGCCTGTCCATGTGCTAACTGGAGGTGCTGAAAATTCTAGTCATTCTGTAGATGGGGAGCTGAGACTGGGTGGACAGGATGTGGACTGGAGGGACTGAACGTTCATTGGGGCCATACTGAAGCTGGCACTGTGTGGCCAGAGCGATGCATGGGCTGCTGGCTTATCTCCTTAGAGCATGGCTTCCCAAACTGGGGGAGCATGGAGAAATTCCATTCCAGGGGGGCGTGAGACGACCTAGCCCCCCCCCACCTGAAGAAAGATCCAGCCTTTGCTTCTGGCTCCCAGCCCCTGCCATTTTGCATGGGTGACCTGGGTACAGCCGCTATAAAAAGCAGGCAGCAGGCAAAGACCCATGTGGAACTAGCTGCCTCCTGCAAAAATGAGTGAGTTTGGGTTGGAGGTGGGGAGGAGGAGGATGGGATTAGATGGGAGGCTGGGGGTGCCTGGCTCAGGTGAGTGGGATGGGAATGGGGTAAGAGTGAAGGGCTGGGGGTGCCTGGCTTTGTGGGATGGGAGGGGCTCGAGCAGATGGCTGGCTTGTGAGAATCATGGTGCTTGGGCATCTGGCCCTGGCATCGCAGGGTTCATGTGGCTTGGGCTGGTGTCTGGCCGTGGCAGCGTGCGGCTCAGGCTGGTGGGTGGGTGGTTGTCCCCAGCAGCATGGGGCTTGGGTGGCTCAGGATGGCAGGTGGGTGACTGGCCCTGGCAGCATGGGGCTTGGATGGGCAGCTCAGGCAGCTGAGCCGCGGCCGGTGTGCAGGCAGCCAGTCCCGGCAGCGCGGGGCTCAGGCAGTCGGTGGGCGGGCAGGCGGCTGGCGGACAGGTGGGTGGCTGGCCCTGGTGGCGCAGGGATTGGGCGGGCAGCTCTGGCAGCGCAGGTCTCAGGTAGGCAGGTGGCTGTCGTGATCAGCTGTGGCAGCTGACATGGGGCTCAGGCAGCTCGACATCTGGGGCTGCACCAGGCACTTGCAAGGGGCCAAGAAAAACTATTTGTGCTGATTTTTAATTTTAAATAACATTTTATATTAAGTTTTTGTGTTTATTTTTAATTATCAATTGAATTTTTTTAGCGGCGGGTTGCATGATGGTAAAGAAGAGACAGGAGAGCAAGAGGGTTTCTCAAAAATCAAAAGTGGGGCGTGATGCCAAAAAGTTTGGGAACCACTGCCTTAGAGAATGGTGCCTTGCTAGGCTCTGTTTGCATCTTCAGGTGAAGACCTGGAGAATGAACCTCTTCACCTGCATTCAGCTGGTCTGTATCGTGGTGCTCTGGGTGGTGAAGTCAACAGTAGCCTCCTTAGCATTCCCCTTCATCCTGATCATGACGGTGCCCTTACGACGCTTCTTGCTGCCACGCTTCTTTCAGGACAGGGAGCTCAAAGCCGTAAGCAGCTCTCTGTGACCCTCTCCCAGCTCCCAGGGGCAGGGTTGTCTTCAGGTCCCTCAGGCAGCTGGTGGGCCGGACAGTGCCTGCTCAGAGGGATTGTTCATCTCACTGTGGATGATGATTTATCTGCAATAATGCTCAGGCTGGGCTCAGGGCTTCCCACAGAGCCAGGGGATCCCTGTCTCAGTGAGCTCACAGCCTGGGATGCACAGATGAGGTGTGAGAGAGGCACAGAAGCCTGAAGCAGGGGCTTCCGCCTGCCTCTCTCTCTTCATGGGTCAAGGCTCTTGCATCTGGCAAGGTTGCTCTGGAGCTTGTGGCCTTCCCCTCCTTGGCAGCAGCTGGGAGAGTCCAGCCAACATGCCCACTTCCAGGGCTGTTGGTATTATTGAACATGGGCAGAGAAACTCTGTGAGCTGGGGCCTCTCTCTCCATCTGCTGCTGGCATCCAGGGTCCTTACTGGGATGGGATCCAGGGTCCTTACAGGGCCCTCCAGCAACGCTGGCACCTGAGAACCCCAGGGAAGGAGCCCAGCAGGACAGCAGGGAGGGAGGAATGAGTCAGGCAAGAGCAGGAGACAGAAGAAGCAGCAGACAGCACAAGCGCTCTCTGACATAACCAGCAAAGCGGTCAGTACAAGCATCCACCTAGGGCGATGGTGCTGGAGCTGTTTTGGGGGTCGCTGAGGCATCCAAACCCCTGGGCCGGCAGGAGGAACCCCGAGCAGCAATGGTGCCTCCGAAGTTGGTGGCCTGGACCCCAGAGCGGCAGCGGCAGGACCTGGGGTGATGGCAAAGTCAGTGGGACCCCAGAGGGGCTGCCTGAAGGCTGGGAGCTGTATTGGTGGGACTGTCATTGGGACCTCGGGAGCTGTCAGAGCCAGTGGCAGAAGGGCAGCAGGGCCAACCCCTATGCCCAGGGAAGTTGGATGCAAAACCTGGAGGTGCTGCAGCACCCTGCCCCACCTCCCCACTTCCTGTACCCCACAGGGTCAGGAAGGGCCTAGGGTCACAGCCCTGGGGCTGCGTCTGTGAGATTGTCAGGATGGCCACGCTGCACTTTGGAGCCCCAGTCTAGGTGTTGCTCTGCTACTGTTCTGTGTCTGTCTCTGCCCACAGCTGGACTCGGAGGACGCGGAGCCGAACTTTGATGAGGATGGCCGGGATGAGTACAATGAGATGCACATGCCTGTGTGAGCGGCTGCTCCATCCCCACCTTGCAGAAAGCTGCTCCTTCCTCTGCCTTCTCCCTGGCTAAGGACAGATCAGAATGGCTTTGAACTTGCTACACATCAGATGTTCTCCTGTCTGGACCAAAGAACAGCTGTGTCAGAGCCCAGGAGGGAGGTGGGCAGGGTCAGTGGCAGCCTAACTCCGTATCCACTGGGACACTCAGTAGGGTCTGCTCTCCCTTGGAGCGTGGGTCTCCCTCACTGGAGACGGGGGTTGTGTTAGTATGTGTGTTAGCGGTGGGCAGGGGGGCCATGCAGCTGAGAGAGTCAGCTCCCACCCACTCACCACAGGGCTCTGGCTCTTCCAGATGCTTTCCCAGGCACCATGCTGCACTGAACATGAGGCCCTCTACAGAGCCCCAGTCACAGTGCCCAGCCAGCTGCTGCCAGCTCTGCCACCCCAAGCTGGGCTCCCCGCTTGCCCAGCAGGCACACGGGTGGGCTCCTTGCATGAGTCCCTGCCACAGGCTGCTTCGCATCACAGGCAGCCCTGTTAACCAGGCACCAGTGTCACTGTGGGCTGGCAAGGGTTATGGGAGCTCAGGAGTCTTATGTCCAGTCTGCCCCCAGCTCCCTCTGCTGCTGGCCCAGGCACCTGTACCCAGCATCAGGCAGTTTCTCTGTCCAAGTATGGGGGTCAGCTCTTGAGCCCCAAAGAGTTAAAATACTGAGTCTCTGCCTGTCCAAGTCCCTTGCCCAGGCAATCGCCCTCCCTGCAGATTGCTTCAAATGTTGTCTGAGGACACAGGCATTCCCATGGCACTTGGCTATGATGTCAGTAGTAAAGACTGTGATCTCATCAGGAGAAGGGGCCTCCTAGAGCAGGTAGGACTGGGAGGACTTCCAGAAAAAATGTCTCCCACTGATGAGTGGTGGTGGTGTAGCCATGTCGGTCCCAGAATAGGAGTGACACAAGGAGGGGGAGGGAATGGGAACGGGAACATCTCTTATTGGACCAGCTTAGGGTGATGAGAGAGAGACTATCTCTGGTGCCCAGGCAGAGCTGCTCTTCTTCAGGTCAAAAGCTGGTTTCAGCCCCTGAACCTGATCTGATAAAAAACAGTCCCTCCCCCACTTCGTCTCCCAGAAGGTGGCATTTGGTCTGTCTGGGCTGCAGCCAGCAGCAGGCATCCAAAGCACTGGTATTTGGGTCCCCATGATACACAGTCTCTACCGCAGTAACTGAGCTACCTGTGGCTCCTGTTGATGGGCTCACAATGACTCCCCACCTCTCCTCTCCCCATTCCTGGGCCACTTGATAGCCAGAGCCCTTAGCACCCAAACCTGTCTCCTTGGTAACCCTGAATGCCTTCCCTCCTGGAAGGCCCAAGGTCTCTATAGCTGGTAGAGTCTGACACCTCACGTGGGTCACTGCTTGGGCCCTTCAGAGCCCAGCTGTCCCTGCAGCTCCCATCAGTGGCACTCACACCCTGTAGCTGGTGTGACCTAGCAGCTGCCATGAAGCCTGAGGGTCACAGGTACCAAAGCTCAGCAGGGCAGGAGGCCTGATGTGACAAGGTCAGAGAAGGCAGGAGCCCTGGCCACTCCCCACAGGCATGAGGAGAAGAGGAAACTTGTGGTCCAGGTGCTCGGCTGGGAGTCTTGGCTCCCCCTGGACTCGCTGTGGGATCTCAGCCAAGTCCCTGACTCCCTCTGCCTCAGTTTCCTGTCTGAAATGGGGCTGATCCTTCCCTACCTCTTGGGTGAGGTGCTCACTGCTGTGTAGTTGGCTGAGAACCATGGCTACAGGGCCATATGGATACCCAGCCAGGTGGAGGAGAAACTTCAGAGCCAGGTCACACCCTGGCACACCAACAGCTACTGTGATGCCAACATAGCCACCTGGTTAGGTGAGCTGTGTGTGTCTGCATGTGTCCTGTCCCTGTGTGCTTAGTCCAGCTGTGCATTGGCACCTCTGTCTGTAGTGGAAATGGATGCATCAATAAACCCTTCACAGGAACAGGCCTTCCAAGTGTGCGCATGCTACAACCCATGGGGGAAGGGCTGCTCCTTCAGGGCAGCAAGGCCGGGAACCTCCTGGGGCTGCCAGACCATGTTTCCACCTGTAGCCACACACGGCCTGGGAAGTGGCACTGATGCCCAGTTTCTATACCGACTGGGGTGGGAGGATGTCAAGGACTAAATTCCTGTCCTGACCTACTGCTGCCACTCAGAAAATGGGAAGGGGTGAGAAGAGCAGAGCCATGGGAGCCCCACAGAGCCAAGGCTCTCGCTGCCCCCAGCTCCACAGCAAAGAGGAGCCCTCAGGACCTCCATGGTTGGCGGTCGGTGAGGCCCCAGCCTGTGTGAAGCACAATCCCCCTTCTATTGGCTCTGTGCGCTCTGACTCCAGGCTAGAGCAGGGTCTGTCAGGATGTCTGGATTCTAATCAAGCTCTGTCTTATGCGTCCTGGATGGTGTCATTACCCTTCCCATCTCATTTTCTCTTCGTCTTCAAGCTTCACTGGAACCATGGTCAGGTATTGCCCTCGCCATTACCTGCATCTCTACCATGGTGCTGAGCTGGGTGGAGCTACGGGGAGAGCTTGTCAGTGGAAATGACTAACCCAGGGGTCAGCAACCCCCCTCACAGGTGCCAAGCACTTGAGCTGATCTTTACTGATACATGAGGCAGGAGCTCTGCCCTGTCTCTCCTCCCCAGTGCAGCCAGGAGCTTGCTCAATGCCTCACCACCTGTGTATTACTGAAAGACCAGTTAATGGTACCAACCCCTGCCTAACTGGTAAAGCTCTGCGTCTTTATTAATGAAGCGGCTGTAAGTAGGACTATTAGGCTACATCCGCATGGCAACTCAAAATAAGATATGCAATTTCTGCTATGCTAATGGTGTATCTTATTTTGAGTTTCTTTTGAAATAGGCTATTTTGGCATTTGGTGCTGACTACATGGCAACAAATGTCAGATTAATGTGCTATTTTGAAGACTACTTCAAAATAATGAGTGCATTTTTAAGATGCAGTGTAGCTATTTGGGATACCGCAGTATCTTGAAATAGCTCTGCCATGCAGAAATACCCTTAGTGACTTCAAAAAATATCACCAGCCCCTAGACTTTTGACAGAAGTCAAAAGGTCAAATTTTGGCACTTCACCTTGAAAACTTTGCTGACCCCTGGACTAGAATTGGTGTCATGGAAGCGACTGCCTGGTCTCCAACTGCCCTGGACTCATACAGCAGAATTCAACACACAGGACCAGGCTGTACGCTCCATAAACGTATGTCTCAGCCTGTCCAAGGTGAGCCTGAGACATGGGGCGTCACCCACATTGCCTGCAGTAAGCAGAGCAATTCCTCAAGCCTGGGCTACACCCCAAGTGGAGTCACTCTAGCAGCTGTGGCTGGGTCTAGGTCAAATGACTAGAAGGTGCTGTTTTGCTGTGTAAACTGGCTGTTCATGTGTGGCATGGCTTCATGTGTATGGGACATGCAAAGTCATGTGCAGAGGATGCCATTTTAACTCCTGTTGTTTGGAGACGGGGCAGCAATATGGGGGGCAAGGATTCCTAGCAGGTGTCTGGGTGCCCAGGCAGGGGCTGCTGATGCTAAATTTGCATATGGGGGCCCAGGAGTTGGGCTGGCCAAATATTTTGCTGATGACATTTAATTTGGATAGCTTCTGCCTAAGGTGATCCCTGGGGACTCATACAGCTTCTGACCTCCACTGGGACACAGCCATCCCCTCCCCAGGTGACCTGGAGATACCAGCATTACGCCCCTCCTGCCCGCACTGGGCGGAGTCTGGCTGGCAATATGCGGTCTATGTGAAATGGGGGCTGAGCTTGGCTGGCAGGGACGCTCCTAGGAAGGTGAGTAAATGGAGCAACACACGTGGGTTTGGAGAACTGCTCCTGGAGGAGAAGGTGTGCTCTTCAGGTCTTTGTACCTTGCTCCTCCTAACAACTGCAGGGGCCTGGGCTTGGCTGAGCCAGTGCTATGTTACCTGGCAGTCACAAGTGGGAGCTGGGTCCCTCTTGCTTTGCTTTCCAGGGTTAGCCTCTGTTCTTGACACAAGTGCCACGGGCAGCCCCCTGGAAGTCTCCAGCCCCCGGAAGGCAAGTGTGCAATGCAGAGACACAGGTCAGACTCCATCCAGCCCAGGGCAGTGCACACACGTGTGCCTTCACTGATCCACGTGGAGCCACTAGTTACCAGAGGCGGCAAACCGGAGTCCAGGCCCTCCTGCTATTGTCCCTCCCTGAGGCAGGACTCCAGCTGTGTTTGTTGTTGTGGGAGACCAGGTGGAGCAATTCCCCGAGTTGCACAGGGAAGCCAAGGCTGTCCTACTTGCTGACAGATGAGGCTCTACGGTGGCCTGGTCCCTGGCCTGGAGCAACTGTTCCAGCTCTCTGCAGCGCTGCTGCACCTGAGAAAGGAGACGGCGTCATGTCTGAGCTGGCCCTGCACTGACAGCAGAGCGAGCTAGACAAGCCCCAGGGCAGGCGGTTTGTGAGGATTCCTCTCTGGCTGCCACATCTGCCTGGAGAAGTGTCACCTCTTCTTGCAAGAGGCCCTTTTTCACACTGGCTGACAGCCCTATCCCCTCCCTCCCACTGCCCTCAGTTGCTGGATCTTGTCGGAGCTGTACATGTGGGCTAAGCGTCTCCCACGGGCTCATGTGCACAGACACTCCCCAGCACACTCACTCGCTCGCACTCGGCTCACAAGCACCCAGAGGCCCACAAGGGAGCAGATTGGGGATGGGGGTGTGTGCCTAATACTTAAGAACATGGCATCATCCGCACACTGCTCAGGGTTGAGACTTGAGACCCAGAGTGGCCACTAAGAGCCTTACTGCATCAATCTGCCGAATGAGGCACGGTCTCAGCTCCAGCTCCAGCAGCCAGTCGCTCTGCAGGATGCCCTTACGGTACTCCTCCAGCTCCATGTGCCGCCCCAGCTCCTCCAGCTGTCGGAGCATTGCCTGGCACTGGCTGCTACGCGGTGGTGTGCTGCCAGGGTCATCCCAGTCTGCCTGCTCCCGTCTCTGCTGCAAAATGTCCAGCTGCTGCCTGGTGTCCTGTTGCTCCTGCTGCAGGCAGGAAATGCTCTGGGTCAGCTTGTGCACCTGAGCCTCCAGCACTTCGGCACGTTCCACTCGCCAGAGCAGGCCCATCAGCTCCTCACGAGTTTCCTGCAGTGTGAGTCTCAGTTCACTGCTCATGTCCCACTGGCCGCCTCCTCCAGGGGTGCTGCAGCTGCTGCTGCTTCTCTGAGACCTGGCATATAACTGGCCTGCTGAGAAACTGCTGTAGCCAGGGAGGCTGATGGCTACTCTGCTCCTCAAGTGCTCAGAGCCAGAGGTTTTCAGCACCCACCCTGTCCTGCACTCACCCTTCTGTCTGGCCTCTGAGGGCAGCTGGCTGTATCTGCTTACATGGAGACAGAGCCACTCCCTGGCAAGCGCTGCTGTGGCCAAGCTCTTATGAAGGATGTCAGGAACCAGTCTCAGAACTGTCACTACGGGGCCCATGTTGGCAAAGCCCTGCAGGGCTTCCATGCTCTGGGGGCTGAAGGCTCGGTCATCTGTCACCTTCCCATTCAGCAGCAGTGCCCACTTCCTCCTGACAGCAAACAGTTGCTTGGCAATGTCTGCGATGGAAGTGACAGCACTGGGCCTCTTTGCCCTGCTGTGCCTGGTGCTGGGGCCACTGGAGGGGTCCATGGGAGAGTGGTGTTCAGCCCCAGCATCCAGCTCATTGTGCACATAGAGGTGCTCACACAAAGGGAACACGACCCTGGAATCGAACATCTCTTTTAAAGTGCTCAAGTACCCGAGATAGGAGCTGAGCCAGGCAACATACCCAGGGATGTCACAGCTCACAGCATTGCCCAGGATCCTTGTATTGGCCTGGCTTGGCCACGTCTTGCCTTCCACAAGCTTTGCCATCTGCTCCAGGCTTTTCACCTCCCAGGTGGGGCTTCCAGGAAGCAGCAGCAACAGCACCTTGTAAAGTGTGTGCAGGTCAAAGTCCTTTTGGAGGTGCTGCACGTGCTCCCGGAAAGCACAGATCTCCTCGTTCAGGGCAGAATAAAAGGGTTCCATGTATGGCCTGAGCAGGACCTGTGACAGCAGAATGGAGGTGGAGAAATGTGAGCTGAGCATGCACCACTCCAACGCTTAGAGCCACCCACCACAGCCAGTGAGCTGCTGAAAGGTGGGAAAGGAGCAAGGACCATTGGAGAAAACATGGTGCAGCTGCTGGGCTTCACCACCCTGTGTCCAGGCTCCAGCTGTGGCAGGCTATATAAAACTTCCTCTCAGAACACCTGGGGGAGGCAGGGAAGAATCCCTTCCTGACCCCTTTGGGTGTCCAGCTGTGCCCTGAGATGAGAAGCAGGACCTTCTAGGTAAGAGCATAAGACATCCATCAGAAGTGAGTTGCAGGGCTGTTGAACCCTGCCCCGACCCCCATCACCAACTGCCCCTTCCTTGCACTCACAAAGTTGTGGGCAACTCACTGCTGTCATCTGTTGGTCCCTAGGGAGAAGAGCAGTCCAAGCTGCAGGGGAACAGCAGCTGGGCGGGAGCAGAGCAGGGAGGTTTCTGCTGGCATCTGTTGGTGAGCAAGAGGAAATGATGGAATGGGCCAGGGCTCATTTGCACTGCAGGTATGTCAGAGCTCGGGGGATTCTGCTTAAAACACAATCAAGTTTTGAGTGTGGGGGCTACAAAGTGCTAGTGAGATTGCTGGGAAAGGCAGTGACAAGTGATTGACACCAAGCATGCCTGGGTCACCCTGACCACAACCCTAGCTGGTCTGTACTGGACATGCTCTATTTCCAGATCTGAGGAAGTGGGTCTGCGCAACGAAAGCTCATCACCTAATAAATTATTTTGTTGGTCTTTAAAGTGCTACAGGACTGCTGGTCTGTTTTGTTAGAATACAGACTAACACAGCTACCTCTCTGGTAGCAGTCAGGCACAGTTAGGTAAGGGAGCCTGCAGGACAGTCACAGTGAAGAGGATCTTATTACAAGGCACGTCTATCTGGTGTTATGGTATTGGGGAAGGAGCAGCTAATTTTTCCCTTCCTCCTGAGGAGTTGAGCATGCTTCAAAATGCAGGTTCAAAGCTTTCGTGGCTTTGAGGGGCTGGGGGGTCGCTAGTGGGGCAAGGCTGAATTGTACCCATAGGGAGAGCCCTACCCTAAGTAAGGCACTGGAATGTGTGTTTCTCTGCTAAGCAATTAAAGCAGAAATCAATCCTAGAGAGCCAGGCAGGGGTGCAGCCATGCAACCCTCCTATAGTCCTTGAATGCCATCAACCTCTGACAATGGGTGGAGTAAGAAGGCTGCGGTGGAGGGAAATGGCAAGACTCTGCCTACCACACCCAGCTCCCAGAGGAGGGCTCAGGTAGGGATTAGAGTTAAGACCCCTACAATGGGTGGAGAGTGGGATGGGTCAGGACCCACTTGGACCTGTCACTTTATGTGCTGAGAACCCAGTAAGCCTGCGTTCCCTGACAACCAGGGCAGCCTGTAACCCTGTCCTGCTGAGCCCAGCTCTTCAGCTTGCCTCGACTAGAGACACAGGGGCAGGGCAACAACCACAAGGCTGCAGACAAGCTGAAAGCAGTGCAGTGTGAGATCTCTTCCCAGAACTCAAGCACCCCACCTCTCTGGAAGCTGAACCCTAGATAAATATAGTTAACACTGTATAGAGTCTATGCAGTGTCAGCTCATGAAGTTTGCCCTCTTTTTCAATATAAAGAGACATACGCACAGGCTCCTTGCTCCTCCAAGTAGCAATTATTTACACTGGGTTTATACTAAACAAAAGTGAGTTCATGAAGCATAAAAATATAAGATTTACCTGGTTGTAAGAGGTAGCAGACAGAACAAAGTAGGTAATTGAGCAATATGAAAAACCCTGCAAACTAAGCTTAGTACACTAAAAGCTCTAGTTACATATAAGATCTCATCCTACATGTTGTTCTAATAATCTTCACAGGCTAAACACCCTTCCAGCCTGGGAACAACTCCTTGCCCCACTTCAGTCTTAATTGTTTACAGCAGTTATCTTGGGTGGGATAGCCAGGGAGAACTGATATCCAGCATTACCTCACTCCCTGGCCTTCAGTAGGATTTGCATAAGGTGAGAGGCCTTTGTTTCAAGTTTAACACAAACATCCCAAGCAGCTCATGGAAAGTTACAGAAATCAAGATGGGTTCCAGCATCAGGTGATCTAGTCACATCTTTCTGTGGCCATTCTCTGTGGGCTTGCACACCTTTCCAGAAGGGTTAAACTGTTTAACCATTCAGTCTCTTGCAGATGGGCCAGCAGCACAGTGGCCTCTTTCACTGTTGCACCCAAAATGTTAGCAGTGGGTGTGCCCCAAAGCAGCAAATATGAAATTAAGAAACCCAGGTCCATGTTCCTACCTTAATCTACAAAAATGAAACATGCATGCAATAGAATCATTGTATTTAGTACATCATGCACTGCCTTTCAAGTGACACGTCACATGAGTCACCTCGCATCAAGCATACCAGAGTTATCACATTCATTAAATAGACTATTTTCATAAAGCATGTGGAATGCCCCATCACAGTGTTTACCTACTACTGCTAATTTCTTAATTGCTGGTTTTCCCCACATTGTTTTTGTTTTGTTTTTTATTCCCCCCAGATGTTTTTGTTTTAATCCCTGGGCTCCCTGCTGCTGAGTAGAGATGTACTGCCCACCAAAGGGGCCTGGGGATACATCTAGTTTTACAGGCTTCTGGGCAGAAGCACTGGGATGAGGTGTACTCCCTATGCTGGTCCTGAGTCGGCTGACTAGAGTCCATTTGGCCTCAATAGCCAATTAGGACACACAGAGGGGAGAGGAGGAGGCAGTTAATTGAATGGAGGCTCACCTTGTGAGGGAACAGGCAGCAGTCCTCCAATGCCAAGTGGAAAGAAGCAACCCTCGGTGAAGTGAGGAGCGGGAAGAAGGAAGGTGTCCAAGGGTGAGAGCAGTACGTGGCAGAGATGCAGACCTGACGCATTCACTTCAGGGCTCTGGCACCCAGCCAGAGAGTGGGCCAGGACTCCTGTATCAGCTGCTGCAGATTGGGCCTGTTTGAGACTGCCCAGGAAGGGAAACCCGCTTACTGACTTCTCTGGAGGGCTAAATCGTGAAGAGGCCACAGCAGTTCCTGGAGCAAAAGAAGGGCTGCAGACAGAAGCTGAGAGAGGGTGTGGAACTGAGGGAAGGGGCTTCAGCCACACAAGCTGTCCGGAGAGCAGGCTGGTATGTGTACTGCCCTAGGGGTGAGCAGCGGTGCCCTGCAATGTGATAGCTGGTGGAGTTTGTGGGTTGTGATGGGGTTTGGGGGGTCCCCAAGCTCTGCAACCCATTCACAGGCAGGAGTGACTCTCACTTAGCAGGAGAACAGCGGGTTTATTAGCTGACAGGACACAGCGTCATACAGAAGAGTCAGTGCAGCTGGCACAGACAGCCAGTCCAATCCATGTTGGGGAGAGGAGGCCCCAAGGGACCCCCAGAACTGGGGTCTTGCCCCCTCCTTTGTCTCTCTCTCTCTCAGCTCAGACTCACTGCTCCCCAACTCCCAGTTCCAATTCAAACCCCTCAGGTTCCACCTCCCCCTTTGTCTGCAGCCCAGACGTATCACCTGGTCGCCTCTGTTACCCTCAGCAGGAGCGCCCACACCCTCTGTGAGTGGCCCACACCCTCTGTGAGCCACTCACATACACACACATATCCCCCACTCCATCACATCTCTCCCCCACTTCCAGAATGAACTGAGCGGGGTCACTCAGCCGGTGACCTGGGGAAGTTCAGGGCCCTCCCCACATCACAGGGCATCAGCTGTACCCTCGGTGCTCCCCTTGATGTTACCACCTCCATGTCATAATCCTGCTGGGGGAGGCTCCAAGTCAGGAGCTCGGCATTGGCCCCTTTCATGTGATGCAGCTGGGCAAGTCCCGTTGGTTCCCTCAGGTTGGTTGGTCTCCCTGCTTCGCCCCCAGTCCATCAGCCACGTTCTCAAGTCAGGCAGGCAGAGCCCATACAGCTGCTGCAGCACCAGCAGATCAAAGAGTTCTTCTCTGGTCTGGGCCCTGCCCTGTCTGCCCACCTGCCCATACAACTGCTCCAGCACATGTTTGGGATTCAGTTACAGTCCAGTAAGAGAAGGTATGTTACTTTCCAGAGAAGGGCAGTTTGATCAGCTGCCTGGGTGCCTCTGCTTGTGCTGTGCAGAGAAGAGCAGTTTGCAAGGTGTGAATTGGGGGAGTTCCCTGCCAGGTGAGCCTTCAAGGGCTGATTAGACTGGAGGCAAGGCTTTGAGCCAGGCCTGACCAGCTAGCAGCTCTGTCTATAAGACGGGAGCTCCCAGTGAACAGGGGGCAGCAGCTAACAGGGAAGGGAGTTTGACTCTGGGAGTTTGCCGAGAGAGGAGCCCCGTGTTTGTTGTCCCGTTCAGGTATGGTGTTCCACCTGTGCCCTGCAAGGCAGCACTATCAGGAAAAGGAGTCTCTGAAGAGAAGAGGCTGAACAGCGATGGGGGAAGGTGGACCTGGGGGCACTGAGAGCAGCTGGGGGGAGAGGGGCCAGTGCAGTGAGGAGGGCGGACATGGGAGCAGATGGGGATAGTGGGTTGGGGAGGGTCCTATGATGATGGTAGCTGGGGGGAGGGGCGGTGAAAGGTGGGGAGGAGGGTCCCAGGGATATAAGGTCATTACTCCACAGGGAGCTATGGTGACTCGTGGTGACAGAGGTATGAAGTAGTGGGATCCTTAACCACATTCTCCACACCCCACTGCCTTGTGGGTTATCCTGGGAAGGAGAGAGGCTAAGGGAGTAAACCCTGACAGAAAATCCGGAGTGCAGTCCGAAGGCGGTTTGGTGTCAACTTCTGGCACTGTCCTGGCAACTCCTGCAGCTGAGCTGCTACCAGACGTGGAGGTTATCCTCTCCTTTGGACTATATCAGCAAAGCAGAGAGGGGGACACTGGTGTCTGGGCAGCCCAGAGTCTCCATAATAAGTGCCCAGGCTCGCGCCCGGAGAGGTACTCTGGAACAGCGTTGCATCAACACGGGAGGCAACAGATACCGGTTATAAGCTCTTGCTCGATTGGCATAGAGAACGAGCGCCAGGGGTTGCCTTCGACGGTGGGAGAGATCCTTGCATCTCACTGGACAGTCACTGCCCACCTCAAGCTGGGCAGCCCCCAGCCAATAGGGTACTGTCCCGCCACAGTTCACTTGCCTCGCTGGGTGCGTGAGGCTTAAGGTTCCTGAACCTGACAAGTGACCTGAAATTTGGGCACCAGGCAAACCAATAAGAAAATCAACAAGAAATGAGAAACATCAACAATTTAAGCTTGCTTCCCGGAATGTGCGGACCATGCTGACCGGCTTGACTGAAGATCTTCAAGCCATCAGTGACACCCGAAAGACCGCTGTCATCAACGAGGAACTGAAGAGGCTCCGAGTTGATATCGCTGCACTGCAAGAGACGTGACTCGCAGATTCGGAATCTCTAAAGGAAAAGGACTACATCTTTTTCTGGCAGGGTAAAGCCCAAGAAGAACCCAGAGAGCATGGTGTTGGCTTTGCTGTCAGAAACACCCTTCTACAAATGGTGGAATTAGTCATGGGCGGATCAGAAAGACTTCTTCGGATCACGCTTCAAACTTGCTCTGGTCCCGTCCACCTGATCAGCGCTTATGCTCCAACCCTGTACGCCACACCAGAAGTAAAAGACAAGTTCTATGACGTGCTTAGTGCTGCTGTAGCATAAATACCTGCTTGTGAACAACTGTACATGTTGGGTGACTTCAATGCAAGAGTTGGAGCTGATTGGGCCTCATGGCCTTCCTGCTTAGGACACTTCGGTGCGGGAAAAATGAATGACAATGGACAGCGTCTCCTTGAACTGCGCACGTACCACAATCTGTGCATCGGAAACACATTCTTCCAAACGGAGCCAAAGCACAGAGTGTCGTGGAGACACCCACGCTCGAAGCACTGGCATCAACTAGACGTGGTCATCACTAGGCGTAACAACCTCAAAAACGTCCTTCTGACGCGCAGCTATCATAGTGCTGACTGTGATACAGATCACTCGCTAGTTTGCTCCAAGCTCAAGCTGAGACCCAAGAAGCTGTACCGCTCTAAACTTGCTGGAAGGCCCCGCATTGACGCCAGAAAGACGGCAAACTCGGAGAAAGCTGAAAAGTTCAGAGAGACCCTCCAGGAAAATCTGCGCAGCGGCCCTGGGGGCGCTGATGTGACATCCAAATGGCAACATCTGAGGGATACAGTTTACAACACGGCCTTGTTGGTGTTTGGAAGAAGAGCTAGAAACACGAGCGACTGGTTCGAAGCTAACGCCGAAGAGATGATTCCAGTCATTGAAAAGAAGCGCGCTGCACTCCTGGAGTACAAACGCCCACCGAGTCAGAGTACCCAGCAAGCACTTAGAGCAGCCAGAAGAACAGTACAGCAGACAGCCAGGCACTGTGCCAACAACCACTGGCTCCAGCTATGCAGCAGCATCCAGACCTGTGCTGACTTTGGTAATCTCAGAGGAATGTACAAGGGTATGAAGAAGGCATTAGGACCCACCCAGAACAAGATGGCACCTCTGAAATCCAAATCTGGTGAAGTCATCGCTGACAAAGCCAAACAGATGGAGCGCTGGGTTGAGCACTACTTCGAGCTGTACTCACGCAAGAACGTTGTGGTTGACGCAGCCCTCAATGCTGTCGAGCTCCTACCAGTAATGGACGAACTGGATCAAGAACCGACTGTGGATGAACTGAAGAGAGCCATCGACAGCATTGCAGCAGGAAAGGCCCCTGGCCTGGATGGTATACCACCAGAGGTAATCAAGTGTGCCGCGGACACACTCCTGGAACCCCTACATGAGCTACTGTGCCTGTGCTGGAAAGTGGGTGAGGTTCCACAGGATATGCGCGATGCTAACATTGTAACGTTGTATAAGAACAAAGGAGACAGAAGCCACTGCAACAACTACCGTGGAATCTCCCTCCTAAGCGTCACTGGTAAACTGTTCACTCGCGTCATCCTTGGCAGACTCCAGAAGGTTGCTGAGAGGGTGTACCCCGAATCGCAGTGCGGATTCTGCGCAGAGAGGTCTACCGTTGACATGGTCTTCTCTCTAAGGCAGCTGCAGGAGAAGTGCAGGGAGCAGAGAAAGCCACTCTACATAGCCTTCATCGACCTGACCAAGGCCTTTGACTTGGTCAGCAGGGATGGTCTGTTCAAACCGCTCCAAAAGACAGGCTGTCCTCCACGGTTACTCAAGATGATCCAGTCATTCCACGAAGACATGAGTGGAACCATCCAATATGACGGCGCATTATCGGATGCTTTCAGAATCAGGAGCGGCGTCAAACAAGGATGTGTGCTTGCTCCGACATTGTTCGGGATCTTCTTTGGACTCCTCCTGAAGCATGCCTTTGGATCTTCAACAGAGGGCATCTTGCTCTACACAAGATCTGATGGGAAACTGTTTAACCTTGCAAGGCTGAAAGCTAACTCTAAGGTGCGGGAAGTCCTCATCAGAGACATGGTGTTCGCAGACAATGCTGCTGTAGCGTCTCACACAGAAGACCAGCTTCAAAAACTGCTGGATCAGTTCTCCAAAGCGTGCAAGGACTTTGGGCTTAGCATCAGCCTAAAGAAGACAAATGTACTCGGTCAGGATGTTGCTGAATCCCCATCAATCAGCATTGACAACTATATGTTAGAGGTTGTCCACGAGTTCGTTTACCTCGGTTCCACCATCACTGACACCCTGTCGTTGGACACTGAGCTAAATAGGAGGATCGGAAAAGCAGCCACAGCTCTGTCCAGATTCAGCAAGAGAGTGTGGAATAACAACAAGCTGTACACTCACACCAAAATGCAAGTCTACAGAGCCTGCATCCTCAGCACCCTCCTTTATGGCAGCGAGACTTGGACCCTGTATACCCGCCAGGAAAAGAGGCTGAACGTCTTCCACTTGCTCTGCCTCAGGCGCATCCTTGGAATATCATGGAAGGACAGAGTGACCAACACCAGCATCCTCGAGCAAGCTGGAATCCCAACCATGCACACCCTCCTCAGGCAGCGTCGACTCCGCTGGCTTGGCCACGTCCACAGGATGAATGGTGGAAGGATTCCAAAAGACATCCTGTATGGTGAGCTAGCCTCTGGCAAAAGACCTCCCGGACGCCCCCAGTTGCGCTACAAAGATGTCTGCAAGAGAGACCTCAGACAGGTAGACATCGAGCTGGACAACAGGGAAGAACTAGCAGACGACCGCAGCAGATGGAGGCAGGGGTTACACAAGGGCCTTCAGAAGGGCGAGATGAAGATCAGACAGCTAGCAGAGGAGAAGCGAGCGCACAGAAAGCACAATAAGGACTTGCCAGACACCCACTACATCTGCAAGAGATGCAGCAAGGACTGTCGCTCTCGTGTGGGTCTTCATAGTCACAATAGACGCTGTAAATGAAGTCCTCAATTGAAACTTTAAAGGGCGCGATCCATAGTCTATGCAGACTGAAGGATGCCTACCACTACTACTACTACTACTACTACCAGTAAGAGAAGGTACAAATGCTTTCCACCCTTGGCATTTGGCCATACCACCCAAATGGTTGTGTGCCTCAGTTTCCCCTTCCATATCCCACAATAGGTTTGAAATGTTCCTTCTCATGTGAGAGGTTGCAAGACTAGTTACAGGGAACAGCAGTAAAATTTCAGAATTACAAACTCCTTCAACACACAATTCATACTTATACATCAATGTTATCATGTTACATGGCTCTTTCCAAACATTCAGTACATGGTACAATTCTACATCTTTTGGTAGCAGCAACCATTGGTTACAGCAGTCAGTGTGAGTAACAGAACAAACCCACTGCAATTGTACCTTTGCATTGCTCTTTGGTAGACCACAACCTTTGTGTAACATCCTTGAGAATCTGGCATTTTGGGACTAAATGGCTGAGCCCTTTCCTTTGCAAAACCAAGTTCTAATCTTCCCCTTGCTCGGTGGGGTGGAAATCTGATCTCCCTGGGTGTGACCTCCCTTCTAACAAGACAAGCCATTGATGATCGTCAGGGAGAGTCCCCTCCCAGCCAGTCTAGAAATTTGCATACCAAACAGCTTTCTGAAAGTTGCTTTGTAACAGAGAGGGAGCCATGCTAATCTATATAGTATCAAAACAAAAAGCAGTCAAGTAGCACTTTAAAGACTAGCAAAATAATGTATTAGGTGAGCTCTCGTGGGACAGACCCACTTCTTCAGACCATATCCATACCAGAACAGACTCAATATTTAAGTCCCAGAGAACCAAAAACAGTGATCAAGGAGGACAACTCAGAAAAAAATGATCAAGGTGAGCAAATCAGAGAGTGGAGGGATGGTGGGGGGGAAGGTCAACAATTACATTAAGCCAAGTATGCAGAGGAGCCCCTATAGTGACACAGAAAGTTCCCATGCGGTTCAAACCACGTGTAAATGTGGCGAATTTGAATATAAAAGCCAGCTCGGCTGCTTCTCTTTGAATAGCGGTGCGAAAAATTTTTTTCAGTAACACGCATACCCATAAGTCATTAGTAGAATGCCCCATTCCATCAAAATGTTGACTAACTGGTTTGTGGATCTGGAGTGTCTTGATGTCTGTTTTGTGCCCATTAACCCTTTGTCTAAGGGAGTTAGAAGTCTGTCCAATATACAAAGCATCTGGGCATTCTTACCACATGATGGCGTATATGATGTTAGTAGAGGAGCATGAGAAAGTGCCTGTGATTCTGTGAGTAACCTGGTTAGGTCCAGTGATGGTATTTCCAGAGAAGATATGTGGACAAAGCTGGCAGCAGGCTTTGTCTCAAGGAAAGGTTCCAGGACTGGTATTCCTGGGGTATAGACTGTGGCTGTTTGTGAGGATCCTCCTGAGGTTGGGAGGTTGTCTGTAGGAGAGAACAGGCATGTCACCTAGGGTCTTCTGGAGTGTGGCATCCTGATTAAGGATAGGTTGTAGGTCTTCAATAATTTGTTGCAGTGGTTTGAGTTGGGGGCTGTAGGTGATGACCAGTGGTGTTCTGCTCTTGGCTTTTTTGTGCTGATCTTGGAGAAGCTGGTCTCTGGGTATTCGTCTGGCCCTGTTGATTTGTTTTTTTACTTCTCCTGGTGCGTAGTTCAGGTTTATGAATATTTGGTAAAGTTCTTGTAGTTTTTGGTCTCTGTTAGTTGGATCAGAGCAAATGCGATTGTACCTAAGAACTTGACTGTAAACAATGGATCTAGTCACGTGTGCAGGATGGAAGCTAGAAGGGTGTAGGTAAGTATAGCGATCAGTAGGTTTTCGGTACAGTGTGGTACTGATCAGGCCATCCTTGATTAGTACTGTAGTGTCCAGGAAATGTATCTCTTGCGTGGAGTAATCGAGGCATAAGTTGATGGTGGGGTGTAGATTCTTGAAGTCTCAGTGGAATTCTTCTAGAGTCTCTATACCATGGGTCCAAATCATAAAGATTTGATCAATGTACCTTAAGTAGAGGAGGGGTAATAGGGGACGAGAGCTGAGGAATCGTTGTTCCAGGTCAGCCATAAATATATTAGCATATTGTGGGGCCATGCGGGTGCCCACAGCAGTTCCACTAATCTGGAGGTATAAATTGTCCCCAAATCGGAAATAATTGTGTGTGAGAACAAAGTTACAGAAGTCAGACACAAGATTGGCTGTGGTGACATCAGGGATGGTCTGAAGAAGTGGGTCAGTCCCACGAAAGTTCACCTAATAAATTATTTTGCTAGTTTTCAGAGTGCTACTTGATTGCTTTTTGTTTTGAAAGTTGCTTTGTGAGTCCCAGACGCAGAATCCACATGAAGGAATCCCTGTTTATCCCTTACTGCCCCACCAAGCCCACAGCTCCTTTGTCCTTCCACTTCCAACTTCTGCCTCCCAAAGAAATCAGAAGTGGAGTCCAGTATGAGAATATAAGTGTTTCCAGCATCTGGAGATGAGGAATTGCTGGCCCTCTCCTGCAAGTGACCTGGCTCAGGACCACATTCCCAGGACACTGGTTACACCTCGTCACTTGGTTATCACAGGGCTGCTCGCATTCCCTTACAGCTTTCACTTTACTTGGACCAACTCCCAATTCCTGAGAAACAGTTACACTGCCTGCTTTGGACCTCTACAGAGCACAGCCAGTGGCTTCACACTCAGGCAGGTCCTGGCCATCAGGAACTAGAACAAACTTCTCCCCAGGCAAAGGGCTGCTCTGGCTCTTACAGACAAGCACCTTTCCTGTTCGCTCTCCTCCACCTCACTCCCATTTTCCGCAGTCGCCACAGACTGCTCAGAAGTTTCAGGGAAATTCTCTTCAAGAGCTCCCCCAAACAACTCCTCACCCCGTCTGGCTCCACAGGGGCACTGCTCCCTTGAGCCACAACCAACTCCTGGGTTTCACCTACACCCAGGATCATTTCTGGCCCATCGGACAGATTCCCACATAATCCCCTTCCAGGCAGACAGCTAGTACCACTAGACAAATGGTTAGGATCACTTTCCTTCCTTTTGCTACCAGTTTCTTTATCTTCATCAGTCAGCGTAACTCCATTGCCAGTCTGCTCTTCCTGTGTCCTGGCTAGAGGATGACTCTAGTCAGAGTCCTCTCACCCCTCCCAGTAACACCTCAGCATCAGGCAAAGAACAAGTACCAGAATCGTCTGGTCTCTGGGATTCCCTGATGATACTAACTGGATCAGACCGAGTTACAGCATCATCCTCCCTGAGAGACACTGAGGTAGGCCCACTTCCCAGCTGGGCTTCACATGCCCTCAGATCCAGCTCTGGGATCTTGGCCCCATCTTGAGCCCCCACAGGCTCAGACAAAGGATTCACTTCCCTAGAAACAGAAGCACCTTTCTTGCACCAAGGACCAGTGTCCTTATCAAGGATGCCACTGCCCATCCCAGAGCCATTCCCTCTGTTCCAGCCCCCATGGCTGGATTCAGAGTCACACCTGGAATGCTCTTTCCTGGTGGTTCCCTCTCCAGCCACCCCAGGCTGGGGAATCTTCCTCAGACAATGGACGAGTATCCTCCTTGGCACATTTTTCAAACACAGGCTCTACTCTCTCCCCAGGCTGCTGCTGCTGTTCAACACAGACAGACAATGGGAGACACTCTCTCCTTTGTCCCAGCCCCCCTGGCGGGTCTCGACACATGCCCGGAAGGTGAGGCAGCTTCTCTCACAGACAACTTGCCATTCCCAGGGGACAAGCTGCTTTCCTGCATAGACACCCAGGCACCTTTCTTCGGCCCAGGCCTGGAAAACTCTTCACAGGCCTTTCTTGGCCACTAGGGCTACGTCTACACGTGCACCCTACATCGAAGTAGCTTATTTCGATGTTGCGACATCGAAATAGGCTATTTCGATGAATAACGTCTACACGTCCTCCAGGGCCGGCAACGTCGATGTTCAACTTCGACGTTGCGCAGCCCGACATCGAAATAGGCGCAGCGAGGGAACGTCTACACGTCAAAGTAGCACACATCGAAATAGGGATGCCAGGCACAGCTGCAGACAGGGTCAACGGGCGGACTAGCGCTTCCGGGGCAACAGCTAGCTGCTCCCTTAAAGGGCCCCTCCCACATACACTCAGCCTGCACAGCACGCGGTCTGACGAGCCATATAGGCACACAGACCCCGAGCGCCGCAGGCATGGACCCCCAGCAGCAGCAGCAGCAGCAGCAGCTAGAGGTCCACCCAGCCCTCCCGACAGAAGCAGGGCTTGCCCTGGCTGTTGTCATGTTGGGGGCAGCTGAGCACCTTCTTGCCCCAGGGGAGGACATGCCCCCAGGGCAGCAGGGCTCAGCCCCTACCCTTGCAGCACCCCGCTCCACCCCCCGCCTCACACGCCGGCGGCTGTGGAGCTACCCCACCAGCTCCGACTGGTGGGAGCGGCTGGTGCTTGGGGAGTGGGACGACGACCACTGGGTCCGCCACTTCAGGATGACCCGACAGACATTCCTGGAGCTGTGCCAGTGGCTCAGCCCCGCACTCCGGCACCGGGACACTGCCATGCGGCGTGCCCTCCCTGTGGAGAAACGGGTCGGCATCGCTGTCTGGAAGCTGGCCACTCCGGACAGCTACCGATCCGTGGGGCAGCAGTTTGGTGTCGGAAAGGCCACCGTCGGGGCTGTGTTCATGGAGGTAAGAGAACCCACAGGGGGAGGCCAGGGCAGGGCAGGGTAGGGGAGCCAGGGCAGGGCAGGGCAGGGCAGGGGAGCCAGGGCAGGGCTGGGCAGGCCAGGGGAGCCAGGGCAGGGGGGCCAGGGCAGGGCAGGGCAGGGCAGGGCAGGGGAGCCAGGGCAGGGCAGAGCAGAGCAGGGCAGGGGGGCCAGGGCAGGGGAGCCAGGCCAGGGGGGCCAGGGCAGGGCAGAGCAGGGCAGGGGGGCCAGGGCAGGGCAGGGCAGGGGGACCAGGGCAGAGCAGGGCAGGGCAGGGGAGCCAGGGCAGGGCAGGCCAGGGGGGCCAGGGCAGGGGAGCCAGGCCAGGGGGGCCAGGCCAGGGCAGAGCAGGGCAGGGGGGCCAGGGCAGAGCAGGGCAGGGCAGGGGAGCCAGGGCAGGGCAGGGCAGGGCAGGGCAGAGCAGGCCAGGGGGGCCAGGGCAGAGCAGGGCAGGGGGGCCAGGGCAGGGCAGGGGAGGGTAGGGGAGCCAGGGCAGGGCAGGGCAGGGCAGAGCAGGCCAGGGGGGCCAGGGCAGAGCAGGGCAGGGCCATGCACACCCTGCTCACCCCTCATTGGGGCTGTCCCATGTGCTTTCTCTGCAGGTCGTGCGTGCCATCAACTCCATGCTCCTGCACAGGCTCGTGAGGCTGGGGGACCCACGTGCCACTGTCGCCACCTTTGCCACCCTGGGCTTCCCCAACTGCTTCGGGGCTCTGGATGGGACTCACATCCCCATCCGCGCCCCGGACCACAGTGGAGGCCGATATGTCAATCGGAAGGGCTACCATTCAGTCGTCCTGCAGGCCTTGGTGGACAGCCGGGGCGGTTCCAGGACATTTACGTGGGCTGGCCTGGCAGCACCCACGACGCCCGGGTGTTCCGCAACTCGGGTCTGTGCCGCCGGCTGGAGGCGGGGACCTACATCCCCCAGCAGGAGATCCCTCTGGGGGACACCACCATGCCCTTCTGCATCATCGCGGATGCGGCCTACCCCCTCCGGCCGTGGCTCATGCGCCCCTACACGGGCCACCTCTCCGCCAGCCAGGAGCGCTTCAACGGGCGCCTGAACCGTGCGCGCCAGGTGGTGGAGCGCTCATTTGGCCGCCTCAAGGGACGATGGCGATGTCTCCTCACCCGCCTGGATGCCAGCCCCAACAACATCCCCCAGATTGTGGGTGCCTGCTACGCCCTGCACAACCTCATGGAGAGCAAGGGAGAGAGCTTTCTTCAGGGCTGGGCCGCCGAGGCCGGCAGGGCACACCTCCAGCCACCTGCTGCCCCCAGTCGGCAGGTGGACCTAGAGGGGACCCGGGTCCGGGAGGCCCTGCGGGCCCACTTCGACAACCAGGCCGCGGGGTGAACTGTGCCCAGGCCCCCTACTGCCCGCCCCTTCCTCCCCCACACTCCTGCCCCAACGCCCACACCACCATGGAGCACCCCACCGCCCCCCCCCCCCCCACTTGTCCAGGAGAAATGACAGCACGAACTTGTTGGTGAACGTAAATGTTTTTTTTGTCCTCACGATTTTTTTTTTTTTAAATAAAAAAATATATATATGTGAGACAGAAACCAAAAAGGAGGGACAAACGTTCAACAAAACCAAGATGGGCACAAATAAAACTATGTACAACAATAAAAATGAAAGCACTGTGCGCCATCAAAAGAAAAACAAAAAGCAGGGAGGAGAACGGGGAGAACTATGTACAGGGGGGGACGGGGCAAACAGGGGAAACACCCACACCACCCACCCAGTCCCCAAAGTCTGTCCAACAAGGGGGGGGGGCCACGTCCTGGGCCCCTCGCCCCTACAGCCCAGCAGTGGGCATGCCCGGCCGGGAGCTCCGCCGGGCCTGCAGTCTGGTGCGCGGCTGGGTGGGAGCGGGCTCCACCGGAAGGTAGCGGCGCTGGCGAGTCGCGGGTGGCTCCAGGGGTCCCTCGGCGCGGTGGCCCTCGCGGGGAGGTGGTGGGGCGACGGCGGACGGCCCGGCGACGGCTGGAGCAGCCGGTGGTGGGGCTGCAGGAGCGGGCATGGCGGGCGGTGGCGCGGCCGGTGCAGCATGGGGGGGCCAGGGAATCAATCAGCCGATTGATGGTATCCAGAAAGGCCCCCCATGCCTCTCTGCGCCAGGCCAGCGCCTGCTCCTGCAGCCAGAGGTGCTGCTCCGACACCTCCAGCTGCCGGCGGTGGATGGCCAGCAGCTGGGGGTCTGTGGCCGCTGCCGGTAGCAGGCGCGGGGTCCGCCGTCTGGCCCTCCGCGGGGCCGGTCGTTCCTCGGACGAGGGGCTGCCCTGGAGCGAAGGTCCCGGAGGGGTCTCCGGGACGACCAATGCCTCGCCGGCGCTCTCTTCCGGTCCTTCGGATGGTGCAGGTGCAGGTGCAGGACACAGGAGAGGAGGGGGGAAAGAAGAATGGAGACAGGCGTTAGTGTGGGCCCCGAGCCGTGGCCTTTGTCCCCCCCGCCCTGTGCTGCAGGTTCCCCATCCCCGTCCCCGGGAGATGCTGCTGTGATGGATGGGGTTCAGGGGTCCCCCTGCCCTGCAGCCTGTCCCCTGGTGGGAGCGACTCTCACTTCACCTCGCAGGGTCTGAGAGCAGGAGAGGTTTCTTAGGCCACAGATGGCCAGTTTCTGGCAGGAGTGACAGCACCAGCTGTCGGAAGAGACAGTCCTTCCAACCCGTCGTGGGGAGAAGACCCCAAGGGGGGCCCCTCTGGGATGCAGCTTTCCCCCTCCTCTGGCTGGCTGCCTACCAGCTCTCCCTTCCCCTAGCCTCTACCTGTGGCCCCCGCCCTCGCCCCCCAATTCCAAGCCAGCTCGGCTCCTCCCTCCTGTTTGTTCAGGGCAGAGGTGTCACCTGCCAGCTGTAGCGCCAGGATCCTCCTTTGGCCCTGGGAGCTCCTCGGCTCGGGTGGCTCATATGTAGCCTGAGTCTCCCTTTGGCACTCCCCCCACTCCATCACATGCTGCTGCTGCGGGGTGTCTGACCCCCTCCGCCCAGGGGCCCCTTGAGTTTCCGCTCCCCCCTGGCCCGGGGATGGGGCATGGCACTGTCATGCAGGGTGGCGGGGGTCAGGGGCTGATGGCTGCAGTGCTGTGAGGGCCAATGCCCTGGTGTCCTTGGGGCCATGGCCATGTGAACGTGTGGGGGGCCCTGGACACATCTCTGTTCCCCCCGCCCCTCAAGCCCCAGGGTGTCCACCAGAGAGGGGTACCTACCTGTGGGTCCGCTCCCACGGTCCGGAGATCCCCGGGGGTCGGAGGCCCTGCTGCTGCTCCGGGATGGCAGGAGGAGGATCTGCAGGCTGGAATCGGTGGAGGAGGAGCCCCCCTCCTCCTCCTCCTCCTCCTCCTGCCGCGATGTCCCGGGGATGGCCTCCGGGGGGGACCCCCGGGGTGCGGGGCTTACCTCCGGGGCGGAGCCCGGCTGCAGGGCCTGCTGGGGCTCGTCAGCCGAGGTGTCAAGGGTGGCCGGAGGCGAGGAGGTGTGCCGGGAGCCCAGGATGTCCCTGAGCTCCCTGTAAAAGGGGCAAGTGACGGGGGCAGCCCCAGATCGGCTGGCCGCATCCCGGGCCCGGGCATAACCCTGCCGCAGCTCCTTGACCTTACTCCGGACATGGTCTGGAGTGCGGGCAGGGTGACCCCGGGCAGCCAGGCCGTCGGCCAGCCGAGCGAATGCATCCGCGTTCCGCCTCTTGCTCCCCATTACCTGGAGCACCTCCTCCTCGCTCCAGAGCCCCAGCAGGTCCTGCATCTCGGCCTCCGTCCAAGAGGGGCCCCGCTGCCGCTTCCCAGACTGCGTGGTCCTCTGGCTGCCCTGGCTGCTCTGGCTGCTGTGGCTCCTCTTGGGGGGGTCCCCTGGGGGGGCTGCTGTCAGGGGCTGAGGGCTGTGCAGGCTCGCCGCCGCGTGTACAGGCAGGAGCCTGCACGTTGCCTCAGCCTCCTGCAGTCAGGGCGGGGGAGGGGCCCTTTAAGGGGCCGCTCCACGCGGCCACCAGTGAGCTGCGGGGCTGGAGAGAGCGTCTCTCAACCCCCCAGCTGATGGCCGCCATGGAGGACCCGTCAATTTCGACATTGCGGGACGCGGATCGTCTACACTGTCCCTACTTCGACGTTGAACGTCGAAGTAGGGCGCTATTCCTATCTCCTCATGAGGTTAGCGACTTCGACGTCTCGCCGCCTAACGTCGAAGTTAACTTCGAAATAGCGCCCGACGCGTGTAGATGTGACGGGCGCTATTTCGAAGTTGGTGCCGCTACTTCGAAGTAGCGTGCACGTGTAGACGCAGCTTAGTAGACGATGGGTTAGAATCACTCCTTCCCTCCTTGAGCTGTGGCAGGCCATTCGGTTCAGAGCTCCATGCAATCCAGGGTTCCCTGTCCCAGTCTGGGCTCACCCCTGCAGGAGTTTCCTTAACCCTCAGCTCTGCCATTGCACATCCATGCTTGCCTTGTCCAGCTCCTTTAATCTCGATTCAGTTTCCAGGTGCTGCTACTTCACAGCGGAGTTGCTGAGCATGGTTGCAGGCTCTCAGGCCGATGCCCTCTGCACCCCACGATTCCTGTAAGAATCCCTTCCGTGTGCCAGGCTCCTTGCAGGTCACATGTTCCCCGGGGTTAGACCGTCGGCCCCTCCGCCCTCTGGGACCAACTCCAACAGACTCCCAGAGGAATCCCTTCTTCGGTGTGACACCCGGTCTCAAGGACCGTGAGCACCCTGTCTTGGAAAGAACTCATTCAGTGTGTCAGCCTTCTCGTGGGTCACTTGTCCCCACGGGTTAGGCCCTTGGCCCCTCCACCTTCTGGGACCTATTCCAACAGACTCCCAGGAGTAACCCCCCCCCCCCCCCTCAGGTGTGACACCCCCTCTCGAGGACCACTACCCCAGTCATTCAGGTTCAGCCACACGCCCCTCCGCCTTGGGAAACTGCTCCTCACTGCCCGTCGGCACACCTGGGTCTCGGTGGCCCCCCTTCTTCCTCCTGGACCCCTGTCACTTACTGCTGGATGCTCCATCCTTGGGGTGCAGTACATCCCACTCTGACACCAGTGTGATGGGGTTCAGGGGTCTCCCAGGCTCTGCACCCCATCCGCAGGCAGAAGCGACTCTCACTTGGCAGGAGAACAGCGGGTTTATTAGCCAACAGGACACAGTATCATACAGAAGAGTCAGTACAGCCAGCAAGCCAGCCAGTCCAATCCATGTTGGGGAGAGGAGGCCCCGAGGGGCCCCCAGAGCCGGAGCCTTGCCCCCTTCTTTGTCTCTCTCTCTCTCCCAGCCCAGACTCACTGCTTCCCAACTCCCAGTACCAATTCAAACCCCTCCGGCTCCACCTCCCCCTTTGTCTGCAGCCCAGAGGTGTCACCTGGTCGCCAGGTTACCCTCAGCAGGAGCCTCACAACCTCTGTGAGACACACACATCTATCCTCCACTACATCACATGGGTCTATTGATTGTCCCTGGCAAAGGGCTCAGAGACCTGCAGAAACGCAAGCCTCTGTTTGTGCTTTTGTCTCAGGTGAGCAGATGGCAAATACCCCTAGGTAAGGGGTTAGAAGGAGTCTGTGTGGCAGCTGATCCTGAATATGGGGGGGTTGCAGTTGACAAGGGACCCCTGAGGGAAGATGGAGATGTCCATGGTTCAGGTGTTTGTTGCTGAGGGAAGTAATGCCCTACCAGGATGCTGGAATTACCAGTTGCACAGAAGGCAGCAGAAACACAAGGGAACAGGTCCATGCTATGTGGGGATTGAGCCTGGAGAGCCCGTAGAGCCTGTGGCAGGCCCAAGTGTACCTGTGGGACTGTGTGGGACAGGTAGCCCATCAGCAGCAATGTTTATAAACTCCTACAGGCAGGAGGTAGCGGAGGTCCTCAGGGCTAGGAATGGGAGGAGCATTCTGGAACTAGGAATCCAGCAGACCAACCCTAAAAGTATTGTTTCTATGGGTGCATGGGACCCCCGAAGAGGGAGTGCCCCTACAGGTACAAACAGCCTTGCCAGGAGGCAAGGATCAAGACAAGGTCCTGGAGATGCCCACTTAATAAGCAACAGGACAGGAGGAAAGCCTGTTTGAACTGTGGGACAGAGAGGCCCTACACACCACTGAGAAAAGAAAACCGCTCGGACATGCAATGCCGGGGAAGGGTCTGAAGAGAGAAGGAAGAGCCACCAGTCCTGGAAGGAACCAATAGGTCTGGTGGAGGAAGCCGAGAGGCAGGCAAAGGGAAAAGATGAGGTGAGATGCAGAAGACTGGAGAGCCCTAGGGAACAAGCTGAAGGATGCAGCACATACTGCTGGACACAGCCACAGACAGTGACGAAGACTCAGTGCAGCAGGTGAGCTGGATGAAGGTGAAACCAGCAGCTGCAAAGCAAACCTTTCCAGATGCTGTGCAAGACCTGGAATTCCAGCAGAAAGAAATGGCGGTCCCTGAGAGTGAATCACTCCTCATGGTGGTTGATGTAAAGCAGGAGAGGATGGCCTGTGCTCTCAGCCATGCGAGAGGCTGTAAGGTGCTACCTACCCTTTTCCCAGGGTAACAAGGTGAGGGTGTGCAGGCCTGACAGGAAGGAGGCCTGGGGGAACTGCATAGGGGCCCGGCATTTCCAAGGGGCCAGGACCTGCTGGCCATCACCATCACTGGATATGAGAAAATGTTCTGTCAGGGGCCCGCCTGGCCAGATCTCTAGGCAGCAGTAGCCGGTAGCCAGATGCCCCAGAAATCAGTGCTGCGGAAATGCTGTCAGTACAACTAACTCACTCATCTCTTGAACCTGGACCATCTGTGTATAACCCACACACCCTCTGGGTGTGGTGCCCTGTCCCATGTCACGGCTCTGAGACCCCTGGCAAGGGGACAGACTGAGCTTCCTCCATAGTCTTAGCCAAGTGTCAGCTGGTGTTAGCTCCTGCAGTAACCCCTGGGAGTCACAGGATCAAGACTGCCTTTGGGCGGTTACATGTACTTCCCTGGCAGTTCCTTCCACTGATCCCCTCCTAGTCTTTCCCTGTCTCTGTCCCCTGCCAACAAAGCCAGTTACTCTCAGAAGCTGAGAACTTACCGCTCTGGGAAAGGCAGCCCCGGTAGAGGGGAGGAAGTGGTGGAGCTGGTTCTGCTGCCCTGAGCTCTGTGCGATGGGAGAGGTGGGGCTCGCAAGCCTGGCTTGCCGAGGAAACTGCAAGTCCAGACATGCTCCAGTCCATAAGCCCCAGCCCTGTACCCTCCCATGCCCAGCCTTAGGCAGTGGGGGAGGAGTACTGGCCGCACAGGGAGAGGGTGTCTGGCTAGTCCAGTCTCAGCCCTTCCCAGCAGGGGGTTATCGCAGGTAGCTAGCAGGAGTCTGGCTGTGGAGGAGCTCCGGCTGTCTTGGTCCCAGCAGCTTTCATCTGGGGGCGCTGTAATGCGTGGGGAAGGAGTGCTGGCTGCTGGGGCAGGGAATGGCACTTCTGGGGCTAAGGGCTGACAAAGGTTTACAAATGTCTCTTGGGGTCATGGTTCACCTGGCAGAATCAGGGCCTGCGGCCAGTCTCGGGGACACCTAATCAGTGCGGCTGACCCAGGGCAGGTAGGCTGCAGCACTAGCTTAGCTGCTGGAGGAGGAGGAATCAGCAAACAGCGCTCAAGCCAGGCACCAGCTACAGTTGAGCAGTGCAGCTGCTGAAAGGAGTCACTGTGGCTCCTGCCATAACTCTGCGTTGTTGCAGGTCATCTGACACGGTCTGATCCTGACCCAAGGTGTGTCTACCTGGCTACCGACACCTGCTGTAACCACGTGGCACATGCACCCAAGTCCCTGACACCACCTGGGGATGGGGGTATGTCCTTCTGGCTGCCTGCATTCCCCAGAGCCCCAGCTCCCGGGGTGCAAGCAGCTGACCAGGGCTGCAGGAGGTGGCAGACCCACAGATGCTGAGGAAATCCTCGCAATGGGGAAGAGGAGCAGGGAGAGCTCAGGTGCTCACAGCAGCCCTGACCCTCTGCCTCTCTGTAACACCTGACTTGGAAATGAGCACAGTGGCCACTGCAGCAGCTCCATGGAGGAGCAAAGTTGGAGCAGAGCTCATGGATAGCGGGAGAGCTTAGACCCCTCACTTTTTTCAGACAACTTTAACCAATGTCCGGCCTTGGGGGTGCTGCAAGGAGTGGGAAAGATGCCCTAACTGTGGTGGGAGGTTCCGGCTACCACAGCTGTGGCCTTTTCCAGCAGGGGATGCTGGGGAGGGAAGTGGGGCTGGCTACCTCAGTCCCAGCCTCTTCCAGCAGGGGATGCTGTGGGAAGCAAACATCCATTGGGCTGGTGACCAGCAGGTGAGCTATGCAACAGACTGTGCAGACGCTGCTGCCCTGAGTGTGTCGATCTAAGTTCTGTGCCTCTCCTGGAGATAGTAACAGGGAGAAAGCTGGGCCAGTCTATACACTAGCAAAACAAAATAGCAGTCCGGTAGCACTTTAAAAACCAACAAAATAATTCATTAGGTGATGAGCTTTTGTGGGACAGACCCATTTCCTTCAGATCATAGCCTTCAGATCATAGCCTTACCAGATCATAGCCTTACTCAATAGTTAAGGCACAGAGAACCAAAAATAGTAATCAAGGTTGACAAATCAGAAAAATATCATCAAGATGAGCAAATCAGAGAGGAGAGGGGCAGAAGGGTTGGGGGTGTGTGTGTCAAGAATTAGATTAAGCCAAGTATGCAAAAGAGCCCCTATAATGACCTAAAAACTTCCCATCCTGGTTCAAAGCACATGTTAATGTGTTGAATTTGAATATAAAAGAGAGTTCAGCAGCCTCTCTTTCCAAAGTGTTGTGAAAATTCCTCTTCAGTGGGTCTGTCCCACGAAAGCTCATCACCTAATAAATTATTTTGCTCGTCTTTAAAGTGCTACTGGACTGCTTTTTTGTTTTCATAGTATATAGACTAGCACGGCTCCCTCTCTGTTACTATTCAACATGCAAGGCACTACATGTAGCCATTTGGAATGGAGATCCAACAACTACATGAAAAAACTCACCTAGACCCAGACAGACATCATCTTTCACTCCAAATGCAAGAAAATGGACATTGTACCCAAGGGACTGACAGTGAAAAACCCATTACAATCAATGTAGTACACTGACTGAAGTGAGCATCTGTGCAACACACTCTCTAAGAAACCGAGGAAGCACTTGATTAAAATCATTTACAATAAACAAAAGATGATTAAAATGAACTCTCTGAACTTGAAATTTTCATCAACAATCAGCCATCCACGCAAGACTCCACAGAACGAGGCTTTACTTCTACTAGACAAGAAATTTCTAAAACACACTTCCACTTCCTACAAAAAAGAAAAGAGAATAAATTTTTCTAAATTACTTCGTACCTCAGGATACTACAACTACAACAATGACAGCTCAGCTAACGATATTGTTAACCTTTCCATCTACCAACTCAGTCCAGCAGAGGAGTCGCTCTTATCCCGGGGGTCTTTCCTTCTGCTCCACTTCCTCCATGAACTTAATACAATTCTGTGGTGACCTTGAAGCCTTCTTTCGCCACCTTCGTCTAAAGGAATTCTTCTAACACAGACTCTCTCGATGCCCCCCACCAACACCAAAAGAAGAAGAACTCTACGTGGACACCCCGACGGTCGTAGTGAAAGTCTGGATTTCTATGTACAATGCTTCCGCAGCCATGCTCAGGCTGACATTATCCGCAAACAATGCCAAATGAGACACAGTCTCAACTATGCTGAATGCTATGCTGTCCATAGTCTCAAAAATAACCCAGACATTATAATTGAACCAGCTGACAAAGGGGGTGCTGTTGTCATCATGACTAAGTCAGACTATGAACAGGAGGCAGCCAGACAACTCTCCAACACCAAATTTTACACCCCTCTCTCCGTTGATCCCACTTTGGAATTCCAAAGGAAATTACGACAACTACTTAAGGCACTCCCTGCTGCTACTTGGGACCTTATTCACTCAGACACACCAGCTGAGCCCCAACCTGGATTATTCTATTTACTTCCCAAAATCCACAAACCTGGAAACCCCAAATGCCCTATCATTTCGGGTATTGGCACCCTTACCACCGGACTATCCAGTTACATGGACTACCTCCTCAAACCCTATGCCACCAAAACTCCCAGCTATATCCGAGACACCACTGACTTCCTGAGGAGATTACAAAACATCGGAAAAGTTCCTGACAACACCATCCTTGCCACCATGGACGTATAGGCTCTGTACACTAATATTCCATACAACGATGGATTACAAGCAATCAGGAATACCATCCTGATGTCACTGCAGCCAGTCTGGTGTCTGACCTGTGTAACTTTGTCCTCAACCACAATTATTTCCAATCTGGGGACAATTTATACCACCAGATTAGTGGCACTGCTATGGGCACCCGCATGGCCCCACAATATGCTAATATATTTATGGCTGACCTGGAACAACGATTCCTCAGCTCTCATCCCCTATTACGCCTCCTCTACGTAGGATACATTGATCAAATCTTTATAATTTGGACCCATGGTACAGAGACTCTAGAAGAATTCCACAGAGACTTGAACAATCTGCACCCCACCATCAACTTATGCCTCGACTACTCCACGCGACAGATACATTTCCTGGACACTACAGTACAAATCAAGGATGGCCTGATCGGTGCTGCACTCTACCAGAAACCCACTGATCGCTATACTTACCTACACGCTTCTAGCTTCCATCCTGCACGCATAACTAGATCCATTGTTTACAGTCAAGCCTCAAGGTAAAATTGCATTTGCTCTGATCCTACTGACAGAGACCGAAAACTACAAGACCTTTACCAAATATTCATAAACCTGAATCACCCACCAGGAGAAATGAAAAAAACAAATCGACAGGGCCAGACGAATACCCAGAGACCAACTACTCCAAGATAGGCCCACAAAAGCCAAGAGCAGAACACCACTGGTCATCACCTACAGGCCCCAACTCAAACCACTGCAACACATTATTAAAGACCTACAACTTATCCTTAATCAGGATGCCACACTCCAGAAGGCCCTAGGTGACAGGCCTGTTCTCTCCTACAGACAACTTCCCAACCATATGAGGATTCTCACCAGCAACCACAGTCTATACTGCGGGAACACCAGTCCTGGGACTTTTCCTTGCAACAAAGCCCGCTGTCAACTTTGTCCACATATCTATTCTGGAGATACCATCACTGGACCTAACCAGGTTAGTCAAAGAATCACAGGCACATTCTCATGTTCCTCAACTAACATCATATATGCCATCGTGTGCCAACAATGCCCAGATGCTTTGTATATTGGACAGATTTCAAATCCTCTTAGACAAAGAATTAATGGTCATAAAACAGACTTAAAAACACTTCTGATCCACAAACTGGTCAGTCACCACTTTAATGGAGTGGGGCCATTCTGTTAATGACCTGAAAGGTTGCATCTTACTGAAGAGGAATTTTCACAACACTTTAGAAAGAGGCTGCTGAACTCTCTTTTATATTCAAATTTGACACATTAATATGTGGTTTGAACTGGGATGGGAATGGTTTAGGTCATTATAGGGACTCTTTTGCATACTTGGCTTAATTTAATTCTTGACACAGACACCCCATCCTTCTGCCCCTCTACTCTCTGATTTGCTCACCTTGATAATATTTTTCTGATTTGTCAACCTTGATTACTATTTTTGGTTCTCTGTGCCTTAAATATTGAGTCTGTTCTGGTATGGCTATGGTCTGAAGAAGTGGGGCTGTCCCCTGAAAGCCCATCACCTACTAAATTATTTTGTTAGTCTTTAAACTGCTACTGGACTGCTTTTTTTGTTTTGATAATATATCTCCTGGCGATGAAGTAGGTAGGTCTGGTGACTTACACCAGTGGCAGGGCTGTCCAGGGGCAAGGGGGGGGCCTGAGACAACCCCCCACTAGTGCCCCAGGCCCCACCTCCTAACCCCCTCTCTCAGCAGGAGGCTAGTGGATTACCTGGAGCTGGGGGTTGTTCAGGGCAGTAGCAGCCACAGGGGTCATCTCCCTTGCCCTGCTCACCACGTGGGCAGTGGGAACAGCAGCCTGCTCTGCTCCACCATCCTCCCAGCCTGCTGTGGAGAACTTAGGTGCAGCAGGCTGGAAGGGCAGCAGTGGGGCAGGCTGCTGATCCCACCACACATGAGGTGAGTGGGGAGAGGGAAGTGACCCCTGCTGCTGATGCTGCAGCCAGCACAGCATGCAACCCCACTCTAAGGTAATCCCCTGGCCCCAGCCCCAGGTGATTCTCCCCACTCCCATTCCTAGGAAGCTGAGCAGCTGCTGTGGGGCCCCCAAAAGCACAGGGCCTGGGGCAGCTGCCCCACCTTGTCATATGGATGGGACAGCTGTGATCAGTGGCTACAGCATTGCAGCGTAGGTTGCTGTCAGCTGCTGTCCATTGACCTAGCTTTGCAGCCTAGCCCAAGGCACAGTGAGGCTGAAATGGAGATGTGTCGGGGGAGCCCTTGGGAGGATCTGTTGGTCTGCAAGGTTCCACGGGAGTTCTCGTTGTTTTTGCAGGTACAGCCTAACATGGCTGCCCCCCAATACTTGTCCCCACAGGGTGGATCTGAGTTAACATTGGCAGTGTTTGACAGATACGCAGTGCATTGTGGAGGGTGACCCTGCTGTTACCCATGAGTCAGGCCCAGGCTGCACAATGCTCCGAGTCTGACTGACACTAGAACTCCTGGGTTCAGACCAGTGTTCCCTGTAAGCTCCCAGCAGCAGGGCTTAATTAATCAGTGCTTGGAAATACTCTTGGCTGAGAGAGGTTTGACAAACAGTATTAATATGCAAAATAACAAGAAGTCCTGTGGCACCTTATAGACTAACAGATATTTTGGAGCATAAGCTTTTGTGGGCAAAGACCTGCTTCATCAGGTGCATGTGAAAAGCAGGTCTTTGCCCACAAATGCTTATACTCCAAAATAGCTGTTAGTCTATAATGTGTCACAGGACTTCTTGTTTTTGAAGATACAGACTGACTCAGCTACCCCTCTGAGTATTAATTTGCTTTAATTTAATTCCTGTTCAGGCTCTTCCCTACTAGGGAGCGGCACAGAGTTAGATTGGGGCACTGGACACAGATGGAGAGCTGGCCTCTGTCTATGTCATTGATGCTCCAGGGGCTGTGGAGCAGCATACTGACCATGGGGCCTGTGAGGCATAGGCCTGGCTCCTGCACTGCGCAGAAGCTCATTCCTAGGTGAGAGATGGATCTCATCCTGCTCTCAGAAGAATCACAGAAAAATGGAACCTGGAATTCAGATGCAGACCTTTCACAACAAGTGTAATTCAGCATTGAAGAAGCTGTCCAAGGCATGTCATGGACCCTCCATCACTTAGATAAATAGAGCCCAAAGATCACAGTGATCATTTAGTTTGATTCCCTGTGTCACACTGGCCAGAGACCTGCCCCGAAGTAATTGCTAGGGCAGATCTTTTAGAAAACATCCAATCTGATATTGTAAATGGTTAATGAAGGAGAATCCACCATGACCCTTAGTAATTTGCTCTAGTGTTTTAATTAAAAATCTACTCTTTGCTTCCTGTTTGACTTTGTTTAGCTGCAACTAACATTATTAGATATTTGTTCCCCCCCATAGATGCTTGTACAAGATCATTGTTACCTCTTAACCATCTGTTTGTTAAGCTAAGTAGATTGAGTACCTTGAATCTCTCCTTTGGTTTTCCTTAATCATTCTTTTGGCTCTCCGCTGAACCCTCTTCAATTTCGCAACATCCTTCTTGAGTTGTGGGCCTTAAAACTGGACGCAGTATTCTGGCCGTGGTCATGCTAATGCCAAATTGGCCGTGTCTATACTGGCACAAAACTTCGAAATGGCCATTCAAATGGCCATTTTGAAGATTACTAATAAGTCACTGAAATGCATATTCAGCGCCTCATTAGCATGCCACCAGCTGCAGCACTTCGAAATTGCTGCTTTTTGCTCCTGCGTGGCTTGTCCAGACGGGGGTCCTTTTTGAAACGACCCTGCCAACTTAGAAATCCCCTTATTCCTGTCAGCTTACCTATCTCCCTAACATCCATGAAGACTGAAGCAAAGAATTCGTTTAGTTTCTCCACAATGATCTTATCGTCTCTGAATGCTCCTTTTTCATCTCGATGCTCTCTGGGGCCCACTGATTGTTTAGCATGCTTCCAGTGTCTGATGTACTTAAAAAAACATTTTGTTGCTGCATTTTGAGTTTTTGGCTAGCTGTTCTTCAAATTTCTTTTTGGCTTTTCTTATTATATTTTTACACTTAATTTTGCAGTGTTTATGTGCCTTTCTATTTTTCATATTAGGATTTGCCATCCACTTTTTGAAAGATGTCTTTTTATCTCTTACTTCATCTTTTAAATGGTTGTCAAGCCATGGTGGCTCTTTTTTGGGTCTCTTACTGTGCTTTTTAATTTGGGAATATACATTTAAGTTGGGCCTCTATTATGATGTCTTTGAGAAGTTTCCACGCAGTTTGCAGGGATTTTACTTTAGTCACTGTACCTTTTAATTTCTGTTTAATTAACCTCCTCATTTTTGCATAGTTCCCCTTTCTGAAATTAAATGCCACAGTATTGGACTGCTGAGACATTCTTCCCACCACAGGAATGTTAAATGTTATTATATTTTGGTCAGTCTTTCCAAGTGATCCTGTTAGTTACCTCTTGATCCAGATTCTGCACTCCACTCAGAACTAAATGAAGAATTGCCTCTCCTTCCCTGCACTCACTGCAGCAGCAAGGAGCAGAGCAAGCTGGCCTCCACCCCTTCCTCTCCCCTCCCCAGGGCCTTGCTCCCAACTGCATCACACCTCAAGTGGTGCAGGCTGGAGCTGAGCTCCGCTTCCCGCCACTGCACTGAAGTGGAGCAGCCCATCTGGAAGAAGGCAGAGGGGCTGCATTGGAAGCTCTCCCCACTCCACAGCCTTAGGGCCAGCCATGGGCTGTATCAAAGGCTTGGTGGTCTGGATTCAGCCTGTGAGCCCAATCTTGCCACCACTCCCTTAGGGCCTTGGTGCTCCCAAGCCTTTCTGCCACTCCACAATTCAAAATTCTGCAATCTTTATTTGTCAAACTACTACATAAGCACACCAGTTTCAATTATTTTAGTTATTTATTTCAAAATACCTGTCAGCAGCTCTGTCTGTAACAATACTCGCAAATAAAACTTCCCCAAGGAGCATAGACTTAAAGAAACCCCCGTGACAATGCAGTTCCTGATTCTCTGCCTCCTGAGCCCAGCTGCAGCACACACACCCCATCCCACCTTACCCCAGCACCTCCATCCCTTGAAGGGTTGCCAGGTGTCCAATTTTTGACTGGAAAACCTGGTCAAAAAGAGGTCCTGGCAGCTCCTCAACGCAGCTCCTGGGAAGCTGAGACAGCACCCTCTGGCTCATAGGCACGGTGTGGCCATGGGGAGGCTTTGTGTTGCCAACACCCCCAGTGCTGACTCAGCAGCTCCCATTGTCTAGGCACCACGGCCAATGGGAACCCAGGGTGCTGTGCCTGCAGGAGTGGGCAGAGACATGTGGTTGTGTGATGCTGTGCCTCCATATTTTTAATGGAAATGTGTTTTTGAATATGAATATGCATAACTCAACTATGATTTATGCAAATTGTGATACATGATGTATCTTTGGAGAGTTGGTAATCCCCTGAATGTGGATATTCTGTTTCTGTGCATGTTTCAGTCTCATACATGAAGTTAGAATTATGAAGTTTAAGTCCATTTATGTAGCAAGATGTGCTAATGAAGGCCATAAGTAGTAGTCAAGGAATTTAATGGCCTGTTGCTCAAGACAATGAGCTGTGAATACTGTAGTCCTGTTTTCCTGTAAGCCTGGATTATGATTGGTCCTACAAAGACATGTGACCATGCCACCTGGTGCTGGACTCCATTTTGAATTTTGTACTTTTCCACAGGGGAGGGGAGAATTGAACAAAGACTTCCAGCCCTGAGGAAATTCTATATAAGGAATGGGAAGCAAACAATGACTGTCTTCAGCTGGCTTCACAGCCTGCTTCCCACGCCCCAGGGGCTACATGAAAATATCAGCAAACAAAAGAACTCTAAGGACAGGGGTGGCGAGAGGCTTGCTTTGCATAAGATAGAGTGACCTGGAGTTGCGATCCCACTGGGGTGTTGTCAAGTCCCAGTGACTGAGCTCTCCCAGAGCTGAGCTGCTCCCCGTGTCCGTGTTACTGTGCTGGGGCTGTGACCCCAACTCAGTGCCTTTCTTGGGGGAGACCGGAACTTCTGGTCCAGCAGGACAGGGTGGCAGCATGCCATAGGGGACAGGGTGGTGGGCTCAGAGCTATGAACAGCCCATCGAGTGACAATCACAAGGGGATCTGGGTGCTCCAGTCCATCACAGATGCACCTCCACTTTGTAGCCAGCTGGAGATATTGCTTCCTGGGACCTGCCTGAGATAAGTGCTCCTCAGAGCCTGCAGCTGAGTCCCTTCCCACCCACCCCCAGCACCCTGCCCCAACTCTGAGCCCCTCGTGCACTCCAGACTTGTCATCCCAGGCCTCACCTCAAAGCCTGCACTCCAGCCAGAACACTCACCCCCTCCTGCAGCAAGGCCCCTGCCACCCCCCAGCCCCCTCCCCGCTGCTCAAACTGAGCGAGGGTGGGGTAGGGCAAAAGATGTGGGGGGGCAGGGACAGATTGCTTGGTTTTCTGCCAGTTAGTCTGACAGTCTGGCCCTCAGACCTCTGAGCCCAGCTGCAGCCCTCCCAGCCTAGACATCTGCCCCTTGCCCTCAGGGCCCATAGGGGGCCCAAAGAACAAACGAGGTCTGACACACGGGGGCATTTCCTGCATGCCACATGCCTACAGGGTGTGTAGGCAGCGGGGCCGACAGCCACTGTGACCTGGGGCAAGGTGTTGAGCGCCACACCCCTGGAAGGGGCCGGGCCACGGGCAGTCAGCCCCAAATGCTTCCCAGCGCATGATTTTACCCTCCCCACCCCTGCCCTCAGATGCCGCACAGAGCGGTGGAGTGACGCTCCTGGGGCATTTTGCGGGGCTCTGGGCCCCTCTGTTAGCAAGTCCGTGTGTGGGGAACTGCAGCTGCCAGGAACCTGCAGCTCTCTCCTGCTAGCGGTGCCTTGTACATGCCAGCTAGGCTGGCCATCCAGCATCCCCTGGGGGTGGGGGTGGGGTCAGTTGCACTGCAGCTCTTGTTTGTGAGGGAAGGACACGTTCATTTCTGCAAACATCTGCAAGGCACAGTGCTGCACTGGTCCCTCAGGCATGCAAGAGGCCACTGCGCTGACTGGTATACTGATGGTCACAGCTAGTTGGCACATTTGGCCTTAGTGATGTAAAACTTGCATGAGGATAATTAAATAAGTGTAGAGAAAGCAGTGCAGCGACTGTCCTAGTTACAGTCTTGCTTCCGTGGTGCACAGTGGGCTAGCACCATTTGAGTGCCATTCAGTTAAGACCTGGTGGGGCGTCTGCTTGTGTAAATCCCTGGGGCGGTGGGTGGGAAAATGGTTGCCACTGCCTATGTGAGTCCCTGTTGGGTGTGGGGGTGGTGGCTGGTGCCTGGGTGGTGGTGGGAGAGGTGTGCGGTGTGAGTGCTGGGTGAAGCCCCATCAGTGTTCTCCCCACTGGCAGAGAGTAGCTGTCTGGGAATAATCCTTCCCTTGGCTCTCTGCCAGCCTGGGGATGGGTTCTTGGGAGCTGCCCAGGACCCTCCCTGCTGGGAAATGAATAACTCATCAGGCAGTTCCCTTCCTTCCACTCCACCAGTGGGAGCAGGTGCTGCAGTGCCTGGTGTCAACATCTGAAAGCCTCTTCAGTGGCCCTAATCTCATTCCTCTGAAGTGAGGACACAGCTGATATGAACATGATCCTGTCTCGAAGGAATCAGAGCTAATTCCTTCCAAAAGGCCCAGGTGTCCCAGAGCAACAGTAGTGCTGTGCAATATCAATCCATCACCCTTACAGTGCAGAGCAAGGGAACAGCTCCTTAGGGACGGGGGTAGGGCTGGCGAATACAGAGGAAGCAGTGACAGGCAAGGAATAGGCAGGGTAGGCAGAGGCCAGGAATCCATCAGGCCTGGGTTGCAGGCTGAAGCAGGGTCAGCCATCAATATTTCAAGGCCATATGTAACAAAAAAAAAAAAGCAGTCATATAGCATTTTAAAGACTAACACAATAATTTGTGTGCTACATGACTGCTTTTTTGTTTTGTTTGGATGCAGACTAACATGGCTCCCCTCTGTTACTATTCTATAAGGCTATGCATGTCATTGGGTGTCAAAGGCAGGCCCAGACTGTTATTGCTTGCATGTATGGCAGCATCAGCTTAATGCACTCAATTGGATGCATCACACACACACTGGGACTGGCAGGAGGTTACCCTAAGCCGGGGCAGTCAGTATGTAGACCACAGGCCAAATCTGAATCACCAAATGCTTCTGGAATTGCTTTTATTTACTTATTATTGGCTTTCTATTACTAATGTGGTGCAATACATGCTCAACATACAAGAGAGGCTCGAAACTCTAGGTACATTTGCCCACGAGCACCTCCTCCAAGCACAGCAGGCCCAGGAGGCAACTTATAATAAACAAACGAGACTCCGTGAGCTTCAACCAGGGGATCAAGTCCCACTGCTACTACCAAGTACAGACTCCATACTCCTTACCTGCTGGCAGGGGCCTCATGAGATCATCCGGCAAGTGGGCCCAGTGAACTATGAGGTGGACCAGCCGGGTAAGCGTAAGGAGTGACATATCTATCCCATAAATCTCTCAAAATCCTGGAAGGCCAAGGAAGGGCAACTAATCACCCCCTACCCCCCACACCCAGAACTGGGGCTCCAGGCAGTGAAGGTGGCAAACCCAGGGAAGGTCCAGATTGGGCCCAACCTCACCCTGGAAGAGAGGCTTCAGGCCCAGGGGTTAGTCGCCAACTTCTCCTCAGTCTTTTCAGCAAAAACTAGTTGAACTCACCTGGCTGTCCACCATATTCAGGCCAAACCTGGGGTTAAGGTCTTCAAGATGCCCTGAGCCCTTCCCCAGAAGTTGAGAGAGGTGGTGAAGCAAGAACTGCAGTCTATCCTAGTGCTGTGGGTAATCGAGGAGTCTTTTAGTGAATGGAAAAGCCCAATAATCCTAGTCCCCAAACCAGATGCGAGCACCTTGTTTTACATCAACTTCTGGAAGTTGAAGGCCATGTCCAAATTCGATGCCTACCCAGTGCCCTGGGTAGATGAGCTGCTCGATCGGCTTGGGGAAGCCGAATACATCACTTACCCTCAATTTAACAAAGGGCTATTGGCAAATCCCCCTCACACCTGAGTCCAAGGAGAAGACGGCTTTCTCCACACCCTTTGGACTCTTCCAGTTCTGGACCATGCCCTTCAGGCTGCACAGTGTCCCGGCTGTGTTCCAGTGCCTAATGGACCAGATTCTATGTCCCCATAGCCAATACACTGCAGCATATTTGGATGATACAGTGATCAATAGCTGTGATTGGCAGACCCACCTACAACATGTGACTGCCATGTTGCACTCCCTCCAAGAAGTGGGCCTGATGGTGAACCCAGCAAAATGCTGCCTCAGAAGGGATGAGACCACCTATTTAGGGTACACCTTAGGGAAGGGCATGGTACGTGCCTGGTGGGGAAGGTCCAAGCCCTCCAGTGGTACGCCCCTCCAGCCTCAAAAAGACAGGTATGCCAGTTCCTGGGGTTAGCAGGGTATTACCACCGCTTCTGGGGCGTATGGGTGTCCAGGGAGGGGTAGCACCTGTGGTGTGGGGACTTGTTGTGTCTCTTCAGGGGCACTTCATGCACCTTTGGTCCCCACCTGGCACCCAGTTCTCACCTGTGGCTCCAAGAAGCTGTAGCATGCAGTGGCCACACCCCGATAAAGTGCTTTGACAAGTGGGCTAAACCAGGTGAGGGTAGCCAGCAGGTCTGAAACCTGCAGTGAGATAGGGAATTGCGTATCCCAGCATGCAATGTCGGCCCTGGTGGACTGGGTGGATGAGCTCAACAGCAAGATCCAACAACCAGGAAGGCGGTTCTGCAACAATCTGTGGAGAGCAAAGGGCATGACAAGGCATCAAAGACGGTATGGCCACCCACTGCAGCTTAGGAAGTCCCAGCCGTGACGACTTTTCGCACCACTGGAACCAGGCTTCTGAGGTCAAGAGAGTGGAACTGCCCCTGTGCAATGGCTTTTCCACTTTAAACATTCTCCCACACAGGTTCTTTGCACATTCTTATCACTTCTGTCTACCTCAAGTCCTGCAGCAATGGTGGAGGGGCGAAGCGACAGGTGGAGGTGACCACTGGGAGTCGTAGCTCCAAACCTGCACGTAGACGGCCTGTGGACTTTGGTCACTCAACTCTGACCCCGGGACGACAGAGGAGTTCGGCAGCATCCCAGACGACTGAGCAGGCCTTTTTAGGAACAGCACTGCTCACCCTCAAAATGAGGGAGGGGATTAGAAAAGGTGTCCCAGAAATTGCTTGTCTCAACCAAAATGGCCAGCATGCCGCAACTGGCAGTTTTACTCTCACAGCGGTTGAAAAACAGTGAAAAGAAAGATGACATTTGCAGCATGGAACATTTGCACCCTCGTGGACAGGGAGAATGCTGTGAGGCCTGAGAGAAGAATGGTCCTCATAGCAAGAGAGCTGGCACATTATAACATTGACATAGCCGCCCTGAATGAGACCAGACTGGCAGAGGAAGGATCCATCAGCGAATCAAAAGGAGGTTGCACCTTCTTCCGGAAAGGCAGGCCAGAAAATGAAGACAGAATCCATGGAGTGGGGCTTGCCATCAAGACATCACTTCTGCACCAGCTTCCTGACCTACCAACTTGCATCAGTGAGCGTCTGACCAATCTCCGCTTTCCCCTCAACACCTCTCACCACGTTACAGTCATCAGTGCTTACGCCACCACACTCACTAGCAGCGACGAAGCAAAAGAAAGTTTCTATGAGAACCTTGACCATCTTGTGAAAGCAATTCCTCCTAGTGACAAGCTTCTCCTGTTGGGTGACTTCAACGCCAGAGTTGGCAAGGACTGTAGGACCTGGAAAGGGGTGCTGGGGCATCATGGTGTCGGTAACATGAATGCCAATGGCCAATGCCTTCTGCTGAGCTTGTGTGCAGACAGTGACCTGACGATTGCCAACACTCTCTTCAGGCAAGCCGATAAATACAAGACCACATGGATGCACCTGAGATCAAAACAGTGGCACCTGATTAACTAGGTCATTGTTTGCAGGCGGGACATTCGAGATGTTAAGATCACCAGGCCCATGCGGGGAGCTGAGTGCTGGACTGATCATAAACTCATCAAATCAGTCCTTATGCTGCACATCACACCACTGCACTGCAAGAAGCTCAAGGTTTTCAGACCCTCCTTCAACATCGGGAAGCTGCAGCATACTGGTCATCATGAGAAATTCGCAGCCTGCCTTGACGAAGTGCTGATGTCCCGTGGACCTCTGACTGGAGACCCAACACAATAGTGGGACCAGTTCAAAACCCTGGCTGGTGATGGAGTCAGCCAAGTCAACACTAGGACTGAAAAAGAGAGTTCACCAAGACTGGTTTGATGAACATGACGAGGCCATCATGAAGATCTTAGAGGAAAAACAGAACGCATTTCCGCTATTGGCAAAACAATCAGTCCTCAATCTCCAAACGTGATAGTTTCAAACACCTTCAGAGCCAGGCACAAACAGCACTTCACAAAATACAAGATGAGTGGTAGGATGATGAAGTCCAATACTACGCTGACACCAAGAACTCCAAGATGTTTTTCAGTGCTATCAAAGCTATATATGGACCTTCAAAGCCACTTACTACACCTCTCCTGTCTGCAGATGGCATGACCCTTCTGAGGGAGAAGAACAGCATCAACAATAGGTAGAGAGAGCACTTTGGCAACCTTCTCAACAGACCCTCCATTGTTGACCCTGTGGCCCTAGACCAGATCCCTCAGAAACCCACAACAGACAGTCTCGACCTGCCCCCTGCAATGGATTAGGTCAAAAAGGCAATCAGCCAGACCAGCTCTGGCAAAGCCCCTGGGATGGATGGTATCCCTGCTGAAATTTCCAAAGCGGCAGGACCAGTGTCAGTTGGAGCCTTTCACAACATCTTGATCAGCATCTGGGAAGAAGAAGACATGCCCAAAGACTTTAAGGATGCCACAATCATCTCACTCTTCAAGAACAAGGGCAACAAAGCAATTGTGGAAATTACCAGGGCATCTCCCTTCTCTGTACTGCTGGGAAGATCTTGGCTCAAGTCATCCTCAACTGTCTGATCACCAGCATCTCAGAGGAGAACCTATGAGAGGCACAGTGTGGTTTTCGCCCAGGCCGCAGCACCATTGACATGATCTTTGCTGTTCATCAGGTCCAGGAAAAGTGCAGAGAGCAGAACCTGGATCTGTATGCTGTCTTTATAGACCTGACCAAGGCATTTGACACCGTCAATGGAGAAGTGGATTATCCTGTCAAAACTTGGCTGCCCGAGAAGATTCGTTAACCTCACATACCTATTCCACGATGATATGACTGGCTTTGATCTTTCAATGGCAAGTCCTCAGATCCATTTGAGATATCCAATGGTGTGAAGCAAGGGTGCATGCTGGCCCCAGTGTTATTCAACCTCTTTTTCACATGCGTCCTCAGCCACGCAGTTAGGGACCTGGACTCTGGAGCCTACATAAAATACAGACTTGATGGGTCACTTTTCGACCTTTGTCGTCTGAATGCTAAAACCAAGATGCTTAGAGGCTTATCCTTTAAGCCCTTTTTGCTGACGACTGTGCACTTATGGCAGACAAGGAATCTGATCCCCAGCTCATCATCAACAAGTTTGCTGAAGCCACTCGCCTCTTTGGTTTGACCATCAGGCTAGGAAAGACCCAGGTGCTGTTTCAACCTTCTCCAGGATCTGCTGCTCTCCCCACTTCAATCTTTATTGAAGGAACAGAGTTAAAACCAGTAGAGGAGGTCAAGTACCTCGGCAGTGTGATAGCCAGTGATGGCTCCCTTGACAAAGAAATCAATGCCAGAATCTGCCAGGCCAGCTGGGCACTAGGACATCTGAGAGCGAGAGTGTTGAATCAGCGCAATATCCGACAGTCCACTAAACTGAAAGTGTACAGGGCTGTAGTCCTGACCAGTCTCCTGTACGGCTGTGAAACCTGGACCTTGAACAGAAAACATATAAAACTGCTGGAGCGCTTCGACACACACAGCCTGAGGTCAGTACTGCACATTCGATGGCAGGACAGTGTTACGAACTTGGAAGTCCTGGACAGAGCAGGAACTATGAGCATCAAAGCCATGATTCTGAAAGCCCAGCTTTGCTGGACAGGGCACATCATACGAACAGAGGAGTCAAGAACCCCTAAGCAACTCCTCTTCGGTGAACTCTCCCAGGGCAAAAGGAATCAAGGTAGGCCTCGCAAGAGGTATAAAGACTGTGTGAAGGCCAACATTGCTCATGCTGGTTTAAAACCAGATCAGCTAGAGCAGCGTGCAAAAGACCGTGCTCTCGTACGACACGTTTATGACAACTTTGAAGAGCAGCGACACATACGCCTCATTGATGCTCGTGAGAGGAAGAAAGCAACGGCAGCGGCCTCACCAACAGAGCCAGGACAATTCCCTTGCCCCCACTGTGAACGCCCAGGCTGTTCAACGCTTGGACTCCTCAGCCACATGTGAGTCCACAACGGATGAGCCTGTGCAAGCTCAAGACATCATCATCGGACATGATGGACTACCTGCTGCCACCACTTCATCCCAGAATTCTCCTCCATCGCTGCCCCTCTTACCAACCTCCTCAAAAAGGAGGTTCCCAACCGCGTCCCATGGACTCCAGCTTGTGAGGAAGCTTTCCAAGCCCTAAAGGCCCAGCTTGGCCAAGAACCGGTCCTGTACAGTCCCAACTTATCGAAGGAGTTCCTGCTACAGACCGATGTCTCGGATGTCGGAGCGGGAGCGGTGCTCTCCCAAGTTGTGGGAGGCAAGGAGCACCCGATTCTGTATATCAGCCAGAAGCTCTTCCCAAGGGAGAAGACCTACTCAGTAATAGAGAAGGAGACACTAGCAGTCAAATGGGCCATAGACTCACTCTGATACTACCTCCTGGGCAGATACTTTACCCTCATCACTGACCATGCCTCCCTGCACTGGCTACAGGCGATGAAAGAGACAAACCCAAGAGTCATGAGGTGGTATCTCTCCCTCCAACCCTTCTCCTTCCAGATCCAGCACCATGCAGGGAAGGATCATGCAAATGCTGACTTTTTTCCAGGGGAGAAGGAACACAGTTGGAGGAGGGGCAGACCCCTATGGGGGACTTGGGGGGGCGGGGGATGTGTGAGAGTGTGAGAGGGAGGCCAGGCAAGGCAGGGGTTAAACAAGGCCTGTTGGCCCAATCAGCCCCACCCCGGTTCACCTGCAGCCAGTGTCAGGCCTGGAGGGGTATGAAGGGAGGGAAGCCAGCCCAGGTTAAAGCTGACCAGCCAAGAGGCAGGAGCTGGTTCTGAGGGAGCAGGGACCGAGCCAGAGTTGCTACTTGGTCAGCTGCCATAGGGCGCAGCCCCTCCCAGGGAACTCCTCTCCCTCCAAAGGGGGAACTAGGTTCTCGGGGCCATGCTCCAAACTTATCCCATAGACTCTCCGGTGGGGCTGAAGACCCTAACCACAGTCCCTGGACAGGGGGGACTAGCCACTAGGCCACCTTGGCCAGGGTGGGAACCGCTCACACTAAACCTTGACCATTCCACACTAGAGGTCGTTTCCTGGACACCACAGTACAAATCACTGATGGACAAATCAATGCCTTTCTCTACAGGAAACCGACTGACCACAACACTTACCTACATGCCTCCAGCTTCCATCGAGGACAGAGCACATGAACCACAGTCAAGCCCTCAGATGCAAACACATCTGTTTCAGTCCTACTGACACAGACCAAAAACTTCAAGATAGCGATCAGGCATTCATAAATCTTAATTACCCACTGGGAGAAGTAAAAAAAATAAAACAGATTGACAGGGCCAGACGAATACCCAGAAACTAGCTATGTCTAGATTGGCCCAAGAAAGTTAATAGCAGAACATCACTTGTCATCACATATAGCTCCCAACTCAAACCCCTCCAGTGCATTATCAACAATCTACAACCTTTACTGGAACACGATGCTGCAATCTCACAGGCCCTGGGTGAGAGAGAGACCTGTCCTTTCCTACAGACAACTACCTGACCTCAGGAAAATTCTCACTAGCAGCCACAGGCCACACCACAGCAATACTAATCCTGGCAATTTTCCCTGCAACAAACCGTTACCAACTCTGCCTACATATTTACACTGGAGACACCATAATTGGCCCTAACCACATCAGTTACATGATATGGGGCTCATATTCCTGCACCTCCCGCAGTATAATATATACCATCAAGTGTCAGCAATGCTCCTCTGCTATGTATATTGGACAAACGGGACAATCACTTCACCAAAAAATGGACACAAATCAGACATTAGGAGACTGAATCCACATAAAGCTGTCAGTGAGCATTTCAATGGAGCAGGCCATAGCATTCAATATCTGAAAACCCACATCCTAAAACAAAGAGACTTTAATACCAGATTTGAAAGGGTGATGTGAATTGGAGTTCATTCTCAAGTTTGATACTTTACACCTTGGGCTCAACAAAGATAACAATTGCCTTACGCATTACAAGGACAGTAACAGAGAGGGAGCTGGGCTAGTCTAGCTACTATGAAAACAAAAAAGCAGTCCAGTAGCACTTTAAAGACTAACAAACTAATTTATTAGGTGATGAGCTTTTGTGGGACAGAGCCACTTCTTCGGATCAGCAGAAGTGGGTCTGTCCCATGGAAGTGCATCAACTAATAAATTATTTTGTTAGTCTTCAAAGTGCTACTGGACTGCTTTTCTTGTTCTCATTAAAAGGACAGTTTCCCTATCTTTGATATTTGTAGTGACCTCAGGCAGCCCGCTTAACTTGATAGACACTTGCGGTAAGTAATTTTCTTCCCCATCTCTTTCTATCCTATGTAGCTGGCTTGTCAGCTTTCATTTAATTCTTTTCTATTTTTCTGTTACATTCTCGTCGTGACAGTTTACTTTTATAAGAATTGCCAGAACTGAAGAAATGGGTCTGTCCCACAAAATCTCCTCACCTAATAAATTACTTTGTCAGTCTTTAAAGTGCTACAGAACAGCTTTTTCGGTTTGCTTTTCTGGTGTTTGTGGCTTTGGGGTAGGGGAACCAACCCCTGCTGATGGCCCCAGGAGATGGGTCGCCACTGCTTTGCCTCCCCAGCTGTGGCTGCAGGAAGAGCTCCTGCTGGCCACATGTGGCCAGCATTTGTGAAATGCTGATCTAAAGCCCACAAGAAATAGGCAAGTGTTATTCAAGTTCCTTGCAATGCCCTTCAATCCCAACTCATGGTCCCTCCCCTGGCTCTTCCGTCCATGGGGGAGCCTCCCTCTCCTGAGTGTGAGCAATGGATCTGGAGCAGATGGGCTACAGAACTGAGGCATCACCATGTTTCCCCCAACTCAGGGTTCTGCAACCTTCATCTCAGGAGCCACATGCAGCTTTTTAAGGACTTCTCTGTGGGTCCCAACATTGTAAGTGCAAAGTTTAAAAAAATAAACAACACTCTTCTATTTATTTTTGATAAACATTGACAATCTAAGAGCCCCAAAATGAACACCTCATATCTGAACAGCAAACGACATGAGATCTTGAAATGTTGGATAACTCCACCTAATGTCCTCCAGTGAGAGAGAGAACATTCAGGAGTAAAAACGTTCAGGCAGACAGTGGTACAAACACATATATGTGAAGTGTGAGGAAATAGAATCTGTAAAAAGTATGTGACTGTCCTTCAGTAATCACATATCACATTACAAATCATTGTGTGTCCACTGCTCTTAAAATAGGTGTTACAAAAAAAAGTATGGTTTGACATTATTTATTAAAGAGTGTCTCGAATTCACACGCACTGCGGCTCTTGAATTATTGTTTTTACTGAATTGGAAAAAATGGCCCTTCTTGCTCTTTTGTTTGCCAACCCCGTCCTAGGTAGTCAAAGACCCTGCCTTGCACACACTAATGTCCTGCAGTGGGAGTGCTTATGCTGCTGCTTCCCTTCCGGCCTTGTGCCAGCCCCACGGCAGAGAAACACAAGGCTGTCTCATTTCCAGGAGGAATTCCTGCCTTTGCTTGTTCCTGCCAGTCACATTCATTGACATTTGCTGCTTGTTAAAGCCTCGCAGGAAGCTGACTCACTGCGCTGCTCGTGGAGGGTGCCCTTGCCTGAAGCAGGGAAGATTCCCAGGCTCACTTTAAAAAAGAGGTACATGCAGTAGCCTGCAGCTTCCTGGTTCACCCTTTTTTGCAACTTTTTAGTGACTGACCTGTGTTCCTTTCATGATGGAGTTTTGTCCTCCCTTTGTCCGGCTCCTTCCTTGTACTTGGTGCTCGAGGAATGCCAATGGGATCCCCTCACACAGGATGTTTTCCTCCTGGGCTGGCAGGGATCAGCACTGGTCTGAAGCTCTTTCAAGGCAGTGCTCCATCCTATTGCCAAAGAACCATGACAAGCGTCTCCTGCCCAGGTCTTCCAAAGCAGTGCTTTGCAGTCAGCGCACCCCCCACTCTTTGGGATAACTGGACTGATTGAGAAACAGTTTGGGAAATGCTGCCCTGGTGAGGCTGGAATTGCAAATGGAGCCTAAGTACATGCAGTGTTTCACTCTCTCTTGGTGGCTTTGCATTTAGACCATGGTCGGTAAGTGGTGGTGGCCAGGAACACAGTGATACAGTACATTTTTTCATGCCATTCTGACCGGCTCACCCGGGCTCTGCCCACTAACCCCTTCAGGCCAAGACTGCATTGCACTTTCCAGACCTCAGGCTGGGCAGTGCCATATTATCTGTATAGCTTGTTTCAGAATTGTTTCTACCTTTCTGTCCCACTGAACTGCAGTCAAACCCTAGCAATATTCGGTTCTGGACCACCGACTGGTTCAAAATCCGCAACCTCAGAAACTGTCAAGTTAGAAACAAATGTTTCTAACCAGGAGAGAGGTTGCTACTCCTCCCTTTCCAGCAGGGGGGCAACACTTCCCCAGCCCTTGTCCAGCCTGAATTACTGGCCCTAACAGTCCCTGTATTTAAAATATCTGGCTTGCAAAGTAGATTTTAAGGCCAGCAGAGACCACGATCATCACCTTCATCTGACCTCCCACAGAGGCCACTCCAGGCCACTCCACTTCAGATACTGGAGACTCACCCATTGATAATAGTGCTAGTGCTCAATGGCTTGTCCACTGGCTTCCTGAATCCAGGGTTGTGAGCTCAATCTTTGAGGGGATCTGTGGCAAATAGATTAAATAAAAAATGGGGATGGTGCTTGGTCCTGCCAAGAGGGCAGGGGACTGGACTCCATGACCTCCCCAGGTCCCTTCCAGCTCTCTGAGATGTGTATCTCTGTGACTGTTAAAAAGGCATGTGTTGTTGTATTTAGTGTGTGTTTGACTGTCCCACTTCAGCGCCTCACCAGGGGAGCTCATTCCTTTGTCTGACAGATGAAAGGGCCCCTCCCATCAGAACTCTCCTCCTATTGCAGGTCACCACTGATCATCTCAGAAATAAACTTTAAGCTGGTTGGGCTCTCACTGAGAGGCAGGGTTTTAGCACCTTGACTCCTCCTTACAGCTTTTTGTAACCCAGTCCAATTGTTTTCATCATACTTGTTAGGAGTGTGGGCCTGAGAACTCAGCATTCCAGCATCAGTCTCCTTGATGCTGGATGCAGAGATAACACCTCACTGCTCCTACTCAATATCCCCTGCTTATAGATTGCATTTGCCATAACTGCATGAGCACACTGTAAGGGGCAGTTCAGTTGGTTGTCTAACACAATAAGTCCTTTACAGGTACCACGGCTTTCCTTCTTGGGTGACCTCTGTTCTTTGCTCCTAGACATATGTCCCTGCACTTGGCTGTGTTAAAACATGTTCAGATGAGCCCAGCTGGTGACCTTCATTGGCAAGATTCTTTTAGCCCCAGGCCCAGGAGTACAATCTGGCCACACCATATTCAAGCCTTTAGCAGCTCCATGCAGTGCCACACCAGTATGTGGTCCCTTTCTAAACAGGTGTGTGATGTAGTGCAATGAGTTTGTTTGGGTGGGGAAAGGGGATAATGTTGATCACTGAGCAGCAGGGTACAGGTGTGTACAGGTGTACAGGTGATGGAACCAGCAAGACAGGAGCAGTGGGTGAGCATCCCTGTCTGTGAAGCCTTTATCAATACCCTCTCACTCCCCTCCCCCATCCCATCTCTCATCTTCTCTGGTTCAGTCACTGGCCCACACGGGATGTTACATTGCTAAACCCATTGGTCAATTTGTGACACCTAATTTAAATGGGTAAAAATGCAATGAAACAAAATCGAACCCTTTTTCTGTTAAATTCTCATTGTGCCAGTTTACATGCATCAGAATGTCCACATCTGAAGAAGTGGGTCTGTCCTACCAAAGCTCATCACCTAATAAATCATTTTGTTAGTCTTTGAAGTACTACAGGGCTGCTTGTTTGCTCTGTGACGCTGATACTAGAAGTCTTGGGCACTCAGATCCGTGCAGAAGCCCCGTGTGTAAGAAGAGGGAGTATCTATCCAGTGCAAGGCATCTGTCCTTATCTTGGTGCCGGCACCGGCTGCCTTACATTGGTGGTGCTCAGAGGCGTGGAACAGGAGCTTGTGGGGGCTGTGCGCTCCCGGCTGTCCCCAGGGCGGCCAGCGTGCGCCCCCGCACCAATCCGTACTCGGTGAGTGCTGAGAACCAACCTGGGCACTGTGCGCATACGGGGAACCGCTCCAGGCCGGTGCCGGTGCCGCAGCCGGAGCCGGAGCCGCCCAGTTCCAGCACCCGTGCTGTGCCCAGCCGGGTCCTACCCTGCCCGGCTCCCGGGAGGGGCGCTCCAGGGCTGCTCCCCCGGCTCTAGCGCCACTTAGCAGGCGATCGCCGCCCGCGGAGCCCGGGGCTGGGAGCGGGGCTGGGCGCCCGGCGCTGCTCGGGGCAGGGAAGTGCCGCCCCCCGCCGCGCTCGGCCCCAGTGAGGCGGCGCGGGGCGGAGCCAGCCGGGTGCTGCGAACTGCGGCTCCGCGGGCGGCTCACACCCGGCGCGCGTGGTCTGCGGGACACCGGCCCCTCCGGCCTCTCTGCAGCCAGTCCAGTCCAGTCCGGCCCGGCCCGGCCCGGCCCGTCCGCCCGCCCGCCAGCAGCCGGCCCCGGCCCCGGCCCGCCCCGTCCGCCCGGCCCGGCGGGAGGCAGCGCGCCATGGAGAACTTGTGCCGAGAGGTAGGAGCGCCCGGCCCGGCCCGGCCCAGCCCAGCCCGGCGCCCGCGGAGCCACCCCGGGCAGAGCCCCTCTCCCTCTCCCTCTCCCTCTCCCTCGCTCTCGCAGAGCTGCCCGGGCCGGCCGGGGCCGCTCCCGCAGCTCACTCCAGCCGCGCGGGCGGGCAGGGGCGGGCCGTGCCGGGGCGGGGGCCTGCGGGAAGGGCGAGAGCCGGGAAAGTCTCCCAGCGAAGTGCGGGGAGCGCCGGGTGCCCGGCTCTGCGGGCAGATGACGCGGCGCCGCCGGCTCGTCCGCCCCGGGAGGGGAGCCCGGTGCTCGCGCAGGTTCCCGGGTGTGGAGCCCCAGGGGGTGCGCCGCGCCGCGCCGCGCCCCACAGCGGGTCGGGGTCGGGGTGGGACACCCCGGGGCTGAACTGTGGGCGGGGCTGGGAAGGGCCCTTGCGGAGGCCGCCCGCCGTCAACGCCGAGGCTGAGGGCAGTGCCGGAGGTGGGTGTGCGCAGCGCCTGCGGGCTGCTGGGGAGCCGCGGGGGCTGCACGCTGAGCCGCTGTTGTTCGGAGACGTCTGAGCAGTCACGGCTGGTGTAGGGAAGGGGGCCTGGGCAGCGCTGCTGCAGGTAACTCAGAGCCTGGGCTCGCCCCAGCGAGCGGCTGCACAGCCGGTTAGGGAGAGAGGAGGCATCCTGCCTCCCCGACCGCCGAGGGAGCCTTTGCCAGGGGTGTTGGGAGGTCAAAACTACAGCGGGGTTCAAAAGACCTGGACGAATCCTGTGGGGTGCAGCCCCCTGCTGGGAGTGCCCCTAGTTCTGGCTGCCAGGTGCTGGCCTGCCTGGCCGGCGAGGGATCCCTTTATAAACTGCTCTGCCCCTTCCTGCTGAAGCATCTGGTGCTGGGTGCAGTGGCAGGACAGGAGGCTGGGCTTGATGTGTCCTTGGGCTGACACAGTGTGGCTGTGTCTATGTCTATGGGCACAGTCTGAAAGACCAACTATCAGGGGTTCTCGGACACAGTTCTGACAAGTCTCGCTCTCACCTGCGCTCAGTGCCCTGACTGCGGGTCTGTACAGTGAAGTATGGGCAGGGCCTTGGTGTTTCTAGGGCAGTGTGGCCCCCCACTGCAACATGGGGGCACTGGAGCGGTTGCCCAGCATAACTCCTTCCCTGTGGGAAAAGGGACAGAGCCCCCCAGTGGTGTTAACAGATGGGGTGGGGGACCACGAGGGCACGAGAGGTGAGTGCTTTGTGACCATTGGCAGGAGCACCATCTGCAACCCCAGCATTTGTAGGCATGGTGGGGAGTCAGCTTTCCAGCCTTGGAATGTCAGCCAGGCCTCCCAGGAGCTAGGGAGGATTTTCCCAATGGGAGCGTGATGCAGTTGGCCAGATGCATTGTGGAAGTCTAGCCCGTCCTCTGAAGCATCAGATGTTAGTTGATAGGCCAGTGTGCCTGGCTTGGCCTGCCCTACCCTGCGCCCTGGCAGAGCTGTCCAGAGCCACAGGTGTATGTTTGTAACAGCAGCAACATTCCCAATGCTAAAGGCGGATTCTGGGGGAGCTGGTGCGGCGCGGCGCACAGCGCAGAGCAGCTAATGGTGCCGGCTGCGCCTTTCCCCACCCTGTCTCTGTGCCCTGCCCTTTGTTTGAAGGACTGTCACGCAGTGCAGATGCCCTGGCTGCGTGGATTGGGTTATGCTCTTACTCTTCGTTGCACAGATCCTGAGAGGGAAGTGGAGGGATTTGGGTTTTGTGTGTGGGTGGGGACTACTAGGGCCTTTCCCCTCAGGTGACAGTCTAGGCTGGGTCTACACTTACCTTGAATATCGACGTCTGCTGCGCAATTTTAGGTGTGCCAACTGTGTGCCAACTGTGTACCAAATATTGGTTTAGCAGCCATCAATATTCCTCTCCGTCCTCACGGCAGAATGGCGACGGGTGCACTCCTCCCGCCGACACCCCTTAGTTCTTGCCGGTTCACAAAGAGTTCCAGGGTCAACAGTTGCATGAGCAAAATGGCACCCCGGAAGATTGAACTTAAGTGTTCTATCTTCCCAGGTGAGTGCAGACCCAGCCGCCATGAGGCTGGCAGAAGCCCTGTAAGCATGAATTGGTGCTGGGGTAACTGCTGAGAGAGAGTGAGCTCCAAATGCTTTTAGTGCAGGTTGATGGAGCTCTGGGGGAGAAGGGATTCCCTGTGTCAGAGCTGTGGCTACAGAGGGACTGCTGGATGGCTGCTTATTGGCCCTGAGGGAGCTCTGGAATCCCCGAGCTTGCTCTTACTTCTCTTCTGCCCTGTGTGTTCATGCTGAGTTCTGCTTTTTACACAGGTTCTTAGCTGAGTTTTGACACCACATGTGGAGCATGCAGCGAGATGGAGCCAGTCTGATTCCTGTGCTTCTTGTGTGTCAGCAGAAGGCTCCAACTCCTGCATTACCACATGCACATCCACTAGACAGGCACACCAGCCCATTACTATCTTGTCACGGCTCTTCTCAGGGGTTCACAAAGCATGTGAGACCCAAATGCGCCTGGTAGACCCTGCAAATCAAGGGTGTCCATGTTTTTCAAAAGGAAGTGGAGACAGGGGTGTAAAAGGTGACTGTGCATAGGTGCCTAGTTCCTGCAGTGATTGGTACCTTAGAGATCTAGGCCTCCCCTAAGTTTTTTCACCATTTTTTCTCTCCTTTGGCCAGTGAACCTGCATTTTGAGTCTAGATCTGGGGCGGCCCTTGGCGATGGGTGTTAATGTCCTTGTGTGATGGAGTTGGGGGGGGGGGTGCATGTGTGAGTCAGGCTAGATGTGAGGGACAAGCAGAGCAGCTCCCGGTGGCTAAGGATGACCCTGGGGTTATAACCTAGGCTGGCAGGTGACACCTCTGCCCTGAACAAAGAGGAGGGTGGAGCCGAGCTGTTTTTGAATTGGGGGTGGCAGTTAGAAGCTTGGGGAAGAGGGAGCTGGAAGGAGCCAGCCTGGTGAGGGGGGAAGCTACACCCCAGAGGGGCACCCCTTGGGCTTCTCTCCCCAGGACGGGTTGGAATGACTGTCTCTGACTGCTGTACTGACGCTTCTGTGAGAAACTGGGCATCTGTTGCCTAATAAACTTCCTGTTGTACCTGCTGAGTGAGAGTCACTCCTGCCAGCAGACGGGTGCAGTGCATGGGGACCCCTGAGCCCCATCACACCTTGCAAATGGCTCCCTCCCCTTCCGAATACCTGGAGCTCCAGATGTTTGTATTGCTTGGGCATGGCAGCTGCCTGAACTGGTTTCCAGGCTAGGAACCCCTGTTCTGCAGCATCCCCAGCACTAGGTGAAGCAGGAACCCAGACTCAACAGAGTTATCTGATGTCAGTGGTTGGCTTGGTCCTGTCCTCTTTCCCACTTCTGCTGTCTTTATCAGAACAGATGTTTTTGCAAATTCCTGGGGGGTGGGGGGGCGCGACGATGCCCTTACAGTCTCTTTCCAGAGCACATGGCCAGGGGTTGCTGCACCCATTAGCTGATTAACCTAATGCTGCTGGGAGCCTGTGCTGTCTGCATCTAATTAGATGAAACCCACTATCTGGTGTGGCTGTCTCTTGATCAAAGCTTTTTTCCTATCCCCTCGGCCATTGTGGAGCTTTAACTGGGGAAGGGGCAAAATGGAATTGTGAGTTTGAAGAGGGGAATCCCAGCATCCCCCAGAGGTGTGTGGGGCACCTCTTTTCTTCTCTGCAGGACCTAGCCAGTCAGCCTCTGCCTCCCATGGCCTCTCTAGGCATGTACCTGATCATGAGCACATAGCCCTTTACTGTACTGTGAAAATGCCTGAGCCTTGGCTGTGTTACATCTATCCTGTTGCAGCTGCTGGTAGTTGTGGGCTTGACAGATGGAGATGAAAAAGTCTAGGGACCGAGGGTGAGCTTGTCTCTTACACAGGGGCCAGAAACATGGTCTCAGTGTGTATGAATGAGTCTGGCTTCTACCCTTCCCCACACACCAGAGCAACTGGAGCTCTGTGCTCCTGTGATTCTGCCATCTCCTCCCACTCCCCTGCATGTGAGTTCTGTGCTGGGATTTCCACATGAGCAAACTCTACTCCATGTGCACTGCTGGAGGGTAGAATTTATCCCAGCTGTAAGCAGGAAAGTGGTTCTGCTGTTGTGGGGAACTTTCCTGCCTTATACACAACACTATACACTGGTGCGGTGGAATATCGAAAGAATTGGAGTCCTGCTTATGTTTTCCTCACCCAGAGGCTGGCATGACCTTGAGGACTCCCCTTCTGCTTTCGTGCATGGCAGCAAGGCTGGGCCCAGGACCCCTGGGAGGTTTGACCCCCCCCCCAGAGAGGAGGTGCTAAAGTGTCCCTACATCCCCCTAGCAGAGTGATGATCCCCAGGGCATGCCTAGGTGGGATTACTGAGAGTGGGGCGCAGGGCAACCCCCGCGCTGCAGGCTCCACTCCTGCCCCGCTTCCCCCCTTCTCCCAAGCCCTGCCCCAGCTCCAGCTCTTTGCTCAAAGTTCCCTCCCGTGAGTAATGGGAGCCAGGGGATTACCAGAGTCCTGGTGCTGTGTGGTGGCAGGGTCTCCCCATGTTCACTGCAGTGGCAGGAATCAGAGTGACCCGGAAGCCTGCTGTGCTCTGCTGTGAGCTCCCAGCCTGCTGTGCTCTACTTCTCCATGGTGGCAGGAAGCCAAGCATCCTTGGGTTGGGACAGGGCACTGGGCTTCCTGCTGCCCGGAGAAGCCAAGTGCAGCAGGCCACTGGAGGGTGGGGGGGTTGCAGTGGAGCAGAGAAGGCTGATGATTCACTCTGACTCTCACTGCTGCAGTGAGTGGGGGTGAGGATCTGCTCCTCCGAGGTAATCTTCTGGGCCCTGCTCAAAGGACACAAGAGGGCGCCTGGGGGAGGCTGCTCTAAATCAACCTGTGGATGATTCCCCTCCAAGTCTGACCTGCGAGACCTCTTGGGTGGTGCATCTCCATGTACTGGACTCTCTGCCCAGAGCTCCCATCCTCCCCAGCTCCTCACTACACTGCATTCTGGACTGCTCCAGCCCCACCTCCGCTCTGCCTCAGCACTCATGCTGCTGTGCCTCCAGTTACTTTTTCTGGCCCCTCTGGTGCTGGGTGCTACAGCTCTGCTACTGGCACAGGTCTGCTCTCTGGGCTGCTTCTGTGGCTCTGCTCCATCATTGGCTGCAGCCCTGCTCCTAGAATGGATCTGCTCCCTGGGCCACTTCTCTGGTTGTCTCTGACTGGCACAGCTCTTCTGTCCAGCTTATTTATGTCAGGCCTGCGCTCTGTTCTTAGCTCAGCCGCAATCTCTCTGACCCAGGTGGTTCCAGCTCACACAGAAGACAGGATGCCTTTGGCCCCCCGTCCATTAGGCTGACTGGGAGCATTGGCCTTGCCCCACTGCTGTGGGGACTACCAGTTGCATGGTCCTGATTTCACATGGCTCTTTCTTTTGGCACTGGGAGCTAGCCAGCCAAACCTCTCTCCAAGGTTACATGTGGGGTCAACAGTCCCCTTACACAGGGAACTGACCTGCAGAGCTCTGCAAATCTGCCGATATTTGATTTATAGCTGCGACAAGCCATGGCTGTGACTGTCCACACATGCAAATATCTATAGGCTGAGTTTGCAGACAGATGCAGATCTAAATTTTATGCCTAGATCCCTGTAGATCTGCAGGTATCCAATTGATATCCATGTATCACATTTGCAGGTTGGATGTGTATACAAATTTTGTACCCACACAGGTCTCTCCGCAACTGAGAATGCGTGAGGTGGGTCACCTCTCACCAGTGATAATTTACAGCCCTGCAGCCTGGCTGGTCTCCAAGGCACAGAATGTAAATACAATGTGATCAGCATGGGGTAATGCAGCACTTCAGATAGGTGGAACTAGCTGGATCCTTTATAAACTGATCTAAAAGCTTATGGGCTAAAGCCTCTGCCGCGATAAGGTCGTTTCATGCTGCCCTAGTGGGGCAAAGAATAGGTCTAGCTGGGGGCTGGAACTGGATGGTGAGAAACCTCTGGGTGGTGTGGAGGTAAGGTAGCCAGCATGTCTCCCTGCCTCCTTCTGTCTCTTGGGATTGGAGGTCTGGTGGGGGAGGGGAAAAGACAGCACTGTGTCTACTGGTCTGTGGACCCTGTGTTAGCCCTGGGAGGCCTGCTGCAGCCTGGAGGCTCCCTTAATTTGGAGCAGTAGCCAGACCACACCCCTGTGGTTTCTCGGGGTCGGGAGAGTTGAGTAGTGCGCAGCTGCCTTCCCCAGTGTTCCAAGCACAAGGTCAGCCAGACCCAGGCTGGGAGCTTTATGTCAGTGTCACTGTGTGTCTGCAGAGAGGAGCTGAAATGGTGTCTGTGCTCTGCTGCCTTCTTGCATGGCTGCTGCAGTCAGCTCTGTGCCCAGGCGGTGAGGAGGAGGGGCCCACGCCAACCAGTGCTGCAGCGCGTCGTCATGGATCCTGCTTTCTCTGTGTGTCTGGCATGTGGGCAGGATGTGGGTGACCCACAGGACATGACTCGCTGTCTGACTCCCGTGGAGGAGTCGGAACGTCAGGGCTGGGGTTCAAGTAGACGTCTCTCCCTTTCCCCTTCTTTTCTCCGCAGTGAGGCAATGGCCACTGGGTTAGTCCCAGGGTCAGTCTGTGCTGATGAGCAGCACGTGCTGCAGTCGCTGTGTTCCTCTCGGGGCTCTTCTGTACAGAAATACTCAGGAAAGTTATGATGAATGACTTAAAGGCATAATTTTAAATTGCATTTAAACCCCTGCATGCATGCTTCCATTCAGAAGACAAGTGGCCTTAATTCATTGGAAGATTAAACTACCATGCACTGAGGCAGTGGTGTTTCCTACTGGCTGGGCTCTTGGATTCTGTTCCTAGCTCTGCCATAGGCCAGCTGGATGACCTTGAGTAAGTCACTTTACTGGTGTATACCTCAGTTTTCCCATCTGTAAAATGAGGATAGTGACACTGACCTCCTGAGTAAGGCACTTGAACATTTGCTGACAAAGAATACTCCACCAGAGCCAGGTGGTGTTACTTCTGAATGAGACCGTGGTCTAAACCCGCCCAAGGATTTATTGTACCTTACCTTAGGTATGTTAATGTCACACCTTCAGCGGATTTGTCTTGACTTTCCAGAGCGTACCCATGTAGACAAGCTCTTTGTATTCGTGAGGCCACTGGCAGGCTGGTGAGTGCCAACATTAGGGGCTGGGCATGTCTCATTTCTCCCTCAAAGCAAAATGCAAAAGTTTTTTGGTTGCTATTGTTAAATAAATCCCACAAACAGCATTATCAGACTCCTAAAGGAGCCAAGTCTCTGTCAGTTTAAAACTGCATTGCAGGGCTTTGTGCTGCTTCTCCTTAGGCACTGAGGGAGTGGGAGCTGCATTTGTCCTGGCCTCTCTGCTAGAGCGAGTGAGGGCAGCTGGAGAGCTTAGAACAGGTGGCAGGGAAATGGTACTCACAAGACGATTCCAGCAGAGAATGTATCAGAGACTAAAAGACTTTTTGGTAGAGTTCAGCTGATTCTGTTTGGAGTGGGAGTAATTGTGAATCCCACTGGGATGATGCACCATTAAACTTGCTGGCTTACTGCCCTGCTTAATTCCATCCATCCTGGTTAATGCTTGTTGCTTTCTGTGGAGGACTGGAGGGGACCTGTGTCATGGAAGCCAGTCCCTTGCTATTGCAGGGAGACACCTTGATACTCAAAGGAATGATGTGCTCATTGGTTGAACAAATTTGATATAAATTCTCCTTCAGCTGCCTCATTTCCCCTTCCCTCTGTAAGCCAGACAAGGTAGAATCCAAATCAGAGCTGAGTGGTGGGCAGCACAGGAGGGCTCCACTAAGTCTGATGTGTTGTGATTGATTCTTCCCTGGTGGGAAATGGGCATGGCTAATTAACTCTGATTTTCAAAACAAAAAAGCAGTCAAGTAGCTCTTGAAAGACTAACAAAATAATTTATTAGATGGTGAGCTTTCATGGGACAAACCCATTTGGGTCTGTCCCATGAAAGCTCACCAACTAATAAATTATTTTGTTAGTGCTACTTGACTGCTTTTTTGTTTTGACAGAATATAGACTAGCACGGCTTTCTCTCTGTTACTAACTCTGATTTTGTTGACATTGACCTCGTCTGACATCTGTCCCTTCGCATAAGTGTGCCAAGAACCTAAGTGTTAACAGCTGCTGGGTTAGGAAATACCTTGGGAGGAGAAGGACTCAGATATTCTGCACCTCCCTGCTCTGCAAGTAGGTGGCTGTTACTCAGAGCTGTGGTGTGGCAGGAAATCCTTGACCTCCCATAGCAGATGGCTCTGAAGTCCTTGCTCTAGTTCAGAGGGGACAATTTAATCTATTCAGAGCACCATTTCCCAGATCCTAGAACTGTTCCAAGAAGCACAGTTGGCAGAGAGCAGCCCAGCATCCAGTCCTGTAGTTACAAACTAGTGAGCATGTCTTTAAATTCAACCAGGTGGCTACAGGTCAGACAGAGACTGGACTGTTGCTGCATAACACATGGTTATCCAGCTCTAGGTGGTGGATATACTAGTCCTGCTTGCTAGGTAGCGATTAACATCAACCTCCCCATCCTTCTGCTCCTCATTCAAGCGGTTGTGGTGGCGGCAGAGTTGCAATGGGATGAAGGCAAATAGAGTTGTTTGTATTGTGATAGCACCAGGGGCTATAATAAGGATCACAGCCCCACTTGTGGTAGGTACTGCACAAACATAGTAACAGGCTTGTCTGCATACTTGGCTTAATCTAATTCTTGACCCCCCCCCCCACCCTTCCACTCTCTGATTTGCTCACCTTGATCATCTCTTTCTGATTTGTCCTCCTTGATCACTGTTTTTGGTTCTCTGTGCCTTAAATATTGAGTCTGTTCTGGTCTGGCTGTGGTCTGAAGAAGTGGGTCTGACCCACGAAAGCTCACCTAATAAACCATTTTGCTAGTCTTTAAAGTGCTACTTGACTGCTTTTTGTTTTGGCAGTAACAGAGCTTACGGGGACAAGCATATGTATTTCAAGGCAAATCTACACTTAGCATCTTACAGTTCATGTGAATCTCCCCAAAAGACTCTTGAGTGATAAGCCACAATAGAGGTAGGGAGAAGCTGAGACACAGCAAGGGAAGAAGGGAATTACTCTCAATCTCAATTCAGGTCAGACACGGAGCCTTGTTCTTGACGGCAGGAGCTACAGAGCAGAAGACTTACACCAAAGGGGAATAGAGAGGTCTTTGCTTCAATTCCTATTTCTGTCAGCTCTCCTCCCGAGTGCCGGTCTGCAGCCGTACTCCTATTCGTTGTGACCTTGTCAAATCTTAGAAGCTTAGCTGTAGATTGGGTCTGCTCAGTTCTTGGCTGGAAGCTCTCTAGAGAAAAACTCCTGAGTAACGTGTCTCTCTCGTTGGCCTGTCTACAGCTGCCGTTTCATCTCTCACCAAACCATTTCTTACAATTCAGGCTTTGCTTATCACCTCTCATGATTTACTTGCTGTTGCCAGTGGAGTATTGTACTTTTGTTTCTTTTTTGTCCCTTAAAAATAAAAGAAAATATGTTAACTTTGTAAATATAATATTAAAGTTACAACTTTAATCTTATGAAACAGGACATTTAATTTTTTCTCTGCCGCCTCCTGCATAGGTGTGGTCTTTCATTCCACAATTGCATATTATTCAGTAAATGATCGCACAATATTGCAGCAAGTGGGTTTCCTTTGTACCGTTGGATACACCTGTGGAGGAGAGTAACACACTAAAGGGTAACATTTGGACTATGCATGCATCTTGCAACGTTCTAAGTCAGCGGTTCCCAACCTTTTCCAGATGCAGACCCATTCTAACAACTCAGGAAGACTTGGTGACCCATGGCAATTCAAAAATTGGGGAAGAGGGAGAGGAGAAGAGCTGTAACTAGCTAATTTTGCACCTGAGGCAAGAATATAAAATTGCTTCCCCTCATGTTTATATATTCATAATAGATATTCCATAGAAAAAGGGAAATATGTTAATAATAAAATAGTAACGCTATATTTATTATAGTTTTATTTTATCATTATCGTTAATCTGAGTTGTGGTGAGGGAGAGACCCTCATCCCCAAACCCTTCCCCCCCAGTTGCCTCAGCTTAAACCCCATGCTCAGTCTGGACGGGCTGGGTGAGTCATGCTCAGGGGCTGGAGGGAGATAAAAACAAAAAATGAAAACTGACAAATGAGCTACATGGAACAGAAGTGGGGGCATAAGTATATGGGACAGGGAGATATGGGGAGGGAGGGGCGGCTCCTCCCAGCTCCAACAAGCTCTGGGGAGCTGGGAAGAAGGGGGCAGCTGCCGCCCCGCCCCAGGGAAGCAGCAGGGACGTGGCAACGTCCCACGCTACCCCTCTTCCCCATGGGCCCAAATACGGGACAGTTTGTCCCTTTTAAATAATAAATCATGGCACCTTTTTGGAGTCCCAGACATGGGGCCATCCCGCCTAATACTGGATGGATGGTCACCTTAGGTAAAAGGAGGAGGTGGAGTGGAATGGGGGAAATTGCTTACTGCAAGAGCCTATTAAGTGGCTTGCCTGGGATAGCTACAAATCTCAAAGGTGGGGAAGCTGTCTCTGTAATGCGTAATTGCTTCTCTATTGACGGAGATAGCTGCTGGATGTGGCAGCGTTAAGGAGCTGTAAATGGCTTCCTTAAGAGCCACATGCAGCTCCAAGCTAATGGCCACTCTTAACAAATCTAATTGCGACCCATGTGTTGGGAATCCCTGTTCTAAATGAACTGTTCTGGAAAGAGGCCTAGACATCATACTAGAAACTCAGGAAAGACCTCTAAAGCAAACAAGATAATTGAATGCTTGCTGAATAGGAAGGAGATTAATATGGAAAATATTATGCCACCTTGTGATAGGGTTCAGGGATCCCCGAGTGCTGCACCCTGTCCACAGGCAGGAGTGCCTCTCACTCAGCAGGTAGAATGGGAGGTTTATTAGTTAACAGAGGCACAGCTCAGTACAGAAGAGTCAGTACAGTCAGCAGAGACAGCCAGTCCAATCCATGTTGGGGAGAGAAGGCCCCAAGGCCCCCTGAGCTGGGGCCTTGCCCCCTCCTTTGTCTCTCTCTCTCCCCCAGCCCAGACTCACTGCTTCCAACTCCCAGTTCCAATTCAAACCCCTCTGGCTCCACATCCCCCATTGTCTGCAGCCCAGAGGGATCACCTGGTCACCTTGCTTACCCTCAGCAGGAGCCCCACACCCTCTGTGAGCCACTCACAGACACACACCTATCCCCAGCTCCATCACATCTCCCTCCCCTTCCAGACCGAACTGAGTGGGGTCACTCAGCCGGTGACCTGGGGAAGTTTGGGGCCCTCCCCACATGATAGAGCATCAGCCGTACCATCTGTGCTCCCCTTGATATGTACCACCTCCATGTCATAATCCTGCTGGGGGAGGCTCCATGGCACGAGCTTGATATTGGCCCCTTTCTTGTAATGCAGCCAGGCAAGTCCTTTTAATTCCCTTGGGTTGGTTGGTCTCCCTGCTTTGCCGCCGGTCTATCAGCCACGTTCTCAAGTCGGGCAGGCAGAGCCCATACAGCTGCTGCAGCACCAGCGGATCAAACAGTTCTTTTCTGGTCTGGGCCGCACCCCTCTGCCCAGCAGTACATACAGCTGCTCCAGCAAATGTTTGGAATTCAGTTACAGTCCAGTAAGGGAAGGTACAAATACTTCCCACCCTTGGTATTTGGCCATACCACCAAAATGGTTGTGAGCCTTCAGTTTCCCCTTCCATATCCCACAATAGGTTTGGAATGTTCCTCCGCATGTGAGAGGTTGCAAGACTAGTTACAGAGGACAACGGTGACATTTCAGAATTACGAACTCCTTCAACATACAATTCATGCTTATACATCAATGTCATTATGTTACATGGTTCTCTCCAAACATTCAGTACATGGTAGAATTCTACATCTTTTGGTAGCAGCACCCATTGGTTACAGCAGTCAGCATGAATAACAAGAACAACCCCATTGCAATTATACATTTGAATTGCTCTTAGGTATACCACAACCTTTGTGTAACATCCTTGAGAATCTGGCATTTTGGGGCTAAATGGCTGAGGCCTTTTCTTTGCAAAACCAAGTTCTAATTTTCCCCTTGCCCGGTGGGCTGGAAATCTGATCTCTCTGGATGTTCCCTCCCTTCTGACAAGAGCTGGGCCATTGTTGATCCTCAGGATGACTTCCCCCTCCCAGCCAGTCTGGAAATTTGCATACCAAAGTGCTTTCTGGGGTGGGGGGGGAAGCAGTCAAGTAGCACTTTAAAGACTAACTAAATAATTCATTAGGTGAGCTTTCGTGAGATAGATCCACTTCTTCAGACCATAGCCGTACCTCTAGACAAAAGGTTAGGATCACTTCCCACCCTTCTGCTACCTGCTTCTTTATTGTCATCAGGCAGCATAACTCCATTGCCAGTCTGCTCTTCCTGTGTCTTGGCTAGAAGATGACTCTGGTCAGACAGAGTCCTTTCACCCCTCCCAGTAACATCAGGCAAAGAACAAGTACCAGAATGGTCTGTTCTCTGGGATTCCCTGATGATACTATCTAGACGAGACCAAGTTAAAGCATCATCCTCCCTGAGAGACACAGAGGTAGGCCCACTTCCCATCTGGGTTTCAGCTGCACTCAGATCCAGCTCTGGGATCTTGGCCCCATCTCGAGCCCGCACAGGCTCAGATGAAGGATTCACTTCCCTGGAAGCAGAAGCACCTTTCTTGCACCAAGGACCAGCGTCCTTATCAGGGACACCACTGCCCATCCCAGAGCCATTCCCTCTGTTCCAGCCCCCATGGCTGGATTCAGGGTCACACCTGGAATGCTTTTTCCTGGTGGTTCCCTCTCCAGCCACCCCAGGCTGGGGAATCTTCCTCAGACAATGGACTAATTTCCTCCTTGGCACCTTTTTCAAATGCAGGCTCTGCTCTCTCCCCAGGCTGCTGCTGCTGTTCAACACAGAGAGGCAATCAGAGACACTCTCTCCTTTGTCCCAGCCCCCTGGCTGGTCTCCACATACGCCCAGAAGGTGAGGCAGCTTCTCTCACGGACAACTTGCCATTCTCAGTGGACAAGCTGCTTTCCTGCACAGACATCCAGGCACCTTTCCTCGGCCCAGGCCTGGGAAACTCTTCGCAGATCTGTCTTGGCTACTAGTAAACGATGGGTTGGAATCACTTCTTCCCTCCTTGAAGTGTGGCAGGTCACTCGGTTCAGAGCTCCATGCAGTCCAGGGTTCTCTGTCCCAATCTGGGCTCACCCCTGCAGGAGTTTCCTTAACCCTCAGCTCTGCCATTGCACATTCATGCTGCCTTGTCCAGCTCCTTTAATCTCAGTTCAGTTTCTGGGTGTTGCCACTTCACAGTGGAGTTGCTGAGAGTGGTTGCAGGCTCACAGGCCGATGCCCTCTGCACCCCACGATTCCTGTAAGAATCCCTTCCGTGTGCCAGGCTCCTTGCGGGTCCCATGTTCCACGGGGTTAGGCCGTAGGCCCCTCCGTCCTCTGGGACTGACTCCAACAGACTTCCAGAGGAACCCCTTCTTTGGTGTGACACCCGCTCGCAAGGGCCATGACCACACTCTCTTGAGAAGAGATCCTTCAGTGTGTCAGCCTCCTCGGGGGTCACTTGTTCCCGGGTGTTAGGCCCTCGGCCCTGCCACCTTCTGGGACTGACTCCAACGGACTCCCAGGAATAACCCCTTGGGTGTGACACCCCTTCTCGAGGACCACTACCGCAGTTGCTCAGGTTCGGTCACAGGCTTCTCCGCCTTGGGCAACTGCACCTCACTGCCTATCAGCACACCTGGGTCTCGCTGGCTCCCCTTCTTCCTCCTGGGCCCCCGTCACTTACTGCTGGATGCTCCATCCTGGGGGTGCAGTACATCCCACTTCTGACACCAGTGTGATGGAGTTCAGGGTCCCCAAGTGCTGCACCCTGTCCGCAGGCAGGAGTGACTCTCACTCAGCAGGAGAACAGCAGGTTTATTAGCTGACAGGACACAGCGTTGTACAGAGGAGTCAGTACAGCTGGCAGAGACAGCCAGTCCAATCCATGTTGGGGAGAGGAGGCCCCGAAGGGCCCCCAGAGCCGGAGCCTTGCCCCCTTCTTTGTCTGTCTCTCTCTCTCTCAGCCCAGACTCACTGCTTCCCAACTCCCAGTACCAATTCAAACCCCTCCGGCTCCACCTCCCCCTTTGTCTGCAGCCCAGAGGTGTCACCTGGTCGCCAGGTTACCCTCAGCTGGAGCCCCACACCCCCTGTGAGAGACACACACACACACCCCTATAAATCAGAGGTGCACTCATCTGGATGCTAAGAGCAATGCTGGTCACAGCATCTCAGGGAGAGTATTGTAGAATTAGATTCATAGAGCTAAAGGCCAGAAGTGACCATTGAATGATCTACTCTGACCTGCGTAGCAGAGAACATTCATTTTCACCCTGTCACTCCAGTATCATGCACAGTAACTTGCGCTTGACTAAAGCAATTTCTAGAAAGGAAAAGTCCAGAAAGTCTTGATTGTTTTTTGATGTGACAACATCAACAGAAGAAGATTCCACCACTTCCCTTTGGTGTTTATACAATAGTTAATCACCACAACCTGTTATGTGGGAATTTGAAATAAGGTGCAGATTGTAATCTGGTTTCCGCTTCCAGCCGTTGGTGGTTCTTTTGCTTTTCTCTGCAAGTTTAAGGAGGCCTTTAGTTCCAGGTATTTTCTCCCTATGAAGATATTTATACATTGTAATCAAGTCACCACTCAGTCTTCCTGGAAGGGCTCTTATATGAAGAGAGACTGAAGAAACTGGGAATGTTATTTTAGAAAGGAGACTGATAAGAGGGAACCCAAATCTAAAATAAGGAAGAGGTTTGGAGATGGTGGATTCAAACTTTCTTAGTTCCTGTCTTCATAGCACAAGAACAAGGGGCTGTTCAAAGAAATTAAATGGTGAGAAACTCAAAACTCATGAAAAAAGATACTTTTTTTTTTTTTTAACCCAATGGCGTAATGAGGCTGTTGAATTCATTCCCATAGGAAGTCATTGTGGTCAGGAAGCTGGCAAGATTCAAAAGGGGATTGGCAGCTCCCGGTGATCCCCCGAGGAAGTGGCAGCTCCCGGCGATCCCCCTGGGAGCCCTGGGGAAGTGGTAGCCCCCGGCGATCCCCCTGGGAGCCCTGGGGAAGTGGTAGCCCCCGGCGATCCCCCCGGGGGAAGTGGCAGCTTCCAGCGATCCCCTGGGAGCCCCGGGGAAGCGGCAGCTGCCAGCGATTCCCTGAGGCTCAGGGAAGTGACTTCTGCCAACAGCTGCTGGCAGAAAAGGTGTGTGTTGGGGGAGGGTGGGGATGTATGGCCCAAATGTGGGACAATTAGTCTCTTTTATAAAATACGTTGGGATGCCTTTTTGGTGTCCCAAATAGTGAACCATCCCACCCAAAACGGGATGGGTGCTCACCCTATCTACTGTTGATGAGACAGCTCGCACTAATGGAGTTACTGAGGGTTCTGAAAGAGGGTTCTGAAAGAACTCAAATGTGAAATTGCGGAGTTATTAACAGTGGTTTGTAACCTATCCCTTAAATCCACTTTGGTACCAAATGACTGGAAGACGGCCAATATAACGCCAATATTTAAAAAAGGCTCTAGAGGAGACCCTGGCAATTATAGACCGATAAGTTTAACATCAGTACCAGGCAAATTAGTAGAAACACTAGTAAAGAATAAAATTGCAAGGCACGTAGAAGAGCACGAATTGTTGGGCAAAAGTCAGCATGGTTTCTGCAGAGGGAAGTCGTGTCTAACTAATCTATTAGAATTCTTTGAAGGGGTTAATAAACATGCGGACAAGGGGCACCCAGTGGACATAATATACCTAGATTTCCAGAAAGCCTTTGACACGGTCCCACACCAAAGGCTTTTATGTAAATTAGGTGGTCATGGGATAGGAGGAAAGATCCTTTCATGGATTGGGAATTGGTTAAAAGACAGAAAACAAAGGGTTGGAATAAATGGTAAATTTTCACAATGGAGGAGGGTAACTAGTGGTGTTCCCCAGGGGTCAGTCCTGGGACCGATCCTGTTCAACTTGTTCATCAATGATCTAGAAAATGAGGTAAGCAGTGAGGTGGCAAAGTTTGCAGATGACACCAAGTTGTTCAGGACAGTCAAAAGCAAAAGGGATTGTGAAGAACTACAAAAAGATCTCAGCAAACTGAGTGATTGGGCAGCAAAATGGCAAATTAAATTTAATGTGGGTAAGTGTAAGGTAATGCATGTTGGAAAAAATAACCCAAATTACACGTACTACATGATGGGTTCAAATTTAGCTACGACAGATCAGGAAAGGGATCTTGGAGTTATAGTGGATAGTTCTCTGAAGACATCCACGCAGTGTGCAGCGGCAGTTAGTAAAGCAAATAGGATGTTAGGAATTATTAAAAAAGGGATCGATAATAAGACAAAAGGTATCATACTTCCCCTATATAAAACTATGGTACGCCCACATCTTGAGTACTGCGTGCAGATGTGGTCTCCTCACCTCAAAAAAGATATATTGGCATTAGAAAAGGTTCAGAAAAGGGCGACTAAGATGATTAGGGGCTTGGAACGGGTCCCATATGGGGAGAGGCTAGAGAGACTGGGACTTTTCAGTTTGGAAAAGAGGCGATGGAGGGGCGATATGATAGAGGTATATAAAATCATGAATGGTGTGGAGAAAGTGAATATAGAAAAATTATTTACCTTTTCCCATAATACAAGAACTAGGGGACACCAAATGAAATTGATGGGTAGTAGGTTCAAAACTAATAAAAGGAAATTTTTCTTCACACAGCGCACAGTCAACCTGTGGAACTCCTTGCCCGAGGAGGCTGTGAAGGCCAGGACTCTATTAGGGTTTAAAAAAGAGCTTGATAAATTTTTGCAGGTTAGGTCCATAAATGGCTATTAGCTAGGGATAAAGTATGGTGCCCTAGCCTTCAGAACAAGGGCAGGAGATGGATGGCAGGAGATAAATCACTTAATCATTGTCTTCTGTTCTCCTTCTCTGGGGCATCTGGCATTGGCCACTGTCGGCAGATGGGATGCTGGGCTGGATGGACCTTTGGTCTGACCCAGTATGGCCATTCTTATGTTCTTATGTACTCTTCTGTAATGGACAGTCACTTGGGCCATTTCTCCTTCTGTTTCATGGTCAGAAGCTATTGTCTTTTGGCCCATGGGGCCTCTCTTCTGAGAAGCTCCTGGGGTATATTTGTCTTTGTAAATCTCTAGTCTGTGCCCCAGGGCTGTCTCTACCAAGGTCTGTGCCCTACACACTGCAGTAGCAGCAGCCACTTTATGGCTGAGAGGATGGGGGGTTGCCAACTCCCCAGGACTGGAGAGACCCTCATGTCATTTGCTGCAGTAGTGTCTGGTCTGTCCAGTCTGGGAGAGTTGGCAACCCTGGAGCGAGCAGGATGAGGAGGAAGGCCGTGTGGGAGCCTCAGGGGAGAACATGGGTGCTATGAGGGGTAGCAGTTGGACACAAAACAATCTGGAGAGATGTAATGCTTTGAAGGGGAAAACACTGCTTGCCAGATGCTGACTGCATTGCTTCCCTCTGCTCCTTTGGAGTCCTCTGGCCTGCATGAGAGCTGCTGCCTGATGAGCAAGGGCTGGGTGCAGCCCATGCAGGGAGGAGGCAGGGGATGGGGCTGAGCCTGTAGGGACTGTCTCTAGCCATACACAGCTTAGGAGAGCACATACCCCAAATGTAGTGGTGCCCTAGGCAGGTAGTAGGTAGGCATCCTTCAGTCTGCATAGAGTATGGATCGCACCCTTTATAGTTTCAATTGAAGACTTCATTTACAGCGTCTATTGTGACTATGAAGACCCACACGAGAGTGACAGTCCTTGCTGCATCTCTTGCAGATGTGGTGGGAGTCTGGCAAGTCCTTATTGTGCTTTCTGTGCGCTCGCTTCTCCTCTGCTAGCTGTCTGATCCTCACCTCGCCCTTCTGAAGGCCCTTGTGTAACCCCTGCCTCCATCTGCTGCGGTCGTCTGCTAGTTCTTCCCAGTTGTCCAGCTCGATGTCTACCTCTCTGAGGTCTCTCTTGCAGACATCTTTGTAGCGCAACTGGGGGCGTCTGGGAGGTCTTTTGCCAGAGGCTAGCTCACCATACAGGATGTCTTTTGGAATCCTTCCATCATTCATCCTATGGATGTGGCCAAGCCAGCAGAGTCGACGCTGCCTGAGGAGGGTGTGCATGGTTGGGATTCCAGCTTGCTCGAGGATGGCGGTGTTGGTCACTCTGTCCTTCCATGATATTCCAAGGATGCGCCTGAGGCAGCGCAAGGGGAAGACGTTCAGCCCCTTTTCCTGACGGGCATACAAGGTCCAAGTCTCGCTGCCGTAAAGGAGGGTGCTGAGGATGCAGGCTCTGTAGACTTGCATTTTGGTGTGAGTGTACAGCTTGTTGTTATTCCACACTCTCTTGCTGAGTCTGGACAGAGTTGTGGCTGCTTTTCGGCAGCTGCATATGCATAAGGATGACTCTGCTATGTCTGCGCCAGACAGTAAATGCAGTCTGGCTCCAGGAATGTGGTTCTCATTTCGACTGGGTCACCTCTCAGACGTCGTGGCTTCAAGTGCCAGGCTTCATTCCCGACAGGTCTGCAACACAGTATTCTACATGTTAGGCAGGTACAAAATTTCTTTCCTAACAAACATCTCTCAATAATCATTACAATCCGCTGCCTCTGAGTTTTCAGCAGAGACCATATGCACACCCCTTTGGTGTAACACCCAAGGACAGTCAGGGTTATATTGATCACAAGGGTCAAAAGAGTAAAGGTGTTAAACTCTTTCACTGTCCAGCATTAAAACTGTGGTATACAGCTTTGGGTTTTTTCCTAGTGAGACTGTTTTACCCTGTTCCTTGGCAGACACCTGGAAGCATTTATTCTGAAGTTGTAAGTTTCATGATCAAACACACACAACCTAGAAATCAACATAAAAACATAAGAATGGCAATACTGGGTCGGACCAATGGTCCGTGTAGCCCGGCCTCCTGCTCATCCACAGTGGCCAGCACCCGGTGTACCACAAGGAATGAACAGAATAAACCATCATTGCATGATCCATCCCCCTTGTCTGCTCCTGTCTTCTGGCAATTTGAGGCTAGCCTCTGGTGTCCAACCCGCTCTGAAGAAGTAGCTGCTATAATGGCTATTGTATATTGTGCTAGCCACATTATTCTGAAAGTATATTTATTGTTCCAGCCAACTGGCCACACTCAATTGGTCCAAAAGTCACATGTGGCTAGTGGCTAGCATATTGGACACCAGGTATAAGATAGGGCATTCAGAGCATGGGGTTGCATTTTTGATGATCTTGGCAAAAATATCCAGTTATAGTTTTAAGCTTCAGAGCAACCAGTTCCACAGGCTGATTGTGCATAATGTGAAGAAATACTTCCTTTTGTGAAACCTATTGTCTGTTAATTGCATTGGTTGACTTCTGTTTCTTGTGTTACATAAAAGAATAAATAAAGTAAAATTCCTTTAATCTGACCTCTGATGACTAGGAAATCTTGATGGTCTGAAATCTTGCAAAAATAGTCCCATTTACAGATGTAGTCTGGCAAAATTTGATGCTCCAGCATACAGTACTCCCCCGAGATACACGAGGGCTGCGTTCCATGCAATCCTTGCTTACCTTGAAATTTGTGTAAAATGGGGGGCTTGGGTGGTGGGTTGGGGCTGGGGGGCGGGGGGGGGGCTAAGCCTGGGGTGCTTTAGGGCTGCAGGGGGCTGAAGGGTGGAGTTGAGCTGGGGCATGCAGGGGTTAGAGCTGGGGCATGCAGGGGTGGTGAAAAAGCTCAGGGTGCAAGAGTGGTGAAGAAGCTGCAGGAACGTGGAGGTGGTGAAGAAGCCGCAGGAGAATGGGGTGGTAACGTCCAATAGTCTGGAAAATTTGGTCATCTGGCACCTGTCCAGTCCCGGATGTGCCAGATTAAAAGAATTTTACCTTAACACTTCTTTAGTCACAGTCTCACAGCAGTCATAATTTTATAGATCTCTTTTATCCCTCAAACATTTAAATGAAACTAAAATTGAGCAATTATGCAAATGAAATTTAATGAAAACCTATTAAACCTCTCTGCTTTTGGAGACACTATATCACTCTTATTTTCAACAACCTTTCTTTGGTGAAAAGCAGAGATTTCCTTTTATTCTTTGCTGATTGTGTGAAGGGTATTCACGTCTCCTGATGTGACAGATACCCCAGAGGTAGAGGAAAGACAGGGTGGAACAGGTGGGCTTTTGTGGATGTATCTGGGACACAGGATGGCTGGTCAGGCACAAATGGATGTTCTGAGATGGCAGGGTCACTGCTGCATGCATTCCAGTCAGGAGTGTTTTCTGGTTTTGGTCCTGCTGTGTGAGATAGGGCAGGCCTGGATGAGACTCTCTGATCTCACTGTGCTGGTGCATGTGGAGCCAGTGGCTTCAGGATTGATGAAACTCTCAGGGAAAGAGAGGGTAGGAGGAGAAATAGTTGGAGAGCCAGTGATGATGATAGTGGCAATCACTCATTATTGAGTGTGCTCATCTTCCATGGGAGCTGTTGATCCTCATGTGGGTGAATAAGGCCTCTCCTTGAACCACAAGTAACTATTACAGTGAGGACAGATGTTTCCAGATATGACAGGACGCTGTTGACCGTCATGGACAGCCAATAACACAAACACAAAAGGGAAGAGGGATGACGGACTCTTGCTTTGGTGTCCCCACTGATGGGCAGAGGACTCAATGTCATGGTGGCATAAAGAATTTCAGTACTTTCAAATGGAAAAACAGAGTTCCTCAGATAGGAGCAAAGCATGATGGCCTTTCCCTTGGGAAGGTAACCTTCCGGTCTGGTCTACTTCTGTCTTGATCCTGGAGAAGATGATAGAGCAGAGTTAGGGCAAGACAAGATGTGTTTGGTTGGGATGAGATGAATCAAACTGAGATGTGTGGAGCTGAAAATTCATGACATTTTTTCCAAGTCCCCTTTTTCAGACACCACAAAGGCAGAGGGAGTGGGCAGCATGGTTCATCACCTCCAACATTTTGTTCACCAATTTAATCCACTTCCATAAGGCCAATATTGGCACAGGTAACCTCATTCTCACCTTTTCTTATTTATCAAGTTCTACCGCAACACAGTCTTTTACCCTTATCAGTAGGCTCTTCCCTTTCAACTAATTCAGCTTCTCTGTCTGGTTTTCTTGTTTCTCTTTATAACAGTTGATACTGAAAATAAGTTGACCCACACTTTCCTATGAAATATCCATCTGTAAGGGGCCTCAGCTTGAGAGAGTACCACTTCCCGCCCCCTGTGCTATGGCAAGACTAAGGAAACCTAGACCAGCCCTGGTAGGAGTTTGACTATGGGGATTCTGCAACCTTCCTTGGAAGCTCATTTCTAAGCTGAACTACCTATAGATGGATTCGGTCCTCCCTGCCCCACCCCCCAGTATTTAACCTAAATCTCCCTGCCTGCAGATTAAGCCTGTTGTATTTCTTGTTCTGCCTTCAGTGGACATGACAAGCAGCTGATCTCTGTTCTCTTTCTTATGACCCTTTTCAGATATGAAAACTATCACCAGGTCTTGCATACTTCTGCATGCCATGTACAGTTGAGCTCTCAGGACAAATCTGTAAAGCCAATGATCACATCAGACACAGGAGGACCTGCCCTATGTTTCACTCCCCATCATGGGGCAGCCGGCACTGACTTCATTACTGTGTGTGGTCAACGATCAGACTTTTGTCAAAATTTCATCTCAAAGCCACATTAAAAAAGCCAGTTAAAGTCAAGAGTCCTCATTTTCTGCAGTAGTGGAACCTCTCAAACAGTGTGCCAGATGTTACCCTTGTAAGGAATAACAGCAGTAAGTGGTGTGGGACTCTGCCGTGAAAGCTCAATTTAATGGACTCTGATACAATAGACTTTGGAAATAAGATGCTGTCTGCCAGTACGTGCCCCCACCGTTTCTCCCCTAAGTAACTGCCAGAGGCTCACTAGAGCTTCTCCCAGGGCTGGAGGAACTGTCAGAGGGGCTGGGGCTGGAGGAGCCATCACAGGGGCCAGAGGAGCTGGGGGAAAGAGAGTAGGGCTCCTCCTCTAGCTCCTCCATGGAGCATGTTGGCACCCAGCCACTGCTGTCTTCTGCAGTGGTGCTGTGCAGCAGCCATGGTGTCGGAGGCTGCTGCCCAATGGCAGGCTGGCTGTGGCCAAGGTCTACCTTCACGTGCGCGGCTTGGGGCCAGGGGCTGGAGGAGCTGCAGTGCTGAGAGCTGCTGGAGGTGGAAGTAGCCAGGCCGGCATTCAGCTCTTCTCCTAGTAATTGGGAGAGGGAGATGCAAGCGTGAGGGGAAGAATGGGGCAGGAGAGGGGAAGGGAAGAGGTGGGGCAGAGGACAGGAATGAGTGATGGGCTGGGAAGGTCAGTACATTGTCATACAGCATAACCATTCAGATATAACGGACTTTTGGCATTAACGGACATCCCTTCCCCCATTAGTCCATTAAATCGAGGGTTTACTGTATTTTGGATCTATGTGTATTTCTTATATCTGTATCCACAGTTGTTCCAGTTCGGTTCTTGTATGTAGCTCTGAATAACACTGACACATTTGTTGGGAGACCAATACATCAGTACACAGACAATCCAGGAAGTTTTTGGAGAATGTTGGGGATAACTTCTTGGTACAAGTGCTGAAGGAACTGATCAGGGGCCATATGCAACTTGACTTGCTGCTCACAAACAGGGAAGAACTAGTAGAAGAAATAGAAGTGGGAGGAAACCTGGGCTGCAGTGACCATGAGATCATAGCTTTCAGGATCCAGACAAAAGGAAGAAAGGTGCGCAGTAACATACGGACCCTGGATTTCAGAAAAGCAGACTTTGGCTCCTTGAGAGAACTGATGAGCAGGATCCCTTGGAAAACGAAGATGACGGGGAAAAGAGTTCAAGAAAGCTGGCAGTATTTTAAAGAAGTCTTACGGAAGGCACAGGAACAAACCATCCTGCTGCATAGTAAGAAATGCAAACATGGTAGGCAGCCAGCTTGGCTTAACGGGGAAATCCTTAGTCAGCTGAAATTCAAAAAGGATGCACACCAGAAATGGAAACATGGACAGTTGACTAAGGAGGAGTATAAACATACGGCTGGAGAATGCCGGGCAGGAATCAGGAAAACGAAAGCACAATTGGAACTGCAGCTGGCAAGGGATGTGAAGAGTAACAAGAAGGGTTTCTACAGGCATGTTAACAATAAATGGGTTATCAGAGAAGGTGTGGGGCTATTACTGGACGAGGGAGGTAACCTCGTGACAGATGATGTAGGAAAAGCTGAAGTACTCAATGCGTTTTTTGCCTCAGTCTTCATGGACAAAGTCAACTTCCACGTGATGGTCCTAGACAGTGCAGTATGGGAAGGTGGAGGGCAACCATCTGTGGGGAAGGAACAAGTTCTGAGCTATCTAGAAAAACTAGATGTGCACAAGTCCATGGATCTGGATTTAATGCACCCCAGGGTACTGAGGGAATTGGCAGAGGTCATTGCTGAACGTTTGGCCATTATCCTTGAAGACTCTTGGAGATCAGGGGAGATACCGGATGACTGGAAGAAGGCAAACATAGTGCCCATCTTTAAGAAAGGAAAGAAGGACAATCCAGGGAACTATAGACCTGTCAGCCTTACCTCAATCCCTGGGAAAATAATGGAGGGAATCCGCAAGGAATCCATTTTGGAGCACTTGGAAGAGGGGAAAGTGATTAAAAATAGCCAACATAGATTCACCAGGGGCAAGTCCTGCCTGACCAATCTGATTAGCTTCTCTGATGAGGTAACAAGCTCTGTGGACATGGGGAAGACAGTGGATGTGATATACCTTGACTTCAGCAAGGCTTTTGGTAAGGTCTCCCACAACATTCTTGTCCCTAAGTTAAGGAAATATGGATTGGATCCTTGGACTATAAGATGGAAAGAAAGCTGGCTTGATGGTCAGGCCCAACGGGTAGTGGTCAATGGCTCAATATCTGGAGGGCGATCTGTTTGAAGCAGATTGCCGCAAGGCTCGTTTCTGGGGCCTGTGTTAGTCAACATCTTTACTAATGACCTGGATGAGGGACTGGATTGCATCCTCAGCAAGTTTGCAGATGACACAAAACTAGGGGGAGAGGTAGATATGTTGGAGGTGTGATGGAGTCGGGGGAGTGCCTGTGTGAGACTCAGGCTGGATGTGAGAGACAAGCAGAGCAGCTCCCAGTGGCTAAGGATGACCCTGGGGCTACAACTTAGGCTGGCAGGTAACACCTCAGCCCTGAACAAAGAGGAGGGAGGAGCCAAGCTGGTTTTTGAATCGGGCGCGGCAGTTAGAGGCTTGGGGGAGAGGGAGCTGGAAGGCAGCCAGCCTGAGGAGGGGGAAAGCTACACCCCAGAGGGGCACCCCTTGGCCTTTTCTCCCCAGAACGGGTTGGAATGGCTGTCTCTGACTGCTGTACTGACGCTTCTGTGAGAAACTGGACATCTGTTGCCTAATAAACCTCCTGTTGTACCTGCTGAGTGAGAGTCACTCCTGCCAGCAGACGGGGTGCAGTGCATGGAGACCCCTGAACCTCATCACAGGAGGGTAGAGAGGGAATCCAGAGGGGCCTGGATAAATTGGAGGACTGAGCCAAAAGAAATCTGATGCGGTTCAATAAGGAGAAGTGTAGAGTCCTGCACCTGGGGCGGAAGAATCCCAAGCATTGTTACAGGCTGGGGACCAACTGGCTCAGCAGCAGTGCAGCGGAAAGTGACCTAGAGGTTATGGTGGATGAAAGGCTGGATATGAGTAAACAGTGTGCCCTTGTAGCCAAAGAGGCTAACGGCATACTAGGGTGCATTAGGAGGAGCATTTCGAGCAGATCTAGGGAAGTAGTTATTCCTCTTTATTTGGCACTGGTGAGGCCACATCTGGAATATTGTGTCCAGTTTTGGGCTCCCCAATATAAAAAGGATGTGGCTGTGCTGGAGCAGGTTCAGCGAAGGGCAACAAAAATGATTAAGGGTCTGGAGCACAAGACCTATGAGGATAGGCTGAGGGATTTGGGCTTGTTTAGTTTACAGAAGAGAAGACTTAGTAGGCATCCTTCAGTCTGCATAGACCATGGATTGCGCCCTTTAAACTTTCAACTGAGGACTTCATTTACAGCGTCTATTGTGACTATGAAGACCACACGAGAGTGACAGTCCTTGCCGCATCTCTTGCAGATGTAGTGGGTGTCTGGCAAGTCCTTATTGTGCTTTCTGTGCGCTCGCTTCTCCTCTGCTAGCTGTCTGATCCTCATCTCACCCTTCTGAAGGCCCTTGTGTAACCCCTGCCTCCATCTGCTATGGTCATCTGCTAGTTCTTCCCAGTTGTCCAGCTCGATGTCTATCTCTCTGAGGTTTCTCTTGCAGACATCTTTGTAGTGCAACTGGGGGCGTCCGGGAGGTCTTTTGGCCAGAGGCTAGCTCACGATACAGGATGTCTTTTGGAATCCTTCCATCGTTCATCCTGTGGACGTGGCCAAGCCAGCGGAGTCAACGCTGCCTGAGGAGGGTGTGCATGGTTGGGATTCCAGCTTGCTCGAGGACGGCGGTGTTGGTCACTCTGTCCTTCCATGATATTCCAAGGATGTGCCTGAGGCAGCGCAAGTGGAAGAAGTTCAGCCTCTTTTCCTGGCGGGCATACAGGGTCCAAGTCTCTCTGCCATAAAGGAGGGTGCTGAGGATGCAGGCTCTGTAGACTTGCATTTTGGCGTGAGTGTACAGCTTGTTGTTATTCCACACTCTCTTGCTGAGTCTGGACAGAGTTGTGGCCGCTTTTCCGATCCTCCTATTTAGCTCAGTGTCCAACGACAGGGTGTCAGTGATGGTGGACCCGATGTAAACGAACTCGTGGACGACCTCTAACGTATAGTTGTCAATGCTGATTGATGGGGATTCAGCAACATCCTGACAGCATTGGGGATGTCTGCATTGACTGTAGTATGCTTTGGATGCAGTCCGAGGTGTATTGTGACATTGATGTCTCTTGTCTAATCTCTTACTGCCCTGGCTCCTGCCATATGGGACTCGTTCCAAACCCCTGATCATTTTAGTTGACCTTTTCTGAACCTTTTTTAATGCCAAAATATCTTTTTTGAGGTGAGGAGCCCAAAGTTGGACACAGCTGAAAGAAGTGAGGGTTGAGGAAACAGAGTGGCTTAGTGAGGGGCAAGGGAGGCTGCACCAAGCACAGGGCGTGGTGTGTGAAAGATCAAGCAGAATGTGGGAATGGAGTTTGTACAAAGGGAGCTGAGAGTTAAGCTGCGACAGGAACAGGGTCATGAGAAGGAGGCTCAGCATGGTATTTACACGTCCTGTCATCAGTAATGTACAGAGTACTCTTGTGATTCACGTTCTGAAAGCAGTTTTTAGTTCCCTCCTCTTTCGTTGGTCTTCTGAAGCTGATCACGTCACCTGCCCTTCAACAAAGGTTTGAGGCGTCCTGCGCCCCTGCTCTAGTGTCCATTAGCTAAGTTCTGTTTATATCTGTCCTATCACTTATTCATGATGAGCTAGAGCAATCTGCTGTAAAATGCATTTTTGAAACCTGACTCTGGCTTTGTTTTGCTCACGTGGGCCTCTCTGGCTAATTTTTCATGCATGGTTTGTAAACAAAAAGGCAGCTGAGGCCAGGAGAAGAGGGTGGCTTAAAGCAGAGGTTGCAGGTTATTGGTTGCAATGCAAAGTTTTCTTTTGATATGTAATAATGCTGAGATGCCTAGTTTCTCTCTACTGGGGGGCACCTGTGCAAGGTCAGATGGGGGAGGCTCTGCAATCCTGGAAGGGGCAAGGCCTTGGGAGAAAAGGTCACCTCCCCCCTGCCCTCGCCAGCCTTCAGAGTTGCCTGCAGCACTCTGTGCAGTGCTCCAGTGATGATTTAAAAGACCCTGGGGATCTGGCCACTGCAGCTGCACCTGCAGTAGTGGGAGCCCCATGCTCTTTTGAATCGCTGGGCCTGAGGGCAGCTGACTCCCATTACCACTGCCACCTTCCTGTCAGTGTGTCTGGTCTGCCATTTCCACACATCAGAGAAATTGGGCAGATGGAAACCCCTTGAATGATTGATTCATAGATTTCTTTTGTTTTTTTAAGCGTGAAATAGTTCATGGTGGTCTAAATCTGACTTCCTCCATAAATCAGAGAATCCCTCCTAGCATTTCCTGCATTAAGCCCCTCATTTTTGGTGAAGGGAGAAGAGGATCTTTTCAGAAGAGACTTCATATAATGTCTAAGGTGAGTGATGCAGAATATCCTTATCCAGAGTCAGTCTGGCCACTGTGCTTACCTGTCACCCCAAGTCTTACAGAGCTTGTGACAAAGGCCCCAGTCACCTGATGTCAGGCGGGGTTCCAAAAGGTTAATATATCCCTATTATGGGACTGGGCTCACTCTCCATGCTCCTAATGAGGTGTGCTCCAGGTCTCCATATAAATTTGATGGGGCATGAGATTAGACTCTCTTCTGAAGCTGGCTCTGAACCTGAATGGCCTCCTAGCGGAAACTGGAAGGATTCCCACACTTGTTCTCTTCAGGGGGGCATGCTGTAACATTCCCCTGTTTACGTAGTGTTTCCTCGGAGAGCTGGAGATAGAGAAGATAGTGTAGCATACACAAGCACAGTCAGTGATCGAACCAGGGGCAGAAAAGAAAGTTGACTGCCCTTCTGCCCCCTTTAGGATTCCCTGCTTGTTTGCTTTTTACTTCATATGGAATCCACACACCTATGTGTAATTAACTGTCCTATGTAATGGTCTAGCCACATTGTAGAACTCGTGGGCGACCTCTAACATATAGTTGTCAATGCTGATTGATGGGGATTCAGCAACATCCTGACCGAGTACGTTTGTCTTCTTTAGGCTGATGCTAAGCCCAAAGTCCTTGCATGCTTTGGAGAACTGATCCAGCAGTTTTTGAAGCTGGTCTTCTGTGTGAGACACTACAGCAGCATCGTCTGTGAACAGCATGTTTCTGATGAGGACTTCCCGCACCTTAGAGTTAGCTTTCAGCCTTGCAAGATTAAACAGTTTCCCATCCGATCTTGTGTGCAGCAAGATGCCCTCTGTTGAAGATCCAAAGGCATGCTTCAGGAGGAGTGCGAAGAAGATCCCAGACAATGTCGGCGCAAGCACGCATCCTTGTTTGACGCCGCTCCTGATTCTGAAAGCATCCGATAAAGCACCGTCATATTGGATGGTTCCTCTCATGTCTTCGTGGAATGACTGGATCATCTTGAGTAACTGTGGAGGACAGCCTATCTTGTGGAGAAGTTTAAACAGACCATCCCTGCTGACCAAGTCAAAGGCCTTGGTCAGGTCGATGAAGGCTATGTAGAGTGGGTTCCTCTGCTCCCTGCATTTCTCCTGCAGCTGCCTTAGAGAGAAGACCATGTCAACGGTAGAACTCTCTGCACGGAATCCGCACTGCGATTCGGGGTACACCCTCTCAGCAACCTTCTGGAGTCTGCCAAGGATGACGCGAGCGAACAGTTTACCAGTGACGCTTAGGAGGGAGATTCTACGGTAGTTGTTGCAGTTGCTTCTGTCTCCTTTGTTCTTATACAACGTTACAATGTTAGCGTCGCGCATATCCTGTGGAACCTCACCCTCTTTCCAGCACAGGCACAGTAGCTCATGTAGGGGTTCCAGGAGTGTGTCTGAGGCACACTTGATTACCTCTGGTGGTATACCATCCTGACCAGGGGCCTTTCCTGCTGCAATGCTGTCGATGGCTCTCTTCAGTTCATCCACAGTCGGTTCTTGATCCAGTTCGTCCATTACTGGTAGGAGCTCGACGTCATTGAGGGCTGTGTCAATCACAGCTTTCTTGCATGAGTACAGCTCGAAGTAGTGCTCAACCCAGCGCTCCATCTGTTTGGCTTTGTCAGCGATGACTTCACCAGATTTGGATTTCAGAGGTGCCATCTTGTTCTGGGTGGGTCCTAATGCCTTCTTCATACCCTCGTACATTCCTCTGAGATTACCAAAGTCAGCACAGGTCTGGATGCTGCTGCATAGCTGGAGCCAGTGGTGTTTGGCACAGTGCCTGGCTGTCTGCTGTACTGTTCTTCTGGCCTCTCTAAGTGCTTGCTGGGTACTCTGGCTCGGTGAGCGTTTGTACTCCAGGAGTGCAGTGCGCTTCTTTTCAATGACTGGAATCATCTCATCGGCGTTAACTTCGAACCAGTCGCTCGTGTTTCTAGCTCTTCTTCCAAACACTGACAAGGCCGTGTTGTAAACTGTATCCCTCAGATGTTGCCATTTGGATGTCACATCGGCGCCCCCAGGGCCGCTGCGCAGATTCTCCTCGAGGGTCACTCTGAACTTTTCAGCTTTCTTCGAGTTTGCCGTCTTTCTGGTGTCAAGGCGGGGCCTTCCAGCAGGTTTAGAGCGGTACAGCTTCTTGGGTCTCAGCTTGAGGTTGGAGCAAACTAGCGAGTGATCTGTATCACAGTCAGCACTATGACAGCTGTGTGTCAGAAGGACGTTTTAGAGGTTATTATGCCTAGTGATGACCACGTCTAGTTGATGCCAGTGCTTCGAGCGTGGGTGTCTCCACGACACTCTGTGCTGTGGCTTCATTCGGAAGAATGTGTTTGTGTTTGGAAGAATGTGTTTGTGATGCACAGATTGTGGTACGTGCACAGTTCAAGGATCTTCAGTCAAGCCGGTCAGCGTGGTCCGCACATTCCGGGAAGCAAGCTTAAATTGTTGATGTTTCTCATTTCTTGTTGATTTTTCTTATTGGTTTGCCTGGTGCCGAAATTTCAGTCACTTGTCAGGACCTTAAGCCTCATGCACCCAGCGAGGCAGGTGAACTGTGGCGGGACAGTACCCTATTGGCTGGGGGCTGCCCAGCTGGAGGCGGGCGGTGACAGTCCAGTGAGATGCAAGGATCTCTCCCACCGTTGAAGGCAACCCCTGGCGCTCGTTCTCTACACCAATCGAGCAAGGGCTTATAACTGGTATCTGTTGCCTCCCGTGTTGATGCAACGCTGTTCAGCGGTGCCGGAGTACCTCTCCGGGCGCGAGCCTGGGCACTTATTATGGAGACTCTGGGCTGCCCAGACACCAGTGTCCCCCTCTCGGCTCTACTGATATAGTCCAAAGGAGAGGATAACCTCCACGTCTGGTAGCAGCTCAGCTGCAGGAATTGCTGGGACAGTGCCAGAAGTTGACACCGAACCGCCTTCGGACTCCACTCCGGATTTTCTGTCAGGGTTTACTCCCTTAGCCTTGCTCCTTCCCAGGATAACCCACAAGGCAGTGGGGTGTGGAGAATGTGGTTAAGGATCCCACTACTTCATACCTCCCTGGCACCACGAGTCACCATAGCTCCCTCTGGAGCAATGACCTCATATCCCCGGGACCCTCCTCCCCACCTTTCGCTCCCCCCCCAGCTACCATCACCATAGGATCCTCCCTAACCCACTACTCCATCTGCTGCCATGTCTGCCCTCCTCACTGCACTGGCCCCTCTCCCCGCAGCTGCTCTCAGTGCCCCCAGGTCCACCTTCCCCCATCGCTCTTCAGGCTCTTCTCTTCAGAGACTGCTTTTCTTGGTAGTGCTGCCTTGCAGGGCACAGGTGGAGCACCATACCTGAAAAGGGCAACAAACACGGGGCTCCTCCCTCGGCAAACTCCCAGAGTGAAACTCCCTTCCCTGTTAGCTGCTGCCCCCTGTTCTCTGCTTGCAGTGTTCGCTGAGAGCTCCCTTCTTATAGGGAGAGCTGCTGGCTGGTTAAGCCTGGCTCAAAGCCTTGCCTTCAGGCTAATCAGCCCTTGAAGACTCACCTGGCAGGAAACTCCCCCAATTCACACCTTGCAGACTGCTCCTCTCTGCACCACACAAACTCAGGCACACAGGCAGCTGATCTAACTGCCCTTCTCTGCAAAGTAACATAGCTGCCCAGACAGACAGACATTCACCCACCAGCTCACCACACAGCCCCCCAAATCCCACACTCACCCAAGCTCCTCTAGGATGCTTTGCCCAGAGGCAAACTCCCTTCCCTGTTAGTTGCTGTCCCCTGTTCGCTGCTCAGCTGCACCCTGAGCCCCACCCAAAGCTACTAACTCTTCATCTGGCTACGGCTGTCCCTGGAGCCCCACAGATCTGGTGCAGTGCATACATACAGGGAGCACAGGATTGGGCCTGGAAGCCATGCAATCTGATCCAGCGCGCCGCAAGCAGCCTCTGTAGGTGCTGCCATCCTCACAGCCGTACCAGATGCCCCCAAACCACTTGCCCACCACTGACATCCCTTGATCTCGCCCCCCCTGCCACTCCTTGTTAGAGGTCGTCCACGAGTTTGTTTACCTCGGGTCTGTTTACCTCGGGTCCACCATCACTGACACCCTGTCGTTGGACACTGAACTAAATAGGAGGATTGGAAAAGCAGCCACAGCTCTGTCCAGAGTCAGCAAGAGTGTGGAATAACAACAAGCTGCACACTCACACCAAAATGCAAGTCTACAGAGCCTGCATCCTCAGCACCCTCCTTTATGGCAGAGAGACTTGGACCCTGTATGCCCGCCAGGAAAAGAGGCTGAATGTCTTCCCCTTGCGCTGCCTCAGGCGCATCCTTGGAATATCATGAAAGGACAGAGTGACCAACACCGCCGTCCTCGAGCAAGCTGGAATCCCAACCATGCACACCCTCCTCAGGCAGTGTCTGCTCTGCTGGCTTGGCCACATCCACAGGATGAACGATGGAAGGATTCCAAAAGACATCCTGTATGGTGAGCTAGCCTCTGGCAAAAGACCTCCCAGACGCCCCCAGTTGCACTACAAAGATGTCTGCAAGAGAGACCTCAGAGAGGTAGACATCGAGCTGGACAACTGGGAAGAACTAGCAGACAACCGTGGCAGATGGAGGCAGGGGTTATACAAGGGCCTTCAGAAGGGCGAGATGAGGATCAGACAGCTAGCAGAGGAGAAGCGAGCACACAGAAAGCATGCTAAGGACTTGCCAGACACCCACCACATCTGCAAGAGATGCCGCAAGGACTGTCACTCTCGTGTGGGTCTTCATAGTCACAGTATCAGAGGGGTAGCTGTGTTAGTCTGGATCTGGATCTGTAACAGCAACGAAGGGTCCTGTGGCACCTTATAGACTAACAGAAAAGTTTTGAGCATGAGCTTTCGTGAGCACAGACTTCGTTGCTGTTATAGTCACAGTAGACGCTGTAAATGAAGCCCTCAATTGAAACAATAAAGGGCGCGATCCATAGTCTATGCAGACTGAAGGATGCCTACTACTACTACTACTACTACTACTACATCATAGAGAAAGCAACGAAGTGTCCTGTGCCACCTTATAGACTAACAGAAAAGTTTTGAGCATGAGCTTTCATGAGCACAGACTCACTTCATCAGATGCTGGTCTTGGAAATCTGCAGGGCCAGGTATAAATAAGCCAGAGCAAGGGTGGGGATAAGAAGGTTAGCTCAGTCAGCAAGGGTGAGGCTTACTACCAGCAGTTGATCTGGAGGTGTGAACACCAAGGGAGGGGAAACTGCTTTTGTATTTAGCCAGCCATTCACAGCCTGGAACAGTCCACACAGGAGATCCACTTCCTGGACAACACGGTGCTAATACACGATGGCCACATCAATACCACCCTGTACAGTAAACCCAGTGACCGCTACGCCTATCTTCATGCCTTCAGCTTCCCTCCCAGACACACCACATGATGCATTGTCTACAGCCAAGCACTAAGATATAACCGCACTTGCTTCAACCCCTCCGACAGAGACAAACACCTACAGGATCTCTACCAAGCAGTCTTGAAACTGCAATACCCACCTGAGGAAGTGAAAAAACAGATCAACAGAGCCAGATGTGTGCCACAAAGCCTCTTACTACAGGACAAGCCCAAGAGAGAAACCAACAGAACACCACTAGCCATCACCTACAGTCCTCAGCTAAAACCTCTACAGCGGATCACCAGGGATTTACAACCCATCCTGGGTAATGATTCCCCCACTTTCAGAGGCCTTGGGAGGCAGACCAGTTCTTGCCCACAGACAACCCGCCAACCTGAAGCAAATCCTAACCAGCAACTATACACCGCACCACAGTCACTCTAACTCAGGGACCCATCCATGCAACAAACCTCGTTGCCAGCTCTGCCCACATACCTATACCAGCAGCACCAGTACAGGACCTAACCAGATCAGCCACACCATAGTGGGTTCATTCAGCTGCACATCTACCAATATAATTTATGCCATCATGTGCCAGCAATGCCCCTCTGCTATATACATCGGACAAACTGGACAGTCTCTATGTAAAAGAATAAATGCGCACAAATCAGATATCAGAAATGGCAATATACAAAAACCCGTAGGAGAGCACTTCAATCTCCCAGGCCACACAGTAGCAGACTTAACAGTAGCTATCCTACAGCAAAGAAATTTCAGGACCAGACTGCAAAGAGAAATTTCTGAGCTACAATTCATCTGCAAATTTGACGCCCTCAGCTCAGGCTTAAACAAAGACTGTGAATGGCTGGCTAAATACAAAAGCAGCTTCCCCTCCCTTGGTGTTCACACCTCCAGATCAACTGCTGGTAGTAAGCCTCACCCTTGCTAACTGAGCTAACCTTGTTATCCCCACCCTTGCTCTGGCTTATTTATACCTGGCCCTGCAGATTTCCAAGACCAGCATCTGATGAAGTGAGTCTGTGCTCATGAAAGCTCATGCTCAAAACTTTTCTGTTAGTCTATAAGGTGCCACAGGACCCTTCGTTGCTGTTACAGATCCATACTAACACGGCTACCCCTCCTATACTTGACATCATAGAGAAAGAATAAGGCTGTGTCAACACGGGCACAAATCTTTGAAATAGCCATATTTCAAAGATTACTAATGAGGTGCTGAATTGAATATTCAGCGCCTCATTAGCATTAGGGTGCTTCCGGCCGCAGCGCTTCAAAAGTGCGCGGCTCGGCACGGCTATACGGGGATCCTTTTTGAAAGGACTCGCACCTTTCGAAATTCCCTTATTCTGATCAGTGAGCGGGATAAGGGGATTTCGAAAGGTGCAGGGTCATTTTGAAAAGGACCCCTGTGTAGCCCCGTCGAGCCGTGTGCTTTCGAAAGTGGTGCTTTCGAAGCGCTGCGGCCGGAAGCATCCTAATGCTAATGAAGCACTGAATATTCAATTCAGCGCCTCATTAGTAATCTTTAAAATGGCCATTAGGATGGCCATTTTGAAGATTTGTGCCTGTGTAGACGCAGCCCAAGTGTCTTTTACAGCCTGAGCTGAGAGGTACCTGTCCTTTAGCTCAAGCTGTAGAGGTTCTGACAGTAAAGTCCAGAGGTCCCAGGTCTGAGTCTGCCCACACACATACAGCCCCTAGAGGCTGGAAAGACAGTGATACGTGCTTATAAATTGCTTGTAGATAAGATGCCCTGCAGCTACAGTTAATGGTGTCTAAGTTTCTCTGCAGCTCTCTCCTCTTTCTCTGCTCCCCCCACCCCGTGGCTATAAGTTGCCTAGGACAAGGCCTGCAAAAATGTATCTCCAGAAAGCTCTTGAGGCTTGGAAGAGACCATCTTGCAGCAGGTGTGGAACCCTCCCCCACTTCCTCCCTACAGTGTCTGTTCACACTGCGTGCTGCCAGTACCAGCCTTTTTATGTCCAAGTGCATGGGCAGGGGTCCCTCACCTACGTTTTGTGCATGAAGTGTCCTTTTACGCTCTGTTGTATGGACCCGTTAAGCATCTGTATATGGCAGTTTTGTTGGAGGCTGTCCCTTGAGCAAGAAAGCATTAACCTTCCCCAAGTAATTCAGAAGGGCAATAAATGTCTTCAATTTGAAGATATGGAACAGAGAGCTGTTACAGAGCTGTTCTGGTATGGCTATGGTCTGAAGAAGTGGGTCTAATAAATTATTTTGTTAGTCTTTAAAGTGCTACTTTACTGCTTTTTTGTTTTAATTTGAAGATCGTTTTTGGTTATGCCGTGCACTCAAGGGTGTCACGTTGTTTGCTTGAGAGCGTCACTTGCTGTTACATAAATGTACAGGAACTGCATGCTTTCACAACCACCGATACAGTGCTGCATTAGTAATCTTCATGCTTTACCTTGTGATTTCTGATAGGTCCCAGCACTGTTCTGGAAGCCCAGAATCAAAGCCCCTATGTAAGGCTTTGGCAGAAGGGCAGAGTTAAGGCTGCTCAGGATTTCCTGAGATGCATTGTAAAATATTGAGGGTCAGTATCGTGTGTTCAGCTTATTTTCAATGAGTGTAAATGTGCTTTTCTCTGTTTCCAGCCCTGTGAAATAGGTCGCAGAAGAGATCTGAGAGCTAGGCCCAGTCCAGCCTACAGATGTATTTCCCCTCTGCCTGCTGTGCTGTTACTTGCCTCCAAGCCCATTCCTTCTGATCTCCCCAGACTAATGCCCCACACCTGTGTGTGGGGTTCCTGGACTGAGTGTCTGGATGAGACCCCCATATGTGTGGAGGGTGCTGGGCACTTGGAGTAGCGAGGAAGCAGGTTGTGTGGAGTGGAACCAGGACTGGGTGAAAGTTTCCAGCAACAGGGAAGTAGAACAGGGAGAGCATGTGCAGCACCTAGCACGATGGACCCTTCTCTGGGCCCTGTATGTTAACCAATAACTTGCTTCTGGCCGGAGTCCTAACTTCCCCTGTCCTGTAAACCCTCCCTGATCTTCCACACTAGTGCTGCTTACCTGATCCACTCAGGTCTCTAGGTCAGCAGCCACGTTTCACAGACTGTTCCTCAGGATGTCCCATGATCATTGAGGGAGTGCAGTGGGGAGACCAGGGGACATGTTTTTGGGTGGAGGGCGCAGGGAGGGCAGTGTCTTAGGAAAAAGCTTGAGTATAATCATCATCAATAACTGGGCTCAGCACCCACTGGTGTCCAATGCCTCTCTCACTATTTCCTTCCATCTTTCCCTGTCCAGTGCGGAGTGGCTTAGTTTCTGTAGACTAGCTCTGCACCAATCTCCTATATCATCTATCCATTCTCTGTGGGGTCTGCCTCTCCTATTTGAACCATGGCATACATGTTAGTTGTAATTTTCTTTCGGTAGCCAACTTATTGACCCAACCCCAATTGCTCGATTGGTATTGCGGACCTTGTTTATCCGGGCGACGTCTGAACCAGCATCTTTTATCATTTAGTTGTACTGGCATCAGATAATCCATTGGTATATTTACATCTTCCTTCCACCAGTAACTCCCACAGTCTGGCTTCCCCTTCTGGTCCTGGTCTCTGTAATACAGATTCTATAATTACAGGTCTTGTAATATGGACACGCCCAAACATGTTCTGACAGGTATATTACGTATCTGTACAACTATTACCTCAATATTATACCAAATGGGCTTGTGTGTGATCTTTGCTGAGAGCTAGCTCATTGTCATGGCTATTGAAAGCTGTTTGTTTTGTGAAATAGTGAAATGAAACTTATCATCCAAGCTGAGACATGGTGCTTAGTCAATGCTGGGAATAGTGGGCATATGTGGAGAAAGCTCTTTGTTCATTGTTCTGGTCCCAGTGAAGATTTGAGGATTGACAAAGACAGACAAGTGCCTGGATGGTTCTTTGAGAGTGCAGAGAGGACCTGGGGTAAAAGACAGTAGCTTGGAACTGTGTAAAAACAAAAGAAATGGCACAAGTTACTAGTAACAGGAGCAGCAACGAAGGGTCCTGTGACACCTTATAGACTAACAGAAAAGTTTTGAGCATGAGCTTTCGTAGCAGATGTGTTTCATGAAAGCTGGATCCCATGTGTTTGAACTGGATGAGTGACGCATGAAATGACCCTTGAGAGAGAAGCACATAGGAAAGTTGGAGAACAACAAGGCAGTAGGTCCAGATGAGATCCCAGCTGAAATCTTTAAAGATGGGGGACCAGAGCTCATTCAGCAGCTTAACCTCCTCAGCCTTAAAATCTGGATAAAGGAGAAGATACCCAGTGAAATGAGGGATGCCCTGATTTTCACCTGCTTCAAGAAGGGGGATAAAGCGAACTGTGGAAACTATTGTGGTATTTCTCTCCTTGCAACGGAGTGGTTTCCAACCATGTTGCAGGACTGCGGATATGATCTTCACAGCACAGCAGCTGAGAGAAAAGTGTCAGGAGCAAAAGTGACCACTATACACATAGCTTTATTGATCTAACTAAAGCCTTTGATTCAGTGTTTCACTGTGTCCTCTAGATTGTACTTTCAAAAATTGGATGTCCTGATAAATATATCAGTGTCCTAAAGTTGATTCACAACCACATGAAAGCAATTGTTCTGAGTAGGACTGGCTCACAGAGTGAGTCTTTCAAAGTACAAATGAATCAAATAGGGCTGCATCATCACTCCAACTATGTTTGTGGTTTTTATTGCTGTCCTTCTTTACATTATTACTGAGAAGCTCCCAGCTGGAATTAAAATAATTTATAGAATGGATGGAATGCTGCTCATACTTATCAGGATGAAAGCTCAGCTTAAGATGTCTACCACATTTATCACAGAATTTCTATATGCTGATGACAAGGCAGTTTTTACCCACTCTGAGAAAGATATTCAGACTCCTCTGAATGTGTTTGCCTATGCTTACACATGTCTTGGTTTCACACTGAACATTAAGAAAACCAAAGTGCTTCATCAACACTCTACAAATGAGGAACCACACACTCCATCAATTGAAATCAATAGAGAAGTACTAGAGAATGTGGATCATTTCTAATACTTTGGAAGTCATCTCTCATCCAAAGTAGATATTGGTGCAGAAATCCAACACTGTTTGAGCTGTGCCAGTGCAGCCTTTGAACATCACAACATTCCAATAGACACCAGGCTTCTTGTTTTCCAAGCCATTATTCTCCCAACATTGTTGTATGCATCTGAAACTTAGACAACCTACAGACATCACTTGAAAGTGAGGCATCACCATAACCTCTGCAAGATCTTGAAAATAAAATTGAAAGACACATGCACCAAAATTAGTGGTCTGGAAGAGGCAAAAACCACTAGTGTCAAGGCGATGATCATCCACCAGCAACTCCGCTGGACTGATCACATTGTCAGGATGCCAGACCATTGCTTCCCAAAACAGATTGTGTTCTTTCAGCTGAAAGAAGGGTATTGTAATGTAGGAGAAGGGAAGTGTCATAAGGTCGTGCTGAAGGGTAACTTAAAAAAATGAAGTATTGACACTGACACTTGGGACACACTTGCCCAGGATCTCTCAGAATGGAGCGAAGTAATACATGATGATCCCCTGCATTTGAACTTGCCTGATGACAAGCTGAGAGCACAGGCCGTATGAGCTATCTGAGGATCCACAACTAATGGAAGATGATCATAGTCAGCAACGAGTGATCAATATCCCTCACTTACTCATCACACAGGAAATAACCTGTTGATGAGTATAGGCCATAGATTGTTTCTTTTGTTTTTCTTTTAAATGTAACCTTATGTTTCCAAGTCCTTATGTTTGTCATAATCAGAATTTTTATCTCAAGAGCTGTTAAATAAATTTCAGTTTAGGTTTACTGTAAACCTGTCTAAGGTCTTTGTTATAAGGAGAGTGTTGCAGTGAACTGGGGTGCATTGTGGTGCTTGTGTGGAGGCAGAGGGCTGTGGTAAGGTGTGGAGGTGCATGAGATAAGGAACTGGACACCCGAGTGTAACAGTTGGATGTGAAAATTGCGAATCTGCAGGAGAGAGTGGGGTCACAGTGAGTGACTTGTGTTGCCAACAGCTGGAAGGTGGAGAAGCTTTCTCTGATGGACACAAGACAGGGTGCTCTTACACTGTAAGCAGGTGGTGGTGGTGGTGGTTCATCCCAGACACCTTGGGTAACCCTGAAAAGTGTCACTGGCACCTCTGCTGGTGACTCCTGTTGTGGGATCAGAGTTAAGGCTCCTGTGAGCTCTGATGGTGTAAGAGCAGAGAGCTGGTGCTCAGGGCAGGAGAGGTGGAAGCTGTAAATATTTGCACAGGCATGTCCAGGAGTCTGTATGAGGCCAAGGAGCCAGGAGCTCTGGCCAAAGGCAGGGGCTGGTGGCAGATCTGGTCAGAGGCATGTTGGAAAAAATAACCCAAATTACACGTACTACATGATGGGTTCAAATTTAGCTACGACAGATCAGGAAAGGGATCTTGGAGTTATAGTGGATAGTTCTCTGAAGACATCCACGCAGTGTGCAGCGGCAGTTAGTAAGGCAAATAGGATGTTAGGAATTATTAAAAAAGGGATCGATAATAAGACAAAAGATATCATACTTCTCCTATATAAAACTATGGTACGCCCACATCTTGAGTACTACGTGCAGATGTGGTCTCCTCACCTCAAAAAAGATATATTGGCATTAGAAAAGGTTCAGAAAAGGGCGACTAAGATGATTAGGGGCTTGGAACGGGTCCCATATGGGGAGAGGCTAGAGAGACTGGGACTTTTCAGTTTGGAAAAGAGGCGATTGAGGGGCGATATGATAGAGGTATATAAAATCATGAATGGTGTGGAGAAAGTGAATATAGAAAAATTATTTACCTTTTCCCATAATACAAGAACTAGGGGACACCAAATGAAATTGATGGGTAGTAGGTTCAAAACTAATAAAAGGAAATTTTTCTTCACACAGCGCACAGTCAACCTGTGGAACTCCTTGCCCGAGGAGGCTGTGAAGGCCAGGACTCTATTAGGGTTTAAAAAAGAGCTTGATAAATTTTTGCAGGTTAGGTCCATAAATGGCTATTAGCCAGGGATAAAGTATGGTGCCCTAGCCTTCAGAACGAGGGCAGGAGATGGATGGCAGGAGATAAATCACTTGATCATTGTCTTCTGTTCTCCTTCTCTGGGGCATCTGGTATTGGCCACCGTCGGCAGATGGGATGCTGGGCTGGATGGACCTTTGGTCTGACCCAGTATGGCCGTTCGTATGTTCTTAGGCGTCAGTTGGCTCCTGAGGTACAGCCTGAGAATAAAGGCTTGTGAGCGTCTTAACCACAGCACTATACAATGTGTTCTGAAAGGCTTATGTACCAGAGCAAAAAGAGCATCTGTCATGCTCCTTACACAGTATGAACAACTCTTGTGGGTATTTTATTGTGACTCTGCCACCTCTCACTGTTTCTAGTGAGACAGAAGCTATGGCCACAGGCAAAATAGCTGCAACTTGGTGGTCCCAGGGGCTAGGCAGGGCACAGGAGCAGCAACAATACTGAAAGGTAAGTGAGAGGAGTGGAGAGAGGGCAGAGATGGGAGCAGAATAGGATATGGAGCAGTGGGAGGTGGGACAGGGTAAGTGGGGTGGAAACTGGGGTTGGAGGGTCTGGTGCAGGGGTTCTTAATCTGCGGCGCACAGTGATAAATAGGTTGAGAACTGCTGATTTGGCTAAACCAGTGAGTTCCTGCATTGGGCACCTGCGTTATGGTCCACATCACGGGACTTGTAAGCCTATCCTGAAAATCCTGAGAGGAGCAGGAAATCTCACAGGACCAAGCCCAGCCTATCCCTTTGCCCATTGTGCAAGTCACGAAAAGACGCAAATTGCTAGGCTTGGGACCCAATACTTACAATGGGTGATAGCATAAATTGTGATTTTATAACAACACGTTCACAATAAACAAAAAGCCATTGCTTCACCTGCTACCCGTCAGGCTTTGTTTGCAAGGCATTACATATGCACACCTTTGCATTTTCATGCAAATGTTCTCTGAAGGACACATTCCTCAAATCCTTCAGCAGTATTGAGCACCTGCTGGCACATTCATTACATATTGACTAAATTCTGAAAGAACCTTTTGCAAATACAAGATCACCATCTGTCATTTATCTAGACCTCAAGAATTGAACTTGTTTGTGTTTTTATTGAACTTAATCAATATTCTTTTTTTCTTTTTTAATAAATTTAGTATAGCTAGTAAGAATTGGCTATAAGTATGTATTTGGGATAAGGTCTGAAATATTTATTGACCCGGAAGGAATGTGTCCAATCCTTTGGGACAGGTAGAACTATATATCAATTGCGTGTGTGGGTGGAAGCCTGAGGCTAGGTACTTTAAGAGAACTGCATAATTTGGAAATCTGATTAACCAATAAAGTAATACAGAAGCTGTTTTGCGCTGGTTTGTTAAATACAAATTTTAGAATAGCTACTAGTTTTGGGGATTGGCCATCCCATTTCTTGCAGTGCACCCTCATTGAATGGTCTCAGCTGGCTCCCCTAGGGAACCCAGTTATCACACCACAAAATAACTTTTTAAATAAGTCCTTTGACATATGGCGTAACTCTCCTCTATTAAGAAAATGTAGGTCATGTTTCAGGAGGAAAAGTCTAAGTAAGTGTAAGAATTGTGGCGTCCTTATGGTTAGGGTGACCATATCTCCCCTTCCCAAATATGGAACAGGGAGATAAAGGGGGAGCGGCAGCTTCTCCTGGCTCCACCAAGCCCGGGGGAGCCAGGAAGGAGGTAGCAGCTGCTGGCACCCCTCAGGAATCCTGGGGAAGTGGCAGCTGCCAGCGCTCCCCCTGGAGTCTATGGAAGCAGCAGCACCTTCTCACCCTCCCGTCAGGGATGTATTAACATTTTGTGGGCCCCGTGCCAAACATATTTGTGGGCCCCCATGTAGTTGTTAGTGGGTCTAGTGTGGCAGTGCTATAGTATATCCAGTACTGACTCTCCAAGACATTTCGTTTTGATCACACACTTCTGCAAGATTGTATTACTGCTATACACAGCTTCCTTATCCCCTAGTTTTTCTCATTGAGCTGTACATCAATGTAGGTTTACTAGTGGGCAGAAATTTCATACTGATCAGGGGAAATGCCCCACAGATTTATCTCCTTTCTCATCCAGACATTCTATAGCCATGTCTCCAGGGCCCCTCAATTCACCAGTCACTGTGTGTGGGCCAGTCCTCAGCTCAGTAAAGTTCTACAGCACCCAGGAAAGCGGACCAATTTTCAGTTTGTGTGATTGGAAGATATCTGGGTCCATATTGTAAAATTGTCCCACATAATGAGGAAAAGTTGAGGTGCCTCAACTTTTGTTGTTCTTTTGTTCCGCTCTTTGTTTCTGTGGAGAAATCGGCAATGAGATATTACTGTCGTCTTTTTAAATGAAAATTGTGGGGGGGGGGCGATGCTACCCCAAACCCCACCTGGTAATGGCTGTTGAAAATAGCAGCTCCAGTCCCAGTATGTAATGGGCAGATGCCAGCATTTGTTGCTCAATTTTCTCCTATTTTTTTCTACAACACATTATAGTGGATCAGTATTTAATTTTGGAAAGATGATGTAGCAGCTGCCCAAATTAAACTTGAGTGCCCCTGTTAAAATTTGGAAGGCAGGGGCTTAACTCTCTCTCTGAGTGTTAGATGAATCTGGAAAGGAAAAGCTACTTTCTGCTTCCCTGTCTGTGGAAATAGTCAAATCCTCCTGTGTGCCTGCAATTGTACCTAAACCTGCCCAGGCCCTCTAGTAGAGCCTTCCCTCCCTTATCATAGTAACTTCTCCTAGTGGGGTCCATGTACCCCCGTTGCCAAGCGTCACGCAGAGGTGCATTGTCCACTCAGTTCCTTCTTGTGGGGTAGTGAACTGAAGCCAATAGCACCCCAATCCAGCCTGGAAAATATTTCTGAGTACTGCTTTCCACTGGGAATGGTCCTGGGCAAGGTTTTTACAAATGTTGACAATGATGCTGCACTTTTTCATGTGTGCCTTCAGCATATCCTTGTATCGCTTACTCTGGCTCCTAGCGCTCCTTTGTCCCTCCTCTAACTTGGAAAACAGAACTTGTTTTGGGAGACACTGATCAAACATCCAAACCACGCAACCAGTCCAGTGACGTTGGTGGTGAATGATAAGGGCTTCAATGCTGGTCATGTTTGACTATTCCAGGACGCTAGTATTCATGCGCCTTTCCTCCCAAGAGATATTTTTAGGATTGTCTTGAGGCAGTGTTGATGATATTGTTCAAGTGCCTTTAAATGATGCTTGTATGTTGTCCAGGTTTCACATGCATGCAGTATCAGTGGAATAACCACTGCACAGTATACAAGGAGCTTTGTCTTGCCATAGGTGTTCCAGTTTTCAAAGACCCTTTGTCTCAGGCAGGCAAAAGCAGAGCTTGCACCGTTCAGATGATGCTGGATTTCTGCATCAATGTCGACTTTAGTGGAAAGATGACTTCTAAGTTATGGAAAATACTCCACATTTTCCTTCATTGACATCAACAGAAGGTACATGAGATTGTCCTGTAGGCGAGGGTTGGTGGAGCACTTTGGTCTTTTTGACATTTAGTGTCAGGCTGAGATTCTTGTATGCTTTGGTGAAGGTGCTTAAGATGGTCTGAAGGGCTGTGGGAGAGAGAGCAGCAACCATGTTGTCATCTGCCTACTGGAGCTTCATGATCTAGGTCATGGAGGTCTTGCTTTTAGCCTTCAGTCTCCTCATATTGAAAAGCTTCCTGTTCATTCTAGAGACAATCTTCATGCCATCTGGAAGCTTGCCATCAATGAAGTGAAGGGTCATGGTGGGGATATATTGGGTTCCCCATAATCAAACTAGACCTTTCTGAGCTTGGGCCTGAGGCCAGGGAGCAATTGTCCCAATGGTAAATCTGCCACTGCCCCCCACAAAGATATCAACATTTTACAGAATGTGTCAGATTGTCCCCCAGCTCATTTCAGAAGTTGCTCAGTATTTATCATCTCTAGTGGATGGCACCCACTGCCCCTTGGGGGAAGCAGTATTGAAAACATTGTTTACAGAGGAGCAAGGCTGCCTAAGATAGTACTTATTAAACACCAGCAGATTGAAGAAGTTGTAACACCTATGTGCAGAAAGACTAACCAAGAACATTCACAGCCTTCCTCTTCGCATACAGCCAAACTGACTCAAGGATAAAGGTGAGCAATGAATCTGAGCTACAAGCATGTACTATAAATTTTAACCTGAGTTTGGGCAGAAAACAGAGCAATCTGTTAGTGTCTTGCTACTATCTGCCTATGTCAAGAGATTTTTATTTTTGGGAAGTGTAATTTGAGTACTGCAGGCAATTCCAGAGGCGCTCAAACTATCTTCTATAAGATAATAAATTATACATACTCTGTGCAGCTATGAGAATATTTCATGTTGCTGCTTTCCATCTAAGCACCACCATTGATTTAGTATTGATTAATTAGAGGAAGATGAAAGACAATTGGGATAATATAATCATGTTTCCTGAGAAATGGAACCTGGTTCAAGGAGCTCCTGAATTAGAGGTTCTTAATACAGAATCAGAATCACAGAACAATAGAGCTGGAAGAGACCCAAAAAAGCCATCGAGTCCAGCCCCCTGCTCTAAGCAGGACTAAACCCATCAGATCAGCCCAGCCAGGGCTTTGTTGAGGCGAGACTTAAACACCTGCAGGGATGGAGATTCCACTACTTCTAGATATTAAGTTTATTTAGGAAGGAGGAATAAGTCTCCTGTGCCACATTAAGGACACACAGTACATAAATCAGACTGTGTCTACATTACAAGCTAAAATCAATTTTTTAACACTGGGTTTTATAATTTGAATTTGAGCATCTTCACCTTCCTACAGGCTCCCCACAAATTCTGCTTATTACTGCCACACACAAGTTGTCAAACATCAACTGTTGTAACCATGTATTGTCCGAGCCTATCCCACAGTTCCCTGAGCCCCGTGGCATTCTGGGTATTTTCACTGCTACAGCATGGGAAAAAAATGCCCTGCAAATGGTTGTGGGTATCTGACATCATCATCTTACATTTCATTTCCCTCATTCCCCTGCCGTGTAAAGCAAATGTCCCTTTTTCCAGGTGGAATCTTGCTAGTATAAATGATTGCTTTTTGTAAGTGAGGGGAGGAGCGGGGTTAGCAAAGCAGTTAGAGCATTTACCTGCTGAACCAGGGTTGTGACTTCAATCCTTGATGGAGCCATTTAAGGATATTGGGCAAACAGATTTAAACAAAAATCCGTCTGGGATGGTGATAGGTCCTGTTGTCTGTACAGGGGGCTGAACTCAGTGGCCAAAGCACGAAGAAAGCAGATAGCAAGGGTTAGAAAAAAGATTTTGGGCTTCCCAACTGCCAGGTTTCCAAAATGGGATGCAAAAGCACTGGAGCACATGCAGAAGCAGAGGGGCTGAGGACTGAAATTCATGCAGCTGTGCTTTAGCTTTGAAATCTGCCGTGAACAGGAGTATCAGAGAGGTAGCCATGTTAGTCTGTACTTTTGAGAACAACAAGAAGTCTTGTGGAACCTTACAGACTAACAGATATTTTGGAGCATAAGCTTTCATGGGCAAAGACCTGCTTCTTATTCTCCAAAATATCTGTTAGTCTGTAAGGTGCCACAAGACTTCTTGTTGTTCATAAATAGGAGGCAGCTCATAGCTTTTCTGCTCTACGGGCAACTTGGAGGATGAGCTGTGACTTAAGGGAGACCTAAACAACAGGTGTAAGATTAAGGCTTGAATCTGGATTTAGACCTCCTGGCAGAGAAGATCCTCAGAACCAGAATTTTCTCTCGAAGTCCAGCCACTCTAGTGACAAAGCTTTTTCTTCTCTTGAGAGAGTATTTTCGGTGTTGTTCATAAGAAGGTCTTCCCACTCCGGATTAGTGAGCTGGAATGGATTAAACCATAACTCTGAGAAGAAGTTCTGTGTCACTGAAGGCCTGTCTAAGTATGCACGGCCGTTGCACTGAATGTCTGCCCGCTCAACTTTCGATGGCACTTCCCGTGCCTACCATGGTGGCTATGGGTAATGGGGAATCAGGGTTTTATTCCAGAGAGGCAGCCAGCTACCACATGCAAAGAAGGCAGCAGATGTGCAAATCACCCACTCCTGACCTGGTGAGGTAGTGATGAAAAACAAGACAGGAGTCTTTTGAGGCCCTGGAATTGGAATGAGTACACTTTAAATCCTTCCATGAGGATCCATTGGAGGGCAAGTTTGGTGCCAGCAGCTGCGGTAATTCCAGCTTCAATAGTGTGTATTAAAGTTGCTGCAGTTAAAAAGCTCTAGTTGGATCTTGGGGTCGCGCTGGTGGGTCCCCTGCGAGACAAGCTACCGCCCGTCCCAGCCCCTGCCTCTCAGCGCTCCCTTGATGCTCTTAAGTGTTGACTTTGAAAAAAGCAGGCTGGTTGCCAGAATACTCTGGCTAGGAATAATGCAATGGAGGACTCCGATTCTCTTTCATTGGTTTGCAGAACTGGGGCCATGATTGAGTGATGGCGGGGGTGCTTTCTTGTAGTGCCCCTAAAGGTGAAATTCTTGGACTGGTGAATAGCTGCCAGCCCCTGAATATCTTAGCCAGTGAGGGAGACTGTCCCCGGACAGCTGCAAGGCCCCGAGTATCTTATCTGCCAAGGGAGATTTCTCCGGGGTCGGCTGCAAGGCCCCTGTGTAGCAGCCCCTGAATATCTTAGTCACTGAGGGAGACTAACCCTGGATAGCTGCAAGGTTCCCGGGTGTCTTATCCATGAAGGGAGACTTCCTCGTGGTTAGCTGCAAGGCTTCTGAATAGCTGCCACCCCTGAATATTTTATTCGCCAAGGGAGACTTTCCCTGGGCAGCTCCAGGACCCTCACCATGTGCAAGCTGCCTGGCAGCATGTTCAGGATGTCTCTTATTGGTTCGGGGTCAAGCCATATGGTGCAGCTGGGCACAGGAAAGTTGTAGACTGCATGGTGCTTCTGGGGGAGGTGTGGGGGGCAGGACAAAATATAAATGGCTGAAAAGAAGTTTCTTGGCCTTTTATGGAATCATAGAACAATAGAGCTGGAAGAGACCCAAAAAAGCCATCGAGTCCAGCCCCCTGCTCTAAGCAGGACCAAACCTATCAGATCAGCCCCGCCAGGGCTTTGTCGAGCCGAGACTTCAACACCTCCAGGGATGGAGACTCCACTACTTCCCTGGGTAGACCATTCCAATGCTTCACCACCCTCCTAGTGAAAAAGTTTTTCCTAATGTTCAACCTGGACCTTTCCAGTCGCAACTTGAGACCATTGTTCCATGTTCTGCCATCCGTGACCACTGCGAACAGCCTCTCTCCAGCCTCTTTGCAACCTCCCTTCAGTAAGTTGAAGGCTGTTATCAAATTCCCCGTCAGTCTTCTCTTCTGCAGACTAAACAGACCCAATTTCCTCAACCTTTCTTCATAAGTCACATGCTCCAGCCCCCTAATTATGTTGGTCACCCTCCGCTGGACCCTCTCCAGTGTATCCGCATCCTTCCTATAATTGGGGGCCCAGAACTGGACACAGTACTCCAGATGCGACCTCACCAAAGCCAAATAGAGAGGAATAATCATTTCTCTGGATCTACTGGCAATGCTCCTCTTGATGCAATCTAATATGCCATTAGCCTTTTTGGCTACAATGGCACACTGTTGACTCATGTCCAGCTTCTCGTCCACTACAACTCCCAGGTCCTTTTCTGCAGAGCTACTACCGAGCCAGTCGGACCCAGCCTGTAACAATGCTTGGGATTCTTCCGGCCCAAGTGCAGGATTCTGCACTTGTCCTTATTGAACCTTATCAGATTTCTTGCAGCCCAGTCTTCCAATTTGTCTAAGTCACTCTGGACCCTATCCCTACCCTCCAGCGTATTTATCTCTACCCCTAGCTCAGTGTCATCCGCAAAATTGCTGAGGGTGCAATCCAACCTCTCATCCAGGTCATTGATAAATATGTTGAACAGAACTGGACCCAGAACCGAACCTTGGGGCACTCCACTAGAAACCGGCTGCCATCCTGACATTGAGCCGTTGATCATTACCCGCTGGTCCCAACCTTCTAGCCAGCTTTCTATCCATCTTACCGTCCATTTATCCAGTCCACATTCCTTTAACTTGCTGACAAGAATATTGTGGGAGATCGTATCAAAAGCTTTGCTAAAGTCAAGATAAATCACATCCATTGATTTTTTCCCCTATCCACAGAGCCAGTTATCTCATCGTAGAAGCTAATCAGATTGGTCAGGCATGACTTGCCCTTCATGAATCCATGCTGACTATTCCTGATCACTTTCCCCTCCTCCAGGTGCCTCAAAACGACTTTCTTGATGTTACTGAAAATTCGGTCCACCTAGCTGAGAGCCAGTAACAACTAGACAGGGATAAGGAAGTTTTCTTTACTTCTGCAGAAAGAAAGGGGACCCAAGTACCTTGGTACAAAGACTCTGCCTGGATACAGAGCTGAAGGTCTTTTATACAAACATCGAGATAAACTACAGCCAAGCTAACATCTCATTGGTGTTTACTGCAAGTTCTCATAACAATGTTTCTCTACACAAGCAAAAGCAAGCACAGGAAAAAACTGGTTAAGGGCTAGTTTCAGCTGCTTCTGTGAGTACTGGGGGGTGTAGTTCAGAAGTTTAAGGTGCTGTGTACATGACTTGCCCACTCTTATACAATGGCTGCTATTTGGAGATAGCTGCAAGCTGCCCAGACCGAACTTTTCTGTGACATTGAGAAGCCCCTCCATGATTTTTCTATGGACTGATGTAAGACTGACCGGTCTATAGTTCCCTGGGATCATCCTTTTTCCCTTTTTTAAAGAAGGGCACTACATTTGCCTTTTTCCAGTCATCCAGGATCTCTCCCAGTCTCCATGGCTTTTCAAAGATAATGGCCAAGAGCTCGTCAATGACATACGCCAACTCCCTCAGAACCCTCGGACGAATTAGGTCTGGGCCCATGGATTTGTATATGTCTAGTTTTTTTAGATAGCTCCTAACCTGTTCTTTCCCCACCGAAGGCTGTCCACCCTTTTCCCACAGTGTATCACCTATCGCCCTAGTCTGGGAGCTGTCCTTGTCCGTGAAGACAGAGGCAAAGAAAGCATTAAGTACTTCAGCTTTCCCTCCAGCATCTGTCACTGGGTTACCTCCCTCATCCAGTGGGGGCCCCACACCCTCTCTGATCACCTTCTTCTTGGTAACATGCCTGTAGAAACTTTTCTTGTTATCCTTCACACTCCTCGCGAGTCGCAATTCCAGTTGTGCTTTTGCCTTCCTGATAACTGCCCTGCATTCTCGAGCTATATGTTTATATCCCTCCCTAGACATCTGTCCCAATTTCCACTTTTTGTAAGCTCCCTTTTTGTGCCTAAATTTTCCAAGGATTTCCCCAGTAAGCCAGTCTGGTTTCCTACCATGTTTATTTCTCTTGCTGCGCATCGGGATGGTTTCTTTCTGTGCCTTCAATAGGGCTTCCTTAAAATATTGCCAGTTTTCGTGGACTCCTTTTCCCTTCATGGTAACATCCCAAGGGATTCTGTCCATCAGGTTCCTGAAGGAGTCAAAGTCTGCTTTTCTGAAGTCCAAGGTGTGTAATTTGCTGCTCTCTTTCCTTCCTTTGGTCAGGATCCTGAAATCTACCATCTCGTGATCACTGCTTCCCAGGTTGTCCCCCACCTCTACCTTCCCTATTAGTTCCTCCCTGTTTGTAAGCAGGAGGTCGAGCTGCGCATGACCTCTGGTTGGGTTCTTCAGCGCTTGTACCAAGAAATGATCCCCAATGTTCTCCAGAAACTTCGTGGACTGCTTGTGTACTGCCGTATTGGTCTCCCAACAGATGTCAGGGTAGTTAAAGTCCCCCATGAAAAGAAGGACCTGCGATCTGGAAACTTCTCTCAGTTGTCCAAAAAAAGCCTCATACAAGCACGAACCCCACCCACAGCCTAGCTGCCACGTGGTGTTGGGGGCAGTGGGTGGCACCAGGCAGCAGAAAAAAAAAAGACAGGTAGACACAGAACCACAGACCCCACAGCTGCACTAATAGCAAAGAAAGAGAGAAGTTTTTCAGCCTCTCGTACAAGCATGACCCTATAGCCATGGGCATCCTGTGGCCTAATTCCTGCACACCTGATAGCAGTGGAGATATGGAAGAGGACAGAGCAGAGAAGTGTGGGGCATTGTGGGTCACATACAGAACATCTATGGAGGCTAATGAATTCGATTTAAAGACATGGTGCTCTTATGCTAGTCGTCATTCGGAATTTTAGATTTGAACTGAATGCTACCCCTAGCATTGTTCTGATAGTATTATGATATCGATATTATATCAATTTTAGTGCTCCATTAATTGAGCTAATGGTATTTTGTAGTGACGACAGGCACTTGGTACAATCGAGCTAAACTCCTTAAATTCGATTTTATCTCATAGTGTAGGTGCAGCCTCAGTGCTGAAATGAGGCAAACTACATCCTTCATAATACATGCATGTATGTTTCCTTTCATCACACTCATCAGGGAACAAGCAGTACAAGAAGACAGAGTTATACCACCAGGGACTCAGCGCTGCGCAGATCACCTCATGTCACAATCACAGCTCTGTCAAATTGTTCCAGCCAATCATTTCACCATTTAGTATAGCTATGGTCAACATAATGAATTTGGCTGGACTGCATGCAGAAAATGCCCAGTGATTATTGCCAGTTTCAGTGGGGCAGAATTAAGGTTGCATTGGTGGGTACCTTTAAATAGTTATTTCCTAGTTTTCAGAACTCGTCATTCTGGAAAAGTATGAATTATCACTCCATCATCATCATCATCATCAATAACCATGGGCTCAGTGCCCGTTGGTGTCTGATGCCTCTCTCATTATTTCCTTCCATCTTTCCCTGTCCAGTGCGGAGTGGCTTAGTTTTTGTAGACTAGCTCCGCACCAGTCTACTATATCATCTATCCATTCTCTGTGGGATCTGCCTCTCCTATTCGAACCTTCCTGGTATTCGACATAATGGGTCTTGATTTTTCATTCGTTATTCATTCTGCAAATATGCCCAAATAGTTGTAGCTTCTGTTTTATAACCTTCTGCAGCAGGTTCTCTTTTTGGCTGTATCTTTCTATATAATTCCTCATTGGTGACCTTCTGCATCTGTCCTATTCTCAGAATCTCTCTATAACAACTCCTTTCAAATGCCAATATTCTTCTTTTCGAATCTTTCGTTATCACCCATGTCTCACATCCGTACAACATGCTGCTGAATAGACACGTTTTCAAGATGCTCGGCTTCATTCCTAAGCTAATCACTTTGCTTTTCCAGATCTTATCCATTGCCTTCAGACTTGTTCTAGCTTTTGCTATTGTAGTTGCTATTTGTTTCTTACAGCCTAGATCATACGTTACATTGCTCCCCAGATATGTGAACTTCTCTACATTTTCTAGTTCAATACCATCGACACTGATCTTCCTATTTCCTTATCTCCAAATACCATTTTTTTTGTTTTATCAATGTTCATAATCAGTCCGTATCACTTCCCTTCTTCGTTTAGCACCTGCACTGTTTTCGCTAGCTTCTCTTCATCTTCCTCAATGATAACTATTTAATCTGCAAACCTCAAGCTGTTAATTCTTTTCCCATGCACAGATACCCCTTCTGTCTCTTCCTGGATTTTGTCCATCGCTCTCTCCAGATGTGTGGTGAAAATACTTGGAGATATTGGATCTCCTTGTGTTGTACCTCTACTAGTTTTAAACCAACTTGCCAATTCCCCACGTTTTCACCACTGCCTCTGCATTGTCACTGATGCCCTTCAACAACTGTATCCGTCTACCATCCATTCTGTATGACTCCAATACCACCCGAGTCACTTTCTGGTCTATACTCTCAAATGTCTTTTGAAAATTGATGAAGCAAGTGTATACGTTCTTGTTCTTTCATCGAGCTTTCTCCTCTGTCAGTCTTATTGTCAATATCTGCTGTATGGTACTACTATCTTTTCTGAAACCTGCTTGCTCATCTGCTATATGTTGTTCTATCTGCAATCTTAGTCTCTCTGCCAGTATCATCATCAGCACCTTGCCTAGATGACTCATTAGGGCAATTGTTCTGTAGTTCTTGCACTCCAGTGTACTTCCTTTCTTGTGCATTGTCACTAGCACAGATCTTGTCCATTCCTTACGCACCTTCCCTTCTTTCCATGCCGTATTACATAGTCAGTGTATTTCCTGAATCATGGTTTCTCTGCCGTGTTTGATCATCTCTCCCGTGATCTTATCATTTCCAGGGCTCTTGTTCTTCAGTTGTTTCACTGATCTTTCCACTTCCTGCTTCGAAGTATTGGTCTCACTCTTGATGCTCAGTGGAGATATCTCTTTCAGTTCTTCAATCAGTCCCTCTGAGACACTCGGGTCCAACTGTGCTTTGTATAGATGGGTGAGATATTGCACCAGTCACTGCACAATCTTCTCCCTGTTCATGAGCACTTCTTCATTCTCATCTTTGACCTCCATCTGCTTCAGCTGCCATTTCCTATTAATATTCCTAATTGTTTTATACACCTCCCTGGTCTTACATTCACCGTAATACCTCTCTATGTCTTCACATTGCTCCTCTAACCATTTCTCCTTATCCTTTCTGGCTGCTTTCCTTACCTCATTGCATTTCACCCTATATTGCTGTTCCGCCAACTCAGAAACATCTCTTCTGATGTTCAACACTCTCTTCTCTTGAACCAACTTCAGTGTATTCTGAGTAATCCACTTCTTATTGATCTTTTCTTCTGGAACAGACTGCTCAACTGCCTCTTCTATAGCGGTGGCTATCCCTGTGACTCCTAGATATTCTTAATCTTCTCTTTGAGCACTGCTCTGCATGCATTCCCTGTTTCTTCCTCACATAGCCTTGCTGTGTCTCTCTTTTTTCTTAAACTGTGTCATACACTTTCTTTTGAGGTTTCTCTGGATGTTCGTAATTGCTAGTCTGTGGTTTGAGTCTATATCTGCTTGTTGGAAAGTTCGGCACAGCTGTACTGATGTTATCCATCTTCTTATCAACATCATATCTATCATGTTGTTGGACTTCCTGTCATTCGATCGCCATGCCCACTTCCTACAGTCCTTTTGTTGGAATTTCGTATTGCAGATCACCATCTCATGCTCTGTAGCAAACTCTCTAGTAGTTTCTCATCTTGTTCATTTCTTCTTCGAGTGTCCCCGTGGGTGCTCCACAATAGGTGAAGGGCTTGCCCGGCGCCGCAGATCGGATCTTCCAAGCAGTTTCTGCCGGACCGCGCATGCGCCGGCGCGCGCCGCTCCCTTGCGCGCTCCTGGCCACGTGCGCGATCCGGTCCCCGCCAGTTCCTCTTAACCGCCGTCGGCTGCAGACGGAATCCGACTAGGCTAAGGCCAAATAGCGTATTCAACGACTTTATCTGTTTTTCCTTCAAAGTTTTTTCAGATACTTAGGCTACTATGAGTTAGCCGGTTGTTATTTTGCAAAAAAAAAAAAAAAAAAAAAGAACAAACAACAACAAACAAACTACGAGCGGGACAGCTTCAGCCAGTCCCAGTAACAAGCGCCGGAGGCCAGGAGCTACGGCCATCAGCCCTCCTGCTGAGGCAGGCCATCGGACGGGGAAAACAGCACAAAGAAGGTGCTAAGTACCCACTTAATAAAACTCAAAGACTCACCAACAATGTCCTCTTCAGGCTTTAAAAAATGTGAGTCCTGCCGAGAGGCGATGCCAGTGTCTGATGGGCACAGCCTATGCATAAGGTGCCTGGGGGAGTCCCATGTGGCACAAAAATGCGCCTTCTGTGCAAAATTAACGACCAGAGCACGGAGAGACAGGGAGATGCGCATTAAAATGCTGCTTCTTGATAAGGCCCTCCAGCCAGACGTGCCGGAGCGGCTGCAGCAGGAGGGACCCTCCGGGGCCCTTAAAAGGAAAGCTGCCTCCCTCACTCCATCAGCGCAGAAACGGAGGAAAGTCTCTCCAGCCCGATCCCTGCCGGCAGCAACAGTGAGCGGGACGGGAGGAGCACGCAGCCTGCAGGCGCAGAAGGACACCGCACGTGCGGCACCGCCTTCGAGCGTGCCTAGCACGGTGCCGACGGGGCCGGGATCCCCCGTGCGTCAGGGGGCGGAGTCACCTCCTCCAGGGAGGGGGAAGGCTGCACACAAGAGGAGGCATTGCAGCCCCCCTCCGGACAGGGCTGTGGAGCTGCTTTCTCACAGCCCTCCGCTTACGTTGCAGACTCCAACCAGAAGGCAGGGGTCCCCCCTAGCCTACCCGGAGCCCCCTTCTCCATTTTTGCAACCAGCCTCACCCTGGATGGCACCACCTTCACCCTTCCTGGGGTTTGAACCACTGGACTATTATGCGAAGTCGCTCTCTCCAGTGTCTCGACGATCTCCCTCCCCCAGACGCAGAGGGTACACACCAAGGGAGTGGTCTAGGTCACCCTCCCAAGAACAGTGCCTATACTGCCATGGTCGCCCCTACCACGCGGGGCATAGACACCATCGGCAATCTACTAGGGAAAGATCCCCACAAACTATCTCGTACCCCCGAGGGCAATCGCGACCGGGGACAGAGACTCAAGCATCTCAAGGGGGACTGGTCATGGAACCCCGAGATTTTCCCTTGCAAACCTCTAGCAAGAGGGTGTACCATCACCAGCAGGAACCGGAAGGGTCCAGAGAGATGTACCCCAGCGGTTCCTCACTCTCTTCCCCGGACGAGGCTACGGCCCTGGGGGACGTCCATCCTACGGACGATCTCAAACAGTTTCAGGAGCTGTTTAAGAGGATGGCCTTCACGCAAGGCATCCAGACAGCAGAGGTGCAAGAGAAACACCATAAGCTCCTCAAAAATTTGAGACCTCCGGCCTCTTCCAGAGTAGCAATACCGCTTGATGAAGCGATCTTAGAGTCTGCCACTACGATATGGCAGACCCCTGCAACTATTCCGCCTGTCCAAAAGAGAGCGGATAAGAAATACTTCGTGCCGGCGAAGGGCATGGAGTTCCTGTTTAGCCACCCACAGCCAAACTCCCTGGTGGTGGAGTCCTCGCAACAAAGATCAAAAACATCTCAATTTAAAACAGGGGGAACGGACAAAGATGCCAAGAAGCTAGAGCTGTTCGGCAGAAAGGTCTACTCCTCCTCCACTTTAACGTTGCGAATGGCAAATTACGCAGCGCACTTAGCGAACCATAATTTTGACAACTATTCCAGGTTAACTTCCCTCATGGACTCGCTTCCAGAGGACAAAAAGCCGGTCCTCAAGGCCATAGTGCAAGAAGGCTACGCGGCTGCGAGGATGGGAGTTCAGATTGCTTTGGACGTTGCGGACATGACAGCACGTTCCACAGCAACCGCAGTGGTGATGCGAAGGGAGTCCTGGCTCCAGACCTCGGGTATACCGAGGGATCTGCAGGCGAAGATAGTTGACCTTCCCTTCGACTCGCAGAAGCTGTTTGCTGAATCAACTGACTCGGTCCTTCATTCCAGTAAAGATTCAAGAGCCACACTCAGGACCCTGGGGATTTACACCCCCCCATACACAAAGAAAAGGTACTACCCTCAGCAAAGGCGGTACCAGTACCAGCAACAGCGCCCCCAGTATCACAGGGGTTACGAGCAAGGGCGACATCAACAGCACCAGCAGTACAGAACTTCCAGGCGACGCTCACAACAGAGCCGGGCGTCCTCGGGGCGGGGCCAAAGGCCACAAGTGTGACATACAGATCCAGGGCTGCGCCATCACTACCATCGCACACGGTCATCCGAAGCAGCTATTTCACCATCGCCTCCGACCATTCTACGACCAGTGGCAAAGGATCACCACAGACAAATAGGTGCTGGAGATCATAGCCACGGGGTACACCATCCCCTTCCAGTCGCTCCCACCATCACGACCTCCACCCAAGCCCCGCTTCCAGGAGGCCTCCCACGTAGCGAGGCTCAGGCAGGAGGTGGACCATCTCATGCTCATAGGGGCGGTGGAAAGAGTGCCGGAGCAACTGCATGGGAAAGGGTTCTACTCCAGGTATTTCCTCACGGAGAAAAAGACAGGAGGCTGGAGGCCCATCTTAGACCTTCGCAGCCTCAACAGGTACCTGCACAAGCAACGTTTTCGGATGACCACGATCGCCTCCATCCTTACAGCTCTGGACGATGGAGACTGGTTCGCAGCCCTCGATTTACAAGACGCGTACTTCCACATAACCATCCATCCAGCTCACCGGCAATTCCTCCGGTTCATGGTGGGCAACGAACACTTCCAATACAAGGTCCTACCGTTTGGCCTCTCCTCGGCCCCCAGAGTCTTCACCAAGACCTTGGCAGTGGTGTCAGCCTACCTGCACAGACAGGGGGTATTCATTTTCCTGTATCTGGACGACGACCTGCTCAAAGGGGCCTCGAAAGGAGAGGTTCTGCACATGATACGTGTCACAGCAAACACATTCTCCTCACTTGGCCTGGTTATCAATCTGGCAAAATCACAAATAGACCCCACACAGGACATAGAGTTCATAGGGGCTCGCATAAACTCGGTTGCAGCGAGAGTATACCTACCAGAGGCTCGCTTTCGAGCCATCGGTTCCCTCGTGCAAGTCATCGCCTTCAGCCCTACGGTGCCGGTCTTGACGTGCCTGCAGCTGCTGGGCCACATGGCAGCGGCGACGTTTGTAGTGCAGAACGCCAGGTTACACATGCGCAGCATGCAGCACTGGCTGGCGAGTGTATACAGACCGGCAGTACACACCGTTCACAAGGTGGTGTCGCCCACAGCCGGGGTGCGCAAATCCCTGCAATGGTGGGTAAACCCCAGGAACTTGCTAACAGGGGTACCCTTCCACCAGCCGCAAATATCGGTTTTTCTCACTACAGATGCCTCCCTCATAGGGTGGCGAGCGCACATGGGCGAAGAGGTGACTCAAGGACTGTGGTCACCCACGGAACAGTCACTACACATCAATGTACTGGAGCTCAGAGCAGTGTTCAACGCCTGCAAACACTTTCGAGACCACATACAAGGCAAAGTCGTCGGGATCAGTACAGACAATACCTCCACCATGTTTTATATAAACAGGCAAGGAGGAGCTCGATCCCGTGCCTTATGCGCGGAAGCAATCCGCTTATGGAACTGGTGCATCGCCCACGATATAATTTTGAAAGCCTCATACTTGCCGGGTGCGCCCAACGTGAAGGCAGACCAGCTGAGCAGGCGTTTTGCGCTCACACACGAGTGGCAGATCCGTCCCGATCTGCTACGGTCGATTTTCCACTTATGGGGTTTTCCCCAAATAGATCTGTTTGCCACTCAGCACAACAAGCAGTGCCCACGATTCTGCTCCAGGGCAGGACTGGGATGGGGGTCCATGGGGGACGCATTCGCGATCCCGTGGGGGGGCCCCCTGCTTTATGCGTTTCCTCCCACAGTGCTGATCCACAAAGTTTTGCAAAAAGCCAGGAGGGAAAGGGCCCGGATGATCCTGATAGTCCCAGCGTGGGATCGCCAACAATGGTTCCCCCTACTCCTGCGCATGTCGGACCGTCCACCGATGCCTCTTCCGGTGGCGCTGGATCTGCTCACGCAAGCCCAGGGGTCCGTAGTGCATCCGCACCCCCACAGCCTGCGACTGCAAGCGTGGTTAATCCATGGCTCAGCTCCCTAGAGAGCACATGCACAGTGGCAGTACAACATGTCCTAGAAAGTAGCAGGAGGACTTCCACTAGGAAGACCTACAAACAAAAATGGACTCGCTTCACGGCTTGGTGTTCTACCAAACAGCTGGCCCCCCTTTCGGTGCCTATACCTACAATTCTAGAGTATTTACTGGACCTCAAGAGAGGAGGACTCTCGCTATCCTCGTTAAAGGTCCACCTTGCCGCCATCTCGACGTTCAGACATGAGGAGGAAGGGCACACGGTGTTCGCCCACCCTATGGTTACCAGGTTCCTCAAAGGGTTGATAAACCTCTACCCCCCTCGGAAACCGATTCCACCTTCGTGGAACTTGGACCTAGTGCTTACCACACTGATGGGACCACCGTTCGAGCCCTTGGCCACGGTTCCCCTCCGCCTCCTTACAATTAAGACGACCTTTCTTCTCGCAATTACGTCAGCTCGTAGGGTGAGCGAGCTCGCGGCAGTCATGGCAACGCCACCCTGCACTGTTTTTTCCAAGGAGGCAGTAACCATACGGCTGCATCCAGCCTTTGTCCCCAAAGTTTCTTCCGAGTTTCACATCAACGAACCTATTGTTCTACCCTCGTTTTATCCAAAACCTCATAACTCCAACGCAGAGGCGCGCCTACACCTCCTGGACATGAGGAGGGCGCTAGCCTTCTACGTAGACAGGACCAAGTCCTTCCGGAAAACGGATACACTCCTAGTCTCCCTCGCTCCCAAATCGAAAGGAGAGGGTCTCTCCTCGCAGAGAATCTCAAAGCACATTGTATCCTGCATAAAAATGTGCTACGAGCTCAGAAAGACTCCTTTATCGGCCACTCCCAGGGCTCATTCCACCAGGGCGGTGGCAGCATCAACAGCCTTTTTCAAGGGCGTTGCGTTAAAAGACATTTGCAGAGCGGCGACCTGGTCGTCCTACGACACCTTCGCCAAACATTACGCCCTTCACAGGGTATTCCAAGAGGATACCCGTCTCTCTGCAGCGGTCCTCTCGGGGACAAGCTGCACATAATCCGATTACCCACCTCCTATCTTGGGTTACTGCTGGGTAGTCACCTATTGTGGAGCACCCACGGGGACACTCGAAGAAGAAAGAGAAGTTACTCACTGTAGTAACGGTGGTTCTTCGAGATGTGTCCCCGTGGGTGCTCCACTACCCGCCCATCCTCCCCGCTTCGGATCTCTGTTAGTGTTTTGCAGGGGCACCCGAGGCGGTTGGTCGAGGAACTGGCGGGGACCGTATCGCGCACGTGGCCAGGAGCGCGCAAGGGAGCGGCGCGCGCCGGCGCATGCGTGGTCCGGCAGAAACTGCTTGGAAGATCCGATCTGCGGCGCCGGGCAAGCCCGTCACCTATTGTGGAGCACCCACGGGGACACATCTCGAAGAACCACCGTTACTACGGTGAGTAACTTCCCATGACTCTGTTACAACCGTTGCATTCCAATCTCCTCCGATGATCAACACATCTTTCTTCGGTATCTCCTCCACCGTCTTTGTCAAGTCTTTATAGAATAGCCCAATCTCTTTCTCCATACTGTTTGATGTGGGTGCATACACATGAATGACTGAGATGTTGAATGGTTTTGCTTTGAATCTCGGTACCATCATTCTTGCACTCACCAGTTTGTATCCTAATAATGCTCTTCTAGCTGTTTTGCTAAGAAGGAATCCTACTGCTGCTTCGTGCTTTGTTTCTTTTCCTGACCAAATGACTTTGCAACTGCATATCTCTCCTGATGCTGTCCAACGCATCTCTGCCAGTCCAAGTATATCACATTGGTATCTCTCCGTCTCCTTCCAAAGCAGCTCTAATTTTCCAGTTGCTCACAGTGTTTGGAGGTTGAGCATCCTTAATTCTATCTTAACCAAGGTTTGGTCAATGGATATATTTCAGGGTCCTGATTCAATAAAACACTTAAAAACTTGCACAAGAAGAGTTCTTACCCTCAAAAGGGAGGAGAGGCGGAATCATAGAATACTAGGACTGGAAGGGACCTCAAGAGGCCATCAAGTCCAGCCCCCTGCCCCAATGGCAGGACCAGGCACTGTCTAAATCATCCCAGATAGACATCTATCTAACCTGTTCTTAAATATCTCTAGTGATGGAGATTCCACAACCTCCCTTGGCAATTTATTCCACTGTTTGACCACCCTGACAGTTAAGAACTTTTTCCTAATGTCCAACTTAAACCTCCCTTGCTGCAGTTTAAGTCCATTGCCTCTTGTTCTATCCTCAGAGGCCAAGAAGAACAAGTTTTCTCCCTCCTCCTTATGACACCCTTTTAGATACCTGAAAACCGCTATCATGTCTCCCCTCAATCTTCTCTTTTCCAAACAAAACAAGCCCAATTCTTTCAGCCTTTCTTCATAGGTCACATTCTCTGGACCTTTAATGATTCTTGTCACTCTTTTCTGAACCCTCTCTAATTTCTCCACGTTTCTTGAATTGCAGTGCCCAGAACTGAACACAATACTCCAGCTGAGGCCTAACCAGCGCAGAGTAGAGCGGAAGAATGACTTCTTGTGTCTTGTTCACAACACACCTGTTAATGCATCCCAGAATCATGTTTGCTTTTTTTGCAACAGCATCACACTGTTGACTCGTATTTAGCTTGTGGTCCACTATAACCCCTAGATCCCTTTCTGCTGCAGTCATTCCTAGACACTCTCTTCCCATTCTGTATGTGTGAAACTGATTGTTCCTTCCCAAGTGAAGCACTTTGCATTTGTCCGTATTAAACTTCATCCTGTTTACCTCAGACCATTTCTCCAATTTATCCAGATCATTTTGAATTATGACCCTATCCTCCAAAGCAGTTGCAACCCCTCCCAGCTTGGTATCATCTGCAAACTTAATAAGTGTACTTTCTATGCCAATATCGAAATCATTGATGAAGATATTGAACAGAACTGGTCCTAAAACAGACCCCTGCGGAACCCCATTTGTTATACTTTTCCAGCAGGATTGAGAACCATTAAGAACTACTCTCTGGGTATGGTTATCCAGCCTGTTATTCAACCAGCTGATAGTAGCCTCATCTAAGTTGTATTTACCTAGTTTTTTTATAAGAATGTCGTGCTCCATGAAGTCCATCAAGGATTTTGCTGTTGATTTATTTACGTAGAAGGCACTCAGATCCTGTGATAATGGTGTCAGAATAAAATTTTAGGCAGAGAGATTAACTCCCAGTACTGAAGCAAGTGGATGCCTAATTTGATAGGTGCCTAATTTTTGTTTTTATTTTGCAGCATGAGTGGTAATGCCAAGTTGTGTTGTTTTGTCTGAGCGTTTCCATTCTAACCTGCTTTGAGAACTCATTGCTTCCCACAACTTTCATATTAAAAGGGTACTTTCTCAGTTTGGCCTCTGATAAAAGCTGAGTTACCTCTGGTGAGTAAAAAAAACCCAAAAAACCCATATTTTTATTGTAAACAGATGGGGCTCTGAAACAGTCAGGTTACAATGCTGAAGTTCAGCAGGACTATAACAGAGTATTCAAGAGAAAAATATATATTTTGTACGTTTCTAGCTGATAAAATGCACACACAACTAAGAAATTGCAAGTTAGTGTGGTCAGCTTGGCTGTGTCATGAAAAATTTAGTGAAAGTATGCAATGAATAAGGTGGGGCTTTGTGGAAAGAAGCCCTTCATTCCTTTTGCATTTTATGTGAATTAAACTGCACAACTAATATTTGCAAGATAGGAAGAGAATGGCAAAATGTTCTGCAAACCTGTTCAGGTACATAGGAGTCGTCATTCTGCTGCAGTTACTCAAAAGTTTCCATACTATGAAATTTCTTTTCATTATCCTTTTTGCTTTTGGAAACTCCTTGAATGTTCCATGTTTTAAAAAAGGACACTTTGCTAAGATGCCATTTTAATTTTAACTGCCTGTTTGTGTGTATGCATTGTGATACGTTGTTAATTGCATTTTTTAAAAGTAACAGCTTAAAGCTTTTTTTCATTGCATTAGGCAAAGGTGAATAGCATCTTCCAGTTGCCTACTAATCTGTGTGTGCCAGACAAATAGTCCATTATAGTCATTTAAATGAAAAGTGTACAGGAAGCTGTGATGCAGCATATTACAAATTAAGCATGCCAACAAAGAGAAATGGCAAGAATTTCTGGCATATTATTAGCCACCTAAATTTGCACCTAAGGTGCCTTTACAGTTAACTGGTGTTTCCTGAATTGCTGTTTGAAAAGAAATTGTAAACAAATTAACTGCTGACGGAAAACACAGACCTTCATGAAATGGGACTCTCTCATATAGAAGTGTATCAGCACACAAACCCTGATTTTTTTTTATGTAACAATGAAAATGAGTATGCAAAAATTGAGGGAAGCTATATAAATGCTACACGTGTGTTTCTAAAAAGATAGATAATGCTCTTAGAATATTGCTAAGATATGATGGTGTAAGTAAAGCTTGTTTCATAATTGTGTGTACCTTACAGGGTTGGGAGCATTGTAAAGGCAAAAGCAACCTTATCACTGGCATTTGCTGATTTCAAAGAGATTAAACCATGCAAACTTAATATCCTTAACATAGCTTCATGTAGTTTTAGTTTTTAACAAGAGGGTTACATGTGGGGTGGCAAGGCCACCTGGGTAGATGAGGATAAGGACAGTGAATGGCACATCCCAGACTGAGGACAATGTAATAAGGTGGAGTGGCAGGATTGACCTGAGACTAGAAGGTGTTGTGATGGTGGGTCGTTGGGGAGAGGAGCATGTCTTTTGCCTAGAACAATGGTTCTCAAACTTTTTGGCATCATTCCCCCTTTTTGATTTTTGAGAAACCCTCACGTCCTCTCACCTCTTCTTTACCATCATCCAACCTTTCTTTTAACAAAAAATGCAATTCATAATTTAAAATAAATACAAACACTTGATATAAATGTTTTATTTAAAATGAAAAATAAGCACAAATAGTTTTTCTTGGCCCAAAAATTTAATAAAAATGTAATTTAACATCAGAAATAGCAGAAATAAAACAAATTTAATGTGAAGGATGATGCACTTTCTTCATGAGTTGAGAAATCATAAGTTTGAAAGATGAAAGTGCACAATGCAAATCATTTTCAACATCAGTCAATTTTTGTTTACTTTTTAATGTGACTAAACTTGAACAGCTTTTTTCACAGAGCCGCATTGACAGAAACAAGAATGATACGTAGCATTTCCTCTCCAACGTTTGAGTACATTGGGAAATATTTTATCCAAAATTCCTCCAAATTTGAGTTTTTGAAATTATCTTTCACACTTGAATCATATGTTATTTTGAGCGCTTGTTCTTGCAATACTTCTGGCAATGAGTCGACATCAGCATTGAATGGATTGTGTACTAATTTATGAATGGGGTTGCCAGAAAAGTTGTCTGGAAAATAGCAAATGGATTCGTCGGCAAGGCAGTCCTAATGAAGCACAATTTTGTTCTTCACGTTCTCTTTCAAAGTTCTTGGAAACCTTCATTTTCAGAGAGTGATGAAAATGTTGTAAAAGATGAAAAGTTAGATATCTGAACTTGTGTTTAATGTTTCCAAAGCTGCATTTTTTCATAAGTATTTTGATGGCATCGTGGTACATTATAATGTTTTCAGTGTTTTTTCCTTGTAGTTTCAAACTGAGGTTGTTCAAAGATTCAAAAATGTCCACAAGGTGTACCAGTGACAGTTGAAACATTTGGTCTGTAAATGCGTGATATAACTCTTCTTTCTTCTGTTGTTTGAGGAAAATTTCCACATCATCTTTCAGTTTGAATAATCTAGAAAGCATGTTCCCTTTGGAAGGCCATCATACCTCCGTGTGAAACAAGAGTTTTATGATCCACTCCCAAATCCATGCAAAGAGCAGAGAAAAGTCTTGTATTTAAAGCACAGTTCTTCATAAAATTGACAACTTTGATGGACAAATTCAAGGAGTCATGTAGGTCATCTGGAAAGATTTTAGCAGCCAGCTCTTGTCTGTGTGTGATTCAGTGAGTTATGGTTGCAGCTGGAATTTTTTCTTTCACCAGTGTCAAAAATCCAGAGCGAGAGTCAAGCATTGCTGGAGCACTGTCTGTGCGTACACCACCGAGTTTTCCTCATAGAAGTCTACTTTCTTCCAAAAAGTTGGAAATCATTTTCATAACATCAGAGGCCTTTGATGTGGTCCTCAATTCCTTGGAAAAAATCAGTTCCACAGTTCCATTGTTAATTGTAGACAACCAACTGACAGCATTGTGCTACATTAGTAGTATCATTGCACTTAATTGCAAAAAAAGAGAATTCAGCACTGCCTCTGCAACTTGAAGGCCTGTCTTCGCCTACAGACAGCCTGCCAGCCTTAAACAAATTCCCACCAGCAACTATAGACCACACCACAGTAACTCTAAACCTGGTATCGATCCCTGCAACAGACCTTGATGCCAACTCTGCTCACATATCTACATCAGCAATATCATCACAGGACCTAACATCAACCATACCATCAGGGGCACCTTTACCTGCACTTCTACTAATATAATATATGCCATCATGTGCCAGCAATGCCCACTGCAATTTACATTGGCCAAACTGGTCTCTAAGTAAAAGAATAAATGGACATAAATCAGACATCAGGAACGGTAACGTACAAAAACCAGTAGGAGAACACGTCAGTCTCCCTGGACACTCAGTAACAGATTTAAAAGTAGCAGTCCTACAACAAAAAAAAAATCTTCAAAAATAAATTCCAAAGAGAGACTTCAGAGCTGCAATTCCTTTGCAAATTTGACTCCATCTACCAAGAACTGAACAGAGACTGGGAGTGGTTGCCCCATTACAAAACCAGTTTCTCTGCTCTTGATGTTCACTCCTCCACATTAACCATTGATAATGGGCCACATCCCCCCTGACTGACCTAATGTGATTTCTCCTGTCTTGATGTTCACAGCTCCACATGAACTGCTGATAATGGGCCAAATCCTGCATGACTGAACACAACTTGTCAACTCTGGCACTCCCCTTTACTGAGACTCCCTCTTTAAATCGTCCTCTGAACCGCCTCCCACTCATGCATCTGATGAAGCAGGTCTTTGCCTATGAAAGCTTATGCTCTTAATATTTCTTAGTCTATAAGGTGCCACAGGACTTCTTGTTGTTTTTGAAGATACAGACTAACTTGGCTACCTTTCTGATACTTGAAGTTTAAGATCTTTCGTCGGGTGAGCAAAGAGAAGTTACTTACCCGTAGTAACGATGGTTCTTTGAGATGTGTCCCTGTGGGTGCTCCACAATAGGTGTTGGGCTTGCCCGGCACCACAGATCGGAAATCTTCCAGCAGTTTCTCCTGGATCGCGCATGCGCCAGCGCGCGCCGCCCCCCTGCGCGCCCCCGGCCGCATGCACAATCAGGTCCCCGCCAGTTCCTTGACCAACCGCCTCGGATGCTCCTGAAAAACACTAGACAGAGATCCGAAGCGGGGAGGATGGGCGGGTGGTGGAGCACCCACGGGGACACATCTCGAAGAACAATCGTTACTACAGGTGAGTAACTTCTCTTTCTTCTTCGAGTGGTCCCCATGGGTGCTCCCCAATAGGTGAGTACCCAGCAGTAACCCAAGTAAGGAGGTGGGTAATCGGTTTATGTGCAGCTTGCCCCCGAGAGGACTGCTGTTGACAGACGGGTATCCTCTTAGAATACCTGAGGCAGGGCATAGTGCTTGGCAAAGGTGTCATAGGATGACCAGGTTGCCACTCTACAGATGTCTGTTAACGCGATGCCCTTGAAGAAGGCTGTTGCCGCCGCCGCCGCCCTGGTGGAGTGAGCCCTGGGCGGGGCTAGCAAAGGAGTCTTTCGAAGTTCGAAACACATTTTTATACAGGACACAATGTGCTATGAGATTCTCCGGGAAGAGAGACCTTCTCCTTTTGACCCGGGAGCAAGAGAGACTAGAAGCCTGTCTGTTTTCCGGAAGGACTTAGTTCTGTCTGTGTAGAAGGCCAATGCCCTCCTCACATCTAGGAGATGCAGGCGTGCCTCCCTGCCGGAGCTGTGGGGCTTCGGGTAAAACGAGGGTAAAACTATTGGCTCGTTAAGATTGGACTCCAAAGAGACTTTTGGAACAAAGGCTGGGCTCAGCCTTAAGGTTACCGCCTCCTTTGAGAATACTGTGCAGTGCGGCATTGCCATCACTGCCATGAGCTCACTCACCCTGCGGGCTGACGTAGTTGCAAGGAGGAAGGTTGTTTTTATGGTAAGGAGACGTATGGGAACTGTGGCTAATGGGTCAAAAGGTGGACCCAATAGCATGCTGAGCACCAAGTCCAAATTCCACGATAGTGGAAGCGGTTTCCGAGGGGGGGGGTGCAGGTTTACCAGCCCCTTCAAGAACCTGGTAACGATAGGATGGGTGAATACCGTGGGCCCTTCCTCTGTATGCCGAAAGGCTAATATAGCGGTGAGGTGGACCTTTAGCGAGGATAGAGAAAGCCCGCCTCTCTTGAGGTCCAATAAGTATTCTAGTATTACAGGTATAGGAACGTCAAGGGGAGCTAACTGCTTGGCGGAACACCAGGCTGTGAATCAAGTCCATTTTTGCTTGTAAGTCCTCCTGGTGGAGGTTCTTCGGCTACATTCCAGGACTTGTTGTGCTCCCTCCGTACATGTGCTCTTTAAGGATCTGAGCCATGGATTAGCCATGCTTGTAGGTGCAGACCCTGAGGGTGCGGGTGCACTATGGACCCTTGAGCCCACGTGAGTAAGCCCGGTGCCACCAGTAGAGGGAGTGGTGGGCAGTCCGACATGCGCATAAGAACATAGGAACATAAGAATGGCCATACTGGGTCAGACCAAAGGTCCATCCAGCCCAGCATCCCATCTGCCGACGGTGGCCAATGCCAGGTGCCCCAGAGAAGGAGAACAGAAGACAATGATCAAGTGATTTATCTCCTGCCATCCATCTCCTGCCCTTGTTCTGAAGGCTAGGGCACCATACTTTATCCCTGGCTAATAGCCATTTATGGACCTAACCTGCAAAAATTTATCAAGCTCTTTTTTAAACCCTAATAGAGTCCTGGCCTTCACAGCCTCCTCGGGCAAGGAGTTCCACAGGTTGACTGTGCGCTGTGTGAAGAAAAATTTCCTTTTATTAGTTTTGAACCTACTACCCATCAATTTCATTTGGTGTCCCCTAGTTCTTGTATTATGGGAAAAGGTAAATAATTTTTCTATATTCACTTTCTCCACACCATTCATGATTTTATATACCTCTATCATATCGCCCCTCAATCGCCTCTTTTCCAAACTGAAAAGTCCCAGTCTCTCTAGCCTCTCCCCATATGGGACCCGTTCCAAGCCCCTAATCATCTTAGTCGCCCTTTTCTGAACCTTTTCTAATGCCAATATATCTTTTTTGAGGTGAGGAGACCACATCTGCACGCAGTACTCAAGATGTGGGCATACTATAGTTTTATATAGGGGAAGTATGATATCTTTTGTCTTATTATCGATCCCTTTTTTAATAATTCCTAACATCCTATTTGCCTTACTAACTGCCGCTGCACACTGCGTGGATGTCTTCAGAGAACTATCCACTATAACTCCAAGATCCCTTTCCTGATCTGTCGTAGCTAAATTTGACCCCATCATGTAGTACGTGTAATTTGGGTTATTTTTTCCAACATGCATTACCTGACACTTACCCACATTAAATTTCATTTGCCATTTTGCTGCCCAATCATTCAGTTTGCTGAGATCTTTTTGTAGTTCTTCACAATCCCTTTTGCTTTTGACTGTCCTGAACAACTTGGTGTCATCTGCAAACTTTGCCACCTCACTGCTTACCTCATTTTCTAGATCATTGATGAACAAGTTGAACAGGATCGGTCCCAGGACTGACCCCTGGGGAACACCACGAGTTACCCTCCTCCATTGTGAAAATTTACCATTTATTCCAACCCTTTGTTTTCTGTCTTTTAACCAATTCCCAATCCATGAAAGGATCTTTCCTTCTATCCCATGACCACCTAATTTACATAAAAGCCTTTGGTGTGGGACCGTGTCAAAGGCTTTCTGGAAATCTAGGTATATTATGTCCACTGGGTGCCCCTTGTCCGCATGTTTATTAACCCCTTCAAAGAATTCTAATAGATTAGTTAGACATGACTTCCCTCTGCAGAAACCATGCTGACTTTTGCCCAACAATTCGTGCTCTTCTACGTGCCTTGCAATTTTATTCTTTACTAGTGTTTCTACTAATTTGCCTGGTACTGATGTTAAACTTATTGGTCTATAATTGCCAGGGTCTCCTCTAGAGCCTTTTTTAAATATTGGCAGAAGCAAGGGAAACCATTGCTGCCGATCCCAAACGGGACTATGAGTATCATGCGAGCTCTCTCCCTTCTGGCTTTGTGCAAGACCTTGCGGATAAGCGCTGCAGAGGAAACGCGTAAAGTAGGGAGCCCTTCCATGAAAACATGACCAGGGACCCCCGCCCCACTCCTGCCCTGGAGCAGTACTGGGGACACTTTCTTTTTTTTTTTTTTTTTTTTTTTTTTTTGTTGTACTGGGTGGCAAACAGATCGATCTGGGGAAAACCCCCATGTACGAAAAATGCGCTGTAGCAGATTGGAGCGGATCTGCCATTCGTGCGTGATTGCGAAGTGCCTGCTCAGCTGATCTGCATTCAAGTTGTGAGCGCCTGGCAAGTACGAGGCTTTCAACGTTATGTTATTGGCGATGCACCGATTCCACAATTGGAAGTGCTTCCGCACATAGGGCACGGGATCGTGCTCCTCCTTGTCAATTGATGTAGAAACATAGTGGAGGTATTGTCGGTATTGAATCCCAACTACTCTGCCATGTAGGTAATCTCGAAAATGTTTGCAGGTGTTGAACGCTGTTCTGAGCTCCAGTATGGATATGTGCAGTGTCTGTTCCGCAGGGGGACCATAGCCCTTGCGTTACCTTGTCGCTGATGTGCGCTCCGCATCCCATGTGGAAGGTGTCGGTAGTAAGAAAAATAGAAATTTGTGGTTGGTGAAAAGGCACCCCCACTAGCAGATTCTCAGGATTTTCCCACCACGCCAGGGATCTGCTCACCTCTGTTGTGGGCGACACCACCCTGTGGACAGTATGGGATGCCGGTTTGTAAACGTTCGCCAGCCAATGCTACAGGCTTGACATGTGCAACCTGGCATTCCGTACCACAAACGTCACTGCCTCCATGTGGCCCAGCAGCCATAGGCACGTTAAGACCGGCACTGTGGGGCTGTATGTAATGACTTGCACCAGTGAACTGATTGCACGGAAGCGGGCGTCGGGTAGGTACACCCTTGCTGTGATAGAGTGTATGCGTGCCCCTATGAACTCTGTATGTTGTGTGGGTTCGGACTTTGACTTTGCGAGGTTGATGACTAGGCCCAGCGAAGAAACGTGTCCTCTGTGATGTGTATCATGTGTGAGACCTCTGCCTTCGAGGTCCCTTTTAGCAGGCAGTTGCCCAAATATGGGAAAAATAAACACCCCCTGTCTGTGCAGGTAGGCTGACACCACTGCCAGGGTTTTGGTAAAGACTCTGAGGGCCCGAGGAGAAGCCAAACGGAAGAACCCTGTGCTGGAAGCGCTCCTGGCCGACGGTGAAGCGGAGGAAGCGTCTGTGTGCCGGGTGGATTGTTATATGAAAGTAAGCATCTCGTAAGTCGAGTGCTGCAACCCAGTCTCCATCGTCCAGTGCCTTGAGTAACGGTTGAGGCCCCGAAGATCTAAGTTGGGCCTCCGGTGTCCTGTTTTCTTCCCTGGTAGGAAGTAGCGTGAATAAAAACCTTTCCCCTGGAATTTTTCCAGCACTCTTTCCACCGCCCTTATGAACATAAGGTGAGTCACCTTCTGCTCGAGCCTCGCCTCGTGGCAGTGTCCCTGAGGTGAGGCCTGGTGGGAGGCTTCGTTGGTGGAAGCGACTGGAAGGGGATCGCGTAACCCGTGGCTGTGATCTCCAGCGCCCACGTGTCTGTGGTGATCTTTTGCCATCGGGAGTGGAACGGTCTGAGGCGATGATGGAACATGAGATGGGAGTGGCATTGAGCGAGGGTATTGATAGTGCAGCCCCCGACTTACCCATCAAACTTGTTGCCTTTGGGCCTGACCCGAGGGCGTACGGCTTTGTTGAGAACGTCGCCTAGGAGTTCTGTACTGTTGCCGCTATTGATAGCGCCCTTGGCCGTAGCCCCATTGATATTGAGTACGCTGTGGTTGTAAGTGTAGCGTCTTTGCTGAGGATAAAATTTTTCCCTCCAGTATGGGGGAGTATAAATGCCTGAGGTTCTAAGTGTAGCTCTCGAGTCCTTACTGGAGTGAGGGACCGAGTCGGTTGAGTCTGCAAACAGCTTTTGTGTATCAAAGGGAAGGTTCATGATCTTCTCCTGTAGTTCCCTCGAGATACCCGACGTCTGGGGCCAGGATTCTCTACGCATGACCACTGCTGTAGCCGTTGAACGTGCCGCCGTGTCCGCCACGTCCAGGGCAGTCTGGACTCCCGTCCACGATGCTGCGTAGCCCTCTTGAACAATCGCCTTTAACACCGGCTTTTTATCTTCCGGAAGTGGATCCATGAGGGGAGTAAGCCCGGAGTAATTATCAAAATTATGGTTTGCTAGGTGTGCCCATAATTTGCCATTCTCAATAGCAGGATAGGAGAGGAATATACCTTCCTGCCAAACAGCTCTAGCTTCTTAGCATCTTTGTCTGATCCCTCGATTTGTACTGAGAAGCCTTTGACCTCTGCTGGGACGACCCGACCACCAAATAATTTGGTTGTGGGTGACTGAAGAGGAACTCCATGCCCTTTGCCGGGACGAAGTATTTTTTATCCGCTCTCTTGTTCATAGGCGGAACAGAGCCCCGAGTCTGCCATATAGTAGTGGCTGACTCCAGAATGGCTTCGTCCGGCAGAATAGCAATTTTGGATGACGCCGGGAGGGTCTCAAATTTTTCAGGAGTTTGTGATGTTTCTCCTGCACCTCTGCCGTTTGAATGTCTTGCGTGAAAGCCACCCTTTTAAACAGCTCCTGAAACTGTTTAAGGTCATCCGGGGGAGAGACATCCCCGGGGGCCATGGCCTCATCTGGGGAGGATGAGGAGGAACCACTAAGGTAAACCTCCCTTGAACCCTCGGGTTCCTGCGGTCGATGATACACTTGCTCGCTGGAGGATTGTGAAGGAAAGTCTCGGGGTCTAAAATTAACTCCCCTTGAGACAGCTGTGTTTCCGTCCCCGATCGGGAGTGCCCACGGGGGTATTGAGCGGCCGGGGAAGGGACCTGCCCCTGGGTGTAGGCCTGTCGTTTGTCTGTGTCCAGCATGGTAAGGACGACCATGACAGCATGGGCAAGGGTCCGGGGATGGAGACCTGGACCACTCATGGGGTGTGTACCCCCGATGTCTGGGAGAGCGAGACCTCCGCGACAATACAGATAGAGGTGAAACTGGCTTGTGATAGTACTCCAGGGGATCCAATCCCAGAAATGGTGAAGGTGGCCCAAGCCATGGTGACATTGGTTGGAGGAACGGAGAAGGAGGTTTTTTTTTGTTTGTTTTTTTGTTTCTTTTTTCTGGATGGGCCGGTGGAGACATAGGCCTTCGGTGCGGCGTGTGTATCACAGGGGGAGGGCTTGGTGCTAACAGCAGCGCAGCCCTGTCCAGAGATGGCCTGCGGTGCCGGGTTTTTGATGTTGCCTTGCCCCTCCGCTGCGGGGCCGGCACCGCCCCCTCCTTTGCCGGGGATCTTGGCCCCGCTGTCAGCACCGTGCTCGGCACCGTCAGCTGAAGTGCCATGTGGGTATCCCCCTCCGGTGCCTGCAGGCTCCGTGCCTGGCGCCCCTGCACCGCTGGTGCCGCGGGGGTCTGTGCCGGTGCTGCCGATTCCAGCGCTTGCCGGCTGTTGTATAACCGGAGGCTCAGCCTCTGCCACGTGTGCTGCCACTTGCCTGAGTATGCGGCTGGTGGCTGTGTGCTCCGCTCGTCCTGCTCGCTGCAAATGAACGGCAAGGATCGAGCCAGGGAGAGTTTCCTCCGTTTCTGCACTGAGGGGGTCAGAGAAAAACTGCCCTCCTCTTATTCAACCCAGCGGGCCGTTCTGGGTGAGGCTTCTCCGGCAAGGTAGCCTGTAATTCCCCCAGGCATCAGATGCCTTCGCTATGCCCCACGGAGGCCGGCATAGCTTCACGGCATGACTCCCGCTTTGTAAAACCTGAAGAGGCCATTGCGGTGAGTCCTTTATTGTTAATAGGGTACTTAGCACTTAATCCGTGCCTTTCCACCCCAAATAGTGATCACCGGCCTGCGGCAGTGGGCGGCCTAAATGGCCTTCACCTCCACTCTTCTCTTCTCCGCTCCTCTCTTTTTCCTTTTTTTTTTTTTTTTTTGCTGATATTCTTTGTCTTTGCTTTCTCTCTTTTTTTTTTTGTTTAATAACCGAAAACGACAAATTACACGTGGAAAAAACCCACTCAGTTATCTGACTCTGGCCTTAGCCTGTGTGGATTCCGTCTGCAGCCGATGGCGGTTGAGAAGGAACTGGCGGGGACCGGATCATGCATGTGGCCGGGGGCGCGCCGGGGGGCGGCATGCGCCGGCGCATGCGCGGTCCAGGAGAAACTGCTGGAAGATTTCCGATCTGCGGCGCTGAGTGAGTCCGACACCTATTGTGGAGCACCCACGGGGACCACACGAAGAAGAGTGCAATGTTTCATGTAATTGTCAGACAGTGGAATTTCTGATATTTTTTTCTTGCGTTTGACACCAAATACAATATGAGCTGTTTTCAACAAGCAAGGCTTCACAAGAGTTTCTCCAATTGTGTGTGCTTTCTTGGCTTTAGTGATGAGCAATGACAGTTAATAAGATGCGTCTACCACTTTGGCTAACACTTGATGAAACGTCCCTGTAATGTCCAGCTTCGTGTGTTTCAAATTTTGAAGTTTAGTAGCAAAAAACTCTTTCTCTTTGTCAAAGTGCTGTGGTTCTAAATCAAGTGTCATCAAGACAACTAGGTCTCAAGGCATCATTGCTGAGAACTCTGTGGTATGCTATGCATTGAGTGGTCTCCAATCTTTTTATACACAAGGTCACTTTTTAAATGTCAGGGCAAGCCCCAAGACCCCACCCCTTTCTTGAGGCCCCACTCTCTCCTTCTCCCTCCTCTCCATCATTTACTGTCCCCAGCTCTTACCTCCTGTCGCAACCCAGTGAGAGTGAGTATGGGCTCTGGGGTGGGAATGAGGGATCTGGGTGTAGGGAGGGGTGAAAGTTGCAAGCTGTGGGAGGGCATTTGGGTGTAGGAAGAGGTGGAGAAGGGGCTGCTGACTCAGGGAGGGGGCTCCAGGCTGAAGAGTGTTGGGGTCAGGTGGAGTGGTGGGGTGCTGAGCAAACCACAGTCTTGTGGATGTGAGGGTGCAAGAGTTCAGATTGGAGTGTGTGAGGGGCTCAGGGCAGGGGGGTTGGGAGTAAGATGGGCTCAGGACACAGATTTGCAGTGTGTGGATTGTGCAGTAGTGTTGTGCAAGAAAACTGGGGATGTGAGAGGCTCCAGACGGGTTCTGCTGTGTGATAGGCTCAGGATTGAGGTGTGTGTGGGGATACAGGGGTGTTATGATGCTGTGGCCAGATGGGAGGTTGGCTCCGATTGGGGGCCTGTTGGCCAGGCTTCATTTTTAAATAAAATATGTCCAACACAAATGTTTCAACATTGTCTTTTTTATGGGAGGGGTGGGGAACCTGCCTTAGGTCAGGGGTCACTGACCCACAGAAAATAAGTTGGGGAACACACGAGTGAGATGAAAAAAAAAGCCACAAACAAGCCCTCCAAGCCCCATTGATGTGGCCCCAACTGAGACACCTCGCTCCCCTGGCACCCCAGTCTCATGTGGAGAGGGTAGATAGAGCTGAGGTTCAAGGGCTCAAGCCAGATTAATTCTTCTGGGGTTGCAGTGTTAGTGGAATATGTGGGCCCCTCTATACTCTGAGGTGGGGACAAAAATGAGGGATCCAGTGTGCAGGACAAGGTGGCCCGTGAATGGGATAGGATGGGATGCAGAACCTGGATGGAAAATAGGATACAGGAGCAAGCTACAGGTAGATGTCTGGCTAGGAGGTAGGGGTCAGGTTGCTGGTAGGACCCTGAGCGGGGGCAGATGAGGCCCTGAACATGGAGCAGGGTACTCATGGGGGTCTGGGTGAGGGGAGGGGACAGTTTGTCGAGTACCTGGGAGTCCTGCAGCTACAAGCCAGGTCTGAGGTATCAGGAAGCATGTGTGCTGCTTCCCCTCCCCAAGCAGCCGGTGCATTTCCTGAAGAGCTGGGTCTGTTGTCCACCAGCGACGTCCTTCTGCCTGCTGCCTTCCTACACAGGGGGCGAGGGGATAGTGGGAGTCCCATGTTCGCACCAGCTCCAGGTGCTCAAGGAGTTTGCGGCTGCCATGGGGAGCAAGGACCAGGGTGCATGCTGCCTCAGCAGTTGGAGCTGGTGCAGACCCAGGGCTCCTACTCCCCCCAGGCCCCCTGTGCAGGAAGGCAGCAGGTGGAAGAAAGTCACCAGCAGGCAACAAACCCGGCTTTTCAGGGAGTATGCCGGCTGTTTGGGGAGCGGAAGCAGCACACACACATGCTTCCTGAGGCACCGGCTCTGGAATGCAGCTGTGGGATTTCCCCTGTGTGCTGTGGGAAGCCAGCGCTATCTCCATTTTTTAGTAGGTAACTCTAGTGGGGATTGATTGGGAGGGGGCTGGGTCACCTTGCGGGGCCCCCCCCCCCGAATTTCTTCACCCCCCCCCGGGGGACACAATCCCAGTTTGGCAACCTAAGGTGCAGAAGGAAGAATGACAGTGTGGCAGAGAGATCCCGAGCCAGGAAAAGTCTGAGACTTATTAATGTAATTTAAATTAAACACAAAAAAGAGGTAATGATGCTGTTCTGTTTCATGTTCAGTTCAGTGCCACCTCCACCCCATCTGGTTCCTCTATGTAGAATTTACAGTACTTGAATCTGTTGCATATGTTTCCATGTGCTGTGGTGTGTTTAGCATCCTTATGCTACAGATCTGGCTCTACCAAATTTACTGTCGATTATCGTGGCCATTTTTGTGGCCATAGACTTTAACCATTTCAGTGTTCAAACCTCCAGTTTCACAGTGTTGTAGACTTGGGGTCCTAACACAACAGGAGATGCAGCTGGGGGGGTGTCGGGTCACAAACCTGATTTAGTGAGGGCATGTGATTACCACCCTCGTTTTGTGCTGCCTCCAGAGCTGGATTTCCCGGTGCTGCTGTGAGCACCCCAGCTAGGTCTTCCTCACTGCTTCTCCTGGTCTGCTTGGGAGGGACTATACTTGCTCTTTTTCTGCACAGCTGCAGAGAGGTCTGCACCCTTTCCCCAGACTCACTTCTTGCCCCTGTCCTTCCCGTGCCCAGTCAGAGCTAGGAAACACCCTCGATGGTTGGGTGCTCCCAGCAGCATAGGGAAGATATGATCCAACTCCACAAATCTTCTTCAGCTGCAGGAACCTCAGACTGCTGCACAGTTCCAGATAGTGTCCTGCAGAAGGGTGAGGAGCCTGGAGGTGGGCCTAATCTGCTTCTCCCTTTCCTACCACCAGAGCGGTTTGCAGGGGAAGGACAGGTTCTGTCTTTCCCCTGCCCAGTCAATGCTAGGAAGCCCCCTTTGATGGAGAGCTTCTAAGAGCAAGGAGACAAAAGATTTAATGTGGAAGAGCTTATTGTCATGGTCTATAATGCATTTTCATGGCTGCGAAATTGATAGGGCCCTAACTATAGAAATCCTTAGGCCTTACCACAGAATGTAAGTCCATGTGGTAGCCTCCTGCTTAAAAAGGAAGATTAAAGAGATAAGGCCAATGTTTTCAAAGTGATTTCTGTTTCTGGGTGCCTGACCTACGCCTGGTTTTTAGATGTGCTGGACACTTAAGCTGTGTCTACACTACAAAGTTTTGTCTACAGATGAGGCCTTCTGTCGACAAAACTAGGGCACATCCACACTACAGATGCGTTCTATCTAGAATCTGTTGACAGAACACAATCTTTTTCCTGGCAGAGTTACATCTTGAAAGTTTGAGGCATAGTGCCCCTGTAGACAGAAAGGTAGTTAGACGCTGTGGAGGGCCCTCTGTCAACTGAGAGGGCTTCCAGTTCACCTGGCAGCCCTGTTTGCAGAGCTTCCGATTGGCTGTTCTGTCAACAGAAGGCTGGGAAGCCTATTAGGTGTGGACATGTTCTCTAGACAGAGGTTCTGTTGGCAGAACTCTGTCGACGGTGACTTCTGTAGACAGAACTTTGTAGTGCAGACCCAGCTTTAGTGTGTCTCAAATTGAGATCTCAAAATCAGATGTCACATTTCAAAAGCATTAGCCTGTGTCTTGCTAGTTTGACTATGCAGTGTGTCAACCATTTCCACTTGTTACTTTACTGCTCACACCTGGGTAGGCGCTGGTATCTTAGGAAAGCAGCTGTGATGTAATGTTTTTCACAGTTACCTTCTTATGGGCATTCTTTTCCCCATGCCCTGCTTGGGTGCTGGGAAGAGGAGGAGCATCTCCGGGAGGCAGAACTGATCGAATTTCCACTTCTGTCTGTGACACAGAACTGTGACCTTACATGTAGAAAGTAGGCTTGGGCATCTCTTTTGAATGCTCACATGCAAATGTGGGAGCAGCTGGTGCAAGGTACAGTGGAAAGTGATTTGGGTCTTGTTTATAATGGACAACATTTATTGCAGGGCACCCGGGTGTGGCTATGGGGGCATGATCAGCGGCAGCCATGCACTGTTGGTTCATCCAATGATGGGTCTGTGCTCTTCACCACCAATTATGGAGAGGTGAGTATAATAGAAATCAAGTTTTGCATGAGCCTCTGGCTAGCATTACAGCTAAGAAAAGCTATGGGTTAAAATCACCTGATCTGAGATGATTTCCTTATAGCAAATTTATTATTACATTTGTATCTGAAAAATGTTCCCCTTCTGCAGCTATGAGTAAACCTGATCTCATTCCAACTGACAAACCTTAGAGGTACACTTTTGTGTGTGTGTGTGTGTGTGTTTGCTCCCTCTCGCTTTGGTACAGTTGACTCTGTGTGTGTTTCAGAATCTCACTCATTTTGCTGTTAGCCAGTTTTCTGAGTTGTCTGTGTGATTGTCTCTCTCAGCAATGGGGGAGAAAAAAACGTTTTAAAAATAGGAAAATGTAACTGTGAAAGGGTATGTGTGAGTGGATTTACATACTTGAAACTACTTTCACTCATGTTTTGAAACTAACTAGATTACAGATTTGCTATATCTCTTTACTGCTATGAGGTTCCTGATTTGCCTCCCAGAGACTGGAAACTGTCATACTAACATTTAGTTTCACATCTTGCAATACAGTCTTCAACCAGCAGCACTGTTCTCCATTGTTAGGGTTGGAGAATTGTCAAGGCATATGCAGGAGGGTGAGAGGGAAGCCAGGCAAGGCAGGGGTTAAACAAGGCCTATTGGCCCAATCAGCCCCACCCTGGTTCACCTGCGGCCAGTGTCAGGCCTGGAGGTGTATAAAGGGAGGGAAGGCAGCTCAGTTTGGTGCTGACCAGCTCAGAGGCAGGAGCTGGCTCTGAGGCAGGAGGCCCCAGGCCAGAGCTGCCACCCGGTTAGCCACTGGAGTGCACAGCCCAGGACCCTCCCCCGGGTCCTGAGGGGAGCGGGGAGCCTCCCCACCAGGAGCCCCTCTCCCACCAAAAGAGGGGACTAGATCCTCAGGGCCACGCCCCAAACTCAAGCCATAGACTCTCGGGTGGGGCTGCAGACCCACCCAACAGGCCCTGGCCAGGGGGCCTAGCCACTAGGTCACCTGGGCCCAGGGACAAACTGCACAGCGATGTGTACACCTCATTGATGCTCGTGAGAGGAAGAAAGCAACAGTAGCAGCTGCACCAACAGAGCCAGGACAATTCCCTGGCCCCCACTGTGAACGCCCGTGCCGTTCAAAGCTTGGACTCCTCAGCCACATGCGAGTCCACAACTGATGACCTTGTGCAAGCTGAAGACGTCATCGTCAGACACGATTGACTACCTATATTTTGCTCATTGGGATTTAACTTCCACTTTTTAAATGGCGCCTTTTTATCTCCCACTGCTGCATAAATCTGTTACTGATGTAGTCATGCTAAGTGAGGGCCATTAGTAATGCTCAAGGAACTTAATGGGCCAATGTTCAGGACAATGATCTGTGAATGGACTTATTTTTCCATAAAACTGGGAGGAGGGGCTATGGTGGCACAACTACCCTGCCTCTTCCCCTGAGTGCCCCCCCAACGCTCTCTAGGGCAGTGATGGTGCCTCTGCTGCTGTCGGCTGCTAAGAGGGGCTTGGGGAGCACATGAGGGAAGAGGAAGGATGGCTGCAGTGCCCTTTGGCCAGCGGCCAAGAGTGCAGCCCCATGGGGCTCCGCAGACACCCAACCCCAGCTCCTCTCTGAGTTTGTGTGTCACAAATGACTTATTTGTGGCACTCCTAAAGCTCTTGGGGGCAGGGGAGGAGTTGCTGAGTGTGGGGCCCAGATTTTCCTTTTGAGCACTCCAGTCCTGGAGTAGCCACAGGGATGCCAGACCACAGGTGGTGTTGGGCTATGTAAGTCCAGACTGTGGATGTCCAGGCTATAGAGGTCTGACCTACAGAGCAGAAGAATTACTTCTTGAGTCTTGTTTACGATACACCTGTTGCTACATTCTGTAGTTCTTACACTCCAACACGCTTCCTTTCTTGTGTATTGTCACTAGCATGGATCTCATCCATTCCTTAGGTGCCTTCCCTTCTTTCTACGCTTTATTACATAGTTGGTGTATTTCCTGAATCGTACTTTCTCCACCATATTTGATCATCTCTCCTGTGATCTTATCATTTCCAGGTCCCTTGTTGTTCTTTAGTCATTTCACTGATCTTTCTATTTTCTCTTTCAAAATATCAGTCTTACTGTTGCTGCTCAGAGGTGATATCTCTTTCAGTTCTTTGATCAGTGTCTCTGAGACACTGGGGTCTAACTGTGCTTTGTGCAGATGGGTGCAATATCTCATCCATCACTGCACAACCTTCTTGTTCACGAGCACCTCGCTGTTCTCTTCTTTGATCTCCATCTGCTTCAACTGCCACTTCCTATAATATTCCTGATCATCTTATACACCTCCCTGGTCTTACACTCATCATAATACCGCTCTGTATCTTCACACTGATCCTTTAACAATTTCACCTTCTCCATTCTGGCTGCTTTTTTTCCTCATTGCATTTCACTTTATGTTGGTGTTCTGTCCTCTTGGAAACATCCCTTCTGATCCTCAGTGCTCTCGTCTCTTGGACCAACTTCAGTATCTCCTCTGTAATTTACTTCTTATTAATCTTCTCTTCTGCTGGAACTGTCAGCTCAATTGCCTCTTCTATTGCTGTGGCTATCCCTTCGACTCTCTTATCTAGGTCCTTCTCTGTGCCTGCATTCCTGATCGTCTCTTCAAGCGCTGATTTATATACATTCTTTATTTCATCCTTGCTTAGCCTTGCCATGTCTCCTCATTTTTTGAACTGTGTCTTATACTTTCTCTTGAGTTTCATTTTGATGTTTGCAATCACTAGACTGGTTGAGTCTATATTAAGTCCTTAGAAAGTTTGGCACTGCTGTACTGATATTGCCCATCTTCTCCTTATCAAAATCATATCCTTCATGTTCTTGGATTTCCTATAATTTGATCGCCATGTCTGTTGGAACAAGTCTGGACACCATGTATAAAGCAAGCAGGATAGTTTATTACACACAGTGCTGCTGGAGTGTCACTTCACTTGTAGGTTAGCAAACACTGCCAAACAACAGGTTACAATTGATTTCATAGAATGTTGAGGGGTGAAGCAGCGGGGTGTGGGAGAGACCCCAGAACCCCTGAGTAGAAGCTAACAGCAAGGGAAGATTAGCACAATTATCTGGCAATCTAAGAAGGTTACAATTATGATCTCCGCCCACAGTGTACAGAAAGTTCTTTGAACAAAGCAAACATTAATTGACAATAATGTGTAAAGTGGAATGTATATGTCTGCGTCACAATGTTATCCTCACATATATGTGACCAATCATGTTATATGTAAAGAATCAAAGCAGAAGTTAATGAAGGTATGAGACAATCGAGCATTTGTCCCCCACCCCCCCACCAGACATTCTAAGGCTCTCTTCCTGGAATGTGGTTGCCAAGGTGACTATCTGTCTTTGTTCAGTCTGGGATGGCCTTCCAGGTCTGCTCAGTGGGGGGAGCTCATAATACTGGTGTAGGCCTAGTTTCCAGACCCAAATTTAGAGCAGTGGTTCTTAGCAGAATATCATGGCTTGTCTAGGAATTTTACCCTACAATATCCACTTGGTACAGTCCTTCGGTTGGAACCTCGTGTTGCAGATCACCACCTTGTGCTCTGTAGCAAACTTTAGTAGTTTCTCGCCTTGTTAGTTTCTTTCTTCATATCCAAACTTTCCCATGACTCTCTCCCAACCTTTATCTGTTCCGACCTTGGTATTCCAATCTCCTCCGATGATGAACACATCTCTCTTTGGTATCTCTTCCATTGTCTTTGTCAAGTCTTTATAGAATAGATTGATGTCTTCCTCCGTGCTATCTGACGTGGGTGCATACAGCTGAACAACTGAGATGTTGGACAATTTTGCTTTGAATCTTGCTACCATCATTCTCACACTCACCAGATTGTATCCGAAGAATGTTCCTTTAGCTCTGGAAGCACGTTGGACTGCAAGAACTACAGAACGATTGCCCTAACAAGTCATCTAGGCAAAGTGCTGATGATGATACTAATAGAGAGACTGAGATTGCAGATAGAGAAAAACATCTAGCAGATAAGCAAGCAGGATTCAGGAAAAATAGAAGTACCATACAGCAGATGTTGGCACTAAGATTGATAGTGGAGAAAGCTGGATGAAAGAACAAGCACATCTACAGTTGCTTCATCAATTTTTTTTCAGAAGGCATTTGAGAGTAAAGGTCAGAAAGTGACTTGGGCAGTGTTTGGAGTCATATGGAGGCTGGTTTAGAACAAGTAGTGGTACAAGACAAGGAGATCCTATATTGCGGAGTATCTTCATCATGCATCTGGAGAAAGCGATGGTCAAGATCAAGGAAGAGACAGAAGGGATATCAGTGCATGGAATGAGAATTAACAACTTGAGGTTCACTGATGATATAGGTATCATTGAGGAAGTTGAAGAGAAGCTAGTGAGAATGGGGCAGGTGCTAAATGAGAAAGGGAAGCAGTACGGACTGATTATGAACAATCGTATTTGAAGATAAGGAGGCAGGAAGGAAGATCAGTGTAGGCAGGATTGAACCAGAGAATGTAGAGAAGTTCATGTATCCAGGGAGCAAGATGACGTATGATCTAGATTGTAAAAAGGAGATAACTAGAATAGCAAAAGCAAGAGTGAGTTTAAAGGCGATGGATAAGATCTGGAAAAGCAAAGCAATTAGCTTAGGAATGAAGCTGAGTAGCTTGAAAAATGTGTGTATTCAGCAGTATGTTGTATGGATGTGAGATTCGAGTGATAATGAAAGATTCGAAGAGAAGAATATTGGCATTCAAGAGGAGTGTTTTAACAAGATCCTGGGAATAGGATGTATGCAGAAGGTCACCAATGAGAAATTGTATAGAAAGATACAGCTGAAAAAGAACCTATTGCCGAAGGTAATACAAGAGAAGCTTCAGCCATTTGGGCATATCTGCAGACTGAACAATGGGCGAAAAGTCAAGACCCTGGTATTTGGCATAATGGATGGCTCGAATAGGAGAGACAGACACCACAGAGAATGGGTAGATTGGTGCGGAGCTAGTCTACCGAAACTAAGCTACTCCACACTGGACAGGGAAAGATGGAAGGAAATAGTGAGGGAGGCATCGGACACCACTGGACGCTGAGCCCATGGTTGTTGATTATGGTGATGGTGTTACTACATGACAGAGTGAAGTTTCCTTATTCCCCCTTGCAACAGTGTTACACTGGCTCTCATTTAGTTTTTGGTCCACTTGGATTCCTTTCCTCAGTACTCCTTTCTAGGCAGCCATTTACCATTTTGTATGTGCGCGACTGATTGTTCCTTTCTAAATAGAGTAATTTACGTTTATGTAGCACTTTAAAGACTAACAAAATAATTTAGGTGATGAGCTTTCTTGGGACAGACCCACTTCTTCAGACCTGGAAATACACAGCTACTTCTCTGTGACTACTTTGCATTTGTCCTTATTGAATTTTAATTACATATGTGTCCTTATTGAATTGAATTTCATCCACTTCTTCAGTTTGTCCACATCATTTTGACATTTAGTTGTATCTTCCAAATCACTTGCAATCCCTCAGAGCTTGGTATTTTTTGCAAATTTTAATATGTATACTCTCTCAGCCATTATGTAAACAAAGATATTTAAAGAAAGTGATCCCTGCAGGACCCCACTCATCATGCCCATTCTGCATGACTGTGACACATCAATAAGTACTCAGTAAGAACAGTTTTCTAATCAGTCTTGGACCATCTTCAAGTAGCTTTGTCTAACTTACATTTCCCTAGTTTATGAAATGGTCATGTGAGGCTGAAATCAGGATGTACCATGTCTACCATTTCCCCCCATCCACAAGGCTTGTTATGCTGTCAGCAGAAGCTATTAGGTTGGTTTGACACAATTTGTTCTTGACAAATCCATGCTGTTACTTTCCTTCTTATTATCTTCCAGATGATTGCAAACTGCTTAAATATTTGGTCCATTATCTTTCTAGATAAAGAACTTAAGATGACTGTTCTGTAATCACCTGGTTTGTCCTTATTTCCCTTTTTATAGATTAGCTCTATATTTGTCCTTTTCCAGTCTTCTGGAATCTCTCCCATATTTCATGATTTTTCAAAGGTAATTACTAATGGCTCAGATAGCTCTACAGCCAACAGCTGCAGAGGGCCAGTGTTGACCTCCCCTGGTGCAGCAGATTCCTTAGTTCAGAACTGGTGAGGCCTGTGGGGTGCTCAACCAGGGAGGCACAACCTGCGCTCTGCACTGATTAGGCCGCAAGTGGAACATTGTGTCCAACTCGGGTGCCACATTTCGGTAAAGATGTGGAAAAATTGTTGAAAGGTCCAGAGAACAGCAACAAAAATTATTAAAAAGTAAGAGAGTTAGCCATGTTAGTCTGTGCTCCAAGAAAAGAAAACAGCAGAAATGTAGCAGTTTAAAGACTAACAAAATGATTTATTCGGTGATGAGCTTTCATGGGACAGACTCTCTTCATCAGATCAATCTCATCTCCGATACAGACTGACATTTATAAGTACAGAGGACCAAAAAAAAAAAACACCGCAATAAAAACTGACAAATCAAGTAGATAGGACTGAAAGAGGGATATGGGGGGTGTTAAATGTCCTGCCTGAGATAATTATAAGCATCAAAAGAAGGGAAGCAGTCCTTGTAATTTGTGAGGTAATTGATGTCTCTGTTCATACCACGTGTTCATGTGTTGAATTTGAATATGAATTCCAATTCACAAATTTCAAGTTGTAATCTGTTTTTAAATTCTTGTTGTTCTAGGTCACAAATTCTTAGGTCTTTAACAGAATGGCCCACTCCACTGAAGTGTTCACTGACCGGCTTACGTTTATTGAGATTCCTGATGTCTGCTCTGTGTCCATTTATTCTTTGGTGAAGGTTTTGTCCAGTCTGTCCAATGTACATAGTGTTTGGGCATTGCTGGCACATAATGGCGTATGCAATGTTGCTCGAAGTGCATGAGCATGTGCCTTTGATCTTGTAACTAAGATGGTTAGGTCCAGTGATGGTATTCCCAGAATAAATATGTGGACAAAGTTGGCAGGTGGGTTTGTTGCAAGGAGGAGTTCAAGGATTAGTATTACTATGGTCTAGCCTGTGATTGCTAGTGAGAATCTTTCTTAGGTTAGGAGGTTGTCCATAGGAGAGGACAGGCCTGTCACCTTCAGCCTTCTGGAGTGTAGTTCTTGATTAAAATTCTTGAAAACACGACCTGTGCTGCAAAATTGAAAAATTAGGTTTGTTTTGGATTGGCAAAGGGAAGACTGAGGCGACTGAAAGGTTGTTAGATGGAAAGTGGGAGAAAAACTGTTCTTCCCCTCTGACGATAGGGTAAGAAGCAATGAGGGCAGCAAGGGAGTTTAGATTGGATATTAGAAAAAATTTCCTGTCAAGGTAGTTAAGCTCTGGAATAAATTGTGTAGGAAGGTTGTGGAATCTCCATCATTGCAGATTTTTAAGAGCAGGTTAGACAATATCTGTTAGGGATGATCTAGATCGGGCTGAGAAACTTTTTACTTCGGGCCCCACTTTTCATCCCTGCAATTAGCAGGTCCACCCCAACCCATCTAATGTAATCCAGACTGATGGAAATTTTATTATGTTCATATGAAAAAAACCTTTCAGCATAGGTGAGAGAAGAAGCATGTAGAATGTAAAAATGTAACTAAGGGTATATAAATATGAATACACATGAATAAAAACAGTAATATATTTCAACGCTTTTAATGAGATGGACGAGCCTGCCACCCAGCAGCCAATTGTGCTGCGACTCCTTGTGATATTTCATGCCCCCATGAGGGAGCCCACCCCCCTAGTTTGCTCACCCCTGGTCTAAATGGTTCTTGGTCCTGCCATGAATGCGAGGGACTGGACTAGATTACCTCTTGCATTTTCTTTCAGTCATATGATTCTATGTGCAGCTTGCACTTATTTTTGGTATTTAAGTTCAATGATTGTACTATATTATAATGCATTTAGGCCTTAACATAAATTTTCAATTTCAGTTTTAACTATAAAGAAGTTTATTTTAAAGATACTGAAATACAAAAGTCAAATTTTAAAATTTTAGATGAAAAGAATCTGTTTGTGTTCACCCTGCAGAGGAGGGGCAGCAAGGCCCCCTGGTGGTCTGTTCACAGTATGCCCGGGTAGGGCTCAGCTTGGTTTCCTTCAGCTTCAAGTTACTGAGGTGTACTTACAACACTTACTGTAGCCTAAGTAATTTTATCTCTGGGAGAACCTGCACTGTGATGTCAGCAAACCAGAGCAATGCAGCTTTTCCAAGGTGCCCGCGTAGGTCTTGTGTCAAAGACCAGCAAGGTGATGATCCATCCCTGCACAGCTATTTCGGAAGTGCCGCATTCAGCTCAGGGAACCAGGGCTTAAAGTAGCAGGCAAAGAGGGGTTGTAGACCAGCCAATAAAATGGCCACAGCTCCAGATGGTTACAGTGGGGACTGGGAGAAATCCCCTTGGATTGGCTGCTTTCCCTTATTGCCCTATTGCTAGGAGTGTATGGGCAGTCAGCTGCAGCAGGCAGGCAGGCAGAGCTCTTTCCAAGCCAACACCATTCTACCAATAGGGGAGAGGGAACGAGGGAGAGAGAGAACCCAGCAGCTCAGAGTGGCTTTTCTTCTTTCCCTGTATCCTTGGCCTGGGAACAGGGAGAAGGCCCTGCTGCAACCCATCCTCTCCCGCCTGGAGTGGTGATGCTGAAGGATACCAAGGGGAGGTAGTGGGACGGGTAGAGCTGACATGGATGTGGCATATGGGGGGCAGGAAGATGTTGCTTTAATTTCGATAGAAAATGATAGACCTCCTCTCTCTTTGCAGAGCTCTTTCACCATTGCTAGTAACCTGAGTACCAGAAGGATATAGACAACATGGAGGGAGTTTGGAGAATGACAGTAACCAGGTTGAGGGCCAGTGGGACTGGGATTAAGGGCTTCATTTTGTCTTGGATATGATTGCCAAGAAGGGAAATTGGGAGGGTTAGTGGATGTGAAAGGGAGGCATGAGGTAAAAGTAAGAAAGAAAAGGCTGGATAATTGTGAGAGCTTCTTGACTGAGAGAGAGATTAGGCTGTGGAACTGTCTCCTCGTGGAAATGGTGGAATCCCTTTCACTTGAGATGTTGAAAACTAGATTAGATAGAGCCTTGCAGAACAGGCTGTAGGGAATGATCCTGCCATAGCCCCTGTTAGCAAGTAGGTAGATAGGACCAAAACAGGGCTTTATCCAGCTGCAACTTTGTTGATTATTAATGGTTTTCAATCTGGCTGGAAAAGTATAACTAGTGGGGTTCCGCAGGGGTCTGTTTTAGGACCGGTTCTGTTCAATATCTTCATTAACGATTTAGATATTGACATAGAAAGTACACTTATTAAGTTTGCAGATGATACCAAGCTGGGGGGGGGGTTGCAACTTTTTTGGAGGGTAGGGTCATAATTCAAAAGGATCTGGATAAACTGGAGAAATGGTCTGAGGTAAACAGGATGAAGTTTAATAAGGACAAATGCAAAGTGCTCCACTTAGGAAGAAACAATCAGTGTCACACATACAGAATGGGAAAGGACTGCCTAGGAATGAGTACAGCAGAAAGGGATCTGGGGGTTATAGTGGACCACAAGCTAAATATGAGTCAACAGTGTGATGCTGTTGCGAAAAAGGCAAACATGATTCTAGGATGCATTAACAGGTGTGTCATGAACAAGACACGAGAAGTCATTCTTCCGCTCTATTCTGCGCTGGTTAGGCCTCAGCTGGAGTATTGTGTCCAGTTCTGGGCACTGCAGTTCGGGAACGATGTAGAGAAATTGGAGAGGGTCCAGAGGAGAGCAACGAGAATGATCAAAGGTCTAGAGAACATGACCTATGAAGAAAGGCTGACAGAATTGGGCTTGTTTAGTTTGGAAAAGAGAAGATTGAGGGGAGACATGATAGCAGTTTTCAGGTATTTAAAAGGGTGTCATAAGGCAGAGGGAGGGAACTTGTTCTTCCTTGCCTCTGAGGATAGAACAAGAGGCAATGGACTGAAATTGCAGCAGGGGAGGTTCAGGTTGGACATTAGGAAAAAGTTCCTAACTGTCAGGGTGATCAAACACTGGAACGAATTGCCAAGGGAGGTGGTAGAATCTCCAAGAAGGAGAGTGTCACGTGCGTGAATCACCTGCCCGTGCTTTTTAGGAAAATAGCTCCAGTGTTTTCAGGAAGGTCATAAATGTATTATAGTTTCCTCAGGAAGATGGTGGTGTCTTTGATGAAAACTGGGCGTGTTGGTGGCCTAGGGTCTGAGTCGTAATCCCAAGTCTGTGCCTTGGCTGGGGGAGACCAGCGGATGTGGCTTAGCAGGACAGAGTGGTGGGGCATCCCACAGAGCAAGAAGGTGAGTGTCAGTGGCCTGATCAGCACAATGGGAAACATCTCAAGGAGTCTTCTGTGATTGCATGCCATCACAAGAGAGTCTAGGAAGAAGGCTGTAGAAATCAAGGAAAGAGATGATTGTGATTTAGATAAGGCTTTTAGACATAGGGACAGAGAGAAGAGAGGTGCCTCAAAACAGGCCACTGTCAACCCTCTGACTTTCAAAATCATATGGAAACAGACAACAGCAGATTTGCTTTAAATCTTTTATTTTAAAGAAGAGCACGTTTTTGGTCAGGCTTCTGCTTTTCATGCTCTTTGGAGGGGTTGTCCAGGGGTTGTGCAGAGTAGGTTGGAAATAAATTCTGAAACATATATGAAGTGCACATGATGGATCTGTTCTCTTCCTCGTGGGTGCTGTTCTACACTCCTCATCATGATATCTAGGCATCTCCCGCTGTCATGAACTCCATATTACCTTTTTAACACAGGGTTACAGCCTTCCACGCTGTGAGCCTTTACCCCAGGTGGTACTGAAGGTGGAGATAATCATAGGTGCTGATTTCCTCTGTAGTTGGAGAGCGCTTGACCTCCCCACCCTGTTTCTGCCCCCGCCCCCCGCTCTGCCTTTCCCTGGCTCAACTTCCACCAATCTTCCACCCTGCTACTGGCAGGCAAGAGGCTCTGAGGAGGCAGCTGGACTGTGGGTGGGTGCTAAGCACCACTAATTTTCCCCCATGGGAGCTCAAGCCTTGTAGTACCAATGGTATCAGCACCTAGGAAGAGAACAGATCTTCAGTGGAGGAAGTGTGCATGCCCCCATTGTTATCTCTAGGGGACTCACTCAGATAGGGCAGAAATGTAGGAAGCGATGAAATAAAACCAGACAGCAGATATCTGTCCTGTGTTGTGTTCTGCCTCTGAGCACTGATAAGTACCGTGGGGTAAAACTGTGGTCAGTGACACGTTGCTTGTGGAGAAATCAGACTTTGCACACAGAATCATTGTTTTACTGATAAGTTTCCCCTTTCTTTTTAGGTATTCTGCTACCCACAGGCTTCCCTGTCTAGGGAGAAGATCTTGCCAATGCACCAGACCGGTGGGGAGGGGGTGGAAGACATGTCCAAGCTGAGCGATCTGCATGAGGCTGCTATCCTGCTCAACCTGCATCAGCGCTACAAACTGGACCACATATATGTAAGTGTCTGAGGTGGGAGAAATCCATGCTGACTTATGCCCTCTGTTTATCTTCTGGGGCTGCCAGCGTACACATAGCATGTTGGTTTGAGCAATGTCCTCTGAGTTAAGGGACTCTGTTCCCAATGGATAAAGAGGAAATTCCTATCTCTCTGCATGCACATTGAATCCTAGGTTTCTCTTGTTCCCTCATAAGCCTTAAGCCTCTGTTGTGCTCCAGCTGTAAAAGAGGGGTTTACTCTCCTGTTCTTAATGAAGAAAAGTGCCTATCCATGGATATTCAGTTCTGGGCGTTAGGATGGGTTTGCAGGATGGCACCTCTTTGGTGATTATGTGCATATTAGCTGCTGAGTTTGATATTTATATTTCTTAGATCAGCTCCAGCTTTTGTTGCTTTGAGCGCAGTTGGGCTTGAGATTATATGATGGTCAAATGGCCAATAATGATTAGAAAGGTGTGCTGTGGTTCTTCAAATGATTGTTACCCTATGTAGTGCACTTCATGTTGCAGATGTGCTCCATTGCCAAGGACTGGAGATCTTCCCCTTGTAATGTCCTTGTGGCATGCATCCCCTTGCGCAAGGCACTGAGGGAAAGCAGTCTGCCAGACTGCCATCTTAGTTCCTTCTTATTGCTCTGTTCTAAGATGGAACTTCAGTGCTTGTGTTGTCTTCAGCTTTTCTATAAATATTTTAAACCTTTTAAAAACTTTCTTAATTAGCAATCTCTGTAGGTATTGTTAAAAAGGTGATAGCATAGGTGTTCGGTGGTTATTTGGACCCCTTCTTGTGGGAGGGGAGCTGTTGCTGCACACTTTCCAGCCTGATCTTCCAGTAGTTGCAGGGAGTGAGCTGCTCTGCATTCCACAAGCTTTTTCTAGTCACAGACTACCACAACTCTTGTCTGTACTGCCTCGGTCAAGCACAAATCCTTTCTAGGTGTATCTAACTGACCTCCTAGCTTAGTGACATCTGCAGATTTGCTAAGGATGCAATCCATTCTCTCATCCAGGTCATTAATAAAGATGTTGAACAGTATTGGCCCTAGAATTGATCCTTGGGGACTCCACTTGAAACCGACCGCCAGCCAGACATTGAGCCATTGATGTCTATCCGTTGGGTCTGTCCATCAAGCCAGCTTTATATCCACCTTACAGTCCCTGTATCCAACCCACACTTCCTTAACTTATGGGCAAGCATGTTGAGGGAGACTGTATCAGAAGCTTTGTTGAAGTCAAGGTATATCACATGCACTGACTTCCTCATGTCCACAGAGCCTGTTACCTCGTCACAGAAGCTAATCACATTGGTCAGGCACAGCTTTTCCGTGCTGAATTCATGTTGACTACTCTTGATCACTTCACCTCTTCCAAGTGCTCTAGAATGGATTCCTTGAGGATCCTCTCCATGATTTTTCAGGGACAGAGGTAAGGCTGTGTTAGCCAGTGGCCGGGTAATGTGCGGTGAGGTACCAACTGTGCCCTTATTACCATCCAAGTCTTTAACTGCTAGAGCAGGGAGCTCCGTCGCAGCGGGCAGCCTGGGCTAGGCTGACAGATGCCCCAGGGTCGTAAACACCCGAGTCTTTTACTGCTAGAGCAGGGAGCTCCTTTGCAACGGGCATCCAGGATTGACTGACGGGTGCCCCAATGGTAGCACTAAGAGCCTTTCCACACCCGAGACTTTAACTGCTAGGATGCACTGTCCCGTCGCAGCGGGCAACCAGGATTGACTGACGGGCACCCCAGGAGTCTGCCCCGTGGAGGCGGCACGACTCAATGCTAGGCTCTCAGCACTCTCACCGATGGCCCGGCTGTGGTAACCAAACAGTTAAAGTTCTTTTGATTGTGCTGGCTGTGTTGCAGTGACAAAGGGCAGCAGCAGTCAGGCTTAGATCTTAACTAGTTACAAGTTTATTAAGCTACAGTTATAAGCGTGTGGTTACAAAAGGCTATTGTCTACTTCTTATATGCTAGCAGAGTACAGGTGTTAGCAGGTTACATTACAATCCAATACAACGACATCTTAATACAACGACATGTACCTATAGATGTCTAATTCTTTAACTGTGTACTCCAAAAGGAGACCTTAATGTGGGTATATTTTACCCTCCTTGTGTCTTTCGATACCAGCGTAGCCCAGCCAGGATCGGTCACTTAATTCCGCGGAAAGACGAATATGAGGTTGGGTGTCCCCATTTGCGGACCTCGGGAGGCAATCACCTGACCCGACCAGCAGGTAGTTGGTGAAAGTGCACTCAGAGTTACAGTGCTGCTGGGCCCATCTTTATACCTCTTGGGTCACGTATTCTCTTTCTTATCTATAGTGCCAGATCGTACTGGTCTGTCTTTTGTGACGCCAGTTTTTACAAGGGCAATTCTTAATTAATTTGCGCTTGTAAGACAGGAGATAAGCAATTTGGAGTACAGGACATTCTTTTACAAGGGCGGAGATTTCTCTTCTGGGATAACTGTGTGGGTGCATCACTCCATCAATGCCAGCCGAGGGTAATTTCCTGAGGCCCTCCTATTGACAGTTGGCCTGTTAGCCCTTTTATCTGTGCTTTCTGTTTCTCAGCGTCACGATGAGCCAGCACATCTGGGCCTCTGTGAGAGGCTTCAAAGACTGTGCCATCAGCAGCTGTTCCGTGCCCTGTGTGCTTGTGGGGCACCTCAGGAGGGGCAGCAAGCTGGCTTGTAAAGGGGGAGACATTGTTTGGCTACAGGCTGACCAATCCATAGATCCCTGGATTGCCCTTCTTTCCCTTTTTAAAGATGGGCACTACATTCACCTTTTTCCAGTCATCTGGGATCTCTCGTGATCTCCACAAGTGTTCAAAGATAATGGCCAAAGGCTCTTCAATGACATCTGCCAATTCCCTCAGTACCTTTGGATGCATTACATCCTGACCCATGGATGTGTGTGTGTCTAGCTTTTCTAAATAGCTCTTAACCTGTTCTTTCCCCACCTAGGGCTGCCCACCTCCTTCCCCTACTGCATTGCCTAGTGCTGTAGCTTGGGAACTGGTTTTGTCCGGGAAGACTGAGGCAAAAAAAGCATTGAGTACTTCTGCTTTTCCTGCATAATCTGTCACTAGGTTACCTCTCTCATCCAGTAACGGCCCCACACCCTCCCTGATAATCCTCTCATTGTTAATATGCCTGTAGAAATCCTTCTTGTTACCCTTCACATTCCTTACTATGTGCAGGTCGAATTGTGCTCTAGCTTTCCTGATTACTCCCCGGCATTCTCCAGCAATATATTTAAACTCTTCCATAGTCATCTGTCCCCATTTCCACTTTTTGTGCTCATCCCTTTTGAGTTTGAGCTCTCCAAGAATTTCTCTGTTAAGCCAAGCTATTTGCCTACCTTGTTTGCTCTTTTTACTGCTCACTGGGGTGGTTTGAGCCTGTGCCTTGAATAAGACTTCTTTAAAATACTGCTAGTTCTCCTGAATGCCTTTCCCCTTCTTATCTTTTTCCCCAAGAGATCCTGCCCATCAGTTCTCTCAGGGAGTCAAAGTCTGCCCTTCTGAAATTAAGGGTCTGTATGTTACTGTTCACCTTTCTTTCTTTTGTCAGGACTACCATCTCATGGTTGCCGCAGCCCAAGTTGCCACCCACTTCTATTTCTCCTACTGGTTCTTCCCTGTTTGTGAGCAGCAGGTCAAGCTGTGCATGGCCCCGGTTGGTTCCTTCAGCACTTGTACCAGGAAGTTATCCCCAACATTCTCCAAAAACTTCCTGGATTGTCTGTGTGTTGCTGTATTGGTCTCCCAACAAACATCCGGGTGATTAAAGTCTCCCATGAGAAACAAGTCCTGTGAGTTAGAAGCTCCTTTTAGTTGTTTGAAGAAATCCTCATCTACCTGGTCTGGTGTTCTATAGCAGACACCAATCACAGCATCACCTCTGTGGCTACCACCTCAAAGCTTAACTCAGACTCTCAACTGGCTTTTTGCCCTCCATATACTGGAGCTCTGAGCATTCATACTGCTCCCTCGCATGCAGCACAACTCCTCTTCCTTTTCGCCCTGCCTGTTCTTTCTGAATAGTTTATAACCTTCCACGATTGTGCTCCAGTTATGAGAGTCCTCCCACCAAGTCTCGTTATTCCAATCATCTCACACTCCTTCGACTGTGCCAGGGCCTCTGATTCTTCCCATTTGTTTCCCAGGCTTCTTGCATTTGTGTACAAACATCTTAGATTGTTAGGTGGTTAGCCTGCCTTTGCATTTTGCATCGGGGTACTGCTTTATTTTTCCTTCCTCCTTCCCCACTTACTCGGGGCTTGTCTCAATGTCCCCTGATGAGCCCTGTTTAAAGCCCTCCCCTCACTAGGTTTGCAAGCCTGCCTGCGAAAATCATAGAAGAGTAGGACTGGAAGGGAACTTGAGAGGCCATCGAGTCCAGCCCCCTGCCCTCATGGCAGGACCAAGCATTTTCTAGACCATCCCTGAAAGCCATCTATCTAACCTCTTGTTAAATATCTGCAGTGATGGAGATTCTACCACCTCCCTTGGCAATTCGTTCCAGTGTTTGATCACCCTGACAGCTAGGAGCTTTTTCCTGATGTCCAACCTGAACCTCCCCTGCTGCAATTTAAGTCCGTTGCCTCTTGCTCTATTCTCAGAGGCAAGGAAGAACAAGTTCCCTCCCTCTGCCTTATGACACCCTTTTAGATACCTGAAAACTGCTATCATGTCCCCCCTCAATCTTCTCTTTTCCAAACTAAATAAGCCCAATTCTCTCAGCCTTTCTTCATAGGTCATGTTCTCTAGACCTTTGATCATTCTCGTTGCTCTCCTCTGGACCTCTCCAATTTCTCCACATCCTTCCTGAACTGCGGTGCCCAGAACTGAACATAATACTCCAGCTGAGGCCTAACCAGTGCAGAGTAGAGCAGGAGAATGACTTCTTGTGTCTTGTTCACAACACACCTGTTAATGCATCCTAGAATCATGTTTGCTTTTTTTGCAACAGCATCACACTGTTGACTCATATTTAGCTTGTGGTCCACTATAACCCCTAGATCCCTTTCTGCTGTACTCATTCCTAGGCAGTCTTTTCCCATTCTGTATGTGTGACACTGATTGTTCCTTCCTATGCTCTTTCCTCTCTTCGTTAGGTGGATCCCATCTCTTCCTAGCAATCCTTGTTCCCGAAACAGAGTCCCATGGTTGAAGAAACCAAAGCCCTCTCTCCGACACCACCTGTGCAACCACACATTTAGTTCCACAATTCAACAATCTCTACCTGCTTCCCTTCCTTGAGCCGGGAGGATGGATGAGAACACCACTTGCATTCTGTGTTCCTTGATCTTTCTTTCCCAAGCTACATAAGCGGTGATCTGCTCAAGGTCATTCTTGGCTGTGTCATTAATTCCTACATGAAGGAGTGGGAAAGGGTAATTATCCACAGGTTTGATGATTTTTGGAAGAGACTCCATCACATCCTGGATTTTAGCTCCTGGTAAGCAGCTAACTTCCTGGGATTCCAGGTCTGAATAGCAGCTGGATGACTCCGTCCCTCTTAGGAGGGAGTCCCCGACCACCACTACCTGTCTTCTTCTCTTAGGAGTGGTGGTTGTAGAATCCCATCCCTAGGACTGTGCATCCCATGTCTTCCGGTCAGTGGGGTCTTCTGATCCTCTTCCTGTGAAGTCTCTGCCATAGCATTCTCCACTGAATCACCCGGGTAGAGAGCCTGAAAGTGATTGCTTGTCTCCACGGGAATAGGAGATACCTGAAATGGCTTTCTTCTCCTTGATTTCATGCTTTCAGTTTTCTTCTTTGTTTAGCACTGCCTTCGCTGGCTGCTCAGCCTGCTGTACTTATAGTATTAAATTCGGCCTTTTGTCAAGGAAGTCTCCACCCTCTCTGATGGGACCGGAATGTTAATATTTGCGCCTCAAGTCCTCTAACCTTCTCTACCCAGGTGGCGACAAGCTTGCACTTGGTCCATACGAAATCCGTCCTACCTTCTGGGAGGAAAACAAACAGGGTACATGCTGTGCAGATCACAACAGCTGACTTTTCAGTAGACTTGTCACTATCCATTTTTACCTTCCTTCAGAGAGTTCCCTCAGATGGGTTTTTCTTTTTTGGGTGTTGCCTGGAAGGGCAGAAGAGAAACAAAACTATAAGAAAGAAAGAAAGACAACCATTATGGGCTCCCCTGAAGGTGAACTCCAAGGCAAACTCCCTGTTCGCTGCCCACAATGTTTGCTGTGGCTGCCTTCTTTGTTCCACCTGGAACAAAGCACTCTCAATTCACACCTTTGCAGACTCATCAAACTGCCAAACACACTTCCAAACTGCTCCTCTTTGCAGAACTGCAAAATGAATGCTTGGACACAGACACTTGGATATTCAATCCACGAGCTCACAACGCAGCCCCGCAAAAGCCACACTTGCCTGAGCTCCACTTGGATGTCTCCCAGGCAAACGCCCTGTTAGCTGCTGCCCTCTTCTCTTCGCACAATATTTGTTGTGGCTGCCTTCTTAAATGCTGTTGCTGGCGAGGCCTGGCTCAAAGCCTTGCCTCCAAGACAATCAGCCCTGGAAGGTCCACCTGAGGTCCTCTTGTATGTTTCCCAGGAAAACTCCTTCTTCGCTGCTGCCCTGTTTACGTGCTCAAATACACAGCTGTCTTGTGTTGTTCCCATGTGCAGTGCCCTTTTTGCCTTATTGCCTCATTGCCTGGTTTACCACTACTTGGAATTAATGGTGGAGAAAAACCGAAGATGGTGGCCCTCTGGAAGACCTTTTTTTTACTTGCTGTGATGTACAAGAAAAGGGGAACTGCATGTGTACAGATCAATTCAAATTATGACAAGCTGAGTAGCCTGTCTTTTTTGAATGGTGAATTTAGGTTTTGGCCAAGTGTGACCTAGGCAGATATGATCCATGAAAGAGGAACTGTTGCCACCCTCTGTCCTCTTACTGTTCTGTAATGTCACAGAATCACAGGGCTGGAAGGGACCTCAGGAGGTCATCTAGTCCAGCCCCCTGCTTCAAGCAGGATCAACCCCCACTAAGTCATCCCAGCCAGGACCTTGCCCAGCCAGGACTTAAAGAGCTCAAGGGATGGAGAATCCACCACCTCTCTAGGCAATGCATTCCAACGCTTCACCCCCCACCTGGTGAAGTAGTTTTTCCTAATATCTAACCTACGTCTCTCTCTCTTCAACTTTAGACCATTACTCCTTGCTCTGCCATCTGACACCACTGACAACAGTTTCTCACCCTCCTTTTTAGAGCTCCCCTTCAGGAAGTTGAAGGCTGCTATTAAATCACCTCTAAGTCTTCTCTTCTGTAAACTAAACAAGCCCAAATCCCGCAGTCTATCCTCATAGGTCTTGTGCTCCAGCCCCTTAATCGTTTTTGTTGCCCTTCGCTGAACCTGCTCCAGCAAATCCACATCCTTTTTATACTGGGGGGCCCAAAACTGGACACAATATTCCAGATGTGGCCTCACCAGTGCCAAATAAAGAGGAATAACTACTTCCCTAGATCTGCTCGAAATGCTCCTCCTAATGCACCCTAGTATGCCGTTAGCCTTCTTGACTACAAGGGCACACTGTTTACTCATGTCCAGCCTTTCATCCACCATAACCCCTAGGTCCCTTTCCATCGTACTGCTGCTGAGCCAGTCGGTCCCCAACCTGTAACAATGCTTGGGATTCTGCCACCCCAGGTGCAGGACTCTACACGTCTCCTTATTGAACCGCATCAGATTTCTTTTGGCTCAGTCCTCCAATTTATCCAGGTCCCTCTGGATTCTCTCTCTACCCTCCAACATATCTACCTCTCCCCCTAGTTTTGTGTCATCTGCACACTTGCTGAGGGTGCAATCCAGTCCCTCATCCAGGTCATTAATAAAGATGTTGACTAACACAGGCCCCAGAACCAAGCCTTGCAGCACTCTGCTTGAAACAGACCGCCATCCAGATATTGAGCCATTGACCACTATCCGTTGGGCCTGACCATCAAGCCAGCTTTCTATCCATGTTATAGTCCAAGGATCCAATCCATATTTCCTTAACTTATGGACAAGAATGTTGTGGGAGACCATATCAAAAGCCTTGCTGAAGTCAAAGTATATCACATCCACTGACTAGCCCATGTCCACAGAGCCTGTTACCTCATCATAGAAGCTAATCAGATTGGTCAGGCAGGACTTGCCCCGGCGAATCCATGTTGGCTACTTTTGATCACTTCCCCTCTTCCAAGTGCTCCAAAACGGATTCCTTGAGGATTCCCTCCATTATTTTCCCAGGGATTGAGGTAAGGCTGACTGTTATTGGCTTGTTCTGGTCCCTCCGCAGTTGACTATACAAAGCCCTGTCACATAGAAACAGTTTCTAAATTTCTTCAACCCCGTGGAGTATAGTTCTCTAACTAACCTCCATCCATGGAGTTTCCAGGACAGGCCGACACATAGGGCAAGGGGTGCAGAGACAGGGCAAACACACTTTTGATGAAACTCCTTGAGGTTTTCAGGAAAAGAGATCGAATGGGGCTCTCCTTGTGATTTACTTGTGCCCAAACTCTTCAGAGTGTGATCATAAAATATGAATCTGAGAATGTGTTGCCTAGCAGCTGTTACTAAGGCAACAGACCTGTATTCACTTTGTGTTCCTGTAAATGATCAGTTAAGTGACCTGGTTTCTGGAAAGTCTCCTCCTTGTATTGGGATTTGAAGAAGTCTGCAAATTCTGTCCGTCAGTACAGTGGTGCCTCTGTCTAGTGTCTTGCATTGTGCTTGTCTTGGTGACTTTGTGACCCTTTCCCACACAGGTATTCCCTGCACAGAGACTTTTCTCTTGCAGCCTTTGCTCATCCTACTCTTCCTATCCTTTTAGTTTGCAGCCTGCTACCCTCTTGAACAGCTCTTTGCCAATCACCTTCGCTTCTTGACCACATCACCTTCATTCCTCTTCTTCAGTCTTTAGGACTTTTGAGACAGGGCCTTTCTTCATTTTCTGTTTGTACTTTGAGTAGAGTTAGGTGTACTGATATCACTGAAGTAATAAAAATGGCAATTTTGTTGCCCAATTCTCTCCTCTTAACTCTGACCCACTTTTTGTTCATCCTCTGCTGTTTCTCATTCTTCAGTATAATTTCTCTGTATTGGGCCTAAAGGTTAGGCCTAATATGTGAGAGGGCGATTGAAAGAGGCAAGGAATGCAATTAATGATATTCCAGAAACAGCTGAGATGTTAAATACCTTTCTAAAAAGGTGTTTTTGAGCCAGAAGTCTGACAAAATTAGGAAGAATGATCTTGTTAAAATAAATGCCAATTGAGAGATCAAGGAACACTTGGCTAATTAAAACACAAATAAACCTCATTAACCAGACAATCCCAGCAGACGTGCACCCAGGGAATTACCTAACTAAATTACTGCGTTTCTGAGAATTTTCATGAGAGTAATGAACATAGGGGAGAGGTAACAGGAAACCAGAGGAACACAAACATGGCCATACCAGATCAGGTGACTGGCTCATCTGCCACAGTGTCCTGTCTTCTGACAGTGGCTGGTGCCAGATGCTCAAGAGGGAAAGAACAGAACAAGGCAGTTTTGGGTTGGTCCTGATTTGAGCAAGGGGCTGGACTAAATAACCTCTTGTGTTCCGTGTTTTACTGAAAAGGAACTTTAATAACCGCCTACAGAGGGAATGCTCAGAACTGTCATTTATATTAAAATTTGACATATTAACATGTGGTTTGAGCCAGGAGAGCAATTACCTGGCACATTGTAAAGACTCATTTGCATATTTTGTTTTATCTAACTCTTAACTTCGCCACCCCACTCCCCCCTCCTGCCACCCCTCTGCACTTCTGATTTGCCAACCTTGATAACAATTCTTCTGATTTGTCAACTTTGATAACAATTTTTAGAGCTCTGTGCTTTATATGTTGAGTCTGTTCTGGTAAGGGTAAAATCTGAAGAAGTGGGTCTGTCCCACGAAAGCTCATCATCTAATAATTATTTTGTTAGTCTTTAAAGTGCTACATGACTGCTTTTTTGTTTTCATAGAATACAGACTAACATGGCTATCTTTCTGTCACTCTTGTGTTCCAGCGCGTTTTTTGTTTTTTTTTTTTGTTAAAAAAAAAATAAAATAAAATAAAAAGAGAGGAGTTGCCTGCCCCCTGCCGGGGTTCCAGCAGCTGGGGCTGCCAAGCTGCCAGTACTCAGTACTGACACAAAAAAAGCACTATTGAGATCCAGCCTGAATCTTCTATGATTCTCTGTCCCATAGTCCAGTCCTAGATTCTGGCAGTTGAAGCAAGGGGTTGCTTATGTGTCCCTGACCATCTTGACTCATAGTCATTGATGGTCTTATCCTCCCAGTACTTAACCAATTCTTTTTTGGAACTTTATATTTTCGGCCTTCAAAACATCTGTTGACAACAAGTTCCATAGAGGTTGACTATACATTGTGTGAAGAAGTACTTCCTTTTGTATGTTTTAAGACTGCTGTCTATTAATTTTATCAGCTGATTCCTAGTTTGTGAAGGAGTAAATAACACTTCCTTATTCATATTTTCGATACTATTCATGATTTTATAGAGCTCTGTCATATCCCCCCTTATTTGTTTGTCTTCTAAGCTAAACAGTTCCAGTTTTTTTTCAAATCTTTTCTCAGATGGAGCTGTTCTGTACCTCCAATCATTTTTGTTGTTATTCTTTGAACCTTTTCCGATTCTACTATCTTTTTTTCAGATGGAACAGCCAGATCTGTTCATACTACTTAAGGCTTACCACATATTTATATAGTGTCATTAGGGATTTTTTGTTCTTTCTTTTTTCCTTTTTCCTGTTTTTATTATCTCTATCCCTTTCTTTATGATTCTGAACATTGTTAGCTTTTTTGTCTGGTGCTGCACCATGAGCGGATGTTTTCTGATAACATCTACAATGATTCCAAAATCTTTCTTGAATAGCAACTGCTAATTTAGACCTTATCATTGTGTATGTATGGATTTGTTCCAGTGTGCATTATTTATGAACATCAAATTTCATCTGCCATTTTGTTGCCAACTTACCCACTTTTCTGAGATCTGTCTGTAACTCTTTGCAGTCACTTGCATGAGCCTGGTAAACATTTTGTCCCATTTTGTTTTGCCTTCTAATCTACAGCAGCCTAACTGCTGGAGTGGGGGCAGAGACCACAGATAAGCCCCCCCAGCTTCATTAGGGAAAAAAGAGTAGACTATGCAGAAGATATGTTTTAAAAACCAGAAGTTTAATTATTTTACTATGAGTAAATCATTAATAACACAAAGCACAGGTGTTAAGTGCAAGGCTGAATTTTTCATTTTACTTGAGCACCTGTCAGTAAGGTATAGCCAGTACACCCCCTGGGGAGGGACGCAGGACTTGGGGCAACCCCCTGCCACAGGCCCTGCCCCTGCTCCACCTCTGCTCAGCCCCTACTCTCCCTTGAGTAATCTGAGCCAAGGTAATATGGGGGAGGGGGGCTGGCATGGGGCAGCAGCAGGGGTTCTCACTCCTCCTCTCCACACTCACCGCGGCAGTGGGAGCTGGATCAGCCCGTCAGCCTTCTCCACTCTGCTGCACCCTGCCACCCTCTCCTAGCTTGCTGTGCTTAGCTTCACTGCAGCAGAGGGAAGAAAAGTTCCTTGCCCCATGGCATGCCACTTCCCATGACCACGGAGGAGTGGTGTGCTGCAGGTTCGGAGACCGTGGTGGGGCAGAGTGGAGCAGGTATCCAAGTCACTCTTGCTTCTGCTACTGTGGTGAGTACAGGGAGCCCTGACCCCTGATGCTGCCCTGAGCTATGCACCTTCTACCTCCCCAGGTAATCCCATGGGGTACCCTAGATCTTGTCCATAGGACAGTTAAGGCAGATGTTGCAGGGCTCCTCAAAGTGCAGGGCATGGGGAGCGACCCGAACTACCCTATGGATGGGACAGCTCTCAGTATAGCACACGGCAGCGTGCTTGGCAGCAGAACTCAATCTGCAGACAGGCAGTCATTGATAAACAACACTTTGGGAGGGGTCTTTAACTTTCACTTTGAAACCATGGGACAGGCTGCGTGCAAATGGTAGCCGCCAGTCACATGTGTGCTCTTCTAAAGGGAGGCGATAGGTTCACAGTGGAGGGGCACAGACTGCTCAGTCATCACGGAGTCCCCCTGCCGCTGCACAGCGCACTTATAAACTGCAGTCCTCATTTGACACAGCAGCTTGGCATGGAGGAGGGAGAGGGTTCAGGGTGGAGGGGCGTGGGAGCACACAGCCAGTGTGGGGTCACCTCCGCACCCCTGCACAGCATGGCTGTTCTCTGGGATGATTCCTTCAAATCTATCACAAACAGGGCAGCACATTTAGGGTCATAATTTGTTGGGGGATGAGCTAACAGAGGTGGATCTTTGTGTTATCAAATACAGCACTTCCCACATTTCACCTAGGTCACCATGCTGCATTACCCTCCCCAGAATCACAGGATGTCCACAGCCCCCAGCGTGCGAGCCATTCTTGGCATGTAAGCTGACTTGGAGTGGCATACGGCAGGGGACAGACCCCACCTCTCCTTCCCCATGCAGCGTGGGGAGCGGGTGGGATCATGGGACTGAGGCTATAGCCAGGGGAGCAGCATTCCTGCCATGACGCAGGCCAGGGCCAAAGCCTGCAGACCGACCGGGCCAGGGTCCCTGCTTCAGGGGAGCCCCTGCTGTGTTGCCCCTGCCTGAGTGCAGGTCTGGGGTCCCCGCGGCCGCAGTGCCAGAGCCAAGGGCCCCAACAGGAGTGCAGAACAGGGCTGGAGCCCCTGGTCCATAGCCTTCACTGCAGCACATGGACCCTGCTGCAATGCAGGGCTAGAGCTCCTGCCACAGTGTGGGCCCAGGGCCAGCAGCCCCGCCACAGTGCAGGGGCTGCGGCCGGAGCCTCTGCCATCGGGCCTACCTGAGTCCCAGCCACAGGGTCCTTGCTAGAGTCTGTGCCAGGGCAGCAGCAGGAGCTATCCTGCTTCATGCACAGCCTGCAGACAGCGGGCACGAGGGACCCTGGCCAATCCCTTCCACTTGCCACACTAAACAGTAAAGCTCTGCGTCTTTCTTTATTTGTTAATGAAGTTGTTGAAAGTAGGACTATTAGTGACTCTAGAAAGTATCATTGGCACTCTGACTGCACACAGGGGTCAAAGTGTGGCTGAACCCTGTGCTAGGGAGTGGATGTTGCTTGCATGTGTCCAGAAACCTGGACCTTATGCTGCTTTGCTTTGTGTTGCAATAATGTCAGAGCACTTACTGCTGGCTTGGGCGGTTAGGTGCCCTACCACGAAGTATGCAATAAGGCAGCCCACCCCAGAAACCTTCAAAAAGGATTGCAGAGTACTTCAGCGAGAGCTTTGAAGATATATGCAGGGAGGATTCCACTCCATCTTCAGGCATGATTAACAAACTGTTTTGGGGAGCACCCACTGTGTAGGTTGACTGACTGCCACTGTATCCCAATTGTACCATTGTAGTTTGATTACAGATGTACACTCACCCAGAGGTCCTTTCCCCTCCATTAGGGTCCAGCAGCAATAGGTTCTGCGAGGGGACTAGAGCCAGAGTTAGGAAAGAGCTCTGGGTGGGTAGTGAAAATGGATCCTGCACTTGCCTGCTCAGGATTCTTCTCTTTCTCATCTACAATGTCCTCCTTGCTGTTCCCTTAGATTGCCTGAAGCATAACTTGGGATGTGTCCACTGACAATTTTGGGATACTGGTTGAGTCCCCTCCTTTGACTCCCATGCAGCTGTTCATAGAAGCACCATGCCTGAGGCTCATTTGTCTTTTGTTATGCTTTCCGGAGCTCCTTTATTTTTGTGCAGCACTACTGGGTGTGCCTGCACAGCCTCTTCTACCTGCACACCCCATGCTGGAGCTCATTTGTGACCCTTGCCTGTTGTGCTGCTGCGCTAGCCACATTGACCAGGTAGGAAGTGAAATTCTAAAGTTCCCGGGGCTTTTCCAGTGTACCAGAGAGTGCAGTAGAGTTGAAAGTGCTGGCCAGAGCGGTCACATTGGGGCACTGTGGGACACCTCCCAGAGTCCATGAATGTTGACGTGAACAGCACTGTTGCAGAAGTTTGAATTTAGTGCTGCTATTCTTGACAAGATGGAGTACAGCAATCAATTTTAAAAAGCCGTTAAGGCCTGCAGAAGGAGATTGGTGGTGTAGACACATTCATTGTAAAAGTGACCTCACATGGCTTTCTTGGACCTAACCTCATAGTGTAGATCAGGACCTAGAGTGAAAATGGGACAGAAAATCAGAGGTGTTCTTTCAGTGAAATAAGCCTTCAGTTAAAAAGGCCAGTGCAGTTTTGCACTGCAAATTCAGAGGCATCGTGTCGTGGATCAGGAAGTTTCCAAGGCATACTGTAGGGGTAGGCTGAGGGCTCTGAATCAGGCCCACCTAGAATTTTGTGTTTACTCCTGGGCAACTTGTAATTAGAAATAAAACAAGTGACAAGCTGGAGGGAGTTCAGAGAAGAGGAACAACATGGGACTGGGTAGAGTGTTTTCGATGAAACATTGAGAATTGAGTGTGGAACTTGTAGAGTGACTAAGTGGACAAAACAGTACATGGCTAAATGAAGCATGTACGCATTGCTCCCTTCTGTCCCAACACCTCCTGATCTAATTAAAAATATATACATGAAGTTACCATGATGTGTAAAATGCCCAAACAGACGTTTGGACCTGTGCCATCTAAACTCCCTGATTTTTTCTTGCCCTGCTTGCTGATTGTAGGACCCAGTCAGTGATTCCTTCCCCACTGGTACTGACAGGTACTGCTCTTAGACATGAGTTTTGAGTAGTTTGATGTCTGTACTTTCTTCTCCACTCTTATGCTTGTGCCAGCCTGAATTCTGTCTTTCACAGCCCCGTCATTCTGCCATTGTACTTTGTCCACATAGTTCATCCATCAGAGAGAAATGACATACTGCTTTTGGTCTTGAATAGTAACAAAGAGGAAGCTGTGCTAGTCTATACACTATCAAAACAAAGAGCAGTCAAGTAGCACTTTAAAGACTAGCAAAATGGTTTATTAGGTGAGCTTTCGTGGGACAGACCAACTTCTTCAGACCATGGCCAGACCAGAACAGACTCAATATTTAAGGCACAGAGAACCAAAAACAGTAAGCAAGGCGGACAAATCAGAAAAAGATAATCAAGGTGAATGAATCAGAGGGTGGGGGGGAAGGTCAAGAATTAGATTGAGACAAGTATGTCTTGTCTGCATACTTGGCTCAATCTAATTCTTGACCTTCCCCCCCACCCCTCCACTCTCTGATTCGCTCACCTTGATTATCTTTTTCTGATTTGTCCGCCTTGCTTACTGTTTTTGGTTCTCTATGCCTTAAATATTGAGTCTGTTCTGGTCTGGCCATGGTCTGAAGAAGTGGGTCTGTCCCACGAAAGCTCACCTAATAAACCATTTTGCTAGTCTTTAAAGTGCTACTTGACTGCTTTTTGTTTTGCTTTTGGTCTTGTGTAATGCAGGGGGTCTGCAGCTTGTGGTTTGGCAGTGTTGTGGAATGCTGCCCTCTGGTGGCAAAATAAAGTACCACGAGCAGCTCTGTGAAAAATTCACAGACTCATTGAACTCTCGGGCTGGCAGGGACCTCAACCTAACTAAATCATCCCAGCCAGAACCATGTCAAGCCAAGACTTAAAACCCTCTAGGGATGGAGATTCTACCACCTCTCTAGGTAACTCATTCCAGTGCTTCACCACCTTCCTGGTGAAATAGTTTTTCCTAATATCCAACTTACACCTCTTCCTCTGTAACTTCAGACCATTGCTTCTTGTTCTGCCATCTGTCGCCACTGTGAACTGTCTCTCTCTGTCCTCTTTAGAGCCCGTTTTCAGGAAGTTGAAGGCTGCTATCAAATTGCCCCTCACTCTTCTGCAAACTAACTAAGCCCAAATCTCTCATTTGAGCTGAAGATGTTATGGCTCTGTGATCCTTGGGGTGCGTGCAGCCCCAGATATGAAACTCCATTACAGGAAGAGCAAAAGAATGCACAAAGGAAAAGGAATTACGGCAGGGGTAGGGATGGTCATGTCTGGCTGTATTGCTGATCTGCATGGATTGGGGACAGAGTTTGTCACTCTGGTATTATTGCTTTTTGGCCTAGATGGGTCAAGATAATCTCCACTCAATCAATGATCTGGAATGAGGGGGGGGGAAAGGTTTTCTAAGTTGCCTTTTGCTCTTGACTTAGTTTGCAGCAGCAAGTGCAGTGAAAGTAGCTGGGGTCAGGGGAGGATCTAGCCCCAGTGTTTGAAATATTTTAAATAAAAGCTTTACAATAAAGCCAACTAAAATACTTGCTTGTCAAGCAGTAAAATTGTAGTCCTCCTGCTCCCACCCCCCTGCTCTGCAGCACCCTCCCCTGCAAGGTCTCCTTTCTGTAGCGGGAGGTCAGTGGCCATTGTTCTGCTGCTTTTTCAGGCACTCTCCATCTCATCATTAATCACTTCAGGTCATGTCTGGTGGGTGGATTTTCTGGTATTGATTTTCTCACTGCATTTTATTTTCTCCCCTTAGACAAACATTGGTTCCATCTTGGTGTCAGTAAATCCGTACAAACTCATCTCTGGTCTGTACAGTACAGCTGCTATGGACCTCTACAGACAACATCATCTGGGTGAGCTGCCGCCTCATATCTTCGCCACTGCTAATGAGTGTTACTGCTGCTTGTGGAAGCGTCATGACAGCCAGTGTGTTCTGATCAGGTTAGAAACTGAAAATACAGCTAGCCCCCGGTTGCATTATATCCTTCACACCCACTGTCCTGTCTGCAAGGGCACCTGTGTTCCTGCATCTTCTCTATCCTACATCTGCACTATTGGAGATACCCCACATTTGGTCCTGCAGAACACTACGCTCCATTCTCCCATGCATGGGAGAGTTACTTGCTCTGTTTGAGTGTGGATCATGTCTGTTCCTTAACAGTGGAGAAAGTGGAGCTGGAAAGACGGAGAGCACCAAGTTGTTGCTCAGATTCCTGTCAGCCATGAGCCAGAACTCTGTTGGGGGCCCTGCATCTGAGAAGAGCATACACGTGGAGGAAGCCATCATGGAGAGCAGGTACAAGTTCATCTCCTCAGAAGAGCCAGCTAGTGAGCACTTGAGGACAATGTGTGAAGGGGTAAGAGGGCACTGTATGGCTGGGGCAGCTGTGCGACCTTTATCATGCAGCAGTCCTTTCACCTCACCGAAGTACTAGCTTTTGGAAGGTATAACTAGAGTGCGTAAGGCCAAATTGGGCCATTAGATCAACTAGTCTGGCCTCCTGAGTGTCACAGGGCACCACTACCACCCCTGTATCAAAACCACCAAAGCAACTGAGACCTATAAGAGACTAAACTGTTCTGTGTCAGAGGCAGAGATTTGGAGAGGCCAAAATACACCAGCACTCCCAGCCTGCAATGAGCTACTCTGATAACCCTGGCAAGTGACCTGCACCCGCATTCCACAGAGGAAATTGACCCCTTCCCACAAGGTCACTGACTATCTGACCTGGGGAAAATTCCTTCCCAACCTCTCATAGGGCAATCAGTTAGATCCTGGGTGTGTGAGCGACAGCCAGCCAGCCAAGCATGTGAGTGAAGAATTGTCTTGGTGTCACCCAGAGCTTTGGCCTACCTCACCTAGTGTCCCCGATCTAGCTGTGGCCATCCCTGGTGATTCTGAGGAAATATGCGGCCAGCTGTAACCCTGAAACATGAGTGACACACTCTGCAGCATGAATATTCAGATATTGTAGTGATGATGGTCATATAAGAATCTGAATAGAAAAAGACTATAACAGAACTTTGCAGCTGGTATTGGCGCATCTAAAAAGAGACAGTATTACATAGGAACAATGTAAGAAAAACATACCTTAAAAGTTCAGGCCGCTTGTAAAAGGTCATTATAGTGGCTGCATCCCAAATAGCCCTTTGTACAGGATCTGTGCAGTTCTGGGACACTTCAGCAGTGTTTGCTTCATTGCCTACCCTAGTGCATGAAACATTCTCCCTGAACTAATCTGTAAAACCAGCACTGTGTCCTCAGATCCATCGCTGGTAAACTGCCAATGGTAATGGCTAGGCAGGTGGCTAGCAGGGACAAGTGACATCACTCACACCTTAAGTCTGCTTGTCTCTTAAATCCTTTAACTTTTCATGCAGTGAGTCTGTGCGACGTTATGTCCTTTTTGCTGTTACCTTCTTCTTGCCACAATTTGTGCACATGCTTGTTATGTTTGTCTTTAAATAGAGTTTAAGCTGTTTGGAGTAGGGAGTGTTTCTTGTTACTTGTGCAGTGTCTATCATAACATCCATCCATCCGAGGCCTGTGGGAGAAATGATAATATGAATAGTAAAATTAATACATAGTCATTGGTACGGGTTACAGGAGAACCTCTGGTTTGGGGAAGCTAGCCCCCAGCCCCATCCTTTACTCCTGAGGATCTGCCAATTGTGTACCTGTAACTGCCCACAGGCTGACTTGAACTTGGGCACTGTGGAGTTTGAGCTAAAGGCTCGCTGTCTCTCAGGTTAGGCTGTAGAGGACGCTTATTCTTTCTCTGTGACGAGGTCTAGGTATCACTACATGGGACAGTTAACCACACAGAGGTGTGTGGGATACATACTTCCCCTATCTGAGGAAGCACATCCTGAGCTTCAGAGACCCAGTTGAAATCCTAGAGGAAATCCCACTTTTAACTTCCCATAGGCAGACTTGACCTTAGAACCTCTGGAGCTTCACGCAGGCGCTGCTACAGCTTGAGCTAAAGGCTGGCTGGCTCTTAACTTAGGCTGTAGAGGACACTTATTCTTTCTCTGTGAAGTGGTTTAGGTAACACTACATGGGACAGTTAACTACACAGTGGCTACGTCTACACTAAGAAAAATCTTTGAGGTGGCCATTAGCATTTGCATGGCCATTTCGAAAACTACTAATGAGGTGCTGAAATGCATATTCAGCGCCTCATTAGCATGCCGCCAGCCACAGCTCTTCGAAATTGCCATGTTTCGCTCCCACGCAGCTTGTCCAGACAGGGGTCCTTTTTGAAAGGACCCCACCAACTTTGAAATTCCCTTATTCTATCAGCAGAGTGACCATGAGCAGTGGGTACTGTAGGTACAGGAAGGCTCTACCTTCCCACCAGTCTGACATGTCCCAAGCCATGCTTCACCTCCGGGCCCCCTCAGCAGATAGGACTAAGGGGATTTCACAGTTGGCAGGGTCCTTTCCATGTGGATGAGCCCTGCGGGAGCGAAACACGGCAGTTTCGAAGAGCCGCGGACAGTGGCATGCTAATGAGATGCTGAATATGCATTTCAGCGTCTCATTAGTAATCTTGAAAATGGCCATTTGCAAGGCCATTTTGAAGTTTTGTGCCAGTGTAGACATGGCCATAAGTGTGTGGGTTACACACTAACCACAGCTTAGCCCCCACCTCAGGCCAGTGTTCTCAGCACTCCATGCTGGCTGTTCAGAGCCAGGCAGCATGACTCCCGTCTGCCTGGGATGCACTACCTGGCCTGAACCCCTGCCACCATGTCTCACTGTGTCCACCCAGCCACTAAGAGTAGCTTTCAGCAGACAGCGCAGTTGGAGCAGGCCCAGTTCAGGATAGTGGGTAGCATGTCCAGAGCAGCCCCAGCCTTAGTTTAGGATAGGGGGTGGCATGTCTCTGGTGGAACACTGAAGCCCCTAGCTTGCCTGCCCCAGCCTCTAACATGGGAACAGGAGGCAGGAGGGGGCCTGGAGGTGAAACATGGCTCAGGACATCAGACTGGTGGGAAGGTAGAGCCTTCCTGTACCTACAGTACCCACTGTCCATGATCATTGGGTCACCACTCTGTGTTCCTTGCTTCTGCATGAGATCACGGTGGTAGTGCTCCATTCTTAGAGTTCTCAGCTGTGGGATCCAAGCATTTTACTGCAGTAGCTAGTGCAAAGTCCCCCATTGGTGCCAAAGTCTAAACACTGGGATTCTGGGGAGCCCCTGCCTTGATTGCAGAGAACCCTAGTGTAGTGATCATACAGAAGCTGTTACTGCTGTCTTGTGTAAATGTAAGTGATTTTCTCTTTCCAGCCCATTTCTTCAGTGCTTGACTCTAGGTTGGCTCTTCTGATATTAGACCCAGATATGGTGGTGGGGGTTGAGCTCCAGCAAGAGACTGTGTAAGAATGCAGTGCAACAGGGAGGACACACTTATTTTGCTGAAACTGTGCTTCTTGGAAGAGTCAGAAGAAAACTAGAGTTTCTTCAGCTTATGGCAAGGAGAAGAGTGACCAAAATTTGGCAGCTGGAAAGATGTGTGTGAAGGAATGCTGATGGCTCATTAGTTGATTTTCAAGGAGAAGACTCCTTGCATGGACCTTACTGAGGGACTTGCTACTTCATCCTCTTCAGGGACAGTCTCAGCCATCAAGAGCCTCACCCTAGCTTGAGGCGATGGTAGTGATAGATTCATCTGGGGGAAGAAAACCCCCTGATAAATGATCAAGATAGATCAGTTCTTCTGCCAGATTGCCTAGTAAGATGGGGTCACTTGAAGCACAGGTGCTTTTTGTACAGCTAATGAAAGAGTGTACCAAGAATGTTGGTCCCATTTATAGAACAAGGAACTGTGTCCTGGAACACAGCAACTCAAAAAAGGAATCACATTGAAAACCTAGTGAATGTAAACTACAGTGCCAGGTGTAGGCTAAGAGTGCAGTGTAGTCCTGGGATGTATATGCAGAGGAAGGTCAAAGAGCAGGGACATGTGATTGTCATTGTATAGCATTGGTGAGATTTTGCATTCAATTCTGGTGTGCAGACTTCAAAACAGGATTTTGACAAACTGGAAAGGACTCAGAGAAGAGCTACAAGAATGATTTAAGAGCTGTAAAATTTGCCTAATAGTGAGAGACTTAGTATGTTTTGTTTATCCAAGAGAAAATTAAGAGGTGACTTGATCATGACCTCTAAGATTGCTGATGACTGAGAGCTCCTTAGTGTGGCAGACAGACAAATGTCTGAAGGATGGAGCTGGACTAAGTTATGTGCTATACATAGAAGATCCCGTGGACATATGTAGACCGTTCTACTCTTGTAATCTCTTTTGTATCTTTGTTATTGATGGGAGCAGAGGAGGTCATTCTAAGACACTCTTGCTCTTCCTGTAATCCTGGAGCTTGGCTGGGAGCTGATCCAATCTCCAGCTCATATTAAATCAATTATAAGGCTTCTCTATCCTGTCCCAGGTAGAATGCAGTCTAGGAATCCTTTTGCTGGTTGCCACCAGCTGTGTGTTGCATTCTGGCCCCACCTTCTGTAGACTCCAGGTGGCTCTATCACACTTCCTCTGCCCGGGGCCCTTAGCTCTGGGGAATTCTAAGCAGCTCCCAATGAACATCTCTAAGTTTAGGCTTTATGCTACTCCCATGGCACTGAATGAGCTTAGCTGGGTTGAGGAACTGTGCTCATGTAGACAGACAGCCTGCAGTTCTATTGCTAAATTGCAGCTCAGACTCAGTCGTTCAGATTAATGGCTCTCCTGCGTGGTGTAATAATATCATAACCTCCCTTAACCCATCTGGGTGAATTTCAGTGGTGGTCTTATTTGTTTTGTTCCCTTATTTTACCTTCTTCATTAAAAAGGTTAATGTGCTCTCATATTTCCATCTTGCTTCCTTGGTCCCTTTGGGAGAGTTGATTTCCAAGAAAGACAAAATACATGAAAATATCTAGATTTATATTTGTTCTTCAGCATAGGGTATATCAAGTTTTGAGATCTTTATGTGAAGATGTTTCCATTAAACTGTTATCCTTTCTCTGTGAAAGAAAGTTAGTTCTAGAAGGATTTTGAAAGGTGCATAAACACATAGTTGGTATTTTCTCTAACAATTATTTTATTTTCTTCAGGGCTTCTACACCATCCTCGTCATCCTCGACCTCTCTGCTCCTTTTGATACTGTTGGTCATCACTTCCTTCGTGACATTTTGTCCTTCCTTGGCTTTTGCAACTCCGTCCTCTCCTGGTTCTCCTCCTACTTCATTGGCTGCACCTTCAGCATCTTTCGGTGGGTCCTCTTCCTTCCCTCTCCCACTGTCCAGGGGGTTTCATAGTGCCCTATCCTTGGTCCCACTCCTTTCCTCTCCCATTACACTTCTCTTTGGTGACCTCATCTGCTCGGTCTCATCTCCAAGACAGTGTGTCACAGATCTCTCTCTCCATTCCTGATTTGTCTCTGTGTGTTTCCATATCTCAGTCTGTTTCTCTGACATCTTCTCCTGGATGTGTCTCACTGTCCACTTGATTTTAACATTGCCAAAGCCAAACTCCTGATCTTTCATCTGAAACTGTCTTCTCTTCCCTTGTTTTTTGACACTCTTGACAAGGCAACAGTCCACCTGCCACTTAAATCTGTAATCTGGGAGTCATCTCTGACTTCTATCTTTTTTTACCTCTTACATCAAGCTTGTGTCTAGATTCTGTAGTTCCTTTCTTGACAGTATTTCTAAAATCCAACATTTTCTTTCTCTCCACATAGCTAAAACTCTGGTTCCAGACCCTCCTCATCTGCTGTCTTTACTACTGCTGCCTTCTGTGCTCAGGCCTGCTTGCAACCCACCTCTGGTACCTTCAGAATGAAACATCCAAGATCATCCTTCTAGCCTATAACTCTGTCACTTGCACCCCTTTGAATTTCTGCCCTGCACAGGCTTCCTGTTCTCCACCACGTCAAATGCAAATGCTGTCAGGGCCCTTCACAACTCTGTTCCACATACATACCTACTCTTCTAATCCCCCATTCCATCTGCTTCACTGATAGTGCCAACCTTACATGCCTATTTATGCACACTGTCAATTGCCTCTGCACTTTCTTCCCTGCTGCTCCTTATGTGTGGAGTAACTCTTTGAGCTAAATTTTATAGTCAGTCCTCTCTGCTCCTTCAAATTCTTCCTCCAGAACCACTTCTGCCTTGGTCTCTGCTAGAAATCAGCTCTTCAATGAACACTTGGGCTGCTGCGGTAGAGAGGGCTGACTGTTTAAATTCAGATGGTTTAGAAATATCGGCATTTGTCAGATTGGTAATTGAGCTACACATTGTAGCTATGGTAACCATGTGACTTTATTATCATCACCTGTGTCCACTTTCCACTCCTCTCCTGTTTTTGTCATGGTCATTGTGTTTCAGATTCGACACTGATTCTGCATGCATGTATGTGTATAATATTGTCTGTGTGGTGTTGATGAACCAGTAGACTACTTGTGTGTAAGGTTATTTGTGTAGAAGTGTTAGTAGGATCTACACGTAGATAGTAAGCGTTTCCTGTTGCATTCATGAAGCTCCCAATGCAGTGGAGACTGGTCCTGCATGGGCTGTCTAGGTGCTTCTGCAGTACAAATAATTTCATTTTTGCCTTTGCTTAAAGCCTGTTTTTGAAAGTATAAAGGTAGTACTTGAGGTTTCTCAAGCTTTTCTTGCATTTCAGTGTCATTCCCGTCACATAGCTATCCTTGTCCCAAGTCCAGACACTTTGCTGTTTTCTGCAAATTGCAGCTGTATTTGGTCTCAGACAACCTTGCAGGTTATAATTATTTTTTAACCTTTCGGTAATCTCAGAACTGTCTCTCTCGACAATGAAATGGCACAGATAAGAGTACAGGCATCATCCACATGTTGAAAAAATATTTTTTTTCTCAGAGGCTATGTTTACACAGCAGTGTAATTTTGAAATAAGCTATTCCGGAAGAGATTTTTCCAGAATGGCTTATTCTGAAATAACACAGCTACATACAAAATGCATTTCGAAATGGCGCGTCTAGACACAATAGAGCCTATTTTGTAATAAAGCCATTGGTCGCACTATGGTTTATTTTGATATAGGCTCTATTCCCTGTCTAAACAGCCCCTATTTTGAATTACTGATTTTGAAATTGGCACTATTCCTCGTTGAATTAGGTTTATCTATTTTGAAATAAGCCAACTGCTATTTGGAAATTATTATGATTATTATAATACAGTATGTAGACATTCACAAAGCTATTTCAAAATAGTGGCTGTTATTTTTAAATAACTTTGCTGTGTAGACATACCCAGAGTAATAAAGCGATTCTCTGTTAAAATTCACAGTGAATTGTAGGGTTAGATATACATTTTTACAGCGCTTTCTTGCAATGCGGCCTTGACTTTTTCTGTTTTTTGTTTTCTATATCGGGCTTTTAGTTTCATGTTTGTTAAATTATGAAATTAAATATTTCTAATCCTGGTCCCATTTTGCCTCTTTGAATGAAACTGACTTTTCTCCTTGAAGTGTAATTGGTATTGTCCTGCTGAGTAAGAACCACTCACTGCATTTATAACCCACAATCGTCTTGTCAGTTTGGTCTAGCTGAGGCTGAATAGGAAAGCTGGTTTTCAAAACAAAATATATATTTTTAAATTTCCTGATCAGACTGAAGTTTTAAAACTTGAGTCCAATTGGGAGAATAGTCTTACTGAGGTGAAAGGTATGGTATACTGCAGGATTTCCCAAATTTTATATAGATGGGAACCATTTTTTTTCAGTATGTTTATTTTCAGCCCAAAAATATAAATACATATTAAAAAAAAGAAAAATGAATAAATGTTCATTGTTTATTATTTATTCACAATAATAATAGTAGATAGTGATAATTTATATATTTTCTAAGGACTGGTATTTTTTTTCTCAAGGACTGGTATTGGGCCTTGGACCACACTTTGGGAAATGCTGGTTTAGTGCTTTCAGCCTAAGATTTGAAACACACAGGGAGTGTATCTTCCTCCATGTTTGGAAAGACCTTAGTTCATTTAGGACCTGATAACAAGATATTCTAGAACCACTGGTTCATACTTCAGCATGGTCATCTCAGCCATTGAGCCATACAAAACATATTAATTTAGCATGTGTATCTCTTGGTTCATGATTATTTGAAAATACGGAATGTTCTCCATCTCACAGTGTTGTAGTTATGCTGTCCCATTTTCAGATGGGGAAGCTGTGGCAAAGAAGTGGCTTGCCCAAGGCTGCAGACTGAGGTAATGTGAGAACAAGGGTTGGGATTAGTCCTGCTAGACCATGCCTCTTTTGATTTAGCAGAGTTACTGCAGGTTAGAGAGTGTGGCTCTTCAGCCTGAAACCTTAAAAACCAAGACCATGTCTATGCTGAATGAATGTTACTTAAGTTCTTGGGTCAATTTTTTTAAAACTGGGGTTGCTTCATCTTCTGTGATCTTTTTGATAGTCTTGGTCAACAAGAGATCATTTCCGCTCTACAGCACAATGTTGTATTGTGCACCCTGTTAACAAGTTACTGTCATGGCTCCTCTCGCTTCCAACAGCAATACAGGCACAGATAGAAGTTGATCTGTTTTTTTTGTGGATGTGAGATGAACCCAAAGAGTGCCACTCTTGACTGCCCACATGAACCTGGGGTTGGTTAATTTACCCGAAGTTGTAGTAGTGTTTTACAGCTGCCTTTTGCTAACAGTGCCAACCTTTCCCCTCCAGCTCCAACTAGCTTATTTTACCTGCAGTTTTCTCCAGTCTATGCTATGGTGAATGTAACGCTGAGATAATGGAAAGCACCTGGTACAAAGATGATCCTGCTTGAGTGTTGGTGACACTATTCAGGTCCATGATTGTCTTCTTTCCCCAGCCCTATCCTGGAGGCCTTCGGAAATGCCAAGACAGTTTATAACAACAACTCCAGCCGCTTTGGCAAGTTCATCCAGCTGCACTTCTCCCATCACGGACACATCCAGGGAGGGCGAGTCACTGATTGTATCCTTTCCTCTTGCGGCCCCTGTGACTTCCCTCTCTAACACAACAAAGATGAGAGGAGCAGTGGAGGCTGAAAGTAGGCGGGCAAATTTCCCTGTAACAATGTGATTTACTTTGTATCATATTTCTGTCAGGTGACGCCATGTCTACATTGTAAGCCTACGGGAATGGGAATTGCTTTGCCCTTCCCTGTTCCTTTAATGTCTATGCATGACATGGCATAAAGTTTAGGTTCCTATCCCAGAACATCACATACGCTTTAATCCATAGAAGTGTGTAGAAGACCAGTGCTGATATACCGTTTTGTTCATGCTTCTTCCCAGGGAGTAACAGCAGGTTTTTGTGTATGTTATCTTGCGAACTGTGATCAACAGAGCCAGGCCCTGTCTGAGTGTGAAGACCTTGTCCACCATGTCCAACCTGCACTCAGGCTTAAGGAATGATGGCAGCTGGAGAGAGCCAGCTGCAGCCCCCTGGTTTAAAAGCTATCCAGTGCCAGTGCACAAGGGCAGCCCTAAAATATGCTGGGGAAGGATTGGGCTAAGAGTCAGTGTGCTCCTGTGCAATCCCCACTGCTGTAATGACTTTGACATACCTCTTCCTGTTTCCCATCCCAGTGGATTGGAGCGACAGCTAGCAAAAGGCAGAGTTATTTTACATGGTGAATGTTCCACACACCATCTTTGGCTCCTGTCAGGCTTCTTTTTGCAGCTTACATGGCTCAAAGGAGCCTTGATGCAGACAGGAGACTCTGGCCCACAGAGGTTGTCAGCCCAGCTAGTGACTTACTGTGGGAAAAATTTTGGCTTGAGTGATTAGCCAGCCTTGGATGCCCAATTGTAAGGGACCTGAATAAGTGACTTGACTTTCAAAGATACTGAACACTGCAAATCCCACTAGCTTCCATTGCTGTTCCATGCATCTTTCCAACAGTCTGAGGCTTGTTTTACACATAAATGTTAGGTCAGCCTGGCTACTTTGTGCTGGGGTGTGAAAAATTTACTCCCTTGGCAGACATAATTGTTGACCTAAGCCTCAGTGTAGACATCATTATGTATGGACGAGTTCTTCAGCTGACCTGGCTAATACCTTTTGGAGAGGTGAGTTTACTGCAGTGTGACAGCAGGACCACATCCAACACTGTGGTGTCCACATTACAATGGCACCACCAGAGTGTTACCAGTGGAAACATACTCTGAATGACTTGGACCATTGGTCCCTGTCCCTGAATTAATTGCCAGGTGGTTTGGAAACTGTTTGGCAGTCCCAGAGAATCTGGTTGTGAAGTCACTTGAATGATGATTCTCCTTAACCTGATGCTCAGATTTATTGGAGAAGGTGAGTAAATTTTGTTTCTGGGGGAGTGCTTTGTGAGTCCCGCCATCTCTCCTCTCCCATGTGGCAGTGTCCAAGCAGGGCTGCCCATTCTCATTCCCATGGGGTGGCGCTGCCTCTATGTCCTGTCACTGCAATGAAGGCATCACCCCTCCAGGATATTGTTGCTAATGTTCTCTCACTTCTCATTCCAAATGAGCACAAATGACTATAGCTAAGTTTTAGTCTTGGGTGTTTTTAATAAAAGTAATGGACAGGTCATGGGCCATAAACAAAATTAATGGCTGTGACTTATACTATAAAACCCCCAAGTAAATTTGAGCTGCTCTTGAGGGGTGACCTGAGGTGTCACTACTGCTGTAAGGAGGGTGGGGGTACATCTGGGGTACTGCTTCCATTCCAAAGTGGGGAGGAAGTGGCTGGGGTCGCTGATGCTGTGCTGGGGGGTTGGGGGGTGAGCAATACTGTTTTGGTCGCCCTTGGGGCCAGCAGCACCAGCCACTATGGGTTGTCCCAGCGGATGGTCCTGGGGACTGCTCAAACAGCAGCTGGTGTGGCTGGGTCTGAGGTCTGCCACAGCCATGGATCTGCTAACACCATCTGCTGCAGTTGCAGAAGTTACAGAAGTCCCAAAAAGTCACAGGATTCATGATCTCTTTGATAGGCTCACAGCCTTATGAATGACACTGAAGGAAGGGAAGGATGTTTTGCTTCTGGAGAGCTCTGCTTTAATGCTCTGCTTCAGAGAAATGGCCTTTCAGTCTCTTTCTTTGTTGCCTGGCTAATCTTTGCAGCCTGGAGGCAGTGAGCTCAGGCCATGACAGTGTGGGGTTTCTTTCACTGCAATATCCTTAAAGGGGTTTTACCCTCTTCTTAAATCTCTACTCTGCTGTAACTGTGATTTTTGGAGCACATGTGGATTAGGCACTTGATAGCAGTTAGACCAGGAGCAGTTGCTATGAACATGAAGCTCTTTTCTTCCAGAGTGTACACACTTAGTCAGTAGATTCTCACAAATGGTGTCCTGTCAAAATGTGTCTGTTCTCTCCTGTCTCTTTGCCCGTTGCTTGTCCACTAATGTAGCCACTACATTACACTAATGTTTACACTAAGGTAGCCATTACCTGCTTTTTAAAGGACACATTTTGATGAGTGTACCTAGCCATGGAGATTCAGCTGCATTAGTCCTTATTTAAACTCTTTTCAAGTTAAGAAAGTACATGGAACACATTTGTACTGTTCCATTATTGATTGCACTAAGCTATTATGCTGTATGTGGGTTTGCTGTCACCTCTGCAACACCAGGAGGTATATTTGTGTTAGATAAAAATGTTATAACCTTTTCTAATGGAGGTGTGTTTTCTTTTCTTTTAAGTTACTCAGTTAGAAATAAAGCCTTAAACATAATCTAGTTATATGATTCATCTGATATTTCTCCATCACAAATGTTCAATCACAGTTCAAGATCCTAAAGGTGTAGAACAGCGGTGTCCAATAGGAATTCAAAGATCGCCACACCTGTGGTTGTTGTCTTTCCATATTCACTACATTATATTATGCTTTATAGAGCCATGCACTCACAGTCTCCCACTCCTCTGCTCTAAATAAATGCCCTCCCCCCTGCCCCCAGAGCCAGGCACTCCAGCCTTCCCCACCGTAATTGCCCTCCCCCAGAGCCAGGCACCCCCAGACCCCCCATTCTAATTCAATGCCAGTGACTCATCAGAGCTGCTGGAACTGTTGCTGGAGCAGCCACCGGGGCCGCCAGCACTGCCACCATGCACTTCTCCCACCCAGTGGTGAGGCACGTGCGTGGAGTGGGTGAATGGCACTCCCTGTGTGCAGCTCTAGGGAGGAGCCGCCTTTAAAGGCTCCAAGAGCCGCAGCTTGGCCACACCTGTATTCGCCACAGTGCTGTGTCCTAATTGCCACATGTGGTAAGTGGCGAACATATTGGCCTGACAGATTCCCTCAGAGCCCTGCACTTGCAATTTTCTTCACTACCCTGAAATCTAGCTCTGTGGCTTTCACTTGCTACCAGCTCTCCTCCCATTTTGTTCATTGCAGAATCGAGTTGTGCACCAGAACCTGGGAGAGCGGAACTACCACATCTTTTATGCGCTGCTAGCTGGTGTCAGTGGGGAGCAGAAAGGTAACTGATCTCTTGACAAGTGGGCCCTTTTCAAACAAAATAAATTTTAATGCTGCCAAATGAAAAGTTGAACTTCCAGAAATTAAGAGACCAGGACACACCTGCAAATCTGGGTGTTGTATCCTGGAAAGCAATGGCTCTGAAAAGAATTTAGGGGTCACTGTAGACAAACAGTTTGTAGAGTCCATAGAGCAATGCTGTTGCAAAAAGAGTTAATTTGATCCTTTGTATAAAGGGGATTCATAAGTAGGACCAGACAGGTAAATCTGTGTGCCATTCATGAGACGGGTACTGACGTACTACATGTAGTTCAGGTATCTGTATTTTAAACCAGACTTTGAAATATTGGATTTGTGAGGAGGAGAAAGGCACAAAAATAATGTTTGAGGGCTAGACAAATTTCTTATTGCAGTAAGAAACTTAAAGAACACAATCTGTTAAATTTATCACAGAGAAGATTGGACTTGATTATAGTATTTGAGTGTACAGAGAGGCATAACAAGAACCAGTGTGTGGCCTCTGAAGCTAGGCAATTTCAAATTAGGAATAAGGCACAAATTGTTAACAGTGAGGGTGATTAACTATTGGGACAAACTTCCAAGGAAGATGAGAATTCGCCATCTCTTTAGACAATGACTAGTTGCCTGTTTGGAATAGGACAGACTACCAAAAGGAGGCTGCCAGGCAACTCTCCAATACCACATTCCACTGATCCACTGTCCCAGGATCCCACTGAGGACTATGGAAAGAAACTACAGCATCTGCTCAAGACCTTCCCTATAAAAACACAGGAACAAATCTACACAGACACACCCCTAGAACCCCAACCAGGTTTATTCTGCCTTCTACCCAAGATCTATAAACCTGGGAATCCCGGACGCCCTATCATGTCAGGCATTGGCACTCTCACTGCAGGATTGTCTGGATATGTGGACTCTACTCAGACTCTATGCTGCCAGTGCTTCCAGCTTTCTTCAAGATACCACCGACTTCCTTATGAAACTACAATTCATTGGTGACCTCCCCAAAAACACCATCCTGCCCACTGTGGATGTAGAGGCCCTTTACACCAATATCCCACATGAATATGGACTTCAAGCTGTTAGGAACATTATCCCTGATGAGACTAAGGTGCAAACGGTGGCAAAGCTTTGTAACGTTGTCCTCACCTACAACTGTTAAAGATTTCAGCTGGCCCCTTACAAAAGCAGCTTCTCTGCTCTGGATGTTAACACCTTCACATTAGAATCTGACAATGGGCCACATGCCCCCTGACTGATCTGACTTGTTTTTCTCCTCTCTTGATGTATACTACTGATAAAGGGCCATTTCCACTCTGACTGAATAGACCTTGTCAGCTCTGGCCCTCCCTTTTTCTGGGACCCCCCCACCTCTTTAAATACCCCTCTGAAACCCCCCCCCCCACTCACTCATGCATCTGACAAAGCAGGTCTTTGCCCCCAAAAGCTTATGCTCCAAAATATCCGTCTATAAGGTGCCACAGGAGGTGTTGTTCTCAAACAAGCAGACTAACACAGCTACCTCTCTGATACATATGTTCTTGTGTTCATCCCTCACACAGCAAGGTGGCAGTCTTTCTAAATTAAATAACAGGACTTTGCTTGGTTGATAGACACTGCTAGGGTACCCAGAAGGAGCGAAACGGGAGAGAAGAGAAGTTGGATATCGGTTGCACTAGAATGGAAAGGGAGTTCCACATGAGAGGAAATGGGTGAGAGCTGTCTGAAGAGAGGAGGGCACAGAACTAAGCTAAATTGTTTTAATTGTGCTAATTTTGACCTGTAATGGGGTAAGAGAAACACCATCTGAAAGATGAGGCTGGAGTGGGTGGCAATATACCATGGATTTATTAGCACCTCAAAGAGATAGAAATTAAAGTCATATGAGTAGAAGAGAGAATATAGAGTGTTATGATGTCAGAAGTATTCAGTTTGGTTCTATCCTATTGATATTCTATAGTGTCTCAGCGACTTCCAGAGCCATGCATTAAGTGACATGACTAACGTCACCTGTTACATATGCTTTGTTCTTCTGTGGCAGAGGGTGGGAGGGGGTTGTGTTGTCAATACAGTGTGTTCTTTTGGAAGGATTTTTCCCCCTTCTGTTTGCACTGCTATGTTTGTTAGGGAAGACTGGTTGGGAAAGTGCTCTTGACACTTGGAGCAGAAGGTGGAAGGTGCCTTGGCAACGGCCCTTATTTCTCACTGTAGTTCATTCCTCAGTCTTGGACCAGATACGATTAATCTGTACAGTAGAAAATTCCACTGGGCCTGAGAAATGGAGCGGGTCACCCAGTTTTTATGTCAGAACTTTTGGTGTTCTTTTAGATAAGCTGGGCCCAGTCCATTAAGCTCATTGAAGACAAGGACCAAGACCTCAAATGTTATTCTCTCTTCTGTAGGCAGATAACAGAACATTTAAATATACCCCGAATGGTGTCTATAGTTTAAAAAAAGAATGCTTAAATATCCAAAAGTGCAGGAAGCTGAAGAGTAGTGGGTGCGTTGTTATGGGCCAAGTATTGCTCTTACTGAGAGGACACTGCCAGCAACTTCTTTAAGGCTTTTAATTTTTTGCAGTTCCCATTTTAAGGTTGGTAATGTTGTGCCTCTAACATCTCTAAGCAGTGTCCTCTTTAAATAAGGCGGATTTTTGTGTTTACAGAATTTATCTCAATGAATTCTCTATGGAGAACGTTGAGGGCCTCCTTAGCTGTACACGTTTGTACAGAATGCCCATTCATTTCAGGATTCATAGTAACAGAGAGGTAGTTAACAATAGATTTCCTTTGTTATTAAAACTCTCCAGGGACTTGCTCAGCTGACCTCACTGACCTTCAGTTTCTGACCCTTCTCTCAGCTGGTGTTGACCTCTTTGCTTTTCCACACAGATTCGCACATTGTTTTCTGTCTGTCCACACTTGTTTTTGTTGAAAGGTGGGAGAGTAGCTGGTCAGGTGAATCCCATTGGATTAGTTCTAGACCCCTTCTTCCTGTTCTTTTCAGTATTCTTAGCAGTGACCCCCCCCAGGTATAAAAAGGGGAATGGTCTCTCTAAATCAGAGGCGATGCCAGGCTTGGGATACTTGGAGCATGGCCTGGAATAAAATCTTGATGTGGTTCAGTAATTACCACTCTAAATTCAGTAATTCAGCTCAAAAGTCTTCCCCTCTTTAGCATCATTTAAAAGAAAAAAGTAGCTAAGGGTGTCAGCTGATTCCTGAATAAATTAACACTTCTTTTCCCTCTTTCTCTGTCATGTTGGGGAACTGGCCCACTGCAGAAGCCCTGTGTCTGTCTGAACCAGAGAGCTATCACTACCTGAACCAGTCCGGCTGTGTGAGTGATGAGAACTTGAACGACACAGAGATGTTCAATAAGGTTATGGTGAGTCCTTCTCATTGGTCACACTAGACACTTTCTGTGTGATCTTGTAGCAGACTCTTCAGAGTAATTTTCCTCCTCCCTGATAGAGTTTTTCCCCCTGTGGTTAGATCATTTTTGGTACAGAGTGTGGTCTAACCCTTGAAGACCAGGGAATGAATTAAAATATGAATGGAACAGGAATATTTCCACAGACCTGAAGCGCAGACCTGAAAATGGGTCAGCCTGAGAACCCAGTGCATCTGCTGCAGGGCCTGAGAGAGTTAGTGGCCCTGTCTCCAGGCATGGGGAGCACAAAACTGCCCAGTTGTGTGATGTGATGCAGTGTCATGTGACCTGCATGCCTTGCTCTGGTATTTCACGTGTGTTACCCAGCATGGCTCATGCACTGCATTGTCTGTCCTGCAGAGGTGCTTGGCAAAAAGAAGGGAAGCTTTCCCTGTAACAACAAAAGTAAGACAGGAGGTGAAGGTTATGAATGTTTCCTAGTCAAGGGATGTAATTACATAAATGTTTAAAACATTTAGTGTGAACATTCCTACTTCTGTCTTTGTAAATTGGACAGAGCTGTCTTTGTGTTGGGTGAAAACAAGACCTAAGAAGCATATTTAAAATATATTATGTAAGGTAAACAAGCTTGAACTAGCAATGACATTAAGCCATGGTGATTTTAATGTAGGGGCAGGGGTGAAACTGGGTGGGATGAGTCTGGCAGTCAGAAAGCCCTATACCTAGGTAAAATTTGTATGAGAAAGGTGATTAGAAAAGGTCTAACAAATTAGTAAATATACAGCCACTCCCTGAGAAATGGATTGTATGTTCTCTAAGAGAGTCCTTCCATCTGAGTGACTGTGAGTCTGAGCTTTTCAGTTTAAACCATAGGGGTGTGGTTCTGCTGATATAAGTAATGTTTTGTCTGTGCAATTTTGAGTAGACTGCTCTGGAAGTGATGGAGTTCAGCGCTGAAGAGATACGTGACATCTTAAAACTTCTCTCTGGCACTCTGCAGCTGGGAAATATTGAGTTCATGACAGCTGGAGGAGCCCAAGTTTCAACTAAAGCAGGTAAGTGTGATCCTCTGAACTATACACCCTGCTGTCAAAGCCCAGATAGCTTCTCATCATGGCTCTCTTCTTACCTCTCGCTCTTTGATAACCTAGCTTTCAGACACATCACCAAAACAGTGGTAGCTTAAGCCAGTGAGTACATTGTCCAAGTTCTTCTGATTGTATCTTGATCCGGGGCCATGGCTCCAAAGCCTGATACATCAGCCTAGTTAAGACCTGGCCCTGAGGTCCCTGTCCTCTCCTCCCATTGCCCTGAGACTGAGTCCATGGACACATTATAATTTATGACCTGTGTGTAAATAAAAATGTGCAGATATTTAAAAAGAAACAGAAATACGCAGAGATTTAAAAAAATATCCATCACAGATTTACATGCATCATGGTACTGATCACCCCTGGAGACGATCCACAGACAGAGGTAGCTAGTCCGACAAAGATTCTGTTCCTAAACAGGTAGAAGTTTAAAAAAAAATTGTAAAGAATGTACAGAAGTACATATAAAGGAACTTTTAAACCTTTTTTTATTTTATTACTCTCATCCTCCCTCCCCTCTTTTTCTTGGGGTTTTTGTGGCACTGAAACAGACACTCATTTGCACCTTGATTTAAACTAGATTGTAAGGTCTTCTGGGCAGAGGCCATTTCTTCTGTGTTTGTGTATTATGTTGCTCAGTGCTCTTGACTGGGGTCTCTGATCACTACTCAAACATAATACCATTGCACATTAGGTGCAGTCAGTAGTGCATTCCAAGGCTGATTGTAATTCATACCATTCAACATGAATTTGTGAGGAGAAGCAGCAAAAATGGTGCAGGTGTTAAACGAAGAAGGGAAGCGGTACGGACTGATTATGAACATCGATAAAACAAAAACAATGGTATTTGGAGATAAGAAAATAGGAAGGAAGATCAGTGTGGATGGTATTGAACTAGAAAATGTAGAGAAGTTCACATATCTGGGGAACAACATAACGTATGATCTTGGCTGTAAGAAAGAAATAGTGACTACAATAGCAAAAGCTAGAGCAAGTTTGAAGGTGATGAATAAGATCTGGAAAAGCAAAGTAATTAGCTTAAGAGTGAAGCTGGGCATCTTGAAAACGTGTGTATTCAGCAGCATGTTGTACGGATGTGAGATATGGGTGATAACAGAAGATTTGAAAAGAAGAAGATTGGCGTTTGAAAGGAGTTGTTTCAGAAAGATTCTAAGAATAGGATGGATGCAGAAGGTCTGCAATGAGGAATTATATAGGAGAATACAGGTGAAAGAGAACCTGCTGCAGAAGGTTATAAAACAGAAGCTACAACTATTTGGATATGTTTGCAGAATGAACGACGAACGAAAAATCAAAACCCTAGTATTTGGCATAATGGATGGCTCGAAGAGGAGAGGCAGACCCCACAGATAATGGACAGATGATGTAGTAGATTGGTGTGGAGCTAGTCTACAGAAACTAAGCCACTCTGCACTGGATAGGGAAAGATGGAAGGAAATAGTGAGAGAGGCATCAGACACCAACGGGCCCACAGTTGATGATGATGATGATGAAATGAACTTGATACGATTCTTTAACAAAATTACAGGTGTGGTTGATGAAAGTAAGTGTGCTAATATAAGACATTTGGACTTGAGTAAGGTATTAGACCTAGGCCAGGGGTCAGCAACCTGCAGTTGAAGTGGGTAAGGCCTGGAGATGAGGATAACACCTTTCTTACTGGTACAAACCATTATGTATGCGCCATTCTTAAAATAGGGGTGACAAAAAGTATGGTTTGATGTTATTTATTATGGACTGTCTCATATTCACATGCATTTCAGCTCTTGAAGTATTGATTTTGCGACTGAGTTTGAAAAAATGGCTGTTTTTGCTATTTTGCTTGCCGACCTCTGACTTAGGCCTAGGTTAATTAAAGGTTTAGGAGCCTGAGTCCCATTTCTATGCCCTGGTGCTATCTGCAAAACTCCTGCTTGAGAGCCAGGGAGATTGAAGTGTTCCCCCACAGACTTCTGTACATTACCGTTCCTGACGTCTGATTTATGACAGCCTGCCAACCTTAAACAAATCCTCACCAGCCACTACAAATCACAAACCAGTGACTCTAGGCCTGGAATCAGTCCCTACAACAGTCCTCGCTGCCAACTCTGCTCATATATCTACACCAGGGACTTCATCACAGGGCCTAACACCAGCTATGCCATCAGGGGCTCCTTTACCTGCACATTTACTATTATAATATGTGCCAGCAATGCCCCACTGCAATTTACAGTGGCCAAGATGGATAGTCTCTCTGTAAAAAAATAAATGGACATAAATCAGACATCAGGAACAGTAACGTACAGAAGCCTGTGAGGGAACACTTCAGTCTCCCTGGACACTCAGTGGCAGATTTAAGGGTGACAGTTCTGAAACAAAAAAATTTCAAAAATTAAATGGAGAGAGAAATCTCTGAGCAAATTTAATTGCAAATTTGACTCCATTAACCATGGATTAAACAGGTCTGTGAGTGGCTCGCAGCTTACAAAGGCAGTTCCTCTGCTCTGGGTGCTCATATCTCCACATTAGACTCTGAGAGAGGCTCACATCCCCCTGTCTCATCTGACTTGTTTTTTCCTCTTTTGATAAGAACTGTTGATATTGGGTCATTTCCACCTTGCTGAATAGACTTTGTCAGTTCTGGCCCTCCCCGTTTACTGGGACCCCACTCTTTAAATACCCCTCTGAAACCACACCCCCCTTCCACTCTTGCATCTGATGAAGCAGATCTTTGCCCACGAATGCTTATGCTCCAAAATATCTGTTAGTCTATAAGGTGCCACAAGATTTCTAGCGTTTATGTTGGTGTATTTCGGGTGATGCAGTGTTGGTGTGGACACTACATGACTTACAACTGCTGTTAGTTGTCTTCTTAAATTGACAAGGCAGCCAACAGCTAGAGCCCATGGAAGCATAGGGTTGGAAGAGACCTCAGGAGGTCATTGAGTCCCACCCCCTGCTGAAAATGTGTAATTTCTTTTCCTTTTGGTGCTCCAGCCCTGTAGCACCCATGGAGTTGGCGCCTTCCTTATTGAAGTGCCTGGACCTCCAAAGTGCAAGGCCTGGAGTGGTCACCCCAATTCGCTGTGCTCAAGGGTGGCACCACCTGTAATAGACCTCTAACCTCTGGCTGAGTGAATGAAATCTCACATCATGAAAGACTTCACGTTACAAAGGATTTACCATTTACACTGGTTTAAACCTGCACATGACCCCCTGGTACAGAAAAAGGTTTAACCCACCTGGGGGAAACCGGGGTGATCAAAACTGAGGGAAAATTCCTTCTGGACTCCAGATATGATGATCAATTTGACCTTGAGTATGTGGGCAAGACCCAGTAGGTAAATACTTGAGAGAGAATTCTTTGTAGAACTCAGACCTCTCTATCTGATGTCAGCAATTGTGTATTTTTTATTACAGGCAGTTGCTGATGGGCCACATACCATTGTAGGCAGTTGTGGCATAACATACCAAAGCAGGTTAGAGGAACACCTGCCAGTCTGTATGGTGTTTGGCCCTGCTGTGAGGGCAGGTGACTGGACTTGACCTCTCAAGGTCCCTTCCAAGCCTATGCTTGGTCAGGCTTAGTCTTGAAGCCAGTTTGGTTTTTGCCCTTAATGCTCTTCACAGGAGGTCACTCCGGAATTTCACTCCCCTGCTGGTTAGAAACCTTTGCTTAGTTTCAAGCCTAAACTTGTTGATGGCCAGTTTGTATGTATTTGTTTTAGTTTTGTTCTGAAACTGTTAAGTGGATTTCCAGTGAAGAGGCTAGCATGGTTTTTTATGGAGCAAATGGTGAGTGTAGACCTAACTTAATGATTGCTCCTCTGAAAATGCCAGGTAGATTACATCTACTGCATACCTTTGTATTAAAATATATATATATATCTTCTCATAGAAAGTTATTAGCAACTTTGTTACTGCTTCTGGAATAGAATAATTGAAACAATTGTTGAAAAATCTACAATTATTTTCTATTATTATTATAGGCTACTGCAGTTCACCAAGTTTGGAACAGATCATTTAACTTTAGAAAACACAGGAAAAGCCCTTCCTTATCTCAGAGAACAACCAGAAGTCCTGTGGCACTTTAGAGATGGATATTTTGGAGCATAAACTTTTGTGGGCAAAGTTCCTCTTCATCAGATGCATGAGTAGTATGTTGCGGGGGGGCGTGTTCAGAGGAGTATTTAAAGGGGGGGTGGTCTTAGTAAGAGGGAGGGCAAGATCTGACAAGGTCTATTTAGTCAGGGTGGAAATGGCCCATTATCAGTAGTATACATCAAGAGAGGAGAAAAAACAAGTCAGATCAGTCAGTGGGGATATGGCCCATTGTCAGATTCTAATGTGGAGGTGTGAACTTCCAGCACAGAGAATGCTTTTGTAAGGGGCCAGCCACTCCCAGTCTCTATCTAATCCTTGGTTGATGGAGTCAAATTTGCAAATGAATTGCAGCTCAGAGATTTCTCTCTCCATTTTATTTTTGAATTTTTTTTGTTGTAGGTCTGCTACTTTTAAATCTGTTACTGAGTGTCCAGGGGGATTGGAATGTTCTCCTACAGGTTTGCGTATGTTGCCATTCCTGAGGTCTGATTTATGTCCATTTATTCTTTTATGTAGAGACTGTCCAGTTTGGCCAATGGAAATTGTGGTGGGGCATTGCTGGCACATGGTGGCATATATTATATTAGTAGATGTGCAGGTAAGGGATACGGTTGATGTTCGGTCCTGTGACGATATTGTTGGTGTAGATATGTGAGCAGAGCTGGCAGCGAGGTTTGTTGCAGGGATTGGTTCCAGTTTTAGAGATACTGTGTTGTGATCTGTAGTTGCTGGTGAGAATTCGTTTAAGGTTGGCAGGCTGTCTGTTGGCAAGGACAGGCCTGCCTCCCAACATCTGTGAGAGTGAAGGATCATTGTCCAGGATGGGTTTTAGATCACTGATACTGCGCTGGAGAGGTTTAAGATGGGATCTGTATGTGATGGCAAGTGGTGTTCTGTTCCTTGTTGGGCCTGTCTTGTAACAGGTGGCTTCTGGGTACCCGTATGGCTTTGTCAATCTGTTTCTTCACTTCCTTAGGTGGGTATTGTAGTTTGAGGAAAGTTTGGTAAAGGTCTTGTAGATGTTTGTCTCTGTCTGACTGATCGGAGCAAAGATGTTTGTACCTTAGTGCCTGGCTGTATACAGTGGATCGTCTAGTATGCCCTGGATGGAAGCTGGAGGCGTGTAGATAAGCATAGCGGTCTGTTGAGTTTTCGGTATAGGGTGGTATTTATGTGACCATCGTTTATCTGCACAGTAGTGTCCGGGAAGTGGATCTCTTGTGTGGACTGGTCCAGGCTGAGGTTGATGGTGCGGTGTTGAAATCACGATGGAACTCTTCAAGAGCATCCTTCCCATGGGTCCAGATGATGAAAATGTCATCAATGTAGTGCAGGTAGAGGACGCGTGCTAAGGGATGAGAACTGAGGAAACGTTGTTCCAGGTCAGCCATAAAAATGTTGGCATACTGTGGGGCCATGCGGGTGCCCATAGCAGTGCCACTGATTTGAAGGTATAAATTGTCCTCAAATCTGAAAGAGTTGTGGCTGAGGACAAAATAACAAAGCTCTGCCACCATTTGTGCCTCGGTCTCATCAGGGATAACGTTCCTAACAGCTTGGAGTCCATCTTCATGGGGGGGGGGGGGGGGGGCGTATCTTCTTATCTTAATCACACTATTGATAGACAAAATTCTTCATTTCTGCATCAGGGTGCAAGCTGGGGGAAGTCACTGGTCTCCTTTGCAGAACATTGCATGCTCAGGCTGCCTGCCTGAGATTTGCAGTGTTGCGGGGGAGGAGGGAAACACAATCTGCTTATGAACAGAAGCCATTGTTATTGGTGTGAATGTGGGCAATTAAAGTTACTGTTCATCTGTCCTAGTACTGAACAATGCCAGCGACCTCCTGGGCCTAGATGCTTTTCAGCTGTCTGAGGTACTGACTCAGAGGTCCATGATTCTACGGGGAGAAGAGATAAGTTCCCCTCTCACCATGGAGCAGGTGAGTGTCCAGCTTCCTGTGCACTTGCAATTACATGCTCTGTCTCAGTGTTACTTCAAGAGTTTTCAGGTGCGTATGCTAAAGTGGAGAAGTGACCATCCTGAGGCCTCCAAAATGTTTAATAGAATAGTGTGTGCTCTGGCTGGGGATGGTGTAGGGTGGAGAAGGAAGATTGTGTGGGCATTTTTCAGGGACTAGGCAATGAAAACTTATGTGGGACTGAGTTGGAAAAAGTAAAAAGAGAAATTCATGTCAGAACCAAATCTGTGACTGGGTAATCTTTGGTGTGGAGCTGGGCTTAGACCCAGGATGGAGGGTGGGGATTGCATCCCCAGTAGGGTGGAGATCGTCGACTTTGTTAGCAATGTGCTGTGGGTACCTATTCCACAGATCCTGCTGCACTCTTGAATTGTGGGTTAAGCTCCTAGTGTTTGATGGGACAGAAAAGTGCCATGGATGGTTTTGGGTTTGTGTTGGCAGCCTCCCATAGAGCACTATTCTCCTCCCCCTCCCTTTGGAAAGCAACCACAATAAGTGTTTTCATGCCCTTCTTTCGTATCCACTGCAAGGCTGTCATGGAGCCCGTCCAGCTTCAGACTGTTGCAGGAGCCTGGCGAGGGGAAAGGAGGAGGCAGGCATGGCAGTACAGTTTGTGCTATCAGGGCTGTGTGTCTCTTGTGGCTGCTGTGTGCTTCCCCTGCACCCTTGTCTTGGACAATGAAAGTTTTCCTTCCCCAGCAGCCCAGGGAGGGAAAGCAGGAATGGCAGCATGGCTTGTGCTTTCCTCCTTGTGGCTATGTGTGTGGCTGTCACAGTCACCACATGCTTCTCTTCTCCACTCTGCTGGGACAGTGAAAGTTTACCTTCCCTGAGTGCCTGGGGAAGGGATCGGAGGGAAGTGATCAGCTTGTGGTATGACACCTTAATGCCCCTTCCCCTGCTTTCTCTCAGCTGCAATGCAAGCTATTAACCTCCTTAGAATAACAGACATTGATAAGGAATGGATGCTGATTGAACGTGGGCAGAAGGCTGGTCAGTATGCTGCACTGCTCTGTGGTGCCATGATGCCATATTACTTACTGGTGGCTTGGAGTGGAAAGCTGTCCTACTGGGGAGGCTAGAATAAAGCAGGCGTTCCCAAAATCTTTGAGAAGAATTAGCCTACTTGCCTGAGAGCTTTATGGATTCATGCAGGGAGGATCGTGGCTCTGTTCCCCGGACATGTTAACAAGTTGTTCTGGGGGTCCCAGGCTATGTAGGTACAGCACTTGCCACAGATCACACCCAACTGCCTTAACCCACTTGTAGCATGATTAAAAATGAGAACTCACCAGAGATGCCCTCCCTGCCATCAGGGTCTGGCTGTGAAAAGTCCTGGGAGGAGAAGATGGGATCCAAAAGTAAAAAAATGGTTCCTGGCTATTGGTGAGATCATTTGCTCCGTTCACCTGCTGACCATTGTTGTCATCCTCCTCAATGCTGTGTCCAGAGGTTCCCTGAGGAATGTCTTGGTAGGTATCCACAGAGCGTTTGGGGACAGTGGCTGGATCCTCCCACTAAGAATACCATGTAGCTGCCCACAGAAGCAGTGTGTTTGCAGCGATGACCCACAATGTCCATTTGCTTCCTTTGTCTTCTGGTATGCCTGCCTGAACTCCTGCCTGAGCTGTGTGTCCCTGGTATATCCTTTTTCCACCATGCCTGCACTTCTTTTGCTGCTTCATAGTGCTGCCAGCACACCTTCATCCCCTCCCCGCAGCAATAAGGTTCTGGAACTCCTGCATGTCTGGTGTACTGCCTGCTCTGCTTGCCATGCTGGCCAAAGAGGAATTGAAATTCAGACTTCTTCCAGGCCATTTCCTGCACACATGGAGAGCAGTGCAGCTGAAACTGCTGGCCAAAGTCGTCACATTGGTGCACTGTGGGAACCTCCAGGAGGCCAAGAATGTGGAATTTCACAGTGCTCTACCTGCACTACCCTAAAGTTGACCATGGAAGGTTGATTTTGGCATTACTCCTGATGAACAGCAGGAGTACAAAAGTTGACCTTAGGAGCCTTTTACATCAGCAGAATAGGCCCTGTGGTATGGACTGATTGCTTAGAAAGTTGATCTAAGTCAGCCAGTTTTGATTTAACCTTCTAATGTAGACCAGGCCCAAGGCCAAGGCTGCACTACCACTTTACTGCGCTGCAACTTTCTAGCTCCAGGATGTGAAGAAACTTTCTCACCTGTCCCCCAGCACAGCAGGTTACAGCACTGTAGAGCACCAGTGTAAACAGGCTTCCAGCACTGGTAGGTAGTCCCCTTGTGGAGATTGTTTATGTAGAGTGAATCTAAACTTATTGGATGATTGACTGCACTGTGGTTGATCTTTGGGAGTTCAGTTTTGCCTCGTGTAAAGATATGGCAAAATCTCTCTGTGCAAGCCTGAAGAGCCCCAGTCTACACAGGGTAAGAATGCCAATTCTGATACATCAGTTCTAGTTACGCTAATGTCAGAGCTAGAATTGCGTCTTGGAAATTGACTTTCAACTTAGTGTAGATGTAGCCGCCGAGTGCAGGGAGAGTTCTCTGCCAGCGCTCATGCTGTGGCCATAGTTTCACCTTAAAGCAGTGCCAAACTCCCACTCTCAGCAACATGGCCATCAGGTGTAGCAAGGGGCCTGGCAACAGCAGCAGGGTTTGGGCCTGCCCTCACATTTACCAGTAGTGTCGGGAAGCAGAGCGACCTGGCTCCAGCCTATGCCATTCCCTCAGCTCCCAGCCACTTCACTTGAGGACTTGGAGGAAGGGTGGAACCACCCTGCATGCACTGATGCTGGAGGGGAATAGAACAGAGTAGGTTGAGAGCCAAAGGAGCCATGTGGGTTGGGGCCAGATCACTCTGGTTCCCACGCCCACTGAGTGTGGGGTTGGATCTGAACCCTGCTGCCAGTTTCAGGCTGCCGTCCCAATCCTCCAGGCTGCTTTGGTCCTGCTGGGCTCCCCAAAGCATAAGGCACGGGCTTGCCCCAAACTATACAATGGATGGGACAGCTCTGACCCTTGTTGACTGTGTCTGAAATGCAGTGATCAGATGCTAAGAAAAATCCATTTACTATTACTTATGCAGCAAGCACAGTTTCCTTTAGAGTCTTTCACTATCAGTCTCTCTCCAGTGACCTATGTATGGATCTGCCAGATCCATTCCCCACCCAGGCTTCTCTGTACTGTGCCCAGCTATTTCCAGATGTCGTTCTGGGTACTGAGGATGGAACTGCCAGGAAATTCATATTGTGTAATATGTTTATTACCATTCTGAGCTTTGACATTTCAGTTTTGAATGGCGGGAGCTACACTGAAGTCAGGCAAGGCTGAGAGAATGAAAGGAGCCATTCAGAATATCTGTTCAGCCACTGTATGGAGAATGAAGCATTGCTGGGTTATTCCTGGAAGATGAAGCCAAGATGTTGTATAACCATACAGTTTGGCAAACAGAGCATTTCTTTTCCTGCAATTGGCTCACTAAAGGGGGATCTCTAGAAAGGGGGCTTTCTCCCCTTAAAATGAGATTGACCATGTTAATAGATGGAGAAAACCCCACCAGGGCCAATGCATCTTTACTTTACAGCTACCTCTTGGGGTGAGTTGGTATGCGTCTCAGGATGTGCCTGTGGCTGCTGGAGCTCAAGTGACTGTGTAAATGAGCAAGCCTCCCCTGAGCACTCTGACCTGGAATGTTTGCCTTCAATGTGCCAGAATGGGTAAAAAAGTAGGACCGAACTTGGGTGTGTGTCAGAGGGGCAGAGGTGGGGCTGGAAGGTTTCCTGATAGATAAAGAAAAACAGCAAAATGAGGGAGGACCTGGCATTGCTCAGGCCAGGTTTTATGAGGTAGCTGAGGGGCTAAGGGAGAAGCTGAATTATCTTGGGTGCTGCAAGGGAGGCTGGATTCTTTCAGTCCTGACTCTTTTCAAAGAGAGAAGTGAAGGATCTCTCACAACATTTGCAACCACATACGATGTGACTGGTGATTGTATTACATTAAGGAGAATATTGATGCATGTGGACGTGGAATCTTCTTCAGGATAGCATGTCAGGCAGCTTATTATGTGGTGGATGGTCTACCTTATTACTTCAAAGCAGTGGGCATAGAAAGTCTTGAAGAAGGGATCCTTAAAACTAGTAGTACTGTTGTGAAATTCCATCTAGGGCTAGGGCTTTGCATTAGAGGCCTGTGCTTTGGCTGAAACGTGAAAGAAACAGTTGGAATAGTTGCAGCTCAGATTTACTCACAATGAATATCTCAGTCAAGTCATTACAGAGTGGCAAGCCTAACTTCTATACCAGACAGATTGGCTGAAATTATAGGAAAGAACAGAATTATCAAATACATCCATGAGCGTACTTTGTTTTGGAAGTTAGCATGGGTCTTTTAAAGGGAAATTATGCCTCACCAGTTTAGCAGAATTCTTTGAGGGTGTCAGCAAACTTGGGGAAGGGTAATTCTGTGACAAGTATCAGAGGAGTAGCCGAGTTAGTCTTTATCTTCAAAAACAAGAAGTCCTGTGGCACTTGATAAACTAACAGATATTTTGGAACATAAACTTTCGTGGGTAAAGACCCATTTCATCAGATGCCTGAGTGGGGGTTCCAGAGAGTGGGATCTAAATTTATAGGCTCATGAAAAAGGGAGTCTCAGTTGAGAGGAGAGGCAGAGTTGACAAGGTCAATTCAGTTACGGAGGATGTGACCCATTATTACTAATGTGGAAGTGTGAACATCAAGAGAAGAGAAACTGCTTTTGTAATTGGCCAGCCACTCCCAGTCTCTGTTCATTCCTTGGTTGATGGTGTCAAATCTGCAGTGTCTCTTTGGAGTCTGTTTTTGAAGTTTTATTGTTGCAGGAAGGCTACTTTTAAATCTGTTACTGAGTGTCCAGAGAGACTGAAGTGTTCTTCTATATGTTTTTATACGTTTCCATTCCTGATATCTGATGTGTGTCCATTTATTGTTTTACATGGAGACTGTCCAGTTTGGCCAATGCATATGGCGGAGGGGCATTGCTTGCACATGATGGTATATATTACATTAGTAGATGTATGTATGTAGATGAATGAGCCCCTGATGGTATGGTTGATGTGGTTAGGTTTGCTGATGGTGCAGATACGTGAGACGAGTTGGCACTGAGGTTAGTTGCAGGGACTGGTTCCTGAGTTAAAGTTACAGTTGTGTGGTCTATAGTTGCTTTGGCCATTATCCTTGAAGACTCTTGGAGAGCCGGCGGAGATACTGGATGACTAGAAGAAGGCAAAGGGTACTGCCCATGTTTAAAAAAGGAAAGAAGGACAATCAAGGGAACTGTAGACGGGTCAGCCTTACCTCAATCCCTGGGCAAATAATGGAGGGAATCCTCAAGGAATCCATTTTGGTGCACTTGGAAGAGGGGAAAGTGATCAAAAGTAGCCAACATGGATTCACCAGGGGCAAGTCCTGCCTGATCAATCTGATTAGCTTCTATGACGAGGTAACAGGCTCTGTGGACATGGGGAAGTCAGTGGATGTGATATACCTTGACTTCAGCAAGGCTTTTGATACAGTTTCTCACAACATTCTCGTCCCTAAGTTAAGGAAATATGGATTGGATCCTTGGACTATGAAATGAACAGAAAGCTGGCTTGACGGTTGGGCCTAACGGGTAGTGGTCAATGGCTTAATCTCTGGATGGTGGTTGATTTCAAGTGGAGTGCTGCAAGGCTTGGTTCTGGGGCTGGTGTTATTCAACATCTTTATTAATGACCTGGATTGCACCCCCAGCAAGTTTGCAGATGACACAAAACTAGGGGGAGAGGTAGATAAGTTGGAGGGTAGAGAGAGAATCCAGAGTGACCTGGATAAATTGAAGGACTGGGCCAAAAGAAATCTGATGCGGTTCAACAAGGAGAAGTGTAGAGTCCTGCACTTGGCGCAGAAGAATCCCAAGCATTGTTATAGGCTGGGGACCGACTGGCTCAGCAGCAGTACGATGGAAAGGGACCTAGGGGTTATGGTGGATGAAAGGCTGGATATGAGTATACAATGTGCCCTTGTAGCCAAGAAGACTAACAACATACTAGGGTGCCTTAGGAGGAGCATTTCGAGCAGATCTAAAGAAGTAGTTATTCCCCTCTGTTCAGCACTGGTGAGGCCACATCTGGACTATTTGTGTCCAGTTTTGGGGCCCCCCATACAAAAAGGATGTGGCTTTTCTGGAGCAGGTTCAGCGGAGGGCAACAAAAATGATTAAGGGTCTGGAGCACAAGACCTATGAGGATAGGCTGAGGGATTTGGGCTTGTTTAGTTTACAGAAGAGAAGACTGAGGGGTGATTTAATAGCAGCCCTCAACTTCCTAAAAGCAGGGGTGAGAAACTGTTCTCAGTGGTGTCAGATGACAGAACAAGGAGTAAGGGTCTGAAGTTGAAGAGGGAGAGGTGTAGGTTAGGTATTAGGAAAAACTACTTCACCAGGAGGGTGGTGAAGCGTTGGAATGCATTGCCTGGAGAGGTGGTGGATTCTCCATCCCTTGAGGTTTTTAAGTCCCAGCTTGATGAGGTCCTGGCTGGGATGACTTAGTGGGGGTTAATCCTGCTCAAAGCAGGGGGCTGAACTGGATGGCCTCCTGAGGTCCCTTCCAGGCCTGTGATTCTGTAACAATCCTGTAGTGAGAGTGCCAATAGTTGAAATGATGAGGCATCCGGAATTTCCAGGTTTATGGGTCTTGGGTGGTAGAAAGCATAAACCTAGCTGGGGTTCTAGGGGTGTGTCCATGTAGATTTCTTCCTGTGTTTTTGTAGGGAGGGTCTTGAACAGATAGGATAGTTTCTTTGTGTACTTCTCAGTGGGATTGTAGGATAGTGACCCATAGAATGTGGTACTGGAGAGTTGCCTGGCAGCCTCTATTTGGTAGTCTGTCCTATTTGTGATAACAACACCTACAAAAAGATCTCAGCAAACTGAGTGATTGGGCAGCAAAATGGCAAATGAAATTTAATGTGGGTAAGTGTAAGGTAATGCATGTTGGAAAAAATAACCCAAATTACACGTACTACATGATGGGGTCAAATTTAGCTACGACAGATCAGGAAAGGGATCTTGGAGTTATAGTGGATAGTTCTCTGAAGACATCCACGCAGTGTGCAGCGGCAGTTAGTAAGGCAAATAGGATGTTAGGAATTATTAAAAAAGGGATCGATAATAAGACAAAAGAGATCATACTTCCCCTATATAAAACTATGGTACGCCCACATCTCGAGTACTGCGTGCAGATGTGGTCTCCTCACCTCAAAAAAGATATATTGGCATTAGAAAAGGTTCAGAAAAGGGCGACTAAGATGATTAGGGGCTTGGAAAGGGTCCCATATGGGGAGAGGCTAGAGAGACTGGGACTTTTCAGTTTGGAAAAAAGGCGATTGAGGGGCGATATGATAGAGGTATATAAAATCATAAATGGTGTGGAGAAAGTGAATATAGAAAAATTATTTACCTTTTCCCATAATACAAGAACTAGGGGACACCAAATTAAATTGATGGGTAGTAGGTTCAAAACTAATAAAAGGAAATTTTTCTTCACACAGCGCACAGTCAACCTGTGGAACTCCTTGCCCGAGGAGGCTGTGAAGGCCAGGACTCTATTAGGGTTTAAAAAAGAGCTTGATAAATTTTTGCAGGTTAGGTCCATAAATGGCTATTAGCCAGGGATAAAGTATGGTGCCCCAGCCTTCATAACAAGGGCAGGAGATGGATGGCAGGAGATAAATCACTTGATCATTGTCTTCTGTTCTCCTACTCTGGGGCACCTGGCATTGGCCACCGTCGGCAGATGGGATGCTGGGCTTGATGGACCTTTGGTCTGACCCAGTATGGCCATTCTTATGTTCTTATGTTCTCCTTTGTCAGCCTCTTGGATGATAATATCTCATTGGTTTCTGAGGCTGTTGATGGCATTGCATTCTGCATGGCTGAGGTTAAGGGGTAAGCACTGCTGCTTTTCCACATATTTTTGCCTGAGCATGTTGGCGGAAGCACTCTGTGTATAGGTCCAATCTGTCATTTCAGCCATTGGGGGTAGTCTGTGTAGAATTATTTTTCTTGTACTGTATGTGGGAGGATACCCAGCGAGTTGTCTTTGACAGTTGCTCGCTATATGTATTCCTCTCTTCAGGCACCATACACCTGAATCAGAAATTTTTTCCATGCTGTAACCATTGTCTCACACGAAAGTTGGGGATCTCCTCATGCTCCTGACTGAGGCCTCCCCAGTTTCTTCTTTCCACTGCATGGCCTCAGTCAGAATTTTGTGTCTTCATTCAGTTTGTTGTATAACCTGTGTAAAAAAAAAAAAAAAAAGTAAATACTTTCGTTTCTTACATAATAGTTAGTTAAAGTTCATTGAATACTTAGTAGGAAATTTTTCTCTTTCCCCTGACTGAGGAACCCTTACCAGGCTTCAAGACTATGCTTACAGTTCCAGGGTTGAAGAATTGCGTATCTTGCACTCTCTCATTCCCTATCAACAAGAAACATCAGCTCTGCCTCTGCTGTGTGGGTAAAGAGACTCTCTCTGTAAAGTGCAGTATCTGTCATTTCTTTCCCACTCAGAATTCAAAAAGCCTGTGAGCTTCACTTGACAACCTGATGGAGAAAACTATGAAACTTCTACAATCCAAGTCAGGGAGGTCCCCTCCCCAGTACATTGGTTTCCGTTAACCACCAGTGCCCTTCCAAGCGTGAGCCTGGGGGTGGAGCCTCCAACACCGAAGGCCAAATGCTCTTCTTCTAAGCCTACATCTACACTATAAGATAAATTAAATTTTATAATGCTGGGTTTTATAAATCAAATTTGAGTATCCTCATCCCCTCACAAAGTCCCCACAAAGTCGAGTTAGTGCTGCCACACTAAACTGCCAAACACTGATTGTAGCAGCAGTGCATTGTGGGAACCTATTCCACAGTTCCCTCAGCTCTGTAGCATTTTAGGCTTTTTCCCTGATGCAGGATGGAGGGAAAAATGCCCTGCAAATGGTTGTGGGTATGTGATGTCATCTTCCCACACTGTGTTGCCCTCATTCCCCTCCCAAGGAAAGCAAACAGCCATTTTTTCAGAAGGAAAGAAGTAAAATCGTGAATCCCAGGTGAGAGAAAACCAAACAGGCTGGCTTCAGAAAGTGACCGAAACACGTAAACTGGTTGCTCAGCTGCTTTTTCCCCCATTGAAAGAACACCTTCACATTACTCCCTTTAGGTTCAACTTTTGCCTGATCAGCCAGCTAATGTGCCAGGTAGGGGACTATCATGCCCACATGCCAGAATGATTCTGTGCCCTGAGATCACCCAGGTCAACTCGTCCCTCAGCTGCTTCCTCTGACCCCTTCACCACCCCTGCGCCTACCCCCGAGCCACACTAATGCAGAACCGTTTACCCCATCGGGAGTAGTGCTCTGACTGTGGCTGTAAAGTCTCTGGTGGGCCAGAGGCCCCACTGCTCCCAGAAACCCCGGCACTGAAATCCCTGATACTGCACTCCGTGCAGTACTGGGGCCCAACACCAGAGACATCTGCATTTCAACCCCCATCCCTATTACCTCCCTACCCCATGAGAGGGTATCATTTTCCGACACCTTTATCACTTGGACTTTTGACCCCTCTCCCGTCCCCAGCCTCTGCTCTATTCCCACTCCTGCCCCATCCCTTACACCGGTTCATAGTCCACTCCTGACCCTGATTCCCTTCATTCCCCTGATTCTCCTCCTCCCCCGAACCACTTTCACTGCCTGATACCCTCCCTGTTCCTATCCCCAGTGTTATCCCTGCTTCTGTTCCCTTTGCCCCTAGCTGTCTACCCACTCCTTGTCCTGTCATGACCACCGCTGGTGTCCTCCAGGAGATGATAGACCATCCATCTCTGGTGGACATCTGGTGCAGCCACCACCCGGACGAGGACACTGTGTTCACCTTTGTGTGGGTGGTGGGCCAGCAATCACCCCTCTGCCGGTTGGATTGCATATATATATCTCCCGTCAGCATCTTTCATGGGCCTACTCTTCTAGCATTTGGCTGGCCCCACTCTTAGACCACCACCTGGTGGCTGTGAAGGCTTCTGTCTCTCCAAGGAAGATGGGGCTGGCCTGTTGGCACTTCAGTAACAACCTGCTGGAGGATATGGGCTTTGTGGTTTCTTTCCAGGAGTTCTGGCTGGCCTGGCGTGGGCAGTGGCGTGGCTTTCCCTCAGCACGGCAGTAGTGGTATCTGGGAAAGGTGTGCATGTGGCTTTTCTGCCATGAGTATACCTGGGGTGGGGGGCAGCCAGCAGCAGGATGTGGTGATAGCGCAGCTGGAATGGGAGGTCTTAGAGCTGGAGAGGGGTCTGGCCACCGACCCTGGAGATCCATCGCTGTGGCACGTACTAGAAGTGGGAGGAGCTCTGTGCCCTCAATGACTTTTGGGCCCAGGGCACCTTTGTGAGATCTTGCATGCAACTCCTCCGGGAGATGGATCGTGGCTCCCATTTATTCTGTGCCCTGGAGAAAAAGAGGGGGGCTAAGAAGCACATCCTCTGCTTGCTGGCAGAGGACAGCACCCCCCTTTTGGATATGGTAGAGATGTGTGAGAGGGCTCGCACATTCTAGAACACTCTTTTGTCTCTGGATCCAAGTGATGCCAACACCTGCAGAGTGCTTTGGGATGAACTCCCAACTGCCAATGCAGGCGACCAGGACTGGCTGGAGCTACAGCTCACTCTGTCCAAGTTCTTGGATGCCCTCCTTCTCATGCCAACTAATAAATCCCCAGGCATGGACGGGCTGACTGTGGAGTTTCATTGCATGTTTTGGGACATCCTTGGCCCAGACCTCGTCAGCACCTGGGCTAAGTCCCAACTGAGCAGGGTCCTCTCTGTGACATGCAGATGAGCTGGGCTCGCCTTTCTGCCTAAAAAGGGGAACTCCCGCAACCTCAGAAACTGCCATCCCATCTCATTCCTCATCACAGATTATAAGATCATCACAAAAGCCATTTCACTCTGCCTGTGTGCCGTGCTGATGGATGTGGGTCCATCCAGACCAGACCTACACCGTCTGGGCCACACCATCTTCAACAACCTTCATTTGAGCTGAGATCACTTAGAGCTGGGGTATAGAGATGGTCTGTCATTCACCCTCCTGTCTGTTTAAAAGGGTGCACCACAAGTACCTCCTGGGCATTCTGCGGCCTTCAGCTTTGGGCCCCAGTTTGTGAGTTTTCTTCAGGTGCTGTACTCTGAGTGTTTGCTCAAGTTCAACTGGACCCTGACCGCACCAGTCCGTTTTGGGCAAGGAGTGCGTCAGGGCTTCCCACTGTCAGCCAGCTGTATACTCTGGCCATTGAGTTCTTCCTCCATCTCCATTGTAAAAGGTTGATGTGGTTGGTGCTCCATGAGCCAGAGATGCATCTGGTCCTTATGGAGCATACACTCATGACATATGCTCGTGACATACGCATTCTCAGTCCCCAGTAGGACCTGGGGTCTGCTAGTCTGACCTTGCTACACAGTTTAATTTAGTTCAGAATACGAGAGCTAAGGGTCACCAAAGTTATATGCATAAGTTTAAAACAAATATAAAGAAATACTTCTTCATATAAAACACAATCAACCTATGGAGCCTGTTGCCAGCTAATGCTTTGTAGGCCAGAAGTATAAATGGCTTCAAATAGGACCAGGTAAATTCATGGAGGCAAGGTTTATCAAAGACTATTAGCCAAGATGGTCAGAGACTCAATCCCACACCCTGGGTATCCCTAGCCTTTGATTTCCAAAAGCTGGGACTGGGTGACTGGGGATGGATCACTTGACAATTTTGATTTTTGTTTTTCGTTTTTATTCCCTAAGCATCTAGCCCTGGACCTGTTGGAAGACAGGATACTGGGCAAGATGGAACACTGACCTGACCCAGCATTGCTGTTCATATGTTTTTATGTTCTTAAGATGTCTGCGTTCTTTGACTCTGCATGTCCCCTCTGTAGGTCTACATTCTTGACTCAGAGGTTGAGTCTTTCCAAGTGACTGCAAGGTCTCTTGCCATTTTACATGCCCTTAGCATCTGTATCCCAGGTGTCAAGTGGACTTCCACTTGCTTCATTTTTGACTGTGCTGTGGCTAGGCCAGTAGTAGCATTGTGCAAAAGCAAGAATGCATATTAAACATTATATAATGTATAGTCCATGGAGCAGCCAGCCATACAAATGTCTTCACCCACCCTGTATGACAGTGAGATTACTCTGTAGCATGGAAATGTAGGTTGTAAAGTAGTGGCAGTAGTAACATACACATGCTCCTTCTGTCCAGCTATTATGACAGCTTTTTCTTCGTTATATGCTCACAGGCAGTTGACTCAAGGGACTCTCTCTCAATGGCACTCTATTCCCAGTGCTTCTCATGGCTCATTGGCAAGATTAATATGAAGATCAAAGGAAAGGAAAACTTCAAGTCTGTGGGCATCCTGGATATCTTTGGCTTTGAGAACTTTGAGGTCAGCACTTTATATTTCTGGGGGCAACTTTTTTTCTGAAGATTCCCTGGGGGTGTGTAGGAAATTTGTTAGGATGATGCCTGGTTTGAGCCAATATAACACATTGGTAATGGAAAACATTTTTCCAACGTGGATCCTCTGTGAGAGAGAGACAGACACACACACACACCTGGCTGACCTTCTGCAGTGCATTTCCTTCTGTGAACTAGTGGTTAGCTACCTTTCTGGGTGGATTGTCATAGACATTAATTGCACCTTGTGATGTGTGCACAGTGGAAGTTTGGCTTCTAACACATTCATTTTCTTACTATGTTCTTGTGGCAACAGGTAAGGGATACCTATTAACTAGCTGCCCTGTGACAGAATGAATGTGAGGTGACATCAGACTCTTTCACTCCCTTCTAATTATTCAAAAGCCAGTGTTCTGTCCTCAGAGTCCATATTGGTACTGTTTCTTAAATGCTGGCATTCAGTTTCCCTTTCACATTGTCCTCACAAGAAAATCCTTTTATAGAACTACAACCTGATTGTTAATTTTAGTGTTTTTGTTTCTTGTTTCTTCTAGATAAATAGTTTTGAACAGTTTAACATAAACTATGCCAATGAGAAACTCCAAGAATACTTCAACAAACACATCTTCTCCCTGGAGCAGCTGGAATATAACAGGTAACGAAGGAGAAGGAGCAGTACCTCTGCTTAAATTTAGGAAAGCAAAACCGAGAACAGAATTCTTCTCTAGTGATGCCCAGCATTTGGGAGGCTTTTCCTGTTGGACTTGCTGATTGCAGTGCATTAGCCAGTGAGTATGCTTTGGCTGTTTGTTAGAATGGGACTTCTGTCTTCAAGCAAGAAGTGTCTCAGCTCTTGCATATTTCTTCGTTTTTGTAGCATCAAAGATCAGGATCCTGTTGTGCTAGGCACTGTTCCGAGTGCTTAAGCTAACTCCCTGCTGTAACTCTGTATCTCACATAAGACTTTTGAGGCCACAATCTCACTAATGAATTAGTTCAAATAGCAAGGTTAGCCTCATTTCCAGTTTAAACAATAAATGGTTCCCTAGCACCTGAAACTTGGCCCAGTCTTACTGGAAGGATGTAAACTGAGGTAAACCAGGCCCAGATTTAAGATCTGTAAAATTTCACTTTGTTTCAAATTTGGTAGCACTCTGCCCCCTCCAGCTTCCTTCTGTTTCATCTGTACTCTCTCAGCTAGTTGATCCCAGCTCTTTTTTGTCACATGGTGAAGGTTTTTCCAAGATTTGCAGACTTTTTGTTTCTAAATCCATTGAAGTAGCAAAAATCCAAAAACTCCAAAACTGCTTCCCTTCCTGCAGTCTGTACTGGTGTTGTAACTGAACACATTAGCTCTATTGTATTCATTATAGATCCATCTGTTACAAGGTTAGAAGAGAAAACTGAATATTGGGCTTGACCTCCTGTGTAACACAGGCCACAGAACATCTCTGAAATAATTCCTGTTTGAACTCATAAAAACAACCAGTCTTGATTTAAAAATCACCAATGATATCAAATTGTTTTAACAATTACTCTAATTCTTAAAAACCATGTCTTATTTTCAAGTAGGGCTTTGGTATGAAAAGGAATAGGTCCTGAATGTGTAAATTATACAGGTTCTGAGGGCTTTTTTTCCCTTCATGCCTCTTCTACATTGGAAGTTGCTGTAGTTTTGTTTTTTAAGTTAAAAGGGTTCAGCAGCGAGCTCTAGCCAGGGTGTTCCCTGGGCTGGGCATTCTAGACAGCTATCTGCCATTAAAATATTATACTGATGCCCATCACAATAATATCTGATCTTCCTGAGAGAGGGCTGCCAGAGAAATATTCCACACTAGCTCCAAGACAGAAGCATATTTTTTTCTGAATGAGCCAATTGAATAGAGTCATTCAGACTGAATGTGAGCAGCTCTGTAAAGGAAAGCTGCTGAATAGATAATTCTTTAGGTTCTAAAGACTGCCAAAATACAAAGCTATTTATACCCCCACATCTGATTCTCTCATGGCAGGAAACACTATCTTTCCTATGAAGGGAGATTTTCCTAAAGATCAGATTGGAAGTTTCCAAATTCTGTGGTTAGATTTTAGAAAGGACTCAATGTTATGACTAATACTGCTTTTTGATATGCTAAAGACAGGACCTTTTGATTCAAGGTGTGAGCTAATTTCCTCAGGAGTCAGTTAATAGGTTCTGTGTATCACATTGCTCAGTTGGCCAGGTGTATTATGGCATCTGAGGCAAGATATAACATTTGAATGATAACTGACCTGATCTGACACAGTATGTTCTACATTTCCTTCAGTTTTGGAATAAACACTGCTGTCAAAAGAAATCCCAGAGTCTCAGTTAAATCCTTCCAATCTTGTAAGGCCTGGAGCCAATCTTAAAAACATGGATACGCTGAATTAATTTAATTCATGTCCAGTTAAGAAAAAGTCTTTTTTTTTTTTTGTTTTTGGGTTTTTTTTTTTGTTCCTTTTTGGTAGGCTTGTTCATCTTGGAAATTTCTAGATATTTTGCTTCCAGTACTCCCTCCATCTCCTACACCCTCCCCCACCCCCAGGTTGCCAACTCACATAAATTTCATTAATGGACAAAATGGGAAAGGATTATGGACAGACAAATTTTTTTACAGACATAATTTTTATACTATATTAAAGACAACATAAATGGCCAAAAGCGAAAAGTAATCATTGCCATTCATACATCACAAGAACAAGATGCTATTTAGCTCATTTTCATTTAGTTGGTCATGGTCCTGGAAGTTTAATCATCATGGATGCTTTAGTTCTTCTGCAAGTGAAATCTTTTGCAATTTTGGAATCGGAAAACCAATCAGCAACATTATTCAAGATTTTGTCCATCAAACTCAGTGGTAGGTTTTGTCTGGCTAACAAAGTTGCTGTTTTTAGTTCACATCCTGTGACCATTTCCTTGTGATTAGTCAGTGTTGTATTTACGTTAGCAATGAAACTCATAATTCCAGGGCTAGATCTCCTTGCGGACATTATTCTTTAGTGCTTACCACTTGGATCATGGCTACAAACATTTCGCACGCAGCCAGAGGCTATACTGAACACCTTTTCACACCAATGCATTTGGCACTGTGCTTGCTTTCACTGTCTGCGCAAATCCAATCTTTGAACTCACTGTCTGCTAGCCATGTGGATGAAAACATGCATACTCTACTTTTTGATTTCTTAGTAACTAGCTCTTCGTCAGGTGACAATTCACCGGAGTCCTCAGACTCGTTATTTTCTTCAGCACAATCCATTCTTTTCATAGATTTTTGACATTGTAAAGTAACAGTAAATAGTATTAAGTTACATAAATTGCCAATGTGCTGACGCTAACTCGGCAGGATAATGTAGATGATAACATCATGTGGATCACATAATTCACATTATGTCAAGCCAACCACTCAGCTAAATAAACAACTAAAATGTTCAATTTCCGTTGCTCCGCAATAAAATGGCTGAAGTAGCACAGTAGAAATTTAATTGCTGTAGAATAATTGCTGTTTTTTGAAATTTTATTGCACTTTCGCAAAATTTACGGACACATACATTTTTATGGACTTGACGGACACATCCAATTTCAGCTAATTTTAATGGACTGTCCATAAATTTACCGATGGTTGGCGACCCTGCCGTCCTCTCCCCACTCCCCCTCAGTGGTCCGATCTTCTACTTCCTATTTTCTTCCCTTAGCAACTGTGAGGGTGGGGATAGTGGTGTGGTCTGCCGCCTGAATCCTTCTTGCGTCCTGGGAATGCTGGTCTCTGCTTTTCCTGTATTCCTTGTCAACATCCCAAGGACTGGACAATTACTCCTTATATCATTGGTTTTTTTTTTGTCTTATTTGGCAGGGAGGGAATAAGCTGGGAAGCTATTGACTGGCTGGACAACGCAGAGTGCTTAGATCTTATTGAGAAGGTAGGCAGTTCTTTATGGAATTCATCTGGTACCAGGAATTCTGGCAGGCATGACCTGGCATCACCCTTAACAATGTTTTCTTCCTTCCAGTTAGGCACTTGTTTTTATTATGCTTGGCCAGTGCATGGACCTAAATTGCAAGGCTGGTTCTGTTCCATGGCTGGCTATTACATGGTCTCTGAAATTCTGCTGGTGTTTCCGTGTATTGAAGCAAGACCTTTTTCATATGATGTTCTCCCAAGAGCATCGGTCTTTCCATCCCCTAGAAAGCCCCTGTGTAAGAATACCAGTCCCCCATTCCTCAGTTGGGATGGTCTTCGTAAGAGATTTAACTTCCATAATAAAGATTTTATAAAGAAATTTCATTTCCACTTGCTGAAGCTGGGAACTGATCACCAGGCTCCCTTTTCATTCAAGCTTTTGAGAGTGTAACTTTAAGGATGTCATTCAGCATGACAGTCTCAAATTTGGGTCTTGTGAAGTTTATAGTTTTACTGGTTAGTAAAGGCTGTCTCTCATTTGGCTGTAGAAACTGGGTTTGCTGGCACTGGTCAATGAAGAGAGTCGATTTCCCAAGGGCACAGACAGCACCCTCTTGGAAAAGCTACACAGCCAGCATGAGGTAAGGAAGCCAAACCTATCCTAGACCAGGGCTAGGCAAAATACAGCCCATGGGTGGGAACTGCCTGTTTGCAGGACAGGCAGCAAGTGACATGCTCCCTCCCCACTCTCACGGGCTCACAGTGTTCAGTTCAGAAGAACACATGTGGCCCTTGCAGCTGCTTTGAGCATGGAAGGCAGGGAGTGTGCTGGACTGCTGGCTAGGAGCTGGCCAGATCCAGAAGGGGGTGTGGGGGCCTGCTTCTGGCTCCCCAGCTCCTCCATCCTCTCCTCTACCCCTACCTCCATCAACCTGAACCCTCTGCACTCTCGCTTCTGTACCCATACCTCTTCCCAGACTGTGCACCCCCATCTAACTCTCCTAATGCAGTTGCAACCACCTACCAGACCTTGCATTCCAATCTCTTATCCCCAGTCACAATCTAAATCCCTGCATGCTCTCCTGCACTCTTGCCCCAGGTCAGAATTCTCTCCAGCACATGTGCCTCCTTTTGGACCCTGGAGTTCCTCCTGCACTCCAGTCCCCTAGCCCAAGTCACATCCCCCTCCTTTACCTAACCTCCTTCCTAGATCCCGCACCTCCTCCTACACACCAGTCCTTTTCCCCAAGCTCCTTTCTACACGCAACCTTCATCACAGACTCTGCACCTCCTCCATTAATATAGCGCAAGAGTGCTGCCCTTGACCACTGACCAAAGTCTTGGTGTGCCCCTTCATCAAAAATTATTGCCCACTCATGCCCTAGGCACTTTTCCTCTTCTGTTTCTACCCCATCTGTTCCCATCTCTTTTATATTAAAGACACACAGTGCATACAGTCTCTTTAATATGTCAAAATATCTTTAAGTTGCAAATATTTGTATTCCTCTCCTTCTCCCAAGACAGTGAAATCTGAGAGCAGTGCTGCATGTCTTTGTGGGCCTGTTTGTGCAAGGGTATTAAAATGACAACAATCCTTTTATGTTGGTTGTGTCACATGTCCTAGCCTTCAAGTGCTTTAGCAATATTATATTAAACATAGGTAATATGTTTATAAAAGTAACATGGTAATAGACACCTCACAAATGGAGATCATAAATCATAGAATCATAGAATAGTAGGACTGGAAGGGACCTCGAGAGGCCATCGAGTCCAGCCCCCTGCCCCAACAGCAGGACCAAGCACTTTCTAGACCATCCCTGAAAGCCATCTATCTAACCTCTTCTTAAATATCTCCAGTGATGGAGATTCTACCACCTCCCTTGGCAATTCGTTCCAGTGTTTGATCACCCTGACAGTTAGGAACTTTTTCCTAATGTCCAACGTGAACCTCCCCTGCTGCAATTTAAGTCCATTGCCTCTTGTTCTATCCTCAGAGGCAAGGAAGAACAAGTTCCTTCCCTCTGCCTTATGACACCCTTTTAGATACCTGAAAACTGCTATCATGTCCCCCCTCAATCTTCTCTTTTCCAAACTAAATAAGCCCAATTCTCTCAGCCTTTCTTCACAGGTCATGTTCTCTAGACCTTTGATCATTCTCGTTGCTCTCCTCTGGACCCTCTCCAATTTCTCCACATCGTTCCTGAACTGCGGTGTCCAGAACTGGACACAGTCCTCCAGCTGAGGCCTAACCAGCGCAGAGTAGAGCAGGAGAATGACTTCTCGTGTTTTGTTCACAACACACCTGTTAATGCATCCTAGAATCATGTTTGCTTTTTTTGCAACAGCATCACACTGTTGTCTCATATTTAACTTGTGGTCCACTGTAACCCCCAGATCCCTTTCTGCTGTACTCATTCCTAGGCAGTCCTTTCCCATTCTGTGTGTGTGACACTGATTGATTGTTCCTTCCTAAGTGGAGCACTTTGCATTTGTGCTTATTAAACTTCATCCTGTTTACCTCAACCCATTTCTCCAGTTTATCCAGATCCTTTTGAATTATGACCCTATCCTCCAAAGAAGTTGCAACCTCTCCCAGCTTGGTATCATCTGCAAACTTAATAAGTGTACTTTCTATGTCAATATCTAAATCATTAATGAAGATATTGAACAGAACCGGTCCTAAAACAGACCCCTGTGGAACCCCACTAGTTATACTTTTCCAGCAGGATTGAAAGCCATTAATAACTACTCTCTGGGTATGGTTATCCAGCCAGTTGTTCACCCACCTTATAGTAGCCCCATTTAAGTTGTATTTGAGTAGTTTATTGATAAGTATATTATGTGAGACCGTGTCAAATGCTTTACTGAAGTCTAGGTATATCACATCCACCACTTCTCCCTTATCCACAAGGCTCGTTATTCTATCAAAGAAAGCTATTAGATTGGTTTGACATGATCTGTTTTTAACAAAATCATGCTGGTTGTTCCCTATCTCCTTACCACCTTCCAATTGCTTGCAGATGATTTCTTTAATGACCTGCTCCATTATCTTTCCTGGCACAGAAGTTAAGCTGACTGGCCTGTAGTTTCCCGGGTTATTCTTGTTCCCCTTTTTATCAATGGGTACTATATTTGCCCTTTTCCAGTCTTCTGGAATCTCTCCCGTCTCCCATGATTTTCCAAAAATGATTGCTAAAGGCTCAGATACCTCTTCTATCAGCTCCTTGAGGATTCTAGGATGCATTTCATCAGGCCCTGGTGATTTGCAGGCATCTAATTTTTCTAAGTAAATTTTAATTTTTTCTTTTCGTATTTCAACTTCTAAACCTACCCCTTTTTCACTAGCATTCTCTATGTCAGGCATTCCTTCAGATTTCTCAGTGAAGACCGAAACAAAGAAATCATTAAACATCTCTGCCATTTCCAAATTCCCTGTTACTGTTTTTCCCTCGTCACTGACCAATGGCCCTACCCTCTCCTTGGTCGTCTTCTTGTTACCAATATATTTGTAAAAAGCCTTCTTGTTTCCCTTTATGCTTGTAGCTAGCTTGAGCTCATAAATGAAAATTCCCAAGCAGATAACCTGCAATAAACAACCTAAAACCTCAAAACAGTGGGGCAAAAATGAGAAAATAAGGATTGAGTCTCTTCACTGAAGGTGCCTGTGTTTGGGGTGTGTCAACCCTGCATTGGGCCCAAAGGTGTTAACATGGCTCACCTGGCTGAGGAAACCCCGCTGGCCCCACCACAGCCCTGCTGGGCATGCTCCAGCTTGAGGCTGGCTATAAAGGCCTGTGGAGCAGCTCATTCAGGCTAACTGCTGCAGGGGAAGGAGGTGCTATAGGAGCTCCAAGAGAGGAAGCACCAACTTACCAAGACATGGCACCAGGTCATGAGGGACTGCAGGGAAAGTCCCAGACCAGAGTGAAGGGATGGAGAGGACTACGTCACGAGACTGGTTGGAAGCAGACCAGGGTGGAGAACTATGATCCCTGGGATCTCAGTATCTTGTGTTAGGATTCCCTGCTTAGCTAGAAGTGGCCTGTTCCACTGCTGACAGGGCCCTTGTCCCACTACTCCCTATCAGCCCCATATGGGGATCTGTACCTGTTTGGCTGCTGGCCACTAGGCCGTGCTACCCTGACTTCAGGGGGCCTTGCATTGACTCTCTGGCCAGCGGGCTGCACTACCTCAACTACGGGGGAATGGTAGTGTCTGTTTGGCCATTGATTCATATTTCCCTGACCACAAGGGAGGTATATTGACTCTTTGGCTGCTAGGCTCTACTACCTCAACCACAGGGGGAATAGCATTGATTTTCTGGTTGTTAGTCCACAGTACCCTGTGAGAAAGGGGTGTAGATTGGACTCTGGCTCTTAGGCCATGCTACCCAATGAGAGCAAGGTATAGATTGGACTCTGGCTGCTAGGCCACATTGCTCTGAGAGAAAAGGGCTCAAATATGAGGCAAGAGGCTTCAGAGATGCTGATACTGTCATCGTAAAGGGATGGGTAAGGTGCCTCTCCACAGCTTGCAAAAGGATTCTGTTGCTTGTGAATGCGGAGAATGTTCTTGAGTTACAGGCCATTAACAGAGGCCCTTCTTCTAGCATTTAGACAGTGGGATGTTGAGTCACGCTTTAGTCAGAGTGCTCCGAGAGCCTGCTGGCTGAGGCTTTAAATCCTGTTAGTAACACTTTGTAGGGGCAGTGCACAGGGTCAGTTCAGTTCAGTTCAGTTCAAAAATGCTTTATTGATAATAATGAACAATGAAAGTTTACCAAAGTGCAAAATCCCTCAGCCTTTTTCTAAAGGGCTAAAGAGTACATTGTGGATGGGGGTTTAGCTGGTTTGGGGTTTCATGTCTAGTGCCCCCAGTGTTGTTTCACAGTGTGTGGGGGTTTGCTCCCTGGCTCCATGCCTCGCTCAGGACATGCCTGTGTGATGTAGTGGGGGATATGTGTGACTCACAAATGGTGGGGGGCTCCTGCTGAGGGTAACTGAGGTGACGAGGTGACACCTCTGGGCTGCACACAAAGGAGGAGGTGGAGCCAGAGGGGTTTGAATTGGAACTGGGAGTTGGAAGCAGTTAGTCTGGGCTGGGAGAAGGAGACAAAGGAGGGGGCAAGACCTCAGCTCTGGGAGCCCCTCGGTGCCTCCTCTCCACAGTAGGGATGGGACTGACTGTCTCTGCCTGCTGTACTGACTCCTCTGTACAAGGCTGTGTCCTGTTGGCTAATAAACCTGCTGTTCTCCTGTTGAGTGAGAGTCACTCCTGCTTGCGGATGGGGTGCAGAGCTTGGGAACCCCTGAACCCCATCACAGCCTGTATTTACATTGGTACTGGTGCGATCGATGCAGTGCTGTTGATTTAATGCATCTGGTGAAGACATGCTAAGTTGATGGTAGACTGCTCTCCTGTTGACATCTTTACTTCAGCATCCGAGAAGTTTAAGGGGAGAAGGTGGGACAGCACCCACCATCAACAGAGCACAATGCAAATACATCACTTATATGAGTGAAGTTGCATAACTTAGGTTGACTTACAGTTGTAGTGTAAACCAGCACTCAGAAGCTCTGGTTCTGTAGTGTCAGCTGTCTCTCTCCATGTTTGTGGGTCAGGCACAGAGCTGTCTCATTGTTTCTCATGAAGAGTCTTTGATCATTCCTGATAATTGGAAGAAATCTCTTATGGGCCCTTCTTCAGAACACTGGAGAAGGATGTCTTTTTTTCTGAAGGCTCTTCTCATCTCAGAGGAACCAGAGTCGCTCACTTGTAAGGTGTGCTACTTCTGCTACCATTAGGTCTGTGGGTTACCATGTACTTTCATATTACAGTAGGAGCCATGTTCCTGGTACTCACCCACACTCCAAGCCCATTGGAGAGACTCCAGCAGAGGGCAACAAAAATTATTAGGGAGCTGGAACACATGACTTACGAGGAGCAGCTGTGAGGACTTTAGGCTTCTTTTGGCTACAGAAGAGAAGCATGATGGGGGATTTGATAGCAGCCTTTAACTACCTGAACAAGGGTTTTCAAGAGGCTATTCTCAGTGGTGGTAGATGATAGAACAAGGAGCAATGGTTTGAAGTTGCAGTGTGGGAGATCTATGTTGGATGTTAGAAAAAACTGTTTAACTAGGAGCGTGGTGAAGCACTAGAAATGGGTTACCTTGAGAGGTGGTGGATTCTCCATCCCGTGAGATTTTTAAGTCCCAGCTGGACAAGGTCCTGGCTGGGATGACTTAGTGGGGGTTGATCCTGCTTGAAGCAGGGGGCTGGACTAGATGACCTCCTGAGGTCCCTTCCAGCCCTGTGATTCTGTGAATCTCTATCCCTAGGGGTTCTTAAGTCCTGGATTGACAAAGCCCTGCCTGGGATGATTTAGTTGGGACGAGGCTTGAGAAAGCCCTGCCTGGGATAATTTAGTTGGGACTAGGCTTTCAGCAGGGGGCTGGCCTTGATGACCTCCTGAGGTTTCCTCCTAACTTATGGTTCTAACTTGCAGAATCTCTTCAGTTCTGTATGGAGGAGATATAAGAATTTCAGTGCTTTCTAGTGGATCTTTTACATAGCCTCGCCAGAGTAAAACAGCTCTGCTCATTGATGAGGTGCTCTTCTTTGCAGCCTGTGTCTTATGGCAGGCTCCTGCCACTCTGGCAGCTACCTGCAAATGGGTAGACAAAAATATTACATATTAGTTCTTCTCTCACTTACTTCCAACTCTCTTGTGATGGAAGCAGTTGATGAAACAAACAGCTGAACTTGCTCAGGATCTGCACCCTTTGGCCAGACAGATTAACTCCCAAACTGCCCTGGTAGGAAGAATTATCATCTTCTGTTCTTCAGTGTTCAGTACTAAATATTTTAGTCATGATGGCAAAATACGACTGCAACAAGCATATGCAAATTTCTTATTTTATTGATCACATGTCATGGGACAAGAGGAAGCAGTACTAGGCCCTAATTTTAGAAAGGCCAGCTTATCATCAAAGCATCTTTATAGGCTGCTGTCAGTGCTGCTGATGCAGCTTCTTGGTCTTCACCCATTGCTGTTACGCAACTAGCATCCTTTCTTCACTCTTTAGTAAACTGTCATGTGGGTTGAGAAAAAGAGGAAGACCAAAGCTAAGATTCAAGGATACATACAAAAATACCATCAAAAAGTTCAACATTGATCCAAAGGGAACACACGCATGCAGCCAAGGCGATCAACATCAAATGAGGCAGAGTGGATGTCCGAGCTTAGCACTTTGGGGTTATGTTCTGATCAGCCCTGTGTGTGCCAAATTCCTGTGAGCAGAATCTACTTAGCTCACAGTTTTTACTTTAACTCTGTTATTCAGGCTTGAGGTGCTTTAGCTAGGCATTGACCATTGTTTTGGGCCTTTAGCCTTATACCAAGCCTAAATGTCAGGCCCTCTCATTACTACACAGGTTACACAAATGGGGATGTCAGGGGTGGTCTAGATGGTGCTTGGTTTTGGCATGAGTGCAGGGGACTGAACTTAATGACCTATCAAGATCCCTTCCAGTTCTATGATTCTAAGAAAAGATTCTTGACATGGAAGCAAGGTGTTAGGAAAGAAATCTGTATAAACTAAAATCAATAGGTAACACCCAGGTCAAACATGCTGAACATCATAAACAAGAAGATAAAAAAGATACCTATGAGGGAAGGAAAAGGCAGATGTAAAGAAGAACATAAAAGAAAGGAAGATAGGAAAAGAATAATTCTTTTTAAAAAGTGCAGAACTGCTATGCTGAACAAATTCTCTTGATTTCGTATTGTGTATGGCAAGTTTTGGTCAATGCCCTATCTGTGTAAGAATTAAACATAAGTATTAATATCATGCTAGTGGAGTGCTAGCCTTGTGTATAATGTATGGTGGCTTTGGATCCAGTTCTGCAATCCTTTGTTCATCAAGATTTCGAAGATAGTGCTCTTTATGGTATTTGAATATGTACTTGGAAGGTAAATGTAGGTTCTTCTTCGAGTGGTCCCTGTGGGTGCTCCACAACAGGTGTCGGGCTTGCCCGGCGCTGCAGATCGGAATTCTTCCAGCAGTTTCTCCTGGATCGCGCATGAGCCGGCGCGCGCCGCTCCCCACGCGCCCCCGGCCACGTGCGCGATCCGGTCCCCGCCAGTTCCTTCTCAACCGCCGTCGGCTGCAGACGGAATCCGCTCAGGCTAAGGCCGGAGTCAGATAAGATAGCTGTTTTTCGTGTAATTTGTTGTTTTTGTCAAAAAAAAAAAAAAAAAAAAGGAGAAGAAAACAAGGACAAAGAAAATATCAGCAAAAAAAAAAAAAGGAGAGAGGAGCGAAGGAGAGAGGAGTGGACGAGAAGGCCACTTAGGCCACCTGCTCTCCCGCAGGCCTGCGATCGCTATTTGGGGTGAAAAGGCACTGATTACGCGCTAAGTACCCTATTAACAGTAAAGGACTCACTGCGATGGCCTCCTCAGGTTTTAAAAAGTGAGAGTCATGCCGCGAAGCTATGCCGGCCTCTGATGGGCATAGTGAATGCATCCACTACTTGGGGGAATCACATGTTACCCAGAAGTGTTCTCACTGTGCTAAGCTCACAGCCAGGGCCAGGAAAGACAGAGAGATGAGGCTTAAAATGCTCTTGTTTCATAAGGCTCTCCAGCCGGAGTTGCCGGAGAAGCCTCACCCAGAAGGGCCCTCTGGGTTGCATAAGAGGAAGGGCTCGATCCTTGCTGGCGAGTTCAGCGAGCAGGACGAGCGGCGCGCAGAGCCCCCAGCTGCGAGCTCAGGGAAGCGGCGGCGCAGCAGTGCATGTGGCAGAGGCTGAGCCTCCGATTACACAACAGCCGGCACGCAGGGCGCCGAGAGTGCCAGCGAGGCAAGCACCGGAATCGGCGGCACCACCACAGGCGGCACCGGCCCTCGCGGCACCAACGGCGCAGGGACACCAGGCAAGGAGCCTGCAGGTGCCGGAGGAAACTACCCGTGCGGCACCGCAGCTGAGTGTGCCGAGTGTGGCGCCGACAGCAGGGCCGAGATCCCCGGCACGGGAGGGGCAAGGCTAAAGCAAAAACCCAGCATCGCAGCCCATCTCCGGACAGGGCTGCGCTGCCTTTAGCACCAAGCCCTCCCCCTGTGATACACACGCCGCACCGAAGGCCTGTGATTCCACCGGCTTATCCAGAACCTCCCTCTCCGTTCCTCCAACCAATGTCACCATGGCTTGGGCCACCTTCACCATTTCTGGGAACGGACCCTCTGGAGTACTATCACAAGCCAATTTCGCCTCTATTTGTGTTGTCGCGGAGGTCTCGTTCTCCCAGGCATTGGTGGTACACTCCCCGGGCCCTTGCCCATGCTGCTATGGTCGTCCTCATCATGCTGAACACAGACACCACAGGCCTACATCCAGGGGCAGCTCCCCCCCTGCTGCTCAATACCCCCGTGTACACTCTCGATCTGGGACAGAAACACAGTTGTCTCAAGGGGAGTTAGTTTTAGAACCCTGGGACTTTCCTTCACAATACTCCAGGGAGCAAGTGTATCATTGACCACAGGAGCCTGAGAGTTTGAGGGAGGTTTACCCCAGTGGTTCCTCCTCATCCTCCCCAGATGGGGCCATTGTCCCCGGGGATGTCTCCCCCCCCGGATGACCTTAAACAGTTTCAAGAACTATTCAAAAGAGTGGCTTTGACGCAAGATATTCAAATGGCAGAGGTGCAGGAGAAACATCACAAACTCCTGAAAAATTTGAGACCCCCAGCTTCATGCAAAATTGCTATTCCGCTGGATGAAGCCATAATGGAGTCAGCCACTACCATATGGCAGACTCCGGCCTCTATCCTGCCTACGAACAAGAGAGCGGATAAGAAGTATTTCGTCCCGGCAAAGAGCATGGAGTTCCTTTTTAGTCACCCACAACCGAATTCTTTGGTGGTCGAATCGTCCCAGCAGAGGTCGAAGGCCTCTCAGTACAAATCGGGGGGATCGGACAAAGATGCTAAGAAGCTAGAGCTGTTTGGTAGGAAGGTATATTCCTCCTCTACCCTGCTATTGAGAATGGAAAATTACGTGGCACACCTAGCAAACCACAACTTTGATAATTACTCCAGGCTTACTCCCCTCATGGATTCACTGCCGGAAGACAAGAAGCCAGTGTTAAAGGCGATTGTTCAAGAGGGCTACGCAGAATCGCGGACGGGAGTACAGATTGCCCTGGACGTGGCAGACACGGCGGCACGTTCAGCAGCTACAGCAGTGGTCATGCATAGAGAATCCTGGCTCCAGATGTCTGGTAGCCGCAGAGACCTGCAGGCAAAGATCGTGGATCTTCCCTTTGATACACAAAAGCTGTTTGCAGACTCCACCGACTCGGTCCTCCATTCCAGTAAGGACTCGAGAGCCACACTTAGAACCTTGGGCATTTATACTCCCCCATACAGGAAAAAAAAAATTTTACCCTCAGCAAAGACGCTACGCTTATCAACCAGAGCGTGCTCAATATCAACGAGGCTATGACCAGGGGTGCCATCAGCAGCAGCAGCAGTACAGAACTCCCAGGCGACGTTCTCAACAAAGCCATATGCCTTTGGGGAAGGCCCAAAGGCAACAAGTTTGACGGGTATGTCGGGGGCTGCGCTATCAATACCATCGCTCAATGCCACTCTCTTCTCATGTTCCATCATCGCCTCAGACCGCTCCACTCCCAATGGCAAAAGATCACCACAGACAAATGGGTGCAGGAGATCATAGCCATGGGTTACATGATCCCCTTCCAGTCACTCCCACCGACGAAACCTCCTGCTAGGCGTCACCTCAGAGATGCTTCCCATGAGGCGAGGCTCAAGCAGGAGGTGAATCACCTTATGTTCATAGGGGCGGTGGAAAGAGTGCTGGAAAAATTCCAGGGGAAAGGTTTTTATTCACGCTACTTCCTAACAGAGAAGAAAACAGGAGGCTGGAGGCCCATCTTAGATCTTCGGGGCCTCAACCGTTACTTGCGCAAGCAACATTTTCGGATGATCACGGTTGCCTCTATACTCGCGGCACTGGACGATGGAGACTGGTTTGCAGCCCTCGACTTACAAGATGCTTACTTTCATATAACAATCCACCCGGCACACAGACGCTTCCTCCGCTTCACGGTCGGCAAGGAGCACTTCCAGTACAGGGTTCTTCCATTCGGCCTTTCTTTGGCTCCCAGAGTCTTTACCAAAACCCTGGCAGTGGTGTCAGCCTACCTGCACAGACAGGGGGTGTTTATTTTCCCATATCTGGACGACTGCCTGCTGAAGGGGGCCTCGAAGGCAGAGGTCTGACGCATGATACGCATCACAGCGGTCACGTTTTCTTCGCTGGGCCTAGTTATCAACCTCGCAAAGTCAAAGACCGAACCCACACAAGATATAGAGTTCATAGGGGCACGCATAAACTCTTTCACAGCAAGAGTATACCTGCCCGACGCTCGCTTCCGCGCCATCAGTGCGCTGGTTCAGGTCATCACATACAGCCCCACGGTGCCAGTCTTAACGTGCCTACAGCTGTTGGGCCACATGGTGGCAGTGACGTTTGTGGTACAGAATGCCAGGTTACCCATGCGAAGCCTGTAGCATTGGCTGGCGAGCGTTTACAAACTGGCATCCCATACTGTCCACAGGGTGGTGTCGCCCACGACAGAGGTGCGCAGATCCCTGGCATGGTGGGAAAATCCCAAGAATCTGCTAGTGGGGGTGCCCTTTCACCAACCACAAATTTCTATTTTTCTTACTACCGACGCCTCCCGCATAGGATGGGGAGCGCACATCGGCGACAAGGTGACGCAAGGGCTACGGTCCCTTGCGGAACAGACACTGCACATAAACATACTGGAGCTCAGAGCAGTGTTCAACGCCTGCAAACATTTTCGAGATTACCTGCACGGCAAAGTAGTCGGGATCAATACCGACAATACCTCCACTATGATTAACATCAATCGACAAGGAGGAGCATGATCCCGTGCTCTATGTGCGGAAGCAGTCCAATTGTGGAACTGGTGCATTGCCAACAACATAACGTAGAAAGCCTTGTACTTGCTGGGCACTCACAACGCGAAAGCAGATCAGCTGAGCAGGCACTTCGCACTCACGCACGAATGGCAGATCCGCTCCGATCTACTACGGCGCATTTTTCGTACATGGGGGTTTCCCCAGATCGATCTGTTTGCTACCCAGTACAACAAGAAGTGTCCCCAGTACTGCTGCAGGGCAGGAGTGGGATGGGGGTCCCTGGGGGATGCATCTATGATTTCATGGAGGGGCCCTCTACTTTATGCGTTTCCCCCCCCAGAGTGCTTATCCACAAGGTTCTGCAGAAAGCCAGAAGGGACAGAGCTCGCATGATACTCATAGTCCCAACTTGGGATCGGCAGCAATGGTTTCCCTTGCTTCTGCGCATGTCAGACCGCCCACTGCTTCCTCTACCGGTGGCGCTGGACTTACTTACGCAGGCTCAGGGGTCCATAGTGCACCCGCACCCTCAGGGTCTGCGTCTGCAAGCATGGTTAATCCATGGCTCAGCTCCTTAGAGAGCATGTGTATGGAGTGAGTACAACAAGTCCTGGAATGTAGCTGAAGGACCTCCACCAGGAGGACTTACAAGCAGAAATAGACTCGATTTACAGCCTGGTGTTCCGCCAAGCAGTTAGCTCCCCTTGACGTGCCTATACCTGTAATACTAGAATACTTATTGGACCTCAAAAGAGGCGGGCTTTCTCTATCCTCGCTTAAAGGTCCACCTCGCTGCTATATCAGCCTTTCGGCATACAGAGGAAGGGCCCACTGTATTCGCCCATCCTATCGTCACAAGGTTCTTGAAAGGGCTGGTAAACCTGTACCCCCCTCAGAAACCGCTTCCACCATCGTGGAGTCTGGACTTGGTGCTCAGCATGTTATCGGGTCCACCTTTTGAATCATTAGCCACAGTTCCCCTCCATCTCCTTACGATGAAAACAACCTTCCTCCTTGCGATTACATCAGCCTGCAGGGTGAGCGAGCTCGCAGCAGTGATGGCAACGCTGCCCTGTACAGTATTCTCAAAGGAGGCGGTAACCTTAAGGTTGCACCCAGCCTTTGTTCCAAAAGTTTCTTCGGAGTTCCATCTTAACGAACCAATAGTTTTACCCTCGTTTTACCCGAAGCCTCACAGCTCCAGCAAGGAGGCACGCCTGCATCTCCTGGATGTGAGGAGGGCGTTGGCCTTCTACATAGACAGAACTAAATCCTTCCGGAAAACGGACAGGCTTCTAGTCTCTCTTGCTCCCAGGTCAAAAGGAGAAGGTCTCTCTTCACAGAGAATCTCAAAGCACATTGTGTCCTGTATAAAAATGTGCTACGAGCTTCGAAAGACTCCTTTGCTGGCCCTGCCTAGGGCTCACTCCACCAGGGCGGTGGCGGCGTCAACAGCCTTCTTCAAGGGCATCACGTTAAGACATGTGTAGAGCGGCGACCTGGTCATCCTACGACACCTTCGCCAAGCATTATGCCCTACATCGGGTATTTGAAGAGGATACCCGTCTGTCGACAGCAGTCCTCTTTGGGGGCAAGCTGCACATGAACTGATTACCCACCTCCTTACTTGGGTTACTACTGGGTAGTCACCTATTGTGGAGCACCCATGGGGACCACTCGAAGAAGAAAGAGAAGTTACTCACCTGTAGTAACGATGGTTCTTCGAGATGTGTCCCCGTGGATGCTCCATCACCCGCCCATCCTCCCCGCTTCGGATATCTGTCTGGTGTTTTTCAGGAGCATTTGAGGCAGTTGATCAAGGAACTGGCGGGGACTGGATCGCACACGTGGCCGGGGGCGTGCGGGGAGCAGCGCGCGCCGGCGCATGCGCGATCCAGGAGAAACTGCTGGAAGAATTCCGATCTGCAGCGCCGTGTGAGCCCGACACCTATTGTGGAGCACCCACGGGGACACATCTCGAAGAACCATCGTTACTACAGGTTAGTAACTTCTCTTTATCATGCAGCCCCTGGGGTCAGGCAGTCATGTTCCTTATCTGTCCCAGGTTAGTGGCCAAAATGATTCCATGGATCATAGCCAAGACAGAGATGCTGTGTGATCTTGTTTGTGCTGACCATAGGTAACTAATTTTTTTCTTCTTTATTTCAGAGTAACCATTATTATGTGAAGCCACGGGTGACAGATTGCCAGTTTGGAATCAGACATTATGCTGGAGAGGTAGGTGTGCATTCTGTATTTTGAAATTCCCTAAGAGGAAGGAGTCAGCAAGTAGAAGGGGATAAGACACTGACATTCACTTAAAAATCCTGAGTTACACAAACTTCTGGGAAAGGCAGCTTTGACGTGTAGCTCAGAGGAATAAGTATGAGGTTGAGTGAGTTCCTAAATGTTACTGTAATACAATTAATCAAATGCTTTGAGTTGAGCTCTCTTTGCCTAGCTGTATGTCTTTGGGTATGTCATTTGCTTTGTTCTGTTCCTCAGTTTCTGCATCTGTAAAATGGAGACCCTTATCTGGATCCACTTCTTCACTGGGGATGTGATTAGTTAATTATTTAATGTTCGGGAATGCTTTAAGCATGTATAGATCTGTATTCATGCTAAATATTAATATAAGCTGCAGCTTATAACGTCCTCCTCACCTGACTTCATTTTCTTACTGATTATGTATCTTGATTATGGGAAGCTTTAGCAGAGCTATGCTGCAGTGTGATGTCTTGTCTCTTGATCTGTGCACTTTGCATCCATCCTGCTGTAATGGGGCCTCTCCCCTGGAAGGAAAGAAAGAGGTGTTGGCGCTGGGGAGAAAAGATTGGAGTTGGCCATTTCCACTAGTTGGTTCAAAGGGCCTGGAGAAGAAGCCATGTTTGCCTCTGGGAAGAGTATGTTTTTTGCCCCAGATGATCAGTAGGGATGTCATTGCACGAGCCACTTAAACCCACTGCTGCCCAAGACTGAACTTCATAAAGCAGCCAGGAAGAATCCCACAGAGGAGACTGAATTTGCTCAACACAAATGGAATCTAATTGATGTTCAAACACAGAATGAGTCTTGATTATGCAGATACCTTGCTCCGCTAGATACTCCCTCTCTATTCATGCTTCTGAGGTCCTTCCCATGCACCTGGGAAATCCCATTCCTCTCCTCATGGGCTTTATAGCTATCTCCAATGTAACTTTCTCAGCAAGGTACAAGATCTTATCCTTCCTCATGGCACTTAATAGGTATGGCATGGCTTATATGAATATGACTTGGTGTCATTTGAGTAATAGCTGGTGATCACATATGTGGTGGACAACACTCCTCTCCAACCTTGGTGGCTCCTGCACTTTTAGGCAGATTGCTTATCTCAGAAGCTCACAGCAGCCCTCAGTTTAGGCACTTTCTCCAGGGCACCAGTTTGCTGTTTGTTCAGCTGCTCTCATCATTGGCTAGCATGGTGGGAAAGTAGTAGTAGGTATCCTTTGATCCCGAGGGATCATGGGTTTGCGCCCCAGTTGGACTGATTCGAGCAGCGTCTTCTGTGGCTGCTGTGCAATCCAATCCGGGAGTGGCAGTCCTTTCCGCACTGTGAGCAGCAGTAGGCAGATGTCACTCTGGTATCACGGGCACAGATCTTCCTGAGGGCTCTCCTGTCTTCTGCTTCCTTCACCAAGGTAGTTTCATACATAGCAAGAGCTTCCTTCACTCCCTGTTTCCAGGCATGCCTGTGTGAGGCGAGCAAATGCCAGGTGTTCGCACTGATAGAGAGAGCGCTGAGGTCACGCTTGCACGTGTCCTTGTAGCGCAATTTAGGTTGCCCTTTCGGCCTCTTTGCAGACGCCAGTTCACCGAAGAGGAGGTCCTTCGGTATTCGGCCATCCATCATGCATGAGACATGGCCCAGCCAGCACATGCGCCTCTGTTTGAGAAGGGTGAATGTGGAGGCGGTGCCCGCCCTCTCAAGCACTGCGCTGTTGGGGACCTTGTCCTGCCATGAGATACCGAGTATTCGCCTAAGGCAGCGCATGTGGAATGTGTTGAGCCGCTGCTCTTGTTTTGAGCGCAAAGTCCATGTTTCACTGGCGTACAGCAGTGTGCTCAAAACACAGGCTGTGTGGACCTGCACCTTGCCGTGTACAGTGAGCTTATTGTTAGCCCATACTCTCTTCGTCAGCCTGGAGAACGTTGTGGTGGCTTTTCCAATGCGCTTGTTGACCTCGCTATCAAGTGACAAGTTGTCCGAGATCGTCAAGCCTAGGTACGCGAACTCATGGACAACTTCCAGTTCGTAGTCTAGCATGTTGATAGATGGCTCGTTACCCACGTTTTGGCCCATCACCTGAGTCTTCTTTAAGCTGATTGTGAGGCCAAATTCCATACATGCATCCACAAAGCGAGTTATGAGTGACTGCAGTTCCTGCTAAGTGTGAGCAGCAATAGCTGCATCAGCAAAAAGGAACTTCCTTAGACACTTCGCTCTAAGCCTCGACAGTTTGAAGAGGTTGCCGTCCATTCTCGTGCAGAGAGAGATGCCCTCTGTAGCAGTTCCGAAGGCATATACGAACAAAACTGCAAAGAAGATGCCGAACAGTGTTGGAGCCAGCACACACCCCTGCTTCACTCCGCTGAGAATCTCAAAGGATTTGGATGTGGATCTGTCGTATACGACGGTCCCCTTCATGCCTTCGTGGAAGGCCCTAATAATGCTGAGCAGAGTTGGGGGACAGCCAGTCTTAGCCAGAATCGTGAACAGACCTTTTCTGCTGACGAAGTCAAATGCCTTGGTCAGGTCGATGAAGGCAATATACAGAGGTTTGTTCTGCTTGCTGCACTTTTCTTGTAGTTGCCTAACAGAGAAAACCATGTCTATGGTGGACCGTTCAGCTCTGAACCCACACTGAGACTCAGGGTAGACTCTCTCCGCAAGAACACTGAGCCACTTCAGAACAACACGTGCAAATAGCTTCCCCACGGTACTGAGAAGGGAGATGCCACGATGGTTGTTACAATCGCTTTTGTCACCCTTGTTCTTGTAGACAGTAATGATGTTAGCATCCCTCATATCTTGCGGTATGCTGCCTTCTCTCCAGCATTGCAAAGTATTCCATGCAGCTCTGAAACTAGGGTACCATTGGCGCATTTGAGGATTTCTGAGGGAATACTGTCTTTCCCTGCGGCTTTTCCAGAAGAGTGTGCTTTTAGCGCATTGCTGAGTTCTTCCAAGGTGGGCTCAGCATCGAGTTCAGTCATGGTGGGCAGAGGCTTGATGGCATTCAGGGCTCTCTCTGTAACTACGGTCTCTCTGGCGTACAACTGTGAGTAGTGTTCCACCCAGCGTTCCATCTGCTTGGTTCTGTCCTTCAAGACCTCACCTGCGGCCGACTTAAGTGGGGCAGTCTTTCTTTGTGATGGACCGATGGCCTGTTTGATCCCATCGTACATTCCTCGCATGTTACCAGTGTCTGTGGCCTGCTGAATCTTGGAGCAGCGTTGGAGCCAGTAATTGTTGATACACTGCCAAGCAACCTGCTGCACTTGACTCTGAGCAGACCAGAGTGCCTGCAGGTTCACCTCACTGGGAGAGGACCTGTATGCAGCCAGTGCCTGTCTCTTCTCAATCAGGGGCGTCAGCACTTCAGTGTGGGCTTCAAACCAATCAGCAGACTTGACTGTCTTCTTCCCAAAGGTAGATATCGCAGAATTATAGATAGTATCCCGTAGTTGTTCCCATCTCTTGCTGATATCAGTGTCGTCCGGGCGGGGCAAGGCCTCTTCAAGTACTTGGACAAACTCGCATACTTTTAAAGGGTCAGGAGTCTTGCCAGTGTCAATGCGCAGCGTCCCTTCTGTTTTGGAGCGAAAGAATCTTCGCGGCTGGATGTGCACCTTACTACACATGAACAAATGGTCAGTGTCACAGTTTGCGCTGTGGTAGCTACGTGTCATCCTGACATTACCTAAACGGCTGCGTTTGGTAAGGACGAGGTCAAGCTGGTGCCAAAGTTGCGATCTTGGGTGTCGCCACAAAACGTTGTGCTGGGGTTTGACATTGAAGAAGGTGGGAAAAGAGGAAATCAAATGCCATAGTCTCTGTGACCAAGTGATATTTGGCATGACAAACCCCTTTACCAAAACTAGCTCTTTTCCTGCACTAGTGTGTGGGTGGGGTGGGGGTGGGGGGCGTGAGGAGTAGAACCCAGGCCTGCCCTCTTCTCTAGGTTCCAGCTACAGGACCCTGTGAAAGCTGCTGCCTGCAAATGTCTCCACTAACAGCTATGTGACAGCTACAGTTCCCCTGCCACTTACCCATGGCTCTCCCCAGCATCTTCCTTACTCACTGTGAGGTAGTAGGGGATACGTGTGTGTACGTGAGTGGTTCACAGAGGGTGTGGGGCTCCTGCTGAGGGTAACCAACGTGAGCAGGTGACACCTCTGGACTGCAGACAAAGGAGGAGGTGGAGCCTGTGGGGTTTGAATTGGAACTGGGAGTTGGAAGCAGTGAGTCTGGGCTGGGAGAGAGAGAGAAAGAAAGGAGGGGGAAGGCCCCGGCTCTGGGGGCCCCTCGGGGCCGCCTCTCCCCAGCATGGATTGGACGGGCTGTCTCTGATTGCTGTAGTGACTCTTCTGTAAGATGCTGTGCCCTGTCAGCTAATAAACCTGCTGTTCTCCTGCTAAGTGAGAATCACTCCTGCCTGCAGATGGGGTGCAGAGCTTGGGGACTCCTGAACCCCATCACACTCACGTTCTTCTTTCTGTACCTGCTTGTGCTTGCTCTTCCTAGATCTTCCACAGCAACTTCTCTCCTCAGCTTCTTGTGTACACTGAGCTAACAGAATAGGAGCCCTTTTTAACCAGTCTCAACTGTGCCTCAGGTGGCCCTGGGGTTCTGATTAGTCTGACTCACTTGACTCTGAAAAATTCCTAAATAGCTCCATGTGCTTTAACTTGATTGCCCTGATTGATTCTGGCAAGTTCCTGCTAGTTCTGGATTAGCCTCTTAATTTACCCTGGGAACAGGGACCTATTTCCCTTCTATTACTCTCATGGAGTCCTCCAGTCTGGCGCTGCCACATTAAAAGACAGAAGTACAAGATGGCAGAGCTGAAACTGAATGAACAATCTTAATTCAGATATTTCCTTAGTTTTGAGTGTTTAAACATGCAAAATTTGCACTCTTCAAACTTAATATTTTATCTGAATTTCCTTTACCCTTTCCCCCCAAGAAAAGACAAATCAAACTTCACTGTGTAGAAGTAGTTTACTAGGTCCTACTGGAATGCTCTGCAGCTTTGGAAGATCCACAGAACTCAACTCCTCTCTTCTAGATTGCAGACTGTACTGTGTTGCTGTACACTCACGTGCAGGGACTAAAGCAAGGGACTCATGAAGCTAATACAATGCACAATAAACATGCACGCTGCAACACAGATAAGCCTTCCTTGGCTGTACGCTTCACCAGCTGAGCGCCATGCACTGGGATTTGCACTTGAGGTCAGATTTTGAAAAATATGTACAACCGTGCTGTTTCCAGAAGTACATGTGTGGCCAGATTTTCTGTAAATGCAGCTGTTTATCTTGATGCCTAAATGAGAGCTATGTAGTCTATGTTCTTCTGAATATTTGATTCCTAATGTGGATACTGAAAATGTGGTCCATGTGATAATGTGGTCCATAGTAACAAATGCATTAGGAATGCTTCAGGTGTCATCGTCCATAGGTCATAACTTGATGAAATCAAATATGGGTTGCACTGGAACACTGAGGTCTATATTTTCACATTCTCCCCCAGTCGCTGTGGTGATATGGAGTTTCATTGTGCCCTCATGCAAGGGCTCTCAACCTTTTTCTTTCTGTCTCCCCCCAACATGCTATAAAATCTCCGCTGCTCACCTGTGGCAGAATTGTTGTTCTGCATATACAAGTTAGGGCTAGCAGTAAGCAGCACCAAGGAGGGCAACTGCCTGTGGTACCATGCAACAGGGTCCTCTGCAAAGCTACATTGCTCAGGCTTTGACTTCTGCCTTGAGTGGCAGGTCTCAGGATACGAGGATTCAGCCCTGTGCAGTAGGCTTCGGCTTTCTGGCTGGGCTCCAGTGAGTCTAATGCTGGTCCTGCTTGGCAGACCCACTGAAACCTGCTTGCAGGCCCTCCAGGGGACCCCAGTTGAGATGCACTGGCCTAGTGCATTGCTACTTATTTCTTCAGTGATCGTCTTCCTCTGTCTCTCTGCCTCTCTGTGTTACACTGATCTCCCATTCCTGCATTCTGATTTAGTTGGCTCTTGCTGTTTGAGTTAAGTGCTACTTATAATGATGATATGACAGTAGGACTATTTTCCATATTCTTAGGCTATATTTTTTCTCTTACAACTGCAGCCGTTTTGGCAGGCACCTGGAGAAATATGGGTAAAAGTGACCTCCTCCAATGGTTCTGCGATGCTAGAAGACCCTTTTTGTGGCCCTCACACTGTCGCCTCATTAGTTTGTACATTTAAAGTGTGCTACAATCTGATATGTGAAAGATCTCTTTGCTCTACTTTAGTATGCACAGGTGCTTTGTCTGTGTGCATTGGTTCCCATAGGGGAAGGATGCTACCTGTCCTGCAAGGTGGCACGTGCCTCTGTGTGTGTGGAACAGATTCAGTGCCCTAAGCAATGGCTGCTTTGTGTTAAGGAGGAAGAAGGTTTTGGCCTCCCTGTGTGTATTTGTATGCGTGTGGTGGGGCAATTTGCAGCTGTGTGTGTTGTAAGGACTAAGGGTCAGCAACCTTTAATATGTGTGTATGATTGAGTGGAGTAAGGCAGGTTGCACTCTACTGACAAAACCAACAGTGTAAACAAAGCTGTATCAATGCAGATGTACATCTAGTGGCATAGTTAATGTCTGGGGAGGAGATAAATGTGTTTTATTGGGTGAATGTTTACAATGAATGAAAAGCCAAATTGCACAGGGTAAGAAATACACATACAAGTCATCTGTAGCTCAGAGGTGGGCTATAGCATTAACAAGCACTGAACTTGGTTAACACTCACACATCATAATCCACTTTGCCTCAGATACATGTGGGAAGATTACATTTAAGCCAATAAGTAGCTCATGGGCAAATATTCATATAACCGATTCTTAGTCTGTCAAGATACATAAATATCTTAATTGCAGGAATTTGCCCCTCTTGGGAATAAGTCCTAAGATTGAAAGCAGGGGAGGAGCTCTGTCCCATTTAATTCAGTCTATCAGGTATGGAAGCCAATGCTTCCCCTGATTCTACACTGGCAAGTAGGCGCCTTCTGTCAGTATACACTGTATCTACACTAAGGGTTTTTGCGTGCAGAGTGGCTCAGCATGTTTGATATGTGAGGAAGGGGGATGTCACTCTGACTTGAATTGTTTACTATACACTATTATATATTGATCAGCATGTATTTTCTGTGTTGCAGGTTTTGTATGATGTGAGAGGGTTTCTGGAAAAGAACAGAGATACGTTTCGAGATGACATTTTAAACATGCTGAAGGATAGCAGGTAAGCAGCCTTAATCATCTGGAGCTGAGAATGGAGGCTGTGATAAAGAGAACCTTGTGGGACTGTGTTTAGCAGCATTCACATTATAGAAGGGAGAAGAAGAATTACATTATATATAGGGCCCTACCAAATTTATGTTCCATTTTGGTCAATTTGACGGTCATAAGATTTTAAAAATTGTAAATTTGATGATTTAGTATGTTTAAATCTGAAATTTTACAGTGTTGTAATAGTAGGGGTTATGACTCAAAAAGAATTGTGGATGGGCACTGGGCTTTTAACTATCTTGAGTAACTTTTAGGGCCGTTCATTAATCACAGTTAACTCACACAATTTACTTAAAGGTGAATCATGATTAATCGCTGTTTTAATCACACTGTTAAACAGAATATCAACTGAAAATTATTAAATGTGTTTGAATATTTTTCTATATTTGCAAACATACTGGTTTCAATTACAACACAGAATGCAAGGTTTACAATGCTCATTTTATATTATTTTATTGCAAATATTTGCATTGTAAAAAGATAACAAAAGAAATAGTATATTTCAGTTCACCTCACGTGAGTACTGTAGTGCAATCTGTATTGTGAATGTACATCTTACAAATGTATATATTTTTGGTTACATAACTGTACTCAAAACCAAAACAATTCAGAACTTTACAGCCTACAAGTCCTTTCAATCCTACTTCTTGTTCAGCCAGTTGCTTAGAGAAACAAGTTTGTTTTACGTTTATGAGAGTTAATGTCACCTGTTTCTTATTTCTGGTGTCACCTGAAAGTGACAGCAGGAGTTCACATGGCACGTTTATAGCCAGCATTAGAAGATACTTACATGCCAGATCTGCTAAACATTCATAAAACTTTTTCCAGATCATTTATGAATATGTTGAACAGCACTGATTCCAACACACATCCCTAAGGGACACCATGATTTACCTATTTCCATTCTGAAAACTGATCTTTTTTCCCTCTCCTTTGTTTTCTTTCTTTTTATCAGGTACTGCCCCATGGGGGGAGGTAATAGTTCAATGGTTAGCGGATTTACCTTGTAAAGTGAGGGTTGTGAGCTCAGTTCTTGAGGGGCTCTTTTAAGGGCCTGGGGTAGGTTAGATTTAAAACATAAATCTGTCAGGGATGGTCCCGTGAAGGCAGGGGACTGGACTTGATGACCTCTCGAAGTCCTTTCCAGTACTATGTTTTCAGTGCTTCATCTTGAAGTTGTGGGATCTGTGAAGGCAATTCTGTGATTCTGTAATTATATGAAGTATGACTGGGATGCCATTGGGGTTCCATGAGAAAGATGGGATGCAGCAATCTGACTGGAGTGCTGTTTGTATCGTTCCTGTCTTGTGGGGGGTGGAGAGTAGAGCAAGAGGGAGGATGTGTGCTGACTAAGTCAGAATGTAGAATACTGTGGAACATTGTGCTTCAAGGTTGTAAGAGACCGGGAATGTGGCTTTGCAGTCAGAGTGTGAGCTGCTGTCAGTGTTGCAGCAATCTGGGGACCAGTGCATCTAGAGGGAGGGGATGCTCTCTTGAGTCCTGTGCAGCAGCTACTCTGCTGTATGGGGTGGTGTGTTGGGGAGATATAAATAGGATGCCTGGCACAGGAAAGAGGGTAGTAAATAAGCACATGAGGTCTGATTTTTTCTGATGCTAGAATCCAATGTCTTGTGTTTTCTGTGTCTGATCCTTCCCTTCCTCCTCATCACCAGCCTGGACTTCATCTATGACCTCTTTGAAAGAGTCTCGAGCCGGAACAGTGAGGAAACTCCAAAGATGGGAACCCAGAGGCGCAGGCCGACGGTCAGCTCCCAGTTCAGGGTAAGGAGTTCCCCAAGAAGTGGGCAACTCTTCAGAGTAAAGAGAAGGGGCTGGGAGGGGACTGAGTGAGTAAGAGGATAAGTGAGGGCTGAAGAAAAGAGAATGAATGATTCCTTCAGTTTAATTTTCAGCCCTGTAAACATGCTGGGGTGCTCCAGATGGCTCAGACCATGTCCCACTCCCAAGGTTTGCACTGTAATGTGAAACATGAGGTGGGGGGGATAAGTTGAGAATGGAGAGAGAATGAGAACTGACAAGAACACACACTTACTTTTTTCAATAATGTCTTCAGAGAGCACAGTTGTTTTGTCAGGCACTGATTCTCTGGGAACGGGGAGGGGGCCAGAGTTAAACTAGGTATTTAGGCTGTGGTGATAGACCTCATGGAGTCAGTAGTTTTTACATGGATGCAAAAGGACGTAAGAATAGTCATTGGGTTGGATCAGTGTCCATTTAGAGCAGCGTCCTGTCTTCCTGTAGTGGCCAGTATGAGAGCCCTCAAGTAGAGTAATAGAACTGGGCAAGCATCAAGTGATCTATGCTCCATCGTTTAATCCCACCATGTGGTAGTCAGTGGCTCAGAGCATGGGGTTGTGTTCTTGACTGTCCAGACTAATAGCTATTGATGGAACTATCCTCCATAAATTTATCAAATTATTTTCTGAATCTAGTTACTGTTTTGGCCTTCACAACATCCCCTGGCAAAGAGCTCTGCAGATTGACTGTGCTTTGTTGGGAGAAGCATAGAATCCTAGGGCTGGAAGAGGCCTCAGGAGGTCATCAAGTCCAGCCCCATCCCCAAAGCAGGATCAACCCTAACTAAATCATCCCAGCCAGGACTTTAAGCCAGGACTTAAAAACTTCTAGGCATGAAGATTCTACCTCCTTTGTAGGTAACGCATTCCAGAGCTTCACTGCCTTCCTAGTGAAACAGTTTTTCCTATTATCCAACCTAGACTTCTCCTACTGTAACTTGAGACCATTGCTCCTTGTTCTGCCATCCATAATTACTCAGAACCATCCTCTTTAAAGCCCTCCTTCAGGAATTTGAAGTCTACTATCAAACTCCCTCACTCTTCTATTCTGCAAACTAAATGAGCCCAACTCCCTCAGCCTCTCCTCGTAGGCCATATGCTCCAGCCCCCAGTCATTTTGATTGCACTGTACTGGACCTTCTCCAATGCATCTGCATCCTTTCTATGCTGGGGGCCCAGAACTGGACACAGTACTCCAGATGCAGTCTCACCAGTGCCAAGTAGAAGATAATAACTTATCTAGATCTGCTGGAAATGCTTCTCCTAATACACTCAGTATGCCATTAGCCTTCTTGGCTAACCAGATTGCTTGATCCATAAGACTGTAGACCTCCTTGACTACTTTCCTTGTAAAAATCCCTTTAAAGACATTTGCAGAGTGGAAAATTGGTCATTGGTGTATATGTTCTCAACACAGTATGCCTTCACGCAATGGGCCAGGAACGATACCAGCTCTGGCTAAGCAGTTTTGCAGTTATGTCCATGAACTCTGAGCCCACCTGTTATACAAATGTTTAGGGGTCACCTATATTGGAGTAGACATGTACCTGCACATATATTCACTAGTCTTCCAAAACTGTAGTTCTTTTGAGATGTGTGGTACGTGTGCATTCCCAGATCCATCCACCTTCCCGTCTTTTTGGGAGTTAGCCGAAAAAAGGGTGCAGGATCAGCAATGCCCTTTATATTGGTATAATGATTGTACAGCACCTAACAGTCCTGTTGACAACCTGTGATGGGGTTCAGGGGTCCCCCTGCACTGCACCCCGTCCGCTGGCAGGAGTGACTTTCACTCAGCAGGTACAGCAGGAGGTTTATTAGGCAACAGAAACCCAGTTTCTCACAGAAGCGACAGCACAGCAGCCAGAGACAGTCCTTCTAACCCGTCCTGGGGAGAAGACCCCGAGGGGTGCCCCTCTGGGGTGTAGCTTTCCCCCTCCTCAGGCTGGCTGCCTTCCAGCTCTCTCTTCCCTTAGCCTCTAACTGCCGCCCCCGATTCAAAACCCAGCTCGGCTCCTCCCTCCTCTGTTTTCAGGGCAGAGGTGTTGCCTGCCAGTTGTAGCCCCAGGGTCATCCTTAGCCACTGGGAGCTGCTCTGCTTGCCTCAGACATCCAGCCTGACTCACACATGCACTCCCCCGACTCCATCACACAACCCAACAGATTGCTAGGAGGAAAATTTCTAGTGAGTGTCCTCAGGACGTACACACATCTACATTGGAATGGACACTTGCAACACATCAGAAAGAACAACAATTACAGAGTTAGCAATGGTTTGTTTCTTTCCCACCAGGGATTCTGTAAGCACCCTCTTTGCCCAGTCCTTCTTTCTACTTTTCTTTCTCCTTCATGGTGTCAGTATTTTAAATGGTAAAATGTGGATGTTGTTGCACAGATTTTAATGGCCACCATCAACTGGTTCTTTGCACTCTAGACACTTGCTGAGCTGGCTGAAGCTGCTGCTAGGGATTCCATGGTTCCTTGATTTTCCCTCTTGGACTTTTCCAACTTTCACCAAAATCAGTAGATTCCTGTTCATTGATGACTAAATTATTTTCTGAAATTTTGAAATCAATTGGTTGAAATGTTGAAAGTTCCCATGCTACTGATAGAAAAATGCCATTGAGTTAGTTTAAGGCCTTGCAAGCTGTGTCAGTAATGGCAGGTACACATTTTTCAGAGTGGTGTGGGGGTATTTTTAGTTAAACTGTGGCTTTAAAGACAAGCATGGAGGAAGAGGAGGTAGAGTCACTGGCTACTGTGGAGTAGATTCCAGTCCCTGCTGGAATGACTGTTTGTTTTGTTTTTTCAGGACTCTCTCCATTCCCTGATGGCCACGCTCAGCTCTTCCAATCCATTCTTTATTCGCTGCATCAAACCAAACATGGAAAAAGTGAGTCCCACCCTGAGGGGGTTGAGTAATGGGGAGGATGAGGGATTTCTTCTTGAATCCAAGATAAGGATATGGGGAGAAAAACTCTGTCTCTTGCATGGTTGGTGGGCAGAGGAGCAAACCTCTGCTAATGCTCTCCGTCACACCCCTGGGATCTCACAGCCAGGCCCAGAGCTCCTCAGGCAGTCCAGGCTCAGGGTTCAGCCCCAGAGGGACATCTGGTGCCTTGTGCTCTCCTGTACTGCTTGGGGCACTGACAGGCTGTCTAGGGTTTGGAGTTGCTCTAGGTTAGCTGCAGTTTGGGGTTGTTCTGGCCGTCATTGGGCAGGCCAGGGCTTGGGACTGCCCTGGGTATTGAAGGGCTGGCTGGGCTTTAAGGCTGCTTTGGGCACTGCCAGCATGCGTAGAAGAGGTAGAGTGGGTCTGGGGCCTCAGATGGAAGAAGTGAAGCAGAAGAGACAGAATAGACGGGGGGGGGGCTAGCCTCCCAGAATGGCTGGTGTACGTACTACCCATGGCCTCTTTGACCTCGCCTGTGAGTCTTTGTAAATCCCAGAGAAACACAGCACACCTCTTGCACTGTGTGATAAGAAAATACTCCTGGCTTGTAAGAACTGTTCCCAACATTCTTTGTATTAACATGGCTCAGAAGCAGAACTTTGGCCTGTGCATTGCCTGCAGTGGGAGAAGGGGGCGAGTGATTCCCGTTTGTTTTGGGGAACAGGAATCTTCTCTGAGAATTTGGACGTGTATAGATTAGGGAATTGCATGCTTCATAGCTTCTGTAGGCTAAGTGCATTGCACACATCAGGGGTTCCTTGCATCCTTCATTCCTGCTGACTCCCTCCTCATCCCCTTTTGCTAGCCCTTTCCATTTTAGGAACTCCCTGGAATTGCCCCCATGCCAGAGCTCTGGGATCTCCTCCAGTCCAGGTTTCCTCATTGTCATGGTCTCTTATACCAAGGTTCTCCATTTTGCCACCATGCCAGATTCTCTGTATGTCCCTGCCACCTCTTCCATTCTGTTTCAGGGTTGCTTGTTCTTTCCCCTTGCCAGAGATTTGTGTGATCCCTGGTTTCTGCCTCTGTCAACAGTTCGAAGTCCCTTATGTTTCTGCCACTCCCAGACCAGGGTTCCCTGTTGTCTCCCCACCCTCCCCCTATTGTCATTATCTCTGACATTGTAGGTGTCAGCATGTTAAAAGTGGGAGGGGGGCAGAAATGAGATGGGAGTGTTGTTATGCTAGAAGGTATTGATTTGGGCCATCTGCCATTTCTTTGATCTATAGGTACTGTAATTGTAGAGGTGCTTGAAGTTGTGGATCTGCTAAACAAAAGTTAAGGGTTCTTTGTGTCCCCCATTTCCTACCTCTGTTTTTTTAATTTATCCCAAAATCAAAGGCCTCACAAGCTGGGCCAATAAACTTGTCATTCCCCTGTGACATGTACAGTAGCAGCCCTGCATGTGACCGGCTCTGAAGCACATTGGATGCTCCATGGTACCAGCTAGAACATCACCGTGAAGTTTCTGCCTCTCTGATTTTGTTGACTCAAAATCTGTCAGCCCTGATTCCCTGTCCCTTTGAGATAAGGATAGGGAGAGAACAGAGGCATTTCTTCAGGTCTAGAAAACCACAAAAGAAATCAGGGGAAGGGACTAAAGGAGACAAACCTGAGGAAATGGATCTTCTCCACAGAGGTCCTTGTTGCAGGAAAAGTTCCCTTTCAGAGCTGTTGGTTGAAAAGCGAGAGCCGGATAAAGCTTTGTTGGATTAGCAGGAGAGGAGTGAAGATGTCTCAGATTTGCTTCTTTAAAGAATTTCATCTGGACATGGAGAAAGGTGACAGCAAGGAGTACACTTGACCAGACTACATGCAAAACTCAGAGGGACAGGATTGTTGTGATGTCCATCAGTCAATATCCTAGGGGTATGGCTATGGTCTGAAGAAGTGGGTCTGTCCCATGAAAGCTTATCACCTAATAAATTATTTTGTTATTCTTTAAAATGCTATTGGACTGCCTTTTTTGTTTTGATAAAATATAGATTACCTTGTTATCCCCACCCTTGCTCTGGCTTATTTATACCTGGCCCTGCAGATTTCCATGACCAGCATGTGATGAAGTGAGTCTGTGCTCACGAAAGCTCATGCTCAAAACTTTTCTGTTAGTCTATAAGGTGCCACAGGACCCTTTGTTGCTGTTCCTAGGGGTAGTGTTTCTTTTTAGGAGCAGAGCCAGCTGAAAACTCCTGCCACAGTATGGAAGCTTCTTCCTGCCTTTTGGCTGCATTCTTTCGTACATGCATTTGGTTCTCCTTTGGATTCTCACCAATCCAGCTGAACTGTGACAGCAGCAAGCATGTCTGCAGTTTTGCTTCTGGGCTGCTGGTCACTGGTGTTGCGTTTGATGGGGAGACAGCTGGATTTCTTCTCTCTTGCTGTTCTCCCCACTCCAACAGAACTCTTAGTTGAGAAGAAAGTGATTTTCTGCAAAATTGTTTTGTAGTGGGATTGGTGGCTCAGCACGGCTCATTTTCTTCTTCCCTGCTAGATTCTGAGGTATGGCAGTTGTTGCAATTTGCTGTTGACATGGGTGCACTTGGCTCCCTCTGCTTCTATTCAAGAGCTGGACAGCTTTGTCAAAGTTGCCTGCGATTTTTGTCAACTGACCCCATCTTTCAAGTGGGGACTTCAACGTGCAGGGGTAGCTTTCCAGGGAGTGAACTGTAGAGGTGAATCTGTGTGCTCCTTGCAATGCTCTGATAAGCAGAGATCATGCCAGAAGGGAAATTAAGTATGGTATCACTTTGTGTTTAGCGATCTCTCTTTTTCTCTTGGTTTTTACTGCTTATTTTGGTGTTTTTCTAGGCACCAAACCTCTTTAACCCAGATATAGTCCTAAACCAGCTCAGGTACTCTGGAATGCTGGAAACAGTGAAAGTTCGAAGAGCAGGTTTCCCAATACGGCGTCTGTTCCAGGATTTCATTAGCAGGTAATGGGTAACATGGATGTAATGTGGGTGGGCTTTTAGTGGTTGGGAATGATCCTTTTCTCCGTGATTGTTATCACTGGCACTGTTCTCAGTTTTGGATGCCTGTTGTGTCATCTCCATATTGTGTGGACAACAAATCAAAGTGAAAGTTTTTAGACTAGAGTTTAGTTCAACCCCAGTTGGAGGAAGAAGGAAGGCTCTCAGACGGGCAAATAATACAGTCTGGAGGAGGATGTTTTGAAGCGTGCTAGAAGTGGAAAGAATAGGATCATACATCTTCATATGCTAAGAGATAGTGTTTGGTTCTCAGGTACAAGATGCTCATGAAGAATCTGAGAGTCCCAGACAACACCAAGGATATATGTGCAGATTTCCTACAAATATATGACAGCACCAGGAAACAGTGGCAACTGGGTAAAAATAAGGTATTTCTTCAGTTTTGAAAAAAATCCATGGGGCAAGAGGAAGGAAGTAGCTTCTGCTGTAAGAGAGTTTAACTGAATGGTGATAAAGAGTACTCCAGTAAACTGCAGGTGGAAGTCAACTAATGGCACTGAATAGTTATCCCACTTGAGGTCACTGACTAGAACAGGGGTGTCCAGGCCTTGCGCCAGAATCCAGCTCATGGAGCCTTTTGTCTGGCCCATGCAGCTGGCAGTGCTGCCCTTTTTCTGGCACAGCTTGCATGGGCCCCAGCTCCAGCAGGGCTGTGGCCCTGGTGTGGCTCACATGGGGTGCGGCTTCGGCCCTGGAGTGGCTTGTGTGGGGCATGGCTGCAGCCCTGGCTCACGTGGCTCCTGCTGCTTCTGAGGTGGCAGTGGCTCTGGTGAGTTGTCGCATTCAGTTTGTGGTGAAGGTGCCTGGCTCTGAGGTAGGGCATTTATTTACAGCAGAGGGAGGAGGAGGCTGGGTGTCCTGACTTGGGAGAGGGGATTGGTTTAAAGCGGGGAGCTGGGGTTCCTGGCTCTGGGGTACAGGAGGGGGGATTGGTTTAAAGTGGGGAGCTGGGGGTGCCTGGCTCTGGGGGATGGCAGGGGGGATTGGGGATTTTGCATGTCTGAAAATTGTGGGTGCTGGCATACTTACATTTTTTTTTTTAAAAAAACAGAAGAACTTTTATGAAAGAAAAAAATAAATGCTGAGAAGCTGTGGAGTAGAACTCAATTTAATTGGTTTATTGGCCGACAGGTGGGATCAGGCCATTAAACCAATTAAACTGAGTCCTATTCTTTCAGCGCAGCAGGGAGCTGCCCCTGCTGCATTGTTTGAGGGGTGGTTTATGGCTGGGGGTGGTTTTGGATTGTGGTGGGTCTAAGGCTGCAGGTGCAGAGTGGTTTGGTGCTGCGAGGGGTCTAAGCCTGGGGGTAAGGGTGCTTTGCGTCTGTTTTATGTTCTGCCTCTGGAACATGTAAAAATTGACATAAAAACACTTAGGAAAGTTAGGTGTCTGCAAGTCACCAAGGCCTGATGAAATGCATCCTAGAATACTTAAGGAGCTGATGGAGGAGGTATCTGAGCCATTAGCTATCATTTTTGGAAAATCATGGGAGACAGGAGAGATTTCAGAAGACTGGAAAAAGGCAAATATAGTGCCCATCTATAAAAAGGGGAATAAAAACAATGTAGGAAACTACAGACCGGTCAGTTTAATTTCTGTGCCAGGAAAGATAATGAAAGTAGTAATTAAGGAAATCATCTGCAAACACTTGGAAGGTGGTAAACTGATAGGGAACAGCCAGCATGGATTTGCAAAGAATAAATCATGTCACACCAGTCTGATAGCCTTCTTTGATAGGATAACGAGCCTTGTGGATAAGGGAGAAGTGGTGGATGTGGTATACCTAGATTTTAGTAAGGCATTTGACACGGTGTCACATGATATTCTTATCAATAAACTAGGCAAAGACAACTTAGATGGGACTACTATAAGGTGGGTGCACAACTAGCTGGATAACCGTACTCAGAGAGTAGTTATTAATGGTTCTCAATCCTGCTGGAAAGGTATAACAAGTGGGGTTCCGCAGGGGTCTGTACTGGGACCGGTTCTGTTCAATATCTTCATAAACGATTTAGATATTGGCATAGAAATTATGCTTATTACATTTGCAGATGATACCAACCTAGGAGGGGTTGCAACTGCTTTAGAAGATAGGGTCAAAATTCAAAATGATCTGGACAAATTGGAGAAATGGTCTGAAATAAAGTTTAATAAAGACAAATGCAAAGTGCTCCACTTAGGAAAGAACAATCAGTTTCACACATACAGAATGGGAAGTGGCTGTCTAGGAAGGAGTATGGCTGAAAGGGATCTAGGGGTTCTAGTGGACCACAAGTTAAATATGAGTCAACAATGTGATTCTATTGCAAAAAAAGCAAACATGATTTTGGGATGTACTAACAGGTGTGTTGTGAACAAGACATGAGAAGTATCAGAGGGGTAGCCTTGTTAGTCTGGATCTGTAGCAGCAACGAAGGGTCCTGTGGCACCTTATAGACTGACAGAAAAGTTTAGAGCATGAGCTTTTGTGAGCTAACTCACTTCTTCAGATGCTGGTCCTGGAAATCTGCAAGGCCAGGTATAAATAGGCCAGAGCAAGGCTGGGGATAACGAGGTTAGCTCAGTCAGGAAGGCTGAGTTGTATTGTCATCAGTAGATCTGGAGGTGTGAACTCCAAGAGAGGGGAGGCTGCTTTTGTATTTAGCCAGCCATTCACAGTCTTTGTTTAATCCTGAGCTGAGGGTATTGAATTTGCAGATGAATTGTAGCTCAGCAATTTCTCTTTGGAGTCTGGTCTTGAAATTTCTTTGCTGCAGGATAGCTACTTTTAAATCTGCTACTGTGTGTCCTGGGAGATTGAAGTGCTCTCCTATGGGTTTTTGTATATTGCCATTTCTGATGTCTGATTTGTGTGCATTTATTCTTTTACGTAGAGACTGTCCAGTTTGTCCGATGTATATGGCAGAGGGGCATTGCTGGCACATGATGGCATAAATTACATTGGTAGATGTGCAGCTGAATGAACCCACGACGGTGTGGCTGATCCGGTTAGGTCCTGTAATGATGTTGCTGGTGTGTATATGTGGGCAGAGCTGGCAACGAGGTTTGTTGCATGGATGGGTCCCTGAGATAGAGTGACTGTGGTGCGGTGTATAGTTGCTGGTTAGGATTTGTTTTAGGTTGGCAGGTTGTCTGTGAGCAATGATAGGTCTGCCTCCCAAGGCCTGTGAAAGAGTGGGATCATTGTCCAGGATGGGTTGTAGATCCCTGATGATGCGCTGTAGAGGTTTTAGCTGAGGACTGTAGGTGATGGCTAGTGGTGTTCTGTTGGTTTCTCTCTTGGGCTTGTCCTGTAGCAGGAGGCTTCGTGGCACACGTCTGGCTCTGTTGATTTGTTTTCTCACTTCCTCAGGTGGGTATTGCAGTCTCAAGAATGCTTGGTGCAGATCCTGTAGGTGTTTGTCTCTGTCGGAGGTGTTGGAACAAATGCGGTTATATCTAAGTGCTTGGCTGTAAACGATGGATCGTGTGGTGTGTCTGGGATGGAAGCTGGAGGCATGAAGGTAGGCGTAGCGGTCAGTGGGTTTACGGTACAGGGTGGTACTGATGTGTCCATTGTGTATAAGCACGGTAGTGTCAAGGAAGTGGATCTCCTGTGTAGATTGGTCCAGGCTGAGCTTGATGTTGGGGTGGAAGTTCTTGAAGTCCCGATGGAATTCCTCCAGAGTCTCCTTCCCATGACATGAAAAGTCATTCTTCCACTCTACTTTGTGCTGGTTAGGCCTCATTTGGAGAATTGTATCCAGTTCTGGGCGCCGTATTTCAAGAAAGATGTGGAAAAAATGGACAGGGTCCAGAAAAGAGCAACAAGAATGAACAAAGGTCTAGATGACCTATAAAGAAAGGCTGAAAGAACTGGGTTTGTTTAGTTTAGAAAAAAGAAGATTAACACTGGAATAAATTGCCTAGGGAGGTTATGGAATCGCCATCTCTAGAGATATTTTAGAATAGGTTAGATAAGTGTCTGTCAGGGATGGTCTAGACAGTAGTTGGTCCTGCCATGAGGGCAGGGGGCTGGACTCAATGACCTCTTGAGCTCTCTTCCAGTACTAGCATTTTATGATTCTATGACATGTGCCCCCCACCCCAAGAAAAAAGGTTGGACACCCCTGGACTTAGACTATGCTGCTGACCTGTAATGGTTCAAATGCTTCACATATTATATATTTGGAGATAGGTTAGATGAAGCCCAACAACTCTTTCCTTTCTCCTACTGGATAGCACAGAAATGGTCCCTGCTGTGCATTTATTATTGCTTTGTCCAGTCTGGTTTTAAAGGACCCAAGCAAAACTAGCTTGGATTTCTGGGTGGACCTCAAGGACTTTGAGGTTGATGAGAGAGCTGCTGCTTTGGAGTATGTAAAAATGTGGGCGGGTGGGACAGCTGTTTGCACTGATCTTCTGTTACGGGATCTCAGCTACTGATGCTGGAATCTGTGTGGTGACTGACAGTGTGCAGGGACATCTATCCACATGCTGAACCCCCAACTGTGGCTGGGGCTTTCTTTGTGTTTTGGTGACTCTTAGGGCTGATGTCTTCCCAGCACTGAGAGAGCTGGGAATAGCGCTGTTTGCATTCAATGCGAAGGAGAGAGAGCTGAGTGCTGGCAGTGGGTTGTTGCCAATATCAGGTAGTCTGTCTCCTAGCAGCTCCTCAGTGAAATGAAATAGAATGGTGGAAATGACAGTTCCCTGTGAAACTCCACTTGTGAGTGATATGATTGGAGAAAAGCATTTTTAATAACATGGCTCTGGATATGATCTGAGTGGAAAGGTTGGAGCTACCTCAGCATATTCCCACTATACCCTGATAAATCTTTAAATTAGTGCAGCAGTATTTCCAGATGGGGAGAGTATCAAATGCTGCAGAGGGATCTAGCAGTAACAGCATGTTCATATAGTCCTTTCCTGTTGCCGCACAGTATTATGTATCAGTGCCACCTACTTTATTTTTATTCTACATCATGGCTTAAAGCCTGAATAGAAAAAGTCCAGGATTTTGCTGGTGTGTAATGGCATCCAGCAGTCTTCTGGTTTATCTTGTTCAGGAGATTAGATAGTCACTGGTAGGTCATTAGCTTAGTCTCTTTAAGCAATGGTTAAGCAGTGGTTGGAGTATAACAGGTAGTGTTCAAAGGATTTGAGTTTTACTACTAACTGCTTAAAAGCCTTGTACTTCAAGTGGAGCTGAGATAATCTACAAGTCTCTACTTCACTCTCTCTCGAGACAAAACTTGTAGCTGGCTCCAGGAGTATTCCAGTTGTTGTCCTTCAATCTCAGTAGATCTTCTCCACATTGTCTGAGGTCTTCCTCTTTTGCGTTTTCCTTGCACGTTCCATATGAGAGTTTGATGGAGTAGGCTGGATGATGGTTTTATGAAAGTGTGGCCTAGTTAGCCCTACTTTCTTCTCTTGATTTGAATGTCAAGTGGTTCTTGTCCTGCTCTGTGTCAAAGCTGCTCAATTGTGAGAAGTCTTGCTATTTGATGCAAAGGAAGTACCTCAGGCATCTGTGTATGAATGTCTGTAGCTTGTGATTTGAAGACTTTTTAGTACTCCAGGTCTTGCATCCATCTAAGAGCACAATCTTCACATATTGCAGTTTCATCTTCACAGATATTATTTGTGAACTCCAAATGGGATGGCGACTCTTATCTGTTCCTCCATCTCTGCCCATAGTGCTCCACAAGTACGTGAACTGCTCCACATCTTGTAGGTCATCCCCTTCCAGTGTGATGATGGTGTTGTTGGACTCATCTGATCCTCATCGTCGTGGTCTTTCCCTTGTCAATGATCAGTCCAGTCATCGAGGCAGTTCTATCTAGTGTTGTGACCTTTTCTTCTATGCCTTCATGTCGGTGTGAAAGGAGGGTGACATCATCAGCAAAATCAGTGTCCTCCGGCTGTTTGAAGAGTGTCCACTGAATGCCCCATTGATGGCAATCTGTTGTCCTGCTCATAATCCAGTCCAGTGTGATCAAGTACAGGAAAGATGGCAATGGGCACCGTTGTCACACTCCTGAGAGTATGCTGAAGGATTCTGTCAAGACGCCATTGTGACAACATGGCATGTTGAGGGTTCAGCCATTGAACGGACCAGGTTAATAATTTTGGATGGGATGCCGTGGTGTTGCAGCAGTTTCCACCAAAGTGTCTCTAACAGCGCTGTTGAAGGTTTTTCAAAGTTTGAGTTTTACCAGCTGGTAATTGTCGATTTCACTGTAAGCACACAAACTCATGAAAAAATGTTTTCAGTGATGATGATTAAAATGTATAAAAGACAAAGTAATAACTTGCTGCTTGAGAGCTTATTAAAGTGTGGTTTATGGAGATATGGATAGAAGGAACAACTTATTCAAGGACAGCCAGGGAAAAAGGGAGGGCTGCCCCCTGTCCCCATATCAAAGATGAATACGCTTGCACTGAGTGTGAGATATAAGTGGGAGGCAGTCCTGTCGAAAGTCTATGGGTAAGAATAAAAGGGGATAAAAACAAGGATGATCTACTATGAATCACCTACCCATGAAGAAGATGTGGATGATGATTTTAAAAAAAAAATCATCCAAAGCACAGGCTTTGGTGGTGATGGGGGGGATTTCAATTAACCAGACATCTTTTCTGAAAATAACACAGCAGGGCGCTACGTATCCAACAAGTTCTTGGAATGTGTTGGAGTCAATCTTTTATTACAAAAAGTTAGAGCAAGTGACCAGAGGGAGAAACTGTTTTAAATTTTATTCTGACAAATAGGGAGGAGCTTGGGTGAAATTGATTGTGAAATCCCCCAGGTCATGTCACTTGTGGGAGGAGGATTGGGGAAAGGGGTGCAGTGGGGGCTTGGAGGGAGTGAAGCAGAGGTATAAAGAGATGCAGCAGGGCCTAGTGTGGAGGGGATGTTGTCCCAAGCCCCACGTCTTCTAAGGACAGTGTTGATTGCCATATTCATGAAAGACAGGAATTACTTCGGGAGAGAACCCTGTCTTAATGAAAAGCTCTTCAGTGAGCTGCAGTTCAAAAAAAGATCATCCAAAAAGGTCAGATTCCAAAGGGTAACTTTGCTGGACTAGAGGAGGTCCATGGCTTCTGCCCCAGGTGTCTCCAGCCTCCCGCTCCCTGAGCTGCCGTGGGGCTCCAGCACCATGCTCCTGGGGCTCCCATAAGGCTCTAGCAGGCAGGGGTTCCAGCCCCAGTCTTGTGCTGTGGCAGGGGATCTAGTGGGGGTTCTGACCCCGATCCCATGCTGCAGCAGGGATTCTAGGCCCAGCCCTACACTCCATCAGGGGATCCACTGCAGGGGCTGTGGCCACAGGCCTGTGCTCCTGGCCCAGCCCAGTGCTCCAGCCAGGGCTCCACTACAGGGGCTCTGGTCCTAGCCCCACACTCCAGGCCCAGCCCTGCGTGCTGGCTGGGGCTCCAGCCCCTTCCCCATGCTGCGGTGAGAACATTTGGTGGGGGCTCCAGCCCTGTGCTGTGATGGCAGCATATACTGGGGGCTCCAGCCCTAGCCCCTGCTCTGTGGCAGGGGCTCTACAGTTGCAGCCATGGTCCCATGCTTTGGTGGGAGCTCCACAATGGCAGCCATGATCTCGTGCTCTGGTGGGGCCTGGGGATCCCTCCTGTGCTACAGAGTGGCTGCTGGGGGCTCCAGTTGTGGCCACAGACCCTACCCCTGTGAATGTGGATCCAACCCAGCCCTGGGACCGTCTGCATGGGGGAAGAGGGGCAGAGCTGAGCTCCCACCTCATGTGCTGAGGTAAATCAGCTTTCGTACCACTCTGGCACATGTACTGGGTGTTGCTGACCCCTGGCTCAGAGCATCTCTACAAGAAATTCCACAGTGGTGCTGATGCAAGTTTTGAATTATAGCTCTGCCTATAACGAGCATCAGTGTAAATGGAATGGGACCTACAGCTAAAAAAGGGAAAGGAGAAGGCAAGCATTGTTAGAGAGGTAGAACATCTTCAATTTGACAGGACGTGATGAAATACACTCTAGAATATTTAAGGACCTGGCTAAAGAAATATCTGGCCCCTCATGATTATATTTAAAAAGTGATGGAGGATGGATGAGATCCCAGAGGACTAGAAAAGGACATGCATTATACCATCTGTGAAAAAGGAAATAAGGACAAGCAGAGAAGTTATGATATATGAAAGTTTTGATGCCATTTCATATGATCTCATAAATACACTAGAGAAATATAGCCTAGAGGAACCTACTATACAGTGGGTGCAGAACTGGTCAGAAAAGTGTACTCAGTAGTTATCAGTGATTTACAGTTAAGCTTTTGATTGGGCTCCTACAGGGATCTATTCTGAGTTCAATTGTTGTCAATATCTTCATAAATGTTTTTCATAATTGCATAGGGTGCGTACTTAGAAGTCTGTGTCTGATGCTCAGATGGATGAGGTTGTAAACCAGAATAAGATTGTAATCCTGAGGACAAGGTTAGAGTTTGAAATAATCCTGACAAACTGCAGAAATAGTGTGAACTAAATAGTATGAAATTCAACAAAGACAAATGCAAAGTACAGTACAAGCTTTATTATCTGGCATCTTCGGGGAACCAGGGATGCTAGATAATAAAATGTGCTGGATAGCTGAGGTCCAGCTGGGCAGCTAGCCTGCTATGCCAGCCCAACAAATGGATCTTTGTCTCAAGTGGAGCAGCCCAACCCATAGAACTTACTCACACCAGTGAGTCCAGAAGTCTGCAAGCAAGGCGGGACATTATGACTATGACCATGCTGGTGGCACTGACATTTGACTTGAGGCAAGCCCAGGCTGGCTCCTTCAAGGCACCCTGCTACAGCACTGCCTGGCCCTACGGGGATTGGAACACCAGTGCTCCCCTGTGTGAGGTTGCCAAATCATGGCGTCTGGGAGACAGGCATTGCAAAATCCCCTTCAGTCTCCTGAGGGGGACAAGGGCAGGTCTTGGGACTGAAGCTCATGGGTGTGGTGGTGCAGACCTTCTGAGGCACACACGCACAACCTCTCCCCCCAGGCATGGGAACTGCTAAGAGAGGTCCACCTCTCCAAGCCATTGGAACCATTCCCTGGAGCATCAGTCATCACCTTGTTGGTCCTGGCCTTGGTCTCGACATTCCTTGTGGTCTCAGTATTCCTTGGACCACCGGTTTCACTCCAGCTCTGGGCCCCATTCCATGTTCTGGCACTAAAGAGATGACAGGAGGTGTAGAATGTCGGGTGACCAACACAAATACGTCTTTCCCAAACCAGTGCTGTTGTCTCACTATTGGGATTCCTAAAAGCTGCAGAGACCTGGAAGGGACAGGAGTGGGTACTGCTTGGAGAGAGGCAGTTGAGATCCTATGGTCTGGAGAAATGGGTCTATCCCATGAAAGCTCACCACCTAATGAATTATTTTGTTAGTCTTTAAAGTGCTACTGGACTGCTTTTTTGTTTTGATAGTATATAGACTAACATGGCTATCTCTCTGTTACTTTTCAACTAATAACGAAGTATGAGAGGCACTCAGCTATACTGAAAGAACTTTCTTGCAAACGGAATGTGGGCCATGGCACATGCCTGTAAAGGTCTTAGTCATGCATGGACAGGTGACTTGCTCATGTGACTCCAAAGTCCATCTTGGGATATGATTTTACACAGTGAGAACAACAGATTTCCCTCCAAGCGGCCCCGCCCCCACACAGAGAAGGAGAGAGAGAGGGAGAGAGAGCATGCACCCTGAAATGCCTCCATTTGTCTTCAGTACTGTTTCTTGCTCTTGGAAGATCTTTGCTATGAATTGAAGCTTGAAACAAAAGGACTGATGACCCATTCAAACAACAGATGCACTCCAGAGACTTGATTTATGCCAGCAGACTATTCCATCACTGTTACAAGCCTGCACCAAGAACTTTGTAGTTGTTTGTAATTTGATTCCTTTTTGCAATTTTAACTCTTACCTTTTCTTTCTTTTTAGAAATAAACTTTAAGATTTTAGATTCTAAAGGATTGGGCTCCAATGTGTATATTGAGTATATTATCTTATAAATTCACATAGGAGAGTGGTGTCCATGATGATAAGAAGGATCAGAAGAACCTTTTTATTTGGTGAGACCATTTTTATTTTAGTCTCCTCTATATGAGGAGTGGTGTTGGAAGAAAACTGGAGTGTCTAAGGGGATTGCTTGTTTGCCACACAGGCTATATTTGTGACTGGTTTGATGTGCCTTATAGTAGAAAATCCCGTCTTGGGTTGTAAGTCTCTCTGTCTCTAAGCAATTTGCCATGAATTGATACTCTCAGCAGTGCCCCCTCTCCCCAAACTCCAGTATTATGGCTGGGAAGAATGCTCCTGCCAGTGGACACTAGCGTGGAGCAGAGATCTGTGCTGCCCAGACAGGTGCAGACCCCATCAGTACTGCTCTGTCTCTTGGCACCGCCAGTACTGATATGGCCCTAAGGGCAAAGGCTGGCATCATGTCTCCCATGGCATCCCTGGGGTTTCATGCAGCAGACCCAGGTTCACAAGTTTCTCTTGGGATCATTAGAGAGACACTCAGCCTTGGTTTCTTGTCCCCACAAGATGAAGCAAATTGCCAGGGAGTAAACCCCCTGCACCCAAGAGCCCCTAACTGACCCCTTGGCTATACCAGAGGGGTGGTAAATCTCGGCACAGGCCTCCTGTTCATCCTCATCAGAAGAGGCCATCAAGTGCTCCCCTCTCTCAATACTGCAAGACAATGTGGAGGTGCACCAGAAACTCCTGAAGTGTGTGGCTTTGAAGCTGGGTTTACAGCCAGAGGAGCTGGCAGATTCCTTCTTTGGGGTGCTCTTCCACACCAGTGCAGGTGCCCTACTGATGCCTGAAGGGGTCTTAAAATTACTAATGCTCTTTGGCAGACTCTCTCCTTCCTGATCCCCATTTCTAAAAGAGCAGAGAGAAAATACTTAGTGCTAGTGAAGGGACATGAATACCCCTACTCCCACCTGGTGCCAAACTCTTTTGTAGTGGAGGCTGTCAACCACAAGGAGAGCCCAGGGCAGCCAGGGGTTGACACTGAGAAATAAAGACTTCAGTGTGTAGGAAGTGAATGCTGGGATGATCAGGGCTGTGGATTGGCTAAGTTACCTTTGTGATGGGGAGAGCCAAAAAAAATCAGTGATGAAGGAGACTGAAGCATGGAAAGCCTCCACAACTCTCTCAATGGAATAAAGGGCTGAGGGAGAGGGCTGATGGTGGACTGGAAGTCTTGAGCACTGAGGGACTGGAAGTCTTGGAGAGATGAAGTGACAGAATGTGAGGGAGGGAGCTGGTGGGCACCATTGAAAGGTGGTGCCTGGAGGGGCAAATTCAACAACTGAGAGGTCAGAGAGCAGGGCTTGGTGAAGACCAAGTGAAGTAAATGGACCTTGTGATGAGGGAGTTGCTGAAGCAGGGCTGTAAGCCAAATGACTGGATCAGAGCAAGGAAACGCACAGCTAGGGGATCAGATGGCTTATCAGCATAGAAACTGGAAGTTAGAGGATGAGTATGGAGGAGTGTGAATGTATTGCACCCTCCTTGAGCAAAACAATTAGTGCTCTGCTCAGTTTTACCAATATGACTGCCCCTGTGCCGTGGTCTGTTACCAGGAGATTGCTGTGATCTTCACTCACTGATAGACATTATTAGGCCAGCTGAAGTTTGTAGCATTGACATCGATGGACAGAAGGTAAAATCCTAGGCTGGACAAGGCAGTTTTCACATTAGCAAGTTGAGGTAGACACTAGACGGGCGCTTGGTTTACATGGCCAGCTAACATATCTTATGCCAACAAACTGTCTTGTCTTCACCAGGAGGTTGCTTCATATTGACTAATACAGGTTAAAAACATATCTTTTTCCCTATCAAAACAAAGAGCAGTTAAGTAGCACTTTAAAGACTAGCAAAATAGTTTATTAGGTGAGCTTTCGTGGGACAGACCGACTTCTTCAGACCATAGCCAGACCAGAACAGACTCAATATTTAAGACACAGAGAACCAAAAACAGTAAGCAAGGAGGACAAATCAGAAAAAGATAATCAAGGTGAGCAAATCAGAGAGTGGAGGGGTGGGGGGGGAGGTCAAAAATCAGATTGAGCCAAGTATTATCTTTTTCTGATTTGTCCTCCTTGCTTACTGTTTTTGGCTCTCTGTGTCTTAAATATTGAGTCTGTTCTGGTCTGGCTATGGTCTGAAGAAGTCGGTCTGTCCCACGAAAGCTCACCTAATAAACTATTTTGCTAGTCTTTAAAGTGCTACTTGACTGCTTTTTGTTTTGATAGTGTATAGACTAGCACGCCTTCCTCTCTGTTATCTTTTTCCCTGGTGAAGATGAGACCCTTGATTTTATTTTCTGTCTTTTGAGTGAAAGCAAAATGAACAGGAGAGAGATCTGTTATCCTGGAGAGAGGATGTTACACTAACTAGAGGAGGGCATGGCATGGAATGCGGTAACCTAGAAAGAAGTCTGGGGGCTAGAAGGGAGCGGGTGGTGCAGAGAAGGGGAAATACTTCCTGCAAAATGAATTGGAGGATAATTTTATCCCTAGTGATTGTTTGGAAGAGGAAGGAAAAGACTCTAAATTAATATAGTGGATTGTGTAGTTCAGGAAAGGAAATGAGGTAGGGAGGTCAGGAAGGGCTTTGTATTTCTCATTAATACTAGTGCAGCTGCACTGCTGCCAATAAATGGCCAAGCTTGTGTTAATGAGAGGAGATGCAGGCTCTGTCCTAATGCATGCTAGAGGTGAGTGCCTGGCAGGGTGAAACAGGCAGAATGTTAGGAGTGGTTTGTTCAAGCCTTAATTTGTGGCGCCATGACAAGCAACAGCTCTACCAGTACTCTGAAATCTTGTGTCCCTTTTGCTCCTCACTCTAGCACTGCCCATTACATCTGCCTTCGGACAGACCACAGTCCTCCCCACTATTTCCCATTCTTCAGTTTTTCTTTGTTAGAAGGGCTCATTTCCACTCTGCAGAATGACTTTTGATGTGATTCTGTGGGTTGAAAAAAGGGGAAATGGGTATGAAATGAGAGGATGTTTCTTATTACCATCTGGAAACCAAGGCATTTTCTCATTCATCAGTATTCTCTACAGGGGAAATCATGGAGATTTGGTATTTAAGATGACAAATGTATTCTAAAATGAGCCAAAAGATTTTGCAGATATTTCTGTAATAGACATTACCTGAGAGATGTTGAAAGGATTCTGTACATAGGGCAACATATGCACACAAATATATGAACATCCATATGTTCACAGAGACCTTTTTGTGTACACCTGTGCATAGCCCTCACACTTGTATGTTTGTGGTGGCACGTATTCACTCACTGTTCTTCTTCATGTAGTGTCCCCTGGGGTGCTCCACACTGGGTGTCTGTGCGTGCTTATGCCATCACTCGGAGATTCTTCCATAGCTGTGGTTTTCTGCGTTGCGCATGCACCTCATGCTCTCTGGCATGTGTGCGGCACGGGCTCCTCAGTTCCTTCTCTGCTGTCCTCGGCTGTACACAAAGTGTCACTGGTCTCTGCAAGAAAGTTGAAGAGTTGTTAGTTATTTACCCTTGTTCTACATTATTTAACTAAAAAATAAAATCAACCGAATTTCTTGGACAGTTTGTTAGGTTTAGAGTGCTGCATGACCGCTATGCTTGTATCCACAGGATTCAAGCAGTGTGCCGCATGTAAGGTCACCATGTCTGCCTCAGGTGGTCATGAGTTTTGCATAGAGAGGGCCACCAGATACAGTCTTGCATCACTGTTCCAGCCTGACAGCCAGAGCCTGTAAAGATTGGTCTAACAGGCTTAAGACTTTCCTCTATGAGAATTCCCTATGACCCCCCAGCCCTGGGTAAGCCAGCAGTTCAGGCTGTGGCCAAGGTGAGGTCTCCAAGCATCCTGCGGCTTCCAAAAGGTCTCCCATTGTTGTGCTGGGTCCCTCTCCTGCCCATTCCTGGTCTCTCGTGCCATCTGTACAGGCCATACCAGAAAGGAAAACCATTCGGGGCTCTCCAGCACCGTTCCTGCTGGCGCCATCCAAATGGGCACATTCTGTGTCGAAGCAAAAGCATGTGGCATCGACTTTGTCGGCACTGGCAATGCCCAGGGCACCAGCAAGTCCACCATCAGCTAAGGTGCAACAGGCCACGCCAGCATCTGCAGCTCCATCTGCACCTGCCCAAAAATGGCACCACTTGTGCTCACCACAATAAGGCACCTTGTGTAAGACCAGGATGGATACTCCTCCCCACTCTTGGGCACCAGGGGACGTGGCATGGCATCACCACAAGCACGGTGTGTCATCCATGCCCTCTGTGCCTCAGCGATCACCGCTGACAGATCTGGCACCAACATCAGCAGCCTGGAGTGGCATCATCTTGTTGACACCATTCGTCGCCAAGACTGCTGGCTTTGCTGTGCCTTTCCCACTGTTCAGCATCATCAGACACCTCTGATGTTAGGCCCCCAATGCCAGGCACTAGTTCTGACAGCACCCATGTATTTTCTTCACAGCACTCCAGCCCCCTTCACCCTTAGCAGGATGTCCCTCCAGTGCTCGCTACCGTGCAATACTCCCACCACCTGCTCCATGGTTTGCCCACCACTATTGCCAACTGGAACAGCAGTGGCCCTTGTGGCGTGAGCTGTTGTGGCACTGATGCACCCATTTGGCACCATCGACCATGTCAGAACCGTGCCTGCTTTCACCACAGCCATCCACGGTGCAGTTTCCACCTTCGGTGTGCCCTGGCACCAAGGAGTCACTCTTCAAAGGGGAAGGAGCCTCTCATCTGTACCCATCTTCTTCTCTTGATGATGCAGTGCTCTCCTTGTCACCTCCTTCGATGGATGATGCCTGGTCATACCAGGACTTTTTCCATCTTGTGGCACAATCTCTGGATAAGCATATTAAGGAAGTCCCAGTAAAGCAGTACTGGCTCCTGTGCACGGTTCAGCCTCTGTCATCCTCCAGCGTGGCATTACCCGTGGATGACGCAATCATGGACCTGGTGGCAGTCCTGTGGCAAGCTCCAGTGTCCATCACCCCTATTCACAAACAGGCCTATAATAAATATTTTGTTGTGTTCAAAGACCCTGAATTTTTGTTTGCTTACCCACCCCCCTAACTCATTAGTGGGGGATGCGGTCCAAACAAAACAAAGTCTTTCTGCTCCATGCCTCAAGATAAAATAACATGAAATGGGACATTATTGGCTGGAAAGCGTATTCTTCTGGCACTCTTCTTCTCCATGCCGCTAATTATACAGCCATGCTGGCGGACCATGACTTTCAAAATTATTCTGAACTTCAGGAACCAGTCCTGGCATTACCTGAACATCAGCATCAGATGCTTTCTAGTATTATTAAAGAGGGCCATACCTTCACCAGCATAAATGTACAGTTAGTCATTGACATAGCCAACACAATGGCATGTGTCACCACCTTGGCGGTGATCATGCACCATACTTTATGACTCATGCCCTGAGGAGTACCGAAGGAGCTTCAACACCAAGTTGAAGACCTCCCATTTGACCACCAACACGTCTTTGCAGATAAGACCAATGACCATGCCATGAAAGATTCCAGGATGATGTTATGTACTCTGGCGATGTATACACCTCCGGCTAAATGGGCCCAATATTCCCCATTCCAATGCTCTCGGGACCACTCCAAGCAATATCCTCGCTTTCAACAACAACAAGAGAGGTAGAGGCCACAACGCCGATGTTCTGGCAGACATCAACAAAGTCAACAGCCTTCAACATCTAACTCTCAACCCTCCAAATAGTAGTTTTGAGGGTGTGGTTGAGAGTCTGATCCATCATTTCCAGCAGGGCCCCACACAAGCATTTTGCCACCATCTCTATCCTTTTCTGCATGAGTGGCAAGCCATCACCACAGACAGATGGGTTTTGGAACTGGTGGCACAAGGATACTCCATCCCGGTCATTTCTATACCCCCTACCCTCCTCCCTACCTCATCCCTCTTCAGGGACCCTTCTCACGAGACTCTCCTCAACCAGGAGGTCCAACACCTCCTTAGTTTGGGGGCAGTTGAGCCTGCTCCTGAGGAATTCTGGGGTAGGGGGTTCTACTCCACTTACTTTCTCACTCAGAAGAAGAGAGGGGGATGGAGACCTATTTTGGACCTCAGACAACTCAACAAGTATGTCCTTTACAGACTTTCAGGATGGTGACTCTCACTGTCATTATTCCAGCCCTGGACAAGAATGATTGGCTCTCAGCTCTTGATCTACAGGATGTGTATTTCCATATTACCACTCAACTGGCTCACAGACACTCCCTCCATTTTATGATGGGGTGCTCCCACTACTAATATCGGGTCCTCCCGTTTGGTCTTCCACAGTGCCACAAGTGTTTTCCAGAACCTTGGCGGTGGTGGCTGCTCATCTTCCTCATCAAGGGATCGTTATCTTCCCTTATCTGGATGACTGCCTTATAAGGGGACGATCACTCCCTGAAACATGATGCATGGTGCAAATCATCATGCACCTCCTACTCAGCTTGGGCTTCCACATCAAATATGCAAAGTCTACAATCCATCCTGCTGAGGCTCTGGAGTTCATAGGAGCACCCATAGACACCATCATGGTGATGGCTACCCTGCCCATTCACAGATTTCGCACTCTCTGCAACCTCATTCAGGCAGCACGTCTGTCTCCCACCACTATGGTACACACTTGTCTAGCACTTCTGGGCCATATGGCTGCCACCACTCTGGTCAAGCTAGCCAGGCTCCACATGCGCTGCCTTCAGTCATGGCTGGCCTCTTGTTATGCCCCAGCCAGGGATCCACTTTCCGAGACAGTAACTATCCCTCCACAGGTTCTTCCTTCTGTTCAATGGTGGATGTGTCTGGGCAACGTGCTCACTAGCATGCCATTTCATCAACCGCCACTGTCGGTCACCCTTACCACAGATGGCTCTCTCCTTGGCTGGGGTGTGCACCTTTGTCGTCAGATGGTGCAGGGCAGTCATCATTCACCGAACAAATGCTCCACATGAACCTCAGAACTCTGAATGGTCCACTATGCCTGCAAACACTTCCAGCAGTTTCTGGCAGGCAAGTTGGTCAATATCCTTACTGACAACACTACATGCATGTATTACGTCAACCACCAAGGGGGGAGTCGTTCACCGTCTCTTAGCGTGGAAGCGATAAAACTGTGGATGTAGTGCATCTGACATTAGATCAGTCCCGTAACTATGGGTATCTCCTTGGGATTCTCAGTGTGGCGGCTGATGCCCTCAGTTGTATATTCACTGACCATTACAAACAGGAGATTAACATGGGTGCCCTCCACATGGTGTTTCAACTGTGGAGCTACCCTAACATAGATCTGTTGCCACCAGAACTAACAGAAAATGTCACCAGTACTGTTCCAGAGTGGGGCTTGGGAGGCAGTCCCTTGAGGATGCCTTTACCATCACATGGAAGAAACCTCTGCTTTATTCGTTCCCTCCCATTCCACTTACCCACAGGGTGCTGTTCAAGGTCAGACTAAACCAAGAGCTCATCATCTTAGTAGCCCCAGCCTGGTCCGGACAAACTTGGTAGCCTTACCCCTTTTGAATGTCAGTAGTGGCTCCTTATCCGTTTCCTCCTCGCCGTGACCTTCTGGCTTGGGACTTTATCCACATTCTCCATCCCAGTAGGCTCAAACTACATCTGCATGTGTGGCTCCTTCATGGCTCCACAATGATGAAACCACAGGCTCTTGGGAAGTAAAGAGAATCCTTGTCAACAGTAGACAGGAAGCGACACGCAAGTCTTACCTTTCTAAGTAGTGGTGGTTTTCTCACTGGATGCACTCCCATCATTTCATACCTTCTCATACTGTGCCTATGCCCATCCCTTTGGATTTCCTATTGCACCTGCGTGAGTCTGGCCTTATTCTCAGCACGATCAGAGTATACGCCTCAGCCTTGGCAGTGTTTCACCAACCCGAAGACAGGTTTTTATTCCTGGCACATCCTATCACCAAATACTTCTTAACGGGCCTTCAAAACACCTTTCCGTCAGTCTGTATCCTGGTCCCCATCTGGGACTTTAACCATGTGCTTCGCTGCCTCATGACACTTTCTTTCAAGCCCTTGGCAACATGCTTCTGGCTTCATCTGTCTACAAAGGTCTCATTCCTAGTGGCAATCATGCTGGCCAGGTGTGTCAGGGAGCTAGCTGCCCTGATGGCTGAGCCTCCCTACACCATTTTTACCAAAGATAGTGACCTCATTCCAAGTTTCTACCCAGGGTTCCCTTGCGATTTCACATCAGTGTACCAATTCACTTACCTATGTTTTTTCTGAAGCTGTATTCTGACCCAACACATGCAGCATGGCATATGTTAGATGTCCGTTGGGTGTTGGCCTTCTAAATAAACCGTATGAAGCCATGGTGCAAGTCTCCTCGGCTGTTCTTACCCTTTGCAGAGTTGTCCAAAGGCCTTCCTGTCTCCTCTCAGCAACTTTCCAGATGGGTTTCCTCCTGCATCCACACCTGTTATGCACTGCATCAAAAAGAGCTACTGGGTGCTGCCACAGCCCAATCAACTCGTGCAATGTCTTCCAGTACTGCCTTCCTCAAGAAGGTACCCCTTATGAACTTTTGTAATATGGCCATGTGGTCTTCCACTAACAAGTTTGCTCATCACTATGCTCTCATCTACCACCAAATCTTCTGTCGAAGTGGGCCAATCTGTGCTGTCTACTGTGGTAATGACTGAGCTCCAAACCCTCCTCCATTCTGCAACTACTGCTTTATAGTCATCCAGAGCAGAGCACCCGTGGGGACACTGCTTGAAGAAGAAGAGGAAGTTACTCACCTTGTGCTGTGATAATGGTTCTTCGAGATGTGTGTCCTTATGGGTGCTCCACTTCCCTCCCGCCTTCTCCTGCTTTGGAGCATCCTGCTCTATTTGTCCGGTAGAGAAGGAACAGAGGAGGCCATGCTGTGCATGCACCAGAGAGCACAAAGAGGTGCTCTTGTGCACACACAGCACAGGAAACCACAGCTATGGAAGAATGTCTGAGAGCCGGTGTGAGGATGTACCGATACCCAGAGTGGAGCACCCATGTGAACACACATCTTGAAGCACCATCATTACTGCATAAGGTGAGTTACTTCCTCATATGTGCAATCAATATATGCGAGTGTATTCTTGAATATATATTGACTAAGCCAATTTTGCTGTGTGTCTGACATACCATAAGCTTCCATCAGTGGGCTTAAACTTTTGAGAGAGTGGCCATGAATTAAATGACAGGGAAAGAGATGACTTCATTATGGTTTTCCTGACAAAGGAGAGTTCTCTACCTGTGGATTTGAACTCATTTTAATTTTTCCCTTTTGCTTTCTGCAAAATTCCATCAGTTCACAGTTAGCTATTACTGGCAAATCTCATGTGTTTGGGTATCAAAACTTCTAATATGTGTAGCCCTGTCATGGATAGACATTGCTGAGAGACAGATGTTCTCTGGTGTTTTTTGTCTCCCCCCCATTATGTTAGCAACACTTGTGGAGCTTGCCTCAGTGATCTGGATACTTTTGCCGTATGGAGGAGTTGGTTGACAAGGGCATTGCATCCCTGGCAATCCCAGGTCTCAAGGACAGCTGCCTCCCTGCCTAAACATTTGTAAGATGCTATCACTATTGCCTCTGCCCCATTAATTATTTTGTTCTGGTACCACACACAATGTACTAGGCTCAGTGTAAATCTGATGAAGAGAACTGTTCTGGTTCCAAGAAGTTCATAATCTTAAAAGAACAACAAACTGACATGGACTATAGAAAGGGTTAAAGCATAGAAGGAAAGTGGTCAAAGTGCTAACTGCTAGCATCTTGATAAGATACTTTTTTTTTTCTGTTCCCAGTTGCTTGACCATTATTAATTCATCTAATTTCTTGTGGATGCCCTGATGGGAAAGCTCTCAGAAAGGTAGCCATGTTAGTCTGTATCTTCACAAAACAAAAAAAGCAGTCCTGTAGCTTCTCAAAGGCCATGTCTACACTAGCCCAGAACTTCGAAATGGCCATGCAAATGGCCATTTCGAAGTTTACTAATGAGGCGCTGAAATACATATTCAGCACCTCATTAGAATGCCGGCAGCTGCGGCACTTCAAAATTGACACGGCTCGCTGCCGTGTGGCTCGTCCAGACGGGGCTCCTTTTCTAAAGGACCCTGGCAACTTCGAAATACCCTTATTTCTCTCTGCTGTTAGGAATCGGGATTTCAAAGTTGCTGTGGTCCTTTTGAGAAGGAGCCCTGTCTGGACAAGCTGCACAGCGGTGAGCCACGTCAATTTCGAAGTGCCGCGGTTGCCAGCATTCTAATGAGGCACTGAGTATGTATTTCAGCGCTTCATTAGTAAACTTCGAAATGCATGGCCATTTCGAAGTTTTGGACTAGTGTAGACGTAGCCAAAGAGTATCAGTGTTATTTATTAGGGTTAGACCCACTTTCATGGGACAGACCCACTTCTTCAGAAATGGAGAATACTGTTTCTTGTGAGAGATTTGAATACAGAAGAAGCACTGCTTATCAGAAAGGATGTTCCACGCAGAATGGACAACAGAGTTATGGGTGAGGGGGAGAAATAGGGCAGCCAGGCTAGTATCACTGATGGAAGGGAGGGGACAGAGGCAGTTATTCAAAGAGGCAAGGAAGGTAATTAGGGAGAGGCAGCATTATGTAGGGCTATGACTGTGTTGCTGGAGTGCTGTGTTTGAGCAGAGGTATTTGCTCTCTGAGTTTAAACTGATCCTGGGGTCCTGCAAATGTAAATGCTCATCCCTGCACCCAAAATGTGGTGTGATTGCTTTTTGAAATATTAAATGCTGCAAATTAGTAATCGAGGCCAATGCGATTTGAAAATAGGGTTATGTGAAGAAAAGATGCCAGGTGAGAAAGGGTTAATAGATAGCCCACTCACTCCTCCTCCTTCCTTGTGTTTTTCCTCCATCCCCTTCTCTCTTTCTTTAAAGCCTTGCCCACAGAGTGAAAGGAAGCAGGGGTTAGGCTTAGAGTTTGGCTCATGTCCTGCACAGCCACCCCAGGAAAACGTGAGGGGTGGCCTGGAGAAGCTGCAGTCCTTAGCAGAAATCACAGGGCAGCTGCATAAAGAGATCACTCTGTACTTGTCATGAAGAGAATGAAATCTCCTGACTGGCCAGGGCCTGGGGGCTGATTTCTTTCCTCTCTTTGTGTTTGTTGAAACTCCTCCCTGTGGTGTCAGGTTTTCCTGAAGGAGGCTCTTGAACAGAACCTGGAGAAGGATCGGGAAGAGGAGTTGAGGAAAGCAGCTGTAGTCATCCGAGCCCACATCTTGGGCTACATGGCAAGGTCAGTGCTGCGGGCTGTCTTCGCATTTTCTCCAGCTATCTGCTTGCAGTCTCCCCCCATCCTCTCCTCTACTCAGGCGTCTTGTCACCAGCGCACCCACTCTCCCAATCCATAGACTAGCTCCAAAATTCGCCTCCAAGGGATAGCTGCGTTAGTGTGTAGCTTCACAACTAACAAGGAATCCTGTGGCACTCTAGAGACTAACAAATTCATTAGATTATGAGCTTTTATGGGTAAAACCCACTTCCCACAGAAGCTCAGGGCCCAATCAGTTAAGCTCTGGGGTGCCCCAGGACTGCTTGGTATTCCAAAAATCTGTGTTTCTGCTAAAATGCTTGTCTTTAGTTATTTCTTTGACCCCTGCAGCCTCTTCTACCCTCTGCTTCTAACCCTCCTTCCTCTCCCACCCCCTAGCCTTCTTATTTGTTAAACATACAGCTGCAGTGATTAGGACTCTCACCTGACTCCCTGTCTCTTTATACTCCTAATCCACACTTTTAAGGTGCTCCAGGACTCTTCCCCATCTACCTCTTGGCCCTCAGCTCCCACTCCTAACCTACTGGCTTTACCTGATGCTCATGTCGTCTCTTTTCCCTTCTTGGAACTTTTCTTTTAGCTTGGAACAGGGACTGTTCTCCTATTTGCCTAGTGGCCTCCCTTTTCTCAAGTCCCTCCTAAGTAAGACCTCTTTCCTTTTGACTAGCCTTTCACGACTGATCTCCTCTAAGCTGTACTTTTTTGCTACTACTGCTCCTAATCAAGGTAAGATATAAAAAAATAGATATTACAGAAAAGCCACCCCTTCTCCTGCCACTCAGAATTAAACAGAATGACTCTTGAATGATCAGTACACACATGACAGTCAAATGCTGTCTCAGTGCATTCCCCTTGTCCCTTTGCTGGGTGCCTTTACTTGCTGCAATGTCTGTGTAAATTAAGGAGCAAGTTTCTCATGGCAGGCACCTTTAAATAACAGTTAACAGTCAGAAGCCTCCAGACATTTTGGGGAATGAGAGGAGTTATGATATTGTAAAATATAGTTTCTAGGCAGTATTGCTAAAGGAAAACTACATTGTCTCTTGTGTGGCATTGGTGAAAAGTAAGGTACTTGGTGGACTGGGAGACCTGGAAGCTCATGTTCTTGTAAGTTGTGGCTTCAATCTAGTAGTGAAAAAGGTAAAATCCCTATACAGCAGGTGGCAGCAGATGCAGAGGGAGGTGTAGGAGCAGCAAACAGAAGACTAATCTTTAGATAGTGAAGTTAAAAAACTTTTTTTTGGAAATTTCAGTTGTTGCACTGCATCAACATTCAAGAGGCTCCAACAGAAAGGAATTGTTATGGGACAAGTCTAGAACAGGTTTTTAGTGAATAAGGCAAAACTAAGGAAGGCTGCCATGTGGTACTTAGAACTTCTTAGTCCCCAGGGTAATGTAAATTAAGCCAAACAAATCTGCCCCGAAGAATTAGATGTTCCAGGATTTTAGTGTTCTCTTCACCCATATCTTCAAGGGCTTGTTCTGAGATTGAGGAGAGAGACCTAAGGGATGAAAGATTACATGGTTGACTGGCACTGTACACTCTGGTTTACTTTCCTAGGAGTTCAGGGTGTCTGAAAGGTCACTAAAGTATAACTGCTGAATTGAAAGATAAACCATCGTGAAAATACCCCATTTTGTTTAACAGGCATGCTTCTTCTTAGGTACTGCCACTGAGTTCACCAAATTAAAATATTATTTTATTCTCCTTTCAGCCATGCAGTAGCTATGGAGAACAGAGGGTATAATTGGGTCTGTGTCCCGATTAGCCTCACAGAATCCATAAGGTCTGGGGCAGCGTTCCCTCTGCTTTTTTACATCCATGAGCAGAATGAATTTTATGTGCACAGAGGCATGTGCACCACCCGTAGAAACACATGCTGCTGGCTATGGATGGCTCTGGGCACTCTGCTAATCAGCTGGGCAGTACCTGAATCTCTCCTGGATAGCTGCCACAGAGCTCTGCTTATAGGGAATAGTGGTCTGGCTGGAGGCAGCTGCACTCCATCTCCATGTGGCATCTCTGATTCACGGAGGGCAGCCAACCTTTCTCCCAATACTTTGCAGCATCAGCAGACTAGGTAACTAAATTCCCGTTGCTGAATCAGGCCCACAGTTTCCTCTGTGTTTTGTATCTGAATAACGGTGAAGCACAGAATCTTTCACAGCTCTTCTGAATTGGCTGCAAGCTGAGAAATGGGGGAAGGTGAGCAGAAGACTCTAGATGGGGGGATGACATTCTATTGCATGTGTATACATAAGGTCAGGTTAGATGATCATAAGTATCTGTCTGGTTTTAAACTCTGACAGCAGAACCTGTAGATGTTAACAGGAAGAGCATGATGGAGGTGAGTAGGATTTTGGGGGTACCGTCAGTGGAATTTGTGGCAGATGTGTTTTGTAAAAAATCAGTGCACTTTTTCTATGTGCTTGTGTCCACCTTAGAGGAGGCTGGATGTGCAGTGGGTCACCTTCTGTATGAAGAGCACTGAGGAGGGAAAATAGGGGCAAGGGGCAGCCCCCAATCAGTTGGTTTAAACCTTCTGGTGCCCTTTCTCCTTCCTCCCCTCTTTGTTTCCTCCTCTTGGCTTAAGATTGATGAAGAAAGCTGTGTTTTTGTCACGGGTACTGTTCCCTGCTGCAGCCACTTGAGAGAGATTCAAATGCTGTCCAGCTGACTAGCAAGAGTGTTCACAGCTACGTTGTTTTGTTTCCACGCGTGGTGCATATAAAATTTATTTTGCACATGTGTGGAAAAATCCACACATGGATGGAAACGATTAGCAGGAATATTGGTCATGGGTATTTTTAGTAAAATTCCTGGACATGGACCTTTGCTGCTGCTGGATGAATGAAGTGGGTTTGGCAGGGCTGTCAGCCTCTCTTTGCAGCTCCCTGGAAGTGGCAGCATGTCCCTCCCTCATTACTAGCTCCGCCCTGTGCCCCACCCCAAGCCCTGGGAACTGTGGGGGTGGTTCCTGCAGGTATAGCTCAGAGTTCAGGGAGTGACATGTCACTGTTCTGGGAAGTCTCCAGGGTAGGAATTACCTGAAGCCCTCACCCCCACCCACACCTCAACCCCCATCTCTATGCCAAGCTCCAAATCCTGTGGTGGTTGTTAACATGAAGAGGGTAGCCCAAGACCTCCAGCAGCTGCCGCTGTGGCTGGCTCAGGGACTGCTTGAGCTGCACAGGCAGCCCCCACCAGCCAGATGAACATAAGTCCCAGGAAGTCGTGGAATTTGTGACAAACTCACAGCCTTATTGGCGAAAAATTAGTGACTTTTAACTGTAGCCTGCACCCTGCTGCTCTATTCTTGGCATTGTTGTTAATGTAGCACAATCTTAGATTCTTACAGCGGCCCTAGGGGATGAAATTTGGGTTCTATTCGCAGTTCCGAGGTGGTTCAATGGCCAGCAAGATAGATGCTGGGTATTTTCCTCTGTAAATCTTCCTGAGGGAAGGGCATACAAGTGTGCTGGGCTGGTAGCATCAGATATGTGCAGATAAGATTTGAGGACATGAAACTCCCCTTCGAGTGGGTAACAGTCTGTGTGTTCTTCATCCCCTGGAGATCTCATGCTCATTTTCCCTTGGTTCAAAGGCAAACATATGAAAGCAGCTCCAGGAAGTGTCACTTGGAAGACAGCAATAAGGTGGCAAATGCCAGAAAGAGGACAGCAAGGAATAGAATCTGCCCAGTAGCTAAAGGCGGATGAGCTGCTCCTATCATTTATTCAGCACTTTGATACCATAAGGAGCTGTTCTTTAGAAACTGTAACAAGTGGCCAGTGACTCATGATCCTTTATTTGGGTATTTTTTTTTTTTAGGAAGAAGTACCAAAAGGTCCTGATCAGTATAGTGACAATCCAGAAGAACTATCGAGCATACTTCTGGAGGAAAGCCCTCCTGCAATTGAAGACCTCTGTTGTTGTCCTGCAGAAGCATTGGCGTGGCCAGCTGGCACGCAATCTTTATCGGTATCTACTGCAGCAGGAACAAAGACGGAAACAGGCAGTGGAAGAGAGGAGAAGGCAAGAAGAGGAAGAACAGATTAGGAGAGAGGAAGAGGAAAGACAATGGCAAGAAGAGGAGGAGCTTAGGAGGAAACAGGCGGCGGAGGAAGAGAAGAAAAGGTACAGGTCTGATTCTCACAGCTTTAGTTATATGGCTGGCCTCTACTAGTGAATCTGCCAAGGTGTAGGACTAGGTCTGAGGCCCCAGCATGACAATACCACCTTTAGGCCATAAGGAAGCAGTCACTTGAAATGATATTGCAGTAATTTGGATGCATGCACAACTTTTGTAAGGAAGGATTAGAGTGGGGTTCAAGTAACTCATAGTAGAAAATGTGAATAGGAATGGGCTATCATTTTGAAAGTTAATTTACTGATTCCTCCTGTTCCCCATGATCCTTCAACATTGTTCCTTTTGAAATGTGAGGAGTGGGCCATGAATAAATATTTTCCTCCTACCTTTCCAATGGTATAATGAGCTGTATCCCATCCTCTGAAGCATCTTGGCTCAACCATCATCTGAGATAGTGTGCCAGACTTAACAGGTCATTGCTCTGCATACTTGGATCCGTTATTAAGTTGGATGAATGATTGATCTCTGTTCAGGTATCACAGTTCTTACCAGTTTATTTACTTGTAGTTCCTTGAGATATTTTGAGATGTGTCTGAGCCATGCTGGCTCAGCACCAGGGCTGCAGACACTATTCTTGGTTCCCTGGGGAAGGTGTGTGTGGAAGAGTGGGGGAGGGTGGGAGGTTAGCTTCACGTGCTCAGAATGGATAGAGCCTGAAGCAGAAGGGGAGGGTCTGGGACTAGTCATCACCACCCAGCTCACACAGCTGCAATAGTGTGGTGTCTGCTGTTAGTCCGGAGCTTATTAAGTTACTAGGCCCAAAGGTAGCTGCCTGCTCCCTTGATGGGCCTGCTTAGCATCTCAATGCTGTCATTCATCCTAAGGAAGTGTATGCACGGAGAAGTTATGGTGGTGCCCAGAAATAAGAGCAGATATAAAGGAAGAGATCTATCTATGAATAGCAAAAGGGACACCTCTCCAATGTTCCTCCTTTCAAGAAATGTCACTCATTTTAGATCTATAGTTACTTGCCTTCTGTACAAATTTGGTGTCTCCTCACTTGTATTGTTGATGTCCATTTACACTTGTAATATGGAATCATAACACTGAAGTCATAAAAAATATTTACACTGAGGGAATTAATCCTACAGCACGTTTCCTGAATGAGCAATTGTTTTTCATGCTCTTCAGGCTAGTCTGCACTAAGTGCTATGTCGGCGCAGCTTCACTGATGCTGTCCTGTTGGCTTAATAACTCCACTTCTGCAGGAGATGTAGGTAGAAGCTCTCCTGCTGACATACTGGTGCTTAGGTTGGTGTAACTTACATCATTTGGGGGTGTGACTTATTCACTTTGCTGAGCAACATGTTATACCAAAGTGATAATGTAGTCAAGGGCTCAGTTTGTTAGTAGTGTTCTTGTTTGCACATGGTTTGTAGGTTATTACCTAATGGTAGTTATAGTAGTTTCTTCCCCCATTCAGGACTTCAAGATGTGTGGTCACTATCTCTATTCCACTACCCACTCTCCGTCCACTCTGCTTTGGACTGGCTTACACAACGGTGAGAGCAAACGTGAAGAGGTGTTGACCCACACTGCCTATTCTGTCCCAAGCTGGGTGCATAAGGAGATGCACAATGCACATGCAGGTCAATGGATTCTGCTAAGAAACTCTTGTGGACTCAGGTGCTTGGTGCCCATGTGCTCCCACATGTGGAATACAGATAGAGATTACACATCTATAAGAACTCTCAGCTGCAGGTATGTAACTTCCACATCTGCATGATTTTTAGTCACTCTATGAACTTGCTGGTTTTCGATCAGGCAGTAGTACCACTGAACAGATTTTCAACCTATCTGTACTCTGTCAGAAATACAATTCACATCAGCAAGACCTGTACCTTGTTTTAATTGATTTTAAAAAGGCCTTCGACAGAGTTTGGCACGCAGCACTGTGGGCACCAATGAAGCAATTTAACATCAACGGTAAACTCATTGACATAATTAAAAATTTATACGAAAAGGCCAGTAGTGCAGTATTATTCAATGGTGCCGTTGGTGCCTGGTTCCGTACCACTGTAGGAGTACGACAGGGCTGCATACTCTCTCCTACACTTTTTAACATCTTTCTGGAACGTATCATGGTAGATGCTCTAGATGACCACTCTGGAACCATAAGTATTGGTGGTCAATCTATAACCAACTTACGTTTCGCAGATGACATTGTTGAGCTGGCAGGGAGTGAAAAAGAACTAGATAACCTTGTTAAATGCCTAGATAAAACTTCAACAAAATATGGCATGGAAATAAACACAGAAAAGACAAAACTCATGACCAACAATCCTAGGGGTATAGCCTCACAAATATCCATGAAACAACAGAAATTGGAAAAAGTAAAACAATTTAAATACTTAGGGTCGATCATTTCTGATGCCAGTACAAAACCAGAACTACTCGCCAGAACAGCAAAAACAACCGCAGCAATGGCAAAATTAAAACCAATCTGGAAAGACAAAAACATATCTCTAAAGTCAAAAGTTAGGCTCATGCAAGCTCTTGTACACTCCATCTTTTTATATGCTTGTGAGACCTGGACTCTGACAGCAGAACTAGAGCACAAGATCAAGGCCCTTGAAATGAGGCTATACCACAAGCTTCTTAACATCCCCTACACAGCACGTATTAGTAATGAAGTGGTCAGAAACATCATCAATTCAGCAATAGGACCGCATCACGACGTACTATCCAGAGTGAAAAAGAGCAAACTAAGGTCGCGTCTACACGTGCCGGCTACTTCGAAGTAGCGGTGCCAACTTCGAAATAGCGCCCGTCACGGCTACATGTGGCGGACGCTATTTCGAAGCTGACATTGACGTAAGGCGGCGGGACGTCGAAGTCGCTATCCCCATCAGGAGATGGGAATAGCGCCCTACTTCGACGTTCAACGTCGAAGTAGGGAACGTGTAGTCGTTGCGCGTCCCGCAACATCAAAATAGTGGGATCCGCCATGCCGGTCATCAGCTGAGGGGTTGAGAGATGCTCTCTCCAGCCCCTGAGCTCGATGGTCACTGCATGCAGCAGCCCTTAAATGTCCCCGCCCCCTGCCTTCCTGTGCACGAAGCTGAGGGGGCATGCAGGCGGCAGCCCAGCCATGCGGACAGCCTGCACGCTCCTCTGCAGCCACCAGAACCCCCCAGCGCTGCGATGGCCACCCTCAGCGCCCCCAGGGCACCCCCCCCAAGGGCAACCAGGGCTCCCAGACCGGCAGCCAGGCTGGGAAGCGGCAGCGGGGCCCCTCCTGGACGGAGGCCAAGCTTTGGGACCTGCTGGGGATCTGGAGTGAGGAGGAGGTTGTGCTCCAGGTAATGGGGAGCAAGAGGCGGAATGTGGATGCGTTCGCTCGGCTGGCCAAGGGCCTGGCCGCCCGGGGTCACCCTGCCCGCACTCCGGATCATGTCTGCAGTAAAGTGAAGGAGCTGCGGCAGGGTTACACCCGGGCCTGGGATGCGGCCGGCCGATCTGGGGCCGCCCCCGTCACTTGCCCCTTTTACAGGGAGCTCAGGGCCATCCTGGGCCCCCGGCACACCTCCTCCCCTCCGGTCACTCTTGATACCTCGGCCGATGAGCCCCAGCAGGCCCTGGAGGCGGAGTCCGCCCCGGAGGCAAGCCCCGCACCCCAGGGGCCCCCCCAGGAGCCCACCCCTGGGGCACCGGAGGAGGAGGAGGAGGGGGAGTCCTCCTCCAGCGGCGCAGGGCTCCGGATCCACATCCCGTCCCGGAGCTCCAGCAGGGCGTCCACCCACCAGGTGTCCCCCGACCGTGGGAGCAGACCATCAGGTATGTACCCCCCCAGTGCACACCCCCGGGGTTGAGGGGTGGGGGTAATAGATATGACCAGGGCCCTCCACATGCCCAGATGACCATGGCCCCAAGGACAGCAGTGGCATGTCCCTCACAGGAGTGCATCAGCCCCTGCCCCCCGAGCAGGACAGTGCCATGCCCCATCCCTGGGGATGGGGGGAGTGGAACCTAGGGTCCCCCGGGGGGGAGGGGGTGGGACACCCATCATCATCAGCAGTAGCATCTCCCGGGGACGGGAATGGGGAACCTGCAGCAGAGGGGTGGGGGGACAAGGGCCATGGCTTGGGGCCCACACTAACGGCTGTCTCCACTCTTCTTCCCCCCCATGTTCCGCAGCTGCACCATCGGAAGGACCGGAGAGCGCCGGCGAGGTGTCAGTGGTCCCGGACAGCCCACCGGGGCCATCACTCCAGGCTACCCCTCGGCGGAGCACCGACCAGCCCCACGGCAGGGACGACGGCGGAGCCAGCCCCACTCCTGGATGGCAACGGACCCCCAGCTGCTGGAGATCCACCGTCGGCAGCTGGAGGTTGCCGAGCAGCGCCTGCGGTGGAGGAGTGGCGCCTTCAACTTCAGGAGCGGGCGCTGGCCTGGCGCCAGGAGGCATGGGGGGCCTTTATGCGGACATTTGAGCGTATCGTGGACTACCTGGCCCCCCATGCCGCGCCGGCCGCCGCTCTGCCTGCTCCACCCACTGCTCCATCCGCTGCTCCATCTGCCGTCGCACTGCCACCCGCCACTGAGGGCCCTTCCGCCGAGGGGGACCTGGGGCCAGCTGACACCCGCCGGCCTTATCTCCCGGTCTGCCCGGCCCCCAGCCAGCCCCGGCCAGGGCTGAGGCCGAGGCATGGGTCACAGCCGCCCACCTCCAGCGCTGGACATTAGGGGGCGTGGGGCCCAGGACGTGGCCCCCCGCCTCCCCCTTTGTATATATCCCCTTCAGTTTTATCTTCTTTTGTAAATAGTTTCTATTAGACCCCTGTTGTTATGCTGATACCTGCCCCCCCATGTACATAGTTCTCCCCTTCCTTGTCTTCCCCTTTTTTCTTTCATCTTATCTGACATATATATATATATGTAATATTTATTTGGCCTGTAAATAGTTAGTTAAGATAATAATAATGAGAGTTCAACATATATCTGGTTTGATGAACAAATGTCTGCTTTTATTTACAAGAAAAGTCGGGGGGGGTGCTCTTGGGTACTCTGTGGTGTGGGCATAGGGGCAGGGAATGTTGTGGAGGATGCGGGGGTGCAGTGGGGGGTCTGCCAGCGTTTACCCCGTGGCCTCATCGAAATGGGCCCGCAGGGCCTCCCGGACCCGGGTCCCTTCGTGGTCCACCTGGCGACTGGGGACAGCGGGTGGCTGCACATCGGCCCTGCCAGCCTCCACAGCCCAGCCCTGAAAGAAGGCCTCCCCCTTGCTCTCCACCAGGTTGTGGAGTGTGCTGCACGTGCCCACAATCTGGGGGATGTTGGTGGGGCCCGCATCAAGGTGGGTGAGGAGACACCTCCAGCGCCCTTTGAGGCGCCCAAATGTGCGCTCCACCACCTGGCGCGCGTGGTTCAGGCGCATGTTGAAGCACTCCTGGCTGGCTGACAGGTGGCCCGTGTATGAGCCAGGGCCGGAGGGGGTATGCCGCATCTGCGATGACGCAGAGGGGCATGGTGGTGTGCCCCACAGGGATCTCCCGCTGGGGGATGTAGGTCCCCACCTCCAGCCGGCGGCACAGGCCCGAGTTCTGGAATACCCGGGCGTCGTGTGTGCTGCCAGGCCAGCCCACATAAATGTCCAGGAAACGGCCCCGGCTGTCTACCAAGGCCTGGAGGACCACAGAATGGTAGCCCTTCCTGTTTAGGTAGCGTCCTCCACTGTGCTCCGGGGCGTGGATGGGGATGTGGGTCCCATCCAGAGCCCCGAAGCAATCGGGGAAGCCCAGGGTGGCAAAGCCCGCCATGGCGGCATCCGGGTCCCGAAGCCTCATGAGCCTGTGGAGGAGCAGGGCGTTGACGGCGCAGATGACCTGCAGGGGAAGCACATGGGAGAGCACCAATGAGGGGTGTGCAGGGTGTGTGTGGCCTTCCCCTGCCAGGGCTCCCCTTCCCCCGTGGGTCCTCTTACCTCCATGAGGACAGCCCCGATGGTGGCCTTGCTGACGCCGAACTGCTGGCCCATGGATCGGTAGCTGTCTGGAGTGGCCAGCTTCCAGACAGCGATGCCGACCCGTTTCTCCACGCTGAGGGCACGCCACATGAAGGTGTCCTGGTGCCTCAGTGCGGGGGTGAGCCACTGGCATAGCTCCAGAAATGTCTGCCGGCTCATCCGAAAGTTCTGGAGCCAGCAGTCGTCGTCCCACTCCCTGAGCACCAGCCGCTCCCACCAGTCGGTGCTGGTGGGGTAGCTCCACAGCCGGCGGCGTATGAGGCGGGGGGGAGTGGGGGTGGGGTGCTGCAGGGTTGGAGGTTGTGTCCTCCTCCCCTGCAGGCAGCTCCTCCTCTGTGGCAAGGATGTGCTCAGCTGCCTCCTGCATGGCATGGAGCAGGGCGAGCACTACTCCTACAGGGGCGGCTGGGTGGACCTCTGGCTGCTGCTGCTGGGGGTCCATGACTGCGTCGCTCGAGGTGTGCGTGCCTATGGCTCTGCAGACCACATGCTGTGCAGGCTGTGTGTGTCTGGGAGGGGTCCTTTAAGGGAGCGGCTAGCTGTTGCCCCGGAAGCGCTAGTCCGCCCTGTGACCCTGTCTGCAGCTGTTCCTGGCACCCTTATTTCGATGTGTGCTACTTTGGTGTCTAGACGTTCCCTCGCAGCGCCTATTTCGATGTGCTGCTGCCAACATCGACGTTGAACGTCGACGGCACCAGCCCTGGAGGATGTGTAGACGTTATTCATCGAAATAGCTTATTTCGATGTCGCTACATCAAAATAAGCTATTTCGATGTAGTGTTCACGTGTAGACATAGCCTAAGATGGTATGGACACACAATGAGATTATCAGGCCTGTCCAAGACCATACTGCAAGGCACAGGCAATGGTAAAAGGACACATGGCAGACAGAAAAAGCAATGGATAGACAACATTAAAGAATGGACAGGGATGAGCTTGGCCGCAACTCAAGAATTGGCACATGACCTCCAAAAATGGAGAGACACTATAAAGAATGTTGTCATGAAGGCGCTCCAACGACCTTGGTCAAGGGACTGATGATGATGATGATGAACTTGCTCATAGATTCCAAGGTCAGAAAGGAGCATTGTGATTTAGTCTGCACTCTTATCACACAGGCCATAAAATATCCCAAAAATAATTCCTGTATTTTTTTAGAAAAATATCCAGTCTTGATTTAAAAATGGTCAGTGATGGAGAACCCACCACAAACAATATTCCCTCCTGTGGCAGGGTGGGGCCAGGAGGGGAAAGGCATGAGTGAAAAACAGGGCTGACAATCAAAGTGGGAGCAGCTGAGGAGCAGGCTGCCCTAAATCAATTAGGGCCAGCTGATCCCACTCAGGGCTACCTTTATAAGCCCGTCTCCATGCAGGGCAAGGGGGTTAAGGAGAGTTTGGAAGGCGAGCAAGGAGAGGGAAGGAGACTAGGAGGAACACCCAAGACCACAAAAGAGGAGAGGAGCCTCAGCAACCTTAGGGGGCTGGACTACCCGAACCAAAGGGGGCCTGAAGCCCAACCAGAGACTGTGGGGAACTGGTCAGCCAGAGGAGTCAAACAAAGGAGGGGACTTGCTGCCATGGCTATGACTAGCAGAAGGTGGTACTAGGGGGAGTTGTGTGGGAAAGTGACCCTGGGAGAAGAGCTGCAGGGGCAAGGGCGAAGGAAGTCAGCCCTTGCTGGTAGCAGCCATCCAGGGTCCCTGGGCTGGAACCCGGAATGTGTGTGTGAGGACTGGGTTCCCCCCAGACCACTCCCTGCCCCAGCAGGGGTTTGTATGGTGGGGCCGGTGGACTGATGGGAGGACCTGGGGCCCAGGAATGAGACTGGCCCTGCCACACCTCCAATCCTTTTGTCCATGTGCAGATATTTTCCATCCATGTGCAGAATAATTGTTTAATGTGCACTAAGGCATGTGATTGTGCACTATGAGTGGGAACAAAAACCCAGCTGTGGACACTCTGCTGATCAGCTTGGTTAGCATTTGAATCTTGCCTGAACAGCCACACAAGCACTCAACTTACGACAGAGGGAACACTGACCACAAGCCTCAGTAAATTGTTCCAGTCGTTAACTGCCCTTGCTGTTAAAAATGTATACCTTATTTCAAGTTTACATTTGTCTAGTATCAGCTTCTAGCCAGTGGCTCATGTTAGACCCTTCTGCTCTATATTGAGGTGACCATTATATTTGTTCCACATACAGATATTTATAGACTGTGATCAAGTCACTCCGTAATCTTCTCTGTATTAAAGCAAATAGGTTGAGCTCTGTGAGTCTATCACTAGAAAGCATGTTTTATAATCCTTTAATCATGTTTGTGGCTTTTCTCTGAAACCGCCCCCCCCCCAAGTCTGGCTGCTTCTACACACTCTCTCTCCCATTGAGTGAGGTAATGGTATGGTAATGAGAGAATTTAAAACAGGCCAATGTGGCAGTAATGTGCATATTCAGTGCCTCATTAGCATAATGGCAACCACATTAATTTTAAGTGTGGACTTCAAATTGTACATGGGGGCAGCATCGAAATAAGTGTCCCACTTCAACATTCCTTTGCTCCCACAGACCTAGATCAGCATAAGGGAATGTCAAAGTGGGGCACTTATTTTGAAGCTGCCCCCATCTACTCTGTCAATCTGCAATTCAAAGTCTGCACTCTGAAATTCGTGCAACTGCCATTGTGCTAATGAGGTGCTGAATATCCATGTTAGTGCCTCATTAGCCTGCTTCAAATTGCCTCATTACTATGACACCTCTGATGGGAAAGTGAGAGTGTAGAAGCATAATCTATGTTCTTCTTGCTCTGTAGACACCAGAAATGAACACAGTACACTCTTCCCTCGCTTTACGAGTACAGTTGGTTCCCAGCTTTCTGCTCATAGGCAGACTCTCTTAAGAGGGACACTAAATTCCTATTAAATTACATGTAAAAGTCTCTGATTAGTTCCTAGGGCTCCCAACTGGGGGAAGGAGTGGCAGCAGGGGGCACTGCTTTTGAAAGGTGAGTGAACCTTGGGTTGGGGAGGGTTAAAGGCTGGAGGTAGTTTGGGGCTGTGAGCAGGAGGGAGGGTTAAAATCTGGTGGTGGGTTGGTGGCGGGTGGTTTCAGGCTGCTGCAGTTTGGGGCGGGAGGGGTTAGGATGTGGGACTGCGGGGGGTCAGGTGGCAGGGGGTGTGTGTCTGTCTGGCTGCGGGCAGGTAAGGGGGGTCTAGGTGCCACAGCTTGGGGCCATGGGGGTCTGGCCACAGGGTTGCGGGGGTTACAGGTGGGGAGGGAGGGTCAGGACATAGGGGATACAGGCATCAGGGTCTTCAGGCTGTGGGGCCACAGGGGTCCTGACCCACGGGGGTTACAGGCGGTGGGGTGGGGGGGTCTGGCCATGGGGGATACAGGTGGCCACAGGGGGATCTGGCTGCAGGGGGTTTGCAGGCAGCCGGGGGGATCTGGCCATGGGGGCCGCAGGAGGGTACAGGCGGCCACGGAGTGGTCTGGCCACAGGCGGGTACAGGCAGCCACAGGAGGTACAAGTGGCAGCGGGGTCTGGCCATGGGGTTGGCAGGGGTGTTGGCGTCTCAGGCTGTGGGGCCGCGAGGGGTGTACAGGCAGCCACGGGAGGATCTGGTTGCAGAGGGTACAAGTGGGGGGGTGCCTGGCCACGGGGTGTCGGAGTGTCAGGCCACAGGGGTGTACAGGCAGCCTCAGGGCTGCGGGGTGGGGGGGGGGGCGGGTCTGGCTGCAGGGGGTATACAGGTGGCCGTGGGGGGGGGCGCAGCCTGGTCATGGGGGGGCGGTACAGGCGGTAGCGGGATCTGGCCGCAGGGCTGGCGGGGGTGTCCAGCTGTGGGGCATACAGGCAGCCATGGGGTCAGGCTGCAGGGCCTCAGGTGGTGCGGGGGAGGGTTCAGGCTGTGGGGCCAATGTGATTTAGGGCTGCGGAGCCATGGGGGTGTCAGGCAACTGGGGGGAATCTGGCCACGGGGCCGGCAGGGGCGTCAGGCTGCCGCAGTTTGGGGCTGCAGGGCTGTGGGGAGTGCAGGCAGCAGTGAGGTGTCAAGCTGCGGGGCCAGCAGGGGGTCAGGTTGCAGCAGGTTGAGGCTGCAGGGCTGGTTGGGGTGGGGGGGCAGACTAGAGGGGTTGGCGCCACAGGGAGGAGGGTAAGGCTCGTTTGAGTGGGGGGAAGTTCACTTGTACAGTGAACTAAGGTAGGTAAGCATGTCCCTCGTTTAAGCAAGTACTCGTAAATGAAGTACTGGTTTAACGAGGGATGAGTGTATTGCAGCAGCTGTCACACCAGTGCCAAAGATAGTGGTAAAATAATGTGTGTATTTCTGCTCAGGATTGATCTGTGCATCCCAGGATCATGTTAGCTCTTTTGCCCACAGTGTCACACAATGAGCGTAATCTGATGATTTTTGTCCATGAGCTCCAAGACTTTTTCTGAGGCCTGGCTCACAGAATGGAGCTTTCCCATTTTGTAATTGTGGCCTATGTTCTTTGTTGTTATATGTGTACATTTACATTTAGGTGAATTAAAACACCCATTGTTTGCTTGCATCCAATTTACCAAGCTATCCAGATAGCTCTGAATCAGTGACTGGTCCTCTTCATTATTTACCATTCCCCAAGCTTTTGTATCATCTGAAAACTCAAGTCATGAACACATATATGTAAGCTATCACTAATACTCAGATTTGGGTTTCATTTTTATCATTGAATAAGATCTCATAGGCCACTGAGAGGTTATGCAAGCTGCAAATATAACCCAGATCACTAGCTTGGAAGAGCCTAGTTTCAGATACTTGGCAGAGTGTTTAGATGTGGTGGATTCTATGAGACAGCATGGCTATGTTGTGTGCTAAACAGAACACAGGTTTACTATGGTGTTACCTTGCTTGTATCATAATTCTTGTTTAAAAAGGAGAAGGTCTTCAGAATTGAAATTGCACACCGAGCCCGATAGGGCACCAGTGGAGAACTCCCATTGGCCACAGAGGACATTAATTCAAGACCACAATGAGTCTGTGTAATCCCGCCTTCTTATTCTTGTCTTTCAACCCCATTTTATCCAATTTCCTGATTTATCGCACAGGAAAGGAGATGTTTGCCAGGATGTCTTGATATGTTGAGCACCTGACTCTAAATCATAAAAGAGCTTGGTGGTTTTACTGAACTGGCTTTATAACAAAAGGCTTCCTTCACCTTTAACCATGGAGAGATGATTCTCCATCATTTCTATTATGAGGCTGTCACTGACTATTGTCTTCTTTTGAACAGAGAAAGGGAGCAGCTGGACGCTATACTTGAGATGGCTCAGGTAAGTTTAATTGTTCATTCCTTTGCTGCGTCTCCTCTTTGGACCTTCTGTAGCTCAGACCCTCTGGTGGTTGCCTTCACTGACTGCTTTTTTCTGAAATGTGCACCTTTATTTTACTGTGATAAAACATGTTAGAAAAAGTCCCTATAAAAGCATTTCTTTTCTTTCTTCATCTGCAGGAGCCTGACTTCAGCAGAAGCATTTTGTAATTAATATGGCATGTTCATGGCTTTAGTAGTCTCTTGCAGATTTCCCATCTACACATTTCAAGGTTAGGTTGCATGGATTTTGTCTCTGACATGTGAGCTCATTGCACATGACCCTTTGATGAGCTGCACTGAGTAACACAGTGGTTTTTGCGATATTATTGCCTGCCACAATCAAAATAAATAAAGAATGGAATGGAGTTAGAATGACTAGAATCTTCACTTTGGCTACGTCTACACTAGCACACTACATCAAAGTAGCCTATTTTGAAGTAAGAGCATTTAAATAGGCTACTTCGACACGTATCGTCTACATGTCCTCCAGGGCTGGCGCCGTTGACGTTCAACGTCGAAGTAGTGACGGGGAACGTTGAAAGGAGCTGACCCGGAAGGAAATTTGGAGCGTCCACACACACAAGCACTCTCCATCGAAATAAGGGGCCAGCAAAGCCTGCGGATGGGGTCACAGGCTGGACTAGCTCTTCTGGGGCAAGAGCAAGCCACTCCCTTAAAGGGCCCCTCCCAAACACACTCGGCCTGCACAGCACGAGGTCTACAGAGCTGACAACCAGTTGCAGACCCTGTGCACACAGCATAGACCCCCAGCTGCAGCAGCAGCAGGAGCAGCCAGAAGCCCTGGGCTAGGGGCTGCTGCATGCAGTGAGCATAGAACCCTGCAGAGGCTGGACAGAGCATCTCTCAACCCCTCAGCTGATGGTTGCCATGGAGGACCCCGCTATTTCGATGTAGTGGGATGTGGATCGTCTACACATGCCCTACTTCGATGTTGAACGTCGAAGTAGGGCGCTATTCCCATCTTTGGTTAGGAATAGCGATTGCAACGTCTTGCCGCCTAACGTCGATTTCAATGTTGAAATAGCACGCGGCGCGTGTAGATGCGGTGCGTGCTATTTCGACATTGGGCCAGCTACTTCGAAGTAGCTGGCTAGTGTAGACGCACCTTTTACGATTACCCAGCTGACAATTTGCTATCGTTTGTGGTTATAGCAACATAAAAGATGATGCTGAACACGGTGATTCGAAAATAATATGTTGCTTTTATAGTCTCTTTTCCTTTATCATCTTCATCTAATCCTGGTTAATCTCAGCTCAGGGGAGATGAAAGATCAGAAAGAAACTCAAAGCACATACTGAGCTAGCAAAAGTAGGATCTAAAGAAGAGGTTGAGTTTTAACCCCAGCAGGCACTCGTGGAAGGAAGAGACCATTTAGTTAGCTACACTGTCATATTTCTGTGTGGAACTATATGGATTCATATGATAACTTTAGTATTTGTTGTAGACCCATTGTGTACAATTTCCAGCTTATAAGTGGGCATGACAGGGCCCTTATATTATCCGCAAAACATCATGTTTTTCAGTCTCCTGTTTCATCTGTATATTGTGGTGCATTTCCTGGAATTTTCTTTTCATCTCTACCCTAGTTTAATGTAGACAGTGGGTGACCAGGACTGGTCCTCTAATACAAGAGCTAGTCTTCCAGAGACGCTAAAGAACAGTTGAGAAATTCACCACTAGATGCCTTGATTGGTGATACTGTAGCAGTATATTGGAATGTGAGGGATAAGTGCATCCCCATCTGCCCTCTAATATCCTGGATGGAGACCTGACAATATTGAAATCCCCAACATAGGAAGAGGTAGCTAGAAGAAAGAGGATGGGTAAAGATGTGTTAGTTATCCATGGCTTTTGGCTTACAGCTGTCCGAGGGATGCACAGTGGAAAAAGCATAGAGGAGACATGCAGTGGCTTTTTACAGAGAGGAAGTGAGCGTACACAACGTGCATGTTCCTATGGGGAACAGAAATTGGAGGACCCAGGAAGGAAGCTGGGTTGTGGCTCTTTAATTTGATATTAACACAATTTCTTTAAGGTGGAGGCGTTAAGGACACAAGAAGAAGAGGTGCCACTGCAGGAAGAAGAGAGAAGGCAGATGGAGGAAATCCTAAGGCTGGAAAAGGAGATTGAGAAGCTACAGCAGCAGCAGAAGGCAGATCATATGCCCATCGCCTGCGAAAACACCAAGAATGAAATTAACCGGCAGCGAGAAGAAGAGATCCAGAGGCTAGAGAAGGAGGCATCCAGGGTTGCTCAAGAGTTCTTGGAACTACTGGATTTTGGAAACCTGGATGAAAGTGTGCAAAGCCTGGAACATTCGCTCTCCAATGATGGAACCCTTAACATTGACTGCAGCCTTGTGGCACCTCTGGCTGAGGAAGAAATAGATGAAGTCTTTCATGCTGATGAGGAAGGGTTGCCTGCACCCAGCCTTGTTGTTTTGGATCAACAAGGCCCCAGAACTAGCAACAACTACTCTGAGGAAGAAACATATACGAATCTACCATTTCTGAGAAGGGGTGAGGCTGAGGTAGACAGGACTACAGAAAGTATTTACCACACAGTCTCAGAAACCTTAAGGAGTAACAGTGGGGAGATGGGAGAACCAATTTATAGCTTCCCACCAGATGTGGAGTCTGATTATGACCATGAGGAGTTTGATGGTTTTGGAGATACTGGCAGCACCTTGACTGAACCCCTAAATGATGAGGAGATCTTGAGGCGTTCCCATGGTACCAGCATGGACTCCAATCATGGCAGCCTAGACTCGGTAAGAATTTCTACATTTAGCTGAAAGCCAATTTTGCTTTATAGGCATTTGTGACCTTTGTGTCTTTTTAGTACATTAAATAGTATTGATGTTTTCATTATCAAGCATCTCACTTTGGGTGCAGTTATGAGTAGCTAATACTCTTAGCTCATCTCCTGTTATACAGGAGGTCAGATTAAAAAGTCACAGTGATCTCTTCTGGTCTTAGAGTCTATCAATCTTTGCTCGCCAATACTAAGACATTAATAATGGTCATGGGGTAGAAGGAACCTGATGTGCTTTCAGTAGGGAATTAGCAGAAAGCCAAAGGTAATGAGTGTCTAGAGCTTATTGATGGACAGAGAGAGGCTACCTGTGCCAGAACTGTGCAGAGTTTTCGTACATGCAAGGCTTGGCTCCTTCTGGCCTATAGCTTGGTCCAGGGTGTTGTGCCTTCCCAGGGCACCAGCCCAGCCAAAAGCAGCGGGGGAAGGAAGGAGCCTTCCAGCCAGTCTCTTAGTTAGCTGAGCACTCCAACCAAGGGCTGATTCTCCATGCAGCACTGGGAATGTGACCTCTTATAAGCCCCCACACTGCGTCTTTGCACCGCCACCAGTTCTCATTGTCAGCTGCTTGTTCCCATCATCACCACTTGTGGGCTGGCAGTGGCAAGCAGGGATCCAGCCAGGAGGGGACCCACCAATACTGGTTGGGAGCAGCAGGTGAGACAGAAAATGTGGGACAATTTGTCCATTTTACCAAAAATGTTGGGACACCTGCAGGAGGGCTTAAGTATGGGACTGTACCTTTAAAAACAGGACATTTGGTCACCCTAACAGTAGCCTATCCGTGTGCTGGGAAGGAGGCAGAATAGCATATTTTATTATTTTATCTTTTGGCTTTAGAGATAATTTAGCCCAGGATATGCTTATTACCTGAACATCAGGAAGCAAGTATAGGAATATGTGAACTGCCACACTAGATGAGATCAGTGTATCCTTAGTCGGGTATCCTGTCTCTGACAACAGTCTATATTAGAGGCTGTGGAGGAAGAAGCAAGTAATCCTGCAAGAGGTAATTTAAGGAATAACCTTCCCAAATGACAAAAAAAAATCTTTCTAACCCTACTATGTAGATGTTGTGTTACGCCCAAGAGCAGGAGAATTTCCCACTTTAGGTAAGTAGGGACAGCTTCCATCCTGTTTAATAGTTCATTGCTACCTGAGCTGGTTTGCTTTAGGAACCTAGTGGATAAGGTGTCAAGCCCTATTTCAGTTGTTTGCTTTGTGTAAAAGGGACACATGGGAACATGCAATTCATGTTTTATACCGGGTTGTCTGGCTGCTGGACCCTTGTTATGCACGCATCTACGCTAGACTTAGAGAAATTGATCTTTTCCTCTTTTCTAGCTTTTGGGCAGTGAGGAGGAAGTGAATGTTTACATAGACACAGATGAAGAATTCTGCAATGGCCGAGTCACCATCTTCAATGGCTCAGGACCACCCTATTTTCACAGTTATCTCTATATGAAAGGTAAGTGCCTGTATTCTGTATTGTGAAAGCATGGAAATAATCTTGTTCTTCTTCACGTGTTAGTTCATGTCCATTCCAATAGTTGTGTGCACACTGTGTGCATGATCATTGTAAGGTGGTTTTTTCCCCCTAGTGGTACCCATCAGGGTGGCTGTGAAGCCCTGTAACAACTTTGGCCCGCGGCAATGCCCCCTGTAGGCGGTGCGGGCCAATACAGCTTGCTCTCTGTCTCTGGCTGACCCTTGGGCCTTGTCCCCTTTAAGGGCCAGCTGGAGGCAAGCAAACAGTTTGGGAACCCAGCCCATAGTTCAGGGCAGAGCAGAGGTCAAACAGTCTGGGATCCTGGCCCTCAGTTCAGGGCGGGGCAGCAGACCCACGCACAGTTTGGAAGCCCAGCCCTTGCTTCAGGACGAGCTGCAGGCGAGTAAACCGTTTGGGGAGCCCAGCCCTCAGTTCAGGGTGGGGCAGCAGTCACAGTACTATCCCCTAAACAGGGGTGGCTCTGGAGAGGTGAGGGGAGATCCCGGCCAGGGAAGGGTGTAGGGGGTCACAGGCCCTCCCGCTCCTGCGACCCGGCCCAGGGCCCTACTGATCACTCACACCTGAGGTTGGCAGTGGGGATCCAGACCTCAACATACTGCCATGGGCTCAGGGAGCGTTCCCAGGGCCACTTCCTACCTCCACCTCCATCGGCATGGGGTCCCAGTCGGCTTGATCTACTGGTCCCGGCTAGTAGATCTCGTCCAGCTAGTCCGCCCTTGGTGGCTGCAGCCAGTCCAAAATCTCTATGTCATTGGGGTAATCCACTGGTGGCAGGACCGTGGGCTCCAGATGGTCGGAGGCCTCAGAGCTGCGAGCGTCCAGCAGGACTCTGGGACCTGGTTCCCCTGGAGCCCCAGGGTATCTAGCCCCGGGCAGCCTCTCTGGTCCTGGCAGGGCCTCGGGGGAGGGTACATTCCACCAACATGAGGGCCCCAGTATGTCTGGGAAGTCAGGCTGGTAGCCCAACGGTAGGCATATCTGTGGCTGCCCAGGCTGGTCTGGGTAGCTGGGGGTCAACTCTTGCCGGCAGGCCGGTCAGCAGCGGGTCCCAATAATCGCCCAAGCTCACGCCTGGAGAGGTACTCCAGCATCGCTAACAGCGTTGAACCAACACGGGAGGTAACAGATACCGGTTATAAGCTCTTGCTTGATTGGAGTAGAGAACGAGTGCCAGGGATTGCCTCCGACGGTGGGAGAGATCGTCGCACCTCACTGGACAGTCACTGCCCGCCTCAAGCTGGGCAGCCCCCAGCCAATAGGGTACTGTCCCGCCACAGTTCACCTGCCTCACTGGGTGCGTGAGGCTTAAGGTTCCCAAACCTGACAAGTGACTGAAATTTGAGCACCAGGCAAACCAATAAGAAAATCAACAAGAAAAGGAAACCATCAAAGTTTTAAGCTTGCTTGCTGGAATGTGCGGACCATGCTGACAGGTCTGACTGAAGATCTCCAGGATATCAGTGACACCCGAAAGACTGCTGTCATCAATGAGGAACTGAAGAGTGTCCAAGTTGACATGGCTGCTCTGCAAGAGACACGTCTCGCAGATTCGGGATCTCTAAAGGAAAAGGACTACACCTTTTTCTGGCAGGGTAAAGCCCAAGAGGAACCCAGGGAGCATGGTGTTGGTTTTGCCATCAGAAACACCCTTCTGCAAATGGTGGAATTAGTCATGGGTGGATCAAAAAAGACTCCTTCAGGTCATACTTCAAACTCGCGCCGGTCCTGTCCGCCTGATCAGCGCTTACGCCCCAACCCTGTACACCGCACTGGAAGTAAAAGACAAGTTTTATGACGTGCTTAGTGCTGCCATAGTGCAAATACCTGCTCGCGAACAGCTGTACATTCTGGGTGACTTCAACGCGAGAGTTGAAGCCGATCGTGACTCGTGGCCTTCCTGCTTAGGCCACTTTGGTGTGGGAAAAATGAATGAAAATGGTCAGCGTCTTCTTGAACTTTGCATGTACCACAATCTGTGCATCACAAACACATTTTTCCAAACCAAACCACACCACAGCACAGTGTGTCATGGAGACACCCACGCTCAAAACACTGGCATCAACTAGACGTGGTCATCGCCAGACGTGATAACCTCAAAAACGTCCTTCTGAGATGCAGCTATCATAGTGCTGACTGCAGTACAGATCACTCGTTAGTTTGCTCCAAACTCAAGGTGATTCTCAAGAAGCTGCACCACTCTGAACCAACTGGAAGGCCCCACATCGATGCCAGAAAGACGGCTAACTCAGAGAGAGCTGAAAAGTTCAGAGCAACCCTCGAGCAGAATCTGCGCAGCAACCCTGGGGGTGCCGATGTGACATCCAGATGGCAGCATCTGAGGGATGCAATGTACAATGTGGCCTTGTCGGTGTTTGGAAGAAGAGCTAGAAACACAAATGACTGGTTCGAAGCTAACTCCGATGAGATGATTCCGGCCATCGAAAAAAAGCGCACTGCCCTCCTGGAGTACAAACGTTCGCCAAGCCAGAATACCCTGCAAGCACTCAGAGCAGCTAGAAAAACAGTACGGCAGACGGCCAGGCGTTGTGCCAACAACTACTGGCTTGAGCTATGCAGCAGCATCCAGACCAGTGCTGACTCTGGTAATCTCAGGGGAATGTATGAGGACATCAAGAAGGCATTAGGACCCACCCAGAACAAGATGGCACCTCTGAAATCCAAATCTGGTGAAGTCATCACTGACAAAGCCAAACAGATGGAGCGCTGGGTCGAGTACTGCTCCGAGCTGTACTCACGCGAGAACATTGTGGTCGACTCAGCCCTCGATGCTGTCGAACTCCTACCAGTAATGGGCAAACTGGACCAGGAACCAACTGTGGATGAACTGAAGAAAGCCATCGACAACATTGCAGTAGGAAAGGCCCCAGGCCAGGATTGTATACCACCAGAAGTAATCAAGTGTGCCACAGACACTCTCCTGGAACCCCTACATGAGCTACTGTGCCTGTGCTGGAGAGAGGGAGAGGTTCCACAGGACATGCGTGACACTAACATCATAACCTTGTATAAGAACAAAGGAGACAGAAGCGACTGCAACAGTTACTGTGGAATCTCCCTCCTAAGCATCACTGGTAAACTGTTTGCTCGCGTCATCCTCGGCAGACTCCAGAAGATTGCTGAGAAGGTGTATCCCGAATCACGGTACAGATTCCGCACAGAGAGATTTACCGTTGACATGGTCTTCTCTCTGAGGCAGCTGCAGGAGAAATGCAGGGAGCAAAGGAAGCCACTCTATATTGCCTTCATCGACCTAACCAAGGCCTTCAACTTGGTCAGCAGGGACGGATTGTTCAAACTGCTCCACAAGATAGGATGTCCGCCGCGGTTACTCAAGATGATCCAGTCTTTCCACGAAGACATGAGAGGAACTATCCAATATGATGGAACATTATCGGATGCTTTCACATCAGGAGCGGTGTCAAACAAGGATGCGTCCTTGCTCCGACATTTTTCCTGATCTTCTTCGCACTCCTCCTTAAACACACCTTTGGATCTTCAACAGAGGGCATCTTTTTGCACACAAGATGTGACGGGAAGCTGTTTAATCTTGCAAGGCTGAAAGCTAAATCTAAGGTGCGGGAAGTCCTCATCAGAGATATGCTGTTCGCAGATGACGCTGCTGTTGTGTCCCACACAGAAGACCAGCTTCAGAAGCTGCTGGATCGGTTCTCCAAAGCATGCAAGGACTTTGGGCTCTCCATCAGCCTAAAGAAGACAAATGTACTTGCTCAGGACGTTGCTGTTTCTCCATCAATCAGCATTGACAACTATATGTTAGAGGTCGTCCACGAGTTCGTTTACCTCAGGTCCACCATCACTGACACCCTGTCCTTGGAGACTGAGCTAAATAGGAGGATCGGTAAAGCAGCCACAACTCTGTCCAGACTCAGCGAGAGAGTGTGGAATAACAACAAGCTGTACACTCTCACCAAAATGCAAGTCTACAGAGCCTGCATCCTCAGCACCCTCCTTTACGGCAGCGAGACTTGGACCCTGTATGCCCTCCAGGAAAAGAGGCTGAACGTCTTCCACTTGCGCTGCCTCAGGCGCATCCTTGGAATATCGTGGAAGGACAGAGTATCCAACACTACTGTCCTTGAGCAAGCTGGAATCCCAACTATGCATACCCTCTTCAGGCAGTGTCGGCTCCGCTGTCTTGGCCACATCCACAGGATGAATGATGGAAGGATCCCGAAAGACATCCTGTATGGCGAGCTAGCCCCTGGCAAAAGAAATCCCGGACGCCCCCAGCTGCGCTACAAAGATGTTTGCAAGAGAGACCTCAGGGAAGTAGACATCAAGCCAGACAGCTGGGAGGAGCTGGCAGACAATTGCAGCAGATGGAGGCAGGAACTATATAAGGGCCTTCAGAAGGGTGAGTTGAGGATCAGACAGCTAGCAAAGGAGAAGCGAGCCCACAGAAAGCACAGCAAGGACCTGCCAGACACCCATTACATATGCAGCAGATGCAGCAAGGATTGTCACTCTCGTGTGGGTCTTCACAGTCACAGCCGACGCTGCAAATGAGGATGCCAAATGGAACTATGAAGGGCGCATTCCATAGTCTACATAGACTGAAGGATGCTACTACTACTTCTAGTGTACTTATATTTCCAGAAAGCCTTTGATAAGGACCCTCACCACAGACTTTGAGGTAAAATAAATTGTCATGGGATAAGAGGGAAGGGCGTCTCATGGACTGAAAACTGTTTAGAAGACCGGAAACAAAGAGTAGGAATAAATGGTAAATTTTCAGAATGGAGAGAGGTAACTAGTGGTGTCCCCTCAAGGGTCTGTACTGGTACCAATCCTGGTGATGCTAAACTGTTGAATCTAGTTAACAAGAAAGCAGACTGTGAAGAGCTTCAAAAAGATCTCACAAAACTAAATTACTGGGCAACAAAATGGAAAATTAATTTTAATACTGATAAATATAAAGTAATTCACATTGGAAAATATAATCCCAACTATACATATTGTGGTAAACCCGGTGGTAGACCCTTACCTGGAAGCTTCCAGAGCCTTCTAGAAGGACAGTATACTGGGTGGTGGGCCAATGCATTTCTGTTCCCTGTCTAGGCCCAGACCTTCATTGGTCAGATAGGCCCTGTGCTCCCTATAAAAGGCTCCCCATCTGGTAGAAGTGGGGAAGGTTTTTTGGGAGGTGCACCAGAGGAGCAGGAGCAGGAGCACAGTGAAAAGGTACCACGGTGAAGTGGAGGGTAAAGTGGCCCATGGTGAGGCTACTACTTTGAGGCAGGGGTAAAGGTCCTGCCGGTTGCCTCTTGTTCTCATAGAGACCCTGGGCCGGAGTCCAGGGTAGAGGGTGGGTCTGGACTCCCCCCACCCTTCCCCCGAGGGATCACTTTACTGGAGTAGGCGTGGGCCGGCAAGGGGACTGGTATTATTCTCCCTGCACTGGTCCTGCCTATGATGAGGATGGCTTGCTAAGCGGAGACCCCTGCCTTTGGAAGGGCCTGGGCAAAAGGGGGGCCTCCGTGAGGCTCTGAGGCAGCACAGATCCTCCAAGAAGCACGGGGACCCACAGAGGCTGACAAGGGACTTTGTCACAATATAAAATGATTGCGACTAATTTACCTATAACCACTCGAGAGACACCTTGGAGTCATTGTGGATAGTTCTCTGAAAACATCTACTCCATGTTCTGCAGCAGTCAAAAAGGCAAACAGAATGTTTGGAATCATTAAAAAAGGATTAGAGAATAAGACCGAGAATACCTTATTGCCTCTGTATAAATCCATGATATGCCCACATCTTGAATATTGCATGCAGATGTAGTCATGTCTTCTCAAAAAAGATATATTGGCATTGGAAAAGGTTCAGAAAAGGGCAACAAAATGATCAGGGGTGTGAAACAGGTGCTATATGAAGAAAGATTTTAAAAAACTGGGACTTTTTGGCTTAGAAAAAGGGAGACTAAGGCGGGATATGGTAGAGGTCTATCAAATCATGGCTGGTGTGGAAGAAGTGAAAACAGGAAGGAAAGTAATTTACTTATTCCCATACAAAAGACCTAGGGGTCACCAAATTAAATTAATGTGTAGCAGGTTTAAATTTAACAAAAGGAAGTTTTTCTTCACACAGTGTGTTAGTAGGCCTCTGGAATTCCTTGCCAGAGGACGTGGTGAAGACCAAGTCTTTAACAGGGTTCAAAAAAAATAAACTAGATGAATTCATGGAAATTAGGTCCATTCATGGATATTAGCCAGGATGGGTAGGAATGGCGTCCCTAGCCTCTGTTTGTCAGAGTTTGGAAATGGACATCAGAAGAGGGATTGCTTTCATGATTACCTCTCCTGTTCACTTCCTCTGGGGCATGAGGCATTGACTTCTGTTGGAAGACAGGGTCCTATGTGAGATTGCCCTTTGTTGTGACCCCGAATTACCATTCTTGGCTGTGTCTACACTAGCCAAAAACTTTGAAATGGCCATGCAAATGGCCATTTCAAAGTTTACTAATGAAGCGCTGAAATACATATTCAGCGCCTCATTAGCATGCGGGCAGCTGCGGCACTTCGAAATTGACGCGGCTCGTCCAGACGGGGCTCCTTTTCAAAAGGACCCCCCCCACTTCAAAGTCCCCTTATTCCCATCTGCTCATAGGAATAAGGGGACTTGGAAGTAGCTGGGGTCCTTTCGAAAAAGAGCCCCATCTGGATGAGCAGCACGGCAGCGAGCTGCGTCAATTTTGAAGTGCTGCGGCTGCCTGCATGCTAATGAGGCGCTGAATATGTATTTCAGCGCTTCATTAGTAAACTTTGAAATGGCCATTTGCATGGTCATTTCAAAGTTTTTGGCTCGTGTAGACATAGGCCTTATGTAAGATCCGATTCTGTTCTTTTTTTGGCCAAACCCTAATCTCAGGATTGTTTCTGTTCCACAGTCCTTAATTTCTGCTATGGGCAGCCAGGCACTGTTCTGAAATGGTGCCCAGATGTCTAATTAAGACACAAGGATTAGACTAGAGAGATACATGATGCTGTAAATTTGATAATGTCTCTTGATTTCTCCTTTATGCAGGGGGTCTGATGAACCCATGGAGACGACGATGGTGTGTTCTTAAGAACGAGGCCTTCATGTGGTTCCGAACTAAGCAAGAGGCCCTGAAGTCAGGCTGGCTCTATAAAAAAGGAGGTGGCATGTCAACTTTGTCTCGCCGTAACTGGAAGCGCCGTTGGTTTGTTCTTCGAGAATCGAAGTTAATGTACTTTGAGAATGACAGTGAGGAAAAACTGAAGGGGACAATAGACATCAGAAGGGCAAAGTGAGTAAGAACAAACCCAATAAAACTCTGACATTCTATATCCATATCCGCAGTGACAGGGGCTGCTGTACTAGTATAGAAATATTGTGCGGAACTGGAAGAATCAGAGGATACAGTAGATCCTAAGTGGAGTGCTAATCCATCTCTAATGCTATGTCTAGACTGTGGGGAACTGTTGGCAAAAGATATGCAAATTGTGCACCTTTTCACAACAGTTCTGTCAGGAGAGACTTTTCTGACATTTGGCCTGTCCAAACAGGGCCAAATGTTGGAAAATGCCCTTTGTCAAGATGTCCTTTCTGCTTTGTTGCACAAGGCTTACAGGGGTGTTGACAGAACATTCCCAATGCATCAGACCTCTTCCGAGAGATCTGCCATCTGGACATAGTTTTGTCGACAGAAGCCTGCAGTCTAGAAAGCCTGAGGGAGGAGGATCGCTATCTATTGTTCACTTGTAGTCCCTTGCCCAGTCTAGGGAGCAGCTTCAGACTCCAGGTGAGGCTGCGTAGAAGCCACGGACAGATATTGTCCAGAAGAGGCATTAATTCAGCACCTCGGCTACATGCTGTAACCATCCCTGACTTCACTATTCCAAACAGCTCCAAGATTTGTAGTGGAGAGTGATTGTGGAATATTTGTTGCTGTGCCTTCTTCCCTGCAAACTGTGATCAGATTTTTGACAGCTAGAGCCAGACATCCTGTCTTTGACTGGTACAACCTAGACATTGAATCAGGCCTCATACTTTGTCTTCATCTAGAGTACCAATAAATAGTGTTTTCAAATGGTTGAAAAAACTAATCACAAGATTAAAAAAATCATGATTAATTGCAGCTATTAAACAATAATAGAATACCGGTTATTTAAATATTTGGGATGTTTTCTACATTTTCAGATATATTGATTTCACTTACAGTACAGAATACAAAATGTACAGTGCAAAAAAGTTTAAATAAATAGTATTTTTCACCTCACCTCATACAAATACTGCTGTGCAAAGTTGTGGAAGTGCAACTTACAAATGCAGATTTTTAAATGTAACTACTAAAAATAAAATAATGTAAAATTTCAGAGACAATAACTGGGGTACTCCTGCAGCTAGCTAGAAGATTTGTCCCAAGACAAAGTGAAGTGGAGGAGACTTGTAGATGACCTATTCTCCATGTGGCATACAAGGGTTAAGTAGTAGCAGTAATAAAACTTCAGAGCATACATATCCACTTATTCCTACTTCTTGTTCAGCCAATCAATTGCTAAGACAAACAAGCTTGTTTACACGTATGTAAGATTCTGCTGCCCATTTCTTACTTACATCACAGTGTCACAGTGAGACAGGCATTTGCATTGCGCTGTTGTAGCCAGAATTGCAAGCTATTTACAACGAAACATCCTAAAATATGTATTCTATTATTGTCCAACAGTGTGATTCAGCTCTTAGAAACAAAGCAAATGAGCAGTCATGACTGGCATAAACACCTGTCTGTTTTGTTTTTATCATCTGGCCTGTAACATCTCTGCTTGCTAATGGGTTTAAACAAAGCATTTAATTGGTAGGCTTGCCTTTTGTTTTTGTATAAATTAGTTGCACATTTAAAGTGCCATTCAGAAATTCTTGCTATTGACCAAGGGAGTTCCTGAGTTTCAAGAAAAGTATTGATGTGCCAGATGCTATTCATTTCATTTTGTACAGTGACTGGTACCATATGAAACGTCAGGCATATGGAGTAAATATAATGCTTATGGAAGATTTTTCAGCTTGCTGAATCTCACTGTTCACTGTGTTACAGGGAGATTGTAGATATTCATGAGAAGGAAAATGCTCTGGACATTGTGACTGAGGACAGAATTTACCACATTGTGGCAGAGTCACCAGAAGATGCCAGGTACAAGAGGGAATTTATTTTCCACCTTCATTCATTACTGAGTTTCTCCCATGCTGCTTCTGCAAGGAACCTGAACTCTGCCCTGGAGTGTCCATTAACTTTCCTCCGTGGGGATGAGAAGGGATTCATTCCTGAGCTTTATTCCACACTGATCTAGCATCAAATAACATCTGGGAACTCTCTGTCCCCAGAAATGAGATGGGAATTCAGTTTATGTTCATGACTTCCTCCCTTCTGCCTACTGTTCCACTACTGTTTTCTTTCTTGAGCATATATATTGCCTTTCCTTTCTGTAATATGGCCTAAATTAAGCATAAGTTTGAAAAAGGCAATGTTTCATGCCACGCTTATTATAACTGGAATGTCTAATAGCTGATATATGTGTTAAATAAAATCCCAGGTGAACAGTGCCAGCCATTCATGGTCTCTGTAAATGATTGAGGCAACCTGCAGCAACTCCTGTTTTATCCAGGAGTTGGAGTGAAAACTGCAGTTTATCAGAATTTGCAGTCGTCTGATAAAACCTCTTCAATGTAAATCCAGGGAATGACTCATCTACTTCCTTTCTGTCCTGGCTAGATGGCAGAAATAAGTGTCAGCCTCCAGCCTCACCATACCAGCGTCCATTCCAAGGAAGAGGAAAGCATCTGCACCTGTGCTAGCAAGAGCAAACTACTTTTATTTTAGACCTTCTGTTAGTGACAGCCCTACAAAACCCAGACCAGGTCTTTCTTATCTGAAGGTTAGAGTGGGATGAGCTCTCTGCTGGTTCTCCAGGAGTGATTCAGTCTCAAGCCTCATGTCTAGAACAGAAATCTTTCACATCTTTCCCTTTCTGCTAAACCATGAACCTGGCTGGCTAGAAGAAGTCTAATTTTTAGGGTTTAAACCCAGGTCAGATAAGGGAGTTAATCCAAGAAGGTTTCTGGGAGTTGAGGCAGGTCATAACTGTTCTCTGGAATGAGTACCAACCAGTCTTTCCTTCTCACTGCTGACATATCTCCCAGGTCCAGTGACAGGTGTGCATCATATAACCCACTTCGGGTTCCTCACACTGGCAGTGGGGAGCTAGACTGTGTAGGAGTAGTAGCACAAAGGGTTGGTGTGGCCAGGTATCTGGGGACAGGGATGGATGGAGAGTTGTGAAAAGTTGAGCTTCTGCTAGGACCAGGGGCTGAATCACTTTTCAAAAGTTGTAGGAAAGAAGTGAAATAATTCTTTCATCTGATAGTGGGTTTCTGTTTCTTCTCAAACTGATCATCTTCAGAAGTCTAGTTTCACTACATAAATCCTAATAATGATTTATTTTCCTGGTTGTCAGTGGTTGGTTTAACGTCCTGAGCCGAGTGCACAGTGCCACAGCACAGCAGCTGAGGGAAATGCAAGATGAACAGGCCAATCCAAAGAATGCCGTGGTGAGTAACTAGTAAACTGGGTTCCTGGTAAGTTGTATGTTTAGAACCATTACTGTTCTGTTGAGATATTTCCAACTCAACATTGACATAGTTCCTGAGCAGAGTAAGAAAGCAATGCATAGTTACCATGGGCAGAGCAATTAATGATTTACAGACAGGCAGACTCCAGAAGATTTAACAGCAACGAAGGGTCCTGTGGCACCTGATAGACTAACAGAAAAGTTTTGAGCATGAGCTTTCGTGAGCACAGACTCACTTCATCAGATGCATCTGATGAAGTGAGTCTGTGCTCACGAAAGCTCATGCTCAAAACTTTTCTGTTAGTCTATCAGGTGCCACAGGACCCTTTGTTGCTGTTACAGATCCAGACTAACACGGCTACCCCTCCGATACAGAAGATTTAAGGAAGGATAAAACAGGAATGAATCTGTCAGACAAGGGATCTTTGGCAGTTTGAATGGGACAAAGTGAGTGGCGTCATTGATAATGGTCCTGGTTGACTTGGGGTGTTCATATGGGGTTTGGAGTATAGTAAATACAAGGGAAGAAGATTTGAATAAAGAGAATAACAATATATTGTATGTTTGTTCAGAGACTTGGAGCTGGGGATGCATTTTTTCCCAGAGCGTCATGATGCTGAGTGACCATAATGGCCCCTGCGTGGAGTTCTGCATCACCTTTCTTCCTTGTAGAACATAGTCTATCTTGTACCCTCCTTTCCCTCTCTCACTGACTCACTAGTACACGGCCCTGCAATCGAGATAGCAAGAAGAGCCATTTTTTCAAAATCAGTTACAAAATCAATACTTTAAGAGCTGTGGTGCATGTGAATACGAGATAGTCCTTAATAATGTCAAACCATAATTTTTGTCACCCCTATTTTAAGAAGAGCATGCACCTACGTAGTGATTTGTACCAGTTAGAAAGTTATTACCCCCATTTCCTGGCTTTATCTGCCTCAGCCCCAAACCTGGCCCCCCCATCCCCAGGTTTAACCCCTCTCAGTCCCAAACTGCACCCCCTCATGCTCAGGTTTAGCTCCAAATCCACCCCACCATCCCCAGGCTTAACTCCTCTCAGCCGCAGCCCCCCCACCCCCCCAGTCTCCAGGTTTAGCCCATCTCAGCCCAACCACCCCCATCCCCAGGTTTAGCCCCTCTGAGCCCCGAACCACCACCCCCATTCTCAGGAATAACCTGCCTCAGCTCTAACTTCTGGCCCCCACATCTCCAGGATTAACCTGCTTCAGACAAAGTTGCTTCTCCATGGCTGCCACAACCTCCTCCCCTGCTGCTCCCCACTACCACCACCTCCTCAGTGGAGCTGTGCTGCTCCATCAGAGGTAGGCTGGGCCACCTGCCCCCCCATCTCTCCTGCAGGCTCAGCACTTCCCCCTCATGCAGCGTGGACAGCTCTCTGACCTGCCATAGCTTTCTTCTCTGGGGCTCCCTGTCACAGCTGACTGCTCAGAGTCTCCGGAGGCTACCACCACTTAAACAAAAGAACAGAAAGCCCTAAATCCAGTTTGTTTAATGGTAGGCAACTGAATTTTGTTTAAGCAGCAGCAGGCTCCATAGTCTTAAGAGGAGTCAACGGCAGCAGAGCTCAGAGCTGCAAGTGGCTCCTTAAAGAGCCACAAACGGCTCTGAAGCCTCAGCTTGCCAACCCCGACACTAATATAAAAGCTGATGGAATTTAGAAGCGAAGATTTGGTTCTTAATATTTATCAGGAATGAAAATGCTTCTGCTTTAAGATGTAAATTGTTGATAAATGTCTCCCTCTCTTTCCCTGAAGGGAACCATGGATGTGGGGCTTATCGACTCTGTCTGTGCCTCAGACAATCCTGACAGGTAAGACCAAGCTACATTGGAACGACAGCATTACCTTTCTGATTGGTAGCTTGTGGGGCAGGTCCTAGCTAATTTTGTTTTTGCACATGAATGAGCACATCATCAGCACCAAACTTGTATTGAATAATAAGAAGTTTGCCCCATTGAGCAGTTCAGCCTCCTTCTTTATGCTACTGTTCACATTATTCCAATTTTGTTTCCTTTATTGCCCTGAGGTCTTGAAATATACTTGTTTTAAATGAAGGTTTGTTCCCCTTTCCATCTATTAGGTGGAAACAGATTAATCTGAATGTCAGGATCAGATGACTTTGTAAAAGATACCCTCTTATTCTGCCAGAATTTACACACACAGTGTAGCTGAGATTTTGTGGAATCTGTGGCCTGTGAAAAATGAGACTTCAGTGTCACAATCATCTCTTCTTGCCCTAAAGTCAGTACATGTGTTATTGTAATCTGTTTAAGAAAATGAAGGTTTAAACACCATTTGTGTCATCTCTGTCCCACTGGGTTAAATTTCCCTTAATTCAAAGCATTTTAAGCTAAGAGAAATAAATGGGAAAATAAGAGGGAAAGTGAAGAATAATCAACACCAATTTGCAGGGTTCAGTTGCATACTATGCATTGCTATCTGTGTAAGGTAGAGCAGCTGTACCATCCTAGAAGGAGTATTGGAACAGATGGTGCCTCTTATGGGACTGCAGTGCATGTGGGGACAGGGACACACATTAGAATGACGTAAGGTGCTTTCCTTGGTATGTGTACACCACTTTGCAGGCTAGTATGTTGAAAGATGTGCTATGGCATTGCCTCTTTCATGGTGAATTATCATCAGGAGGAAGTGAGGACTGAGCATTCCCTGATCACACCTTCTGTAGCCAGAAGAGACAACACTGATCATCTAGTCCAGGGGTAAGCAACCCCCGGCCCTTGTGTCAAGAGTGGCACACAAGCCGATTTTCATCAACTTACAAAGTGGGAACTCAGGGCCACTTCCCCTCCCCCTTGCAGCCACGAGATCAGTCATGCTGCCTGTGGACTAACAAAAGATCAGCTAATGCTACCAAACACCACCTAAATGGTAAAGCTCTGCATCTTAATTTATTTATCAATGAAGCTGTTGTAAATAGGACTCTTAGTTACTTTAAAAATATCACTGGCACTCAGACCTTACGTAGATGTCAGAAGGTCAAGTTTTGGTATTCTGCCTCAGAAAGATTGCTGACTCCAGATCTAGACCATCTGTAACATCCCTGTTTGTCTAACCTGCTCTTAAAAATCTCCAGTGACAGAGATTCCACAGGCATCTGGGCAATTTATTCTAGTACTTAACCACCCAGACTGTTAAGAAATTTTTCCTAATGAACAACGTAAGCTTCCCTTGCTGTCATTTAAGATCATAGAATCCTAAGGCTGGAAGGGATCTTAAGAGGTCATCTAGTCCAGCCTCCTGCCTGAAGCAGGATCATACCTAACTAAATTATTCCAGTCAGGACTTTGTCAATCAAGAACTTAAAAACCTCTGGGTGGAGATTCCACCACCTCTCTCGGTAGTGCATTCCAGTGCTTCACCACCCTCCCAGCGAAATCATTTTCTCTAATATCCAGCCTACACTTTCTCCTCTGTAGCTTCAGACCATTGCACCTTGTTCTGTCATCTGTCACTACTGGGAACAGCCTCTCTCCATCGTCTTTAGAGCTCCCCTTCAGAAAGTTGAAGGCTGCTATCAAATCGCCTCTCACTGTTCTCTTCTGGAAACTAAATAAGCACAAGTCCCTAAGCCTCTCCTCATAGGTCATGTGGTCCAGCCCCCCTAAATCATATTTATTACCATCTGTTGGACCTGCTCCAGCACATCCACATCCTTTCTGTACTGGGGGACCCAGAACTGAACACAATACTCCACATGAGGCCTCACCAGTGCCGAATAGAGGAAAATAATAACTTCTCTAGATTTGCTGGAAATGCTTCTCCTAATGCACCCCAATATGCCATTACCCTTCTTCGCTACAAGGGCACACTGTTGACTCGTATCCAGCTTCTCATCCACCATAATATGCAGGTCCTTTTCTGCTGCACTGCTATGTAGGCAGTCAGCACCCAGACTGTAACAATGCTTGGGATTCTTCTATCTCCAGTGCAGGACTCTGCATTTGTCCTTGTTGAACCTCTTCAGATTTCTTTTGGGTCAATCCTCCAATTTATCTAGGTCACCCTGGACCATATCCCTACTCTCTAATGTATCTATCTCACCAACCCCCTAGCCTAGTGTCATCTACATATTTGCTGAGGGTGCAATCCATCCTCTATCCAGGTCATAACTAAGATGTTGCACAATACCGGCCATATAACCAATTCTTGGGGAACTCCACTTGAAACTGACTGCCAGCCAGACATTGGGCCATTGACCACTACCCGTTGGGTCCGACCATTTAGCCAGCTTTCTATCCATCTTACAGTCCACGTATCCAATCAATACTTCCTTAACTTATAGGCAAGAATGTTGTTGGAGACTGTACCAAAAGCTTTGCTAAAGTGAAGGTGTGTCATATCTATTGACTTGTCCATATCCACAGAGCCAGGTACTTCATCATAGATGATAATCAGATTGATCAGGCACAACTTGTGCTTGGTGAATCCATGTTGACTACTCCTGATCACTTTCCCCTCTTCCAAGTGCTTCAAAATGGATTCCTTGAGGATCTCTTTAGTGATTTTTCTGGGGACTAAGGTAAGTTTGACCAGTCTATAGTTCTCTGGATTGTCCTTCCTTCCTTTTTTAAAGATGGACATTACATTTGCCTTTTTCCAATCATCCTGGACTCTCCTATCTCCATGAGTTTTCAAAGATAATAGCCAAAGGCTCTTCAGTGACATTTGCCAATTCCCTCAGAACCCGTGGATACATTAAATTCAGACCCATGTATTTGTGTATGTCTAGCTTTTCTAAATACCTCTTATCCTGTTCTTTCCCCACTGAGGGTTGTCCAGCTCCTTCTCATACTGCATTGCCTAGTGCCATAGTCTGGGAGCTGACCTTGTCCGTGAAGACAGGGGCAAAAAAAACATTGAGTACTTCAGCCTTTCCCATGTCATCTGTCACCAGGTTACCTCCCTGATCCAGTAACAGCCCCACAGCCTCCTTGATAACCCTTGTGACAAAGTCCCTTGTCAGCCTCTGTGGGTCCCTGAACTTCCTGGCGGATCTGTGCTGTCTCAGACTCACAGAGGCCCCCCTTTTGCCCAGGCCCTTCCAAAGGCAGGGGTCTCCACTTAGCGAGCCGTCTTCATCACAGGCAGGACCAGTACAGGGAGAATAATACCAGTCCGCTTGCAGGACCGCACCTGCTCCAGTAAAGTGATCCCTCGGGGGAAGGGTGGGGGGAGTCCAGACCCACCCTCTACCCTGGACTCCGGCCCAGGGTCCCTATGAGAACAAGAGGCAACCAGCAGGACCTTTACCCCTGCCCCAAAGTAGCAACCTCACCCTGGGCCACTTCGCCCACCGCTTCCCCGTGGTACCTTTTCACTGTGCTCGTGCTCCTGCTCCTCTAGTGCACCTCCCAAAACCTTCCCCCTGCTACCAGATGGGGAGCCTTTTATAGGGAGCACAGGGCCTATCTGACCAATGAAGGTCTGGGCCTAGACAGGGAACAGAAACGCTCTGTTCTCCAGGCTGTGGGGATACCACCTGGGGAGCCCCGCAGTTGGGAGGTGAGTATTGGGAGACAGGCAGCCTTTGGCTGCTTCGGCCCTATCTGGGACTGTCTTTTGGCCCCTTTCTTGGGCCAGCTTCCCTTTCCCTGCCTTGGGCAGGTTGCTTCTTTCCTCCCCCCACTCCACCCTTCCTGGCTAGTATCCCTCTGGAGCTGCTGGGCGGGTGGTGTGTGTGGGGACTCTTGCTGCCCTGCCTCTTGGCAGGGAAGGGGGTACCCTTCCCCCCCACTTTTTTTCCCATCTTCTGGGGAGGAATTTTCTGGCCCTCCATTTGGGCCCACTCTTTCCATCTACTGGCTGCTGCATCCTCGCTGCTTCGGAGGAGGTAATGGGCTTTCTTGGGTGGTGGCCGGGCTTTCCCTCCACAGCTTGCTGTGGAGTGGCTGGGGGGGTGAGTTTAGGTGGGGTCCCTCTCCACCAGGGCTCCACAGGGGTGGCTGCGTAGTTGGGGGTGGGGTGTTAGGGTGTGGTCCCTGCCCCACCCCTGCAGCCACTGCCTCCTTTGCCGCCCCCCCCCCACACCCAGCTGCCGCTGGGGCCCTCTCCATCTGGGCCCCACCCTAACCATCTGCCCCTTCCTCTGTTTCTGTGAGGCTCTGCAGCAGCTGCTGTGGCCCACCTCTCAGGCACCCGTGGGCACATCCCTCCCTTTATACTCTGTGCCACCCACTTTCTTCCCCCTCTTCTCCCTCCCCTTTGTGCCTGCAAACCCCCCCCCCCCTTCTTTTGTTAGGTGCTTGAGCCCCTTCTCCTTCCTTGCACTCACCTCCCCACACACACATCTTGAATTCCCCCCACATCCCAGTGCAGAAGCAGGAGCCATCTTATCCTCTTGTGTTGGGAGTTGTGGCCTTTTTGTGTTCCCTTTCCTTTGTTTTTTATTTTACCCTCCTGCCCCCACCCCTGCCTGTCTAGGTCCTTAGCCTGGCTGGTAGGGGAGGGGCAGCCATTTTCATTTTCTCTTTCCTTTTCCCCTCTCCCCTCCCCCCTCTAGTTAAAGGCCCCACTCCCAATTTTTCACAAACCCTTATACCTTATAAAATGGCCTCCCCACCCACTGGGGGGTTGTCCATAGATGCCCCCCTCCCCCTCCACTGTCACTCCTTCAACCTCTGCAGCAGCAGCCGACTCGTCCAGGGCTGCCGGGAACTCTGTGATGGTTGAGGGCGCAGGCATTGGCTCCGGGGCTCCTGTTGCCCCTGCCGCGGCATCCTCCTCCGGTGACCCTGCCCCTAATCCACCCCCCCAAAAGGGCAGGAAGGGCCAGGAGACCAAAAAGGGCAAGAGCCCTGCCTGGAAGGCCAAACCTCCCGTAGCTGGGCCCTCCACCCCAGCTGCTGATGCACCTGCTGCAGCCTTCTTTCCCTCCCCCCCTGCTCCCACCACTGATCCTGAGGGCTCGGATCCCTTGGCCCCCAGGTCGTACGCCCAGGTGGCAGCAGCCACCTTGCACCCTGCTCCTTCCGCCTCCACTCGGAATACCATCCCCGACGGTTGCGGCCCCTTCCCCACCCTCACCAGGAGGCACGGAGTCTGCTGCCTCATGATGTTGGCCTTGCCCCACGTGGAGACCTACGTGTGGGCGTTGGCACGGGTGGTGGGGCCCGCGGCCATGGTGGCGGCCTCTCGAATGTTCGGGAAGATCGTCGTCTTCCTGGCGTCGGAGGCCGCCGCGCAGGAGGCGGTGGAGAGGGGCTTGGCGGTCAGGGGCGTCTATGTGCCCCTGGAGCCGCTTGAGGACCTGGGCGTGCGGGTGGTTTTCTCTTCTGTCCCTCGCTTCCTTCCCAGTTCCGCCCTTCTGCCTTTCCTCACCTCCCTGGGCTGACCCTTGTCGGTCCTGAGTCCCTTCCCTCTTGGCTGCAAAGACCCCACCCTACGGCACATGCTCTCCTTCCGCCGTCAGGCGCGAATCCAACTGCTGCCAGCGGCAGCACAGGGCGGGGTGGCCCAGGAGGGGACTATACTGGTGCCTCATCAAGGGGCCCAGTACTGCATCTTTTACACCTTGGGGGAGTCCCGGTGCTTCGTGTGTCGGGTGGCAGGGCATGTCTGGAGGGATTGCCCCCTGACCCGGCACGAAAGAGAAGAGCCCGGGACCTCCTCCGACCCGGGGGGTGCCAGCCACACGACTGGCGACACCCCGACCGCGACAGGCCCTGGGACCGCCCCTCCTCTTCCTGCCCCGGACGGAACCATTGCTGCTCAGGTGTCGAATGCCCATGCACATGTTGAGGGGTGAGAAGAAGCAGGTACCGGCGCCCAAGCGGGCATTCAAGCCAGGTCTGTGGAGGAGAGTGAGGCAGGGCCAGCGGCAGGACCCGGACAGGGCCCATCCCAGGGCGGGCTGTCCCTTTCCCTCGCTGTCCCGTCCTCCTTCTCCTTCTCCCCCTCCTCGTTGCCTCCGTCCCCTGGTCCTTCCTCCTCTACCACTGAGCCCACCTTTCTGGAGGACTGGGTATTGGTAAGGGGGAAGCGCAAGAAAAGAAGCGCATGCGCCTGGCACTCCACTCTGTCGGAGGATGGGGTGGATGTGCCACGCAAGGCATTAAAGAGAGCCGCCAGCCCTGATCCATCTGCTGAACCCCTGGCTACTGACCATCTGCTGGGGGTGACTGAGGCCGCTGTGGTGGCAATGGAGAATATCGCCCCTCCTGTCCTGCAGCCTGAGCCCAAAGGGGCAGAGAGGGCTTGTCCTGAGCCCGTGCCCTCCTCCGACACCCCTTCGGCCGCTGCCCAGACCACTGTTGCAGGGTGCCCAGAGGAGATGAGCCTCGGCCTTGCCCTCCTCTCGCAGGAGGTCGAGGCCCTAGGCCTTACGCTGGCTGCTCTGGATGTAGGGGGTCTGCTGTTAGAGGCCTGTGGGCCAGCCACCCACACCCAGCTGCCCCCCCTCACCTCTCTCTCCACCTGCCAGCGATCCCCCAACCATTATCCTCCCTTGTTCTGGGACGTCACAGGGTGCGACTGACCCCCACAGCTGAGGATCACCTCCCGGCTGTAGCTGTCCTGCCCCCAAATATCCTGGAGGGATTTGTGTTCCCCTCGTACCCAGCCCCCCCCGGTATCGAAAACCCCAGCTCCGACCCCTCAACCTCACTGGTGCCTGCTGTTAGATGCAATGGCACCTCACCCTTATCCCCCCCTCCCCTCTTGCCGCCTAGAAAAGCCCCCTTCCCCACACCCCTCTTACTCATACCCCCACTTCCACCCCCTCTTCCAGTCAAAGTCCCGTCCCAGAAACTGTGCCCCAACCCCCTCCTCCTCCTCCTCTCTCTCCCTAACCCCCGCTCACCCCCTCTCCCTATGCCTTCCCCTTCTCTCCACGACACGCACCCTCCCACCAATACATTCATCACCTTTGCCCCCATCCCCATTCTTCCTGCACCTCCCCTCGTCTGCTCATAACTGCCCCTGCGACCGCAATCCCTCGGGAGGCCCCCTTTGTCTCGCCCTCTCCCAGCACCTCTAGGGCTGCTCTCCCTCCGCCACCCCTAGTCCTCCCAAAACCAAGCCCCAGCCACTGCATGACCTTCCCTGCCGGCTGCAGAGCCCAAACGCATACGAGGCCGAGGGGCACTCAGGACCCCAAGGCCTCAGCACCCCATGTGCTGGCAGACGAGATACGCGAGTTCTTGGAGGACATTCGCGGCTCCAAGAACAAAATAGCTCTCGCCCTCCAGCGCTGGGGTGACTTCCATCTCATCCAGGACTGCACTGGGTTCCTGTAGGGGTTCTTCATCTCCCCCCAGAGGAGGGGAGGGCAGGGCCTGACCTGCCTACACACTCAGGTCCATGTCTTCCGCCTCCGGGCCCTGCATGGACTCCTTAACAGCAACAGTGCAGATAGTCCAGCGTGGAGCACGCTGGCGCACGCTTTCCTCCGTTGCTTCCGAGGGCTCCAATACAACCGGCAGCTCCTTTATTTGCCTTTGAGAGGCCATCCGCGAGACCTCTCGGAGCTGCCAGCCTTCCACCAGGAGCTGCCAGCCTTCCACCAGGACCTCCTCTGCACCTGGCGGCTGCTCTCAGTCTCCAGGTCTTTAGGGGCCGCTGCGGGCGAAGACCTCCTTGCGGAGCCCCTGCTACACAACCCGTACCTCCGTGTGCAGGAGGCGGAGTCCCCCGCGGTGTGCCGGAGGCTGGTCCTCGGTGGAATCACCAGGGTTGGAGACCTCCTGGACTATGGCTGGGGAGACTGGATGGAGGCCCCGGCACTCGCGCGGCGCATGGGGCTCTCCACCCTACTTTACTCGAAGTGAAGGCTGCCTTGCCACCCGCTGCTCACATCTACCTGCGCCGGGTCTTGCGAGAGGGTGCACCCTGCCCCCCTCTCACTCCTGGCCGTCCGGATCTCTCCGTGGGGCCCTGGCTCCGTGAGTCTTCCTGCCCCCCTCCCCTGCATCATCCCAGCCGGCTGCACACCTTGCAGCCGGTCCCCTTTCGAACCGCGCCCAGACATCATCTGTACACACTCGTGCTTCACACGCTCCACTATCCCACCCTCATGTCCCACCCAGACCACAAGTGGCAGGACCTTCTACCATCTGCAGAGTGTGGGGAGCCCCGGTGGGCTAGCCTTTATTCTTCCCTGGTCCCGCGGCCCGCTGGGGACATCAGCTGGAGAATCCTGCATGGGGCGGTGAGCAAGGGCGTGTACCTGGTGCGGTTCACCCGCCTCCCAGATACCTGTTTCTTTTGTGGCACGAGGAAGACTCTGGCACACATTTACATTAAGTACATCAGGTTGCAGCCCCTCTTCCGGCTCCTCCAGAACCTCCTGCTGAGGTTTTGGCTGCACTTCTCCCCGCACCTCCTCATTCTAGCACACCCCATCCGTGGCCCCGCTAAGTCACGGGACCTCCTTGTCAGCCTCCTCCTGGCTATGGCCAAGGTAGCCATTTATAACACTCGTGAGAGGAGGCTGGCAGTGGGGGGAAGCCTGCGACTGTGGGGCCTATTTCCGCTCCGCTCTCCACTCATGAATCCGGGCAGAGTTCCTTTGGGCGGCGTCCACTGGCTCTCTCGACACCTTTGAGGGGCAGTGAGCGCTGTCCGGGGTTCTCTGCTCGGTGTCCCCTTCTGGTTCCCTCGTTTTAAACCTTTGACCTCCACTCCCATCCCTGATTTTTCTTCAGTTGTCCCCCGCACTCTGTAGGGGCCATGGCTTTTTTTAATGGGATCCCTCTTCTATTAAGAGGGGCCTTTTAGTTGTGGGCGGGCTGTGCCCGCCCACTCCCTGGTCTCCAAATAGACCCAGTATATTGTCCTTCTAGAAGGCTCTGGAAGCTTCCAGGTAAGGGTCTACCACCGGGTTTACCACACCCTCTTATAGTTAACATGTCTGTAGAAACCCTTCTTGTTGCCCTTTATATTCTTTGTTAGCTGCAATTCCAACTGTGCTTTTACTTTCCTGATTACCCCCTGGCATTCTCCAGCCATATTTATTCTCCTCTTTAGTTATCTGTCCAAGTTTCCACTTCTTATACACATCCTTTTTAAGCTGACCAAGGATGTCCCTTGTAAGCCAAACTGGTTGCCTACCATATTTGCTTTTCTTACTGCACATCGGGATGGTTTGTTTCTGTGCTTTCAATAAGATGACGTAAAAATTACTGCCAGTTCTCCTGAACTCCTTTCCCCTTCATATGAGCTTCTCGGGGGATCCTGCTCATCAGTTCTCTCAGGGCATTGAAGTTTGCTCTTCTGAAATCAAGGGTCTGTATTTTACTGTTCACTTTTCTTCCTTTTGTCAGATCCTGAAATCTACCATCTCATGATTGCTTCAGCTCAGGTTGCCACCCACTACTATTTCTCCTACTAGTTCTTCTCTGTTTGTGAGCAGCAAGTCAAGCTGCGCACAGTCCTTGGTCAGTTCCTTCAGCACTTGTACCAGGAAGTTATCCCCAACATTCTCCAAAAATTTTCTGGATTATCTGTGCGCTGTTATATTTGGTCTCCTAACAAATATCTGGGTGCTTAAGGTCTCCCATGAGAACCAGGGTCTGTAATTTAGAAGCTTCTCGTAGTTGTCTGAAGAAATTCTTCTCTACCTAATCTACCTGATCTGGTGGTCTATACCAGACAACAACCACAACATCCCCTCTGTTGTTTCTGCTTCTAAGCTTAACCAGAGACTCTCAACTGGTTTTTCTCTCCCACACACTGGAGCTCTGAGGGCTCATACTACTCTCTCACGTACATCACAACTCCTTCTCCTTTTCTTCTCTGCCTGTCCTTCCTGAACAGTTTATACCCTTCCATGACCATGCTCCAGTTACGTGAGTCATCCTACCGAGTCTCCATTATTCCAATCACTTCATATACTTCTTTGACTGTGCCAGGGCCTCTAGTTCTTCTTGTTTGTTTCCCTGGCTTCTTACATTTGTGTACAAACGCCTTAGATAATTAGCTGATTGGCCTACTTTGTCCTTTCAAACCATGGGTCTTCCTTTGTTTTTCCTTCTTCCTTCCCTACTTACTTCAGGGCTTGTGTCACCATCCTCCGATGAACCTAGTTTAAAACCCTCTTCACTAGGTTGGCAAGCCAGCCCACAAAGATGCTCTTCCTGTCTTCATTAGGTGGATCCCATCACTTCATAGCAATCCTTGTTTGGGAAACAAAATCCCCTGGTTGAAGAAACCAAAGCCCTCTCTCTGACACCACCTGCACAGCCACACATTTACTTCTATGATCCTACCTGGACAAGTTGCTTCAACAGGAATGATGGATAAGAACACTACTTGTGCTCCATATTCCTTCATTTTTATTTCCAGAGTTACATAATCTGCGGTGATCTGCTTAAGGTTGTTCTTTGCTGTGTCATTAGCTCTTACATGGAGAAGTAGGAATGTGTTTGATTCTTGGAAGTCTCTCTGTTACAGCCTGGATTCTAGTTCCTGGTAAGCAGCAATCTTCCTGAGATTCCAGACCTGGATGGCAGGTGGATGACTCCATCTCACTTAGGAGGGAGTCCCGGACCACCACTACCTGTCTTCTCTTTTGGGGGAGGGGGTGGGAGGGTGGTTGTAGAACTGCCATCCCTAGGACTATACATCCCATACCTTTCAGTCAGTAGGGTGTTCTTTTCCCTTCCGAAGAGGTCTCTGCCACAGCATTCTCCACCATGTCACCCATGCAGAGAGCCTGAAAGAGTTTGCTTACCTTCACCAGAATTGGAGATACCTGAATTGGCTTTCTTCTCTGTGCTTCCAGTTTTCTTCCTTGTTCTGTACTGCCCTCACTGGTTGCTAAGCCTTCTGTGCTTGCAGTACTAAATGCTGCTTTCTGTCAAGGAGGTCTTCACCTTCTCTGATGGACCAGAGGGTTGATATTGCACCTCAAGTCTTCTAACCTTTTCTTCCAAGATGGCAGCCAGCTTGCACTTGATACATACAAAATCCCTTCTATCGTCTAGGAGGAACACAAGCGTAGTACATGCTGTGCAGGTCACAACAGCTGCCTTGTCAATAGACTTGTCACTATCAATTTTTCCCTTTCTTCAGAGAATTCCCTAAGATGATACTAGAGCTGCCTTCAAGGGCAGAAGAGAAACAAGACTAAAAACAGAGACCAAATAATAATAATGTGGGGATCCCTCCCAAGGTGAACTCCCTGGCAAACTCCCGTTTGCATCCCCCAGTTGGTCACACTCCCCCGCTGGTTGCCCAGCCTCTGGCTTTTGAAGCCTTCTCTCCTTTGGTCCCTCCTTCCCCTCATGAGTCACAGGGGGAGCGGCTTGTGCACAACGGGCATACACACACATTCATTAACTGCCACAGTAACTGAGCTCAGTCAGTAACTGAAATTCAAGTTCAAGCAGATGATCAGCCTAGCAAACTGAAATTCAAATTTAAACCGTCAGCCTAGCAATCAAACTCACCCACAGGTAACTGAGATCAATCAGTAACTGAAATTCAGATTCAAACAACAAAACAGCCCAGGAAACAAGCGAACCAAGATGATTGGTTCTTGTCCTGTCCTCAGAGGTTACAGAGAATAATTTTTCTTCTCCTCAATATAATAACCTTTTAGGTACTTGAAAGCTATTATCATGTCCCCTCTCAATCATCTGTTTTGCAGACTAAACAAATCTAATTCTTTTAGTGTTCCCTTGTAGGTTGTTTTCTAGTCTGTTTCGTTGCTCTTACCTGACTTTTTCTAATTTGTACACATTTTTCCTGAAATATGGCACCCAGAACTTGTCACAGTACTACACTTGAGGTCTAATCAGTGCAGAGTAGCAGAGAATAATTACTTCTCATGTGTTGTTTACAACACTCCGATTAATGCATCCCAGAGTGATTGCTCTCTCTCTTTTTTTTTTTTTTTGGTAGCACAGCTGTACTGTTGACTCATATCTAGCTTGTGGTCCACTATGACCCCTAGATCCCTTTCTTCAGTAAAGTAAACCTCCGATACACACAATTTGACCTTGCAAACAGGAAGAATTAGAGGCCCTGGCACAGTCAAAGAAGTATGAGGTGGTTGGAATAATGGAGACTTGGTGGGATGATTCGTATAACTGAAGCACCGTCATGGAAAGCTATAAACTGTTTAGGAAGGACAGACAGACAGGAGTAAAGGCGGAGGAGTAGTGCTGTATGTGAGGGAGCAGTATGATTGCTCAGAGCTCCAGTATAAGGAGGGAGAAAAAACAGTTGGGTATCTTTGGATTAAGCTTAGAGGCGGAAGTATCAGAGGTGGTTGTAGTTGGTGTCTGCTATAGACTGCAATATCAGGGAAATGAGGTAGATGAGGATTTCTTCAGACAGCTAAGTGAAGCTTCCTAATCACAGGTTGGTTTGACGAGATTTGTCCCTGCTGTTATCACTTTAATATGTTTTAGATGTTGGAAAATTGATTCTTTAATTATTTGTTCCATTATCTTTCAGTTTTTATGTGTCTTTATGCTGCCTACCCTTGGAACTCAAGTTACATAAAAACTTAAACATTTGAAAAGCTTTATTAGAATGCTGACATTTTCTGCAGGAAAAAGCCCAGATTAACAAATATATGCTCTAGCCCACGGGGGGGCTCTGCAACATCATAAACTGTATTATACTCTTATTGCTACCTAGGAAATGCAATAAAGGTCCTATTAAAACAGAGGACAGTTCTGTAATTCATACACTGTGCTGCAAAACCAACCAGAGTACAAATCAGGGAGCATTTCACATTTTATTCAGTTGAAAACATTTACTGTCAGCTCTGTGGCTGTCAGCCTACCTAGCTGCCCTCATCTGCAGGCAGCTAGGCATGCTAAGAGTCCCTGTTTTTTGCCTTGCTCCAGCCACATGGCTGTCAGCCTGACAGTGGTGCCACGGGGGCAAGCAAGGGAGAATGTGGGCTGGGCAGTTTCCCGGCTCCTGCAAGCCCATTGACTTCGACTTGCATGAAAAGTTGAGTTATGCAGGAGGGTTGCAGGAATGGGTTTACTTAACCAGCAGCGGTGGTGATGACCACCAGAGCTCGAGGCCCCCTTGAAAGGCCCAACCCTGAGGCAACTGCCGCCTTTGTGCCTCCCTCTCGCCCTCATTGGCAGGCTTAGGTTCATCCTACCTTTTAAGTTTCTTATTACATTACTTTAAAGTATTTTTTCTCCTGCAAGCTGCAGGGGCTTTCAGACTTACAGCTTTGAAATGTTTGTATTTTAAGGGATTCTTAGCTGTATATTGAGGAGGAAAGTTTTAGACGTTCCTTTAGTTATATACTTATAACTGGCTCTACGCTACAGCACTATATCAGTATAACTACATCAGATGGATTAAGTCAATTCAGAATGTCTTCAGTAGTAACATGCTACGGTAGCACAATTGCACTGATGCAGCATTTTGAGTTTAGATTTGCCCTTTGTCCCATTGTAATCCCAGGTGCAAAGTGAGGTGGCTGGCTAGAGATGTAGGACTGGAATTTATGCTCTTAAGTCTGGCTTGTCTCTCTTCTTCTCCCCTGGAGTGGGTCTCAGATACAGAGGCTCCCCATCTCTGCCCCAAGGTTTTCATCTCCTTAGAAATCAGTGGATGTTTTCAGTTGTCCTTAATATTAGCCTTAGAGGTAGATCCCCAGCTAATAAGAATTGTCATCATTCCATTTACTTCGACAAAACTATGACAATTTACACCAGCTGAAGACCTTTAACCAAAGATGCCTTTCATTGTCATAGGATGCAGTCTGGTGCTTACTAAAGTACTAATGCGTCAGTCTTCAAGCAGTGGGACTTGTGAGAAGATGGCAGGAGTACATGGAGACACCTTCAAGTTGTTAGTGTTTGCAACAAATACATAAGAACTAGGGATAGGGCAATCATACCTCACTGTCCCAAATACAGGGACAGGGAGATATGGATAGGAGGGGTGGCTCTTCCCGGCTCCACCAAGCCCTGGGGAGCTGGGAAGGAGGCGGCAGCCACCAGCTGTCCACTGGTGCCCTAGGGAATCAGCAGCCGCCAGCCCTCCCTGGGAAGTGGCAGCCCCCATCACTCCCTGGGGAGCCCCGGGGAAATGGTAGACGCCAGCTCTCCTTGGGAGTGCTGGGGAAGCGGCAGCTGCTGGCCCTCCCCCCAGAGCTCCATGGAAGCGGCAGTCCCCAGCACTCCCTGGGGAAGTGACAGCCGCCCATGCTGCCCCACTTCCCCAGGGCTCGGGGAAGTCACTCCCACTAGCAGCTTCACCTGTGCAGCCGCTGGCAGGAAAGGTCAGTTGGCGGGGAGGGCCCAAATATGGGAACCTCCTGCCATATACGGGATGGATGGTCACCCTAACCATGGATCATCATATTAAATTAATAGGTAGCAAGTTTAAAACAAACAAAATAAAGAGTTTCTTCACTCAGTGCACAGTCAACCTATGGGACTCCTTACCAGAGGATGTTGTGATCAGGGCCCAAGAAAAGAGCTAGATACATTCATGGAGGACAGGGCCATCAATGGCTATCAGCCAGGATGGGTAGGAATGGTGTCCCTAGCCCCTGTGGTCAGAAGCTGGGAATAGTGACCAGGGAGGGAACATTTGATGACTGTTGGTTCTGTTCATTCCTCTCAGACCCCTGGCATTGGCCACTGTTGGAAGATAGAACACTGGGTTAGATGGACCTATGGTCTGACTCAGTATGGCTGTTCTCATGAATACACCCCTCTCTCCAATTTGTAATCCAGCATGAGAGGGCTCTTTCTCCTGTTTAAATGTTCTCATAACTCTTCCTAGTATGTTTTCCATAGGTCTGACTGGCATTTCTCATGCTGAGGCAGAGGTGCTGTAGTTCAGTGTGAAGGCTCAGGCTTTGGCAGAGGGGCTAATGGTTGAAGAGATGTGCTCTGGCTCATTGGTGCTTTTGTTCCAGACTTGGATCTGATCTGATGAGTTTTAATTCTCGTGTTTTCTGGCAGGCCAAATTCCTTTGTGATCATCACAGCAAATCGAGTGATTCACTGTAATAGTGATACCCCAGAGGAGATGCACCACTGGATCTCACTCCTACAGAAACCGAAAGGCGAATCCAAGATTGATGGTCAGGAGTTTCTTGTCAGAGGTAAAAGGAAGTATGCACCATAACTGTATGCTGCATATAAAGTCAGCATGTCACAAAGAGTGAAATGCAAATGGGGTTGGATATGTCACTGGCGAAGATGGACATGTCTAGTGGGACCCACAGTATTTATTATTACAGTATTTCCATTCTTATCTAGACCCTTCCTTAGTGGTCTAATGAGGGAGTAAATAGCATGTTCTTCGAGTGCTTGCTCATGTTCATTTCACAATAGGTGAGCATGCTTGCCATGTGTACCAGTGCTGGAAGTTGTTTAGTTGTATCCATAGGGAAGAGCCTCTAGCAACCCCTGGAGTGGCTTCTGCCTGGCAAAGTATAGGAGGTGCTGCACACTCCCCCCCTCCCCACCACCCTCCCAGCCCTTTTTTGCCACCATTGACAGTGCATCAGAACAGCTCTGCTCCAGCATTGGCTGTTGTCTTCCCATTGTTAGTCTTTCTTTGTAGTTAGTTTACCCACAGTAATGTTTAGAGTAACTGGCCCCCTTTGAGACTTCAGTCTACATTGGAGCACATCCTGATCCTTGGGATTTAAACACTAAGATTCTTGCACACAGTCTGTGCCAATCAGTGACACACATGGGAGTTGCCTGTGCTATCTTGGTGAAACACAGATCAGCAACAGGTGCAACATGTGTTAGTCCTCTAAGTGTACAATTAAGGAGTGGTTCAGTTGGCTTTGTGACCTTCTAATGGAGTCAGCCCTAACCCTGGCACTGGAGCACTGATCAGAGTTGGTGCCATGCATCGAGGGGTCAGTGCATAGTGCCCAGGTGGCACCATCCACTAGTCAGCACTGCTCCACCTCCCTGGCTCCAACAAAGAAGCCAAGAAGCACGGCAATGGGCTGCTCACCTTATCTCAAGAGGAAAAAAAGGACAAGACAGCAGATGAACGCAGACCCTTGTCAGGTGACTCCCTGTTTTCACTGAGCTCACAGGGCCTGATCAGGCAGAGTGCAGCATCCTAGCCCACTCCCTCCCTCTGTGAATAGCAAACTTCAAAGTCATATTCAGGTGCCCTGCAGGCCACTCAGGAGATACTCTCCCTTCTAGTATCCACATACCAGACCTTTGGGGCTCCACATTCCAGGGATAAACCCGTACTTGGCACAGTGGGCTCTTCTCAATATTGGCATCAGACTCCAAACAGGGAAGGGTCCAGGCATCTCTTTCTGGCCCAAGATTGCTGGAAGATGACCCAGGGAAGGCCAACCCCACTAACCCTGCTTAGGCTGTTAGTCTGGATTCCCAGGCACAGTGGCTTATGGTATGGGTCACCAGTGCGGGAGTACAGACCCTTGGGTACATATGCTCTCCACACTGAGCAAGAGTGTTAACACCAACAATCCATAAGCCCTTGGCAATGTCAGAACACCAGCCCATAAGAGCAGCATAGCCTCCTTCAAAAGCACTCCTTTTCCTGGTTAACAGATATGGGCACTGGTCACGCTCTGCCTCATGCTCCAGGTCACAGTTTTAGCACGGCTGAAGAAGCTTTAGGTGTAGATTACTGGCCAGAGGCAGCTGATCTGCTGTCTGCATGCTTGGAGGGAGTCCAGATTCTCAGTCTCAAGCTAAGGTACTAGTCTTGATGCGTCTCTGATCTTCCAGTTGCCAAATGGCTGGCAAGTAGACATTAGCCCATGTTCAGTCTGGGGCTCTCTGCTGCTGCCAGAACAACCCCTCCCAGTGAGATCTGTGGAACTGATGGCACTGCAACCCGTGTGATGGCACTAGCATCCATGGCCATCTCCATGGTACCACTGAGCCCTTTGGAGCCTTGCTCACCCATCTCACATGGCAGTCAGTAACCAGGGTTTTGGACAAACATGCAGCTCCCACCTCTCAATCATGTGCAGAGCTCTTAGGGGTAGTCTATCCTCCTGCTGCACAGGAAGAGATGGCACTGGTGCCCACGGTGCCAGGAAGGGCACCAAAAGCAGGGCCATCTTCCTTCCTACCATGACATTTTCCCCTCCCATCCTTCAGAAGGACATAACAGCACACCAAGAACTACTGAAGAGGGTGGTCTGCAATCTCAATGTGAGGGTTGAATAATAGAATCTTAGAATACTAGAACTGGAAGGGACCTTGAGAGGTCATCAAGTCCAATCTCCTGCCCTCCTGGCAGGCCAAGCACCATCTAGACAATCTCTGGTAGGAGGTGTCGTCTAACCTGCTCTTAGATATGTCCAGTGATGGAGATTCCACAAACTCCTTAGGAAATTTATCCCAGTACTTAACCATGCTTTTAAGAAGTTTTTCCTAATGTCCAGCCTAAACCTCCCATGCTGTAATTTAAGCCCATTGCTTCTAGTCCTGTCCTATCAGACGTTAAAGAAAATAACTTTTTTCCCCTCCTCCTTGTAACACCATTTTAGGTACTTGAAAGTTATCATATCACCTCTCAGTCTTCTCTTTTCCAAACTAAACAAATCCAGTTTTTTCAGTCTTCCCTCATAGGCCATGTTTTCTAGACCTTAAATCATTTTTGTTGCACTTTTCTGGACCTTCTCTAATTTCTCCACGTCTTTCCTAAAATACGTGGCGCTGAACTGAACACAATAGTCCACATGAAGATGGATCAGCACAGAGTAGAACAGAAGAATTACTTCTCATGTCTTGCTTACAAAATTCTTGTTAATGTATCCGAGAATTATGTTTGCTTTTTTTGCAACAGTGTCACACTGGCTCATGTTATCTTGTGGTGCACTGTGACCCTTATATCCCTTTCTGCAGTACTCCTTACTAGGCAGTCACTTCCCATTTTGTATGCATTAAACTGATTGTTCTTTCCTAAATGGAGTACTTTGCATTTGTCCTTATTGAACTTCATCCTATTTACCTCAGACCATTTCTTCCTCTTTATTCGGCTTTGGTGAGGCCACATCTGGAATACTGTGTCCAGTTCTGGGCCCCAAGTTATAGGAAGGATGTGGACTAAGGAGGAGTATAAACATACGGCTGGAGAATGCCGGGCAGTAATCAGGAAAGTGAAAGCACAATTGGAACTGCAGCTGGCAAGGGATGTGAAGAGTAACAAGAAGGGTTTCTACAGGCATGTGAACAATAAACGGGTTATTGGAGAAGGTGTGGGGCCATTACTGGATGAGGGAGGTAACCTAGTGACAGATGATGAAGGAAAAGCTGAGGTACTCAATGCTTTTTTTGCCTCAGTCTTCACAGACAAAGTCAACTTCCCAGTGATGGTCCTAGATGATGCAGTACAGGAAGGTGGAAGGCAGCCATCTGTGGCGAAGGAACAAGTTCTGAGCTATCTAGAAAAACTAGATGTGCATAAGTCCGTGGGTCTGGATTTAATGCACCCCAGGGTACTGAGGGAATTGGCAGAGGTCATTGCTGAACCTATGGCCCTTATCCTTGAAGACTCTTGGAAATTGGGGGAGATACCGGATGACTGGAAGAAGGCAAACGTAGTGCCCATCTTTAAAAAAGGAAAGAAGGACAATCCAGGGATCTATAGACCCGTCAGCCTTACCTCAATCCCTGGGAAAATAATGGAGGGAATCTTCAAAGAGTCCATTTTGAAGCACTTGGAATAGGGGAAAGTGATCAAAAGTAGCCAACATGGATTCACCAGGGGCAAGTCTCTGATCAGCTTCTATGACGACGTAACAAGCTCTGTGGATATGAGGAAGTCAGTGGATGTGATATACCTTGACTTCAGCAAGGCTTTTGATACGGTCTCCCACAACATTCTTGTCCATAAGTTAAGGAAATATGGATTGGATCCTTGGACTATAACATGGATAGAAAGCTGGCTTGATGGTCAGGCCCAACGGGCAGTGGTCAGTGGCTCAATATCAGGATGGCGGTCTGTTTCAAGCGGAGTGCCGCAAGGCTCAGTTCTGGGGCCGGTGTTATTCAACATCTTTATTAATGACCTGGATGAGGGACTGGGTTGCACCCTCAGCAAGTTTGCAGATGACACAAAACTAGGGGGAGAGGTAGATACTTTGGAGGGTAGAGAGGGAATCCAGAGGGACCTGGATAAATTGGAGGACTGGGCCAAAAGAAATCTGATGTGGTTCAATAAGGAGAAGTGTAGAGTCCTGGGGCAGAAGAATCCCAAACATTGTTATAGGCTGGGGACTGACTGGCTCAACAGCAGTACGATGGAAAGGGACCTAGGGGTTCTTGTGGATGAAAGGCTGGATATGAGTAAACAGTGTGCCCTTGTAGCCAAGAAAGCTAACGGCATACTGGGGTGCATTAGGAGGAGCATTTCAAGCAGATCTAGGGAAGTAGTTATTCCTTTTTATTCAGCACTGGTGAGGCCACATCTGGAATATTGTGTCCAGTTTTGGGCCCCCCAGTATAAAAAGGATTTGCTAGAGCAGGTTCAGTGAAGGGCAACAAAAATGATTAAGGGTCTGGAACACAAGACCTATGAGGATAGGCTGAGGGATTTGGGCTTGTTTAGTTTACAGACGAGAAGACTTAGAGGTGATTTAATAGCAGCCTTCAACTTCCTGAAGGGGAGCTCTAAAGAGGAGGGTGAGAAATTGTTCTCAGTGGTGTCAGATGGCAGAACAAGGAGTAATGGTCAGAAGTTGAAGAGGGAAAGGTGTAGGTTAGATATTAGGAAAAACTTCTTCACCAGGCGGGTGGTGAAGCATTGGAATGCATTGCCTAGAGAGGTGGTGGATTCTCCATCCCTTGAAGTTTTTAAGTCCTGGCTGGACAAGGTCCTGGCTGGGATGACTTAGTAGGGGTTGATCCTGCTTGAAGCAGGGGGCTGGACTAGATGACCTCCTGAGGTCCCTTCCAGCCCTGTGATTCTGTGATACACTGGAGAGGGTCCAGGGGAGGGCGACCAAAATAATTAGGGGGTTGGAGCATATGACTTACGAAGAAAGGTTGAGGGAATTGGGACTGTTTAGTCTGCAGAAGAGAAGACTCAGGGGGGACTTGATAACAGTCTTCAGCTTACTGAAGGGAGGTTGCAAAGGGGCTGGAGAGAGGCTGTTCACAGTGGTCACAGATGGCAGAACGTGGAACAATGGTCTCAAGTTGCAGTTGGAAAGGTCCAGGTTGAACATTAGGAAAAACTTTTTCGCTAGGAGGATGGTGAAGCATTGGAATGGTCTACCCAGGGAAGGAGTGGAGTCTCCATCCCTGGAGGTGTTTAAGTCTCGGCTCGACAAAGCCCTGGCGGGGCTGATCTGATAGGTTTGGTCCTGCTTAGAGCAGGGGGCTGGACTCAATGGCTTTTTTTAGGTCTCTTCCAGCTCGATTCTATGATTCAGTCTGTCCAGATCATTTTGTATTACAGCCATTTCCTCCAAAGCACTAGCAACTACGACAGATCAGGAAAGGGATCTTGGAGTTATAGTGGATAGTTCTCTGAAGACATCCACGCAGTGTGCAGCGGCAGTTAGTAAGGCAAATAGGATGTTAGGAATTATTAAAAAAGGGATCGATAATAAGACAAAAGATATCATACTTCCCCTATATAAAACTATGGTACGCCCACATCTCGAGTACTGCGTGCAGATGTGGTCTCCTCACCTCAAAAAAGATATATTGGCATTAGAAAAGGTTCAGAAAAGGGCGACTAAGATGATTAGGGGCTTGGAAAGGGTCCCATATGGGGAGAGGCTAGAGAGACTGGGACTTTTCAGTTTGGAAAAAAGGCGATTGAGGGGCGATATGATAGAGGTATATAAAATCATGAACGGTGTGGAGAAAGTGAATATAGAAAAATTATTTACCTTTTCCCATAATACAAGAACTAGGGGACACCAAATGAAATTGATGGGTAGTAGGTTCAAAACTAATAAAAGGAAATTTTTCTTCACACAGCGCACAGTCAACCTGTGGAACTCCTTGCCCGAGGAGGCTGTGAAGGCCAGGACTCTATTAGGGTTTAAAAAAGAGCTTGATAAATTTTTGCAGGTCAGGTCCATAAATGGCTATTAGCCAGGGATAAAGTATGGTGCCCTAGCCTTCATAACAAGGGCAGGAGATGGATGGCAGGAGATAAATCACTTGTCTTCTGTTCTCCTTTTCTGGGGCACCTGGCATTGGCCACCGTCGGCAGATGGGATGCTGGGCTTGATGGACCTTTGGTCTGACCCAGTATGGCCATTCTTATGTTCTTATGTTCTTATGTTCAACCTCTTCCAGCTTGGTATCATCCACACCTTTTATACGCATACGCTCTATGCCATTATCTAAATTGTTCAGTGTCTGGCTCTGTTCAATATCTTCATTAACTGCTACCCCAATGAAACCCCACTTGTTTTGCCCTTCCAACATTACTGTCAATGATTGTTATCTACTCTGCTAATAGTTATCCAACCAGTTATGCACCCACTTTCTTTTAGCACTGTCTGGCTTATATTTCCCTAGTAACAGAGAGGTAGCCATGTTAGTCTATTCTAGCAAAACAAAACAGCAGTCATGTAGCACTTTAAAGACTAACAAAATAATTTATTCTTTCGCTAGTTTACTGATAGGCAGGTCATACAAGACTGCATCAAATGCTTTACTGAACTCTAGGTATACCATGTTCACTGCTTCCCCTTATCCACAATACTTGTTATCCTACCAAAGACAGCTAACAGGTTGGTTTTATATGATTTGTTCTTGAGAAAGCCATGCTGAATATTACTTATCATCTTACTATCTTCCAGGGTTGTCCTTATTTCCCTTTTAATAGCTGGGCACTACACTTGCCCTTTTCCAGTCTTCTGGACCCTCTCCCATCTTCCTTGACTTCTCAAATATGATAGCTAATGGCTCAGATACCTCTTCCATCAGCTCCTTGAGTATTGTAGGATGCATTTCATCAGGCCCTGGTGACCTGAAAATGTCTAATTTGTTGAAGTAATTTTTCACAGTCTGCTTTGGACTTAACTAGGTTGCACAGTTTTGTATCATTTGCACATTTTGCCACCTCACTGTTTACCACTCTCTCCAAATCATTTATGAATCTGTTGAGTAGGATTGGTCTCAATACAGACCCTTGGAGAACAGCATTAATTACCTCTCTGAAAACTGATTATTTAGTCCTACCTTTTCTTTCCTATCGTTTAAACAGTTATCAGTCCATAAGAGGACCTTCCCACTTATTCCATGACTGCTAACTTTGCTTAGGAGCCTTTGGTGAGGGTCTTTGTGAAAGGCTTTCTGAAAATCTAAGTACACTATATCCACTGGATACCCCTTGTCCACATGTGTGTTGACCCCTTCAAAGAATTTTAGTAGATTGGTGAGGCATCATTTTCTTTTATAGAAGCCCTGCTAACTTTCCCCCCAACAAATTATGTTCATCTTTGTGTCTGACAATTGGATTACTATAGTTTCACCAATTTTCCTGGTGTTGAAATTAGACTTGTCAGCCTGTAATTACCAGCATCACCTGTAGAGCCCTATTTAAAAATTGGCATCACATTAGCTATCCTCCACTCATTTGGTACAGAAGATTATTTAAAGGATGGGTTACAATTCTTGGTTAACAGTTCTGCAGTTTCACATTTGAGTTCTTTAGAATTCAGGTGAATACCATCAGTGACTCATTACTGTTTAGTTTATTCATTTGTTCTGATACCTTCTCTAATGACACCTCAGTTGGAGACTTAATTTTTTTTAATTAATAAGAACATAAGAACGGCCATACTGGGTCAGACCAAAGGTCCATCCAGCCCAGTATCCTGTCTGCCGACAGTGGCCAGTGCCAGGTGCCCCAGAGGAGGTGAACCGAAGACAATGACCAAGCGATTTGTCTCCAGCCATCTGTCTCCAGCCTTTGACTAAAGGCTAGGGGCACCATACTTTACCCTTGACTAATAGCCATTTATGGACCTAACCTCCAAAAATTTATCAAGCTCTATTTTAAACTCTGTTAGAGTGCTGGCCTTCACAGCCTCCTCTGGCAAGGAGTTCCACAGGTTGACTGTGTGCTGTGTGAAGAAAAATTTTCTTTTATTAGTTTTGAACCTACTACCCATTAATTTAATTTGGTGTCCTCTAGTTCTTATATTATGCGAACAAGTAAATAACTTTTCAATATTCACTTTTTCCACACCATTCATGATTTTATATACCTCTATCATATCACCCCTCAATCTCCTCTTTTCTAGACTGAAAAGTCCCAGTCTCTCTAGCCTCTCCTCATATGGGACCCTTTCCAAACCCTTAATCATTTTAGTTGCCCTTTTCTGAACGTTTTCTAATGCCAGTATATCTTTTTTGAGGTGAGGAGACCACATCTGCACGCAGTACTCAAGATGTGGGCATACCATAGTTTTATATAGGGGAAGTATGATATTCTTTGTCTTATTTTCTATCCCTTTTTTAATAATTCCTAACATCCTATTTGCTTTACTGACTGTCGCTGCACACTGCATAGATGTTTTCAGAGAACTGTCCACTATAATTCCAAGATCCCTTTCCTGATCTGTTGTATCTAAATTTGCCCCCATCACATTGTATGTATAATTGAGGTTATTTTTCCCAACGTGCATTACCTTGCACTTACCCACATTAAATTTCATTTGACGTTTTCCTGCCCAATCACTCAGTTTGCTGAGATCTTTTTGAAGTTCTTCACAATCTGCTTTGGTTTTGACTATCCTGAACAGCTTGGTATCATCTGCAAACTTTGTCACCTCACTGCTTACTCCTTTCTCTAGATCATTGATGAACAAGTTGAACAGGATTGGTCCCAGGACTGACCCTTGGGGAACACCACTAATTACTTTTTAGTTTTTGGCTAGCTGTTCTTTAAATCCTTTTTTGGCCTTCCTAATTATATTTTTACACTTCATTTGATGGAGTTTGTTTCTTTCTATTTTCTTCACCAGGATTTAACTTCTACTTTTTAAAGTGTGCCTTTTTAACTCTCAGTCTTTCTTTTATTTGATTGTTAAAGCCACAATCACTGTTTTTTATTCTTTTACTGTGTTTTTAATATGGGGTGTATATTTAAGTTAAGCCAATATTATGGTGTCTTTAAAGAGCTTCCATGCAGCTAACAGGGATTTCAATTTTGGCACTATACCCTTTAATTTTTGTCTAACTAACCTCATTTTTATATAGTTCCCCTTTCTGAAAATAAATGCTAGAGTGTTGGGCTGCTGTGGTGGTTTTCCCCTCATAGGGGTGTTAATGATATTATGATCATTGTTTCTAATCAGTCCAGCTGCAGTCGCTCTTAGTTCAGTTCCTGCACTCCACTAAGGAATACTTAAGAATTTATTCTCATCTTGTAAGCTTTAGAACCAGCTGTTCCAAGATGCATTCATTTAAGGTGTCAAGGGACTTTGAAGGAGTGTGGGCACTTCAAAGTATCCGCAGCTACATGCAAGCTGACACTTCAAAGTTGCTGCGGGGGAGATTTTGACTAAGGAAGTGTTGCATATGCACCACAGCACTTCATTAATAATCTCCTGACACCCTAATTACCATGCCCCCTTCAAAGTTAGGGGCTAGTCTAGGCACAAGCAATGAGATGTAAACGTATGGATAGATGATCATGTGATACCCCTGAAGACAGGGCTGAATCATGACATTCTGAAACCCTAAGCTATGTCAAAAATACTATAAAATACCATCAAATTAATTTATTATTTCATAGAGAGGACATTGAATATCTAAAAATAAAAGCTGTGCAGATGAATGCACGTTCATTTTCATTGTCTGAGTCAGATGCCACGAACTGAAGGTTGATTTTTCTTTTTTGGGGGTTTGGGTTCTGTAAATTCTGCAGCAGAGTGTTGCTCTTTAAGACTTCTGACAGCATGTTCCTCATCTTGTCCCCCTCAGATTTTGGAAGGCACTTCAAATTCTTAAACCTTGGGTCAATGCAGGAGCTATCTTTAGAAATCTCACATTGGTACTGTTCCAAAGGTGTGGTTGTGCTCCATAGGTTCTGCACTTCTGTGCAGTTATTGTAAGAGGCAACTTTTTGTGGTGTTGGGAGAACTGGGGAGAAACGTGGGCCCACTCACTACTCCAGGTTTCTGGCCTAGGTCTTAGGTTGTGGCAGCTAATGGTTTTTTTTTTCCCCTAAGCCCCAGTGCAGCAGCCTTCCCTAGGCCATTTCCCTGAACACTCCCATAGTACCCTCTCTGGTACCTGAGCAAAATCCAGTGGTGGAAAAAATACCCCAAAAAGTCTCCTGAGTAGAAGTACTGCTATTTTGAAAAAATTTAACTAAGTAAAAGTGAAAGTATCCTGGGAAACTACTTGAGTAAAGGTAGAAACCTGTAGAAGCTTAACTGTACTCAAGTATCCAGAAGTAAAAAGTAGCTGGCCTGTGATATCTATGGTTAACCACCTGAGTTATCATAGAGGACCATTATTTGCCACATATTTTAAACACTCCCCACTGCCTTATGGGTTATCCTGGGAAGGAGCAAGGCTAAGGGAGTAAACCCTGACAGAAAATCCGGAGGGGAGTCCTAAGGCGGTTCTGTGCCGACTTCTGGCATTGACCCAGCAACTCCTGCAGCTGAGCTGGTACCAGACGTAGAGGTTATCCTCTCTTTTGGACTATATCAGTAAAGCCGAGAGGGGGACACTGACATCTGGGCAGCCCAGGGTCCCAAAAAAAAAAAAATTGCCCAGGCTTGCGCCTGGAGAGGTACTCCAGCATCACTTAACAGCGTTGAACCAACACGGGAGGTAACAGATACCAGTTATAAGCTCTTGCTCGATTGGCGTAGAGAGTGAGTGCCAGGCGTTGCCTTCGACACTGGGAGAGATCATCGCATCTCACTGGACAGTCACTGCCCGCCTCAAGCTGGGCAGCCCCCAGCCAGTAGGGTACTGTCCCACCACAGTTCACCTGCCTCACTGGGTGTGTGAGGCTTAAGGTTCCCAAACCTGACAAGTGACTGAAATTTGAGCACCAGGCAAACCAATAAGAAAATCAACAAGAAAAGGAAACCCTCAAAGTTTTCAGCTTGCTTGCTGGAATGTGCGGACCATACTGACCGGTTTGACTGAAGAACTTCAGGACATCAGTGACACCTGAAAGACCGCTGTCATCCATGAGGAACTGAAGAGGCTCCAAGCTGACATTGCTGCTCTGCAAGAGATGCGACTCGCAGATTTGGGATCTCTAAAGGAAAAGGACTACACCTTTTTCTGGCAGGGTAAAGCCCAAGAAGAATCCAGGGAGCATGGTGTTGGTTTTGCCATCAGAAACACCCTTCTACAAATGGTGGAAATAGTCATAGGTGGATCAGAAAGACTCCTTCAGGTCATACTTCAAACTTGCGCCAGTCCTGTTCACCTGATCAGCCCTTATGCTCCAACCCTGTACGCCACACCAGAAGTAAAAGACAAGTTCTATGACGTGCTTAGTGCTTCCATAGCGCAAATACCTGCTCGCGAACAACTGTACATTTTGGGTAACTTCAATGCGAGAGTTGGAGCCAATTGTGACTCATGGCCTTCCTGCTTAGGCTACTTCGGTGTGGGAAAAATGAATGAAAACAGACAGCGTCTTCTTGAACTTTGCACGTGCCACAATCTGTGCATCTCAAACACATTTTTCCAAACCAACACACAGCACAGTGTCATGGAGACACCCACGCTCAAAACACTGGCATCAGCTAGATGTGGTCATGACTAGACATGATAAAAATGTCATTCTGACACGCAGCTATCATAGTGCCAACTGTGATACAGATCACTTGCTAGTTTGCTCCAAACTCAAGGTGAGACCCAAGAAGCTGTACCACTCTAAACCAACTGGAAGGCCCCACACTGATGCCAGAAAGACAGCAAACTCAGAGAGAGCTGAAAAGTTCAGAGAGACCCTCGAGGAGAATCTGCGCAGGAGCCCTGGGGGTGCGGATGTGACATCCAGATGGCGGCATCTGAGGGATACAATTTACAACACGGCCTTGTTGGTGTTTGGAAGAAGAGCTAGAAACACAAATGACTGGTTCAAAGCTAACTCCGATGAGTTGATTCCAGCCATCGAAAAGAAGCGCGCTGCACTCCTAGAGTACAAACGCTCACCGAGCCAGAGTACCCTACAAGCGCTCAGAGCAGCCAGAAAAACAGTACAGCAGACAGCCAGGCGTTGTGCCAACAACTACTGGCTCGAGCTATGCAGCAGCATCCAGACCAGTGCTGACTCTGGTAATCTCAAGGGAATGTATGAGGGCATCAAGAAGGAATTAGGACCCACCCAGAACAAGATGGCACCTCTGAAACCCAAATCTGGTGAAGTCATCATTGACAAAGCCAAACAGGTGGAGCGCTGGGTCGAGCACTACTCCGAGCTGTACTCACACAAGAACATTGTGTTGATACAGCCCTCAATGCCATCGAGCTGCTACCAGTAATGGACGAACTGGATCAGGAACCAACTGTGGACAAACTGAAGAAAGCCATCAACAGCATTGTGGTAGGAAAGGCCCCAGGCCAGGATGGTATACCACCAGAGGTAATCAAGTGTGCCATGGACACCCTCCTGCAACCCCTACATGAGCTACTGTGCCTGTGTTGGAGATTGGGAGAGGTTCCACAGGATATGCGCGACGTGAGCATTGTAACCTTGTATAAGAACAAAGGAGACAGAAGCAACTGCAACAATTACCGTGGAATCTCCCTCCTAAGCATCACTGGTAAACTGTTCGCTCGCGTCATCCTCAGCAGACTCCAGAAGATTGCTGACAGGGTGTATCCTGAATCACAGTGCAGATTTTGCGCAGAGAAATCTACCGTTGACATGGGTCTTCTCTCTGAGGCAGCTGCAGGAGAAATGCAGGGAGCAGAGGAAGCCACTCTATATTGCCTTCATCAATCTGACCAAGGCCTTCGACTTGGTCATCAGGGATGGACTGTTCAAACTGCTCCACAAGATAGGCTGTCCGCCACGGTTACTCAAGATGATCCAGTCTTTCCACAAAGATATGAGAGGAACCATCCAACATGATGGCACTTTATTGGATGTTTTCAGCATCAGGAGCGGAGTCAAAAAAGGATGCGTCCTTGCTCCGACATTGTTCGGGATCATCTTCGTGCTCCTGCCTTTGGATCTTCAACAGAGGGCATCTTTTTGCACACAAGATCTGATGGGAAACTGTTTAATCTTGCAAGGCTGAAAGCTAAGTCTAAGGTGCGGGAAGTCCTCATCAGAGATATGCTGTTCGTGGATGACGCTGCTGTAGTGTCACACACAGAAGACCAGCTTCAGAAACTGCTGGATCGGTTCTCCAAAGCATGCAAGGACTTTGGGCTCTCCATCAGCCTAAAGAAGACAAATGTACTTGCTCAGGACATTGCTGTTTCTCCATCAATCAGCATTGACAACTATATGTTAGAGGTCGTCCACGAGTTCGTTTACCTCAGGTCCACCATCACTGACACCCTGTGATTGGAGACTGAGCTAAATAGGAGGATCGGAAAAGCAGCCACAACTCTGTCCAGACTCAGCGAGAGAGTGTGGAATAACATCAAGTTGTACACCCATACCAAAATGCAAGTCTACAGAGCCTGCATCCTCAATACCCTCCTTTATGGCAGCAAGTCTTGGACCCTGTATGCCCTCCAGGAAAAGAGGCTGAATGTCTTCCACTTGCACTGCCTCAGGCACATCATTGCAATATCGTGGAAGGACAGAGTGCCCAACACTGCCGCCCTTGAGCAAGCTGGAATCCCAACCATGCGCACCCTCCTCAGGCAGCGTCGGCTCCGCTGTCTTGGCCATGACCACAGGATGAATGATGGAAGAATCCCAAAAGACATCCTGAATGGCGAGCTAGCCTCTGGCAAAAGACCTCCCGGATGCCCCTAGCTGCGCTACAAAGATGTTTGCAAGAGGGACCTCAGGGAGGTGGGCATCGAGCCGGACAGCTGGGAGGAGCTGGCAGACAATCGCAGCAGATGGAGGCAGGAACTACACAAGGGCCTTCAGAAGGGTGAGATGAGGATCAGACAGCTAGCAGAGGAGAAGCGAGCCCACAGAAAGCACAGTAAGGACCTGCCAGACACCCACTACACATGCAACAGATGCAGCAAGGACTGTCACTCGTGGGCCTTCACAGTCACAGTCGATGATGCAAATGATGATCCCAAATGGAACTACAAAGGGCGCGATCCATAGTCTACATAGATTGAAGGATGCCTACTACTACTATTTTAAACACACACAAGTATGTCTATACACATATATAAAATGTGTGTGTATGTATGTCTGTGTGTATATATGTGTTTGTACACACAGACACACACACACACAGAGTAAGCCAGCAAAGGGAGGTTTAGGTTGGACATTAGGAAAGTGTGTGTGTGTATGTGTGTGAGAGAAAGCGAGAGAGATAGAATCATATAATGTTAGAACGGGAAGGGACCTCAAGAGGACATTCAGTCCCCTGCCTTCATGGTAGTATCAAGCATCATCTATGTCATCCCTGTTTGAATATTTATCCAGCCCGTTCTTAAATATCTCCAATGTTGGAGATTTTTCCATCATTTTTCCTAATGTCCAACCTAAACCTCCCTTGCTGCAATTTAAGCCCATTGCTTCTTGTCCTGTATTCAAAGGCAAAAAAAATTATTTATCTTCTTCTTCCTTGTAACACCCTTTTAGGTACTTGAAAACTGCTATCATGTCCCCTCTCAGCCTTCTCTTTTCCAAACTAAACAAACCCAGTTCTTTTAATCTTCCCTCATAGGTCATCATTTGTAGACCTTTAATCATTTTAGTTTCTCTTCTTTGGATCTTCTCCACATCTTCCTGAAAATGTGGTGTCCAGAACTGGACACAATCAATACTCCTGATGCTTAATCAGTGCAGAATAGAGTGGAAGAATTACTTCTCATGGCTTGGTCACAACACTCCTGTTAATGCATCCCAGAATCATGTTTGCTTTCCCGCCCCCGCCTCCAGTGTCACACTGTTAACTCATACTTAGCTTGTGATCCACTGTGAACCCTAGATCCCTTTCTACAGTACTCCTTCCTAGGGAGTCTCCATTTTGTATGTGTGAAACTGATTGTTCCTCACTAAGTGGGAGTACATTGCCTTTATCCTTGTTGAACTATTTTCCTCAGACCATTTCTCCCATTTGCCCAGATCATTTTGATTTCTGGCACTATCCTCAAAAGCACTTTCAACCCCTCCCAACTCGATATCAGCTGCAAACTTCATAATGGTACTCTCTATGCCATTATCTAAATCATTGGTGAGGATAGTTCAGCAGTTTGAACACTGGCCTGCTAAAATCAGTGTTATGAGTTCAGCCCTTAAGGGGGCCCATTAGGGATCTGGGATAAACAGATTTGAAAAAAAAAGTAAAAACAGTCAGGGATGGTGATGGGTCCTGCTGTGAGGGCAGGGGACTAGACGCAATGACTTATGAAAGTCCCTTCTAGCCCTATGAGATGGAATATATAGAACAGAACTTACCCCCCCCCAAATCTGATCCCTATGGAACCCTGCTTATTATTCCCTTCCAGCCTGGCTGTGAACCATTAATAACTATTCTCTGTGCACAGTTATCCAACCAGTTATGCACCCACACACATGCGTATTATATACTATATACGCACATTTATATTTCAGAGCTGGGATTTAAATATAATTGCAACCTTCGTTTATAAAAGAACATAAGAACATAAGAATGGCCATACTGGGTCAGACCAAAGGTCCATCCAGCCCAGCATCCCATCTGCCGACGGTGGCCAATGCCAGGTGCCCCAGAGAAGGAGAACAGAAGACAATGATCAAGTGATTTATCTCCTGCCATCCATCTCCTGCCCTTGTTCTGAAGGCTAGTGCACCATACTTTATCCCTGGCTAATAGCCATTTATGGACCTAACCTGCAAAAATTTATCGAGCTCTTTTTTAAACCCTAATAGAGTCCTGGCCTTCACAGCCTCCTCGGGCAAGGAGTTCCACAGGTTGACTGTGCACTGTGTGAAGAAAAATTTCCTTTTATTAGTTTTGAACCTACTACCCATCAATTTCATTTGGTGTCCCCTAGTTCTTGTATTATGGGAAAAGGTAAATAATTTTTCTATATTCACTTTCTCCACACCATTCATGATTTTATATACCTCTATCATGTCGCCCCTCAATCACCTTTTTTCCAAACTGAAAAGTCCCAGTCTCTCTAGCCTCTCCCCATATGGGACCCTTTCCAAGCCCCTAATCATCTTAGTCGCCCTTTTCTGAACCTTTTCTAATGCCAATATATCTTTTTTGAGGTGAGGAGACCACATCTGCACGCAGTACTCGAGATGTGGGCGTACCATAGTTTTATATAGGGGAAGTATGATATCTTTTGTCTTATTATCGATCCCTTTTTTAATAATTCCTAACATCCTATTTGCCTTACTAACTGCCGCTGCACACTGCGTGGATGTCTTCAGAGAACTATCCACTATAACTCCAAGATCCCTTTCCTGATCTGTCGTAGCTAAATTTGACCCCATCATGTAGTACGTGTAATTTGGGTTATTTTTTCCAACATGCATTACTTTATACTTACCCACGTTAAATTTCATTTGCCATTTTGCTGCCCAATCACTCAGTTTGCTGAGATCTTTTTGTAGTTCTTCACAATCCCTTTTGCTTTTGACTGTCCTGAACAACTTGGTGTCATCTGCAAACTTTGCCACCTCACTGCTTACCTCATTTTCTAGATCATTGATGAACAAGTTGAACAGGATCGGTCCCAGGACTGACCCCTGGGGAACACCACTAGTTACCCTCCTCCATTGTGAAAATTTACCATTTATTCCCACCCTTTGTTTTCTGCCTTTTAACCAATTCCCGATCCATGAAAGGACCTTTCCTCCTATCCCATGACCACCTAATTTACATAAAAGCCTTTGGTGTGGGACCGTGTCAAAGGCTTTCTGGAAATCTAGGTATATTATGTCCACTGGGTGCCCCTTGTCTGCATGTTTATTAACCCCTTCAAAGAATTCTAATAGATTAGTTAGACATGACTTCCCTCTGCAGAAACCATGCTGACTTTTGCCCAACAATTCGTGCTCTTCTATGTGCCTTGCAATTTTACTCTTTACTAGTGTTTCTACAAAGCTTAAGAGTGACCAAATTAAATATAAGAGAGAGGTTACAGAGCTTTCAAATTACCAGGGGTGTGTGCTGGGAGTGGGGCTGTTTCAGTCCAGCTGGAACTTCCCTGCCCACCGTGCACCCAGGACCACTGAAAACAAGGACTGCTCTGGCCTGGCTGGAGCAGCCCAACCCATGGCACACCCAGGCTGCTGTGGACGGGGGCAGCTCCATCCAGTTAGGGGCGCTCAAGGCTGGTGAGGATGGGGTTTGCTCTACCTGCATTAGAATGCCCTCCACCCACAGCAGTGCTGCAGGCAGGAATGCTCCAGCTGGACCAGAGCAGACCCGGTCCCTAGCGCACTTCAAGCAAAGGCATCCCAGCCGCTGCCCCCCACCCCCATTTTCCCCTTGCATTTAATCAGTTAACTGGTTAAACTTAGCATTTAACAGGCTAACCAATTAAATGGGATTTTCCAGCCCTAGTCTGGGTGGGCAGGAGGGTTCTGGAGAAGTCTGGGAGTGGTGTGTCTGGGAGGATGCAGGAGTGGGTTGGGGGTGGAGTTAATTGGTAAGCTGAATAGTAACAAATCTCCAGGACCAGACGGTATTCACCCAAGGGTTCTGAAAGAACTCAAATGTGAAATGGCAGAGTTATTAACAGTGGTTTGTAACCTATCCTTTAAATCTGCTTCGGTACCCAATGACTGGAAGACGGCCAATATAATGCCAATATTTAAAAAAGGCTCTAGAGGAGACCCTGGCAATTATAGACCGATAAGTCTAACATCAGTACCAGGCAAATTAGTAGAAACAATAGTAAAGAATAAAATTGCAAGGCACGTAGAAGAGCACGAATTGTTGGGTAAAAGTCAGCATGGTTTCTGCAGAGGGAAGTCGTGTCTAACTAATCTATTAGAATTCTTTGAAGGGGTTAATAAACATGCGGACAAGGGGCACCCAGTGGACATAATATATCTAGATTTCCAGAAAGCCTTTGACACGGTCCCATACCAAAGGCTTTTATGTAAATTAGGCGGTCATGGGATAGGAGGAAAAATCCTTTCATGGATCGGGAATTGGTTAAAAGACAGAAGACGAAGGATTGGAATAAATGGTAAATTTTCACAATGGAGGGGGGTAACTAGTGGTGTTCCCCAGGGGTCAGTCCTGGGACCGATCCTGTTCAACTTGTTCATCAATGATCTAGAAAATGAGGTAAGCAGTGAGGTGGCAAAGTTTGCAGATGACACCAAGTTGTTCAGGACAGTCAAAAGCAAAAGGGATTGTGAAGAACTACAAAAAGATCTCAGCAAACAGTGATTGGGCAGCAAAATGGCAAATGAAATTTAATGTGGGTAAGTGCAAGGTAATGCACGTTGGAAAAAATAACCCAAATTACACGAACAACATGATGGGGTCAAATTTAGCTATGACAGATCAGGAATGGGATCTTGAGTTATAGTGGATAGTTCTCTGAAGACATCCACGCAGTGTGCAGCGGCAGTTAGTAAAGCAAATAGGATGTTAGGAATTATTAAAAAAGGGATCGATAATAAGACAAAAGATATCATACTTCCCCTATATAAAACTATAGTATGCCCACATCTTGAGTACTGCGTGCAGATGTGGTCTCCTCACCTCAAAAAAGATATATTAGCATTAGAAAAAGTTCAGAAAAGGGCAACTAAGATGATTAGGGGCTTGGAATGGGTCTCATATGGGGAGAGGCTAGAGAGACTGGGACTTTTCAGTCTGGAAAAGAGGCGGTTGAGGGGCGATATGCTAGAGGTATATAAAATCATGAATGGTGTGGAGAAAGTGAATATAGAAAAATTATTTACCTTTTCCCATAATGCAAGAACTAGGGGACACCAAATGAAATTGATGGGTAGTAGGTTCAAAACTAATAAAAGGAAATTTTTCTTCACACAGCACACAGTCAACCTGTGGAACTCCTTGCCAGAGAAGGCTGTGAAGGCCAGGACTCTATTAGGGTTTAAAAAAGAGCTCGATAAATTTTTGCAGGTTAGGTCCATAAATGGCTTTTAGCCAGGGGTAAAGTATGGTGCCCTAGCCTTCAGTACAAGGGCAGGAGATGGATGGCAGGAGATAAATCACTTGATCATTGTCTTCTGTTCTCCTTCTCTGGGGCACCTGGCATTGGCCAATGTCAGCAGACGGGTTACTGGGCTGGATGGACCTTTGGTCTGACCCAGTATGGCTGTTCTTATGTTATGTCTGAACAGGGGGAGGGTGCAGGAGCGAGAGAGTGTTCAGGAGCAGACTTGGAGTGGGAGAGCTGGATGGAAGGGGAGTGTAGGAGCTGATTAGGGCTAGGATGAGGGGAGTGGGATTAGGGAGGGGATGAGGGAGAGGGACAGGGATGTAGGGGCTGGCCATGAGGGTGGGGGTGGGGGTATTTACCTGGCTTCATGCTCCCTGCCACTTCCAGGAGCTACCCTCTACTGCTCCTATTTGCTAAAATCTGTCCAATAGGAGCAGTGGGAAAAACCCTCCCATGAGCAGTTTCCGACACTGTGTTCACCCAGCTGGGGAAGGGTTAGTAGCAGTATGCAGCACCACACCACTTCTCCCACACACATTGGATCTGGCCTGCAGTGCTTGGGGCCCCCCACCCATGTGTAGATACTGTTTTTGAATTAAAAGATGTTGAAGAACCCTTTTAAAAGCTACATTGTTGGAAGGGCCATTGTGCTTGTTGATTGTTTATTTTCTAAAGAAGAAAAATAGTCACTGCATGATGATTGGGTGCTTTGTCCATGTGTCTATGTTTTAGCAAATCAGAACGCTGACTTGTGCAAGTATCACAAGTGATGAAAGTAGTGAGTAACGAAGTGCTTCTGGAAATGGTAGTGGAGTAAAAAGTACAATATTTGCTTTTAAAACGACTTGAGGAAATGTTGTTGTATCACAGAAATAAATTACTTGAGTAAAGTACAAATACCAGGAAAACATACTTGAGTAGTGTAACTAACTATTTCTGCTTAGTTGCTTTCCACCTCTGGCAAAATCTTCCCCACTTCAGCTCCAGCACTCTTTCCTCAGCTTTCCAGTCCTGCACTTCCTCCTCTCAGTCCTTCACTCAGCTTCTTCCTCACTCCTTACCTGAAGGGAAATATTTGAAAGTAGCCCAGCAGGCCTTAACTGGTTGCAGGTGCCTGATGCCAGCTGATTCAGGCTAGCTCTTGGGTAACCTCAGGTACCTGTCTGCCTTGATTATGTGACCACAGTCTCTAGCTGGGAACAGAAAATCATTCACCCAGCTCCCAATATATCTGCCCTTCACCAAACTATTGTACCGAGCTGCTCTGGGTCTGTCACAGTACCCTGTCTGCATTTTTGCATTCTGTCAAATCTGCAGTGAAAGTGTTCTTAAATTGAGCATGTGCTGCATTGTCACACGAGACTACTATAGCATGATTATAACTTTCTATTGGCATAGAAAGTACGCTTATTAAGTTTGCAGATGATACCAAGCTGGGAGAGGTTACAACTGCTTTGGAGGATAGGGTCATAATTCAAAATGATCTGGATAAATTGGAGAAATGGTCTGAGGTAAACAGGATGAAGTTCAATAAGGACAAATGCAAAGTGCTCCACTTGGGAAGGAACAATCAGTTTCACACATACAGAATGGGGAGAGACTGTCTAGGAATGACTACAGCAGAAAAGGATCTAGGGGTTATAGTGGACCACAAGCTAAATATAAGTTAACAGTGTGATGCTGTTGCAAAAAAAAAAAAAAAAAAAGCAAACATGATTCTGGGATGCATTAATAGGTGTGTTGTGAACAGGACATGAGAAGTCATTCTTTCGCTCTACTCTGCGCTGGTTAGACCTCAGTTGGAGTATTGTGTCCAGTTCTGGGCACAGCAGTTAAAGAAACGTGGAGAAATTAGAGAGGGTCCAGAAAAGAGCGACAAGAATGATTAAAGATCTAGAAAATGTGACCTATGAAGAAAGGCTGAAAGAATTGGGCTTGTTTAGTTTGGAAAAGAGAAGATTGAGGGGCGACATGATAGTGGTTTTCAGGTATCTAAAAGGATGTCATAAGGAAGAGGGAGAAAACTTGTTCTTCTTGGCCTCTGAGGATAGAACAAGAGGCAATGGACTTAAACTGCAGCAAGGGAGGTTTAGGTTGGACATTAGGAAAAAATTCCTAACTGTCAGGGTGGTCAAACAGTGGAATAAATTGCCAAGGGAGGTTGTGGAATCTCCATTGCTGGAGATATTTAAGAACAGGTTAGATAGATGTCTATCAGGGATGGTTTAGAAAGTTCTTGGTCCCGCCATTGGGGCAGGGGGCTGGACTCAATGGCCTCTTGAGGTCCCTTCCAGTCCTAGTATTCTATGATTCTATGAAACATATGGAAAAATACTGATAAAACCAGAGTAGGAGACATGCAGTTCTTCTTCGAGTGTCCCCGTGGGTGCTCCACCATAGGTGACGGCTTGGCCGGCGCCGCAGATCGGATCTTCCAAGCAGTCTCTGCCGGACCGCGCATGCGCCGGCACGCGCCGCTCCCTGGCGCGCTCCTGGCCATGTGCGCGATCCGGTCCCCGCCAGTTCCTCTCAACCGCCGTCGGCTGCAGACGGAATCCGACTAGGCTAAAGCCACATAGCGTATTCAACGACTTTATTTGTTTTCTCTTTAAAGTTTTTCAGTTCTTAGGATACCATAAGTAACCGGTTGTTATTTTGTAAAAAAAAAAACAAAAAACAAACAACAAACAAGCTACGGAGGGACAGCTCAAGCCAGTCCCAGTAACCAGCGCCGGAGGCCGGGAGCTAGGGCCATCAGCCCTCCTGCGGAGGCAGGCCATCGGACGGGGAAACAGCACAAAGAAGTGCTAAGTACCCACAAACAAACTCAAAGACTCACCAACAATGTCCTCCTCAGGCTTTAAAAAATGTGAGTCCTGCCGAGAGGCGATGCCAGTGTCCGATGGGCACAGTCTATGCATAAGGTGCCTGGGGGAGTCCCATGTGGCACAAAAATGCGCCTTCTGTGCAAAGTTAACGACCAGAGCACGGAGAGACACGGAGATGAGAATTAAACTGCTGCTTCTTGACAAGGCCCTCCAGCCAGACATGCCGGAGCGGCCGCAGCAGGAGGGACCCTCCGGGGCCCTTAGAAGGAAAGCTGCCTCCCTCACTCCATCAGCGCAAAAACGGAGGAAAGTTTCTCCAACCCGATCCCTGCCGGCAGCAACAGTGAGCGGGACGGGAGGAGCGAGCAGCCCCCAGCCGCAGCAACAGCTGATCGGCGGCGGCACGGAGAGCCACGTGGAAGCGGCTCAGCCTCCGATGATCAGCCAGCCGCCCCGCACCGCAGGCAGGGCGGCGGCTAAGCAAGCGCCGGTACCAGCGGCACCGCAGGCAGCGGCACCGATCCCCGGGGAACCGGCGGTGCAGAGCGCGCAGGCACGTAGCCTGCAGGCGCAGAAGGACTCCGCACGTGTGGCACCGCCCTCGAGCGTGCCTAGCACGGTGCCGACGGGGCCAGGATCCCCCGCCCATCAGGGGGCGGAGTTACCTCCTCAAGGGAGGGGGAAGGCTGCACACAAGAGGAGGCATTGCAGCCCCTCTCCAGACAGGGCTGTGGAGCTCTTCTCTCACAGCCCTCCACTCATGTTGCAGACTCCAACCAGAAGACAGGGGCCCCCCCTAGCCTACCCGGAGCCCCCTTCTCCTTTCCTGCAATCAGCCTCCCCATGGCTGGCACCACCCTCGCCCTTCCTGGGATTTGAATCGCTGGACTATTATGCAAAATCGCTCTCTCCAGTGTCTCGACAATCCCCCTCTCCCAGACACACAGGGTACGTGCAAAGGGAATGGTCAAGGTCACCTTCCCAGGAACAGTGCCTATACTGCCATGGTTGTCCCTACCACGCGGGGCATGGACACCATCGGCAATCTACCAGGGAGAGATCCCCACATATTACCTCGTACCCCCGAGGGCAATCGCGATCGGGGACGGAGACTCAAGCATCCCAGGGGGGACTGGCCGTGGACCCACGAGATTTTCCCTCGCAAACCTCCAGCGAGAGGGCGCACCATCACCATCAAGAACCGGAAGGGTCCAAAGAAATGTACCCCAGCGGTTCCTCGTTTTCCTCCCCAGATGAGGCCACGGCCTTAGGGGACGTCCATCCCAAGGACGATCTCAAACAGTTTCAGGAGCTGTTTAAGAGGGTAGCTTTCACGCAAGGCATCCAGACAGCACAAGTGCAAGAGAAACATCATAAGCTCCTTAAAAATTTGAGCTCCCCGGCCTCCTCCAGAGTAGCAATCCCGCTTGATGAAGCGATCTTGGAGTCCGCCACTACCATATGGCAGACCCCGGCAACTATTCCGCCTGTCCAAAAGAGAGCGGATAAGAAATACTTCGTGCCGGCGAAGGGCATGGAGTTCTTGTTTAGCCACCCCCAGCCAAACTCCTTGGTGGTGGAGTCCTCGCAGCAAAGATTAAAAACATCTCAATTTAAAACAGGGGGAATGGACAAAGATGCCAAGAAGCTAGAGCTGTTCGGCAGAAAGGTCTACTCCTCCTCCACTTTAACCTTGCGAATGGCAAATTATGCAGCGCACTTGGCGAACCATAATTTCGACAACTATGCCAGATTAACTTCCCTCATGGACTCGCTTCCAGAGGACAAAAAGCCGGTCCTCAAGGCCATAGTGCAAGAGGGCTACGCGGCTGCGAGGATGGAAGTTCAGATTGCTTTGGACGTTGCGGACACGGCAGCACGTTCCACAGCAACTGCAGTGGTGATGCGACGGGAGTCCTGGCTCCAGACCTCGGGCATACCGAGAGATCTGCAGGCGAAGATAATCGACCTTCCCTTCGACTTGCAGAAGCTGTTTGCTGAATCAACTGACTCGGTCCTTCATTCCAGTAAAGACTCAAGAGCCACACTCAGGACCCTGGGGATTTACACCCCTCCATACTCAAAGAAAAGGTACTACCCACAGCAAAGGCGGTACCAATACCAGCAACAGCGCCCCCAGTATCACAGGGGTTACGAGCAAGTGCGGCATCAGCAGCACCAGCAGTACAGAACCCCCAGGCGACGCTCACAACAGGGCCGTACGTCCTCGGGGCGGGGCCAAAGGCCACAAGTTTGACATACAAATCCAGGGCTGCGCCATCACCACCATTGCACAAGATCATCCGAAACGACTTTTTCACCATCGCCTCCGACCATTCTACGACCAGTGGCAAAGGATCACCACAGACAAATGGGTGCTGGAGATCATAGCCACGGGGTACGCCATCCCCTTCCAGTCGCTCCCGCCGCCGCGACCCCCGCCCAAGCCCCACCCCCAGGAGGCCTCCCATGTAGCCAGGCTCAGGCAGGAGGTGGCCCACCTAGAGTTCATAGGGGCGGTGGAAAAAGTGCCGGAGCAACTGCAAGGGAAAGGGTTCTACTCTCGGTATTTCCTGACGGAGAAAAAGACAGGAGGCTGGAGGCCCATCTTAGACCTTCGTGGCCTCAACAGGTATCTGCGCAAGCAACGTTTTCGGATGATCACTATTGCCTCCATCCTTACAGCACTGGACGATGGAGACTGGTTCGCAGCCCTCGATCTACAAGACGCGTACTTCCACATAACCATTCATCCGGCTCACCGACGTTTTCTCCGGTTCATGGTGGGCAACGAACACTTCCAATACAAGGTCCTACCGTTTGGCCTTTCCTCGGCCCCCAGAGTCTTCACCAAGACCTTGGCAGTGGTGTCAGCCTACCTGCACAGACAGGGGGTGTTTATTTTCCCGTATCTGGACGACTGCCTGCTCAAAGGGACCTCGAAAAGGGAGGTTCTCCGCATGATACGCGTCACAGCAAACACGTTCTCCGCACTTGGCCTGGTTATCAATATGGCAAAATCAAAGATAGACCCCTCACAGGACATAGAGTTCATAGGGGCTCGCATAAACTCAGTCTCGGCGAGAGTATACCTTCCAGAGGCTCGCTTTCGAGCCATCGGTTCCCTCGTGCAGGTCATCACCTTCAGCCCTACGGTGCCGGTCTTGACGTGCTTGCAGCTGCTGGGCCACATGGCAGCGGCTACGTTTGTGGTACAGAATGCCAGGTTGCACATGCGCGGCATGCAACATTGGCTGGCAAGTGTATACAAGCCGGCAGTACACACTGTTCACAGGGTGGTGTCGCCCCCACCTGGGGTGCGCGAATCCCTGCAATGGTGGGTAAACCCCGGGAACTTGCTAACAGGGGTACCCTTCCATCAGCCGCAAATATCGGTTTTCCTCACTACGGATGCCTCCCTCATAGGGTGGGGAGCGCACATGGGCGAAGAGGTGGCTCAAGGACTGTGGTCACCCACGGAACAGTCTCTGCATATCAATGTTTTAGAGCTCAGAGCAGTGTTCAACGCCTGCAAACACTTTCGAGACCGTATACAAGGCAAAGTCGTCGGGATCAGTACAGACAATACCTCCACCATGTTTTACATAAACAGGCAAGGAGGAGCTCGATCCCGTACCTTATGCGCGGAAGCAATCCGCCTATGGAACTGGTGCATCGCCCACGATATAATCCTGAGAGCCTCCTACTTGCCAGGCACGCACAACGTGAAGGCAGACCAGTTGAGCAGACGTTTTGCGCTCACCCACGAGTGGCAGATCCGTCCCGATCTACTACGGCCCATTTTCCACGCATGGGGGTTTCCCCAAATAGATCTGTTTGCCACTCAGCACAACAAACAGTGCCCACGATTCTCCTCCAGAGCAGGGCTGGGCCGGGGGTCCCTGGGGGACGCGTTCGCGATCCCGTGGGGAGGCCCCCTGCTTTACGCGTTTCCCCCCGCAGTGCTGATCCACAAGGTTCTGCAAAAAGCCAGGAGAGACAAGGCTCGGATGATCCTGATAGTCCCAACATGGGATCGCCAACCATGGTTCCCCCTACTCCTGCGCCTGTCGGACCGCCCACCGATGCCTCTTCCGGTGGCGCCGGACCTGCTCACGCAAGCCCAGGGGTCCATAGTGCATCCGCACCCCCAAAGCCTGCGACTGCAAGCGTGGCTAATCCATGGCTCAGCTCCCTAGAGAGCACATGCACAGTGGAAGTACAGCAAGTCCTAGAAAGTAGCAGGAGGACTTCCACTAGGAAAACCTACAAACAAAAATGGACTCGCTTCATGGCTTGGTGTTCTACCAAGCAGCTGGCCCCCCTTTCGGTGCCTATACCTACAATTCTAGAGTATTTACTGGACCTCAAGAGAGCAGGACTCTCGCTATCCTCGTTAAAGGTCCACCTGGCCGCCATCTCGGCGTTCAGACATGAGGAGGGAGGGCACACGGTGTTCGCCCACCCTATGGTTACCAGGTTCCTCAAAGGGTTGGTAAACCTATACCCCCCTCGGAAACCGATTCCACCTTCGTGGAGCTTGGACCTGGTGCTTACCACACTCATGGGACCACCGTTCGAGCCCTTGGCCACGGTTCCCCTTCGCCTCCTTACAGTAAAGATGACCTTTCTTCTTGCAATTACGTCAGCCCGTCGGGTGAGCGAGCTTGCGGCAGTCATGGCAACGCCACCCTGTACTGTCTTTTCCAAGGAGGCGGTAACCATACGGCTGCATCCAGCCTTTGTTCCCAAAGTTTCTTCCGAGTTTCACATCAATGAACCTATTGTTCTACCCTCGTTCTATCCAAAGCCTCATAACTCCAGCGAAGAGGCGCGCCTACACCTCCTGGATGTGAGGAGGGCGCTAGCCTTCTACGTAGACAGGACCAAGTCCTTCCGAAAAACGGATAGCCTCCTGGTCTCCCTCGCTCCCAAATCTAAAGGAGAAGGTCTCTCATCGCAGAGAATCTCAAAGCACATTGTATCCTGCATAAAAATGTGCTACGAGCTCAGAAAGACTCCTTTGTCGGCCACTCCCAGGGCTCATTCCACCAGGGCGGTGGCAGCATCAACAGCCTTTTTCAAGGGCGTTGCATTGAAAGACATTTGCAGAGCGGCAACCTGGTCATCCTACGACACGTTCGCCAAACATTACGCCCTTCACAGGGTATTCCAAGAGGATACCCGTCTCTCTGCAGCGGTCCTCTCGGGGACCAGCTGCACATAATCCGATTACCCACCACCTATCTGGGTTACTGCTGGGTAGTCACCTATGGTGGAGCACCCACGGGGACACTCGAAGAAGAAAGAGAAGTTACTCACCGTAGTAACGGTGGTTCTTCGAGATGTGTCCCCGTGGGTGCTCCACTTCCCGCCCATCCTCCCCGCTTCGGATCTCTGTTAGTGTTTTGCAGGGGCAACCGAGGCGGTTGGTCGAGGAACTGGCGGGGACCGGATCGCGCACATGGCCAGGAGCGCGCCAGGGAGCGGCGCGTGCCGGCGCATGCGCGGTCCGGCAGAGACTGCTTGGAAGATCCGATCTGCGGCGCCGGCCAAGCCGTCACCTATGGTGGAGCACCCACGGGGACACATCTCGAAGAACCACCGTTACTACGGTGAGTAACTTCTCTTTCTCCACTGAAGAGATCAGTGAATAAATATAATTAACACATGATTTTTTTAACAAGCGCAAGGCAGCTCATCTTTCTGCAAGCTGTCACTGAATCTGCAGCAATCCATTTGTTTCCACTGATTTCCATGCCGTTTCTTTCACATACGTTCAGGCAACTTGCATTCAGGAGATTAAAATGAGTTGGTTGAGGAACTCTGAACCATTTAGGTCAGATAATAATCTTCGAAAACTAAGGAAATTCCTTGTATATAAAAGGAACTCAGTGTTGTTTTTAGTATTTAAAAATCAGTAAATGTGTTGACACGGATAATAACAGCTCAGTTATCCTGATAGTCACGCAGGGCAAAGTAATGGAATAGTTGATATAGGACAGTATCACTAACGAACTGGGAGATCAGAAATATAATTTAATACCCATCAATATAATTCTAAGGAAAATTGGGGCCCATCAACAACCTGTCATGTTGTTGTTTGATAAGATTACAGAATCTGGCACATAAAGGTAACTAGTAACATAACGGCTGTGTCTACCTGTGCCACTTCTTCCAGAAGCGGCATGGTAATGAACTGTCCAGAAGACGCTAATGAGGCGTGGATGTAAATTTCCCGTGCCTCATTAGCATATGAGCATGTGGTTCGAGTCCGGAAGAAGCTCTTCCGGACTCCAAAATACATATGCAGATGTGCAGCCTGGGGGGATTTTCCAGAAGGAAACCCTCCTTCTGGAAACCTCTTCTCCAAAATTTTGAGGAAGAGAGGGCTTCCATAAAGGAGGGTTTCCTTCTGGAAGATGCCCACAGGCCATGCGTCTGCACATGTATTTTGGAGTCCGGAAGAGCCTCTTCTGGAGTCTGAACCATGTGCCCATATGCTAATAAGGTGCAGGAAATTTGCATCCACTCCTCATTAGCATCTTCTGGATGGCTGATTACCATGCTGCTTCTGGAAGAAGTGGCACATGTAGACACAGCCAACGTTTGGACTATTGTAAGACATTTGTTTGCACAGCATTCTGCTCAAAAATCTATCCCTGTCTGGCACTGTAACAGGGTCGCCCTCTTCTCATGGTACCCCTGTAGTTAGGAGGATTTATTGCTGTGGTGGTCTCATAGCTCTCTGGCTTCATTGATAATGATAACCAGAAGGCTGCTTGCATGCATGTTCAATGATGTGGGCCCAATGACCACAGCAGACCCCAACAGGGCCCCCAAAGACCACAGACCAGATAAGGATCGAAGGTGCCATGTCAGGTTTATTGTAAAGCAAAGTACAATAACAGTTGGCAGTAGACTCTATTGAACTACTGCGCAGATGTACGTGCCTCAATGCAGTGACCCAGTCAGTGGGAAATTTTCACTGCTCCCTAGGTCATATAACAACTGTTTCCCTCAAGACACCACTTCATGTCCAGGTACAAACAAATCATACCTCATTGCTGATGTATGAGGTTGCCACCCTCCGATGTTGTCAGGTTACTACCTATCATCCTGTACCTCATGGTTTGATTAGATCATCTCTATCCATCATGCTGTCATTTTAGACCCTTTCCTGAACCTGTCTGTATCTGTGAGGAGTTGGTACCAAAATCTCTCTTCATGAGCTGATAGTCCTTATGATTTCAATTTATGACTGGTACCGGTTATTATTCTGCCCCTGGGCCAAATGCCAACTTGGTGTTTTTCACTCCCAGCCCTGTTTGTGCCAAGTTCTTCTTCGAGTGTCCCCGTGGGTGCTCCACATTAGGTGTCGGGCTCGCCCGGCGCCGCAGATCGGATCTTCCAAGCAGTTTCTGCCGGACCGCGCATGCGCCGGTGCGCGCCGCTCCCCCGCGCGCTCCCGGCCATGTGCGCGATCCGGTCCCCGCCAGTTCCTCTTAACCGCCGTCGGCTGCAGACGGAATCCAACTAGGCTAAGGCCAAGTAGTGTATTCAACGACTTTATCTGTTTTTTCTTAAAGTTTTTTTCAGGCACTTAGGCTACTATGAGCTAGCCGGTTGTTATTTTGTAAAAAAAAAAAAAAACAACAACGAACAAGCTAGGAGAGGGACAGCTCAGCCAGTCCCAGTAACAAGCGCCGGAGGCCAGGAGCTAGGGCTATCAGCCCTCCTGCTAAGGCAGGCCATCGGACGGGGAAAACGGCACAAAGAAGGTGCTAAGTACCCACTTAAAAACTCAAAGACTCATCAACAATGTCCTCTTCAGGCTTTAAAAAAAAAAAAAAAAATGCTGTTTCTTGATAAGGCCCTCCAGCCAGAAGCGCCGGAGCAGCCGCAGCAGGAGGGACCCTCCGGGGCCCTTAAAAGGAAAGCTGCCTCCCTCACTCCATCAGCGCAGAAACGGAGGAAAGTATCTCCAGCCCGATCCCTGCCGGCAGCAACAGCGAGCGGGACGGGAGGAGCAAGCAGCCCCCAGCCGCAGCAACAGCTGATCGGCGGCGGCACGGAGAGCCACGTGGAAACGGCTCAGCCTCCGATACTCAGCCAGCCACCCCGCACCGCAGGCAGGGCGGCGGCTAAGCAAACGCCGGTACCGGCGGCACCGCAGGCAGCGACACCGACCCCCGGGGAACCGGCGGTGCAGAGCGCGTAGGCACGTAGCCTGCCGGCACCGGAGGACACCGCACATGCGGCATCGCCCTCAAGCGTGCGTAGCACAGTGTGGACGGGGCCGGAATCCCCTGTATGCTCCCCAGCCCGATCCCTGCCGGCAGCAACGGCAAGCGGGACGGGAGGAGCGAGCAGCCCCAGCCGCAGCAACAGCTGATCGGCGGCGGCACGGAGAGCCACGTGCAAGCGGCTCAGCCTCCGATAATCAGCCAGCCACCCCGCACCGCAGGCAGGGCGGCGGCTAAACAAGCGCCGGTACCGGCGGCACCGCGGGCAGCGGCACTGACCCCTGGGGAACCGGCGGTGCAGAGCGCGCAGGCACGTAGCCTGCCGCCACTGGAGGACACCGCACATGCGGCACCGCCCTTGAGTGTGCCGAGCTCGGTGCGGACGCCGGAATGCCCTGTATGCTCCCCAGCCCGATCCCTGCCGGCAGCAACAGCGAGCGGGACGGGAGGAGTGAGCAGCCCCCAGCCGCAGCAACAGCTGATCGGCGGCGGCACGGAGAGCCACGTGCAAGCGGCTCACCCTTCGATAATCAGCCAGCCGCCCTGCACCGCCGACCCCCGGAAAACCGGTGGTGCAGAGCGCGCAGGCACGCAGCCTGCCGGCACCGAAGGACACCGCACGTGCGGCACCGACTTCGAGTGTGCCGAGCTTGGTGCGGACGGGGCCGGGATCCCCTGTATGTCAGGGGCGGAGTTACCTCCTCAAGGGAGGGGGAAGACTGCACACAAGAGGAGGCATTGCAGCCCCTCTCCGCACAGGGCTGTGGAGTTGCTTTCTCACAGCCCTCCGCTATGTTGCAGACTCCAACTAGAAGGCAGGGGTCCCCCCCCTCTTGGCCTACCCGGAGCCCCCTTCTCCATTTCTGCAACCAGCCTCACCCTGGCTGGGACCACCTCCACCCTTCCTGGGATTTGAACCGCTGGACTATTAGGCAAAGTCGCTCTCTCCGGGGTCTCGACGGTCTCCCTCCCCCAGACGCACAGGGTATGCACCAAGGGAGTGGTCTAGGTCACCTTCCCAAGACCAGTGCTTATACTGCCATGGTTGCCCCTACCACACAGGGCATAGACACCATCGGCAATCTACTAGGGAAAGATCCCTACGAATGATCTCGTACCCCCGAGGGCAATTGCGACCGGGGACAGAGACTTAAGCATCTCAGGGGGGACTGGTTATGGAACCCCGAGATTTTCCTCGCACACCTCTAGTGAGAGGGTGTACCATCATCAGCAGGAACCGGAAGGGTCCAGAGAGACGTACCCCAGCGGTTCCTCGCTTTCCTCCCCAGATGAGGCTACGGCCCCGGGGGGCGTCCATCCTGCGGACGATCTCAAACAGTTCCAAGAGCTGTTTTACGAGGGTGGCCTTCACGCAAGGCTTCCAGACAGCAAAGGTGCAAGAGCAACACCATAAGCTCCTCAAAAATCTGAGACCTCCGGCCTCCTCCAAAATAGCAATACCGCTGATGACGCAATCTTGGAGTCTGCCACTATGATATGGCAGACTCCTGCGACTATTCCGCCTGTCCACAAAAGAGCGGAAAAAAAAAAAAAAAAAAATACTTCGTGCCCACGAAGGGCATGGAGTTCCTGTTCAGCCACCCACAACCAAATTCTTTGGTGGTGGAGTCGTCGCAACGTGGGGGAATAGACAAACATGCCAAAAAGCTAGAGCTGTTGGGCAGAAAGGTCTACTCCTCCTCCACGCTACTGTTGCCAATGGCAAATTACGCAGCGCATCTAGCGAACCATAATTTCGACAACCACATTAGGTTGACCTCCCTCATGGACTCGCTTCCAGAGGGCACGAAACCAGTGCTCAAGGCCATCATCCGACCATTTTATAACCAGTGGCAAAGGATCACCACAGACAAATGGGTGCTGGAGATCATAGCCACGGGGTACGCCATCCCCTCCCAGTTGCTCCCACCGCCATGACCTCCACCCGGGGCCCCACCTCCAGGAGACCTCCCATGTAGCGAGGCTCAAGCAGGAGGTAGACCATCTCATGCTCGTAGGGGCAGTGGAAAGAGTGCCGGAGCAACTGCAAGGGAGAGGGTTCTACTCGAGGTACTTCCTCACGGGGAGGCCCATCTTAGATTTTCGAGGCCTCACCGGTACCTGCGCAAGCAACGTTTTCGGATGATCACAAACGCCTCCATCCTTACGGCACTAGATGATGGAGATTGGTTCGCAGCCCTCGACTTACAAGGTCCTACCGTTTGGGCTCTCCTCAGCCCCCAGAGTCTTCACCAAGACCTTGGCAGTGGTGTCAGCCTACCTGCACAGACAGGGGGTATTTATATTCCAGTATCTGAATGACTGCCTACTCAAAGGGGCCTCGAAGGAGGAGGTACTATGCATAATATGTGTCACAGCAGGCACGTTCTCTTCGCTCGGCCTGCTTATCAATCTGACAAAATCAAAGACAGACCCCACACAGGACATAGAGTTCGTAGGGGCACGCATAAATTCTATTACAGCGAGGGCGTATCTACCAGAGACTCGCTTTCGGGCCATCGGCTCCCTCGCGCAAGGCTTCACCTTCAGCCCCATGGTGCCGGTTCTGACGTGCTTACAGCCGCTGGGCCACATGGCAGCAGCGACGTTTCGTAGAACAGAACGCCAGGTTACACATGCGCAGCATGCAGCATTGGCTGGCGAGCGTATACAAACCGGCAGCACACACTGTTCACAGGATGGCGTCGCCCACAACGGAGGTGCGCAAATCCCTGCAATGGTGGGTAAACCCCGAGAACCTGCTAACAAGGGTACCCTTCCACCAACCACACGTATTGGTTTTTCTTACTACAGATGCCCCCCTCATAGGGTGGGGAGCACACATGGGCGAAGAGGTGATGCAAGGGCTGTGGTCCTCTATGGAGCAGTCACTGCACACAAATATACTGGAGCTCAAAGCAGTGTTCAACGCCTGCAGACACTTTCGAGACCAACTGAAAGGCAAGGTAGTCGGGATCAGTACAGACGATACCTCCACCATGTTTTATATAAATCGGCAAGGAGGAGCTCGGTCCCGTGCCTTATGTGTAGAAGCAGTCCGGTTGTGGAACTGCTGCATCGCCAACAATGTAACCTTGAAAGCCTCGTACTTACCAGGCGCTCGCAATGTGAAGGCAGACCAGCTGAGCAGGCGTTTCGCACTCACGCACGAGTGGCAGATCCGTCCCGATCTGCTGCAACCGATTTTTCCACGCATGGGGTTTTTCCCCAGATAGACCCTGTTTGCTACTCAGCACAACAAGAAGTGCCCACGATTCTGCTCCAGGGCAGGACTGGGACGGGGGTCCCTGAGGGACGCCTTCGCGATCTCATGGAGGGGCCCCCTGCTTTACGCTTTCCCTCCCACAGTGCTCATCCACAAAGTGTTGCAGAAAGCCAGGAGGGAAGGAACCTGAATGATCCCGATAGTCCCAACGTGGGATCGACAGCAATGGTTCCCCCTATTCCTGCGCATGTCGGACCGGCCACCGATGTCCCCTCCGGTGGCGCGGGATCTGCTCACGCAAGCCCAGGGGTCCATAGTGCATCCGCACCCCCAAAGCCTGCGACTACAAACGTGGTTAATCCATGGCTCAGCTCCCTAGAGAGCACATGTACGGAGGAAGTGCAGCAAGTCCTAGAAAGTAGCAGGAGGACTTCCACCAGGAAGACCTTCAAGCAGAAATGGACTCGCTTTACGGCATGGTGTTCTACCAAACAGCTAGCCCCCTTTTCGGTGCCTATGGCTGTGATATTAGAGTATTTACTGGACCTCAAGAGAGGAGGACTCTCGCTATCCTCGTTTCAGGTCCACCTGGCCGCCATTTTGGTGTTCAGACACGAAGAGGAAGGGCACATGGTGTTCGCCCATCCCATGGTTACCAGGTTCTTCAAAGGGCTGGTAAGTCTATACCCCCCTCAGAAACCGCTTCCACCTCTGTGGAACTCGGACCTGGTGCTTAATGCGAAAAGGGGACCACCGTTTGAGCCTTTGGCCACGGTTTCCCTCCGCCTCCTTATGATGAAGACGACCTTTCTTCTCGCAATCACGTCAGCTCGCAGGGTGAGCGAGCTTGAGGCAGTTATGGCAACGCCGCCCTGCGCTGTTTTTCCAAGGAGGCGGTAACCATACGGCTGCATCCAGCCTTTGTTCCTAAAGTTTCTTTCTGAGTTTCATACTAACGAACCTATTGTTTACCCTTGTTTATCCAAAGCCTCATAACTCTAACAAAGAGGCGCGCCTACATCTCCTGGACGTGAGCAGGCGCTAGCTTTCTATATGGACAGGACCAAGTCCTTCCGGAGAACGGATAGGCTCCTAGTCTCTATCGCTCCCAAATCAAAAGGAGAATGTCTCTCTTCGCAGAGAATCTCTAAGCACATCGTATCTTGCATAAAAATGTGCTACAAACTCAAAAAGACTCCTTTACTGGCCACGCCCAGGGCTCATTCCACTAGGGCGGTGGCAGCATCAATAGCCTTTTTTCAAGGGCGTTGCGCTAAAAGACATTTGCAGAGTGGCGACCTGGTCATCCTGTGACACCTTCGCCAAACATTACGCCCTTCACAGGGTATTCCAAGAGGATACCCGTCTCTCGGCAGCGGTCCTCTCGGGGACAAGCTGCACATAATCCGATTACCCACCTACTATCTTGGGTTACTGCTGGGTAGTCACCTAATGTGGAGCACCCACGGGGACACTCGAAGAAGAAAGAAAGGTTACTCACCGTAGTAACGGTGGTTCTTCGAGATGTGTCCCTGTGGGTGCTCCACTACCCGCCCATCCTCCCCGCTCCGGATCTCTGTTTAGTGTTTTGCAGGAGTATCCGAGGCGGTTGGTCAAGGAACTGGCGGGGACCGGATCGCGCACATGGCCGGGAGCGCGCGGGGGAGCGGCGCGCACCGGCGCATGCGCGGTCCGGCAGAAACTGCTTGGAAGATCCGATCTGCGGCGCCGGGCGAGCCCGACACCTAATGTGGAGCACCCACGGGGACACATCTCGAAGAACCACCGTTACTACGGTGAGTAACCTTTCTTTCTGTTATCAGGGGGCCTGCCTTTTGCTCACAGCTTAGCTTTGTGTTAGCCATGTTTTGTCCATTGTTAGCTGGGCCTCAGACCAGGCCTGTGCTGCATGGGCTTAGGCCTTCATCTTACTACACCCCCTTTTGGCCAACAGCACATGCCTGCACATTCTTACTATGTTTTCTGGCTCTGGGACTGGATGGTGTCCCAGAACTCCCTCCTCTGGATTGCCTTAAGACCCTCTCCCTCCCCAGTAGCTACTGGCAGGATGGTGGGGGACACAAACATGCCCACTACTCTGGGTCCCAGCCCAGGGATCCTGTAAACTGCCGTTGTCTGTTGCGTCCAGTCATTAAAGTTCTACTGCTGTTCTCACTACTTGGCCCACTTCCCCATGCCCCCACACTGTCCGTGCCCTTACCTCAGGGCTTAGTCTCAATAAACTCCCAGGAGCATCCCATTCAGGGTTCTGCAGGTCTTCCCACCAGTCAGTCTTCGGTAGCTAGCCCTGGGCCACAGTTCGGTTTGCAATAAGCTCTCTACAGTGAGCTGTCCATAGTACTGAGGCTCTCTCTGTCAGACAGTTCACCCAGTTTTCACTCCTCAAACTCCAGAGAGGAACTGCGTGGCTCAGATTCAGGAGCTTTATTTATACTTGCTTGTTGAGCCCTCATTGGTTGCCTCTCACACTGCTGCTCTGAGGAGTTTAGAGGACTTCTCTCCTGCCCTTTTCAGAAGGTTGAAGTCTGAACCAAAGGCTTCAGGGCCTAGTCCACCCATCACAGGCACACTTTAAATGTACAGGTTGAACCACTTGGGGCCTGACCAGTGCCAGATGAGAGAATTTGCTGGACTATGGGAGGTCAATATTTTCTAGCACATTGCCAACACTTTCACTACTTACTGGGTTCTTAGAAGACATTTAGGGGTAAATTACAGCTAAATAACAACATAGGACACTGAGAGCCAGTACTCGTGCCTGTAAACAAACATTATGGGACCACGAGAAACTTGGCCATGCTCATGATAAGTGGGTATCCAGGTAACTAAAATCATGCCGGATTACAGAGTTCGCTGGATGAGAGAGTTCTGGATTAGAGAGATTCAACCCGTGTTTAAAACTAACCAGTAGATACAAATAATAATGTAATTGTTAATGAAAATTCATCAAGTTGGTTTTTCTAGTGGGAGCCCATAGGATTAGTTCTAACCCATGCTCAGGAGAAACCAAATGACTAATTCTAATAAGATGATACTAGCCAAGATAGTGGGCAAGCTAGACAGGAAAACATCCTATTTATTCTGTCTAGTCTCTAAACTGTGTAACACCCACAGTCCCAGGTTGCCGGCACAGGAATTGAACCTGCAATCATAGGGGCTAAAGCCCTGTGCTCTACCACATGAGCTAAAGGCTAGTTGTTTATCTGGCCACTCAAGGATGGCAATAATTGATTCCCATGACACTGAGAGCCTGAAATCAGATTGCATATCATTTGTGCACTTCCTTACATCCCAACAGCTTTTCCACTACTTGCTAGGGATACTTCCAGACTATAGGAACAGAAGTGAGGGTTTTCTGATCAGCTGTTCCAGGCCTCTTGAGAGAATGGGAATATGTCTTCTGTGATGCTGAGTAATCATATTTGTGAAAAGTATCAGAGGGGTAGCTGTGTTAGTCTGTATCTGCAAAAACAATGAGAAGTTCTGTGACACCTTATAGATTAATGGTATTTTGAACAAAAGCTTTAGTGGGCAAAGACCCGCTTGGTCAAATGCAAGGTAGTGGAGATGACAGAGGCAAGTCTAATTGTACAGGCTCATGAAAAGGAGGGAGTCCCAATCAAGAGGAATGCCAGAGCTGACAAAGTCAATTCAGTCAGGGAGGATGTGGCCCACTTCCAGCAGCTAATGTGGAGGTGGGATGAGGTTTATAACTGAGCCACAGCAGTATGAGGTGTGTAATATTTGGCGCTGGCTTTTCAGTGGGGAATTGTGTATGTGAGCTTGCTTATCTGAGGAAGGGATGTATCAGCTTATTGCCTGTAGTGGGCTCGGTGAGGGAGGTTAACTAGACCAGGGGGCGGGTACTGCTCACTTGAGTAGAAGGGAAGCTGAAGGGCCCACCAGATGAGGAGCATGCAATCTGAGGATATTCAGCAAAATATGGAGAAATGGAGGGTTCCCCCAGCAGGAGAGTGGCGTCACCAGAGACACTGCAATAACTTGAAGTTTATTCTGCTTCTTTCCAATTAGGCTGGCTTCATAAGGAGGTGCAAAGCAGCAACAAGACATCCTCTCTGAAGGTGAAGAAACGCTGGTTTGTGCTGACAAACAGTGCCCTTGATTACTATAAATCTTCGGAGCGCACGGCCACCAAACTTGGCACACTTGTTCTCAACAGCCTGTGCTCCGTGGTCCAAGCTGATGAGCGAGTTTTTAAAGAAACTGGTAAGACAGACAAGCAAAAAGGAAATTCATTTTTCAAGAACAGTTTTCCTATCTGACTGGCCAAGGGAGGGAGGGTTTAGGATAAGTGGTGCACAGGAGAGAGCCCAGTGGAGGGCAACAAAAATTATTAGGGGGCTGGAGTACATGACTATTGAGAAGAAGCTGATGATTTGGTCTTATTTAGTCCACAAAAGAGAGGAGTGGGGGGCGGATTTGATAGCAGCCTTCAACTACCTGAAGTGGGGCGCAGTCCAAGGAGGATGGAGAGAGGCTCTTCTTAGTGGTGACAGATGTAGTAGTAGTAGTAGGCATCCTTCAGTCTGCATAGACTATGGATCGCTCCCTTTAAAGTTTCAATTGAGGACTTCATTTACAGTGTCTATTGTGACTGTAAAGACCCACACGAGAGTGACAGTCCTTGCTGCATCTCTTGCAGATGTAGTGGGTGTCTGGCAAGTCCTTATTGTGCTTTCTGTTCACTCGCTTCTCCTCTGCTAGCTGTCTGATCTTCAACTCGTCCTTCTGAAGGCCCTTGTGTAACCCCTGCCTCCATCTGCTGCGGTCGTCTGCTAGTTCTTCCCAGTTGTCCAGCTCGATGTCTACCTCCCTGAGGTCTCTCTTGCAGACATCTTTGTAGCGCAACTGGGGGCGTCCGGGAGGTCTTTTGCCAGAGGCTAGCTCACCATACAGGACGTCTTTTGGAATCCTTCCATCATTCATCCTGTGGACATGGCCAAGCCAGCGGAGTCGACGCTGCCTGAGGAGGGTGTGCATGGTTGGGATTCCAGCTTGCTCGAGGACGGCAGTGTTGGTCACTCTGTCCTTCCATGATATTCCAAGGATGCGCCTGAGGCAGCGCAAGTGGAAGACTTTCAGCCTCTTTTCCTGGAGGGCATACAGGGTCCAAGTCTCACTGCCATAAACGAGGGTGCTGAAGATGCAGGCTCTGTAGACTTGCATTTTGGTGTAAGTGTACAGCTTGTTGTTATTCCACACTCTCTTGCTGAGTCTGGACAGAGTTGTGGCTGCTTTTCCAATCCTCCTATTTAGCTCAGTGTCCAACGACAGGGTGTCAGTGATGGTGGACCCGAGGTAAACAAACTCGTGGACGACCTCTAACGTATAGTTGTCAATGCTGATTGATGGGGATTCAGCAACATCCTGACCGTGCACGTTTGTCTTCTTTAGGCTGATGGTAAGCCCAAAGTCCTTGCATGCTTTGGAGAACTGATCCAGTAGTTTTTGAAGCTGGTCTTCTGTGTGAGACACTACAGCAGCATCGTCTGCGAACAGCATGTCTCTGATGAGGACTTCTCGCACCTTAGACTTAGCTTCCAGCCTTGCAAGGTTCAACAGTTTCCCATCAGATCTTGTGTGCAGCAAGATGCCCTCTGTTGAAGATCCAAAGGCATGCTTCAGGAGGAGTGTGAAGAAGATCCTGAACAATGTCTGAGCAAGCACGCATCCTTGTTTGACGCTGCTCCTGATTCTGAAAGCATACGATAACGCGCCATCATATTGGATGGTTCCTCTCATGTAAGGCTTTTGACTTGGTCAGCAGGGATGGTCTGTTCAAACTGCTCCGCAAGATAGGCTGTCCTCCACGGTTACTGAAGATGATCCAGTCATTCCACGAAAACATGAGAGGTGACAGATGACAGAATAAGAAGTAATGTTCTCAAGTTGAAGTGGGGAAGGTATAGGCTGGATATTGGGAAAAACTATTTCACTAGGAAGCTGGTGAAGCACTGGAAGGGTTACCTAAGGAGATGGTGGAATCTCCTTCCCTGAAGGTGTTTAAGTCCTGGCATAACAAATCCCTGGCTGGGATGGTTTAGTCAAGGTTGATCCTTATTTGGGCAGGTGGCTGGACTCAGTGACCTCCTGAGGTCTCTTTCAACTTTTTGATTCTATGATCTGATCTGAGAAGTGAATGCTTCTGGACCTCTTGGAAATAGGGACTGTGATATAATAAAATTTAATGTCCCTGTGCAGAGAAAACACCACAGTGGCCCAACACTATAACATTTACTTCAGAGCTGGAGACTACACAAAAATGAGGATGTTAGTTAAACAGAAATTAAAAGGTATAATGCTAAAAGTGAAATACCTTCACACTGCATGGAAGCTTTTCAAAGAGGCTCAGTTTAAATGTATATCTGAAATTTAAAAAAAACATAGTAAGAGAACCAAAGAAGTGCCAAAGTAATCAAAGCAGTGAGAGACAAAAAAGCATCCTTTAAAAAATGGAAGTTAAATCCTAATGCAGAAAACATTAAGGAACATAAACTCTGGCAAGTGAAGTGTAAAAATGTAATTAGGAAATCTAAAGATGAATATGAAGAAAAGCTAGCCAAAGACTTGAAAAGGAATAGCAATTTTTAAGTACTTCAGAAGGAGTTAGCCTGGTAGACCACCAGTGGGCCTACTATATGAGCAAGACACTAAAGGAGCACTCAAAGACAATAAGGCCATTGTGGAAAAAATTAATTTTTCGCATCAGTCTGCATAGCTGGGGAGATAAAGGAGATTCCCAAGATCAAGCTATTCTTTTTAGGTGACAAATTTGAGGAACTGTCCCAAAATGATGTGTCAGTAGAGGAGGTCTTGGAACAGATTTATAAACAGCACTGAGTCACCAGAACCAGAGGGCATTCACCCAAGAGTGCTGGAAGAACTCAAATGTCAAATAGCAGAACTACTAGCTGTAGTTAGTAACTTATCGTTCTTCCTTGAGTGTCCCCGTGGGTGCTCCACGATAGGTGTCGGGCTTGCCCCGGTGCCGCAGATCGGATCTTTCCAGCAGTTTCTGCCGGACCACGCATGCGCCGGCGCGCGCCGCTCCCCTGTGCGCTCCCGGCCACGTGCACGATCCGGTCCCCGCCAGTTCCTCCTTAACCGCCACCGGCTGCAGACGGAATCTGCTCAGGCTGCGGCCAGAGTCAGCGTATTTAGAGTTTTTTTTTTCAGAGTTTTAGAGTTCTCTTTCAGAGTTCTTAGTTCAATTGTTTGTTTCTTTATTGCAAAAAAAAAAAAATATATATATATATATATATATATATATATATATAAAGTAGAAAGTCTTAGAAACGAGAGGAGGAGCGGAGGCACCCCGGGGACGTGAAGGCCAGTAGGCCTCCTGCTGCGGCAGGCTGGAGTCCGTGAGAGGGGAACAGGCACAGAGAAGGTGCTAAGTACCCTATTAACAGCTCAAAGACTGACCGGAATGTCCTTTTCAGGATTCAAGAAGTGTGAGTCCTGCCGCGAAGCTATGCCGGCCTCTGATGGGCACAGTCAATGTATCAGATGCCTGGGGGAATCACACGTCACCCAGAAATGCTCCTTCTGTGCAAAGCTCACGGCCAGAGCCAGAAAGGACAGAGAAATGCGGCTGAAAATGCTGCTGTTTGATAAGGCCCTCCAGCCAGACGTGCCGGAGAGGCCTCAACCGGAGGGACCCACAGGGCGCCATAAAAGGAAGGCGGTGTCCCTCACCCCCTCCGTGCAAAAACGGAGGAAGCTTTCTCCAGCCCGATCCCTGCCGGCGGTCACAGCGAGCGGGACAGGCATAGCTCATAGTCCCCAGCCGCAGTCACAAGCGAGCGGCAGCGCAGCAGCTCACGTGGCAGAGGCTGAGCCTCCGATTACTAAACAGCCGGCCCGCGCATTCAGAGCAGCGGCCAGGCAAGCGCCAGAACCGGTGGCACCGTTGCAAGCGGCACAAACCCCCGCGGCACCAACGGTGCAGGGCCAACAGGCACGTAGCCTGCAGGCACCGGAGGAGACCACCCGCGCGGCACCGCAGATGAGCGTGCCAAGCACGGTGGCGACAGCGGGGCCGAGATCCCCGGCACGGGGAGGGGCGGAGCCAGCCCCGCAGGGGAGGGGAAAGGCAGCAGCGAAAACCCAGCACTGCAGCCCTTCTCTGGATAGGGCTGCAGGGCTGCTCTCAACAAGTCCTCCCCTTATGCTGCGTACACCAACCAGGAGACATGGGTCTCCCCCAGCCTACCCAGAGCCTCCTTCCCTGTTCCTCCAACCAGCCTCACCATGGCTCGGGCCACCCTCGCCTTTTCTGGGATTTGACCCTCTGCAGTACATTGTCTCAATCGTCCAGACGATCTCGCTCTCCCAGACATCGGGGGTATACACCTCGAGAGTGGTCCAGGTCTCCATCCCAGGAACCGTGCCTGTGCTGCCACGGTCGTCCTAATCACGCCGGGCATAGACACCACAGGCATACCCAGGGGCAGGTCCCCCTCGACCGCCCAGTACCCCCGCGGGCACTCACAGACGGGGACGGAAACACAGCTGTCTCAAGGGGAGCTGATTCTGGAACCCCGAGATTTTCCCTCGCAAGCCTCTAGTTAGAGGGTATACCACCGGCAGCAGGACCCTGAGAGTTCAAGGGAGGTCTACCCTAGTGGTTCCTCCTTGTCCTCCCCTGACGAGGCTATGGCCCCCGGGGATGTTGCCCCCCCCGGGACAACCTCAAACAGTTTCAGGAGCTGTTTAAAATGGTTGCCTTCATGCAAGGCATCCAAACAGCAGAGGTGCAGGAGAAGCACCACAAGCTCCTCAAAAACCTGAGGCCTCCGGCCTCGTCAAAAATCGCTATACCGCTCGACGAAGCAATCATGGAGTCTGCTACTACCATATGGCAGACCCTGGCTTCCGCTCCACCTATAAACAAGAGGGCGGATAAGAAATACTTCTTCCCAGCGAAGGGCATGGAGTTTCTGTTTAGTCACCCACAACCAAATTCTCTGGTGGTAGAATCGTCTCAGCAGAGATCGAAGACTTCCCAGTACAAAGCGGGGGGAACGGACAGAGATGCCAAGAAGCTAGAGCTATTTGGCAGAAAGGTATACTCCTTCTCCACCCTGCTGCTGAGAATGGCTAATTATGCAGCACATCTAGCAAACCACAATTTCGACAATTACTCCAGGCTTACTTCTTTCATGGATTCGCTTCCAGAAGATAAGAAGCCGGTGCTGAAGGCCATCGTGCAAGAGGGCTATGCAGCCTCAAGGACGGGAGTCCAGATCGCCCTGGACGTAGTGGACATGGCGGCACGCTCAATGGCTATGGCAGGGGTCATGCGCAGGGAATCTTGGCTCCAGACATCGGGTATCCCGAGGGATCTGCAGGCAAAAATTGTCAATCTCCCTTTCGACACGCAGAAGTTGTTTGCAGAGTCAACTGATTCGGTCCTTCATTCCAGTAAAGACTCAAGAGCCACACTCAGAACCCTGGGTATTTATACCCCTCCATACAGAAAGAAAAAGTATTACCCTCAACAACGGCGATACCCATACCAACCTCACCGTGCTCAGTACCAACGGGGCTACGACCAAGGGCGGCATCAACAGCAACAACAGTATAGAACTCCCAGGTGACGTTCCCAACAAGGCCATGCATCCTCGGGGCAGGCCCAAAGGCAAGAAGTTTGACGGACAGATCGAGGGCTGCACTATTACTACCATTGCGCAATGTCATCCACAATTAATGTTCCATCATCGCCTCTGACCGTTCCACTCACAATGGCAAAAGATCACCACAGACAAGTGGGTACTAGAGATCATAGCCACGGGTTACGTGATCCCCTTTCAGTCGCTCCCACCGCCAAGACCTCCGCCCAGGCCTCATCTCAGGGATGCCTCCCACGAGGCGAAACTCAAGCACGAGGTGGACCACCTGATGCTTATAGGGGCGGTCGAAAGAGTGCCGGAGCGACTTCAAGGGAAAGGGTTTTATTCCCGATACTTCCTCACAGAGAAGAAAACAGGAAGCTGGAGGCCCATCTTAGATCTTCGAGGCCTCAACCGGTACTTGCGCAAACAACGCTTTCGGATGATCACAGTCGCCTCTGTACTCACTGCACTGGACGATGGAGATTGCTTTGCAGCCCTCGACTTACTAGATGCGTATGTTCATAAAATGATCCACCCGGCTCACAGATGTTTTCTCCGGTTTATGGTCGGCAAAGAACATTTCCAGTACAAGGTTCTGCTGTTCGGCCTCTCCTCAGCCCCCAGAGTCTTTACCAAGACCCTGGCAGTGGTGTCAGCCTACCTGCACAGACAGGGGGTATTTATATTCCCATATCTGGACGACTGCCCACTGAAAGGGGCCTCGAAAGAGGAGGTACTACGCATGATACGCGTAACAGCAAACACGTTTTCTTCGCTGGGCTTGGTCATCAACCTTGCGAAGTCAAAGATCGACCCCACACAGGACATAGAGTTCATAGGGGCACGCATAAATTCTATCACAGCAAGGGTTTACCTACCCGACGCTCGCTTTCGCACTATTGGTTCCCTGGTACAAGTCATTACATACAGCCCCACGGTGCCAGTTTTAACATGCTTGCAGGTGCTCGGCCACATGGCAGTGGCAACGTTCGTGGTACAGAACACCAGATTGCATATGCGCAACCTACAACAGTGGCTGGCGAGCGTTTACAAGCCGGCATCCCATACCGTCCGCAGGCTGGTGTCGCCCACGACAGAGGTGCGCAGATCCCTGCAATGGTGGGTAAACCCCAAGAACATGCTAACAGGGGTACCCTTTCACCAACCACAAATCTCTATTTTTCTCACCACCGACGCCTCCCACATAGGGTGGGAAGCACATATTGGCGAAAAGGTGACGCAAGGACTTTGGACCCCTATGGAACAGTCACTGCATATAAATATTCTGGAGCTCAGAGCGGTGTTCAACGCCTGCAAACACTTTCAAGACCACATACAAGGCAAGGTAGTCGGGATCAATACAGACAATATCTCCACCATGTTTTATATAAACCAACAAGGCGGAGCTCGATCCCGTGCCTTACGTGCGGAAGCAGTCCGGCTGTGGAACTGGTGCATCGCCAACAATATAACGTTGAAAGCCTCGTACTTACCAGGCGCTCACAACGTGAAGGCAGACCAGCTGAGCAGGCGCTTCGCACTCACACACGAGTGGCAGATCCGCTCTGATCTGCTACGACCAATTTTTCAGGCATGGGGTTTTCCCCAGATAGACCTGTTTGCCATTCAGCACAAGAAGTGCCCCCAATACTGCTCAAGGGCAGGACTGGGGCGGGGGTCCCTGGGGGACGCGTTTGCGATTTTGTGGAAGGGCCCACTGCTTTACGCGTTCCCCCCCACGGTGCTCATCCACAAGGTCCTGCAGAAAGCCAGGAGGGAGAGAGCCCGCATGATCCTAGTGGTCCCCACATGGGATCGACAGCAATGGTTCCCCTTGCTTCTCCGCATGTCGGATCGTCCACCGCTTCCCCTTCTGGTAGCGCCGGACCTGCTCACGCAGGCCCAGGGGTCCATAGTGCATCCTCATCCCCGAGGCCTGCGCTTATAAGCATGGTTAATCCATGGCTCAGCTCCCTAGAAAGTACATGTACGGAGGGAGTGCAACAAGTCCTGGAAAGTAGCCGAAGGATCTCCACCAGGAAGACCTACAAACAGAAATGGACTCGATTCACTGCATGGTGTTCCACCAAGCAGTTAGCTCCCCTTGAAGTGCCTATACCTGTCATACTAGAATACTTACTGGACCTCAAGAGAGGCGGGCTCTCCCTCTCCTCGTTGAAGGTCCATCTCGCCGCTATATCGGCTTTTCGGCATGAAGACGAAGGGCCCACGGTGTTTGCCCACCCTATTGTTACCAGGTTCCTGAAGGGGCTGGTAAACCTGTACCCCCCTCGGAAACCGCTTCCGCCATCGTGGAGCTTGGACCTGGTGCTCAGCGCACTAACGGGACCACCCTTTGAACCCTTAGCCACGGTTTCCCTCCATCTCCTTACGATAAAGACAGCCTTCCTTCTTGCAATCACGTCAGCTCGCAGGGTCAGTGAGCTCGCAGCAGTTATGGCAACGCCGCCCTGCACGGTATTCTCAAAGGAGGCGGTAACCTTACAGCTGCACCCAGCCTTTGTTCCGAAAGTTTCTTCAGAGTTCCATCTTAACAAACCTATAGTTTTACCCTTGTTTTACCCGAAGCCTCATAGCTCCAACAAGGAGGCATGCCTGCACCTCCTGGACGTGAGGAGGGCGTTGGCCTTCTACATAGACAGAACTAAGTCCTTCCGGAAAACGGACAGACCCTTAGTCTCTCTCACTCCCAGATCAAAAGGAGAGGGTCTCTCTTCACAAAGGATCTCGAAGCACATTGTGTCCTGCATAAAGATGTGCTACGAACTTCGAAAGACTCCTTTACTGGTCCTGCCTAGGGCTCATTCCACCTGGGCGGTGGCGGCATGAACAGCCTTTTTCAAGGGCATCGCGCTAAAAGACATTTGCAGAGCAGCGACCTGGTCATCCCATGACACCTTCGCCAAGCATTATGCCCTACACTGGGTATTCCAAGAGGATACCCGCCTCTCGACAGCGGTCCTTTCGGGGGCAAGCTGCACATAACCCGATTACCCACCTCCTTTCTTGGGTTACTGCTGGGTAGTCACCTATTGTGGAGCATCCACGGGGACACTCGAGGAAGAAAGAGAAGTTACTCACCGTAGTAACGATGATTCTTCGAGATGTGTCCCCGTGGGTGCTCCACCACCCGCCCATCCTCCCCACTTTGGATCTCTGTTTGGTGTTTTTCAGGAGCATCCGAGGCGGTTGGTCAAGGAACTGGCGGGGACCGGATTGCGCACATGGCCGGGAGCGCGCAGGGGAGCGGCGCGCGCCGGCGCATGCACGGTCCGGCAGAAACTGCTGGAAAGATCCGATCTGCGGTGCCGGGGCGAGCCCGACACCTATTGTGGAGCACCCACGGGGACACATCTCGAAGAACCATCGTTACTACGGTGAGTAACTTCTCTTTTATATCAGCTTTGTACCAATGATGGGAAGATAGATGATGATATGCCAGTTTTTAAAAAGGGCCCTTGAGTTGATCGCTGCCAGTAAGCCTGATATCAGTTCCAGGTAAACCACTTGAATCTACAATAAAGAACAAAATTGTCAGACACAGAGAGACAACGTGGTTATTATAAAGGGAAATCATGCCTTATCAATTTTTAAACAATTTAGTACTGTACACAGCAATGATGATTGTGAAGCTTGGTTTAGATGGTGGAGTGAGAGGATGGACTATTTCCCATGGAATATCTTGCTAGTGAATGATGAACTAGCACTCGGCTGAGCCCTCAAGAGTTAACATGTTAATGTAGCCTCATGCTTAGTTTAGAGGGAGCATGGTCTATGACAGAGGGAGGAAACATGATAGATGCAGAACAGTGACTGTAAACACTTCGCTGCAGAAACCAAACATGATGATGAACCCATATTGTCCCCCCTGAGTGCACCACTCTTTCCTCCAGATGGAGAATATATACAGCAGCACAGTGCCAAGGTGTGTGTGTGTGTGAGTGAGAGAGGGAGAGAGAGAGAGAGAGATGCACACTCTGTGTTTGCGAGAGGTGGACTGAGATGTGCATTTCCCCTTTAAGTGCATTGACCCCACTACGAATACACTGCATTTGTAAGTAGACCAGAAAGTCCAGACAGGACTCCCTAGCTATGATAACCTGCTTTATTGACATGTGATACATAGTAGGAGAGCTGAATGGAGGGGTAGCTCCAAGGCAGAGGGCAGGAGCAGCACGACAGTGATGAGGAGAGGCAGCTGAACTGCAGCTGCTCAGCCATATACCTTACACAGAACTTAGGGGTGCTGATGGGGGGCTGCCAGCCCACCCTGGTTGCAAACTCCCACAGACAGGCTGCTTTTCTGGAAAATGCTGCAAGTAGTGGACATAGGAGGCAGGCAAACAATGTTGTTAGGGAGCATTGCACAACTTTGTGTAAGCATGTGCTCTGACAGATAAGCAATTTAACAATGAAACAGCATTAACCAGGTCAACGTTAAGTGAGGAGCTATTGTCGAATTGAGTGAGATTGTCAACAAGCTTTTGGAAAAGGGGGATCCAGTGGATATAGTGTACTTAAAATTTCAGAAAGCTTTGGCCAGGGCCCTCACCAAAGGCTCTTAATGAAAACTATCTGTCATGGGATGAGATGGTTGGTCATGGATAGCTAATTGGTTAAAAGTTAGCGAACAAAGGATAGGAATAAATCTCCAGTTTTCAGAATGGAAAGAGGAGAATTAGTGGTGTCCCCTGCCAGGGGTCTATACTGGCACCACTCCTATTCAGTACATTCATAAATGTCCTGGAGAAAAGGGTAAATACTGAAGTGACAAAACATGACATGATACAGACTACTCAGGATAGTTCAGTCCCAAGCAGACTGTGAAGAGCCACAAAAGGATCTCATGAACCTGGGCAACAGAATGGAAGATGAAATTCAATATTGATGAAGTCGAGCTCCTACCAGTAATGGACGAACTGGATCAAGAACCGACTGTGGATGAACTGAAGAGAGCCATCGACAGCATTGCAGCAGGAAAGGCCCCTGGTCAGGATGGTATACCACCAGAGGTAATCAAATGTGCCGTGGACACACTTCTGGAACCCCTACATGAGCTACTGTGCCTGTGCTGGAAAGAGGGTGAGGTTCCACAGAATATGTGTGACGCTAACATTGTAACGTTGTATAAGAACAAAGGAGACAGAAGCAACTGCAACAACTACCGTGGAACCTCCCTCCTAAGCGTCACTGGTAAACTGTTTGCTCGCGTCATCCTTGGCAGACTCCAGAAGATTGCTGAGAGGGTGTACCCCGAATCGCAGTGCAGATTCCGCGCAGAGAGGTCTACCGTTGACATGGTCTTTTCTCTAAGGCAGCTGCAGCAGAAGTGCAGAGAGCAGAGAAAGCCACTCTACATAGCCTTCATCGACCTGACCAAGGCCTTTGACTTGGTCAGCAGGGATGGTCTGTTCAAACTGCTCCACAAGGTAGGCTGTCCTCCACGGTTACTCAAGATGATCCAGTCGTTCCACGAAGACATGAGAGGAACCATCCAGTATGACAGCGCATTATCGTATGCTTTCAGAATCAGGAGCAGCGTCAAACAAGGATGCGTGCTTGCTCAGACATTGTTCGGGATCTTCTTCACACTCCTCCTGAAGCATGCCTTTGGATCTTCAACAGAGGGCATCTTGCTGCACACAAGATCTGATGGGAAACTGTTGAACCTTGCAAGGCTGGAAGCTAAGTCTAAGGTGCGAGAAGTCCTCATCAGAGACATGCTGTTCGCAGACGATGCTGCTGTAGTGTCTCACACAGAAGACCAGCTTCAAAAACTACTGGATCAGTTCTCCAAAGCATGCAAGGACTTTGGGCTTACCATCAGCCTAAAGAAGACAAACGTGCACGGTCAGGATGTTGCTGAATCCCCATCAATCAGCATTGACAACTATATGTTAGAGGTCGTCCACGAGTTTGTTTACCTCGGGTCCACCATCACTGACACCCTGTCGTTGGACACTGAGCTAAATAGGAGGATTGGAAAAGCAGCCACAACTCTGTCCAGACTCAGCAAGAGAGTGTGGAATAACAACAAGCTGTACACTTACACCAAAATGCAAGTCTACAGAGCCTGCATCTTCAGCACCCTCGTTTATGGCAGTGAGACTTGGACCCTGTATGCCCTCCAGGAAAAGAGGCTGAAAGTCTTCCACTTGCGCTGCCTCAGGCGCATCCTTGGAATATCATGGAAGGACAGAGTGACCAACACCGCCGTCCTCGAGCAAGCTGGAATCCCAACCATGCACACCCTCCTCAGGCAGCATCGACTCCGCTGGCTTGGCCATGTCCACAGGATGAATGATGGAAGGATTCCAAAAGACGTCCTGTATGGTGAGCTAGCCTCTGGCAAAAGACCTTCCGGATGCCCCCAGTTGCGCTACAAAGATGTCTGCAAGAGAGACCTCAGAGAGGTAGACATCGAGCTGGACAACAGGGAAGAACTAGCAGATGACCGCAGCAGATGGAGGCAGGGGTTACACAAGGGCCTTCAGAAGGGCGAGATGAAGATCAGACAGCTAGCAGAGGAGAAGTGAGCGCACAGAAAGCACGATAAGGACTTGCCAGACACCCACTACATCTGCAAGAGATGCAGCAAGGACTGTCACTCTCGTGTGGGTCTTCATAGTCACAATAGACGCTGTAAATGAAGTCCTCAATTGAAACTTTAAAGGGCACAATCCATAGTCTATGCAGACTGAAGGATGCCTACTAAAATAGAAGTAAGCAAACTGGAAAACACAATTCCAACTATCCATACAAGATGATGGAGTACAAATTAGCTTTTACCACTCAAGATAGAGCTCTTGGAATTATTGTGTATAGGTCTCTGAAAACATCCACTCAGTGTGCATTGGCAGTCATCAAACCAAATAAAATTTTGCGAATTAATAATAAAGGAATAGATAATAAGGCAAAAAATGTCCTATTGCCTCTATATAAATCAATGATACGCCCACACATTGCATACTGCATGCAGATGTCATTAGACCATCTCAAAAAGCTATATTGGAATTGGAAAAGGTTCAGAAAGGGCAACAAAAATAATTAGGGGTTTGGAAGACTCCCATATGAGAACAAGTTAAGACTAGAACTTTTCGTCTTGGGAAAGAGATGACTAAGGGGGGATATGATAGAGGTCTATAAAATCATGACTGGTGTGGAGCAAATAAATAAGGACATGTTCTTTACTCCTGTTCATAACACAAGAACTAGGGGTTACCTAATGAAATTAATAGGCAGCAGGTTTAATACAAAAGGAAGTATTTCTTTGCACAGCACAGTCAATCTGTGGAATTCCTTGCCAGTGGGTGTTGTGAACACCAAGACTATAGCTGTTCAAAAAGAACATTCCTGGAGGACAAGTCTGTTAAAAGCTAATAGGACGGTGGTGAAGCTTGGGCTTTGGCTTCAGGCCTCAGTAATTCTAATGCCAGTCCTGGCAACCTCATTAAAATGAGGTTGCAACCCACTTGGGGGTCCTGACCCACAGTTTTGAGAAATGCTATTCTAACTCCTCTGACTCTTGAGAGGCCAACCAGGGAGCGCCATTGGGTGCACTGGCATCTCAATATTGACAAAGTTTGTCCTTTGCAGTGCTGCTGCCTTCAACCTCTGGACTGTGAGCCACAGCACTGAACAGAGAACAGTCTATATGAGGACCAAGAGCTTAGAATATACATACTGGGCTCTGCTTTTCACTCCAGCCACCTTGTCTTTGTCCCCTGGCCTTCTCAAAGGTCTTCACTTCTTTGGCACCAGAGAGTCTCTGTGAGGAGTAGAGCTTGTGAGTAAAGGAGGCGGGTTGGGCAGCAGTAGTATTTGGGATGCTACTGCAAAGAGCCGAAGACCTAGGTGGCATATGGTAGAGGGAAAGCCCGGTGCACCATTTTCTTGGTGTGTACTAGGCTCTGCACCACAGCAGCTTTCTTGGCTTTTCCTTGTAGGTGTAAAATTGGTTTTGATGGATAGCAGAAGAACGAAGATGATTAAAAATTAGAATTCTAAACTTGACATGTGAAACTGAGGGCTCTGAGTCTTTCTTAAAGTGCAAATCTAAACACAGCCATAACTATGAATCAGTGTAAAACCTCAGTAAATAAGTGTACTACTTAAACTGAACTTCAGTCATAGTGATAGCTCATATTTGCAATCTAATGTTATGGCTTCCATCACCTTTATGCCATATGAGAGCCAAAGGGTGAAATGGGGTGAAGTCACACTTCCAAAAAACTATGTTTGTATTTTGAGATAGGTGGGAACTGGAGTGAACCACCATCACCAGCAGCATGAAGTGTTTTGTGGGTTTGGCGGAAAGGAGGTGGCTCAAGGCTACGATTGGGAACGCTTCCTTGAGAAGTGGTTACCTATGGAAACAATCCTGTTCACACAGTCCATTGTAACAAATTTCATTATGTCACTTGACAAAACTGCCAGTTTGTCAGCAATACATTTCCATGGCTACTCGCTGCACACATGTGGAGACAGAATATTGCAGCCATGTTCCACCTTCCTGTATGTTGGTTTGTCCATAGGTTACTGGAACATCGTAGTCCATGGTCGAAAGCATTCATACAGACTCTACACCAAGCTACTGAATGAAGCCATGCGCTGGGCCTCTGCCATCCAAGGAGTCATTGACAACAAGATTCCCATAGAAACACCCACACAGCAGCTTATTCGTGACATCAGGGTAGGTAGCATTGAACACTGAAGTCAGAAGACTATTCCAGATCAACAAACAGGGATGCTGGTACCATCAGGATCATGACCACCCAGTTTTTAACATGGGCAGAATTTGTGGGGCAGGTGTGGCGCCATGGGCAAGCATGAAGCAGTGCTGGTAGAGGCTGTACTTTGTAGCTGGGGGGGAAGGGCGTGGGAGCATTAGCTTCTAATCACAAGACCTGGTTCTTCTCCATAGCCCCACCACCACTCTTTGTCTTTCACGTCAGGCCCCACCTCCTGGACAGGCCAGAAGCCAGGGCTGGTCAGTTCACTGTGTGGAGCCCCAGTCCTTCCACTTGCCCTTGTGGTGTCAGGCCCCCTCCTCCCTGCAAAAGAACAAAACAAAACATTGAGGTTCTAGTGCTATTGTCTGCAGCTGACCTTACTCTGTCACTGTATTAGGTATGGTTGGAGAGAAGAATGTTGTCTTAAAATGATTAGGGAAAAACATATGTAATTATGCAGCTATCATAATCAAATGTCTTACTTCAAGCTATAAACTAATCTTCAGGAGTTCAGGCTAATGCCATTGTGGCATTTTCACAGACACATGTTGGACTCCATACCAAGTGTGTGCAAATTCTCCTTAGGCATGAATCAGAAACCTCCAGTCAGCTGTCACATGCAGATCCTGCAGACACTAACCTTGGGATTCTCATTCCTATTGGACATGTGACTCCCAAGTGCACAAATATCAGTGTCCACAATCCAGGAATATATGACTCCCCTTTGGTCAAACACCAGGAGCCCCTCGCCTCCTGCACAGCCTGATCCCTCATGTACATTTGACAGAATCCCCGAAACTGAATCACATGTGCACCTGTACTGCACATTCAGATTCATACTTCCTCAGACATGTGAATCCCAGTGCAGGATTTTTGTGGATGTGCATGCTTGGGCACATGCAAATCTCACTGGTCAGTTCTGCTTAGGCACTTGTGTGTCCCAGTCTCACACTAGAGGAGGGCGTTTCAATTCTTACACAGATATTTAAAGTACAAGTTAACTGAACTGTGAAATGAAGCTTAGTTATCTGGGCCGCTGTGGAACTCTGAGGGGAGAAGCTTATGTTTAAACTTGCCTGTATGAGGAATTCTGGGGAAAGACTGGATAGGTCTGAGGTAACTTCTTCTGTCTTCAGGAAAACAGTATGAACTTTGAAGTAGTGGAACAGACATATAGGAGGAACCCCATCCTGAGATACACCCAGCACCCTCTGCATTCGCCATTGCTGCCACTGCCTTATGGAGATGTCAGTAACAATAGTAAGTTTTCTTTTTGGCAGAGAGTCCTTTAAACCTCTTCTCCCCTGGAGTAGGGGAGAAGGCGCTATGTGAGTATTGTCCCAGGTACTCAATGATGTAGATCCTAAGCATCAGGGACGGTCAGAACTCCCCAACATGCTCATAGCATTCACAGATTGCCTGTTCCCATGGTGCAAAATAGGATGGGGCCTGAATCTGTCTTTTTTTGGGAGCATTATGCAATCCTGGGCTTAAGAGGGAACATCCCCTTTGGTTCCCAGTCCTTGCTTTGTGGGGAAAGGAGGAAAATTATTTAAAGTTTACTCTCATGTCTGCATGCCATCCTTGGACAATCTGGCCCAAATATTGTTTCCTCTTTGAAGACAAGGCCTAGGATGACATAAAATTGGCTCAACACAAATTGTTACCCTGTGAACTTGAACTTAATTCTACCATACATGTGTAGTTTGCTGCCCTCTTCTTTTGCTAAATGTACAATGCAAAGAGATTGAATCATTGTAGCAAACATACTCTGACTGAACATTCTTACCTACTTTTGTTACTAGAAATAAGAGTTTAGACATTCAATATTTTCATCATATTTCAGTGCGTTTACTTAATGAATTGACAGCACTTTTCTTAGTATAATGAGGCTATGTCTACATGGGCTGCTTCTTCCAGAAGCAGCATGCTAATGAGCTATCCGGAGGATGCTAATGAGGCATGGATGCAAATTTTCCATGCCTCATCAGCATATTGGTATGTGGTTCAGAGTCCGGAAGAAGCTCTTCTGGACTCCGAAGTACACGTGCAGACGCATGGCCCATGGGGATCTTCCAGGAGGGGGAATAAGGGGCTTTTGGAAGGGGAGTTTCCTTCCAAAAGATCCCTGCGGGCCATGTGTCTGCACGTGTACTTCAGAGTCCGGAAGAGCTTCTTCCGGACTCTGAACCACATACCAATATGCTGATGAGGCATGGAAAATTTGCATCCATGCCACATTAGCATCTTCTGGATAGCTCATTAGCATGCCACTTCTGAAAGAAGCAGCATGTGTAGACACAGCCTAAATTTCTCCGTTTCCACTTGGTGAGAGAGGGTGTTTGCCCTACCTCTTTGAACAGGAAGGGATTAAATGCCTTCCCTGGGCTGGTGGCACACTCTTAAAGGTTGCTGGAGCTTCTGGGCCTAGCTTCTCTTATTGGCATTGTTAATCCACCTTCCCAAGAGGCTGTAGCTATGTTGGCAGGTGATGTTTTCCCTCCAACATAATACTGTACATAGGAGGTTAGGTCTGTATAACATGTCACTTATGGAATGAATTTTTCATAACTCTGAGTGATGTAGTTACACCAATATAGCTATGTACTCTTGACCTGGCCTGAGTAGATTCTTAAACCATGCCTGGTGGTGTGACAGGCAGTCAGGCAGGGACAAGGAAAGAAACAAACTGTGAAACTATTTACCTGGCTCCTGATGAGGAGGAATGCAGTAGTTCCCAGGACATAGAAACTGGTTGTTGTTTTGAACTAGGCAGAAAGAAGTGACTGTAGGTTTGGACCCTTGGGTAATGGAAGCTGTCTTGTGACTTTTATTTTCCTCTGGGCAAGGCTGCAGGAAACTGTGACTAGAACTTTTTTCTTTTCTTTTAGGGTTGAGGCTTAACGGGATAATAACCCCAAGCCCCAGAGCAAGTTACAAGCTGTATATCTGATCTGTTGTTTCCCCCTGTCATTCGTTTGGGTCCTTCACCAACACAAGGGAGACTAAAGTATTCGGAAAAGACAAAAGCAAAATTTGGCAAGGGTCTCAGGGTACCATGTCATTGCCTTAGACTGCTTTGAATTCTTTTTTTTTTTTTTTTCAATTCACTAGATTTCAAATTGAGAATGTTTCTTTAAGGGTACTACTCTTTGTTTGCATATATCACTGGAAATAGGGATTTGCAATGTGGATAAGTTTAATTTTTTTAATGTACTGATTAGATAGTAGTGCCTTTTTACATTTAAAGAGGGAGCTTTTGTGATATACTCATGAAAATCTGAGTTCAGGAGATGCCCAGTAATGCTGGTTCTCACGTTGCCATTCTCCTGTGTCACGGAGTCAGGCCCTGTCCACAGACTGCTACACTGTGTGCATGGCAATCAGCAGCTCAGGGAAATATTGAAATCCTGTCTGCCTTGTTGTTGTGATCCCACTACAGTGCAGCAAGAGAAGGGCTACAGCAGCCTTCAGGATGAAGCCATCAAGATCTTTAACTCCCTACAGGAGCTTGAGACTGTGTCAGATCCCATCCCCATTATCCAGGGCATTCTGCAGACCTGCCATGACCTAAAGCCCCTACGTGATGAAGTGTACTGTCAACTAATCAAACAAACTAACCACAGTCCACAGCCAAATAGCTCTGGGAACCTTCACCACTGGCAGCTGATGTCCTGCATGAGCTGCACTTGCCTTCCCAGTAGAGGGATCCTCCGTTATCTCAAGTTCCACTTAAGAAGGTAAGAGAGCCTCATGTCTTTCACTAATTCTGTCATCTTAGACTTGGGACCACAGACTGCACTTACATAAGGCAAAGGAAGGAACTGGCTTTCCACACAAGGGACAAAGGAATGCTGCTAAATGCTGGGTGCTGTGGTGGCACTGTCCCCAACTTCCGTGTGTTGCTACAGGATGTTTTTAGTATGGTTCTGGCAGGTTCCAGGGCAGCTGAGAGGGCTGAGTATCAGATGGCTTCCTCAGTCACCCACCCCGAACCTGCATGGACCATAGACAAGGCTCAAATTTCCATCAAGTAGGCTTTCCCCCCGCTGCCACAGCCTGCAGTTTTCTTCTACCCATCTTCTCCAAGATGAGTGCCAACCTTACTCTTCAGAGATCCCACCTGGCTTGCAGTGCTGCTGTTGCTTGCCTGCTGGTTTCTTCCCCTCTTCCCAGCTTGGCCCATCCCTCCATCCAGTTCCCCTCCTTGCACCTTGGCTCATGGTTTCCTCCTCACTGCCTCTCCTCTCCTCCTCCTATTTCCTGGGTCAGTGAGTTCCCTGTCCTGCTCTGCTCAGCCTCTTCTGTTTGCGCTGTGGGATTTCCTCCTCTCTCCTGCTCCGTGCTCCAGCCTGGATGCTTTTCTCTCCTCCGAGTCTTCCTCTTGCCTTGTCCCTGCTCAGCTCCCCTCCTCTCCCCTCCTCTCCCCTCCCCTCCTCCCTCACTTGCTATTGTGTGGAGTGGTGGTGGGTTTTATTTCCCCAAGTCTGAGCTGCTGAGCTTGCTGCTGGGTCTTCTCCACCTTCCCGTGCCCTCTCCCTTTAGGCTCCCACCCACCTCTTGCTAGTGTGTGGTGGGTTTGGTCTGCTGGGTCCTCTTCTGCTCCCCTTGTACTTGCCCTGTAGTCCCTTCCCCCCTTGCTAGAGTATGAAGAGGTTGGCAGGGGGAGAGGGAGTTGCCTAGCCCAATCAGCCAAACAAAGATAGCTGCCCAGTCCCCACCCCTTCTCCCCCACACTTGCTACAGTCCCCTCCTTGCTCAGTGCTCAGCCTCTCCTGCCCTTGCTAGTGTCTGGTGGATTTTCCCTCCCACATCCTCATGCCACCCCCTATTCCCTGGTTCCTGCTCCTTTCTGGCCACCTGTCCCTCTCCCACTCACTTATTGCGGTCCTCCTCTCCCCATTCACTCAGTCCTCTGACTCACTAGGTAGGTTTCTTCCTCAACCCACACTTGTCCCTCCATCCAGCCCTACTTGATTCCTTTCTGTGCTTCCCCCCTCCCACTTCCCTACTGTTCACTGCTCTCCAGTGCCACCCATCTTCCCTGTCCATCAGCTTTGTCAGGCCCACCAGCAGAAGGGGAGTCCCACAGCTCAGCTGGGCAGCCAATGAGAAATGGATAGTTATTTCTCTCTGGTTCCTGGGTCCCCAGTGTTCCAGCACCCCATTGCTAGTTGTTTGACTCCAGAACATGGGTATCTGAAAATATTTTGGAGCAGTTTCTAAAAACTCAATTTCTGAAAAAATTGCTTGTAAAAACCTTACATGCCTTGTGAAGAAATGTAAAGAAAGCACTGACATTTTGGGGTGGGGTTAAATGGAAGAGAAGTAAAGGGGCATCAGAGTTGCATATGCACCGCAGCACTTCATTAATAATCTCCCATCATCCTACTTACCATGCTCCCTTCAAAGTAGGGAGCTAGCATAGATACAGCCTTAGTGACTTTAAAAAATATCATCAGCTCTTGGACCATACATAGAGGTCAAAAGGGCAAACTTTGACACTCCGCCTTGGAAAGGTTGCTGACCCTGTCCTATATTGTGTTCATCTGCTCCTCTCCCTTCTCTGGTTCTGTGGTATTGCAGCCTTAATCCCTCATACCTAGATCCTGCAATCTGCTGTTTTTCAGCATTCAACCTCCTTGCTCTCTATGTGCCTTGTCATGATCAGGAATGAAAGTAGATGCTGGTGTAACTGCTGAGAGGTGGACTTGAACCTGGGCCCTCTGGAGCTTAGTGTATGAGCCTCTATGGCTTGAGCTAAAGGTGAGCAGGAGCTCAGCTCAGACTGTAGAGGCAGTTCAGTCTCTCTCTCTCTCTCTGTACCTGGTCTAAGTGCCACTACCTGGGACAGAGAGCCACACTTAGTAGGTTGTGGGTTACATTGCACTGTCTAGCATGCGTGGCAGGGGCAGGGCCTCAGGCACAAGGGGTGGGGCTGGTAGTGACTCCTTCAGCTAGTCCATGTCCACATGGGCAGCTACTAAGAGCCCTATGGCTCCATTGCCGGTTTGAAGGATCCAGGCTCCCAGCCACTTTAACATGGCTACCCCATTTGCAATGGGCCACCAACAGGGGTGGGGGTGGAGCAAAAGAGGCAGTAACATTAAAGCGCTGCCATGGGAACACTTTAACATTGGTCATATACAGGATGCTACCAGTGGTTGGGTCTTACTGGTGTGCTGTACTGGCCCTCAGGGGCCCACTTTCACCTCTGATCACAGTGACAGTTGAAAATACTATTGTTAAGGTTATGACTGTTTTAATTAATTAAAGTACTTGGTGCCAGGGACTGGGCCCTCAGATGCCCTAGTCACACTGTGTGCAGTGGCTCAGCACCAGAAACCCAAACTGGTGGCATGTTCTATAAATAGATTTCACCAAGCCAGTAACAAATGCGAACTTCTGAATCACTACAGCAGTCTTATTTTGTAATCACAGACAGTCCCCTTAGGTTTTCCACTCCATCTTGCTACCCAGGCAAATGGGATTTATTGATAAAAGGTCACTTACAGCAAAAAAACCCACATAATATTCTAGTTGTTCCCAGTCCCAAGAGGCCAGTCACTTTCCCAGATCATTCAGTGACCTAGGTCTTACATGAAGACATTACCTGCAATCAACTGTATAATAAAGGTTTATTAATTAGGAAAGATAAATTAGTTATTTTTATAGGTTAAAGCAAGCAAACATATACACCGCAACTGAGTTACTGTCTAAATCCTAATTGTGACATATTTGCAGAGCTCTTTCAAGTCAAAATGCCTTTCAGGGCAGTCGTGAGATAACCCCTGGGGATCTCTGGCGTTGTTTTTTCTCTCTGATGAGATGAGACCTCTATATGTACTTCTTTGTGGGTGGACAGAACAATTAACAGAGCTTTTGTCTTATATTGACCTAGTTAAATTTTGATAACCTTCCTGGATGGGCAGAGTGGTTGTGGAGAGCCCGGGGGAGACAACAATTCCCATGCCTAGGTTCACAAATTTAGGGCAAATATTTTCCAAGTTGTAAAGTGAAGCTTACATATTTTCTTATAACATGGAGTACAGACATAGGAAGTGTGATTAATGCAGGCAGCAGCTTACAAGCATTCCATAGAGTCTGAACACTACATCTTATAAAACAAATACCTATTTTGAGCAAAGTAACGTACAGGTGAACTGATCTCATACAGGTGAGCTGGTCTCCTGCTATGAGGATTTCAATTCTCATCTAATGCCTGTGGCTTGTGCGAAAGCTGGCACCTGACCTGCCAGTAGAATAACCTTAACCACTGTATTTTTTTCTCTCTCTCCATCCCCACGACTCTTTAAAAATTACACAAAGATGAACTGCTTCAAGAGGAGAGATTGAGCGAGTCCCATATCAGAATATCGCTTAGCCAAGTAGATAGAAAGATAAAGATAAAGGAGAGTCCTGTGCAAATTCTTTCTTCCCGTCAGGAAGAGGGGGGAGAATAAACTCTCTTTCCTCATCCCAGAGAAGTAAAAGTTATAAAAGGAGTACCACCTTCAACTCCTCTGGCCATTTTTGTGTGGAGGAAGATAACTACCTAAATCACAAACAGAGAAAGTGGCCTTCTGCAGTCTTGATGTAAGTGCATAATTCACTGAGAGGCTCAGGACACACACCTCTTATAAGTTGTCTACCATTAGCTAATTTAGGCAGCTCCTTGACTAGCATATTATTTTCTGTGGATCCTATTCTCAGGTTCTTCTCTCTTCCCACTCATCGAATGGAGAATGTAAGCTCATACTATGTGGCTCCCATTGTTGTTCCATGATTATTTTAGATACTGAAAAGTTAGGCATCATGATACTGAGCATTGCAGTGCCTAAGTTGCTTGGTGGAGCCTGACCTTTCTTTGCATGACTGTACGTAATAGCACATTTCCATAGGATTCTGTACATATGGTACTCCATGCTGTGTAGAGCTCTGCCTGCACCTGGACATGTTCTGTTCACCAAGTAACTGCTTTTCTGCTTTTCTTTATGATTAGAGTAAGAGATCTTTTTCCAGGCACGGAAATAGACCGGTATGCCCAGTTCATCAGTGATTCCCTGAAGAGAACCAAGACTAGAGAATTTGTGCCCTCCCAGGAGGAAATATTGGCTCTTGTCACCCGTGAAGAAATGACCACAACTGTGTACTGCCATGGCGGTGGGTCCTGTAAAATCACCATCAACTCTCACACCACTTCAGGAGAGGTAATACATAGATAGTATTCAGGGGCACAGGGAGGTAATAGGGCAGGTGATTGTTGTGGACGCAGCAGTGCCTGAGAATATCTGGACAATAAGCTTTTTGACCGGGAGTCCTTGCTGCCACTCAACCCCTGTTCTCAGCTGCGATAGTGTTGACAGACATGAAAACTTCACAGAGAGAAAACTATTGTTTGAGTGTTTAGAAACACTGGAACAACTCTGAAAGGAAGTGGTGGGTTTTCCATCTCCTGATGTCTCCAGATCAAGACTGGATGTCTCTCTGAAAGTGTTGCTTTAGTCAAACTCAAGTTATTGGGTTGAACACAAATGTAACTGGGTGAAATTCTCAAGTGTGTGTTATTTAGCAGATCAGACTAGATAATGTCGTGGTTCCTTCTGGCTTTAAAATCTCTGAAAGAAATTATTTAACAGAATCATGTGTTCCACCTCTGAAATGAGACCTTTGGGCTCTTAATGGATGAAGTCAGCCTGACATCTTCTTGCACAGATAATTTGGAGCTCTAATGGGAGGAAGAGACTTTGGGCTCTCTCTTCTCATTTTGAAGTCTGACTCCTGTGGGAGTGATCATACCCAACACTGTGCAGTACCCAAGGTATCTGATCTCTTTCCCCTGCAGGTGGTTGAGAAGCTAATCCGAGGTCTTGCCATGGAGAACAGCCGTAATATGTTTGCCCTTTTTGAACGCAATAAGCACGTGGACAGGGCCATTGAGAGTCGTGTAATTGTTGCTGATATCCTTGCCAAGTTTGAGAGGTAAGAGAGTATTTCAGAGGATTCTTATACTGAATAGACATAACATTAGCTCTGACATTCCCTGGTTAACTGAATAACCCTTAGGCTGCTTGATAGCGTGTATATATATCATGAGCTCAGAGCAAACACCTGTCAGCTGCTTCAACCACTAGGCACCTTACATTCTAGCCCTTGGCTGGTTACATGTAATCAATTATGCATACATTTGCTATAGTGATAAAAAGTAATTAACTAAATTCCAAGATTAGAAGAGACCACAATGACAGAGGCCAGAGACCTTCACAAAAATAAGTCCTAGGGCAGGTCTTTTAGAAGAAACATCCTAACTTGATTTAAAAATTATCTGTTTAGCTAAATAGATTGAGCTTCTTGTGTCTGTCAGTATAAAGCATGTTTTCTGGTTCTTTAATCATTCTTGGACCTTTTCTTTGAACTTAAGTCCAATATATCAACACCGGTCTTGAATTCTGGGCACCAGAACTGGACGCAGTATTTCAGCAGTCATTGCACAGTGCTAAATAATGAGGTAAAATAATCTTTCTGTTCCTGTTCAGAATTTCCCCATTTATGCTCATAAGAATCATGTTAGCCCTCTTGGCCATTGCATCACACTCATGGTTCCTGCTCAGCTTGATTATCCACCACAATCCCCATATCTTTCATAGGCTCACTAATTCCCAGGATAGAGACCCTCTCTTGTTTAAGTATGGCATGCAGTCAATCTTCCTAGATGCATACATTTAGCCCTATTAAAATACGTATTACTGATTATATTCAGCTTACCAAGCGCTCCAGGTGGCTCTCTTATGGTGACTTTTCTCTTCAGTATTTACCACTCCCTCTATTTTTGTTCATCTACAAACTTCATCTGTCATAATTTTTGTATTTTCTTCTAGGTCATTGATAAAAATGTTAAATAGCGTAGGGCCAAGAACTGATTGATCCTTGTGCTATACCCCACTTAAAAAAACACTTATTCAATGATGATTCCGTATTCACAATATTTTGAGACCTTATCAGCTAACTAGCATTTAATTCATTTTTGTGTACCTTATTTTCTTAAAATCTTTGTTTTTTTAATCAAAATGTCCTGTGATACCAAGTCATATGCCTTACAAAAATTATATTATCACTGTTACCGTGATTACTTAAATGTGTAATCTCATTAAAAAAGATATCAAGTAGTTTGACAGGATCACTTATCTATAAAAGCAATCTAGTTGGGACTAATTATGTTACCCTCTTAATTCTAAGGAAAGGAAGGAGTGAGAGAGCAGAATGAGGACAATGGACTTCAAATAAGCAAACTTTAACAAACTCAAGCTGTGTCTACATGTGCACGCTACTTCGAAGTAGCGGCACTAACTTCGAAATAGCGCCCGTCGTGGCTACACGCGTCGGGCGCTATTTCGAAGTTAACTTCGACGTTAGGTGGAGAGACGTCGAAGTCGCTAACCTCATGAGGGGATCGGAATAGCGCCCTACTTCGATGTTCGACGTCGAAGTAGGGACCGTGTAGACAATCTGCGTCCCGCAATGTCGAAATTGTGGGGTCCTCCATGGCAGCCATCAGCTGGGGGGTTGAGAGACGCTGTCTCTCCAGCCCGTGCGGGACTCTATGGTCACCGTGTGCAGCAGCCCTTAGCCCAGGGCTTCTGGCTGCTGCTGCTGCAGTGGGGGATTCATGCTGCATGCACAGGGTCTGCAACTCGTTGTCGGCTCTGTGTATCTTGTGCTGTTTAGTGCAAGTGTGTCTGGGAGGGGCCCTTTAAGGGAGCGGCTGGCTGTTGAGTCCGCCTTGTGACCCTGTCTGCAGCTGTGCCTGGCACCCTTATTTCGATGTGTGCTACTGTGGCATGTAGACGTTCCCTCGCTGCGCCTATTTCGACGTGGTGCTGCGCAACGTCGATGTTGAACATCGACGTTGCCAGCCCTGGAGGACGTGTAGACGTTATTCATCAAAATAGCCTATTTTGATGTCGCCACATCGAAATAGGCTACTTCGATGTAGGCTTCACGTGTAGACGTAGCCTCAGAGAGCTGGTAGGTGAGACCCCAAGGAAAGTAAGCCTAAGGAAAAAGGGAGTTCAGGAAACAATATTAAAGTCAAAATCCAAACTACAAAGGAAATACAGGTAGATTAAGAGGAGGTCAGTATGGCACCATCTGGAGTTCATTAATGTCCTGAAAATCAAAAAGGAGTCCTCCAAAGAGGGGAAACATTAATTTATTGTTAAGAAGGTGTTCAAAGAACAGCAGCAGTATGTAGAGACAAAATTAGAAAAGCTATGCACAAAATGAGTTATACCTATCAAGAAACATAAAAGGCAGTTAAAAGAGATTCTTTAAATACATTAGGGCCAGGCATGTTCTGTGACATGACATGTCTCTGCCTTGTCTCATTACCTGGAATTGTCATTCTAAGAACATAGTTAAGTTCTAGTGCACTTCGTAGCCGTGCAGATTTCTTAGACAATATCTCACATGGGGAGGCAGCTACAGAAATCTTCACTAATGTCCTGGAAAATCAGCTACAGGAGGTATGGACTGTCCTGGTAAATCAAGATAATGTTTTTTCTCTCCTGGTGATAGCAGGATTGAGGATGACTCATAATGAGGATGCTCACCTGTTTTTTTTCCCTTCTCTCATCTGCTTTACAGACTGGCTGGCTCTGAGGAAGAGGAGGAGGAAGGACAGTGGCAGTTGTATTTTAAACTCTATTGCTTCTTGGATATTGAGAGTGTTCCCAAAGAGGGAGTGGAATTTGCCTTCATGTTTGAGCAGGTAACGTGTAAGGGGGATGGGATTTCTAAGAATGCATGGGACAAGCAGAGATCACATTAATGTCAAGTGTGGACAAGGCTGTGGAGAGGAGATTTCATGTCTTTCTGAGTAGCAGTTTGATAACGTTGGGAGAAGGGGCAGTTTCCTTTCATGATTGTGTGGGTAGAGATAAAGGGTGGGAAGGAACCTTGGAGGAGTCCTTGATGGGAATCCATTGCTTGGTTCATTGGCTGGGCTGCACAATACAGAGATACAGAAGAGCTTTTCTGGAACAAAGTAGTAGTAATCAAAAGTAAAAGAGGATGAGGCCAAAGGAAGGAAGTTCTGAAATGCTTTTAAAATATGTCTTCAACAAAGCATATAAGGCCATTTCTACACAGGCCACTTCCTTTGGAAGTGGCATGCTCATACAGGGAGCGAAAGATGCTAATGAGGCACAGATGCAAATTCCCCGTGCCTCATTCGCATAACGTCACGTGATTTTGAGTCCGGAAGACTGTTCTTCCGGACTCCAAAACGCCGTGTAGAAGTGGGCCACCGGGCAGGGCTTCCAGAAGGAAGTCCTTCTTCCGGAGGCCCCTTCTTCCCGAAAATGCTTGGGAAGAAGGGGCCTCTGGAAGGAGGACTTCCTTCCGGAAGCGCCCCCCCAGGGCCACGCTTCTACACGGTGTTTTGGAGTCCAGAAGAACGGTCTTCCCGACTCCAAATCACATGACATTATGCTAATGAGGTGCAGGAATTTGCATCTGCACCTCATTCGCATCTTTCCCTCCCTGCATTAGCATGCCACTTCCGAAGGAAGTGGCCTGTGTAGAAATGGCCATAGAGAAGAATTTTGAAAATGAGTCATGAAGGAAAGTCCCAAACAGTGGCTTCTGATAAAATACAGGTATGGAGATCTGTACGTAAGTTGATTGCCTTAAAATGATGGTAGACGTTTGCAGTATGAAGGAGATTAGCTGAAATCCTGGCTATATCACAGGCAGTTATTTCTGAATAGTCTTGCACAAATAGGGAGCTGCAAAAAGACTGGAGAAAAACTAATCTAGTGATATGGGGAAAAAGAAAAGAAAAGGTGGTTAATTGCTAGCCTCACATTCATGTCTTGTAAGTCAAATTCTCACTCTAGCAAAATAATGAAACATATTCAATGAGGACAACAGAACTGGGGATTGCAAAAATTATATGTGGTTAGACAAACTTGATTGCTTTTTAAAATAAAAATACAATAAAAATGATAAGACAAAGATATATACTACTAGACTGTGGACCTGATTTTCATAGAATCATAGAGCACTAGCACTAGAAGGGACCTCAAGAAGCTATGGAGTCAAGCCCCCTGCCCTCATGGCAGGACCGTACTGTCTAAACCATCCCTGATAGACATTTGTCTAACCTGTTCTTAAATATCTCCAGCGATGGAGATTCCACAATCCCCCTTGGCAATTTATTCCACTGTTTGACCACCCTGACGGTTAGGAACTTTTTCCTAATGTCCAACCTAAACCTCCCTTGCTGCAGTTTAAGTCCATTGCTTCTTGTTCTATCCTCAGAGGCCAAGAAGAACAAGTTTTCTCCCTCCTCCTTATGACACCCTTTTAGATACTTGAAAACTGCTATCATGTCCCCTCTCAATCTTCTGTTTTCCAAACTGAACAAGCCCAATTCTTTCAGCCTTTCTTCACAGGTCACGTTCTCTAGACCTTTAATCATTCTTGTCGCTCTTTTCTGGACACACTGTAATTTCTCCACATCCTTCTTGAACTGCAGTGCCCAGAACTGGACACAATACTCCCACTGGGACCTAACTAGTGCAGAGTAGAGTGGAAGAATGACTTCTTGTGTCTTGTTCACAACACACCTGTTACTGCATCCCAGAATCATGTTTGCTTTTTTTGCAACAGCATCACACTGTTGACTCGTATTTAGCTTGTGGTCCACTATAACCCCTAGATCCCTTTCTGCTGTAGTCGTTCCTAGACAGTCTCTTCCCATTCTGTATATGTGACACTGAGTGTTCCTTCCCAAGTGGAGCACTTTGCATTTGTCCTTATTAAACTTCATCCTGTTTACCTTAGTCCATTTCTCCAATTAATCCAGATCATTTTGAATTATGACCCTGTCTTCCAAAGCAGTTGCAACCCCTCCCAGCTTCGTATCATCTGCAAACTTAATAAGCATACTTTCTATGCCAATATCTAAATCGTTGATGAAGCTATTGAACAGAACCGGTCCTAAAACAGACCCCTGTGGAACCCCACTTGTTATACTTTTCCAGCAGGATTGAGAACCATTAACAACTGCTCTCTGAGTATAGTTATCCAGCCAGTTATGCACCCTCATCTAAGTTGTATTTGCCTCATTTATTGATAAGTATATCATGCGAGGCTGTATCAAATGCTGTACTGAAGTCTAGGTATACCACGTCTACTGCTTCTCCCCTATCCCCAAGGCTTGTTATCTTATCAAAGAAAGCTTGATATCATTGGTTCTTCTTCGAGTGTCCCCGTGGGTGCTCCACATTAGGTGTCGGGCTCACCCGGCACCGCATATCGGATCTTCCAAGCAGTTTCTGCCGGACCGCGCACGCGCCGGTGCGCACTGCTCCCTTGTGCGCTCCTTGCCACGTGCGTGATCTGGTCCCCGCCAGTTCCTCTTAACCGCCGTCGGCTGCAGACGGAATCCGACTAGGCTACGGCCAAGTTAGCGTATTCAATGGTTTTAACTGTTTTTCTTTAAAGTTTTCAAGTTCTTAGGCTACTGTTAAGTTAGCCAGTTGTTATTTTCAAAAAAAAAAAAAAAAAAAAAGAAGAAACAACAAGCGGGACGGCATTCAGTCCAGTCCTAGTAACAGGCGGAGCACCGGAGGCCAGGAGCCTAGGGCCATTAGCCCTCCTGCTGCGGCAGGCTATGGGAGAGGGGGAAAACAGCACAGAGAAGGTGCTAAGTACCCCATTAACAACTGAAAGACTCACCAACAATGTCCTCTTCAGGATTCAAGAAATGTGAGTCTTGCCGAGAGGCAATGCCAGCGTCTGATTGGCACAGTCACTGCATAAGGTGCCTGGGGGAGTCCCATGTCATGCAGAAATGCTCCTTCTGTGCAAAATTAACAGCCAGAGCAAGGAGAAGGACAGGGAGATGCGGCTTAAAATGCTGCTCTTTGACCAGGCCCTCCAGCCAGATGTGCTGGAGCGGCCGCAGCAGGAGGGACCCTCCGGGGCCCATAAAAGGAAAGCCGCCTCCCTCACCCCATCAGCGCAAAAACGGAGGAAAGTCTCCCCAGCCCAATCCCTGCTGGCAGCAACAGCGAGCGGGACGGGAGGAGCGCACAGCCCCCAGCCGCAGCAACAGCTGATCGGCGGCGGCACGGAGAGCCATGTGGAGGCGGCTCAGCCTCCGATAATCAAACAGCCGCCCCGCGCCGCAGGCAGGGCGGCGGCCAAACAAGCGCTGGTACCGGCGGCACCGCAAGCAGCGGCACCGACCCCCGGGGAACCGGCGGTGCAGAGCGCGCAGGCACGCAGCCTGCAGGCACCGGAGGACACTGCCCGTGCGGCACCGCCCATAAGCGTGCTGAGCACGGCGCGGACGGGGCCGAGATCCCCTACACGTCAGGGGGCGGAGCTACCCCCTCAAGGGAGGGGGAAGGCTGCACACAAAACAAGGCACCGCAGCCCCTCTCCAGACAGGGCTGCAGATTTGCTTTCTCTCAGCCCTCCGCTCATGCTGCAGACTCCAACTAGAAGGCAGGGGTCCCCCCTAGCCTACCCGGAGCCCCTGTCTCCATTTTTACAACCAGCCTCTCCCTGGATGGGACCACCTTCACCCTTCCTGGGGTTTGAACCTCTGGAGTACTATCACAAATCGCTCTCTCCAGTGTCCCAGGTCTCTCGACGATCTCGCTCCCCCAGATGCAGAGGGTATGCACCAAGGGAGTGGTCTAGGTCACCTTCCCAAGAACAGTGCCCATGCTGCCATGGTCACCCCTATCACGCGGGGCATAGACACCAGCGGCAATCTACCAGGGAAAGATCCCCACAGACGGTCCCGTATCCCTGAGGGCAATCGCGAACGGGGACAGAGACTCAAGTATCTCAGGGGAAACTGGTTATGGAACCCCGAGATTTTCCCTTGCAAGCTTCCAGCGAGCGGATGTACCATCACCAACAGGAACCAGAAGGGTCCAGAGAGGCGTACCCTAGTGGTTCCTCGCTCTCCTCCCCGGACAAGGCTACGGCCCCCGGGGGACGTCCATCCTCCGGACGATCTCAAACAGTTTCAAGAGCTGTTTAAGAGGGTGGCCTTCACGCAAGGCATCCAGACAGCAGAGGTGCAAGAGAAACACCATAAGCTCCTCAAAAATCTGAGACCTCTGGCCTCCTCCAAAATAGCAATACCGCTTGATGAAGCAATCTTGGAGTCTGCCACTATGATATGGCAGACCCCTGCGACTATTCCGCCTGTCCACAAGAGAGCGGATAAGAAATACTTCGTGCCGGCGAAGGGCATGGAGTTCCTGTTCAGCCACCCACAACCAAATTCCTTGGTGGTGGAGTCGTCGCAACAAAGATCAAAGACATCTCAATTCAAGACAGGGGGAACAGACAAAGATGCCAAGAAGCTAGAGCTGTTCGGCAGAAAGGTCTACTCCTCCTCCACTCTACTGTTGCGAATGGCAAATTACGCAGCGCATCTAGCGAACCATAATTTCGACAACTACACTAGGTTAACCTCCCTCATGGACTCGCTTCCAGAGGACAAGAAACCGGTGCTCAAGGCCATCGTGCAAGAAGGCTATGCGGCCTCGAGGATGGGAGTTCAGATCGCCCTGGATGTTGCGGGCACAGCAGCACGCTCCACAGCTACGGCAGTGGTGATGCGAAGGGAGTCCTGGCTCCAGACTTCGGGTATACCGAGGGATCTGCAGGCAAAAATAGTCGATCTTCCCTTTGACTCGCAGAAGCTGTTTGCTGAATCAACTGACTCGGTCCTTCATTCCAGTAAAGATTCAAGAGCCACACTTAGGACCCTGGGGACTTACACCCCTCCATACAGAAAGAAAAAGTACTACCCTCAACAAAGACGGTACCAGTACCAGCAACAACGTCCCCAGTACCACAGGGGTTACGAGCAAGGGCGACATCAACAGCACCAGCAGTACAGAACTCCCAGGCGACGTTCCCAACAGAGCCATGCGTCCTTGGGACAGGGCCAAAGGCCACAAGTTTGACACACAGATCCAGGGCTGCACCATCACTACCATCGCACAAGGTCATCCGAAGCGGTTATTCCGCCATCGCCTCCAACCATTCTACAACCAGTGGCAAAGGATCACCACAGACAAATGAGTGCTGGAGATCATAGCCACGGGGTACGCCGTCCCCTTCCAGTCGCTCCCACCGCCACGACCTCCACCCAGGCCCCACCTCCAGGAGACCTCCCACGTAGCGAGGCTCAAGCAGGAGGTAGACCATCTCATGCTCATAGGGGCAGTGGAAAGAGTGCTGGAGCAACTGCAAGGGAAAGGGTTCTACTCGAGGTACTTCCTCATGGAGAAAAAGACAGGAGGCTGGAGGCCTATCTTAGATCTTCGAGGCCTCAACCGGTACCTGCGCAAGCAACGCTTTCGGATGATCACAATCGCCTCCATCCTTACGGCACTAGACGATGGAGATTGGTTCGCAGCCCTCGACTTACAAGACGCGTATTTTCACATAACTATCCATCCGGCTCACCGACGATTCCTCCGGTTCATGGTAGGCAAAGAACATTTTCAATACAAGGTCCTACTGTTTGGCCTCTCCTCGGCCCCCAGAGTCTTCACCAAGACCTTGGCAGTGGTGTCAGCCTACCTGCACAGACAGGGGGTATTTATATTCCCGTATCTGGACGACTGCCTACTCAAAGGGGCCTCGAAAGAGGAGGTACTACGCATGATACGCATCACAGCAGGCACGTTCTCTTCGCTCGGCCTGGTTATCAATCTGGCAAAATCAAAGATAGACCCCACACAGGACATAGAGTTCATAGGGGCACGCATAAATTCTATTACAGCGAGAATGTATCAACCAGAGACTTGCTTTCGGGCCATCGGCTCCCTCGTGCAAGTCATCACCTTCAGCCCTACGGTGCCGGTCCTGACGTGCTTACAGCTGCTGGGCCACATGGCAGCAGCGACGTTCGTAGTACAGAATGCCAGGTTACACATGCGCAGCATGCAGCACTGGCTGGCGAGCGTATACAAACCAGCAGCACACACCGTTCACAGGGTGGTGTCGCCCACAGCAGAGGTGCGCAAATCCCTGCAATGGTGGGTAAACCCCAAGAACTAGCTAACAGGGGTACCCTTCTACCAACCACAAATATCGGTTTTTCTTACTACAGATGCCTCCCTCATAGGGTGGGGAGCACACATGGGCGAAGAGGTGACTCAAGGGCTGTGGTCCTCCACGGAGCAGTCACTGCGCATAAATATACTGGAGCTCAGAGCAGTGTTCAACGCCTGCAGACACTTTCGAGACCATATACAAGGCAAAGTGGTCGGGATCAGTACAGACAATACCTCCACCATGTTTTATATAAATCGGCAAGGAGGAGCTCGGTCCCGTGCCTTATGTGCGGAAGCAGTCCCGTTATGAAACTGGTGCATCGCCAACAATATAATCTTGAAAGCCTCGTACTTACCAGGTGCTCACAATGTGAAGGCAGACCAGCTGAGCAGGCGTTTTGCACTCGCGCACGAGTGGCAGATCCGTCCCGATCTGCTACAACCGATTTTTCACGCATGGGGTTTTCCCCAGATAGACCTGTTTGCCACTCAACACAACAAGAAGTGCCCACGATTCTGCTCCAGGGCAGGACTGGGAGGTGGTCCCTGGGGGACGCATTCGCGATCTCCTGGAGGGACCCCCTGCTTTACGCTTTTTCTCCCACAGTGCTGATCCACAAAGTCTTGCAGAAAGCCAGGAGGGAAGGAGCCCGAATGATCCTGATAGTCCCAACGTGGGATCGACAGCAATGGTTCCCCCTACTCCTGTGCATGTCGGACCGTCCACCGATGCCCCTTCCGGTGGCGCCGGATCTGCTCACGCAAGCCCAGGGGTCCATAGTGCATCCGCACCCCCAAGGCCTGCGACTACAAGCGTGGTTAATCCATGGCTCAGCTCCCTAGAGAGCACATGTACGGAGGAAGTGCAACAAGTCCTAGAAAGTAGCAGGAGGACTTCCACCAGGAAGACCTACAAGCAGAAATGGACTCGCTTCATGGCATGGTGTTCTACCAAACAGCTAGCCCCCCTTTCGGTGCCTGTACCTGTAATATTAGAGTATTTACTGGACCTCAAGAGAGGAGGACTCTCACTATCCTCGTTAAAGGTCCACCTTACTGCCATTTCGGTGTTCAGACACGAAGAGGAAGGGCACACGGTGTTCGCCCATCCCATGGTTACCAGGTTCCTCAAAGGGTTGGTAAACCTATACCCCCCTCGGAAACCGCTTCCACCTTCGTGGAACTTGGACCTGGTGCTTAATGTGCTAACGGGACCACCGTTCGAGCCTTTGGCCATGGTTTCCCTCCGCCTCCTTACGATAAAGACGACCTTTCTTCTCGCAATCACGTCAGCTCGCAGGGTGAGTGAGCTTGCGGCAGTTATGGCAACGCCACCCTGCACTCTTTTTTCCAAGGAGGCGGTAACCATACGGCTGCATCCAGCCTTTGTTCCTAAAGTTTCTTCTGAGTTTCACATTAACGAACCTATTGTTTTACCCTCGTTTTATCCAAAGCCTCATAACTCTAACAAAGAGGCGCGCCTACACCTCCTGGACATGAGGCGGGCGCTAGCCTTCTTTATAGACAGGACCAAGTCCTTCCAGAAAACGGATAGACTCATAGTCTCTCTTGCTCCCAAATCGAAAGGAGAAGGTCTCTCTTCGCAGAGAATCTCGAAGCACATCGTATCCTGCATAAAAATGTGCTACGAACTCAAAAAGACTCCTTTACTGGCCACGCCCAGGGCTCATTCCACTAGGGCGGTGGCGGCATCAACAGCCTTTTTCAAGGGCGTTGCGCTAAAAGACATTTGCAGAGCGGCGACCTGGTCATCCTATGACACCTTCGCCAAACATTACGCCCACCCGTCTCTTGACAGTGGTCCTCTCGGGGACAAGCTGCAGATAATCCGATTACCCACCTCCTATCTTGGGTTACTGCTGGGTAGTCACCTAATGTGGAGCACCCACGGGGACACTTGAAGAAGAAAGAAAGGTTACTCACCGTAGTAACGGTGGTTCTTCGAGATGTGTCCCCGTGGGTGCTCCACTACCCGCCCATCCTCCCCGCTTCGGATCTCTGTTTAGTGTTTTGCAGGAGCATCCGAGGCAGTTGGTCAAGGAACTGGCGGGGACCGGATCGCGCACGTGGCCAGGAGCACGCAAGGGAGCGGTGCGCACCGGCGCATGCGCGGTCCGGCAGAAACTGCTTGGAAGATCTGATCTGCGGCACCGGGCGAGCCCGACACCTAATGTGGAGCACCCACGGGGACACATCTCGAAGAACCACCGTTACTACAGTGAGTAACCTTTCTTTTGACGTGATTTGTTCTTTACAAATCCATGCTGGCTGTTCACTATCACCTTACCACTTTCCAAGTGCTTGCAGATGATTTCTTTAATTACCTGCTCCATTATCTTTCCTGGCACAGAAGTTAAGCTGATTGGCCTGCAGTTTCCTGGGTTATTCTTATTCCCCTTTTTATAGATGGGCACTATACTTGCCCTTTTCCAGTCTTCTGGAATCACTCCTGTCTCCCATGATTTTCCAAAAATTTTGTTTGTTGTGGATGCTGAGCCAGCTAGGGGATAATCTTCTTAATATCAGGGACAACACCAGCTGATGCTCCAAGAGCCATATGTACTGTGACCTTATTATCACTAAAATGCACAGCAGTTTATATAAACCTTACAAAAAACAAATAATTTCACCTTCTAGAGAGTGTATGACACAAGAAAAACACATGACAGATGTTAGTGACAAAATAGACTCTAGGGAGGCATTCAGGCACTACGGTGATGAGAACAGTACACAAAATGCTATAATGGCACCCAAGTCACCTCTCCCTGTCACTAGCGTGTGGAAAATCAAGTATAGTTTGGGTGGTCCAATACCCTGCTGATACTGAATTGACATAATGGACTATTGAACACTGATTCAGACTGTCAAAACAAAAAAGCAGTAAAGTAGCACTTTAAAGACTAACAAAATAATTTATTAGGTGATGAGCTTTTATGTGCCAGACCCACTTCTTCAGACCATAAGCCAGACCAGAACAGACTCAATATTTGAGGCACAGAGAACCAAAAATGGTAATCAAGGTTGACAAATCAGGAAAAAAAATATTATCAAGGTGAACAAATCAGAGAGTAGAGGAGTGGGGGGCGCTGGTGGTCAAGAATTAGATTAAGCCAAATATGCAAAAGAGCCCCTATAGTGTCCCAGAAAATTTGCATCCTGGTTCAAACCATGTGTTAATGTGTTGAATTTGAATATGAAAGAGAGTTCAGCAGTCTCTCTTTCCGAAGCAGTGTGAAAAATTCTTCTTCAATAAGACGCAAACTCTTAAGTCATTAATGCCATGTCAACACTAGCCCAAAACTTCGAAATTGCCATGCAAATGGCCATTTTGAAGTTTACTAATGAAGTGCTGAAATACATATTCAGCACCTCATTAGCATGCGGGCGGCTGCAGCACTTCGAAATTGAAGCAGCTCACCGCCGTGCGGCTCATCCAGACATGGCTCCTTTTCGAAAGGACCCCCGCTACTTCGAAGTCCCCGTATTCCCATCTGCTCATAGGAATAAGGGGACTTCGAAGTAGCCGGAGTCCTTTCGAAAAGGAGCCCCATCTGGATGAGCCGCGTCAATTTCGAAGTGCCATGGCTGCCCGCATGCTAATGAGGTGCTGAATATGTATTTCAGTGCTTCATTAGTAAACTTCGAAATGGCCATTTGCATGGCCATTTTGAAGTTTTTGGCTAGTGTGTACATAGCCTAACAGAATGGCCCACTCCATTAAAATGTAGACTAAGTACTTTGTAGATCAGGAGTGTTTTGATGTCTGTTTTGTGCCCATTAACTCTTTGTCTGAGAGAGTTTGAAGTCTGTCCAATATATAAAGCATCTGGGCATTGTTGGCATATATGATGTTAGTTGGGGAACATGAGAATGTGCCTGTGATCCTGTGACTAACCTGGTTAGGTCCAGTAATGGTACCTCCAGAATAGATATGTGGACAAAGCTGGCAGTGGACCAAAAGCTACAAGATCTTTACCAAATATTCATAAACCTGAATTACCCACCAGGAGAAATAAAAAAAACAAATTGACAGGGCCAGATGAATACCCAGAGACCAGCTACTCCAATATAGGCCCAAAAAAGCCAAGAGCAGAACACCACTGGTCATTACCTAGAGCCCCCAACTGAAGCCACTGCAATGCATTATTAAAGACCTACAACTTATCCTTAATCAGGATGCCACACTCCAGAAGGCCCTAGGTGACAGCCCTGTTCTCTCCTACAGACAACCTCCCAACCTTATAACGATCCTCACCAACAGTCACAGTCTATAACACAGGAACAACAGTCCTGGGACTTTTCCTTGCAACAAAGCCCACTGCCAGCTTTGTCCACATATCTATTCTGGAGATACCATTACTGGACCTAACCAGGTTATGCACAGAATCACATGCACATTCTAATGTTCCTCAACTAACATCATATATGCCATCATGTGCCAACAATGCCCAGATGCTTTGTATATTGGACAGACTTCACACTCTCTCAGACGAAGAGTTAATGGGCACAAAACAGACATCAAAACACTCCTGATCCACAAACCATTTAGTCTACATTTTAATGGAGTGGGCCATTCTGTTAATGACTTAAGAGTTTGCATCTTATTGAAGAAGAATTTTTGCACTACTTTGGAAAGAGAGACTGCTGAACTCTCTCATAGTCAAATTCAGCACATTAACACGTGGTTTGAACTGGGATGCAAATTTTCTGGGACACTATAGGGGCTCTTTTGCATATTTGGCTTAATCTAATTCTTGACTCCCCCCACCCCCTGCCCCTCTGCTCTCTGGTTTGCTCACCTTAGTAATTTTTTTTCTGATTTGTCAACCTTGATTACTATTTTCGGTTCTGTACGACTTAAATATTGAGTCTGTTCTGGTATGGCTATGGTCTGAAGAAGTGGGTCTGTCCCACGAAAGCTAACCTAAAAAATTATTTTGTTAGTCTTTAAAGTGCTACTTTACTGCTTTTTTGTTTTGATAGTATATAGACTAGCGCGGCTTTCTCTCTGTTACTGATTCAGACTAGTCTTAGAGAGCTATCTGTGTTAGTCTGTAGCTTCACAAATAACAAGCAGCCCTGTGGCAGCCCTTGAGGTTAACACATTTATTAGTTCATGAGCTTTTGTGGGTAACACCCACATCTTCAGATGAAAAATGGAGAGGAAAAACAGAATACAGGGTTTGCATGGGGGAAAAGAGGAGTGAGAGGGAAGAAAAGGGAATTACCTGTCACTAGTAGGGCCAGTTAATGAAGCAAATTAAGTAGGATGTGTCTTATTCCTACATCTACCAAAGGTGAGGAAATTGTTCTTGTAATGCATAAGATAGGTCAGATTTCTGGTCAGGCCAAGGTTAAAGGTGTCAGATTTGTAAATGAATTCCAGTTCAGATGTCTCCCCCTGTAATCCTGTGGTTAAAGTTTTTTGTAGAAGAATGGTTACTTTTAAATCCATTAAAATTAAATTATTAAATCTATGATGCAGAGCAGTGCAGTGCTAAGTTACACCAGGGACCAGCCCTATGTGAAACTGTCCGTGTGACTAGTGGTACAGAAGCAACCAATATATATAATATACACACACACCCTTATCTTGAGCTATGTCATGTTATCCTTAGCTGTAGATTTCAGAAGCCACTTGATAGTGTCTCAAAGAACCTAAATTTGAAAACAAATTACAAACTGGCTTAGATAAAATCGTGTCCTATAGATTTTAAAAACTGGCTGATTAACCCATAATGCTGGAATTGGGGTAGAATACTTGCATATCCACCAGACAAAACCTCCCAATGACTGACATCTTTGAGTGAATTCACTGGAGCTTGAGATGGTGAGCCAGGCTTGCCAGGACACATACTTTCCTCCATGGGTGGCTATGGGCACTCTCCTAATCACCTGGGTGGCCCCTGACTTTCTCCTGGGTGGCTGCCCATATACTCAGCTTGCAAGGAACAGTGTGGACCTACAAGGCCCATCTATTACACCTACAGTAGTTCCCCATGAAGCAGTGGTTCTTAACCTTGGAGCTGCAGACCCAGGGTGAGGCATAAACCAGTTTCAGTCCCCACCACCACATATGGCAGAAGCCGAGAGCCCATGAGTGGAACTGGGGGAAAGCATAGGGTGTATTGCTCCCCTCGAACTGCAGTGTCTTGTGCCCAGTACTGTCCCACCCTGATGAACTCCATACATGCCCTCCTCTTCCTCCCAAAGACCCACCCCCCCAGACAGTTCAGAAGTGAGGAAACTGAAGCCTGGCTGTGCAGAGCAGCTGCTGCTTTGGTGGGTGCCTTGGACTGCGCCTCATCTCTCCACACACTTTGACTGCTCACCAGCAGCCTGGGTAGGAGGGCTTGGCTCTGCAGCTGGCAGAGTCCTCCAGGAGCAGCTCCCTGTCCCTCTCCTTGCACATAATATGTACCTACCCCCTCCCTGCACCTTGAACTACTTTCCTGCAAGTACACAGCCCTAGCTAGCTTGTCTCTGCACCCTGAGCTACCCCTTTGCTTGCATACAGCCCCTACCTTCTCCTCTCCTTGCACCCTGAGCTATCCTGCTGCCTGAACATAATACCTAGCTATCCCTTGCTTGCACCCTGAGTAGTTTTCAAAGTTTTGGGCTGAGCCCTCCACTCTGAATTAGTTTTTGGTTGTGATTCCTCTCCAACTCTAGGTCTTTCCTGAGCTATGCTGCTGCCTGAACGTAATACCTAGCTATCCCTTGCTTGCACCCCGAGCAGTTTTCAAAGTTTTGGGCTGAGCCCTCCACTCTGAATTAAAGTTTTTGGTTGTGATTCCTCTCCAACTCTAGGTCTTTCCTTCTTCTCTTCTGCTTGTCTCCTCCTTGGACCCCAGTTTATAAAGTAAAACTACCGAACTATATCTTAACCTAGGAGTGTGCAAGCTTGGGGGCACAATTTCAAAAGGGGGGGCAGCACAATCGGCTCCCCCATGCCACAGAGGCTCTCCGCTGCCTGTCTCGGTCTCCCGGTTTCATTTCCAGTCCCTCCCGTCCTTCCCCCCTCCTTGCCTGCTCCCCTCTGGAGGGGCCTTTGCAGCCTTTACACAGCCTCACTGGGCTAGGCTGACCTGTGCTGCCAGCCCTCCTGCCCCTTAGGGGACCACTGTCCCCTGGGAGCTCTGGAATCACTTCCGTCTCCCAGCCAGAGCAAGGTGGAAGGCACATGTGGCAGAGGCACTGCAGCTGAGTGTGAGGTAAACCAGGCCAGTCCCTTTGTTTAGCTTCCCACAGAGAGTTCAGTCTTTTTTTCCCTTTAAGTGTAAATTTGTTGGTCTTTTGATCTTTTGTTTAACTTTGGCTGGGAGGGCAGGGTGGGGGGAGCAGGCTCTCTAAACAGCAGGGAGCTGCTGGTTTCTTGTTTTTGTTTTTTTCCTCAAGCTGGAGAATGGGTGGGATGGTCGTTTGAAACATCAAGATACACTCATCTCTCGTTAAACGAGTACTTTGCATACGAGTACTCGCTAAAATGAGAGACACATATACTGCCTTTGTTCACTAGACAAGTGAACAACCTCTGCCAGCTCCACAGCCCCAACCAGCTACAGCCCAAACCCCCCTGCCAGCCCACAGCCCCCCGCACCCCATGACCTGGCCCACTCCCAACACCCACCCAGCTCAGTCCCCTAACCTACCCCTCCAGGTAAGTTAAGGACTTACCACTGGTGCAGCCTGGAAGAGCCGCCATCTCCTCCACCAGAGCCGCTGGTACCTCCAGCTGCACACGGCAAAGTGGCTCTAGCCACATGGCTGGGCAGCTGACTGTGTGCTGTGAAGTGACTCTGGCTGCTCAGCGGGGTGCCCACAGCCATGTGGTCAGGTGCCTCCAGCCATGCTCTGCAGCTCCCTCCCCACCCTCTGGCCTGGCCCAGCCCAGCCCAGCGTGCTCCCAGCACTCCCCCAGCCCACAGCTCCCTCAACCTGGCTGGGGCCACTGCCCACACCTACCCCGGTTCCCAACACCCCCCCATCCCTCCTCTGGCCTGCCACTCCCCACACACCCCCGGCCAGGTAAGTTGAGAACTTACTTACCACTGGTGCAGCCTGGGGGAGCCACCGGTACCTCCAGCTGTCATGTCATAGCGACTCCTGCTGCGTGGCAGGGTGCCCACAGCCATGCAGCAGGCATCTCCAGCCACGCTCCACAGCTCCCCCCGCACCCTCCAGCCTGGTTCGGCCTGCTCCCAATGCCCTCCCCAACTGGCTTGCAGTTCCCCCCCCCACCCTCCAGCCCAGCCCGGCCCATTCCCAGCACTCCCGTGGCCCACAGCACACCCGGCCTGCTCCCAACATCAGCCCGCAGCTCCCCCCATCCCAGCACCCCTCAGCCTGGCCCGCTCCTAACACCCACCCTGGACCTGTCTCCAAACCCTCCGGCCCGCCGCACCTGCCCCCCGCCCCCAGGTACTACCGGTGCAGCCTGGAGGAACAAGCTGCCACCTCTTCCACCAGAGCCGCCACCACGTTTTAACCCTCCCTCCCGCTCATGGCCCCAAACTGCTCCCAGCCTTTACCTTCTCCATCCCCCCAGGAATCCAAAGTTCACTTACCTTTCAAAAGCAGCGCCACCTGCTGCCACTCCTTCACCAAGTTAGGAGCTCTAGGAACAAATCAGACTTTAACGTGTATTTAGTGGTAATTTATTGTCCCTCTTACAAGTTTTCGCCTACGAGCAGGAAGTTCGGAACCGATCATGCTTATGTAGTGAGGGATGAGTGTAGAGTTTACGTGTAAAAACACTCCCCATCTCATTAAAATTTTTAAATTATGTTACTGTTTTTATGTATGTATATTTGAATTTATATGCTGATTAATAAAGTTTTTACATTCTACATACTTATTTTCTTATACATGCTGAAAGTTTGTTTGTTTTTTTGTCATATGAACATAACCGAAATTTCTATTGGTTTGGATTTTATTAGACAGGTTGGGGAGCCCCAGCTAATTGCAGGGATGAAAAGCAGGGGCCTGACATAAAAAGTTTACTCACCCCTGTCTTAACCGATAATGTTATTGAAATTTACTAATCAAGCATAACATATTGTAACAAAGTTCTCTAACAAATTATACTCCATCACTTTAATAGGGTTACACCTATCAACATTAATTATGCATCAAAAATAAGCAAAGAAACTGAGAGAGGCCATATAGACAAACAATAAAGTAGTGAGGTCTGTGATGACAAAACAATAAAGAAATCACGATTCACAGTCACAAATATTGATAAGTAGTTTCTTGCCAGACAGAAGGCTCTTGAACTGTTTTGTTTTCTTTAACTAGCTTAAAATCTGTTTCTTTATCTGATGATGGTGGGTCATTTTACGACACAATCTCCTTTTAAATGAAATGGCATGATAATACATTGTTTTAATGCAATTTAGATGGAATCATAGACTCCTAAGGCTGGAAGGAACCTTAGGAGGTCATCGAGTCCAGCCACCTGCCTAAAGCAGAATCAACCCTAAGTAAACCCTAAGTCAGGACTTTGTCAAGATGGGGCTGAAAAACCTCTCTAGGGACGGAGATTCCATCACCTAGCTAGGTAATGCATTCCAGTGCTTCACCACTCTCCTGGTGAAATAGTTTTTCCTAATATCCAACCTACACTTCCTCCTCTGTAACGTTACACCATTGCTCCTTGTTCTGCCATCCGTCACTACTAAGAACAGCATCTCTCCATCCTCTTTAGAGCCGCCCTTAGAAAGTTGAAGGCTACTGTCAAACTGCCCCTCATTCTTCTTTTCTGCAAACTAAATAAGGCCATATCCCTCAGCCTCTCCTCATAGGTCATGTGTTCCAGCCCCCTAATCATTTTCATTGCCCTCTGCTCCAATGTATCCACATCCTTTCTATACTGGGGGGCCCAGTACTGGACACAATACTCCAGATGAGGCCTCGCCAGTGCCAAATAGAGGGAATTAATAACTTCTGTGGAAAAGCTTCTCCTAATGCACCCCAATATGCCATTAGCCTTCTTGGCTATAAGGGCACACTGTTGACACATATCCAGCCTATCATCCACTGTAAACCGTAAGTCCTTTTCTGCTGCACTGCTATTTAACCAGCGGCCCCAGTCTGTAACAATGCTTGGATTCTTCCTTCCCAAGTGCAGGGCTCTGTACTTCTCCTTGTTGAACTTATCAGATTTCTTTTGGCCCAATCCTCCAATTTATCTAGGTTTCTCTGGACCTATCCCTACCCTCCAGCATATTTACCAGTCCCCCTAGGTTAGTGTCATCCACAAATTTGCTGAGGATGCAATCTATCCTCTCATCCAGGTTATTAATAAAATTGTTGAACAGTATTGTTCCTAGAACCAATCCTTGAGGCACTCGATGTCAACCAGACATAGAGCCATTGATCACTACCTGTTGGACCTGACTGTCTAGCCAGCTTTCCATCCATCTTGCAGTCCAGCTATCCAATCCAGACATCCTTAACTTATGGGCAAGAATATTGTGGGAGATATATCAAAAGCTTTGCTAAAGTAAAGGTGTATCACATCTATTGACTTACTCATGTACACAGAGCTAGTTACCTCATCATAGAAGCTAATCAGATTTGTCAGGTATGGCTTGCCCTTGGTGAATCCATGTTAGCTACTATTGATCACATTCCCCTCTTCCAAGTGCTTCAGAATGGATTCCTTGAGGATCCCCTCCATGATTTTTCAGGGGACTGAGGTAAGGCTAACTGGTTCCCTGGATTGTCTTTGCTTTTTTTGGAAGACGGGCACTACATTTGTATTTTTCCGATCATCCATGACCTCTCCCTATCTCCACGCATTTTCAAAGATAATAGCCAAAGGCAATAACATCTGCCAATTCTCTCAATACTCTGAGGTGCATTAAATCTGGACCCATGGATTTGGATATGTGTAGCTTTTCTAAATATCCGTTAGCCTGTTCTTTCCTTATCTAGGGCTGCCAAGCTTCTTCCCATACTGCATTGCCTAATGCAGTAGTCTAGGTGCTGACCTTGCCTGTGAAGACAGATGCAAAAAAAAGCCTTATGTACTTCAGGTTTTCCCACATCATCTGTGACCAGGTTACCTCCCTCATCCAATAAGGGTCCCACCCTCTCTGATCACCCTCTTATTGTTAACATGTCTGTAAAAACCCTTCTTGTTACCCTTCACATCCCTTGCTAAGGGAGATTAGGGAGACATTCAAAATAAAAAACTCAATAATAGTAGGGGATTTCAGTTATCCCCATATTGACTGGGTACATGTTACCTCAGGACAAGATGTGGAGATAAAATTTCTTGATACCTTAAATGATTGCTTCTTGGAGCAGCTAGTACAGGAACCCACAAGGGGAGAGGCAATTCTTGATTTAGTTCTGAGTGGAGTGCAGGATCTGGTCCAAGAGGTAACTGTAAGAGGACCGCTTGGAAATAATGACCATAATATTTAACATTTCTGTGGTGGGAAGAACATCTCAGCAGTCCAGTACTGTGGCATTTAATTTCAGAAAGGGGATCTATGCAAAAATGAGAAAGTTAGTTAACCAGAAATTAAAAGATACAGTGACTAAAGTAAAATTTCTGCAAGCTGTTTGGAAACTTTTCAAAGAAACCGTACAAGAGGCCCAATTTGAATGTGTACCCCAAATTAAAAAACATAGTAAAAGCGCCAAGAAAGAGCCACCATGGCTTAACAACTATGTAAAAGAAGTGGTGAGAGAGAAAAAGGCATCTTTTAAAAAGTGGAAGTCAAATTCTAGTGAGGAAAATAGAAAGAAGCATAAACATTGCCAAATTAAATGTAAAAAATGCGACAAGAAAAGACAAAAAGGAGTTTGAAGACCAGCTAGCCAAAAACTCAAAAAGCAATAACAAAATGTTTATCAGAAGCAGGATACCTGCTAAACAACCAGTGGGGGCCCTAGAAGATGAAGATACAAAAGGGGCATTCAAAGTTGACAAAGTCATTGCGGAGAAACTCAATGAATTCTTTGCTTCAGTCTTCACAACTGAGGATGTTCGGGAGATTCCCAAATCTACGCCATCCTTTGTAGGTGACAAATCTGAGGCCTTGTCCAAGATTCATGTGTCATAAGAGGAGGTTTTTGAACTGATTGATAAACTTAACAGTAATAAGTCACAGGGCCCATATGGCATTCACCCAAGAGTTGTGAAAGAACTCAGATGTGAAATTTCAGAACTGTTAACTGGTTTGTAACCTATCCTTTAACTCAGCTTCTTTACCCAATGACTGGAAAACAGCTAATGTAATGTCAGTATTTAAAAAGGTCTCGAGAGGATCCCGGCAATTACAAACCAGTAGTAATTACCAGTATCAGGTAAATTTGTTGAAACCATAGTCAAGAATAAAATTGTCAGACACATAGAACATAATTTGTTAGGCGAAAGTCAGCATGGCTTTTGTAAAGGGAGATCATATCTTGCTAATCTGTTAGAGTTCTTTGAAGGGGGTCAACAAACATGTGGATAAGGGGGAATCCTGTAGATATAGTGTACTTGGATTTCCAGAAAGCCTTTGACAAGGCCCCTCACCAAAGGCTCTTACATAAATTAAGTTGTCATGGGATAAGAGGGAAACCCACTTATTGTTAACATGCCTGTAGAAACCCTTCTTGTTGCCCTTCACATCCCTTGCCAGCTGCATTTCCAATTGTGCTTTTGCTTTCCTGATTACCCCCCGGCATCGTCCAGCCATATATTTATACTCCTCTTTAGTCATCTGTCCAAGTTTCCACTTCTTATACACATCCTTTTTGAGTTTAAGCTCACCAAGGATTTCCCTGGTAAGCCAAGCTGGTTGCCGACCATATTAACTTTTCTTACTGTGCATCAGTATGGTTTGTTGAATCTGTGCCTTCAATAAGGCATCTTTAAAAAACTGACAGTTTTCTTGAACACCTTTCCCCTTCATGTTATCTACCCATGGAATCCTGGCCGTCAGTTCTCTCAGGGAGTTGAAGTCTGCTCTTCTGAAATCAAGGGTCTGTATTTTACTGTTCACCTTTTTTCCTTTTGTCAAGATCCTGAACTCCACCATCTCATGATCACTGCACCCCAGATTGCCGCCCACTTCTATTTCCCCTACTAGCTCTTCCTTGTTTGCGAGGAGCAGGTCAAGCTGCACATGGACCCTGGTCTGTTCCTTTCAGCACTTGTACCAAGAAGTTATCCCTAACTTTCTCCAAAAACTTAATGCTGTATTGGTCTCCCAACAAATGTCTGGATGATTAAAGTCTCCCATGAGAACCAGGGCCAGTGATTTGGAAGCTTCTCTTAGTTGATTGAAGAAATGCTCATCTACTGGTCTGTAGCAGACACCAACCAAAACATCACCTCTGTTGCTTCCCCTGTAAGTTTAACCCAAAGACTCTCAACTGTCTTTTCTCCTTTTGTATACGGGAGCTCTGAGCAATCATGATGCTCTCTTACATACTGCGCCACTCCTACTTTTCTCCCCAGCCTGTCCTTCCTGAACAGTTCATACCCTTCCATGACAGTGCTCCAGTTATGTGAGTCATCCTACCAAATCTCCATTGTTCCAGTCACCTCATACGCCTTTGACTATGCCAGGGGCTCCAATTCTTCCTGTTTGTTTCCCAGGCTTTTTGCATTTGTGTACAGACACCTTAGATAACTAGGTGATTGGTCTACTTTCTCCTTTTGAATCAGGGGTCTTCATTTGTTGTACCTTCCTTCTTCCCCACTTACATCAGGGCTTGTGTCACCATCCCCTGATGAACTTAGTTTAAAGCCCTCCTCTTGATATTTGCAAGCCTGCCCACAAAGCTGCTGTTCCTTGTTCCAGAAACAGAACCCCTTGGTTGAAGAAACCAAAGCCCTCTGTCCAACATTACCTGCACAACCACACATTTACTTCCATGATTCAACAATCCCTATCTGGACCCCTTCCTTCAGTAGGAATGACGGCCAAGAACACCACTTGTACTCAATATTTCTTTATATGTCTTTCTTTTACATAATCTGTGATGATCTGCTCAAGGTTATTCTTTGCTGTGTCATTAGTTTCTACCTGGAGAAGTAAGAATGGATTTCATGATTTTTGGAAGACTCTCTGTTACAGCCTGGTTTCTAGCCCCTGGTAAGCAGCAAACTTCCTGAGATTCCAGGTCTGGACAGCAGATGGACATCTCCATCTCTCTTAGGAGGGAGTCCCCGACTTCCTGCTTCTTAGCTAATGGCTGCTGCTCTTGTAACATGGCACCAGTCAAAGGCCTTAGGCTTTAAGCCTTACAATATGGATACAAGAAAAGGCCTTATCCTTATACCTTCAGTCACCTTTGGGGTCATCTTGTAGTGTTTGCCCACAACTGAGGCAAGATCACCATGAACTGTGGGGTACTAAAGATTGTACGGCATGGTAAGTCTATTGAATTACTTGCCTTTCAACCCAGGACACCCCCTGGATGTCAACCAGCAGCACCGCTCATTGTAACCTCTTACAACATGAAGCAAGGATGTGATGCAAGCAGTGCCCAACCTTATTTTCAGCATCGGTTTCTACTCTCTGTACTTCCTCATCCCAAAAATGGGAGGAGGACTCTGCCTTGTATTAGATTTCTGCCTACTACTCAACAGCTTAATTGAGAATACTGAATTCCACATGGTGATGCTTATATTGATGATCTCTTTCCTCCTGCAAGGAGCATGGTTCACAGTTCTGGCCTTGAAGGACACATATTTTGACAGGAATATCCATCAAACTCACACCAAGTTTCTTCACTTTGGCATGGCAGCAAGTACTACAAATTCAGAGTTCTCCCCTCAAGCATTGCAACAGTCCCAGACTGTTGATGAAAGTTTTCATAATTTTGACAGCTGGGTTGATATAACTGTGGCATTCTGTGTTCCTCTCCCTAGATGATTGACTTCCGGTTATGCCATCTCTCACCGAGGCGATATCGGTGGCCACACTCTCTGCTCTGTCCTCCCCTTTCTTGGCATCTGTATCAATTAAGCAAAATCTGTGCTTGTCTCCATAGCAGGTAATCCACTTCATCGGTCCATTTTGCTGTCTACGGCTCTACCTTGTGACTCTCACACCCACATGCTCTGTCTCTGCCTCCTTGGTCACCTGGCACTTGCACCTCTGTGGCACTGCATGCTTGACTACACATACACTGTCTACAGCTGTGGCTAATATTAGTTTGCAGATCCCACACACCTCTGTCTCCCAGGCAGATGTCTGCTGACATAACATACACCATGCCGCAACCCAGCGCTCCAGGCATACTTTGATTACCCATTATTCTGTAGTCCACACAGTGACAGAAAATGTGGCTGTGGCCCATATCATCCTGCAAAAACTGATATCTCTTGCATCTACTTCCAGGCCGATCACTGCTTCACACACACACGCACACACACACACACACACACACACACACACACGAGTAACTAGCACTCAAAAAAAGAAGCTGAGGTGACTTTCCTGTAACTGGAAGTTCTCTGAAATGTGAGGTCTGTATTGGTGTTCCAGTATCTGCCCACTATCCCTTTTGTTGCAGACCATGCTGATCAGTGGTAAGAGGACATCCCCCCCCCCCCCCCACAAATGGCCTCTTATAACCTAACCTGCAAGCATAAGTTCATGCGATGTATATAGATTTCCCATACTAGGAAATTTTAACACAGAGTAATTTTTATGTAGTTCAGTGCATGTGTGTTTGCACAGCTAATCGTGTTTGGAGTAGGTAGCTTGGTATATGGAAAAGGTGGAGAAGAAAAGTTAGTGAGGGTTATGTTTGCAGAGCATGGTACGGAGGTAGTAATAAATATGCATTGTTGAAGCAAAAGACTTCTCTGCGTTTAGGTGGAAAACATTCAGCTTTATTGCATTCAGTAAGGCAACAGATGAGCCAAACTGGACACCAGTAAAACCAGGTCGAGCAAGGCTGCTTGATGCAGCTAACTCAAGTATTTTATACCCTTACACAAACAAGTCCAGAGCCAGAAGCAATTTGTTAGAGAAACATCAATTATTTTCAGGAGAGAACTGTTATCAGCAAGGAGGAACAGGTACTAGGGAGTAAGAGCCCCATATCCAAACAGTTCATTAATACATTCCACTTAGCTCATCCTCCCTGCCATTCCCAAATAGGTGAGGAAAAGTTCAAGCTCTTGTGTACGTGCAGAAATAAAAAACAAGAAATGGCTTCTATATAAGATGGCTTCCACAGCACCTATGGTAGAAAGTATGTTTTGATGGATGGTTTAACTTTTGTAACAGGGTCAGGCCAGATGGCTAATTAAGGTACCTTGAGCCAGTTGACTCCAGTTAGTTCAGAGCATGCGAGGAGCTGGAATAGGAGGGTGCAATGCTGGACGACTGAGTAGGACAGATGCTGTCAGGTACCAAGAGGAAGATCCTAAGCTAAGGGTGAAGAAGGTGTTGGGACAGGCCATGAGGAGGTGGCCCAGGTTTTGCAGCTAGTGTAAGAGATGTTGTGGACTGCTATTATCTACAGGGTCCCTGGGTTAGAACCTGGCTCTCCACCCCACCATCTCCCTACTTGTGACAGGAAAGTTGACTTGGACAGCAAAGGCTATGGGGGCTGTTTTCCTCCCTTTCCCTCGTGCTGGCCAATGATGAGTATGGCTAAGTAAATGACAGATTTGTGCCCTTGGGGAAAATGGCCAAACTCAAGGCAGCCGTGAGCCTCTGAGATTAGCTGTCCTGACCAAAAGTGCAGGGCCCACCAAGGCAGAGAGGGAGCTTTGTCAGATTTCATATCTTGTTATGTAATTGTATTGCCTTTTATGTAGCATCCCTGCTTGCTTTGCAGCAGTTTATTGGGGTAGTCTTTAAGATGTGTTTGAAGACTTCCAACCCCTTCCACTGGTAGATTTTAATACTTGTGTTGCTCACTGTATTTTTGAGTACATCACAACTTGTTTTTCAGTAATCTCTTCACTCTGTGATTTTGCCATGCCAAGTGCAAGTAGCTCATAGTCACTGGTTCTGAGCTTCTCTTTTTCTCTCCTTTAACTTAACAGGATTCCAAACAAAATAAAGAGCAAAGGAGGTATAACATTTTCTATTTTCATCTTTTAATTTGTTCTGATTTCATTTCTCCTGCTTACAGTAACTGCTAATCAGATATCCTGACTCTAATCACTTTTCTGCTGGGATTGGCTAGGTGCCAAAAGTTTGAGCATGGACACATAAGGCAAAAATTTCAGAGTCTGAGGGGATTTTCTTTGTTTTTACAGGCTCATGAAAATGTTATTGATGGGCACTTTCCTGCACCAGAGGACACACTGCAGCACCTGGCAGCCCTGAGGCTACAATACCTTAATGGAGACTATTCAAAAATCACCTGGACCCTTGATAGTATTTACCCAGTGAACAGGCTAAAATCCAAAATTCTACAATCAACAAAGAGTAGTAGCACAACCGGTCATGCTCTGGAGAGGAGACGGACCAGCTTTCTGGAAGGAACATTGAAACGTGGCTTTAAGACAGGCTCAGTAAAAAAGCAGAAGGTGGAAGAAGACCAGATGATGGAAATGTGGGTGAAAGAGGAGCTCTCCGCTGCTCAGGCCAGCATAGTGCAGAAATGGAGCAAGTTGCAGGGACTGTCACAGCACCAGGCCATGGTGAAATACATGTCCATAGTAAAGGAGTGGCCAGGCTATGGGTCAACACTCTTTGATGTTGAGGTGAGAGGTGTATAAACTCAGGTAACAATTACTGTCCAAGCAGGCGTTACTCTTGGGAATGAAAAAGGTGGCGTTTTACACTGGAGAGCACAGAGAAACTTTTGTTAACATGCTCCATTCTGCCTGACTGCAGTGGGTGTGGTTTTGCCGTCAGAGAGAGCATTCATGTTTACAGCACCAGTCAGTCAGAGTAGAGAATACAGTAGTGTCTCACAATTCGCAAACAATGTTCATGAATTCAGTTATTCGCAAGCGACCAAACATCCGCTTCCCTGGGGCCCCAGGCAGGAGTGCCGGCAGCTGCTGCTTTCCCCAGGGCCCGAGGCGCCCCCTGTGTTCATGAAAAATCAACATTCGTGAGGGTTCTAAACACGGAACCTTCGCAAATGTTGAGACGCTACAGTTAGTCTCCATACCGGTAAGTGTTTGGCTGGGTGGGAAGGGAAACATGGAGAAAGGAAGGTGCAAAACAGGAAGAGAGATAATTTTCCCTCACATGCTCTGAAAAAGGCTCCTGTCCCTTTTAGAGGGAGACATTCCAAAGGGGCTTTTAAATGAGTAAAACAGGCGGTGGTTTAGCACATTACAGTAAACCCTTGCTTTAATGGACTAATGGGGGTTGAGGAGTGTCTGCCATTCCCAAGAGTCCATTTAATGTGAGGGATTTCTGCCCACCCACCATGCCAGGCTCTCTCCAGCCCCAGTCCTCCCTCTCCTCCCCACAACCAAAAAAAAAAACACCACACCTCAACCCTGTCACTCACCAGCTAGAGTAGACACTGGACCGTGCTGTGCCTCTTGGACCGCATCGGTGCAGCTGGAGGGACCCTGCTGCATGGCTGGCGCTGCTTTGCCATGCACAACTGGAGCCACCCCGCTGTGCACAGCTGGAGGAGCTGCCAGAGGAGCCACCAGGCTCTTCTCCCACCAGGGGTGAAGCTCATTCATGAGTGCCAATCTACCCATGTATGTGCCCCACCCCTGGTGGTAGGAGGAGCATGTGGCAGCTCCAGTGGAGGAGGTGGTGGCTCCTCCAGGCTGTGCCAGTGGTAAGTCTATTTGTTTTTGGAGTGGGGGGAGCTGGGGGATATTGCAGGCTGTGGGGAGGATGATTTTAAAGAGTGCAGCAGACTTCAGGAACAATGGGGGAAGACATCCCTTGTTCTTGAAGTCTGTTAAATCAGTGTCTGTAAAACCAAGGGGTTACTATACTCTGCATATTATCTACCTCAGTAAAATAACTATTTGTGAATATTTGTACATTCGTTTTAAGCTGCTGCTCAATTTTCATTTTGCCACAGACTGTAGGACAGCAATGCTGCAGAAACTGGGGAATCATGAACAGGATTTAGGTGTGCTTTCACATACCTGTGAAGCCCTGAAAGTTGAAATAGGAGCTTTGGCTGACAGGTCTTGCAGCTGACCCAGTCTGAGCTTTTCCCAGCAGGAATTGATGCTATTAAAGATTTCTAGATGTGAAAATAAATTATTATGTTTGCCTCAGTAAAAGGAACTGGATAATGAAAGCACTGGATATGGGGGATGGCATGGCTCACTCCTAAATTTCCCAGCGAGAAGTGTTGTTGGATTCCCCCTGCCGAAGTCCCATTGTGGTGTTCAGAGGGAGTAAGAGCTCTCAGGTCCTGGAGGGTGTGATTTTTTTTTTTTAAAATATGTATTTTAATTCCTTCTCAAACAAGTAAGATCTCTATCTCCATGGATTACAGAACTAGAAGAAAAGATGAGAGTGAGTACAGAGAAACTGCTCAGAAATATTCTATGCTGTTTTCTCTAAACCACTGCGCTCAGCTGTTCAACACTTCGAGATGGGATGCAGTTCCCCAGCTCAAGAAGACATACCTATACTAGCTCTGAGATAGTATGCTAAAAATAGCAGTGCTCCTGTGGTGGTGTGAGGGTATAGCTGCCCTCTGTACGTGCCTAGCATCACAGGTGGGTACATACTTGGAGTGGCTAACTTTTCCCTCTGCTGGCACTCCCAAGCCTACATTGCTGTCTTTAGCCTGCTGACTCAATCAGAGTTAATGTGGATATGTCTCCAGAAGCTGGGAATTACACCCGCAGTTCAAAGCGTAGATTTGCCTTCAGACCTGCAAGGCAGTAGTCTCCAGGTTTTCTTTCGCATTTGGAGCACTGCGGTTAATCTGAGGTTTTTGTTTTCTGCAGTGTAAGGAGGGTGGATTTCCAAATGATCTCTGGCTTGGAATCAGCACAGAGAATGTGTCTGTGTACAAACGAGGAGATCCTAAATCACTTGAAACCTTCCAGTATGAGCACATTGTTTTCTTTGGCGCACCGCAACCCAACACTTTCAAAATGACAGTGGATGAGCGAGAGATGTTCTTTGAAACCTCCCAGGTATGAATAACCAAAGGTTTGAACTTTGCAAGTTAGAGCTGCCTTATATTAGAAAACTCTTCCTGTAGACACAGGGCAGGAGAGGAGGAGGGCTCAATTTCCTTCCAGCCTTATCACTGCCTAACATTTCTTGAAGAAGGAAAAAAAAAAAAAGACATTTCACTTCCAACAGAACCATGTGATCTTAATTCTTCTCCCTTGAATCCCAGCTGTGAGTGGCCCTAAGTGAAATCAGTGTGTCATAGCTTGGTAAATCTTTATAACACAAGGGCTATGTCTACACTAGTCCCCACCTTTCAAAAGGGGGATGCTAATGAGACACTTTGGGATATGTTAATGAGGCGTTTCTATGAATATGCAGTGCCTCATTAGCATAATGCTGGCTGCGGTGATTCAAAAGTGCCGCTTTCGAAGTGTGTGCTGCCTATGTTGATGGGGACCTTTCGAAAGGACCCCCCCCCCCAGTCTTTGAAAGCCCCTTATTTCTATTTGGTTTTAGGAATAAGGGGCTTTCGAGGACTGGAGGGTCCTTTTGAAAGGCCCGTCTACACAGGCGGCATGTGATTTGAAGCAGCACTTTCGAATCGCCACAGATGGTATTATGATAATGAGGCACTGCATATTCATGGAAGGGCCTCATTAGCTTATCCTGGAGTGTCTCGTTAGCATCCCCCTTTCAAAAGGTGGGGACTAGTGTAGACAAAGCCAAGGTAGCAAGTAAAGATGAACATGGTTTGGGGAAACTGAAGAGAAGGTTAATGTTTTGGAAAGCTTAGAATTTGTGCTTTCCAGAATCTTTCAGGAAAATCAAAACGCCATATTTCTCCTTTAACTTTTATGTAGAATGGGATATAACTACAAACCAGCCAAAAGGAATTTGAGTAGTAATGATCCTTGCACAAACCACAGTAAGATCTGTGAAACTGTTGTGACAGGGTCAGGCCAGCAGATCCCAGGTGGGAGGGTAAAAGGCTGCTCAGAATGCTGCCTAGTCTAGGGGAAGAAAAGCGAGAGCCGGTTCAGCTCTTGGGTGGAGTGAGGAGTGGGGGCAGTTAATAGGGAGTGGGGGCAGTTAATTAAAGAGGCCCAGCTGGTCTCACTGCCAGAGTGCAAGCATGGTTTTCAAAGCAGTCTCAGTCAGGGGAGAGGAGGTGGACAAGGTAGGGAAGTTGGTTGAGGTGAGCGGAGACAGAGAAGGAGAGAAATCAACATTTTCAAAGAGCAAGGGGGAAAGGGAATAGCTCAGTAGGAGAGTGCCTGGGCTCCCCTCCCCAAGTGAGACTGAAGCCCTGGCTGTGGAAAAGGGGCAAAGAACTGACCGGCCAGCCCAGATTGGCAGGGACAGGTGCAGCCTAACCCCGCCAGCTGAAGAGTCATGGGAGAGTCATGGGACCCTGGCCAGTCCCAGAGGTACCCTGCCACACTATATGAATTGGAGCTGTAATAGGTACAAATATGTCTGATTCTTCAGGCCATGTTCACTCATAGCTGTTCCTTTTGGGTGCATGTGCATGGAAGATCATTTTTTTTTCTTTGGCCAGCAGTCTCTGTCGATTTGTGGATTTCAAAGCCAGGAGGGACTAGTATGATCATCTAGTCTGACCTTCAGCATAACACATGCCTTAGAACTGCCAAACACAAGTTACTAGAGCAGATCTTTTGGAAAAACATTTAGTCTTCACTTTAAAATTACCAGTGATAGCAAATCCACAACAACCATTGTTAAATTGTTCTAAATGTTAGTTATCTTCACTGTTAAAAATGTATGCCTTATTACAGTCTGCATTTGTCTAGCTTCATCTTCCAGGCTTGGATAATGTTATACCTTTCTCTTCGAGATAGAATAATCCCATTATCAAATATTTGTTCCCCATGTAGGTGCTTAAAGACTGCAATCAAGTTTCCCCTGAACCATCTCTTTGTTACACTAAATAGATTGAGCTCCTTAAATCAATCACTATATAACATCTTTTCTAATTCTTTAATTACTCTTGTGGTCTTCTCTGAGCCCTTCTCAGTTAACAATATCCTTCTTCAACTGTGGAAACTAGAACTGTACACAAGATTCCAACAGCAAACCACTGTCAAATACAGAGGTAAAATAACCTCTCTGCCCCTCCTCAAGATTCTCCTGTTTATGCATGTAAGGTTCATGTTAGTCCTTTTGACCACACTAATAGCTCTGGTTCAGCTGACTATGCACACACACACCTTTTTTTCAGAATTACTGCTTTCCACGACAGAGCCCCCCATGCTGTAAGTATGGCCTACAGTCCTTGTTCCTGGTTGTGTATGTTCTATTTAACTATATAAAGTGCATATATTGCTTGCTTGCACTCAGCTTGCTGAGCGATCCAGGTCATGCTGTATCAATGATCTGTCCTCTTCGGTATTTACTATTCCTCCAATTTTTGTGTCATATCTGATGGCCTGAATGCTGTCTGCTTAAAAGTCATCAAAAGAAGCTGTTCAGATGAAGTCCAGAATATCTTGATACACATCAGAAAAATCTTTTCTAGAGTGACTTCTGCAGTTTCATAGAGGAGGTTTAGTGTCTGAGCAACAGTGCCTCATCTGTCTCCCTTATGCTGTTGTGGACTGCCTGGTAGCAAAAAAACATTTATGGCTATCCATCAGCTCCATAAGTGTACCTCCAGCAGTAATATCTGCACAGTTACCTCCAATTCAGTATCATAACATAGTTCTTCATCCTACCACTGCTAAATTCATAGAAGCCTACAGCTGGAAGGGCCCTCAGGAGGTCATTAAGTCCAGCTGCCTGCCCAAAGCAGGATCAAGTTGTCCCAGTCAGGGCTTTGTCAAGCTGGGACTTAAAAACCTATAGGGATGGAAATTCTACCACCTCTCTAGTTAACATATTCCAGAGCTTCACCGCCCTCCTAGTAAAAATAGTTTTCCCTAATATCCAATGTACACTTCCTGCTCTTAAACTTGAGACTATTCCTCCTTATTCTGCCATCTGTCACTACTGAGAACAGCCTCTTTCCATCCTCTTTAGAGCCCCCCTTCATGAAGTTGAGGGCTACTATCAAACTGCCCCTCACTCTTCTCTTCTGCAAACTAAATAAGCCTAAATCTCTCAGCTTGTCATAGGTCATGTGCTCCAGCTCCCTAATCATTTTGGTTGCCCTCCATTGGACCCTGTCCAATGCATCCACATCCTGCTATGCTGGTGGGCCCAGAACTGGATGCAAGACTGCAAATGTGGCATGATCAGTGCCAAATAGAGGGGAATAGTAACTTTGGAAGATCTGCTGGAAATGATCCTCCCAGTGCACCCCAATATATCATTAGCCTTCCTGGCTACAAGGGCAACAAAGCATTCTAGGGGAGGGATTTGAACCCACATGTTCCTTTGGCGACCAGACCACCCAGGCAAAGGAAAGAAAGCATCTTGAGTCTGGCACCTTAGACCATGCGGTCATTGTGACACTGACAAATGGGTTATCTAACCCATGGGTATTTTCTAAATGGGTATCTAACTTTACTAGATCATCTTAAAGACAGCTAACTTAGATCCACCCATGCAGGTTAGACCCCTTGCCTTTGCTGCACAGGCAGCTTCTTTAAGTATTCCTATGTGAGAAATTTGCAAGGCACATGGGTATTATCCTGCCCTATTCCCTAGTTCAGATTTCATGATCATATGCTCACTTGATAGAAATGTCCTGCAATCTTTGTTTAAATAGAACTCCTAACACCAACCTCCTGACTGTGAGGTAACTTCTGGCTAGCCATCTGAAGTGGAATCCATGTGGACAGTTATTCAAGAAGATGCCATGGTTACTTAATAAAAACAGTTGTCCTGGTGGATTCCATGACCTGCCCTCATTCCCTGTTACTATGTCATCCTATACTGCATGTATTTTGTATTGGCAAAGGAACCAAGGGACAGTTTGGCTTACTCTGCCCTTATTCTTCAGGCGTGAGGTCAGCTAGGGTCCCGAAGCATGACTCCAATGGATGTTGTTGGTCAAAATAATCTGATTTTGAGTGTGTTGGTTCCATGTATACCCAGAAGGAATAGAAGCAGAATCCATTTAGACAGTTCACTTCAGAGACCACAGTAGTCATCATTGGGTATATTAGCATGAGAGAGAGGTAAAGTATTGCTATATGTCCTGGTTTTGGTTAAGGTCCCTACCTATGCACCCTTAGTTTGGCCTCATTTTGAGTTCCTGACTTTGGAAACGGAAATATTTTTAACATTGATTGTGTGTATTTTTTAAAAAACTCATTAGACTACCAAGCTGTGTCCATTCCTAAACTGAGTCACTGCATGATACCAGAGCTGTAACCCACCATTATTCTTGTCCCCTACCCTCAAAATCTGTCATTTTTGGTATCACATGTAAAACATCTACTGCTATCGCTTCAGGGTAGTGACTGTGTCTTTCTGAAAAGTGCCTCATAGATCTGTCTACTACGTTTTCAATCTATCTGCTCATCCTTTCCCTTTTTTGCCAGGTGGGAGAGGTAATAAAGATCATGAAGGCCTACATCAACATGATTGTGAAGAAACGCTGCAGTGTCAAATCATCCGCCAGTGTGGACAGTCACACTAGAATTTGGACTAGGTGATAAGAAGGAAACCTTATTTCTTGAGCCAGAGGCACTTGTCAAGTGGTGGGAGTTTACAACTTGCAAGCCAGACACATAGTGGAGGTTTTTTTTTTTAAGAACTTCACTTGACTAATTCATACCTAGAAAAAACCTAAAATCATACATCACCACTTATAGCACCAAGGGATTTGGACCTCATTCTAAAGATGTTAACAGCAAAAACTTGTATCTAACATAAACAGCCAAGACTTGTATTCATCTTGGTTGTTTGAGGGACACTATGTTAATGAAGGAAAAACCACAAACTTCCTTTTATCTCTGTGTTCCTCTGCCTTTTAAACATTTTTCCAGAAAAATTCACAAGGCACAGTTGTGCACTAGAAGAAGCAGAATTGAATAGCTTTGGGAATTGAGCTAAGAAAAAGTTTAATTTATTTTTCAATCAAGCTGCATTTCATTTTCATAGATTTCATAATGTTTAAAGCCAATGGAAACCAGTAAATCATCCAGTCTGATTTCCTGGATGTCACAGGCCATTACATTTTACCCAGTTAACCTTGTGCTGCATCAGGTGACGTGTTAGACTAAAGTATTTTGATCCCTGTGAGCCTAAAAAGTTGGTTGCTGCAGGCAGAGAAGAGGAATGTGTTTGGTTGTCTCTCAAGGACAAGATTAATGGTCTCTCTCGAATATGAGGTTTGTTGTCTGAAATTGATCTTACTCAGGTTGTTCCAATTACGTTCTAAACAGCACTTGTTGAAAAGGTGAAGAGTTGTTTTTCCTGGGGCATGAATGCCACTGAGTTGCATTTGCAAGAAAACAGCTGTTTGGGCCTCCATCCCCAATTTTAGTTCAAATTCAGCATTTTGTACAACAGGATACAAGTCAGTACATATCATTTCTTTACATTTAGGCTTTTAGGATGGAGAGACACTCTACTTACAAAAATCAGTAGCTCTTACTAAGCATGCAGCATGCATATGAGCTACTCTTTCTTCCACTCTAACAGGAGAGGCTGCTGCTTTCTCCTGCAACAAGATTTTCACTCACCACTTAGTTCCAACTGGCTCCTTTTCCAGTAAATCTCCTTCCCTCCACTCTATGGGTCTTTAGAAAAACCCAAAGAGAACAATTTGTTGTCACAGAAAACAGGACACATTTCTCCCTGTCCCTCAATCATTCTGCAACATGCACATACCAGACTTGTCACTAGGCTAAGCATGTACTTGGTGTTGACATTACATTTTTTAAACTGGAATTTTGCCTTAAGAAGCCTTATTGGTGAATCTTACAAGAGCCCTTTTTTGTCACTTCCATAATAAAAAGGATGACCAGGTGACGAGTTCAAATAGTCAGAAAAGCAGAGGAGCTGGGCAAAATAACAGTGCTCACATTGCATATTTGGTCAAAAGAACTGAATAGAGACTTTTAATATATATAGTGATAGTTTTAATTTCTCCTGTCCTTCTGCCATAGTCTAGCTCTTGGGTAGCTGCAGGCAGCTTGAACCCAGTTGGGAATGTTAACACCCCTCACTTTTTATTCTAACTTTCTTATTTCTGTTATAGATTTCCTTCTTTCCCTTTTTAATTTGTAACTGGCTTTACAAGATGAAGGTTTAATAAATTATTAGCTTCCATGGCCTGTTTTCTTTCACAGATGTTGTGTATAAACTGTTGTGTGTACCTGCTTAGCTATTTGTTCAGAGATTTGTTACCCGGTGCTAATATGCAGACATCGCTGCGCATGAGGCAGGGAAAGCAACTCCTTAACAATGTGAGTAGCAAATTTCACCCTGCTGACAAGATGAGAGGTCCAGGATGCGGTAGAAATTGTTTCAAGCATTCTTCATGTTCATGCGGCATAGAGCAATCTGTTGGATGGAGCTTGCATCTCTGGTTAGTGGGGGCTTTCCAGGCCCACACTGAGAAGTTTTGTTACACCTGGGGCTTCTGCATCACCTTAGTGCTAGGGTTGGTGATAGGTTAAGGGTTAAAGGGTTTAGGGCTGATGGGTTGGGATAAGGGGTGAAGGTTAGTGGTGAAGGGAAGGTTATAGGTGAGAGATGGGGATTGGGGTTGGGGTAAAAGGGTGGGATTTGGAGTAAAAGCAGGGTGAGGGATAGGGTTTAGAGGTGAAGGTTTAGGGTGAGAGTTTAGGGATTAGGATTGGAGTTAGGAGGTTAAGGGGTCAGGAGGATTAGGAGGTAGGGTTAGGCATTGAGAATTAGCAGTACATTTGGGCTTAAATTAGGGTTTCTGTTAAGGTCAGGGTTGGGTTAGGGTCAGGGGCTGAGGTTGGGGTTATGTTTAGAGGGTTGGGGGATGACAGTTGAGGGTGTGCGTGAGTGTAGGGATTAGGATTTAGCAAAAAGAATGAGAGTCAGGTTAAGGTGAGATTGAGGGTTGGGGATGAGAACTGGTTTTAGGGTTTGGAGTTAGGGTGAGGATGAGGGTTAGGGTTTGGGTTAGTCTTAGTGCTAGGTCTAGGGGTTAGGGTTGGGGTTAAGGGATTGGTTTAGGATTATACTGATGGCTTTGGGGGGTATGGTA